>NC_090299.1:128707601-131207601 GCF_039906515.1 Pseudorca crassidens | reverse complement strand
TATTACCTCTCATATCTGCACCTGATTATACCTCTAACAGAATCTTCCTGATGATATTCCCACATTTTCCCCAATATGCCAAATTTGAAGGAGTAGTTGTTTCAAGTGTCAATGAGCAAATAGCTCATTGACACTTGAAGGATCACTTTTAGTGACAGACTTCCGATTTCTTAAAAACTAACCCAGAAACAGGTGGTATTTTATAAAATTCTGGGATTATAGATCCCAATATCTCTTCCATTTTCCCTTTCTTGGCCTCACTCTTAGGGTCAGAGGACAGAAACTGAGTGGTTTGCTGTAGCAGCAAATATAGGTGAGCTTCTCTAGGCCCTGAGAGCCAGCTGAACCCAAAACAATAGATGTATTTTCAGGTTATAATACCATGGGATGCCTACTACATTGTTACTCCATTGGCTCTGTTATTCTTGCTTCTGACCAGTCCATGATATTAATGAAAAGTTATTGAATACTAACCAATTATCAGGCTAATTACTGTACTAATTACTTCTTGTGGGTAATGTATTAACCCTCATCATGATTCTGTGCAGTAAGTACCGTTCCCCTAGCATGTGGTGGAGCCAGGATTTGAATCCAGGCAGTCTCTCACCAGGTCCCAGGTTTATATTCAATACTACACTCCATCCTGCTATGCCTGATCACATAGTGAAAATCAGTTAGCACAGTCTGGAGGGGCAGGGACAGGGCAAACACTAAGATAAGGACATTGTTTCTTAGTTGCACACAGGAGTAGGTGAAGAGCCTTTGTGTAGAGACCACTCTGTGCTCTGAGACAGGTGCATACTGTTCAGAGGAGTAAACTTGACTCATTACGGCTGGGGAGTAGAGTGTGAGCAGTGAGGATGGTGGCAAGAGATATGGCTAAAGACTGTGGTTGGTGAGACCATAAACTATGTTAGGGTTTGGGGTTTTATCCTGTGGACAACTGGTAAACCATTGAAAGCTGTGCAGCAGTGTGATGCCATACTGTCCACAGGATGGAGAACAGATCTTTGGGAGGTAATACTGCTGTCAAGGAGAACAGGAAGAAGGACTTAGCAGGCAATGATGTGAGAGTAAAGCCAAATGATTGAATAAGGTAGCTGTTATGGAGTAAGTTGAACTGATTCAACAACTGTTTAGAACTTCAGGTTGAACGGTCTTGTGTTGAATTGGATAAGGGGGATGAGAGAGGCAGGCTAAAGGTTGCTTCCAACCTTTTCAGCTTACATGATTGGGTAAAGCATGGTCCTATTTACGGGGATGGGAAATGCTGGAGGCAAACCAGGTTCATGAGGGAAGATCATGAGTTTCATTTGGGAATACTGAATCTGAGATTTCTCTGGAAGATCTTAGTGGAGAGGTCAAGTAGGAAGATGGATGACTGAATCTGGCACTCGGAAGAGGAATCTGGACTGGAGATAGAGGTGCCTCTATTGTCAGCTTGTAAACAGGGAGAATGGAGGTAATGATGGACAGAAGACAAGGGAAAGTTTATAATGTCTTCAGGCTGGATGGACAGTTCCCAGAACGTCTCTAAGCCTCGCCTTGGTAACTAGAGACATGGATGGGATCTTGGCCATATTGTCTCAACTAAGTTCTGTGTTCCTGTAGCATCCAGCTGGAGCCTTATAAAAGATACCATTAGACCAGAATTCAGAGGTGGGCTCACAGTAGACATATATTTTATTATGTGATGATTAATTTTGACCATGGCTGATGAGCTCATACATGGACAAGTGATACCACTTGAGCCCATCTGATTCCCCACCGGAGAATATTTTCTTGAAAAACACAGAAGACTGGAAGTTAGAAATTAAGCTCTATTAGCGATGGAATTCTCGGGTGAATAGCGACCAGAATTTCCTGAGCTCCACTGAACCGCATGTGTTCCCACCCTTTGTGATGTCTGGAGTCTGTGAGGTAGCCCAAAATTCTTCCAAGAAATTCTCTCATTCTATGAAGCTATTTTGAAGCGGGTTTGGGATACTTGTAACCAAGAGTCTTAATTAGGACAGGCCTTGATGTGTCTAATTAGGGAATCATTAACAGAATAAAGCAAAGGCTGATGCTGAGCTGAGCTGGCCGGGGACCAAGACAGGCAGCTTTGCAAGTCTCCATGATGGGTGGGAAGACAGCAGTGATCGCACTCCTGGAAGGTCTTACAGATTGCTGGGCTGCAGAGGACTAAAGGGCCCTTTTGTGCATGGCTGATCATGTGGGGATGTTTAGCACAATCCAAATATGCCCCTTAGTCCTGCCATGACACTCCCATAAGTGAGATGTGAGCCTGCACTGTCTCTTCCAGATTCCAGACAAACTCTGCTGACTTTTTATTTTTATTTTTTTTTTTACTATCTGTCTAGTGCAGAAGGGATTCAGTTACCCTTTAGTCTTAAAAATATGCCAAAGGATGGCATTGGCCTTCTGTGGCTTGGAGCAAGCTTGTATTGCACAGATCTGTTTCTCATTTATGTGGTACAGCCAAATCGCCAGGGTTGGTTTTTTTTTTCCCTCATAGAATGTGGCCGTACAGAAGGCCAACATCTTTTTCTATTTGGGTTTTCTACTCAGATCCTGGACAGAGTAGGGAAAAAGAAGAAATTACTGGAAAATTTTGATGTCTATCTTTACAGGACCAAAAAAACCCCTCAGAATAAAAACTGAAGGAAGAAGCCATTTTTAAATACTCTGTTAAGTTTCATATTTCTATTTATAATATAAATAAAATTATTATAGACTAAAAAATACTCTGTTAATTTCTGTTACTAGCCTCATGTCTTATCAGTGTGTATGATTTAACCAATGAGTCATATGGGAATACTTCTTATGCACTGCCTTCAATATGAAAACTGTAACTGGCACTAATGGAGTTTAAAAGAACGTACAAGAAAATGTTATGTTGTAAGAAAAAAAACAAGGTTTCAGTCGTGTAATACTTCAATAGCTTCAATAGCGATTTAGGGATTTAGCTGTTTAAATCTGGTAGATTATAATAATTCTGCAAAATGCCATAGCTAGTAAAAAATTAGAACCCAGAAATAACCTAAAACGTGTTCCTTAAAAAGATGTGAGACTTTTAAAAAAATGATACAAATGAACTTATTTACAGAACAGAATTAGACTCACAGACATAGATAACAAACTTATGGTTACTAAACGGGAAAGGGGGTGGGGGAGGGATAAATTAGGAATTTGGGATTAACAGATACACATTACTATATATAAAAGAGATAAACAACAAGGACCTACTGTATAGCACAGAGAACTATATTCAATATCTTGTAATAACCTATAATGGAAAAGAAACTGAAAAAGAATACATTTATATATATATGTGTATATATATATATATATATGTATGTATGTATAACTGAATCACTTTGCTGTACACCTGAAACATTGTAAATCAACTATATGTCAACAACAAAAAAAAGACACAAGCCTACCAATGAGACACCTAATTGACACCATTACTTGTATGGGGAGACGTTAAAGTACAAAATAAATGTCTCATTTTGATAATATGTATCATTCAGTAAAGAAAAATAACTGGCTCTATATAGAGTCTTTGCCTTGGGTGAGCAGGGTTAAGATACCTAGGGTATATCCCTCATGGTATTTTGAGTAGAGGGACTCAAACACAGAACGTGTTTTAAGCTGGTTCTTTCTAGCCAGGCTCAGAAGAGACTATATTTAGTACCTTTTTTCTGGATCTACAGAGCTACTCCTTTTGTTTTTATTTTTTTCATTTTTGTTTTTTACATTTTTCTTTACTGAATGATACATTAGCCAGCATTGATTTATTTTGCTTGAAATCATATAATTCTAACAGAATAGAAGAAGGCACACACCATCAGAGAGAAGTAGCCTGAAATTCGGAATCTGAGGCAATGCCACACCTGGGACCCAGGATGCACAGATTCAGCCTGGATCTTCTAATCGAGGCATCAGTAGCTTCGTGGCATCTGTATCTTCATGCTGGGAGAAGGCCAAGGACCCAGCCTGAGAAGCCCCTCTCTCTGTGGATGTTGGGCTTCAGCTGTTGTTACTTAATCTTGGGGAAAAGCCAGAGTGGCTATTTGTAGGTAGTGGGAGGCCAGCAGTGCCTGGAGAGCGTGGCTTGAGAGTAAGAGCAAGTTGGCTGGACCTTGTAACACATCCTTCAACTTCACCAAGTGATGCTTCTACTGCAAGGACCTGGTACACATCCATTGCTCTGAAGAAATGCCTCTCGATTTTTTTAGCTCATGCTACCCATCCCTTCCATCTTTTCTCAGTTTTTAAAAATATTTATTTATTTATGGCTGCATTGGGTCTTCATTGCTGTGTGCGGGCTTTCGCTAGTTGCGGCGAGCAGGGACTACCCTTCGCTGCAGTGCGCAGGCTTCTCATTGCGGTGGCTTCTCTTGTTGTGGAGCACAGGCTCTAGCGCATGGGCTTCAGTAGTTGTGGCACATGGTCTCAGTAGTTGTGGCTCACGGGCTCTAGAGCACAGGCTCAGTAGTTGTGACACATGGGCTTAGTTGCTCTGTGGCATGTGGGATATTCCCGGACCAGAGCTCCAACCCGTGTTCCCAGCATTGGCAGGCGGATACTTAACAACTGCGCCACCAAGGAAGTCCCTCTTTTCTTAGTTTTAATCAACCCAGAAGACTGATTGATTTTTACTTTCTGTAATTCGTATTAAGAAACAAAGGGCACATGAATATATTTTATTAAAAACGACACAGCCCCCTGATAGCCTAATACATTCTCCTAGGAGAGAGAGGGTATGAATATAGTACAGGTCTTTGACAGTGTAAACTCAAGCAGTATAGCCAGGAAATGTAATTTATACATTTAGAAAGTATTTCACAAGGTGCTACCCTTACTCTGATCATTGCAAAAAAGATGTTCAGAAATTCTGTTCTCCCCACTTACCTTTCTTCTACAAAATCTACCCAACCTTATTTATCTTATACAGAGAAGAAGAAGAGAACTTTGTATTTACCCTGGGAATGCAAAAACCATTAAAACAAATTAAGCCCTCAGCAAACACTTTCCAAATATAACCTTCAGCTGATAACTGGTGAACAGATACCTTGTGTAAAAGTTGGGGTTTTTGCTGATGTGGGAACCATATGTTTATATGTGTTTACCAAACAGAGCTCCTCAGAACCTGATAACTCTCTACTTATTCCTTTTTTCCAAGTGGCATAACCTTGCACCAGTGGACATGCGCTATTAGCTCACACATAGCGTTTTGGGTTATTCTTGGTTCCTTCTTTGGCGGAAGGCCCTTCAAAGAATGCCTGGGTGGCTGGTCTATACACAGACCTCCTGCCAAGGAGTTCCCAGCTCACCACATGCTCCCTCGGACAGCACTACTGTAGTGTTTACGTGACCATTTCTTAGAATTATCTGGTAATTGGATACTAAGTATTGAAAACCATTCTGTTTTGAACATTTTGTAAACCAGAAATTTCATGTCTAAGACTTTATCTTAATGCTGGAAGAGATCAGAGAATTAGCTCCAGGGATAATAGAAAAAAAATTGAAAACAACCTAAATAGCCAGTAATAGGGGAATGCTTAAACAAAATATAATGAAATATTGTGATCAGTAAAAATCATGTGTAGAGGGATATTTACAGACATGGAAAGATATTCACAATATACTGTTAAAAAATACGAGTTGTGAAATAGTATATTACCAGATTAGTATGTTGTAAAAAATACAAATTGCAAATAATTGTCCTGTGTGACCACTTTGTGGAAAATTACCTACTTTTGTGTGTTGCTGGGAGCCTGTTTGTAAATGTATAGAAACAAAACTGAAAAGAATATACCCTCAAGTAAAGAGATTTTCCCCCTCCTTTTGCTTATTAAATATTCTACCGTGAGAATACATTGCTGTTTGCTACTAAAAATCAGTTATTTTACTTAAAGAATGAGTAGAAAAATTGCAAAACAAATATACATTTCCTGACTTTGGAAGATCCCTCTTTTCTAAAAGGAAAATAAAACTGGTAAATTTGTTCTCTGTTTTGATCACTAGAGGTCACCAAAGTCATAAAGATTAGTAGTCTTTTTTTTTTTTTTTTTTTTTCTGTTTTCATTTTGAGTCGCAGAGGGATGTTTCTGGCCTCTCCTGTTAGGCAGTTTTGAAGCATTTACTGGAAGACCTCTTGCTACTTAGACTTAAGGAGAGTAAACTGTTTGGACTAGTTTTTTTCTAACATTAAATATTCCCTGAAACAGACAGCCATCTATCTATGGGACTATTCAAAACAGATGGGTGTTTCTAGAGAATGTGATTTATTTCCTCCTCTGATACGAAAGGGCCTCTTGGCTGATAACCTGCTGAATGTGAGTTCTGAGCCATGTTGTTGAGACAGAACCACAGAACGCCCAGCAGCAGGCATACACCGTTTCAGATGAAACACCATGGACCATTTCAAGGAAAAAACGTTGCGCCTTTACTGGTAACATGTGTGGTGTAGGAGGGCTTCAATGAAGCAGAACATTCAAGAACACCCATGGCATCTTTTGAATAACAGACCACACTACCTTTTCACATGGTAATGATCCTGCATTTTTTGAATTCAACATAAACCCAAATCCCCAGACCCTAAAATTACAGAGAGGCAGGGAAGGTTCAAAAACTACATTGGAATCCTGCAAACACTCAAGGAAACTGTCTCACTCCGAAGGCTTCACTGAGCAGAGAAAGGAAGATGTACAAACGAATTTCAATGTTCTCAGCATGCTTCCATTTCAGGAAGGCAGAATTCATATTAAAAGATGAGGTTTCTGTAATTAAACAAGATGCAGCATGTGGAAGGTATATGCTTGTCAGGAGTTGTATATGGTAGACAAGGATGCAATCGGTGAGAAGACTCCCATATTTTCAGTGTTTCAATTACCAAGAGAGAAATGAGTTACCTGGTCACGCAGATGAATTGGTGTCTGAATCGGTCTCCCGGAAAAACTAAGCAAACCATTCTTTTCCATAAGAACTCGCAGCGCTTACATACCTGACAAATCCAAGGACAGGTCTTTGGTACAAGCCATAAACTAAGAGACTTCAAGCCAATATCAACGTGACACATTTTGCAGGCAGGCTTATTCCTTATTCCGTGGACCTCATTTGACTTTGATCTTGGTTAACTTTGAAGTAGCCAAGGTTCCCACTTTCCATAATTTTTTTTTTAAGTTAAATCAGACAGGCGGGCAAAGGAAATCTAAACCTTAAAAGAAGTGAAAACAACGAGACACATTCAGTTATATATTTTCACTACTTTGTTTAAAGTAGTACATTGCTGTACTTAAAACACTTCACATCATTGAGTTATTTATTAAGTTGTAAATAAAAGTCACATTTTCCACTGTATCTTAGGAGACACATTTAAAAACATGTTGCTGGGAACCTGTTGTATGATTCGTGGGAGAGGTTTAGTTAAATGCAAAACTACAGGCTGTAGTCCATGATGCCCTAGAAAATATTACCATGACAGAGCTGTTAATTTACAGGAAATATTTATATAGAAATTCTAATATTGGAGATCTTATATCTGTAAGCTGGTCTTTTATGGAATTTCACAGAGCATGTATTCTAAAGTCTACTAGAAACTCAGGTTTGCATTTGTATTTATCAAGTGATCCAGACCCATGCCTCAAAACACTCATTAATTTTATTTCACTCTTACTATGCTTCAGATATATGGGACTCTTTTTCTTATTATCACAAAGGCAATTATATTTGATAATGAGCTATACACAATCACACACATATACACGCATTTGTGTGTGTGTGTGTGTGTGTGTGTGTGAGTGTGTGTAAACCATATTTGTATAAACAATCATTTGGCACAAAATCGTTTATGTGTTGTTTATAAAATTTGTCTTAGAGAGTATTAAGAGAGAAAATTTCTTTTTGAGAGATTTTAAAATTCAGCCCACCCAGCTACTATTTATTATCTCTTCTGGGATACCTCACTCATCTAGTCATCCTTCTTTGTCTAAATCACAAAGTGGAACTTTGGTCTATCAAAGAAAACAGAAAATTTATGTTATACCAGGTCATTAGCCGAGTGTCCTGAGGACATTTCATGTTACTGTTACAGTTCTATTCCAGCAAGTAGCAAAAAGTCTGAGTCACCTTTTGGCCATCTAGAAGAGCTAAATTCTCTTTTGGGTAAGTCAGATCTTGCCAAAGTGCAAATCTGACCCTTATTGTTCATATAATCTGAACAGTGATACACATAATAACTTGGTACAATTGAGTTACCCCTGGGCTTGAGAAACATTTTGAAGTGTAATGAAAACTTCATATATCTAGAAGCAAGAGGTCTCATTCCTGGACATAAGAAGGAAAGCCAGGAAGGAATTAATTTACTTGTCTATAAATCAGAAGTTTAGGGAAGAAACGTCAAAGAAGAGAATTTAGAGATATAATGGTGATGTGGATAAAGATGTATAAGTCTCTCTACTCATTCTCCTAGAGAAAAATTGTTTATGGAATAAGATATATAGTAGATGCTAATACCTCCATGACTTTGACTGTGTTCTTTGGGATGAAGCTGGGGACCACCTTAGTAGGCTGAGATGTCAGAAACAGCACAGGGGCAGGCACCAGAGTTTGGATCTCAATACTCTCAGTTTGAATCCTAAAGCTGTGTGGTGCTACATAAGTATTTAACCTCTTTGAACCTCAATTTCTTCATCTCCAAAATGGGACTAACACATGCCTTGAAGGACTGCTGTGAAGATTAAGCGAGAGTCTAAATGTAAAACACCAACATAACGCCTAGCTTGTGATAAATGTTTAAGAAAAGGAAAATGTTTGTTTCCTTCCACCAAAAGTTGTTGTAGGGTTAAGTGACTTAATATTTATAAAAGTGATTTGTAAACTACAAAGTGCTAATCACACATCAGTCTTTATAAATGTTACTTTAAACCTGTATTTAATACGCGCTTAGTTCTTTTGGGAAGCTTCAGGCAACACATATATGGCCTAGAACTGACATAGGAATTCCAAAGCCAAATTTTAGAGAGTATTCATTTCCTCCCAAGAAAAAGCATATAATGATATCACAAAGAACTAACTTTATTACTTGGAATGACTACTATTTCTTGTCTTCTGAATGCCAAAATGCTCCAAGAGTAGGTAAGAAAATACATAGGGTAGGAGTGGAGAGGGCAAGAGAAAGACAAGAAGGAAAACAAGGGCAGTGGAACATTCTACCATGGGATGATTGAATATGGCTTGTAATCCTAATTACTTTAGGGAATGGAAAACCATTTAAAAATGTAGTTTATTTTGAAAGACACATTTATTTGACACTTACAAGTAGATAGATATCACAAAATAGGTCTGGGAAACGCTGATTGGGCGTTTCTCTTGTTGGGCTCAAGAGAGACTTCCTAGGAACAGGAGGTTATTCTGCAAGTTCCCGTGTGTGTGTGTGTGTGTGTGTGTGTGTGTAGGAAAAGCTTAAGTTGTGCAAGGCAAGTCATGAGTGCTTCCTGGCAAAAGCTGATGCCACTTGAGAGTTAGACCCTGAGAATGTAGTGCCCTGGGAGAAACACTGTATACCCCTCAGTGGGGGCACTAAAAATAGAAACTGAATGTTTAAGTCACTAGAGCACAGAGTATATACAGGCCTCTCCTGTGAGCAGGAAGCAATTGGAATTCATTAAATCCAAGTTAATACTCAGTGGGGATGTTTCTTCATAAATCAGGGTCCTAATGTACAGAGACTTGTTCAAAGTCTTAGAAGATATCTTAGAAGAATCAAGGTCTTAGGTCAATCTGATATGGAATTACTAGGCAACGAGTCACAGGAGAAGAAACAGCATTAAGGCAGAGAGCTGGCTTTGGAGTTAAACCAGCCGGACACTGCCCCTTACTTTGTGACTTTGGTCAACTTGCTCAACTACAAGCTTCAAGGTTTTCATTTAGAAGATGAAGATAATAATAGTAAATACATTACGGCACCGGTGTGAGGAGGAAATGAGAAAATGTGTGTACAGATTTTAGCACTGTGTCCAGCAAATCACAGGTAGATATGACTATGAAAAACTATTATTCATAAAATACTGACAAGAATACACTATCATGGGAATAGGGCCCTCCAACCAAGGGCCCTTTGTGGAAATATGTGAGGAATGTAAGGGCTGTCCTGAAGAATGTTCTGTGCTAATTTTAACTGAAAGTGAAAAATGACTGCTTAGATAACAAGAACCAAACAAAATGGGAATCTTATTCTCATATAACCTTTGAATGTCTCTTCAGATAGTAGTTACATTAAACTAAGTAGAACAGCCTCACCCTAGAAGATGCATCTCTTTAACTTGGAAATTGTCTTCGTGCCCGTAGAAATGAAAGCATACATTTGTTTTTAGATCTGGGGAAGGCATCGTTTAAAAATATATTTTATTATACACTAGTCAGCTAGAGGAGCTACATTAAAAATGCTATGTTCTAGTAAATATCTGCAAAATACATTCAAACTTGTACTTGATCTGCATTTAGTTCTTTTTGGTCACTTTGGCCAACAAAATAGATGGCCCAGAATAGACCTGGAAATTCTACCGGATAATCCAAAGCCAAATGAACTGACTGCATTCAAGTTATTTTTTGGAAGAAAAATTTTACAATCATTAACAAAAGTTCACTTTATTATTTGGGACAAAAGCCATCTTTCTTCTTCTGAACATTAATATGCTCCAGTGTAGGTACCTGTTGAAAGACAGGGGGAAAATGATGCCTCATCTTCAACGTGTCCCTTTGCCTCATTGTCTGCACTTTGGCGCTGCCTGCCGTCTCTGCCAGATCAACTGTGAAATCTACCTGGAGGGGTGTGGAGAGTTCCCAAAGAAGGCAAAACAAAGCCCCGGCTGGAGTGAATGTTCTGAGAGAGGTGGAAGAAGGAATGATGCTCACTCAGGGCAGATTTTGTCTTGACGCCCCTGAGATTTGCATCTGCAATCCCCAAACCCTCTTGGATGGTTGTTCATTAACATGGTCATTGAAGGCTATGTCTTGTTTACAGTCAGCAGGTATAATTTGTTCAGGTGTTTTTGTGTGTGTGTGTGTGTGAAAATAAGTATATTCTTTTATACATAAAATATTAGCGTTATAGTGTTCCATAATGCAGTCATAAAAGTAGAAGGTAATAGTAAGAGAGTATAGCTGAATAAAATCAAAATTTATCTGGCGGTCCAGTGGTTGACTCCGTGCTTCCAATGCAAGGGATGCAAGTTCAATCCCTGGTCGGGGAACTAAGATCCCACATGCCATGCAACGCGGCCAAGAAAATATTAAAAAAAAAAAAATCAAATTATCACTAGTGTTTCCAAGAGTCACCAGTTCATTATCACAAAGTAGAGCCATGGCTAAGAAAAGATTGAAAATCAGGATGGGAAGAACAGTCTGGGAAAGAGCTGAACAAGGTTTGCAATAAGGCAGTAGCTGTGGGGCTGGAAAGGAGAGGGAGGTGTAAAGAGAAGGGGGTAGAGTGTATGTAAGGGGTGAGATAGAGGGAATAGTCTAAGATGCCTCTCCGGCGTCTGGATTGGTAGACTGCGAGGATGGTGAAGCTATTCCCTGAGATCAGAAAAAACAGAAAGAGAGCAAGTATGGTGGAAAAGATAATGTGTTTGCTTTGGATAGCTGAATCATCAGATATAACCAAATAGCAAGTGGATTTTAAGATCTTATTTTCTAGAATAGCATTTAAAATAAAAGGCGATTAAATATAAAGCTAGATTATACATCAACAATATTTGGTGCTGAAACAAGTACGATTCAGTCACGCCACAGATCTGCCTTTTATGAGTCAATAAAATTTAAATGGGTTAGACTACTCATTAGTACAATCAATTTGGAAAATACTATATAAATATCAAAAGCACTGAAAATATTAATATTTTTATTTGATAATTTTATTTCTAGGAGTCTAAGAAACTAATCAGAGATACAGACAATTGCAAAAAGATGTAGACTGCAATAATTAAAGGAGCAAAAAATTGAGATCAGCCTGAGAATCCAGTAATAGTAAGTTAAATCATGATACATCTATAGGGCAGAATATTAGGTAGCCATTAAAAATAGTTTTCTTGAAGACTCTAAAACTGTGGATGCATTCGTTTTCTCTTGCTACACCACAAATCACACAAAAACATATTAGCTTAATACAACAGGCATATATTACCTCACCCAGTTTCCCAGGATTGGCTGGGAAGTGGCTTATCTGGTGGTTCTGGCTCAGGGTGCCTTGTGAGATCTCAGTTGGGCTGTTGGCCAGGGCTATAGTATTCTCAAGGCTTGACTGGGACTGGAGAAGCCTTTTCCAAGCTCATGCATGTGGTTATTGGCAGGCTTTCTGGGTGTTGGCTGGGGGGCCTCAGTTCCTCACCTGTCATAAGGTTGTTCACAATATGGCAGCTAGTTTCCCCCAGAGTGAGAGAGAGAGAGAGAGAGAGAGAGAAAGGCAGCGAGAGGCAGCCAGCCCCATGTGAAAGCTGAAGTCATGTATAACCTAATTTCCGAAATGACATTCCTTCACTTCTGTCATGTGTGTTGACGGCACAGACAAATCTTGGTGGAAGGAGCGGGGGCTACACATGGGTGTGCCTAGCAGGAGGTAAAGATCAATGAGGACACCTTGGAGACTGACTGCCACAGTAGGACAATGCTGACGATAAAAATAACTGAGCAAAACAAAACAAAAAAACAAAGAAAAAATAACTGAGCAAATAAAGAATATTAGGGAGACCTTAATTACTCAAAAAATGAGAAAGTCAACAACGTGAAGATGTCAGAATATTAACTATGCATCTCTCTGTTGCAAGACTACAACAGTTTATTTTCTTCTTTATAGTTAGATATTTCACAAAATTTTTATAATTAGCATGTATTTCATTTATTATAGTTTTCATAAATGCTAGAAAACCTCAGAAAATATGTTGAACTTTTAATGCTATTATTTTTACATGGACTCGAAGTTGTTCCAATAAAACACAAGTCATTGACTAAAAGAAAATACTGATGTGTTCTACTAATTTAGTACAACTAGTTAAGCTTAGGATCAAGAAATTATACTTTGATTTCTTTTTGAACAGCTCCATGTATTTCCTAGAATATTTTGTAGAAATTCAAATGTAATAGCTGGCTTCTAAGTTGATGACCATTAAGATGTTTTTGATTTTCAGTTTCCCACCTTATCAAAGGTACTATGTACCTAGGCTAGACAATCTGTAAGGAAACTTTTAATTCTGAAATTCTTTGATTTATAGCAGCTGTTTGTTAAAAACTTAATAAGTACAAGACACAGAAGTTTCTTAGCCAACTGTACTACAGTCCAAGATTCATGAGGAATTTGAAGGTGTTTTTTGGAAAGAAAAGTTGAGGCAAATGTTTATTTTTTTACTTGCACCATGAAATCTAGGCCTTGTCCCAACACACCAGAGGCTGGCATTTGGAGATGTAAAGGAATACAGAAAATGTCTGCAGCATTTACAGAGTTTCAGTAGCTCCTGCATGGAGTGGGGCATATTAGTGGACTCATTTAGTCCTGAGAAGTGTCTGCAGATACCCCAACAAATGTCTTTCTTGGAGTTTTAATGTTTACTGGTATATCCTTCTGCAGGATATCCGCTCTGCTTGTCTTCCTGCATGAGAGAGTACAGATGTCCCTGAAAGCATCTTTGCATGGATGTGCTTGAAGCAAGATGCTGAGAGAAGGCGGTGAAGCTTGGAGGGAGGTGTTGGAGAGAGGAAGGCAGGGCTTTCCAGGCTACAGTCACATAAGCTTTTCTTTAGGAAATGGATGCACTTTTTTATGAGAATGAGCTCTTGCTGTTACAGAGGTCAGAGATGTTCTAGTACAATTTCAATTTTTCAAAATTCAAATATCCCCATTATGATGACACTCTTGGATGTTCTGTCTGTCTCACTGAGGTCCTGAGATTGCAATTTAATGTGTTTCAGTTGGTGAGTTCTAAAAAATGAAATGACTGAAACATTTATCAGTGTCTGGGAAATAGTCCTGGAGACAGAATAGGGAAGTCCAAAGAAAAAGGAAGACTTGATTTGACTCCAAGCAAGTAAACTGAATGAGTGATTACAAAATCTAGTCAAAAGAACTCTATAAAACATATCTTAAAGTGCTACTCATACGGTAAAGCTACTGCCCCTGAAAAAAGGGGATTCACAACAAGGACTCTAAGGTGTAGGTGATCACACATGCAAATAGTTAAATGTTTAATAACCCATGGTGTATTGTACTCTTGAGTGTGACGAGGTGCTTCCGTGAAGATGGAAAGTACTGAGATCTGCCCCCAGGGAGCTGCAGACTTACTAGAGGGGCAGAAATGCCTTGAGGATATTGCTGTCAAAAAGTCAAAGAGACAAATTTAGAAGTCCATGTATACACTGTGATGATAAACACATTCTAAAAAAGGGGGGGACTGAACTCTCAAAATGGCATGGAAAGCAATGCACACAAAGTAATTCAAACTGTAGTGGGCTAATACCCACCTGTGCTACTGGAAGTCCCGTAGGGCTTCTAGACATGTGTTTGTGCTAAACCAAACCAAATCAGTGTGCCAATGAATGCAGAAACTACTTGGCCATGGTCAAGCCACAAGGCGGATGGATAATCCTTAAAGATGAGTCTGAGAAAAAAAAACCCTGCTGATCTCATCCTTCCCCAATACTTTTCCAAAGGACAACAGCCTGCCCTAGAGCTTAAAAGAAATGAATGAATAATGAACACAGAATAAGATGGGGAGGAAGCCCACTTAGAAGTCTGACCTTCACACTGTGGTGAACAGCCGTGAACTTCTGGCTTCTCCCAACCAAGCCCTTAACGGTATTAAACATGGCACAAATCATAAAGGAAGTGTCCACAGAGGGACGGATGACTATACTAAAGTCCATCTCCTTATAGAAGGACTGTCAGGCTCTCCTTCTCTTCCTCCTCATTCTTGTGAAGCAAGGCCAGTTCTCTGAGATGAGAAAAGAATTTCAGAACTTACGAAATGGAAAAGGCATGAAAGTTGCCCAGCTTGAGGAAGAAACGAAAGAGGGAAAAGAGATGATCTCCCACTCACCACCCCCAGGACTACGTGTCAGACGAGGAGTAATTAATATTTAATGCATGTTTGCAATGAGCTGTATAGCAGGAATAATTTATGTGCATTATTTCATATATACCTTGTCATAATTCAATGAGATCGGTCTCCTTGTTTTGCTAATGAAAAAAATCAGAGGATCAAGCATGTCAATGATTTGCAAAAAGTAATACCAGCTATAAGTGGCAGACTGCATTTTTGAACCATATCATTTTACTCCAAAGTCCATCCTTTTTCCCCTCCTCAATGTTTCTTTCCTAAGCAAAATTAATGCATTGCATAAATTAACCCATGCAGCACTGCTGAGATGGAATAGGCTATCCGCTGTTCTTTGGGAAAGTCAAGTTTGCTTTTATAAGACGTTACAGAAAAACCTGAATGAACTTTTTGGCCAACCCAATACGTGAGGGCCTTGCTTTTCCCTCAGGTGTCCTTAAGAGCCAGCTCCTCACTTTATTCTGTTCTCTGCTCAGCTGTCACTTCCCTGAAGACATCTTCCCTTCTGTCATTCTCAGTCACCTTATCCTCCCAACTTTTCTTCACAACACTTATCCCAATTTGACATTATACATCTCTTTGTGCATATGCTTATTTTTTGACTCTTACATTAGAATGTATGCTTCATAGAGGCAGAAACTTTGTTTTGTTTACTGCTATGTCCATAGAACCTAGATCTGGAATTTAAGAGATGTCCTATACATATAGAGAACAGACTGGTGGTTGCCAAAGGGGGAGGGGGTTGGGGGAGGGCTGAAGTGAGAGTTTGGGGTTAGCAGATGTAAGCTTTTATATACAGAATGGATAAACGAGGTCCTACTGTACAGCACAGAGAACTATATTCAATATCGTATGATAAACCATAATGGAAAAGAATGTAAAGAAAAAAGAATGTATATATATGTATAGCTGAATCACTTTGCTGTACAGCAGTAATTAACACAACACTGTAAATCAACTGCACTTCAATTTAAAAAAATAATAAAATGCCTATGTGACATTAAAAAATAAAACCAAGTAAGAAACTAAAAAGAAAAAGAGAGATGTCCTATACATACTTGTTTGGTCAATGAATTCATAAGTGTATTGTTGTAAATATTTCTTAAGCAGAGGAGAAAAATCGTAACCAGCCTCAAGTCTGTTATGCTATCCTCTATCCTTCCTTCCTCCACTTTCCTTCCAAATTTGACTGAAAAAATCAACCCTCAGTTTCCTGTTCACCTGTCTTATGGTCAAATTCACGACCAATGTAGGTGAAGACAGTTGTGGCACAGACGGCCACATCCACCAAAACCTATGTTTCCTCTTCCTCAGTGAGGCATTATTGCTTACAGGGGACTGCTCAACCAAGAACTGCAGTTCCCCAAACCTTCTCCTGGTATCTTGGGACAGCCATACAATTAGTTTTCAATGATGGAATATGAACAGAAGTTGTTTCAGAGTTGGCTTTATTAGTAGCAAGTATGCCTTCTACATGTTTCCCCTTTTCTCCAGCTCAGTGTGGATAATGGTGATAAGGTCCTAGGGGTGGTGGACCCAAGAGATGGAAGGAGTCCGGGTCTCTGAATCACAGTGTGGAGGAAAATCACCCACTACCCCTAGGCAGAGCGCCAACATTTCAGATGAGTGAAAATAAACTTCTATTAGATTAAGTCACTGCAAATTTAGGGTTTGCTTCAGTATCTGTGTTATCAGTATATATAAATAGCTGAGTAAAATTTTAGGGGACAAGGATTTGGTGGAACTCTTGAAACAGTTTTGCAATTTGGACTAGAAGAAATGTCAAAGATACTTCTTGTTCTCTAATTTTCAATGTCTAGTTTTACAGTACTCTTAAAAGAGAACTCTCCTAAGAGAAGCCCATACAACTCTTTTGCCTTTTTGATGTATAAATTGGTCCCTACTTATCCGTTCAAAAAGTCAAGTAGAAGAATTTGTGGATAAAAACTTTTAAAGATAGTAGGGAATCTCTTTTTTTTTTTTTTTTTTTTTTTTGCGGTACGCGGGCCTTTCACTGTTGTGGCCTCTCCCGTTGCGGAGCACAGGCTCCGGACACGCAGGCTCAGCGGCCATGGCTCACGGACCCAGCCGCTCCGCGGCATGTGGGATCTTCCCGGACCGGGGCACGAACCCGTGTCCCCTGCATCGGCAGGCGGACTCTCAACCACTGCGCCACCAGGGAAGCCCAGAAGATAGTAGGGAATCTCTTATCAGGCCAAACCAACTCTGTCTCCATGATATCGTGTCTTGTGCTTTCGGATTGAGAACATATGAATGCCTTTCCCTGAAAAGTGATTGAGAACACTGGACAGCTGTTTGGGATGCCCCCCGGAACCAGGTTGTCAGGTTAAATGAAGATAGTGTAGTCGATTCTCTGCACAATTTGTTTTGCTGCTACTTCTTTTATAAGCCTTGAAGTGTATTAATTTTCTGATATGCATGTCTTGCCTTTTACTGAAAGGAATTATTACTCATCTTTGTGCAGATTAAGTAGGTCCACTGAGAAAGCATTTGGTCGATTGCCTGCATTAAGGTGTGAAGGGCTCTTTATGGGACAATGGTGCTCTCCTGGTCTCCTTACCAAGTTGTAGAGACAGGCAGAAAGTATTTATAGTCTAGCCCTGCTGCTTCTTTGTCACATGGCTCACCGCCAGGCTTACCCTTCCTACCTGGCTTGAAATAGCAGCTACTAAATGAAGGATGAACTAATTACACTCATCTACATAGGAGAGTTGGTACAATATTGCTTCTTAGAATTAGGCAAAATTTATTTAATGATGCTCTTTCATTAACTAGATAAACAAAATAAAGGAAGGAAGGATGAAAGAAGCTGGTGAGAGAAGAAATGAACTGGAAGTCCCTATGCTTGATTTTGTCAGCCATCAGGCTCATCTTTCAGGATTATTGCTTTGATCATATAGAAGTTGTATCACAACTGTTCTCCTAAGCAGTATGAACTAAAGAGACAAAGCCATTTTTAAAATTTCTTATTGATATAAAATACATATATTGAAATGTGTATTTACCTTAAGCACATTTCTTGATGAATTTTTCACAAACTGAACAGACGTGCAAAACTAGCACCCAGATCAAAAACAAACATAACCAGCCTCCATAGAAACCCCCCCACTTTCCCTTCTAGTTCATAAGATTAACCACTATCCTGAATTCCAACAGCATAGCTTACTTTTCCCTCTTTTTGTAATGTATACAAATGGAATCATACAACAGGTACTTTTTTGTACATTTTTGCTGAGTATTTTTTGTTAAGATTTACCCTATTGTTGCATATACCTGTAGACCATTCATTCTCAGTGCTGTATAAAAGTCCATGGAGTAAATATGTCACAATTTATTTATACACTCTACCACTGATAGACATCTGTATAATATCCAGTTTGATTTGGGGCTATTACAAATAGCACTGCTGTGAACATTCCAGTGAAGCCTTTTGGCAAATTTAAGTACATATTTGTGCTGAATATATATATATATATATATATATATATATATATATTATATATCATGTATGTATTTTATATATGTATATATATAGAGAGAGAAGAATTAGTTGACACTGGTAACGAGTTTTACAAGCGCTGTATCAGTTCACACTACTACCAGCAGTGTATAAAGATCTGAGTTGCTTTTATCTTTGCCAATTTTATCTTTGGAATTTTATGTCTTTATTGTTTTAGTCAGTCTGTAGGGTGTTTAATGGTATTATATTGTGGTCTAATTTGCATTTACTTGGTTACTAATGAACCAAGTATATTTGAGTATATTTTCATAAATTTATTGGCCACTTTGATATCCCCTTTATGAAATATATGTTCAAGTCTTTTAACCCACTTCTCTATTGAGTTGTCTGCATTTTTCTTATTTATTAGTAGGAGTTCTTTATATGTTCTAGGCAATTATCTTTTCCCACCCTGTGGGTTGCCCTTGGACACTCTTAATATTGTCCTCTGATGAACAGAAGCTCTTAATTTTATTTCATTAAACTTTTTTTATTGAAGTATTGTTGATTTACAATATTATATTAACTTCAGGTGTACAGCATAGTAATTCAATATTTTATAGATTATCCTCCATTAAAAAGTATACAAAATAATGGCTATAATTCCCTGTGTTGTACAATATATCCTTATTGCTTATCTATTATATACATGGTAGTTTGTATCTTTTATTTTTTTAAGATTTTTTTGATGTGGACCATTTTAAAAGTCTTTATTGAATTTGTTACAATACTGCTTCTCTTTTATGTTTTGTTTTTTTGGCCGCGAGACATGTGGGATCTTAGCTACCTGACCAGGGAACAGGTGTGGGATCGAACCCACACCCCTGCATTGGAAGGCTAAGTCTTAACCACTGGACCCCTAGGGAAGTCTCAGTAGTTTGTATCTTTTAATCCCCTACCCCTATCTTGCCCCTCTTCCCTTCCCTCTCCCCACTGGTAAACACTAATTTCTTTTCTATATCTGTGAGTCTGTTTCTGTTTTGCTATATACAATTGTTTTATTTTTTAGATTCCACATGTAAGTGACAACGAACAGTATTTGTCTTTCTCTGTCTGACTTATTTCCCTAAGCATAATATTTTCTAGGTCCAGCCATGTTGCTGCAAATGGCATTATTTCATTCTTTTTTTATGGCTAGTGTTCCACTGTTTATATATACCACATCTTCTCTATCCATTCATCTGTTCATGGACACTTAAGTTGCTTCCATATCTTGGCTATTGCAAATAGAGCTGCTCTGAACATTGGGGTGCATGAATCTTTTTGAATGAGTGTTTTCATTTTTCCAGATATATACCCAGGAGTGGAATTGCTGGATCATATGGTAGTTCTAGTTTTAGTTTTTTGAGGAACCTCCATACTGTTTCCCTCAGTGGCTGCACCAATTTACATTCCCACCAACAGTGTACAAGGCTTCCCTTTTCTCCACACCCTCACCAGCATTTGTTAATTGTAGACTTTTTGATGATAACCATTTTGACAGGAGTGAGGTGATATCTCATTGTGGTTTTGATTTGCATTTCTCTAATAATTAGCAATGTAGAACATCTTTTCTTGAGCCTGTTGACCATCTGTCTTCTTTTGAAAAATGTCGGTTCAGGTCTTCTGCCCATTTTTGGATTGGGTTGTTTGTTTTTTTATATTGAGTTGTCTGAATAAATTATTGTCATATTATTAAACATTTTATAACCTCAAAATGCTGTTTTCTGGTGGGCCAGCTTTAGGATTAAAGCTGACTCTATCATGGTCTGGGCAGAGTTTAAGCAGAGGATATGGTTTCTAAAAATTTTTCTTTCAGTCTGATGTCAAGGATCGTGCAGCTGGGGTGTTCTTCACGTTGAGGAGGCCCCACGTTCATCATCTATGCATGCTGCCTCCTCTAGTCCCTGGAGAAAGGGCCAATTACCCTAAATACTATTTGTGCCCATTTTATGTTCCCATTACAGTTAATTACAGAAAAACGGTATTATACAACAAAGTGCTATAAAAAACAAACAAACAAAATAGTCACAGGAAATACCTCCAAGAATCATATAGGACTAAAAATAAGAGATCGCAATGTTACACTTCCAGACACGGAAAGATTTGTTTTACGAACCATTAGGTGTTTGTATATTTGGCTAAATCGTCGGCCACTCAACCGTGGATCCAGTTTTCTTCATCTTTATTGGCCTTCATGGTTCCTAGCACATTGCTGCACGTGTAGTCCACACACAATGTATACTTGTGGACTTTGATTTTTGAAAATGTAAAGTGTGACTTTAACAGATGTTATCTGTTCTTCATTTTCTATGCTCTTGGAGCTTGGAAAATGGATCTTTTAGGAGTAACCATTTCTCTCTGGATGTGTTCTTTTCCTTAAAAAAAAAAAGGGATAAAAGGAAAGGGAAACACACTCAAACACTAAAACGTTTTAAAGTCCCAAATCTCCCCTCTAGGAATGTGTAAACAGATAACTTAAGGACCGCCTCCTCTCAGGGGTTAAATTTTCTCTCAATGTGATCTTGTTTTATTTTGACATGCAAATATTTTTAAAAGGATACATCGTAAGCAACTGGAAAATTGGTTTTAAGCACATGTGATATAAGATTTCACAAATGTTTAGGATCATGGTGTTATTTCCATGACTATGAGATTTCATAAACACGTCATATAGCAACTATTTATAGTTTAGTATCTTTCTGCATCACTGAGGTGGCACGTTAAACAAAGGGTATTTTCTATCCATTACTATAGATAGCTATGTTTGGTTGTATTTTAAATGAACATTTTACACATAGATCTGTGCAAAATGTAAAACTTTCCCCCTCAGGGTATATATCTGCTGGAAGTGCATATAGAATGAGCACTGTTTAATCCCACGAACCTGCAGCCAGCCCTACATAGGTAAACGGATATCACACGCAAAATCAATTATTTTTCCTGTGCTGCGTTTAGAATACTTCCTGCTCCAACTACTGAATTAATAGAAATTTCATTGACTCTTCAACCTAGGACAATATTAATTTTGTTGACTTATCCTTAACATACAGTCGAATTAAAACTATAGAGGAAAATCTCTTTTTCTTATTAGACTGCTGAAAAAAAAAGCTCTCTCATATTCAGTGATATCTGTTTCTCATTTGTCTTTGGGGAAGGGGATACCAAAGGGTTGCCTTGTTTCCCCCTTCAGACATTCAGAACCTCACCAAACTGCCGTCAAACCAGGATGCACACACCAGCATGTGATTTTTTTTGTCCTGGAGATCATAGTCAATAAATTTGATTAGTTTGTAAAGCACTCCAAGCCACCAGCCCACAGAGCAGGTTGAGCCAATACCTTCCCTCACTCCCTGTTCCTTCTAGACCACCAGGGCTCTGGTTTGTATTTTTAAACTTGGGTTAAATTGTGGCATAACCACAAACCATTGTATGCTATTAACAGTGGGGTTCCAATGAATGACTGACAAACAAAATCTTAGCACACAAACTCTACTCCGCTCAATGGTAAACACATGTTATTAATGAAACGTTTCTAACGGGCCCAGGCAGTTTGAAGTCTGTCTTGACTGACAATACCGTATTTTGCTATCTGGGCTAAACAAACAAAATAAAACTTTAAAAAATAGTATGCTAGAAGAATATGTTTTAGTGCATCACAAAGGTATCATTTGCTGGTCTGGACTCTGAATTTAACTTCCCCTCCTCCAAACCTAACTTAGAGTGTAATATTTCTCCGGGGTTCAAAGACAGCAGATAGTTCCTGTATCTTTCTTAAGAAGATCTGGATGGTGTTATTCAACCAAGGGTATTACATGGGTCACTGCAGGGAGATCCAGGTGAATATCATTTTATGTGCAGTTCCAAGGCTCAGAATCTAGTTGCTCAGAGAAAAGGACTACTGTGAGGTAGGATGCTAAATAAAGATCAGATCTGATTCATCCTCAGCTTCCTCTAAGTTCACGAGGTAGGTGAGTGGAGACTTTGTTCAGTGTATTTGATATTTTCCTTTATCAGTAACGCTGGCTACTTAGTATGTAGGTATCCATGAAAATAGACAGTGAGACTTTTATGTCATTTTTCCAAACTCCTGTTTAACATAAAGGGTTAGCAAACCCCAAACCAAATAAAACAACACTGGCATCGGATTTGAGATGTCTTTGAAACATTCCAATGTTTTGGACCACCAAACTCTAACCCACGATGGTTGCATTTCGTTTTGATCAAATTGGGCAGTGCTTCCTCAAGCTGGTTTGCATTTCTTTCCTTCAAATTTACCCTGACTCTGTTACAGTAACCAGAGAATTACAGAAGAACAATGCACTGTTAATCTGTTCTGCAGCATTCTTTTGAAAAGAAATTGTGTAATGAGGAAAGGAGGGAAGGACCCTAATTTCAGAGTGACACGAGTCCAAAGAGTTCCTAATGTCAAGTGTTTCTAGGGATGGATTATCACTGTCTTTAACAACATCAGTGTAGCCAGTCAAAGGTAAAAACTTCATACAAACAACATATTCATGCTGTAAATTATTCTTTTCCCTGAATTAACTAGGTAACTTTCCCTCCACTGAATTGATCAGGTTGAAAATTAAACTGAGCGAGTGTACCCTAAAATGGTTTAAGGGTAATGTTGAAGAAGAAACGTCTAGGATCTGCATTGATGGACGAGTGTGTCAGTGAATAAATCTAACCAACCCCACTCACTCTTGACTTCGTTTCTGGTCTCTGTTCCACGACGCCTTATTCCCGACCGTGAGCATTGCCTCTGTTTTCTGCCTTCCACTTGCCCAGTTAGCTTGCCTGGAATCTGTGGGGTCTTTCTACTTGCCGCAGTGTCCTTACTGTTTAAGTTTCTCTGCAGGATGGCATAGACAGGATCATGAGGTTCCCGGCACCATCGTTTTGGTGCCCAGGATCTTTCTCCTGCTCTCAGGTGGCCCGTTAGGACCCTGACTTGCAAAGCAGACTGCCATCACTCTTCCAAACTAAAACCTTCCTGCTTGCTATCACTTTCTCTAAAGACCCTGCTGGTAGACTTGATCATCTAAGAATACTCAGGCCGAGGTGGTAATGATGAACTCAAACCCTCTGAGGGTGTATATTTTAAAATAGAGTGCTTGGAAAGACCAAGCCTTAGAACACATTAATGAGTCGTAATTGGTAAACACTGAATATGATATTAAGAATAAAGGAAGGCTGCCAATCATCCCCTCCTGTCCTACCCCATGGCGGAATAACTGCCCTTATTATCTCTTAAATGCGGCCTGGAGGCTTCCCTGGTGGCGCAGTGGTTGAGAGTCCGCCTGCCGATGCAGGGGACACGGGTTCGTGCCCCGGTCCGGGAAGATCCCACATGCCGTGGAGCGGCTGGGCCTGGGAGCCATGGCCACTGAACCTGCGTGTCCAGAGCCTGTGCTCCGCAACAGGAGAGGCCACAACAGTGAGAGGCCCGCGTACTGCAAAAAAAAAAAATGCGGCCTGGAGCTCATTTAATCTTCTCTACCTGAACGCTTGGAGTTCAGAGCTTACACCTTATAGTCTATTTACTCACATTCCCATTTCTCAGGTAAAATAAAACAAAAAAGGAACTATTCTTTTATTTGTTTTATTGAAGAAGCTTGATCTATATTTATTTGATTTGACTAGTGGGAAGAGAAAAATGAAGGATGCCTCTAACATATGTGTTATGATAGAGAAATAAAGAATTCTAGAATTTTATAGCTGGTAGGGACTCAAGGAACTAAAACCAGGAAAATTTAAATGATTAATAACAGAATGAAGACTAGGACCCAGATCTCTTTGGCTTTTTAATTCCGTATGCTTATATGGTATCATACATTGCAGTGAAAATTATATTGTGTAAGTTTCTTAACTATATTGTTTGTAACATATTTCACGTAAAAGTGCTTAGGTTACTGGTAACTTGATTGAATAGTATACTAATGACACACACGCATGCACACACACACGTAAGTCCTTGGGGAAATCAGAGACTTAACTTTAAGTATATTTTCAATTTGTTCTTTTAAATTTGATATTCTTACAAATATCAGGATAAGCAAAACTATTATGTCATCATCGCAGTATTAGGAAACCAACCACAGTGAAACATCAACATCCATTCATCCTCGGTTTTTCAATTGGTGAGTGCTCTCTCATAAAATTAGATATGAATTCAAAGATTTAGGAGACAATGATCCTGGGTGAGACAAATGTTCCTTTCACATGTAATTCTCAGATCTTCACCTAAAAGAGGCACTACAGCATCACTGCCTATTTCATTCATTCATTCCTTTCCATAAGTATTTATGAAGTATTTATTATAAGCCAGGTATCGTGCTGGCTCTGAGCAATACACAAAGTGGAACAAAGCATTTCTGCCTGGGACAGTGACCATTAAATCCTGACTATTATTTTTGTTCTCCTTTTTATCAGGGCTCACAACTAGACTTAATTTTCCAGTCTCCATTACCATATTCTGTCCAACAGAGTGAAAGTAAAAGTGTTATGTGTTTCTTTCAGATCTGCCCCATAAATATATCCCTTGTGTGATTCCCTCATCTCTCCCTGTTGCATCAGCTATATAAATACAGAGGACTCGAAGGACCTAGCAGAGAGAGGGGAATCACAAGAAGACAGGGGCCTGGGTTCCTGAGTGGCTGCGTAGAACAGAGGTTCTTCCCATCATCATCAACCTACATTGGGCTATGACTCAAACAAGAAATAAATTTTATTGTATTAAGTCACTAAGATGCATTAACTGCTTGTTAGAGTAGTTAGTCAACTGTATCAGTTTTGCTATATAACAAATAATCTCCCAAATTAGTGGCTTAGGACAGACACCATTCTGTGTGTTGGCGATTTGGACAGGGCTCAGCTGGGATGGCTCTTCTCTTCTCCTCAGATACTGGTGAGGTTCATTCATGGGTTGACAGTCAGTTTGGAATGCAGGTGGAGGCTGACCAATACAAAATGGCCTCCCTTACAAGTCTGGCAGTTGGTGTTGGCTGTTTGCTGAGCTGTGTTTCCAGCATACTAGCTTGGCCTCCTTCAAGAGGAAAGACAAGATCCACTTCATGAGCCTTTTTAAAGCCTCTGCATGCATAACATTTTCCAGTGTCCTATTACCCCAAACAAATCATAGAGCCAAGCTTAGAGTCAAGGTGGGAGAACTGAATGAGATCATGGAAATGGAGAGGCATGATTCATTGGAAGCTAGTATCTTAACAACCACTGCACTACACTCTATTGCTCTGAAGAGCTCAGAATTCTAAGGGAGAGGCATATCAATAAATAATTACAAATACGGGAAGTGTTAAAACTGAAGCTTGAAAACAATGCTATAGAGGCAATAAATAGGGAATAGCTAATGCTGCCTGGCCTTTGCTGCCTGGCAAAACTTTCACAAATGAAGTAATTTTGGCACTGGGTCTTGATAGATGAGTAGGATTTTGTTAGGAGCACCAGAAGCACATGATACAGTTGTGAGAAAGGAGGAGAACATTCTAGAAAGGGGAAATAATAACACAGGAAAAGCATGGAATTTAGAAGGAGTATGGCCTGGACTAAAGAGGAGTTTAATGAGACCAGGATTTTTAGTAAAGAGAATTATGAGACGGGTTGTTCATGTAAGTAGGACCAAGTATGACAGAAGTTTATGCCAAGGAGTTAGGAATTTAAGCTGACAACTCTGGGTCATTGATTATACTTAATCAGAGAACTCATAATATTGATGATCAAACAATTGATGACAATGGAAGATTAACCTGAATTAGCCTTTTCGTGGAACAATAGGTGATGCTGCTGGCACAAGGAGTGACAATGAATTTCAGCACACACACCTGCGTGTGTGGTTTTCTTAATTTTCTATAATTCAGCATAATTTCTGTCTTACACCCCTATTCTACAAGGATGACAAAAAATTGGTCAATGATTTTAGGGCTACCTCTTTACTTCAGAGTCGTGTATAGCTTTGCAGGGCTGACCTAGTACCAAGGTATCCATGCCCCCTCTGGGGCACTTCCACAGGCTCTGAAAGGTCTAGAAGTTCTAGCGCTTACTTCCATGCTATTTGGGGATATATAGGGTCCCTGCAGGGCACTTGTGCCAAAGAGAACAAGGCAACTCTGGGAGCCTATCTCTGGCCCTTTGTGCCTGGACATATCACAGTGTATCTTCACTGAGGACTTTTATCTTCCTAGATATGAACACATCTTCTAGATTTCTTTCTTTCTTTTTTTGCTTACTTACAGGTATTTTATTTGAAGAAAACCATTATAATGGCCCTTAAAATGCTGTGAAATATAATGATCCCTCTGAAAGGAAGTTACAGCATCACTGGATTTATAGAAGAGGAAGTAGGAAAGGTGCACATTTGGAGGTGAGTATAACATTGTATAATCAACCCACATTAGAATGCAAGTTGGTGCAGCCACTAAGGAAAACAGTATGGAGGTTCCTCAGAAAACTAAAAATAGAACTGCCATATGATCCAGAAATCCCAATCCTGGGCATATATCCAGACAAAACTGTAACTCAAAAAGACACATGCACCCCAATGTTCATACCAGCCCTGTTTACAATAGCCAAGACATGGAAAAAGCCTAAATGTCCATTGACAGATGAATGGATAAAGAAGATGTGGTACATATATGCAGCGGAATACTACTCAGCCATAAAAAAGAATGAAATAATACCATTTGCAGCAACATGGATGCAACTTGAGATTATCATACTAAGTGAAGTAAGTCAGAAAGAGAAAGACAAACACCATATGATATCACTTATATGTGGAATCTAAAATATGGTACAAATGAACCTATCTAAAAAACAGAAACAGACTCACAGACATAAAGAACAGACTTGTGGCTGCCAAGGGGGAGGGGAGGATGGAGAGGGATGGGTTGGGAGATTGGGGTTAGTAGATGCAAATTATTACATTTAGAATGGAGAAACAAGTTCCACTGTATAGAGCAGCAAACATCCAATCTCCTGGGTTAAACCATAATGGAAAATAATATAAAAAAAGAATGTATATATATGTATAACAGTCACTTTGCTATACAGCAGAAGTTAGCACAACATTGTAAATCAACTATACTTCAGAAAAAAAAAAAATAAAATCCACCCACCTTAAATACCATAAAAGTGCATAGAGTCAAACTGCAGCATTATTTATACATGATTGAAAAGGAAGGAAACATTACAGAGTTAAAGTTTTGTATGACGTGTGAATTTTGACTTGCTATGTTTAAGTTAGCAAAAAGCCTTAGAGTTTGTATAAAATTACTGTGTGCCTTAATCCCACCCACCACTAGATCAAGACACTGAAACTGAGGATGATTCCTTCCTTATTTTATGGCTTTATTCTTGATATCCCTCTAAAAAAGAGACCAAAATGGTTGTGAAGATGACTTGTATCTACAGAGTAATTACCCAAGTACCAGAGTCACATCACAAGAAAAGACAGATTCTTCAGACCAATCTGAGAGGTTTATCTTCCACGGGGAGATGCTCAGAGACAGGTAAACAATCTCCTCTGTTGCAATTACTATTGCTTCCTAATAAATTAGCTTAAAATTTTGCAGCTTCAACAACCATTTATTATCTCATAGATTTTGGTGCGTCAAGAATTCAGACAGGGCACGGCAGATATGCTGGTTCTACTCCATGTTGTCTAGTGCTCAGCTGGAGAGATTCAATGGCTGTGCGCAGGAATTATCTGAAGACTCATTCACTCACGTCTGGAGCCTGGGCTGGGAAGACGTAAAGGTGAGGACCGCCGACTGGAGCTTCTACCATCTGTGTGGCTTGGCTTCCTCACAGCATGGCTGCCTAGGGTGGTCAGAATTCTTACATGGCAGTTCTTGGCACCAAGAGCCACTGTTCTAGAAAATAAGGTAGAAGCTGCATTACCTTTTATGGCCCAACCTTAGAAGTCACACAAGTCACTCCTGCCATACCCTTTGGGTTAAAGAAATCAGAAGGCCATACAGATTCAAGGCGAGGGGACATAGACCCCTACCTCTCAGTGGCAGAAGTGTCAAAGGATTTTGGAACCATGTTTGAAAACCACCGATCTCTTTCTCATAGCTTATCTCTGACGTTCATTTCCCCTTTCAGCCTGAGGATTTTGTTTATGGTTAGTCTGAGGCCCAGGGTGGGGTGGGAAATAAGGGATGAGGAATATTTGCTCTGAATCATGATGTCATCCTCAAAATATTTTATCCACGCTGTGAGTCCTTTCCATTCACTGAGAGCCTGAATGTTTTGAAACTCAAAAGCCAAAAAGAGGCAGAAAGAACACTCTGCCTTTTGCTGTCACGTTCCTTCCCTGAGGTAGAAAGTCTTACAGATAAACATAACTATCAGAAGGGGTGGAGGACCAGAGGGATTAGGGAAATACTGTGAGGGGAAAACCCAGTTAATATTATTAAATGGAATTTCTTATATATATATATATTTTTTTTTTTTTTTTTTTTGCGGTACGCGGGCCTCTCACTGTTGTGGCCTCTCCCATTGCGGAGCACAGGCTCCGGACGCGCAGGCTCAGCAGCCATGGCTCACGGGCCTAGCCGCTCCGCGGCATGTGGGATCCTCCCGGACCGGGGCACGAACCCGTGTCCCCTGCATCGGCAGGCGGACTGTCAGCCAGTGCGCCACCAGGGAAGCCCTCTTCTATATATTTAACATTTAAATGTTATTCCACCAAACATGCAACAAAACAAAACAAATACACAAAAATATCTTGCTCTTCTCTGATAATTTTGCTAAACAACATCACTATTTCTGTTTGGAATGGCCTCTATCTACGGGTATTAATTTCTGTCTCTCTTTCTCCTTTATGTTATTTTTATTTTTAAATATTCTATAATTAAATAAATTTTTTTTCCAATTTAATAGACCCAATATCCTGGAAATAGTCTAGCAATTTTAAAGTATAGGAACCCCTACCCTTTGAAGTATATCAGAATCTCTAGTGCAGTGTCTCCTGCTGACCTCACACCATATATAACCAAATAGTCTAGCTCTTCAGCCTCTTCACTACACAGATAAGAGATATAAACCTATTTGGGCAAAGTGAGTTATCCAAGGATCAAAATTATTTGAATTTCGAAAGCTCATTGACAGGCTAAGAACAATATGTACGGGGCCTCTTCTTGGGATCTTTCAAGTCAGGAGCAAAAGCCCCTCCCGAGAAATAGGACGTTAATATTGATCAACACAGATGTTGTTAACAGTTGTGCAGGTGTTTAATTCTTGATTTCTGAGCTGCCCACTGGCCTGTAATGTTTGTGCTTTATGCCCACGGCTATTTCTGAATCGGTCACAGCAACTGGAGAGTTTGAATATATTCATCAGTCCCATTCTTGAAACCGGGATGGCAGGGGTGAGGCAATGGGTTAGCTTCCTGGAAGATACTTAGTTGCATGACACAGGGGTGCATAGCTGGGGACAATTGAGACTGTCATGGAGGAAGAAGTGGGGAATAGATACCACCAACAATATTCATTACAGAGAAAAAAGTGGAAAAATTGAAGCATGTAGCCAATGGGTCAGTATCAATGGCATGTGCTTATCAGCCTAATTATTCAAGAGATGGCTAAGTGTTGGTTCAAAGACTGAAGGAATAAGCATGTTGAGAGTGCTATTGATTGGATTCTGTAGAACATCAGGGTAAAGGGCAAAGCAGCCAGTGTAGACACCAAAGTGGCCAAAGAGTTGCCTGCCGGCTTGTAGAGATTACCAAGAGAAGGAGTGAATTTCCCGATTGTCAGTGAAGACAATAATAGAGTCTTGTGAAAATGATGCCTGCCAGATGATGCTATGTCAGCAGAGAGGAGAAAAGTGTACCTGGTCTTAAAGATACTAAAGAGAGATTCCTACACCTATTTGGTGGAAATACATATACACTGATGGCTACACACTTAAACCTATCCTAGACAACTTAGGCTTACAAATAGACAAATGGTCTTTGAGAATTGAACGTGAGCTTTCGTATATCTGGGGCACTGTTTTCTGCTTCAGAGCTGAATGGAGCTTTGAAATCCCAAGACCTTTTGGCAAGTGTGAAGCACCATTGTTGAGAGGCTAATATTTGGGAGCCATTTTTCTTCGGAGCTAGAATTGGAGTTTGAGTAAAATCCAGCCTGAGTCAGCTTCTAAACAAGGATGAAATTCAAGTTTACAAAGCTTACTTGCAAGCCTGAAGCAGCTTATTTATATATTTTTAACATTTGCCTTAAAAAGAAACGTTGGTCTACAACCTCGTAAAATGCTGAGTCAAATACTCAGCAAAAGCAAACTTAAACTGCTTCAAAACTTGTCCTCCAACCAGGGCTGGCAGCAGTGCCGTAGTGGCAGTCCAGTAAACAGAGCACTGAGCTACAAGACAGGAATGCTGAGAAACCCTCCCAGCCTGGGCATTAAGGAGCTTTTGGCCTTGGACAAGTCACTTCACTTCTCTAGGTCAGAAAGAGACTAACTTATTAGACGTGATGGCTAAGGCACAAAAATATGTTAATTACTGTTTTCATCTGACTTTAGGGTTGAGGAATCTGAGTACAGCTAAGCCACTTGTTCCCAGTCAAATACTGAATCAGTAGGCTAGGAATGGCCTGCGTGTCCCTTGACTCCTAGGCTGGGACTGTCTATTTCTCCTCTTGTTTTTCCAGAATGTAGCAGTAAATCTGGCTGTGTCTGGTGAAAGGGTTCCCAAGGTCAGTCCCACCTGCAGATAAGCACTTCTGACTCTAGCTCCCAGCAGATATTTCTAGCATTCACGAAGGCTTACCCTACAGACCGCACCTGTCTTGACATCTCCGAAGCACAGTCTACAAGCAAGCACAAGACATAAAGCATAATCCCTTGCAATGAACCAGTATCTCCTCAAACCCTGAACATGCTCAGAGGAGAATCACTTGGATTAGTGGATTAAATGCATTAGTCTAAATGATCTGGCTGATATTGCATTATGTCATAAGGGAAAACCTCAGAGTGATGGAAATGTTACTTTGCAAAGCCAGCTATAGCTTTTCTTTTGGAAAGAAAGTTTAGTGATATGAGAGATGACAACATAAGAAAGCATTTAATCTTTTAGCTATTTGAATGCCTCTAATGCAGTATAAGACACAGCAAGGCAAGTTTGGGATGTACTCAGGCCAGCGGTGATAAAGAAAGAAGGAAGTGGCTCGCAGACCTATGATTCCCAGTGTAATTTCCTACAGAGCAGTTTACAAAGATGGTTCGCTTTCATGGGGCCTTGAAAAGCCTATCTCCTGTTCTAAGAAACCTTCAGTTATAAAAAGGAGCTCACACCACATAGGAAAAGCCTCCATTTCATTTGTGTGTGTGTGTGTGGAATACATTTTATACCCGCTGCACAACTGAGAGAGACAGAGTCCTGACCTCAAATGGTCGCCATGTAGGATTACAACAACTCTATTTCATTGAGAGAATATTCGGTCAATAGGTTCTTGTGCTGATAATACCAGGATCGCACTGGCCTGTGGCTTCCACAGTCCAAGGATCCCGAGAAGATGGCTAAGAGTGTCAGACCCTGCCTGCTCCTGGACTCTCTCTCCTTACTGTCCACACATTCAGGGGCCAATTAACTCCTCTGACAGGCTCAATACTGCTTCCTCAGGAGTTAAGTCCCTTTAAGCAAACGACTCAGAACTGGGCCTCCGTTCACATGGGCCTGACCCTGCCCTTGCCTCTCCCAGCCCAACAATGGGTTTTGATTTTGAGGCTTGGACATAAAATCTCTTCTGGTTTTGTTTATTGAGGACCCCAGCACCTTCTGCCTTGGCCCTGCTGGTCTCCATCTCCCAGTAGCTGAGGGTATGGGCAGAGGAGTCAAAGATTCTGGTCTTTGCTTTGTGTTTATCAGTGGAAAGAATTCAGGCAGAATTGTTCCTACAAGTCTCAGTTGCTCACCTAAAAAATGGGGATAGTAATAAAACCTCTCTCAAAGAGTTGGTATGAAGATGAAATGGGATACAGTACATAAAGCACTTAGCACAGAGTCCATAAAAACTGCTGAATAACCTTAAGCAATTACTATTAATATCAATACAAAACATACAGAAGTATAGCAATTCTATTGCTCTGTGCTTTAAGAGTCTTTTTCTCTTGGATGGAAATTTGTATATTTCTCCAAAGGTTAAGATTTTCCTTAATTAATAGGTCAAATAACAAATATTTTATGATGTAATTAAAATGGTGCAAGATGCAAAAAAAAAAAAAAAAAGTCTTTTCCCCCCAACCTGGCTTGTAGATTTTTTTCAAGTCAGGGGCTATGTTTGAAATGGTTCTCAGCTCTCCTTCACAACTGGGCCAAATGGGTACCTGGGGGGAATGAATAGAGTTTTTGATTGGTTTGAAACCAGAGCAAGGTATAAAATCATATCCTATGACTAGAGCTCAGATGGAAATTTTGCACCTGCATGCTGAGAAACGCAGAATAAGTAGTCTTCAGAAAGCAGGACTTTAAGCCCGTTCAACTCAGAGCACCATTACCTACGTCATGTCATGAGCCCGGGGCATGCCGACCACTGAGAACAGAAGCAGGTCTTCAGTTGGCCCTCAGCTACTAAACTGTCTATGCAGGACCTTGCGTTGAAATCAAGCGCAAGCTGTTAGATAAAGTGCTCAGAAAATAAAATAGAAAACTAAGGAGAACCTACTGTGTAGCACAGGGAACTCTGCTCAGTGCTCTGTGGTGACCTAAATGGGAAGGAAATCTAAAAAAGAGGGGATATATGTATACCTGTAACTGACTCACTTTGCTGTAGAGCAGAAACTAACACAACATTGTAAAGCAACTATACTCCAATAAAAAGTAATTAAAAAACAAAAACTTGCTCAGTTTATACACAAAGTATTCTTCAAAACAGTTTAAATAAAACCTTCTTGCTCATCAGCTTCGACACCTAATTATTTATTAGACTATCTGGCAATTATAAAACCACAACAGACATAGCCTTTCTCTCTCAGATACTCACTAGAAAACAGGGGTACAAAAAGGGGCAGCAAGGGCAGCACACATCAACCACCACCAGCAAAAAACAACTCTTTGGGTGTTTATGTGTCTGGAAAGTTCTTTGTTTGAACACAGTATGGTTAATAAACACAGATTTATGAAATCCTTTCTTTCATCAGTGATCTATGGGAGATTTGAAATACATAGATTCTATTTCTGAGTGTTGAAATTCAAAAGGCCAGAAAAGTCCCAGGACTGGATTCTTAACCATAATCACAATTTTTATTGATTTGGAGAATTACCCTGACATTTCTCCTCAATTGTATTTAAGCATCCAAGTGCATGTTTTCTTCTAGTCTTTTAAGTAAAATAATCTGCACATAGGTTGCCTTGGAATATAGCCAGAGAAAGAAAAGGTAAAACTATCAAGCATATTCTAAGTTTGCTATTAGTAATTTTGGGACCTTGAATATGTTCACTTCAAAGATGATAATCAAGAGTATGTATTCTTTGGAGTTGAAATATTGCTCGTGAGATTTAAGGGACAACACTGTAAGTTCTAGAAGAAGAAATCTTTTGCTTGGTTTATGTTTCATTGCTTGGAGAAAGCCATAGAGTATCTTCAATCATCATTGGCTTTATTGTTAACTATGAAAGGTAAAGAGTGGATTTTTTTCACATGGTTTTCTTTATTTCAATTAATTGGTCTGGTATTTCCCAGATATTTTCATCTGTCCCGGCGCCTTTTAATGGTATATTTTATATTGCAGTTGCAAGGAACACTGTGCAGTTTCTGAAACCAGGTAAAAGACTTAATTTGTTTTTAAAAACTTTAAAAGTTTTGTTTAAAAAAAGTTCTTGGGGCTTCCCTGGTGGCGCAGTGGTTAGGAATCCTCCTGCCAATGCAGGGGACACGGGTTCTAGCCCTGGTCCAGGAAGAGCCCACATGCCGCGGAGCAACTAAGTCCGTGCGCCACAACTACTGAGCCTGCGCTCTGGAGCCCATGAGCCACAACTACTGAAGCCTGTGCGCCTAGAGCCCGTGCTCCGCAACAAGAGAAGCCACTGCAGTGAGAAGCCTGCACACTGCAACGGAGAGTAGCCCCCACTCGCCCCAATTAGAGAAAGCCCGCGCGCAGCAATGAAGACCCAACACAGCCAAAAATAAATAAATAAAATAAATAAAAATTTATAATAAAAAGAAAAGTTCTTGTTCTGATAAACAAAGGTTTAGCAGGAATTGAATCAGAGTCTGTTTTGGAATATCAGAACTGGTTACCTGAAAGAAGAGTTTACAAACATTGTTCTTTCAGGCTGACCTGTTTTGTGATATGGAAAAGTATTGGATGTAAGCAAGTCTTGGTGATGTTCATTGACATGAAGGAAGCAAAGCCTGAGACACTCAGCTTGCTGGCTAGCCACCTGGTAGGGGGTGAAATGTATACTCCCCAGGAGGCTCCCAGATCATCATGGGTGTATTTCTGCCTGTGAAATGGTGTGCCTCCAAAGCATGCTTCCTTTAGAGACCATCTCACACTCTTCACACCGTCTTATCTTTATGTGTCTACATGTTTCCTCCTAACCTAACCCTCTCATTGCAGAACAGAGCTCTATGCCACCAGCCTGGGCTACGTTGTCATTAGGATAATCTGGAGAACAGTGTCATTCAGTAGAGCAGCACTCCTGGTTCCTTGCCCCACCCCTTACTCACTCCTCCTCGTTGTTCATTCCTCCCTTTGATTGGCATACATCTATTAGTCAACATGTCTTATTTGAAAAGGCAAGTCTGTTAAAAAGCTGTACATACTGGGTATTCCCTTTCTTTTCTTCCCTATCTAAACAGTCCAATGCAACAATACTAGGTACTGTGGATCTGTCTTTTCACAAAGCCTAGATTCAGGGTGGAGAGGGCATGAATGGTGAAACAAACAATCAAACCAACCAACCATTGGCTACATATCTAAGCCATGTCCTCTAACCCAAGTTGCCATCTTCATCTCCAACTGACAGACTCCTCTTTCAAGTATTCAGAACTCAGGCAATTGTTCAGAGCTTAGGCAAGGAAAAGGGGTGTCGTTTACCGGGCACCCTCAAATCCCAACAATTATGTGAACAGCTACAATCCAAATTTTCAAGTTATCCCGCTGATTTCCTTAGCCTAGAGGTTTCCTCAAATAATGGGGTGTTGCAATAATTCTCAGGTTGACGGGGCCTCAGTCTTTAGTAAGAATCTGGAAATGTTTCCTTTTGCTTTCCTACAACTTTTATTAGGTGACTTTATAACACCTTATTATTATTTTGTCAGAATTAAGCCCTTTAGAAAAAACCCTCCAATTTTCTACAATATAAAATTTCTCAGAGAACTTCTAGAATTTAAACTATTTATATATTGCCAACATGTGTCTGCCTTTAAATTCTTATAAATGATCGGGTTTACTCATACTCAGTGAAGTTGATTTTCAACAATCATGGGATAAGAAATGGTTTGTGAAGTAAACGAACTGTAGTTAAAACATGTGGACCCTTATTGCGTGGGCTTGGACCCATCACTTCACTTTTCTGGATGTGTTGATCTTATCTTGAGAAAAATAACATCGGTTTTGCCTACCTCATAAGACTGCTTGGAAGGTCCGATGACATGAACATTTGATGAAAAGTAAAGTGTGCAAATTTCTTCACTTGACTAGTCCTCTAAGTACCATTCCACATTGTTGACCTCTCATTTTCCCTTGGCATTTGTGACACTCATTTTCTGGTTTTCTTCTACCACTTTGGCTTCTCCTTTAACATCTACTGAGCTGGCTCAGCGAGTCCTTTCCTAACACACCATCCTAGCCAGAGTTTCCCTGAAAGGAGATAAAAGCTTGCAGGCAGATAGTTTATTTGAGCAGTGATCCTAAGAAGCAAGGTTGAGAGAAGGAGAGTGCAGAAGAAAAAGAGGGAAAACCAGTGCCAAAATGAGTTGGCCACTACTTGGGGGAAATTAGTCCTAGATCCTGCAGGAGCTTTTGAGGAACCTTATGAAATGTGTCTCGGAACTCTCTGCCTGGGGATGAAACAGAGAAGCATTTATCCATCATCTCTTGACCTCCATTGGTGATCCCATGGGCAATAGATGCTCTTGACTTCCAGATTACACTTGCATGAGTGCTGAGCAGTTCCTGAGAGTGTTCCAGGCAGCAGAGCAGGGAAGCTCCAGTGTGGGCTGCTAAGAGGTCGTGTCAGCTGGTACCTGTGCAAATCCTGTAGTAGGGCGCATGGAACCAGTTGCCATGACAGTGGCTGGAATAAGAGAGAGGTGACATGAATTAAAGTGATGCAAAACAAGTGTAAATATACAGGCATCTAGATGTTGAGGTTCCTAGATCCTCTTCTCTCTTAATATGTCATACTCTCCCTAAGTGATCACATTTATTCTTATGGTTGAAATGATAATCTATAAACTTATTATTCCCAATGTATATCAATAGTTCAGAATTCCATATTCATTTATTCGGTTCTCTACAAGGCATCACCTCTAGAATATTTCAAGGAATACACAGATCTGTATGTGTAAAACTAACTCTTGATCTTTCCCTGCAAAATCTATTCCTTCCCTCATCTTTAGTAGCTTAGTAAATAGTACCTGCAATTGCTTAAGCAAATGCTTTACTTATCTTTTGCTGTGTAACACATTACCACAAAATTTAGTGGTTTAAAAGAATGATTCATCTCACAGTTTCTGTGGGTAAGGAGTTCGGAGGCAGCTTAGCTGGTTGGTTCTGGTTTGGGGTCATGACATTGCAGTCAAGATATTGGCTGGAGATACAGTCTTTCGAAGGCTCGACTAAATCTTTTCCAAGCTGTGTCCCTCACATGGTTTTAGCAAGAAGCCTTAGTTCCTTGATGCTTGTTGGCAGGAAGCCTCAGTTTCCTGCCACATGGGCATCTTTGTAGGGTTTCTTACCCCAGAGTAAGTGACCCAAGAAGGAGGGAACAAGGTAGAATCTACAATGTCTTTTATGACCTTGCCTTGGAAGTCACATGCCATCACTTCTGCCATATTCTGTTGATCACCTAGACCAACCTATAACAATGTGGAAGGCAGTTACACAAGGGTGTGAATACCAGGAGGTAGGGAAAATTGGGGACCATGAAGGAGGCTGCTTACCACTGCAAGAAACCTGAGAGTAATCGTTGATCTTCCTTCTTTCTAGATTTATTGTCTCAAAACCTGTTGATTTACCTCCAAAATATATCTCAAATCTGTTGACTTCTGTCTCTCCTCACTGCCGTGTCTCCAGGCAAGTCCACCATAATATCTTGCTTGGACTATAGTCTTCTAACTGGATTTTCTTGTCTTTACTCATTCTTCCTTCGAATCTATTCCTTAGACTAGCCAGAGTGATTTTTTGGAAAGTATATCACATTATATCACTCTCATGATTCTCTCATCATGGCACGTCACTCTTAGAATAAAATTCAAACCTCTTATTAAGGCCTGTTGAGCCCTTCGGGTTCTGACCCTTGCCCATCTCTTTGACCTCATCTCTCACTACTCTTCCCTATTACTTTTTTCTTACAGCCTTTCTTTTTTTTAATTGAAGTATAGGTTGCTTTACAATGTTGTTTTACATATATTCTTTTTCAGATTCCTTTCCATTATATTTTATTATAAGATATTGAATATAGTTCCCTGTGCTATACAGTAGAACCTGGTTGCTTGTCTATTTTATATATAGTGGTTTTTAAATTTAATTTGTATTTTATATTGGAGTATAGCTGATTTACAATGTTGCTTTAGTTTCAGGTGTACAGCAAAGTGATTCAGTTATACATATACATATATCCATTTCTTTTCAGATTCTTTTCCCATATGGGTTACTACAGAATATTGAGTAGAGTTCCCTGTGATATACAGTAGGTCCTTATTGACTATTTTATATATAGTAACATGTATATGTTGCTATATGTACTCTATGATACAGTTTCCTTATGATACAGTTTCTATCTCCCCCTCCTTATATATCCTCTTCACCAGCCACCGTCACACTATTCTTTTTGACTAACTTTGCCTAATCATCCACTATCAGATTAAATTTTAGGGAGACCTTGCCTAGCTCCGCAATTCTGTCCCTTCTCTTATTTTCTAGACCTATTCCCAATTTATGACTCTTATTGATATTTATCATTAGAAATGTTGCTCTGTGTTTGTTTGACATCCCTCTCAGTGGGCAGAACTTTGCCAATTTTGCTCAGACATGTTTATCCACTGACTTGTACAATACTTAGCATAGCATAGTTATTAACTAAACAGTTTTTGAGTAAATGAATGCTTTACCAAAGAAAGTCTTCCTGCTGTCACAGTTTAAGCAAAGAATAGTCCTGTCTCTCTATGTCAAAATTTCCCACGAGATATGAATGACTGTTTATCAAAGAATAAAGAGGAATTCTGCTAAAGGAAATAAAATATGGGTCACTGTCCTCATTGCTATAAACTTAATGGAACAAGACACAAGCAACCAGAAAGATAACAAACACAGAGAGAAACAAACAAGAAATTATTTCAAATGAGGCCATTGAGCTCACGAAGCATGTTGTTCTAAACGAAAATGTCCACATAGAGTTGCAATATAGTTAAGGAGTTCAAGTCTAACTGAAAAACAAGTGACTTTACATGTAATGCTTTGCTTTCTGGATCATTAATCTACCCACCGTGACAAAACAGAAAAATAAAGCTAACATCTTTGAAATGTTCATTGCTTCGTATGCTACACCCTGGGCATGATTAATCAAAGGCAATCTTTTTCTACAAAACAATCCTTTTTTCATTCTTAATGGTATCAAGCTGAAGGTTCTTATACACAGAAAAGCTGAAATGTTCACACATGATCTGCACACAATAGGCCACTACTTCAGATGAGAGCATTTCAAACTTTTACCTAGTTATAGCTTGCTGGAATGATTTCCCATCCTCTGTCATCATTATTTGTCTTTCACTCACAAACGCTGGTTTTTAGGACTATATAACTCTTACTCCTTTTTCAGGAAAATCAGTGTTTTTTTCTTCTTTTCCTTTAAAATTCAATTGTTATTTATTCAGTGTCTTTCGTGTAACAATCAAAGGCCTTGAAATATTATCTCTTCTCTCCTTCTTTCCTCCATCTTCCCCTTTTCCCTCCCTTCTGTCTCTTTTAACCACCCACATATCAACCTGGAGCATCATAATACATTTAATGATCATTTTTCAAATTCATCCCTATACAAACTGTTACCTCTATAAACATTTAACAAACCTAGCTGATGAAGGGAGGAAATGAACTGCTTTAAACCTATGAAGGGACAATTATAACCGTTTCATATATATATAATCAAAAGAGATTTCTTTTTCAATTGCTGAAGTAAGAACTTAAAACCTCTTTGAGAATATGAACTTTCCGTTTCCTCTATGATTTCTCTTAGCTTAAAGAGGCAAACTTTAAAAAATTACCTTTCCATGGTCAGTTGAGACCTAACTCCTTGGAATGAACATATAATTTCTTAGAAGGTGATGAAAGAAACAGTAAAAAGAAAATGAATTTCAGCACTTGGTCATATAAAACATCTCTGGAAGCTCTCACTACATCTGCAAAGTTGATCTAGCCTAATGAGCAAGTAAATGCTTCCTGAAATAAAGGGAAATATATATATTCTTAAACCCAATATGCCATTTAAATAGAGTTGCAAATAGCTTATAGCAACAGGCTGGGGTGTCAAAACAATTTTTTTCATGCATTTCAGAATTATTGATAGAATGAGACCTTAAAAAATATGAAAGGGGACTTGTTGATAGAATACACATGTTACTATGGTGATATTTTTGGATCAAACTGTTTGCCAGGAACATGGTGTAATTCTGGCTAATTTCAGTTCAAACTAAATGCTGTTGTGACAAAACAGAATGCCTCTAAGTCACATCACTGTGATTTGCGCTGGGAAATTAGATTATTCTTCATTGGAAACATCAGCATGACCACACAGCTTCATAAATCTTTATGATTTAGAAATGGAAAAATGTGCTCTTGTAATGTAATCATTATTAACAAGTGTCCTACATTCTCAGGATACTAGTTTGTAACTAGAAAACAACTCAGAGCTCCACCCTTCTAATTACAACTCCAACACGTTCCTCTCAGAGTTCCAATTAATAGCTGATGAGGCGTGCCACCCTTCCAAAGAGCAAGCCTGGGTGGGTTCTGGATCACAGCTTTCTTGGAGCAGGGGTGCACGTGAAAGCAAGATTTCAGTGCACATCTCTTCAGCAACTTCTTTCTCATAGGATAGAGTCTGTAAGAGTTTGCTTTATTTGATGTCTTTGTGTGGATTTGCATAAAGCATTGGGGAGATGAGTCTATTGTTTCCGTACAGTGGAGTGATGAAGGCAAATCGTCCCACTATTTACTTTGTCATATTTGGTGACTGGGTACCTAGGAGCTAATCCAAAGGCACATTTGCCTGCTGTCAGTAGATGTTCAGAATGTTCAGGTGTTAGGAAGGAGGTAGAACAGATGTTGATCTGAATGGTATTTTTTGCTTCTCTTCTAAATATTGGCTTCTAGATTGTTCTTTGTATTTCTCAAGGATAGACTAAGCCAATACTTCCCAACCCTCTGCAGATGGAAAATATAGAAAATGATCATATTTGTACAGCACATCGGGGCAGGTGGATGGAGTAGTCCGAAGCTGGAGGTGACCTACTGAAGACTCCAGGCACAACTTACCTGCCAGGAAGACTGAGGTGATCAGTATCCCAGAATGCCTATGAACTGTGACATCTGAGTGTGCTGTGGCTGAAGAATGGAAAGCTCGGGCTTACCAATCTGTTTCTCTATCTTTTCGACAGATGCCTGCAGCTATTTCCTCTGAATCGAGGTAAATCACCTATACCAACCTAAATTGCACAGCCCATCCAAAATTTACAAAGAGCTCATGCAGCTCAATATCAAAAAAACAAACAACCCAATCAAAAATTCGGTGGAAGATCTATTTTGGTCATATGTATGTCTCCAAAGAAGACACACAGATGAACAAAAAGCACATGAACAGATGCTCAACATCACTAATTATCAGAGAAATGCAAACCAAAACTACAATGAGGTATCACCTCACACCAGTCAGAATGGCCATCATCACACGATCTACAAACAATAAATGCTGGAGAGGGTGTGGAGAAAAGGGAACCCTCCTCCACTGTTGGTGGGAATGTAAACTGGTACAGCCACTATGGAGAACAGTATGAAGGTTCCTTAAAAAACTAAAAATAGAACTACCATATAATCCAGCAATCCCAGTTCTGGGCATATATCTGGAGAAAACCATACTTCGAAAAGATACCTGCACCCCAATGTTCATTGCAGCACTATTTACAATATCCAGGATGTGGAAGCAACCTAAATGTCCATCAACAGAGGAATGGATAAAGAAAATGTAGTACATATATACAATGGAACATTAGCCAGCCATAAAAAAGAACAAAATAATGCCATTTGCAGCAACATGGATGGATTTAGAGATTGTAATACTGAGTGAAGTAAGCCAGACAGAGAAAGACAAATATCATATGATATCGCTTATATGTGGAATCTAAAAGAAGAGTGCAAATGAACTTATCTACAAAACAGAAATAGAGTTACAGATGTAGAAAACAAACTTATGGTTACCAGGGGTTAAAGGGGTGGGAGGAATAAACTGGGAGATTGGGATTGACATATATACACTACTACAAATAAAATAGATAACTAATAAGCACCTACTGTGTAGTACAGGGAACTCTACTCAATACTCTGTAATGGCCTACATGGGAAAATAATCTAAAAAAAGTGTGGTTATATGTGTATGTATAACTGATTCACTTTGCTGTATACCTAAACTAACATAACATTGTAAATCAACTATACTCCAATAAAAATTAATTAAAAAATAAATGAATTAAAAAAAATTGCACAGCCCAGAACTGTATCCAATGTCTTGAAAGTAATGTGATAAATTTGTTTAGATATTTATTTTTCAGTTCCTATAAACTATGGTTCTAGGTTAAACATTTTAGTGTCATGTTTATTTTTTAAAATAACCACCACAAGAACCACTGAAATAACAACAGAAGGACATCTTTTAACTCAAATTGTTATCAACTGTAATCTCTGAATCTTAGATTAGGTCGTGCTCTGAGAACAATTTCCCAAGGAAACTGTAATACCTTCAGTATGCAAACAACTGACTTTACCTTTCTGAGTAGAATGAAACCTATTAGTGAACATAATTCTCTCTTTATTCAGTAGTTAGTTGGGCCTCATGTCTCCAAAGAATAAAGGGTATTCTATTCAACTTCATTTTCTATAATATGTGCGTATCATGCTTTCTCTCTCACACACACACACAAACACACACACATTGATTGGTATGTGTTCAGTTTCTGCACACGTGAATATATGTGCACACTCATGCTTGTATGTATATATCCTTAATAGAAAAATATTCTCTAAACATAGTTTATGGAAACAAGGGCTCTATAGGTTTCACAGAGGTGAGGGGTTATATGTTGTACTTTATCTTATTTTAAATATTCTTTCTTTCCTTCAGCATTTTACTCCATAGATTCAAATGAAATGTAGTACTTTATTTTATTGAGAGTAGACAATTCCATGGGTTTCATCTCCTGAATAATCTTGAAACCAACCTGTAAAAATAGTTTTATACTAAAGTGAAAAAACAGACCCTGTTTTCCAAAGTTTTATAGACAGCTTCATTTCTTTTTTCCCAAAGTACTTTTATCTATGACTGCCTTTACCAGGCAAATGGGCATTCTCCAATGTCACAGGACTAAGAAATTACAATCAGGGAATGTTAAAGCTGGAAAAAAAAATCTCAGAGGTTAACTTGTTTAACCCCATAATTTAAAAATAAACTTTAGAGTTTAACTTGTTTAACCTTATAATTTTAAAAAGGAGGAAACTAGCATGGAGAGATTAAATGATTTTCCCTCTCAGCTAATTAGTGGCAGAACTAGGACAGGAACTTAGATATTTTGCCTTCCAACTTGGTGCTTTTGCTGGTGTACCTGCTATTTCTCATTATTTGAAAGTTAGGGCTTCCCTGGTGACGCAGTGGTTGAGAGTCCGCCTGCCGATGCAGGGGACACGGGTTCGTGCCCCAGTCCGGGAAGATCCCACATGCCGCGGAGCGGCTGGGCCCGTGAGCCATGGCCGCTGAGCCTGCGCTGTCCAGAGCCTGTGCTCTGCAACGGGAGAGGCCACAACAGTGAGAGGCCCGCGTACCGCAAAAAAAAAATAAAAATAAAAAGTTAAAGGAGTCAATGAGATGAAAAGACAGGAAAATAAAAGTGTAGTTTTTCATTGTGTCTCTTCTAAATCCTCTTCTAGTAAGGAAGATTCTAGCAATATTTATATATTCGTTTATCTGAGGAAATAAATGGTATTTTGGAGAACATATTTATTGGAAAAATACACCAAACAAGTCAAATATCAAGAGTTTGTTGGTTTGGCTTTTGTTTGAGGACTGGGCATAGAGTTTGTATCTTGAAATAGCTGTGGAAGTTCTAGTGACTTAAAAAAAAAATTCTTATATAATTTAAACTCTGGTCTAAGCCCTTTTTGAATTCTTTCCTCCCATTGTATTCCTAGGTCAGTTAATTCTTAGATCCTTAGTAGACACTTTTGCTGTATATATTTCTCATCCTATCTTCTAAAGATGAGACCTCTTGAGCTCTCCACGGGTTCTTCATCTACACTCAATTTAGGAGACTCCGTGTCCTATATGATAATTATGTACATCACTTTCTACATGCCACTTCTTTCCCCTCCAACATTAGAACTGTCAATGACCCCTTATTGTTTTTCGAGGCAGGTACCAATGCCCAGGTTTGGATTTCATTGCCCATCATCATTTGGCTTCAGTGAATGCGCTGAAATTTATCTTCCACTTCTCTCTCCTGAATTTGAACTTCCCCCTTCAACTGGATCAGTCCTTCACCATCCCCTCACTATAAGTTTGCTTATTTCAATCTCTTTATCTTTACACTTGAGTTTCTCTCAGTGGAAAAGCAACCCCCCCACCTCTATAGACAAATCCAAAACATTCCCAGAATGCATAGTCTCCATGAAACTTTTCCAGATGACCTTTAACTAAAAATGCCCAGCAGCATTTATCCCCACAATGGAGTTAAATCTATTCTATACCATAGAATAAATTTCTATTCATCATCTCAACTAGAAAGTTTACATTGCTTCCCCTTGCTTATAGTACACGGTTAATTGGTCGCCATAATAATAAAGATAATTGACAAGTTTATATTAAGTAGTTAAATACATAAATTCATTTACATTACTCTTATATTCATTATTTTAATTGATCCTCACAAAACTTGTGTAAGGATGATAGGAAAATGATTATTATTGCCCTTATAAATAAGGAAATTGAAAGTCAGAGATGTTACGTTACTACTAAATGGAAATGTTAGTGTTTTATTTTGCTGAGTATAGCAGTAAAAATAAGTCTACTATCTATTACCTTCCATATTTCCTAAATGAAATAACATTTTGCTGCCTGGAAATAAGATGTTTGAAATTAGGAAAAACTTAGCTTTTTGCAAAAACCTAATACATTTCTTTACTTTGCCTCCTTCTAGTGAAAACTTCATTATAGTATAGGGAAGAGTTTTAGGATTCTTCTACACCTATCATTCTTTGACTTACCTAATTTAGAAGACAGATAATTTAAGCTTCTTTTTATTTTCCTTGTACTTTAGGGGTACACAGCTACCCAAGAGAAGTTTTCCCTGATCATCCACGTGGAATAGATGGAAATTTTCATAGAATACTTGGGGAAATGTTACATTCAGTCATCACTTTATAGTAGGCTTTATAGTAGCAAATGCACAGTCAGCAAACTAATTTTTGTGAAACCATTTTTGTGGTATGGTTTTTCCTTTCCTCAGCATTCTTTATGCATTTTTCTTTCTTAAACTACAATTTTTATCAGCTTCATAAAGCTATGGAAAACAGTCACAATCCAGTACACCCAACGAAAACCAAAATAAGCAGTTGAGACCTTTAGGGCTGTGGGCCCCCCACTTACTTGAAACTTCAAAGCTCAGAGCCATCTTGCACTAGCCAGAGGCTTGGCCAGGACCGCCATTGGCTTGACCCATTCAATGTCCATTAACTTACACAAGCAGGACAGGGCGGGGGAAACAGCTCTGAACTTGGAGATGGAGACTAGATTCTGGATCTGGTCTCTGCCCTTTTCTCCAGTGAGTAACCTTGAGCAAAAAATTAGAAGAAAAGACTAAGTGTTTTCCATTCCTGTAGCTCTAAAATTCCTTAGATTTTATGATCAGATTTTGCCGGGATGCCAGGAGCCACGTGTCCGCTATTCAATTTCAGTCCGGGATCACCAACCTGCTTTGTCCCTTCCCTTTGCATCTCAGGCTTCCACACCAGTCTTTTTGGGGCCCGGGTCATTCTTGCCTTTGGGCTTGCCATGGAGCAACAGGAATTTGGTGGGAGGCCCTTTGACGGACTAAATCCTGCAGTTAGTTACTCTGTATCTCTGTTTCTCTCTACTTTGCCCATGCCAGGGGAGAGATGTTGATACCGTGTGACTTTGCTCTGTGCTTCCAGTCAGATTCCAAGCCAAGCTGTGTCCACAGAAAAGAGGATGCTGCTGTCCAACCCTGCAGTCAACCTAACCAGGAGGAACTTGGCATGCGAGTGTGGGTGCCTATGGGGTCACCTTGCCACCATTTTCCCCTACGACCTTGCCTCACCTCTGCTCGTAGTTTCTCCCTCAGGTACAACAGCTGATCACTTTTATATCTTACTAAAGATGGTTTTTGGTGTATTCCTTTGCGTGAAACTATTTGCCAAGTTTGCACTCTTTTCTACTTTACCCTTGGTCCTATACACACCCTTGGTCCATCCACATACACTTGCTCTTATGTAAGATGATGAACTTCGTACCTAAGGCAAACAACAGACTTAAAAAAATACTCTCAAGAAATGATTTTAGGTTTAATATTTAATTGTCCTCCATCCATTATCCAAAGATTTTAATTTTTTTCTTTCTTTTTTTTTTAAGGATGGAAGATGCAGGGGGAAGTGGGTTGCTAAAAACAAGACAATACGGTTGCTGGAAATGATTCCATGTAGCTTTAAACTGTGACCATTCTATCCTCTGGTGTTTTAACAACGCTTTTCCATCTTCCAGGACATCTGTGGCTGTGTTTAAGTTCATAAGGACCTACGACATTTTGCACCATTTTGAAACCCACGACCTATGTGTTTTTTGACCTATGCCTCCACAAATTTAGCTTCAGAGAGGGGCCCACCCAAGTGAGCAGATATTTGTAAATGTAAGTAAACAGTGCAGTAAAAAAAAAAAAAATCCAGATTTCTCTAAAGAATTCTAGAACCCTTTGGTTAGCTTCTCATAATCTATGTGAATCTCAAATAGTTTCCTGACTTTGCTTTTGAACACCAGCAATAAGTTTTCATTTTCTAATAGTGAGATATTGAGAGTATTTGGCTGTCCTCTCCTCCCAAATCTGGGATTTTTGTCCAGCAGCTGTTTCCAGTTGTGTTACTGGTGTTGAGTTGTGCGTGGGGTATGATGATGTAGAAACCCAGAGAATAGTTTGAGACCGTGACAAACATTGTTGCTTGTTGCTTACTACAGGCCAAATTTGTACTCATGCTTCCAAAGATTCAGAAGTTAGCACATTTGCTCTTCCTGGAAAATATAGACTCCAGAATAACAAATCACTCTCAAAAGAAAATTCAGTCATTTTTGTACATCACTTCATTACTACATGAGCCCACTCTCTTTTAAAAGTGGGAAGATGCTTAATGTGTTAATTCTCCAAAACTCAGGAACCAAGTTCCTCTTGCAGACTGAAGAAAATATGTCCTAATGAGGCAATATCTTAAAAACACTGTCCGTGTAAAATCCACAGTCAAGAGACCTGGTAACGCATCCAGTATCTACAGGGAAGATGAAAAACAATGTTGAGCCAAATGGTATCATATTTCTTCTGGGGTTTTCCGCTTTCCTGGTGTGGATGGGAGCTTGAGGTTTTATCATAAAAGGATAAAATGGCAAGAAATCATTTACTGGCCTGCAGTCATGGAGAAAAGACATTCACATCTGTTTCTGGTATTCTGTTGAAGAATCTCTCCAGTTGATAATTTGGATTGGAAGCAAACTGGTTTGTTTTCATAGGTCCTTTTCTTCCAAGCTCAGATAAAACAAACCTATCCTGTGGGTCCAAGGGTTTGCATTCTAAATTCTTGGTTTACGTGGCACAAGATCCCTCTATTATATTGCTAACACATTATTCATCTTAAAGAGAACAAAACTAGCTGAGTTTTAGCAGGATTTATATTACATAAGCTTGCGTGACTGACAACACATTGTGTGTGTGTGTATGTGTGTGCACACATGACTGACAACACATTGTGTGTGTATGTATGTGAAATTAGAATTCTTATGGATTTTAAATGTAATTCTGTCTTTTAATTTATATTTGCTTTAAAATAGCTTGCACCTGTAATAGTTACTGTGACTTCTTGCTTGGAAGACTACTCCAACATTAACCTAGCAAGGAAAAAGTAAGGATGTTACCAAGTGATTAAAGGTGATGGTAAAGTTTCTTGTGATAAGGTGGGTGGCCTTTTCCTTGCTTGACTTCTGCTAGTTGAAGAATATGGAGTATTTTTTTTTTTCTTTTTAAATCAATCAGCAAGGGATGTAGAGAACACCATATATAGACAAGTTTTTAAGCTGAAATTTTTAAGGTCAAGGAAAGATGAAGTCCCTTTTCTTCACAGAGTATAAAATACATGAAAAGAGGACAAACAGCAGTAAATAAAGAAAAAGTGAAAAAAGGATGTGAATGCGTAAACAAAGAAAAGCACATAAACACAGAAAAACACGTATACACATGTTGAATACGGCTGTTTATTAGGTTTGGTGATAGGCTAAAATGACCGGATCCAAGTAGAAGCAAACTAGGAAGATAATAGGAAGTTATTAGAAAAAAAGAAACATCTGTATCACAGAAAGAGAGAGCAATATCTTAGATGAAAGATGCTTTAATAAGTATCTAATTAATCAGAAAAATTACTTGCCCTTGATTTCACTTTATTTCTGCTGGAATTCTGCTATAGTTTTCTCCCGAAACAAGCGTAGAATGTTTTCCGAAATTATTATGAAATTAAGTGAAACTCTCCAATATGGCTTTGGTTCTTTCAATTAGATTTTTTAAAAGAGATTCAAATTAGGTTAATGACTATTCTTTTGAAGTGACGGAACTTTTAAAAATATTTACAAAGGTAATTTTTAGGGAGTTATGAGACTTAAAAATGTGAAATTGTTTTAGAAAAGATGTTGTCTCTGTCTTTTCCTAAGGCACAGCAATATAAACAAGTAGCAGATTTCCTGTAAAGCCTAATGAGACATAAACACAGATAGTAAAAGAGAAATGAACACCAGAACACAGTGTTTAAAAAATTTTTTGAAACTGGTGACATTCATAGATTTATTGAGACATATTGTTTGGATTTTCTAGCTAAAAAGCAATGTTAAACTGCCTCGGCCAGAAGCAACCTGGTTGACGGACTCCATTTTGAAGTTGGTTACCATATCGTCAGCCGTGTGCCGCCTCAGTCTGAGCTGTCCCCATAACCTCTCTCTTTCCTGTATTACATATCTCAGCGGAGTGCATTCTTTTTTCTATTGCAAGAATTCACCCTCCATTGGAAATAAATAATTTTGCTTTTAGATCTCTTAAACTTTGGAGTCTAAAGAACTGAAAAGATACAAAACCAGTTTAAAAATATAAGGATATGATTTTTATATAGCCTTTTGACAAAAGCCTACCTCTGAGAAGAACTTATCAATTCTACTTTTTGTAAAATAAATAAATAAATAAGTGAAATAAAATTAAAAAAAAAAAAAAAACCAACAAACTAACCAACTAAAGCCTAAACGGACCAAAGAGTTATACATGACTTAAAACCCAACATTTCTGGGTTAAAATAAAAGCAGTTGGTGCTTTAAACAAATTTTATAGTATTTCTGCCTTTTCCCACTCTCTGTCCTCAGCTCATGTAAATTATTTTATTATTTAATATGCTTTAAAAGTTGGTTATTGAGTCTGGAACCTTGACTGATTATTTTTCATCACTTGGCATTTCAGAGAAAGAGGCAAATCATAGACAACAAGCTGACATCAGGAATTTATTAGATAAAAATGACAAATTCAAAATATTCCCTGGATTTAGTAAAATCATAGCATGCAAGGACTGGAAGTAATCACAAAAGCAGAGAATCTCCCCTGAAGTGAACAGGCTTTGCAATTGGACAAACTTGGGTGAAAATTCCAACGCCACCACTCACTTGCTGTGTAGCCACCTTTTAGTTATTTAATCTACTACTTTAAAAGTATACAAACGTGATTAGAAATTTGTAAATAAAATCAAAACATTACAGATTTTTTAGAAATAGGAAAGACTTTGGACAGCAAATAGATACTCTGAAGTCTCAAGTGTTGCCTATCTCTGTGTTGCCTTGACCTGAGGAGGAAAGGAATTAAGTAGGGAGAGTATCTTCACTGTCTCCAAGACTGAGACCCAAGAGTTACATCCAGGTGGACCCCACCTTCCTCAAGTTTAATCATAAGGTCCCTTACAGAGGAAGGGATCCACTGTGAAAGCCACAGTGTGTGTGCTTTATCTTCTGAAAATGACCTTATAATTTAAAAACATATGATAAGATATATGACAAAACTATGTTAAAACAAAACTGTCCCCAGATCCATCATTTTTGTTATTAGAAGTGGCATTGCAATAATTACTAATAAAACAATTTCAAAAGGTCAAAAAGTCAGAGTAGTTGTCAGTGTTCAGACAGGTCTTACTCTTCCAGATTATTTCTGCTCTTAGGTATAAAATTTAATGCTGAAATTCTTAAATTTATAAAATATTTATTAAAATTATGTTCTTATATTTCAAAAAATAGAAAATATTATGTAAATTAGAGGGCATTTTTAAAAGAACTTAAGAAAGCCTAAGGAAGAGACTACTTGTGCTTTTTTATTCTTTACTTTTTCTCCAGAGTGATATCCATAAAAGACAGTAAGCGGTATTTCCATCATTTCTTCAATTACCGTGATAGAGTAATACTTATCAAATTTTAAAAATTATTTTAAAGCTTTGGACATTTGTTTCAAAATGATGCATTGAAGCGAATTTGCCATGGAATAGACCTGTTTGCTTCAGCATTATTTTACCTGTAGTCGAGCAGTCCTTGGCACATTGGGAAGAATAAAGGCTTTGGGGTCATGCAGACCTCAGCTTGTGGTCCAGCTGCTTCCCTCCCTGGTTATGGGAGTTTAGGCAAGTTGTTTAACTTCAAATACTGGCTTTGAACATCAGTATTTCTATCTGTAAAATGGGAATAAGTAGAAAGTTAGGGTGTTATAAGGAGCGTTATTTTATGTTCAGTGTCTGGCTTTTTATATATGCAGAATTTTTTTTAATTGTGTAAAAAATATTATCCACTCACTATTTTTTATGGAGTGCATAAGAGGTGGTCAACAAATATGTCAAAATTCTAACACATAAGGATGTAATTTCAAAGTCAAACAAATGTCTCTAAACGAAGTCTCTATCCCAATAGGTTTTAAACATATAAGAATATTAAAGTAAAAAAAATTTCCTCCAAAGTGATTTTGAAAAGCTTTCTCTCATGCTCTAGGTTTCTAAGAGAACTGAACACAAATGGATGATTCATATTTCTATAAATAGAGCAGATTGTAGTAATGAAGAATTTCAAAATTGACTTAGGAAACTCCTGCACATTTAGAAGAGATACACTTTTCCTTCCTGTCTGAGGTCAGTTGTTTCATATTTTTATTACTTTTCCCCTGTCAAGACCAAGGGTACATTTTAACCATTAAAAAGCATATCCCTAGGAGGTATGTATAGCTGATTCACTTTGTTATAAAGCAGAAACTAACACACCATTGTAAAGCAATTCTACTCCAATAAGGATGTTAAAAAAAAAAGAAAAAAAATTTTAAACTAAAGAAAAAGTAAAGAACACCTGAAAAATAAATAAATAAAACAAAAAGCATAAAACATCAAATTAAAAAAATGTAGTAAAACTACCATGAATATTGTTGAAGTTTATAACCTGAGTCACTCAGAAGAGTGAAGGTGGGTTTTGAAAGTTAAAAAAAGTGATAATACGAATCCAAAATATTTGGGAAATGTTCCAGATTATGAAATATTCATGTATTATAACAATATACGTGAGGCATGAGACAATTTTTGAAAATGACTGCACACAAAAATACATGTAAAGTGAATCCTTACTGCTCTTCTTACTGACAGATACATTTATTGGTTCACATAACCAATGTGCACCTCCTTCACCAGGAGAAAAACTTTCTTTGTGACTTTGTAGAGATAAGTGATGCTTCCATGGTGGCAGCATCTCTAATGAATGAGATGGTGTTCTCTTTGGGGGGCCTGCAGTACAGTAATTTTTTATCCCTAATTAGAGTACAGGGAGGGTCCTGGGCAATATCACTTTTTATGGTTCTTTTAAAATGTTTGACTCATAAGTAAATTAGCCTGTGGCAGAAAAAACCCCACCCTTCTCATTCCTCCCGTAAAGATAACAGTGGTAATAATAATCACAATAATAATAAGGAGGGGGAGAAGAAGAAAGGAGGAAAAAGAGAAAGAGGAGAAGGAGGAAGAGATGGCCAAGGGTCAGCCTATGCACTCACTGTCAAGGGTCACCTTGAGGATAAAAATCTCAAGATTTATGCTGCGTGAGAATTGCCTGGGAGCTATATTTTTGAAAGGCAGATTTCTGGGTTCCACCCCCAGGTATTCTGATTCAGCATGTCTGAAGTAAGGCCTAGGAATCTTCAGCTAAAGTGTAAGTCCCCAGGTCTGTAGACAGCCCCTTGAGAAATGCCGCTCTGTGCGTTTTAGGAATGAAAGAGTGTCTCTGGTCAGCTCTTGGAAGCAGCGACTGACAGCTGTCTATGGTTCTGGCTCTGCTCACCTTGTCACCGTGGACCACCTGGCCATCCTGCAATTCGTTCCCTATGTGGCATCCATGCAAGGGTGGGTGTGGAGTGGTCCACGCATTCCCTTGCTGCCACTCTTGTGTTTTTATGCCTTTGTCACACAATGCTAATGTAGGAGCAGTCTCAGACTTCAGTGAAGGTCTGGGGTCCCAAAACAGTTGTAGGTGCAGAATGATGAATTTGTGGCTCTTCAGCGCGTGCGCACACACCACAGCCACCACGCAAGCTCAAGCACACACGGCTCACAAAGAAACATGTTAATTCATACAGACGTCACAGTCTAGACTCTAGATCCCAAGTAAGAAAAAAAATTCCATAAGTAATATGATCTGCACAAGATGGCAGTCCACAGTAAAAATGACACATGGGGACTTACCGATAGGGTAATACGAGTCGCCTCTTAGATTAGGCTTTATTAGGGGCCGATCAGCATTGGAAGTTCACCAGAAATGGCGCTCATTACCTAGCCATCTGCTCACAGAGACTAGCACACAAATCCAGGGGAAACTAAAATTATCCATCACGGCACATTTCTGGGTTTGTTGTGAGTTGGAGGAGATGCAATATGAAGACTTGTGATCTTCCCAGAGAAAGCAGTCCCCCAGGGGTTGAAGTCTGGTTGGAGGTGTTTAGTTTATACTTCCAGTGCTAGTTATAAACATTTTACATTTCTTTATTGTTTTAAATTTTATCATTTTTGTTGTCTTACTATTATTTTTAAATCAATGTACAGTAAAATTGAACTTTATTTTCAGTGTAGAGCGCTAAGAATTTTAACATATGTATAGATTTGTGTAGTCATTAGCTGAATCAGAATACAGAGCAGTTCCATTAACCCAAAAATCTACCTCATGCTAAGGCTTTATAGTCACACCCTCCTCCTAACCCAGTCCCAAGCACCACTGATCTATTCTCTGTCATATAGTTCTGTCATTTTGAAAATGTCATATGAATGGAATGATGCAGTATGTACTCTTTTGAGACTGGCTCTTTCACTCACATAATGCCTTTGAGATTCATCCAAAGTTTTGAAGGGATCGGTAGTTTGCTTTTTTACAGCTGAATAGTATTCCATTATGGACATACCACTGTTTATCCATTCATCCATGAAGGATATTTTGGTCATTTCCACATTTTAGCTGTTATGAATAGAGTTGCTACAAATATTCGTGTATAGGTTTTTGTTTGAACACGAGTTTTAGGGAAATACATGAGCATAGGATTGTGAGGTCATATTAGAAGCATATGTTTAAATGTATAAGGAACAGCCAAACCCTTTGCCACAAGGGCTGTACCATTTTGCAATTCCACCAGTAAGGTATGAGAGTTCCATACTCTCCTTGTCACCTCTAGGTATTGTCAGTATTCTTTTTTTTTTTTTTTAAACATCTTTATTGGAGTATAATTGCTTTACAATGGTGTGTTAGTTTCTGCTTTATAATGAAGTGAATCAACTATACATATATCCCCATATCTCCTCCCTTTTGTGTCTCCCTCCAACCCTCCCTCTCCCACCCTTCTAGGTGATCACAAAGCACCGAGCTGATCTCCCTGAGTATTCTTTATTTTAGCCATTTTGATAGGTATATAGTGATACCTCATCATCAATTTAATCTGCATTTTCCCTAGTGGCAGTAGATACAGTTCTTTTCTTCTATAATATTTTTGAATATATCTTTCATTGCAAATCTTGCATTGTCCATTTCAGGATACCACTCAAGAATGAGTGAGGCACTGGTCACAGAAGGATGAATAAGACACAGTTCCTGCCCTGGGGAAACTCACGATATGGTGTTAAGTACAAATGCTGATCATGATGACATACAGATATGTGCACAATGTAAATTAAAAACAAAATTATTAAAAGATGACTACATAATTCTAAAGTTTTTTCTATAGAGTTAAAAAGTATTGACGCTTCTCTCTGTTGTCCACACATATGTGTAATTATTATTATTTATAGATAATTGAAAATGAGAGAGAGAGAGAGAGAGAGAGAATTTTTTCCCAAGTTTAAAAAGCACATGGAATTATATTTTCATTAAATTATAAATTATTTGCAAATAATTTTAGGAAAAATTCTATTGAATATAAAACCTCAACCATTAAAATTGGCTTAGTTTTAAGCCCAAAAGAAATAGACTCATTTCAAAAGATACCAACCATGTCCAAGCCATGTGACCTAATGCTAATCAGTGTCTGAGAGCTGCTCTGTTGTGTATAAAAAGAGAAAAATGAAAATATTAGAAACATTTGTTGTCACCTGTCTATACAAGAATACCTTGACTTACGAACTCTATGTTAGAATCACCACGTACATATATCGCATACACATACCAGTATTTCCATGTATATACCCCAGCTAAGGGCTCACTTTCCCAATGGTGTCCCAATGGTGACTCCTGTGATACTTCTTCTCTACTTGCCATTCTTCCTCTCATATCTCCTCTTCCTCTTGGCCTGTTAACCTTGCCATGAACTCTATTGATCACTGCCAGCCCTGCCCCAGAAATAGGCCCATGGCCAAGGTTGGCCCCACTAATACAACTCTCAGGTTTCTGCCCTGGACTCAATACTGTTCCTTTTTGTCCAGTCCCTGTTGTGCCTTACTCTGAAAGCTTGGGAAAGATATTTAAAATATGGGAAATAACAATAGAAAAGTAGAGGGAAGGGAAGGAGAAATCTCAGTCCACTACCTATTATTATAATTTCTTCCCCTTATCCTGTTTCTCAACTTGTAAATCTTGCCGCTTATCACTCCTCTTTCCCCATCAGAATACCTAACCTGACTCTCCACCCCACAGCTCCCATCAGAACACCAATTCTGACTCTTATCACAATGCAGCCTTACTTATCTGCGTAATGTGCAGTGGTGGATAGTGTTGACTTGGAGTGGTGGTAAGATATGGGAATGGATGAAGACAAGAAAGAAAAAACATAAGAGAAAGAAAACCTCATTCTTTCATAATCTCCTTGGATTTGTTTCAATTTATATATTTTAGTTATTCTTTCAGACCCTACCTCCATTCTTCTCTAGACTTATAGAGATTAACAGTCCCATGTTCACAGCTTGTAAACCAGCTACCCAAGCCTTCTTGTTCTAAATTATATGTCCCTAGATATCATTTATCACTACATCCTGAACATCTAACAGAATGCCTGGCATGTGACTGCTTGGTGGACAATTGAACGAGCCAAGACTTGAGATCCCTGAGTTCTTACTTTACCTGCCTACCAAGAGTATCTAACCACACTGTGGGATTGCTGTCTGGGTGGGTTGTCCCTGAAATCCTCAATTGGAGTTATGACCCCGTTTGTCCAGAGAAATCTTATGGTTCTTGGAAGACACACTTTGAAAAGAGCAGACTTACTCAAGACATGTAAGATCAATGCTTTTGAGACTGAGATTACAAGAACTCATAGGATGGTGGTAGTGATGGTGACCATCATGAAGCTTCTGCTGTTGATGAATCCTCTGCCAAGACAAAATTGTTTATCAGGCAAAGTTAATTTTGGAGGGAATTTTACCCTCTTCGATTTCCATTCCATTCTGCTCTTTGACAAAGTTGGCGAGACCTCATGCCAAAGAATCTCCTTATCTTCTCTTCTGCCCATCAGCATTTTTTTTTTTTTTTTTGCGGTACTCGGGCCTCTCGCTGTTGTGGCCTTTCCCATTGCGGGGCACAGGCTCCGGACGCGCAGGCCCAGCAGCCATGGCTCACGGGCGCAGCCGCTCCGCGGCATGTGGGATCCTCCCGGACCGGGGCACGAACCCGTGTCCCGTGCATCGCAGGCGGACTCTCAACCACTGCGCCACCAGGGAAGCCCCATCCGCATTTTAACAATATTCATCCTATGATCTCAGAGCTCATATTCTCAGGTTTCACTGAAGCCAGAGTCTAGTAGGAAACAATGCTTTGTTCATGTGTTCCAGAAACTATTCTGCCTAAGGTCATTAATGACTTTCTATAAGATCAGAATCATTTTAAGTTATTTATCAAGCCTTTATTTTTTTAACTAAGGTATAATTTACCTACAGTGAAGTGTACAGATCTTAAGTAAATAGCTGGATCAAATTGGATACATCAAGAGTAACCTATATCCTATTTCCATCACTCCAGAAGATAGTTCCATTGTGCCCCTTTCAGTCAATCTCCCTTGCAGTGGGAAGCAAGGTTATTTACTATTATTGTTGTTGTTGTTATTATCATTGATTATTTTCTATTACATGTTTTAGAACTTCTTATAAATGGAATCATATACTACATATATTTTTTGTGTCTGACTTCTTTTACTCAGTATTCTATATTTGAGATTTAATATTCATTGAATACTCAGTAGTCTGTTCTTTTTTGTTACTAAGTAATATTCCATAATATGAATATTCCCTAGTTTGTTTATCGATTCTCCTGTTGATGGATACCTGGGCATAAAGTTTTTGACAGTTACGAATAAAATTGGTATGAAAATTTATTCAGAAGGCTTTCTATCGACACATATGTTCATTTTTCTTCATAAACAACTAGGAGTGGAATGCTGGTTCACAGGATAGATGTATGTTTTACTGCTCAGGAAACTGGCAAACAATTTTACAAAAATGTTAAAGTTTTAACATTTTACTCCCATACCAGCAGTATAAAAGAGTTCCAGATGATCTGCATCTTCACTGGAATTTAGTACTGTCAGTCTTTTAAACTTGCTATTACTTGATGTAAAATGCTTTTGTCATTTTAATTTACAGTTTTCTGACAAATAGTGATGCTGAAACCATTTTCATACACTTATTAGATATATGTATTTCTTTTTTGCTGTCTTTCCTTTTGTCCTTTTTTCTTTTTTAAAAAATTTTTTCCTCATTTTTTAAAAAAATAGGGTTTTTTTTTTGGTCTTTTTATTATTGATTTTAGGAGTTCTTTATATATGATGGATACAGGTCTTGTCAGATGTGTATTGGGAATATTTTCTCCCACTCAGTGATTTTTGTGGTTTCATTTAATAACCAAAAGTCTTAAATTTTGATGAAGTCCAATTTAACAACTTTATTTTATATATTTAGTGCTTTCCATATCTTTTCTAAGAAATTATCATTGATCCCCAAAGCTGTGAAATAAACTCCTTTATAGTTGTAGCTCTTACATTTAAGTTTATGATCCACTTTGAATTAATTTTGTGTATGATGTGAGAAAGGGATAAAGTTATTTTTTCCATATAAATATCCAGTTGTTTCAGCACCATTTGTTGAAAAATTTGCTTTTCCAGATTGAATTGCTTTGATATTCTTGTGAAAAATAATTTCACCCAAAAAGTATTGTATACTTTTCTGTGTTCTCCATTCTGTTTTAATGGCCTACTTGTCTGTTCTTTTACCAACACCACACTCTCTTGATTACTGCAGCTTTATACTAGGTCTAAAAATCATGAAGTATAGATCTTCTGACTCTATTCTTTTTCAATATTGTTTTGTGAATTCTAGTTACTTTGCAGTTGTATATTAAATTCAAGTTGTCACTTTCTAAAAAAAAAAGTGTCTACTTGGATTTTGATTGGGATTGCAGGAGATCTATAGGTCAATTTAGGGGGAATTGCATCTTAACAATACTGACTCTTCCATTCCACGAACACAGTATATGTTATGGAATGAATTGTGTCCCCCCAAAATATATATTGGAGTCCTAACCCCCAGCACCTCAGAATATAAAGTTATTTGGAAACAAGGTCATTGCAGATGTAATTAGTTAGGATGAGATCATACTGGAGTAGAGAGATTCCTTAATCTAATATACGTCTGGTGTCCTTATAAGAAGAGACAGACACGTGAGGTGCTGTGTGTTGACAGAGGGAGAGAATGAAGTGCTGCTGCTACAAGCCAAGGATTGTTGGCAACCCCCTAGAAGTTATAGGGAGGGAGACTGCTCTGTGATCCTTCCACCATCTTGAAACCAAAAGACCATTTCTAAACTCTCTAAATTTGGAAAAACATTGTCACCTAAGTGGAAAACTTAGAGGTCATCCAAAAAGAGAAACATTAAAGATCTTTTTATTTGGGGGCAAAAATTTTAGCAAACAATAATTTTGTTCCATGAGCACTTCTAAGGTATGAATATAAATTGATCAAAGTACTTTATAACCTGGAGAAAATCAAGATATTATAATAATGTTCAGCATATAAAAATTGCTTTATAATTATATGTATATAAATATTATATAATAGCATGTTAATGAATGCAAATTAATCATTTCTTTCCAAGGGATAATGCATAAGACAGCTTATAAAATAAAAGTTCTAAATTTAAAGATTTTATATATTAATGATGTTGAGAATTTAAGCCCTTATTTCCATAAAGAATAAATAGGACAAAGCTAATTGATGCCCAATCTACTCTCAGTTTATTTTTTCTAGTGCTTTCTTTGGTGTCTTTTAATCAACATACTCCTATTATTTGACCTTTTAATTCCTTCCTTTCTGATAGCTTAGCTTGCCATTCGGTAGTACCTTCATTCAACTTTCTTTTCATGTAGATACTGTCATATGACATTTATCTATCATGATCAGTTACTACTCATTGAGTGCTTACTGTTTAGAACAATACAGCCCAGTAGTAATAATGATGATAATAATAGCAACTTTATTTATTGAATGTTGACTGTGTAGTAGCTACTGCACTAAGTACTTCACCTGTGACATCTGATTGAAATCTCACAAAGGTTCTTCACCTATGACCGAAAAGGAACCTAAGGCTAAGAGGGTTTAAATGACTTGCCTAGTTATAGAGACAATATGGCAGAAAAAGATTTGAACCTGAATCTTTTTGACTCCAGAGCCTTGCATATAGCAGATGTTTAATAATTTTTTTATTTCTCATTACTTTTTCTTTCTTTATCATCTAAGTTCCATTTTAGTTCAAAATGTCTGTAATCATGTTCATATACTTTTCCATTTTTTGTTTTCTTCCTGGACAAATTTCATTCCAAGAAGCATATATACCTGACAAAATTTCAAATGAAACACTTTTGTGAACAATCATGCTAACAAAACTTCAAGTTATACCCTAGATTATCTTTCCAATTCTTCAAGGGATAAGACTTAATCCTCTAGGCTAAAATTACACATCTATGAAAAAGCTCATGGGTTGCTCTTAGGGCAAAGTTTCTTGGTTAAAATAATAGTTGTATTGTTTTTAATACACTTTCATTTATATTCTCTCTTCTCTTACAACCAGACTGTGTAATGATTGAAGAGATTAAACAGCCTGTACAGGAGCAGGGAGTAGTAAGTGATAGATCCAAGAGGGACCTCAGGTCTTCCTACTTTTGTCCTAGTTTCCAGTTCTTTCCAGTGTGTCATCATCCCTGTGCTCCCAGGGCTCATGTTGGGCACATGGATTTGTCTTCTTTGAATCATCTCAGAGCCCAGAGATAAAAACCCATTTTGAAATGAAGAAACTACTTTACTCATGTAATAATTCATCTCCATCTTCTTTTTGATGAAAAATACATGCTTAGTCTATGTTCTATGCTATTAGTAGTTCCAAACAGCACCAAAAGTGTGTCCAATATATATGTCCTGCTGACTATTAATTTCAAACTTAAAGGATATATCTGGTATGTTTGATATCAATGTTCTCAGTGTTCCACAGACTCTTGCAGAGCTTATATTACTCTGTCTACTTCCCTCCACATAAGGCAGACATTCCTTAGGGGAAATGAGAGGGAGGGGGCACTTTTCCGTACTCTCTGGAAATAATAGGTACAATTGCCCGTGAAACACACTTTATCAAACAGTGCTGGACTAAGGTGAAAGCACATTTTGCTTACAGTTAAATTTCTGGTTCAGTGCTTTCTACAAACTAATTCATAATGGAAAACAAATGTGTTTTCAATGGAAAACAAAGGGGAAGTTACAAACTCTTCTCCTAATTAAAGAATGCTTATCAAACATGTGGTGTTTTTCATTGTAAATAAATCTAGAAGATACCTTACTGAGTTGCATTTGTTTAGCCCTGCAGATCTTGGGCGAATTTGTGACAGATAACGAAAAATTATGTATATGACTAAAGCAAGACACTAGCTTTTTTTTTCTTTTTACACAATGATAATCATGATCTTTTCTCATTAACATTCCTACAAACTTCAAACATACAGTGAGATTCTGTTCCACTTCATCAGAGTTTTTCTACACATGGAAAGGTCTTTGAAGTTAATTGGAGCCCTCCATGTTGAAGCAAGATGAGGGTAAATGTGGAAGCCAGCCCTGGCATCCACAATGGAACTTGTGATAACCTCCATTGGAGAACTAGACCATTCTAACCACTGTAGAAAGAGCCCTGCACGCAGGTGAGGCTTGATGGACAATGCATGACAAAGACAACAGAGCAGTCAGCTGCTGTAGATGAGTACAATGATCTAAATGTGGAAAGTAGATTTTTTGTTTCTCTTATGAGTTTAATATCACTGAATTTTTGACCTGGAAATAGAAAGAAATCAGAGGAATTTTATTCATAGGTAACCTACTAAAGAAATAATACCCGTTAGAACAGTGGTTTAAAGCTATAAATTATTGATCAGCCCTTCTATCCATTTCTTAATTAAATATTTGCTCAATTAAATATTATCACATGTTTCTTTGAGGAAATGTTATAGCCTCTGACTACTTGAGTATCTTTCTGATTCTTTTGTTCTCTGCTTGTTGATCAGTTGTTTGTTACATGGATGGATGCTGCCTCATAAAACAGGAAGGTTTCTTTCAGCTTGGGCCATTCACTCAATAATTCTTCAAAAATAATTTATTGAGCATATAATATATTCTGAGCACTGTCTTAGTCACTGGAGATTCAATGGGGAACAAAGTAGAAACAATGCTTATAGTCTATCGCCTTGAATGAAAAGTCAGTTAGTGGATATATTCATTTATTTTATATTGGAGTATAGTTGACTTACAATGTTGTGTTAGTTTCAGGTGTACAGCAAAATGAGTTAGTTATACATATACATATATCTATTCTTTTTCAGATTCTTTTCCCATGTAGGTTATTACAGAGTATTGAGCAGAGTTCCCTGTGCTATACAGTATGTCCTTGTTGATTATCTACTTTATAGTGACTATATTCTTAATCAGAAGTTATACTGGGGTAATTTTTAGTAATAAAAAATGTTTTCTAACACTTGGTTTATTAAGGTTCAATTTATTTTTATTATTAATTTATAATGCTCATTATTGTGAAGAATCTTCATGATTATCTCATTTAATTCTTTCAACAGCCCTATAAGATAGGTGTCTTTCTTCATTTTTAGCTGCTTGAGAGATGGAAGTTTAAAGGGTTAAATATCTTGCCCAGGGTCAGATAGGGAGTGGAGAGTTCAAACCCAGGTCTGCCTCCGAAGTTTAAAAACAACAGGCTAAAAAGGTCTTTAAAATGAGAAGTGTAATTGGCACATGATATCCAGAATCTTACTGCAACTGCGTCATGACTAAGAAATGCAGGGAAAAACTCTTTCTCAGAATCTCACTTTCTTCTTGGCAATCAGTGACCCACACTCGACAGTGTGTGAAGAGATACGTAGCACCAATGTACACATTTTCTTTTCTTAAGCATTTAATGAAGCATTGCATTGGAATCCGTTTCTTTTTTGAATGTTTTGGGATGGGCATTGTATAAAATAGATGTTTAGCAGGATGCACGTAAGTAGATGCCACACTGGCACGTACTTTCTCCGCACATTGTCATGTGCTCTGCCCAGTTCTCTTCCCCAGCAGCTGGGTCTGCCCATCTCTTTCTCCACAATCCACGTGGTCTCAACACTGGCCGCAAAGTGTCTTCATTCATGTGTTTAAATGTTAAGAGAGCTAAAACTTGTAAATGAGGTTGAAGAAAAACAATCCCATGCACCTGGTTCTGGATAGGAAGTTATGTTAAGCCACTGTCAAACTTATAAGACCATGGAGAGTTTCCTCGAGAGAGTTGCTAAGGGGAGTCTACAATTCAAAATGATTTCATAAGAACTTATTCTGAAGACAGGTCCGAGATAGGAGAACCCAGCCCATGTAAAATTCATATACTCTGTGTACAGTAGGGCAATATATTTAGAAAGTAAAAAATATTTCTTTTAAGCCTCTATGCTTGATTTTTTCCTCTGCTGTTACAATGTTTACCTTTGAATAAATAGCACGTGGTTATAAGGTAATGCTGTTCTAAGGAAATTCATTTTAAATGTGAGCATGTAGGATAAGATCCATTTGAGCATCTACCTAACAAATAAATTTAAAAGACATAAATCTGCTTCTTTGTCCAATGAACCCAAAACAAACTGCTATCTCATGAGCACATTGTAAGTTTGATGGTATCATCATTTTATTTTCTGGAGGAAAAAATAGAATAATCTCTTTCCTAGGCTAATGGGATGTTCTGTTAAATGGACTATTCACAGCCACTCTGAAACCCATCCACTCTGTTCTGAAACCTCAAGCAAAATGATCTTTTCAACACAAAATCTGTCTGGTTCTCCAAGACTCAGTCAAATTTTACTCTCTTAAGGTACAGGATAGGTATGTCCAGTAGCAGAAATCTCAGTTGGAATTTTACATATAACTGTTTGCTTATTTGATATTCTGTTTCCTCATTGTTCTTATTCTTAATTATTCTGAAACCTCTGTGAGTTGAGGCCAGTACGGTTTTGTTGTTTTACAGCTGATACCTAGCAGAATACGTAGCATGTATTAGGGGTTTAATAAGTATCCACCGAATAAATGAATAAAGTAGGACAAAGAAACTGATGAAATATGTTTGGTTTTTTCTAAGTTTAAAAGATTTCGTAGCTTGGGAGCTATTAGAAAGAGTTACTGAGTACACGTCAAGCACCATGCCACACACTTGCATACACCATCTAATTCAATCCTCACAACAGCAAGAATAAGTAGTTATTCTTGTCCCTATTTTATAGATGGGGAAACAGGTTAAGATAGGTCACACAGCTAGAAAGCAGTAGAAGCGCTCTTCCTGATAAGGGAGGCCTGTCTGGGTACTAAGACCATGCTGACTCCTGTGCAGTACCCTCTCTTACACATTGTTCGATCAAGAGGTGTCTGAGGGTTTTAACAATATGAGAAAAATAATAATGTTGATTTAAAAATTAAAACATCAATATCATATGATATTACTTATATTTGGAATCTAAAATAATGATACAAACAAACCTATTTTCAAAGCAGAAGTAGACTCACAGACATAAGAAACAAACTTATGGTTACAAAAGGGGAAAGGGGTGGGGAGGGATAAATTAGGGGTTTGGGATTAACATATACACACTACTATATATAAAATAAACAACAAGGACCTACGGTATAGCACAGGGAACTATATTCAATATCTTGTAATAATCTACAAGGGAAAGGAATCTGAAAAAGAATATATATATAAAACTGAATCACTTTGCTGTACACCTGAAACTAACACAACACTGTAATCAACTATACTTCAATTTTTAAAAAAAAGGAAAAAAATTAAAACATCAAGATTGAAACTGGTCCAGATAATTCAGGAGGCGGTATGATCACTAGACTGATGGCCAACCAGGTGAACTAAGGTCTGCCTTAACTGCCTCTCGATTATCATAATCTCCCACAGTTCATCCAGTGTCCCCCTTCACCTATCAGTCAGGGAAACACAACCGAGTTTCACTGAGACAGTTCCAGTGTACGTCTATTGTCTTGATGAGGTTATTAGTAGCGCCCACTTTTGCTGTCGGAAGTGTTGTACTTTAGATGATGTATCTCCCCATGCCACCTTTCAGGGCTCTCATGGCCTCTTCTGCCTTCCCAGGATCCACTGTGGTTATGCTGCTTGGGACCGAAACTATAGTTCACTTACTAGGAACTTTGTCTTTCCTCACACTCTTTATCAAAGTTACTTGCTCAAAAAATCACTGCTGTCAGGCCTTACTCTCTACTGCCAACTATTCTATGCCATACTCTGCTTGACTTAAAGTTCCACCTCTCATGGGTGACACAGGTATAATGTAAATGGAGCTTATTAGATACACAGATAATTTTAAAATCCAAAGTAAGTTGGCCCTTCTAATTACGCCAGGTTATATTGCCTGCCTGAATCGACTTTAACATGGAAGCTGCTTGGGACTTGTCTCCAATTTTCAGCAATTCTGAGTTTTCTGCTCCTGATACTAAAACTTCATAAGCCAACTTTCACTTATAAGGAAAGGGGCTACATTTCCTCTCCTCCAATATGGTTAATTGCTTGGAGTTCCTTCCATTTTAGGCTTATTGTAATCTTGTAAAAGTCATAAGCAAATATTGGGTTGAAATTTGGTGAATCTAGTTACTTAGAATGAAGGGTTCGCCAAATTCCATGAGAAGTCAGATTTGCATGTCTCTTTTGTTCCCCTTTCCCACCAACGCTATATGAGACTGAATGCTATGGCTGTTAACTTGAATCATTTAAAATTTAAATTTTAAATGACTCAAGTGAACGGGCTCCTATCACAATTTCCTGTGACACAGCAACTCATCTGACCCATAAATCTTTTATCATTTTACTCAGTGTCTTTCAGAAAATATAAGGAAGACAATCAATTTGTTAGAATTTCAGAAATGTTTGGTCAGACTAAAAATGTGTTTATCATTTTAAAGAGAAGATTATGCACCCAGTGATAGTTACTTTTCCCAAGAGAAAATATTGTTGTATGGGATAAAACAGTAATGAGACTATACTTGAAAAACATTAATTTGAAAAATATAACCAATATTCTCTGTCACTTCAAAGGACCTGTCATTTTTCTTATTGGAAATTTTGTAGTTATCATGACAAATAACAATGATCCAAAAGAATCATTTTTCTCATAAATTTATTAGTATTTTCTCTTCCTTTCCCCAGGACAAATTTGAGGAGTTTTAAAATTAGATTAACACCTTTTAACTGAAGTCACTTTTCAAAATGGAGTTTTAAATTCTTCCTTTTTTGTTAAATCCAACTATGCTTTTTAAAAAAACAAACAAGGCCAAAAGTTATCTGCAGGCTTCTCTGCACTGATAAGATGGGTCAGAAACAAGTGCAAATAAGAGGAACATGCAGGAGAGAGAGAAGTAGGTTAAAAAGGTAGCATAAGCCCTCCTACTACTAAAATTTCAGAAGTGTGCCCCGCACTTTTTTTTTCTAATTTTTTAAAATTAATCAATTAATTTATTTATTTTTGGCTGCATTGGGTCTTTGTTTCTGTGCGAGGGCTTTCTCTAGTTGTGGCAAGTGGGGGCCACTCTTCATTGCAGTGCGTGGGCCTCTCACTGTCGCGGCCTCTCTTGTCGCGGAGCACAAGCTCCAGACGCGCAGGCTCAGTAGTTGTGGCTCACAGGCCCAGTTGCTCCACGGCATGTGGGATCTTCCCAGACCAGGGCTTGAACCTGTGTCCCCTGCATTGGCAGGCAGACTCTCAACCACTACGCCACCAGGGAAGCCCTTTTTAAATTTTTATTGGAGTATAGTTGATTTACAATGTTGTGTTAGTTTCAGGTGTACAGCAAAGTGAATCAGTTATACATATACATATATCCACTCTTTTTTTAAATATTCTTTTCCTATATAGGCCATTACAGAGTATTAAGTGGAGTTCCCTGTGCTATATAGCAGGTTCTTATTAGTTATCTATTTTACATATAGCAGTGTGTATATGTCCGTCCCAATATCCCAATCTATCCCTCCCCTCCCTTATCCCCTGGTAACCATAACTTTGTTTTCTACATCTGTGCCTCTATTGCAAGATCAATTAAGAATTGGTATAATCTAGGTCAGCGGTTTTCCAACATCACCCGAATCACCTAGGAACTTGTGAGAAATGCAAATTTCCAGGCCCTGCCCTAGACCAACTGAGTCAGAAACTCTGATGCCGGGGCTTAGCAACCTGTTCTATAACAAGCACTCAGGTGATTCTGAGGCACCTAAAGCTTGAGGACTGTCGTTTCAGAATAAACCTTCCAAGCTAAGTACTGTAGCCAAGGTACAGGAGACCATAAAAAATAGCTGTTATTCTCAAAGAACTTAGAAACTAGTTGGAGAAAAATGCTATTTGGGTGGAACGGTCACTCATGATTCTAGCACAGCTAAATGCTACCCCCAGGATGCACAGGTCCAGAGACAGAGAGATCCTGTCTGGCTGGGTGATGAGAAAGGTAAGATCTGACATGGGGTTTTTGTGGCAGAGACCACTAGCTGTTCACAGAAACCCTGCTTCCTTTCTTCCTTGGCTCATAGCAAGGCTATATGCCCAGCTTCCTTTACTGTTCCATGTGGCCAAGAGACTCATTTTTTTCAATGAAATATGAGCAGCAGTGATATGTGCTGTTTCTGAGCCGTGGCTTTTCAGAAGTGGGTATTTTCTGTCTCTGAGCTCTCTGTCATTCTGCAGACTGCAAGGAAGTGGAAATGTCAAGACTCTAGGAATAGTGAAATCCCAAGATGGAAGAAGTTTGGTTTCCTGATTTATTACATCAGAGAAACATCTTCGGACTATTAAGCGAATAAGAAGTTAACTTCTATGGAGTTTTATCAATTGTATCTTTTTTGTCTATTTATAGAGAAGGTTAGTGTGCCCTAAAAGATAGGATTATACTGTAATACTAGAAGTAAAAGAAGATGTTATTTCACTGAGGGAGAAAATATTAGTAGATTTATGGAGATATCACCAGAGGGTAGCAACAGTCATAAGTGGCTGTAGCATCAGTGTGTGCCGATGTGGACAAGTTGACTGGGTTTAGAGGATGGGGCAGGGAGGATTGAGTAGATCCTGGGATATTGTATGTTAGGATGCTTTGGTTGCAAGAGACAGAGGACTGAAACTATTTTTTTTTTAAAGGCAATTTATTATCTAATGAAACAAGAAGTTCTGAGGAGTTAGGCTCTGGGCACCTTCGCTGAGGCTTTGTACTATGAAGTCTCTTGTTTCTTTTCTCTTCCACGTGTTGACTTTATCCTCGGGTTTGAAACAAGAGGGCTGCAGCCCTTCCAGATGACATATCCAGATCTAACAACATCCTGGGGGGAACATAGTCATTTTCCCCATGATCACTTTTTTGAAGTGAGGGAAATTTTCCTGGAATCATGTTCCCATATATACAGACATCCCATTAGGATGCCCATGCCATGTGCTCCTTCCTAAAGCAGTCATTGGCAAAAGGAAATGAGATGACCATATATGGCTTAGGTCACTGGGTCTTAATCCTGTTTGCATATTTGAATCCCCCAAAGACGCCCAACAACAGAGTTTTGATTGATTGGTCTGACTTAGGCCTTGGTATTTTAAAAAATCGTCCCAAGAAGTTCTAATTTACATCCAGAATTAAGAAATACTAACTTCGATGAATCACTGGAGATGAAATAGATGTTGGGAAGTAAATAACAAAAAAACACTATAAATTCCTCATTTTAATTTTAATTTTTACTGTATTTTTTAGGCTGAGGGAAGCCATAAAATGTTTCTAGGCAAAGACAAAGACTGCATTATCAAAAGGTAACTCTGTGAGGCCTGGACCTCCCCACCTAGCAAAGAGCCTCCTCAGTCCTCAGGAGGTGTTCAGTCAACATCTGTTGGATGGATGGAGAGTGATGGGGACCAGGACACTGGTGTGAAGGTTCAGCCTTTGCATCCACAGAGCATGTGAAACATTAGAACAGGTGAAAAATCCACCAGACATTTTGTTTCTATCTCCATTATAAGCAAAAATATAAGAGTATTTTGGAAATCTCTGGATACATAACCAGATTTTTCACTTTTCAGATGATCATTTTATGTCCCTAAACTCAGATTCTGAGTCTTCTTAATCTGGTTCTGTTCTCAGGGCCTCATGCTCCTCAGAGCTCCTTTGATTGCACTATGGAATGAAGCAAATTTTCATAATCCTCTGAAACAGTGGTTCTCAACTGGGGTGATTTTGCCTCCTAGAGTACCTTTGGTAATGTCTGGAGACATTCGATGCTGTCTCCAGTGGGAGAGTGCTGTTGATATCTAGTGGAAAGAGGCTAGACATGCTGCTAAACATCTTGCAGTGCACAGGACTCACAAGAAAGAATGATCTGGCCCCAGATGTCAGTAGTGCTAGGGTGAAGAAACCCTGCTCAAGAAGATATTAGTGAAGCGTATTTTGGTAAGCACCCTATAATGGGTGCAGTTATTCAGACATCTCCCCAGGACTTCAGGGAGTCTTAAAGACAAGTTGGTTAATAATAGCAAAGACTCAAGAGACTAGATCTTGACTATTTTGGGTAGCTCTAGCTTTTGTTTAAACCTTCAAGTAAGCTGTTCCAAGCTTTGAAGACCCAAGACAGGGGACCTGGGAGTCTCCCCTCAGGAGCTGGCAGCCCTGTTGGTGATGTACACAGGCGATACCAGCCAGATGATTTTACCCTAATCAAGATTTGTATGAACATGACATTTTGTTTATTCTGTTGCCTTTTTTTCTTCTGATTCATAAACAGCAATAGCAGAGCTGAACAATTATCCCTTCTTGTTGCAGACACAGATGTGCAAATGCATGGAGGCTTTCGATGAGGCCAGTGATGCCAAAACAATTCAGATTATACCTCATCTACTGTACTCTAGGATTTCAGACTACAAAAGTGTGCAAAACACTGTATTCTTCTATATTTATATTCAAACGGTCTTAGGAGTGGCCCCATGGAATTCTGTGTAGGCAGGCACTTTCAACACTTGTTATTAAAATCATCGAAAATGTTCTACATAGGCCCAGATGAAAACTTTTTGATTCGACCCAAGGGGATAATGTCCCATCAGAAAGTAAAAGTTCAAAGGTTGGATCCAAGAAACTTCATTTCTTGTACATCCACTTCTCCCTTTTCTGAAGCTAGGGGTAAAAAAAGGTAACACTTTAAACATTTAACTCGAATAGCTAAAAATATTAAGTGTAAGAGCTACACAATGCAATACTGTGGAGATGCATTCCTACCTATTATATAAGATAAGGGTCAAACTTCCCACAAAGGGCCAGACAGTAAAAATATGGTTTTATGGATCATACATGCTCTTTTGAAATTATTCAGCTGGGAACTATACTCAATATCTTGTAATAATCTATAATGGAAGAGAAAGTAAAAGAAGAATGTATTTATTTATATACATATGTGTAACTGAATCACTTTGCTGCATCTGAAACTAACACAACATTGTAAATCAACTTTATCTTAATAAAACTTAAAAAAAATAAGAAACTACTCAGCTCTTTTGGAGCAGGAAAGCAGTCACAGACAATATGTAAGTGAATGAATGCGACTGGGCTCATTCTTTATTTATGGACTCTGAAGTTTGAATTTCATATAATTTTCATGTGTCACAAAATATGCTTCTTTTTAATTTTTTTTCAACCATTTTAAAAATAGAATAACCAGTCTTACTTCATGGACCACAAAAACAGACAATGAGTTGGATGTGGCCCACAGGCCATAGTTTTCTGACCCCTGATCCAAATAACATACCTGTTTATATAAGAAATGTATAAGATAAAACACCTGGGCTTCCCTGGTGGTGCAGTGGTTGGGAGTCCGCCTGCCAATGCAGGGGATGCAGGTTTGTGCCCCGGTCCGGGAGGATCCCACTTGCCGCGGAGCGGCTGGGCCCGTGAGCCATGGCCGCTGAGCCTGCGCGTCCGGAGCCTGTGCCCCGCAACGGGAGAGGACACAACAGTGAGAGGCCCGCGTACCGCAAAAATAAATAAATAAATAAATAAAAATAAAACACCTAGCACAGGAGGAACAAGAAAGACAGGAGACCTACTTCAAATTTTCATCTTTAGCCTAGAGATGTTGTAAGTACATCATTCTAAGTTAATAGCAAAATAATTTGCTTTAAAAATGGTATTACAGTAAATCTGCTAAAATACTCTTTCATTAAAAGGAAAAAATTTTCAGAAGATTTAAATTCTCTGACAATATTCAATTTTTTGTGGAAATGATGGTGGATGACTTTGAACAATTATCAGAAAAATTCAATCAGGAACATTCTTTACATACTTTAAAGTCTTTCCCCCATATTTTCTTTATGCATCATTTTCAAGGATTCAATTCATGGTACATCTGTTATAATTAAACATGGTAGTAAATTTATTCCTAAATCCATTTTACTTAAGTTTCATTGTTACTTATCATTAGGAATAAGAGGAAATTCAGTGAAGATATTCAGTTTACCTAAATCAGGTACACACATCCTAAAATGTAAAAATATCTAAGGGTTCAAGAAATGGACTCCACATAATGGGTTATTCCCTTTCTTCTCTTTAAAAAAGTCCTGAATATGCATCTCAAAGATAACTACTTGGATGAGTATTCCACTGATCTGTATAGACCTTCCCCCAAAGGAACCATTAGAATAAATGAGATTACTCCTTCCTTCCATAGATAACCATCTGATGAGTGTCCATCCTTCTTTTTCTCCTCAGCTGAATCCTGAAAGTAGTGGTCATTGGAAGCCAATACTATCTGATTCCACAGTATTTGATACCCACCACACCAACTGAAGTTGTGTTGGTTCCTATCGTATTTTATCCTGCTGCTGCTTCTGTCTGAAGGCCCCTTTGTCTCTTGTTGTTCAGGAGTAACTGGAATATAGTCTCCTCTAAGAAATGTTTTGGGCACCCCACTTCCCACATTCTGTCACTGCAGCAGTGTCTATCATAGTTCTTACACTATGTCATGCACACATTGGTTTACATATTCTGCCTCTTTATCTTGTGCTATAAGCTATAAGGCAGAAGTTTTGTATCTTCAGCACTCAGCCTAATGCTGGGTGTAGAAGTTGAGTAGATATTAAATATCAGGTGATCAGAAGGTTGGTCTTATTGAATCTCTCTTGTATTATTTTGGATGTTTACAAGGAAGTAGGTGTCTCCACTGAAGCTAATCACTTCCTCTGCCTTGCTGTCTGAACTCTGCTGAAGGGTCAAAGCCCCTTCCCTGATGGAGCCCAGGAAGAGCATGGAATACATCCACTCACCCCTAACCCACAAACAGCTCCAGAATGTCTGTACTGAAGAGGCTTAGAGATAGAAATCTGATAAGAAAGTGGAAATGGGAAGGGGACCTGGAAAATATGTCTCTAAGTGACAGTTGCAGAGCAGGAACTATATTTTGATTGTGTGCTTATTTGGAGTGGCTTATGGGGGCTCTCAGAGACAATAGGAAAATGGGCTAAAGCACCTTCAGCCAACTCTTGCTTTAAACTATTATGTTTTGGAGTGGCTTGTTATACAATAAAAGATAACTGACACAGGCTGTAGGTACCACACACTGCTCTCATCTCTCAGTCCCTGCTACGTCTACCGGCATAAGACTCTGCACTGTAAAACATAAACATCTGTCTTCCAAGGCAAGTGAACTGTCAGAAGGAGATGAAAACATAAGTGAAACAAAATTTGTAGCTAATTCGGATTTTCCCTTGCATTGCACCAGGAGGCCTGAAAAATTAGCAATCAGAAAGAAGCTTCTTTACTTTCTCTCAACCAAATCTTTACACCCACATCTATACTTTTGGTGGATTTCAAATTTCTCCAAATATCCTTTGAGATTCCTCCCTTTAAGAGGTAGACCTTAATTCTTTACTCCTTGAATATGCGGTGGACTTTGACTTGCTTCTAACAAACATGATATCGTGGAAGTTACAGTGTGTGACTTTGGACTTGGTCATAAAAAACACTGTGGCCTCCTTCTTGCCCTGTCTCTTGAATCATTTGTTCTGGGCAAGCCAGATGACATGTTATAACACTCAAGCAGCCCTGTAGAGAAGTCCATATGGAAAGGTAGTAAGAATTCCTCTCACAAGTAATAAGCCATCTTAAAAGTGGATCCTCCGGCCTCACTCAAGCCTTCAGATTGACTGTAGCCCTGGGCAGCTGCTTTACTGCAGCCTCATGGGAGATTATGAGAGGGAACCACCCAAATTACTCACTCATTAAAACTGTGAGATCATATGAATCACTATATTGTACACCTGTAACATACAATATTGCACAGCGACTATACTTCAATAAGAAAGCTGTGAGATAATAAATGGATTTTTAAGCTATTAAATTTTGAGATAATTTTTTATATAGTAACAGATAACAAATATAGTATTTATATTATCTGATTTTTCTGTGCAATGCCAAAAAGAATAGTCGCGTTACAGGGAGAAAAGATAGTCTGCAAAAAATATCATTTGATTTAACAGATCAGTAACTGAATTTGTACTCAGTTTTTGGAATACTACTTAGCAATAAAGTCATGCAGGTGAGTTGAAACTTCTCTTTTTAGCTCCAGACTCATATTTAATTGTCTACATGATATTTCTACTAGGATGTGCCACTGGCAGATGGCTTTTAAAGATGGCAGCAATCGTTTCTCCCAAGATCCTTTGCCCTGTAACCATGGTGCTCTTCCCAACAAAAGCAGCAGTCTATTCTCCTTCCCTTGAATCTGGCCTTGTCTCTGACTTGCTTTGACCAGTAGAATGTGGTAGAAATCTAAGGCCCAGGCACTGGTCTTGAGAAGACTTGCAGCTTCTGCTTTCATTTTCTTAGACTGCTAGCCTGACAGATTGCCAGGTAAGGAAGCCAGTCTAGCCTCCTGGAGGCTGAGAGCCCAAGAAGAGGAGAACTGAGGTTTCCCAGCCAACAGCAAGGACCAGCTGCAAGATGTGTCTCCTAGATCATAAAATCCTCTAGCTGAATGCAGCCACATGAGTGAGGTCAAGTGAGATCAGCAAAAGAACCCATATAAATTCAAGAAATAATGATTGTGTTGTGCTAAACTATCAATATTATGTTTTGGAGTTCCTTATTATACAATAAAAGATAACTGACACAGGTGCCTCAAATTAATATGTAACAAATGGAACGGTTTTATTCCCCCACCCAAATCTGATCCTCATCCTGTATTCTCCTTCTTACTGCTACCTAGTTGTTCAAGTTAAAAACCTTGTGTCATCCTTATTTCTTCCATTTTTTTCATATTCCCATACAATCCATCAGCAATTCCTATCAGCTGTCCCTCCAAAATATATCTTAAATATGCCATTTTTATAATCCTGAATTATTTGGACTACTATGATCCTAGGCTAAAACATCATCAACTCTTGCCTGAATTCCCAAACTATACTCTTAGGGGATGTTTCTGTTTCTGTCTGTCCAATTCATTCTCCATACGCTAGCCAGTATGCTCTTTTGAAAACATCAATCAGATTATGGTACTTCCCTTTTTCATACCACCTGATGGCTTCCTGTCATGCATATTTTAATATGCAAATCCTTTGTCATGAGTCTCTACCAACCTCTAATCTCATCTTGCATAAGAATATTCTCTTTTTGATTTCCCAACATGCAAGATCCTTTAGCCATAAGATGTTTGTACTTGTAGGTCCTCCCGCATAGCATGCCTTCTCTTGGCGCTTCTCAGCCTGGTTCTTTCCAATTCTTATGGTTTCAGCTCAAATTATCCTCAGAGAGATGACCACATGGCTCAAGGAGTCCCTCCTCACAGTCAGAGTTCAATTGTAAACATGAAAGGTTATTCTTGCTATATTAAAATGAAAGCCATTAGATACTTATCAAATTGTTGGAATGGCCAGGGTAGGAGGTTCTATGCTATAGCCTCCAATGACTATAAAAAACAACACATACCAGAAAAACAGGGTGGAGACTTCCTCAGAAAACTAAAGATAGAGTTGCTATATGATCCAACAATCTCACTCCTGGGCATATATCCAGACAAAACTATAATTCAAAAAGATACATGAATGTTCATAACAGTGCTATTCACAATAGCCAAGACATGGAAACAACCTAAATGTTCATCAATGGATGAATGATAAAGAAGATGTGGTACATATATACAATGGAATATTACCCAACCATCAAAAAGATTGAAATAATGTCATTTGCAGCAACATGGATGGATCTAGAGATTATTATACTAAGTGAAGTAAGTCAGAAAGAGAAAGACAGATACCATATGATATCACTTATATGTGGAATCTAAAATATGACATGAAACAGAAACAGACTCACAGACATAGAGAACAGGTTTGTGGTTGCCAAGGGGGATGGTGAGGTGGGTGGAGAATGGATTGGGAGTTTAGGATTAGCAGATGCAAACTATTATATACAGAATGGATAAACAATAAGGTCCTACTGTATAGCACAGGGAACTATAGTCAATATCCTCTGATAAACCATGCTGGAAAAGAATATGAAAAAGAAAGTATGTAGATGTGTAACTGAATCACTTTGCTGTATAGCAAAAATTAACACAACACTGTAAATCAACAATCCTTCGATAAAAAAAAAATTAAAAAAAAACAACACATACCAACAGAACTGTTATTCTGTGGGGACAGGACGCACTATCATAACTGCTGGCTTCAGAACCGTACAGCCTCAGCCACACATCCAGGGACTAGAAAGCAGGGGCTGTCAATGTCACCTCCAGGAACATACCTGAGATAACTGCTGCCTCAAGGGCCACTCTGCATCTTCTAGATCCTTACCAGAAAAATACGTGCCTCACAGCCACTGTCTCCCACTTAACTCACGTCTGAATTCAAGTCTTTCATGTATACATATGGTTGGTGGAACCTATGTCACATCCAGAACTCTCGTTCAAGGGAGCCTAAAATATAATTTTGAATTTTTGGTCTCTGCAGTTAGAAGACCCACTAGCAGGAAGCTGGAATGGATGCTGAGTAGGTTAATCTGCCACATCTGTCATTCCTACCACACTCCTGCTACCTCCTGAAGCTTCCTATTCATTCCTCTGTGAAATTGTATCACAATTTAAAGTTGCACACGCATGTGTGTGTGTGTGTAAAATTTTCCATTTCCTTGCACTTGTGAAAGAAACCTGCCCATGAGTGCAGGGACATTGTCTTGTTCATTGAAGCACTTAGAATGGTGGTCGGCACATGGCAACTCCAACCAATATTTTTAGAATGAGAAATGATTAAATATAGAAATCATAAATAAATAGTCATTTAAAAAATAGTAGTCATTTTATGATGCAGACCGTCTGAGGGAGTGTCCCTAGAGGTGCCACTTCCCCTTCTGACGTGGCTCTCCTGACCTCAGGTGTACCCCCAGCCTGCAAGCACTTCCTTCTTCTAGTCTCTTAATTTACAGCCCCACCAGCATCTCCATCTTTTCCGCTTTCAAGAAGGTTCTCTCACTCCTTAGTGAAAATCTTTTTAGCCTGGTAGCATCGCAGGCATTAGCTGGATGTGGAATAATGTCCGCCTGTATTCCATTTTAAAGTTGTGTGTAGGAGAGGGATAAGGTGGGGAGGGCTTGTCTCCAGTTCATGAACAAAAAAGAATATGGCGCTCCCACTTCTGCTTCAGTCTCTTTCCACCAGTGACAGGTGTGGGTATTCTGGATCCTTGCTGAGATGTATCTAGTAATCATATCTTTCAAATATAAGCATTACTTATCATCTTCATTGACAACTTATTGAAGAAAAAATATTCTTCCATTTGAAGAACTCTGTCCCTTCCCAATAGAATACATAATGCCTGATAAATGGACTGAAGGGTATCAGGTTCTTTCCTCCTATCTCGGAAAACTGGTGGCAACAGCCAGGAGCTACACTGTTAACGTCTTCTTTCTTTGTTTACCAGGGCATGATGATAGTTCTGATTGAATTCTTTTGACATATTCTGGTAAATTTGTGGAGATGGTAAAATGGTAGGGACAGGAGGAATGGGGTGCTGGTCATTTCTTACCAGAACACCAATAAAGGAGGTCAGAGGGTAGTTTATCTAGAATCTATCCTCTGCAGACTGTGGTTGGCCATTCGTCCCTTAGCACCTGGGATTATGTTTATTATTGCAATTTTCTGTAAAAGAAGCAGTAAGAGAAGCTGATGAGCAACCTCACATCTGCATCTAATGTCCATTGGGCAAGTGAGTTTTACTTTGTATCCTCTTTCCTACCCCTAATCACAGGCCCCATCTCATCTCAACACATTAGACAAACTATGTTCTTTCTTCCCTTGAATCTCTGCTTAGTGTCTAATTAACAATCTAACCTTCATAAACCTAATCTATGAATGTGGTCCTACCCTAGGCCATAGGAAAAGGAAAAGGAAACAAAAGTACAGTAACAGAGTAGATGGCTCAGAGGAAATCAAAGGGCCTGAGGTTTTAAAGAGGGAAGATGAGACTTTGAAAGCACAAGCCTACAACTGTTGCTTCAGACTCAGGAGAAACAAAACCAGCAATTCTATATTTGTTCCTAAATTATGATCAATCCCAGTTTGCAAATAGGTTCAAATGAAAATGGATCTATAATTAGGGATAGGAGAAAAGAATCAAGGTGAGCAACTCACCTGTCTAATTGGTACAGAGGTGAGGATGTTTATCTGTCCTTAGGGACTGAGTGAAAGAAGGTTATGACAGATCTAATAAGAAAGAAAAAAAAGCTGTTTAGAATTTCCAGACAAACATAGAATGTTCATTAATCTTGGTAAAAGTAATGCTGCTGCCCAGATATATTCACTCTAACTTTATGCAAAAATATTAGGTTGAGTGCATGATAAGGCCCATGTTTCATGGTGCTGTCTTGGTGGACCTGTCCTAGGTCTCAGAGCTTGAAATATGACAAGGGAACTCTCACTGTACTATGAGAAGCCAAGGCCTACAGTGCCATGCAGCTTCATCCTCCTAAAGCAGTCCGAGAGCACCAGGAATGAGAACTCCCAAGACAGGCTTTGGTCAAAGTGGGTAGATGTTAAAATAAATGTTGATCTTTGGGGTTAAAGGGAAACTCGGGAGCTTACTACCCCAAACCAGGAAGAGACCTTGAAGCTTTTAACCTTCTTTTCAGAGTCTAGAAGTCACACATATGAGGCTTTAAGTTTACTCTAAACTCTGCAGTCTATGATGGACAATAATGTGGTTTCTGTTTTTGCTTGCTAGATTGCCTGTCTGTGTTTATTTGTGGGTTGCAGCTAACTGATCACACACCATATCTGTTCCATTGCGGTAGACCAACGCTATTTGCTTTGTTATTTTCCTGGAGGTTGTTTGTAAAGTGTTTCCAGACGTCAAACAAATGGGTCATTCCAAGCACTCTTGTTTTCTAAGCATTGAGTGCACCTCCTCCCTTGACTTGGGTTGAAACTGGGATCTGTTGATTTAGGTGGTTAAAGTATTTAGATGCAAGATGGATGGATGGATGGATAGTTTAGATAGATGGATACATGGATGGATGGTTAGACAGATGATAGATGGATAGTAGATAGATAGGGATATACCAATGATCTTATTTTTTTAATAATTTGTTTATGAAGTCTTGAGAATTAATTCTGGGATTGTATATTAGGAGAGAGTGGGGAGAAAAGGATAACAAGTGCAAAAGAACATAAAAGGGAGAGAGAGGCAGAGACCAAGAAACAGAGTGAAAGTCAGTTCAAGTGGGTGACTATAACCTCTGGCAAGAGATCAGACAAACAAGTTCAACACAAAGTCAATTTAACTTTATTGGACCACACTGTCTCAGGCAATTAGAAAAATATTTGTAAAACATCAGATGAGAAAAAGGAACGTGGAGCCCAATAATGCAAAACAATGTTTATAAGAGAGAAATCATGAAGTGGGAAGAGTAAGCACAATTATTCTATCAGCACCTCCTGTTCTTCTCAAGATTTCTTAACTTACATGTAGAGAACGCCTCCGAACAAACAGCCAAAAGAGTTTCTTTCTAGCATACTCCTACCCCCAAAGGAGTTAGTTTTAAGACCCCTACCCCCCCCCAAAAAAAAACCCTGAGGAATTTTCAGTTTTGAGGAATTAGAAATAATTACAGACTAGATTCCATGGGATTATGGATTATTTTTAAATCAACTGATAACCCAAACCAAAAATAAAAATTGTCTTTATAGTTCCCATTTTGCCTTTGTATTTCACTTTAAGTGAAAAGGTAATTGACAGCACACACAAGTGATAGTCCCAAAGCTGAGACTGTAATTATAAGTTTATTTGGAGAAGAGATTGCACTGAAACTCTTCATCCAAATGGACTTTCAAGGTTCTTCATAGTTCGTGTCAAACAGAACTCACCTCAGTGTGGTATTGGGTAGTTGAGATGAGTTTACCAAGTCTTACAAATTGCAGCAGCTGAGTATCTCATGAGGCTGGAAAACATGAAGTGCTGTAATTTTTGTCATCTTCTATCACACACAAAACACACACACACACAACACACACACACACACACACACACACACAATTCATGGTCTGCACCACCTAACTTAGGTCCAATAAATGGTGGTTCTGCATATCTGTCTCTTCCAAATTCCTCTTTTCTACCAGTCCGGCTCTCTTTCCAGAACTGTCCTCATTATTACCTATCCTTTATCTTTATCTAATCCTTCCAAATCACCAAATTCTCTACCCACTATCGAAAAAAAATTGGTCATATAGTTTCCTTCTCAGATCACAAAAATATGCTTTCTGTGTAAAAACAAAATGAGGTTGATGGTGTGATCTTCCACCTCTGCCATGGACATTCCAGTTAATAGGTCAACCCTCAAATCAGTTCTGCTTCTCTGGAAAAGCAGTATGCAACAAAATCTATGCCAGGTTCTCTTTATTTTAAAAAATACTATTACGAAATGCACACACAGATATATTTCATATAGTGTGACTCAGAGAAATATTAGGTAATAAATATTCAGATTTCTAATACTAATTATATTCTGGAGTATTTCTAGTCTGGGACTTCGTATGTAACCGTCATTTGCTCTTTGAAATCCAGTGATCCTCATGACTTTTTCAAAATGTTTTAAAAAGAGAGGGAACCACTCTCTATGTGTTGACTATGATTATGTATAACAATTAATAGGAAAATTTGGAGACTAACAGAAGGAATGGCTACATGCCTATAGTGAGAGAATACTGGAAATAGAGATATACCAACTAGATGATACGTTGACATCTATACATATGTGTATGTGTGTATCCATGAGTTTGTGTGTGTGAGTGTGTTTTTTTTCTGTATCGTTCTACTTTACATAGTTTTAGAATTTGAGGTATTTATTATGCCCCCCAGCCAAAACAGTGAAAGAGGGAAGTTTCCATGGGCATCTGGTCACTTTTTAAGTACTATTATTGAATCAGTGTTCTTGGAAGAGGCTGATGTGGTAAAACATTTCTGTTAATTTCCCCTGAAGAATGTCACATTGGGTAATGTTCTGTGGGTGGTCATGTAATGAGACGCTGGTGTCTGTCTATGACACATACTGTATATGAAAGGAGGCATAGATAAAGGTAACTTGAATTCCATCCCTCTCTGTTTATACGATGCTTATCACCATGCTCTCTAGACACCCAGACGAGAAGCTTTACAAGAAGGAAAATTTCCTCCAACATTCAACTGAAATCAACGGACAATGAGTCTGGGCAGGCTCTGGAAGGGTTAATAGGCACACGTGCTTCTGGGTAGTCAGAGACGAAAATGGATTGACCCAAGTGGCAACTGTTTCTCCATTTCCAATAATGTAAGCAACTGCTTCAGTGGAATACCACTGGAAATGAATGTTCTAGATTATAAACATATTCTAAGTGCATTTGCAGGCATCTAGCTATTTAAACTGTTTTTTACCTAAACCAGTGACTTTTGTAACGATGTAGCTCTTCACAGTCCTAGTCATCCTAGTTTATTTTGCAGAGGAATAGCATAGAAAATTTCAAAGGAAAATATTTGGCTATTTTTTTCTGTAGGAGAGAGCAAATTTTCTGAGTGTATGTGTTGTGCGTATGTATATGTATACAGATAATATATTATATATAGTACTGTTAATTAGAAAGTGTTAAAATTATATATTCCTTTTTTGTACCTAAATATAACTTTTAATAAGATTGGCCCCAAGATATTTCCTTTTCCCTGGCCCACGATGGAATTGACACAATAGAGAATGTTGTTGACTAAGACCAAACATCAGTAAGTTCAACTGGACTTTTTACAAAGTCAGATTATAACAATAATGAGTCTCTTAGAACATCTGTATTTTCTTTTGGAGAGTCTTTCACTTCCTTCCTCTTTCTAGCCTCTAACTTCCTTTATTTTCTTTTAGTCTTGAACTGTAACCGGGACATTCTGGAACATATATTTATTCATCTTGACCTCAGCTGTGATTAATCCACCCGAGACAAAGATCAACTTCTGGCCAACACTGGTTCCCTCTCCCTTATATAAATAATGCAAATTCACCTTCTTGTTTGTAATATCTGCCCTAGGTGTGGTTGAAAAGAAAATCCAGACAGCAAAGATGCAAGAATTATCTGTGACTCATGTAACAAACATGTGTTGGGTACCATTTATGTACAGGCACTGGGTAGGCAGTATTTTTAATGAACGAATATTAACTTTACTGTACTTGAAACTCAGAAATGCAAATGAGGTTTAAGAGGATGATGAATGGCTTACAGTCCACATTTATAAGTCCTGTTCTTGTTCCTTCGCCATATGGTATAGAAGCAAAATTATCATTCTCTTTGGGTGGGAGGAGGTACTCAGGTAGATTAATCAAATACGCTGGCAGCTAGGATGAATGAAACCTTAGTTAATACTAAAAACCTCATTGGAACCATTAGTTCTGACCTGTTTATCAAAACTTTTACCCAAGCTGCTAACAATTAACAAAATTGATGAATCTGAGCTTTAGCTTTTGCCTTTTTCTTCTGGTCATTTTTCAGTCAGCAGCATTTATTGAGAATTCATTACACACAGAATATTGTGCAGACTTGGAGCCTCCAAACTCTGTTAAGGAAAAACTACTTAAAGGAGTATTAATAGGCTTCTGGAGACAAAGTTGTCACTTTTGCAAATAAGCTAGTTCAGTGGTTTGGAAATGGATTTCTTAGAGAAAGAAAGAAGCCTTCTTAGAGAATCTAATCTTCCAATATATCTTTTATATTGTCAATATAAAAGAGGAGGATTTAGTGTTCAACATTTCCCTTTGTTATCCAAGAACCAATTAATATTTCCTGGAAATAGCATTCTGCAGATCTCGGTAAATAGGAGCTGTGGTCACTGCTTTCAGAAAGGGAGGTTCACATCTCTATTGTAGAGGTGATTTCAGAACCAACATTTTTAGAGTAAAAAACATCAGAGATCACTTAACCCTGTGATACCCAAGCCAAAGTGACTATTAAGTTTTCCTTGGAAGCCATTAAAAAATAAAATTCTCAAAATCTGGCCCTCCCCCAAACTTACTTAGAATTTGGGTGGATAGAACCAAAACTCTCAAGGTTCTATGTTGATTCTGATGATGAGCCATGTGTGGAAAACACTGTCCAGGCCAGTCCAATCAATGTGCAAGTGAGGGTGACAACCCTTTCAAAGACTCTCTACACCTCATTGCCCAGGCATCACTGTTCGATAGCAAATGACTACATCCCTGTCCTCTCCCCAGTGTGTCAGAGAGGTGCCCTGGACCCACAGCCTAGCAACAGTAACACCAACAGCAGTGCAAATGGTTCTGCAAAGATGTGCTACGCCCATCAAGGCCTCTCTCAGCATTTTGCACTAGAAAATACAGAGATAATGGGATCACTGGGTCAAGGTAACTGGTGTTGAGGTATAAGAAAAATTCAGGAGGACAAGTTGGAACCATGATGGGTTTTGAAGTTAAAAAGAGGCAGAAGCTAGGAAGAGACAGCGATGAGATAAGAAAAATAAAAACAGTAAACAGAATATATGGGGAGACTAAACCATCCCAGCATTTCTAAAACTGTGGTTGGGAATTTGGGATTGACGTGTACACATTGCTATATCTAAAATAGATAACCAAGAATTAGGTAGAAACTAATTCTTACCTATTGGGAAGACTGCACAGAGCAAGTAGGAAATAAATCGTCTTTGCAAAAAAAGGTAAAACAGATTTGGTGAAAGACAGGGGAGGGGACTTCAGGGAAGGGCATAAACTTGGTGTAATAAATGCTCGTGCACACAAAGATGTAGGAAAACTGGGAGAAAAGAGCAGTCAAATCAGGAGGCATTTTTTGATTGGTGCCCTGCCATAAAATCTATGATCTAGATCTTAAATATGGTCCAAGAGTTAATTAGGAAAAAGATCACCATGTTAAAATGTCATTATTTTAAAGCTAACATGTATTAAAAACTAACTATGTTTAAGATAGAGTGCTGAGTACTTTCTACCCTTTGACATTTAATCCTCCAGCACATTCCGGAAGCAGGGATGAACACGTGTGCCCATATGCTGGGGAAGAAATGGAAGCCGAGAGATGTCAAGGGTTTTGCCCAAGATCGGTAAGAATTAAGGTTAAGGTTTCAACATGGACCTTAATTCTTAGGCTACCCTGTGAGTGTTATAAATATTTTCTGTAGGCAAAATAGATGTGAAGCCAGCTTCAGAGGGAAAGAGAAATCAAGGGGCCTCATTAATCCACTTCCTGGATCCTGAAATTTCTGTTTTGCAAGAGTTAATTTTTTCTCATTAAAGTTGATACAATAAAAATATGTTGGAGCAGAAGTTTGGAAAAGACCCTGCAGGTTCTGAAAACCACACTAGAGGAATTTAGAGAATCTGAGGTGTTGCAATGATTAGAAATTTGTGTCTTATAACACACGTATTTAAACTGGAAATGTTTATTGTTTAGTTAAAAATGAGTGCTTGAAACTAATAAATTAACTAAAACGCCGGCACGAGGTGCTAGTTTCAGCACACTCCTAAAAAAACTTTCAAAGATTATGTTTTCTCTGAAAACATATAACAAAATACTCACATTGTACAGGAAAAAAATGACTAAAGGATGCGTACCAACCATTTTTCAAATCAATCTATCTTTTTCAAAGGCTTCACATACATGTCTCGAGAAAACTTACATGTTTAGTAAAACTCTCTACTTTCCTAAAGGATTGTAGAGAATCTTACTGGATCTTACAGCAGAAGAAACATAGATTTCGTGGGAAAGCACCCAGGATGACTGAAAGTATTGTTAGGTTAGGAACTCTTTAAGGATGGGGACGATAACCACCCTCCTGGCTGAAGACATGGAGGACAAATACAGGAGAAGAACAGTTTAGCTGAAGCATCTATGCTTATGTCTCACTTCTGTCTTCACTAGTCTGTTCTGACCTCACTGATGTTGTCTTAGCTTTCAGTTAAGTTTGTAGCACGGAAAAGAAAAAGTGTTGTGTCTAGAAGCATTTTTCAAATCATATATATTTCTGCTAATTTTCATGTTTTTGTCAATGGAAACACACAAAGATCCAGAATCTTCCTTCTCTTTTTGAGTTAAGGGTACATTCTGCAGACATGTTTATTCTGGGTTATAGGAACATGAAAAAAATAAAGGAAAGGAAAGAGAACATAAATTCTCTGAGAGTCGAGGTCACGTGAATTTGGACGATTCCAATTACCTTGCCATGCTTGAATTTATCTATCTATACTAAAAAGCCATGTGCTTTTGGAAACCTCTATAATAATATGCCACATGTAATCACAATTACATAATTATACAATATAAAAACGATTACTTAAGTAACGTTCCCGGTTAACTCTGGTAATTACCTGTACATGTAGGTGGGCAAACAGGCAATTTGACTACGGAAGACCGTTCTGTTTGAAATTGTTTTTATAATGAAATTGTGGCAGTTCCAAAAAAACACACTCGAAACTAAAAAGGCACAGCTTTGATTGCTTGGCCTGTGAATAAACTTTCCAGAATGCTTTTCAGATTTGGCACAGAATAATGTTGCAAGCCAAAGAATCAAAGACAACTTGCTGAAGAAAATGTGTGTGGGGTTGGTAAATAATTCAGCCAGACATTTTAGAGTGATTTGAAACTTTAAACAGGAGGTATTCTAATTGAGGGTAAAGTTGAGGAACTAGATATGTGTACAAGTGAAATCATGCTTGCCCCATCTAATAATAGGGTGACATTAGCCAAATAAGGTCTTCTAGAATCCCTGCCTCCCAGGCACTGAGACTGGAACGAGAACAGGCACTGGGAGGGCCAGACACTCAGAGCTGTTCTCTGAGGAGGGAACATCTCACTTAAACCTAACCCCGACGAGCAGCTCCCTCCAAAAATATTTAAATGTTATGATTTGCACTCTAGGTTGTGTGATCCATTGGGTCAGTTTAGTTGAATGAGTAGCTGTCTTTCGAGAAAAGAAAGGAATGTGAGCTCGCCAATTTCGTGAAGAATAAGTTCAACGATTTGATTGAATCGACCTTCACTTAGTCAAAGAGGACCCAAAGTGTTGGCGTGGGAGGTACAGCCAGGGAGTAACTGAGGTGACTGCATGCACGATCTTCTCGATGCTCTGTCAGTAGCTTACCATTATGGACGTTGCACAGTGTAATTCATGACAGAAGTCAAGCCAAAGAGTGATCCCTCCATTGGAGCAAAAAATAAAACGTTAATGGTGATTATACCATTACATATTAAGAGAGGGTGCATTCAGCAGAAAGCTTTTTTATTTTTTCCTGCTTTATTTTGCTTTTCATAAATAATCTTCATCTTGGCATCTGGCTCAAAATTTAATTCAATGTGCTTTTCTCTTTGCTCCTAAACTTGTTAAGGAGATGGACTGCTCTACCTGTAACTGTCCATAGAGATCAATACATAGTATCCCCAAACTTTATTTACCTGATAGAACTTGACCTTTTTTCTTATATATATCTGTGTCCTCAATCACTGTACTACACATTCCTCAGCATTTCTCAGCTAAAACATGCATAGTAATCTATATTTATTTTAATGAGAATATTTCTTTGCAACGAAGGCTGGAAAAGTAAAGATAAGCTAAGTACACTAAGCAGCAGATAAATCAAGTAAAATTGGGCTGAAGAGAAGTTTAGAAAATTGACATTCACCCCCCAAACCTGCCTTTGAATTAATAAAAAGACGCAAATGCAAACATCACGTACAGTGAATTTCCAACACTGAGTGTCAGTTCTTTCCAGCTGTTTAGGTATGTGGCAAGGAAATGACCCATGGACAAGAAAAATACACTCGGTGGTTTTGCAATGTGCACTAAATAATCTGGAGCAGAGGCAACACACAAGTTCTAACACTTGTGAGCTCACATAGGGAATCCACGGAAAGGGGGTTAAGGAGGCACAGGGGGATAGATCTTTAGGGAGGAAGAAAAAAAAAACCAGAGAATGAGGTTTGAAATTCTCCAGATACCAGCACATAAACTCCATAATTTTTTTATCAAGGAACAAGGGCCAAATAACGACATCTTAATCTTACTAATAAAAGCCTCGCAAAACACAATCAACTAAAAACAGAGGTACATCCTAAAAAGACAAGGAAAACCGACAAAAACTTATCTGAGATGGTAGGATTTAAGGGATATTCAGTTTTCCCTTTGATATTGGAATATTATTTTCTTTACATTTATTTTAAAGAAAAATGAATACCTGATTAAGAGGTACTCATTTGCGGGTAATTTTATCCTTGGACAAATGATAAAACTTTGGTGGGTGAGCTAGTGTTTACTTTTTCCAATGCTGTAAGTCATTCAGCTACGACTGCAATATTTGGGGCCAGGTCTGATTTTGTAAAATTGGTGTTCAGCAAGATGATGGCAGAATTTAAGTTTAGCTTGAAAAGGAAGTCTGGGTTTAGTAGACCCAAAATCAAATTAGATTCACAAAATGCATTGCACATTCATAATTATAACTTGGTTGTTACAGTGCTTTATAGCTTTCAAAGGATGACCCATTGGTTATCTATTTTGATGTTCAAAAAACTCTCAAATCACAGAAAGTGATTGTCATCTCTACCTTACAAATGAATTAACAGGTTCAAAGAATCTCAGTGGCTTTTCTCTGTCCTCTCAGATCCCTCCTTGGAGTCAAGTGGCCTGTGGTTGAGTGTTTGGGGAGGGTGAACCGGAGCCATGGACCCTCTGTGGCATCACATCAGGTCTCTGACCCACTGTAGCCATTTGGAGGGCCACTATGGGTTACAGTTTGTCACCTGGCCTGTATTGTATGCAGTGTGGAATAACAGTCTAAGTTCATCTTTCAGCATGTGACATCCAAATATCCTACTGTCCTAGTGCCACTTGTTGAAAAGAGAATTATCCCTTCCCTATTGAAATTGCTTTGGCACCTTTGTAGAAAATCAACTGATTATAAATATAAGGGTTTATTTCTGGACTCTTGATTCTGTTCCATTGCCTATCCTTGTAACTTGGTCACTCTTTAATTTTGTCAGTAGGCATGCATGATGAGGGAACATGTTCTGCTTATATAAGTAATTCCATGTCACTTTATCTTCTAAAGAAAATAAAGTAAAATAAGGCAGAAGTTAAACTAAAAAATGTAAAGTGAGGCACAGGTTAACCTAAATGATGGACTACAGGAAGAAGAGCCTTGGAAATCCTAAGAACTGAATTTGAATTTGAACCGACAGAATATAAGATAATGAAAATTCACAGCTGATAGCTTCCCATTTTTGCCAAATAAAGAAAGAAGATGGATAAGAACCATTGCAAAAACTAAAAGGTGCCCGGGCTGGGGTTAGGGTAGGGACTATATCAGTACTGATAGCTGTGTCACAGTCTACATCCCTGAAATTGATTTTCCTGCCACAAAATACCTCTTTATTATTGCCTTGGCAGTGGGCTAAATTAAAGGGCAGGGGAAAGGAAAGAATTGTTGACAGAATTCTACACGCAGTCAATGGTAGCCAGTGTCCTGGGGAGGAGGGCTCACGGAACATTACCATTCTTGATGCAATGCACATGTTGTACTCCGGAAGGAATGCAGAGAAAACTCTTTGACAGTCGAAATAGGATTTGCATGTGCTAGCTTAGTTGATGGACAGTACAGGCTCCTATACCTGCCTCAGACATTGAGTTCTACTTGTAGTCAGCCTTATGGAATTCTGCCTACGAGATGTAGAAGGCTTTAAAAAAGCAAGCTAAAGGAAATACAGCAGGGCCGTATACTTCTCTCAAACTCAGATCCGTTTGGATATAGGGAACGTTGGGAGAAACCACACAGAAAAGATGGGGACCTAGAGTTTCTGTTTCAGTCCTGCCTAAATTTCTAGTCATTGTATTTAATAGTGTGATACAAACAGAGGATAAACATACGAGAAAATGTCAGCGTTGAAACTACAAGTAGAAACCTGTTGGTTCAGTAACAGAAAACAATGGGTAAACAAGAGTCATTTTATATGTCAAAGGACAAGGTAATGGCACTTGCTCCCATAAGGAACAGGTCTCAAGAGTCTTGAGACTATTTAATAAGTATTACCTAGCTACTTAAAAACAGTAAACAAGGGCTTCCCTGGTGGCGCAGTGGTTGAGAGTCCACCTGCCGATGCAGGGGATGCGGGTTCGTGCCCCGGTCTGGGAAGATCCCACATGCCGCGGAGCAGCTGGGTCCGTGAGCCGTGGCCGCTGAGCCTGCGCGTCCGGAGCCTGTGCTCCGCAACGGGAGAGGCCACAACAGTGAGAGGCCCGCGTACCGCAAAAAAAAAAAAAAAAAAAGTAAACAAACAAACAAACATAAACTACAAGAGGTAGAGGAGTGGAGTGGTTAAGAGAATGGATGCCAGGGCAAGACTCCCTGAATATGATTTCCAGATCTGCCACTTACTACTGCCTCTGTGAACTTGGGCAAGGAATTTAACTTCCCTCAGCCACTGTAGCCTCTCCTGTAAGAGGAGTGAACCTTGTAAGTACCTCACAGAGTTGTAGTAAAGATTAAATGGGTCACTACTTGGAAAGCACTTATTAATACCTTATTGAGTCCTTATTAAGTGCTCTGTAGGTGTTTGCTGTTATAATACCTCTTATTTCCCTTTATTATACATCCTTTTCAATTCCAGCTGAAAAGATAAGGAGTCATTTAAAGCTGAAAATTCCAGTTCATCTCACTTTTGTTATAAGGTTAGTGTATAAGGTAGTATTAATATTATTTGATGATTGGTAGTAAGAAATCGAATTTGATGGGGTTTTAAAATTATTTATTCATTTATTGGCTGCACCGGGTCTTAGTTGAGACACGCAGGATCTTTAGTTGTGGCGTGGCGTGCTAGCTTCTCTCTAGTTGTGGCGTGCAGGTTTTCTCTCTCTAGTTGTGGTGTGCGGGCTCCAGAGAGCATGGTCTCTGTAGTTTGCAGCACGTGGACTCTCTCGTTGAGGTGCGCGAGTTCAGCAGTTGTGGCGTGTGGGCTTAGTTCCCTAACTAGGGATGGAACCTGCATCTCCTGCACTGGAAGGTGGGTTCTTTACCACTGCACCACCAGGGGAAGTCCCTCGAATTTGATGTTTAATGGGGCATTAAAGGTACTAATTACATGATGTCCTTGACTCATAATGAAGTCAGCACTTTGGAAAAGAAGAGTAAAATGTAGATAAAAATCCTTCAAGGGCTTCCCTGGTGGTGCAGTGGTTGAGAGTCCGCCTGCCGATGCAGGTTCGTGCACGCGGGTTCGTGCACCGGTCTGGGAAGATCCCACATGCCGCAGAGCGGCTGGGCCCGTGAGCCATGGCCGCTGAGCCTGTGCGTCCGGAGCCTGTGCTCCGCAGCAGGAGAGGCCACAGCAGTGAGAGGCCCGCGTACCACACACACACAAAAAAATCCTTCAAAATGAAAAATTGGTCTATCATTATGGAGGTAGTAAACACATATTAAGTTTGAAATTTTTGCCTATAAATGACTATGTTTTGTAAAATAGCTTTACTTATAAAAACAGAGCAAAGTCAGGTTTACATTATTTTCATAAAAGATGTGCTACTGAATAGTTAAGTACAAGCAGGATATTTGAACATTTAATAGAGTTTTAATGATCTTTTTTGTGAAGTGACAAATCCTTTCTGTAATGTGAATTGCCCTGCTAATTTAATATATATATACACACAAACACAAATGTTTAAAATTTAAAGTAAAATCAAGAAATATGAGCTTCATTGGAGATTAATGTATAGTTTCTAGAGGCCTAACATCTCTAGGTGATCAGGAGAATCAATATCCCTTTTCTTTGTGGTCATTAAAGGGACGTGCCACATGAGAAATAGATGCTCTCCCAGGCTCCGGCCAACGTTAAGGTCAAGGTCTGGCATGGGACTGCTTAACATGGCCTGTGGAGTTTGGGACTAAATTATATGCCCTTTTATGTATGATAGAGACAAGCTGCACACAGCTCCCTCATGAGATGACCCATTTCATTCAAGTGAATGCTGTAACTTCAAATGAGATCTTCACAACTCTGTCTTAGCCTTAACTTTACATGGAGTTTAATCTTCCTGTTCTGCATCCCTTTTCTTCCCCTCTTATTTCTTGTTCTATCTCAATCTGCAGAATTTTGTGTTTAATCATGCTTCCTAAGGTAATTTTAGCCTCACTGCTTTTCTTCTCCATTTTTGACCATCCCCCTATTTTTTCCATAAAATCAATTTCTATTCACCACCCTCCTCAACTGGCCTGCTCTAGTTTCTCCAGCCATCCTGTCAGAGTTTTATGGTTTGTTTGCACCTACAGTTTGTAATACTAGACTGTTCGCTGTGGTTGCCAAGCAATGGCATGTCATTAACCCCCAAGGGAATTCCTAAATTCCCAAACACACTCATTCAAGAAGGTCACCCTCGAGACATCTGTCTTCCTTTCTGACCTGCTGCCGATAGGCAACAGCTGTTGGGCCATACTTAACTCGTATCGTGTCTATTGTCTACCACAATTATTACACCCCGAGAAATTCGTGCTTCCTACAGGGTGATATAATTGTTCTGAAACACTAACCCTACCAGCTGGCTATGTTGGTGGGCAGAGTAATTTTCCCTGAGGAGTACTGGTTACAGTTCCCAGGAATGCAGTTATCTAGGGAGACTATGCACCACCAATAAGGAAACACTTTATGCAATCCAGGGGTCACCCTTGTCTACAGTACGCATAACAGTTCACAGCTGTCCTTCCAGCCACTCTCCAATGCCAGACCCAAGGGAGTATCTCAAAACTCTTGTTTGGCGTGCAGTGCCCACCTCAAGCTCCATTCTTATCAATTACTGTCTTAGGGGAATAGATGCATTCGTTTCTTAATTCTCCCTAATCTTGCCTCATGTCTACTTTTGCTCACAATCTGTTTTCCTGTGTAGCACCTCCTTCCTCAATTCTCCCCCACTGGCTTCAGTCTACTCATCCTTCAAAATCAAGTTCAAATCTCTCCATCTTCTGTGAAACCTGCCGCCAAGTGATTCCATCCTGTGAGATTCAACCCCTCACAGTTTTCTTTAGTACTTTCTTTTTCTACCCCTGATTTGACCCTTGTCACTTTTCTTCTACAGAATTCCAATATTTTATAGTTGGAAGGGACCTTGGATAATCTACCTGTTTCCTCTTTTAGACAAGTGATTAACTGAGGTCTAGAAAGTCTGAGTGGCTTTTTCAAGGACCCAACCTCTCTCCCTCTGAACCCAGGGGGATCTGAGGCTCTGCTCTTCTACACCTGGGGTCTTGACATTGAAGAATAAGGCACTGGCCCACAGCTTCGAAGTACAGAGAAAAGGGAGCCTACGTCTGAGTCCTGGATGGAGGAAGGCTCAGGAAGACTGAAGGCTTTGATTCCAAGGAAATAGACCAAGACCAATAATCAGCCACCACATAAAGGGTTAACCATAGGAAGTAATCACATCTGAGCAACTAGTTTTAGGAGTTAAGGCAGGCACTATCTACTATGGCCATTAGAAACCTTTTAAAAATAATGAGAAAATGAGACCTTAGGGCAGAAGCCACTAGGAAATGCATACCAGTTCATATATAAGATTGACAGGGTGGTAGTGTATACACTCATATACACACGTATGTATGTATATGTGTATATAGACATACTGCCATGTATATATAATATATATTGAATTATATGTATGAGTATATATATGCATATATATGTGTGTGTATATATAAATATGTGTATATATAAATATGTCAAATATCAGTGTGGTACTTGATTATGACTTTCTTGAGGGCCATGACTACCTGACATGTTAGCATCTGGAGCACCTAGCCGTGCCTCATTCACAGTGAGAACACAATAAAAGTTGGTTGTCTATGATGGTGAGTTTCATCTGGTCCTTAGGAAACGTTCTCAGTTGAGATGCAAGTCTTAAAGTAACAAGATAAGGGCCTTCATGAGTTGTGAACTCCCCTAGGACTTCCTTCCTACATCCAAGTGTCCTGGTTGTGGCAACATTCCTACCCTACAGTTGCCATCTGAATGCCACACTCAAGCACCCAGTTTGCAGGCCAAACCCTCTGATACAAAGTGACATCCCACTGCTCCCTGAGGTTCCAGAGGGCAGTCAGCCCAAAGGGCATCTGAACATCAAGGTCGCTGGAAGCTCCATCCGCTGGCAAGAGAATTGACGTGATCTCCTTAACAGACTTTCTGGGACAGACCCATGTTGGATTCAGCGAAAGGAGTACAGACAAGTTTGAAATTTTTAAGGGCCATTTGCAATTACAGTGCCAGAGCCATTCAGAGAGAATGATGTTGCCAGTTTCGGAGCAGGCCTGCCCCAAGTCACCCTCGTCACCTCACTCACTCCCGGGACCCCTCATCTTTTCCTCTATCTCCTTGGTCCTTCTGAGCACACAGCCCTGACCCTGCCTATGCAGAGCCTGCCTCGGTGGTCCTTCGTTCTCAGCTCAGATTCATTTATTCTCCTGCCAGGCCCGCCTCCTCCCGGGCTCAACTCTAGTGACAGAAATTCTTTGCATTAAGTGGGAAACACAAGCTGTCTGCTGCTCAGGAAGGAACGTCAGGACCAGACCTCTCCTGAAACTGGGTGAACTTTACCAGGAAGGGAAAAGTGAAATTTTAGCCCTCACACCTCTGTCAGAAAATATGCATATGAAGACATTCCTGCTCTGAAATACTAAGGGGGTGGAAATGGATCGTTAGGGAAATTTGATAGGCATGAGAAAGCACTTACACCGCCCCTCTGACCCCTGGTGTTCTGGTGCCCCTCAGACCCTGGGAAGTGGTGTGACTCAGGTCAACTGTCGCTTATCCACGGTGACTGGGGCCGCAGGAGCATGGCTAATGGACGTCCTTTGTGAACTCAAGCCTTGTTTTAGTCATTAATTTCATCCTTCTTCCCCACCAAACCTTTTACCAGAGCTGCCAAGTGGCCAGGCTGGAGCCTCCACCCCCAGCCCACCCTCAAGAAAGGCGCTAACTGAAGTGGGATAGAGGTCTCCACTCAGGTTCAAGGACCACAGTAAATTAACGAAAAGAAACACGGAATGGTTTCTCAAAGTAAACAGATTCCCGGCTTCCTGGGGAAAGCTGTGATAACGGAAAGTAGGGGAGCTGTGCCTGCCAGAAGCATATTACTTCATGTCAAGATGTAAGTACATGTCCTACTCTAGCCCTTAAGCATCCTGGGGGCAGGGAGGGCCTAACAATTCACTTATGGGCAGAAGTACCCTTTCCCTGATCCTAATTCACAGTTAAATTCCTTTGGTTTGCACTAGTGTGGATGGTAGAAAAGGAGTGAAAGTGTTCATTTATAGAAAGTAAAGAGTCATGAAGAAAAGCTGAGCCTAATAAACAGAGTCTAAGCTGAGACCCACGGGGAAGTGGCATCCTTTGTATCATTGGCTGTGGTGTTTGCCAGGGCTGCTGTGAAGCGGGTGCCTCCAGAGTCTCCTGCCAGCTGTTGGCACTGGTACACAAAAATGCTCAAGACAAATCAATGAATTTTTGATGCTCGTGTTTGATTTATAGAGTCCTCAGCTATTACCATAGTGTCTGGTCCTCAGATATTACCAGTCCAGAGATATCAGAGGGTATGTCTCCCAACCCTCTTAATGGTAGATACTTTCCACAGGCAAAAATATGCTTACTAGGAATGATTAGAAAGATTTTTGCTTCTCTCACAGCTGCCTCTTCCTAAGTTTGTAGAAGAGCTGACTTTGTGGGGAACCAAATGATGTCATATTAGTCATGGCATCGTTTTTCAACTGGTGAAAAAAAAAAAACAACTCCTTCCACCTGCAAAAATAAAATCGATATCATTTTCCGTACATTTTTATATCATGTCTTAGGAAAAAGAATCCACCACCCAAACTCTTCACTAGATATCACTTTATCCAGTGGTTGAAAAATGATGCTATGACTAAAGGACTATCATCCTTCCTCCCATAAGAGACTAAGATTTAAGGAGAAAGCAGATCGAAGGGAAAACATCAAAGAAATGCACTTCTCACGTACCTTTCCCAAAGCAATGACACTTTTATGTGAAATGCTGCAAATAATATTTAAAATTCCTTTCAATCCTGATCACAGTTTTAAAAGTTCTGAAAAGAATTGCCCCAAATATAAAATAACCCCAAAATGTTTCTGTCACTAATCTTTTCCATTTTATGTAAGTACATGAGGACAGGAGTGACAACTTTTCTTATTTTGTATGCCTTCTATTATGTCAGCTACAAATTGCTTGGAAAACAAAAACCAAAAAAGAAAGAAAAACTGTGGAACAGAATTTCAAAGTACTGATAAATAGACACTTTTCACTGTTCATATGCAGACAAGGGTGGGTAAAAGAGTTCTGAAATTTCAAACCACCAGTATTATTAAGTATGAAAACGGGATTAGAAAGAATAGGCTATGCATTTTTTAGGCAACCTCTAGTCACTCCAGTTAAAAGCTCAAAACCAAAACACCAGAATTTTACCGAGTTCACAACAAATTTTGCAGGTTGATTTCTTTTGAAAATACACAAAAGCTTTTTATTTAGACATTAAATATCATTGATTCAGTCAAGAACAAGTTAAAATTTGTAATTCCATAGCAAACCAAATCCAGATTTAAACCAGTTCACAGGTCTTTTCACTGAATAATTTTGGGAAAATAAATCAGTGTTTCTTTGTGTTTTTTGTATGTTTGTTGTTTATTTCTTTACTCAACTTTGATCCTAAATGAGTCTGTCCTTGAATGAATTCCTTTTACAGTGTACATGCTGCCATTTTCTTGTGTCAGAAGATTCCTAATTTTCTTTTACAACCTAAGCTGTGAGAATCAATTCAATTCAAGATAGCTGAAAGAGTTAGAAAGAATAATCTCATTATGAGAGGAAAATAATAGATTTAAACCCCATTCTGTCCTCAAACACAGCCAGTTGGGTTTCCTATTTTGGGGCAGTGCTATCAAAAATCTGATCAAATTACTCTGTGAGATCACAGAAGAAGGCAACAGTTTTATTAAAATTATTCATGCTTCTTCTAGTTTGTGAGAAAAGTTAGAAAAAAATCTAGATCCGTTCAATGAAAATATGAAGCAATCCTCTCAGAGTATGATCAGTGTTTTAAAATGTATGGAGGAGTAAAGCTTGGGTAGAGCCATTGGGTTCTCTCCTTCCCACACATAAGATAGCTGTTCCTTGAGCAGAGTGTTTGTGCAAAGTATATGATGCTGTCTCCTTTCCCACCATGGCTTTCATATGCCTAGTCTTTTCTAAATTCCTTGTCACTATTAAAATTCACCTGCCCTAGGTTTTCCTCTCTCAGGGTCTCAGAGAATTAAGGTTTTACTCTCATACTGCAGCACTAATACCTTCTGGAAGTCTGCAGATTTCTTCAGAAGGCACTAGAGCTTAGACAACAATGTATGACTTTGGGATTTTCCTTTCTCTAGGCTTTTGAGGGTGGGCAGTCCTCTTCCATCACAAACATCCTTTTTTTAAAAAAATTAACAATATTAATAGATTCAATTTTGTTACAACAAAATCTTACAGATGTGAGAGTTATTTATTTTATACCTACAGTGAATTTCCCAACCTATAGCCTGATCCACCTGCAGAAGATTTCCTCATTTAACTTTTGGAATGAAATCTATTTCTTTTACTTGGATAAAGGTCTCAAGTGATTCCCCCACCCACCCACCACTTCTCTAAGAACTAACAATCAGGGGTATGTTAAGAATGAAATTAAAATATGGGCTATGGCAAGTAAGCTACTCAAGGTTAATATGTATTTTTCTACTGATGAAGAGTTTAAAACATCAACCATAGTTTGGACTTGATGACCTTTTAAGATTCTTTACAACTGTGAGTATCTATGATTCTAAAGTATTCTTTTTTTCACAAACATAAATCCTTAGTTAATAATTTCAGTTATCATAGATAATAAAATCACAAGGCCTTAGGACAACTAATTCAAAATTTAACACCATCTTCTCATTTCACAGAAAAAGTAATTGAATACTTAAAGTCTTATAACTAGTAATTCAGCCCAGATATATTTCTTCCATTTTACACATTCCATCCTGCCCCTAGAAATTCCATCCTGCCCCTGAAGCATTTGAGAAGTTAAACATTTGACATCTATTTTTTTAATGGTTACCATCAAATTTTTAGCATGCATAGTTGACATAAGTTTATTGCATCTGCATTCCACTCCACTTTTCTGAGATCCATCTTTCTTGCTCTGAAATATATTTCTTAGTGTTTGTTTGTTGTTGTCTTAGTGAGAGTCTGTCTATGAGTGATAAATATTCTTAGTGCTTATCTAAAAATATCTTTATTTCACCCTCATTTTGGAGTCATAATTTTTTGAGCTTAAATACTTAATTGAAAATTATTTTCTCTCAGAAGATATGATTACAGTATCTTCTTTAATATAAAGTCTGCTATCAACCAAAAAGATACTTTCTTTGCAGGGAATTTACCTTTTCTCTTTGATTTCTTTTCCAACTCTGCATCATACTTATCCATTATCTTTTTGAATATTGCTTTCCCCAATTCCCTATGTTCTTGGCCCTTCTGAAGTTTTTCTTAAACATATATTAGATTTTATAATTCTATTCTTTATGTTTATTAGCCTCTCATATTTTCTATTGCTTTGTTTCTCTGGGCTATTTATTCTGTGTAATTTCCTAAGACCTGTCTTCTAGTTCACTAATTCTCTCTTTGGCTGTGTTGAATTTACTTTATTCACCTGATAAGTTTTTAATTTTAATGACTATGTACTTTTAAAAAAAATTTTCAAATGCTCAATTTGTATTTATTTCAAATCTGTCTATTCATTTTTCATACAGATTTATTATTTTATCATGGGTTCTATTTTTTACCTTGACCATCATTAAAATTATTATTTTATAATTCTTTTTAGATTATTCTATTACCTCTAGTTCTTAGGATACTGACTTTCTTGTCTATCGAATATGCTAGTTATCCCTCAGTAATTAATGTCTTCCTGCAGTTTATATATTTTTATTGTGAGCTTGCTCTCTCCCTCTCTCTGTCTCTCTCTCTCTCATAAATCTGTGAGAGTCCCACACTTTGAGTGGTGTGAATGCCCCTAGAAATTGGTTTCAAATTTTATATTTTATCATAATTTCTTATATATTGAATTTTATATTATTTCTTTAAAAGATACCTGTATTAATTTCTTATCTAGGAATTCCACACTGTTAGGGTAGTATCTTCCCAAATCCCCAAGCTTTGTTGTGTGCTGCACTTTGGTTTCTTGTAGGTACCATATTTTTTCTTACCCACAATCCCAGTCAGTTGACTTTATTCCTGAATTCCTGGGGCATGGAAAAGCTTTCTAGTTCCCTTTTCACAGGCTGAACAGCTTTTGGTTTTGTGCAGAGGGCTTAGTTCCAGCTCCCTACCTTCCTTGGACTCAAGATTCCATCCCACAACCCAGAATCCAATGTCTAGGGGGCATATCTGTGGCTGAAGCCTTCATTTGTATTTATTCCTTTTTCTGGCACATGAAGATTTCTTTTTTTTAAAATTTCAAGTTTATTTTACTTTTATGTTTTATTAATGTTTACTTCATTTTTACTTTTTATAGGATTGAGAAATAAAGTGGTCATCTATATTAGTGTTGTCAAACATCCTAAAGCATTTAAAAAAAGATTTTCTGCAGGTCTAGTCCATACCTTTCCTCATTCTATTTTAATTGTGATTCCAATGTTCAAGTTCCCAGAATTTAAGAAAACGAAGGGACTTAAATTAACTGACTCAATCATCTCTTCAGTTCTTTTAATATTAATTCTTAAACAACACCAATAACATCATATCTTAGAAAACAGCTCATCCCATGTTGATGGGAAACTGTGGTCTGTTTCTCCGTGGAGGATCAAAAACTTTGTAAAGTCTTTGTTTGAGTCAAACCTTTAAAGACAAATAGATGCCCTCAACAGGCAAAAAGGAGTATTCTTGGCATAAGAAGGAGGATGAGTAAAGGTCTGAACATGAAAGAGCACAGCAAGATTAGAAAACTGTGAGTAGTTCTGTAGACTAAAGCATAAAATAAATTTGAGGATAGAGAGAGGTGGCAGCATTGAGAATTGAAGCCAGAGAGGCAAGTAAAGATCAAATTGTGGTGGTTTTTTGTATCAGGCTAAGGAATTTGAACTTTGTTCCTATGGGAAAGAATAAACAGAGCTTTAAGCTTATCTGCTTTGTGCTTTAGAAAGATTAGTCTTAAAGAACAGTGTGGAGAATAATCAGAAAGGGAATAAAACTGGAAGTAGAAAATGAATTAGGAATTCATTGCAGATTAGGAGAAATCAAAATATACAAAGAATAATAAGGAATGAAGAGGAAATAGACAAATACAACAAATATTAATGGGCAAGAACTGGTCAGATTTAGTCATGTTTGAATGGTGTCATCCACCATGATTTGAAATAGAGAAACAAGTTTGGAGACATGTAATGAGTGCATTTAGATACGTTGACTTTGAGGCACCTATGGAACATAGGCAATTGGAGATCCTAGGACATTTGTCTGGCTTAGATATACAGATTTTGATACAATCATAAAGTTGCTTCTTTGTTGGGCTGAAATCTCTCTTGTAGCTTTTGCTGATGGAGAGAAAGAGAAGAAATTGACTCTTTTCATGATTTCTTATAGGGCTTTTATTCTTCCTTCATGCAATCAATCAATATTTATTTAGAACCTGCTCTGTGGTGGACACTTCACTCTGCACTGGAGATTCTACAGTGCATAAGAAAGACATGGTTCCTGCGGCCCCCTTCCCTTCCATAAAACTTATGTTCAAAATGGTAAAGAGTTAATAAAGCAGTGGACAGATACATAAACAAAATAATTACAGATTAAGACAAAGACCGTAGAGTAAGTAACAGGGAGTTATTTATAAAGAAAAATGGTCCAAGGGCTGATTTAGCTAGAGTAATTTTGAAAGACCTATCTTTGAAAGTTCCTATAAAATGATTCCTATAAAATGAGAAAAGGCCATGCAAAATGCCAGGAAGTTCCAGGCAGAGGGAACAACAAGAATGAATACCTTGAGAAAGGAAAAAAATTGATATAGTCCAAGAAATATCAGAAGTTTAGTCAGCCTGGAAAATATAGGCTTAAGATAATGGTGAAGAAATAGGTCGAGAAAAGATCATGTAAGAAAAGATTTACAGATACCTCATCATTCTAGAGTTTATAGCAGAAATAAATTTCACAATAATAAAAATTGGAACTTGCTTATTTTCTCTATTTTTGACTTTTTATTCATTCTCAAGTGTTCATTTCCACTGATGGTACAAAATTGAATCTTGACAATTCAGGTCAAATTTTGTCAATTTGGATTTTTCTTCACTTCTTTTAGGTAAAAGTTAGTCACTTTAAGGTTATTTTTTCACCATTCTCATTCTCTTTTCTCTGGTAATGATCTAGATATTTGAACAGGTAGGAGTAAGAATGAGAGAGAGAGAGGGAGAGAGAGAATTAATTATATACCCTGATTTGCCTGCTATGGTCTTGGCTTATTTCTTTGTCCTGGGGTTCCATCTGGTTTAACAATTATTCCAAAGTTTTAAATTTTAATAAAGTATTATTAATAAAAAATCTATTAAAATAATTGGAATGGATTTGGTAGACCTGCCCTTTATACCTGTAGCCTCCACGTTAGTCTCCTCTAGTAGTTTGTAACCCATGTGCCTGGTGAATGCAGTTCTCACTTTATATGTGGTAAAACTGAAGATGACCAGTGAAGACCTGCCTCTTTTTTAACCTTTCCTAGACCGAGGGAATTAACATTTTCCTCTCAAAGTCAGCACGTGAGGCACTTACCAATACAATGAAATGCATTGGATCGTGAGCAACTAAGGAATTCATTTATATCCTAAGTGGTAGTAGGGAAAGTATTTGACACTCTGCCCCTGCTGGTCAGTTGAGCACAAAACCTACCCCTCCCCCCTCCCGCCCCCATTGGGAGTAGAATGGAAACTGTGAAAAATAGACATTAGATATCATGAAACAGGTGCAGAAAGTAGAGGTTGAGAGTTATTGACATAGAATACATAGTGACAGTGCTCTGAATGTGCTTTCTAATGGTGGTTTTGCTATTCACTCTACATTGCAAATCTAAAGATAATTTTGCAACATATTCTCTGATGTGTCCGTCAAGAGACAGATATAGCACCAGTTATCTACAGAGGTATTTTAATATAAAGAATTTTTAAATAGATATAGATTGCTAACTAGGTTACAAAAAGAGTAAAACAAACAAAAACAAACATCCTGTAAGAGAACACTGAGATAGCCACTTCAGAAAGTAGTTATCTTCCCCAAGGTTGAAGGAACAAAGGGAAGTGACTGGAATTATAAAAACTTAGAAACTTAGAGGAGAAGCCCCCATAGAGCTGACACTCAAATCTCTGAGGGGGAGGCTCTTCTCAGCTGATACTGGTCAAAAAACACTCAGTTCGTAATGAGAAGCTCGGGCCACAGGGTTGCTTGATGTTTCGTGATTCTGTGTACAGACTCACAAGGTCCTCATTATAAGCCCAGAGCTGCAAAAGGAGTTACGCATAAACAAAGCTTGGATTTGCTCCCGAACTCAAATGTTTGTGATGTGATATTCATCTTCGTGCTTGCGGGAAGCTCCATCCTGCATCCTTCTTTGCCTCCGATACTCCTCACACATTCCAAATTTTGGAAGCACTGAAATATAAGGCCCAGGCGGGAGAGCAGCTCACACTTCAGTCTGGACTTGCTGTAGCAGCTTCTCTTGCTCTGCTCTCCACCGTCAATATTATGTATTACTTCATAAATTCATCAAAATAACACACTTAAATATAGTATATATAGACTAAAAATTTTGTAAAAAAAAAATTTTTTGTAAAAAATTCCAACCAAATACAGTGCCTCATTTTTAGGGCTAGATGCACAAGTACAGCAAGTTGTTTTTCACCTTGAAGAGGATGTCTCAAAGTGGTCCAGACTCCTAGACTCCCACAGACTTCACTGGGGTTGAGAGCTGCTCAATTTTCTTGGAGTTGATTCCCATGCTCTGCATTGCATATGTCTTACAAAGGCACATAAAGGGCTTTTCACTTCCATCTCATCAGATGCAATCAGAAGAATGTCATCGCTGTACTGGGCCCTTGGGATGCTGTGTGGGAGGCAAAGGTGGTCAAGATCCCTATAGACTACATGATGGTAGAGTTGATAGAACCCTGAGGGGTAAGACCTCTGTGGGGAAGGCACTGTTGGTCATTCCAGTTAAACAAGAAAAAAGAAAGAAACGAAAAGCTGTCTCTTGAGGTTCTCGCACACTGGTATGGAGAAAAGGGTATTTCCTAAGAAACAGCTTCATAGCAGGCTCCAGAGACCGTACTGATTTACTCCAGTAAAGACAGTAGACCTGCGGCATGATTGCAACTGAGGCTACCTAATTAAGTTTACAATAATCCACAGACGTTATCTAAGATTCATCCGGCTTCTTCCTAGAACGGATAAGCAAGTAAAATGAGGTTACGATGGACGTCACGACATTGCATCTTTTGAGTCTTAGATGGCAGTACTAATCTTTACATTTCCCCAAGGGATGTGATATTGTTTTTTGTTTACTGTTCTGGTAGGGGAAGTTCAAGGGTACATTTGGCCCTTCTTAGGTAAGAGAGCTAATAGGGAAATTCTGCCAATGGTAAGTATATCTATTCCAATTACAAATCCAGAAACTGGGGAAATAACCACAAAGTGGTTTTGAGGACCTACTGAGCCTAATGTGATTCACACCTGGGCTAAAACTTCATTAGTTATTTGACTACCATAAAACCTCATTGTGACTAATGGACCAGAGTTCAGTTTGGGGTTTTAAGAAATTATCATTATTTCAGAGTTGGTATATAGTAATCAACAAGATAAATAAATAATAAATAAATAAATAGATATAGATACAGATTTATATATATATATATATTTCTTTTACAATCATTCTAGTAAATAGCTACAGTTTCCTTGGAAGATGATTACAGCATACATTTGTGGCAGTATTGAAGGTTCTTTCCTCAAGAATAAGGATCTGTCCCATCAAAGAGAAAGCTCTGGGTCTTCGGGCTGGCTTAGGTCTAGAAACTGGGTAAGAGACCACAATTCTCCATTACAATGACTCAAGTCAGATTTTGGTTACTAGATCTGAAGCCTCTTCCTTGTTATATACATAAAGAAATATTTTTATAAAGCTACCCATCCATACCATTCCTAGGGGAATGGTGACAAATGAGCTCCTCCCCCAAATTCCTGAAGGTCAAAACATTTGATTACACTACACTCCTGCCGCCCTTTATTGTGAATATATCCACTTTGTCCTTGGCTTTTAAGAGCTCTTGACCTCTGCTACCCTGGGATTGAAATCAGGGCACCCATCTCAACGGCAGCATCCCCTACCATCACATTTAGGCAACAGTGGACTGACAACCAGAGATATCTTCAGACATACTCTTGCTTCCCTCACTAGTTTATTTCTCCAAGTTTGGAGAAAGGGGCAGCCGGTGGGCCCTCTCATAGGATGGAATTGAGAAGTGGGAGTACAGATTGCCTATAATGAATCCACTCCAAAATTTTCATCTCCCTAAGCCTTTGAATTCTTTTGTCTATGTTATGCCAGGGAAGTTGTTGCATAGGCCACCTCTGAGTCTAATGTTTTGTCAACTAGCCAGATAAATGGCTAGAGTTCATTTCCATATGCATTAGTGTAACAGGCAGGCTTCAATAAGAGAAACAGAACCAGTACAGATGCTATAGAATATGAGATTTATTATAGAACCTTGACCTCATGCACTTGTGGTAGCTAATTAAACAGTTTATATGTGAATGTTGTTTCTGTATCTGGTGCTGGGCCTGAGGTCAGTAGGGCAGGAAGTGGAAAGCAAAGGTTAATGCTGAAGCAAGGCAGTGCAGAAAAAGTTGAATCTGTAAGAATGAGCTAGAACTTGTTGATGGTTTCCATTGGCATAAAATGGGCATAAAAATGGCACCCCAAAGATTGCACATCCTAACACCCAGAACCTGTGACTATGTGACATTACATGACAAAAGACAACTGAGTTTGTAGATGGAATTAATGTTGTTAGTCAGTTGATATTAAGATAGGGAGTCGGAATGGGAGAAAGGCAGGAGGGATGAGGTGGGAAAGCAACCTGACCCCCTGTTTTAAGCTTTGAAGATGGAGGATGGGGCCCAAAAGCTGAGGGATGAGAGCAGCCTTTAGAACCTGGGAATGACTCTCACCTGGCAGCTGCAAAAAAATGGGGACCTCCATGCTACAACAGCTAGGAATGAACTATGTCCACAAACGGAATGAGTAAAGAAATGGATTCTCTCTAGAGCCTTCAGAAAAGAATGTGATCCAGCCAACACTATGTCAGATATCTGACTTACAGAACTGTAAGATCATACATCGGTGTTATTTTAAGTCACTAAGTTTGCGGCAATTTTTTTTTTTTTTTTTTTTTTGCAGTACGCGGGCCTCTCACTGTTGTGGCCTCTCCCGTTGCAGAGCACAGGCTCCGGACGCGCAGGCCCAGCGGCCATGGCTCACGGGCACAGCCGCTCCACGGCATGTGGGATCTTCCCGGATCGGGACACGAACCCATGTCCCCTGCATCGGCAGGCAGACTCTCAACCACTGCACCAGCAGGGAAGCACGCCCCCCCTTTTTTTTTTGCAGCAATTTATGAATGCAACAATACAAAATTAATACAGTCTCTCACCACTTCCAACCTTCCAAATTTGATGTGTGGCCTGCAGAAAAAGTGGGCACCCTTTGTTATGGCACCTGGCCCAGAATTCAGAGAAGCTGAAGGAAAAGATGAAGGGAGAGGAGCTGTGGTCAGGCTGCTGCCCTAGTGCCAGCAGAAGGACCCAGCAGATCAGGGACAGTGTGAAGGGCCTTCCATAGCACCCAGGGATCTGTACAAGCTTCCCAGCATGAAGAGAACACGGCTGCTACTCCACATCCACTTTACAAATCTCAGGTAACATGTTTCTTGTGGCCCACACTAACCTGGATCTATTCATGGAAAGGAATTCTGAAAAATGTTGCTCCAGCTTAGTTAATGTAGTACAAATCTTCCGGAAAGAGCTGATGCGTTCAATCTGGAATCATTGGTAAGTAAACCTTATCAATAAACTTGGCCTGACGTAGTGTTATATTCTGTCCTGCTTGGTCCAACACCTTGAGAATTTATTCCCATGCATGCACTCATTGCTCAGTATTTGTTGGGGATTGGTTCCAGGACCCCCCAGATACCAAAATCCGTGGGTGCTCAAGTCCTTTATATAAACGGACATAGTGTTTGCACATAACCTACACACATCCTCCTGTATACCTTAAATCATCTCTAGATTACTTATGATGCCTAAACAATGTAAATGATGTGTAAATAGTTGCTAGCAAGTGGCACATTCAATTTTTGCTTTTTGGAACTTTCAGGAATTTTTTTGCTGAATATTTTCGACCTGTGGTTGGTTGAAAACATGGATGCAGACCCTGCGAATATGGAGGGCTGACTATATTCCCTAGGTTTATGTCAATATAAATGTTCCAGTTTTCTTGGAATATAAGCTATTTCCTCCTAGGTCAAAATTTGTAATTTCTTCCCAGGAGCACAGTGAGATCTGACTATAAACATGAGCATAGAGGCCAAGAGATGTTTGGACTGGTCTTAAGGAGATTAAACTTCTCCTTGCATGACAAATTCTCCAGGTGAAGTCATTACAGGCTTTTCAAACATAGAGAAGGGTATTATTCTCATTCATGACAAGAAAGGCTCAGTGTGACTCAGGGGCCCCAATTTCTCAGCTTCACCTGAGTCCAATCAGAAGTTCTTATTCCCAGTTTCAGGGTCCCACTTCCACCCAATCAATACCTTAACTTTCACATGACACATTTGGAAAAGCTGTGAATTCAACTGACATTGTAATTCTGCAAGCCACACAATTAAACGTTGGGTTTAATTTTCCAGATGTGTTGGCCAAGTTGCTATAAAAAATAAGAGATATTTGCTATAAAAGTAGAGCTTTTAGGGCTTCAGAAAAACTTTTTTTTTTTTTTTTAAATTTTGAGGTGAGGGTTTTAATTTTCAAGTAAAGATCTGAGCTCTTTTTACAAGTGTTCCTCTGCAATCAGAAGACTCCATTGCATGCCAGAGATCTTAGAGTCATCATTAATTGCCATAATGGTCAAGTAAAGCAGTTATTTTCCCCCAAAATATTTACTTTAGTAGGAATATTATTATAACTAACCACAGGTCAATTAATTTGATTAATTGTGATGCCGCTGCATGTAATGAATTCATATCATCTCATTTCACATTGGCAAGGGCTCAACACTTCATTCAAGTCCAAAAACACAGCCAGGCCATTTACCAAATCCCAGCTTCAAGGGCCTGCTTCCAGAGTCTACTCCTCATAGTAATGATTATACCAGTCAGGGTGCAGTAAAGAGACAAAAACCACACCAGTTATTTGAACAGAGAGAATTTAACACAAAGAATCTGTGACTAGGTATAAGGATGTTAAATGAGTCATTGAATAGGTAAAAAGAGAATCTTAAAGTAACTAAATAGGCAAAAGGAACATTAAGTATCATGGAAATAGCACCTAAAAGACGAAGCTGCTACCCTTAGGGCTGAGAAATGAATATGGTTCTGAAAATGTTGGAAAAACTAGATTCACCTGTGGCTGTAGGAGGGCCCTGCTCTACATGGGGTGAAGATGCCTTGGTGGAAGAATGTACCCAGACATCAAAAGCATACAGGTACAAACTCTCAGCTATAAGATGAATGAGGTTTGAGGATCTAATGTAAAACACTGTATTATGTAATAGAAATTTTCTAACAGAGTAGAACTTAAATGTTCTCACAAAATAAATAAATAGTTAACTAAGTATATTAATATGTGAGGTGATTGATGTGTTAATTAACCAGTTGGGGGAAATCCTTTCACAACGTATATCAAATCATCATGATATACAGTTTAAATATCCTACAATTTTGTAGGTCACATTATACCTCAAAAAGCTCTCCCCCCCAAATCACAGAGGAAGCCCACAGCAAATAAATGGAAAAGATCAATTTGCTTCTTTAACCTCCAGATTGGTAGTCTTCCTCTTACTCCCCCTGTTAAAAGAGCCTGACAAAGAACCAACCGTCAAAATTTCAATTTACAGAATTCAGCTTCAGCATCACAAAGCAGAATCTAGAAGGGTGGATTTGAAGCTGAAAATAAAATTCCGTGAAAACTGCCACGTTCAGTAAACACTTTCTTTTGCAATAATCCCTTTTAGCACCAATATGCTAATGCATGCTTAATGTATAATTAGATACTAAATTTCCACGTCTCAAGAGAGTTGACGGCAAACATGGAAATTGGACAAAATAGTTTTAACTTCACAGAGGCTGTAGAGATATCACTAATCACATAAAAGCTGGAAGAAACAAATACTCTGAAGATAGCCGCACCTACTTAAGTAATTGATTAATTTTAGAAAATGGTGTCAAAATATATCACTTTCACAGGTGCATCTGCAGAAAGTGTGTTTATGTGTCACTCTGAAACATGAGTTTTCATGGAGATCAAATAACTTTCCTTCTAGACTGATTTCATTCATTTTTGGATCCAAAAGTTTCGTGCATACCCATGGAGAGTGAAGGGATAGCTGTAATATGTTGGTTTTATTGGCAAAAATAATAATAATCTTAAAGTTAAAGGATGCCTTTTTGTAAAAGTTTAATCACATGCTTCATGTAGAAGACAGTTGTTTCTATTATTGATTGGATTTCTTTAATCAAATTCACGTAATAAAGTAACGCTTTAGGGAGGTCAGTCTTTGAAGATGAATGAATTGCATGTTCAGTTAAAAGGTCCAACAGTGAATGGACAATTATTTGTCCTGCAGTATTTCTATGGATACAAATTTGGCAGAGCCCAGCAAATCAGGGATAAAATAATGGTCTTACTAAATTAAGAAACTTATAGCGAAAAATATTCGTAGACTTGGCTGTGGTAGACAAATAGGTTATAATAATTTCATCCAACAAACTACAAGAGCCTATCATTTGAAATAGACACTGTAGATGTCAAAATTTATAAACACCAGAGTAAAGTAACGGTACTACAAAAATTTTTTGATGAAGCTTATGTTAAGTACCCCCAAAAAATATATTTGCAAGGCCATATATGCTTTCTCTCTTGCTATATATCTTCAATCAGATTTTAGAAATGTTTCAGCCTTTCAGAGAACTACTTTGCAAATCAACCTACTAGCTCTATTATGGCATTGCATATTTTCTTTAATAACTCTGCATTTAAAAAAATGGTGGGAAATCTTGTATCAAAATATCCAGTGATTTGGAAGCAAGAAATCAGGTTTTGCAATAACTACAAACAAAGGCAAATTTATCCCTACAAAAGCAGGGAGATAAACAAATTAAATGATGAGACCTCAAACCATGTACAAGATTTAATTTTAAAATTCTGTAAACGCTTTTGAAATGACTTTTAGAAAAAATCTTTTGATCAAATTTCATTTTTTTAATTGGATTATATTTTTTCCTGGAATGGAATGAAATTGAAAAGACCTCATTTTGCTTCAAAAAGATGATTCTGCAGCATCTATTTGGCAAAACACTAAAAAGAATTATGAATAGAGAACTTATTTTCTGAGTTTTGCCTTATAAAATATTTGTAGAAAAGAGAAACTCTAAACTGAGGCCAAAAGACAGTACCTATAAAAATATTTGAGCTAATAGAGCTACCATTTCATAAAAATTAGAATTGAGAATATCCTCTACTTAGTAGAATTTTCTCTGAACTTACTAGGTAACTCAGTACCCCTTAATATTTTCTCAAGTAAAATGCTATATAGTCTAAAGAGAAAAGTAAATATGTATCCTTTTGAAATATACTCATATAAAATGCAACTGAAGATTGCAGGCAATTTTTGAAAAAATAAAAAGGCTAAGACCTTATAGAAATAATAATACCTTCTCCAAAAAATATTAGTGAATCAGTATTAGAGAAAGATATAGCTTGCACTAATTTTAAATATTTAGACAATCAATATAAATAACTTTTTTATTTTGCTTTAATCTAAAAGGGTACATTTTATTTTTTTAGAAATAATTTTATTTTTCAAAATAACTTTTGCAAAGAACTATTTTATTCATCAACCAATATAAATGATATAGCCAATTTGTTGTTCAATGAATAAATGTCTCAAAAATATATTTCCAATTAATTTTAATGTCCCTTTTTCACACTCAAAAGTATCTTGGCTTGGTGTCTTATTCTGTTGAGGCCACTATAACAAAATACAATAGACTGAGTGGTTTAAGCAACAGACATTTCTGGAGCATAGAAGTTTGAGATCAAGGTGCCAGCATGGTCAAGTTCTGGGCTCAGGTTCTCTTTCTGGCTTGCAGAAAGCCCTGTGTCCTTAAATGGTGGGGAGAGAGAGAGACTATACTCTCTGCTGTCTCTTCATATGTGATCACTAATCCTATCATGAGGGCCCCACCCTCATGACCTCATCTACATGTAATAACCTCCCAAAGGCTCCATCTCCAAATTCCGTAACATTGTGGACCAGGACTTCAACACATGAATTTTGGGAAAGACACAGTTCAGCCCACAGCACTTAGATGATAAATTTGGGGGCACAATCCTTATGATTCTTATTATCTTGAAATAAGAAACATCTGGTCCATTGCCATTGAATTCCAGATGCCCAGTCCTCTTCCTGGTCTTTGGTTGAGTACACCTAGCTCCACTGCATCCAAATCAGAATGAACATATTTCCCTTTGATCTCTTTTCCAATAACAGGTCATTGTTTATCCTCTTCTCCCTGTCTGGGAAAGATGTCTACTCTTCTGTCCCTCTCTTAGCCACTTCTGTGTTCCTCTTGGGAATATAGTCCCTCGTTTCCATCTTTCTAGGGGTTATGGCATCCTGTGAGGCTGCCTTCAGGCATCTTGCCTAGAGAGCTCATTCTACGATTGCTACTCTACTGCTCAGATGCCATGATGAATGTTGGGTACCTCTATGAGGCTTGCAACTTCCTTGGGAAGTGATTCAATGGTTCACTGTGGTCTGGGATACCCTCAAAATAATTTGAGGTTTTTATTCTTCCTCCCCACTGCTGGCACTTGCCTGAGGAGACGAGCACTGGGCTCCTGTTCAGGAATTCATCACCATTAAGGTGACTAGTTACATCCCCTCTTATTTCTCCTTCCCAGAGAGTTGATTTTATCTCTTTTTGCTAAAGAACTGGCCCTTAAATCATTCCACATTATTTACATAGACACAGTTTAAAATTTGGCTCTCCTATTTTAAAAACTGCTTTTGGAACCCTCTGTCAAATAACTTCACACTTGAAATCAAATGACTTGGGTTTCAGGATTATTGTGGCTAACATGAGTTTAAAAACAACAATAAAAATTTAAATGACTTCATTGTTTACTGTCTCTACCCTTGTCCTAAATAATGAAAGCTATAGCTCCATAGGGGAGGCAAAAACAAGAATGCTGGAAAGACAAACCTTAATTATTACAGCAAAATGTCCTGCCAAAAATGTTGGAATTTTAAAACTGAACAAAATCCTTATAAATGATTCATCAAGTCCACCCGTTTGTTTTATGGATGTCCTGTGTAAAGTGAGACCCAGACAGATTAAATGATTTTCTCCTAAGATACAGATTCTGAGCAGCCGAGGTAGGACCGTAATGAACTTTACCTCCATCAAATACAGAACTCTTTCCACTGATTTACAGCGTTTCTTTCTAGATATATTTAAGTTTTTCTGAATTTCTCTCTAAAGGTGGCATCAAGAAATAGACATAGCACTTCAAGTGCATTCAGAATATGGTAGAATTCTGGTCCTACGCTGGACATTTCATTTCTCTAAGTGCAGACCAAGACTCTTCCCTTCTGTGTTTTGATAGCGTCTCATCTGAGTGTTGCTTTGTTGTAAGCACATGCGTTTATGCTGGCAACACCGTCAAGCCAGGTCTCTTTCTGTATCACGTGTTTAATTTGTGAATTTGAATTCAAACTCCAGGACATCAGAGTGTCATCAGAGTGTCTGGTGCTTTCCCTGCTTTAATATTCATATTGCTATGGGAAAAGAAAAATGATTTATACTGTAAAAATGAAACCCTTTCCAATTAGTGTATAATCTAAACCTTAACCGCTTATTAAAAACATTTTTTTTTTTTCGCAGAGCTGAACCAGCTTTCTTTCCAAAGGTTTTCAGCTTCAAGCAGAACTTTCCAGATTAGGTTGCTTTCTGAACCACATTCTTTCCGGTTCTAGGATTCCAGCACTTTAACCTTTCCTATGAGACACCTTTGAATCTTGGCAAAACTGTGAACCATATCAGGATTTCTAGGGAAAGTAGTTCTAAACTGTCTCATAATAAGGCCAATACTATACCTATACATGAGCAAGATTTAATGGTCTTTGAAAGAACGAATTTGTTTTTGCATGAGACGATTGTTCTTATTGGTTTGGTCGCAGACTACAGAATTTTAAGAGGGATCATGATCTCTGAATGTTACCATCTCCTTTCTCCTCTATTTGTGGTCCATAATGGCAATAAACAAGTAATAAAATTCTCATCTTAAGAAATGTAGGTCTCAGGGAGCAAATGAATCTTTATTGTTTTATGATCTAAATAGGAGAGTTGTCTTATTTATTCCATATAAATCATGTCATTTTCTTTTTCTGCTCTGTGAATCATTGAAACTTTCTAAAACAATAAGGTCTTAAGGGTATGTAAGGCACACAAAGAAGATTCTTCCATTTTCGCAAACTTTTCATCCATAAGAGAAAAATAGATAAATCAGTTAGGGACTTTATTACCAGTTTAGAGCCTAAGCATAGCTATTTTAAAAACACATGGAAATACAAATGAGCAATACTAGAAGATTTAATGTAAATGTAAAATAACTTATATAATTATTTCCTGCAAAGCTTCATCTTTTGAAATACGGTATTTATAAGGGTGCTTTGCTTTCAAAAACAACAATACCTTGTATATAAACCAGAGAGCATGCATAGCAGCTCTGTTTAGAAAATAGCAAAGTAGCATGTAAAAGGTCTCTGTTTAGTTAGCCCACCCACCAACTGGGGGAAAAGTTAAAATAAAAAAAGGACGATGGACTGCACGGAGTTGCTACCACTGTGTCAAACCTGGGATTTTATTTTCTAAACAGTGTTCGCCAAGTGGGGTCTTAGAGCAATTATTCAGTATATTTATTCAGTTAGGGACCTAATTTGAAAATTCAATCCCATATAACTTTCCTTGTTTTCTGTTTCGTTTTGTTTATAAAATGTGTCTTCTTCCCCCCGACATAATGGGGCAAACCAGACAGAAAAATAGTAACAATAATCACCCTTTACTTTTGCACTTCATTTTCTAACTTTTACCTTCTTTTGTTTGATCCTGACTACAACCTTCTGTGGAAGAGACGATGAATGGGGAAACTTCGGCCTCAAATAGAAATGTCAAGATCAAGTTCCCACGGCTTCTTCCTGAGAGTCTGGATGATGATCTAGGTTTTCTGCCTCTCAGGTTCCTGCTTTTTCTATTAGATGACACTAGTTACATAAGGCTTTTATCTGTTATTGATGCTGTGGAAATTGTATATATTTTCAATAAAATTGTCGTGAAAGTTTATCCATTGCCATGTGGAAGTTGGGATGCTGAGAAGATCCCTAACCTTGATCTTGAGTCTTCCAGATTTCTGTCTCCCTGCCAGATATCATGTGGGTGCCCTCAAATAGGATGCACGTAAAACCAAACTCATTGTCCCCTTCCTGGCAGCCTGTTTTCTGTGGCTCACACACGGGAACCCGGCAGGTCAAGTTTGCCCTTGCCCGGCAGACAGCCCCACGCGCAGGGCACAGTTTAGCCCATGACTGCTGCACAGCCAGTGGAGCTCTGCTACCTCTACCAGCCGCCAGCACACACCCGGTTTCCCCTCTGCTCTGCCTTACCCGTGTGCTGTCCCACTCAGTTTACTTTAAATCCTGGCCCTTAGATGTTTCTTCTTTTCTTTTTTAATTCAAGTATAGTTGATTTACAACGTTTTGTTAGTTTCAGGTGTACAGCAAAGTGATTCAGTTATATATATATAATTTCAGTATATATATATATATATATATATATATTCTTTTTCAGATTCTTTTCCATTATAGGTTATTATAAGATATTGAATACAGTTCCCTGTGCTATACAGTAGGACCTTGTTGTTTACCTATTTTATATATAGTAGTGTGTATCTGTTAATCCCAAACTCCTAATTTATCCCTCTCACTCTTTCCCCTTTGGTAACCATGAATTTGTCTCCTATGTCTGTGAGTCTGTTTCTGTTTTATAAGTAAGTTCATTTGTATCATTGTTTTAGATCTCACATATAAGTGATATCGTACGATATTTCTTGTCTGACTTACTTCACTTAGTATGATAATCTCTAGGTCCATCCATGTTGCTGCAAATGGCATTATTTCATTCTTTTTTTATAGCTGAGTAGTATTCTATCGTATATATACACATCTTTATCCATTCACCTGTTGATGGACACTTAGGTTGCTTCCATGTCTTGGCTGTTATAAATAGTGCTGTAATGAACATTGGGGTGGATGTATCTTTTCGAATTAGAGTTTTCTCTGGATATATGCCCAGAAGTGGGATTGCTGGATCATATGGTAGCTCTTAGATGCTTCTTTTGTCCTTCTAAGTTCCTACCTGCCATGTCCCTCCTGGCCCAACTCTTTCTGGCATCAAAGGATTTTTCTCCATAGCAACCAACTCTCCTGAAGCTTAGGTCCAGGACCTCTGTCCTTGGATGCTCTGTATCCCTAGATACAGAACACTATTCGGTTCTGTGTCCCTTGGCTCCCGAGGGCTGGAAAGAACAAGACTTGGATTCTCTCTGCTTGGTATCCACATTCAATTAGTTGTCTATTTCAGCTGTTTCCATCTCCGAGTCTACTGCAACCATTCTCTTCCCTTGCTCCATAGTTCAAACCTCCGTTTTCCCTTGCCCAGACTCTACTCCCGAGGGTCAAATTTAAGTACAACCCACCAGTATGTTTCATGACATGGAGACGAACACAGGTTTCGGTAATTACCAGAAATAATCTAACCTTTCTTAGAGCTAATGGTGCACATAGTCTGAGTTTAGAGGAAATAGAAAACATTTCCTTACTCTTCCCACTGGATCTCCTTTTGGTCCACATACAGGCTTCTTCGTATAGACAACTAGAATTCTCCCCCGCTTGGTCTCCTTCCGTCCTTCCTTTCCCACCCTTGTCACTCTAGCCTTTCACCTTCGTCTCATGCCTTACTTTGCTGGAAAAAGCCAGAAGCCAGGAAACCATTTTTATCCTTGTGGCCAAAGCCAACAAAATGTTTTGCCCTGGATTCTTACCCTTTTCTAAATGAAGCTCCTACACACACGTCTCCTTTGCCAATATGATTCACCACAGATGGCATAGCTTGGTTCTACATTATTATGCTAAAATAATGGATATCCAACCCAAGCCTTGTCTCCCGATTCCAGACTCATATGTCCATTTTCTCCTCAACATCGCCACATGGACATTGTGTCAGTCAGGTTTCAACCACAGAAACAGAACCAGTAGGAGATAGATATTAAGAGGTCTATTGAAAAGAATTGGCTTATGTGATGGTGGGAGCTGGCTAGAAATCTTCAAACCACAGGATGGACTGCCAGGAAAGGCAGGCTGGGTCTCTCCTACATGGGCTGAAGCGGCAGGACAAAGGTGGAATTTCTTCATCAGGGAGGCCTCAGCTCTGTTCTCTTTTCAACCGATGGAATCAGGCCCACCCAGAATAATCCCCTTTATGAAAACCTATCATCTATGGACTTGACTCACATCTACAAAATACCTTCACAATAACACTTAGACAAATGCTTGATAGAGTAAATGGAGGCTACAGTCTAGCCAAGTTGATACACCAAAAGAGCATCCCAAACATTTAATAGATGCACCTCAGAATTAATGTGTCTTTACTGAACCCCAGTTCTGCCCTCCCCAGGCACTCTCTACAAACTGGCTGCCCTGCAGTGGCAACGCCGTCCTTCAGTTGTTCAGGACACACACTCTGTGTGGTAGGTTAAATATTGGCATCCCAGCTATGCCCGTGCACTCATCCCCAGAACATTTATGGCAAAAGGGACTATGTAGATGTGACTAAATTAAGAATCTTGAGATGGGAGATTATTCTGGGTTCCCCGGGTGACCAATGCAATCACAACAGTCCTTATAAGAGGACCCAGGAGGAGAAGGAGGTGATGTGCTGATAGGAACAAGCATTGATGTCATGGGCTTTGAAGACAGAGGGAAGGGGCTCCAGGCAGCTTTTAGAAGCTGAAAAAGGCAAGGGGCAGATTCTCCCCTCAGCCTCCAGAGGTTTCAGCCTTGCCAACATATTGACTTTAGCCCAGTGGAACTGATTTCAGACTTCTGACCTCCAGAACTGTAAGAGAGGAAGTTTATGTCTTTTGAAGCCACGAAGTTTGTGGTGCTTTTCTATAGCAGCAATAAAGAACTAATGTATCAGGGGACTTCCCTGGTGGCGCAGTGGTTGAGAGTCCGCCTGCCAATGCAGGGGACGCGGGTTCGTGCCCCGGTCTGGGAGGATCCCGCATGCCGCGGAGTGGCTGGGCCCGTGAGCCATGGCCGCTGAGCCTGCGCGTCCGGAGCCTGTGCTCCGCAGCGGGAGAGGCCACAACAGTGAGAGGCCCGTGTACCGCAAAAAAAAAAAAAAAAAAAAATAGAACTAATGTATCCATGTCCGATCTGAGGTGACATCTTCTTTACTTTCAACATGTCCAGAATGGAACCACTTTTCAACACTTCCCTGGCTACCCCCCGGTTCTAGCCTTCACCATCTCTGCTCTGGATGATGTCAATAGCCTGGTAACTGTCCTGGTCCACTGTTCTCCATTCTCCTTCCCCCACCCCCAGGCCCCAAGCAGCCGCTGCTGGCTTATACGGCACCTTCGTGAGAATTGGAAAAACGTGCCCCTTTCTTCAGGCAGACGCAATCTCATGCCAGGGTTCATAGCGTGGCCAACAGAGTTGAGCCTGAATGTCCTCACACAGGATATCACCTCAACGACTGTACACAGCAGCCCTGCCTACACCTTCTTAACAGTGGTCTGCATTACCCCGTTAAAGGGAAGTCGGGTCCTATCACTGCTCTGCTCAAAACCCTCACAAGTCTCTCGTCTGGCCAGTTACCTCTCGGGTCTCCTTTCTTTACTCTCCTCCCTCTGTTTCTCGCAAGAAGGCTGTTGGAGGAAAGAAGGCTTTTCCTCAAATGTCCCAGACACCTCAGAGTTTTTTCTCTCACTGTTTGTTCCCTCAAGTTGCAAAGATTTGTCTGCAATATCCAAGTGACTGGCTCTCTCACGTCCTTCAAGTGTTCGGTCAAATGTCCTTGTTTTAGTGACATCTACCCTGACTATCCTGGTAAAAAGGTACAACCCACACCTCTACCCCGACGCTTCCTAACCATTTATCCTGACTTATTTTTCTCCTTGACGCCTATAACCATCTAACATTCTATATATAAAATGACTTAATTATTATATTTATTATAACCTCTAAGAGGGTAGAAATTTTTTGTTTGTTTTGGTTTTGGTTTTTTGGCCGCGCCATGCGGCATGTGGGATCTTAGTTCCCTGAGCAGGGATCGAACCCGTGGCCCTGGCATTGGAAGTGAGGAGTCTTAATCACTGGACCGCCAGGGAAGTCCCTAGAGCTTTTGTCTGATGTGTTCACTCCTGTATCCTTAAATAATATCTGGTATCTAATAGGTGCACTATGAAGTTTTGAATGAATGAATAAAAGAGTCCTTTCTATTCCAGTTTGGGCTCTCCCAGAAGCAGACTCTGAGCCAACAATGCAGATACAAGAAGTTTATTTGGAAGGTGATCCCAGTAAACACTGCTAGAGGCATGGGGAAGTGAGACAGAGGATGGAAGACAGCCAATGAGGGGTATGTTTTCAAACCCTCCAGTTATACTGCAGGTAACTGGAGCTGCAGCTCACTGGGGGCTCCTGGGAACTGGTGAAGAACATACACCTCTGTAAGAGAGGAAAGATGATTTTTCTCTACCATTTTGTGTTCTGTGGCTGGGCCTGAGAATTGCACTGGCAAACAACAGATTAACAAGAGAAAAGCATACAAGTTTTCTTCGAGGTTAATGTTTTTCCACGGCACGAGAGCCTTCATACAAAAAAAGATGAAGACTCAAAGAAGCAGATAGACCTGAAAGCTTATGTTACCATTTTAACAAAGAATGATAAATTGTGGAGTTGTGAGGAGACAAAGACAAAAGGGGTTTGAGCTTGGGGTGGGAAACTGTGAGAAAGTGACTAGGAAATATACAGGGGAAACTAACGGAAGACAAAGGTTGCTTGTAGGGTTGTTTGCACAGATGCATCTTGGTATCAACTCCCTGTCTCTGCTGATAAGAGTGTTCTCTTCTTCCTGGTACAGGGAGAGCACATTTTTCCTGGGAAATTTATGTCCTGCTTTTAAATAGAAAGGGGGAGGTCAGAGAGTACCTCTGTGCTTTCTCAAGTGCCTTCCACTCAAAATCATCAATAAGTCAGAGTGGCATATTTGGGGTTGTCATGTTCACCTCAGAATCACCCCACCCAGGAGGCTAGGGATCTGGGGTCTTTATCCACCAAGTCCCAAAAGGGGCATTAATTCTATGGTACTTCTCTTCTGTCACATGCACAGGGAAGAGCTGACTGCATCCTGGGAAATCCCGAAAGACATCATCGTTAGCTGCAGAAGTCAAGCCTGTTGGCATGGAAACGGTCAGGCCCGAAGGCACATAAGTGGGCTTCGATCGCATCTGCTCAGTTTCTCCTCCAGGAGAGAGAAGATGAACCTTTCCCGGCCAAATCAGTAAAGTTACAAATATAGTAACTTAATGATCTTATTATAACTGTCTTCAATCCCTGTTGCAGGACCCATCTTATCTGTCAACCTTGGTTGAGGAGTAGAGACGGGGTGGGGAGTATTGGCAGGGGAGACAAGGGTACTTGGTGGCTATCCTATGATGTTCAAGTAGAGAAGGCCTTTTTCTGCAGGAACTGAAGGAGAAGACCGAGTCAGGATACAGTAGAAGACATGAAGTGATATTTACTGGGAACCCCCTGAATTGTTGTTCTGGTTGTTTATAGGCAGCATCCTGATTGGTCAGTGCCCCTGGCCCTACGTGTTGTTCAGTACTTTGAATATTAACCCCTGGAAGGACCCTACTCACCAAACCAGGGCTGGTATCTCAAAGGATTGCCAAAGCAATGTGGCAGCCCTGGGGCAAACATGGGGATCTGGGCGGCATCAAAGAAGAGGGAGTCATGGGTTGAGTGGATGAGTGGGTGGGTGGTCTGGGTAAATGCCTAAGATGAGAACCATTCTCTTTGGATGCTCTCATGTCTTTCTGCAGTGTTGATAGATAGTTGATAGATCAAGTAGTTTAAGGGGCCTGGGAAAGGGTCTGTAAGTCAGACATCCTATAGACCGGACTGCCTCATCATGAAGTCTTTCTGATATTTCAATCCATTAGAGAGTCAAGTACATCCAGAGGCTGCCAAGAGAAAACTTCCCTAGTGACTATCACAATGCAGATTCCATCTACAACAGGTCAGCAAAGAGGGGTGGGTGCCTCAAGGGTCGTACTGTTCTTTTACCTGACCTACCAAGAAGCATCTCTTTGCCACGTAAAGAGAGGGTCAGAGCACGGCCTCCTCCCCCGCCCCCCAGTTCTACTAGATTGTCTTTAGGCCTGATATTATTTTTCCACTAAGCCTGTCCTCATCTTTCTTAGGTGCCTGGCTGAAAGCATGGACTAATTTGGTTGACTGATCATGATGACAGTCAATGCTGTGGTAATGGAATAGAGAGAAAAGAGGCAAAAAAGAAGCAAGTGAGTAATGAAAAACAGACCATTTGGGTCCCGCAAGGAGATGTCTACCGGAACGGCGGGAATTAGAGTTAGGAAGCCCAAGGCAGAAATAATGAAGTCCAGGATAAGGGCCTGTCACTTGGCTTTCCTTCTTGCTTCAGATAAGTTAAAACAGCTTCTAATGGTATAAAACATCACTTTGAATTCTCATCAGAGTAGGGAAACCACTGTCTCAGGATTAGCGTTCCAAAGGTAGCTTCACAACCATGACCACGTCTAAAACAGAAAGATGACTCTAGCAGCTGTTCTCCCCAAATGGTTTCAACACGATGAGGTTATAATACGGAGAAGCTAGAGCTGCAAAACGGAATATATATTCTCTTTAGAATAAAAGGAAATGACTACAAGCCCGGTAATAAATGTGGTAGCTTACTAGAAAAGCAGGTTTAAAGAATAAGGAAAGTCATGTTTGAGATTAAATTGAAAACAGGTGCCGGGCCTCTTTCATGGAGTCAGAGAATGTCAGAACTGGAGGAGACCCAGGGGTAACTTATCCAATTCCCACATTTGATGTAGCAGGAAACCCAGGTCACAAGGAATGAAGTGGCTTTCTCAATGCCACACACAGTTAGTGTCAGATTTATCTCCTAATTCCAACTTTAGTCTGCTTTTAAGACATTTTCATACCTCTGGTACAAAATCAATGAAATAAAACCGTGCTTCTTTTTGTAAGATCTGTTATGAATTTGAATCCTAAATAATCACACCTATTTGACCATTTCCTCTATGCCCGCATCCTCTGCAGCCTTATGCTTCACCGTATTTTCATCAGTGCTGTCAAGCTTTCCCAGTATCTTAGATGGCTCAAGACCTTGACTGGTTTTTTTCATTCACTTGACTCTCTCCTTCCTTCCCTACAATCAAAGCAAAGAACAAGCCCTCACTGTCTCAATCTGCCTTACTATATCAGTAGTCTTTTACCTATATTTGTTGTTTCCCATCTTTCCTTTCTATTATCAGACTTAAACATCGGGAAAATCGTATCATTTTTTGTCTCCCAAAATCTTTAATATTTTTTTCATCCCTGGCAGACCAACTCTTGTCTCTTCAACTAGCAATCTCCATCATCTAATCATATCCCTTCTTTTTTTTACTGAAAATTTTAAAGCATTCAAGTTTATTTTTTAAGTCACTAATTCTATTTATTTTTTTAATTATTTTTTTATTGGAGTATAGTTGATTTACGATGTTGTGTTAGTTTCTGCTGTACAGAAAAGTGAATCAGCCACACATATACATAGATCCACTCTCTTCTAGACTCCATTCCCAAATAGGTCATTACAGAGCACTGAATAGAGTTCCCTGTGCTATATGGCAGGTTCTTATTTGTTATCTTTTATATATAGTAGTGTGTATATGTCAGTCCCAATCTCCCCATTTATCCCTCCCCCTTTCTCCCTTTGGTAACCATAATTTTGTTTTCTACATCTGTGACTCAATTTCTGTTTTGCAAGTAGGTTCATTTGTACCATTTTTTAAGATTCCACGTATAAGCGATATATGATATTTGTCTTTGATTTACTTCACTCAGTATGACAATCTCTAGGTCCATCCATGTTACTGCAAATGGCATTATTTCGTTCTTTTTTATGGCTGGGTAATACTCCATGCTACTAATCATATCCTTTCTTAGCCAATGAGTAGCTGCCATTACTCACCAATATGAGCTCCCAACACCTCCCATCTCCGTACACTTTGAGAAATAAACTACACATAAACCTTCCGCACGTAAACATGTACATACTACATACAACCTCCCCCAAGAGAAGTGCTTTTCTACTCTTCTCTATGTATCTAAATTCTTCAAAGCCCAGCAAAAACAGAAAATGAAAGGGAAACATCTTTGGTTATTCTGGCTCCTGTGTATTTTCCACTCCTTTGAGTCCCTGAATGTATATTACATTGCTTCTCTAGTTCATAACTTTCTGTGTGGATGGCTTATGAAGCCCTGTCCCATATCTCCAACAGCTTATAGTCTAATCGAGACATTTTTTGTAGGTGTTTTTCAGCAGCCACTGTACATGATGATTGTGAAAAGCCTGCCAAAGAGTGAATAAAGGATGCCACATAATGCCTGAGGAAGTTGCTCTGTACTTGAAACCTTTAAATATATTAACATAGAGTCAATGTTCTAAACAGTGTGTAGCTTTTGTGTGGCAAGAAAGAACATCCTCTCAGAGTGTACCTGCATAATACACACAGAGATCCCTCATCGAGATTCTCTAGTGCCATTTGTCTTGAAAACTCGTTGTTTTCCCATGGAGCGAGAAGGAGGGTGAGATCATCTCTCAAAACCATGCTCTTGAGCTGACAGGAATTCGTTCATTCAGTCAGTCAGTCTATCAGCTGGTCATTCAATCGACAGATATTATTTGAGTATCTATTATGTACCAGGCATTTTCTGGAACCATTAGGACTTCCTCTCCCTTGTTATTTCTCTTTCTAGGAGAGAGCCACTTCCTCGCCAGGACAGTGGACCATATGGTGATCATTTTTCACTTGTGCAACTTACAAGGTAGAAACGACTCTATTTCCACTCCCTGGCTCAGGCTTGGCTCTCTCGTTTAGCACCCTGGTTCCCTGAAGAATTAAAACCAAACTATTTTTTTCTCACTAGACCCATTTTTTCTTTGGTTTCAATGACTTGTCCTGGTCCTGGGCTCGTGTGAAACACTGATGCCTCTGTTCTTGCCCACAGGAAATATCTGACTAATTGTTCAGCTGATTATGGATATAGTTACTCAGTTTCCCTGGTCTGAGTCACCAAACTCTATCAGCGCCTTTAGTGAGGTTATTTTCCCACTTCAGATTCTGTCCTGATTCCCTTCCTAACTTTACCAGAAAATCTTTACCTTTAAGGTTTAGTTCTAATGGATATTTAATCTCTGCTTTACAATATCATCCTATTTACACTCTAATAATAATAATAAATAGAACAATGGTAATGATGACTAGCATTAATTTGGCAACTACTATATGTTAGACACTGTGCTAACACATTATTTTTATGACTATTATCATTATTATTATGTATTCATTCAGTCCTCACAACTCCTGAAGTAGACATTACTATTATCTCCATTTTGCAAATGAGGAAATTTCTGACCATAGAGTAATATTGTCTGTTTATTATATCAGGTTTTTATTTTTTTAATGCCCTCTAGCAACATCTAATGGTTCAAACCAGCAAAGGCCAAATTTAGTGATCTTTTCCCACCCCCAATACCACCAAATAGTCTTCTCCTTCACATGTGTAATTTCATTTTAAAAACACATAGCACTTTTTTTTTTCTGGGAGGTCTCATTATTGTCTATTGAGCTTCCAATAGACTCAAGCTCGAATACTTACACTTTAGGAAATCCACATTCTCACTGTATCTACGGTCAGGAATATTTAGAATATATTTAACTTTGAAATTTAATGAACAAAGTAGAATACAAAAATCACGTTTCCAACATTAAAATTTGCCATTAGAAGTCCAGGTTAAACCAATTTACCCAGGTTATTATATTATGGGTATGTCAATTACCAATAAACCTTAGAAATATGAATGACCTGTCAGGTCCAGAGCACTGTAAATTACTCACCCCTCCCCACACCCACATAGAGTCACCCCACATGGAGTCTTTAGGGACTCATAAATGGGCCACTGTAAAGATGAATGAAGCTCTGATTGAGAAAAGAGATCACACATTCAAAATTCAACTGGAAATCAGATTCTCATCTATCTGATTGAGGACGCTTTTTCTCTGTGCATTCTAACTTTCCCAGTTTTGAAACTAGTGCAATAAAGTGGAGCCTAAAGATGAGTCCCATACCTAAGCTGCCCTTCCAAACGCCAAACGGAAACCAGAGGAGAAAGCCAAAGGGGAAGAGTTGGGAGTGAGTTGCCTGAGCGTGTCCCTGACTTAGATTTTGTGTTAAGGATGGAGGAGCTCCAACAAGCTTTTCCCAGAATGCTGTGCTGGGAGATAATGCATCTGGCACCCTTAGTAACAGTGAACGAATGAATGAATGAACACCAATAATGAAATATGCTTTTGCCTGGAGTCTCTTCATGCATAAATCATTAAGAAATTCAACATAGAGATAGGTAACAGCTCAAAGATTTGATAACTGGGGTCCTGGCTGTCTCTTTTCATCTTTCAGGACAGATATCGAAGGCACTAGAGAAATGTACATTGTTAGAAATGACTGATGAACGTTGATACTTTGAATACATTTTTCCTGGGCATTGAAAGGAGGTGAAAGGAGGATGTTGCTATGATTTTCCCTGATGCTGAGATGTTGCACATTCGATTTGTTGTAATATTATCCCTTTGGTGAAGTTCCTTTTAGATGACAGTCCTGAAATTAATGAAAACCACATCCTCTCATTAATGAGTTTTAAATTTTTTTTTTTTTTTTGCGGTACGCGGGCCTCTCACTGCTGTGGCCTCTCCCGTTGCGGAGCACAGGCTCCGGACTAACAGGTTCAGCGGCCATGGCCCATGGCCCCATCCACTCCGCGGCATGTGGGATCTTCCCGGACCGGGGCACGAACCCGTGTCCCCTGCATCGGCAGGCGGACTCTCAACCACTGCGCCACCAGGGAAGCCCGAGTTTTAAACATTTTATAACTGGTGACGTGGTCCTCCTCCATCTCTTTCACTTACAGTCGCTTAACAAGAATATGCCTTTCTTTCTCTTGCCTTTTTTCACACTTATGCTGAAAGCTTAACCAACTCCATTCAGACCTAAAGAAAGAACCAATGTGGTTTTTTACTTCATAAGAGCAGCTGCTCTATGTGTTAGGAGCAGCTTTCTATGAACTCTTAGGAGAGACAGGCATCTCCAGCCCTGATCTCTTCTCGCACCTGTTTCATAAGGTGCATCTCTATGTGTTTCTTGCCCCACCACAAGGAAGAGAAGGGAGAATTTTGGTCCTAGTTAAAAAAGAAAATGTCCTTGTTTACAGTGAGAGAAGTAAGGAGCAACTAAGTAGTGGTAAAATAATTAAGGAGCAACTAAGCAGTGGTAAAATAATGTGTTCAGACACATTGCCCAGCCTCTTTCTCCATGCTTTTCAGAAAAGGAACCACGTCAAGGAGAAAAGGAAAGTTCTGGTCCCAGATATCCGAGTTCTGGGTTACAAAGAGTCATAAAAGTGGTGATTTGATGCTGGGTCTCTACCCACACAGAGCACAGCCTCACAGCTCTGGTTCCTGCGTTAGCGCCTGTCTAATGCTAATTCGTAGCGTTAGAAAGGCTAACTTGAGTTTTATCATTTTGTGTCATTTGAATGAGTTATTTAACTTCTTAGTTTACCACTTGCAGGCAGGCTCGAAAGGATCTCAGCCCTCACTGGGTGTGCCTCCCGGGAAACTGAGGCAATTAGGGAGGCTGTCCTAATATAGGACAGTGAGGCCCTTCATTCCATACAGACTTGGGGAAAAATGTGGAATTACATTGTAAGCAGTCATTAAATTTAAATGTTCTGTTTCATCATTTAGTTCATTAATAAGTCTCTAGGCTCTAAAAGCACTCATACCAAACTTGGTAGCTCTCAATCATGCAAAGCATTGATTCTGATTCATAGTTGTCCAACTCCTTAAACAGATGAAATTAATGCCTTGAACTTTAACAACTAAAATTTGGTAGAACAGAAGCCTTTGGCATGAGGGGTTCTTAAAAATAAATGCTGTGAAATGGCAAGGAAAATGTTGGGATTCATTACTTTGAGTTATTTGCTTTAAAAGATGCCTTTTGTTTAAAAGTGAGTTTGCAATGTGCGTCAGGATGGAGTCATAGAACACAGGAGGCTTCTATAAATTTTATTAAAGAACAAGGAAATGCATATATATAATTTATTTATTTATCCATTCATATAATGTATGCAAAAGTATGTATTGAATTAGTCAGAGGCTACTTGAAATGTAGGATTTTCAAAAACTTCTGAAGTTTAGATTCCTTTAGTATTGTTTGTAAAGATAAGTCAGTCAGAGAAAGACAAATGTCATATGATATCATTTATATGGGGAATCTAAAAAAATGATACAAATGAACAGAAACAGACTCACAGACACAGGAAACAAACTTACGGTTACCAAAGGGGAAAGAGAGAGAGAGGGATAAATTAAGAGGTTGGGATTAATGCATACAAACTACTATATATAGAATAATCAACAAGGACCTACTGTCTAGCACAGGGAACTCTATTCAATACTCTGTAATAACCTAGATGGGAAAAGAATCTGATAAAGAATAGATTTGTGTATACGTATAACTGAATCACTTTGCTGTACACCTGCAAACAGCACAACATTGTAAATCAACTATACTCCAATATAAAATAAAAATTAACAAAGGAAACTTCTGAAGCTCAGATTCCTTTTGTATCGTTTGTAAAGATTAGCCACTGTAGAACACCACTGTCATCAATAACACTTGCCCTAAAGTAACTACCGAGATTCTAACTTAAGTGTGAAACCTCGCAGCAGAGCTAAGGCGAGTCAGCAGGGAAGCGTATATTATGATGGTTCAGAGCCCTAATGATTAAGTCAGGTATACTTGGCTTCCGGTCCTGCTCTGCCACTTACTAATGTTAGAGGACCCTGAGCTATGTGACTTATTGGAGCCTAGATGCTTTTCATCTATAAAACGACTAACATAGAACCTCTCTATCTCTTACCTTGTTGTAAGGACTTAGTTGGAGTGTTGAGCAGAGTGGCTAGGACATGGTAAACACTCAATAAATCCTCACTCATTTTATTAGTAATACTATGCTTTTCAATCTCCCAAACGGTGGTTCAGGTTAGTAAAGAAGAAAAAGATTCTTAAGAAAATAGAAAGAAGCTAAAAATCTCTTTGGAGGGACTCCCATGGCATACTGATGGTTTTCAAATAAAAAATTGCTGCCTGTTGATGTCATGGTGTCAACATGACATGAGACATCATTGGGAATAAAAAATCAGAAGAACGAAATCTTCATCTATGACTGGGAAAACTTCCTTTGGGAGAGCTTAACAAGATAATAAAGACAAGACAAAGGGTAAAATTATGCAGAAGTCTGAAAGTCATGTCTGAGAGAGACCTGTCACATGGAAGAGTGACAAATAGTGGTTAATGGCAAGAGGACGAATCCAAAGAAATAATAAACCTTCCACCATGACTGATGACAGTATTATACCAGAAAGCTTATAAGACAACAAATGAGGACATAACTATAAATCAATCACATCAACATGATTCCCAATAACTTGTGGAAGTCTCCCAGAAGGGTGTGTACTACTGTAGCAATTTAGTTCTAAGGGTTGTTGGAAGACTTGAAGCATAGGCTATGCAAGAACGCTAACACCCTCTCCAAAGAATTGAAAACTATCATGTATCAAATTTTATTGCCCTCAATTTTCTGTTACCGGTCATTATATTCTAAATTAATGCTCACATTTAAATTGATATCTTGATTACTCAAAACATACCAAGTGGTACAGAATTCAAATATATAAATAAAAATTACCCAGTCCAGAACAAGTTCAAAACAAATGTTATTTTCCTCAACGAACTAAGGATAAGAAAGCATTCGAGTTGGTGACATCCTAACTAATTTGGTCAATGTGTGAGGTTAAATAAATTGTCCAATTTCTCACTTGCTTTTTTTGGTCATGTTCGAATTATGCAATGGAAAAATACAACCAGGTCAGAACAAGAGAAGGGTGACAGGCCCAGTAGAGGTGGAACTGGGGCCAGTTGGGTATCAGTTGAAGATAGGAGGTAATGGAACCACAAATCCTGAGTCCTACTCTACTCAATATTCTGTGATAACCTATATGAGAAGAGAATCTGAAAAAGAATGGATATAGGTATATGTATAACTGAGTCACTTTGCTGTACACCTGAAAGGAACACAACATTGTAAATCAACTATACTCCAATAAAATTTTTTTTAAGTTTTTTTAAAGTAAAAAAAAGAATCCTGAGTTCTAATGTCAGATATCACATTAAATGTTGTGGCTTCGAAAGTCACTGCCTCTCAGAACCAAGACTTTCTGATATGCCAAACGAGGACGTCAGACTAATAATTTCTCAGGTTCCTGCCAACCCTAGCATCCTGTGATCTCAGCTGTTCCCTTTGTTGCCCATATCATTCCTTTTGCCATAACCATCTTCATGTCTGTGTGGACATGGGATAGAGATAAGGATTGGGGTAGGAAAGGGATGTGAGGCTTTTATGAAGAATGGAGAAAGAAGTGACAGGCTGTATTGAAAAGGAAAAGCCACTCTGTTGAATATTCACCCCTTAGAAGTCGCACTGACTCTATTATCATATATGCAATTCTTTGATATCCAGTAACGTGATGAATAGCTGGCAATACAAGTGCTTGAAATGATAACAGACCCTTGCGTACTCACGTAGCTGATGGCTTTCACGGTAGATCTAACTAAGGTGGTAAAAATTCCCAAATTCGGGCATTTACAACATTCCATGGGCTTCATATGTTCTCCTAAATTGTATTCCCGCTGAAGCTGACATGTTTCTTGCGTTGAGCCTCAGACCGCAAATGAATGACTCTTTTCACCAACACCCAAGTTCTATCTCACCCTGATAGCTTTTGTCTTGGTGGGAGAAATTACTGAAATAATTTTACGCGTTACTTTTTATTCAAAAATGGGGCATAAGGTGGATATATTTGCATCATGCCTCCAATTCACGAATGGATTGACATTCTGCTGTGATGCACCTTACACTTCTACCTGCCGGCTGAGACCTGTCACTTCCTCAATCTTCTCCATGTTTTCTCAGCATCCATCTATAGGACAACCTCTTGGTTTTCTCTTCTGGCCCTTTTTTTTTTTTTTTTTTTTAATAAAGAAAATAATTTACTCCTGAAAGTTAGTCTGTTTGTGGAGTAGAAAACAATACAATTATAAATCTATATTCACGTTACATATACTGACTTGAGCCATGATACTTGCTCGCTCACAAAACTGAGTGACCTACAGCTGACACAAACCTCACAGGTTTTGCGATTCATTCATTAGAAGTTTTTCACATTTTTTCAACTACTCACCAAACACCAAGCATGGGCATTTTACCTTGCATTTCATTGAACTCAATCATCATGATAACCTTATGAGGTAGGTGTTATTATGACCCCAAGATGGGGTCCAGAAAGGTTCAGTAACTAATTCAAGGTCACTCGTCACTGGTAACAGAGCCAAGACTTGACTTTGGCTCTAACTCCAAAGCCTCCCCGAAATACACTCTTTAGCAAAATTAGAGATCGCTACACATCAGGCACCTCGTGAATCACTTCCAAATCACTGATATTGCAAAATTACATTCACAAATGCTTAAATGTGCAGGTCGTGACTTGTCATGTCGGAAATGATGCTACGTGTGGTGATAACAATGCAGCTGGACCTGCAAACAATTATATATGAAAAAGGAATCCAAAGAATATTGGTATCTATTAAGTAAATGCAAAAATTATCTATATTTATTCCTTTGCTGAATTACAGACTAAAATATGACTGGACTTGTCCGTAAATTATAAATATTAAAAATGGTTTTAAAAATTTTGCTTCTCACTGTTTTTTTGACTATCATAAAGATCATCTCACTGAAAAACTATTTCATCTTCAGCCTCTACCTACCTGTCCAAGTGTTAATACTTTTCATTTGACTGTGGTTTTGAATAAAGTGTTCACTGTATCATGCTAGCTTCTACTTTGGGAAAGATGAAAACACCATTATTAATGCTATAACTTTAAAGCAAGTTTCTGATTTTGGTGCAGGTGGTACAGTTCACTTTGCTTAGAAAAGAATGTGGGGTATTTTTGTTTGTTTGTTTGTTTTTGTGGTATGTGGGCCTCTCACTGTTGTGGCCTCTCCCGTCGCGGGGCACAGGCTCCGGACGCGCAGGCTCAGCGGCCATGGCTCACGGGCCCAGCCGCTCCGCGGCATGTGGGATCTTCCCGGACCGGGGCACGAACCCATGTCCCCTACATCAGCAGGCGGACTCTCAAACACTGCGCCACCAGGGAAGCCCAAGAATGTGGGGTATTTTTGTAGAAAAAGATAAAAAATATTTAAAGATTATTAGGTTAAAATTTTTTCAAGTACAAAAAAGCATTTCCAGTTTTATCCATTACTCCTCTCCCCTTTAATGCTGGGCTTAGAAAGCAGAGTGAGGTAAAGTATATTCAGGTCTCAACCTCCCAAGCATTGGGGTCCAGTTAACAGGTGGATAAGAAATTTATTTTTCTTAATAGAGTTATATGTCTGGAATTTATTTAGTGGTTTTGAGGGAGACTAGAAAACAGGATTGCAAATAGGGTGGGAAAATAAGCCAGAAAAACCAAGATAATTTCCAGTTGAATTATGACCTCAAATGGATTCCAGAGAATGGAATTTCCATAATTCACAATCCTATTATGGGTTATTTCTGGAGCCTTTGGGGCTAAATGCAATATCCTCTGTAGAATCCCAAACCTATTTCCTGCCCTGTTAGTCTTTACTCTGCATTCCCTATCTCACTAATTAATTGTATTTTATATGCTAACAGCTTCCGAAAAGGAATGGAGGTGGCTTGTTACAAATGCCAGAGAAATGGAGTCATTAACTTAAGGGGAACAAAAGGGAACAGAGCTATGTTATTAAAAGAAGAAGTAGTTGTACCAGGATACCAGCCTAAGAATAATGATGACAACTGAGAAAAAAAAGGTAACTTTCCACATTCCCAGCAGTCACCGAAAACATGTTTACCCCGTGTAGTGAGGATAAGTAAGAGTAAAACATCGAAACAAGCTCTAGAAGAGCAATTGCTAAGAGAAAATAGATTCAGAGCATAGAAAGTCTGATGGAGGTGACAAGACATAGCTGTCACTCCAAACAAACGAAGGAAAAGAATTCTATTCAAAGGAACATGAAAGGATCCGAAAAAGAGAGAAGTTAACACAACTGGAAGTGTTTGTTCCCTATGAATAAGCCCTTCCTTCAGAGATTTCTGGATGCAATATTAATTCCAGACAGGGGCGGGAAATAACCAAATGTCACCCAAATGATCTGGAAGTTAATGTAACCTCCTAACATATGATTTACTTTCCAGAAAACAATTTACTCTCAGTTAGATTCCGCCTGGAAAATTCACTTTCAAAATGGGAGAGGGAGTGAAAAATATATACATGCCCAAGCAGCTTAACTGCTTAGGTCCTACAGTCAGGGTCAATTACAGACGGAAGGAGCAAGAAACTGAACATTTTCTGTCGATTTGGTGCTGTCGCCAAGTTCACGGCGGGGGAGCCGAACCACAGAGACACCCGGGTGCTGTGCTGGCCTGTTTGGAGCTGCTTCCCCCTTGACTTTCGTGGGTCCCGCCCTCGCCAGCACATCTGGCAGGCACTGTCTGGCACTGACGTCCGTGGAGCAGCCCATCAGGCCCGTCTGCAGCCTCCGCCGCGGGGGGGTGGGGGTGGGTGGGACACAAGGCGGCTTTTCTTAACCGTCCACTCCCTGGGCTTCCGAGCTCCTGCACCGCGTCTGCAACATCATTCTCCACTAAGTGGAGGACCTGAAGACAGGATGACATGTCCCAACACAGGTCTGGTGTCCCAGACCTGCTCCGATGGCATGTGATTTCCGCACCTTGAGAACACATGGGCCTTTGTGCGACATGCATCTGGAAAACTTCCCAGATCATGGATCTGCCCTCTGATTTACACCTTGCAGAAGAAGGCTGACCCGCAGGAAAGCCAGCGAATCTATAAGCGGTGGGTGGGCTGGGATCCCTCCCCCAACCCCTGCCTCCTTCTTATTCTGAGAAACAATCGTGGGTGTTCCCACCTCCCCAAAACTCCCTCCCCTGGAAAAACGAGGCGGGGGGGAAGCTGCTTCCTGGCTGAATAAAGCTGAAACACCTGTGTGCCAGAAACAGGCAGAAGGAGACGGATCTATCTGCCCTGCTCGATTCACTCGGAGGTTAGGGTGGAAAACCCACCCCAGGGCAGAAGATTCCTTTGGTCCTTATTCTCATTCCCTTGCAATTCTTCTTCTCACATTTCTCTCCCTCTCCCTCACCTCTCTCTACCAAAGGATGAACGTGCAATGCCAAAAAACGACCTTGTGCTTCAAAATGGCCTGAAAGGCAGTTATATTTCAGGGGGGAATCTCCCTGGCGTTCGCTACTCATCCTGCCTTTATGGTCTGGGCTGGAAAGACACTCAGAAAGAAAAACAGTACAATACTCAGTGCACACTGAACCTCTGTCATCAATAGTCTGTCCTCGATGTGACGGCTGTGGCTCTTTTGCTCATGTGAAATGTGTGCGGAGCTTCATTCAGTCCTGAAAATATTTACTGAGCACGAATATGCCTGGTGTTGTGCTGAGTCCCAGAGGTGTGACATCTGGCAAGAAGGCCTCATCAGAGCTCGTGGATGAATGCAGTAAAAACAACCGCCTTGTATCGCAAAAACAATGTCACATTTAATACGTTGAATGGTATCACCATTTTTATTTTGGTGCTTTTATTTATAAACAGCTTTCTTTTTCTCTCACATTGAGCAAGGTCCTTATAGAAGGTAGAAGAGGCCCAAATTGCTTGCTACAGTATGTGTAACATGTAACTAACATGTGCAGGCAACTAATGAGAGTTCTGCGAGAATAATAAGACAGTAAGAGTTGGGTTGCATTAGCAGCCCCCTAAACTCTATTACACAAATAAGCTTTCTAGACAGCTACCAAAAATGGCCTGGGGTGTGGGGGGTGGGTGGGTGTGGGGAAGAGATAGGGGTTATCAATCAGGGCCTCAAATTAATCAGGCAATAATAGTTTGTGGTGGGTTTTTAAAAATATGTTTTATTTTGAGATAATATTAGGCTTACAGAAGAGAAACAGAGATTGTATGGAGTTTCTGTAGACGCTTCATCCAGCTCCTGCTAAAAGGAACACCTTACATAACCATGGTACCTGCATCCCAAGCGAGAAATTAACATTGGTACAACACTATTAACTCTGTGACAGACTTTATTGAGATGTTGCCAGTTTTTCCACTAATGTCTTCTTTCTGTTCTGGGATCTAAGCCAGGATATCACATTGCATTTAGGTTTTGTTTAGGTTTTTTCTTTTTTTTAATTGAAGTATAGTTGATTTACAATGTTGTGTTAATTTCTGCTGTACAGCAAAGTGATTCAGTTATACATATATATACCTTCTTTTGTACCTTCTTTTCCATTATGGTTTATCACAGGATATTGAATATAGCTCCCTGTGCCATACAGTAGGACCTTGTTATTTAGGTTTAGTTTAAATGAGGTATTTCTGTTTTCTCAGTAGGTGTCTTATTGTTATACTAATCACCCTTTGGAGGAAGGAGCTCTCCTCCTTAGGATCTGTAGAATGAAGAAAAGGAGATGGGAAACAAGACAAAATGAAAAGATGGGATGCTGGGATTTACTTATTTTTTATTTAATCTACCTTCACGGAGAACAGAATGTCTTAGGAAAGTGGTTTTCTTGACCCTGACTATCTTCTCAGGCCTGGGAAAAATGACAGGTCAAGTACTCTCTTTTGATAACCTTGTTAATCTCAAGGGGCCCAACAGCCAACCAGGCTGATGCAGCCCTGAGTATTCTTTCCATTTCACGGATGGGGAAAATGAAGGCCTGCCTGGCTGAATATGTGTTTAGGCTCACAAAGGCCTATGGAACATATAATTAGACTGAAACGAATGGGGAATGAGCTCAGCCCTGAAGTCTCAGTTGCTAACCCTTATTACACGAAATGACATTGATGTGCAAGGATACAAGGAGAATGCTTTTACAGGGGAAAACGTGGAGCAGAAACCGGAGTCCCTAAGCGTATCTGGGGGTGGGGAGTTGGGGGCGGAGGGGTCCATGCTCCTGTAGTAATGAACTCCGGCTGGCACGAGAGAAAAGTCTAGTCATTTTCAATTGGTTGAAGCTACAATCGCCAGGCAGCTAAGTCATGTGGGACTTTCACACGTGTGAAGTTTTTCAAACTTCACAGTGACTTGGACCGGCCCTGGTGTTCCCTGGACCTTGAAGTCCAAATTACAATCAAGGCTTCAAAAAGGCTCACTGCATTTTGGACCGAGAAACCCAAGCTACAAACATCAGAGGGATTCACTTCTCAACGCTGCACATTTGCGGGTCCAGCAGAGGCAAACGTGCTGGAATTTTCACAGCAGGTATTATACTGACTGACTGTAAATGCCATCCATCTTAGTCACAATTACAAACAGGTCTCCCCCCTCTCCACTCCATCCGTCCCCTTCTCTCCGGCAAAAGAATCAACGTGGAGCAAAATATGCTCATTTCTTTGCACCAATAACATTGCTGTCAGGGAGGGGCAACCTCCCTGGATCAAAGAGGCCTCTCTAGCCAGGCAGCGTGTGGCAAAGGGAACTTTCTCCACGGCCTTGGGCGCTCTCTCGCGCGCTCTCTCTCTCTCTCTCTCTCTCTCTCTCGCTCTCTCTCTCTCTCTCTCTCTCTCTCTCTCGCTCTCGCTCTCTCGCTCTCTCTCGCTCTCTTTCTTTCAATATTAGGCATTCTTTTATAGTTTCAAATTAACATTAAAGACAATCACCTAGTGATTCACGGCTGTGATCAACAATAAAAAAAATAGGGATACCTCCCCTATAACTCTCTAAAATGCACCAACTGGCACGTTTTAAATGACTCTTTAGTAACAGAGGAGAGAAAAAAAAAAAAGCATATGAGGTAAATCCTTCAGCGGGTAACTCACCAGGGAGACTGGTAAAAATAAATTGCACAGCTCTAATTTTCCTAGCAGCTTCCATGCTATTCTTTGAAACTGAGTAAGAACCCCTTGGCCTAATCCCAAGAGCCGATCTATAGTAAATAGTGCACACTTAATGCCTAAGTTCCTTTTTAGCACCATTCAGACAGTGACTTCAGCCACAGAGCTTAGTCATAGCAGACATTTTTGTGGTGAAAGCATTAAACCCACATGCAGCTCTCTTTCTGTGGCCACTGGGGGTCATGCTCCCTTCCCATTAGCTGAATAAATCATAAAGTCGGCTCAGACCACCCAAGGAGCACGACCAGAGAGCCACAGGCCATGCCTACAGCCGCTTATTTCTTTTCAGAATCCACAGGGGGAGGAGAAAAGAAAAAAAAAAAAGAACCGAAAAAGAAAAACAAGAAAAAAAAACACTGGCCGTAGGAAATCAATGGATTTTTTTTTTTTTAAACGTGATCTCTTTGAGAGTAACCCCGAGACTTGTTGTTTATTTGTTTATTTTGTTCCAACCGGGGAGGCTGATTTAAGAAGAAAAGTGGTAGAAAAATAAAGACACAGGCATGCCTTTTGTCATAGGCTGGAGTGGGCTGACAAGTACCACCCTCCCACGACCCCGTGGATTTGAAATGAAGGAAGGCCGCCCTGTGTGGCCGGGCTCTTCAGGTGGTTCTGATAAGACACAATGCAGACGCTCCCCGGGGGGCTGCGCATCCGGCGAGTTTGCGGTCAGTGGGGATTTTAACGAGGAAGCGAACGTGTTGTGCGATGTTCCCTGGGTCCAGTGATTCACTCCGCCCGGGAGAAGGATGGTCCCATGGTTGGGGAGGAAGGTCTGCGAAGTCACGTTCCCATCAATCAGTAAATAAGATAAGAAGCAGGAATTTTAAACACAACTATTAGCAGGCGACTCCCATCGCATCCACAAACCTCAGCTCATTAGGTTACGCGGTCTCTGCGGGGGAGGAGGGGGGAGGATGGCGAGCAGTAGGCGGCGGCTTTGGGGTTTCTTTTACTTGCATTTTTAAAGAGTGCGCTGAACTTTAAACAACTCTGCCCAAGTCTAACAGGCAACCGAAATTGTGACCCCTTCTATCCCCCGAAAACTATTACCTCTCCCTCAAGTATGGCCAAAAGGGAAGTATACTCAAGGTGGATTCTAATGATTTCTGGAAGACTCTGGGACAGGTAGCATTTGGGATCCTGAAGGAATTTGAAGTTAAATGAGGGTACAGTCACTTGTGTCTCCAGGAACGGCTTCCTTGGTGTCTGACAAATTTCAGTTCGCGATCTTGAGACTTGTATGTTTTCATTTGTTACTTAAGAGAATGAAATTCTTAATAGACAATATTTAACCTTGACCTAAAATCAGGAGAATGCAGGTAACTTTTAAATGAGAAACCACAACACAAAACTGCCTAAAAACTCTACAAAGCTTTGGTCTTCAATAGCCCTCTCACTGCTCAGGAAAGGACAGCCAGTCTGTCTACATGGGACACATTATATGGTGATTTTGTGACTCATGCCCACCAGGGAGGAGGGTAAAGTCCCATATCATTTATGACCTAATAGGTGAGTCGTAGGGTCATCGTGAAGCAATTCTAACTGTCAACAGTCTGAGGGTCCTAGAAATCACAGCAAGAGGGCTGCAGTGAATCCCCTAGTGATAACCTACGGCTCATTAAAATGTTGGTAATTAAAATCTTCATTTGCCAGATTACATAGAGCTTTAACTAGATTATAAAAATCTCCTCCCTTGGTGAACCAAAAGCATTCTCCACAAAACCCTTCACTCACAAACCTTCACTCACCCTTCTGGAATGACTTTCATTTCTCATTTTTCATGCATGTATTTTCCACATCACTGAGAAATAAAACATTCTTGAGCAGATGTTCTGAAGCCTTCTTCCTGAGTCAGAGTGCCTGGAAGAATTAGGCCAACTGTTGCCTGTTGTCTAGCTGCTTATCTGTGACCCACCCACCCAACTCCTCTTGGAAACACGGCCATGTCCCTCTAATCACACAACGTAGACAAAGTGGCCTGCATATGTATCTGTGGGGCTCTCTGCCTTGCAGGAGAAGGTAAACAGCTCCAAAGAAAATAGTCCAGAAGAAATAAAAACAGACGAATTTTTTAAAAATTTGGAAACAGACGCCTTTCATTATTAATAGACATCAATCACTTGGGAGATTAGCTCTTATGCTGTGTAACTGGCAACTTAGTCTCACGTAGTTAACCTCTGCCAGCATTAATTGTGTGTGTGTGTTGCTAAAGCTTTGTGTGTGCGTGTGCCTACAGAGGGTCTTGTGGATAAAGTGTACTATTTGGATACACACAGATTGGAAATTTTTCTCCCTATAGGATGTGAGGTAAAACATTGAGAAGCTGGACCTTTGAGTCACTGCAGTTAAATAGTGGCATTGAAGTGGATGGCTTTAGTTCATAAACAATACTGTTTTAAAAACAAGTCACCCACCTCCAGCCTAACACTGACCACATTTCTCAAGACAGGATTCGGGACCCACTACCCTTCTCTCTATTCTTGTCTTGGGTTCTACTCTCTGCCCAGACTGTCTCCTTCCATTTTTCCTTTGCCTTCTCCCCAAAGTTCACCTGCTCGCCTCAATATGGCTAAACTCTGTCATGAAAAAAGCAGCTCCTGTAACACTAAATACAGACTACGTGAAAAATCCAAATTTACAACAAAATCATAATCCATTTCTTCCCTACTCTAAAGCATAACATTAATGAACATTAATATCTTTCATAACTGGAACAACCACCACCAAGCACTTATCAAGATGAACCATATGAAATTGCCTACATTCAACTGTTTCTGGTCTACATATGATTTATGTTTATTTGGAGAACCTACTAGATGCCTGGTACTATGCATGGTATTTAAAAATGCAATAGAACTTTGAATCCTAGTTGAACACCAGGTGTATAACCTTGGGCAAAATTCTTGATTTTTCAGTGACTAGGTTCTTATGTATAACTTGCAGATATTAACGGAACCTCAACAAGCGTTAGCTATTATTATTATGTGCTAGAGGCAGAAAGGTGATAAGAAATGACCCTGCCTTTGTGAGCCTCATAGTGTTGTGAGGTCATATGTTGTGCTGAGTCCAGGGCTGTTGCCAGCTTACATGGTGGCTTTGAATTAATTAGCAAAGGATCCGCCACTGGACGGATGAACTTGCCCCCAGAGCAGGGATCTTCCTTGTTGTGCTCAACCTGCCACAATCCTCTGCAGCAGTCCCAGTGAGGGCTGAGATGGAGGCGGGCACACGGGACTCTGACAGCACGGTAGACGGGCATCCAGCTCAACTGGAGGCTTCCCTTTCGGTAAAACTAGACAGTTTTGCTACACTCCAGACTCAGAACATAAGCAAATAAATACCACTGAAGCCAGATCATTGAAGGTAGAAAATCCTTGACTTCTGTGTGTCGTTAGTTATGAGAGGCTCCCCTGGGCGTGGGGAACATGCCTTTCTTCCCCATTCCTCTTCCTTTCTTCCCATCACTAGAGACCTGTGGCTTCTTAGTCTCACCACACCTTCCAACCAAGTTTCTGATTCTCTCTGGCCTCTGTTTTGGCCCCAGACACTCAGTGTTTGAATATAGGACCTTTGGGCTCATGGCCAAGTCCTATAGGTAGCATCCCAGCATCCTTCTCATTTCTCACCAGTATTTCCACCTTCCTCCCAAAGGCTCCTCAGCCCAGCCGCCCGCCTGTAACAAAACGCCAGGGGACTCCTTGAGTTTAGGCATTTCTCTAAAGTGCCCCAAGGCTATCCTAACTACCTAAACATAACTTCCCTGCTGGAAAGTCTTTTGTATACAAGATACTCTTTGTATTGTGTTTTATTAGTACATATAAAACCTCAAAGACATATATGGAATGAGGAAGAAACTTGTCACCTTGTGTTCTGTTTCAGAAAGGCCTGGGAAGGGAGGAAAGTTTTGCCTTGAGAAAGAGGTGATGTCTGTGGACAGAAGGTGCAGCACGTGGTCCCCACCCTCAAGGAGCGTATGGTCCATGAGGCAAGACTGCTGTAAAAACAGATTATTCCATGACAGTGTGATGTGAAATACAAAGAAATTGCCTACACCCTACAGAAAGAAAAGACAGGGTGGTAGGCAAGCTAAGGGTTCAGAAGAGTGAAGGGATAAATAAAGGAGCAAGCTATGAGAAAATAGTCAAAAGTGGGACTTCCCTGGCGGTCCAGTGGTTAAGACTTCACCTTCCAATGCAGGGGGTGCGGGTTCCATCCCTGGCTGGGGAGCTAAGATCCCACATGCCTCGCGGCCAAAAACCCAAAATATATATATTAAAAAAAAAACAGTAACAAATTCAATAAAGACTTTAAAAATGGTCCACATCAAAAAAAAATCTTAAAAAAAAGTCATAAGTAGAAGTGGAGAAATAGGTGCTGAGTAGGGAAAAGGACCTTCAGCCTATGAATGGAGGCAAGGAGGTAATTGTGGAAGCGAGGCTGTGGGTCATGTTGAGGTAGACATGAGTATGACACTGAGTAGTTCCTGCTCAGTGGTCCAGCTTGTATTGGAAACAAAGCCATCTGTGTGTGGGGTGGGATTGGGGGGCAGATGATTACAAAGGATGGACATGGTTTGGACTATTCATTGAAAAGAATGAGGGAGCTGAGAAGTGAAGACAGCAATACATGACACAAAACATTCCAAATGAGTTGGGAAGGCAGAGATTACGACGCCGCCAATCAACATAGCTGTGCAATTTCCCTCTATAGCACAGAGCTACCAAGGAAAAAGATTACAGGAGGTAGATTTTTCATTTGCTCCAGGCTTGGGGTTCAAAGATGTCATAGATACTGGTCAGAGTAAATTATATGATTGACTAGGAGGTCTAGTTTGGGCAAACACTGCTTATTACCATTAGGATAAGTTCAAAATCCTTAAGCACTGACCCAATAAGCTCTATCAGCCTCTTTATTCTTGGGCACTGCGTCCACGCCCCAGACTCACTGGGATATGATAAATTCTTTTGCAACCGTAAAAATACAACTGTCTCAGACCTCCGAGTTTTGTTTTTTTTTCTCACGGGCCCAGCCACTCCGCGGCATGTGGGATCTTCCCGGACCGGGGCACGAACCCATGTCCCCTGCATCGGCAGGCGGACTCTCAACCACTGCGCCACCAGGGAAGCCCCAAGACCTCCGAGTTTTTAAACATGCTGATCTCTCTGTGGGAATACCCTTCTTCATGCTTCGCTTGGCTAACTTCTCTTCATTCTTCTGTTTCTACTTAACTGTAGAAACGGTCTCAGAGACAAGCTTCTCAGAGAAATCTTCTTATGCCCCCTGGCTAGGTAAGCTCCCCTTGCACCTACACGCTATTCCCTAATGTTCATCATTCTTGTAATTACTCACCTACTATTTTCTTACCCTATTTATTACAAGTTCATTGAGCATGTTTCTCATATTTACTATCACAACCTGTGTCTTTCATGATGCTATGCTCACAGCAGATGCTCAATCGACGTGTTGAGAGAATGATTAGATGAGCTGGTAATTCTAAAAGGCACTCCTAACGGGGGTGGGGGGGAGGTTGGAGATTGAGAGTACAGAGTTGGAGGGGTTTTTTCACAAAAACATTCCTCAAGATGCCAAGAGGAGAGGATTGCTCAAGGCGAGCTATGGGCTTTGGAGTTGTGAATATCAAGGAACTGGAAGGCTAGCATGTTAGATGCTTTACTAGTTCAAGTGATTATTAAAAGCACTCAAAATAGTGCAACTGTGCTTGGAAAGCAGCATAAAAATCTAGGGTCCAAAATCTTTAGCGAATAACGGAGAATGATGGAAAAATCAGTAGATAACATACCCAAGGAAAAGCAGGTGGTAAAGCTACATGGTTTGCCGTTCAAGGGAAGAGAAAGATGAGTGAGCATCAAGATTTCCATCTTATTGGAGCAGGGCCAGCCTGACTGGGAGGATTAACATAGTATCACTGTGAGGGCTCTAAATATTTGTTGAAAGCACAGAGTGTGTACGGCCCCGGGCGTCCCCGGGAGTCCCGACCAGCAGGACAAATCCTTGTGAGTCTGAGGAGGAACCTGTGGGGGTTGAAAAAAAAAGGGGGAAGGGCAGGAGACGCGAAAGAATGGAGGCAAGACAAAATCCTGATCAAGCCTCAAATTTTATTGCTGCGGTAGCTGTATTTATACACTGCAGAGAAAGGGGGGCGGGATTCAGAATGAGGGAAGTACTTGGCTAATCATCATTGGTGCTGCGTGCGCGGGTTTTCATTTTAGGCGCGAACTTCTATCTCATAAATCAGGAAGAGAAGCAGGGTGTCGGCCATCTTCTAATGGCGAAAACTTCTTGGCTCCCAACATTTCCTCCCTTTTTATTTCTTTTAAGGAGGTGGGCATTAACCGAGTGAGGGAGTAGTGACCTGAATCCTCCCGTGGACAAGGTATGTGTGTCCACACTCATCGGCTCTTGGTATCTTTTAGGGAGGAGAGGCAGAGCCAAAGATAATCTTAGCTACTAAAAGCCAAAAACAATGTTTAGATACCAACCTCTATCATAATTCAGGTATACTCACAGGGAATAACAGAGATTACCTTGTATATACATATATACACGTTTTCCCTTGTGCATGCTTTGCTGCCACACTCAACTCGGTACCCATACCCTCCATCAAAGAGGGGGGTAGGCATGTCTCTGTTTCATGCCGCTCCAGTGGAGGGGCAGCCAGAATCATCCTTTGGTTCTGCTTCTGTAATGGCGAGGCGATGGTAATGTATCAGGTTAAATTTTGAGGCAAGTGGGGAGTGCTTTCAGCCTGTCCAACAACCAGCAAAGATGACAGGATCAGGGTCACAACGGATAACTCATGTCGTCTCTGCCGCTCTTTCAATATTAGGAGGGTCTCCATCTTTTTCTGAAAAAGAAAAAGAAATACAATCTCAGGGAAAAGGGCCCTGGATAAAATTTATTACTTTATAGAACTTATAGGTTTAATAAGGCGCTCAGGCAACCAGCGTGCTCCACCTTCTTTGGTATTATATACACATGCGGATCCCCTCCCCCAGATGAGGAGTGGATCGGGTCCATGCCATTTAAAGGTCAAAGGGTCTTTCCACATAACTTGTGCATATTGATTTTTAGTTTCTTGATGCCAAAGGCGATCGGCGGCAGATCTACCATTATTATCTAATTGTAAAAAATTAATTACAAACAGGGCATGACTAAGAATATTTTTTGGGGAATTTTTTGTAGCAGTTAAATCATTATTTTTAAGCTTGGAAATGGTATTTTTAAGGGTTTGATGGGCTCTTTCTACTATGCCTTGACCCTGGGGGTTATATGGGATTCCCGTAAGATGTTTTATTTGAAGCCGGGTGCAAAAAATCTTGGAAAGCCTGGGAGGTATACCCAGGCCCATTATCTGTTTTAATTATTTGAGGCTTGCCTAAAACTGTAAAACATTGGAGCACATGTGAAATAATGTTTTTTGTGGCTTCTCCTCCCTGAAGGGAGGCATATATAAAGCCGCTAAAGGTATCAATGGACACATGAATAAATTTTAATTTTCCAAATTCAGCAAGATGGGTAACATCCATCTCCGGGTGTGGCTCGACAGAGGGAGCCAACATCTGGGTGCAGGGAACTTGTCCAGATTTTTGAGGAACAAACCGAATTGCCCCTTGGTTTGGTTCCAAGGAAGGGGCCAGGGGCTGGCCCCGTGAAAAGTTTCCCTGTTTTTTTGGGAGCAATTGGCCATTTATATCCGTTTTTGAAAAACATTCTGAAGACCAATGTTTGCCTCTTTTACAACGAGGGCAAACGGTGGTGGGAGGAGCCCGGGATTGATATCGGGGTTGTTGTGGGTTAGCCTTTAATGACTGTCCTTGTCTATGTAATGAACAATCCCGGGCAAAATGTCCAGGTTGTTTGCAATTATAGCAAGTTTTTTGTTGTTTATCTATGACGGATGTATCTTTAATAAAATCTTTTAGAGCAGCTCCAATCGCAAGACCAACAGAATGGGAGGGACCAATTCCGGAGCACAACTTAATGTAATCAGCCAGGCTACCACCACGATGAGCCCGAAGGGCAGCTTGGCAGGCCGGATTGGCATTTTCATAAGCTAAATGTTTAACAAAGGCATTATCAGTTTCACTATCACCCACTACACGCTCGGCGGCGTCCGTGAGGCGGCTAATAAACTCACAATAAGGCTCTTCTGGTCCCTGGCGAATTTTTGCCAAGGAAGTTGTGGGCGAACCCTTAGGCGGAAGACGGCGCCAGGCCTTAAGGCCAGCATTTTGTATTTGAGCCAACAAACCAGGGGGAAAAGCAGCCTGAGACTCATTGGATTCATAGGGGGGACGGCCAAGTAATTTATCTCGGGTCCATGATCGGGAAGTTCTGTTTTCAGCATTTCTTTGGGCAGTTTCTCTACAATTTTCCGCAAATTCAGTGCGCCATAAAACAAAATCTCCCCCAGAAAGGGTGGCCCGAGCCAGGGTAAGCCAATCATTTGGGGTCAGCCAGCGATCGCTTAATCCCTCCAAGATTGCCAATGTATAAGGGGCTGTGGGCCCATAATTATTGACAGCAGATTTTAAATCTTTTATATGTTTTAAATTGAGGCGGCGATATTTATGTTCAAAAGGGCCGCCCCCAGAAGAATTATGAATATCTGGTCCCTCATCAGGTTCAGGAGATTCTTCTCCCTCTTCCTCTTCCCCTTCCTCACTATCTTCAGCTTGAATTTCACCTTGAGTGGGTAAATTTTGACTGCGAGTAACAGGGAAGGCTAACTTAATGGATCCTGGTTTTTGTCGAAGCGGGGGTTTATTGGGACCGTTCGAGACATTAAAAGAAGTAAGCTCCACCTCAAGGGCCTTAAGCTCCTTTAGGAGATCCAAGCGTTCCCGTTTTTGTTGTAAAACATCTCTCAAAGAGGAAATTTCCTGGGTTAAGGCCATCTTAGCCTGTCGAAGGGGATCAATCAGGGGGGCAATGGGAGCAGGGGCGCTAAAGGCAGGCATCTGATGAGGAGTATTATAAGATGGTGGAGGCTTCAAAAGGGGGAATCCCCAGGGATCATCATTGCGATGATAACGAGCAGCCTGCTCATCGAGAGTTTCCTGATCTTGGGGGGAAAGCTGGTCATCATTGGGATCACCCTTAATAGCAGTAAGGGAAGGATAAATCTTTGGGATAACTTTATCATCTGTGGGATAATGATGACCGGTTTCTGGAATTTTTGGGAACTCTTCATTTGAACCCATATCAATGGTAACGGATGGACAAGCTGAATGGAGACGAGAGGCTGCTTTAAGAATTGTTTCCCCGGTCTCTACAACCTTTTGGACATCGGGGTCAAAAAAATGACCCATGAGAATCTCCCTAATTAAATTCCAATACGAAAATGCAGTCACAGGCACTTTAGAAGGCCCAAAGGTTTGATAATAATCATTTAAACAATTTCCTACACGATTCCAGCATTTTTTATCTATTGTCCCTTCCTGTGGGAACCATGGGCAAACATCAGACAAGAACATAAAAAATTCACGCAAATCTTTTTTTTCTAGCCTTAATCTTCCGCATCTTGAGGGAATCCTCGATCCCCTGAAGAAAGAGTTCATGGGAACTCAATTCCTGTCCCATATTTATAGCTCCGCTTACCTTATCCTCAGGTCACGACTGCCGAAGGGCGGCCAGTCCTCCGGGGACCTAATCAAGCTGCACTTTCGAGTAAGTCTCGCGGCGGCTCAGTGGGTGCCTGGCCAGGCGTTCGTAAGCGTGCTACCTCCGTCAGGATCCGTTCCTCAGGCCCCACGTTGGGCGCCAATTGTGTACGGCCCCGGGCGTCCCCGGGAGTCCCGACCAGCAGGACAAATCCTTGTGAGTCTGAGGAGGAACCTGTGGGGGTTGAAAAAAAAAGGGGGAAGGGCAGGAGACGCGAAAGAATGGAGGCAAGACAAAATCCTGATCAAGCCTCAAACTTTTATTGCTGCGGTAGCTGTATTTATACACTGCAGAGAAAGGGGGGCGGGATTCAGAATGAGGGAAGTACTTGGCTAATCATCATTGGTGCTGCGTGCGCGGGTTTTCATTTTAGGCGCGAACTTCTATCTCATAAATCAGGAAGAGAAGCAGGGTGTCGGCCATCTTCTAATGGCGAAAACTTCTTGGCTCCCAACAACAGAGCATATGTATAATTTAGAAAGGTTTTTAGCAAGGTCTTAAACTAAGTGGTATTTTCCGATTAACAAATGGCTAATCAAATAATTAAATTAGACAGAAAACTGCATTTCCAAAGCATTCTCTTTTTAGCACCTGTCTCTTAGTAGCAGTAAACCCCATGAAAGGGTAATTTTGATCTGTTCCGTTCATTGCTATAGCCTTAGTGCCTAAACAGGGCCAGTTGCATAGTGGACACTCAGTAAACTTTTCTTAAAGGAATGAATTCCATTTAACAAAGGATCAGTTTTCTTTAGTTACTTGTCAGACTAGTTCAATGAGACTTGGTGAGCAAGATGTATCTTAATTTTTAAATCATCTCTAAAGCTATTTTAGAAATAGTACTGTGTCTGTGAAAGAGCTGGGATTTGTTTTGTTTTCAGTAAAAGATAGCAAACCTTTCTGAGAAGTGATTATTAGATTTCAAGCCGTCTAATACCTGCATGCAATATTACAACCACATCTCTGTAATATATCTTGGTTATAAATTGTAAGCATAATGAACAGCTTCTAGACCCTTCTCATCAACACACAGATTTAATGTGCCCATGTGAACCTGGAAGCTAACGGGTCATGAATCACTTCTTGAAGGTGTTGATATCTTCAATGGCATTTCCAGTAATTTCCTTAGAATTCAAGCCCAGTCTTTAAAAAAAAAAAAATCTCAGGTGCTGTTGCTAAATACTAAGTTCCTTATTTTCTTGTGAGGTTTCTTTTTTTAGAGAGATTGGCTAAAATATCTTTTAAGTTGGAGGGAAATCTTCATTTCTTTACAAACTAAGTAATACATAGTATTAAAACCAATGACTATCATAAGCAGTACTATAAAATCTAATTTCTTTTTAGTAATGATTCAAATATTGCATATGAAATTCTACTTTTGTGACACTACCTTGAAACCTGGGCGATTCTTCTGCTTTCAACATGGAGCAACAATTGAAGCAGAGCTCAGAGACAAAGGGGGCAAAGCAGATCCTATGACTGCTTCTGTGTATTCTTTGACAGAGCAGCTGTATCCAGGACAGAGGGGAGTGCCCTGCAATGGGACCCACTGGGCAAAAGACTCATGGATCTGGGACAGTTGTGAAAGACCTGGGCATGCTTGATTTCAAACAGTGCACCTAGGGTTGCCAGATTTAGCAAATAAAAATACAGGATGGCCAGATAAATCTGGTCTGATAAATAATGAATAATTTTGTGTGTGAGTATGTCGCAAATATTGCATTGGACATGCTTATACTAAAACATCATTTGTTTTCTTTTTCCTTCATCTGAAATTCAAATGTAAATAGGATTAAATAAAGGATGCCCTTTATTTAATCTGGCACTCCTAAGATCTTCCTAGATTTTCTGTTATAGCTCAGAGCACTGAGGGATGAGCCCAGTGGATGCCTTGAGTGGACATCTTGGCTGTGTTATAAGGGGTGAAAGTGAAGGGATGCCCAAAGAGAGAGAGACCACATGAATATAGTCATTCTCATTGCTAGGCCTTTGCTTTTCATTCAGTCAATTAAATGAAGGTAAAAATGAGGCTTTGACAGGACAAATAGAAAAGGCTTTCACGGAGGTAATAGATAATGGTCCAAAGCACCATTAAGGAGTCAGCCAGCGGGTTCTGTGGCAGCCAGCTGCCCCATCCTCTGCCCACTTACTTCTCATGCCTATGTATTAAGGGAAGTGGGGCAAGATTTGAGAGACTCAACTTGTAAGCATGTCTCTGACAGTTTACTTTTCATAACATTGTATGTATTGTGGAAATGAACAGAAAAAAAAATCATCAGTGGCAGTTTTAATGCTATTAAATGCCACCAGATAGCTCAACTATGCAAGAAGCTTCACTTGGAAAGCTCACCAACTCTGAGTTTCATTTGTCAACCTGGGGAAAGAAACCAAAAAGAGTAGGAAGTTGAACAATCGAACAATTGGTGAATAACGGAGACCCAACTATTTTATTATTGTACAGTAGTTGCCATAAAATCCTGGCTCCGGTAGTGTTTCCTTTGCAGATTCCTAGCAAAATCTGAGTATAGAAAATCCAGATCGATATTGCTGGTTATTATATTTTGATGTCAAATTATTTTCTTCAGTAATGTTGAGAATGGGAAATATAGGCCCTATCCCCAGGCTTGCCACTAGCTTGTCTATTCTTAGACAAGGCATTTAGTATCTCAGGGCTTCACATTCTTCATCTTTAAAATGCAAATAATAACATGCATTCTGCCATCCTCGTGGTGCACTATGAACAAAGTTGTGATAATAACACCAAGTTCTGTGAAAAGCACAAAAATTCACTCCTGCTACTTCATTTTAAATAATGGCACAAGCGATTTAGATGCATCACTAAAGATGAGCCTGAATCAGTTCCTGTCGTAAATCCAGGTGCTGGACAAGCCAAAAAGATTGGCAAAAATGTCACTGCGGAAAAAGCTTTGGTTTTGAGAGTGATACTGACTTGAATGTGCATAGCTCTGTCTTTGGTATTCTCTAAAGTACAAAGGAGGGTAAGTCCCAATCCGTGTGAAGGTTACAATCCATTTGGAGGGAGGAAAAAAACAGACATGCTCACTGCTAAATGAAAATGTGAGATAGTTTATGATTTAGGGTCCACTGAACGGTGATGACAGATGGTTTCCCTTAGAGATCATAGCAGAACATGGTCAATGTAGGGAAACTATTTTAGAGAGTTAGTCTTCAGGATGGTTAGAGAGGAGCTTCAAGAAATGAAGACGGAAGGGCATTCTACCCAGGCAGGGGTGGGAAGAGGGGCCTACTGAAGACAGTAAGAAGACTAGTTTGGCTGGATCAAAAATTCTTGCTAGGAATAATGTACAGAAGATTAGCGCATAAAATAAAATAATAGTGCATAAAAGATAAGACTGAATAGGTAGACTGATTCAAGGTTATGGCAGGTCAGGAACACTAGGATTGGGAATTTGGACTCCTGGAAGTGACAGATCTATTCACAAGCAAATGCAGATGAGCTATGTATGTATACATGAATGCACACATAATATATATTTTCTCTCTGGAACACAGAACAGTTGCCATCTACTCAGAATTTGGTTTAAAAGATCGCTACTTCACGAGAGGCACCCCCCTGGAGGCTGACCTATGTTTTGAAACTGCAGCCATTAACAGCAAAAGCTACCACAGCTAGCAGCTCTTTCATTTAGTTTTACAGTGTTCACAGCTTTTGCAGTAATAATTTTCCTAACGGCTGTATTCCCTCTTATTGGTTTATCTGCTGCCCCAATTTGAAATTCTGTTGCCAAATGTTTTAGTTTCCTCAGCTTCTAAGCACTGTGTCAGTGTGGTTTACGGTACAGACAATGGCCCCTGTGGTTTCCACTGTCATCTCTTTTCCACATATGTCTCACCCAGGGAAAAATCTCCATTTCAACGCTGCAAGATTGGCCACATTACAGCGTTTTGTTAAGTCACTCCTGCTAGTAACTAATGGCATAAGTGATTTTGATGAATTACAATAGAGCCTGAATCAATTTCTGTAGCGGGTCCAAGTCTTGGAGCAGCAAGAAAGGTTAGCACGAATACTGCTTTGGAAAAAGTTTTGGTGTTTGAGAGTGATGCTGGATAGAATGGTCTCTTATTCTGTGCACCAGTCTTCCTGAAAGACATCCTGGCCTTATGGATTTTATTTAATGCATCTTGGTCAATCAGCACACTGTTAGATACCGTGTTGCCAAGGAAAGAAAATTCAGTGATGATTTTTAGCCGTGTTGCCAATGAAAATCTTACGTCGACTAAGTCTCACTTCCTTTGTTGAGTCTTTGAACATGGCTGTGGAATATGGATTTAATAAAAATGGACCTATTACACAATTCTCTGTTTTAGTCTATTGGCAATGAGGAATGGATTGGCCGTGATGATGTCAATGGTGACACAACTGAACAAACTTTCATTGACTAGCTTGGAGATCTTCGTGAGAACTAGTTGGGAAGCCAAGCTTTTTAAAAAGCTGCCACGGTTCATGAGAACAAAAGCTTCGTGAATATTGAAACCAGTACTGGCATCCTCTGTACTTCCATGTCAACCAAGATTATGTCTATCTTGCATTAAGGACAAAGCTGCCTTGTGCTTTTAGAAGTTGTGCCGTCGGTTTCAGATCAGAATGCCACCAGTAGGAGTCAGGAGGATGCCGTCAGAAATCCCGTGTCATTGTCTCCTTCTCCTGTACTGTGCAAAAGCTTCTGCAAACATCTAAGTAAATCGAAGTCAAGCTGTTAAAGGCGAGCACATAGTACATGCTATAGGAGTATTTGCTATTATAATTATTATTTTTTTATCATAAAATGTCTCAGCACATATGTATGTCATAGGGTTCAGGAACTTTATTGTTTTTTGCTGGTCTGCCTTAGGAGCGTACTTTCTCGAAATATGTTTAAAACCTGGTAGATGGCTATTTCTTCAAACCTTGGAAGGTTTTATCTGAAAAATTAGCATAAATATTTAGGAAATCTCATAAGTAGCAATAGAAAGAACTTTTCCTTCTTTGTCCAAAATGAGAGCGTCTTCATCTTCATTATGGGTCCTGACCATACCTGCTCTTTGATAATGAACATGGGCAGGAGGTTTGTCCGAAGTCTTAACCTTAACCTCTCTGCTCTTTGCATCCTGCCGCACGTGCTTCTTAACTTCACATCACCTTGCAGGTTTTTGGGATATTTATTTTGCCTTGATGGTGAAAAACTTTAGGATTTTGAAATTTGTGTTTTCCTATTATCAACAGATGTTTTCCCCCTTTCACTTAGTATTATTTGATGAAACCATCTCAAGTCCCTGGACAGAAACTGCTAAACTGGATATTAATACCTAATAACCGTTCTACCACTATTAAAGCAGATACAAGTGTTCACTTCCCAGCCTCCCTTACAGATAGGAGAAGACAGTGGCATATAAGAGGAAGTTGATGAGCAGAGCTTCCAGAAAAGTTCTTTAGTAATTTGAGCAGATCTTTTGCTCCTCCTTTATCCTTCTTCTTGCCTAGAATGTGAATGTGATGGCTGGAGCTACAGGAATCATCTTATAAACATGAGGTGCCCTTGAGGATGGGCATTAAGAAAGATACAACAGAAACATACAAGAAGCCTGGAATGCTAAGGATAGTGTGGAGCTTCTGAACAATCCCTGAACTATCTACCCGTGGACTTGATTTTACATGAGAAAAATAAACCCTTGCATTAGTTTAGGTTCCCTTAGTTTTTATCTCAATTACTGAGGGCCTATGGTAATTTCTAACTGACACTATGTCCAGTCTTTTTGCCTACTGGGATGCTTCAGAGTGACCTTTTCTATTAAAGGTTTTTGGCCCTGTCTGAGGATATAAATATATATATATATATATTTATATATATATAAATATATATATATATATATTTTAAGGAATATATATATTCCTTAAAAGGCAGGAACAGTGTTTATGCCATTGTTCTCTTTCTTTGGTACTTAAAGAGCACACGCAATACAAGGCTGTTAATAAGTTATCTTTGCCACTGTTAAAACCATTTGGGGCCTTACAGATTGGAGTTTCCTGATCAGAGACTGATTAGATAGATAGATAGATATAGATATATAAAGAGAGATACATATATATTTATAGATACACACGCACATATATAAATGCCGTTCTCAAGTCTCTAACATTTGCCTTAATTCTCACCTCTGTGTTTCTTTCAAACATTGCTTTCTAACCAGAAAAATTGCTTTGGAAATAGATATAAAAGTAAAACTAATTAGGAAAGAGAATATCAAGCTGCCAAACTTATTTTAAGGATTCACTTATTTTGAATCGTTAAAGTCACCCATTCTTTTTGACCCTATATCTAAGCATAAAAAAAAGCAGCAGGGACTTCCCTGGTGGCGCAGTGGTTATGAGTCCGCCTGCCAACGCAGGGGACACATGTTCCATCCCTGTGCCACAGAGCAGCTAAGCCCGTGTGAGACTGCGCTCTAGAGCCTGCGAGCCACAACTACTGAGCTTGCATGCCACAACTACTGAAGCCCGCGTGCCTAGAGCCCGTGCTCCACAACAAGAGAAGTCACCGGAATGAGAAGCCCGCGCACCCCAATGAAGAATAGCCCCTGCTCAGAGCAACTAGAGAAAGCCCATGCACAGCAACAAAGACCCAACACAGCCAAAAAAAACAAAAAAAAAACAAGAACCAGCCATTTCCCACATGTTCTGAATGTAACCTTTATTCAATTCATATATCTAACAATAGTAGTCAGGGGAATACATTTTATACAAAGGTTTTTGATGAATGGGCCACTATACAGAAGACTCTTGCCTGATGGGTTAGTTCAATTCATTAATTTTGTAACTGCTTTAAGAATGGTTTTCCCAGTAAAATATTACCATACCTCACCTGCTGGAAGATTCACAAATACCAATAGGACAATTCTAGGAATGGATTCGCATCTATTATAGATATGAATTGACTTGGAATTTATTTAAAGTTTACCAATAAACACATTCACCAAAAAAACAAAATAACATTTGAGTTCTCTTGGTTTGGTTTTGAGTAGGCTCAGAAATAAATACCTCTTCCTCTTAGAACATCTTTTTCCTCACCGGTTCCTCAATGAAGATAGAAAACGAGGCCTAAGGATACAGAGGAAAATACAGATGAAAATGTCACTTTATTATTGATGAAGTCCAGGCTGAAGAACAGCTTTTAAATCGAGAACCTCAGGATTAAACTGACCAATCCAGCTAGGCTCAGGCACAGCTGCAGCCAGAGGCCACCCCCCTGGAGGCCTGCTCCACTCCCACATGAAGGCCTGGTTGTGTACACTTAGAGCATGGAGGAGCAGACCAGAGGCTGTGCTTTCTGCAAACCGTTGGCTCCTAAGTAGAGAGGGAAGGGAGATCAGTTTCTGCACGTCCAGTTTTTCCCCCAATTCGTCAATCTGATCAGTTTCTCCAGCTTCACTGATGGGTAGAGAGTAGGGCCTGGGGGATGAGAGGGTAGGAATGTAGGGAAAATCTCTCCTCCGGGCAGCCAGTGGTGTGAGGAATAAACAGCCCTTCCACTGCAACCTCCTACACAACACCCTCCCTTATTTCTAAACTATATTCTTTTTTAATTGAAGTGTAGTTGATTTACAATGTTTCAGGTGTACAGCAAAGTGATTCAGTTTTATATATATGTATATATATACATATATATGTATGTATATTTCCCTGTGCTATATAGTAGGTCCTTGTTGTTTATCTATTTTATATACAGTAGTGTATATCTGTTCATGCCAAATTCCCAATTCATCCCTCTCCCATCCTTTCACCTTTGGTGATCAAAAGTTTGTTTTCTATGTCTGTGAGTCAAAGTGCTTTACATTTAAAGCTTCTAGGGATTTCAGGTTTTATATTACTTGATGGGCTAACAATGCTTGTTCAACAATCTTCAAAGCTTTTTTTTTTTTTTTTTTTTTTTTGGCAGTACTTGGGCCTCTCACTGCTGTGGCCTCTCCCATTGCGGACGCACAGGCTCAGCGGCCATGGCTCACGGGCCCAGCCGCTCCGCGGCATGCGGGATCCTCCCGGACCGGGACACGAACCTGCGTCCCCTGCATCGGCAGGCGGACTCTCAACCACTGCGCCACCAGGGAAGCCCAACAATCTTCAAAGCTTTTTAACAAATAATAACTAAAGATGAGCTTGATACATTTCCTGAAAAGGTGTGAGTCATTTTCCAAAGGAACTAGGGGTGGATTCATCAAAAGGCTTGTCTGAATCAACAGTGAGGAAATCCAAGTGCTCCAGAGCCTCAGCCACATCAGGAGACTAAAATTGATGGTGTTGGTGCACCTACTGTTAAAGGAAAACTGAGCAGGCAAGCCAGGAGAGCAGGGTTGCAGTTAAGAGCACAAGCTGACTTCATTGGTTAAGAGATATTTCAATGTCAAACTCAGCACGCAAATGTCTGTTTTATTTCTCAAATTATTAGGTAAGTCTATGTGCACTTATATTTAAACGTATTGTTATAGATACATTGATTTTGCTATTCTTGTGCTAAGTTTAACTTTGAGAAGCAAGCAACTCATGCATTTCTACTGCTTAAAAAAAAAACAAAACACTTTGAGCTCTACTTTTTATCTAAATAAGCCATCAAGAAGATCTTAACTTTATAGCCTTTTGGATTAAATCTACCTAACTCCATGTTTTCAACACTTTCATCAACTCAATCCCAGAGATTTCTTGGTAATATATGAGTTTTGATCTTATCTGGATTGCTGTTCCTCAACTACAACTCGCCATTTAAAATCACTTTCCTAAGAGTGATGTACATTTTGGGCATCTGAGTATATTTGTAGAACTAGTAGTTGTGGTAACAAGACTAAGTTTACATGTCTGTCCACATCAGCACCATGTACGCAAGATGGATTTCAGCTGGCAAAAAGGTCACTCCAAACTGCTTGCACAAACCTGTCTTTATGCCCCTGTTTATTATGCTCCCATGTAGTCGATGTCTTAGGCACTGAAACAGCCCAGCCATATATCAACAGCTCTCTGGTGGTTCCGAATGTTCTAAACAAGAGCAAGGGTGCGCTGAACCTCCCATGTAAACTTTATACAACAGATTCAGCAGAACTGTAATTATTTACAAAATGATGGCATGAGAAATCTCTGGATTTATATCTTACGTTAAAGTAACTTAGATGGTGTCCACATAATTCTTGAATTCGTGGTAGGTTTGCAATTTATTTTGTTTTATGTTGGTTGCACTTGATACAGCTCTAAGGCTATTTTCATTGAAGTTTCAAAGAGAAAACAACTCAGATTGGACAGGTTTCTGAAATGTACGTGACAATTAAACTTGGTGCATACATGGTACCACAGCAACTTGAACTTGTTCCTGCCTTGGCAGAAAGTCTTGTGCACTGGGTATATAATGTGAAATCCATTTCTGTTTTTTGCTTTTATAATGCAAAGTAATTAAGAAAAAAATATAGCATTACAGAGACATATCTGTAGACACTAGGCCAACTAAATCAGGTGGAATTTAGAACTTCATGGCCCTTTTTTTTGATTTGTTTCATGTCCAAAGTAGCAAATCTAAGCACAAAGCTCCTTTTGAGGTCAAGGAGATTCCCTGTTTGTACAGGCATCACAGGGTGGAGGTGAAAAAAAGGAATGACGCTTCTGAGAACACGGAAAAACCCGGTTTCAATGAAGATTACAGTCCCAAAGTTAAAGTGATACAATGACATCAAAATATCACATAGACTTATAGCTGGATATATGCCAATTTGTAAACTATATCACTAAAAGACTCATAAAATTGTTTTGTCCCTATTCAATACTCCTACCCCTTGAAACTGAGACTCTGCAGCACTGAGGACTTGAATGAGAAAAAGAATCTACCTCCTATTGTAGTATATTTATAAAATCAATTGTGTTAAGTCAGTTATGTCTTGTCCTTTCTGTAGCTTCTGAGAAGTTAAAAAAAAAAAAAAAACGGATAATGTTATCACCAGAAACCTTTGCTCACATATCAAAATTACTCTGGGTATGTTCTATTGAGATATTTCAGTGGATGTGTAGCCATAAGAGCATGAATAATCTGCTATGAAATGTTATCTTATTACTGTCAACTTACTTTTCAAGCTTTAACTAAATATTGCTCCTAACACCACTGTAGGAAAGAAAAAGATTATTATCATATCTTCTTCTCACAGCAGGAGGACTGAAAGAAGAGCAATTAGTTAACTGTTTTACTCAAAGCAAGAGAAGATATTAGGGTGAGAAATAAGATTAGACTACAGTGTAACACTTGTTCTGCAACCAGGCCCAGCTTAAGAACTGCCTACTGATTTAGGAGGATGAAGAAAAGAGTCCAGACCATCACCATTATTCTCCCCATATCATTAGCTGGGGATAAAGTAGGTCAGCATTTCCAGGGAAGATTCATTTCTTCAGACCTTGAAGGAGTCATTTTCTTACAGTGTAATATCACCACGTCAAATGTTTTACCTACTCTGGATAGTATTTTTACAAAATAAGAAACTGGCCAAACCTGGTCATGTGGCGTACTAATCATTTAATCCATCAGTCAATGCTGAAAAAAATCACAGACCTCAATTTACTTGTTAAAAGTGAATTTCTTAAGAAATAACGTCTCTCCATGGGAATGACCTATTCCCTGGGGAAAATATAATTTGCTATGAAGCCAAACCTAGAACCAGAAATCGTGGGACAGAAACGTGTAGAGTTGGGAGCCTTGAGGTTTGGTTTGCCAAAAGTGGATGTATTTTTGAGGACTTTGGAATTCACATTATAGTTCTGTGCCTCATTATTTTTAAATATCAAATGGGAATGATAACAGTGGAACATAATTGGAAAAGCTAGAAGAAATCAGTGTTTATATTCTTTAGACCAATTATCCTCAGAATCTTTGAATTTGTCACATTTTATCATTTCGTAGTTGATTTTACATAAACTATTGTGCCTTGTAAAATTTCACTTGGTACGAATTTATTTTGAAGATTAAAGTGATATAGAAAGGTAAATATGTTTTCATGTCTTTTTGTAAGTGGAGGTGCTGTTTTAAAACATAATTTTATGGCATGTCTTGAAGTTTTTAAGGATCTCCCAGATCTATTCTAAACAGGTGTCAAAAACCAGGTTGGTCTTCACTACTTTGTATCAAGTTTATTTTATTGCCTTTTAAAAATGAAGTTCACAAATAATGGAAAATGAGAATAACTTTGTTTTATATTCACAAAAATAATTCAAAGAAAATAGGACGATTAGAATTAAACTCATAAAAAGAAGTAAACCAGTGGTACGTCTGTTAGAAGTAATAATTGTCTTTCAGGTACAAAATACACATTGAGCTGCACTAGAGATTTCAAAAAGTTTTTGAACCAACAAAAACTTCAGTGGAAACAATCTCAGAGTTTTTAAAGCTAGACTTCAGGAAGGAAGGGAAAGTCTCATTTGTCCAAAGAGCTGTCGATTATTCAGTCTAAGGGGGTGAACAAAGTTCTAGACCATCCCCCGAATGTGAGGAGATAGTCTATTTTAAGAGCATTAACTCTTTTTCCTTTTCTGTACTCCGTGGATCTTCTCCATCCTCCCCTTCTAGCCAGTTGTGGGCTGTAGTTCATTGCATCAGAGATGGTTAGGAACAAGTGAAAAGCAGAGGGCGAAGCCTACTGACTTTCCTGGCTCTGATTTCCCCAAACTTAAATCCATTAAGATTGAATGGATTTATTGTAGCTACCTCTTATGCCTGTCAAATATCAGGCAAGGGATAGATTGTTCCTTAAAGCTAAGGTTGTTGTTTCTCTGAGAGTCCCCTTGAGCCAGAGAGCCAACAGTGGAGAGGATATCAGAGGGGGTTCAAAAGCCCGCTTCCTGGCAGCCCATCACGTGGTCAGTGCGAGCAAGATGGAGAGGCTGAGGTAGATAGACATGTGGGACCTCTTGGCAAAGGACTGCCAGGGGGCCCCTTTGCTGTGCTGAGTCATCTCCTATCTCCTTCGTGGGAGCAAGAACCAACATCACCCTGTCAGCAACAGGTGAGAACTTCCCTGCCTCAGCAAGCAGCGGCTCGACTAGGGCTTGCCCCCCTGGGATGCCTCAAGACTTTCCTTGGGCTATTTGACTTTCCCTAGTGGACATCTTCGAGATACTCAAAAACCTGCCCAAAGGTCCCAGGTATCCCTGAGTGCCTTGCAGTATTGTAATAGACCGGGGAAGCCCCATCTCTATGTGCAATGGGGCTAAATAATAAAAGACTGAGATAGCTTCCATGATGACTGAGACACCTCAGGCACCATCATTCTGGGGAGGATCTGAAAGGTATTTCATTTCATGTTTGAGTTGTATAACAATGCATTTGATGTTCAATTCACTTCCAACTAAACAGCAGGCATGAATCCGCAACAAAGAGAAGTCCCAGCAAGGGCAGGGACTGCTTAGATTTGACTTGCTTCCTCGGTTCAACTCCTTCCAGAAATCGACTGAATTCCAAAGTATTGGGGGTGGCCAAGGAGTTCGTTTAGGTTTTTCCCTACGATGTTACGGAAAACCCAAACGAACTTTTTGGCCAACCCAATAGATGGATGAAAATCACTTCTCTCAGAACTTTCCTGAAAGACAAGATGAGTTAAGCCCTCTGGTTTCACAGGATCTCTCTGCCAACTACTTAACACAGAAATGGATGAAAACAGTCCAAACCCCAGAACAAGATTTGCTGAGTGCCGTTCAAATACTAATCATCCAGAAGAGATTCGACGTTTAAGTTCAAATCTGGAACAGGAGCGAACTCCTTGGAAGGCGGAAAGGACCAAATTTTAAATCCTGGGATACCGACTCTCCTTGTCAGCAGGTAAATATGAGCAGGCCCTAAACTGAGGACTCGTCCACTCAGCGTGGACTATTTTAATCTCACATTAGTGGAGGGGCCAGTCTTGCAGGCTTTGCTGTGTTGTCTGTTACTATAACCCTGCACATGCCCTGGTTCATCAGACCCAAATGGCTTAACTTGACTGTGCTCTTCCCATAAATATTTGTATTTTTTCTTCTGTGGGTCATGCTAATTAATTAAAAATACTTTGACTTGAAATGAGCATTTCAGGGATAATTTTTCGATTTAAATAAGGTTTTCTTCTCGACCTCATGACCACTGATGAGAGTCTCCCTCCTGGCATTTCACCCCTGCCCTGACCACCACCATTGTCCTGGGCCCAGGTTGGTCTGTTTAAAACTGGTGATTCTCTGTTGTAAACATTCTATGATATGGTGGACCATAGAGTATCAGACAGCGAAGAGTTTAAAGGTGCCTTTTAAAAAATTGAACCCGAATGATTGTAACTTTCCACTGGAGAGTTTAACATCCTACAATCATCAGCCTCCACAAGTGCTGTTAACCAGCTCTCCCAATACAAACGTTTCTTTGCAAGCATTTACTGAGATATTGTAAATTACTTAACTACAGCAATGTACTTTCTTCCCCTTAATCTTGATCTGATCCCTGAGGGGCTATTTATTACAGATATATACAACTTGTCATTAGAAGTGAAGTTAATGTAATATGACACAAGTAGCACACATTGTTTAAATGTGTTCCAGAAAGTTAGCAAATTTAGTTCAGAGAATACTTACATACTCTTCTGCCTGAAAAGCAGCAAGAAAGGAGTGAGGCCGGGGGGTAGGGGCAAAATATTAAACACTGCTCACTGTAGGTGGCCAATTAATACCCTGTATCCAAGCTGGAACAAATCCTTCCACGATATATGTAAAGCATATAATCTCTTATCTGCTTAGGCATTATCAAATATTTTAGCAAATCCTAGCAACTTCAAACACAGGTTTAATGGAATGCAGTGCTAAAACATGCAAAGTCAAGAATCAAGTTTTTTAAGAACATAATCTGTTTTAGAAGGTTTCAAGAGAACTACTTTGTAATGCCATTATAATCTCATCCCATGAGGAAAGACGTCTGATTTGGCAAAACATTGCATCTGTTAAAGCAAAATGCACAACTTTGCCTTCCCCTACATCAGAGCCATAAGCAGGCAAATCACTTTCATTCCTTAGAAGCTGAAAGAGTGCACAGCTATTGGTCCAGTTCTCAACATTTGGTCACCAGACCATATTAATTTGAGAGGGAATTCATATAGATGGCAAGATGACATTAACAGTGTCATCCAGCTGGGATGTGTGCCAGTATGAATTCAACATTGTGGTTTGTATCTCATCATCAAGTTAAAAGTAATACAATTCATTATACCACGAGCGTGAAAAAAGCAAAAACAAAATCAAAACACCAACGTAGCAAGAGTAGAACTCTGAAAAAATTTGTTTCCGCTCATTCGTACATTTACTTAAAAATGGATCTATTTCTCCCCCAGCCCCGCTGTCCTCTTTTCCTGGATAACTGGGATATATTTTAAGTGCCTTTTCATCTTTTCCATCTTCATCTGGGATTCTGCTCGTGCACTCAGGGTGGTTTAGATGAAAGATCAGAAAGTAGGGAAAGTGAGAGAAATCTCCCTTTTAAAGTGAAGCAAACACAGCGTGAAGCCAGAGAGTAAGGCAAAGAAACAGACAGGGAGAGACAGACAAAACTGCCTGTAGAAAACTGATCTTTCCATGTATTTTAAAGCAAAAGCTGAGTGATATACTTGACTTATAAGCGTAATATTTTACACCTTTTTTAGAAAACCAAAAGGCAATTCTTACCTAAAAGCGGGGGAAAAAAATAAAGCCATCTTATTTTTTCAAAAAGAGAATTTCTTAGTAAGGTTTGCACAGCTTGAGGAATCTGGTGCTTGTGAGTGATGCAAGATAACACTTTCTTGTAATTTTATATAGTAAGCAAAGATTTAGAATATTTACAGACCACCCTGAGTAAGAACGTCACTGGATTCTAGGAGCATGCTCATAGCAGAACATTCATCTTTAAAAAAAAAAAAGGTCCAATGGCCCTCAGGCCATATATGGCTATAGGGGAAGGTATGCCTTTGACCTCCCAGTGCCTGCAGAATTAGAGCACGAAGTCATTACAGCCTACTGAAAGGATTTTCTTTCTTTAATTTGTTATAATGAGTACCTTTCTTTCAGATCTGGCCTGCAACTACACTGAAACACTAAGGTTCTCCACATTCTAATCTCTGACAGAAAGATATCGGAAAGACACTTGTATTGCTTTGAGTGACAGTCTGCTGGGTGGGTGGGTGTGGGCTAGGATTCAGTGTAAAACAAAGTTTTTCCATCATTTGCACACCAGCAAACTATATTGCTTTGGTATCTGGGTGCTGGTGGCTTGCTCTGTGCTCATGGGCTAACATAGAAGGGAGCTCTGTGTATTATATTTTTGACCGTATACAACCAGTCTGGTATAAGTTCCTTTTTTTGATTTATGGGTGGGTCTTGAAACAGTCAGAATTTCTTATTGAAATTGATATAGGAACGTTCCAAGCTTTCAGTCAAGAAGAATTCCTTTCATTTTTATTCTATGCAATGTAATTGTAATGAATTACAGTATTCCACTATTTATATTCTCAGCATACACTTTCACAGAAGTTCCCTGTCATTCTGCATTAGTTAACAGATGCTACAATGTCTGATCTTAAAGATTTTGTGGCCCTGTGTATTTTTCCCATTACTCAGGCAGCTAGATTTCCCCCCCCATTGGTTATTTCCTCCCTGGGAATAAAGGCAGTTTTGCTAAAGCGTTAACTCTTTCGTGGTTTCACTTGCTCTAGCATAGTGAATCAGTAAACAAAACCGATGATACCACATTTGTCTGAAAGAGCGCTCATTCCTACTTACTTACAGATTGAAGGTTGTTCAGTTAGCTCTTTCTGAAATGCTAAGAATATTCTTCTAAAAAATATTCACAGTACTTACTTTTCTATCAAGCAACTCCTTACGGCAAAAGATGCCAGGCAACTTATGCAGCATTATTTTCTATCAGCAGGGATATATAACCAACATTACACCGTATGTTTACCTACAAGTCATAATCTACTTGGGGTACAGGTTTCTAAATATTTTATTTTAGGATACCAGCTCAATTTGTTTTTAATGGAATGGAATGCCTTTGGTTTTATTCCTTGCTGGATTACTGAAGTATGCAATATAATTCTGCAGTCTAACAATATTACTATTCTAGGAAAGATAGTATTGTGCAAAAGTCTCCTTATGCTTTGAGTTCTACGGTCATTGTAATTCATTAAGTCTGAGCTATTTTAACAGAGTCCCAGGGAGCCTTAGATTTGGTGATAATTTATAATATCTAGGTATGTATTACAATAAGTAGGTATTTATTTTAAGGATAGGTGAATATAACCTGCCGCGTCAGATTTAGGAGATTGGCAATTCCAAACCAAGGTCAGCTGTACGGCTTCCTTGACCTTGGTCAAAAAAAAGCTGGTGCTATTTTATTCATATCAACAAATCAACGATCAGTACATGGTACTCTTTGTGTGCATTAATCCACTCATCGATTCAAAGAGTGTTCTTAGTTGTCTTGCAGTAGAGTTACAGAGGCTCTTAAGGATCACCTCTCGCCCCCAAGAAGGTCTGGAGTTCTGGTAGGCACCTTGCTGAAAATGTGGTCAAACGCTTACAGGTTCTGTCTTCACCCAGCGTGCTCATGGGTATGGTTAACTTAAGTAAAATTCTCTTCTGTTTGATACCAAGAAGTAAGGTCACAGTATATCCTTCAAGTGTAGGATTGCCTATGCTCATTCAGAAGTGACTCACTAGTACCTTCTCACATCTGATTCTGCAGGGCAGAGGGGAGAGCAGCAAAAGCAAATGTTGTCAGGAGGGAAACTTGACTGAACTAAAGCCTTCATAATCCTAGATCTCATCCTGAAGCTCACACATTTTAAGGATTTACATCCCAAGGCACACACAAGACCTGCAGACACGTAATACTTCCTGAGGTTATTTGAAAAGATATACTTTCAACCTCAGATAGTGGTAAATAAAATCTATACTAGTCTATTGCTAACCTTTCTGATTGCAGAAGATCTATTTCCCAGAATTGTTTACAAGGAAGCAGAAAAGACAAACTAAAACAAGATTCCTGAGAATATTTAAATTTTGGAAATTTCGAAAACTCTTTGGATTACATGATACAGGTTAAAGGTTCGAACTTCAGAAAACTCATGGAGCAAGTTATGGCTTATTCAATATGGGGGGCTTTCAGACAGTGTTCCTGAGAGCCTCAGGAAGAGGTGAGGCTGGAGTGGAGATGGAAGAGGGGCCAGGAGAGAAAATTCTGCCCCTTGGACCACATGACTGTACCTTTGGCTATCGTATGTATACCTCGAAGGTCACCATAAGACTTCGTTTGACAAAGGATTCTCAAAGAGAGAAGGAAGTGCTACAGAATACGCATTCTAGATTAATGTGTTACCAGAGGAATTACAGAAATCCAGAATAACTATTTTTAGCAAGAGGGTTCATTTTTTTTCCAAATAAAAACCTATGAAGACTATCAGAATTTTCTTGATATTTGAACAAACTTTTAGTATTCATTATGGAAATGTGAATCAGTTATTACCCCACAGAAGAAAATAAGAAATAAGTACTATAGTGAGGATTTTATAACAAAACGACAAAAGAGAGAAGTGTGTTAATGTAAAAATAATTGTTCTTTGGGTTATAAATGTAATATATTTTCATTGTGGAAAAATTTTCATACACAGAGAAATATTTTTAAGGCAATATCAAATCATCTATAGGCCCATTGTTAGTTTTTCTGTGAATGCATGGATGTAGGAACATAATCAATACTGTAACGAATACACTTTTGTGGCCTGTGTTTTTGATTTAACATTGTCTTGCATAGTTTCTCATGCTTAAAAAAAATCTTTACTGAAGGAGGAAATAGAAAGGACAGAATCGAAGCAAGTTTTCATTGGTCTAAAATTTTAGAAGCGTGAAACAGGGAGTTTAGCTCGTTACAAGTTCCTTCACTTCTCTATTTGAACAGCCGCAGGTAGCAAGCAGTATTTGCCTTGAAGCTAATATTTTCTTGGAGATGGGAGCCTTAGTGGTCCTAGGTCTCTGGAAATTTAATCTAGTCTATCTTAGGGATATTGTCCCCATTTGTCTACCCTTTGCTTTCCTAATTTCTTTTTCCATTATCTTATAAAGAAAATAGTTATAAAATAAATAAAAGGCAATTTCCACTGTGAGGAGAAAAGCCAAATAATCAGTTAGAAAAGAATTGTCTTAATGAACTGCTAAGCCTAAATTAGACTTCCTGATATAAACTAAAATAAAATGCCCACAGCTTGTGATAAATGAATGAATATTGCACAAATTAAGCAAAAGATTATCTAGTCTTCTGTGAGCTAAAAAAAGGCAAGATTTCCCAACCAGAGGCCAGAGGAAATGGGTTTGGGGGATGGGTAGAGTCACACAATTGCTTAAGTGTGAAGGTCCTCTAGGATTTTCTCCAAATATATTTTAGATTAGGTGCCAAAGAATCATTAGATCTATTTAAAGTTCACAGCTACTACAAGTATTAAACACGTTGGGATAAGAAACAATCTGTCCATCACCCTACAGAGAGAATTCAAGGAATTAAAAGTTTGCCTAGTGGTAATCATAATCTAGTAGGTTAAAATATCCCTTCTCTAGCTTCTTTGTACTCATTCTCTCTCTCTCTCTCTCTCTCTCTTTTCAGCTTTTTCCCTAACTAGATTACCCTCCATTTGCTGTGGAAACTACGTCAGCATGATTACCTCTTTTTTTTTTTTTTTTTTTTTTTTTAATTTTTGGCCACACTGCGTGGCTTGTGGAATCTTAGTTCCCTGACCAGGGATCGAACCCTCACCCTCAGCAGTGAACGCACGGAGTGCTAATGACTGGACCACCAGGGAATTCCCAGCAAGGTTACCTTTTAATTATCATATTAAGTTTTAGACTTTACATCCTCCCTAACATCTCTTAACGCTTCCCATTTACTCAGAAAGCAGCCTGTAAATCCTTTATCGTAAGTGTACAAAAATTGCCTTTTTACATGTCTTTCCCCACCTACATTACACATATCTTGAGAACATCATTTTTTCCCAGCGTCCAGTGGAGTCCGAGTCATTGAGTAGGTGCTCAAAAATAATTATTAAATAAATGAATAAACAAATGATAAATAAATAAATAAATGGAATAAATGAATAGAAAAAGGAATAAAATTTTGTATAACTGAGATGTTGCCGTTATAGTGATGGCACGGCACTTTGGTCAATTCTTTTTGGGCAATAACCTAGCATGTTAAACTCGACATGACCAGGTGAATTCCACTCCGTTAGCTGTAACCATTAAAACATCACCTGCAGTCAAACATACCTTTCAGTCTCTGTGTGTTGTTTCAGAGAACTAAGGACCTCAGCCTAGAGGCTTTCTTTTGGATAAACCATCATTAAGGGTTAATGACCCAATGCCTTGCTTTAGGCCAAAAACTATTTCTAATCAGTCATTAGCCTCCCCTTACTTGTCCTGAAACTCTGATTATTGCTTAATTTAAGCACAAACTACTATGCAGGCAGAACATTGCCTATCTCTGTCCTTTAAACATAATGAGCACAGATTTCAGCGAATTTAATCAGTTGTTTACATACAAGTTATTTCTTGGCAATAACGGAAATTGTGTCCTTCACTTTTATAAAAATGTAAGCATAGTGTCCTAAGAGGTCAGATCATATTGGTTATTTCCTCCATGAATCAACATCATTATATTTAAGATTAAATATTTTTAAAGTTACAAATTGGATAACATTTTATTTTAACGTTCTGCCATGTTACTCTCTATTTTGTTTTCTCTCGAAGCACAAATTTGATTAGTTCTTGAAATACATAGTAGCAATTATCTAATGACAATGTGACCCATGTTTCTTCAGGCAATTTGATACCATATGATTTCAGAAATACCTTGGGTTCCTAAATTAGTAACAGAAAATGTATCATGGATTTTTCCAGAGTTTTGTTTTATAAATATTTACTGCAGCACAAAACTTTGTTATACTTCTTGAGTCTACTTGATAATCTCCTGATTAGACCATCCCATGCTTGGAGAAGCCAAAGAAAATGTGTGGAGCCTGACAAAGGCAAATAGACTGTATTTCTTTCAAAATTCTATTTTTTTCAATAGCTTGTGGGGTTTTTTTCTGATAAAATAAACGATTTAGACTAACAAGGCACTCATTGATCTTTGACCTTTTCAGCCACATCAAAAGCATCTTAAAAGCCAATTAGTGGAAATATAGAGGAAAGGTCATTTTATTATAGCACTCAGCATTGGAACCATAATATTTTACATAGATTCACATTATCCCATGGCTTTCATTAGAAAAATAGAAAGAAAAACACTTCAATCATAAAGTAGGTGATATTCTGCATGCACAAATGGTGTTACTCTTCCTCATTTGGATACAGTAATTTTTTAGCATGGCCGATGCACAACGATCTCTGGGAAACGCTCTCTTGATTATCTCTTTTGATGTAGAACAGGGACAACCCTGATAAATGATGTCTATTGATAATCCTCAAGCCTCATTTTAGACACTGGCTTTAATTACTTTCTCACAATAACCCTTCACCAGAGGATTTCAGAAGAAGAAATACATATAAGATGAAACATTAGCTTTTATTCTCTGTCCTCCTTTTCTTCTTTGAGAGTGTGGATTTGTAGGCAGCATAACACAGAGGAAAGGAAAATCGAGGACTCTGATGACTTCAGAATCAAGCCCTCAGAAATTAAAATAATTATTTGATTATTCAATATATTTGTAATTAAATTTCTAAAATTAGGTGTTTCAAGAAGCATTCATTCATTTGTTTTTCTGATTTGATTTGAGGATCTGCAATCTGCAAGGCCCTGGGCTAGATATACTTTGAATATATAATAATAGAAAATACATCATTACAACCCTTAGAAAATTATAGTTTACCGGAGGATATTCCTACCTGGTTAATCCTTTGCTATGTTGTACTGGGGCATGATATCTTTCTGTCAGTTTAATAAGAAATGGTAGAAATCATTTAGATTTTGGTAGCAGATATTGTCCTGTGACACAGAGAACCAATTCATCTTATTTAAAAATGAGAGTATCAGAGTTTTCTCTAAACAAGACGTTATCTTTGTATATAGGACAGAAAAGAAAACAAGTATACAAAAAAAAAAAAAAAAGGAAACAAACAAACCCTTGATCAGAAACCTAAATATATCCTAAAATAAAGCATAATGCCATAATGCTGTAATGTAAAAAGCATGTGGAGCTGGTGGAATAAAGTCTCCAAGGTCACTTGTAACATACAAGTATCGGGTATTGAAAAACTGTATTAGACTTTGATTTTCTGAGCAAGAATTTCCAGTCTTTTCCTGAAAGCTTTTCCTTTAAAGTACAAGCAGACCACATTCATCAAAACCAGATGCTAATGTCTCTCTGCTCAGTTTCAGTTATCAATATCAAGTTTGAAAGATCCAAAACATTTTTGTAAAAATGGACTATGCCTGTGATCAGGCCATATTCACCAGGGTTGACATGAGCCAAGGTCCATAAATGCCTTTGAAACAAAAAAGAAAATCAAGGTCATCAAACCATGTTTTTCTCTTTAATTTTTTTGAGTCAAAAAATTAGTTGTTCAAGAAATTTCACATACATGTGCAGCATGCACGCACACACACACATTTGCACACACGTATTTTAGTTAAGGTCTGCTAAACATTAGGTCAGGAGAGAAGCCAAACTTCCTGATTTGGTTCCTTTGAAAACTGCTGACACTGAACGAATCAGCCCTTCAAACTCTGGTTGGCTCTGTTGGCCACAGTGTGTCCATATGATGGTTTGTGCAGTCAACAATCAAGACCACTGGTGTTGCCACTCCCACAGTCCTGAGTGGATGGGGCAAACCACGAGTTAGAACGCCACAGCTAGTACCAATGCGTTGGTAGAGATGGGATCATGTTGTATGGTAATATCTTCAAAAGAATATTGAAGTCCTTGAGCTGCTTTGATGTCCTTCCCTCAGGCATCCGAAAGTCTAACCATATACAATTTCCTCCAGCTATATTTGAATATTCTACATAAAAGTCTTTCCTTTCCTCTTAGAGAGTAAGACTAATGGCAATGGTATCTTGGACAAAATTTCATAGTTTTTTAAAAGGCATTTGGACACTTGATTTGAGGCTTTTAAAATTTACTTCAGCTATAGAATTTCAAAGAGACAAGTAATCCAATTTAGAAAATACATGGATTCACTTATTGGCATAGAAATTATCAAAAACACCAACTAGGTGCTAATATTCTGGTATAACATAGGAGAGCAGGTAGTATAATTTAGTGCTACATGTATATTAAATGTGAGCATCTATATTAAATGTGATCTAAACACTATTTAGAATTTTAACCTTAGAGATAGATAAGTGCTGTATTAGACGTTAAGTATGCAACGGTAAACCAATCAGGAGCTTTGTCTTCATAGAGCTTACAGCCATTAAACAAGCACAAAAGTAATAAACACAAAAATAAACAAGTAAATAAATAAATGGTAATATGTACAATGAAGAAAATAAACAGGCCACAGAAGCACTTTTTAAATTTTGTAGGTCACAGATGATGTGATGGTGAATTTGATGTGTCAGTTTGACTGGGCCATGGGGTCTCTAGATATTTGGTTAAAAAATTATTCTGGGTGTGTCTGTGAGGGTGCTTCTGGATGAGATTAACATCTGAATTGGTTGGCTAAGGGAAAAAAGCAGATTGCTCTCCCTTATGTGGGTGGGCCTCATCCAATCAGTTGAAGGCCTGAATAGAACAAAAAGTTCAAGAAAGAGAAAACTCCTCCTGCCTTACTGCCTTCTAGCTGGGACACCAGTTTTTTCTGCCTTCTGACTTGAACTGAAATATCAGCTCTTCCTGGGTCTCAAGTCTGCCAGCAGTTGCACCAGAACTACATTATTGGCTCTCTTACTTCTCTAGCTTGCTGACTGCAGATCCTGGGATTGGTCAGTCTCCATAATCACGTGAGCCAATTCTTTATAATGAATCTCTCTCTCTCTCTCTCTCTCTCTCCCTCCCTCCCTCCATCTATATAGTATATATATTTGTAATATATACATTATATATATAAATACACACAACCTGTTGGTTCTGCTTCTCTGCAGAACCTTAAGTAATACAGATGATATCTCTTAGGAAGTCTCACTTGATCTGAGATGTGGAAGCTAAATAGAAATGAACAAAGTGAAGAAAGTGCAAAGCATTTGTAAAATTCTTGAATTGAAAATAGCCCTAAGTGGCTGAAATTTAGTGGAAAACTCTATGTTATGAATTTTGTTTTTGTAAGTGTAATTATGAAAGGTTTTTGAGCAGGGCCATGACGTGTGCTTATATTTTAAAATATATATTACCCTTAAAACATTTTATATTTTTAAAATCAGCTCACTGGAACGAGTGATTGGAGAACAGAGTAAAAGTGCAAGTGAGATAAGACAGGAAGGGGGTAGCAGCAGAGATGGAGTAAATAAAGTGTAGACAGGTTTTGGAGGTAAAGTCATCAAAACTAGCTTATGGTTGAGGAAGACAAGGGAGAAGGAGGCCGTGTGAAAGATAACTTTCATGTTGATTGCTTGAGCAGGTGGGTTGAAACAATTGGACGAAGAGCAGATTTGTGGAGGAATAACAATAATGAATTTGGGGCATTCTTGTTTTTTGGCTGGGCCGTGCAGCTTGTGGAATCTCAGTTCCCCGACCAGGGATTGAACCCGGGCCATGGCAGTGAAAGCCTGGAATCCTAACCACTAGTCCACCAGGGAACTTCCTATTTTCTAAATGTAATCATCCAAATGGTGATTTCCAAAAGAATTGCATATAGAGATCTGAAGGTCAGGAAAGAGGTCTTGATTGGAGATCTGTCTTTAGGACACATAGACTTATACATGGCATTAAAGGCATGGCAATGGTTGAGATCACCTAGGGAATAAGCCGAGTCAGAGAAAAGAGCCTAGAGCACTGAGCCCAAATTTAAAATCTGGGAAGAGAGTGAACCCACAAACAATACTAGAAGGGGCCAGTAAGCAACACCAGGAGAGTGTGGGGTCACAGTCAAATGAAGAAAAGATGTTGTAAAGAATAGAGGAGGTAAGGGCCTTCCCTGGTGGCGCAGTGGTTGAGGGTCCGCCTGCCGATGCAGGGGACACGGGTTCGTGCCCTGGTCTGGGAAGATCCCACATGCCGCGGAGCAGCTGGGCCCGTGAGCCATGGCCGCTGAGCCTGCGCGTCCGGAGCCTGTGCTCCGCAACGGGAGAGGCCACAACAGTGAGAGGCCCGCGTACTGCAAAAAAAAAAAAAAAAAAAAAGAATAGAGGAGGTAAGGGCCTTCCCTGGTGGTCCAGTGGTAAGGAATCCGCCTTACAATGCAGGGGACGCGGGTTCGATCTCTGGTCAGGGAAGATCCCACATGCGTGCCACAACTAGAGAGAAGCCCGCGAGCCTCAACTAAGACCCAAAACAGCCAAAAATAAATAAAAGAGATAAATAATAATAAATCTTAAAAAAAAAAAATAATGGAGGAGGCAAGAGTGTTAAAGTGTTACCAGTTCCTGAGAACCGATAAGAGAACACTACAATTTGGCGGAAGGAGATAATCGGAGGTGGGAAAAGAAACCCATAAAGAGAGATCACCATATCTAGTAGAGTGAAAGACTACTCTAGTAAATAGTTCTCTCAAGACTGATAGGATCATGTCACAACCAAAGGAACAGATTCAAAGAAAATCCAAACATAGAAGAATTCTATACATAATTTCTGGAATTGCCAGCTTTTCGAAAATGTACCATTTTTCTATATGTACCATTTCACTGTGAACATTGATGTGCTAGAAATATAGCTAAATAGGTAGTTTTTTCTGTATAGTTAAACTCGAATTGCCTGTAAAGAAGAAAGTGTACCAAAACTACTAAAAAGTTTCATAGAAAATCTAATTCAAATAAAGTTCTGATCATAACAGTGTAATTAGGCCTAGAGCTATTCCTCTGCCATTAACAGGTAGAAAACTGGAAAGAATGTGTGGAACAATTGTTCACAGACATTGAGATGACGGGATATGTAGAACTGTAATCCTGGAGAGACAGGAAACTAAAAGGTAAGCCCTATGCTAGCCCTGCCCCTCTGCCTAGAGGGATGTTCTTATCATGGTGTGAAGAGAGAGATCTCAAACAGAGCACAGGTGTATTACTGACTTGAGGAGACAGAGAAGTTCAGAGAGCCTGAGGCAACTGGAATTCGAGAAGCAGAGAATTGGAAGGGAGGGAGAAACCCGTGGAAGAGCTTAAGAACACTCCTTAGGCGTCTGCTTAAGCCTTTGGCTGAATATGAAGCCATACATACATAGTGTGAAACTCAGTGGGTCTGAGCAAAGAAAGTGCAAGGGATTTGTAAGCTGAATAATTCCCAGACTGGGAGACAGTCACGTACAAATATCCACGGTGGAGAGATTTCTTTAACGCTTGAGAAATTCAGTAGAGATTTCAGAAATGTCATGACTAAGTAGAAAGCCTAAACTAGCACTAGAGTAGCCCTCATTAAGCTTAATAACTGTTCTTGAAAAGATCGAGATGATCTGCAAGTAACTAAACTGCTTGCCAGTGTGTGTGTGTGTGTGTGTGTGCGTGTATGTGTATTTAATGGGATTGAACTAAAAAGAGAAGACTGGCATAAGCCTAAAGAATTATTATCTAACTGGAAGTAGAAACAGTTCCTTTTACCTTTACTATTAATTTTATATTAGACTTATTTTTGATGCAGTGTCTTATGTCTGGCAACTTATAAAGAAGGGACATAAAAATAGTTAAATAATTAATAATTAATGCACATATCCAAGGAAAGTAAAATTAGAAAAGTAATTTTCTTTAGAACAGTTTGTGACATTGTGGATTAATTTATATGAGCCTTATTTGGAATGACTCCTTTCAGAAGCTGAAAATTCCAGATGTTCACATTGCAACCTCCAACGTTTAGCTCATTCATTTATTCATTCAGCAAACATGTATTCATTACCTACCATGTGCTAGGCCCTGTACTAGACTGAGGTTACAAGGATGGAGAAGACAAAGACCCCACTGCAGCATTCCTAAACACTGGTTTTGAGAGATTATCAGTGGGGTGAATCGCACTTTTGTTAGTAAAGCACTGAAGCATATAAATTATATTATTTTAAGGAGCTCCCTGTTAGAAACATATACCGTTTTAGGTAGGACAGAATAAGGTGAAGTAACAGCCCTTGGACATAATTCTAGATGTGCCCATAAAATGTCACACATATGAATGTGTCTGTCATGTATTTAGCCCCAGAAATAAAACGAAGAGCTCGTGTGGGAGAGGAAAATGCATATGTGAATAAACTGTTATGGACAGAATAACAGAGTACAGTAGCATCCAGGTGAGAAAGCCATAGCAAAGGCTTTGTACGGAAGATCATTCTTGATGTAGGAGGCAAATGGGTGTTTGCTCTCTGGACAAGACATCAGTGAAGAAGAGGGTGTTTGGCACAGATGTGAATATGGGACGGGGTAATGGAGCAGGGGAAGGAGACACAGTGGCAGCATGATCAGAGAGACTGACTGAGGCTGGATCAGAGCATTCCCATGCCATGCCATACTGAATTTGGACTTATTTTTGTAAATGATAGGAAAATTACCGAATCATTCTGAGCAGGCAAATACTGGTGAGAGTTAGAGAGAATTACATTTTGCAAAGGTTTCTCTGGAGGTGTTTTGCACAGTGAATGAAGGCATGGAGACAAGTAAGGCCCAGCTTAAAAAAAAAAACAACAGTACTGTAATAAAACTGTTAAGAGACAGCAAGGACCTAAGGCCATCTCAGTGGTAGAGAAGGAGGGGACTGACTATCTGTTGATCATTAAGACATAGAACAGACTTGTGATTGCCAAGGGGTAGAGGGGTGGGTGAGGGTGAAGTGGGAGTCTGGAGTTAGTAGATGCAAACTATTACATTTAGAATGGATGGACAAGGTCCTACTGTATAGGACAGGGAACTATATCCAATGTCCTGGGATAAACCATAATGGAAAATAATATTAAAAAAATGTATATATATATATATATGTATAACTGAGTCACTTTTCTGTACAGCAGAAATTAACACCACACTGTAAATCAACTATACTTCAATTAAAAAAAGGAAAAAACAGACTTGGTCCTGTTGGAATGTGACTGGTGACAGAAGAGCAGCTGGCCGGGGTGACTCAGCTTTTGGACCTGGGGCATTTAATTGGGTGAAGAGTGGTCTCGTTAAGCACAATATGCAATAGGCCAACACGTTTCTAGTGATTTCAGAAACCAGTGAGGCTAGCAGACAGTGATACTTGCTTATCATTGAAGTAGAACACGGAAGAGGTAGTTCTCTGGGATATCCAAGAAGAGTGTTTCACAGGTATCTTGCATCCTTGGTTCTAGCTACTGGCTGAGCAAGTGTCTCATAGACACATACATTAATGCTGAGGGACCAGCTCAGATCCTGGGCTAACAATCTTCTTTCTCCTGTGGCTGAAAAAATATTGATACTGTGAACCAGAATTCAGTGGATAGTCTACCCAAGGTACTCAAAAAGTTATTTTAAGTTCTTATTATTCTGGGACTACCTACCACGTGTTCTTAAGCAAGTCTCTGAACCTCACTTTTCCGTGAGAATGCTGAACTAGATGGTTCCTGCATTCCCTGTTTGGCTCTTTTAAAAAAAATTGTACTGTGTTGGGCAACAAAAAGAGACCTCGTTATTGAATAAGTGGAGTGGGTGTGCCTATGTGAATAAAGTGGGTACTCCATTTCTTCCAAAATGTGATAGGGGGTTTTGTCAGTTGAAGGCTGCCTTTTTATGGCTATCACATCCATTTTCCCAGCAATTTTTTTAAATTTTATTTTTTATTGAAGAACAGTTTATTTACATTGTTGTGTTAGTTTCTGGTGTACAGCAAAGTGATATATATATATATATATAATATATATGTGTGTGTGTGTATATATATATATATATATATTCTTTTTCAGTTTCTTTTCCATTATAGTTATTACAAGATATTGAATATAGTTCCCTGTGCTCTACAGTAGGTCCTTGTTGTTTATTTTATATATAGCGGTGTGTATCTTTTTTTTTTTTTTTGCAGTACACGGGCTTCTCACTGCTGTGGCCTCTCCCGTTGCGGAGCACAGGCTCCGGACGCGCAGGCTCAGCGGCCATGGCTCACGGGCGCAGCCGCTCTGCGGCATGTGGGATCTTCCCGGACCGGGGCACGAACCCGCGTCCCCTGCATCGGCAGGCGGACTCTCAACCACTGCGCCACCAGGGAAGCCCAGTGGTGTGTATCTTTAATCCCAAGCTCCTAATTTATCTCTCCTCATCCCTCTTTCCCCTTTGGTAACCATAAGTTTGTCTCTATGTCTGTGAGTCTATTTCTGTTTTGTAAACAAGTTCATTTGTATAGTTTTTTTAGATTCCACATACAAGCAATATCATATGATATTTGTCTTTCTCTGTCTGACTTACTTCACTTAGTGTGATACTCTCTAGCTGCGTCCATGTTGCTGCATCATCCAGCATTTTAACCCAAGGATAGTTTTTACTTTGGGGAACTGTTACCTCCAGAATGCCAAACATCAAAGTTACCGATAAGATAGTCCAAAAGCAGAAATCAAATAGTCAAGGGTACATATTTACTACTCATTCGTTCCATAAAATAAAAATAAAACATCTTTTCCTTTCCTAAATCTAATTTGGGGCTTGCCCAAAAGCTCAGAATCAATCTACCCTTTCTTATGAAAAGGACCAGGCAAAACCCTGAAGAGAGTTTGAACATTTGGCAATGTTGTTCTGGACTTTTTTAAGGTTATCTTCACAGAAGCAATGTGGGTTAAGGGAAAATAGTGTGTGATTTCTTTTTTTTTTTTTTTAATGTTAACACTCAAGGGAATGACTTTGGCATTGCTGCCTCTAGGACCATCAAGATATCATTTCCCTTCTCCTGTTCATACAATTGTATATACAAGAAAACCAGGGCTTCATTTATGGTTTTGCTGCTTCTCCCCTTGGGACTTGCCAGTGTTCTCAATTTAAAGCTAAGGCGTAAGTACAATGGGCTGACTTTGGCTTAACTATAAAGTCACATATTTGCAAATATATAAGAAAAATGTTGAACTGATTCTGACAGCCCACAAACTATTCAGTTTCAGTTGATAGCTCTACTTTATTCAAATCCATTGCATGTTTTAAATTCTTAATATGCATGTTTGTGAATGGGAATTGAAGAATTTGTGGCAACCTTAAACATATGGGAATTCTGTATAACTCTGAATTAGCCTTTTTTGATGTTATGAGTCTTACTTGGTGTTATTTTCACGCGGATAAGTTAGGTCTGCTATTGGTATAAACTCCTGAATGCTGAATTTAGCGGTGGGTCTGTAAGTAACAAAATTCCAACTCACTTTCATTCTCCACTGATGGTCTATCTGCAAGGTGGTTAGGGACCATATTTCTGTAGGGTTTTGGCTTTCCAAATATGTTGGCAGTTCTTGGCCTCCACTCAGATTCTGGCTGGTATGGAATTTGTTTTTCTTTGAAGGTTACTCCAAGGCTTGAGTAGAATGATTTGTATCTGGGTCTGTTTCGCTTCTCAGGTGGTATCATACTCCCTTGCAGAGACTTTGCCAGGAATAACCTCTGCTGGAAGGAAAGGAGCAGGGAGGCAGGGAAAGAGGGAGAAGGGGGGAAACAGAGCCTATCAGACTGCTTTTGTATTTCAAATTTTGGAAAAGAAAGCAGGACCTACTGTGGAATTCACTTAAATAAATATTCCATTGCCTAGATAATCATACTCAAGTGTTTTGGTACAAGATGAGAAAGATATAGCTTAATGTTATTCATAGATGGCTACAAGTGCAATTATTAGCTCACAATGTGATCTGCTGCATAAAACGAAGGCTATATTAGGCTGCACTGATGGAAACACAGTGCCTGAATCACAGAGTGCAGTGGTCCATCTGGATGCGACTGCTTTCACACTGCTTTGAGGGACTGCATTGAATCCAGCTACCACAATCGAAAGAGGATCACGACAAATTAGAACATATCTGAAAATGGCCACCGAGTAGCCCTAGCACAGAAGGCATGATTTTTGAGAAAGGGTGAGAGAAAGTCAACATATTTATCTCAGACCCAAGAAGGACTCGATGGCATTTCTGAAAGGGTTTTTGATTGATACCTGAGTCAGAATCACTTCAGATGCTCTTTTAAAACTTGGGTTTCTTGGCTCTACCTGTGAATATTGTGGGCCAGTTGGGGGTGGGCAGATATACTTCTTAAAGAAGTTTCCAGATAATGTTTTTGCACACAAGCATTTGCAAGCTATTGGAATAGAGAAGCTGAGAGCAATCTTCCAGGGACAGATGGGCTATCATACTGTAGACCCAGTGGGTAAAGCATGTGCTTAGGTCCAAGTATGGAGCTAAAGCCACATGGAGACAGATTTCAGTACAATTAACCCCTTGAAATCACGAACACTTTTTCATCAGAAACGGTTTTACTTTCTTCTGTATACCCTCATTTCTTAACAAAGTGAATTAACTTCACGGATGCTAATTAAATATTGTGGAATGGATGGATGGAGTAACTCTTTGATTAGGGTGACCGTATATTCGGGTTCCATAGGGCTGTTCTTGGTTTACACCTGGTAGGCCACTGTCCTTTCCAGTTTAGCATTTGTCCTGAATTTCTCATTTTTAAGCAAAATATTATTATTATTACTAGTGGCATTGAAATAAGACAGGATAGGTTTAGCTTGTGTCCACTTTGTACTTCCAGTTTCTGCCATGGTCTCCACCACTGCTTGTGGGGTGAATGTAAGAGAACAGAGCCGTCCCTTTTCACATTTGGTGAAATCTGAACGGTGACCAACAGTGACGCCCTGTCTTTTCCCTGTCCTTTCCAGCTGTAACATAAACACTTCCCTTTATAGAACAGTGGGCAGAAAGCTCACTGATAAAATGAGTACCTTGGGACCCAAACAGCTGAGGGCAGCTAATGTGATCCAGCCTTAGATGTTAAAGAGGTAAGCAGTGGATGCCGCTCTCCTTGCAGGCTGCTTGGTGTACCAACCGACTATGCCTTTACCCATGCTTGGCTGGCAAGGGACACAAAGCTGCCAGGCCACCAGTTAGCAAGGCCAGAGGACAGTGTGGAAAATTATAAGCTAGGTGTGCATAGGTATGTGCAGGAAACAAAAGTCGAGCCATTCTGGGCTTCCCTGGTGGCGCAGTGGTTGAGAGTCCGCCTGCTGATGCTAGGGGACGTGGGTTCGTGCCCCGGTCCGGTAAGATCCCACATGCCGCAGAGCGGCTGGGTCTGTGAGCCACGGCCGCTGAGCCTGCACGTCCGGAGCCTGTGCTCCGTAACGGGAGAGGACACAACAGTGAGAGGCCCGCGTACCGCAAAAAAAAAAAAAAAAAAAAAAAAGTTGTGGTAAAAGACTGTTGAATAAAAGAAATTCATTTGACATGGTACATGAAACTTTTCTCTTTGCTGCCATCAACAACCCAGTATTAGAAATATCAAGCCTCTAAAGAAGTACTTTGTAAATTACCTAAATATCCTTAATAGCAGGGGACTTATTATAAGGAATGCCTCTCAATTTTCGTTACAGCCTTTTCAATCAATTAAAATCATTAATCGAAGTATTCAACAAATGAAAGTTTTAGACAAGCTTGTGAAGCTTTAAGGAAATTGCAATAATTGAACAAAGCTTGCAAACCAGAAGATGTTGAAATTGATCCCTATAGAAGCAAAGGAGCAACAGAACAAGTTAGCCAAGATTTCATTTTGAAATATCTCATATTGTGAGAAGAATCATTTGACCAAGCCCCTCCTTGCATTGGAAAAATTTCTATTCTAAATGAGAAGAGAATAAAATTGAGAAAGCTTACTATTTTGCAGCATCTAAATTTGGTGAAACATTTAAAAGAATCATAAGTAGAACTTAGATATATGAAAGAAAAATACCGTGAATGGAGGCAAAAACATAGCACCTGTGAAAATATTTACACATTTCAGTACAGAAAAAAATTGGAATTGAGAATTTCCTTTGGTAGAATTTGCTCTGAGCTTACCAGGCAATTCAGCATGTACGTGTATTTATTTCCCAATTATAAAAATCATGGTATACAGAGAAGAGTCAATAGATAACGTCAATAATTTCAAATGCATTCACACTAAAATGTAACTTTGAGGGAGACTGAAGACAATTTTGTTTTTAAAGTTTTAAATATTAAGACCAATGTTGAAAATAAAATGAAAATAATATTTGGAAAATAATGCTCCTCAGAAAGTTTCCAGTGACACATTTTTAGAGATAGATACAGCTAGGAAACTAATGCAGGAATGCATACAAAAAAGGATTATTTGGACTATGTGACTTTTAAAAAATTAATTTATTTTATTTATTTATTTTTGGCTGTGTTGGGTCTTGTTAGCTGTGCATGGGCTTTCTCTAGTTGTGGCAAGTGGAGGCTACTCTTCGCTGTGGTGCATGGGGTTCTCATTGCGGTGGCCTCTCTCATTGCGGAGCATGGGCTCTAGGCGTTCAGGCTTCAGAAGTTGTGGCACACGGGCTTAGTAATTGTGGCTCACAGGCTCTAGAGCGCAGGCTCAGTAGTTGTGGCGCACGGGCTTAGTTTCCCCGTGGCATGTGGGATCTTCCCGGACCAGGGCTCAAACTCATGAACCCTGCATTGGCAGGCAGATTCTTAACCACTGCACCACCAGGGAAGCCCAGACTATGTGATTTTTAAAAATAATAATATAATGGCACATTTTAAATAGTGCTTTAATTTACTTCGATGTCTTGGTTTTTGTTTTTAAGCAAAATATTTTTTCCAAATAGTTTTTGAATACGACTATTTTTAGGGTTCCCCAATTTACTAAGACCAATTTGTCAATCAATAAACATTTGAAAAATTATATAATTTAGTTAGTTTTAGTGCCTCTCTCCTTATACTTTCAAATGTGTCACAGTTTTGCTGAAGAATCGTGTGATCATCCTATTTTTAGTGGTTAATGAGAGTGGGATTAGGCTGAAACAGAAAGCAGTGGGCACCTTGTCCCAAGAAATTGTAAGGAACAGGATACAATGATCTGGATGAGGGACGACACATCTGAATCAGGAGAGAAGCTGGTCTAGATCACTGGATTTCAATCTTCCATATCCTGCCTGTACAATAATTTCATTTTTGAGGATATTTGTGCAGGTGAGAAAACCAAAATTATCTTTCAAAAATTTTTACTCATCAAGTAAGAAAATGGAAGGAAAGAAGGAAGAGAGAGAAGGAAGGAAGGAAAAGAGAGGGAGAGAGTGAGAAGGTAAAGAGGAAGGACGAGAGGATCTAAACACCAAGATGGCCACTTCCTGTTGCCCATCATGCCGAAGCGTTTCCGTCTTCTTGAATCAGAACTAGTTTTCATGAGTGAACTCCTTTACAGCTTGTCTGTTTTTATGTAATGACCCTTATGCCAGGAAATGGGCAGGGGCCCAAGCACAATAACCTCTAGAACATAGTCAAGACATATACCGGTGGGTAGCGAGAAAGGCAGAATGGGAGAGGCACTCGTGGTCCAGGTCACTGCGGCCAAATCAGCAGGGATGGGTACTCTGTGGACAGGCGCCACCAGCTTTAGTTAGTATCCCACAGGCTCCATGGAGTGAAGGAGAGACTTTCTTGGTAGTTGTTAGGAAAACTGCAGCCCAAACTAACTCTGCATCTCACCAGTAACTTGCGCACTGCTGGATGAAGATCCCTGACCTGCAGAGATCTCTTCCAACTCTGCAATGCTGCCATAGCTACTACAGTGTGAGAGTTAAGAGTGGAGTATGTGAAGCCAGACAGACTTTGAACCCAAGCGTGGCCCCTCACCTTATAGCCTAGGTGATCCTGAGTAATTTCCTGAACATGTCTAAGCCCGCATCTTCATTTGTAAAGTGGAGCTATTTCTTACTTCATTATGCTTGGGGAAGGATTAAATAAAATAATGTATGACTGATGCTTACTGTCTGATAATACTGAGTGAGCACACAGTAAATTGCAGCTATTAGGATGTATTATTAACATTATTACTGTTATTAACTTGATTATTACTATTATTAATGTGACGAGGTGGCATTCTGGTTTTCCCCTCTTCTGGTTAGAAATTCAATACTACATTTATGGCTTCCTTCATTGACTCAACTAATTTTTATTAAATTCCTACCATCAGCAGGGGTCTGAGATGATTGGGATGGAAACGTGAGTAAGACACATGGCAAGAGCTCATGTCTGTGATACTATATAGACAATCTTAAAGATGCTACCAGAAAACTACTAGAGCTAATCAATGAATTTGGTAAAGTAGCAGGATATAAAATTAATGCACAGAAATCTCTTGCATTCCTATACACTAATGATGAAAAATCTGAAAGTGAAATTAAGAAAATACTCCCATTTACCATCACAACAAAAAGGATAAAATACCTAGGAATAAACCTACCTAAGGAGACAAAATACCTGTATGCAGAAAATTATAAGATACTATTAAAAGAAATTAAAGATGATACAAATAGATGCAGAGATATACCATGTTATTGGATTGGAAGAATCAACATTGTGAAAATGACTATACTACCTAAAGCAATCTACAGATTTAATGCAATCCCTCTCAAAATACCACTGGCATTTTCACAGAACTAGAACAAAAAATTTCACAATTTGGATGGAAACAAAAAAGACCCCAATTAGCCAAAGCAATCTTGAGAAAGAAAAAGAGAGCTGGTGGAATCAGACTTCTGGACTTCAGACTATACTACAAAGCTACAGTAATCAAAACAGTATGGTACTGGCACAAAAACAGAAATATAGATCAATGGAACAGGATAGAAAGCCCAGAGGTAAACCCACACACATATGGTCACCTTATGTTTGATAAAGGAGGCAAGAATATACAATGGAGAAAAGACAGCCTCTTCAATAAGTGGTGCTGGGAAAACTGGACAGCTACATATAAAACAATGAAATTAGAACACTCCCTAACACAATACACAAAAAATAAACTCAAAATGAATTAAAGACCTAAATGTAAGGCCAGACACTATAAAACTCTTAGAGGAAAACATAGGGAGAACATTCTATTATGTAAATCACAGCAAGATTGTTTTTGAAAGGTTGTTTTTGACCCACCTCCTAGAGGAATAGAAATACAAACAAAAATAAACAAATGGGAGCTAATGAAACTTAAAACCTTTTGCACAGCAAAGGAAACCATAAACAAGATGAAAAGACAACCCTCAGAATGGAAGAAAATATTTGCAATTGAAGCAACTGACAATGGATTAATCTCCAAAATTTACAAGCAGCTCATGCAGCTCAATATCAAAAAAACAAACAACCCAATCCAAAAATGGGCAGAAGACCTAAATAGACATTTCTCCAAAGAAGATATACAGATTGCCAACAAACACATGAAAGAATGGTCAACATCACTAATCATTAGAGAAATGCAAATCAAAACTACAATCAGATATCATCTCACACCAGTCAGAATGGCCATCATCAAAAAATCTACAAACAATAAATGCTGGAGAGGGTGTGGAGAAAAGGGAACCCTCTTGCACTGTCGGTGGGAATGTAAATTGATACAGCCACTATGGAGAACAGTATGGAGGTTCCTTAAAAAACTACAAATAGAACTACCATACGACCCAGCAATTCCATTACTGGGCATATACCCTGAGAAAACCATAATTCAAAAAGAGTCATGTACCACAATGTTCATTGCAGCTGTATTTACAATAGCCAGGACATGGAAGCAACCTAAGTGTCCATCGACAGATGAATGGATAAAGAAGATGTGGCACATATATACAATGGAATATTACTCAGCTATAAAAAGAAATGAAATTGAGTTATTTGTAGTGAGGTAGATGGACCTAGAGTCTGTCATACAGAGTGAAGTAAGTCAGAAAGAGAAAAACAAATACCGTATGCTAACACATATATATGGAATCTAAAAAACAAACAAACAAAAAGTTCATGAAGAACCTAGGGGCAAGACGGGAATAAAGACACAGACCTACTAGAGAATGGACTTGAGGACATGGGGAGGGGGAAGGGTACACTGGGACAAAGTGAGAGAGTGGCATGGACATATATACACTACCAAATGTAAAATAGATAGCTAGTGAGAAGCAATCACATAGCAGAGGGAGATCAGCTCGGTGCTTTGTGACCAGCTAGAAGGGTGGGATAGGGATGGTGGGAGGGAGGGAGATGCAGAGGGAAGAGATATGGGGATATATGTATATGTATAACTGATTCACTTTGTTATAAAGCAGAAACTAACACACCATTGTAAAGCAATTATACTCCAATAAAAATGTTAAGAAGAAAAAAAGAGCTCATGTCAGGGTGGGGAAACTAGACTTTTTGCCTCTTTGGGGACAGTCTTTATTCAGAAGTGATGTAACTGAATCTCTATTGCCTAACTTTGATATATAACTAAATACAAGGAAGAGTTGTTTTGTGTTCCTTGCGGCAGCTCACCATCTGGACTTGTAAGCCGCTTCCTTTTTGAGATGATGTATGTACACGTGTGTGTGTTTTCTCTATGTGGGTTAATTGGCCCTTATGACACATTACAAAGATAAGGCAGTATCGTGCCAAAATTGTCTTAGCTGGGAGCGTGGTGGCCATGGCAGTGTATGATTTCAGGTGAGTGGGACTTCACTTAGGTTTCGCTCTGTCTTGTCTCTCCCATGCTGAGCCGGCTGCAGGTCCCTGAGAAGGCAGGGCTATTTGTGCCTCCATATCGAGATGGTTTTAAGTAGATCCCTTTGCTGTGAACAACCATCCCTCCCTTACCACCTGCAGAGCACCGCTCTTCTCACAGCTCAGCTCCTGTGTGATCTCTATGCAGCCCTGCTGATATACTGCTCCTGTAATAGTGTGGACCACACTTCCCTTTGTCCCCACTATACTCTCTATAAACTTCTGTAATTATACAGAGAATACCTTTTTTTTCGGCCTTCACTGATACATGTCTGTATCTTTCTGCTAAACATAAGTTCCTTAAGGACAGAAACTATTTCTTATTGATCTTGTATCTCAAGCACACAACACAATGCCTAGAACATAAATGGGAATCTAATAAAAACTTTCTGAATAGATGGGTGAATGAATGAATAAAGGAATGAATAGGAGTGATGATTAGAATAGTACGATATGTAGGATTAATTATTCTACTCTGAAACTTTTCCTGCATTATCAACCAAGCCTTCAGGAATGAGTTCTCCTTCCCATGCTTTCTCTTTCATAATCTTGATTCTCTTAGAGTCTTAGATCTCACAAGAACTGTCTATCCCCTATCTACTCTTACTTACCAAATTTTGAACATTCAACGGAATGTTTCTGAAACTAAATACCATCCTCCCCCTTTTGAAAACTGCTGCCAGAGATTCTCACTCACCTACAAACCATATAGATTTGTCATCACTTTCAATTCCCTAAAAGCCCCAACTTCCTTTCTCCATCACTTCCAAACCTGATGACAATTCTGATTCTCTTTTCCTCCCTCTAACCCTCCAAGAGCACAACCTTCCACCTGCCTCGACCCCATCTCTTCTCAGTTACTGATAACCTTGGCCTCAAACTCACTCCTCCTCTTACGCTCGTCATTAATCTATTTCCACCCCCGCCCCCTCCCCCAGGATCATTCTCAGCTTTGTTCAAGCATGTTGGCTTTTGCTTTTCACAGTCTTCACCGAATTCCATCTGCTCTTTCATCCACCACCCCACACAAGCTCTTCTGTTATTAACCTCCTATCCCTGTCTTCCTCTGCGGGCTCTTTTCAGGCCACTTTTAGACACGTATAGGTCTCCTTTATCTTCACAAAGTTATCACTGGATTCCACACACTTATCTAACTGCCACTCCAGATTCTCCTACTGTTCATCAGATCAAAACCCATGGGGCAGTTCTCTAATTCCTTCCAATCTGAGACTTGTTTGAAGTAGTCCCAAGAAATGTAACAAGTCAGTTTTCGAGTCAAACCCAAGGTCAACTAATTCTTTCTCGATCCTGATGATTGGTCCTGCCCACTCTTCTCTCCTCGGCTTCAGACAGCTGGCCCTGACCCCTTTTTCCACACTGTGTTTGTTCGCTTCCTGTCTCTAATTGGTCATTGATTCAACACCATCTTTCTGGTTCCATTATGTCCAAACAACATTCATAAGCAGTACCATAAGTGTTGGGAAATATTCAATTTGATATAAAAGGTATTGGGGCACCTAGTCCAATGCCTGGCAAATAACAGTTCTTTATATATCAGTTCTATACATTTACCCTTTCTCTGCCCATGATACCACCACGAGGTCTTTCATTTCACAGGCAGAAGCTGAGGACTGAGAGATGGATTCAGCTTTCCTAACGTTCACGGTGGATCAGTGACTACATCCGAAGCAGGTACCAGGTCTCCCATCTCCAGACACAGGCACAGTATTCGTCCCTTTCACTTCTCTACTTCGAAACCACATTTTACACCGTGAAATTTCATTTCCCCAAACTCCAAACTCCAAAGAGACTTCCAGATTTAATAATCATCTGAAACACAGAGATTATTAACCATAGAGAAAGACTGACAAATGTGTCCCAATTTAAAACAAACTTATCGGTGCCAAGACAGAATGTCTTTGAAAAATAGAAAAGAAAAAAATGAATTCTTTACATTGCAAGAGGATACTCATTTTACAAAGGGGGAACCACTGAAAGTACCTCTAAAGTGTGCAGTATGCTGTTACTTAAAATAGCTTATATAAATTATATAATTTATATAGTTATATATATATATTGCGTAAATGTCTGTGGTTTAAAATAGCATTTAATCTTCAAAGTTTAATTTACATAAAAACTTTGAAAGCCACCATATGAACTGTGCAGTGTGTATAGTGACACCCCTGTAAGTGGGCGCTGTGTGCTCAGCTATGGATGGGTGCACTGACACGAAGACACCATGAGGAGTTTGTGAATCTCATTACAATACTACCAGACAGTTCTGCCACTGACTACCTTGGCAACCTTGGGAAAGCTCCTTAACCGCTACTGAACTATAGCTGATACATCTACAAAATGGTGATAATGCCTAGGATTAAAAATAATGTTTAACGAGTGTCTAATGCAATGCTTGGCACGTAATGGTGCTATTTGCCCCTGTTTCCCCTCCTCTAGCCTCTTTGTGAGATTCTCGGGTTACAACCCATGAAAATCATCTTCCTCCAATCTGTAGTATTAAAACCCATAAACAGACTTTAAAGTTTCTCTTTAGGAAATCACATTTCTCCTCTTTTACTTATTTGTAATAGGAAAATATAAATAAAAGGAGACAGCCTCAATGCCCAACTAAAAGGAACTGGTTAAATACATTATGATACATCCATTTAATGTGATACTATCCATCCTAAATAATGTTAATGTGTATTTGAATTTGTTAATATGAAGAGCAGTTTATATTATTAATTGAAAATGACAAGACAGTACATATAGTCTGATACCATTTAAAGAAGTCTCATGCACAGAAACACACATGTACTTATACACTTATGTACATGTTTTATAAGTACAAACCTGTATCATTACTGGATTCCTCATAGCTGGACATTAAGAATGTTAGAAAATTTTTTTTCCTATTATAAACAAGCAAAAGAACACAGACTTGATTTCCTAAAGAAAAGCTTTAACACGTTACGGAGATTAGACATTAAAATAACTAACAATCAGTATCTCAGTGTAATGAGATTATGGTTAATTTTTAAAAATGTAACCTACATTATGTACTTTCCCCAAAAATAAATATATATTACTTGCTTAATAAAAAGTAATTAAACTGGACAAAAATAAGCAAACCATATATTCATTGTACCACGTCAGATACCCTGGTGAGCCAACACACCACGTGCACATTCCTCACCGACAGTTGACAGGCTATCGTGAAAAATACAGCAGTTCCTACTTTGAAATGTACATAGCAAACATCTTCTATTGACATTAATCAATTCATCAACTGTCTTTCTGTTTACACAAATTCTAAATGTGACCAGTAGCTTAAATGCCACTTCATGGCATCATCACTAGAGTCACTGTACTAGTATTGTTGTAGCTTGAATTCCTGGGGAAAAATGTGCACAGATTCAAACAAACTTGAAAAATCCAAACAGAGACTTTTATTAGTGACCCCTAATGACCCACAATCAAGGCTAAACATCTTAGCTAAACAATTATCTTTGGGAATTGAAATGTAAACAGAAAGAAAATTTGCTGCTTGCCCTTACCCTATGTGGCTATTCCTCTCTGGCAATAACACATCTGAATACATCCTATCAAAGTTAAAAAGTTCCTGGTACAATTATAAAAGTTTTCACTTTCTCATTTAGAAAGCAAAATGGTTATAATTATATATCTATGTACCCCAATAAATTGCTTTTTCCTAAACAAAACCCAGTATAAAACTATATAGAAAACAGCAGACTTTGTTCCTACAACTAGGCATCCAAAATGCCTCTGTAATATTATTTATGCTCCTTACATTCACGTTTCCAAATCAGTTTGCCTCTCAAATATCATCATACGAATAGCTTTTCAAAACTCGGGTATAGTCATCTGCACACCAGTCTTCAGAATTATGTTCCAAGAGCTGTTTAATGTTAGAAGTTCGAGTACAGATTAAAAGTTCTAGAGATAAACTTTAAAAGGTGTGGAGGTATATGTGTATGTGTGTAGAAGAAGGGATTTCACAAAGTATAGTTTATGACTTTGCACTGGGCTCTAAAGAATTAAGATGGGTACAAACCTTGATGCCCTCTATAAACCGCAAACTGATAGATAAAAGTCGGTGAGGGTACTGTTTGTTAAGAGTCAGAACACTGCAGTCTCATATACTTCTGCTTTGAATGGATGTTGTTTTTGGACTGATTTCCTACAACCCTGACTATACTTATTATGAATAAAGAGCCATTCCAGGAAACTTCCTTTCAGAGTCAGATGTTTTAGCCACACAAACCCCTGGCAGAGATAGGACTAAAGTAAATGTCTTTCATTTTATTTTTCTACAATCATAAACCTGTGCAAATATAGAGATAAACAAGAATTGCCAAAGGCAAATATCCCTTTCAGTGTATGGTATTAGCAGAATATCAACTTGTCCTTGCCATGCCTTGTGACTCCCGTTGCTTACTTTCTAAAGAAATCTCACTACTTTAAAAAGTGTAAATGTCCTTACATGGCATTCAAAATAAATGGAGAGAAAAGCACAATAAAAAAGGAAATAGTAAATGATTATATTAAACTCTAGCCCTTTACTTGGCCATCTGTCTTCAATTTCAGGCATGTTGTTTTTGAGTAGCGTCCCATTGTAACCAAATATAATAGGATAGGCAAGTTAATGAACTACGACACATCCCATCATAAATGTGATGTATCACCAAGGCAAAGCCACCCAAGATGCAAGGCAGCTACTGTTTTCCTGTGAAGCTACTAGTTTTTAGTGCAGTGCTCTGTGGGAAGAGTAGCCTCATTTATCTTTGTGTTTGTTGTAAACCCTCAGACTGCTACCCTATCCTTTTTCTCCCTTCCTGACCTTGACCTCTAAAGAAAAATGAAAAAGGTAGAGAAGCCCCAGGGAGGTGTAGGTAAAGGAGAAAGAGGTGAGATTTGGATTCATCTGAAAGAAAAATATGTGTTCACCATTTTCATCACCAATCAGGATTCCTCAGTAAATTACAAATCAGTTTTGCTAACATCAGAATGTTTATTGGCCAATTCAATTATTGACCAACTGTGTTTTCGTATATTCCTCCCCTGAAACTAAACTCTTTCCTCAGAAAACTCCTAATTGGTTTACATTCTTTAAATTTATTTAGACAACACTATTCTCTGAAGCACTGGATTTAATTTCTTGCTTATGAAAAATATTTTAAATGTTATGAGAAATGAAATACACATTGTTAGAAACTGAGACACTTAAGAGATTGCACTGAAGGAGTCTGAGTCTCCCCAATCCATTTTTATTTTGTGTCTAATGGATTGAGTGATTTTGATTTAATAGGATAGTTGATTGTAAAGTTCATTAATGTATGGGATTAAGGATCTCTTCCTGAACTCATTTCCTTCTCTGACTTTCCCCTTTCCATCTATTCCACTTTAACTGCTCAAGTGAAAAATTGTCCTCCTTACTTACTTGAGCTAACTTAGGACAGGAAGTTGATTCCTCATTCACAAGTGCTGAAAAGCAGCGTGATCCATTTGATATTAGCATTCTCCTTTTTCTATGGGAGTTTTATTTCCCAGCATCAATTCTCATGCAGAGCATGGTAGACAGAGTGCTGAGATTCCCACCCCCTGGTGTACACACACTGTATACTCCCCTTCCCTCGAATGAGAACAAGACTGGGGATATGATGGATTTCATAGGTCCACCATTAAGCTACCTTACATTGCAAAGGGGAAAAGATTTTGCAGATGTAATTAAGGTCCCAAATCAGATGACTTTCAATAAACAAAAGGGAGAGCCTGGGCGACACTGGCCTTATCGGGTGAGCCTTGGAAAGGGACAGGACCCTTTCTGATAGGAAAGATTCAAAAGTGCAAGGGTTTCTCCTGCTGGCCTTGAAGGAGCAAAGTGCTCTGTCATGAGGAGGGCCACGTGCAGGAAATGGTGGATGGCTAGGAGCCGAGAGTGACCGTGGTCTGACAGTCTGCAAGAAAATAGAGACCTGAGTCCCAGAGCTTCAAGGAATGATCTCGGAAGAGGATGCTGAGTCTCAGATGAAATCATAGCCCAGGCCAACACCTTGATTTCAACGTGGAGAGACTCTGATCAGAGGACCCAGCTAACATGTGCCTGGACTCCTGACCTATGGAAACTGTGATATAATAAATTTGTGTCAAGTCACTAAGTGTGTGGTAATCCATTATAGAGCAATAGAAAACTAATACACACAGCACGTGAATCCATTCAGGGCATTGTAAAGTGTGTGATGATTACTTTCTTGCCAATCCTCAGCCTTACATTCATTCCCCTGAACAGTCACTATTTAGTAACACTCATGATTCATAACTGCGAAGACAAACTCATTTTATCTTTGGATCATTCAAGCTGAAATCTAGATGTACCCCGCTCCTATTTCATACATGAGGAAACAGGTTCAGAATAATTGACTAGTTTGAGTTTATACTGTTAATAAGTAGAAAGAATTTGAGATCTATTCCAGAGTTCTTTCCACAAAAGTAGAGAAACTGGATTAAGATTTACTTTGGGGGGACTTCCCTGACTGTCCAGTGGTTAAGACTCCACGCTTCCACTGCAGGGTCAGGGGTTCGATCCCTGATCAGGAAACTAAGATCCCACAAGCTTTTGGTTTAATTACGATGGAATCAATCCCTCCCACTCCTGATTTGTGTTAGCACTGCTATTTGTTGTCAGTCTATTTCCTATAACACCCAATACAATGCATTTTAACTGTACTAGAACTTTTGTTTCCCATAGGGTTATATCAGCAGAGCATGCTGTAACTGATAAGTATTTAATTGATATTTTGTGTATTAATGAATGACTTTAATGAGGATGAATTGGCTGGGTAGATGAGAGAGACAGTTAGAATTATTAAGACATCTGCAAATTATAATGGGGTGGAGGAGTGGGGGCAGGTAATTAGGAAAGTAGAAAGGCTTTAAAACCAGATGCCTATCATTAGTCATTAGAGAAATGCAAATCAAAGCTACAATGAGATATCATCTCACACCAGTCAGAATGGCCATCATCAAAAAATCTACAAACAATAAATGCTGGAGAGGGTGTAGAGAAAAGGGAACCCTCTTGCACTGTTGGTGGGAATGTAAATTGATACAGCCACTGTGGAGAACAGTATGGAGGTTCCTTAAAAAACGACAAATAGAACTACCATATGACCCCGCAATCCCACTACTGGGCATATACCCTGAGAAAACCGTAATTAAAAAAGAGTCATGTACCACAATGTTCATTGCAGCTCTGTTTACAATAGCCAGGACATGGAAGCAACCTAAGTGTCCATCAACAGATGAATGGATAAAGAAGATGTGGCACATATATACAATGGAATATTACTCAGCCATAAAAAGAAACGAAATTGAGTTATCTGTAGTGAGGTGGATGGACCTAGAATCTGTCATACAGAGTGAAGTAAGGCAGAAAGAGAAAAACAAATACCGTATGCTAACACATATATATGGAATCTAAAAAACAAACAAAAAAGGGTCATGAAGAACCTAGCGGCAAGATGGGAATAAAGACACAGACCTACTAGAGAATGGACTTGAGGACATGGAAGGGGAAACGGTAAGCTGGGATGAAGTGAGAGAGAGAGTGGCATGGACATACATACACTACCAAATGTAAAATAGATAGCTAGTGGGAAGCAATCGCATAACACAGGGAGATCAGCTCGGTGCTTTATGACCACCTAGAGGGGTGGGATAGGGAGGGTGGGAGGGAGGGATATGCAAAAGGGAAGAGATATGGGGATATATGTATATGTATAACTGATTCACTTTGTTATAAAAGCAGAAACTAACACACCATTGTAAAGCAATTATACTCCAATAAAGATGTTAAAAAAAAAGGTGTCTAAGGAAAAAATTAAATTTCTAAGGAAATACTTGCAACATATATTGATGAAATACTTTGACACTGTGACATACTCAAACCAAATCTCCCAATAAAGTCATCATTCATAAAATAGAAAACAACATTAATGAAATAGAATTACAGGGCTGTGATTTCATCTAAAACCTTGGCAATGTAATCATCTCTCTCTTTTCGCCTCACATATATCACTCTCGCTGTAAAGACTGCAACCTTAAAAAGTAGATCAATGTGAAAAAATGTCCACCAATCTCAGGTCACCCTAACATCTCTTCCAAGGGAACTTCAAGAATACTCCACATTGGAAAGAACTAGAACCCTAGACTAACCTCTGAAATACTCAGCTCTTGCTTTAACAAGGGATGAGCATTGCCTGAACTCTCTGAAGCCTCTTGTTGCTTAGTTGTGACAGTAATCAGGAAGCTGGAGGCTCCTCGAGGGAACGCCTACTCTTCCAGCTCTGTACTCTCTGATTCCAGCACAATGTTTCTCTATGAGATGAGGGTAAATTATGTGTTTTGCTCCTGATGTTTCTCCAGTTGTCAGAACTGAGTGAGTTCAGCTGTAACAGCTCGTGTGAGAATCAGGCATGTGGGGGCAGAAATCGCAAAGACAGAAAGAACAGCTAGTGGAAACTGGCTGCATGAATTGTACAAATTCAAGGAGTCACTCTTTCTCAGTGGGAATTTTGGAGGGTTTATGAATTAAGTCTGATTTCTATTGAATAAGAGATATTTAAAATGTACACTTCTTGGAGCACATTTTTTCCTTTTATGTCCACAAAAATTTTCATGTGAGGGAAACATGCTGACCTTTGCATTTGACTTATTCTTAATTTCAGAGAAACATGACCAACAAGAGCATCATCAAAGTGTGAGTATAGTAATTAAAGGGAGAAAATAAAGAAAGGACTAAATGTCATCCAAAAGAAATTCTCCTGAAATGTAATTTACTCCAGTCTTGGACTTCAGTGTAAGTGAGCCTACTGCTGAAGTCCCAAACTGGAATAGATTACCCTGGTCCCCAGGTCTAAGGTAACTGTAAGGGTAGCAGTCCAGGAAAAGAGTGCTCAAAAATGGCTTACACATCAAGAAGACACGTGTCCCCTGTTAGGTTTGTTGGTCCTGGTTTTCAGTCTATAACTCCTGGAAATGACAATTATTCTTTGATATCACATGAATACTCTTTATCCAGAAAGAGTATGGATCGTACTCAATCATTTGTTGAGAGTGATGGAGGTATTAGCTAATGCTACGGTGGTAATCACATTACAGTACATAAATGCATCAAATTAACATATTGTACACCTTAAGTTTACACGAGATCATATGCTAATTATATTTGAATTAGAAAAAGAGCATATTAATGGTCTAAAAGAGTAAATACTAGTTCCAAAGATGTTTAAATTATCACTATCACATAACTAACACATGGCAAGGACCTTGCAAGTCTATCAAAAACTTCAAAGTAGGGTTGCCAGATAAAATACAGGATGCCCAGTCAAATTTAAATCTCAGATAAATAACAAATAATTTTTTTACTATAAGTATACCCCAAACATTTCATAGACACACTTATATTAGAAATTATTCACTGTTTATCTGAAATTCAGTTTTAAAAGAGCATCCTGAATTTTTATTTGCTAAATATGACAACCCTACAGAAGACATTAGGGTGGAATCACTCTGAACTTCCCAGACTGAACATTTTACTCTTTAAATTATTAGCTTTCATGTTACCTGGAAAGAAAAGAACAGCAGAGAAGATTGTCATTTCCTGAACGATTTTTTCCATTGGTCTGTGTACATTGTCCAAAGGTAAAGTTCCAGGAATAAATATCCCAACAATTGCAGCCAAAATAGAACAGAGATGTATGATAGGTGTCACAAATACCTAACTTTTAGTCACATTTCAACAAATCATTTTTAAGTGAACACGGAGGTTGCATTTATAAAGTTCTTATTATAACCTAACATTGATACATGCCATGTAAATAAGAGACCAAAGTATAGTCTGCTGGGTTGAGGAGCTTAAATTTGGTTTAAGGAAATTGTGACGATACATGAAGCACAATTGGAAAAGGATGAAGACCTGCAACTTACTTGGCATTCAAGTTCAAGTGTGTGCTCTACAGGCTCATTCATTTCTTCATGTATCAGAGAGATCCATGGTCAGGTCCTGTTCCAGCACTGGTAAAAAAACTGTGAATGAATCAGAAAAAGTCCTTCCTTTGATAGAGTTCCATTCCAGTTGAGCGTAGATAGATAATAAACAAATGAATTCATAAAGAAATGTCGAGTGGTAATAATTTCTATGATGACTATTGAAAAAGGAAGTCAGGAGTGAACTTAGGTTTGGGGCAAGCAAGGTTGTCTCTAAGGAGGTGACATTTCAGCTATGCAACAAGAAGGAAACAGCCTACAGGAAGATTGAAGAGAAGCAGCAGTCCAGCGGGGAGTAGAATGAGTGAGTGCAAAGACCTGAAAGTAGAAGTGGCCAAGGCAGGAACAAGCTTGCTGTGACTGAGCAACAGAGAGAAGGATCCAGTGCCTGAGTCAGCAAAGAGGAGATGAAGGCAGGGCCATTTAGGCCAGGATTTTGGTCCACCTGTTCTACGTTTCTTCTAAGAGACAATGGAAGGCTTTAAGCAAGAGAGTGACAGGGTGTGAAATATATTGGAAAAGAAATCATCCCAGCTGCTGTGAAGATGCACTTTTCTGTACACAGTAACCAAGGAAGAGTAGAAACAGAAGCAGTGATGGAGAGACAATGACCCTAAGCAGGCAATGGTGGTTTGTCTCAACTTGGAATGAAGATGGAGATAGAGGTCAGGTTCGAGATGGATTTTTGGAGGCAAAGTTGATAGGACTTGCTAGTGGCCAGGTGGGAATCAAGGGTACTTCCTTAAGTTTTGACCTAAGCATCTGGATGATGAGACTACCACTTACTGAGAAGGAGAATCGGATAACCAAAAGCTTTACTACGGAATTTGTTCAGTTTGAGATGCCTTTTCATCAGCCAAGTGGATATAGGAGAGCAAGATTCAATCTGGGCTGGCATAGTCCAGAAAAGAACTTGCAGAAGAAAGAAGACTTGCCTTTGAAAGTGAGTTGGATTCAAATGGATATTGGAGGAATTTTCTGCATTTCTTGCAGAGGAAAGAAAATTAGAAAAAGATGTAAAAGTGAGAATGAACATGAAATGTGGTTGGAAGTGAAAGAATGGGGAATCGATGTTGAGGAAAAGTAAGACGTAAAATTAGACTTGTGAAGTAGGGCTAGTGTATCGGGACCTCCAAAAAAAGAGTTTGAATTCTTCCTCTAAAAAACATGTAGGAGCTGGGATAAATTTCAGTTTCTGTTCTGACTTGCTCTCTGTTTTATCTCCAGTTTTTACCACAGAGTTTGGTATGTAGAAAGTGGTCAATTTATTAAATGAGTGAATGGACAATGAATGAATGATTATAAAGCTAAGTGTGTTTGCACAATGAGAGAACGAGTGAAAAAAAAAGCAATGAAAGGCTCCCTATTACAAACATTTAGGTTTTTCAGAGAAGGAGATAAAGCCTTTGTATAATATAGTGGTGAAAAGAAGGAAATAAAGCTGCCTTATTATATTGCCGAGCATGGTAAGATGACAAAGGTAGATGGAAAATACAAGTTCAATCTCTCCAAAGGTACTAAAGTTTTAAAATATCACAGGAGATTTCTACTAAAACAATGAATTCGACAGAGAGCCTAGCTGATTAATGAGATTAAGCAAAACTTGGATACGACTTTTTTAATGTTCTAAAAATCAAGTGGTTGCAATTTTTCCCTCAACTACTCACGTCACATGCCATTCAATTCTTAAATAGGTTTAAAGTTGAAAGTTTATATTATTTTTGTTCAGTGTGCCCATAGCGTTTCTGCTGAAATTTGAAATTGATTAGATTGTTTTCTAGGGCACAATATCAAATATCCAGTGGAACAATGAATCAAGTTCTCCCTTTTCTTTGTAACCTGCTATGGTTCCAAATAATGTGCATTTTCTACAAAGCTTGTAATTGTCATAACTTCGTATTTATGTACGCAGGTACACAAGTAAGTTATAGTTCTGTCACCGTAGACGTGGTTGTGCTGCCTTGTTCACTCAAGGAGTAAAACTAAGTCACTGCTCAGCACACAATGAAGAAAGCAGAAGAGGAGAAACCTCCCATAAAGTCAGCAAGATTTGCTGGCGCTCATTTGCTATTGGCCGCAAAGTTCTCAGACTATACACTCCTTTTATTGGATTATTACTTTAATGGGACTTTTTAAAGGGCATTTTAATAGCCTCCCTGTTTCAGCAGATATACATTGAAAGGCATTTGGAATACTTCCCAGTTGCAACATTTTTGATCTTCTCATTTCTTAGAATTCTGACAACCTACCAGGTAACAGTTAGTATGATATTAAGCTGACACATTCCAGAGTTGGCAGTTGTTAGATTTGCCAGTGCAGTTTGCTGCCCAGATCCCATGGGCCTGAGATTTATTGCCTTTTCCTCTTACCCACCTCTCCATAGACCCTTCCCCCACCTCTTTTTTTTTTTTTTTTAACTCTTTGACTGAATATACTACGGGTGCATTTTTAGGTACATCATGACTATTCATGGTAAATGTGTGACCTAGTACAAAACAAGAATTAGCCACAGAAATTCTTATATTAGAAATTTGCACTATGCTGTGTTATTTGAAGAATCAGAGAGAGCTTGTTTACAGCAAAGATATTTGTTTTCTTCACCCAGAGTCATGCCATTCTCAGAACTCTCCTAAGTTCACAGATGGATCATGGGTGATCTGTAAACCCTCTGAAAAGCTAAATCCAGCAGAGTGACTCTGCTGTGGCCACTACTAAGATTTCTTCTTTCCCAAACAAGAGCTGAAAGCATGGAAAGGAACAGGGAGTGAAGACATTTTAAAAAACATTCTAAAAAATAATTATAAGTGGTTGTAAAAAATTCCTCAAAGCCTACCTTTTTGGCGGCCAATGATAATGAGGGCCAGACAAGTGTCAAACTCTCCTGGTATTGAGTTGGCTTCAATTCTGTTGGAAACCATCTTCTTCCTGATAGAGGAAGCAAAGAGAAGAAGGTAGGCCATGGTATTAAATAGCATTTGTCTTACAGTGGAGCTACCTGACCTCTGTTCCACATTGGGTTTTTCTAGGTTCAGGTAATGAGAAGGGTTGTAGGAATTGGCAAAGACATAAGGCCAAGGCATTCTTGATATAGCACTAGGTCCAATGCATTCCTTCCTTCATTTATTCAACAAAGGTTTGTTGGGCCTTAACCATGAGCCAAGCATGGATTTAGGAACTAAAAACATAAAGACAGAAATAGGCTCTGACCTCAAGGAGGTAAATATCTAGGGGGGAGACAGAGTCATAACAGATAAAGAGAGTCTAGTATTAAAAATAAAATCATAGATCCATGCACTAGCAATTATGAGAGTGTGAAGGAAGGGCACCTAATCCAGCTGGAATGACAGCGGGGGAACGATTCCTAAATTGAATTGTTAATAATAGTTAGCAAGGTGCGCGTGGAACGCAGAAGGCTACGAGGATCCCATAAGCAAACGCACCAAGTTGACAACACACGCAATGTGTTTGGAGAACTTCATGCGCTGCAGTATTTCTGTTTTATAAACTGTGAGGTGTGGGTAAAGAGAAATGTGCTGAAGAAACCAGGCAGTGATCAACACGGAGGGCTTGACATTTAGTTGCTTCCAACACTGTCTACCACGAAGGCACATATGGCTGTTTACATTTAAATTAAGTAATATCTGAAAAAAGAAAAAGTTAGTTCTTTAAGATGCACTAGTCATATTTCACGGGCTCAACAGCCACGAGCAGTTAGTGGCTACCACGGAGAGTGCAGATTATAGAACATTTCCATCAGCGCAGAAAGTTCTATTGGGCAGTGCTTGTATAGACAGTCCTGAACCTTTGAAGTGTTTTATATAAAGAAGTTAGATTTAGGTCTTAGATTCACACGGGGGGCTGTGGAGGACACATTTGAAAAGGTAAGATGGAGACAGGAGGTCCTTTGGAGAGAATATTTAATGTTCCATGGAGCTTCCATTCTAGCGGTGAAACAGACAAAAAGCAACAAATAGTAAGTAAAATACATAGAATGTCAGAGAGTGACAAGTGGTAGAGACAAAAACAAAGGAAGGGAGGAGAATACAAGGGGCTGTTGGGGAGTTCAATTGTAAATAAAGTGTTTTAGAGAAAGTCTCACTGAGAAGGTGACTTTGGACCAAAGACCAGAAAGAGGTAAAAACATGACTTAGGTATCTGCGGACGAGGCGCATGAATATCCCGGTCTATTTAAGACACATGTGCATCATGATTTAAAATTTTTATATTCTTTATCTCATTGAATCAGTCAGGGATTTCCCAGAGAAACAGAACCAATAATATACGTGTGTGCGTAAATATGTAGGTACCTATAAAGGGACTTGCTAAAGGAACGAGCTAATGCAATTATGCAGTTGTGGCACCTAGAACGTCTAAAATCTGTCAGGCAAGCTGGAAACTCAGGCAGGAATTGATCTTGCAGTTTTGAGGCAGAAGTTCTTCTTTTCCAGGAAACCTCAATTGTTGCTCTTAAGGCCTTCAGCTGATAGGATGAGACCCAGCCACGTGATCAAGGATAATCTTTGTTACAGAAAGTAATATGCTCACTTGTATATGCTAACCACAGCTGCAGAACACCTTCTCAGCAATATCTAGCCTAAAGTTCATTACCTAATCCCCATGTTTCAGATAAGGGAATCCAGGCTCATAAAGACTAAAAACTTGACCAGACTAATTCAAGGGGAAGAGTAAAGAGCCTAACACCTGTCTAAGTCTCCTGACACTCAATCCAGTTCACAGTTTGCTACCCAGTCTAAGTAAACCAGACAAAGAAACCTGAATTAGACCACATAGGGAGCTCCAGATTAAAGAATAGATTCAGACATGTATTTATATTTTATGACATTCACCATTGAAATCTATTTTTTAAATGAAAAGCTCTTATCTATCTCTTTGAATATTTTTTCCCATTCTGCAATTTTTTTCTATTCTGTCTTTGTGGTACTTCTACTGGATATATATTGAAATTCAGTTTCCCAAGTCCATAATCTCTCTTTCTTATTTTTCATTTGTTTATCTCTCTGTACTGCATTCTTAGGAGTTTCCTTACAACTATCTTTCAGTGTATGGATTTTCTCCTCAACATACGCAAAGGTACTTCAACTAGTTATAATAATAGTCTCCATTTACTGAGCCCTCAGAATATGATAGGAACTATGCCACCGTGTGTGTGTTATCTCAATAGTACTATTACTATGCCCATTTTACAGGTAAGAAAACAGAATTTGAGGACTTGGGAAACTGCCTTAAAGTGACAGACTAGCATGGAAACCCAAAGTTATCTGAATCACTGGAGATGTTTTTAATCATCATACCATATAGTTTCCACATATGAGAGAAAGTCTCGATATATGCATGTCTTTTCTCTGTTTTAAAAACTTTTAGTTTAACAAAATATTCATACATTTTATAAATTGTTAGTGATTGTATAAATGTATTTATATTTTGTCAACCAAATGTCATTTTTGTATTTAAAATCAGGCAGAAAATTTATCATGGTAAAAATGTAAGTTAATTTGCTTTTGCAAACTGGATTTGAAAGGAAGTAAAAATATAATAAATTTACATTTCTTCTTCATGCTTGGGAATTATCTGTCCACCTAAATAAATTATGCAAACTACCAGATTAACCTTTCACATACAGAATTTTAATAATTTTAGTAGAAATGTTGTTTCCTTCTTTTTATACTATTATAGTTTTTACAAGGTGTAGTCACCAATCCAGACTCTCCTTTGTAACCCCTGAGGTTCCCAACACTCATGGCTTTTTGGACATTTTTAAAATAAGGCAGCCTCAATGGAACCACTTTGGTTCTATAAACAGTTTTATATCTTTGGACCAAAATAGGGATGCATCAGGATCTCATTCTCTTTTTTCCTAGAAGATTCCTCTGCTTGGCTAAATTCATGGTTAAAAACAGATTTATAAAGGACAGCTACTGTCCAGTAGCATCAAGAACAAAAAAAAGTATATATCAGCTTAAGAATAATATCAAACTCCTCAATTTTAATTTATTTTTCCTAGTGTAAATAGTAGAGCAATGAATAATAAACCATGTGAGATATGAGCATTTCCCCCAATTAATCCATATTATTTAACTACTTTTCTAGAAATTTGAATATTTTATCTCACTCTCATAGATGCTGAATGTGCTTTTTTTGCTAATATGATTAGCAAATATAATTTTTCACCTCTAAAATTAGAATATTTAGTGAGGTCAAACATCTTTTAAAACTCAATAGCATTGGTATTTCTTCTATTGTGAAATAATTGTGTCTATTCATTCTCCATATAATTATTTGAGTCTGAGTTTATTTCCCTCTACATGTTTTATGTAGTAATATTTAACTATTGCTTCCAATACTTCCCAGTTAATTGATTAACTTTTAATTTGGGGGCTTTTGGACTCACAAAGTCTTCTAATTTTTAGATATTCAAACCTATCTGTTTCAATTTTTATGATATTTTGAATGCTTTTAACTTCTCTCCCCACTATTTAGAGATTGAATAGATATTTGTTTCTACTTTTAGTTTTCATGGTTCTCTTTGTTGACACTGACACGCTCATTGATCTGGACTTTATTTTAACATTTAGATGCAGTAATCTAAATTGATTTTTTTTCTAAATAGGTAACTTATCTTCTGCAGCATTAATAGTCTTGCATAATCCATTTATTCTCAATGGATTTGAAATGACTCTTTTAAAAAATAACTATTAACTACTTATATATTATAGGGTGTATCTAGTTTCCCTGTTATGTATTTTAAACATTCTTGAGCCAGGTCAACACAGATTTAATTATCAGAGCTTTACAGTATCTTTACATATCCAATAGGCATATTCGCCAACCATACACCCAAATGCCCTGCCTTATTATCCTTCCTGCAAAAAATTCTGAGTTATTTTTCATGGTTTAGTTCACCATCATTAAGCCAAATTCATGTAAAAATAGAATCTTTTCAACATACTCACAGTTCTTACTGTGCACATCAAATGTTTTGTTACATTTTGATACCATGGTACCCTCTGGACATTGGCACTTAAATATTATGGTACGTTTCTCCTAAAAAGAATTCCATGACCAAGAACATTTGGGAAAGAGTGCCTACCTTACCCTCCTCTCGGAGATTCACAACAAAATGAGCATATAAAAGAGAGAGAAATAAAGAAATTGCTCAGTAAAGAAACCTATGTTTAATCTAGTGTTTTCCAAATATTCAGTCTATTTTATATTTTGCTTCACAATTACTAGCAAACTATCAAAATGGCTTCTCTGTTCTATATGTTCTAAGAACGGTATTTCCTTTTGGCTACTCCCAGTCCTTGTTTTTAATCCCTTTTGCCTGAAATGCTGACCAATTCCCTAGATGAGGGGCATGTTTGTACGTAGGAGTGCCTCTAGCTGGCAGAAGACAGAAAGGGCTAGGGATGGCAGAGGTGCTGAATGTGCATTATGTCAGACCCATCAAAGAGGTCTGCACTCTTTCATGCTGTGGGAGCTCATGGGAATGACTTCAGTCAAGGAACAGAGGAGTTGGACCACGATGCCTAAGTCTTCTGAAGAGAGGCAGAGTCTCCAGCGAGCCTGCAGCCCAGCTGAAAGTGGGTCACTTCACCACTGAGGAATGGCACTGGGTGGTACTTCAGAGACACTGCGGTGAGGGAACAGGCCCTTATTCATCACGGGGGAGATAGTGTTTTTCCTCCCCTGCGATAGATTCACTCTGGCCCGGCAGCCTCTATGGTTAGGCGTGACTTCCTGAGGGATTTTCCCTGGATTCACAGAAGGTTCCCTGAGTACCAGGGAAAGCCTGACTCACCCACAGGCCTTCCAGGGTGGGGCTGGCATGACTTGGATGCAACTTCGACTTGGCTGAACTCCCACGATGGTAATTCTCAGCCTAAAATCAGCTGCCCCAAGGAGAAATGGAAGAACGGGGTGAAGAAGAGGCCCCACGGAGGTGCTGACAGGGGCAATAAAATCTCCTCTCACAGGCTTCTAGCTGGTGCCCTAGGGTGACATGTGAGGGAGCTTGGAAAATATTTTTTTTCTCTCCAACTTCCTTTTTCCCTACAGCAGCTTCTCCAGCAAGTTCATGTCCCTGCATGGTACTAGCTGCTACCTATCCTAACAACGGCTCCCCACCACGCTTCGGATAATTGGATCCAAGCCTGGATCCTAATTTTGCATCTTAATCCTTAGCTCCGGTACGAAAAGGCTAAAGCTTCCTTTTAGTATCCTATCTTGTATTCCCTATCACTGACGTTACAAGAGCAATCTTGGTCTATTTACTGCCACCCCTGGAAGAGGCCCTTGAATTCTCACATGCTGTCACTCAGGTGCCAACACAAGCCCATATCTGATTTCTGTAAACAAGCAGGGTGATGGAGCTGCCTGGTCGCTAAGTCCCTCCAAGGAAGTCAAGGGTTTGTTTGCCGTTACTGAAAGCCCCCAGTAGCCAGACACCAGATAAAGAGACTATATCAGCTTGGCTGTGGAAGAAATGTGGTAAGTCACAGAAGGAAGGAAAGGAGACGCATGGAAGGCAATTTACCAAGGTGTCTGAATCCCAGTTCTGACTCTTACTAGTTGAGTGACTTCCAGCAATCTACTTTATCTTGTCTTTAGTTTCCTATGAAACAGGGATGGCAATAGTGTTAGCTTCACAAGAATGTCAGGATGATTCAATGAGATAGTGTGTATATAGATAGAAAATACATCTGACATAGACTTATGCCCAGGAAAAGTTAAGAATTATGGTGATAACAATGGCCTTTGAGGGGTTGCTAAAACCTTGGAAGTTCAGTGCCCTGAGAAACAACTTTCTGGGAAAAAGGGTCTATAACTTTCATTATGAGTTCTTCAAATTATTAAAAGTCCTGGAATCATGGAAAGCAACGTGAAAACATTGAGTATCGCTGAAATAAAGACAGCTGTTCCAACAAACTGGTCTTTCCAAAGTCACAAAGACAACAATTACCAAATTGTTATCCTTGACTAAAATGTACTCCATTGCTTTCCCTCACTTAATTAAATATCCTCTTTCCTCCAAAACTCAGGTCAGCTAACCCCTTGCTGAATACCTGACTGGACCACTCAGCTGATACTTGCATAGCTCCCTCTGTACACATTGGTCCTATTTCTCCAACTTCATCCCAGCTGCTGGAAAGCAAGGCTCCAATATTACATCTTCCTTCAATGCCCTGGACAATCCTTTGCAATGTTTACTAATAGCAACTGTGGATCACTGATAATGATATTTGTCAAGGTGTATTTCTACATAGAGTATAATGAACTTCTTCTAGGTAAATTCATATAATGGACTATCCCGTCTCTACAGCACAGCATCCAACGTATAAGTGCTTCGTGAGAGAGGGTTGAACAAATAGTTAAAAAATTGGGTGGCTACGAGAAAGTTATACACCAATAAATGGATAAATTAGGCAGGTAAGATCAAGAGGAAGTATTTTTTTTTAAAGATCACATATGGAGGATGTAACCAACCCTCTCAGCATTTATTTCACATTTTTCAAACATTTATAACTTGTGTACCAAAAATTCACTGGAACAATGTATTTTCATCAGGAGACCAAAGTTTAAGTCTAAAGGATCAGCCACCCTTCCATTCTGCCTGAGGACAAAGTCCAAACCATAGTTCCATTAGTTTTCCTCTTATGGTCTTAACATGAAGTGTATCACCCATCCTTGAATTGTAGATGTATAGAAGTTTCCCAGGACCACCTAGGATAAACTAAATAGAAAAGGGAAGATTCTTAAAATCAAAAGGAAAACAGCCAACATGGCAAGTAAATTATCTTCTGCGGTGATAGGGTTGGGAGAGAAAGGGGAGATGTTTGTGCACAGCAACCACAAAATGCCATCGGAGCTATTGACGGATAAGCTGTTTCTGAAACCTCCGCTTTTTAAAGAAACCATATCAGCAGCACCAAACAACTCATTTGCGGCAGATTTGTCTTTGAACAGTTTTTTTGCAAAACGCTGATAAGTGCAACTTAACTTGAGAGAGAAACTATGTACATTATTCATTTAAACAGAGCAAATGAGAAACCATAACACATATACAACTATGGAAACAGGACAAATATGCTCGTGAGAAGGCAAACAGAGATGCTGGCTGGCTGGTTGCAGGGGACAAAATTCTAGGCAGGGCACAAAATTAAAGAAAACGTGGCCGCTGTGAGTGGAGGTGAATCTCTCCTAGGAATCCAGACTGTTGCTACTTTTCTCCAACAAAGGAGCATCTCTGCTTAAATTTCCTAAGAAATTCTAACCTGCAATTTTACAGAGCACTGATTTATTAGCTTCCTTTCTGGCCAATGTATTTTTATGATGACTGAAAATAGAACTGGAAAAATAAGTTAACTGATGCGGATCATACTGTATCTTTAATAAAGCAAACAGTGAGGCCAGATTCTGAATACGCAGTTAAGTATAGAAGCATCAGGACTTGGAAGGAATAAGGAACATGGAACCCCAAATCACCACTTGTACAATAATATCAGGGAACCCTGCACAGCTGTATTTCTCAAATTATGCTGCACAGAATATTAGTTCCGTTGGTGTTAGCAGGTGTTACGTCAAATTAATGTTCTATAGTCAAATCTCTCACTCCCTTGCTAATAAAGAAGGTCATATATACAGACACATAAGAAACAAGCTCAAAGCAGTAATTTTTTTAATGTAGACTTTATTTTTAATTGAAGTATAGTTGATTTACAATATTGTGTTAGTTTCAGGTGTACAGCATAATGATCCAGTATTTTTGCAGATTATACTCCGTTGCAGGTTATTACAAGAAAATGAGCATAATTCCCTATGCTATCCAATCTCTCCTTGTTGCTTATCTATTTTATACATAGTAGTTTGTATCCCTTAATCACATACCCTTAATTTGTCTCTTCCCCCTTTCCTCTCTGTTTTGGTAACCACAAATTTGTTTTCTACATCTGTGAGTCTGTTTCTGTTTTGCATATATATTCATTCGTATTATTTTTCATATTCCACATATAAGTGATATCATACAGTGTTTGTCTGTCTTTGTCTGACTTATTTCACTAAGCATAATATTCTCTAGCTCCATCCACATTGGTGTAAAGGCAGTATTTCATTCTTTTTTATGGCTGAGTAATATTCCATTCTATATATACACCACATCTTCTTAATAATCCAATCGTCTTGGCTATTATAAATAGTGCTGCTATAAACACTGGGTTGCATGTAACTTTTTGAGTTAGTGTTTTCATTTTTTCTGGATAAATACCCAGGAATGGAATTGCTGGATCACACGGTAGTTCTATTTTGAGTTTTGTAAGGAAACTCCATACTGTTTTCCGCAGTGGCTGCACCAGTTTACATTCTCAGCAACAGTGTATGAGGGTTCCCTTTTCTCCACACCTTCTCCAGCATTTGTTATTTGTAGACATTTTGATATGGCCATTCTGATCAGTGTAAGGTGATACCTCATTGTGGTTTTGATTTTCAAAGCAGGACTTTTTAATAACATGTTTTAATAAATTTTCCAGGTTACATCCTAAGATTAGTCATAGCAGGTCTATGACCTACTTCTGCTTCTATTCTCAAAGTGTGGTCAAGAACACTTACTCTACAGAAATTACATAAACACATAATACATAAATAATGTACTTGGTAAAACAATTGAGAGAATTTCCATAATATATCCTTATTTTTAAGAATCACAACATACATTAGTTCATTAAAAGCTCTAAAAAGTCCTATAGGAACAAAAATCCTATTGAATCCAGCATTGCCAACATTTATCTCATCATGAAACTCTCTTCTTAATACGTAATATTTATTAATAACTTCTATAACAGACTCACTTTGGAATATCCTAGCATAGAAAAATATTTAATGACATAAATTAAAAAGTACAAACAAAAGTCAAAAAACCAAAACAAAAGTCGCAAAACAATGTACACACCATGATCCTATTTTTGTAAGATAATTACATATTTGTTTTTTCCATTTTTCTAGAACACATATTTTTGTTAGAAAAAGTATATTATCAATAACATTTTTTAAACACTGAATATTGTTTTATTTGGCATGGGAGAAAGTTATCTAGAGTATGGACCCATTTTCTAAAGTTTCCAAGCATTCCACTCACTTTTAGGGCTATAACAGGAGGCAAACACCTTCAGTGAGTGACGGCCCCGACTTGCTATGCTGGGTGTTGAATGCTGAATATTGAATGTCATGGGAAGTGCCCCAGGCTCCTATTTCTACTCCTAATTGGTGCACCTGAAAAATATACGTTGAACTGAGCTTTGAATGGCCTGCATAATTAGTATATAACAAGGCCAAATGTAAAGATGAAGTATTCCCATGCTTTTCACCCCAAACATCAACTTTAGGCACCTGACAAAATACTATTCAATTTTACCTAAATGTCACTTTCCTCCTTGCGTGAACATAAGTCCTGGGTTTCTCCCTCCCTTTGGTAGGTGGGCCAAGGATTGGGGAACAAGAAGCACTCTCAACCCAGGGAGGACCAGATGGAAGATGAGAGGTAGAAAAGCTGCATGACCCTCCACTCCCCACAAAAGAAACCAGAAACTGTGGAAAGTTTGCTATAGCAGAGAAGTGTACTACACAGGAAATGTACCATATGGAAACTCTGGTATAGCAGAGAAAGAGCTGTAGGGATTAACGAAGACCGCAGGGGATATAGCTCCCACCTTGAAGGAGCTGATAATCAAATGCTTAGAGCGGGAGGAATGTAAGTAACAGGATGCATACATTTGGGGGCTCTATTGGGATGCAGCTCTAAGTTCTGAGCAGTTAGGGAAGTGGGAAGGATCAGAGAGATGGAGAATAATGTAGCACAAAGGAGACTGACCTGAAAAGGCAGGGTAAACAGATCCAACGAAAAGTGTGTGTGCGCATGCCTGTGTGAAGCACTCCTGAGGCTCGCTGCTAGAGGTGTAGGACCAGGTCCGCACCCTCAGGAAGCAGGATTTCTGGTTGGCTAGATGGCATACCTAGAGAAACATTCAAAATAAACAAATAAATAAATAATAGAAACAGTATGTAATTCGGTTCTAAATGAGGGGATAGAGCCTGGCACAGAGCCTGGAAAATAGGTACTTACCATATGTTTATTGGATTTAATTAGATCCAGAAGCTGTCAGAGGGCTAGACAGGAGATCTCTGCAGAGTTATACAGGAAATGAGGATTCCTGTATAAACGATAACCAACAGAAACAATGGCAGAGGTGGTGAAATGAGCCTTTGGAACAAGATGAGGAGAAGGCAATTAGAAAAGTTTTTATTTATAAAAATCCACAGACTAAATTTGACCAGAAAGGGACAATAGAACCACTTTTATGCTCTAAGAAGGTAAGTGACAATCAAAGTAAGTCCTGAGGACCACAGTTGCTGGTGAGAATAATTGACGAGAGATGAGCCTTGAATGAGGCAGACCAAAGACAAGCCTATTTCTAATATCACTTTGGATCGACTGTTAGGAATTGATGGTAGACTCAGTGTGATGGATGGGAAAAAAGAGCATATTTGGGGCTCAGCAAACACAGTTCATTTATTCTCAAAATCTGGTTGGGCATTCAACAGCAGGTAGAAATATACGTTTTTTTATAATAAAAAGTTTTAATAATAAACACTTTATTATAATTTTTATAATAAAAAGTTTCAATAATAAACACTTTATTATAATTTTTATAATAAAAAGGCATGTAAAATGTTTCATTATTTGCTACACTTTGAACTATTAATTCTAGTACAATAAAAATACGTATGTGCAAGCACACGTGTACTTGACACTGTGAGAATCCTGACTGATATATAGAATCCAGGAAAACCAACAAGTATCAGCATAGGCTTGAAGAGCAAAGTCTGAACAGGAAAAAAGATACCCATTGCACAGGCATCATCTTTTTTTTAAATTTTTTTTTCAAGGATAGTTGATTTACAATGTTGTGTTAATTTCTGCCATACAGCAAAGTGATCAAGTTATACATATATATACATACGTTTTCATATTTTTTTTCCATTATGGTTTATCACAGAATATTAAATATAGTTCCCTGCACCATACAGTAGGACTTTGTTGTTTTGGCATCATCTTAACAGGGAGAAGTACCAGGAGGACATGGCTGAAACTTTTGTTCTCAGTACATTTTCTAAGTGATCTGCGTCCACGTGGGAGGTGAGCCTTCACAAAACGAATTCATGTTTTCTGGTGCTTACAAAGCAGACTGCCACGGAGGCTGACCCAGGACAGCTCTAGTCGTACGGCCAGGTCTTGTATGCATTAGCCTATTGCTCAAATACGAATGTCCTATTCAGCTTCCTTGCCTGTCAATTGCAAAGGCCATGTGGCACGCACATCAGAGGTGAGAGGACGAGATTGTTGCCTATTATGGCAAAAATCCTCCCTTCACCACAAGCAGAGCCACAAACGTTTCCAAACCACAAAACAAAACTCGCCTATATAAGCTATAAATACTTCAGTTGTGTGCATTTGTACAATGTTAGGCATAGCTGGGTATGTTTGTTCTTTCATACATCTGTCCTCCCTTGTTTGGGGAAGTAGACCTTGAAGAGTATGACCCTATCCATCTCGGTTAGTGTCAGCTCAGTGTCAAAAGTATATGGTCATGGTTTTTTGCTGCAGATTTTTGTTTAGAGTGAAGCTCTGAAGTGCATTCTGAACCAGGCTTTGTGTGAGTTATCAACTAATCATCTATTGCTAAAATCTCAAAGAAAAATGTGCAAGTTGGAGGAACGGAAGAAGGCAATAATTGCTTCTATTTTATATGATATTTGTTAATTAGACTAAGAATCTCCTCATCTTCTCTTTCAACCTAGAAATTTTTAAAAAGAAGAAGAATATAGGACCTTCTACTTCCAGGATGATTTCCACACATTAAGTTTCACCACTCATTTAATTTCATAAAGGCATTTTTATTCCTGAAATATTTACTCCAGATAAGAAAATCTCTCATCACAACTGTGTGAAATCGCACCCAAAGAACACATTTTGGCAGTATCTCTTGACCAAGGAGTGGGACTCAGTATCAGGACTTGTTTTTCTCCCCAAGACAGATACCACCAATGTTAGACTGCACTCGCAATGGAAATCAGCGCTTGGGCACTGAATCCAGCCACAGAGGATTTGGCAAAAAGGCTGTAACCTCTTCTCTCTCCTCACCAGTGACAATCCCACCACAGTTTCCCATCCGTTGGTGACCTCCATCCTGGATTACCTCAATGCTCTTTGCTCAGGGCTATGGTTAAAGACCTCCCAGAAGCTCCAGCTGTTGATACAGAAGGCACCAGTTGTCTAGCTGCTAACGGTCATAGGCTGACGTGACTGGAGTGTCTCTGAATCCCCAGGGCCCACCTGGGTCAGGCTGGTGGTCCCAAGTCCTTTCATCAGCTGAGTCACTGAGTTTTTCAAGAAGTATATCAGGCTCGTTGATATTTTGCCATTTCTGAATCTCCATGGAAGTTCACCGCTTCTTGGCAAGGAGATGGGTTGAATAGAGGTAAGAGGTAGAAAACACTCTTGAGAATGGATAGATGTTAAAGGAAGTGTTGGTGAGTTCCCTCGGCTATGCACATGAACTAGGCAAGAAGTTGGCAGTAAAGAAAGTATGATTCTCTCTGAAAGGATGTCATGGAATGCATATGTGTACCAGCTACAGATTCTACAGCAAGATGGCCTTCCTATCCAGGTCCTATACCATCACAACAACTAATTAAGATTTTGAAGAAAATGAGTATGAAATAGCAATTTTCACCAGAGAATACATACAACTTGATTCTGCTTCCTCTGGTCTTCAATGAAATCCAAGATTATCAGCTAGCATCCCAGGTCTGTTGACTATGGAGATATGATTTTACAAAAAAAAAAAAAAAAAAAAAAGGAAGGCAAAATGTCATTGTCCTTAAATGCTTCACTCCCAAAAGGTTGCTTTTATAAAACACTTGCTTTGAAATCAGAAACAGAAATCAGTGCACCGATTACATGAAAGTCTTTGATGTACTCAGTGGTTATCTAGGTTCTACTATTTTTGGTTTTGAACTAGTCAAAGTTTATTTAAAGCTGGGCATTAGAAGACAATTTTAAAACATTGAGGATAACTAAAATAACACTGTGCGTACACTATATGAAGGTTTACTAAAATAGTTGTCAGGCATGCGTCATCGAGATAATTTCTGTTCCACTCAGACAAATCAGTTATGATTGCTGACGGCAAAACTGGAGTTGGGCTCTAGGAAGACAATCCTTATGCAAATGGCACATTCAGCCTCTAGCACTGTGACAAAAGAGTCTAATGAGGAGGCAGAATGACCTACCCAGGTATTAGGGTGAAATCATCCACTATCCAAAGAGAAAGATGTTCATAATCAAGCATGTCAAGTTAATGGACACTCATAAGGTGTGAGTTAAATGAATTAGCTAGATTCATATAACAAATTCCCAGGATGTTGTTTAGTGCTAGTAAGTGTATTACGGTAACTCTGTAGAAATCGTTACTGTCTGTATTTCAGACATTCCCAGGAGTGCTAGCAAAGAGGAGCTTAGGACAAATTGGTGTATTCAGTGAAGAGAATTATATGAGGAAATGCATGTTAAATTATACTGACACTGATACTACACATGTGTTACAGGGATACTGCTCATATGCTTCTCCCTAGAAAGACCTGGGGCAATCCTGATTCCCCATGAAGCCCCCATCACATCACTTACATTCATTCTGGTCTCCACACTGGCTCAGCCAGTTACCAGCTACAAGGCCATGTGTCTGCCCACACATTTGCTACCAGTGTAATGATCTTGCCAATGGCTTCACCATTTAAGGACTCTGCCCTATGGGCAGATGCCCGTTGCCTGACATTACATCAGGGTCAACTTCCCTTCATGTTCCCTTCTTGCATTGAAAGACCCTTTGGGGAATTCCCCAGTGGTCCGGTGGTTAAGACACCTCCCTGCCACTGCAGGGGGCACGGGTTCTATCCTTGTTTGGGGAAACTCAGATCCCACATGGTGTATAGCCAAAGACTAAAATAAAATAAAGACCTTTTGGACTCAGTGCCGTAAGAACATTTCTTTGGTTCTTCTTGTCCCTAAGGGTCACCATCCTTCAGAGTCAAGGACCTTGTTTCTAACATTCCTGGTTGCCTGAGATTTTTTTTTAAACACTTTTTTTTTTTAAAAAAGTAGAGTTATTTAGTTAGTTAGTTAGTTAGTTTTAGCTGCGTTGGCTCTTTGTTGCTGCACATGGGGCTTTCTCTAGTTGGGGTGAGCGGGGGCTACTCTTTGTTGTAGTGCGCGGGCTTCTCATTACGGTGGCTTCTCTTTGTTGCTGAGCACGGGGTCTAGGCGCGCGGCCTCAGTAGTTGTGGTTCACGGGTTCTAGAGCGCAGGCTCAGTAGTTGTGGTGCACGGGCTTAGTTGCTCCGTGGCACGTGGGATCTTCCCAGACCAGGGCTCAAACCCATGTCCCCTGCACTGGCAGGCGGATTCTTAACCACTGCGCCACCAGGGAAGCCCTGCCTGAGATTTTAAAAGCCTGTTCAGCGACTAGCGGCAGTCTGTATAGAATGTTTGCCAGTCTGCAGCAAAAATTAGGAGGGAAACAAAGGGCAAGAGAGTGATTTGTATTTTTTCCTAAATTTAAATGTATACTCTGTAAAAGCTATCAATAGCTTAACTTTAGGTACTTCCTGCCTTTCTACTTTTTGGTGTTCTTTCTTCTGAAAAATGATGGGCATCAGTTGATTGCAAGTTTTCCTTAATGGCTGGGCTTTGCTAAATATAAAGATGAAATTCACGTTATTCCCTCTCTTCCTTCCTTCCTTCCTCCCTTTCTCCTCTCCTCCTCCTCCTTTCTTTGTCTCTCACATTCGTTTGTTCATTTTTTTAATTATTTCGCTATTTTGTGAACTTCAAAGCTGTGGAAAATATGGCGTCTTGGACTCACTGGTCACCAGGCTGTATTGATGGAGTGTCAATGTCCACCTTGTACTGATCGTACTGTTCCATTCAAACCTCTTCAACATGTACTGAAATCTACCTCCACGCATTGTCAGTGTGCGAGGAGAAACTCTGTATTTTCCATGGAGGGACTCGGGTAAGAGTATCTGGAAAGAAGGAGAGAGAGACAGAGGCAGAGAGAGAGAGAAGGGAGGGAGGGAGGGAGGAAGGAAAGAAGGAAAGGAGAAAGGAAAGGAAGAAAGGAAAAGGACAAAAGAGAAAAGAAAAGAAAAGAGATTCTGTTATGCGGTCTCTCGTGTTTTCTGTTCAAATGTCCCCTCAGTCAGGCTCAGCTTTGTTGCTGTTTGAAGCTGACTAGAGACTCATTATCTCTTCCATAAGGTATACATTTGGGCTAAACACGCACCACTGGAATAAATTCAGTGGATCCAGAGAGGCTGCGGGTCACTTTCGCTCCAGCCAACTCCAGAGTGACTAGATCACTGCCGTGACAGCTCCTTGTTGACAGAATAAATCAGAATGTGGAAGCTTGTGAGGATACGTAAAGACCTGGAGCTGTCCCGGGGACAGCCTGCTCTCCCCAAAGATGCTAAAGTGGTAGATGAATAAGAAGGAAAGCAGCCCAAGTTCTCATCCCAGACCTGCACCATCTGGCGGTGTGATCCTGAGGGTGTCAGTTTATAATTTCTCATTTTCTTTACCTATAACAACTGAAGGTTGCAGCCTATCCGGTAAAAATGCCAGAATATGGTGAACCAGGTCTGTTTGTGTCGCCTCTCAGGGCCGCTGAGGACAGGCACGCCCCTCAGTGAGATTGTGCTCAGTCCCCCTCAGACAGAGCTCCAGGGGTGAAGTACAGCAAAAGACACTATTATTAATTTCTAAACACTAGGGGCCAGCAACCAATATTACAATTATTCATTCAAATTTCAGCTACAGACTAGAAAGAGAAATCCTTTGTTTCTATAACAATACTTACTTCAAGGCACCTGACACATTTCTATTTCCATTGATATCAGAAACAAAGTAAGGATGGCAATTCTGCCACCATTGTTAAGGATTACTTGGAAGTTTTAGCCCGTAGATTCAGATGTTAAGCATAAACAAGACCACTCACTCCTTAAAGGGGAGGCACAAACTATCTTAGTTTATCATATGATTGTCTGTCTTTAAAAAGCCAATGTAAGCAATTGGCAAGCAATTAAAAGTAATAAAAGCATTAGAGCAAAGGAGAGTGAACAGTCAAAAAAATACAAAGTCAATGATTTTTAAAATTATTAAATTGCTGAAGGGATTATTTAGAGAATTAGCAGCATGGGAGTGGAAGTAGGCATTGCTGGCTGGTGATCGTTAGTTAGAGAGGCAGACAGGGACTCCCCCATCCCCCTTCACCCGCCCCAGTGAAGAAGGAAAAGGAGTAAAGGCAAAGACTGGGGGCAGTGGGGAAGCTTGGGTGGGGTTGAGGTAGATATCTAGTTAAAGTAGAAATTGAGGGAGAATGCAAAGAAGGAACCAAACTGGTTTTTCAGAATCTTCAAATCTAGGCAGAGAAACTTAGACCTGGTTCAGAAAGAAAATAGTCCGCAAGAACTAACAGAGGAAAAACAATGCTGGTGCAACTGATGATTAGAAGTCCATTGCTCCCCTCCGTTTCCTCAAGTTTCTGTTACTTTATGGTGAAGATTAGAAACTTCTCGCAAATATCGTTAAGCTGTGTTTTCTGGTTAAGATTACTTTCTTCCATAAGTATTTGTTGGCAATCTACCCGGCCCTGGGCATGTGGCAGTCAACAAGATAAATGCCCCATCATATGAAAATGGAAAGTGTACCATGTCTCTAGATAATGTTGTGAAGATAGAAATTCTTCTAAAATAAAAGTTTTGATCTGATACATTCCTAATCTGAATGGGGAACGTCTTTCATGGGATAAAAATCAACAGAAGAAATTAAGAAGGTGTGGACAGATTCAAAACCATGAAATTTTTAAATATCAGTTTGTCAAAGCTTCTAAATTAAAAAGAGAAAACAGGAGAAAACATAAGAAAATAGATTTGCTTAATCTAAGCAAATATCAACCTAAAAGTTGGTACTAATAATTAAACAAATGGAGAGCAAACAGAAATAATTTTTGCAACAAACATGTATGTTCTGACTATGACGCAGACACTGACTTGATAAACCCAAAAGATGTGATCTGATCTGACACTGCTATGGTCTGAATGTTTGTATCGCCCCAAAATTCATATGTTGATATCCTAACCCCCAAAAAATGATGCTCTGAGGAGGTGGGGCCTTGGGCAGGTGCTTAGGTCATGAGGGTAGAGCGCTCAGTAATGGGACTGGTTCCCTTATAAAAGAGGCCCCAGGGAGATCCCCAGCCCATTCCACCATGTGAGGACCCAGCAAGAGGGCCTTGCCTGTGAACCAGGAAGAGGGTGCTCACTAGACAGCACGACCATGCTAGTGCCTTGATCTTGAACTACCCAGTCTCTAGAACTGTGAGAAATAAATTTCTGTTGCTTACAAGCTACCTTGTCTGTGATATTTTGTTATTGCAGCCTGAATAGACTGACAGACACACAACCATATTTGCACACTCAGAGAAACACTGTATTTTTATCATGCTTAAATTCAAAAAAAAGATTTTACTGAAAATAACTGAATGTAATAACATTAAAACGTCTATATTTTAAAGATGAGATGTGGCTAGTAAAGATTTAAAAAGCAGTTCAATTCAATTTGAAACCATTCTGTCCCACCCGCCCCTGTTTGGTACAACTTTCAATTCCTTTGTTGATCTTATTTGAAAGTGCTACTTTGTGTCACCCTATTCTCCTAATTTTGAGTTAAATTGGCTTCCTGAGTTGCCTGATTCAGGAACATCTGAGCTTTTTCTTTATATCAAATCCTCTTTTCTTCCACTCTAATTATAAATGCTAACTCTTATCAAAGGTTTCCTATATATGCTTTCTCTACTAATTAGGTAAAAGATTATTTTTGTCCCGCTCTTTCCTGAAAGTAACGAAGAAATCTACAAGGAGATTAGGTGGACTGTCTCCATGTCAGCAATATGAATTTCGCCGCTTTTCACATCTCGAGGTCTGTCTCAATTTGTCTGCCTCTCTCTATTTCCCTGCTTCAACTCAGTTATGCTGTATTTCCTGAATTCTAAGAAACACATTACTTTTCACTTTTTAATATTTCTAAAATTGGAGTTTTCATTGAATTTGCCAAAGTTTCCTTGTTACCTTTTATTCATTATCTTAATTGCAATGCAGCAGTCCTTTTTAATAAAGACAGCAGCTTATATTCAATATAAAACTTGTAAAATATAAAACACACTTAATACAAAACTATTTTCTCCAAGGGTGAATCTGCCCCTCACTGAAAAAATTTTAAAACACTTTTAAAAAAACTTAGTAAGATGTTGCTAAATTTCTTTCATTATTTAGACTTTAAATAATCCCTCTAAATTTTGAAGAACGTATATTACAAATTTTTTTCCCTGGCATTCTTATAAAAGAGATTCTGGAAGACCTGGAGAAACAATGAACTACTTAGAAGTTGGGAGGAACATTCTTTTGCAAGGAGACACCTGCTTTGTTGAAAATAACTGGGCTGCTATTCAGCTGATGCACTTACGAGGCAAAAATGATTGTGTCCATTTTGATTGTTGAGCGCCATGTGCACCTGGCATTACACACTTTGTAAGTCACCCAGCTGTGCGTTGGTGGATGTTTAACAACTGGCCTTCTAGGGGGAAATGGGGACAGGGAGGGGAAGCCTTGATGTGTAGCATCTCCAATTTCCCTGATTTCCCATCACAGCCAATTTTAAGCTAACAACATCCCTGAACACAGAGTTGGGAAGAGATGCGCACAGGCTCTCCTAGTAGATTCCAGAACCCACCTGAACTGAATTCCTGGAAAAGAGACATGATAAGCTACTGCACGGTTGAAGGAAGCCTCAGGCTGGTATCCAGACTTACTGAAGGAGATGAATTAAGGTAGGGGAGCAAGGACAGAAATTTGGGTGGGAAGGGATAACTGAGTCAGAGGTTCAACAGATTTTATTGGGAAAAAATTGTCTAACTGTGTTTTTTTAGGTTATTTAGTGTGTATATGTAAACACCCTCATCCTTTTCATCTATGAAGTCTTTGTAAACGCTGCATTGCTCACTAATGCTTTGGGATGAATTTTGGTTGGGGGAGTGTATGAATTGAAATAATGTGCAGAGTCCTGCTTCAAGATTGGTGCAGGACTAAAACTGAGGCTGACTGTGCCTCAGTAGCCAACGTGCGTGTTAACAGTAATTGAAGAGGACAAAAAGTAGAAGAGAGATTAGGTGGAAGCTTTCCAGGAAAGAAGAAGTAAAAAGGGTTTTTTTTGTTTGGTTGTTTCTCTCCTGCTAGGGAGTTTCATTTTACATGGCTGGCCATACAGGATGATTGAGAAATGGCAGAGGAAAGGATAGTGTAAAATGCAGGAGTTTTGGGCTTCCCTGGTGGCGCAGAGGTTGAGAGTCCGCCTGCCGATGCAGGGGACGCGGGTTCGTGCCCTAGTCCGGGAGGATCCCACGTGCCATGGAGCGGCTGGGCCCGTGAGCCACGGCCGCTGAGCCTGCGCGTCCGGAGCCTGTGCTCCGCAGCGGGAGAGGCCACAACAGTGAGAGGCCCACGTACCGCAAAAAAAAAAAAAAAAAAATGCAGGAGTTTTCATTGGCTTTGGGGACTATACGGCTAAACCAACAGTGTTATGACATCATTAGCCAAATTTTCTATGTTCCTGTGATGCAAAAATTGATCCAATTTTTAAATAATTTTTAAAAATTGAAGTATCTTTGATTTTTAAAAATTGAAGTATAGTTGATTTACAATTTAGTTTCAGGTCTACAGCAAAGTGATTCAGTTATACATACACATATATACATATATGCTATATATGCAGTGCTATACAGTAGATCCTTGTTGGTTATGTATTTTATATATAGTGGTGTGTATCTGTTAATCCCATACTCCTCATTTATCCCTCCCCCAACCCCCTTTCCCCTTTGGTAACCATAAGTTTGCAAAAGTTGATCCAATTTTGATCCAATCTGATGTAGCCTTCTAACCACAACTGGCCCCTTCATGTTAAGTATTTAAGAATCTCTTCTGGGTAGAACTTTAAAAATTACGTACAGTTCCTCAATTCTTTTCCCAGATTTTTACCTGAGACAGTTTCATAGTAAAGTCAGAGGGACTCTGTGAGACAAGGTATCCACACATCTGACTAACTTATCGCCGTTTTACATAAACCGGAAAAATGAGGGGCAGAGAAATTGAAGGGATTTGTCCTCAAGCATCGCCTTTGTCAGAGGATAGACCTGGAAATAGAAGCCTGCCTCCGGACTTCTGGATCTGTGCTCTTTCTTCCAGACAATATTTATCTGGCTCTGCAGCAAGCTCTTGGGTGCACCGAGGCCACTAGAAACAGGGAAAGGAGGTAAGGTTATACTTTGGTGAGATTTTGCACGTTGCTTGAGAGACAATTTCTGCATTGGTTCTCTTCTGAACGGTGGAGCAAGTGGAGAGGAGGACTGGATGGGGCTGTTCTCTGTGTGGTCCAGAGGCCTTCACTGCAGGAAGTGGGCCCTTCCGGCCACAGTTCTACCAGGAATCCTTCTTTCCCCTTATAGTAAAGCCCTGTTTATAAATATATGCGCACCCATACGCAAACATATACATCCCTCAAATGTCCAGAGCAGTTCTGTATCCACAGAGATAAATACACAAAGAAGAAACATGACAGAGACAGATGGATATAGAAGTATTTTTAATTTTTTAAGAAAACATTTGCCTGCTTTGGGGAGAAACAGTCGGTTCTAAGGGAAAGGAAACCTGTACTTAGGCTAAACTTCCTCAGGATTAATTATTACTGTATTTGAAATCCAAATGACTTGACCCATCATTAGTGGATAAGTGTAGGCCAGGGAATAAATATCCACTGTGTCCACAGTAAGACAGGTATCCATACCAAGTTCAAAGGCCCCTGGACTTTACCACACACACATTTAGGCCATCTTTAGAGTTGTGACGATGACGAAAAGTTGGATGTATTCTGAAAGCCCAAGGAGGCAGCCAGCACAACCTCAGCCTAATTAGCAGAAACCACAGGTACAACCAGCTGCTGGGCCATTCACGTAACCAATCCTTGAGCCAGATGCCACTTTTGGAAAAACATACCTCAGTGCTCTTCATTGAAATTCCGTCCCTGGGCTCATAAAGAGGGTACTGTGTGAGCAACACAGGCCTGGCTTGGGGCAACTGGGGCCATTCTGTGAGATATAGTGAGAGGCTCTGCTCTGCCTTCCAAATGGCCGCTGATTGTAAACAGGCTGTTCAGTGCGCCTGGAACACGGCGCAGGCCCAGCCACAGAGTTTTCATGCACGCCTGGGATCCTCACTGTACTCTGACTTGTGTAGGAAAAGGATCAGATGAGTCTAAAATCTCCTATGAAGTAAATGAATGAAGAAGTGTTTTATCAATAAAGTTTCATTTACACCTCACACACATATCACTCGAATGACAAAAGCCCAGGAACACCTCACATCTTCTTTCGAACATATGTCTTTTTTTTTCTATTAATAAACAGAGTCCAGACCTCAAACACTTGTGTACTTCAAAAGTGTTATTTGAAGATGGTGGCATTTGTTGAATTGAATTCATGCACTTGGCTTACAAAAGGTTCTCTTTACTCCACTCTATTTAATGTAACTGCAAATCAACTACCAATTCTTCCCTTGAAGGAAACATTTAATGATATAAATGGATTTTAAAACAATTTGGTACCATAACCCATACATGTTGACACTCAATGTTTTTAATATATGCAAGGTCATAATTCAATCTTAATACATTGTCTCTTATTTTGAGCATTTTCTATAGAAATATCTACCCTGGAGAGCAACGTTCAGCAACAAAACTAAACAGGTCAGATCACAAAAGAACAGTTAGTTATAAATACAGTTTTACTACTCAGTACAAAAAAAAATGTGTAGAACATATAAAAATTGTTGTGATATCTTTCCAGGGTTGGTGAGAGGAGCTTATTTTAAAAAACTGAAAACCAAAGGCAAAAATGGCAGAAGAGTTAAGAACATAATTTCATGGTATGTAAAATATTGGCAGAGGATAGCAGGGTGTCACACCTACTTTCAGTTTGCCAGGATACACGCTCTATTCTCTTAATCCATTTATATCCATATTGAGTTTTCTATCCAGATTCCTCATTCTCTAGATGATTTCCCAAATTATTTCCTCTCTATATCATGATTTCCTATTTTTCTAGTGAAATTGTCTAATGTTCATGATAAAGCAATATACAGAGCTATCTTTGCAGTGAACTAACATGCCCTGATGTCCTGATGAGAAAAATATTGTTGGGTTTACTGGAATAAATCAGAGTTCATCAAGCGAACTTCATTCCTCCCATCTCTACTGCCCACTCTGACCCTCTCACTTGTAGTGGCCACAGAGCCTCATGCTCCAAGAACAGGGGAGATGAGTGTAGACTAGCATTTAACCAGAAACTACATCATCAAAAGAGACTGCACACATTATAAGGCACGAGCAGTACAGTAGAAAGATGGATAAAAATGAAATATGTTCATATTAAATATACCAAAGAAAAATAAGAAAAGGTAACAAAGAAATCAAGTAAAAGAATAAGGAAATTTCTATGAAGGTTTCAGATAGGCTCCAAAGCCAGTTACTTAACCCTCCAAATGCTTTAAATATTTCTTATGCATTTGTGTACTTGGGCAGCAATGGGCCTAGCTGAAGATTGGACTTCTTAAAATTAACAAAGGAGAGAATATTGATAGGCAGTGAGAGTATCTGACACAGATGGCAATTATAACTGTGATTTTATCTTTTAAATTGAGCTAAAAAAAAGTGAAAATATTGACTGAAATGTGTTTCTATTCCAATGTTTTCTCTTTTAGCTTAAATAAGATATTGCATGTGGGAACTGTTAAAAGGAGTAAAATGACTAAATAATTCTAAAGAGGGATGTTTTTGTTTCCTCCTTTTATGGTGAGTGGCTTTGAAAGTACCTGTGGTATCAGGTTATTAAAGAATCACTGAATCATGAGCTAAAGGATAACTTTACATAAGAGAGTCAGAGATGTTTAGGAAACACAGGCAGAATATCAAAGGGATTTGATATCAACTTTGATGGTTGAAGGTAAGCACATTTTGAGGCTAGCATAAGGCCATGATTTTTGATAGAATATGCTTTTATTTTCTGAAAACAGGGACAGATCTATTTTGTTCTTTCACAAGACCAATCGTTAAACTCATTCAGTGTTATATATAAGAAAAACCAAGATAATTAGCTGTGTATGTAATGAAAAATAGCATTAAATTAAGAAAAGAAAAAGTACATTCAAGTCTTTGTAATGTAAGCAGGTTCTAGAAAGAGTCAAATGTTAATAATGAAAAAATGTATCTTGTTTCAAAGAGTACAGTTGACCTCTGATCTGGACAAGATAGTGGAGATCCATTTTTCCCTATTCCTCCTTGGCTAGGCACAACTTTAAACCCAGAAATGGCATGAGAAACACCAAAGAAGGACTCTGAAAGTTGGTAGGAAGAAAGAGCACTTCGTTAGAGCCACAGGACTGGAAAAATCACACAGCAAAAGGACATCTTATGCCTCCTCAACCAACAAAAGAAGGCTACTCAGACCATCATTTCCCAATACCTGACCTAGCAACAGAAGGTAACCCAGTTAGTCTCATTACTCCTCTGGACTGAATGAGACTCCCTCTGACAACATCAGGTGAGCCCAACAAAACCCATAAGGGAATTGTCTGAGAGGTTCACAAACAATAAGCAGTGAGGAAAAGCCTTCTCCTCTCCCATAAGACCTGAGACTCCCTTTTTCCACCTAGAGACACAAAGACAGGAGGGAAAAATCAGTAAGAGGAACCCAGCTACAGAAAACAGCCCGGTCCAGGAAGCTTCTTGTCCCTGTGGGCCCAAGTCCCTCCTCCCCAACCTAGAGACACCAGAGTAGCCTGGAGGCAGTGATAGGGGGACCCCAACACACCCTCACCCACTGAGAGACATCTGGAGGCAGTGCCTGGAGAAATCCCTCTTCCACCTCAGATAGCATCAGCAGAAAATAGTGGGATCCTCAGTGGCCCCAGATAAACCAAGAAGACCAAAATAACATTGTAAAGGATCTGAAAATTAAACTTCCAGTGAAATAAAAGCCTACAAATGTAGGGCAAGACCCACATGCTAACTTTAAACAGCATGACTGCCAGCCAAAATAAAAGATTTAAATGGACCCCAGAATCTCCTAACATAATAGATAAAAATATTGAGGACAAAGTAGAAAATTATATGTCATACCAAGAACCAAGAAAATCACAACCTCAATGGGAAATGACAATCTACTGACACCAACATTGAGAAGAGTCACATGTTGGAATTACTTGACAAAGATTTAAAAGTAGTAATCATAAAAATGCTTCAGCAATCAATTACAAATTCTCTTGAAACAAAGGAAAAAATAGAAAAATCTCAGCAAAGAAAGTTATATTAAGAAAACCAAGTAGAAATTATAGAACGGAAAACATACAATAATAGAAGTAAAAATCTCACTGGATGGACTAAATAGTAGAATGGAGATAACAGAAGGTCAGTAAATTTGAAGGCAAAACTGTAGAATTCACCAAATCTGACCAACACAGAGAAAACAGACTGAAAAAATATATATACAGAGACTTAGGGACCTGTGAGACAATAACAAAAGAGTGGTGCAAAAGAGTATTTAAAGAGATAATACTGAAAACTCCCCCAATTTACAAAAGACACAGACTTACAGATCCAAGAAACTGAGTAAACCCCAAACAGGATAAACCTAAAGAAATCCATGCCAACATTTCATAGTTAAACTTTTGAAAACTGAAGACAAATAAAAAATCTTTAAAACATCCAGAGAAACAACAGATTACCTACAGGGGAACAATAACTTAAATGACAGCAGATTTCTCATCTGAAACTATGGAAGCCAAAAAGAAGTGGCAGAATATTTTTCAAGAGCTGAAAGGAAAAACTGTCCACCTAAAAACTGTATCCAGTGAAACTACCCTTCAGAATAGAGAAATATGTACATTCTCATACCAAGGAAAACTAAAGGAATTTACTGCCAGCCAACCTACCATTAAAGATTGGTTAAAGGATTTTCTTCAGACAAAAAGGAAATGATAAAAGAAAGGCTCTTCGAACATCAGGAAAGAAGGAACAATGGAAAGAGCAGAAATCAGTTTACAACAGACTATGCTTTTCCTCATAAATTTTATAAAACACAGCTGATATTTCAATAAAAAATTATAGCACCGTCTCATACTTAAGACAATGATATTTAAAAGTGAGGAAGATAAAGTGATGTGAGGTTAAATAAAAGTGAGGTTTCCACACTTCCCTTGAACTAGTTATATGTTGATACCAGTAGACTATAAGTCACATGTGTATATTTTAACACCTAGAGTAGCCACTATGAAAACTATACAAAGAGATAACACACAAAAACACAAGTAAATAAAAATGGATTTTAAAAATTGTTCAAATAACTCATGGGAGAGCAAGAAAAGAGAAAGAGAAGGAACAAAAACCATAAAAAACAAAGAGGAACAAATAGTAAAATGCCCTACTTAAGTGTTACCATATCAATAATTACCTTAAATGTAAATAGTCTAAATATATCAATCAATGGACAGAGATTGTCAAGAGGATTAAATAAAATGATGAAAATATATACTGCTTACAAGAAACTCACTTCAAATTCAACAACATAGAGACGTTGGAAGTAAAAAAATGGGAAAAAAGTGCTATGAAAACAGTAATTTAGAAAATGTTAAATAGAAGTGGCTCTATTAAAATCAATAGACTGCAGAGCAAAGAAAATTACTATAGACAAAGAGAGACATCACATAATGATAAAAGAATCAATCCACCAGGAAGAGAGGATCCTAAATCAGTACGTACTAAACAAGAGAACATCAAAATGCATGGTCAAAAACTGATAGAGCTCAATTCTAAGATGCATATTTTTGGTTGCCAGAGGTAGGGGGTGAGGGGGTGGGCAAAATGGGTCTGGAAAATCATTAAAATGCACACTTTTTTCACATTGAATGTTTCTGAAACGGGGATACTTCTTAAAATAGATGAAAACTTTAACGTGAAAATGCTGTTATTTTTAGAAAGCTATCATTAAGTCAGTGTCACACTTTATACTTCAATAGTGTCTTAGAAATGAGGAAATGTGATGATTGCCTCTTATTGTTTCAAAAGTGTGAGTCTTGCTTCATGTTAGGCAAAAAGAAAGAAATCAATATTAGTGATAGATTGACAGACTCTTGGAATTCCATTCATTCCATAAGCTAAATTTCTAAATCAAAACAGACACAAACATACCAAATGATTAGTAAAAGTTTACCTTATTGTTAAGACAAAAAAAAATGCAAAATCTGAAAATACTATCATTAAGTCAGCTTATAAAACAAGAACAATAAATAGACTTTGTTTTTTACATTGATCAGAATTTTCATCCAACAGCTTAATGTTACTGTTTTAACTGCACATTTCACATTAACCAAACAGTGTGAAATTGCTCAGACTGTAGGTTGGATTTTGCTTTTGTTTGAAAGAATGAGTAGCAGAAAAGCCAAAGTTTAACTAATATCTGCTGATGCTATGTGTATTGGTTAGTGGACATTTACTTCCAACATCAGTTCTAGAATTCCCCTAATATCTTGAACAAATGGTGATATCTACAAGTGTGGCTTTAGTCATTCTACTCTGGTTGCCCTTGATCTTGAACTTCTTGAGTCCTGGAATAACTACTGTGTTCTGTTGTCTGTACTTGGGGACCATTGCTAAGCTCAGCCAAGCATTTTAGCAAGAATTTGCACATGAGGTGCAAATATGTTGTTGTTTTGTCCATTTTAAAACATACATGCAGAATCTTTATGTATTCTTCTTTGACTTGCTTATTTCCCCCTCAGTTATGTTTCTAAAGTTCATATACATTGCTCCTTCATTTTTATTGCTGTTGAGTTTTCCATTGTATTTTCACAGTTTATTTGATCACTCTATTCTTTTGTTGTTGTTGTTGTTTGTTTGTTGCGGTACGCGGGCTTCTCACTGTTGTGGTCTCTCCCGTTGTGGAGCACAGGTTCCGGACACGCAGGCTCAGCGGCCATGGCTCACGGGCCCAGCCGCTCCGCGGCATGTGGGATCTTCCCGGACCGGGGCACGAACCCGTGTCCCCTGCATCGGCAGGCGGACTCTCAACCACTGCGCCACCAGGGAAACCCATGATCACTCTGTTCTTAATAGGTATTTGGAGTGTTCTGATGAACAATACTCCTATATGCATTCTTATATTTGCCTACTACTAAACAAACGTAAGAGTTAATGTAGAACACCTCCCTGGACATTGATTCCTGAGATGCAGGTATGTATCTGTAAACTTGATTAGGTGGTACTGAATCGTTTCCAAAGTAGCTATACAGTTTTAAACTCTCAGCAGCAGAGTATGAAAGTTCCTAGTATTTGCTGTCCTCACAAATGCTTGGCATTTTCCAACCATTTACTTTTTGCCAATCAGTATCTATGCAATAGCTCTTATCTTTCTTCCATTCTTTATGTTATCTCTTTAATTATTTTAAATTCAATAATTTTGTGGTGTCTTTATATTTTCTCATTAACTCTTTTTCATAGAAGTTTGTTTCCTCAAGTACTTTGTGACTTTTTATTGTGAATTTATCTTCAGTAGAGGTTGTTCCTGTATTCAGGTGGGAGTCCTGTGCACCAAGGGTTGTGGAAGTGTTCTTGTGGAGTAGTTTTGTCTTTGTTATCTGCTGGACCCCATTTGTCCCAGACCAGTTTTTACAGAAATATTTCAGCAGAATGCCTTGGATCTTCACAGTGTCCACTCCCATGTTTTCTGTTCTGGCATTGAATTCCTTATTTATTTCTGGCCTCTGAGGATTTCTCTTGCGCTGGGTTTTACCTTTGTTGTTGTTGCTTGGTTTTATTTTATCAAATAAATGGAATGAGAGGGAGTGTTCATGCCAGCGCAATCTGCCACATTACCAGAAATTCTGGTCTGATTTATAGTATTTCTGATCCATGTAAGAGTAATTTCTCAAAGTAAAAGTGGTTTGGGGTTATAATTTGGTTTCTAATAAAATTTGACCACAGAAAGAAAATGGACTAAGAGTACTGTGATTCCTAGGACTATCACTGTCACTGCCAATTAATTAAATAGCCTCCTGGTTTTAAAATGAATCTTCTCTAAAGAGGGGGGTCAGCTCTCCAAGTGTACATAAAATCAACTGTCAAAGCCTGCCAGTCTAAGAGCTAGATGCTAGAATTTGATACAACTTTCTAATGTCATTAATGCTACCCTGTATAGCTTCTTAGAACACAGCCTGACTATAGGTAATTTTCTCTGGTAATAACACTTCAACATGCTGTGGGCTCTACAAATATACGTGGTTAACATCTCTATGCCTTAGCACATGCTGAGGCTCACAGTGCTCTAATTAACATCACATATCATCAATCTAAGTTTTCAAAACTGAATTTCAGTTGTCTGCAAATTTATTAAATTATTTTTGCATTTAATTGCCTCATTTATAGGATATGCTGTTAATTATGTTAATTGCTTTCAATTTAGAATTATTATTAGATGACTTCTGAAATTATCTCTGCCCTTTAAGAAACTTAGATAATTTACAAGTCTTAGTGATTTACTAAAAAATAGGTAAGGAGATTACGTGAAACACATTTCTTAGAGTCATCCTAACCCTAAGAAGTATTTAAATAATTTTATTTAATCAAGAAAAAAACTAGAGTGGATAAAAATGATTCTAAATGTATATTTTCATGCATTTTAATTGTTTTCTCTTGTAATTTTTAAGGTATTGGAGCATAACTTCTGGCCACTCCCCATTACAAAATCATAAAAGGCATCCTCTTGCAAGGTCCAGAAATAAATTAAATTTCTTATTTCTAACAATCTTTGGGGGCTGAAACAGAGATGTGGTACGTGGACCTCTCACTGTTGTGGCCTCTCCCGTTGCGGAGCACAGGCTCCGGACGCACAGGCTCAGCGGCCATGGCTCATGGGCCCAGGCGCACCGCGGCATGTGGGATCTTCCCGGACTGGGGCACGAACCCATGTCCCCTGCATCGGCAGGTGGACTCTCAACCACTGCGCCACCAGGGAAGCCCCAGAGAAGATTTTATTAAAAGCTTTTAAACAATTGAGAAAATGAATAAGTAATGGAAGTCATTTTAACTGGATGGAACCAAGCCTCATCAACATTTAAATCTAGCTAACTTATTCTCTCTCCTTACTTATTCCTGAGCATGCTGTGGCCATAATGGAATGCCTGACACCTACGTCTTCATGGAAAAGAAAATTTAAATCAACTCTTTCATGTGTTCTGGTGTACTGCATAGCTCAACACTGTCTGTCCAGTATGATTAACTTGCTGCTACTCCATTCCTTCATTTCACACATTTATTGGGTGCCTGTTGTGTAAGAGACACTGTGCTACATGCTGAGGGCAGCAAAAAGATGACCAAGATAAGAAGAGCATCTCCTCAAAAAGGCTCACCCCATATACAATCACTTCCCTCGGCTCCTAAACTTCACCACTTGCATCTTGTGCTGCTTTTAAAGAAGGAATATCACATCCCTAAATGTTCAGGTTATGAATCTCAGGGCCTGAGCTCAACTTCAAGTCAAGAGGCCACATGACTTTGATGGATCACGCCAGCCAGCCATGTGCAAAGGGCTTTCAGTTCCAGTCCACTGAAATCAAGAGCCTTTCCCAGGTATCCAGACAGTATAACATCTATCTTAGTTCCTCTACCAAGATACTTCAGGCGGACTAACTAAAATGTGTGAGAGTTGATTTTCTTCTGACCCTAGTAGAAGGATACCATTCCAGATTCAATTTGGTTAAAAACAATAAAGAAATGTGTTCTTATTTACAACACAGAAATAGACTCAGACATTGAAAACGAACTTAAGGTTACCAAAGGGGAAAATTGGGGGAGGGATATATTAGGAGTTTGGGATTAACAGTAGATACACACTACTATATATAAAATAATATATATATAATATATATAAGATATATAATATATATAAAAAAATATATAAAGTATATATAAAATAGATAAACAACAAGGACCTACTGTATAGCACAGGGAACTGTACTCAATATCTTTTAATAAGTTATAATGGAAAAGAATAAATATATATATATATATATATATATATAAAACTGAATCACTTTGCTATACACCTAAAACTAACATGACATTGTAAACCAACTATACTTCAATTAAAAAATTTAAAAATAAAAATAAATGTGTTTTCTTCTACAAATGTTATAAAGATAATGATATCTAAAAGAGAACTTGAGGAGAACACTACAAATATTTTGTATCTCATAAGAGTAACTATCTCAGTTGAAAAGAGGCCAGCATCACACCCTCTTGTAATTATAATTCTGATGTACTAGTTGAATATATGTTAAGATTCATGAACAACAATATTGAAGGTCTAAATTTATTATATCAAAGTTGAAGATAAAAAGCCTCCTTATACAGGAATAATACTGGATTCATCATCAGTATTAACAATGAAAGGGCCCACAGAGTTAACCTATACACTGCTACTAAAAATTATAGATTATGGAAATAAATATTAGATATAGACATTTTCCTTTCCATTTGAGAAATAACCTAGAGGAAAGCATCATTCTCTGCCTAGAATTCTATGAATGAAGTTTTGACAGAATCATTTTCAGCGTTTGACATTCATGACTTCTACCACTAAGTTGGCCAAAGTAAATAACATTCAGGAGGTTGTCAGATAGTTCTAGACACCTGAGACACTCGATGTGGCAGCTGAGTCAGGAGAAATACGTTTTCATTATGTATAACGCATGGCTTCTGATGTTAACTCAATTTAAAAGGCCTTTAAAATGTTGAACATGGAGAAATTTGCTTCCTAAAATCAAGGTAGATTTGTTTTATGTAAACTGGTGATATTAATGTCAGGAAAATAATAATTATTATAATATAATACATGTTACATATATTATATATTTAATTTTATATTAGTTATAAGCCATAATTTTTTGAGTGTTTTCTCCATTAAGACACATTTAAGTAAAGTATTTTTATGAATGGAAGATATATTGCAAAACATACTAAGGATAGGGAAAGAATGCAAGCTTTCACTTTGAAATTTTGAGTTATATGATACTATAATTGCTGCTTACCACACCAGTAGGATTAGATCCATCTAATTCACTGAGGCTGAGGGGCAGCCATATGGACCATTTTCCAAGAAGCAAGAGACGTGGTTACAAGTTATCATCTAATCATTTAGTGTGAACAACTATCTGATAGTCAAGTAGCAAAAACAAAACAAAACAGGACAAAAACAAACAAAAAACAAAGTGGAAGATATATTTGCAATATTTCATGCTATAATGTTTAATATTCTTAGTGCATGAAGAGTTCTTATCAATCAAAAGGACAGACAACCCACTAGAAAAAGGAACTAAGGGCAAGGATAGAAAATTCACAAAAAAAGAAGAGAAGATTGCCAATAAATATGTTTAAAAAAATGCAACCCTAGTATATAGAAATAATAAGATGTCATTTTTCTCCTACCCCTTTATATGAGCAAGTTTGGGGTTTCTTCTGAAGATAATATGAAGTTTTGTTGCCACTCTTGATTACCTTGTCAGAAAGCAGTTCGGTAATTCATAGCAAAAGTTGGAGAATTTTGCATTCCTTTCAAGCTATTCTGTGTCAGACACTGTACTAGGCACTGAGTAAAAAACGTCAAAAAGGGCCCAGCCCAGGCCCAGTGAAGCCCATAGACTCCCCTGGATGCAAGAACACAAGTGCTGTTATGACAGGAAAGGGAGCGGTTAGGGTAACTCAGACTGTTTGGGGTATTTTTTTTCAGTGGGTAAGAGTTAGCAAGCCGATCGGAGGTGGTGAGGGGCAGGGAAGGTTTTTACAAAGTTAATCACTAAAAGCTACCAAAGCCCTTTATCGGAAGGAACGTAAATTACTAACCAACTCCCAGTGCAAGTGAGATAATAGAAACACATTTCTCTTAGGGTGCTGGGAGGCACGATCCAAAGTGATCCCCAAAGGATCTTATAAGCATGGGGTCAGGGCACAAGCCGCAAGGTGGAAGGGCGCATTCTTCGGACCCTCCGGGTAAGGGGGATATTTGCAAAACTTGAAGCAAATCCTGCCTGTCTTCTCCCTGCCCCCTCATGCCCGGTCCTGGTCATGATTTACAGCGCGGGCTCTTATTTTACCTTCTTTATTTTTTTGCATTTTTTAACATCTTTATTGAAGTATAATTGCTTTACAGTGGTGTGTTAGTTTCTGCTGTATAACAAAGTGAATCAGCTATACGTATACATATATCCCCATATTCCCTCTCTCTTGCGTCTCCCTCCCATCCTCCCTATCCCATCCCATTAGGTGGACACAAAGCACCGAGCTGATCTCCCTGTGTACAGCGCGTGCTTTTAAATTGAAACTTTTTTCCGGGTTTTAGTTGTCAGCGTTTAAGTCCAGAGAATTGTGGCCTCGGTATACTTACAGAAAGTGACTCCATAGCACAAGTGCTGGTCTACACAGGACTCAACTGCAGATTCTCACCTTTAAGTTTGTGTCCATTTAACGCTGAAGAGGTTGTGTTTTAAGACTAAGGTACGACTAGTTCTTTAGATTTATTATCCATTTTTAAGAACAGTTTTTTCCTCCTGCCTCTTCCCTTCTGTCTTTGGAGCTGATATGAATACTATTGGCTGTAATTGTGAGATATGTGTGTAGGTTTAACGCACACTGAGATGGTTTAAGTCAAAGAATTATAAAGGGAGAGCTAGTGTATACAATTGTCTTTCCCTAGAACACTGCTCTGGTGAATGCTAAGAAAAGATTTTTTGCTCGCTCAATAAAAGAAAATGCAAATATAACAAATTAGATTGGCTCTTACAATTGGCAGGTGTTGGGTTTTCAATGGAGACAAAGACTATATATTTTAGACACTCTTTCCTGGGGTCTAATTTAAAATCCACATGGTAGGGGAGCATCTATCCAAAGTCTTCTTACAACTGTCCAAACATAGTTTCCATCAGTTCTTGCCTAAGGGAGCTATGACCTGGATGGAAAATGCTGCAAAGTATTAAAGAAAACTTTAGTTTTCTTTGACTGTCCCAGTATCTTCCCCTTTTCCTCCCAGGGTGGAGTTGGTTCACTGTGGTCTCATTTGCAATATTCCATGAAGAACACTGACAATGTATCAGATTGGTCATGGTATGAACAATTTTCATGGGTGGAAATACAAAGGCCAGGGTTGAATGAGAGCCTTTATAGAGGCTTTGAACAGTAATAAATTCTGATGAAATGTCTCCCACCCCTGCAGACCATCTTAATCTTTTTCAGGCACACCCTGGATGGCTTATAGGAGAAACAGCGCTCCTCCACAAGACAGAAGGAAGAACAAAACCGTTGGCCTTTCATTCAAGCTGAGAGGCAAAATTCACCCAAATTTCACAAAACAGTCTTTGGACAGAAAGCAAATGAAAAATTGTTTTCATAGTTGGCCCAATGGCATGCCACGGAAAATGACGAAGTTTGCTATCCGTGTTGTCTGTGCCCACTAGATCTATAAGCTGCTGTCTATTGTAACTTATTTTGTATTGCAACCCAAAGCAAAATGACCTCTGGTATATGACAGAAGATAATATGACTTCTTTGAAGCAGAGAGAAAAAAGGGGCCATGGACGAAGCACTGGTGGCATGAAAACAAAGAGCAAATAACTTGTCACCGTGAGGGTTTCCGAAGACGGCAGCCCACGAAGGCTGAACTCTGCTTGGAATGTGATAAGGTGGCCAGGCCTGTTGTGAAATACTTCTTTGGTAGGAGCTCTGAGCTGACAGGCCATATAAAGAAGTGTTGCAGATTAGAAGCTTATTTCTTGTCAACATATCAGGGGTGGTCCTTTCGCAGCCTAGCAATCTGAGCGACACTGAGCCTTGACCCAAGAAGCAGCAGAAAAGGCAGGCTTCAAAACAGGAGGAGAAGATGAGCTCAAATAACCAAATCTGGATTTTAATTCACATTCACCACAGCCTCCTAAAATTGATGGGCAGGGGACTTGCAGTGAGGCAAGGAAGTTACTAGAAGGGGCCAGAGCTTTGAAGTCAGACCAAAGTTTGGATTCTTTCTTTATTACCTACGAACTGTAGGATCCTGGGTAAATCTCTTAGCCTCCCTGTGTCTCAGCCTCCTCTCTGTTGAGTGGGTACAATTATATATACCTCTCAGCATTGTTTTAAGCGTCAAAGGAGGGAACCTGTACCCCTCAACAGTGTTGTAAGGATTAAATGGGATAGCAAAGAGGTAGGTTTACACAGTGCCTGGTTCGTCCTCGGCCATTCTCTTAAAATAAGAACAGTGAAAGATCAGTTGACGCTGTAACTTTTTATTGTACCTGTGATACAGAGCAACTTTATCTTACTAGGTGCCACTTTGTCACAATTTCTGGCTTAAACATTGAAAACTGGATAGTGTATTTTAAAGTTATCCGTTTTATTCTCCATCATTGTGTGGTGTGGGGCAGGCCTTGTAATTATTTTATTTTTTATTCCACTTGACAAGTACTTCCCTGGGGAAGTCAATGACTCTATCTTAATTTCTACTTATACTATACACCCTGAATTAGTGCATCCCGGCCAAAGCACAACATAAAAGTACTATAAAGAAGAATTAACATTAAGCACACTCGTTACGACTATAATATGTGCTTACAATTTAAGGAATCACTTCCTAATAGTAAGAGTAGTCACAGACACAAGTTATTTCTAATCAAAAAGTAGCAGAGGATAGCTTTCTAAATTAACATTATAACATTGACACAAGCAAGGTCTATTGGTTGTGTCCAGGCTAGGGGGAGCCATTTACCACTTGTCTAGAAGTGATCAGCAGTGATCCAATAAAAGAAAGCAAAGAATTTATAGCACTGAAATCGGACACTTTGTGGTCTAAGCCCTACATTTTACAGAAGAAGAAACTGAGGCTCTTTGGAAGGTATGTGACACGCACGGTTCCTGAGCATCTGAGTCAGAACACAAACCCGGATCTCATCTCAAACCTTGGGCTCTTTCTGAGTTACTGTTTCAGATCTCCCCAGACAGACTCTTCTGCTATAATTACAAGCTGGAAATAACCTAAACATTTCCTGAAGTTTTGAGAATGTCACACACTACAGAACTTTCTGACCTGGTTTTCACAGAGATGTTTAGTGACGTTGGAAAAACTGCTTTTTGCAAAAGCGAAGGCGGTGGATGGTTATTGTGGAATAGCCATCCCAATTTTCAATCCTAGGAGGTATAAATAAGTACAGAGAAACATCCACTCTTTTGAATGCTCATCCAGCCCTCCTGAGGTTTCCCTCAGCAACAGCCATAAATATCACTTAGCTCTTCTACTCATTTGTGGCCTGGTAACATACCCCACCAGGAATTAGGAATTCCTCATTTCTAAAGCTGGCTTGGCCACCCACCTACTGTGTGGCCTTGGACAAGTCACTTAGCAACTTTCTCAATCTTAATCATAGAGGAAGAATCTTGACTTGCATTATAAAGATGACCTTATTTGTATTTACTAAGGATTCTCATTTTCAAAGCTGATTTTTTTTTAAAAAAAGGGGCACTATCATGCCACATATATTGAAAGTCTTAGCTATATGGTTGTAACATCCAAAGATAGCAAGATTGGAATGCAGGGAAAAAGTGGGATAAACTCTTCAGCACATGGCAGCTGAAAAAGAAGCTGGTAATGCTCATTCTTCCAAATTATATTGTTAAGAGCAAAGCTCCAAAGAGGACTAAACGTCCATGGAAATTTACCACTTCTCCATTAAAACAACTCTGGCATAAAGCTTGTTTAGGAAGTTCCAGAGACATAGCCTTCATTCTTAGGAGAGGTTAGGAGTGGTTCCTCTGTGATCTCATAATCTCTTGATTACACTGATATCATTTCACTTATGGCATCGTATTATAATTATTTATTCATGTATCTGTTGCCCCCAGTAGACTGTAGTTCTCATAGGCAGGAACCATGTCTTATTCATCATTCTATACCCACTGCCTGGCCCGTGACAGGCATTAAATACACGGCTTCTTTGAGCTACAACATCACGGGACAATTGGTTACATGTGGGAGAAGCTGTCCAATTCTGTGATGTTTTCCCAGTAGAGTTTCATTTCCTCAACTTATAAAAAGATACTAAAAAGGACTTAAACTTTTATGAAAAATATTTCAGCATCTTCTAACTATATTTATCTCAGGTCCTTGAGAGAGTGGTCTAGGTATGGCTAGATTATGTTGATTCAGGCTGATACACACACAGACATATACATTTACACATACACACTCATATACCCACACCCTTACACTTAAAGACACACTCACATACCCATCATATAGTCACACATGCTCACACTCTCACACATATTCTCTCTCTTTGTCTCACATACACACACACATGCACACACACACACACACACACACTCTCAAGCCAGAAGACATGCATAAAAAATAAAATATTGAGAACTCCTATAGTGCGGCAGGTGTGTGCTAATCATGGGAAGACTAATAATTTACCCTCCTCAATAAGAACTCTAGGTTTTAGACCAGGAAACATGCTTCCTACAAAACGCTGAGTGACCAGTTAATATATCTGTACAAAGAGGTCAGCAGGCACACGAAATCCTGACTCCTGGGAGAAGCTGTCAGTATAGACTGTGGGAAGGCCAAAAGGCCCTGGTTCCTCCTTGGAAATATGCCATTTCTCCTGTGCATTATCTTCTGGGTGTGTTGGAACTACTTGCTATAGAAATTTGGGTATAGATAACCTAAGGACCCTGAAGAATGCCAACATTTATTCACAATTGTTTATTATACTTAACTAGTTAACTTTGGTTGATAGGTAAGTCCAAGAAAATGAGACAAATTTACTTTTTCTAAAAAAAATAAATCAATCCAAACATAGTGAAAACAAAAATTTAGGAAATAAATACAAACTGCTTCTTTTCACTGGACTAATGCTATGTTATGTTGATGGTTTTAGTATATCATTTGTGTAGTCTCATGTGATAATGTAAGATAACACTAGTTTGTTACCACCATTTTGCCCACAAACCTTTCCTCTATCAAAACAGAAGAAAATTCTACCCTAAGTGAATTATTCCTAAGGTGATTCATGAACCAGTGACACGTTGGTACAGCGACAAGCAGCTGGTACGAAGTAAAGGGGGGGCCATGGGCTCTGGAGCCTTCTCCTGAGTCAGCGTATGGCACAGTCATTTATTAGCCATGTGACCTCAGGCAAGTTACTAAACCTCTCTGGGCCTTATTCTGCATTTGCCCGTGACATACCCCTTTGACAAAGAACCAGCAGGCCCACAGCTCACTCTGGCAGAACTATAAAGAGGAAAGAAATTGGAGGATCCTGGGACACTCATGGGACAGAAGTTAATCCTTGCCGCTGTTGCCAGCAAGCTTGAGTGGCTGCAACCATCATTGTTCCCCCTCCACCGCCACTGAAGCCTAGGATGCTGCCTGAGACTGCCCACTTCCAACCCAGGAGTTCTTCTCATGGAGAAGCTTCTCATGGGTGGTGTTTCACGGAGAAGAGAACAGAGGTTATAGGATGGAGAAAACAAAGAAGGTGACAGAAGTTGGGGGAAGGGTGCCAGAATCCAAGGTCAAGTTAGAAAACGGTGGGAAAGTTATCTACAGGGTCCCCTCCTTGCATGTGTCTCAGTCTTTAGGAATTTGTTCTTTTTGAAGCTCATCAAGTGAGCCACAACTTTAATCTCTTTTCTCCTTTATTATAACCTTTAGAAAGTTGCCCTGACAATTTAGGATGAAATATAGTTGCATATACTTAAACAGTCCGTGTGCTTGTCTTTGGGAGACTGAACAGAACAGCAGGAAGTTTGGTGCCTCCCCACTCTGTCTGGGTACCAGCAAAGGGGGACCTCAGCCTGCTGAGTACGTGACAACATGAAGTCCAGGATGCTCCGGAACTTCTGCCTAGCCAGGAGAGGTCAGGGAGAAAGTCCAAGGACCAGAGAAGCCTTCTGAGGTGTACGAGCGAGAGAAACAGGAAGACCAAACCTCCTTATTAGCCCTGCACGTTAGGTAGCGTGGACCAAAGAAACAGAGCAAAGAGCCCATCAATTGGATGGTGTGGGGAGGGGTAAAGCACAGAGCATAAACAAAAGCAAAGACATAGCACCATAAACAGTGACGCAAAGAGAGGCGACAGCCTGAAACCGCAAAGGAGTCTTCATGTGTAAACAGTACCTAAGCCCAGTGCGTTATCTACCAACTGTTTGAATCCAGCCAGTGCCTATGGAGAAGCAGAGGTGGTGACCTAGAATACTGGGGATCTGTCGCCATACGATCTGTGTAATGCGGAATTCAGCACATCACATAGATTTACCTTTGATCCCCAAATTTCATTTTCTTTGATCTTTTCAGGAAGCATATTGTTCTTATTCTTCTAGGTAACTGACTTTGGAACATGTTTCCTAGCATGCTTACTAGCATTTCTGAGCTCAGTAATTCTTTGAATGCAATTTGATTTCCAAAGATAATGACCCCGAAAGGCAAGAATAATGAGAATTTATAAATAGTAGAATTTATAATGATTTCTCTTCCTTCAAGTAAATTCTCCATAAACCTCAAACAAATAAGCGAGAAAAATCCTTAGCCCCCTCAGATCCTCCCCAGGTTGGCATGGAGTTGTGAGCTGTTGGCAATCAGGCCACACAAAATCTATCACTGTCACTATAATCATCATTATCATCGTCATCACAGTAGAGATTCCTATAAAAACTTCAGCTGTTTATGGAAGTCCTGAAACAAGTTTTCCTCATTTTAAGAGGCTATAATTTTAATGATCACTACTCAGTATCTGGAATTTATTACAACTCATTAGGTATGATTTGTGCCATTCAAATAAGGACGTTTCATGGGAATTTTTCAATTTTCTTCCCCAATCATGGCTGAAGAAGTACAGTGGTTAAAGAATTCTATATTCTAAGATTGGGACTGACATATACACACTACTATATATAAAATAGATAACTAATAAGTACTGCTGTATAGCACAGGGAACTCTACTCAGTACTCTGCAATGACCTCTATGGGAAAAGAATCTAAAAAAAAAAAAAAAAGAATGAGTGGATATATGTATATGTATAGCAGATTCACTTTGCTGTACACCTGAAACTAACACAACATTGTATATCAACTATATTCCAATAAAAATTTTTTTAAAAAGGTAAACTGAGGCATATTAAAAAAAATAATCATCAAAAAAAAGACAACAATTGAACAAAGGTGGGATGGGGCAATGGAAAAAATAATTTTGATGGATTAATTTGGAGAATTTGATAATAAAAACGTTTGTATACTGAAAAAAAAAAATTCCAAGTTTTCCCTGCAATGTTCCCATTGACTTAGGGACAGCCTGTATGAACTTCCTCCAGGGACTTCCCTGGTGCTCCAGTGGTTAAGACTCTTGCACTCCCAACGCAGAGGGCCCAGGTTTGATCCCTGGTTGGGGAACTAGATCCCACATGCTGCAACTAAGGGTCCTCATGCTGCAACTAAGGGTCCGCATGCCACAACTAAGATCTGGCACAGCCAAAATAAAATAAAATAATAAATAAATATTAAAAAAAAAACCTCCCTCCAGTTTTCTCCATCCTGCTTCTCCTGCCTGCCAAATCATAAGCCAGCTTCTCTCCAGTTTCCATGTCATTCCCTGAAGCTATATTTTATGGCACATTTCAGATCTTTAGTCACAATTCAGTAAGCAAGTCTCAGGTCCTTTTTAAGACTGATTTTGCTCCCTACTTGTCTAGCATAATATTAGATAAGAGAAGAAATTAGGTCAAATTGAACCTGACAATGGCTTGCCAGCATTATTAGATGTAACATCTTACTATTTTTGGTTACAACAAAAGGACTACACAAGGGAAGAGATAGTATTCAAAACAAAGACCTTTCTCATTTATATAAGATGTATTCATTAATTTTTTGAACATGATAATTTAAAGTGTTTTATTGAAATATGTTAATTACTTTTAACTGCTAGATTTAGATCATATATATTTGTGGTCTCATATACTATTTATTAAGACAGCTTTGTGCATTTGTTACCTTCCCAATAAAAAAATCAAAACAAAATTCAAAAAAAATTGACTAAGTGATTCATCCTTATTAGAAAGTAGCTGCAAACTTAATGTGAAATTGAAAGCAGTGATGCAAATAAGACCTGCTTCTTTCAAGAACTTGAATTCTCTGTTACACTTACTGTTAGCAACAAAATGAAAATGTGCAATTTGTTGGTGGAGGGAATAGGAGATTTCCAAAGCTAATGTATATTCCAGGTTTCCCAGGCTTTTCCAACCTAGGAAAACCCATGGGTCACACAGTCATTGGAGCCAAATGTCCCTTGGCCTCAACATGGCCTCTACCTTTTTCTTCCCCAACTGTTCTGCCTGGACTTTAAAGCCCTCTGCTCTCTCTGAAGCCAACCAAACTACCATTGTGTGGTGCCTTCCTCCACTCTTTTCTCTCTCTCTATGTTCTGGGTCTAGGTGATCTCACAGATTTCATTCAACTAGGTCAATATGCTGGCTTTTGATATGTCGGCTGTGTTCCCTGTTTTGCATCTTCTGTCTAGAGTGGAGGTCTACAAAGTGAAGCTCTTGGGCAAGATGGTCCCAGCCTTTTTTTGCGCAGGCCATAAGGTAAGAATCTTGTTTATACTTTTAAAGGGTTGGAGGAAGAAGGAGAAGAAGAGCAGGAAGAGAAGGAGGAGGAGAAGGTAACAATGGCTGCAGTGGCAGAGGCCACAGGTGGCTTGCAAAGCCGAAAAGGCTTTTCAGGAAAATTCTGCAGACCCTTGGTCTAGAAAGAAGTTCAGCCTCACTCATGGCATATGATTTCTTTTTTAGATCATCTAGATCAAGGACATAAGGAAACTTCAAAAGACAAATCTGGCCAAATCTGACCCTGATACAAAGGAACCCTTGAATAAAGCACTTTTCTAAATATTTTTTTCTTGTGTGGCAAACACTGTTGGTTGACTCCCCAGCAGACATCCTCTCTCCATTTTGATAAAAAAATCAGGGAGCTATGTGCTTCAGGGGACCTGGGCCCTCTACATCCTCAGGGACATAAGTTTGGATGAATCCAGGCAATGTCGTTCCATCCCCTTTGGCAGTGATTGGTTTGGGGTTTACAATCTGTAAATCTGGCCACCAATAAAACATCAGGGTAAGTCAGCTGTGGGATGCATGAAAACAGTTTTTCTTTGAAAAGGGAAGCCAAGGGAGGAACATGTCTTCTTCTTCCCCATCACCTTTGGACATTGCTGGACGAAGACATGATGTTCAGAATTACTGTAGCCATCTTGTAACCCCCAGGCTGAGGACCATAGGCAGAGTGGACAATTGGTAAAAACAAAAAACAAAAACAAAAAAACCCAGTGACAAAACAACTCACAAGCCATCTACCTGGGAATTTAGCATGTAAGGTTATGCAATTTCTATATTGTTGAACCCACTTTAGTTGTTTTTTCCCTGCCCCACCCCCTTCATTCTGGAAGCATCCCTATATACCCTGTATAGGCAACAGCTTGTAGGATAAACTTCTAGCCTACTTTTATCATTGCACAATAGAAGATTTTTAAAAAACTAAAATGCTGATATTGTCCTAAAGAAATGGGGGCAATCTATTTATTAATCCATCCCTTCAGAGATACCACTTTTGAATCTGAGGTAACTACATCTCTGGGTACAGTTTTTATTTATTGGAGTACAATTGCTCTTCAATGTTGTGTTAGTTTCTGCTGTACAATGAAGTGAACCAGCTATATGTATACCTATATCCCCTCCCTCTTGGACCTCCCTCACACACCAGTATCCCACCCATCTAGGTCATCACAGGGCACCAAGCTGAGCTCCCTGTGCTATACAGCAGGTTCCCACTAGCTAGCTATTTCACACATGATGATGTATTTATGTCAAGCCTAATCTCCAATTCTTCCCACCCTCCCCTCCCCCACCCTGTGTCCACATGTCCGTTCTCTACATCTATGTCTCTATTCCTGTCCTACAAATAGGTTCATCTGTACTATTTTTCTAGATTCCACATATATGTGTTAATACATGATATTTTTTTTTCTCTTACTTCACTCTGTATGACAGACTCTAGGTCCATCCATATCTCTACAAATGACCCTATTTTGTTCCTTTTTATGGCTGAGTAATATTCTATTGTATATATGTACCACATCTTCTTTATCCATTCATCTGTCGATGGACACTTAGGTTGCTTCCATGTCCTGGCTATTGTAAATAGAGCTGCAATGAACATTGGGGTGCATGTGTCTTTTTGAATTATGGATTTCTCAGGGTATATGCCCAGTAGTGAGATTGCTGGGTCGTATGGTATTTCTATTTTTAGTTTTTTAAGGAACCTCCATGCAGTTCTCCATAGTGGCTGTACCAATTTACATTCCCACCAGCAGTGCAAGAGGGTTCCCTTTTCTCCACACCCTCTCCAGCATTTGTTGTTTGTAGATTTTCTGATGATGCCCATTCTAACTGGTGTGAGATGATACCTCATTGTAGCTTTGATTTGCATTTCTCTAATAATTAGTGATGTTGAGCACTTTTCATGTGTCTCTTGGCCACCTGTATGTCTTCTTTGGTGAAATGTCTATTTAGTTCTTCTGCCCATTTTTTAATTGGGTTGTTTGTTTTTTTTGATATTGAGCTCCATGGGCTGTTTGTATATTTTGGAGATGAATCTTTTGTCCTTTGCTTCATTTACAAATATTTTCTCCCATTCTGAGGATTGTCTTTTTGTCTTGTTAATGATTTCCTTTGCTGTGCAAAAGCTTTTAAGTTTCATTGGGTCCCATTTGTTTAGTTTTGTTTTTATTTTCATTACTCTAGGAGGTGGGTCAAAAAAGATCTTTCTGTAGTTTATGTCAAAGAGTGTTTTTCCTATGTTTTCCTTGAAGAGTTTTATACTGTCCAGTCTTACTTTTAGATCTTTAATCCATTTCGAGTTTATTTTATTTTATTTTTTTATTTTTTGTGGTACACGGGCCTCTCACTGTTGTGGCCTCTCCCATTGCAGAGCACAGGCTCTGGACGCGCAGGCTCTGGACGCGCAGGCTCAGCGGCCATGGCTCACGGGCCCAGCTGCTCCATGGCATGTGGGATCTTCCCGGACTGGGACACGAATCCGTGTCCCCTGCATCGGCAGGTGGATTCTCAACCACTGCGCCACCAAGGAAGCCCTCGAGTTTATTCTTGTGTATGGTGTTAGGTAGTGTTCTAATTTCATTCTTTTACATGTAGTTGTCCAGTTTTCCCAGCACCACTTATTGAAGAGGCTGTCTTTGCTCCATTGTATTTTCTTGCCTCCTTTGTCATAAATTAGGTGACCATATGTGCGTGGGTTTATCTCTGGGCTTTTTATCCTGTACCATTGATCTATATTTCTGTTTTTGTGCCAGTACCGTACCATCTTGATTACTGTAGCTTTGTAGTATGGTCTGAAGTCCAGGAGGTGACTAGTTCTTCTAGATCTTTGTTAAACATTTCTTGTATTTTCACAATCCATGCCTCCATTCTATTTCCAAGATTCTGCGTCATCTTGACTACCATTACTCTGAATTCTTTTTCAGGTAGGTTGCCTATTTCCTCTTCATTTATTTGGTCTTGTAGGTTTCATCTTGCTCCTTCATCTGTGACATATTTTTATGTCATCTCACTTTTTTTTTTTTTTTGATGGGTGGGATTTTGTTCCTGTCTTACTGGTTGTTTTGGCCTGAGGCTTCCAGCACTGGAGTTTGTAGGCTGTTGGGTAGAGCTGGGTCTTGGTGCCAACATGAGGACCTCCAGGAGACCTCATGCCAATGAATATTCCCTGGGATCTGAGGTTCTCTGTTAGTCCAGTGGCTCAGACTCAGAGCTCTGACAGTAGGAGCTCAGGCCTGACCACCAGCTTGTGAACCAAGATCCTGCAAGCCATGTGGGGCAGCAAGAAAAAAGAAAAGGAAAGAAAAGAAAAAGAGAAGCAGAACAATAACAAAGAGTAAAAAATAAAATAAGATAGAAAAATAACAGGTATGTTAGAAAAAATTAAAAAATAAAAATATAGATGAAAGAACAACCGGAAGGTAAAAGAGAACCACAATAGCAAAAGAAAGGAGGAGAAAAAAAGCCAGAAAGGGCCTTGGCTGTGGGGAGCGGGGCTTAGGCAGGGGCGGGGTTTAGGCAGTGGGTGGGACCTATGCTTAGGATTCACAGGGCAGAAAAAGGTCCTGGGGGGATGGGGGTGAGGCTTAGGCTCAACACAGTAGGAAGGGCCCAGGAGTGGCTCTGGCCTGGGAGGGCAGAGGACCAGGTCCAGGACCCTAGGAGGCTCCCTGGGCCAGAGGGGGGTTGGAAAACACTAGGAGCATTCCCCCAATCCTCCAATCCTGGTGGGTCCCTCCCCGCTGGCCTATCTTTTACTCCCCCCACCATGACCCTAGGACCCACAGGGCCGGAGGGGGCCCTGGAAGGCAGGGGACCAGACCTGGAAGCCCAACAGACTTCCCGGGCCCCAAGTGGGCAGGGAAAATGCTCGCCATGCCTCCCCTGATCCTCCAGTCCTGGAGGGTCCCCCCCGACCATCTGCCTCTCCTCCTCTTCCCCCCTTCACCCTCCCTCCCATGCCCCTAGGACCCACGCAGCTGGAGGGAGCCCCGGAGAACCAAGGACCAGGCCTGGGAAACCAGCAGGCTTCCTGGGGCCCAATTGGGCAGGGGAAATGCTAGGCACGCTCCCCCTGATCCTCTGAGCCCCCGAGGATCTGAGGTTCCTCCAGGCGTGGGAACCCCTCCCCTCTCCTAGCCACCCCTCAGGGGCACTGGTCCTGTCTGGTCTCCACTTCTTCTCCTCCTTCACTCACCCCAACATCCTACCTGGTCGTTCGGGGGTTCCTCCCATCTCCTTGGGTGTTGAGGTCCCCCACCAGAATCTGGCAGGTGCCCTCGTTGTGGGGAGACATGAACTCTGTGTGCTCCCACACTGCCATCTTGACTCCCTGGGTGCAGTTTTTATGACTAATTCTTGATTTAGAAGAATGGTCATCAAGAAAGACTGAATCTACTTAACTGTTAGTAATAGATGGTTTTAGTTGCGTCCAGAAAGGAAATTAGATTTTGACGTCATTGATCACAGTTTCTAAATATTCTACTCAGTGGTATATGTATCCTTTCATCCACAGATACTTTTGAAAAATACAAGGGGCATATCACAATAAATGTCAAATGATTGAGTGAGATTAATTTTAATTTCACAGAAGTGAAATTCCCAAAAGGGCAGAGCAAATCTTAAAACCCATGAAGTTCACTTCCCTGTCCCACCCCACTGCCTCTTGCACTTCCCCACCCATGTTGACATATTCTGCATTTCCCCCATCCAGCATGCTGTTGGCCATGTGTGTTGCACACTTGGGAGAAGTTACAATAGTTTATTCTAAATGTTTTGGCTTTTACAGCCTAAATTGAGGCCTTTAGTGGCACTTGGAAATTATTTTTGTGGTTGACTTTTATAGATAACACATTTCCCACCCCTACCCCTTTCTGCTGGCTCCTTCAGAAATTTGGTTGAGGGAAACCACACAGAATTCTGAAATCTGTAGGCCAGGTGCCCACATTACAGTAACTAGGATCACCATACTGGTGGCTTTTGGCAGGACATCAAAGTCTGTTCTTTCTCCTATTATCATTCCTAACAGGAAATTTGACTCCAGTGAATATATATAATATTTTCAGTAGCTTTAACTCATAACCCATTAATTACTTTTTATTTATTGTGCTTCTGGTATTTCTCTTAAATTTACAACTCTCCAAGAGTCTTTTAATTTTAATATTCTACTATTATTTATGGGAAATTGTAGCAGGGATATCAGTAGTAGTAAGAAGGGAGAAATTGATGAAAGATTTTTGTCACTATTCTCTTCCTTGGATCGTTGAACCCACCACTTCCTTTACATCGAACATTGTCTTGATTTCAGCCCAGGGTATTTTCCTGCCTCTGTCTCAGCACACCAATAGGCAGGCTACTTCCTTCCTTTTCTCACTTGCTCATTATTCCACAAATATTTATTCATAAGGTCCTACTAGCCAGACATTTACAAAGGCCCTGGGAGGATTCAGTGATGAACAAGGCAGAACCAATCTCTGTCATCATGGAGCTCACTGGGGACAGATCCAAAACAAGAAAAGAAACTACAGTAAGTCCCCTACATACGAAACTTCAAGTTGCGAACTTTCAAAGATGCGAATGTGCATGTTTGCCTGTCCAATCACATGTTAGTTCACGCGTCTGGCATACATTGTCACGTGCGTGCATCCTCTACAAGTGGTTATGCTTTTGTGTACTTCACTGTACGGTACTATATAGGTACAGTGGTACAGTATCTTTATTTCAAACCCGGAATGTCTGGAAGCAAGTGTAAAAGCAGTGGTGATGTAGCTGGTACTGCTGTACTTTTCAAGGTACTGTACTGTAAGATTAGAAATGTTTTCTTTATTTTTTGTGTTTGCTTTTTATGTATTATTTGTGTGAAAAGTATTATAAACCTATTACAGTGCAGTACTATATAGCCGATTGTGTTAGTTGGGTACCTAGGCTAACTTGGTTGGGCTTACAAACAAATTGGACTTACGAACATGCTCTCAGAATGGAACTCGTTCATATGTAGGGGACTTACTGTACTACAAGTCGTGGGAGGTGTCATAAAGGAAATCAGCTGAGGAGCAGAGAGGAAAATTGGCTGGTTTTTCCTTCGGAAAGGTTGTTGGGGAAGGAGTCATTGAGGAGGTGGGCTGTGAAGGGATGAGGAACCAGCCATAGGAACACTGTAGTTAAGACTGTCCCTAAAAATCCTGACTCTGTTCTCTGGTTTTGCTGAAGTTCATATCAGTGTATATTATCTACACGGGCAGATTCTGTCTTACTGTCTGGCAGCTTTCAGCTGGAAGAGTCTTCATCATCCTCATGGTTCCCCTATGACAATCAACCGGAACCACAAGGAGAAAGTGTCTTCCCTTGAAACTCTGGGACAAGTACAATTGGCCTCAGACCTAAAATTCCTTGAAGTGATTTCCCTATTGGAACAGGATCTCCAAGAAACTCCAAGACTGAAGGATCCTTCCTGCCACTCGGGAATATGGAGACAGAAATCTTCCAGGGCAATACACACCTGAGCATGTTGGTTGGTCCTCACTGCCCCTTTGCCGTACTTCCTTCACTCTTCATTCTATCCATTCGTGCTGTAGAAGGAATTGCTTTCCTTAAAAGGAATTTTCTCAGTAAAACATCAGTGCAATCTGAACTGCATAATCTTATCATATTCTACTCTCTGCATCTAATTATACTGACTCAATACTTTTCACCTCCACGCCATATAAATACATTTTCCTTAATCATCTGTAATGGGTTGAATGAAGAATCCCCAAATGATATGTATATGTCCTAACTCACAAAACCACTAAATGTGACATTATTTGGGAAAGGAGTCTTTGCAGGTGTCATGCAGTTAAGGATCCAGGATGAAATCATGCTGGATTAGGGTGGGCCTTAAATCCCACCCTAATGACAAGTCTCTATAGGAGAAGAGAAGGGGGAATAATCACAGACACACAAGGAAGAAGCCATATGATGACAGATAGGGATTGGAGTGATGCTGCCATAAACCAAGGAATGCCAGGTGCCTTTGGAAGCTGGAAGAGGCAAAGGAAGATTCTCCCCTAGAGCCTTTGGAGGGATTATGGCCCTGCCAACGCCTCAATTCATATTTCTGGCCTCCAGAACTGTGAGAGAATCAATTTCTGTCATTTTAAGTTTGTGGTCATTTGTTACAGGGGCTGTAGGAAATGAATACATCACCTGAAGACTAGCTGATCTTTAAAGGTTAAAAAATTATAGTTTGCCTTTATTTTAGTGTATTTTACTTTATTTTAATGAAGAAAGCAATTGACAAGGGGTGAAATAGCTTAACACGAGTACATTACACGTTGCACAAACTATCACCAGCACGCTCCACCATGGCTTTACCTAAGACTGTGTTCTCAGAGCAGAGATACATCTCAGACCTGGTCATTCCCTGTGTTCCACTCCGCAGAGGCCAGCATAATATAATAGAAGGACAGCTGAACTGGGAATCGGAAGCTGTGGTTATTGTTGTCTCTGATTGTAGACTCTGGGTCTTGAGTTTCTATCTTGCCTCTGTGAACCCCATGGTGGTACCATCTTGAAATGGTAATGATGAAATCAAATAATAGCTGTAAAAATGAGCTGCAGGTAATAATCCTCCATGAAAAAAAAGGCTCATATAATTAGAGAAGAAAGGAAAAGATAGAAGATTTGTATGAATTCCTGTCCCGGAGACATCACTGTACCCGAATAAGGAATAAGAACCCTCATTCCTAATGGGGCTGGGTGCCCTCAGCATAGCCCACAATTTCCAATGCTGCCAAGTCACACTGATGACACAGGTCCGCCACTATTCCTTCTTCCTCACAGAAAACTGATGTGAAAAGTATGTCATGCTAGGTACCTTTGGGGGGATTTAATATTCAGAGAGGTGATAGCCTCCTCTCAAGCACCAAACTCAGAATTAAACACCACTCCTGGCCATCGGCTCCATAAACTGGTATTTTCTGGGAGTCTTTGGAAGACCTCTGAACACCCTGGTACCACTCAGTCCTACCTTGTGGGCCAAGCCCGTGGATGTTTCAAAAGAAACCCAGAGCAGCTGAGGGGGCGGTTTTGAGGAAGGTCTCAGAGGCCCCCTACCAAAGCAAAACCAGCTGAGTAAACTTCATGAGCAGACCCACAGCTCAGTTAGTTAGCCCCACTAAGACATCAGCCCTGACAAGAGAGGGCCCCAGTTCCATCGCAGTGGGGTAAACCCAGAGATTGTTCAACAGACTTAATGGAAGATGCTACAGTCTTCTTGTGCCTCCAGGCCCAGAACAGACAGAAAAGGAGCTAGGAAGGGAACACTAAAGAAAGGAGAACATAGACTTGAGATGGACCCAAGTTTCCAAATAAATGCTTTAACATGAGCCCAAAATGTGTTAGGGAGGAGTTGATTCCCCATCTTCTTCTTGCCTGCTATCAAAATTAAATTATATTTTAAATGAAAATACCTTCTTGACATTCATGATTTATGTGACCTAGCTGTATGACTTAATTATGGCCAACTATGGTGAAGTGGAGAGAATACTGCACTTACATAAGGCCGGCCCTAAACAGGGTCACCAGAACGAGCTGATTAAGAGGTACATTGTCCTGTCCAAGCCTCAGGTTCCTCATTTGTAAAACATGGGGGGCACAGAAGGATACGAGGCCCCTTCTTAAATGCCTATTTGGAGAAAACTCAAATCATCAAAAGAACAATGATTACTCAAATACGTGAATACGTTACTCAGGTTTTAACAACTTTCAAATCTACCTCCAATAATGCAAACTCCCATAGAAATCAGTCCTACTGAAGTTTATACATATCACTGGGCTCTCATACACACTATAAATGTGTCCTTTACTGTGGTAACGTTTTGCACAGGAATAAATTAAGGTGGGACTTAATCTTCAAAGTATAAAGATGCAATGGAAATAAATGAAAATGACTCTGCAAAACAAACAAATAAATGTAAAGCATAAAGGAGGAGAGTTGGCAAGACTCCAAGAAAGGATTCTTACTAGGCTAATACAAAAAATTTACGTTGTAAAAGAAGTGGGAAAGAATAAAATCAAAATAGCATTATATGTTGGCAAAAAGGATTCTTTTTAGGCTAATATAGAAAATGTACATCGTAAAAGAGGACAGAATAAAATCAAAACAGCGTTATATGTCGGCAGTTTTGAGTAAAAACCAGAGAAAAAAAGATCAAAGGATAAATCCATCTCTATGAACGCTTGGTTTGTGGCTTTTTATCATTACACAGAAGCCCTGATGGCTTTTGCTCTTAATCTTAGCATCGATCATTTTAGCTATATTTTCATTTTTGCCTTTTGCACATTTGTAAAGCTCACCCACAGAGGCGCATTGTCAAAGAGCCCTGAGATCATGAGGGAAGTGGTCAGTGTCCTTAGCAGCAGAACAAGCCAAGGAGGACTCCCTTTCCTATCCAGAGCACTGTGAGCTACTTGTGTTCCCTGAAGACCCTACAGTGAAAAAAAGAGACGGAAAGAAAAGGAAAGGAAAGGAAAGGGAAGGGAAGGCAAGGAAAGGAAAGGAAAGGAAAGGAAGGAAAGGAAAGGGAAGGAAAGGAAGGGAAGGAAAGGGAAGGGAAGGGAAAGAAAGGAAGGAAAGGAAGGAAAGTAAAGGAAGGAAAGGGAAGGGAAGGAAAGGAAAGGAAGGAAAGGGAAGGGAAGGAAAGGAAGGAAAGGAAAGGAAAGGAAAGGAAAGGAAAGGAAAGGAAAGGAAAGGGAAGGAAAGGGAAGGGAAGGAAAGGAAAGGAAGGAAAGGGAAGGGAAGGAAAGGAAAGGAAGGAAAGGAAGGAAAGAAGGAAAGGAAAGGAAAGGAAAGGAAAGGGAAGGGAAGGGAAGGGAAGGAAAGGAAAGGAAAGGGAAGGGAAGGAAGGAAAGGGAAGGAAAGGAAGGAAAGGAAAGGAAGGAAAGGAAGGAAAGGAAAGGAAGGAAAGGAAAGGGAAGGGAAGGAAGGAAAGGAAAGGAAGGAAAGGAAGGAAAGGGAAGGAAAGGAAAGGAAGGAAAGGAAGGAAAGGAAAGGAAGGAAAGGAAGGAAAGGAAAGGAAAAAAGAAAAGAAAAGAAAGAAACAATGAAGACAGAATCAGGGGCCGGGGGAGGGGGGTGGTGGACTAGATGAACACAAGCAAAGCAAACCTGCCACTCTGAGGCTTCTTCTAGAGAAACCCTCCTACTTAAGGAGAAATTTCAAGGGCCCCAGGTGGGTACAGTCTAGCAACTCCCTCCCATCACCTGCTTCCCCCTTCTGTGGTCATTTTCACAAGTCAGCAGGGGGTACAGGGGGGAGGGAAATCCAGCACATAGTCAAAATAACCAAGTGCTCTGTGCCAAAAGGAAATGTGGGCTAAGAACTATAATGAAAGGGTAAGCAAAGAGCCGCTGCTTCCCAGCAGCAAGATGTGTCCGCGAGCAGCAGCCCTGCTGGCCCCGGCACAGGCCAGAGCCTTCATCTGTAAATCACTGTGAAGCCCAAAACATCAAAAAAAACAAATTAAAAAAAGTGACCACCCCTGGAGTAAAGGCAAAAGGCCACAAAATAACCCCCTGCTCTAACCTCCTGTGCATAACCCATGTGAAAATGCAACAGAGCCCCAGCATCTGAGAGAGGGAAGGGTGGCTTGCCAGAAGCTAATTACATTTCATCAAGATGGCAAAAAATGATGAGCACGTGTCCCGTAATCCCAAATGAGAAACACACACGTCTGCACACACGGACACACACACACCACTCCTAAGAAGGCTTCACTGCACTTTCTCTCCTCTCCCTTTATAAGCCTACCCTAAAATTTCTGGCACGGGCCTGAAAGTCATTAGTAATTTAGCTGAAACATAAAATTTTACTGTGGCGCATTGGTAGCTATTATGAGGTATAAATCTGTGTGGCACTGGCAGGTTGAATTCCCTCCTACTCTCCTCCCACATACTACAAAAAGCATTTAACTTTTTGTAGGGGGGTAGGACAATTACATTTTGGAATTAAATTAGAGACATGAGAATACTAAAATACCCTTTCTTTTCTAGATCCACGCTAACCATTTTGAACTGCTTTCTTGGGCCACGTCCCACTAGAGAAAATGTGATCTTCTTCAGGAAATTTGGCTTCAGCCAACTGCCTTGCAAAAGCTGCCGTGGACAAAATTATCAGGGCCACCAAAATTGGTGTTCGCTTGGCTCACATGTGTCATATCTAGCCAGGCTCAGCATGGTCAGAGGTCATTAGACAACACAAGTATCCTACTCATTAATTCCAATAGTTTCACTATAAAACTAAGCAAAGAGAAAGACTACGTCTAGCGTTGTTTTGTTTTGTTTGCAGGATAATTTTCTTACATTCTTGCAGTTGTTTTCAAGATTTTCTTCAAAACCCTTCTTGGCATCTTTAGGTCTTGGGTGCAAACATACTATGTTTTTGAGCATTGGACCATTATCACATGAGATTTGAACATATATTATTGGAATGACTTAGTCGAAGGCATATGGGATTGGAAACTGACACCTAAATTCCGTGCCCTTAGCCAGGGGGTAGCAAATATAAAAGCTTATTCCATCACCGGCCATTCTTGTGCCCATAGCAAATATTATTAATGGGTTACAGAAGTCATACAAGCTTCATGCGAATCTTGACCCAGTAGCCCTTTCTGAGTGACTCAAAACACAAGCTGAGCCTTCTTCTCAGCACCAGTCTGCAGGTAACCATGACGGATTTCTCAAAGCTAACGCGTGACACAACAAAACTCACTGGCTTTCTCGGGCCTAAAATGTGAGCACGATGAGAACAGAAACCACAATTATTCATTTTGTGTCTCTGGCACCGATCTTGGTATCTGGCGCTTAGCTGGCCTCAGAAAACATTTATTGAATGCTACTGAACTTTCTGACCCTGCCATTAATTCTAAGAGTTTCCTAAACTACATAACTTCTTTCCCTTATTTTATTTTCCTAGAAGATTGTATTATGTCAAGTACCAGTTACTTTATTATAGTTAGCAAAAGAGATTAAACATTAAATGAAATGTCACCAACACCATTAAATATTTTTTAGAAATAATAGTATGTTCAGTACAACTTAAAACAAAATAAGTAGGCATGTTCTCTACTCCCTTGTTGCTTAGAGTCTGGAATGGAGTAGCCTAAAATGCAAATGAATATGGTTTATGGGGTTTCCTGTAGTTATGGTCCCTTCCAGAGGGAAGGTCCAGTCATCTTTATCAATTTTGTCTAATTCCATGATATCATGGCAATTTTTCTTATCTGTTTAAGGGAGTGGAACACTTTTGCACTGCGTTAAGAATGTTATTGGGGATGTTGGTCAGTATACATCTTTGCTAGTGAGAATACTTTCAGTAAAAAGTAGAGAAAACTAGTCTCAATGTGTTTAAACTACAAGGGAGGATTTACAGACTCATGTAATTAAAAATACCAGAGGGAGGGTAAGCTACAGGCAAACCTTGATTGAGCTACTCAATTATGTATTCAAGATCTTTTTCTTTCTGTTTTTCTGCATAGGATTCATCTTAAGACTGGCTTACCTCATGGTCCCAAAATAGCTGCAACTGCACCCAGAGTAACACACTCCCTTGTTAATTTCTTCAACAACAGCATCAATGTCCCAACATTTTTAGGAAAACAAAGGACATTTAATCTGTTTGCATGGCTTAAATTAGAAGGCTTAAGATATATGCCCAAACCTTAACTAATTATTATAACCTATGAATAAAATACACCGATTAGATTGGCCTAAGTCATGTGCTCTGCCTTCGACCCAGAGGTATAATCATTTTTCTCAGAATCACATAGATATTGGATGCTGTTATGGAAAAGGATGAAGAGAATGATGTAAAAACAGTCAGCCAACAAATATCTACCATAACAACAACTCTTTCTGATGAACTGAGGCAGAAACTCCAGTGTGATCTAATAGCCAAGAATAGTTGTCAATACCCTGAGCATGTGCTACGTTTTATCCTACAGATAAAATGCAGGCCTCTGTTCAAAGGAGGCAAACGGTCCATTCTTGCTCTCAATGAGTAGTGTGAGGGCAGCAGGTGGACCAGTGGGCAAAGAACATTTGGGAATGTTTAGAGGGGGGATTGTTACCAAATTAACTGTACTAACAGCTCTGGGCCAAACACCTATAAAGAGTATTCTGAGATAGTCATAAGGTACTTCAGTGTCAACAGTATGAAATTTCTATGTAAAATGGACTCCACTTGTTCCATAGTGACTTAAATGAAAAATGTGCTGTCATTCTAAAATGTAATGCCTTCCTCAGAGTTCCAGTATCAACCCTTAAAGCAGTCTTCTTAAGGTAGTTGATAATGTTTTTGAGTAGAGAGAATAGGGGAGAAAAAAATACAGAAGACAAGCACCAATTATATTTTTCAAGAAAGGGAATTAAGTCTATTTGAAGTTAGAGGAATGACCCCAAAAAATAAAATTAAAGCTCTTTAAGGTGAAAAGAAGAAGATATAGAGTAAAAATGACAACCAAGCTGAAACAACACGTCTTGGAAAATAAAGGCTTATGATCAAAAGTTAATTGTGTATTGCAGAGAAATAAATCGAATTGTAGACTATCAGAGAGAACAAGGAGAAAAGGTCATTACAGAAGTAAAAGGAGGTTTTTAAACATTAGTGGTCTAATAAAGCTATTTAGATTCTCTTTAATGCATAAAATTTCTCTCTCTGTCAACTGAAATGAACCTGACTTATTTCACTGTCTGACTAGCCTCTTCCTGTTATCTTAGATTTGTTGTCTTTTGGGCCTGGACGGTTGAATGCTCAACCTTATTCCTGAGGAATTGGCATGTCTGCTTTGCAGAGCGCACAGCAACAACTTAACTGGGGGGCAGCAAGAGGCGGGAGGGCCTACTGCAAGCTAAAACCTAAAATAAACAGAACAGAGGCACTAGTGGATACTTAAAAAAGGAATTTATGGCCCATTTCCTCATTTCCCCTAGGATTTTGCTTGTGAAAATAAATTTGATATTTTCAGCATTAAAAAAAATATATTTTTCAAAAAGAAAACAGGCCAAAGTTTCACATGTCTAATCTACCATTCCAGCAAGACACCCAAAGTGTAATAGCATCAGTGGGACCCTCCAGAGGGGCACTGGCTCTGAAATCACCGTCTGTAGAGCCACCCGCCCCTGAATATATGGTGAAGGTGACCTGGACAAGGCCAGGCCTGCTTGCTGGTGTCAAATGACTTATTCCAGCACACCTTATCCATGGCGAAGTGGAGAGCTGCCGAGACGGCGATTTACATTAGGCTAATAGTTTTTCCCTGATTGTGAGAAGTTTATTTCTCCACAACATGTTTTTTCCTCCTAGGGAATACAAATGGTGACTCCCAACGAGATAAATCATGGTGTCACAAAATATGTCTCATTTATTTAATGGCTTTCTAGTTTAGCAATGTTGCAGACTTTGAAATTCTGTATAAGTCATAGACAGTATTTCTAACATGCCTTAAAAGCCCACTCAACTCCCGCCAGCTGTTGAGGACAGGAAGTAAAGAAAATAAGACTTTTTCCTGCTTAATCCTCCTAAGAGGAGTTGAGAAAGCCAGCAGAGCCATTTTGGAATTTTGCTGGGAAACGAGAATTAGCATCTCTAAGAGACACTGCCAGATTGTTTGATTACTGTTGCCGGGTTATTTTAGACGGGATCCAAATAACACGAGCTTGAGGTTAGACGGTGCACCTCAAAACTTGTGTCTGAGAAGCTATCCAAAGCTGGTTGACCATTCACTTCTCTAATATCCATTCCTAAAGCCATTGCACAAGGAATTTGAGAATAAGAATGCCATTAACTCATTAAAGGTAGTTATTTCATTATTTCAGCCTTTCAACCTTTAAAACCAGATTCCCTAATCTTCTGGGACTCATTTACTACAACAGCAAAAAGATTAAACTAGAAAATGTGAAATCACTCCGAGGATGGAGCAGTTCTCCGTCGGGGAAGATACTTGTCAAAGTTACAAACTTTCTCAAGGACGATACGCAAACTCCCTGAGGACAGAGAAATCCAGCCATTCAACTTCCTGTTTCTTGCGTCAACTAAATAAAAATGCACAATGTGAGAGTTGTGAGTTAACTTTTATTTGGGGCAAAATGAGGGCTGTAGCCCTGGAGACAGCATCTCAGATAGCTCCGAGGTACTGGTTCCAAAGAGGTAGGAAGGAAGGTCAGTATTACATATGATTTTAGTGAAGGAGGGACATGCACCAAGCACACATTTTGGCAGAGGTTTGCCACTCGTCACAAGGAGCAGATGCCACCATTAATGATTTTGTTGCTTTTCTAGAAATGACAAGATGCAAGAATTGGGTTCATAAAATATTTTCTCTCTGAAGGCCTCTTCTGCCAGTTTTTCCCAGAGCACTGAGTGCTTCATTCCTGATCTCCACCCTGAACTCCTTTCAGGGTGGGTTGAAGGTCAGCGCCTGCAGTGGCTATTGACCTCATCCTTGTAGAGGCAGATGGCAGGGGACAATGTTTTAGTTGGCACCTGTATCTAATAGTATGTGACACATAGTAGATGTTCAAGAAATGCTGGATGAAAAAAGTGAATGCATTCATGGCATTTCTTCCAAAAGGTCCCTCCTTTAAAACATTTCTTTTGTCTATTGGAAGTTAAGTATGCATTGTGAATATTTCACCTTTAATCCATGTTAATAAAGTCAGGAGTTCTTTCGTACCTGCCATTCATTCATTTATTAATTAATTCAGTGGAAACTTATTAAACAATATTATACACCATGGTCTAAATTAAGTACTATAAAATACTCTCCCGTATTTAAAAATACCATATATAATATACATTGATTTTATTTGCTTTGACTATTAATTCATCCCGGAAGTTTTAGTTGGTATAAAGTCAACAAAATCATTAAATGAATAATATTGGTCTTTAAAAGTTAAAGAAAAAAACAGCAACTCTCTCTATATATACTGGCTCTCCACTCATTTGCTGCATTTTGTTTTCAAGTATTTTTTGAACCCATCCGTTATCAACAAGCGCTATAATTCATCTACTTTTATTAAGAGCCCCTGAAACTTTCCTACTGAAGAATGGAAACTATTAGAAAATCTTCTTAACTTACAGTATAACCCAATCCTTGAAGTGAATTTTTTAAAAATTTACTTTAGGTTTAATTCATAATGCTTTGGAGAACCACCATTCTTATCAACAACACTGGAATTGCAAATTGGATTTGCATAATATAACAGTGCTGTAAAAATACACCAGTGCCTTTAAAACACAAAAGATTCACACTCCTACCTCAGATCTCGAAACAGCCCTCCTAATTTACTCCATCATAATTGACCCTTTAGAAGCAAAAGTTTGCTTCTGTGCAGTTTTCTCCCATTCCCTTTCACTTTGCATTTTTCTATATAAGCCTGAGGGATTCAGGAAAAAGAACTATGGGTATTAAATGATGGAGTTTATAAACAGAGAGCCCATAAAGATTTCAAACCTGTGTTAAAATGTCTCTTTCTCTACTTTTTTTTTTCCTTAAAGTACTTAGATAATTGCAGCAGCTCTTCCTTTTGCTTGTGTTGACAGCCTAAAAGTGCGATGTGCTCGTCCCAAGCTGCAATTATCTGGAACTTTCTCGAACCATCTTGTTACAGTAAAAATGGGTGGTCTTCCCTTTGGATCAGGAACTCTGGTAGTTAATCCACCACCCGAACCATCCGGTGGCACCGTACCAACTGCTTCACAAGCTTTCCAAGAAATCTAACAAACCGAACAGAGCTCCTGCCCAATTAGTTCCTACTCTCTCTTCATCAGCAATATTCCAGAAGATATTTTCCACTATGAAATAGGTATCTTGGAAAGTTCTACCAGCTTGTTTGCACAGGATTGACATTTACATAATCATGAACAACACTTTATGTGGTACTTAGGATTTCTTTCGAGAACTTTTATCCAAGTGCTGACCTGGCTTAACCCTACTTAACTTGTAAAAAATGAAGAATGTAGATGGCCACGGGCCACTGATGGATTAGACTTTGCCTTGGTTGTGTTTTCTTAGAGCCTTTGAACTGTGGCTTGAGTACGGTCTTCCTTAATATTCCCTCTTATGGATCTTGTTTTGTTACAGTAGCTGATCTTCTGGGGTTAGGAGAATGGAGAATGCGTTGGGCTTATTTTGCTTATAAATGGTATACGTTTGCAAGGAGGAGAGGAGTTTCCTTCCTAACGTTCTGGGGACCTACTCGTCTGCAACTATATAAAGTATCTGGAGTCCTATTTTTAATTTTAAAACCCAGTGCTGCTGAAGAGTGGAGAAACAGTCCTTCTCATACATTGCTTCCTGGTGGGAACTATAAAAGTATACATGCTCTTTGACCTAGCAGTTCCAATTCTAGAAATTAATCCTAAGGAAATAATAAGGATGTGGGCAAAAATTTAATAACTAGCATAGTCACTGCAGCATTGTTTATGGTATAGCAAACTTGAAAACACACAAGGGTAAAACAAAATATATCTGTATGCCTATAGAATGAAAAAGTAGGTGCCGTAGAACTGCATATATTGTAAAAGTGTCTATAATATTGACTTTGACAGACTATCCCAACGTGTTGGTGAATTTAAAAAAATATAGGGCTTCCCTGGTGGCGCAGTGGTTGAGAGTCCGCCTGCCGATGCAGGGGACGCGGGTTCGTGCCCCGGTCCAGGACGATCCCACATGCCGCGGAGCGGCTGGGCCCGTGAGCCATGGCTGCTGAGCCTGCGCGTCCGGAGCCTGTGCTCCGCAACGGGAGAGGCCACAACAGTGAGAGGCCCGCATACCTCAAAAAATAAAAATAAAAAAATAGTCCCATTCTATACCAAACAATCTCATTTTTGTAAAACAAAAAATTTTTTTAAGTCGGCAGGTTTAAAGTAAAACCTGCCTAAATGTGTACATTGCACAATCAAAGCAGGAAGACGCTCCCTAAAATATGAATAGTTATGTGGCAGGATAATGGACGATATTTATTTTCTTTGTTTGTTTTCTTATATTTTCTAACTTTATTTTTTTTACCATAACAACATATACTTGCGTAGTAATAAATTTTTTTTTTAAGTTTGGGTTTTTTTAAGGGAGGGAGTTGCTTTATTTTGCTTCTCAGGTAAATGAAGTCAAATGAAGCTTGAAAGTCAGTGGACTGGTAGAGCTCGCCTGCATGCGTAGGAGAGACCGGTCATAGAAGGAATTTTGGACTTGGCTTCAGGCCTGAAATCCAGGCTCAGCTCTGCCCACCCAGTCGCAGTGCAAATCAGCAAATCCTTTTACTTTTCTGAGTCTCGGTTTCACCACCTTTAGCTGAGAACAGCCCTGTTCCTCTATAGGATAACATAATCTCCCAGGATTATGGGCATCAGGTAAGATAATACAAGCGAAAAGGCTTGGAAAAGTTAAGCCCGTCCAGTGAATAGAAGAACCAGGAATCAGCAGACAATACAAACAGCAAATCACAGGCTGGTCCAACTAGCTGAGGCACCTTCCTACTCATATCCATCCTGACCTGCTCCAGCCTTCCTACGGTCCTAACAAGGAATCCTGCCCACCAGTTTCAGCAGGCAGCCTGCTTCTCCGCTTCTGTTCCTGAATTCAGCACTAGCAGATGTGTGCAGAGCCAAAGAGCCAGCTCTGTGTTTTCCTACATTCATTTCCAGTAACCCAGTTTGCCTGCTGCTAACTACACACCTGCAGGGTGAATTGCCTCAGACAATTCCACTGCGCTTTGAAGCCCTTATTTGTTGATGTTAAATATGCCATGACACAGTGTGCTCTGTTTTTGTTTTTCCACACGAATATCACAATAGCCACATGACGGAGAGGTCTTACTTCACAAAGCCACAATACTCTGAGTCGTCACTCTGGAATAGACCCCTTCCACAGCCTCAACTTGGGAGAGTTCCTTTATCTTTGGATTTCCCCCTGCTTATCTAGCTCCTGTCCCCAGACTGATAAAAAATGAAAGTCTAAGACAGAGTTTGTTATGTCTGAAGATTTACTTGCCCAACCTGTAGGGGCCCACACTATTAGTTTTTTGTTTTTTGTTTTTTTTATTTTATTATTTATTTATGGCTGTGTTGGGTCTTCGTTTCTGTGCAAGGGCTTTCTCTAGTTGCAGCAAGTGGGGGCCACTCTTCATTGCAGTGCGTGGGCCTCTCACTGTCGCGGCCTCTCTTGTTGCAGAGCACAGGCTCCAGGCGCGCAGGCTCAGTAATTGTGGCTCACGGGCCTAGTCGCTCCGGGGCATGTGAGATCTTCCCAGACCAGGGCTTGAACCCGTGTCCCCTGCATTGGCAGGCAGACTCTCAACCACTGCGCCACCAGGGAAGCCCATACACTATTAGTTTTTGAGTCACGTTTCTTGGCTTTCAAGCCTGCAGAAAAGCACTTGGACTTAACGTGAAGGAAACAAGTTTTCTCAGGTAGCCGGGAAGGAGGATGCTGTTGTCTGATAGCCCCAAAAGAGTCTTTTATTCCCACTAGAAAATGACAAACCAAGTTACCAAGTGGAATATCTGCCTTGTGGGAACCTTCCAGGCTCCCTGCCGTCTGAGCTAAGAATGATAAGGACAATGTCTAATAATCCTTACTTTACATTGGATATTTTCAAAAATATGAAAAGCACTTTTATAAAGTGCTTGGGACCCATGCAGGGACAGCCAGGTCAATAAAACTGCTTTTTGCTCATGCCAAATGTCAGGCGTTTATTTACCAGGTTAGGTAAGAATGTGGGATCTTGCAAGCAAGAAGAAGAAATGTGGTTTTAGGACAATAAATACACAGTGTGTGTCCTCAAGCCTCCTGCTGACCATCTCAGGAGGAGAGTTTGGCTGCCATGAATTCTGATAACCAGGGAGCGCTTTGTTCCTGGCCATGCCTCCCGGTGCCCCACTGCATAAGATTTTAAATCATTTCAGCTGTGGCAAATGATGGCCCAAGGAACAGCTTCAGCCCAGAAGAGACAAAGGGACAGTGTTGGAGAAAGAAAAGCAGTGGTATTCTTGCTGCATTTTAAAATTAATAGAGTCGGTTATAGTTTCTAAGTACACTTGGAATTCCAGCTGCCAGAGAATGGGTTTGAACACTGAAAGCCCTCTTTAATCCGTCGTGGAGCCCGGACAGGTAGTGGTGTTCTCCAGCACAGGTAGTGGCACTGTGAAGCCAGCAGAGAGAGCCTGCCGGGAAGCCTCGACACTGTCCTCAGGGGATGGCCTCCACGCAACGGGCAGGCTTTGATCTCTGCTGAGACTGCTCCGGGGATGCCAACGGTGAGGTGGGTGTCCGCGAGTTCATTTTACAGAGACCATCAAAGCTGCTTTCAGATGGTAAAGACGAACAACCTGGCCTCTATTTAACAGCTAGCAGCTCTTCAGACTGTCTAATTCTCAGAGCCGATTAAACAGAAAGAGAGCTAAGAAATAGAGAGTAGGTTGAGTACTGGACAGAAGCAGAAGGGAGAATAAGGCAGCCGAACTGCGAGTGCTTCTGTGCCACTGGTCGGCATCATCAAAACAGCAGTTTCCCTACCTTGAAATAAACCATTGCTAAGTGTTACGCCATTGCAGAACACAATTCGACAGAACCATGATTTGGCCAATGATGCATATTAAAGTTTAAAAGAATCACCAAAATATCAAGCAGCGATTTGTCAGAACACGGCGAGAAAGGACAACCTTGGAGAAGAATTTAAAGAACGTAACAGAAAAGAATCTACAAAAGAGTGGATATATGTGTATGTATAACTGATTCACGCTGCTGTACTCCTGAAACTAACACAACATTGTAAATCAACTAGACTCCAATAAAAATTTTAAAAAAATAAAGAACATAACACAAGTAAACGAGTTTTGAAACCGAATTTAAATCCACTGGAAAGGAACTTAAGGAAAGCTAATTTAGCAAATCACCATAGTCCTTTATCATCTTGCTCTTCTTACTTAAGAAATCAAGGATGTATTTTTGCAACCTTATGTTTTATTAGTGACACAGAAAATTGGAAAATAACTGAAATCATTTCTCTATGTCCCTTCCACCCCCTCCTCACCCAAATTGTTTTCTGTATGAAAATCATAATGTCTTTCATTGAGACATTAAAACAATCAAAACTAATAAGATGGGAATTGCTAAAAAGACTGATTCTATAATTATCTTTGGAGCACAGGATGTATTCTCTCTGGGTTGAGGGGTAATGTCTAAAGACTAAACATTGCCTCAGTGTCACTAGCCAGTAGTTAGTCTTTAAGTAGAAGATAAAATACATCATCGAACAATACAAAAGAATAAAATAAACTACACTGGCACTTCACATAAGAAGAAATATAATGAATAAACATAAAAACTGCTCACCAATGGCCAGGAGAACACAAATTAAAACAATAAGATTGCAATTTTCTCCCAGTAAATTAACAAAAAATTCAAAAGAGCCATGGCTTCTAGTGTTGACAAGGATGCAAGAAACAGGCACTTAAATATTATTAGTGGGAGTGTGAATTAGAATCACCTTTTTGCTGAGGGGTGGGGAGGAAAAGGAAAAAATTGTAGTGGCTATAAAACATTTTCAATGCACAAATCTATAGAATATATAAGAGGCTCAGTAACCAAACTCAAATGTTTTGCTGAATCACAGAAACTCAATTCCAACCAAGTCAGGCTTCCCCTCTTTCCCTTCGAGCATTTCTAAGTCTTGACGTCATGTCAAGATGTGGGGAAGGAGGCAGAGAGGGACACAATCCTTGAAGTCATCATTTCCACTCTGCATCCTCCAAGGAAGTCATCATTTCCACACCGGCATCCTCCAAGGAAGTCATCATTTCCACACGGCATCCTCCAAGCAAGTCATCGTTTCCACACCGCACCCTCCAAGGAAGTCATCGTTTCCACACCGCATCCTCCAAGGAAGTCATCGTTTCCTCACCAGCATCCTCCAAGGAAGTCATCCTTTCCACACCGGCATCCTCCAAGGAAGTCATCATTTCCACACTGCATCCTCCAAGGAAGTCATTGTTTCCACACCGCATCCTCCAAGGAAGTCATCGTTTCCACACCGCATCCTCCAAGGAAGTCATCGTTTCCTCACCGGCATCCTCCAAGGAAGTCATCCTTTCCACACCGGCATCCTCCAAGGAAGTCATCCTTTCCACACCGGCATCCTCCAAGGAAGTCATCATTTCCACACTGCATCCTCCAAGGAAGTCATCGTTTCCACACCGCATCCTCCAAGGAAGTCATCATTTCCACACCGGCATCCTCCAAGGAAGTCATCATTTCCACACCGCATCCTCCAAGGAAGTCATCATTTCCTCACCGGCATCCTCCAAGGAAGTCATCGTTTCCATACCGCATCCTCCAAGGAAGTCATCGTTTCCACACCGCATCCTCCAAGGAAGTCATCGTTTCCACACCGCATCCTCCAAGGAAGTCATCGTTTCCACACCGCATCCTCCAAGGAAGTCATCATTTCCATACCGGCATCCTCCAAGGAAGTCATTGGCTCACCCAGTCCTCAGCTGTTATCCCAGAAGGTCACTGAGGAGATGTCCCTTGTTCCCGGTGGCAAGGTCCCTAGATGTCCGGCAACTTTCTCTGCTCCTTCCCTCCTCAGCTGGAGCCATGGAATCATTTGCTTCGGTGCCACGCACAGCATTTTTTCTCTGGGGCCCTGCTGCCACCATCCCCTGAGGCTGGCTTCCTCTCTGAGATTATAACCTGGGAAACTTAGGGCCCGGCCTTCCGCTGGGACCTACAAATGCCTCTGCTGTCTTCACTTCCCCTCCATCCCTCACCTCCACCAGACCAGAGAAATTTTCTCTAACCTAAAACAGAAGTTCTGCGGTCTTTTATGATGTGTCTCCCACACATTCTATCTTTGACAGTTTTCTTCATTCCCCTAAGGATTTGGGCTTTTGGAAACCAAAGCCTTTGAAGACTTTTGTCCCCCTCTGATTTCAGAATTGGAACATCTCTCCTCAGTGACAATGAACATCGAAGGCCCTAGCTGCTTGAATATGGCAGAAGCAGGAGGGAGAGAGAGAAAACATTGCTAATATTTCCAAAACGTCCAATTTATGAGCTAACAATCTGCTACTCTCTTATAGAAATAAAATCCTACAAGTATGTAAAAAGATATAGAGAGGATTACCATAACATTGATTGTAATAGAGAAAAATTAGAGATAATTTAAATTTCCACCAAGATACCGGATGGTTAAATAAATCATAGGAAACTGATAAAATGGGGGAAAAACCCGATAATACCGATAAAATTCTAGGTAAACATTAAAAAGAATATGTACATCTTTACGTGCTGACTTGGAAAGATCCTATGAATATTGTGAAGTGAAAAGGGCAAAATTCGGAATGATATGTGAGATATCTCATTTGTTTAAAAAAAACACCCTATTTCTGTGTATGTGTACATGTGTTAATATGAGCACATAAAGAGATTGCTAATGCTAGTGGTAATAATTTCTATGTAATGAAATTAGAATGAGGAAAGACTCTTCCTTTTTTTCACTTTAAAATCTTTTTTAAACATTTTATTTGATTTAGCAGGCACCTACTACCTTTAAAGATTTTTTATTTAAGTTAAAAAAATGCATGTTAATTTAGCTCTAGATGGGACCTCATACATTCTCAAAGCATATATAATTTCTTGAAGAATCAGGAACTAAGACATAAAATGAAGACCTTCCATTCATTGAAGGTTATGATTCAGTAGCGAAGATGGATCATTTAAGATCCATGATGATTCTAAGAATCAGTTTGCAAAACCCTGACTGGAAAGTAGATTCCTGCTGTGAACTGTAAGAGACCCAGATTTCAACATAATTGGAGAAATTTAAATACCTTATCATACTCTGCCAAGCTCTGTGAGTCAAATAAATGTAGGATATCTTATTTTAAACAAATGATGACAGCTGACCACAAAGTCTAAACATGATCCAAACTAATATATGTGCTAATTGTTCTTTGTTTTAATCCCCAGGGCACATTCTCCATTAACTGCGAGATTAACTGCCTTGTCTTGAATCAAACCTAGGAATAGCTTCTTCCGCCACTGATAGCACTTCAATATCAAAGGAATCTTATGGGTCTGAAATCCAGGCCCAAACTGTACACACTTGGCCCAACTAGAGGCGTCATAATGATGTAGCAGAGGATAAAATTATGAGCTCGGCTGATATGCTTGGCACAGAATTAGATTATGGCCACTTAATTAACAATGCTGATACCCTATCTCCCAAAAAGGATCTAGTATATTTTTAAAATTAATTTTTATTGGAGTATAGCTAATTTACAATGTCGTGTTAGTTTCTGTTGTACAGCAAAGTGAATCAGTTATACCAATACATATATCCACTCTTTTTTAGATTCTATTCCTATATAGGTCATTACAGAGTACCGAGTAATTCCCTGTGCTATACAGTAAGTTCTTATTAGTTATCTATTTTATATATAGCAGTTTGTATCTGCTAATCCCAAACTCCTAATTTATCCCTTCTCCCTGTTTCCCCCTTGGTAACCATAAGCTTGTTTTCTACATCTGTAACTCTATTTTTGTAAATAGGTTCATTTGTACCATTTTTTAGATTCTACATGTAAGTGATATCATATGATATTCGTCTTTCTCTGTCTGACTTCTCTCAGTATGATGCTCTCTAGGTCCACCCATGTTGCTATAAATGGCATTATTTCATTCATTTTTATGGCTGAGTAATATTTCATTGTATATATGTACCACATCTTTATCCATTCATCTGTCGATGGACATTTAGGTTGCTTCCATGTCTTGGCTATTGTAAATAGTGCTGCAATGAACATTTAGGATGCATATATCTTTTTTTTCTTTTTTTTAATACTCTACAAAATATTTTATTGCTTGGATGTGTGAAATAAATTTAGGAGGCAGAAGAATAAACACTGGCTCTCAAATTTCTTTGCTAGTGATATACAGAATACAAAAGGAATAGTTTGACAAGTTACAATCAGTTCAGTTTGGGATACGTTGTTTCAGTATGAGTCTGAAACTCCAAGAAGAGTCCTAGATATAGAATTAAGTTGATTTTTTTCATACAAAATTATCTAGCACAATATACTGATTAATCAATATAAGGCCAATTTCTAATAACACCAAGTTCTCATTATATGTGGGTCATTTCTTGAGCACTCTGAACTGTTACATTGACATAACAGTACTTGCCCACTCCCATGCCAACATTACACTAGTTTTATTTTAAAAGTCTTGTTATTGCATAAATAACTACCACATCTTCTTCTTCCTCTTCAAAATTGTCTTGGCTGTTTTGGTTCTTTTTTTTTTTTTTTTTTATACAGCAGCTTCTTGTTAGTCATCAATTTTATACACATCAGTGTATACCTGTCAATACAAATAGCCCAATTCATCACACCACCACCACTACCCCCCCCGCAGCTTTCCCCCTTTGGTGTCCATACATTTGTTCTCTACATCTGTGTCTCAATTTCTGCCCTGCAAACCGGTTCATCTGTACCATTTTCCTAGGTTCCACATATATGCATTAATATACGATATTTGTTTTTCTCTTTCTGACTTACTTCACTCTGTATGACAGTCTCTAGATCCATCCACGTCTCAACAAATGATAGGGTGCATATATCTTTTTGAATTATGGTTTTTTCCAGATATATGCCCAGTAGTGGGATTGCTGGGTCGTATAGTAGTTTTATTTTAGTTTTTTAAGGAACCTCCATACAGTTCTCCATAGTGGCTGTATCAATTTACATTCCCACGGACAGTGTAGGAAGGTTCCCTTTTCTCCACACCCTCTCCAGCATTTATTGTTTGTAAATTTTTGATGATGATCATTCTGACCAGTGTGGGGTGATACCTCATTGTAGTTTTGATTTGCATTTCTCTACTAATTAGCGATGTTGAGCATCTTTTCATGTGCCTCTTGGCCATCTGTATGTCTTCTTTAGAAAAATGTCTATTTAGATCCTCTGCTCATTTTTTGATTGGGTTGTTTGTTTTTTTGATATTGAACTGCATGAGCTGTCTAGTATCTTTATAGGTGATGCCAAAAGAAGAAGCCAGCTGACCCCCCAAGGGAGTATTTTTGCTTCATATGTAAAAGCAGTGACTCCCACTATTAAATAAGAAAATAGCCACAACTTCAAAACATCTGCAAGGGAACTTTCTCATCCCCATAAGCACCTACCCATGTAAAAAGTTTGGATCACCTCAACAGTAAGAGAAGCCTTTTCAAACATTTCTAATAATTATTCATTCAATCAACATTTGTTGAATGAGCGCTATGTACCAGGAACAGCTAATATTTATTTAGTATTTACAATGTCCCAGGCACTGGTCTACTTTCATAAATTAACTCACTTAATCCTCATGAGTTGGGTTCATTGTCTTTCAAATTTTACAGAACTGGGCCCTGGGTCACAGAAATGAAGTCACTCATTCAAGCTCACATAGACTCTGTCCCTAAAGAAGCTGAGATTTGAACCCAAGTAGTCTGGCTTCAGAGCTCTGCTCTTCACTCCATAAACTAGACTAAAAAAAATAAATAAAGGACACATTCTAATGGTGGAAACAGAAATGTAAAAAATAATTAAAATGCAGCGTAATGTTATGGGAGCATAAATGCAGGGGTGAATAAAGAAAAACCACAGGTACCAGGGTTGAGTTCACAAGTATTATGGAAATGTGTATGGTGGGGGGGCTGGATAAAATTTATTCCATTTTTTTGGAGCTCCATATTAGCATACATATGACTAAATGAAACACCTTCTTCATCCACCCAAATTAAAAGTATATAAATTAATGAGCTCTAATCTCTCAATTGTACTAAACTGGGTGTTTTAAAAATTTACCTAATTTCAGGAGACTGATTACCATTTAATACTTTACCCCTATAAGAAACAGTTTACGATCCTGAGAGAAAATATTGCAGCATTTTATTTAATGGAATGAAGCTGTCCACTGAGCAAGCTTTTTACCTGCAGCCCCTAAAATAAGTAGTCCTGGAAGAGTGACCAACTGACTTAAATCTCAGCCCTTCTCTTTTTTAGAAATCCTGCCAATAAATGGAATCTCCATTTTCGCTTTCCTCTACTCTAGACACAAACATTCATTTTGCAAAGAGGTTGGCATGTCATTGGCAAAATGCACTTGTTGTGCTATTCCTATTCATCATCCTTATACCAGACCTCATCCCAGAATAGTCCTGCATAAGGTGCCACGTGTGTCCTCTAGCACTTCAGGAATTAAGAGGATATGGTCAATAAAAACGGAATCCCCATGACTTCAGACCAAGTTACCCAGGAAAGACATCCATCCCGATGTGGTTATGAGTTCTTTCTCAAAGTCAGCTTTTGTTCTAAGCTCAATTAGGTGTATCAAGGTAAAACTCGGCTATACAACTCAGAACTTTTAAAAGTTCACTATATTAACTCTGTCTCAATCCATTCAAGCTGCTATTTAAAAAAATGGCACAGATAGGTTGGCTTCTAAATAACAGAAATTTATTTTTCACAGCTCTGGAGGCTGGGAGGTCCGAGATCAAGGTGCCAGTGAGAGACTCTATGTCTGTGGTGTGCCTACTTCCTGGTTCATAGATGGCCATCTTCCTCCCATGTCCTCACATGGAAGAAGGGGCAAGGCAGCTCTCTGTGGTCTCTTTTATAAGGACACCGACCCTTCCTGCAGACTCCATCCTCATGACCCAATCACCTCCTAAAGGCTTCACCTCCTACCACCAACATGCTGGGGGTTGGGATTTCAACATATCAATTTAAGGGAGAACAATAATATTCTGTCCATAGCAAACCCACTCCACAATATTTAAATATCCATATTGACTTTCCAAAGAAGTCAACAGTCACAGAGGCAGGTGAAAGGAAAAGCATTTGGATTTAAGTCCAAATGTGATGCATTTTTATAATGGGCCAGGTGATGGGAACACAAAGATGCCTGCCATGAGCCCAGCCCACGTTAGCCCAATACAAAAGTTTGAGGTAGGTCAATAGTCCTGCTTCATGTTCATCACTTTGTAGAGTATATTTTTGAAGTCCTCCTTAATTCAAAAGTAAAATCTTTGTCAAATAAAGACATAAATAGCTTCCTCTCCAAGACTGAGGGCCAGATTCCTTCCCTCAGAATCCCCATGGAACTTTTTCATACTACTAGATGAAACATATTTAGCCAATATCTGGGTTTCAGCCAAGGTGGAGTAAGAAGAATGTTTTTGATATGACATCAAATTAGTCACTTTTAAGGTAATAGCATAATCATCTGTCAGACAACGTTACTTGTAGGGAACAACCATCTGCTGGAAAAAAAATAAAAAAGAAAATCTAAAGGTCATCTCATTTCAACTGAAAAGCTGAATTGTAAAAATTATGGTTGGCAAAGTGATATCTCTTCAATCAAAATAAAACATAAAATGATCCTTACTAGGCCAACAGCAGCTGTCCAATCATAACAAACAAAATTCCTCAGTTGATGTCTTTTTATGGACCCATGTTTTCTTCACCTTTCATTTTTTCCTGCAAAAATTAAGTGGAAAGACCCATGGATGGGGTGAAGAAAGAAAGACATTTGGGGCTGTTTCTAATGTGTGTGTTGGATTATCTGCAATACACAGATAAAACTGGGTATAAGCCTTAAAATAGAGCAGAGTGTCAATTTCAAAACAAATAATGATAATGGTATTTTCAAGATCAGCTCTTTATTCATGTTCTGTGCCAAAGCATTTAAATACCCTGTGCTACTCATAACATAATGTGGGTGGTAAAAGGAAAAAACTATCCCTACTTCAACATGTTATCCCTAAAGAGTCTATTCGTGTCAGTGCTGTAAAGATACAATTAATTTATATAACCCCAATATCCTAACGCTGAGACACAAAGCACATGAAACAAAACATTCTCTTATTTTGAAAAGAGAAAAATGAACATAAACTCTGCTTTATGCAACTGCGCTTTTTTAGATAAATAATAAAATAATTTTAATTAACAAATGATTCTAGTAAACCATTTTTATCAGATACTTAATTTTTTTTAAGTCCAAACTTTGAGCCCACACATACTTTTTCCCCATGGGACTTAACAATTGCTGTGCTGGTAGTTTTGTAGAATTTGAGATGATCTGGGCTGGGCACTCTTTTAATTCGGTCTAGATGGTGATATTTACCATCACAGAGTTAAATGACTGGCTTTAGAAACATCTTGTAGGCTACATATCTCACCTATGTGGCTGCACTCTGTTTGGGGAGATACCTTTTAATTCAAAATTAACCTTTGGGCCATTTCAATCTAGTTACCTAAAAGCATCAGCCACTTAGAATTTTTATCCAATCTGGTTAATATACAAGTTTCATATATTTCTCTTGAAGGACTCCAAATAACAATGAATCAAATTATTTGTTTTTAATAGTTCTTTTCTAACTGGATAAGAAACAAACAAAATTCTGTGTTAAAAAAGAAAACTTTCCAAAACAACCCAAAATCTAACCCTTCACACAAATAGCATATTCAAAGTTGAGTTAGGAACATTTCTCACATCAAGTTATGTTTTAATTGTATGTATAAATAACAAGAAATGACTCTGCTCTTGGCTTACAGCTGGATTGCATTTTTAATTTTGGAGTTGCCTTATATTTTTGAGAATGCTGATTAAATATTAAAACTCATTAATAATTTGTGAAAGACTCCTTAGTAGAAAAAAAAAAGTTAAGTTTTACCCAGAAAACAGATATTCTTTCTTATTTTATTTTTGAAAGAAGCCTTGCGGATTTAAGAAGCAGGGACGTGTGTGTATGTGTGTGTGTGTGTGTGTGTGTGTCTACTTGACAGAGAGGGAGAGAGAACGCCCATGAGTGTCCAAAACATGTATTTAAATATCACCAATTACAGAGGCATTCTCTACACTTAACATTCATGGATAACCTTTGTGTACATATTCAGGTGGGGTCAGCAGAGTATTTATGGAATACAGGGCAGTACTGCTGGGAACAATTTCCCCGGTGACAGAGTGGTCATGCTACTTGGGTGAACCATATCCAAGAGAAATAAGATAGGGACTCTATGGGCGACAGCATTCATAAAGAGGTCAGAACTATAATTTCCTTAAGTCTCCAACCCATGGCAGATGAGTAGGAGAAAGACAGTTTTAATTCTACTAGCTACTACCCTGAGTAAAGAGGCTTTATTTCTTGCAAATGTTTGCTTTATTCTGAAATCAATCCTTCTTTCTTGTTTCTCATAAAGTGTATCTTGCCATTGATGCCAACTCAAGCCAGAAACAATTAAGGCCTGCAGTATATACAAAGGAGAAGCTGGTATTCCTAACAGTGTGCCGGGCAAATTCAGTAGCCCCCTGTTTTGATGATTAAAATAGAAAGAATGGGCAAGCTTCTAGTGGAAGTTCCAACAACAGGATGATGTTTACTTTCGTATATCCCACCCATTAACCTGGCATGTGTGTGGAAGGGAGGGGGGAGGGTGTTAGAGGTGATGCGCATGCTGAGCTCTGTCTGACTAAAGAATGCTAAATGCTCCATATTAGTGAAACACCAGAAGAATAAGAGCTGGGCAAAGAAGACAGCATGGTACAGTGGAAAAGGAAGGTAGACTCAGGTTTGACATTTACCACTTACTAGACATGTAGACGTAAGCAAATCATTTTCCTCTTCCTGCATATAGAGACGATGATACCTACTTCCTGGGGTCTTTGTAGGGACTGAGTGGGATAGTTGTACTTGGTGGGTACTCAATGAATGTTTGTCTCTCCTTTCTCTTACTAAACAAAGCTTATTAAGAAATCTAAATTGGTCATCTCCTAGCAGAGGAACACTTTGCCCAAGAATCTTCCCAGGTACCTCCCATTACACATTTATCACTTCCATGGACTAGTGTTTTAACTCCCTAAGAATTTAGTTTCTCTAACAGTTTGAATTTTAGTGGCTCTACATGGGTAGTACATTTAGTCATCCCCAAGTTTGTTCCATGATGGCAGGAACTAGGTCCCTCCTGTACAAACTTGTATCCTAGCTCCTAGCTCAGAGCTTGGCGCAGAATGGGCTTTTAAGAAATATTAGAATGAATGAAATAAGCGAAACGAATGCATCACCAATACCCACCCCCTCCAACATGGTGAAAGATCGACAATAAGGCCTTTAAAAATTCTGTTTATTCTATTCCTGACTCTTCTTATTTCAAAAATAAAACAGTAAGGCAAACTTAAACTACCACAAAGAAAGGAAAACATCTCAACTAGTTTGTGGAAAGCACCATTTCCAGTGCCCAGCTATTCTCTTGCAGGCAGTTACCTGTGTAGCCATAAATGCTCCACTTTTCAACTTTATTGTAAAAATAAAGGTGTGGTAGAAAGAGCCTGAGAAGAAGGAATCTGAAGACTCAGATGTTAGCTACAGCCACCACATGAACACTTATATCAATCACATTATCTTTGTCAGTCTCATTTTTTCTCATTTGTAAAATGGAGATAAATCAGCCTTGCATCAAATATATACCTTAAGAGTTCACTGCAAGTGAGGATGAGATAAGACATGCAAAAGAGCCGGAACACTATAAACCTCTACGCAAAAGTAATGAACTTTACAATTAAAGCATGTTCTTAGAAGGATGTCAGGACAGCTTCTACCAGAGCAGGCATAAGTGTGCCTAGTCTGGGTCATAATCCCAACAGAGCTGTTCAAAGAAGATATAGACCAAGTGGGGAGAAGAAGCTGTGTGTGTGTGTGTGTGTGTGTGTGTGTGTGTGTGTGTGTGTGTTTGTCAGGGGAATGGGAAGGAAAGGCACCATCATTTATTGAGCACTTACTGTATGCTACAATTAGCCAATGTGAATATACTCTCCAAAAACTAATCCTGGTCATTTGCTGAATCCCATCTCTGTTCCCTGTCCAGAATGCCTCTTCAGTAAAACCTCAGACCCAGAACAACCACAGAGGCCATCAGAACGGGGAAAATGATCTCAGTCTTTCAGGGTAGTGTATTCTAGCTCAATAAAAACAAACAAACAAATAAACAAACCACTTCTAACTTAAGGATTCTTGATGTTACTTTTAAAACACTATTTTTGTACATATTTTATATATTTGCCCTCAACAATTTGATTTAAGTTGTTCTTGTATACTTCCTATGAAGAGAGGATGTGCTAAGGGAAATTTTAAGCTTATCACCTCTCTCAAAAAATAATTAATTCTTAACCTGCAGCATGAAATTAGCTGTCTTGTTCTACTAACTTCATTCTTCAATAGCATCATTCAGTGGTGTGCTTGAGCCAGCTAGCACTCACTCACAAGGGCCAATGTTGTATGTATCATCTCAATTTCATTTTCATCAACATTGGTCATTTGAAGTCAGCCTTGGTGGGAGTATTTACACCATAGAAATGGGCAAGGTAACAAAGCAGAGCTTTTTTTTTTACCCCCTGAGAGCCAGTTGTTACACCTTTACCAGCACACCACTGTTTTATAATTTTCCTCATATCTACTTGTTTGATTTTTCTACGTCCACAATTCCATCTTCCACAGCCATTTTCCTCACCAAAATAACTTGAAGATTTCTATTTCATAAATTGATTGAGTTCAAAAAGTTGGTCTAGAAACAAAGTGACTCATTTTTGCTTTCCATAAATCTTCTGTCTTTCTTCTAACTCCTCTTTGTATTTCCAGTTTTTTTCTCAACTGTCATAATAACCTCCCTTTCCCCATTTTATACATTATTATCCATGCAGGATCTCCTACCCCCTGAGCCTTTTCCCCCAAACAATTGCACCAAAAATACCCAAATACCCAAATGAAACATACTTCAAGTCCTTTTGATTTTCATGCACATAGCCACTACCTATAAAATATTTGAAGAATTCCAAGTGAATGAAAGGGTGTACTTCTGTTTGCTTGATTTTGTATATGCATCCACATTTTGTCATCTTTCTCATCTAGGAAATGTCTTGCAGGGAAGAGACTATAATATAAATAATACAGTGGATTAACTCTAATGCAGCAATAAACCTTATTAGCCATTCACACCCAATCCCTCCCCAGTAATAAAGATAAACCTATCTGTGAAACAGATGGCATTACAATCTCCTCATCATAAGTATGATCAGGCATTTCTACCAATTGGCAAGTTAGATTCAACTTCCCAACTTCTTACTATAACTTGGACAAGTTACATAGACTCTATGAGTCTCCGTTTTTTGTAAAATGTGGGGGGAGATAATTAGAGTAATATCTGTTTTGCCCAATTATTGTGAAGGTTATGATAATATTAATAGAGCACCTAGTACAGTGCTATCTATTATTGTTATTTTCATTCCTCTGAAAAATGTTGTTACATTGACACTGCATTTTCCTCTAGGCTACAAGAACATACACACACTTTCTTGATAAATGTCTTTCTTCGTCTATCACTACAACATACTTTGAAAATATTTAAAAATTGATTTAATTTTATTACACTATTATATATGAGTATTAAAAAAACATTTAAAAAATGATAAGAGAAGAAGGAAGGCAAAATCAATTCCTCAAAGATTTTTCACTGAAACAGTTACATATGCTTTCAGGCTTTTAAAAATTCATATACAGTTATAAAACAAAATCAAACTCTCTACAGTATATACTGTTTTGTAATCTACCTTCTCCACTTAACATACCATGAAACTTGGTTATATCAATAGATATAAGTATACAGCAAATTTTTAATATCTACAATGCATTCTGCTTTAAAGCTGTCACACCATCCATCAGAGAGAAGGTCCAAACATGGCTCTGATAACCTACTGCAGCTTTTAGACAAATGTCAGGGATCCCTTTCCCAGGAGCCTGATGGAGAAAGGGGTTGGCGAGACAGTGTTACCAACTCAGAAGTCAAGTGGAAAGTGATGAGTGTTGGATACTTGATCTTAATAAGGCAGGGAAGAAGAGAGTAAGATGAACCAATAGGCTGTGCTAGTTGGCTCCACAGGATAGAAATTTCCTATTTCTAGAGGGAGACTCCCGGAGAAGAGGACCAAATGGGAGGCTTAGTTCCACCACCCTTCCTCTTCCCCCCTTCCTCCCCCCCAAAAAGGAAGAAAGTGTTGAATAGCTCTGTCCTGAGACATTGACATAAGACATAAGAACGTGTTTAATAGCTCTGCCTAAGAGCGTTGGTCAGCTTAAGCAGACTAACAGCATAAAGGTTATTGGCCTTTTATCTTCTTCTCTCTTTTTTCTGGGTTTCTGAAAGAAATGAGGAAACCTGCAGGTAATTAGTTATTTAGTGCAAACCTCTGGGTTGGTGTTAGTTTCAGGGCAGGGACTAAATAGCATAAGGTAGCAAGAAATAAAGTTTAACCCTATTGACCCAATTCTCTAACCATATTTCCTTACAGATAATTCAAGACATAAGAGAAACCATTTGAATGTTGAGTGTGGTTGAGAAGAAGTAGGTAAAATTCTCCATAATTTGAAAAATTAACATCAGAATGACCAAACGTTTCAAAATGGCTGTGTTTAAGCTTGCGTGTGTGTGTTTGAATGGATCTGGTCTTTCAAACCATCAATTGCTGCTAGCAGCAAAGTGTTATAAAAAAAGGATTTTTTTTTAATCAGCGCATCAAAAGATAGAAAGCTATTATTACTCAGAAAAGGAAAGGTAATGGGACAACTGGCTTGTTTTGTAGTTGGTTTTCACATTCTTTTGGATATGCAGGCACAAAATTGCCAATAATGTCTCTTAGCAAAATTGAGTCGAGGCAGCTAGTCGGAAAAACCAGCCACAGTATTACCCTTTCTGAAATTCCCCCAAGTCCTCACTGGCACCATCTTGGACAACTGCCTTTGACTCCCACCCCAGTCTCTTTGCTCGCTCCTTCCCCTCTGCTATTTGGCTCAAGAGCACCCATCCAGTAATTCAGAAAAAAATACTTGTTACTCTGAGCATGATTCACTTCCACGGAGAGTCCCGTTTTGAATTGCTTGTCCTCCTCCTGTGTGGTCATCCCTCTAGGCCTGCAGATCTACAGCAGAATAACTGCTTGAGGCCCAAAGGGTTTCTATTTTTTTCCTAAGAGTTACCTTTTCCTCCCATCAAGTGTGGTTAATGAAAACCCCTCTGATCAGGTCGTATTTGCTTTGCTTCAGTGTAGAGCTGCCATTTCAAGGGTTTAAAGTTAGGCTGGTTGCTGTTGCTGCCTTTCCTGTAGCCAGTTAATCACAGGATTCTTTTCCACATTGAGGTCAGAACAGGCATAGCACATGCAACAAGTAAGGAAACCACCGACTATAGGCCAAGAAGCTAACGTGCTTACACGACATGAATTGTTGAAAACACTTTGAACATTATTTTATTTGTTTTTAACTGTCCTTTACTTAAGAATTGTTTCTCTAGGATCCACCACTAGACCTGGCACATTTATTCATGAGAGAATGGGTTACTGGCTTTTCCCTTGAGAGGTTGACCAGAGCGATAACAGGCTTTTGCTTGGGCAAATCAAAATGAGAGCTGGAGTTGGAGACGTTCTACACTCATCACTGAACTTGAAATTGTGAGGGCTGTCTGTTCTCCTTCCTGGTTGGGCTACTGTGACCTGCTAATGATAATGAGAAAATTCAGAAGAAGCTCAATTCACATTTTAAAAATCAGTGAAATTCCTCAAAATCATACTTTGAGAAACTTTCAGATTGCATTTGCCTTAAAGTGCAGGCAGACTTAAAATCCAAGTGCAGATAAGATGCCACCACCTCTCAAATTTCTGGCATCGCGGGCTTCCCTGGTGGCGCAGTGGTTGAGACTCCGCCTGCCGATGCAGGGGACACGGGTTTGTGCCCTGGTCTGGGAAGATCCCACATGCCGTGGAGGCCCGTGAGCTATGCGGCCAAAATAAATAAATAAATAAATGCTCTTAAAAAAAAAAAAAAAAAATTCTGGCATTGCTCTGGCATTGCAATAGTAAGAAATTCTTTTTGTTTCAAAATCTTAAGATACACCTAACACATTTAGGGTCATGCAAGGGCTGAGCGTGAAGAACGCGTGAGTTCTGACTTTCTTCTCGATTCTGGCTTGCTGTATACCCTTAAGCATGTTCTCTAAATCACTTAGCGTCTCTCTTTGCACACCTATAGGGTGGCGATAATTCAGCTGACCTAGTTCACAGGGCTGTTGTGTTGAATAGCTGATTCATGATTACAAAGTACATTGAAAGTACAGTGTTCTAGACAAATGCTCATAAATATAATGACATGTTACAGAGTAGGAAGGCCATATTAAACCACTTTCATGTAGAAGGAAATTGAAGTGCAGTGAGATTTTCATATCACATTCAATGTTAAAGACGATAGAAAGCAAACCCTAGCTCAATTTCTTAATGTCGTTGCTCTACCTATTGACAAGCAAAGGGGGAAGAATCCTAGCATAACACTAAATAAGTTCCAAGAATTATCTTAGATAGTTAATTCCTGTCTAAACCTGCCTGCAACTTCTATATGCTACTGAAAACTGCTTGAAAATGTAGCAACTAAGTCCACTGAGTAATACAGTCATTGATCTCCTGGCTTTTGTTCTTTTTTTTTTAATGGTTGGTGAGAGGGAAGAGTCATTAATGATACCAAGCCAATAAGGACCTTCTATGACTATGGCAAACTAGTCACAGAAGCAAAAAATAATTAGTATCAATAGTACAACAAGAATATTTGAATGCCGTATGAATATTGACATTGGCTTCTGTTATCTTGGATTCCAGGTTCCACTGTGTTCTGTAAGTCAAGAGCGTGACCCCACTTCTGTTCTCTCAAACTGCATCTAGTGCTGTAGTAGTTTCAATGTTTCTGAAGTATGTTTACTCCTGAAAAATGAATAGAGCCGTACAACAGATCCTTCCCTTTACCAACGGTGCTGAAGGGTACCAGGCAGAAAACTTTGCCATGATCACTGTGACGCGTGACTCACCATCTCGTGTGGAAACCACATCATGGCAGATATTATTTTAACTCTATGGCACGTTGCAAAGAGAAAAAGAAAAAAGAACATTTAAGGAAGCAAGACATTTCCAAATTATGCAAGGGGACAAAATTACCCTGATCCACAGAAACATGAGATATAAGCAGAGTTAGATGTTCTTATAGGCCTAAGGAGAAAAATGTGGCCATACTCAAAATGAAAATTAGGACCAACAGACTGGAAAGTTGAAAACCGTAAGCCAATTTTAGCAATAACTTACATAAATTTAGCATATCAATAAATGTTAAATATTATGCTATGTAATTTACATGTATTATAGCATTGCATTCTCACAACATCCTTTTGAGAAACTTATTCATTCGTTCAAATATATTTATTTAGTCTTCTGTTTCCAAGTAGGAAATAGTAGTTGACAATATTTCTACTGTTTCTACTACCATAACTTTTTTAAAAAGTTACATTGCAAAAAATAAAATCCTATTTTAAAAGGCATTGGAAAGTGGGGGAATCAGGAGAATTCAACAATCCGTAGAAGAGAAAGTCTTTCTGAGATGAGCAGTCTGTCTCTGACAATTTTCTGTGGAAGATTTGCCAATTCTAGACATGGGCTGATGACTGGGTTTGGCCCGCACAGGGGATCTTCACTGGGAGAATGAGAAATCAGCAAAGCTTTTAGCGGTCATATGGAGTTGGCGGGACAATTGGAAACTTCAGGCCTCCTAACACATGGTTGGTTTTTCCCACAGTATATTTGTTGAATTCTGGGGGTAGGAAGCTTTTATAAAGCAAACTGAAGTCTCCTGTAGTATCATGGTTTTTAAGAGACGAAGTCCCACTTGAGGATGGGACCTGCTCCAACACGTGGCTGGACTCCTCCTCAATACATCTGATTCCTCCCTACTACAGCATAGTCAGATCTAAGGAGCTGGCCCAGTGGGGCATGGGGTGCAAGGAAAGAAAAGCAGCCTTGATACCCTCATTGCTGGAGCAGAGACACTAACTTCTTTGGGCAGGGCTACAGTATTGTGCCCTGGGATATTCCTGATCTCTGGCTGATTGGTGCTAACCACGACTGCCACATTTCTGAGATATCAACCAATTTCTCATTGATGGCCAATTCTGGTAATAAGGAACTTGAGGAGGAATTCCTAAAGACAATTTGAATAGAAAGGAAGGAGCAGGTATGAGGGGCAATAAATGGGGATGGGATTTCTCCATGGTAGCCAGTTGCTACCTAGCTAACTGAGCAGGTTTATAGAAGTCACCCATCTATAAGTATGCTACAGGAGTCTGAGACTGCTTGTGTTAGGGCTTTATATCTATTCAGTTAATCACTGCTTATTTTACCATGGAAAAACCCATGTTTAAAATAAGTTAGTGATACCCCCTACTATAGTCAGAGCTGTTTTACAGGTCAGTTAGGCAGTTCCCACAGAAAAAAACGTACCCAGGTTTTGACTGAACCATTGACTAGAGTACTGGGCTAAACCATCAGCAAGTATAGCCTATATAATAGCTGCTGTGATTTGGTAAAACAGTCACTTAAAAGGAATGTTTGTCAGTAATGGAGTTTAATTTTTTTAGGAAATGGGAAGCCCTTTTCAGGTTAATCTCAGTCTGGAGTTCCTCCAGAAGATAAAGAGGGATCTCATAATTTCTACCACCACAATACTGGGAAAACCAAAGACAGTATATATCAGTAGTCAGAAAAGCCATGTACTGTTATACATACTGTGCACTGAACAACTCCTAGGGGAATCATTCCCATCATAATCATATGAATGCCATATGCCTAGGTAATGGTTCATATGTATGTTATTGACTCAAACAGACTATTTTGGAATCTTAGCCTGCCTCCTGCTAGTGTTATAGTCATGAGCAAGTTGTTTAACCTCTATTTTATCATCTATCAATAAAAATAATAGTAATTTCCATCATAAGCTAGTTATGAATATTAAATGGAATAATAGTAAAAAGTTCTTAATCCAGCATGGTAGGAAGAATAATGGTCCCCAAAGATGTCCAATCCTAACCCCCAGAACCTGTGGGATGCTATGTTACATGACAAAAGGCAATTAAAGTTGCGGAGGGAATCAAGGTAACTAAAGAGCTGACCTGAAGGTAAGAATATTGTCCTGGATTATCTGGATGGGCCCAGTGTAATCATATGAGCCCTTAATAAGAGAAAAGGAAGGCAGAAGAGTAGGTCAGAGAGAGACGTAATGACGGGAAAGAAAAAAAGAGAGAGAGAGAGAGATTTGCAACCTCAGATAGACTCAGATTTCCATTGTTCTCCGAAGATGGAGGAAGAGGCCATGAGCCAAAAATTGCAGGCAGCCTCTAGAAGCTGAGAACTTCCCTCAGCTGAAAGCCAGCAAAGAAACAGGGACCTCAGTCCTATAAAGGCAAGGGATAGAATTCTACTGACTGCTTGGTTGAACAAGGAAACAGATTCTTCCCCAGAGCCTTCAGAAAGGAATGCAATCTGCCAGCGCCTTGGCTTTAGCCTAGGGAGACCGTTTTTGGACTTCTGATCTAAAGAACTACAAGGGCTTCCCTGGTGGCGTGGTGGTTGAGAATCCACCTGCCAATGCAGGGGACACGGTTCAAGCCCTGGTCCAGGAAGATCCTACGTGCCACAGAGCAACTAAACCCGTGAGCCACAACTACTGAGCCCACATGCCACAACTATCGAAGCCCACGTGCCTAGAGCCTGTGCTCCACAACAAGAGAAGCCACTGCAATGAGGAGCCTGCGCACCACAATGAAGAGTAGCCCCCGCTCGCCGCAACTAGAGAAAGCCCGCACGCAGCAATGAAGACCCAACACAGCCAAAAATAAATAAATAAAATAATTTTTTAAAAAAAGAACCATAAGATAATAAACGTATACAGTTTTAAGCCATCAAGTTTGCAGTAATTCTTTACAGCAGCAATAGAAAATTAAAACTCATATACCATTGATGCAATTGCTATTATTACAATTGTGATCATTCATTCAACCTTTCAAGATATTTACTGAGGGCCTATTAGGTGACAGACACTGCTCTAAGTACTGTGATCCCACAAGAAACAAACTAGCAAGGACCCTGCCTTCACAGAGCTTACTTCTTAGTGGAACACAACCAGAGCTAGAACAAGGAACAGGAAGATGCTGACACTAGCTGTAAGTACTTTTAGAAGGTATTATCTAAGAAAGCAAACCTCTTCAGAAATACAGGTGAGGAATGGTGAGCAATTATGGACAAAGAATTTGAGAAGTCTCTGTAATAGTTTTTGTTAAGGCACTAATACAAGTAAGTGATAATGTTATAGCCACAACAACAAAAATAGGCTACATGAAGAGGATTATTTTATTTTCACTCATTTGATAAATAAAGAATGTGCTCTAGTCCATACAGCAATTTCATTTAGTTGATACCTGAATAAGAGTAATGGTAAGGTGGAATCATGATTACATTTAAGAGTATTTGCACTTTGTTGCGTGTATAATTAATCCTAAGTTAATTATTTAATAAAGTGTAAGTAGTTTACATTCCATTTTATGAATTTGCCCATTCTAGATCATTTTGTTTTAATAAAGTACACATTTTAGAAAACCTTCAGAACCACTGTAGATTTCCGTTCTCTAAGTTAACCCACAAAATTTTAATGGTTCATCAGTTCTAAGCATCTACACATATGTGGTGTCCTTTGATTTTCACATTCTGTGAAGCATTTTACCTCCATTTTACAGATCAGAAATGACACAGTTGAAAAGTGATGAATGATTAAAATAGGACATTTAGCAGCCTACATTAAAATTAAAAACTTGATGAAGAGAGGAGCGGGGCTTCATAGAGACCAACGGCACCAGCTCCTTTCCTCTGGAGCTCAACTTCTAAGGTAAAAAGAAAGAAAATGCAGCCCAGATGATCACCTTCACCACTACCAAAGGCTGTGGAACTGCCTGCCAAAATAAAGAAACCCATTCCGTTCAATGCTGCAAATCTTTCAGTTCAAACCTCTGGTTGCAAAGGAAACAGCACCAATTTGCAACATTCCAGGGCTCTGAGTTGGTTTCTGGAGTCTTCTATGTCTGCTCTGTGAAGAGAATGAATTGATCCAAAGTAACAAATTGGTCCTTTGTTACTTTCAATAAACTGCCTCTGGAATTAATAAGGGATTTTGAAGAATGGACTAATGGTGAAAGTTTAGAAGGAAGAAGTCTTCAACCTAGAAATTATCACACGTCATCACAGGCTTGCTGTTGTCCTATATTGATGGGATACCTACTAGGTACTAGCACTGTGAGGAAATGCAAGAAGAATGTTTTCACCGGATACATATACTTTTCTTCTTTTTAAGCAAGAAATTGTTTTCTTTGGGTGATTTGGCAAAGACTGATCATGTGTCAGTGATATTGTAATAAGTGGTTTTGAGCCATGTTTTTAAGGTTAGGCTTCTTGAAGAAAGTGACACTTGAAGAAAATTTTAAGCAAACAATGAAGGATTACTTGATGGATGGAACACGATAGATTTACCTTGTTGTCTGTGAAAAACCATAAGGCTCATAAAAGCAGACAGAAACAAGAAGAAGGCCATTTTGACAACAGAATGATATAAAATTGTAGACGGAGATTGAGCAAATTGACATAAATACTTGAAAGCTTATGAGAGCACCTAAATATTCAACAGTAGGAACTATTTCAATAAAAGATGTCACATCCTTTCTGTGCAATAGCATACACTATTAAAGTCATGTTTTTGAGGATTATTTAATGGTATCAGAAATTATTCCTGATGTAATATTACTTGAAAGAAAAGACAGTATAAAAACTTCATATTAAGGATAACAGCAGTTTTGTTATACACACTCGCACACACACCATGCACATATATACACACTGTGTCAGAAGGACTCTTCAAGTTACAAACGTAGAAATGAAAAATTAAAGCCATCTGGCTTGAATAGGATAGGGAATGATTGATAACATAACTGACAATTCAGGGATAGAAGTAGCTTCAGATAAAGTCTTGACCCAAAGTTCCAATACTGTGCCATGACCTAGTTTCTCTCTCTACATTTCTCTAATCTACTCCTGTTCCTACCTGGTAGTCTCAGGTAGGTCCTACCCTAGAGATCTTCCTGGGCTACATGTACCCTTATTCAAGTTATATGGGAAGAGAAATCTGAACAAAAACCAGCTTGGGGTCCTGGTTTGTTTGACTTATTTCTTATTTCCCAGCCCTGAACCAATTCCTGTAACCAAGAGAATGAGACATCTCTTATCCCCCCTCAAACCTCCCACAATTGGAGGTGAGGTAAATCCCATCCATGTTGTTGCAAATGGCAGGAGTTCCTTCTTTTTTAAGACTGAATAATATTCCATTGTATAGATATACCAGAATTTCTTTATCCATTCATCTGTGGACAAACATTTAGATTGCTTCCATAGCTTGGTTATTGTAAATAATACTGCAGTGAACATGAGTACAATATCTCTTCCTCCTCCTAGAGAAATGGAAATAAAAACAAAAATAAACAAATGGGACCTAATGAAACTTAAAAGCTTTTGCACAGCAAAGGAAACCATAAACAAGGCCAAAAGACAACCCTCAGAATGGGAGAAAATATTTGCAAATGAAGCAACTGACAAAGGACTAATCTCCAAAATTTACAAGCAGCTCATGCAGCTCAATATCAAAAAAACAAACAACCCAATCCAAAAATGGGCAGAAGACCTAAACAGACATTTCTCCATAGAAGATATACAGATTGCCAACAAACACATGAAAGAACGCTCAACATCATTAATCATTAGAGAAATGCAAATCAAAACTACAGTGAGATAACATCTCACACCAGTCAGAAAGGCCATCATCAAAAAATCTACAAACAATGAATGCTGGAGAGGGTGTGGAGAAAAGGGAACCCTCTTGCACTGCTGGTGGGAATGTAAATTGATACAGCCACTGTGGAGAACAGTATGGAGTTTCCTTAAAAAACTACAAATAGAACTACCATATGATCCAGCAATCCCACTACTGGGCATATACCCTGAGAAAACCATAATTCAAAAAGAGTCATGTACCAAAATGTTCATTGCAGCTCTATTTACAATAGCCCGGAGATGGAAACAACCTGAGTGTCCATCATCGGATGAATGGGTAAAGAAGATGTGGCACATATATACAATGGAATATTACTCAGCCATAAAAAGAAACGAAACTGAGCTATTTGTAGTGAGGTGGATGGACCTAGAGTCTGTCATACAGAGTGAAGTAAGTCAGAAAGAGAAAAACAAATACCGTATGCTAACACATATATATGGAATTTAAGAAAAAAAAAAAGTCATGAAGAACCTAGGGGTAAGACAGGAATAAAGACACAGACCTACTAGAGAATGGACTTGAGGCTATGGGGAGAGGGAAGGGTAAGCTGTGACAAAGTGAGAGAGAGGCATGGACATAAATACACTACCAAATGTAAAATAGATAGCTAGTGGGAAGCAGCCACATAGCACAGGGAGATCAGCTGGGTGCTTTGTGACCACTTAGAGGGGTGGGATAGGGAGAGTGGGAGGGAGGGAGACACAAGAGGGAAGACATATGGGAACATATGTATATGTATAACTGATTCACTTTGTTATAAAGCAGAAACTAACACACCATTGTAAAGCAATTATACTCCAATAAAGATGTTAAAAAAAAAAATCTCTTCCAGATACTGATTTCATTTCCTTTGGATATGTGATTCTGACACCAACTCTAATATGTGGTTTTTTTCTCCACACTAAGCAATTCTCTGACACCAGCTAAGTGTCCTACAATTCAATTCAATTCCAATACTCTCTGGAGATAGCATTAGATTCCACAGGTTAAGGGCTTATTATCCCAAGACTTCCCCCCACTTGCCAGTTGCAAGTCTAGCTACCAGTTACCTGTGCTTCTGACCACTGGCTACATTTTGGAGGTTCCCACGACCTCCTCCTTGTGTTCTACTAACTTGCTAGAGCAGCTCACAGATCTCAGGAAACCAGTGAACTCACTAGATTACTGGTTTATTACAAAGCATATTATAGGACACAAATCAACAGCCAGATGAAGAGATACATCGGGTTAGATCCCAAACAAAGGAGCTCTGTCCCCATGGAGTTTAGCACTCAGCACAGTGGTACATGGATGCTTTCTGGTTCACCAACTTAGAATCTCTCCAAACTCTGTCCTTTTGGGGTTTTATGGGTTTTCATTACTTAAACATGATTGATCAAATCATTGACCATTGGTGATTGATTGAACCTCCAGCCCCTCTCCTCTCCCAGGAGGTTGGAGGGTAGCACTGAAAGTTCCAACCCTCTAATCACATGATTGGCTCCACTGGCAACTAGCCCCCATCTTTAGGTGCTCTCCAAAAGTCACCTTATTAACATAATGAAAGACATCTTTATAGGTCTCATCACAGGAAATTCCAAGGGTTTTAGGAACTCTATATCAGGAACGGAGATGAATACCAAGTATATATTTCTTATCATGTCACAATATCACAGGATATATACCCAGAGGTGTGATTGTTGGATCATATGGTAGTTCTAGTTTTAATTTGGGGGGAACTTCCACACTGTTTTCCATAATGGCTGATCCACCAGTGGTGCACAGAGGGTCCCTTTTCTCCACAGTCTCACCAACACTTGTTCTCTTTTGTCTTTTTGATAATAGCCATCCTGACAGGTGTAAGGTGATATCTCATTGTGGTTTTGATTTGTATTTCCCAGATGATTAGTGATGCTGAGCACCTTTTCATATACCTGTTGCCCATTTGTATATTTTCTTCAGAAAAATGTCTATTCAGGTCCTTTGTCCATTTTTTAAAACAAGTTATTGGGTTTTTTGCTATTGAGTTTTATGAGCTCCTTATATATTTTGGATTTTAACTCATCAGATATTTGGTTTGCAAATATTTTCTCCCATTCTATGGGTTTCCTCTTCATTTTATTGATTGTTTCCTTTGCTTTCCAGAAGCTATTTAGTTTGGTGTAGTTTCACTTGTTCATGTTTGCTTTTGTTCCTTGTTCCATATTCAAAAATAATTGCCAAGACCAATGTCAAGGAGGTTTTTCCTTATACTTTTTTCTAGTCTTACAGTTTTCAGACTTAACATTTAAGTCTTTGATCAATTTTGAGTTACTGTTTGTGTATTGTGCAGAGTAAGGGTCCAATTTCATTATTTTGCATGTGGCTAGCCAGTTTTCCCAATAGTATTTATTGAAAAGACTATATTTTCCTCATTCTTGGGGCCCTTGTTGAAGACTAGTTTACCATAAATGTACGGGTTTATTTCTAGGCTCACTTTTCTATTCCACTGGTCTGTGAGTCTGTTTTTTGCCAGTACCAAACTGTTTTGATTACTAGCTTTGTAATGTCAGTAATCTGAAATCAGGAAGTATAATGTCTTCAACTTTGCTCTTCTTTCTCAAGATAGCCCTGGCTATTAAGGGTCTTTTATGGTTCCATATGAATTTTAGCACTGTTTTTTCTATTTCTGTGAAAAATGCCATTGGAATTTTCCATTGTATCTGTGGACCACTCTGAGTACTACGGACATTTTAACAATGTTAATTCTTCCATTCCATGCACAAAAGATATCTTTCCATTTATTTATGTTTTCCTCAATTCCTTTAATCAGTATTTTATAGTTTTCAGTGTTTAGATATCTCACCTCCTTGGTTAAATTTATTCCTAAGCATTTTATTCTTTCCAATGCTATTGTAAATGAAATTGCTTATTTGGTTTCGTTTTTGGATAGTACATTGTTAGTGTATAGAAACACATCTGACTTTTGTATATTGATTTTGTATCTTGCAATTTTACTGAATCCATGTATTATTTCTAACAGTTTTTTGTGGAGTTGTCTAGTTTTTCTTGTCTAATTGTTCTGTCTGGGACTTACAGCACTATGTTGACTAGAACTTGTGAGAGTGGGCATCCTTGCTTTGTGCCAGCTCTTAAGGGAAAAGCTCTCAGTTTTTCCCTATTGATTATAACGTTAGTTGAAGATACCCAAATTTTAGCATTGATTACCTCTGGAACTGGATTATAGATGATCTTAAATGACTTTACATTGTTACTTATTTTTTTAAGACAACTTCAATATGTATGTATAATCTAAGAAAGTACAAAACTTCGTGAGGGCAAAGGTACACATTCCTATCTATGTCACTAAAGCCAGATTATTTATAGATAGTTTTATATAGTTCTATATAATTATATATAGTTCTATATTATTTTATACATATAGTTTTATAATTCTCTACATACAGTTGACCCTTAAACAAGGTGGGGTTAGTATAATTTATAGTCGGACCCCCATATCTGCGGTTCCTCTGCATCTGTGGATTCAAACAACTATGGACTGTGTAGCACTATAGTATTTACTATGGAAAGATATCTGCATGTAAGTGGACCCATGCATTTCAAAGCCGCCTTATGGTTTATGTTTATATGTAGATAGATTATACTTATACTTCATTTATTTATAAATTAATGCACATTTAAAAGTTTGACACCTAGTGGTGAATGGTTTTAATAAGTGTTTAAAATCATGGGAAAGTTAAGTGAAAAAGCAGTGATGCCATGAAGCAACAGTTGAGGAATGTTATTTTTGCAGTACTGTTTTTGACTGACTAAAGTTAATGAGGCTTACCAATTAAAATTAATTTTCTATTACCAACTATTTAGGTAGCCGTACATATGGACTTCAAAAACCTCATTAAAAAAAAATCACTCAGAAAATATGTAACTGGCCTGTGCCTGGGCTTTCCTCAGCCATTTCTCCTCTAGTTCCACCTGTCTCTACGACTGTCTTAGCCCCTTGTCAACGATCTGGCCACAGAAGAAAGCAACACACACACACAAACTCCAGTAAGGTAGTTGTGCTGATATTCTTGTGGGCAGATGGAGAGTCAGGGTAGATGATACAGCACAACCTTATAAACAGCACATTTACTCTCCTTCACACGTTCCCAAGTACCCCTTCCCTTGGCAGTTGTCTGATACCTCCTAGCTCACTCGTCCAAGAAGTCTGCATCTATTTTATCTATCTTACTTCTCCTCCTCCCTCCTTCCCAAGCCACATTGTCTCCAGCCCCCATCAGCCTAGTTTGCTTCTTCCAGGTCAAGAGTCAAAACACAAATGTCCCCAGGAGCCAGGCAGGCAACATAAAGGAAAGAATAAAAATCCAAGTATAAAGGACTAGGGGGGATTATGGCAACTAGACAAAAAAAAAAAAAAAAGCCCCATAAAGTACTTGGTACCCTGTGGGAATGAAGATCCAGTATTCCCTAAGTTCCTGGAGACCCTGGAAATCTGATCTTTTTTACATCTTGGCAACTAATTCACATTTTAACAAAGTACTCTGTGGGCCAAACAAAATGTATTTGCCAGACAGATGAAAACCATGGCTACAGGCTGGGTCTCTCGGTTCCTCTTCCTAAGTGAAAGATGGTAGCCTTCTCTTGGTGTCCTGGATTCATATAATCAAACACTAGCCACGCCCAGGGTGAATGTAAATGACTCATCACTTCATCTGTGTGTCAGAGAGTGCGGAGTAATACAGTTATAGACACCAAAACTTTCCAACACAGCACTGCATCTTGTAGCTGGGATAACCTAAGTGTTAGGAAAGCTGGTACCAGTTCCTCTTTAGCCCCTTCCTAGATATATCTTATATCCCGTGTCATAATGCCAAGATAAATGCCTTCAACTCTAAAATTAAATGAGCTACACTGTACGCATTTTTTACGCTTTTTTTCCTTTTGGAAAAAAAGCAAAGTGAGCCAAGCATCTTACCAAGGTGCTCAAGTTGCTGTGATACACACTATACGAGTGACAAAAGACTGAAGAGTCAATGCCCAAAGCAATGGCTTTTCAACTTTTTTTTCTTGACTATGTCTCATTCAGAATTTAGTCAAGAAAATGAAAATCCCTGTGGGTATTTCAAACAGAGGGATTTAAAACAAGGAATTGGGGCTTCCCTGGTGGCGCAGTGGTTGAGAATCTGCCTGCTAATGCAGGGGACCGGGTTCAAGCCCTTGTCTAGGAAGATCCCACATGCCGCGGAGCAACTAGGCCCGTGAGCCACAACTGCTGAGCCTGCGCGTCTGGAGCCTGTGCTCCGCAACAAGAGAGGCCATGATAGTGAGAGGCCCGCGCACCGTGATGAAGAGTGGCCCCCGCTTGCCACAACTAGAGAAAGCCCTCGCACAGAAACGAAGACCAAACACAGCCAAAAATAAAAATTAATGAATTAATTAAAAAAAAAACAAAACCTCTATCAAACCTCCACCTTCATTTTCTAAAAAAAAAAACACAAGGAATTGGTTAACCATGTTGAAAGAGCAGAAAGGGAGCACTAAAATAATATCTAGAGATAATAACCGTAGCAATCAGCTACCTAGTCTTGGGAGGGGGAACAAAGAATAAGAGGTGGGGTGGTTAGAACCGGGATCGTGCAGGAAGGGTTCTGAGAAGCTGACGTCCATACATTTGAGGAGGTGCACCCTCCGATTTTGGCTGGTACCTCTACGGCTGGAGACCTGAAAGAAGGTGAGAGAAGCTGGAGGCTGGAGCTGATGCTGTTGCTGGAGCGATGCTGAGGGAAACAGAAGAACAGAAAGGAAGCCCCTTCTCCCCTCCTCCCACCTTCTCCTCTCTCTCTGGCACCTTCTACTTGCAGAACCTAACAAGAGCCAGACAACATAGGAGAATCCAAATGCCAACATTACAGAGCAGTGTAGAGAGGGTGGATTTGGAGTTGAGAGACAAAAGTAAATAACTGGCACAGACACAACCACGGTAAGAAATATATTCACATCAGGACTCAGTATCATGACACTTCCGTGCACGTCCAACTGAAACAAGCTTCATGCCACAATGGTAGGCACTACATAGTCTATTCTATTCTATTCTTTAAATGCTACTTACACCACCCTTAATTGGTTTCATTAAAGTCCTAGAAGAGTCTCAAATATGAAAAAGAAGTGGGTGATTCCTGGGGTTCCATGGGCGCAAAGTGTACACAGTTGAGAAGAGGGACTCCTATCAAATTCCAACAAAATTCTATGAGCCACTTGGAAAATGTGGGGAAAGGATGGGAAGACTTGTTTTTCTGATTTCAGAGAAGTTCTTGCAAGGAAACAAGGAATATCATTGTGGTGGAGCCCACAAGATTCACATTTTAATTTTGACCCTGCCTTTTCTGTCAACATTATAGATGTAAGTCTGGAAGTTACATATGACATAGGTGTTTACATGGTGGGTGGCACTGAAATACTTAATGCCCTTTTTAGAGGCAACATTTATCAACATGGTGGCACATGGAAATTAAGTTTGTTTTCTTTAGTGAATAAGTGTTAGGAAAATTACAGAGTTGTCCACTGGATGGCATAAAAGTCACTAATAAGAGATTCTTCTTTAGATTTCTGTAGTAATTAATCTAAAAGAGTAGACTTTTATGACTCCAAAAACACAAAAGGACTGTACTAATTTTTTGGTTATTATTCACTATTAAGTCAAACTTTTATATACATATTTTTTCTGTTCATTAGTAATTCAATCACTGAATTTAGTCCTTATGAAGCCGTTTGGATATCAGTACTACTAAAAACACAACCCCTACCCTCCAAAAACTAGACAAGAAACTTGGGGAGAAAACCAATTAAAATATGCAAATGCAAATTAAAATCAGCGTAGATGGTTTTCACTCACAGAGTTAAGAGATACACTCATGCGTAGAACCTGGAGAAACTTTTGGCCTGGATTATACAGAATTTTACCCTTTGCATTTTTTTTACCTAGTATTCAAATTTGACTCTGCGCATCACATTCTGAAGTTCATCAGGAAAACCCAGGATCTGAATCTAGGCTCAGATCCTGCTTCTGCCATTCATTTGCCATTTGACCTTTGGCAACTCACTTCTCAGTCTTAATTCTCTCCTCAGTTGACTTTCATGAAGATCAAGTGAGAATATAGATGGAAAAGAACTTGGAAGTTTATGGGTTCTATGCAAGGGGCAGAGTCTTATTAAACTCCTCACCTTACATGCACCATAGCATCTAACAACAGCTCAGGGGACACTGCCAATAAGTCTCCCGTAACTGATGGAGGATTTGTTTTAGATGAGAATATCTATTGAGAAGCTATGATTCTCTAATCTTTTTCTATTGGAAAATACAAATACACACGGGAAAGAAAAGGGGCAGGCTTCAAGCTCCACCAGCATAGGGTGGTATAAGAGCCTGGGTTCAGAGTCTGTCCACCCCAGTTCAAATCCAGGCTCCAAGACTTCCTGTGTAACCTGGATGAGTTACTCACCGTCTCTGTGCCTTATTCATCCACCTGTAAAATGGAGGGAATCACACTATCTAACTCACGAAATTGTCATGAGGGTACCTGTAAACCACTGTGGAACAGTGCCTGGCAAATAGTAGCCCACAAAATTGTCAGCTATTACCATCATTTTCATTCTTATTCCCAAAGTTTGAGGAAGTCAGCGGGAAGGTAAAAAGCAGAATGATGAAATGAAAGAAACTATGGAAGAGGCATGAATTGAGGAGATGCTTCACAGTTCTGAGTATTGCAACAATACCACAGCACTCAAAGTCCCACAGACAGCAGATTAAATTACTGAACCTCTTCCTTTCCAAAAATTTTCCAGCTCTCTATTCAGAGCAGTTGTCTGTGGGAACACATCTCTGATTTTATAATTTAAAAACTCCCAGGTTTCATAAATAAAACCACAATGAGAGACCACTATATAGCCAAGAGAATGGCTAAAGTGGAAAAAACAGACAATGCCAAGCATTGGGGAGGATGTGGAGCAAATGGAACTCGAGGATGTAGACGGTGGTCATGTAAACTGCTAAAAATCCCTTTGGAATACTGGTTGGCAGCATCTATGAGAGCTGAACATATGCATTCTTTATGATCCAGAAATTCTACTCCTAGGTATATACCCGATAGATATGAATGCATGTGTTCACCAAAAGGCGTGTGCAGGAATGTTCACAGAGACAATATTTATAACAGCCCAAACAGGAAACAACCCAGATTCCATCATACAAGCATGGGTAAATAAATTGTGGTATATTCACAAAATAGAATGCTGTATATCATAGAGAAGGAACAGACCATTGTTACAACCAGTTTGTTCAACAGGGATGAATCCCACAAATATAATATTGAGAAAAGTAGCCATATATCAAAGAAGACCTGCTGGATGATTCTCTTTATATAAAACTTAAAAGCAGGCAAGAGTAAACTCTGGTGTTAGAAGACAGAAGAGTCACTGTCTTTGGAAAGAGTGGCAATGGGAGAGGGAACAAGGGAGCTTCCAGAATCCTCTCGTACTCTACTTGTGGATCTGGGGGCAGACTACATGTGCTCACTTAGTGAACATCTGCCAGTATGTACACATACACGGATACATGTGCACACAATGTGTGTATGTGTGTGCGTGTTGAACTTCAAAAATATCTCAATGCAAGTAGGAGTCTTGATCATTTTAACAGCTGTAACAGAAACAGTTGAGATATTTGAGGGAGCTACCTCCCCAGGTACTGCTGAGAAGTCCCTTCTTTATGCCACCAGTTAACCCTGTACCCTGGTGCCTCATACAATACTTCGAAATGACTTATTTATGTGTCTGTCTCCCCTACTCAGCCATAATCTGCTTAAGGCCAGAGACTGTGTCTTATTTATCATCCTCTCTCCAGTGTTCAACCCAGAGCCTGGCACATAGTAGCCCTCTAATAAATGTTTCTTGAATGAATACAATATAAAACTAATGGGATAATAACCTATAATGGAAAAGAATCTGAAAAAGAATAGATATATATGTGTGTGCATATATATATATATATATATGTAACTTAATCACTTTGCTGTGCACCTGAAACATTATAAATCAACTATACTCCAATAAAAAAATTTTTTAATTAAAAAAGAAGCTAAAATAAATAAATAAACTAATGGGAAATGAGATACAACTTACTTTATATTTTATAGAAATATGATTTGATGCCAAGTTTGCTGAAACATCAGTTTTTGTCAAGCGGGCTATCCAGCAATCTTTGTCAAGTGTCTTCTGAGTTCTCCCCCCAACAAATTTCCCGCAAACCATTCATCACTTTTCCCCAGCTTTAGAATATTATTAACTAAGCTCTTCTGATGATAGGATGTAGAGGACATCATGAGCTGTACCTTCCTCATGAAAGTTTCCTAATAATTCTTGATTGAATGATGAAAATAAAGCTATTGTGCATAGCTTAGCTGACTCTATAATTTATCAGAGAAATTTTACAACCTAACAAATGCATTGGTAATATACTTACACTACCTGCTAAAGTTTGCAGAGACAATGTAAGGATGGAGGAAGCTTTCTAACTTTGCTGTACCTTTAACAATTTTCTGAGATTCATCGTTTATTGCTTTAATAGGATATCAAGAAAAATGAAGTAATCATCAGAGACACAGGGTGCTGTTAATCTAAGAATGGGCATTTGTGCTTCCCAGCCTGAGGGGCAAGTTCTTATCTTTCTCATGAGTCGAATCTGTTTAATTCTTTTGGTGTCTCTCTGTTGATAAAAGTGTTCTTACAGACAACAGCTAAGCGTCAGAGCACCTCACTTTTATCACATTCTGGTCATTGTTCTTTGCCTTTGAGACTTAACGGTACAAAGCAGAATGAGAAAAAAGTCAATTTCTTGGGGTTCGGAAATCGGTTTCATATTTGCTGTCTTGACAGCAGCCAAAAAGGACAAATTAATAAAACGTTATGTACAATACTAAAAAGGAAGGGGGGAGGAAGGAGACTTAATGTCATCTATTCATCAGTGACCTAACCAGGAAAACATTAGTGAATGATTAAAGAAAGATGACCCTAAGGGGAATGCAGGGGGGATTCAGACAGGCTTTAGTCAAAGCCCCCAGATCTAATGTAATTTCAAGCTGGCCTCAAAATTCAATTTGTGTGGAACATCTAAGTCATCTATTCCGCAACGACATACAGCATAATTGCATTTGAACGGCGTCCAACAGAACGCTGAGCAAATGTCCTGTTCCGGGCCCTGGGTGCCCACGTGGAAGGCAGCCCAGATGACCACACAGGAGGACGGGCTCCGAACGCAGTCTGCCTGCTCATCCCACCTGCTGACTGTTGCCCTCCACAGGAAGTACATGTTTCTGCTTAATTCCTGCCAGCTTTTGGCTGTGAGGTAGGGCATCTGCAGCGGGCAGCTCCCGAGGGCTGCCACCTGGTGCTGTCAGTCGGCCTCAAACCAAGGAGGAAAAGGGGAGGCATTCATCTATGTGCTTATTTTTCTGTGTTTAGGGTATTTCTTGGGACTTCGAGTTTTCACTTGGCAAGTTAACTTGTCTCTTTAGTTAGGAGGGAAAAAAGGAATTTTGCTTGCTTGCCTTTAACTTAGAGTTCCCTTTTTTGGAAAAGCTGTTTAGAATACCTGGTTCACCCTCATTAAATCTATGCAGCTTCTTCACAGTACTACAAACTTACTTGCAAATATACTTTAAAAGTATATCCACCAGAATTTGAGACACGTGATAAACCATAATGGGGAAGAATATGAAGAGAATGTATATGTATAACTGAATCTCTTTGCTCTACAGTAGAAATTAACACAATGTTGTAAATCAACTATACCTCAATAAAATAAATTTTAAAAAAAGAATTTGAAACACAGTCATTGCCCCATTATTTTTTAATGTGCTGTTCTAAACAATTATAAATAGGCAAATATAAAGTTAGCATTTGAATCCCATTAAAAAGAAAAGATGAAAATAAAACAGAAATAAACGTCCCAGGAGAAAGATGGAGCGTTCCTTAGGAAAGACCATTTTTGGCTCCAGTCTCAATGGTTTATAGCATGAAAAGGAATAAAAGATCCTCAGTGAATGTCAACAGTTAGGTAACATTTCAACTTCAAAAAGCCCGCTTGTTTTGATCCAAGATCAACTTATATTTAACTTTAACTCAGGGCTTCCACTTTGCATCTACAAATGCTGTCCAACTTTCACAAAACCGAGGTGATATGATGAACCTGACTAACGAGAAAGCATGATTTGCTCCTACGAGACTGCTTTATGTAACAGGACAATTGTGAACAGGTATTAGCACCTGGGTGAGAAGAAAGCCACTGCCCTAATGACACAGATATTTTGGCTAGTGGCTTTTCACTTGGTTTATCCTACTGATGAATGACAAAAGTACTAATGATTAAATGTATGAAGATGCTGGGTTAAGTATTGGTGACAATAGGAAAAGTTAGGTGTAATCAGATGCTGACTTGCTGAATAAATTTTAGATTATATATCTAAGCATGATATAGGATTTTTTTTTTTTTTGCGGTACGCGGGCCTCTCACTGTTGTGGCCTCTCCCGTTGCGGAGCACAGGCTCCGGACGCACAGGCTCAGCGGCCATGGCTCACGGGCCCAGCTGCTCCGCGGCATGTGGGATCTTCCCAGACCAGGGCACGAACCCGTGTCCCCTGCATCGGCAGGCGGACTCTCAACCACTGCGCCACCAGGGAAGCCCGATATAGGTATTTTTTAAAGCATGCACCCATTTATTTACATTACCACTAGAAAAATTAACTTGATTTCTCTAACTCTGAACCGTATCTTTTCCACTGAAGCAACTCTTTCATCATGTGATTTTGTTGTTGTTGTTGATAACAGGGAATTTATGAGGAAGGCAACCATCACCTTATGGAAGAACAGACTGTTCTGAACTTCAGAAAATATATTACTACAGAAATTGGTGTTCAGAAAATCAAGTAAAAATGGCTGTGAGTTTATTTCTGTCCAATGGCATTTTTAACACTGAAAAGAATCAGAGTGGAGACAGAATCAGAGAGTCCTACACCAGCATATTTCTGCACGTTTTTCTAGTAAACATAAGCACTCCACTGCCTTTATTTACATGGCCCTATTTTCATTCTACCTGTGTATTTTTAGGAAATTCAATAAAATATTTGCTCAAAAAGTATTCCGTACATGTGAAGGCCCGAGGTGCCAAGTCATACAAAGACCTGGATGCAAGAGAGGAGCAGGAAGTTGAATGGGTGAAAAGTGGTTGGGCAGAGAAGCACAAAAGGGAGGAAAAAAAAGCAGAATGACCCTTAACTTAAGAATGAGAGGAATCAGACCGCAACATGAAAAGCAGAAACTATTTTCATAACTTCTTGTTCCTACCAATGATGTCTTGATTATCTGAAACCTCTGGGAAGCTGCTTGTGCTCACTTACACTTAGGCAAGGAATGAAGGAGATGGGAGCCTGTTTGGACGTTTTGGAAACATCCTCTTTGTGCAATTTCTGACTACCCATCTGTGCACTTCCCATCAGCCCCCATGCAACAAGCAACTACATTGTACTGAGAGTTCTTTCCGGTGTGTTTGAAACGATCGACTTAGTCTCCCTCAGGGATGCTGGTAGAGAGACTGGCCATCACAAGAGGATGCAGCTCCTCGTACCTTAGGAAGGGGCTCTAACTCAACAATCCATGTATACCCAAGCAATGCTCAGGGAACTCCTTCAAGGGAATCCTGCAGCCAAACATGTTTATTAAACTGAAGTGCTGTTTTTCTGAGCAGTGAGATCATCAGCCAGATGCTCTGCTTAAAGATAAGGCAAAATTTTAATCTGCCCCTTGATATCCTGTCTTCAATTTCCAGGCTGAGTTTCTGAGAATTGCCTTTGCCTCAGGAGAGCTTGCTACATGTGAAAAGAAGGCCATAAGGACAAAGGGTTCCTGAGCATCTAAGCGTACCCTATATTCCTATTCACAGAAACAGTATTTCACATCACTTGTCTCTCATTCAGCTGGCTCTAAAGTGGAAACACCCATCCGCCTGCGTGCACTGTGAGAAATTCCTAGGTTTTGTTTCATGAATTTTTCATGGAAAGCAAAACAGGATTTTCTTTTTTTTCACCAGGAGATCTTTTGAAACATCTTGAACTTGCTTTGGGTATTTAATTGGAACCGTTTTCTGTAATGTTGCTTTCCGCCCTCCTGTTCCTTCTCTTATCCAAACCCCAAAGCCTTCAGCCACTGGCCCATTCAGGGCTCTGGTTTGATAGCCCTGCAATTGGAGGGTGCGGTGGGAGAAGAGCCCTCATACCTTTGTTTTTCTGGTTCTCCCTAACACCCTGGTGGCCTACTTGGGTGTCCCACAAGCTCTCTGTGGAAAACAGTGTTTCCCATTTAGCAACAACTCCACCTAGCTCCTGAGCTATACTTAAGCAAGGGTGAGAGAGAGCTGCAATGATTGAAGCTGTGTTATGCCATGCAAGAGAAGCCATTTTCTCCCCATGGTGGTGGCCCACAAAGTAATTCTTGCTTTTGCACTGGCAAGCCATGGGGTAGAGGGAATGAAGTCATGCTATTTTCCAGTGTAACAAAAATGTAATCAGTGTTCAAAGGTATATTTTCAGGGGAAATTTTCAACAAAGTTGAAAGGGTGTTTTTCTGTTTTTTTTTTTTTTAACCTAATAAAAAAGTATCCAAAAGAAAAATTTTTTACTTCCCAGGGCTTCTCAAAATGTTAGATTATCTTTTTCGGTGAGGAAGTGGAAATACATTCTATGCAACTCAGAGTATCCGTATTCTCAGAGAGGCAGAAAAGGATCACAGGCTTTCCTATTTCTTCTTCAAAATAGACACCGTCTTTTGTGTTTTGTAATATTTATAGAAAAATATAGATCAACTAGATAGCCCAGCTTTTTAAGAATCTCAACTATTTAGAGTGTTTCCCCGAAGCATGCTGAAAGGAGAGGCGTGAATCTCAGCATTTGCATCTAGCATATTATGAGCTGAGTATAATTTCTTCTTCGATAATCAGTATGAGAAGCGTTCAGGCTATTTTTTCTAAATATGAAATCGCTAAAATTGAACACTCACACCCATCCGTAAAAGCACTGTGATATGAAAAACTACTGGGGTCTGGATTCTCTTACAACATTTCAAAGCCACCTTCCACCCCCATTCTAATACCATTGACCAGTTTTCCTTGTGCCCCATGGTACCCAATATCTGTGTCTATGGTTCAGTTAAATTTCTTATAACATTTTATTGTATAGATCATTATATTGGTTTGGTACATGTTTGTCTTCCATTTGAAAATATAAAGCCCTTAAGTTCTGTAATGATGCCTCAATTGCTGTGGAACTTCCAGGGTCAAGGTCACATCTAGAACTTACAGATGATTGATAAGTGTTTGTTGCAAGAAAGAATGAATGAATGGAATGCAAAACTGACGTAAAGACCCCCAAATATTTATATTTTTTTAAATAAATTATATGTATATATTAAATTATATATATAATTTAAATTATATACAATATAGTTTTTAAAATAAATTATATATATGCTTTAAAAGACATCAAAAAGATAAAAGAAGGCACTTTTGGTACAGAATTTTGAAAGGAGAAAAATAATTTCTTGGCCTTATATGTATACTTTCTAAAGAAACTCCCTTTTTGAGGAGCAAACAATACACGTGTTTTGTTTTGTTTTTTGTTTTGTTTTGTTTTGTTTTTTGCGGGACGCGGGCCTCTCACTGTTGTGGCCTCTCCCGTTGCGGAGCACAGACTCCGGACGCGCAAGCTCAGCGGCCATGGCTCACGGGCCCAGCCGTTCCACGGCATGTGGCATCTTCGCGGACCGGGGCACGAACCCGTGCCCCCTGCATCGGCAGGCGGACTCTCAACCACTGTGCCACCAGGGAAGCCCTGCACATGTTTTTTATAAGATGGAGACATGAGGTGTGGTGGTAATGGGGAGAAGACAGCTGAGTCTGGGCCACCCTAGAGTCTGTGCTCAGAATAAGAGAGAAACCCCTTTCTAGGGTCCTCCTTCTTCACATTAGACCTTCTGCTCTGGGCTGCAACTTTCCCTTATTTTATCACACTTTTGCTAATGGAAAACCTTGTGTTTTTTGTAAAGGGCTAAAAACTTGAGTGCACCATATTTGCCTACTTTGAATTCTACTGGTTGAAATAAAATGTTTTCCTTCCCTCCATTTCATATCCTCAGAGAAATGGACACAGAGATGAAATGAACAATTGGTAGGATTCACAGATATTATTATAGCATAAAAGACTTCTCTGGCATCAGATTTATAGACATATGAGAGCAAATTTCTTTCAAACAAAACAAATAAAAATAAACATTGTGTAATATATATACCATATATATATGATGTCCAATATATATGTTGTACATCACTGTAAATTAGGTATTCCTTTAGGAGAACATTCATGTTTGTAATTAAGAATATTCAAAGTTGGGCATCCAAAGCTAGAAGAGATCTATGAATTGCAAAAAGCACGCTGTTATCCCAAAGAGAGATTTTATAAATAGAAGATTTTGTGTATAAGCCTATTTATCTGCCGCCTAGTAAAGAGTTGAGCACTGTCTAGAGAATGTGATCTAAGTAGGCAAACAATTCAGATAATGTAAATTGCAGTTTGAGGCCTAAAAAATACAGAAAACATGTTTAGTCTAAAAAAATATAGAGACCTAAAATGGCATGTAAATTCTGAGAAACATTTTTCTGAGACTGGGCAATATGGAAACACTGACGTATAAATTAAAATCAAAGAGACTTTGCAGTTTAAAATGGTGTGTCAAGGAAACCACTCCTAATGGCTTGTCCCAAGCTCCCATTTAATTCCCACGGACACAAGCAAAATGAAAACAAAGGCAATTATCTATTGCTAGAGTTAGGGACAATTTTCATAAATGGAGCGAATCTGAAAAAAACATAAAAATTCAGAGCCTAGCCATATTTTTACCTCTTGAAAAAGAGAAGCCTTATTTACCTAGAAGGAGAGGAGAAGACCCTTTTATGGCCATCCAGGTCAGTGACCCAACGCCCTTTACTAATTAGAAAAGAGGCCATTTCCCTTCTCCTAGGCAGATGGTGTCTTCTCTGAGGCCAGCAGAGTACTATATCCCCAACCACATGTTTGTTTTGAAGCTATATATCCCAGAAAAATAAAGGAGCAATAAAGATGTACTGGCGATTGCACGTTGCTTCCTGGGTGAACAGAGATAGGGAGAAGTCAATGGCAGTATTTGCTGGAGGGATGGTGTCATGAATGCCATTGGTTTAACGTGTGAAAGAACATCTGTTGGTGTGGGAACCTGACGGTTTTCACTAGCTTTGCTGCCCTTCAAGGTCTTATGTTGTTGAGAGAAAATTAATGAAAGAAGATCCACACAGAGACATGTGCATTAGCATAAAGTGTTGAAATATAAGGACAAAGGAAAAACATCCTATTAAATACCTAAACAGAAAACACAGGTTAGCTACAAGAAGGATGAAATCCGGTTGGCTTTTTTTTAAACGAGAAAGGTCCGAGGTAATAGAACCATAGCCACACACATTTTTCAGGAAAAAGTGTGGTCTGTGAACTAAAAGTTTGATATCCCAGCTAAGATGTTTCCAGTGTGAGAAGGCAACAGAATATTTCTTCATATGTCAGGTCTAAAAACAAACAAACAAGAGTCACATGTCCTTCTGGAAAATATTAGAAGGCATAGTGGTCAAGATTTAATTCAAAGATAAAAACCTAACTATTGGAAAGTATTCTATAAAAGAATGGTGGCACGACTTCCCTGGTGGCACAGTGGTTAACAATCTGTCTGCCAATGCAGGGGACATGGGTTCGATCCCTGGTCCAGGAAGATCCCACATGCTGCTGACCAACTAAGCCCGTGCACCACAACTACTGAGCCTGCGCTCTAGAGCCCACGAGCCACAACTACTGAGCCCATGCACCACAACTACTGGAACCTATGCACTCTAGGGCCCATTTGCCACAACTGCTGAGCCCACATGCTGCAACTACTGAAGCCCACGTGCCTAGAGGCCATGCTCTGCAACAAGAGAAGCCACCGCAATGAGAGGCCCGTGCACCGCAATCAAGAGTAGCCCCCGCTCACCGCAACTAGAGAAAGCCCGTGTGCAGCAACTAAGACCCAACACAGCCAAAAATAAATCTGAAAAAAAGAAAAAAAGAAAAGAATGGTGGTAGAACCACAATGAGATATCACCCCACATCTGTCAGAATGGCTATTATCAAAAAAGGACCCAAAAAACAAGTGTTGGCAAGGATGTGGGGAAAAGGGAACCCTCGTGCACTGTTGGTGGGAATGTAAATTGGTGCAGCCACTGTGGAGAACAGTATGGAGCTTTCTCAAAAACTAAAAATAAAACTACCATATGATCCAGCAATCCCACTTCTGGGTACTTACCTGAAGAAAACAAAAACACTAATTTGGAAAAATATATGCACCCCTATGTTCAGTGCAGGATTGCTCACAATAACCAGCATATGGAAGCAACCTAAGTGTCCATTGACAAATGAGTGAATACAGAAGATGTGGTATATGTATACACAATGAAATATTACTTAGGCATAAAAAAGAATAAAATCTTGCCATTTGAAACAACATGGATGAAGTTGAGAGTATTATGCTAAGTGAAATAAGTCAGACAAAGAAAGACAAATACTGTATGATTTCACTTATATGGGGAGTCTAAAAAACAAACAAAACTCATAGATACAGAGAACAGACTGGTGATTACCAAAGGGGAGGATGGTTGGAGAGTGGATGAAATGGATGGAGGGGATCAAGAGGTACAAACTTCCAGCTGTAAAATAAATAAGTCATGGGGATGTAATGGTGACTATAGTCTATAATATCATATTGCAAGTTTGAAAGTTGCTCTCATCACAAGAAAAAAATTTTTGTAACTTTGTATGGTGATAGATGGTGACCATACAAACTAGACTTATTCTGATGATCATTTCACAACGTATGCAAATGTTAAATCATGATGTTGTATACCTGAAACTAATGGAATGTTACATGTCGATCATACTTCAATAAAAAAATGCTTTAAAAGAATTATGGTAGAATACCCTGAATCTATTAAACACAGTTTTCTAAGTAATAATATAAATAAGTAGAAAAATGAAATGCAAATTTCCCAAGCAAATTTCAAAGATCAAACATATAAGCTAACTGTAATAGTAGTAACTTCTATTGATTGTTTAATGTGCTAGACACTCTTACTGTGAGAACTCATTTAATCTCAACAATAAAACTTACAAGATGGGTACCATTATTATCCCTATTTTCCAGATGAGAAAATGGAGGCAAAAAGAGGTTCAGTAAATTGCCCTAGGTTACATAATTAGAAACTGTATACAATAGCCTGAATTTACAAATATAAGATTTTTTAAACTTAGAAATTGGGAGAAGTGGGTAGTAAAATCCCTTACATGTATTATACATAGCTTAAATGAAGGTGGCTAAAATCTCACTCTTTCCTTCTTTCCCCCCAAAACATTATTTTCCCAACTCTCACCATTCCCCTAAGTGGCCAACTGTTCATCCAATACTCAAGCCAGAAACTAGGAATTATTTCAATTATTTCCTTTCCTGCATAATCCATATTTAATCTAACAAAAGTTCCATCAACTCTACTTTCAAAATGTCTCTTCTTCATCCAATTTGCTCATTTCTACCATCACATCCTTAGCCCAAGTATCCATCATTCTTCCCACCTCTGACTGCTTCTATAACTTCCTAATTGATCTCCCTAACTTTTGTCTTCGCCTCCTTTGATAGACTCTTCATGCAGCAACCATAAGACATGGCACCATCCTTAAAATTCTCCAATTGCTACCCACTGCTCTTGGAACAGAATTCTGACTCCTTTTTGGGTCCTAAGAAGCCCTGCATGTTCTGGTCGCCGCCTACTGCTCCCACCTTACCCTGAATTTAGCGTGCCCCTGTCAGCCTTTGCCATCTTCAGTTTCCAAGACTTCACGAAATATTGGAATAATATAATGAACACATTTGCATCAACATGTGTACCTCTCTACACTCCAGTTACTACTGGACAGTTGGAATAAATGTTGGGTCTAACTGGATAGAAAGTTATAGGATAATTACAATATTAATAAAACAAGATGAGTGAAATAGCTGAGGGAAATTAAGAGGTACAAACTTCTAGTTACAAAATAAATGAGCCATGGGGATGAAATGTAAAATGTGGAGAATATAGTCAACAACAATGTAATGCTTTGATGGTGACAGATCATTACTATACTTAATGTGATGATCATTTTAACGTGCATAGAAATATTGAATCACTATGTTGTGTACCATGGGGAACTAATATAGTGTTGTAGGTCAATTATACTTCAACAAACAAACAAAAAACTCATAGAAAAAGAGATCAGATTTGTGGTTACCAGAGGTGCGGGGTGGAGGAGGGGGAATTAGATGAAGGTGGTCAAAAGGTACAAGTTTCCAGTTATAAGAAAAATAAGTACTAAGGATACAATGTACAACATGATTAATACAATTAACACTGTTTTATGTTATATATGAAAGTTGTTAAACGAGTAAATCCTAAGAGTTCTCATCACAAGGAAAAATATTTTGTTCATTTCTTGTATTTTATATCTTATGTGAGATGAGGAAAGTTCACTAAGCTTATTGTGATAATCATTTCATGATGTAAGTCAAATCATTATGCTGTACACCTTAAATTTATACACTGCTATATATCAATTATATCTCAAAAAAACCTGAAAGACAAAAAAGTTATTCAAACAAGGGCAAAATTTGTCAACTGTCACCAAAAGTCTATAAAAAATAAGGCCATAGGGTTTCCCTGCTGGCGCAGGGGTTGAGAGTCCGCCTGCCGATGCAGGGGACACAGGTTTGTGCCCCGGTCCGGGAAGATCCCACATGCCACAGAGCAGTTGGGCCCATGAGCCATGGCCGCTGAGTCTGCATGTCCGGAGCCTGTGCTCCGCAATGGGAGAGGCCACAACAGTGAGAGGCCCGCGTAATGCAAAAAAAAAAAAAAAAAAAAAAAATTAAAATTAAAATAATAAGGCCATAGTTGTAAATACTTTTATTAAAAATAAAGACTAAAAATAAATTTTAAAATGGGCAGAAGATCTAAATGGACGTTTCTTTGAAGAAGACATACAAATGGCCAAAAGGCACATGAAAAGATGCTCAACATCGTTAATTATTAGAGGTATGCAAGTCAAAACTACCATAAGCTACCAACACACACTGGTCAGAATGACCACCATCAAAAAGTCTACAAAAAATAAATGCTGGAGAAAAGGGAACCCTCCTAACTGTTGATGGGAATGGAAATCGGTACAACCACTATGGAGAACTGTATGGAGGTTCCTTAAAGAACTAAAAATATAACTAACATATGACACTACAATTCCACTCCTGGGCATAAATCCAAAGAAAATTGCAATTCAAAAAGATACATGCACCCCAATGTTCATTGCAGCAATATTTACAATAGCCAAGGCATGGAAGCAACCTAAATGTCCATCGACAGATGAATGGGTAAAGAAGATGTGGTGTAGATAGACACATAGATACATAGATATCGGAATGGAATATTACTTAGTCATAAAAAAGAATGAAATAATGCCATTTGCAGCTACTTGGATGGACCTAGAGATTATTATAATAAATGAAGTAAGCCAGACAGAGAAAGACAAATATCATACAATATTGCTTATATGTGGAATCTAAGAAAAAAAGATACCAATGAACTTATATACAAAACAGAAATAGACCCACAAACATAGAAAACAAACTTATGGTAAAACCAAAGAGGAAAGGTGGGGAGGGATCAATTAGGAGTTTGGGATTAACAGATACACACTACTATATATAAAATAGATAACCAACTAGGACCTACTGTATAGCACAGAGGACTATACTCAATATTCTGTAATAACCTATAAGGGAAAAGGATCTGAAAAAGAATAAATACAGCTGAATCACTTTGCTATACACCTGAAACTAACACAACATTGTAAATCAATTGTACCTCAATAAAAAAAAATAATTAGTTAATTTAAAAAGTCACACACAAAATATTAGAAAAATGTAATACTATTTTAAAAGGGTAAATTCTTAGAACTATAAATTATATCATTTCCGTTTCTGCTTATTTAAAAAAAAACTAAGAAGAAGCAAAAAAAAATGAAAACAGAAAAAACTATAAAAATTCAATCAAGGAAAAATTAAATGGAATAACAAATTTATTGTGAGAAATAAGATATAGGAACATATAGGGATGAATTATTTTAATTTTTTTAAAACTTTTAGATTGTAGAAAACGCTATGGTAATAAAATTTACATCTTAATATTTAGTGCTGTTTCCACAGGGAGATGTTCAGTGGTATTTGGTGAATACACAAATTGTGTAGAAATATATTACTTGTCTTAAGAAATAGAAAGCCTGAAAAGAGCAATAACCATGGGGGGAGTGGTGGGAAGAGAATACTTTATTCTATCAAAGAATTAACTCAAATTCCCAAACCCTTTCATTCAGTAAAACTGAGCACTTACTATATGCCAGGAACAACTCTAGACACTGGGACTATATCCACTCTTCCACACCAAAAAATAACCCTGTCGTTATATAAAGTTTCATTCTTTTCCTAGTATCAACCTGTTAACAGATACTAGAATACTAAAAATATTAGATACTATTTTTTAAATTGAGCATATGATAAGCTTGCCTTTACAAGTCAAATCTGTAGAGAAGATTTATTCAATAAATGGTGCTAAGAAAATTTGTTACCTCTTTTTAAGTCAAGTTCCTAGCTATTACATATGCCACAGAAATGGTAGATGGAATGATAAATTTGATGTGTCAAAAATTTTTAAAGGCAATCATTAATATCAAGAAGAAATTTTTTTTTCCTGCGTACCAGGCACTTTATTTATTTAACATCTTCATTGGAGTATAGTTGCTTTACAATGTTGTGTCAGTTTCTGCTGTATAACAAAGTGAATCAGCTATACGTATACATATATCCCCATATCCCCTCCCTCTTGAGTGTCCCTCGCACCCTCCCTATCCCACCCATCTAGGTGGTCACAAAGCTGATTTCCCTGTGCAATGCAGCTGCTTCCTACTAGCTATCTATTTTACATTTGCTAGTGTATATATGTCAATGCTACTCTCTCACTTCGTCCCAGTTTACCCTTCCCCAAGAAGAAATTTTTGATGAACTTTTATCTGAATTCAGTACTCAGAACTTCTAAGTTTAACTGCAACGAAAGAAATCACAGAGCAAAAAATATATACTAGAGTTAATTAGATAAAAACACAGAACTTCAAAAATGTATAAACAAAATTAAAACCAAACTAAAAGAATCTTACCATAAATATGACAATAGTCAATGTTCTTATAATATACAAATTTATTCAAAAAATCAATAAAACAGGGCTTCCCTGGTGGCGCAGTGGTTGAGAGTTTGCCTGCCGATGCAGGGGACGCGGGTTCGTGCCCCGGTCTGGGAAGATCCCACATGCCGCAGAGCGGCTGGGCCCGTGAGCCATGGCCACTGAGCCTGCGCGTCTGGAGCCTGTGCTCTGCAGCGGGAGAGGCCACAACAGTGAGAGGGCCGCGTACCGCAAAAAAAAAAAAAATCAATAAAACAAACCCTAACAACCATGACAGGGAACTAGTTTAAAGACCACAAACAGAAAGGGAAGCTCACTGGGGTAATGCTACTAATGTTTCTTCCTGTAACCAATACTGGTGCTGGTCAGAGTTAGTCTTTTCTTAAAATCTTCAGCATTGAAAATGCCACTCATTGTTTCCAGTTAGAAGGCAGTTTTGAAATGTAAAACTGAAATGGTTAACTAAATGTGATCACAGAACGTTCCGTTGTTGGGTGGGCCGTAGCTTACACGTATGGGAAGAATTGCATTTGGGAAGAAATATCCAAGTAATATTTATAAGTGAAGGACTCTGATCCATCAGTTAAAACTAAGAAAGGGTTATAACAATCATTGTATGCTGCTCCCTGAATTAAGATCCTAATATATTGCTGTGGGCAAAAGGAGCAATAAAATACCAAAGACATCAAAGGTGAAAATGTCATTCAAAACAAGAGTGGACAGTCCCTATATACTATATGCAGTACTAATGGTCACTGACCCTCCAGAAAAAAGGGAAAGAGGATGATCTTGGGGTTTGGGAGGCTTATGAAAATAAACTTTAGAAAGCAAGATTCTTTCTCACAGATGCAAAATTAAAACAATAATAATAAATGTCCTATGTGTTTACTGTGAGCCAGGCAGTGTGTTAAGTTCGTTCAATATGTTTTCCCATTTGGTCTTCCCAACCAGCTTACGAGGGAGGCATTGTCCCAGCCCATGTTACAAGGGAGGAAACGGTTCTCTGAGCTTGAGATCACACAGCTGGGACTGCCAAGGTGGGCCTGTCTGACTCCAGAACACATGCTCTTAGCTGTCAGCATCTTTCGGCTGTGGAAACAAGCAACATGGACTTGTCTACGCATATTAGACCTAGGAGACACTCCTTGAAATTTCAAAGAGGAAAACCCAAGGTCAAGTAGTCTGATCCATGGTAGCACCAGTGGAATTTCCTTCCCTGAGAGGCAGAGAAGGATGAAACACAGCATATTCAAAGAGGCAATTATTCATCCATTTCTTCACCCTTGCAACAAATAGTTTTTGAGGCCCCACTATGCTCCAGGCACTGAAAGGTAAATTCAGAATTGATTTCAGAGGCAGAAAGGAATGCTCGGGGTGGACATTCTCAGCTTTCTTCGACTGAACTCGTGGCAGGCAAGCATGCTTTAAAAAGAGAAGCCTTCACTTGCACTGGCATAGAAAACACGATAAACCACAAACTCTGACCCGTGTCCTTCTGTCTAAATTTAACCCATGAGTGTTTTGAGAGGTAGAACTTTTGGACTCTGGGTATGGTTTTCTGAACACTTGAAGAAAATAGCACTAGGTCGTAATTTTGGAGTGGTAAGATGCAGCCTACTTCTTAAATGTGAAATCTGCTGAGATTCATTACATATTTATTCCTATATTCCCAGTGACTAACAAAATAATTTTAGAGCTGGTTTATTTTTTCCTATGATTTATTTTATATTAGCAATGCTTCCTAATCTTTATCTTCAAGTTTCTCCATCCTCTCTCTCATGATGTCGACTTTGGGATTACTGTAATATGCCCTCTATAGAGCCTGGGAAGAGAGCATCGGTTTTCCTTATCAGCACATGGAAGAGAGGGATTGCATGGGGTGGAGGTGTTCTTAAAAGCATTGTATTCTATATGAGCAAATAAAATCAGGATATTTTCCATCATTAAATATTCTCTTATAAAGTATAAGAAGTTAATTGCACCGACTGAGTTTGATCCTAGATGAGAAAATTTTCCAACTTGGAAATTTCATGTTTGTATAACCCGCTTACTTGGAAAATAATGGCTTTATGTTTACTATCCGACAAAAGCCTAAGTGTAGAACAACAGACTCCCCGAGGGACGCTCCGGCTCCAGTCATTACAGAGGTGAGGCTGGAGCCCAAGAGGAAGGAAACAGATTGCACTGCACATGAGCATGACCTAGTGGCGGGTTCACTGAGTGGCATTTATGGCAGTAAGAAAAGGCTACTTGTCTGATTTCCAAGTGTCAGGGTAAGGGATGTGTATGCAGCTGTTGTTCACGGAGAGGTGAAGAACAGGAAAGAATAGATTCTTTGAAAGAAAGCATAAGTAAGAGAAGAACATTCACAATCTCTTAATATTAAGCCATTGGATCTCCCCACTGCCTTCAGGAACCCAGAACCATCAAAAGCACTTCTTTGCATAAGTAAACAGAATGTTCTTCACATTCTTCACAAGGAACCAAAAATGATAAACTTTGCCTCATACTGGCTCCCAAACCATTGTGGGGAGTTTATTTAGACTGTGAGACACTTAACACAGCTTATCATGGGAAGCATGGCTTGCCATACGCAGTTCATCAGGGGATCACTGGCCAGTGTGCAGTCATATTGCTAAATAATGTAATACGAGTGGGATGCATCAACACTAGAGAAAATGTAAAAATTCTATGTTATGTTTTATAGCCAAACATGTATCTCTATATATAAATTACATATTATAAGTATATGTATTACATATTATACATATGTATGTGTGTGTGTGTGTATGTGTGTATATATATATATATATATATATATATATATATATATATATATGCCAAAGGCCCTCTATAGTCCTTTGACATCATGGCTTTGCATGCCTGTCAACATTCTGATTAAAGTTGACTACATGGCAAATTATCTGAAGCACTTTTTATAAACGCTCAATGATAAGTGTTTCATCTTAAACACATTATTATTGATATAACGGGTAATATTTTGTTCCCATCAGATATTATAGAACTAGACACTTCCTACCCAGTATTGTAAACTTACTACAATATTCCTATAATTGGTCTCAGTAATTTGAGGGAATAAATAAGGCCAGAAATGCTAATATTATAGTTCTGCTTTAAAGAAAAAAAAGTTGAGTCTTAAATGCCTCCTTTGAAAACCGTATTGCATAAGTTTGCGTATTATCTTCATAAGGCTCATCTATACATATCAGAAAATCCCTTCTCCTTTAAGCTAATTTGTGCTGGGTTTTTCTGTCCTTGCAGCATAAATTATTCTAGCTAATACAGGACATTATGAATCTTCCCTTCCTATAATAATCTGAGAATAGGAAACTGAGGCCCGGATCACACAGTATACTTGTGACTAAGTGGAGACTAGAACCCAGGTCTCTGTACACCTAGTCCAAACCCCTTTTTGATAAATCATACTCTATCCTATACTTTCAATGCTGCCACTTTCACTTCTAATCAGAGATGTGATCATTTAAAAAGTCTCTTAACAGTTCATGGGTTTACTATTTAATAAGAAGTTTGAGTATGTAGGCAAGATGACTAAACAATTATTTAAATTTATATAGATATGTTGTTTGTAAATATTTTCTCCAAAGTGATCTGCAGATTCAATACAATCCCAGTCAAGATCTCAATGGCATTTTTTGCAGAAATAGAAAAACAATCCTAAAATTCATATGGAAACATAAAAGATCCCAGGTAGCCAAAGCAATTTTTAGCAAAAAGAACAAAGCTGGAGGCTGATTCCAAATATATTACAAGCAAATAAAAAATGTTTCAGATAATTTGCCATGTAGTCAACACTAATCAAAATGTTGACAGGCATTCAAAGCCATGTTATCAAAGGACTATAGAGGGGCTTAGGTATATAAATATATATAATACATGTATTTATTTGTAATATGTAATTATACATATATGATACATGTTTGACTATAAAACATTACTGAATAATATTCCATTGTGTTTATATATGCTTAACATCAGAAAAATGCAAATCAAAGCCACAATATCACCTCACACCTGTCGAGATGGATATTATCCAAAAAACCAAAGATAAGTGTTGCGGAGGATGTAGAAAAAAGGAAACCCTTGTACGCTGTTGGTGAGACTATGCAGCGGTGCAGTCGTTATGGAAAACAGTATGGCAGTTACCCAAAAACTAAAAATAGAAGTACCATGCAATCCATCTAGTAATCCCAGTCCTCGGTATATATCCAAAGGAATTGAAATCTGTATCTCAGAGAGATACTTGCACTTCATTGCAACATTATTCACGATAGCCAAGACATGCAAACAACCTAAGTGTCTGTCATGGGTGAATGGATTTTAAAAATGTGAGATAGGGCTTCCCCGGTGGCACAGTGGTTGAGAGTCCGCCTGCCGATGCAGGGGACGAGGGTTCGTGCCCCGGTCCGGGAAGATCTCACATGCCACGGAGCGGCTGGGCCCGTGAGCCATGGCTGCTGAGCCTGCGCATCTGGAGCCTGTGTTCAGCGACGGGAGAGGCCACAGCAGTGAGAGGCCCGCGTAACGCAAAAAAAAAAAAAAAGTGAGATAGATAGATTGATAGATAGATAGATACACATACACACATACACACACACACACACACACACACACAATGGAATATTATTCTTTTTTAAGAAAGGATTCCTGCCATTTGCATCAACATAAATGCACCTATCACTTATGCTAAATGATATGTCAGCCACAGGAGGACAAATACTACAAGACATCTACACTACACTTATGTGATGGATCTAAAATAGTCAAACTCACAGGAGAAGAGAGTAGAATGATGGTTGCCAGGGCTGGTGGAAGGGGGAAACAAAATGCCAAAGGGCACAAAGTTTCAGTTGTGCAAGATGAATAAGTCTTAAGAGATCTACTATATAGCACTGTGCCTATAGTTAATAATACCATACTGTATAATACTTAAAATTTGCTAAGAGAGTAGACCTTATGGGTAATGTTCCTATCACACAAAAAATTAATAAATAAACGGGGCAGGAAGAAACTCTTGGAAGTGACAGACATGTCTATGGATAGATTGTGATGATGGTTTCACAGGTGTATACTTATCTCCAAACTCATCACATTGTATGTATTAAATAAGTACAGCTTTTTGTACATCAATCATACCCCAATAGGGTGGTTTAAATATATAGTTTTTAATATTTAATTTAATATTATTCAATATTAATTAAATGCACTTAATGCATATTTAAATATATATACATATTCATGTGTACATATACACATATATAGCCAAATTACAATGGCCCCTACTTCACTATCTCAATGCCTCTGTCCTCGACATATATACACAGTTCAAAGCCTCTCCAGTGTTTTCTGGGCTCCCAACATTGAAAATCAGATTGTCAGCTGTAGTCACTATCAAGTGGCGTCAAAACATGTTCTCCTCCTTTGCTCTGGCTTCTCCTTGACCATGTCCACTGTCCTCCAGCAACAAAGTCTTCATCCACACCAAGGCGCAGATGGAGGCTCAGGGAGAGAGAGGTTACACACCCCCAGCATATGGGTGCCAGCCTCTGGCGCTTGCACAGACTAATTCACCACTTAGCTTCAGTCCAGCGCCTGGCACATCAAAGATCTTGGTGTTACTCACTGGATACATGTGAACAGTGTAGGGGGTGGACTGGAGACCAGAGGGGACAGTGATTCAGAGACTACTAGACTGTTGGAAGAGTCCTTGAGCGCTAAACCAAGACACCAGCCGATGAGGCCAATTTTGAGAAATAGTTCTGAGACAGAATCACCAAATATTTGCAAAGGAGTTCTCCTCTCACCTTTCAGGAAGAGACATGGTTGGAAAAAATGGATGTCAAGTAGACAACCAACCAAATGTCCAAAACAGGTTTTTACCAATTCTGATCTTCTACTATCCTGAAGTCCTTGGTTCTTATCAAATATATTCAAAACCAAGAGTCATCCACATGGTCAGCCCCCCCCCCCCGCCCAGGACAGCTGGTGTTTCAGGAGACTTAGTGACTCTAGAAAGCCTTCAGGAAAACAAAGGTCCAGATAGCTGAAGAAGAGTCATAAGAAGTTTCAGAGAGATTTCCTTTGTGGAAGCATGGCAGATGGGAAACTTAGGAGGCTGGGTTACAGAACCAAGAGTTCAGAACCCAGGACATGAGAGTACGTGAGAAGAAACACTTAGATAAGAGCTAGGGTGGAATGCTTGGGTGGATCATCTAGCTTTAAATAATAATGACCATAAAAGTAGTAAAAGCAATTATTATCTTCTGTTGCAACCTCATATGGTCTGGGCAGTGTACCACCTGCTTTATATATGATAATATATTTATTTCTCACGAGTATGTGAGGCAAATAATATCATCCTATTAGAGATAAGAATTGAGACTCAGAAAGATGAAGAACCTTGTTCAAAGACGATTTTAAATACAGGACTTGTTTTACTTCAAAATGAAACAAGTGATCCTGTCTGTGGACTTTTACTTTCAGTCTTTAGATGCTGAGAGAACTTAAATTGCTATCAGTTTAGAAAAATAAATTATACCACAATTTCTGTATTATCTCTTTTCAACCAATAAACTCAAAGTAATTTACTAGGTATAATCCATATCTGATCTTAATAAAAATGAAAATACCACTTTGTGTGGGGGGAGAGATAAATTAGGAATTTGGGATTAACAGATACACATTACTATATATAAAATAAACCACAAGGACCTACTGTAGAGCACAGGGAACTATATTCAATATCTTGTAATAGCCTATAATGAAAAGAATCTGAAAAAGAACATATATATACATATATATTCACAATATATACATATATATAACTGAATATATATATATATATATGCTGTACACGTGAAACATTGTAAATCAACTATACTTCAATAAAAAAAGTAAATAAATAAAATTTTTAAGAAAAAAACCCACCACTTTGATACATACTTTTTTCTTTCTCATGTATTCTTCCTTCATAAATTCCTTTTTGAAAAAAGACCACTTGGGCTTCCCTGATGGCGCAGTGGTGGGGAATCCACCTGCCAATGCAGGGGACATGGGCTCAAGCCCTGGTCTGGGAAGATCCCACGTGCCGTGGAGCAACTAAGCCCATGAGTCACAACTACTGAGCCTGTGCTCTAGAGCCAACGAGCCACAACTACTGAAGCTCGTGCGCCTAGAGCCCGTGCTCCACAACAAGAGAAGCCACCACAGTGAGAAGCCCATGCACCTCAAAAAAGAGTAGCCCCTGCTCACCGCAACTAGAGAAAGCCCACACGCAGCAACAAAGATCCAACGCAGCCAAAAATAAATAAATAAATATATTTTTTAAAAAAATCACTTGGGTATTATAAGTGGTTCCACCACACTTATCCCTAATTCAGAAAGATGTGACTTGCCTTCCTGTCGTCCTTGAGTTTTCAAACTCACCAGCAAAAATAAGAACATGAATCTGATTATGAATTATTTCTGTTCCCACAACCAAACCTTATGTAGTTTTTCAAATCCCTATACTATTCAAATATTCTTTGGAAATATAGAAGGCTATTAAATAGTTTCTGGTACCAATTCCAATGTGGGGAGAGGAGGTGTTCCTCATACCAACAAGCAATTCTTTGGACACCAGATGAATGTCCTACAATTCAACTCCATTCTGACACTATCTACCCAAAGAAAGCATCAGATTCGACAGGTTAAGGCTCCATCCTACAAGGCTCCCACTCCACCCCCACTTCAGATGCCAATCGCAAGCCCAGGTTGTCACCCGTGCCTCTCACCAACTGGATATAGATTGGAAGTTCCCAAGACCCTCTTCTTGGGTTCAAGTAATTTGCTAGAGTGGCTCACATAATTCAGAAAAACATTTTACTTACTAGACCACCAGTTTATTATGAAAGAATGTAACTCAGGAACAGCCAGATGGAAGAGACATACAGGGCAAAGCATGGCGAAAGAGTGTTGAGCTCCCGTGCTCTCTGAAGGCACACAGTTCTCCCTGAATCTCCACTTGCTCACCAACCCAGAAGCTCTCAGAAGCCTGTCCTTTGGGGTTTTTACTGAGGTTTCACTACATAGGCATGATAAATTAAATCATTGGCCACTGGTGATTAATTCAACCTCCAACCCCTCTCCCCTGCCCAGAGGTCAGGGGGTGGGACGGAAAGCTCCAACCCTCTAATCATGTGATTGATTCTCCGGGCAACCAGCCCCCATCCGTAGGTGCTTTCTGAAAGTTACCTCATTAATGTAACAAAAGACACCTTTATCACTCTACACACTTAGGAAATTCCAAGGGTTTTGGGAGCCAGGAACTGTGGACAAAGACAAAATATATGTGAGAAATATATTTTGGTCATCTGAATGACCAAATATGTATTTCGTATAAATCACAATATCATAGCTATTTAATACAGAAATTCAAAACTACATGTTAGAGGAATGTAACAGCAGTTAAGAGTCTTGACATTCAATGTGAATCAAAGAAACAGGAGTTTCTCACTTCAGATGTCAAATCTGTATCAAGACAATTGTGCAAGAGGGAAGAGATATGGGAACATATATATATGTATAACTGATTCACTTTGTTATAAAGCAGAAACTAACACACCATTGTAAAGCAATTATACTCCAATAAAGATGTAAAAAAAAAAAGACTCTTAATTGAGCGAATTTACAGGTTATTATCAAGGGAAATGTAAGCAGTGTAGAGCCATAAACACAGGATTTGATTTGACTACAAGAGTGAGATCTCAAATTCCTTGTTAATAATAGAGTGAAACTAACAATCTACTGAGCTATGCTACCTTCTAGGAGAGTAAAAAGTGAGTGGTTTATTATTTTAAGGAAAAGGTACTTTGGTGACACACACTTTTCTTCCCAGATATAAATCACCTTTAGCTTTCCAAATCATTACTGCCTCCAAATTAAGATTCTAGAGCAGGGGGAGTGATAGGAACCTACAGAGGATCTCTGACTATGAGACAAAAGCCAGATACAGATGGGTATGAACCAAATAAATACTCAGTTTTTATAATACATGGGTGAGCTGAGGCTCTGGGAATTTGGGAGATCTCTGGAGAATGTAATTTTGGATCAGAGAAGTTTCCAGAAATTCATTCTGCTTTGCAACCACCACGGAGGGGAGAATTCCTAAAGATGTAGGAACCCATGTTTTTTGTTTTTAATTTTATTGGAGTACAGTTGCTTCACAATATCGTGTTAGTTTATACTGTACGGCAAAGTGAATCAGCCATATGTATACATATATCCCCTCTTTTTTGGACTTCCTTCTCATTTAGGTCACCACAGAGCACTGAGTAGAGTTCCCCGTGCTATACAGTAGGTTCCCATTAGTTACCTATTTTATACATAGTATAATAGTGTATATATGTCAATCCCAATCTCCCAATTCATCCTCTCCCCCTCCCCCTTGGTATCTACACGTTTGTTCTTTATATCTGTGTCTCTATTTCTGCTTTTTAAATAAGATCATCTATGCTAATGTGAGCAGAGCAGGGCAAGCACTTCCAGAATTGCATAAAACTAAATTATCGTCAGTGATCAGTGTGACTCTCTGAATAACTACAATCATCTAGAGGCTAGTATTTTCTCCTGTGCATTTCAAAACACCTGGAGTAGATGTTCTTTTGGAAGAGGAGAAAGCCAAGGTCAAAACAAGCTGCCCCGCCAGGAGACCTTCAAGATGGCGGAGGAATAATACGTGGAGATCACCTTCCTCCCCACAAATACATCAGAAATACATCTACATGTGGAACAACTCCTACAGAACACCTACTGAACGCTGGCAGAAGACCTCAGACCTCTCACAAGGCAAGAAACTCCCCACATACCTGGGTAGGGCAAAAGAAAAAGCAGAGACAAAAGGATAGGGACGGGACCTGCACCAGTGGGAGGGAGCTGTGAAGGAAGAAAGGTTTCCACACACTAGGAAGCCCCTTCGCGGGCGGAGACTACGGGTGGTGGAGGGGGTAAGCTTCGGAGCCACGGAGGAGAGCGCAGCCACAGCGGTGCGTAGGGCAAAGCGGAGAGATTCCCGCACAGAGGATCGGTGCCGACCAGCACTCACCAGCCCAAGAGGATTGTCCACTCACCTGTCGGGGCAGGTAGGGGTTGGGAGCTGAGGCTTGGGCTTCAGAGGTCAGATCCCCGGGAGAGGACTGGGGTTGGCTGCATGAACACAGCGTGAAGGGGGCTAGTGCACCACAGCTAGCTGGGAAGGAGTCCTGGAAAAAGTCTGGAACTGCATAAGAGGCAAGAGCCCATTGTTTCCAGGTGCGCGAGGAGAGGGGATTCAGAGCATCGCATAAACAAGCTCCAGAGATGGGCATGAGCCGCGGCTGTCAGTGCGGACCCCAGAGACCGGCATGAGACGCTAAGGCTGCTGCTGCAGCCACCAAGAAGCCTGTGTGCAAGCACAGGTCACTATCCACACCTCCCCTCCCAAGAGCCTATGCATCACGCCACTGCCAGGGTCCTGTGATGCAGGGACAACTTCCCCGGGAGAACACATGACACTTAAGTCTGTTGCAACGTCACACCAGCCTCTGCCACCGCAGTCTCGCTCTGCATTCTGTACCCCTCCCTCCCCCCAGCCTAAGTGGGCCAGAGCCCCCTAATCAGCTGCTCCTTTAACCCTGTCCTACCTGAGCGAAGAACAGACGCCCTCAGGTGACCTACACGCAGAGGTGGGGCAAATCCAAAGCTGAACCACAGGAGCTGTGCAAACAAAGAAGAAAAAGGGAAATTTCTCCCAGAGGCCTCAGGAGCAGTGGATTAAATCTCCACAATCAACTTGATATACCCTGCATCTATGAAATAACTGAATAGACAACGAATCATACCAAAATTGAGGCAGTGGACTTTGGGAACAAATGTAGAGTTGGGGTTTGCTTTCTGCATCTAATTTGTTTCTGGTTTTATGCTAATCTTAGTTTAGTATTTAGAGTTTATTATCATTGGTATATTTGTTTATTGATTTGGTTGCTCTCTTCCATTTTTTTATATATTTTTCTTTCCTTTTTCTCTTTTCTGAGTGTGTATATGTATGTTTCTTTGTGTGATCTTGTCTGTATAACTTTGTTTTACCATTTGTCCTAGGATTCTGTATGTCCTCTTTTTTTTTTTAGCATAGCTTTTAGAGCTTGTTATCATTGGTGGATTTGTTTTATGGTTTGGTTGCTCTCTTCTTTCTTCTTTTTTTTTATTACTTTATAATTTTTTTATTTTAATAACTTTACTTATTTTTATTTATTTTTTCTTTCTTTCTTTCTTTTTTTCTCCCTTTTCTTCTGAGCCATGTGGCTGACAGGGTCTTGGTGCTCCAGCTGGGTGTCAGGCCTGGGCCTCTGAGGTGGGAGAGCTCAATTCAGGACATTGGTCCACCAGAGACCTCCTGGCTCCACATAATATCAAACAGTGAAAGCTCCCCAAGAGATCTCTATCTCAACGCTAAGACCCAGCTCCACTCAACAACCAGCAAGCTACAGTGCTGGATATCCTATGCCAAACAACAAGCAAGACAGGAACACAACCCTACCCGATAGCAGAGAGGCTGCCTAAAATCATAAAAAGGTCACAGACAACCCCAAAACACACCACCAGACCTGCCCACCAGTAAGACAGGATCCAGCCTCATCAACCTGAACACAGGCACTAGTCCACCCTACCAGGAAGCCTACACAACCCACTGAACCAACCTTAGCCACTGGGGGCAGACACCAAAAACAATGAGAACTACAAACCTGCAGCCTGCAAAAAGGAGACCCCAAAGACAGTAAGATAAGCAAAATGAGAAGACAGAGAAACACACAGCAGATGAAGGATCAAGGTAAAAACCCACCATACCAAACAAATGAAGAGGAAATAGGCAGTCAACCTGAACACAAATTCAGAGTAATGATAGTAAAGGTGATCCAAAATCTTGAAAATAGAATGGAGAAAATACAAGAAATGTTTAACAAGGACCTAGAAGAACTAAAGAGCAAACAAACAATGATGAACAACACAATAAAGAAAATTAAAAGTTCTCTAGAAGGAATCAATAGCAGAATAACTGAGGCAGAAGAATGGATAAGCGACCTGGAAGGTAAAATAGTGGAAATAACTACCGCAGAGCAGAATAAAGAAAAAAGAATGAAAAGAATTGAGGACAGTCTTAGAGACCTCTGGGACAACATAAAACACACCAACATTCGAATTATAGGGGTTTCGGAAGAAGAAGAGAAAAAGAAAGGGCCTGAGAAAATATTTGAGGAGATTATAGTTGAAAATTTCCCTAATATGGGAAAGGAAATAGTCAATCAAGTCCAAGAAGTGCAGAGAGTCCCATACAGGATAAATCCAAGGAGAAACATGCCAAGACACATATTACTCAAACTATCAAAACTTAAACACAAAGAAAAAATATTAAAAGCAGCAAGGGAAAAACAACAAATAACACAAAAAGCAAGCCCCATAAGGTTAAAAGCTGATCTTTCAGCAGAAACTCTGCAAACCAAAAGAGCGTGGCCAGACATATTTAAAGTGATGAAAGGACAAAACCTATAACCAAGATTACTCTACCCAGGAAGGATCTCATTCAGATTTGACAGAGAAATTAAAACCTTTACAGACAAGCAAAAGCTAGGAGAATTCAGCACCCCCAAACCAACATTACAACAAATGCTAAAGGAACTTCTCTAGGCAGGAAACACAAGAGAAGGAAAAGACCTACAATAACAAACCCAAAACAATTAAGAAAATGGTAATAGGAACATACATATCGATAATTACCTTAAATGTAAATGGATTAAATGCTCCCACCAAAAGACATAGACTGGCTGAATAGATACAAAAACAAGACCCGTATATATGCTGTCTACAAGAGACCTACTTCAGACCTAGGGACAAATACAGACTGAAAGTGAGGGGATGGAAATAGATATTCCATGCAAATGAAATCAAAAGAAAGCTGGAGGGGCTTCCCTGGTGGTGCAGTGGTTGAGAGTCCGCCTGCCAATGCAGGGGACACGGGTTCGTGCCCCAGTCCGGGAAGATCCCACATGCCGCAGAGCGGATAGGCCCGCGAGCCATGGCAAATGAGCCTGCACTTCCAGAGCCTGTGCTCCGCAACAGAAGAGGCCACAACAGTGAGAGGCCCGCGTACAGCAAAAAAAAAAAAAAAAAAGAAAGAAATCTGTAGTAGCAATTCTCATAACAGAAAAAATAGACTTTAAAATAAAGACTATTGCAAGAGACAAAGATGGACACTACATAATGATCAAGGGATCAATCCAAGAAGAAGACATAACAATGTAAATATTTATGCACCCAATATAGGAGCACCTCAATAAGGCAAATGCTAACATCCATAAAAGAGGAAATTGGCAGTAACACAGTCATAGAAGAGGACTTTAACACCCCATTTTCACCAATGGACAGATCACCCAAAATGAAAATAAATAAAGAAACAAGCTTTAAATGATACATTACACAAGATGGACTTAATTGATATTTATAGGACATTCCATCCAAAAACAACACAATACACTTTCTTCTCAAGTGTTCCTGGAACATTTTCCAGGATAGATCATATCTTGGGTCACAAATCATGCGTTGCTAAATTTAAGGAAACTGAAACTGTATCAAGTATCTTTTCAGACCACAATGCTATGAGACTAGATGTCAATTACAGGTAAAAAAAACTGTAAAAAACACAAGCACAAAGAGGCAAAACAATACACTACTTAATAACCAAGAGATCACTGAAGAAATCAAAGAGGAAATCAAAATATATCTAGAAACAAATGACAATGAAAACACGATGACCCAAAACCTATGGGATGCAGCCAAAGCAGTTCTAACAGGGAGGTTTATAGCAATACAATCCTACTTTAAGAAACAAAAAACATCTCAAATAAACGACCTAACCTTACACCTAAAACAATTAGAGAAAGAAGAACAAAAAAAAAACCAGAGTTAGCAGAAGGAAAGAAATCATAATGATCAGATCAGAAATGAATGAAAAGGAAATGAAGGAAACAATAGCAAATATCAATACAACTAAAAGCTGGTCCTTTTTGAAGTTAAAGAAAATTGACAAACCATTAGCCAGACTCATCAAGAAAAAAAAGAGAGAAGACTCAAATCAATAGAATTAGAAATGAAAAAGGAGAACAACCGATACTGCAGAAATACAAAGTATCAAGAGAGATTACTACGAGCAACTAATTGCCAATAAAATGAACAATCTAGAAGAAATGGACAAATTCGTAGAAAAGCACAACCTTCCAAGACTGAACCAGGAAGAAATAGAAAATATAAACAGACCAATCACAAGCACTGAAATTGAGACTGTGATTAAAAATCTTCCAACAAACAAAAGCCCAGGACCAGATGGCTTCACAGGCAAATTCTATCAAACATTTAGAGAAGAGCTAACACCACTCCTTCTCAACCTCCTCCAAAATATAACAGAGGGAGGAACACTCCCAAACTCATTCTATGAGGCCAACAACACCCTGATACCAAAACCAGACAAAGATGTCACAAAGAAAGAAAACTACAGGTCAATATCCCTGATGAACATAGATGCAAAAATCCTCAACAAAATACTAGCAAACAGAATCCAACAGCACATTAAACAGATCATACACCATGATCAAGTGGGGTTTATCCCAGGAATGCAAGGATTCTTCAATATATGCAAATCAATCAATGTGATACACCATATTAACAAATTGAAGGAGAAAAATCATATGATCATGTCAATAGATGCAGAGAAAGCTTTCGACAAAATTCAACACCCATTTATGATAAAAACCCTCCAGAAAGTAGGCAAGAGGGAACTTAACTCAACATAATAAAGGCCATATACAACAAACCCACAGCCAAGATCTTTCTCAATGGTGAAAAACTGAAAGCATTTCCACTAAGATCAGGAACAAGACAAGATTGCCCACTCTCATGACTATTATTCAACATAGTTTTGGAAGTTTTAGCCACAGCAATCAGAGAAGAAAAAGAAATAAAAGGAATCCAAATTGGAAAAGAAGAAGTAAATCTGTCACTTTTGCAGATGACATGATACTATACATAGAGAATCCTAAAGACGCTACCAGAGAAATACTAGAGCTAATCAATGAATTTGGTAAAGTAGCAGGATACAAAATTAATGCATGAAATCTCTTGCACTCCTATACACTAATGAAGAAAATCTGAAAGGGAAATTAAGTAAACACTCCCATTTACCATTGCAACAAAAAGAATAAAATACCTAGGAATAAACCTACCTAAGGAGACAAAAGACCTGTATGCAGAAAACTATAAGACACTGATGAAAGAAATTAAAGATGATACAAACAGATGGAGAGATATACCATGTTCTTGGATTGGAAGAATCAACATTGTGAAAATAACTATAGTACCCAAAGCAATCTACAGATTCAATGCAATCCCTATCAAACTATGAATGGCATTTTTCACAGAGCTAGAAAAAAATTTTCACAAGTTGTATGGAAACACAAAAGACCCCGAATAGCCAAAGAAAGCTTGAGAAAGAAAAACGGAGCTTGAGGAATCAGGCTCCCAGACTTTAGACTATACTACAAAGCTACAGTAATCAAGACAGTATGGTACCAGCACAAAAGCAGAAATATACATCAAGGGGACAGGATAGAAAGTCCAGAGATAAATCTATGCACATATGGCCACCTTATCTTTGATAAAGAGGCAAGAATACACAATGGAGAAAAGACAGCCTCTTCAATAAGTGGTGCTGGGAAAAGTGGACAGCTACAAGTAAAAGAATGAAATTAGAACACTCCCTAACACCATACACAAAAATAAACTCAAAATGGATTAAAGACCTAAATGTAAGACCAGACACTATAAAACTCTTAGAGGAAAGCATAAGCAGAACACTCTCTGACATAAATCACAGCAAGATCCTTTTTGACCCACCTCCTAGAGAAATGGAAATAAAAACAAAAATAAGCAAATGGGACCTAATGAAACTTAAAAGTTTTTGCACAGCAAAGGAAACCATAAACAAGACTAAAAGACAACTCTCAGAATAGGAGAAAATATTTGCAAATGAAGCAACTGACAAAGGATTAATCTCCAAAATTTTCAAGCAGCTCATGCAACTCAATATCAAAAAGGAAACAACCAAAGCCAAAAATGGGCAGAAGACCTAAATAGACATTTCTCCGAAGAAGATATACAGATTGACAACAAACACATGAAAGAATGCTCAACGTCACTAATTAGAGAAATGCAAATCAAAGCTTCAGTGAGGTATCTCCTCACACCGGCAGAATGGCCGTCGCCAAGAGATCTACAAACAGTAAATGCTGGAGAGGGTGTGGAGAAAAGGGAACCCTCTTGCACTGTTGGTGGGAATATAAATTGATACAGCCGCTATGGAGAACAGTATGGAGGTTCCTTACAAAACTAAAATAGAACTACCATATGACCTAGTAATCCCACTACTGGGCATATACCCTGAGAAAACCATAATTCAAAAAGAAGCATGTACCACAATGTTCATTGCAGCTCTATTTACAATAGCCAGGACGTGGAAGCAACCTAAGTGTCCATCAACAGATGAATGGGTAAAGAAGCTGTGGCACATATGTACGATGGAATATTACTCAGCCATAAAAAGAAACGAAATTGAGTTATTTGTAGTGATGTGGATGGATCTAGAGACTGTCAGAGTGAAGTAAGTCAGAAAGGGAAAAATAAATACTGTATGCTAACACATATATATGAAATTAAAAAAAAAAGGTTCTGAAGAACTTAGTGGCAGGACAGGAATAAAGATGCAGACGTAGAGAATGGACGTGAGGACATGGGGAAGGGGAAGGGTAAGCTGGGACAAAGTGAGAGAATGGCATGGACTTATATATACTACCAAATGTAAAATAGCTAGTGGGAAGCAGTCGCATAGCACAGGGAGATCAGCTCGGTGCTTTGTGACCACCTAGAGGGGTGGGATAGGGATGATGGGAGGGAGATGCAAGAGGGAGCGGATATGGGGATATATGTATATGTATAGCTGATTCACTTTTTTATACAGCAGAAACTAACACACCATTGTTAAGCAATTATACTCCAATAAAGATGTTAAAAAAAAAAAAAAAAGCCCCCAAAGTAGCTGTGCTTCCCTGGAATCTCCATAGAGATTCCATAAGTGACACGGAGCTGAGCAACTTGGACCCACTACACAGAGAACCCAGTTGTCTATCCTCTAACTTTCAGACCCTGGGGCACGCCCACTGACTAATTCAGGAGCAAAATATCCTTTCTGTATGGCTAGATGTCATTTTCATGCCTCAGCTTGACGTACAACAAAAGACTTTGGGTTAAGGCTCCATTCCAAGAAAGAGATCTTATTAACTGACTGCCTAATTTCCAAGTTAGAAATGCACAAATCTCTTTCCAAATGGGAGGTGGTGTGTAGCTTTGAAATAATTTCAATGGTTCCATAGCTGAAGGCCAACTGAGATTTTAGCTTCATCTTCTGGAAGACTATTCAGCCATGTACATTAGCTGGAGTTTGAAAGCAAAACAAGTAGTAAAAGAAAAAAGGAAGAATTTTAAAGGAGAATGAAACAACCACAACAAGACAAATAACCCTGAATCACAAATTAAAACACTCCCATTGGCAGAGACACAAAGGTAATATTTTCACTAGAATGAATAGTCCTAGAAAAATTTGTTCTCCAATATCAGACACAACCAGGTCTTTCCTTCCATATGAGACATGAATGTCTCCTTTTTCCACTTCATCTTTTGTAGTTAACCAAACAAAATTTTAGCAGCAGAAAAAATAATGAATTTTGTCCTTTTAGGTCCAGAATTTCCTCGTTAATGTATTAACTCCCTGGCAGTAGTCAAACAGGGCACTCTAACTCCAGAATATTTCCTTTTCTTTTATCACCTTTAGAATTCCAATGTCACCGAATAGCTAACTATATTCTACTTACTTTTGTACTGGTGCAAGAAGCAGACGTCTTAAGAGCACATTAATTTCGTCCTACTGAACCTTTGGGAGGCTTTGTATAGCACAGAGGCAGACTGCTGTTTAAAACGTTCTTTTTTTTTTTTAAATGTGTGTCAGAACACTTTAACTTCAACCATTCTGCTAAGAGCCTGTTGTTTTAGTTCAAAGTGTACACAAAGGAGAGGATCACCACGTATGAACTAATATTTGCTTAACTGTCTTCATTTCCCCAGTGCCCTGCAATTCAAGTGCCCTGTATTCCTTTCTTTAGCAGTCATGACGGTAAGTGAAGAAAAATTGCGTTGTTCCTCAGTACAGCACTTGCCAAAGAGTTTAGTGTTTGGCCTCTTGTTTCTCACAACTATGTGTTAAATGATGGCTTTACTTTCACGGAGGCTAAGGAACAAGAGGTCCAGGGGGTTAGATCAGGTAAGTTCTCTGCCCCTGAGTTGCTGCTTCATCCTCCAAAAGTCAGAGTGCCCACTTCTCCCCCCGTGTGTAACAGTTCTGAAAATAAATAACTACCACCCTGGGTGGTGGGTAAAAAGTAAACTTAAATGCAAAACCAACAGCAACAAGAGAAAGAGAGACAGAGACAGAGAGAGGAGAGGGAAGAAGACGAAGATGAAGGAAAGAGAAAAAAGACAGAAAATGGTCCCCGAAGACCATCTGGAAACTCACTAGGGTGGCCACTGCTCTCTGCTGTGGGCAGTAGTTGGATGCGAACCAACGTTGTCAATCATTCACTCCCAAAGCTGTCACGTGACTTGAAGTTGCAATGCAGAACAGCAATATCAAAGCGTGAAGTGGGGTGAAGAGAGGAACAACACAGCAGATCCTTGAATGTTGCTACACATCTATGTTTGGAAAGATTTCCACAACTTTTCTTATCTTTCCTTCATCTGACCTTCATTTTTTCCTTCCCTTATCTCCTATGGCTCCCTTTCTACAGCCCACCATGTAGCGACTCTAAAGGTGGGGACAAAGGGCTAAATTGTGACAGTGGTGGAAGGGGAGAAACACAGTCGGCTCCTTCACACCTCCTGCACCTGCCTGCCAGCTCCTTTGTTCACCCATCCCCCCAACTTCCCAGCCACTCGCTTGCAGGTGGTGGCTTTCTCAACACTGGTTCCAACGGTGGTAGTCCCCATAATTTCAAAACCCAGACTCCCAACATCACGCTGCCTTTTTTGTGCATTTCAGAAGTGCTTTTCAACCTGCCGAGAGCTCCTGAAGATCCAAATGCCGTATCATTTTTATCCACCTTTTCATTGCCACTGCTGCTTTGATCCCTTCGATTAACCGCGCTTAGAGAAAAGCTGTTTATTCTCTAGATGCTTAATAACAGCATTGCTTACGGGCATATCCAAACAATGTCTGTGTATACTTGATCCCCGGAGGCACTCAATTTTTTTCAGTGTTGTTATACAATAAAGCTCTCTTTATAAGATTGTTTTTCAATTGAGTATTGGAAATAGAGAGGGGTAAGGCAAGTCCTATTTACCTTCACAGTTTCACACCCATTCCTCTCTAGAGGGAGCATGTGTCTCTTTTGGACCACAGGGCATTGCAGAGCCGAGCCAGGAAGTCCAAAACGGTGTTCTCCTTCTGCCCATCCATACACCATGTTCCGTGTCCAGAGCCAAGTAAGGGAGCAGAGGTACTGCTCCCCACAGCAGCTAAGCCTGTGGTCTCTCCTCCAGGCCTCCCCAGGGAACAGAGCCTAGAACTATAGTTGATCCATCTCTGAACATAAGTGTTTTACTGTCTTTCTAAGGCCAACATCCCCCATCCCAGAGTCCTTTTGGATTTCTTCCCTTTTACAGGCCCCACTGAGACGTCTCTCTGCTCAGTCAACACTGCAGTTGTCTCTGGCTGGGCCCTCTGGGCCTTAAGTAGGTCGATTGTGACCAGAAAGTTCTAGTTGTTGCTTTTGCTTCTCACTGCAGGTGGCAAGCAGCTTCCTGTGTGTGGTTCACATCAGGCTCTGCTTATTATCACGGCATATCTTACCTGGTTTGTTTCTTCTTCTTTTCCTCTGGCCCCTGGCCCATTTCTGCAAAAGTAAGAATGTCGTTTCTTCAACAAATAAAGGATTTCCTCTGAGCTCTCATAGGTTTGGTAAAACTCCATTGCTTTCATATTTCTTTTCCCCACCTAGGAGCTCTTTCCAAAAAGCACTACACCACAAGTGCTATTGGGTGGCATACAATGCCAAAAATATTTTTTTTTATTTCATTTTGAGTACAAGCACTTGTAAAACCTTGGGCACATAAGCCCCATCACCTGCCTGAGTTCTCACCAGGCCGTGGACCCAGTTATTCAGAGATTGCATATCTAAGTCCTTTCTTTTTATTTACTCTTTCATTAGGAAGGAAATGAACATGGAATCAAAATCATAGCACTAGATTTTGCTCCTCATTGGTTAATTCTCTTCTTCGGGGAAAGGATTTGCAGAAATAGATTGAAAGATCAGTTTTTTTTTAAGTTTTGAAATAATCTATGAATATGGTAATCATTTATTGAGTGCATACTTCAGGCACTGGGCTATATGAATTCAATAATATTGTAAGGGTACTATTACTATCTGCATTTTACAGATTTATAAATAGGTTCAGACTAACTAATCTGCTGAAAGTCTCAAACGAGAACATAACAAAGCAGAAGTATTAGTATAGATTTTACTGAATCCAAAACCTGTGTTACTAGCTGCCCTGCCAAGGAGCCTCCCTTACAGATAAACTTATATTATTATCCAAGCTCTCATAAAGATAATTTAGAGTTTAAGGCACCATAGCCGCCAGCATTTGTGGGGTTTTATGTTTTGGTTTTGCTAGCCCTCTACCTACATTTTTTAAAAAATCAGGGCTATTGACTCCCAGGATAATTGAACATGCTTCTGCCCCTCCTTAACTAGGTAAGGTCTCCGTACTGAATTCAGGTCACCTTCTGATTCCTGTGGCCTGTCATGTAGCAGTGTAATGACCCTTCCCAGTAGAACAACAGCCTGACAGTTGCACACTCTCTCAAACACATCACTAAAATATTTCAGACATGCTACCTGACATGGTGAATGTTAACCACGGTATTGCTCTAGGGGTATTCTTCTAAGACACTTTAGCTTTTGGTCAAATTCCACATTACTTCAACCAAACCTCTTATGAAACAACTTTTATAAAACTGTACAAATGAAACTCCTTTCTCTCACTCCAGAGAAGCCCCTCAATTGCCACACAGAAACCATCTAAGCAAATCTGAATTTATCCTGATATTTAAAAGACTTTGAGTTTTCCTATTCCCATCAGTATTATTAAAACAGTAGACATTTGTACATTTTTAATGCACATTTCACATGTGTAATCTCACTTAATTCTCACAACACCCCTAGGGGTGGATATTATTGTCTCATTTTACAGATGGGAAAACTGAGCTCAGAGAGCTTAGATAACCTGATAAGATTGGTAATCAGGTGAGGTCATTTGACTCCAAAACCAATGCTCCTACTCCTGCACCACATTCTTGGTGCCTAACTGGCAGACACTTCCTTTCAGATATTTCCTTTCCTTTCTGCTAATTGGTAGATATTTATAAGGACCTCTAGCCCATGTCAAAATATGTCCTTTCTCTTTTCCCTGAAGGAAGGGCTCCCAGATGAGCAAAAAGAGACAAAGAAAACTTAAAGGCATAGCAAATGTCTTAGAAAACATTACAGAGCTGAGCCATTACCAACTTCTGGTGGTTTTCTTTCTTTTTTGGAGGGCAGTGATTCTGCTGACCCAATCACCTATAAAGTTCAAGTCTGGGCCTTTGTTGGAGCTAGTGGTCCAGGAAATACGCCACTCACAGAAGCGGATATGAAAATTTTAAGTTGTTAGCAACAATAGATATTGTAAACTATGATAAATATGTATGCCTTAGCCATTTGGCATTTTGAAATAACGCATTTCCATGCTTCCATAAGGTAGGTCTTGAACAACATGTACCTCTACAGGATGGAGTCTTAAAGCTTGAAAGACAGAAAGTAAAGGCCAGTAGATTCTCATAAAGAAGAAGAAGGAAGACAAGTTTCTGGATATGATTTTTAAACTCTTCTAACAGTTTCCTAGTTATATACCACCTCCAGGAGTGACCAGCAAGTGTCTCATACCTTTCACTATACCTGAGCACGGTAGTTAATATGCACTGTCCTCTATGCACTTGAACGGTGCTGCTGACCCCACAGTAGGTCGGGTTTCTGTGCTGCTTTTTCTAATGCAGTGGTACTTTGTTTTCACTGAAGTATAGTTGCTCTACAATATTATGTAAGTGGCAGGTGTACAATATGGTGATTCACGATTTTTAAAGGTTATACTCCATTTATAGTTATTATAAAATATTGGCTATAGTTGTACAACGTATCCTTGTAGCTTATTTTATACCTAATAGTTTGTACCTCTTAATCTCCTGCCCCTATCTTGACCCTCCCCCCTTCCCTCTCCCCACTGGTAACCACTAGTTTGTTATCTATATCTGTGAGTCTGCTTCTTTTCTGTTATGTTCACTAGTTTGTTGTATTTTTTAGATTCCACATATAAGTGATATCGCACAGTATTTGTCTTTCTTTATCTGACTTATTTCACTAAGCATAATATTCTCTAGGTCCATCCACATTGCTGCAAATGGCAGAATTTCATTCTTTTTTATGGCTGAGTAATATTTCATTTATGCCACATATTCTTTATGCATTCATCTGTTGATGGACACTTGGGTTGCTTTTATATCTTTGTTATTGTAAATAGTGCTGCTATGAACATTATGTTGCATGTACCTTTTTGAATTAGTGTTTTCATTTTTTTCTGATATACACCCAGGAGTGGAATTGCTGGATCACATAGTAGTTCTATTTTTAGTTTTTTAAGGAAAATCTGTACTGTTTTCCACAGTGGCTGCACCCATTTACTTTCCCACCCACAGTGCACGAGGGTTCCCTCTTCCCCATATCCTCACCAGCATTTCTTATTTGTGTTCTTTTTGATGACAGTCATTCTGACAGGTGTGAGGTGATATCTCACCATGGTTTGCAACGAATGCAGTGATGTTTGATCTACGTTCATTTGCTCTGCCTCACCTAGCCGCCCCTTCTGCTACTAGTGCATTTGTACCCATCAGCCACCGCTGACAGAAGCAGACGCACAGGCTCTGCCTGTGGCACCATCCAACCTAACTAGCACGCTCAGAGACCAAGCCCACGATGCTGGAGCTTAGTGTTCTAGCCACCAGGACACTTGGGGCTTGTTATTTTGTGCTGGTGGTGGTGACTTTTCATCATCCAGATCTTTCACTTCTCATAGAGTTTTCACCATTTTTCTAAAAGGAAGTATGGAGGCCAGAGCCAGACAACCTGGATTAGTCATATCTCTGCCACAAATTAAACATACCAAGCTGGGCAAGTCCCTTAAACTTCCCTGACTCTCCAATTTCTTATGTGTAAAATGGAATAATAGTACCTGCTCTCCAGGTTGTTGGCAGGATTAAACAGTTGACACCTTTATACCATCCTCACTCCCCTTTGCCCAAAGGATAAAATCCTAATCCCTTTACATGATCTAAAACCCCTTTAGTTGCCCTCCAGTCTCGTCCTTTGCCATTCTCCCTCCTTCAAAAGTCTGTGCATCAGTCACGTCGAACTTCTTTCCCTTCCTTAAACATACCTCTCTCTTTTGCACAAACTCTTCCTCTCCCCCCTCCCCATCCTGGACTTTGCTTGGATAATTATTTAAGTTTTAGATTCCACATCAGTTCTTCCAAGAAGCTTTCTCTGACATCACCTCTCCCCTCCCCCAGCCAACTCTCCACTAGAACACTAGGTACTTTACATGTGAAAGCCATCACTCACTCACTTAAAAATATTTATGAAGCACTCAGTTTCTGCTCTATATTCTGGATAGAGTGAACAAGAGGGACAAGGTCTCTGCTCTCATTTTAGTTGGGGAACAAGAAAATAAAGAACTCAACTAATTAGTACTAAGGAGAAATTTAGGTAGGACAGGTTCATAATCCTCTATCCAAAGCCACTGGGATTACAAGTATTCCAAAATTCAGGATTTTTCAATTTAGAAAGGTAATACAGTGCTCATACTATTTGTTAAACCAACAGGGTCTGAGTTGGCTCCCCATAAATCAAACACATTAATGTCATTGCAATAAACTATATAAATATTCATAGTAAATGAAATAAAGATGATAGTACTAATACGTTTGCACTCAAGTTAAGAGGGAAATTCTTTCAGTTTTCAGAGGTGTTTGGATCTGGGAACTGTGGATGAAGAGGATGGGATGGAGAGATGCTTGGGAGGGGAGAAGGGCTTGAGATTGTGTGATCCGAGAAGGCCTCTCTTGGGAGATGATGTTGGAGCTGAGACAGGAAAGGTGTGTAGAAGCCTCACATGTAAAAGTCTGAGGGAAGAGCATGCCAGCCTGGAGGAGCCCCTCAAACAATGACCCAAAGGCTGAAGCTTGGTTTAATTAATTCTTTACTTTTCTGCCTCCTACTTTGGGTCATAAACTCACTAACCCTAGAGATCATGTTTCTCTGGTTCACTGTGGCACTGTGCTCCCAGTGTGGACAAAGGTGCCTGGCACAGAGGAGTTGCTCAAAAAACGTTTGTTGAAGCAATGAAAATGATTGACTAACAAAATAAAATGAAGTAGCTTATTATCAAAGGGTTAGGTCAGAGGAGATCAATATGGCACACAGGAAGACCAAGATCTTAAAAAACACAGAGGAAGCTGGTGAAATTGACACTAACAGGTCTCCAACTTCTACCATTTTGCTTTGTCCACTAAATTTGGGAGCCATTAGTAGCTCACGTGATCACCAGCAGCGCCTCTCCACCAGCAGACACTGAGGGAAGAAAGGCCTCGTTCTGGGATGTTTGCCAGCGGGGCAATAAGAAGTGTTTGCTAAAAGCAAAGCAGCTGCTGAGATGCAGTCATAAGGAACAGTCATGCTCAGTTATAAAGGCACCCTCCCCCCAGCTCTGGCCCACAACCCTCTCTCTCTCCCGGCCTGGTGGGCCCTTCTTTTGGGTCAAGGCACTGAATCCACCCAGCCTGCCCAACAGTGGGGAGACACTGCATGGCTCCTTCAAAGCATAATTCTTTATGCCAAACCTTACATCAGAGAAGAGTCTCTGTAAAGTAAATCCCTCCTAGAGGCACTCCAGAGCTACTCCTTACTTCCTCCTCTGTGTTCCCCTGCAATGTTTCCTCAAACTCCAATAACTTCAAGTCTCTTCTGCAACCCATGGTATGACAGACACATCAATCATAAAAACAGAGGCTGAAAGAGACATTGAGAGGTAATTTGAGTCACATCTTCTCCATTTTCAGACTCAGACACACTTAAACAAACTTTAGAAGAGAAGAATCTACCACCTATATTATTTTAAGCCCAGGAGGCAGAAATTCCATGATCTTTCATAACAACTCAAGTCATTGACTGTGGGGGGAGGGACGGGATTTACTTCTCATCCCAGTGAAGACCAAGACATGGTCTTTAATTAGAACTAATAACATTAAAAGTTTAAACTTATCAGAGGCTAATATTAAGAAATTAATGCTAGATGGCAGTAAAGTCAAAATCTGTAAATATTTTGTGTTCTTGCATGTGAGGGTCAAGATGATGGATGTTTGGAGGCAAAACAAAATAAGGAGATGACTCAAATAAAGGAGAGTGTAGCTTTTATTGACTGTTTTGGTTTCAGAAAAACACTTCTGTGAATTTTCTATCCTCCCTCATTGAAACTATAACAGCAAAAGAACAGCTATTTGCCTCTATTACAAATTAGGTCATCACTACATCTGGAAAACATTAATGCCCAGGGGTTTGCCCAGTTACGTCCACTAACGTTGCTAACAGGTTCCATTAAGCAGAGTACCTAGATTTCATCTCTCTTCTTTTCCTAAACTCTTTTTAAAAAAATAAATTTATTTATTTATTTTTGGCTGTGTTGGGTCTTCGTTGCTGCCCGCAGGCTTTCTCTAGTTGTGGCGAGCGGGGGCTACTCTTCGTTGTGGTGCGCGGACTTCTCATTGCGGTGGCTTCTCTTGTTGCAGAGCACAGGCTCTAGCGTGTGGGCTTCAGCAGTTGTGGCACGTGGGCTCTAGAGCACATTCTCAGTAGTTGTGGTACCTGGGCTTAGTTGCTCCGTGGCATGTGGGATCTTCCCAGACCAGGGATTGAACCCATGTCCCCTGTATTGGCAGGCGGATTCTTAACCACTGCACCACCAGGGAAGTCTCTTTTCCTAAACTCTTAACCTTTCAGGTTCTCTTCTATCAGAGAGCTACTGGTTGTAGTATATTTGAATTTCTCCTATAATGAGTTGATTTTTAAAAAATACTCTTGTACAAGACAATTTGGAAGGGATCTACACACGCATATACCAAGACCACTGTCCTTTTTAAAAAAAAAAAAATCACTGAATGCTATCCAAACTATAAAAATCAATATACAAAGGTCCAACAAGGAACAAATAACCTGGTTGAACAAGTATGATTGAGCAAGTCACCATGGCATGTACAAGGCATCATGGTACACCCTGTGGAGGATGCAAAGAGGCCTAAGATGCAGTGACTACCTTCAGCAAAACACCTCTCCAGTGTGACCTGGAGATACCTGCAGACACGGCAGCATGTGACAGGTGCAAGGTAGAGACCCAGTAATGCACAAATAGGAGTACAGAGGAGAGAGAACACGCTTACATCTGCCAGAGAAACCATGAACAGTTTCACCAAGAAAGTGGCATTGGAACAGCCTTGAAGGATAGTGAATATTTTGGTATCATTTTAAAAAAATAATAAGTCTTCATTTATTTAAGCCACTTCAGTCAGATTTTTTGCTGTTTGTGAGAGAATGCATTCCTGAATTATGTAGTGGAGAATGCCAACAACCAAAGATATTCTTTTTTAACTGAGGTATAATTGACATATGACTTTCAGTTGTACAACATAATGATTCGATATCTGAATAAATTGTGAAATGATCACCACAATATGTCTAGTTAACATCCATCCCCACGCATAGTTACCAAAAAAGTTTTAATCTTTTTGATTGCAAGACAAAGCTCCAACTCAGACTGGTTTCAATAAAGAAAGATTTTTGTTTCACTTAACAGAAGACCAAGGTAGAGAGGGCTCTGGGCTCATCATGAGTAACTTCATGATATCGGTCAGTTTCTCTCTATCTCCTCCACTATTTTACAACCTTCATCTTCACCTTCATCTCTGATTGGGTGGCAGTAGTTCAGGCATCACATCCAGACACAGCCATGTTCAAATGAAGAAGAGGAATGGTCTCCTTCACTGGAACGGTAAAGCCTTTACCAGCAGATTTCCTTTACATCTTGTTGGCCATATAAAGTTCCCTCAATCAATCCCTGCAAAAGACAGGGAATTCCCAGGGTTGGATTAGACTGCCCATCCTCTGCAGTGAAAAGTATCTGAGGGGGAGTCATCACAATGGATAGTATACAATGAAACAGACAGAAATGAAGGTCTGGGCATTCCTTGTGGAGGAAACATCACAAACAACAGCAAAGAGTCAGAAAATATCAGGTATGAGAATCAGAATACAAATGTGAATAAGATACATAAGATATAGCAAGAGGATGAAGGGAAGGAAGAGAAGCAAAAAAACAATGAAAAGTATCATTTATTAGGCACTGTGTGTCAGACGTTATGCCCCAAAATTTACATACATCATCATATTCAGTTCTCACAATGACTGTTTTGTAAGGGATATGATTACCCCACATTTCAGATGCCAAAATTGAGGCTGACAGAGATTAAGAGATTGTCCAATTTCACATAGGTAATAGGTGGTGGGATTAAGATTTAATTGAAGATCCATTTAATTCCAAAATTCATATTTCAGAGGACAGAGGAATCTAATTTAGCTAAAGAATAGAGTACATGTATAGAGGGCACTGGAAAAAAGCCAGATATAATTGGGTCTGTGTTGTGGAAGAATTTAATACCAAAATAAGGAGTTTGGATTTTATTCTGTGGGTGAAAGGAGATATTGAAAATCTTTGTGTTAAAAAAAAAGAAGTCAAGATTAGAACTATATTTTAGACAGAATATCCTGTCTGTGACTTGTAGAATGGATTATGTATGATAGGAAATCTGACTACTGAATGACCTAAAAGGTGATGACAATAATTTGGCAAATCATAGTAAGGATCTGACTTCAAGTTAATGGCATTGGGGCTAAGGAAAAAAGAAGATGATGAAGAAGGAGAAGAAGAAGAAGGAGAAGGAGAAAGAGAAAAAGAAGAATTCTGTAGGAATTTGACAACTAATTGTAGGATATGTGGGATTAGGAAGAAGGTGAGGTGAAAGATGACTCAGAGCTTTGAAGTCTTGGAAACTGGATAAATGGTGGCATTATTCACATTAGAAGAAACACCAAGAGGAATTGTTTAGTTGGTGGGAGGAAGGGCAAGACTTTACTACTAACTTCTTAAAATTGTCCTTAAGCAGAGCCTTGATATTTAGCACAAGATGAGACAACAAAACAGGAAAGATCAGTGCTAGAGACTGAGAAGAAACACGCTAATTAGTTTTTCCACCTCTCCAAGTCTGTCTTTGATCTTTCCTCAATCCCTTCATTGTTTGGCAATTGCTCCATTAGAGGATGGAATAACACACACAGGAATGGTATAATTCAAATAAGCCCATTTTGCTACTTGTCAACAAAAGTTTTGACTACAGGAGGAGTTCGCCATAAAGAAACCTAATTAAAAAAAATTGGAATTCACAAAAATTAACTTGCACAGGTCATATGATTAAGCAAAAAGATTTCCTCCTTTCAAAACAGTTGGCCCCAAAAGCCCTTTTGAATACTTCCTCAATTTGGCTTAATTTACAAATAACACATCCAAAAAAGTTACCTGTACGTGAATAGCAACACTTTTCTTACTTTCTATGTTAAAACTGCACCAAATAAGATTTCAGCTGGGTTTATGTTAAGATTTCATTTATCCTTTTTCTACTTGACTATTGTGATCAATGTTAGAACACCCAGAATTTTACTACTGCTACTCATAAATTTTAACCTTACCTGAGGCTCAGAAGCCAATCATGAGAGTCTTAGCTGATTGAACAATGTTATAATGTAGTTATTTCTATTTTATATTACCATAGATGCTATCCTGGTGTTCTCTTAGCAGCTTAAAACAATGCCCACTTACTGGCTTACAGTTCTGTAAGTCATAAATCCAGCATGGTGTAACTGAGTTCTCTGCTCAGATATCACAAGGCTGAAATCAAGTTGTCAGCCATCTGAATTTGGAAGTTCTAAGAAAAATCCACTTCGAAGCTTGTATTCGTTGTTGGTAGAATTCAGCTCCTTGCAGTTGTAGGACTGAAGTCTCCATTTCCTCACTGGCTACTCTCTATGTGTTATTTTCGGGTGCTTTTCATGTGGCCCCCATAGGCAGTTCACATGACCTTTGCTTTCTTCCCTGCCAACCAGTGAACATCTCTAGGACTCTGTCTTTTCTTACCATCCAGAGAAAACCGTTTGCCTTTAAAGAACACCTGTGATTAGGATAGGCCCACTCAGATAATCTCACTATCTTAACATCAACTGATCGGTTACATCTCCAAAATCCCTTTGCCAAGTAAGATAACATAATCACAGGAATAACACTAGGAGGCAGAGATTGTGGGGCCATCGTAGAATTCTACCTGCTGCACATACTGTTATATTTTACTTATTATTTTTGTTTGTAATAACATCACAGTTATTATAAATCCTAATAAATTCTGAACAAATTGTCCCTTTAGTTTTTCTCCAAAGATACTACGCTCATCTCTTTTCTTCTACTTGATCTTTTAAAATTGTTTTCCTTTTGCCTTGCTCCATTCTGTAACACTTCTTTGATGTTTCTTTTTCCCTTTACTTCTTCTTCCTTATTCATTTTCTCTCTATTCATCTCCAACCTCCTCTTTCAATGTCTCCAGGTAAGGATATTGTCATTTTGTGTATATTTTACACACAGATGTTCTGTAATTATTTATAATGATATGCTACACTTCTATGGTGTCTCTCATCAAAACCTCAAAGCTTATAAGCATTAATTATGCAATGTAAAAATACACTGTGAGGATGTAGCAAGTGATTATTCCATTTTACGGATGGGAAAACTAAGACTGAAAGTGGTCAAGAATCTTCCTAGATCATCCAGTTAATAGAGAAAAGACAGGGGTTGAAGCCTGGTAATTTGTCTTCCCCTTCCTCTGATAACCCTTAGGGAATTGTTTTTAAGTTCCTCCCAATGATTATAGGTTCAGAACTTCTCTCTTGTCATTGATGGTGTCTCTGCCGCCTACCAGCATCCACACAGGAAATGATATGTTCAGGAAGGAGGCACTGGTGATGTTAAAGCCTGACAGAGTGTGTGGAGGGAAATAATTTAGGTGAAAGAGAACCAGAGCCAAACCCTAACAGTGGCCAGAATTAACTGGGGAGTGAGGGGTTCAGACATACAGTCACCAAACTCCTGAACTAAAAGAAACTATGGAAGCCGTCTAGTTCTCACCTGACAAGTGATGAGAATGAATCTCAGAGAAGCAAAGTGGCTTAAACTTCATTCCAGAATGAGCTCAGAGCTGAGCTGGTATCAGAGTCCCAGTGTTGGGACAATCAGGGCAATGACCTTCCCACTGTGTCTCGCTGCACTGTGCTTCCCCCTCTACTCCCCACTACCCTCTAGTGGTGGGGGGAGGAAGTGTAAATTTGGGGGCAGGGTGCTGGCACAGGCTGGATGTTTGGGGTGGGAAAGAAAGGAATGGCTCTAAAATGTGTTTCAAGTTGATACATACTAAATGTTGTTAAAGAGGAAATTCTACCTCCTGGTCATCTGTGCTTTGTTCTTCATTGTGGCTTAATTCTGGTCCCCACTCCTAAGAGCAAGATGGTCTTACTTCTCTATTTTCCATTTTATGTTTACCTTAAAATCTTTTTCTAATTTGAAAACTCTCCCCACTCCCAACCACCATGTCCTTGCCCCCAAATCAAACGTTTGGAGGTGAGAACAAGTGGCCCCATTTGAAGAGAACACAGTTAGAATTACTCTAAACTTTGTTTTAGAGTCTTCCAAACTCTTTAGTCCACTATTTTTAAAAAGGAAATGTGTATACACCATAAGAAGACACATCTAACAGTTGTAAAGTTGCCATTCTTAAATAAGGAGTATTTCTTGAGGTACTTTTGAAAATAATTTCTCACAGAAAAAACCCAAAAAAAACCTCCTGTGGAGAAGTGGCAGTTGAGTAAACACTTCATGTGAGCAGGTGGAAGCAAAAAAGCTATCCTGTCAAAGGTTCACAGGCACCCAATACTCAAACCAGAAAATTGCAAAGCAGCATGAAAACGGCGGAACTGCAGTTTTATTGTGCCTGAAATCCTAAAGTTAACCTGCCTGTGACCTTTTTTGATTATGGTCTTATAGCCTTCCTTTTCTACCCATAGAGCTGAAAACTGAAGACTGTGAAAATACAGAAAATTCTTGGATCTGTCTGCTTTTGAAATTGGTTTTGAAATTCTTTCAAAAATAAAAGTTATTTTTCAGAGCATTCATTATTTTGAACACACACACCCCCACACAAAACTTCTGTCTGCCTAGATCTAGTCTGATACCAAGGCCTCCTGAAATGTTTTTTAATTAAATTTGAAATTTTAGTGTAGACAAATGATCTTTATAGATGAATTTTTTTTTCAGTGATTTGAATTGTCAACATTTGACAGCAATTACTTTTCAGGTTAGAGCCTTATGGAGGCCTAGCTTTCACTCTCCCTCTAAATACACTTTTTATACTAGTTTACAGTCCTAAAACACATATAATTCTCAATTTTTTTTTTTTTTTTTTTTTGCAGTATGCGGGCCTCTCACTGTTGTGGCCTCTCCCGTTGCGGAGCACAGGCTCCGGATGCGCAGGCTCAGCGGCCATGGCTCACGGGCCCAGCTGCTCCGCGGCATGTGGGATCCTCCTGGACCGGGGCACGAACCCGTGTCCCCTGCATCGGCAGGCGGACTCTCAACCACTGCGCCACCAGGGAAGCCCTAATTCTTAATTTTGAGATGCTGTTTTTATAGTAATAGTTATGGCTCCATTATTTTAATTTTTTCAATATGAAAAAGGCAAGATTTGGGGGCACACTTACTAAGTGCTCTAAATTATAAAGTCACTAATATGCTTTTTAATACAGAGAAACATTTAGAATTATCAAATACAGAAAATAGGTATATACTCTAGCTTTTGTTTGATACTTTGCATAATTGTGTTAAAAATCTTACTTTTATAGAGTATTGAAAGACAGGGGGGGAAGTAATGACATAATGTTTAATGAAAAGATCAAGACAGCTTCTCAGTGATTCTAATTCTTAACAAGCTTCTTCCTACTGCCCTCCACCACTCAACCTGAACAAAGTAGTAAGGGTTAGGGTTAGGGTACTTAAAAAGCTTTATACATTTCAACACTGCTTATTGTTTTGTGTTTTTCTTTAATGCTACAAAACTAACAAAAAAGAGAACTTCCTTATCTTGGTAAAATAGAGTATGATTCAGCCATAAAAAAGAAGGAAATCCTGCCTTTTGTGACAACATGGATGGAATTTGCAGACATTATACTAGGTGAAATAAGTCAGACAGAGAAAGACAGATACTGTATGTTGTCAGTTATATGTGGAATCTGAAAATGTCTGAATTGAATTGAGACATTGAGAGTAGAATGATGGTCACCAAGGACTTGGGGGTTGGGAAAATGGAGACACATTTCTCAAATAATACAAATTTCCAGCTATAAGATAAATAAGTTCTGGGGAATCTAAAGTACAGCATGGTGATCATAATTAACAATATTATATTAAATACGTGAAAGTTGTTAAGATAATAGATCTTAAATGTTATCAACAAAAAAAGTGGTAATCATGTGAGGGGATAGAAGTACTAACTAACTTTATTGTGGTAATTATTTCACAATATATACATGTATCAAATCATTATGGTGTACACCTTAAACTTACATATGTTATATGTCAATAATATCTTAATAAAGCTGGAGAAAAACTCCCTGTGGAATCTCTTCTCTTTAGTCCTCTTTCCTTCCAATTGGAGGCAATGTCTGGACCATGGCACAAGGAGGACAAGCCAAACTGGTAGTATTGCTGAGTTGAGGTGGCAGAGATAGGTGTTCAGAACAGCAGAGACAGATAGAATTGGGGGGAAAAAAGAAGAGACTCCATAGAGAAGGAGCCCCACAAGTCTTTAGTTAAATATGTGCATGTGGAGGGTGAAACTACACAAGGCCAGGCAAAAACAAGTTCTAAGTAAAGAACAAATTACTAGAGAATTGTAAGCCAAACAATTCTCAGAGTGCACACATGGCTTGGAATTGTTCAAATTCCCTCCATTTAGAATGGAGAAACCTCACTTGAACACAAACTATAGAAGGTTCACAACCCAGCAGTAGCACTAAATTTTTCCTAGGGTAAAGGCTGGTCTAGATTTGTGCTTTAAAAGTCTTTAAAAAAAAAAAAAAAACCCTTAAAGGGATCAATCTGATCTGAATGTAACTTAACTACCACCCATAACAAAATCCAAGAGTCCTTAAAGGAAGATAACAAAATCCAGCACTCAACAAAGTAAAGCTCACAATTATTAAACAGGTGAAGATGCAAGAAAATGTGACCCATAATAATAAGAAAAATATCATACAATAGACATAGATCCAGAAATGACAAAAATGATGGAATTAACAGACAAAGATTTTAAAACAGATTTTGTAAATGTGCTGAATTTGCCCAAAGAGTTAAACAAAAATATAAACACAATGATGAGATATATGAAAGATATAAAATAGAACCAAATGGAAATTTTGAAGATGTAAAATATATATGGAAAAATATTTTCCACTCAATTTAATTAATAGGATAATTAAACGATGAACACTCCCACCTTAGGACCAGTGCACTGAATGGAACCTCCCCCTGGGGCACTTTCTCACAATTGTCCACAGGACTGATTCCCTCACCTTCTTCACATTATCACTCAAGTGTCATCATCTCAATGGAGCCTACCCAGACACCCCTATTTCAGTTTGCCACTCAAATCACCCTCCCTCTCAGCACTCTAAATCACCCTTTATCCTCATATTTTTCCTTCTGTTCCAGGACTCTATTACCTTCAAAGCATACAATTTATCAGGCTTACTCCTTACTGTGTCTCTCTCCCATTAGAATGTAAGCTCTTTAAGAGTTGGGATCAGGGCTTCCCTGGTGGCGCAGTGGTTGAGAGTCTGCCTGCCGATGCAGGGGACACGGGTTCGTGCCCCGGTCCAGGAAGATCCCACATGTCATGGAGCGGCTGGGCCCGTGAGCCATGGCCACTGAGCCTGCACGTCCGGAGCCTGTGCTCCGCAACGGGAGAGGCCACAACAGTGAGAGGCCTGCGTACTGCAAAAAACAAAAACAAAACAAAACAAAAAAGAGTTGGGATTTTGTTTGTTCCTCACTGTATCCAGAGAACTTAGAATAGTACCTGGCACCTAGTCGACATTCAGTGTACACTGGTTGTTGAATTATCTTACATCACTAGCTAAGGTCGCCATTGAAAATGTTCCTCCTGCCATGAAAAGGAGGAGAGCATTGCACCAACACTTGCACCAACACAGAAACAGAACCAGAGTAAAGCAGAGGAGGGACACATGCTAAGGGTTCAGTTCTCATCCTTCAAGTGCTGGTTCCTACAGGAGCTATTCCAATACCCTTCCTAGATATATGTTTCCTAGATATATAAATAAATACATTTTTCTTTGACTGAGTTAGATTCTAATCAACTAAGCTCCAATATAAAATAAAAATTGTTTTAAATAAAGAAAAAAACGTTAGTTTCTGCCACTTAAAACCAAGAGTTGCAACTAACTAATTCATCTGGTCTGAGGGAGAAATTGGTCTAAAAAAGAAACTGCTTACCCTCACAGGTGGACATTTTGACCTTCTTTTAAGAATATAATAAAGGAAGCACATGTATAAGACATCAAAAATGAAGTAAGATTTATGTTGTTGTGATCTTCGTGCAAAATCAATGTCCAAAAATGTGAAGGGTGTGCAATTTTACCCAACCTGCAAGCTAACAAATTATCCTGCCATGGTTGCTGGCAGAGACATGACACTCCCGGATCAGAAACAAAGGACAGTTCATTACTCACATCCATAACAGTATCTGGAATATCAGCATTTTTTTTAAGTTCCCCAAGCCCCAGTTCCCACAGAGTCAATTGACACTGACATGTATACTGGTTGTGCTACAGGAGAGAAGGGAACCCAAAATCTTATAATGGGCAGTAAGCCTGCCAGACCTTTGGTCCCAGAAAGAGACATCATTTTCTTTTATCAGATACTAAACAAACTCACCCTTTCATCCATAAGGAGATACTCTATCTTCCAAGGCTGGTCCCTACAAACATCCTTGACAAGATACTCTGAAAGAAAGGTACTCAGTGCCTCTACTCCCAAGACCTGCAGAAATGCAAGAGACCCATGGAGAATTGTGGCTCAGTAATCAATAGAGAAAGAAGTATTCAAATATTTATTGAGTGGTTAACTTTTTCCTACTATGAAGACTCTTACATTGCCCTTCTAAACTTATCATAGGTTCAGTATTTAGAGCTATTGTAAAACACAGGATTGTTTTATTTTTAAGATTGATTATTAAAGAATAGAGTTCATGTAATCATGAGCACTTGTATTTCCAGAGCACAAATAGAATATTGTCCTTCAAGGACATATCACTCCTGACCCTCAAGATGGTGGAGGAGTAAGACATGGAGATCACTTTCCTCCCCACAAATACATCAAATATACATCTAACTATGGAACAATTCCTACACACCTACTGAAAACTGGCAGAAGATCTCAGACTTCCCAAAAGGCAAGAAACTCCCCACGTACCTAGCCGTGTGGCTAACAGGGTCTTGGTGCTCTGGCCAGGTGTCAGGCCTGAGCCTCTGAGATGGGAGCCCCGAGTTTATGACATTGGACTACAAGAGACCTCCTAGCCCCATGTAATATCAATCAGTTAGAGCTCTCCCACAGATCTCCATCTCAATGCTAAGACCCAGCTCCACTCAACGCCCAGCAAGCTCTAGTGCTGGACACCCAATGCCAAACAACTAGCAAAACAGGAACATAACCCCACCCACTAGCAGAGAGGCTGTCTAAAATCATAAAAAGTTCACAGGCACCCCAAAACACAACACCAGACATGATCATGCCCACCAGAAAGACAAGGCTGTCCACCAGCCTCATCCACCAGAATACAGGCACCAGTTGTCTCCACCAGGAAGCCTACACAGCCCACTGAAGTAACCTTACCCACTGTAGGCAGACACAAAAAAATAACGGGAACTATGGACTCACAGCCTGCAAAAAGAAGACCCCAAACACAGTAAGTTAAGGAAAATGGGAAGACAGAGAAACGCACAGCAGTTGAAGGAATAAGGTAAAAACCCACCAGACCAAACAAATAAAGAGGAAATAGACAGTATACCTGAAAAAGAATTCAGAGTAATGAGAGTAAAGATGATTCAAAATCTTGGAAATAGAATGGAGAAAATACAAGAAACATTTAACAAGGACCTACAAGAACTAGAGACCAAACAAACAATGATGAACGACACAATAAAGGAAATTAAAAATTCTCTAGAGGGACTTAATAGCAGAATAACTGAGGCAGAAGAACTGATAAATGACCTGGAAGATAAAAGAGTGGAAATAACTACCACAGAGCAGAATAAAGAAAAAAGATTAAAAAGAATTGAGGATCATCTCAGAGACCTCCGGGATAACATTAAATGCAAAAACATTCGAATTATAGGGGTCCCAGAAGAAGAAGAGAAAAAGAAAGTTGAAAACTTCCCTAATTTGGGAAAGGAAATAGTCAATCAAGTCCAGGAAGCACAGAGAGTCCATACAGGATAAATCCAAGGAGAAATATGCCAAGACACATATTACTCAAACTATCAAAATTTAATACAAAGAAAAAATATTAAAAGCAGCAAGGAAAAAACAATAAATAACACATAAGGGAATCCCCATAAGTTTAACAGCTGATCTTTCAGCAGAAACTCTGCAAACCAGAAGGGAGTGGAAGGACATTATTAAAGTGATGAAAGGGAAAAACCTACAACCAAGGTTACCTAGGAAGGATCTCAGTCAGATTCAACAGAGAAATTAAAACTTTACAGAAAAACAAAAGCTAAGAGAATTCAGCACCACCAAACCAGCTTTACAACAAATGCTAAAGGAAGGTCTCTAGGCAGGAAACACAAGAGAAGGAAAAGACCTACAATAACAAACCCAAAACAATTAAGAAAATGGTAGTAGGAACATACATATTGATAATTACATTAAATGTAAATTGATTAAGTGCTCCAACCAAAAAACATAGAATGGATACAAAAATAAGACCAATATATATGTTGTCTACAAGAGACCCACTTCAGACCCAGGGACACATACAGACTGAAAGTGAGGGGATGGATAAAGATATTCGATGCAAAAGGAAAGCAAAAGAAAGCTGGAGTAACAATTCTCATATAAGACAAACAGACTTTAAAATAAAGACTATTACAAGAGACAAAGAAGGACACTACATAATGATCAAGGGATCAATCCAAGAAGAAGATATAACAATTATAAACATTTATGCACCCATCATAGGAGCACCTCAATACAAAAGGCAAATGCTAACAGCCATAAAAGGTGAAACAGACAGTAACACAATCATAGAAGGGGACTTTAACACCCCACTTTCACCAATGGACAGATAATCGAAAATGAAAATAAATAAGGAAACACAAGCTTTAAATGACTCATTAAACAAGGTGGACTTAATGGATATTTATACAACATTCCATCCAAAAACAGCACAATACACTTTCTTCTCAACTGCTCATGGAACATTTTCCAGGATAGATCATATCTTGGGTCACAAATCAAGCCTAGGTAAATTTAAGAAAATTGAAATTGTATCAGGTATCTTTTCCGACCACAACACTATAAGACTAGATGTCAATTACGGAAAAAAAAAACTGTAAAGAATACGCACATGGAGGCTAAATGATACGCTAGTAAATAACCAAGAGATCACTGAAGAAATCAAAGAGGAAATCAAAAAATACCTAGAAACAAATGACAATGAAAACATGACAACCCCAAACCTATGGGATGCAGCAAAAGCAGTTCTAAAAGAGAAGTTTATAGCAATACAATCCTACCTCAAAAAACAAGAAAAATCTCAAATAAACAACCGAACCTTACACCTAAAGCAATTAGAGAAAGAAGAACAAAAAAAAAACCAGAGTTAGCAGAAGGAAAGAAATCATAATGATCAGATCAGAAATGAATGAAAAGGAAATGAAGGAAACAATAGCAAAGATCAATAAAACTAACAGCGCGTTCTTTGAGAAGATAAACAAAATTGATAAACCATTAGCCAGACTCATCAAGAAAAAAAGGGAGAAGACTCAAATCAATAGAATTAAAAATGAAAAAGGAGAAGTAACAACTGACACTGCAGAAATACAAAGGATCATGAGAGATTACTACAAGCAGCTATATGCCAATAAAATGGACAACCTGGAGAAATGGACAAATTCTTAGAAATGTACAACCTTCTGAGACTGAACCAGAAAGAAATAGAAAATATGAACAGACCAATCACAAGCACTGAAATTGAAACTGTGATTAAAATTCTCCCACAAACAAAAGCCCAGGACCAGATGGCTTCACAGGCGAACTCTATCAAACATTTAGAGAAGAGCTAACACCTCTCCTTCTCAACCTCCTCCAAAATATAACAGAGGGAGGAACACTCCCAAACTCATTCTATGAGGCCAACATCACCCTGATACCAAAACCAGACAAAGATGTCACAAAGAAAGAAAACTACAGGCCAATATCACTGATGAAAATAGATGCAAAAATCCTCAACAAAACACTAGCAAACAGAATCCAACAGCACATTAAAAGGATCATACACCATGATCAAGTGGGGTTTATCCTGGGAATGCCAGGATTCTTCAATTTATGCAAATCAATCAATGTGATACACCATATTAACAAATTGAAAGATAAAAACGATATGAAAATCTCAATAGATGCAGAAAAAGCTTTCGACAAAATTCAACACCAATTTACGATAAAAACCCTCCAGAAAGTAGGCATAGAGGGAACTTACCTCAACATAATAAAGGTCACATATGACAAATCCACAGGCAACATCATTCTCAATGGTAAAAAACTGAAACCATTTCCACTAAGATCAGGAACAAGACAAGGTTGCCCACTCTCACTGCTATTACTCAACACAATTTTGGAAGTTTTAGCCACAGCAATCAGAGAGGAAAAAGAAATAAAAGGAATCCAAATTGGAGAAGAAGTAAAACTGTCATTGTTTGCAGATGACATGATACTATACACAGAGAATCCTAAAGATGCTACCAGAAAACTACTAGAGCTAATCAATGAATTTGGTAAAGTAGCAGAATACAAAATTAATGCACAGAAATCTCTTGCATTCCTATACAATAATGATGAAGAATCTGAAAGAGAAATTATGGAAACATTCCCATTTACCACTGCAACAAAAAGAATAAAATACCTAGGATTAAACCTACCTAAAGAGGCAAAAGACCTGTATGCAGAAAACTATAAGACACTGATGAAAGAAATCAAAGATGATACAAACAGATGGAGAGATATACCATGTTCTTGGATTGGAAGAATCAACATTGTGAAAATGTCTATACTACCCAAAGCAATCTACAGATACAATGCAATCCCTATCAAACTACGAATGGCATTTTTCACAGACCTAGAAAAAAATTTTCACAATTTGTATGGAAACACAAAAGACCCCGAATAGCCAAAGCAAGCTTGAGAAAGAAAAATGGAGTTGGAGGAACCAGGCTCCCTGACTTCAGATTATACTACAAAGCTACAGTAATCAAGACAGTATGGTACTGGCACAAAAACAGAAATATAGATCAATGGAACAGGATAGAAAGCCCAGAGATAAAACCATGCACATATTGTCACCTTATCATTGATAAAGTAGGCAAGAATATAAAATGGAGAAAAGACAGCCTCTTCAATAAGTGGTGATGTGAAAAGTGGAAAGCTACATGTAAAAGAATGAAATTAGAACACTTCCTAACACCATACACAAATGTAAACTCAAAATGGATTAAAAACCTAAATGTATGGCCAGACACTATCAAACTCTTAGTGGAAAACATAGGCAGAACACTCTATGACATAAATCACAGCAAGATCCTTTCTGACCCACCTCCTAGAGAAATGGAAATAAAAACAAAAATAAGCAAATGGGACCTAGTGAAAATTAAAAGCTTTTGCACAGCAAAGGAAACCATAAACAAGATGAAGAGACAACCCTCAGAATGGGGGAAAATATTTGCAAACAAAGCAACTGACAAAGGATTAATCTCCAAAATATCCAAGCAGCTCATGCAGCTCAATATCAAAAAAAAACAGACAACCCAGGCCAAAAGTGGGCAGAAGACCTAAATAGACATTTCTCCAAAGAAGATATACAGATTGCCAACAAACACATGAAAGGATGCTCAACATCACTAATCATTAGAGAAAGCAAATCAAAACTACAATGAGGTATCACCTCACACCAGCCAGAATGGCTATCATCAAGAAATCTACAAACTGTAAATGCTAGAGAGGATGTGGAGAAAAGGAAAGCCTCCTGCACTGCTGGTGGGAATGTAAATTGATACAGCCACTATGGAGAACAGTATGAAGGTTCCTTAAAAAACTAAAAGTAGAACTACCATACGACCCAGCAATCCCACTACTGGGCATATACCCTGAGAAACCATAATTCAAAAAAGTCATGTACCACAATGTTTATTGCAGCACTATATACAATAGCCAGGACATGGAAGCAACCTAATTGTCCAGTGACAGATGAATGGGTAAAGAAGATGTGGCACAAATATACCATTGAATATTACTCAGCCATAAAAAGAAACAAAATTGAGTTGTTTGTAGCGAGGTGGATGGACCTAAGTCTGTCATATAGAGTGACGTAAGTCAGATAGAGAAAAACAAATACTGTATGCTAACACATATATATGGAATCTTAAAAAAAAAATGGTTCTGAAGAACCTACAGACAGGACAGGAATAAAGACGCAGATGTAGAGAATGGACTTGAGGGCACAGGGAGGGAGAAGGGTAAACTGGGACGAAGTGAGAGAGTGGCATGGACATATATACACTACCAAATGTAAAACAGATAGCTAGTGGGAAGCAACCGCACAGCACAGGGAGATCAGCTTGGTGCTTTGTGACCACCTTTGGGGTGCGATAGGGAGGGTGGGAGGGAGAAGCAAGAGGGAGGGGATATGGGGATATATGTATATGTATATCTTATTCACTTTGCTATACAGCAGAAACTAACACAACATGTAAAGCAATTATACTCCAATAAAGATGTTAAAAAAAAAAGGAAAAAAAAAGGACATATCACTCCTATAACAGATTAACAGATAATGAAGGATGGGATTTTTTCTAAAAAAGGGCATCTCTCTACTAGATATTGAAAGGAGACCAATTTTATTATGTAAGTGAAGTGATTCCAAAGAAGACATGAACACTGATAGTGCCTAGACACTATTTGCCTATCAAGATGATATATAAACCCCAATAAAATTCCAATTGTTGAAACTGTGAGAAAAAAAGAATATTTCTAAGGTAGAAGCATAGGAGTGGGCAAAGATGGGAGGGAGGATTTCTATTGCTCTCTGTCATAGTCTTTTTTTTTTTTTTTTTTGATGTTGTGGGTAGGAATTTATTAATTAATCAATTTATTTTTGCTCTGTTGGGTCTTCGTTTCTGTGCGAGGGGTTTCGTTAGTTGTGGCAAGCGGGGGCCACTCTTCATCTTCGTGTGCGGGCCTCTCACTATCGCGGCCTCTCTTGTTGCAGAGCACAGGATCCAGACGCGCAGGCTCAGTAGTTGTGGCTCACGGGCCTAGTTGCTCCGAGGCATGTGAGATCCTCCCAGACTAGGGATCGAACCCATGTCCCCTGCATTAGCAGGCAGATTCTCAACCACTGCACCACCAGGGAAGCCCATAGTCTTTCTTTTAACCTGGACTTCTCTCTCTGCTTATATCACCAGAATATTAGAAAAAAATGGTTGACACAGAGAAACACAGTTGTCAGGCTTTGGGGTGACCTCTCCATTTTACTAAAATTATAACCAAAAAGTCTTACAATTACCTTAAAGAAGCACCATGATCTGCATCTACCCATCCCCTACCACTCCGGCTTCATTCCAGCCCAGCCCCAGTGACATCTTTGCTTTTCCTTGAAAACACAAGGCATATTCTTGCCTTATAGCCTTGGCGCTATTTTTACTTACGCCTGAATTGCTGTTCCCCCAGACATCTACACAGGCAACCCCCACTTCTGTAAATCTTTGAGCAAATGTTACTTTCTGGTTGAGACCCACTCTTTTTTTTTTTTTTTTTTTTTGAGACCCACTCTTACCACCCAATTTAATCGCTATTCAGTTTCCTCCCACCCTCACACTCTTGCTCCTCTTTACTGGCTATATGTTTTTCTTTTTTTTTTTAATTTTTATTTTATATTGGACTATAGTTGATTTACAATATTGTGTTAGTTTCAGGTGCACAGCAAAGTGATTTAGTTATACATATACATATATCTGTTCTTTTTCAAATTCTTTTCCCATTTAGATTATTACAGTGTATTGAGCAGAGTTCCCTGTGCTATACAGTATGTCCTTGTTGGTTATCTATTTTATTTTATTTTTTTAAATTTATTTATTTATTTTTGGCTGCGTTGGGTCTTCGTTACTGTGTGTGGGCTTGCTCTCGTTGTGGTGACTGGGGACTACTCTTTGTTGCGGTGCGCGGGCTTCTCATTGCAGTGGCTTCTCTTGTAGTAGAGCACGGGCTCTAGGCATGCAAGCTTCAGTAGTTGTGGCACACAGGCTCAGTAGTTGTGGCTCGTGGGCTCTAGAGCGCAGGCTCGGTAGTTTTGGCACACGGGCTTAGTTGCTCCGCAGCATGTAGGATATTCCCAGATCTGGGCTCGAACCCATGTCCCCTGCATTGGCAGGCAGATTCTTAACGCACTGTGCCACCAGGGAAGTCCCTGGTTATTTATTTTAAATATAGTAATGTGTATATGTCAATTCCAAACTCCCAATTTTTTCTTTCTTTTTCCATAGTACTTATCACCTTCTAATATGCCATATAATTTATTATTTTAATGTATGTATTGTTGGCTTTCTGTCTCCTCTCATTATGATATAAGCTACATAAGGACAGGAATCTTTTCTGTTTTGTTTTGTTCATTAGTGTACTTCAAGCGTCTAGACTACGTCTACTACATAGTGAGCACTCAAATTTACTGAATGATGAAGAGATGAATGTAGTTTCATTCATTAGCTTTGCACCCGATTCACTGGACAGTTTCATGAATTAAATGGGATTATGTATTTAAGGCATAGAGCACACTGTCTGGCATAGAATAAAAATGCACTGTTAGCCACAAACATAAAAAAATAAGCAAATTTGAATCCTAATGTAAAAGAGTGCCAAATTCCATCCAGGACAAAACATTTCCAGATCTCTCTCCTGAGTTGTAACTGAGAGCTCAGAGCCTCCAAATTGTGCAAGACATTTTTTCCCAAAGGTATTACCATGCTACAACTTATAGACCTGAATTTTACAATGTTCTAACTTACCATTTCTTCTCTGAAAGAATTTTGTGTCATCTGCAAACTTGGAGATCTCATCATTCATTTATTTTTCTTCCAGATCATTAAAAGGAAAAAAATCTTAAATAAGCCATCCCAACACTAATTCCTAGAGTTTGATTATTTTCACTTATCCTTATAGAAAAGTAATCATTTATTACTTTTTCTTGTTCAGTTCACAGACAGACAATCTTGGAATTCAGTCCTGCTAAGGACTGTCCCTAACTTCTGGCCTTTCTAGGGAAAGAGGCAGGTTTGGGACAAGATTTCAAACTCATTTCTGCTTCACCCTTTATAAGCCTGAGCTTCCTATAGATAACAGGGGACCTCAGAATAACATACCAGTAGACTTTGGCCCCCTGGGGTAGTTAATGAGCTTGTAAAGCACTCTAAGAACTTGAATCATGTCCTAGACATGCAGTGCTCTAAAAAACACTAATGCAATAGAACATAATTTGAAAACAGTTATAGAAACAATAAATGTAAAAATAGCATGCTCTGAATTGACTATAGGAATGCTAAAAGAATGCAGGATAAAGAACCAAAAGAAAACATGAACTATAAGGAAGGATTAGCCCCCTGTCCTTTAGTTCTGCAGAGGTAGTTGTGGGCCCTTGAATTCTCCCCCATTTTTAGTCAAGACACTAACACAAAATAGATTCATCTGAAAGAGACAATGTATTGAAATGAGACAGACATATCTTATGGAAGCCAAGGGTAATGGGGCCTCTTGAAGGGCTGAAACCAATAACTGGAAAGCTTTCAGAAGCCAAGAAAGTGTTTGTTCTCTCAGTCTCTCATCTCTCTTTACACCCATGTTATTATTTCCTCTGTGCCTCCTAGCTGCCCCTACTTCTCAGTAGGCAAAGATGGCTGCCCTGAGCTTCCTGGTTTACATCATCTCACTTTCAGCTACTGCAGAAACTAACACGCTGCCTATGAATCCAGGGGTCAAACTCCTGTGACAGAGAATTGAAGTGTCCCAGCCTGGGTTCGGTGTATTAATCTTCCCTCCCTTCCCCTCATCTGCCTCTTCCAATCCACCGTGGCCCAATCAAACCTGGCTGATTTGAGGAGGATGTCAGCATACTTCTGACGGTATGTAATGGTGTTGACTTCTGAGAGATTAGGGCTACTGGAAGCCATACAATTATTCAGAAGTTTTCTACTCCTCCATCCTCACCCCAAACCTGAAGGACTCTGTGGTCCTTTGAACTCTTTCCCCATGAGCTCTCTTGAAGGCCTCATCGTGGGAAGGAAGGATGGCTGTTTTCAAGTCCTGAGTTAGGATTTCCACAGCTCCTTCTTCCAAATTCTTAGCTACACTCTGCCCATATTATAGCTGGGTCTTATTCATACCCTGAACCTCTTGCCTCAAGTTGTGGCATTGAAGGAGGCTGGCACTATTTCCCTTTTCTCTAGCTTGTAGAGAAAATTTCAAGTAAAAAAGACAGGGACTATACCAGCCACAGAGTATACAAAAGGACTAAAATATGGTCACTCCCCTTCATTAGGAGAGGGAAGAAAATAAGAACCAAAAAATTGCAAAACAATGTAAAAAGCACGATCATGGTGGGAAACCTGACAGCACAAAAGAGGGAAGCACCAAATCATGCTAAAACTCTTATTTTAAAAAGCCATTATCCTTAGAAAGCAGCAAAAGGAAAGCAGCAGTTGTTGGTATTTTGTAGATAAAATATAAAAAGGTTCAAACGAGCAAAATTAAATGTAATTAAATAAAATGGCTTCTTTAGAATGTGACTTCTGACTACAAGATTGAATTTTCTCTTTGCATATTAAAGAACCCTGTGGAAAAGAAAACAATTAAGACTTAGCCTTGTAAAGCACATGAGTGTTAGTATCCTTTCCCATTTTAAACTGATAGATGATTTTGGGTTCATTTAACAAAGAAGTTTAAGGATACATCTTTTGAATGAGTTAAGTGTAAATTAACTCATGTTTCTCAATAATTTTGTTCATAAAATAATTTAGTTTTGTCAGGGTATTGCTAATTTAAACAAGATGACCTACTTTGCACATGACATTCTTGCACTGCAAGGAGATTCTTGGCTAACAGCATCATAATTTCCAAAGGATAGTCCAGAAAACACACACAGAGTACTGACATTATCATAACAAGCTCCACAGCCATCACTCACCAAGACCATCCTGGTACCCCCACCATTTCATTCAGAAAATAGCCTCTGGAAGGAAAAAAAGAAGGAGTGATGGGGTTGAGGGGGTAGTTGGAACAAATTGCAAAAGACTGAACATTTATGTTTCTCAGAATCACCACTTCTCCTTTGTAGGTCTAATCGAAGTCTTAATTTATTGTATTATCTTTGCTTTTATGTTGTCTTGGGTGAGACTCATTTCCATCTTTCCCTTTGAGTCATGTGGGAATGATGACAACACAGTATTGAGTCATACAGTCAAGAGAGGAAAAAAGCTGTCCCTGATTATCATTTTTCCAGATGCCACAGTGGAGTTAAAGTAGCAGGGGTAATAAATTATAGGGGCAGACACTTTCTTAACAGCAATGGCAAGGTTAAACAGAGAAAATCAATGGACAGCTGTGTACCAAGTGTTTACGGTATGTGATACACAGTACAGGGTTACAAAATATATTCCTGTCTTCAAGATATTGGCAAACCAGTTCCAAAGACAAGCCATAGACATATAAAAATTTACAAACTAAAACCTTGGTTAGGTCCACCAGTGGGTAGTAAGGAAAGAATTTATTGAAGGTATAATAGAGATTTAAATTAGTATGATACATCAGTATACAGAATTTTTGTTTACATAGTTCATTTAATCCTGACAATCAATTTGAAAAACTGGTCTTGTTATCTCTGTTTTACAGATGAGTATCCAACAGCTCAGCAAATTCAAATGTTACTTTCTCACAGTCACAATAATAAGACAACCCCCCCCCCAATATTTTTGCTCTTACAAAGTTATCACACTATGTTTAGATAGAGCTAGATACCAAAAACCAGATACTGATACTGAAGACCAGATGAGGCCATGGGTTGGCCTATCTCTCTTGATGGGTAAGGGCACTGCCAGAGTTAAGCAACTGGAAAAGAAGCAGGACTCCAGACAAGAGCCCAGAACTCTAGCTTTTGGCCCACAGAAGTAAGAACTTTTATTCCTTTGGGCCTCACAGGCTTCATCTTATTCTTCAAGGATGATGGAGACTCCTGATAACTGGTATAGAACATGCCCACCACAAAGTGGCTGGAAAGGAGCTCAGATAGGACACAGTCAGCTAGACTGAGAGAGTCAACATTTTATAAGCCTTACCATCTCAGTTCATGCTATTCTCTGGGTTTGTTTGTTTTCCACTTTTCACCTTTCCCCAATCCCAACCTGTATGTTGTTCCTCTTTCAGTGGAATTACAGAGAACAAAGGTGTCACATATTCACACCTGTATCCTTGAGTCATTCATGGTGATAAAGGTGGTGGTGGGATCAGGTGAAGGTGGGTTTTAGCCAAATCTACCTACTGTTCTCAAAGTGAAAATCTCTTTCTCTGTCTATAACTGTGGAGTTGTTGAGGTAATTTTCTTAGGGAAGGCAGTTGTTTCCTCACTGCCAGATAGGTTAGCAAGTAACAAGGTAAGAATATCATTCCTTAGTCTTCTGCTGTTTAACAACTCTGTTCTTTGTGCTGCCACACCCAACTGAATACAGAGAGGAACAGCAGGTAACAGTGCTTTTCATGAGGTAGGGACATAACTAGTTAGTTAACACTCCTCATGAAAACCAGTAGAGAATTTTGATCCATAGAATAAAATCTGTGTGGATGTAGCAAGAAAAAAATTACAATGTTGAGAAGCCATAAGACACCCAAGAAGGTGAATTTCAAGATGGCAGGAGTCAGAAGTGTTGATTGATGAATTTACCCATGGCTCCTATTTTCAGTATCTTTTTAAGTCTCTTTTGTGTCTCTCATTCTTATCTCTTCAATTAGAAGAAGACCCTGGAGACGAAAACTCCCCACCACTCGACCACTACATCCATTTGTTACTTGGTATATGGTGTGATTATAAATAGAGACATTCTACAAGTTGCCTGCACACATCAAGTCTTTACTTCACAGCCACAGCTATATACCATTCATCGTTTTAAACTAAGAATGCTAATGCAGTCCCCTGTGTCCTCAGTCCTTTCAAGAAGTCTTGCAACTTCTGTGCTTGAAAAGACTAATCTTTAAAGACGAAAAGAGAAAGGTTTGCCTCTATCAATATAGCACTGAAAATTCAGTTTTAAATTTGTCAGGGTCGTAGCAGTTGATTTGCTCTTTAACAAATGTGACAGGAACAGACATATTGCACAGTTTGAAACCAATGACTAATATGAAATTTTGGTATGCAAGGTGTCACTTCACAGTAGCAGAAATATTTGAGGTTGAACCTACCTAAAATACACTAATAAAAACCACAGTAGTTTACTCAAAGACGTTTGTTTCCCACAACTGATCCATAAGTAGCTCTGCTTTGTTTCTCCAGATAAAAAAGACTGAAAAATAAAACAAAAAACAAATAAAAAAATAAGATTAAATGACCTATTTTGAAAGAAGAATTTAGGTTTTGAAATTACAAGATGATTTTTTTCTTGTGCTTCATAAACTGGTTCTAAGGGAAATTCCAAGAAAGTGACTTTAAATTCTGTGAGCAAAAGAAGCATCAGTACAGGAAGCGTCTAGTCTTCCAAGGTGACTATTTACCAGCTTGTTTTTATAGGTTTTGAAAGGTCTGTTTAAAACATTAATTTTGCTATTTAAAAGTTATACATACCCATCATTCAGATAGAATATAGTCAAACGTTTCAACACTAAAAGATTAGCTTTATTAGCTTCAAAGCAATACAATTTTAGAATATGTACCAAAAGGTTATCAATTTTTATCTTGGGGTGTAGGATAGAGTGAAATTATTGTGATTTCTGTTTCCTTTGTGGCTTTACGTATTGTCCACATTTCTACATTGAGCATGTATTTCTCTCATAATCAGAAAAAAATAAGAATTGTTTTTGAAATAAGCTTATTCATATTGTATTCTAGGGATGTAAAGCAGTACCATCATTCTTTCTGAGAAAACCAAAATGTCCTCTCAGAAGGAAAAAATAAGGTTTCTATAAAAATTATAAAACCAGACCCTGGCTGACACCCTGTTGAAAGAATTTTGAGTGTCTTTTATGATTCAAAACATTAATTCAGCATATTTCAATTTTATCTGCTCTGGGTGGCACATTACTTTCCTCTCATTGACTTCCAGAGTGTTCTGTGTGTGGACCAACTATCCAGGGAATGGAATTAAACCTGGCCCATCAGGACTCAGCATTGTGTCATGGTTCTCTTCATCATTTGCCTAGCATAGAATTCTTTTTAGCCAGGAAAGCACTTGTTTATTAAATTTCCCATAAGAAGTTCCTGGGTTTAAATGAAGGAGGACCTCATTTCAAGAAAAAGCACACAGGGGGTTTCATAACACAAAGCATTTGAGAAAACAGTCAGAAAGGTTTTATCCATCCATTTACTTCTCTCATTCAGAGTAATGTTATTTGCCCAACTTGGGACATGAGCAAGCCTTTTCTTTGTTGTTGTTTTTTAAGGTTCTTTTCAAATGGGTATCCATTAAAAATCATTCTATATGTTTTTAATGTGATTACAAACCCAACTTTTCCACTACCTTGAAGACTTTCCTCTTTATTCCTCTTAACATTCGCTCTGCTGGTTTAGATAACAATATAAAACCTGACATAAATGTCATATATTGATGAATGAAAGTTAAATTATTCTGATTTTCATAGTTTTCCTCCAGCTCCATAAGGAACTATTATCAGGGAATCAACGTGCGCTATTTCTCTAAATATATGATTCAATATTTTACCCTCTAACATATATTGTATTATCAGTAGGACACTAGACTAGACATGAAAATCTGATTTTGCCAGTGGATATTAATTTAGTAACAAAGCAAAAGTAAAATACGTATTTTCCCATGTGGTTCTTTATTAGACAACAGCTACTGAGCTTTACCTGACAATATGTTTTAAGAATAAATCACTTTCATTTTATTTTTGTTCTGTACATAGACATCAACCTCCATCTAAACAGCAAGTGTGAGATGGTATCAGTGAAGAAAGTATTAGCAGCCTGGAATGTCTTTCATTATGTGAAAATGTCAAGCTCATCTCACTTCACTAGATTTCTATTCATGGATATTGTTATCTAGGTGTAAATATCTGTATGCAAATAAATGAGGAAAATATAAGAAATATACATCCACTGTGGTACCATTTTCTTATGAAAGTGTTCATAAAATTTAAGAAGACAGAATTCCTAGAAATCATTCCTTTGCCTTAGTTGGAGTGCTCAAGGTTCTGATGTTTTTGTTTTTGTTTTCTTAATTCATAGCATCACTGGTTTTAGAAACAATTTCCTAGTCACTAGGAGAAGAGGGGCCAAAAGACCTAACCAAGCCACTTGCTAGGAGCCTTGTGCTTCTCTGGGTGAGATACACTCACACTGACAGCAGAACCACCTTGTGGTCAGAGTCTATGAGAAGGGCCCTGTCTTGTCCTCCAGGCCAACCCAGAAACAGAAGATGCCCCAGTTGGCCCTGAAGAGGTTAGCCAGTTACTAAGTTCAGACCCATCTGTTTGAGAAAGGATTAGCAGAAAGCATGTTAACATTCTAGGGGTTTGTAACCTACCTTCCACACCCTCAATCTACCTCTCTGCTTTACAGGAAGTCCTGTCCTTGGAGTTATAGGGACCCTGTCAAGCAGACGATGTTACACATGGGCACACTAGAGCCAACTAACAGCAAGGCATCAGGCAATAGGAAACTACTGCAGTTTCACAACATACATTAAAAACAGTATTTTTTGCTGGAGCGTGGAGAAAAGGGATCCCTCCTATGCTGTTGGCGGGAAGGTAAATTGGTACAGCCACTATGGGAAACAGTATGGAGGTTCCTCAAAAAACTAAAAATAGAGTTGCCATGTGATCCAGCAATCCCACTCCTGGGCATATACCCAGACAAAAGTATAATTTGAAAAGATACATGCACCCCTATGTTCATAGCAGCATTATTTACAATAACCAAGACATGGAAACAACCTAAATGTCCATCGACAGATGAATGAATAAAGAAGATGTGGTATAGACATACAATGGAATATTACTCAGCCATAAAAAAGAATAAAACAATGTCATTTGCAGCAACATGGATGGACTTAGAGATTATCATACTAAGCAAAGTTAAGTCAGAAGGAGAAAGACAAATACCATATGATATCAATTATGTGTAATATAAAATATGACACAAATGAACCTATTTATGAAACAGAAACAGACTCATAGACATAGAGAACAGACTTGTGGTTGCCAAGGGGGAGTAGGAGTGGGGGAGGGAAGGATTGGGAGTTTGAGATTAGCAGATGGAAACTAGTATATATAGGATAGATAAACAACAAGGTCCTACTGTATAGCACAGGGAACTATGTTCAATATGCTGTGATGAACTGTAATAGAAAAGAATATGAAAAAGAATGTATATATATGTATAGCTGAGTCATTTTGCTGTACAGCAGAAATTAACACAACATTGTAAATCAACTATACTTCAAAAACTAAGCTTTTTAAAAACTATATTTTTATGTTCTCTCTTCTCTGGCTCTTTATCAAGGGATCCAAAATATCACTCTCTTTCTGTTCATATATTTTTAAAGTAGTTTATCATTATTATACTACTATTTTGTAGGTATAACAAAAAGGAAGAAATGTACATGGATTCATATCTCTTAGTTCTTCAAATAAAAAGACTTTTTTTTAAAAAAGGAAAGAAAATTTCCAAAGCATTTTTAGTTCTTGAAGAAATTTATAACAGAATGAGTGGTACAATAATCACTTTATTGAGAACATCTACAATGTTAAGAATTTGCTTTTATTTTCTGTGGATAAGATCTATTATGTTATGAAATTGCTTCCAGAAGAAATTCATTAATTATGAAATTGCTTTCCAAAAGAGATTGGATTTATACAGATTTACTCTGCAATTTAGGGGTTATCTCTACTTCACATATTCTTATGAAAATTGTTTGATAATGTTTTTTGTTTTGTTTTGTTTTGCAGAATATGCAGTCAAAACCTCTCTATTCTGTCCCACCAAAAACTACTTCTAATTTCAGCTAATGAGGATGCTGTACCAATTATTTGCAACAGCTTCTTACTTGCTATTAACTAAATCTTGATTCTTTTTTGGTTCGCATTTTAATGTTATTTTCGGTACATTACAATTTCAGAAAATTAATGTGGACAATAAAGTTATAAAAGCAACCAGCTTTCCTTTCTCCTGGACACATTTGTAATTGGTTTGGCCCAGGCCACAATTATTCTATAACCAAAATGCATCAAATGCCTACAAAGTGTCAAGCACTATGCTAGGTCCTGAGAAACTAATGGTATGACTAAGAAGAATATTATCTCTAGTCTACCTGTGCTCTAACAAAAATAACTGCTATTCAACCAATAAGAACCAAAAATAATGAGTTCTATGAAGAAATGCATAATACTATGGTATCCCATGAGGGAGAATTAATATCAACTGGGGTTTTAGGAAAGGTTCTCTGGAGAAAATTATATTAAACTAAGACCAAATGGCAGTTGTCTTCCAATATTTATTTTCTCCTTATTCCAATTAATAGAACTTTACCTGGATATATAGAGACTCAGAATGAAGACTCCTTGCTTTCTTCACAGCTAAATGACTAATTTCTGGCAAATGAAATATGAATAGAACAATGTATTGGGGTTTGTACCCTTAGAGGGAAAGTACATGACCTCATTTTTAATCACTTTCTGCTGGGGGAATATGATCATGATGATAAGACATCTTGGAGAATGTGAGTAAAACAAACTATGGGGATAGGAGAGTAAAAAGAAAAGAGTATGGGCCTCTGATGATATTCACAGCATAGCAGCCGTACGAACTTAGATATAAAATTCAATTTTGTTTAAATTACTGTTACTTTTGTTCTCTGTGACATACAGTTGGACATATATCTTAATACTTTCTTGAAAAAAGAGGCTAAGTAATCCAGAGGTAGAAGAGGAGGACAGCCTTCTAGACAAGTGGATAATTGTGCACAACCCATTCAAGGAACTGAAATTGCTCAATATGACTGGTATAGGAAGAGGAAGGGGTGGATTTGTCAAGATGAAGCTACAGAGGTGCTACAGTAGATTGTTGTAAGAATGACCCTCAGTTTGTTTGTGCCTCTGGGTACTCACTCTCAGCCTGACCATGTGATTTGCTTTGGACAATTGAACAGTCTCAAATTGGACACTGTTAGCAGAGCCCTGCAAAGTGCCTATGTGCTGGGTTTTGCTCTCATGCTGCTCTTTTGAACCCTGAGACCACCACTTGGGCCAAGCCTGGGCTAGCCTACTGGAGGATGAGACCACGTGGAGCAGATATGTGCTGTTCCAGCTGAGCCCCCTGAGACCAACCAGCCTGCAATGGTTGGACATACAAGTGAAGCTGTCCCAGACTAACTAGCCCCAGCAAAGCTGCCAGATGACCTCAGCAATCTATCAGAACAGCCCATTTGAGAAATGCCTAGCAGACCTACAGAATTATAAGTAAATAAATGATTGTTGTAAGCAGCTACATTTTGAGATAACTTGTTACACAGCAAAAGCTAACTGATAAAAGTAGACAGCACAGATTACATGGGATTTTATGGTTATTATTCATTCATCCAATATTTATTGAGCACTATGTACCAGGCAGTGTGCTAAGTAGGCACTGGAGATGCAGCTGTGGACAAGACATAAGGTCTCTGCCCTCATGGAGCTTACCTTCTTATTGGCCATACTAAGAAATTTGATTCATCATACGGACAATTTAAAAAACTATTAAAAGTCTTTAAAGCAAGGGATCAATTTATGCTATTTGCATTTTTAAAAGATCGTTCTAGTTACAATGTGGAGGGTGGGTTGGAAGGGGTAAGTATGAAGACTGAAAGATAAGATAGGAGGTTGATGCAACAGTCCAGGTGAGGAATAATTGTGACATAGACTAAGGTCGTATTGGTGGACATAGAATAGAGATTAGTTAATTAAGATTTAGAAAGCACACGGTTTGCTAACTGATTAAAACTATGGAATGAGGAAAAAGGAGGATCAAGGATAACTCATTTTCTAACTTGAGCAAGTCATCAATAAATAAAAGTGCCATTTATTGAGGTACAGAACATGGAAAGCAGAGAAGGTTTATGGAATAAAGATTGTGACATAAGATTTAAAGAAGTAGAATTTGAAATGCTCATGAAATATTAAAGTAGAAATATCAAAAAGGTAGATATATGATTCTGGAGCTCCATGAAATTCTGGTCTGCATATATAAATTTGCAATTATTTTAATTTCTGTTAAAGCCACGTAGAAGTAGAGGACATTGCCTAGAGAAGGAACAGTGTAAATGAAGAGAAAGGAGGACCTTGGACAGAATTTGGAGGAATGATAACACTTAATGGTTTATTAGAGAAGGAGAATCTAGCTAAAAAGATTAAGAAGAAACAGCAAGAAAACTTTTATATATAGAATGGATAAATAACCTGGTTCTACTGTATAGCACAGGGAACTATATTCAATATCCTTTGACAAACCATAATGGAAAAGAATATAAAAAAGAATATATATATATATATATATATATATATGTAGCAAAATCACTTTGTTGTAAAGCAGTAATTAACACAACACTATAAATCAACTATACTTCAATTTAAAAAAAGAAGAAGAAACACCAAGGAAAATGGGAACCTGGGATGTGTCTTCACATGAAAAAAGGGGAAAAAGAATTTTTTATTGAAGTGTAGTTGATTTACAATACTGTGTTAGTTTCAGGTGTACAGCAAAGGTTAGGTTAGGCATATATAAATATATTTTTTGTATTCTTTTCCATTATAGTTATTACAAGATATTGAATATAGTTCCCAGTGCTATACAGTAGAACCTTGTTGTTTACCTATTTTATAAATAGTAGTTTGTATCTGCTAATCCCAAATCCCTAATTTATCCCTCCCCCACATGCTTTCCCCTTCAGTAACCATAAGTCTGTTCTCTATGTCTGTGAGTCTGTTTCTATCTTGTAAATAAGTTCATTTATATCATGTTTTAGATTCCACATATAAGTGATATCATATGATATTTGTCTTTCTCTGTCAGACTTACTTCACTTAGTATGATAATCTCTAGGTCCATCCATGTTGTTGCAAATGGCATTATTTTTTCCTTTTTATGGCTGAGTGATATTCCATATATATTGTGTATATATACCACATCTTCTTTATCCATTCATCTGTTGATGAACATTTAGGTTGCTTCCACGTCTTGGCTATTGTAAAAAGAATGCTGCTATGAACATTGGGGTGCATGTATCTTTTTGAATTAGAGTTTTCTCCAGATATATGCCCAGGAGTGGAATTGCTGGATTATATAGTAATTCTATTTTTAGTTTTTTAATGAGCCTCCATACTGTTTTCCAGAGTGGCTTCACCAATTTACATTCCCACCAGTAGTGTAGGAGGGTACCCTGGGAAAAGAATATTTTAAGAAAAGAATGGTCAACTCTATTGAATGTTGCTGAAGATGGAAAAGCATTTTTCGGATATACTAACTGGGAGACCACTGGTGAGATGAGAAGAACCCCTGAGGAGAACTGGAGTTGGAAGTCAGAATGGAACGGGTTGAGAAGCCAGTGGAAAATAAGGTCAAAGTGACAGCTAGTGTGCACAACTCTGTCAAGAAGCCAGGCGGTAAAGATGACAAAAATAAGCACATGACTACATAGGGGAACATGGGACTAAGGAATAGGTTAAACATTTGCATACTTGAATATTAATAAGAAGGAGCTGGTAAAGATGAAGACGTTGAAACTACAGGTTAAATAAAAGAGGGATGAAATTCAGGTGGAGGATATGACATTTTATAGGAGTCAGATGTTTTGTCTGGTGACAGTGGGGGAGAAAGGAAAGGATGGATGCAGATGCAGGAAGATTTGTAAATTTGGTGGAGGTTGAGGGAAATCCCACATGATGGTTTCTCTTTTCATGTAAGTTCATATGCTGATAATAAAGAGGTAGAGGAGGAGGGCCTTGAAGATTTAAGGAGAGTGAAGAAAGTTTAGAACAGCTTTTGTGGTAAGTAGGAAAGCAAGCTGAGTTGAAAAACATGGTAAGATTGCTGAGCACTGTGGAGAGCCAAGTGACATGTGTGAGCATGAATTTACAGTAGTGCCATTTGAGTTTAGACTCAGTGGGAAAAATCACTGGGTTTATCTGGAGTTGGAGGCTTTCCAGGTAAATGCAGCCAACGGGCGAAGGATCAAGGGAGTTAGGATATTAGCAGGACAGTAATTGAAATATGGAAGCAAGGAATCTAATCTAAGGAGGGCAGTGGGAGGCGTGAAAACTAGAAGAGATGCATATCAGGACCAAGAAAAGAGATCAATGGCCTGGAGATCAAATGAGGTAGAAGAACAGTCATGGCCTAGATAGCAAAGCAGGAAGTGTTGATAGGTAGGATGAGGAGACAGACAGACTTTAGGGTGGTCGCCAGGATGCCTACCTCCTGGTGTTCATACCTTCATGTGATCCTCTTCCTTGAGTGCAGGCAGGACCTGTGACTTGCTTCTAACCAACAGAATACAGCACAGGTGATGGGATGAACCTGATTACATGTATGTGATTACAGTACACAAGATTGTAATGGCCATCTTGAGAAGGCATTCTCTTTCCCTTGATGGCTCTGAAGAAACAGCTGCCATGTAGTGAGATGACCTATGTCAAGGGTCATGTGATAAGCAAATGAAGAGGACCTCTGGCCAGCAGTCAACAAGAAACTGAGGATTTCAGTCCAACAAGTTGTAAGAAACTGAAAGCTGCCAGCAACCACTTGAGCTAGAAAGTGGCTCCTTCCTCAGTTTTGCCTTAGTTGAGACTGGAGCCTGGTCAACACCTTCATAGCAGCAATGAGACACCCTGAAGTTGAGCCTGATGTCTTAACTCATAGAAACTGAGATAATAAATGTGTTCTGTTCTAAGCTGCTAAATTTGTGATGATATTATTACAAAGCATAAATAATTAATAGAGAGGAGGTGGTCAAAGAGGAACGTCAGACCAGAGGTGATGACAAGCACAGGAAGTTATCTCAGGAGGAAGTGAAAGGGGTGGCATGAAGGAAGGGGTTAGCGGAAATGAGAACGATTTACAGAAACAGGTTGTGTTGTCTGTTCCACAAGGACCAAAAAGTTACATATGCGTTGAACTTCAGATTTTAAAGAAATATGATAATAGCAGATGCTGAGAACTCTTAGCAGTGCATATACAGAAAAATACAGTCTCAGACTGTTCATGCGAAGATGAGCACAGTACTGAGACATCTGTGTTTAAGATAAGACAACCATCACAGCCCAGTTCTTTTGGAAGCACCACAGTGAACTGATAAAGCATGGTCTTTGGACGCATCTGGGTTTGGACTACAGCTCTGTGATTGACTAGCTATGTAGCCATGGGAAATTTCTTCACCTCTCTGAGTTTCTGTTTCTTACATATAAAATGTATTTATTTCATTTCATTGTTGCTACAATGATGAAATGAGATTATAGATGCAAAACACTGATTGCTGCACCTGGCATAAAGTAAGGGCTCAAATATAGCTCTTTCTTATGTTTCACAGAAGAAACTTCCTTTTCACAAAAATAATTGATCAAATGGGTTCAAAGACTGGAGGAAAATGTCACATAGGCAATCAAAGAGAGGAAGTACTTAGAAGAAACTATACAAAAAATAAAAATAGACATTCATCTATATGAATAGAAGAGCACAAAAGGAATTGAGAAATCCACTATGTTCCAGCAGAGATGAAGAAAGAGGAAAATCCTAGTTTTAAAAGAAATGAGATAAGGCTGAATTACAAACTTATAGGATGTAACACTGAATTTCAGAAATATTAAATCATTCTCCCACTAGGAGATAATAAACCAATATCCATACCTCACAAGATCAATATATTTTTTTTACATTTTTATTGGAGTATAATTGCTTTACAATGGTGTGTTAGTTTCTGCTTTATAAAAAAGTGAATCAGATATACATATACATATATCCCCATATCTCTTCCCTCTTCCGTCTCCCTCCCTCCCACCCTCCCTGTCCCACCCTTCTAGCTGGTCACAAAGCACCGAGCTGATCTCCCTGTGCTATGCGACTTCTTCCCACTAGCTATCTATTTTACATTTGGTAGTGTATATATGACCATATATACACTTGAAGACCCCGTGTCTTCAAGTCCATTCTCTAGTAGGTCTGCGTCTTTATTCCCATCTTGCCCCTAGTTTCTTCATGACCTTTTTTATTCTTTTTTACATTCCATATATATAGGTGTTAGCATACAGTATTTGTTTTTCTCTTCCTGACTTACTTCACATTGTATGACAGACTCCAGGTCCATCCACCTCACTACAAATAACTCAATTTTGTTTCTTTTTATGGCTGAGTAATATTCCATTGTATGTATGTGCCACATCTTCTTTATCCATTCATCTGTCAATGGACACTTAGGTTGCTTCCATGTCCTGGCTATTGTAAATGGAACTGCAATGAACATTGTGGTACATGACTCTTTTTGAATTATGGTTTTCTCAGGGTATATGCCCAGTAGTGGGATTGCTGGGTTATATGGTAGTTCTATTTTTAGTTTTTTAAGGAACCTTCATACTGTTCTCCATAGTGGCTGTAACAATTTACATTCTCACAAACAGTGTATGAGGGTTCCATTTTCTCCACACCCTCTCCAGCTTATTGTTTGTAGATTTTTTGATGATGGCCATTCTGACTGGTGTGAGATGATATCAGATAGTAGGATTGAATTGCATTTCTCTAATGATTAATCATGTTGAGCATTCTTTCATGTGTTTGTTGTCAATCTGTATATCTTCTTTGGAGAAATGTCTATTTAGGTCTTCTGCCCATTTTTGGATTGGGTTGTCTGTTTTTTTGATATTGAGCTGCATGAGCTGCTTGTAAATTTTGTACATAAATCCTCTGTCAGTTGCATCATTTGCAAATATTTTCTCCCATTCTGAGGGTTGTCTTTTCGTCTTGTTTATGGTTTCCTTTGCTGTGCAAAAGGTTTTAAGTTTCATTAGGTCTCATTTGTTTATTTTTGTTTTTATTTCCATTTCTCTAGGAGGTGGGTCAAAAAGTATCTTGCTGTGATTTATGTCATAGATTCTTCTGCCTATGTTTTCCTCTAAGAGTTTGATAATGTCTGGCCTTACATTTAGGTCTTTAATCCATTTTGAGTTTATTTTTGTGTATAGAGTTAGGGAATGTTCTAATTTCATTCTTTTACATGTAGCACTCCAGTTTTCCCAGCACCACTTATTGAAGAGCTGTCTTTTCTCCATTGTATATTCTTGCCTCCTTTATCAGATAAGGTGACTATATGTGCATGGGTTTATCTCTGGGCTTTCTATCCTGTTCCATTGATCTATATTTCTATTTTTGCACCAGTACCATACTGTCTTGATTACTGTAGCTTTGTAGTATAGTCTGAAGTCCAGGAGCCTGATTCCTCCAGCTCCATTTTTCTTTCCCAAGATTGCTTTGGCTATTCGGAATCTTTTGTTTTTCCATAAAAATTGTGAAAGTTTTTGTTCTAATTCTGTGAATAATGCCACTGGTAGTTTGATAGGGATTACATTGAATCTGTAGACTGCTTCAGGTAGTATACTCATTTTCACAATGTTGATTCTTCCAGTCCAAGAACATAGTATATCTCTCCATCTATTTGTATCATCTTTAATTTCTTTCATCAGTGTCATATAATTTTCTGCATACAGGTCTTTTCTCTCCTTGGGTAGGTTTATTCCTAGGTATATTATTCTTTCTGTTGCAGTGGTAAATGGGAGTGTTTTCTTAATTTAATTTTCAGATTTTTCATCATTAGTGTATAGGAATGCAAGAGATTTCTGTGCGTTAATTTTGTATCCTGCAACTTTACCAAATTCATTGATTAGTTCTAGCAGTTTTCTGGTAGCATCTTTAGGATTCTTTATCTATAGTATCATGTCATTTGCAACTGTGACAGCTTTATTTCTTCTTTTCCCATTTGGATTCCTTTTATTTCTTTTTCTTCTCTGAATCCTATGGCTAAAACTTCCAAAACAATGTTGAATAATAGTGGTGAGAGTAGGCAACCTTGTCTTGTTCCTGACCTTAGTGGAAATGCTTTCAGTTTTTCACCATTGACAACGATGTTGCCTGTGGGTTTGTCATATATGGCCTTTATTATGTTGAGGTAAGTTCCCTCTATGCCTACTTTCTAGAGGATTTTATCATAAATGGTTGTTGAATTTTGTCAAAAGATTTCTCTGCATCTATTGAGATGATCATATGGTTTTTATCTTTCAGTTTGTTAATATGGTGTATCACATTGATTGATTTGCATATATTGAAGAATCCCTGCATTCCTGAGATAAAACCCACTTGATCATGGTGTATGATCCTTTTAATGTGGTGTTGGATTCTGTTTGCTAGTATTTTGAGGATTTTTGCATCTATGTTCATCAGTGATATTGGTCTGTAGTTTTCATTCTTTGTGACATCTTTGTCTGATTTTGGTATCAGGGTGATGGTGGCCTCATAAAATGAGATTGGGAGTGTTCCTCCCTCTGTATATTTTGGAAGAGTTTGAGAAGGATATGTTTCAGCTCTTCTCTAAATGTTTCATAGAATTTGCCTGTGAAGCAATCTGGTCCTGGGCTTTTGTTTCTTGGAAGATTTTTAATCACAGTTTCAATTTCAGTGCTTGTGACTGGTCTGTTCATATTTTCTATTTCTTCCTGATTCAGTCTTGGCAGGTTGTGCATTTCTAAGAATTTGTCCATTTCTTCCAGTTTGCCCATTTTATTGGCATAGAGTTGCTTGTAGTAATCTCTCATGATCCTTTGTATTTCTGCAGTGTCAGTTGTTACTTCTCCTTTTTCATTGCTAATTCTATTGATTTGAGTCTTCTCCCTTTTTTCTTGATGAGTCTGGCTAATGGTTTATCAATTTTATCTTCTCAAAGAACCAGCTGTTAGTTTTATTGATCTTTGCTACCATTTCCTTCATTTCTTTTTCATTTATTTCTGATCTGATCTTTCTGATTTCTTCCCTTCTGCTAACTTTGGGTTTTTTTTGTTCTTCTTTCTCTAATTGCTTTAGGTGTAAGGTTAGGTCGTTTATTTGAGATGTTTCTTGCTTCTTAAGGTAGGATTGTATTGCTATAAAATTCCCTCTTAGAACTGCTTTTGCTGCATCCCATAGGTTTTGGGTTGTCGTGTTTTCATTGTCATTTGTTTCTTGATATTTTTTGATTTCCTCTTTGATTTCTCCAGTGATCTCTTGGTTATTAAGTAGTGTATTGTTTAGCCTCCATGTGTTTGTATTTTTTACAGATTTCTTCCTGTAACTGATATCTAGTCTCATAGCGTTGTGGCCGGAAAAGATACTTGATATGATTTCAATTTTCTTAAATTTACCAAGGCTTGATTTGTGACCCAAGATATGCTCTATCCTGGAGAATGTTCCATGAGCATTGAGAATAAAGTGTATTGTGTTGTTTTTGGATGGAATATCCTATAAATATCAATTAAGTCCATCCTGTTTAATGTAACATTTAAGGCTTGTGTTTCCTTATTTATTTTCGTTTTGGGTGATCTGTCCATTGATGAAAGTGGGGTGTTAAAGTCCCCTGTTATGATTGTGTTACTGTTGATTTCCCCTTTTACGGCTGTTAGTGTTTGCCTTTCATAGTGAGGTGCTCCTATGTTGGGTGCGTAAATATTTACAATTGTTATATCTTCTTCTTGGATTGATCCCTTGATCATTATGTAGTGTTCTTCTTTGTTTTTTGTAATAGTCTTTGTTTTAAACTCTATTTTGTCTGATATGAGAATTGCTACTGCAGCTTTCTTTTGATTTCCATTTGCATGAAATATCTTTTTCCATCCCCTCACTTTCAGTCTGTATGTGTCCCTAGGTCTGAAGTGGGTCTGTTGTAGACAGCATATATACAGGTCTTGTTTTTGTATCCATTCAGCTAGTCTATGTCTTTTGCTTGGAGCATTTAATCCTTTTACATTTAAGGTAATTATCGATATGTATGTTCCTATTACCATTTTCTTAATTGTTTTGGGTTTGTTATTGTAGGTCTTTTCCTTCTCTTGTGTTTCCTGCCTAGAGAAGTTCCTTTAGCATTTGTTGTAAAGCTGGTTTGGTGGTGCTGAATTCTCTTAGCTTTTGCTTGTCTGTAAAGGTTTTAATTTCTCCATCTAATCTGAATGAGATCCTTGCTGGGTCGAGTAATCTTGGTTGTAGGTTTTTCCCTTTCATCACTTTAAATATGTCCTGCCAGTCCCTTCTGGCTTACAGAGATTCTACTGAAAGATCAGCTTTTAACATTATGGGGATTGCTTTTTATGTTATTTGTTGTTTTTCCCTTGCAGCTTTTAATATTTTTTCTTTGTATTTAAGTTTTGATAGTTTGATGTGTCTTGGTGTGTTTCTCCTTGGATTTACCCTGTATGGGACACACTGTGCTTCCCGGACTTGATTAACTATTTCCTTTCCCATATTAGGGAAGTTTTCAACTATAATCTCTTCAAATATTTTCTCAGTCCCTTTCTTTTTCTCTTCTTCTTCTGGGACCCCTATGTTTCTAATGTTGGTGCATTTAATATTGTCCCAGAGGTCTCTGAGACTATCCTCAATCCTTTTCATTCTTTTTCCTTTATTCTGCTGTGCAGTAGTTATTTCCACTATTTTATCTTCCAGGTCACTTATCAGTTCTTCTGCCTCATTTATTCTGCTATTGATCCCTTCTAGAGAATTTTTAATTTCCTTTATTGTGTTGTTCATCATTGTTTGTTTGCTCTTCAGTTCTTCTAGGTCCTTGTTAAATGTTTCTTGTATTTTCTCCAATTCTATATCCAAGATTTTGGATCATCTTTACTCTCATTATTCTGAATTCTTTTTCAGGTAGACTGCCTATTTCCTCTTCATTTGTTAGGTCTAGTGGATTTTTACCTTGCTCCTTCATCTGCTGTGTGTTTGTCTGTCTTCTCATTTTGCTTAACTCACGGTGTTTTGGGGTCTCCTTTTCACAGGCTGCAGGTTCGTAGTTCCCATTGTTTTTGGTGTCTGCCTCCAGTGGCTAAGGTTGGTTCAGTGGGTTGTGTAGGCTTCCTGGTGGAAAGCACTAGTGACTGTTTTCTGGTGGATGAGGCTGGATCTTGTCTTTCTGTTGGGCAGATCCACGTCTGGTGGTGTGTTTTGAGGTGTCTGTGACCTTATTATGATTTTAGGCAGGCTCTCTGCTAATGGGTGGTTTTGTGTTCCTGTCTTGCTAGTTATTTGGCATAGGGTGTTCAGCTCTGTAGCTTGCTGGTTGTTGAGTGGAGCTGGGTCTTGGTGTTGAGTTGGAGATCTCTGAGAGATTTTCACCGTTTTGTATTCCGTGGAGCTGGGAGGTCTCTTGTGGACCAATGTCCTGAACTTGGCTCTCCCACCTCAGAGGCCCAGCCCTGATGCCTGGCTGGAGTACCAAGATCCTGTCATCCACGCGGCTCAGAATAAAAAGGAGAAAAAAGAAAGAAGGAAAGAAAGAAAAAGATTAAATAAAATAAGATTAAAAGGTTATTAAAATAAAAAACAAAAAATAATTATTAAAAAAAATTTTAAGTGATTTAAAAAACGAAAGAAAGAATGAACAATCAAACCAAAAAACAAATCCACCAATGATAACAAGTACTGAAAACTATACTAAAAAAAAAAAAACAACGGACAGAAAGAACCCAAGGACAAATGGTAAAAGCAAAGCTATACAGACAAAATCACACACAGAAGCATTCGCATACACACTCACAAAAAGAAAAAGGGAAATATATATATATATCATTGCTCCCAAAGTCCACCTCCTCAATTTGGGATGATTCGTTGTCTATTCATGTATTCCACAGATGCAGGGTACATCAAGTTGTTTGTGGGGATTTAATCCGCTGCTCCTGAGACTGTACGAAGAAATTTCCCTTTCTCTTCTTTGTTTGCACAGTTCCTGGGATTCAGCTTTGGATTTGGCCCTGCCTCTGCATGTAGGACACCCTCTGGCGTCTCTTCTTTGCCCCGACAGGAGGGGGTTAAAGTAGCAGCTGATTAGGGGGCTCTGGCTCACTCAGGCCGGGGGGAGGGAGGGGTACGGATGTGGGGCGAGCCTGCAGCAGCAGAGGCCAGCGTGACATTGCACCAGCCTGAGGTGCATCGTGCATTCTCCCGGGGAGCTTGTCCATGGATCACAGGATGCTGGCAGTGGCTGGCTGCACAGGCTCCCGGGAGGGGAGGTGTGGGTGGTGACCTGTGCTCGCACACAGGCTTCTTGGTGGCTGCAGCAGCAGCCTTAGCATCTCATGCCCATCTCTGGTGTCTGCGCTGATAGCCACAGCTCACGTCCATCTCTGGAGCTCCTTTAAGTGGCGCTCTGAATCCCCTCTCCTTGCGCACCAGGAAACAAAGAGGCAAGAAAAAGTCTCTTGCCTCTTAGCCAGCTCCAGACTTTTCCTCTCCCTCCCGGCTAGCTGTGGCGCACTAGCCCCTTCAGGCTGTGTTCACGCTGCCAACCCCAGTCCTGTCCCTGCGACCTGACCTCCGAAGCCTGAGCCTCAGCTCCCAGCCCTGCTCACCCCGGCGGGTGAGCAGACAAGCCTCTCGGGCTGGTGAGTGCTGGTCCACACCGACCCTCTGTGCGGGAATCTCTCTGCTTTGCCCTCCACATCCCTGTGGCTGTGCTCTCCTCCACAGCTCTGAAGCTTACCCCCTCCACCACCTGCAGTGTCCGCCCGGGAAGGGGCTTCTAGTGTGTGGAAACCTTTCCTCCTTCACAGCTCCCTCCCACTGGCGCAGGTCCCATCCCTATTCTTTGTCTCTATTTTTTCTTTTTTCTTTTACCCTACCCAGGTACCTGGGGAGTTTCTTGCCTTTTGGGAGGTCTGAGGTCTTCTGCCAGTGTTCGGTAGATGTTCTGTAGGAGTTGTTCCACATGTAGATGTATTTCTGATGTATTTGTGGGAAGGAAGGTGATCTCCACGTCTTACTCTTCTGCCATCTTGAAGCTCTACCTCAATACATTTTTGAAAGTTTCTTTCCCTAACTGTGAGTGAAGACTTTATTTTAGGACTATCGTCCAGTGTAGTGCTGGCCTTTGGGGTGGTCTCACACACAGAACCTCTCTTTTCTGGAAGAAAATAAGAGTATTCTTTCTCAGGTGTTTGCTTATTAATCACGTTAAGTCGTTCTTTAAAGGCAATAAACAATGCACACGTGGTAATTAGGACAGAATTATTTTTCAAGGGAAAATAAATTCTGGTTTAATATGTTTTGGATTCATGCTCCCAAGAATAAACCCACAATTTTCCATCCCTTTACCAAAAAGGAAAAAAAAAATCATCTGTTTTAAAGGAAATGGAATCCTGATATTTGGGTTACTTTACACTCATAACTATCCAGATATATTTCAAGAACTAGTTGATATTTGAGAATATATTTTTCAGATGTTTTAAATAGAAAAATCATATTTTATTTAAGGTAAACAAACCAAAACAGCAAAACATTGACTCTTGTGGAACCTATGGTCTTATGAAATACAAATAAATTTTAAAGTTAAAAATCCTTCTCTTATATCCAACATTTATTCTAAATTTTTACATGTAAAAATATCAGTAATGTCTATAAATGCCCAGGTGTTCACAACTATTAATAAATGGAAATGTTTGCAGAATTTCATGCCCTTGGGCAAGAAATAAAATTTAGATATATTTCTAATAAAGAACTGAAGAATTTCTTTACAAGTAAACTATCCATTTTGAAAATAAAATGATACATGCAGTTCATGGATTTTTGAATAAGGAAGAATTTGTAGTCTCAAACCACACCACACAAATAATTTTTTAACTATATCACATTCTATCAAATCAGATATATTGTCACCTTAGATGTAATGAATTCTCTGGTCCTAAAATTTAAATGCTAAGGTTTTGTTTTAGTCTGTCAGAACATTCTTTCACAAATATCTGTCCCCTTCCAGACCAAATAACCACAAGACTACTGCAAATTCACATTTTAAATTACATGATAAAGGTTTTATAACATAGCACTTTCTCCAGGACAATTATTTATAAGATAAATAAAGTTTTAAATGTTTATTTGAAAATGTTTAAATAATCATATATTTAGGTTTGATCTAACTAGACTCATATTTTACTTGTCACTCACATTTTCAAAGAAATGTTTGCCAGATTGTCAAATTGCCAAAATTGTAAACAGCTTAGTATTTTGAAAATTAATTCTGCATCTTAATTAAGGTAGCCTGTTTTAAATAAAAAAGTCTTTGTATTTTTACATTACTCTTGAATTAAGCACATTCAGAAATAGAGCATGCTTTTATTCAATCATTAGTAAACATTCATTTGCATATGCTGTTTTGGTGGCTTAGTTGCCAAACATTCCACTAAATGATAAATAGGTACTCACTGAGGAATTAAACTTTCCTACAGGGTGGTCTTGATTTGAGTCAAAGCCAGAAAATTAATGCTTAGTTTCCAAAACACCTAACGCACACAAAAGTAATTAATTCTATAGCTGTGTGGGCTTTCAATTCTGTGAATTTATAATGTCTTCCATATTTATTAATTGTTTACATAGTTAAGGTATTATACTTTCTCACATCATTTATGTAGGGTTGAGATACAAACGAGTTAATTTACTTGATGTAATCATTAATTACTGAATCATCTCGGTTGTGATCGTTCTGTTTATGAGGTAATTTCATTATGCAGACTGTTTTCCATTATTTTATAATTAGGTACCATTTCTGCACACCCTCTAGCCCCATTAGCTCACCCTTCCAATTCCATCGAAGGGAAACGTATTAGCAAATTACACCACTGCAACTGATTCAGGTATTATAAGAAATTGGCAATTACTAAAGAAAAAAAAATCTAGCATGGACTATAAAAATAACAGTTTAAGTCACTACCATTAAATAAGACTATTTTTTCAAAATAAATCTGAATTGACAAGACTCAGTTTCATGAGACACACCTCCCCGCCTTCATGAGAAATCTACAAGAGTGACTCCTACAGCAGGGGCCCAAGGGATCTCCATCCCAGTTCAGCCCCTCTCACTGACACTAACTCCAGTCATTATGCAGATTGAAAATCAGTGTCAGGGATGTTCAATGGTGCATCAGCAGAGTCTTGGAGACTCAAGGACACATGTGAGTTGTGGGGCTGGCCGCATAAAAGAGGCTAGGCGATAGTGGCTGGTCATAGCCCCTGTAACTGTGGCTGGTGCAGGAACGTTGCAGATAGAATCTGTCTGATCCAGACATGATTCCATCATTCCATTTATGAGTCAGACATGATTAAGGACCAATTGCAGATATTTAGCAAAGGCCAACTATCTATAAGGAAACTCACGTAAATGCCACCTGCTAATTGATGCTGTTACATTTAGGGAATTTATATCTAGCAGTAAAATTTTACTCAGTTGAATTGAATAAGTAAATATAAAGTGTAAAGTATAAGGAATAAGGTATAATTAAGATGTAGTCTTTAAAAGTTGTTTTATAAAGAATTATATTTAGCCAAATATTATAATGAATTATGAATAAATTAAATATAAAAGGAATAGAATTCAAATTAATTATAATCATGAGAGGAATTGAAACCCCAAAGGGTTAAACATTGTTGCCTCTGAAAAGAGGAAATTAGAACAGGAAGTATGGATGGAAGGGTTTGTGTTCTTATTAGCCTTCCTGTATTGTTTCATTTAAAAAGTCATATGTATATTTAATTTGATTTTTTTAAAAATTAAAATGTTTTATGTAAGATGCTAGTAAATTTTTTTTAATGCACCTTGCAAAACATAGGCTGAAAAATCTATATAAGGAGACAGGAACTCGCCATGTTTCAAGTCAGTGATTTAAAGAAAATTTAACATTTAAGTTAAAAGTAAACAAAAGTTGAACCATATCCAGACCACATCTATATTTTACTTGCATAATAGGTTCACCCTATAAGAAATTCAAAAAGACAGACAGTTTTAATGAAATGCATAGTGGCATGTTCGGTTCCAAGAAATCTAAATTTCTCTTTAACTGTCACCTTCAACAGTCCTGTTCAGGAAATCTTTCATTTTATGTCCCTTCCTCATAACTTATTAAACGTATGCTTTGGGGTGATGAGATGCCACGATGCAGAACACAAGTCTTTTCTGTCCACAATTTATTTGAATTCAACCAAAGCTGTTTCAGATCTATTGTTGAAAATAATAGTTCCTGTCAATCTGTGTCACATATAACAACAGCTGAGTTGTCACTGTGTCATCAGAGATTTGAAATAAGACTAAGGGTATGTTGAAACATGAGAAGCCCAACCCAATGAATAAGTGATTTTCTTTGGGAGGCTATGAAAATTCATGCCAAATCCTGACCAAACTTCTTAATGACTTCATGTACAAGGAAAAATAAGTTAACTTTACTAAATTAATGAGTGGCCAGTCATTAGATAAACTCTTCTAGGTTTTCAGTTCATTTTCAAATTGTTCATTATTAGTATGTACCAATGCAACTGATTTTTGTATTTTGACTTTGCATCCGGTGCCTTGCTAAACTCACATTTTAGTTGTAACACCTTATTGTTGATTCTTTGTAGATTCTTCATAGACAGTAATGTCAACTGTGAATAGATAGAGGTCTATTCCTTTCTCTCCATTCTGTATGGTATTTGTTTATTATTTACTTCCTTCTTCATTTGCCTTACTGCACTGATTAGGACCTCCAGTATGATGTTAAATAAGAGTGATGGTGAGAGTAAGCATACTTTCCTCTTTCCTAACCTCAGATGGAAAGAATTCAGTCTTTCACAATTAAATATTATGTTAGCCCTATTCTCTTGGTTGATTCTCTATTGGGTTGAAAACAATAAATTATTCCTAGTTCATCAGGGGTTTTAACACAAATGGATGTTGAATTTTGTCAAATACCGCTTCTGTATAAATACAATCATATGGATTTTCTTCTTTAGTTTACTGATATATTGATAACACTGATTTTGAATGTTGAACCAGACTTGCATTCCCAGGATAAATCCCACTCAATTTGGTATCATAATATTTTTTTAAGTTGTTGAATTTAATTTGATATGTTGTTGAGGATTTTTGCATCTATATTCATGAGAAATATCAGCCTATAGTTTTCTTTTCTTGTAATGTTTTTGGTTTTGTTAAAAAAAAGGGTAATTCTGACTTCATAAAATGAATCAAGAAGTGTTCATACTCCTATGTTCTGGAAGAGTTTGTGTAGAATTATTATTTCTTCCTTGAATGTTTGATATAGGTTTATTTTTCTGTTGTTGTTGCTTTATATTTACTTGTTTCTAAATTTTTATTGGAATATGGTTGCTTTACAATGCTGTGTTAGTTTCTACTCTACAGCAAACAGAATCAGCTATACATATATATATATATATATATACATATCAGAACACACTTTGACACAAATCTCAGCAAGATCTTTTTTGACCCACCTCCTAGAGTAATGACAATAAAAACAAAAATAAACAAATGGGACCTAATGAAACTTAAAAGTTTTTGCACAGCAAAGGAAACCATAAACAAGATGAAAAGACAACCCTCAGAATGGGAGAAAATATTTGCAAATGAAGCAACTGACAAAAGATTAATCTCCAAAATATACAGACTGCTCATGTAGCTCAATATCAAAAAATCAAACAACCCAATAAAGAAATGGGCGGAAGACCTAAATAGACATTTCTCTAAAGAAGACATATGGATGGCCAACAAACACATGAAAAAATGCTCAACATATCTAATTATTAGAGAAATGCATATTAAAACTACAATGAGATCACCTCACACAGGTCAGAATGGCCACCATCACAAAATATACAAAACAACAAAAGCTGGAGAGGGCATGGAGAAAGGGAACCCTTTGCACTGTTGGTGGGAATGTAAATTGATACAGCCACTATGCAAAACAGTACGGAGGTTCCTTAAAAAACTAAAATAGGGCTTACCTGGTGGCACAGCAGTTGAGAGTCCACCTGCCGATGCAGGGGACACAGGTTCGTGCTCCGGTCCAGGAGGATCCCACATGCTGCGGAGCAGCTGGGCCTGTGAGATATGGCTGCTGAGCCTGCACGTCTGGAGCCTGTGCTCTGCAACGGGAGAGGCCACAACAGTGAGAGGCCCGCGTACCACAAAAAAAAAAAAAAACTAAAAATAGAACTACCATGTGACTCAGCAATCCCATTACTGGGCATATGCCCAGAGAAAACCATAATTCAAAAAGACACATGCACCCCAATGTTCATTGCAGCACTACTTACAATATCCAGGACATGGAAACAACCTAAATGCCCCTCAACAGAGGAATGGATAAAGAAGATGTGGTACATGTATACAATGGAATATTACTCAGCCATAAAAAAAGAATTAAATTGGGTCATTTGTAGAGATGTGGATGGACCTAGAGACTGTCATACAGAGTGAAGTAAGTCAGAAAGAGAAAAATAAGTATCATATATTAACACATATATGTGGAGTCTGAAAAAATTGGTATAGACGATCTTATTTACAAAGCAGAAATGGAGACACAGATGTAGAGAATAAATGTATGGATGCTAGTAAATTTATCATGATGAGTAAACATTATGATGTTATAATATATATTTCTTGGGAGATTTTATTAAACATGAACCTAAATAAAACATGTAGATGAGGATAAAAAATTCGTTATAAAATTATAATTTGATTTCACGAGTTAATTAATTAAATCATAGTTATTTACATCTACATAATAACTTGAAGAGAAATATCATGGGAAGGAAGCTTGAAATGGTAACACAACCGAGGCAAACAATACACTTTTCTGGCAAATTTATAAACAATACATTTTAAAATGTAACTTTACTCACTACACCAAAAAAAAAAAAAAAAAAAAAGGCAAAAACCGGTAACTATGTGAGGTGATGAATGTGTTAATTAACTTGATCATGGTAATCATTTCACAGTGCAACTATTATGTATATGAAACCATCACATGGTACACCTTAATACATACAGAATTTTTGTTAATTTTTACCTCAGTAAAGCTGGGAAAAAATATAACTATTCTTTCTTCCAAAAGCCATTGCCCCCTTCTCCTATATCCCTTCCTTGGGTTTCTTGCCCTAAAGTCAACACCCTTGGGCACAGCCTTGAGATGCCACGTTACAATTGTTGATGTGGTCAACGACCCGGGTTTTTTTTTTCTTTATTTGTAAGTACTTTTCCCGGCTTTATTGAGAGATAATTGACAGACAGCACTTTATAAGTTTAAGGTATACAGAATAATGATTTGATTTACATATATTGTGAAATATTAAGATGCTCTGGTTCGTCAAAGCTTATTTTCTGTTATGAAAATAATCCTGCCGTCTGCCTGTATAGCAGCAGTGCAGCAGCTCATCCCTCATTTCCCATATGTGTTAAACCAACATCTTGTAACTTTGTCTACCTCAAGAAGAATTCTATTTTAGAAAATTTCAAGCATTTATAAATATAAAGCAAATAACAGCAGGTAAGCAGGGACCAAATGATAAAGACTCTCGTCTATCTTTGCTATAGAATTTGGATTTTGTTCTGAATTCACTAAGAATCCACTGAAGAATTTTATGCAGGGAAATCATATGAAATGGTTTGTGGTATGCAAAAATCCATTTGGTGGCAGTGTGCATAATGGGGTCAAGTTAGGGGAAAAAAATATAGTGGCAATCTTAAGAAGTTGTTGCAGTAAAGCTGGTAAGAAATATAGGTCCCTAATAATAACAGACCTAGGCAATGATAGTCAATAGCTGTTAAAACCACTAAGTGAGCGGTTATAGGGATTTTTTTAAATGAATGGATTAGAATAATAACACACTAAGCCACTGAAAAATCATATCATTACAAAAAAAGAGACAACCATACATTATACATTATATGCCCCCTGATATGATGACATAGGAGCCATCTCTGGATCTTTCTTACAAAAATTCTTCTTTTGTTTTGTTTTCTCCCCCATGCCACACAGCTTGTGGGATCTTAGTTCTCTGACTAGGGGTTGAACCAGGGCCCCGGCAGTGAAAGCACATAGTCCTAACCACTGGACTGCCAGGGAATCCCGATTTTTACAAAAATTCTAATGAAGCTTCTAGATCTAAATATGAGTTTCCAGAAAATACAGAAATAGAGAAGCATCTTTAATGACACCATGAGGACGTAACCAGAAAAATCTACAATGTGGGAGATTCTACAGGACAAATGACCTGATTTAGTCAATAAATAAAGGGGAAGAGAAAACAAAAAGGGAGGAGGAACCTCTAAACTAAAGTAGACTCAGTTACATCATAGCAACCAAATACATCATGTGGTTCCTGCTTAGTTCCAGATCTGAACCAATCTACTGTAAAAACAAAAAATTATGAGACAACAAGGAAACATACTTACTGGATATATGAATATATTTTAAGGAATTATTATTTTATGATGATAAAGATTTTGTGCCTATGTTTTCAAATATCTTTTCCTTTTAGAAAGACACACTGAAATTTTTACAGATGAAATGATATGACACCTGGAATGTGTTTTAAAACAATGGAGGAGAAAATGGGGAGCAAGGGGATGATAAAACAAAATTAGCCAAATGTTGGTAATTGCTGACCCTGAGTGACAGGTACATTTTACTGTGTTTAAAATTTCTATAATAAAAATTACAAATAATAGGAATAAAAGAAGCAATAGTTGAGAAAATAGAAAGAAGTGAGTAAATCTGAACACTATTTAGGAGATGTTACAGGCAAGGTATGATGGCCAATTGAATCTGAAAAGGGAGTAGAGATGGTGTCTAAATTTCTATCTTGGTGGTTAGAGGCACAGAAGTTCTGTTCATCAAGGAGGTACAGGTGGGTGGAGGAGCAGATACTGGAGTGAAGATGGCAGGTTTGGTTTGGGATGTGCTGAGTTTGAGACACAGGTAGATATCCATGTGCAAATGTTCAATAGGTACAGTAAGCAGAGAAGAAGCTCAAGCATATAAATCTGGGATATAAAAACATGTAAAGAGATGTAGAGAGAAAGTGAAGACAGAGGAGTAATATCCAGAGAAATAAGAGAAAAATCAGTAGAGATTGGAGTTACTGAAACATGGAAAGACATGGTTTCAGGAAAAGGAATTAGTCAACAGTGTGAATTTAAAAATTAAATGTAAGTTCTAGAAGAAAAAAATCCTCGGCTTTAGTAACTAAATAGCAACTGGTGTCAGGTCAAGATTACAAACTGAGCATATGAATTTATCACCTCTCGTTCCTCAGATCCCATTAAAAGAAGAATACGTTAGTTGAAAGAAGAGGGGTAAGCACAGAGCAGTGAAAAGAACAAGAGGTAGTTTATCAATGGATGAACTGTTTCAACACAGTTCTAGAGGGTGGAAAGTGAGTGGAAGAGTGCAGCTCAATAAAGCAAGCCAGGAAAAGGCACAGCCCAGAAGAAATATGGAGGGGCTGCTGCTAAGGAGGGAGCCATCCTGCCTTTCAGAGGTGGGAGGGTGATAGACTCAGGATGCCAGGTGTGATAAGCAGCAGGGTACCACACAGGGCTGAAAACAGGAGCAGTTATTGAAAGGCTGCTGCCAATTTCCCCATCCATATATTCAGAATACATGGCAGCCAGGTGTTACCCTCTAGGCAAAAAAAAAAAAAAAAAAAAAAAGTAGAAGAAGGTTTTTTGTGTGTTTTCCAAATAAATTTAACACACTGTCTAGCATAAACAAAAGAAGTAACTGTTGCTGTCCGAGCAGGAGAAGGAAAACATTCTGAGAGTCAGGGTTCCCCAGAGTAATGCAGAGGAGGGAAGAAGGCCTGAGTACAGCTCTAGAAACAAAAGCGGGTGGACAGAGAGGAAAGGGCTTGATATAACAAAAGGAAATGTGAATAGAATTCATTAGGATCACTACTCATAATGAAGGGCAAAACGGAAAAAAAAAAACCTGCCAACTACTTTGTGAGGGTGTAGATTATATGAAGCAGTAGGTCCAAGGAGGGAGAACAACATGATCACTGGCTAACAAGAAGAAACTGAAAAGAAATAAAAACAGTCACCAAGTATAGGTTATAGCCTAAAATCTTAAAGAAATTGAATTGGTTATCCAAAATATCACCAAAAAAAAAAAAAAAGATAAGACTTCAGCTTCTAGCCAAGATGGAGTAAGAGGGACCATTTAGACCACCCTTCTTGAAACAGCTAAACAGTTAATATTATATTATTTTAACAAAGCTGACAAAAAAACTAGACAAAGTTTTCAGGCATTGCACATCAACTCAGTAAGCAGAGGACATTTGTCCCAGAGAGAGGGAAAACAAACAAGGTGAGCACCGTGACAGTCCCAGCTTACTGCCCAGACATATTTTCCAGGCTGCAGTGCAAAGAAAGGGAATCCAAACAGAACCAGGCAGTTACCTTGAATCGAGGAGAGACACATGGAGTCTAGTGAGGGCAAAAGCTGGAGTTAAAAAAGCAGAGTCCTGGGGAAAGACAGCTGTACAGAGAAAGAGCTATGGAGATCCACAGGCAATACCCCCTCAAGTTTTCATATTTAGTAGCATAGGCCTGTGGAGAAATTATCTTAGGAAAGGGAAAGAACCACTTGAAAGGAGCAGATACTCAGAGCTCAGACAGGTCCAATAATAGTTCATGTTCCAAACAGCCAGAGGGAAAACATCATAATTCAAGGAAAATCAGGCAGAGTATTTACAATGGTATTACCTCCGTGGTGGAAGAAATTAGTCTTAGATTAAAGGTGGTTCTGGTTTCACCTAACAAGGTTTAACAGGAGGCTTGAAAAGATCAAACTGTTACCAAGTGATTTAACCAAACTTCAGAGCGAAGTTCAAGAATATTTATAAGAATGTAATATTAAGCATCTAACAAAGTAAAAATCATGAGGTTTTGAATTTAATAAAAAAATTATAAGGCTTACAAAGAAATAGGATAATGTAAGCCATAATAAGGCAAAAAAATCAATGAACAAACACAGTTCCAGAATCAGCATGGATGGTAGAGAATTGTCGGATTAGGACATTAAAACAGTTATGGTAACTATATTCCATATGTTCAAGAATGTAAGGTACAGACTTGAAAGATTTTTAAAAGACCCAAATCAAACTTTTCAAGATGAAAAATGCAATGCTTGAAATAGAAAATACCTGAGATAAGATAGAGCAGATTAGACATTGCAGAATTAAAGATTAGTGAACTTGATGGTATAGTAACTAAAATAAAATACAGAGAAAATAAAGACTAAAAAAGAAAAAAATTAAGAGAGCTTCAGTGGGCTATGGGAAACTTTCAAGTTGCTTAATAGATATGTAATTAGAGTCCCCAAAGGAGGTGGGGAGAGGTAATATTAAAGACATAATGGCCAGAAATGTTCCAAATTTGATGAATCTGTAAACCTACAAATCCAAGAAGCTCAACAAACCCCAAGCACAAGAAACATGAAGAAAATTATACCAAAGCATAATAGAATTAAAAGATGCATACACACCGATAAAGGGAAAATGTGACAAACAATCAGAGAAATGAGGCACATTATACACAAAGGAACAAAATAAGAATGAGACCAAGTTCTCTTTGGAAAAATACAGTTAAGGCAGTAGAGCAACGTCTTTAAAGTACTAGGGAAACAACAACAGCAGTAACCCTGTCAACCTAAAATTCTATACCCAGCAAAAATGTCTCTCAAAAACAAAGGCAAAGAAAAGATTTTGTCAGACATATCAAAGCTGAATCATCACACTCAGAATCTTAACACAAGACTACAAGAACTGTTAACACATGTTCTTCAGTCAGAAGAAAAATCATACCAGATAGAAATCTGGAGTTCCCACTGGGATGACACAGAAGGATTCAGTTGGGTGCTATACATGTACTTGGTTGTATTACACTGAGGAACACTGAGTTTGAGGACTCCACTGCTTTTAAAATAAGAGGTTAGCAAGCTTCCTGTTTGTCTGAAGGAGAAACATTACCTCTCTCCCCACAGCTGTTCATTACAAACACACTCCCAAGAAATGGCTCAGAACCCTCCATACTGTTTTCAGTAGTGGCTGCATTAAATTGCATTCCTATGAACAGTGCAGCCATGTGGCAGACAAGGTCTTGGTGCTCTGGCCGGGTGTCAGGCCTAAGCCTCTGAGGTGGGAGAGCCAAGTTCAGTACATTAGACCACCAGAGACCTCCAGGACCCACATAATGTCAATTGGCAAGAGCTCGCCCAGAGATCTCCATCTCAATGCTAAGACCCAACTCCACTCAACAACCGGCAAGCTCCAGTGCTGGACACTCCATGCCAAACAAGCAAGACAGGAACACAACTGCACCCACTAGCAGACAGGCTGCTTAAAATAATAATAAGTTCACAGACACCCCAAAACACACCACTGGATGCGGTCCTGCCCACCAGGAATACAAGATCCAGCCTCATCCACCAGAAAACAGGAACCAGTCCCCTTCAGCAGGAAGCCTACACAACCCACTGAACCAACTTTACCCACTGGGGGCAGACACCAAAAACAATAGGAACTACGAACCTGCGGCCTAGAAAAAGGAGATCCCAAACACAGTAAGTTAAGCAAAATGAGAAGACAGAGAAATATGCAGCAGGTGAAGGAGCAAGGTAAAAACCCACCAGACCAAACAAATGAAGAGAAAATAGACAGTCTATCTGAAAAAGAATTCAGAGTAATGATAGTAAAGATATCTAAAATCTTGGAAATAGAATTGGAGAAAATACAAGAAACGTTTAACAAAGACCTAGAAGAACTAAAGAGCAAACAAACAATGATGAACAACACAATAAAGGAAATTAAAAATTCTCTAGAAGGGATCCATAGCAGAATAATTGAGACGGAAGAAAGGATAAGTGACCTGGAAGATAAAATAGTGGAAATAACTACTGCACAACAAAATAAAGGAAAAAGAATGAAAAGAATTGAGGACAGTCTCAGAGACCACTGGGACAACAATGAACACACCAACATTCAAATTATAGGGATCCCAGAAGAAGAAGAGACAAAGAAAGGGACTGAGAAAATATTTGAAGAGATTATAGTTGAAAACTTCCCTAATATGGGAAAGGAAATAGTCAGTCAACTCCAGAAAGCACAGAGAATCCCATACAGGATAAATCCAAGGAGAAACATGCCAAGACACATAGTAATCAAACTGTCAAAAATTAAATACAAAGAAAAAATATTAAAAGGAACAAGGAAAAAGCAACAAATAACATACAAGGGAATCCCCATAAGGTTAACAGCTGATCTTTCAGCATGAACTCTGCAAGCCAGAAGGGAGTGGCAGGACATATTTAAAGTGATGAAAGGGAAAAACCTACAACCAAGATTACTCTACCCAGCACGGATCTCATTCAGATTTGATGGAGAAATTAAAACCTTTACAGACAAGCAAGAGCTAAGAGAGTTCAGCATAACCAAACCAGCTTTACAACAAATGCTAAAGGAACTTCTCTAGGCAGGAAACACAGAGAAGGAAAAGACCTACCAAAAAAACCCCAAAACAATTAAGGAACGGTAACAGGAACATACATATCGATAATTACCTTAAATGTAAATGGCTTCAACCAAAAAACATAGACTGGCTGAATGGATACAAAAACAAATCACGTATATATGCTGTCTACAAGAGACCCACTTCAGACCTACAGTCAAATACAGACTGAAAATGGGGATCGAAAAAGATATTTCATGCAAGTGGAAATCAAAAGAAAGCTGCAGTAGCAATTCTCATATCAGACAAAATACACTTTCAAATAAAGACTACTACAAGAGACAAAGAAGGCCACTACATAATGATCAAGAGATCAATCCAAGAAGATATAACAATTGTAAATATTTATGCACCCAACATAGGAGCACCTCAATACATAAGGCAAATACTAACAGCCATAAAAGGGGAAATTGACAGTAACACATTCATAGTAGGGGACGTTAACACCCCACTTTCACCAATGGACAGATCATCCAAAATGAAAATAAATAAGGAAACACAAGCTTTAAATGATACATTAAACAAGATGGACTTAATTGATATTTATAGGACATTCCATCCAAAAACAAAAGAATACACATTTTTCTCAAGTGCTCATGGAATATTCTCCAGGATAGATCATATCTTGGGTCACAAGTCAAACCTTGGTAAATTTAAGAAAACTGAAATTGTTTCAAGTATCTTTTCTGACCACAATGCTATGAGACTAGATATCAATTACAGGATAAGATCTGTAAAAAATACAAACACATGGAGACTAAACAATACACTACTTAATAACGAAGTGATCACTGAATAAATCAAACAGGAAATTTAAAAATACCTAGAAACAAATGACAATGGAGACACGACGACCCAAAATCTATGGGATGCAGCAAAAGCAGTTCTAAGAGGGCAGTTTATAGCCATACAATCCTACCTTAAGAAACAGGAAACATCTCGAATAAACAACCTAACCTTGCACCTAAAGCAATTAGAGAAAGAAGAACAAAAAAAACCCCAAAGTTAGCAGAAGGAAAGAAATCATAAAAATCAGATCAGAAATAAATGAAAAAGAAATGAAGGAAAAGATAGCAAAGATCAATAAAACTAAAAGCTGGTTCTTTAAGAAGATAAACAAAATTGATAAACCATTAGCCAGACTCATCAGGAAAAAAAGGGAGAAGACTCAAATCAACAGAATTAGAAATGAAAAAGGAGAAGTAACAACTGACACTGCAGAAATACAAAAGATCATGAGAGATTACTACAAGCAACTCTATGCCAATAAAATGGACAACCTGGAAGAAATGGACAAATTCTTAGAAATGCACAACGTGTCAAGACTGAATCAGGAAGAAATAGAAAATATGAACAGACCAATCACAAGCACTGAAATTGAAACTCTGATTAAAATTCTTCCAAGAAACAAAAGCCCAGGACCAGATGGTTTCACAGGCGAATTCTATCAAACATTTAGAGAAGTGATAACACCTATCCTTCTCAAACTCTTCCAAAATATAGCAGAGGGAGGAACACTCTCAAACTCATTCTACGAGGCCACCATCACCTTGATACCAAAACCAGACAAGGCTGTCACAAAGAAAGAAAACTACAGGCCAATATCGCTGATGAACATAGATGCAAAAATCCTCAACAAAATACTAGCAAACAGAATCCAACAGCACATTAAAAGGATCATACACCATGATCAAGTGGGGTTTATTCCAGGAATGCAAGGATTCTTCAATATACACAAAACAATCAATGTGATACACCATATTAACAAATTGAAGGAGAAAAACCATATGATCATCTCAATAGATGCAGAGAAATCTTTTGACAAAATTCAACACCCATTTATGATAAAATCCCTGCAGAAAGTAGGCATAGAGGGAACTTTCCTCAACATTATAAAGGCCATATATGACAAACCTACAGCCAACATCAACCTCAATGGTGAAAAACTGAAAGCATTTCCACTAAGATCAGGAATAAGACAAGGTTGCCCACCCTCACCACTCTTATTCAACATAGTTTTGGAAGTTTTAGCCACAGCAATCAGAGGAGAAAAGGAAATAAAAGGAATCCAAATCGGAAAAGAAGAAGTAAAGCTGACACTGTTTGCAGATGACATGATACTATACATAGAGAATCCTAAAGATGCTAGCAGAAAACTACTAGAGCTAATCAATGAATTTGGTAAAGTAGCAGGATACAAAATTAATGCACAGAAATCTGTGGCATTCCTATACACTAATGATGAAAAATCTGAAAGTGAAATCAAGAAAACACTTCCATTTACTATTGTAACAAAAAGAATAAAATATCTAGGAATAAACCTACCTAAGGAGACAAAAGACCTGTATGCAGAAAATTATAAGACATTGATGAAAGAAATTAAAGATGATACAAATAGATGGAGAGATATACCATGTTCTTGGATTGGAAGAATCAACATTGTGAAAATGAGTCTACTACCCAAAGCAATCTACAGATTCAATGCAATCCCTATCAAACTACCACTGCCATTTTTCACAGATCTAGAACAAAAAATTTCACAATTTGTATGGAAACACAAAAGACCCCAAATAGCCAAAGCAATCTTAAGAACGAAACACGGAGCTGGAGGAATCAGGCTCCCTGACTTCAGACTATACTACAAAGCTACAGTAATCAAGACAGTATGGTACCAGCACAAAAACAGAAATATAGATCAATGGAACAGGATAGAAAGCCCACAGATAAACCCACACACATATGGTCACCTTATCTTTGATAAAGGAGGCAGGAGTGTACAGTGGAGAAAGGACAGCCTCTTCAATAAGTGGTGTTGGGAAAACTGGACAGGTACATGTAAAAGTATGAGATTAGATCACTCCTAACACCATACACGAAAATAATCTCAAAATGGATTAAAGACCTAAATGTAAGGCCAGAAACTATCAAACTCTTAGAGGAAAACATAGGCAGAACACTCTATGACATAAATCACAGCAAGATCCTTTCTGACCCACCTCCCAGAGAAATGGAAATAAAAACAAAAAAAAAACAAATGGGACCTAATGAAACTTCAAAGCTTTTGAACAGCAAAGGAAACCATAAACAAGACCAAAAAACAGCTCTCAGAATGGGAGAAAATATTTGCAAATGAAGCAACTGACAAAGGATTAATCTCCAAAATTTACAAGCAGCTCATGCAGCTCAATATCAAAAAAACAAACAACCCAATCCAAAAATGGGCAGAAGACCTAAATAGACATTTCTCCAAAGAAGATATACAGACTGCCAACAAACACATGAAAGAATGCTCAACTTCATTAATCATTAGCGAAATGCAAATCAAAACTACAATGAGATATCATCTCACACCAGTCAGAATGGCCATCATCAAAAAATCTACAAACAATGAATGCTGGAGAGGGTGCGGAGAAAAGGGAACACTCTTGCACTGTTGGTGGGAATGTAAATTGATACAGTCACTGTGGAGAACAGTATGGAGTTTCCTTAAAAAACTACAAATAGAACTACCATATGACCCAGCAATCCCACTACTGGGCATATACCCTGAGAAAACCATAATTCAAAAAGAGTCATGTACCAAAATGTTCATTGCAGCTCTATTTACAATAGCCCGGAGATGGAAACAACCTGAGTGTCCATCATCAGATGAATGGGTAAAGAAGATGTGGCACATATATACAATGGAATATTACTCAGCCATAAAAAGAAACGAAACTGAGCTATTTGTAATGAGGTGGATGGACCTAGAGTCTGTCATACAGAGTGAAGTAAGTCAGAAAGAGAAAGACAAATACCATATGGTAACACATATATATGGAATGTAAGAAAAAAAAATGTCATGAAGAACCTAAGGGTAAGACAGGAATAAAGACACAGACCTACTAGAGATCGGACTTGAGGATATGGGGAGGGGGAATGGTAAGCTGTGACAAAGAGAGAGAGAGGCATGGACATATATACACTACCAAAGGTAAGGTAGATAGCTAGTGGGAAGCAGCCGCATAGCACAGGGAGATCAGCTCGGTGCTTTGTGACCGCCTGGAGGGGTGGGATAGGGAGGGTTGGAGGGAGGGAGACGCAAGAGGGAAGAGATATGGGAACATATGTATATGTATAACTGATTCACTTTGTTATAAAGCAGAAACTAACACACCATTGTAAAGCAATTATACTCCAATAAATATGTAAATTGTTAATTGTACAAAAAAAAAAGTCATAGGTTATCACATTGACAAAAATAAGCAAAACCCAACTATATGCTACCTACAACTGATGCTCTTGAAATATAAAGACAGAAATAAATCAACAGTAAAAGGATGGGAGAAAATATGTTAACACTAATCAAAAGAAAGGAAGAGTGGTTATATTAATAAGAAAGTAGATTTTGGAACAAAGATTATCACCAAGGATAAAGAAAGACATTTCATAATGACAAAAGGAACAGTTCATGAGGAAGACACAACAGTCCTAAATGCTTATGTGCTCAGTAACAGAGCTTCAAAATGAAAGGGAAACAAAGACTGAAAGAACTGCAAGAAGAAACAGGAAAATCCCTAATACATTCAGAACTGTCAATATTTATTCCTATCTCAATAACTGATAGAACAAGTGACTGAAACTCAGTAAAGATGGAAGACTGAACGACACTATATAACAAATCAACCTAATCAACATTTATAGAACACTCCACTCAACAACAGCAAAATTGTACACAGAATGTTTACCAAGACAGACCATTTTCCTACCCATAAAGAACTCTCAAAAAATTTTAAGAGATCATGCTCTCTGACTACAATGGAATTGAATTAGAATCAACAACAGAAAGGCTTTTTAAAAATCCCCAAGCAACTGGACACTTCTAAATAACCTGTTGGTCAAGAAGAACTCAAAGGGGAAATTAGAGAGTACTTTGAACTGAATGAAATTGAAATCACAACGTTTCAGATTTTGTAGGATGTGGCTAAAAGCAGTACTATGGGGGAAATGTATATTGCTAAATGCCTACATTAGAAAAAGAGGAAGGTCCCAAATTAATGACCTTGGGCTCCATTGTAAGAAACTGGCTAAATCAGAGCAAATTAAACCGAAAGTAAGCAGAAAAGAGTAAACAATAAAGAGCAGAAGGGAAATCAACTAAATAAAAAACAGAAAAACATTTGAGAAAATTAATGAAACCAAGAACTGGTTCTTTGAGAAAACCAATAAAATTGATAAACCTACAGCCACATTGATCAGGAAATAAGACAGAAGGCACAAACTGTCAATATTAGGAATAAGAGAAGTAACAGTACTACAGATTCTATAGAATGAGAGGATAACAAGGCAATATCATGAACAACTTTATGTCAACAGATGAAATGGACAAATTCCTTGAAAAACATAGGCTACTAGAGTTCACAGCTGTGGTTTCTCCAGAGCATTGTTCTTGGCAGAATGGGACCTGTCTACCTGGGGGCTTGTGTCTCCCTAGGGGGCAACCTGCAAATAATAACCGATACATGGGTTAAAAAAAATCATTCCACCCCACCTCACCGTTGCCTCAAGTTGGGACCAATTCTGTGGTGCAATTCATGCTCTAGAGGCCCCTGTGGGATCAGACTGAAGGTAGTCTCCAGCTTACATCCTTACTTAGCTTTGTTCTCTCGCCTTATCCTGCTTCCCTCACTCTCCTTCCCTAAGAGTACTCTTTCAATAAATTAATTGGCCAAGGATCTCTGCCTTGAGCTCTGTTTATTGGCAGCCTGACCTAAGACAAGGCACAGGAGGGAAGCTGGAAGGCACCTTCCTTGCCATTCCTGTCTGCATCCCCCCAGTGATGACCCCTTATGTTATGAATTAAATTGTGTCCCCCTAATAGATGTTAAAGTCCTAACCCCCAGTACCTCTGAATGGGGCCTTAAATGAAAATAAGGTGTTGGCAGTTGTGTGAGTTAAGATGAAGTAGACCCTAATCCAACATGACTGGTGTCCTTATGAAAGGGGGATATATGGACGCAGAGACAGACATGCTTGGAGGGAATATGACGTGAAGACACAGGGAGAACGCCATCTACAAACCAAGAAAAGAACTCCCGAGCTTACCAGAACTAGGGGAGAAGCCCAGAACAGATTCTCCCTCAGAAGGAGCCAACCCTGCCCATGCTTTGATTTCAGTCTTCTGGCCGCCAGAACTGTGAGAGAATACATTTCTGTTGCTTTAAGCCCCCTAGTTTGTGGTACTTTGCTATGGCAGCCCTAGGAAACTAATGCATCCTGTCAGTAGCAGTTGGTTCCAGTCTTGTTTTCTCCCAGTACGCCCATAATCAACTTCATGTCACCATCTGGGAGGTATCCACACCAGCTGGGCAACGACTGCGTCTCCACAGTTCCACCAGGGCTCTTTAGTCAGCTTCTAGGTTTTGGTAACCCCAACTCCCCTTGTCCCCCAATTCCCAGGGATGGGAGCTGCTTCCTGCAATCGCTATCTTACTTCAATAATCTTTTTTCCCTTTTTCAGTTTCCCAATACCCATTTAACTAATTCCTTATATTTAATTTGCTCTGTGGAAATAGGAAATAGCTACTCTTTATTTAACAATTAATTAATAAATAGAATTTCTTTATTTCTGACAAGACCCCAGAGTGATAACCATTTCATTCAGAGGAAAAGCCAAAGTCTGTAACATAGTTTATAAAATCGTATGCAATGCGGGACGCCGGCTACTTGTCTGCCCTCATTTCTTGTCATTTCCTCTATCACCCACTCGGCTCCAGCTGCATTGGTCTCTCTGCTAATCCTTAAACATACCAAGCATGCTTGCTTTATGGCCTTTGACTTGCTGTTCCCTGTGCTTACAGACATTCGCATGCATGTTTGTAAGTGAGCAGAGGCTCACTGCTTCAAGTCTCTGTCCAAGTATCTATGCCCCAGTCTCTGCCCGTACCTCAGGAGACTCCTTTCCTGACAATGTACACTCACCCCGGGTATCCACAGGGGATTGGTTCCAGGATGCCTGGATACCAAAATCCATAGATTCTCAAGTCCTTTATACAAAATGGCATAGTATTTGCATATAACACATGCACATCCTCCCACAGACTTTAAATCATCTCGATTACTTATACTACTTAGTATAATGTAAATGCTATATAAATAGTTGCCGGCATGGCAACTTCAAGTTTTGCTTTTTGGAACTTTCTGGAATTTCTTAAAAATATTTTCAATGGCAATTAGTGGAATTCCCGGATACAGAACCTGGAGATACAGACTGCCAACTATATATAAAATTACTATTTCTCTCAACCCCTGCACACTTTCCCCATGACCCCCTTTCCCTACAGCACTCATCATCTTCTGGCATACTCTAAAGCTACTTGCTATCTGCCTCTCCAGTGGAACACAAGCTCCATGAAAAAAATTTTGCTCTCTGATGTGTCCCCAGCACCCAGAACAGAATCTGGCACCCAGCAGGTGTCAACTTCTGAAAGAAAGACTGAATAACTACAGAAAAACCCCTACAAGCAGCCCTACCATTGTCATCAGCATACCTGAACTGTAACCAGTCTTTAGTTTTTGTTTTTGTTTTTGTTTTTTTTGCGGTACGCGGGCCTCTCACTGTTGTGGCCTCTCCTGTTGCGGAGCACAGGCTCCGGACGCGCAGGCTCATTGGCCATGGCTCAAGGGCCCAGCCGCTCCGCGGCATGTGGGATCTTCCTGGACCGGGGCACGAACCCGTGTTCCCTGCATCAGCAGGCGGACTCTCAACCACTGCGCCACCAGGGAAGCCCCCAGTCTTTAGTTTTTAAAGGATGTGTATTTATTCTTTAACTTTATTGGCTGCCCTTCCTTGGTGGACTCACACTTCGGTAACAATGTCTCCTGAAATTCCTTGGTGAGAGTGCACTTTAAGTGCGTCTTCTCTTCTGTTTAACAATTAAAAATTTTTATAATGCAAATGTTTCCTCTATTTAAAACCTTTAAAAAGTATTCAAACAGGATTGGACAGTCAGCAGCATTTATCGAGAGGTCGGCGCTATACCATGCGACTGAATGAGACTGTCGAGATTGTGCTGGAGTGACCAACAAGGAAATGCAATTCCTGCCCACATGGAGTTCACAACTGCATGGATATTCAGCTCCCACAGATGAAGAAAAAACCTCAATTCCCGTTAACAATGCACAAATGAAAACAAAGAAAATAAGTGATTAGGTGAGAATCAATGGCTGAAATGCCATTCGAACTAAAATCCCTAGAAGTTGAGTGAAAAGCCAGGATTTAAAGAAAGAGACAAAGATCAATGAGGATAAGGTACTTGCAAAAGGAAATGACAAATGCATGAATATAACTTCATTAATTTCCTAGAGTCTATAAACTACCCTATGAGTTTGGCCTGTAGCCTCTCCTTTCTTAGTTATCTGTGCTTCCTTAGTTATCTGTGCTTTCCCTTAAATGTATCATATTCTATTCTGAATTCAATTGTTTCTGTACTTTAATTTTTTAAATTGAAGTATAGTTGATTTACAGTGTTGTGTTAGGTTTGGGTGTACAGCAAAGTGATTCAGTTATACATGAATATATATGTGTATATATATATTCTTTTTCATACTATTTTCCATTAGAGGTTATTACAAGATATTGAATATAGCTCCCTGTGCTATATAGTAGGTTCTTGTTGTTTATCTATTTCATATATAGTAGTATCTGTTAATCCCAAATTCCTAATTTATCCCTCCCCCCTTTTCCCCTTTGATAACCATAAATTTGTTTTCTATGTCTGTGAGTCTATTTCTGTTTTGTAAATAAGTTCATTTGTATTATTGTCTAGATTCCACATATAAGTGATACCGTATGATATTTATCTTTCTCTCTGTCTGACTTACTTCACTTAGTATGATCATCTCTAGGTCCATCCCTGTTGCTGCACATGGCATGATTTCATTCTTTTTTCTGTACTTTAAATGGCAGGGAGGAGTCACTTCATACACTCCTTCCAGCGCATCCTTGGGTCCCAGCTGAAATGTCATTTTCACAGACAGGCTTTTTCCAGTCACTTAATCTGAAATGGATGTGCCTTTGTTATTCTCCATCTTAGCATTTCTTTCATAGCCTTTACCGTAATTATTCAATCATAAGTTCACTTGTGACCTTACTAGACTGTCTTCCTTACTAGATTATTAGCTATCTAGAGGCAGGGTGTTTGTACTACTTTTCATTTCTGGGTACACATCGCTTAGCACAGTGGCTGGTGCTTAATATGTTTGTTGAAATAGAATTAAATAGCACATATTTCTGTGAAGTCCAGAAATCCATATATAAAACCAATTCGAATATCCAAAATAGTTTTATTTTAAACATTTACCAAATTTAAGTTTTGCTAACTTCTGATACACAGACATGTATATCTACATGACTGTTTATATATGCATATATACATATGTAATTCACATCTATGGAATACTTTGAGCTTTACCTATGAAATTAATTTCAATTTGGGTCAAATATTTCATCTTTTGCAAGAAACCTAATTTGTTCATGAAAATCTTGAATCCATGGAGGTAAGGAATAGAATCCCGGGTAGGACTGGGATATGGGAGCGGGGTGGTCAGACACGCCACGAGCCCATACAGGGTGCATTGGTGCAGATTAGAAAAAGGAGCCACATCATCTGGGCAGACACGGCCATGCACCAATAAACTCAGCTTGGTGAGTGGAGCAGGCCTTCAGCTCCCATTCCCTGACACAGCTGGATGCCTTGCCCTGGGTGCAACCGGCATGTAGGTGGCAGTCCTAGAGGGACAGCTCAGTGATGGTGCAAGCAGAAGATGGTGTTCTGGCCACCCTTGTACAGCTCCATTCCTTGCTAGACTGATTTAATTTGTCTGGAGGAGGTTGGTTGGGTAGGGGTCTTTTCTTCTCACCACTTCTGATGATTTAGCTGAAGGAGATCTCCCCGATTGAAAAAGTCCATTTTTCAGGTTCAAGTGTGCAGATGGCCATGCAGTCTCCAAGTGGGCTTTCATGGTTTAATCTTAGGAAATAGCCCAGTGTTGATTCTTGATTCCTAAAAAGAAATATGCTGTCAATCTGGCTGTAGATGAGCTTTGCAATTTCCCTCTGCAAAAAACGAATCGGAAGTTAGTTCACTTGTATAACACTGCTTAGTGACTATTTGGAAATTCTATCAGTGGCGCTGAAAATAAATGCAGCTAACTCATCAGTGACCCGATTTATGGACTGGCGTGACGAAGAGCAGATGGGATCAGTTCTAGCTCCCATGGATCAAGAAGGAACAAGTCTGTCTCATTTCAGTAATCGTTCATAAACTCTGTATCTTTAACGTAAGGTCACAGTTTATAACAGCTGCATAATTTTTTAAAACCAAAATTAATTTACCTTTAAATGTCCTTAGTCTTTAAGTATGAACCATAAGGAAGGCCTGTTCCAAAACTAAGATGAATTCATCACTTGGGGTGGGAGCTCATAGCACTGAAATAGAATTTTTAAAGGATTTTTTTTTATTTTGGAAAAACAACGTAAAACTGATGTTTGGGAATAAAGCTTTAGATAGGGGAAAGCAACGTAGATTGGGCCCCTGGTTTTTAAACTACCTAATTAGATGAGATTGTACAAGTCATATAATCTCGATGGGATTCACTTATAGATTTGTTTATTAAATGAGAGTTTAAAGTTTTAAAGTCTTTCTAGCTCTATGATTTTCTTTATATTAAAAAGTCTTCAAAGCAGGAAGAATGTCAGATAAAGCAGTCTGTGGGATCAGAAGAAGCATTTGCGATCACAAGCATACAGAAGTCTTGTGTATACGACGGCCCCTGGGAGAAATGTTAAGTAAGTCATAGGGGCCCTACAATGAGCTCAGGTCTGGACTGAATATCTCAGCAGATTCTTCTCAGCTATTCTAATCTGTCACCTCTTTTGGGAAAAACCTAGCTCCACTAGCAAATCCAGGCCCAGGAAGAGAAAGGGGCAGAAGCCTTATCTAGCCACTGCGACCACTTTAACAATAAGTAGTTTAATCAGCTATCCACACCCACGGTCACCAACTTTTACATTAGCTTGGTGAAATCTGTGCCTGAAGAGTGAAGCAAATCCAAATATGGTGAATGTTCCTCCATTGCCAAAATGAGGAAACGGCCTTATCTCCTCTTCAGAACCCATCTACCAGAAAGTCAGCTCCCCTGTTAAATACTCAAGTGGGCAGAAAGCACATTTTGTGATGCAACCCCATAGAGACTCCTCTTGATGCCAACTTGCGGGGATCCAATCAATGCCAAGCCACCACCCTTGATAAGGCACAAATCACTTTAGAAACACCTTCTTTGCGCAGACTTTGTCTAGCGGGGGTGGGGGTAGCGATTTAACTTATTTAGGTTCCCGGGATACGTAGCGCATCCCGCTCATCGACGCCTGCAAACCTACTAATAATTCTTCGTCCAGAGCTGATGTCTCTGTGTTTACACCCCTGCGGAAATCTCCCCAGGATTTTTTTTTTCCATTTAAAATGAATGCTGATTCCAAGGCCAGCTTCTTCTCCGTTCCTCCACCTGGGGCAGGGGAACCTGCGTTCCTGCGTTCCCGGGGAGGCACCAGCGGGGCCCGGCTAAGTTCCAGGGCACAGGTGGGGCCCTCGAACGGGGCGTCCGGGGCCAGCCCGCCCAGGACCCAGGCGAGAGCAACCCTTCCAGGAGGCCCCGACACCCCACCTCACGCACACGCGCTTGTGCCACTCCAAGAGCGCGCAGGACTTAGGCAAGGATGGCTACATCTTCTCGGCACAGTCTTCAAACCACCTCCACATACTCAGCGGCTTGCAGCATCTGGGCTGTTGCCCCCGTCTCTCAATCAGACCCCCAGGACGATTTTTAGTGGCTCGGGCTTCACTCTGGAAATCACCGGGGTCTGGGGGAGTCAGTCCAAGCGGGCCAGGGGAGGGAAAGGGGCCAGAGAGCTCCCTCCCGCCAACTCCAGCCCACTCGGCTCATCCTCCCTCCCGGGAGAGGCGCGGACAGGGACCGGGGCCGGGGAGGCCCTGGAAGGCTCCCCTCCTTTCTCGCCTCCCACAGCCCTCTCTTACTCACTTTCTCTCGGCGCCTCAGCGCGGCCGCCTCACGCCCGGGGTCGCACGGAGGGGCTGCGCGAGGAGCGAGGAGCGGGCGGGGAGCCACCGGGCCGCGCCCCAGTCCTAGGCGGGCCGGCCGGGGGGACCAGGGCCGTGCACACCCCCACCCGGACGGCGCGGCCAAGCGGGCGCGCGGCGTCCCGCGCCCTCCAGGCTGGCTCCGAGGACTCCGCCGGGCCCTCCCCCTCCGCCCGCCGCCACGGCCCGCGGCCCCTCCCCACCGCACCCCGGAGGCCGCCGGGGCCGCCCCCTCCCCTCCCCCCAACCCGGGCGGGGGCGCGCGAGCAGCGGTGACGTCAAGGGGCGCGCGGTGGCAGCACCTCCCCGCGCGCTAGTTAAAAAGAAGAAGAAAAGAGGGAACGAAACATGAGAGGCTGTGTGAGAAGCTGCAGCCGCCGGCAGAGGAGACCTCAGCATCATCTAGAGCTCAGCGCTGGCCCTGCCTCCGCCTGCCCCGCCGCCGCCGCTGTTTCTGTTCCTGCTACTACTGTCTCACCTAAACAACTCCCGTTACACGGACAAGTGAACCTCTGTGGCCGTCTTCTCCTCCTCTTCTACCTCCTCTTCCAACTCCTTCCCCTCTTCCCACTCCTCAGCCGCAGCAGAAAGCCCCCCACCCAACTGACACTGGCACCACCGCAAACGGTGTCAACCGCACTTTATCTCGGTCCTCGGGCTCCCCTGAGGCATTGGGCCCATCGCCTCGTCTTTTATTTTTTGCAAAGTTGCATCGCTCTACATCTTCTCGCCCCCGCCACCTCTCTCTGCCTCTCGAGTGTCCTGCCACCCCGCAGCCTCCTCCTGGAGCTGCGCCCTAGTGCCCCTGCTGGGCAGTGGCCTTCCCCCCCCATCCTCCCGCGCCCAGCCCCTGCCGCGCGGGGCAGGCGATGCTGAAGATGCTCTCTTTTAAGCTGCTGCTGTTAGCCGTGGCTCTGGGCTTCTTTGAAGGAGATGCTAAGTTTGGGGAAAGAAGCGAAGGGAGCGGAGCGAGGAGGAGAAGGTGCCTGAATGGGAACCCTCCGAAGCGCCTGAAAAGAAGAGATAGGCGGATGATGTCCCAGCTGGAGCTGCTGAGTGGGGGAGAGATGCTGTGCGGTGGCTTCTACCCTCGGCTGTCCTGCTGCCTGCGGAGTGACAGCCCCGGGCTGGGGCGCCTGGATAGCAAGGTAGGCACGCACCCGCCTCGCAGCTGCGAGGTTGGCATACTGGCTGGGTGGGGTGCCTTGTGGCTCCGGCAGTGCTGTGACGGGAAGAGGGGCGAAACTTCTCTGGGGAGTTCTTTTCGATAACTTTTCTAAAGCGCTAGCGTGATTCGTTTGTGTGTTCCTCTGGGGTGCGCAGATACCTCTCCCGCCCCCAAGAGTCTCCGGTCGGGATGCTGTGCAAAACTCCCTGTCTCAGAAAAGAGAAGCTTCTGTGGTACCCGCATTCTGGGCTGGGTAAATACTTTATAAGAATCGCGATTAACAGTGTGTTTTGGATCGAATCGGGCATTGGTTGCGGTAAAACTGTAAATGAAGGTGGCTGTGGTTTCTGGTTTATTTTTCTAGGGTAAAAAGATTTGTGCAGCTTCTCCACGTGCTCGGTTAGAGAGAGGATTGAATCGTAAAGGATGTTGAAGCACGGTTGGTTTATGATCCCCAACCCCGTCAGAGGGGGGGTGTCTTGCATTACAATAGTTAAACAGCGAAAAGGAACTCCTGGTACTCCAGTTTAGAACCCCAAAATTGGCGAAAGATTTTGCTGGGGCATGTTTATCACGTAAAACCGAGGCGATTCTCCTCCTGTCACGTTTTGTAACATTATAAATTCGGGTTTTCAGTGGTAGGTAGTTGTCTAGGAAGATCTTCTCCAGAAACTTGTTTTAGGGGTAATGGCATTTACATTTTCCCGATGTTAATAAGTTTAAACAAATATGCAAATAGTGTTGGTTGGGTGTGAAGACATGCTTATATTTGAGTTTGCAACATTTTTCTTGCCCTGGGTTGCAGTAATGTGTGTTCTCTACTGCATTCCAAGGAAAGACTCCGGGGATCAGTCATTAACAATCCCTGCGCATGAAATAAACAATCAGGTGTCTTTGCCCCCCACCCTTCCCCCATTTTAGGTTTAATTAAGAATTCCTCTGTTACAACACTGCAGTTGTCAAGGTCTGAGAGACTCTTGGAAAACTTCTGCTTCAGTCTTGCTGGCCCAGGCATTAAAAAAAAAAAAAAAAAAACCCAGGCTGAATCTAATTTTTATGCTCAGTTCACGGTAGATTTCACTCTATTCTCATGTAAACAGCTCCTACGAATCAACATATGTGTCTGGGTGGTATCTCTCACTTTGTTTTGTAACAAAAAGCCATATTGCATCATTTAATTTGCTCAAGTCATGCAAATAGGAAAAAATCAATAGGACAAAAAGGGGTCGACTTATCCTCTTCCCCACTAAACTGCTGCCCACACACAGAGTCCTGTTGCTTATGGCAAAAGAATAACAACAACACCATTGTGTTTGTTAGTTGGTTCACTAATGGGTGAAACTAGAGAACATCATTCTCTTTCAGTCCCCAGCTCTGTCCAAATGTTCATGCCTTTTGAGGGAGCATTTGTCCAACTCCCTCTATTCCCAGCTGAGTGAGAACTGTCTTGCTGCAGGTTTTCAGCTGTAACTCTCTCTTTATTCTTACCACATGCAGCAGTAGTCTGAGATTCAGGGAACAGATATTCCTGCATTTTGTTCCAAACAATGTCATTAAGCTCCTGTGTTGTAATTGAATTAAAGTACAAAATCGCTACATTCACATCAGCTCCAGGGTTTTTACCAGGAGCAGGACAGAACCAGGAAATTGAGAGAAAGGATTCAAAATATTTGGCATTAAGCCTCCCTGTGTGCAATATACGCTATGAATGTACCAATGATCCGCAGACCCCTGCAATACTGAACTCTTCCAGGTACAGGAGAAGTGAAAACTTTTTCTTAACTAAATGTAGTGGGGAGCTGGGTGGGGGTGGGGGCGCTGAGACTGAGGGGAGTTATAACCCTTAAGAGAAATTATATAAATTTTTTTAAAGAAATCATTCTTTAGGAATCATTCTGCCACTTTAGCTATCCACATTCCTTTCCGTTTTATGTGCTTCCAATCTCCAACAAACCCCTACTCATTTGGAAAATGTGTCTCAATTAAATTTGGTACACTAGACTTTGCTGGTTCCATTACGAGTGGTTTAGAAACCAACAATACTCAAATTGTTCCAATCAGGGATTTGATATAGTTATGCATATGCATTCTTGACCCATGTTAGTTCTCAAGTTTTAATAGTTTTTAAAACATGTTATTTTATAATAAACTTCAGTGTTTCCCTTTTTTCCCCCTAAGCCTTCCTGGCTTATAATATATGTTAGGGTCTTATTTCATAATGTGTGTGCAGGAGAGATGATGGCTATTTGAAAGGGCCCTTTTTTTGTTCATGAAAAAAAAAAATTTCCCCAGAAAGGTTTCTGCAACTTTTCAAGAAACTACAGGAGTAGCTTTTTCCTAAGTGAAGAAACTTCATAGACAAATAGATAGTAGCAAACTGAGTAGAATATTGATCATACTTAGCTGTGCGATTAAGTCCAGTTTCCAGGCTAACCCATTTTCTTTAATATGTAATGAACTATTGAATGTAATTGAGTTCAATTCTTTAGCCATGGTACTATTCTTCTAAGTTATTCTATATTTTCATTTCTTTGTATATTTTAATAGTTTTGTGTACTGTAACGAGATGGTTAACTACTGTTACAAATAAGTACTGCCAATATCTAGCAAGTTATATTGTCTTAGCAATATTTTTGCAGCTCCTAAATACAAGATGCTAAAAGGATCTAATTCCCATTAGCCAAATTGAATCTGCAACCAACTGAAATACCCCCGTTTCTAAAACTTAACTTGTAGCCACAGAGGCATAGAAGCTCTCTCTACCTTGGGTGGTTTCACAGCCAAAGCTGTCAAGGAATGGGTGAAAAGTAATTGTTTTCAAGTGTGCCCTTTTACAATCATTTGTTTGCTCTGGCTCTTTCAGGGACAAAGGCTATTGTTGAACACATCCAACTAAACAAATAACTCATCCTGGGGTCCCTTTAACAGCTGCCTTAGTACAATGATCTATTTACATATTAGCCTAAAATTGAAACTGAACTCTTTAATGACATAATCCAGCACTACAGTCCAGAGACGCATGTGTTCTACCCAACAGCTGAACAACCTTGTAGGCATATGAGTTTTAGAAATAACTTTTTGTGTACCAAGTGATCTTAAGGCGTCATCTTAATATACTGTCCTGTATTTTCTCCTTTTGTCCCCTGATCGAACCCATGTGGGTGCCTTTTCATCCTCTCTCTTTAGTTACTTGATAAATAAAGAGAAATACAGAAGGTCTCTGTCACCCATTTTACTATTTGTTGATAAACTGTAGTTGTAGGCCACGCTTCACTGTGTATTCCAGGATTTATCTTACCTTCCTTGTATGGGTTTTACTTTCATGTGGCTGAAGATTAGAGGATGACCTGCCAGATGTTATAAATTAGTCAGCAACAGCCACAATCATTACTAGGCACACTGTAATAATGATTCGAAGTTTTACATGATTTCCAAAGTATATTTAGTTTAAACCGCTATAATTTGATGGTTTCGTAGATGGCTTTTAAAAATTGAAACAGGATATTAGCTTAAATTTCTTCTTAAGATTGATGACATTGTCAGACATAAAGTTAAGGACCTGTATAGACACAGACACTTAGGCAAAAAAGAAGAAAAAAATACCCTACCCACAGCAGCACTCATCTGTCTAAAACAGCGCTGCAGCTTGGGCTGAGTCAGTTTAATTGACTTCAGTAAGACTATTGGTTCATTGAAACCAAAGCCAGAATGATGGCTCTATCTATCTTCAAATAGGTATTTACACTGCAGACCTCACACAGAGCAAAATGTTACCATCCTGCTGGGTTGGAACAGCATGAAACTTTACAAAGAATAATATTATACTTGATTTCAGATAATTTATTGAATCCTATTTCTGCAATTTTGATGAGAGATCTTGTGGCCAGGACACATTCCAAAAATTGTAAAAGACAAAATTCTTGAGGCCCTAAAATCAAGCTCTTCCTGGATAGCAGCTGGGAGAGTATATGGGGATCGTTTTGTTTCAGCTATAAAAAAATCGAAGCATGCATGTTCTCCATAAAACCAAAGGTAATTACATTCCAGTTTTTCCGCCAGCAAAAGCGGTGGCTTCAGCATCCTGCAGTTGTTTTGTTCTTAGTGGACTGCCGTATGATAAACAAACAGAACCGAGTTGAACAGTATTAATATTGCATAGATCTGGTGAGGTCTGCCAGAGTATGGACAACAAAAGACATTTAAAACATTCTTGGAATGCAAATTCTAAGTGTCTGGTGTATGTTTCCCCTTAGAAAACTTTAACCATTTAAGCTATTGTCATTTAAATAAATTGGTAAAAATCAAAATGCAAACAGAATTGTGATTAATAATAACTTTTCTGAATATCGTAGATAGTTACAACTCATCATATTTATACACATTTTTTTTTTTTTCCAAAACAGGGTAGCTTCTATTGCACGTTTAAAATTTCAGCATGCCTTGTATTCAACAATTTTTTTTAGTTGCTTTGCTCTTTCAGGTCCAAATTTTGTGATCACTTAGAATATCTTTATCCTAAAAAATAGAAGCCATGTGATTCGCTCAATTTACTCAAATTAGAATCTCAACTTCAGAATGAAATATTTGCTTTAAGCAGTGATCTATAGAGTTTAAAATGTTAATTTCAGTTCGTAGTTCTAAAGAAATAATTAAGTATAAACATAGTTATATAAACCGGGAAAACACAAAATTCAGTCCCATGATGGTGTTTTTTAATACCATATGGTGTTTTTTAATATGAAAAATCAATGCTTAATTTAGACAGCACTGCATTTCACATCTCAAATATTGTGCTGATAGTCTATATTTATATTTATTAGAGGACGTCCTGAAGTCAGTTTTTTAAAGTTAGTACTAGACACTGAAACCGATTTTATCTGCAAAGTACTAATCTCAATGAATCAATAACTCTCAAGTTAGTCTTATTGATATAAAAGACATAATAATGCTGTATAAACAAAGATAAAAGTATGCCCTTTTTCACTGAAACTCACTAAATACAATACAAAATCACTTTTATTAAACTCTTGTGTTTTTCGTGCATATAACATACCTGAGGAACTAGTTAGAACATTTTTCTTGGCTAAAATACAATGAATAATAAAAATTGGTCTTAAACCTGTTTGACACAGCTTCAGGTATTATTTTTATAGAACATGAAAGGGCGATATTTCCGCCCCCCCTTTAGAAAACTTTCCCTATGCAATCTGTGTATTGAAAATTAATTAAAATGAGAACAATGTAATTCAAGTAATATCTTTGAGAATGTCGTTAGGAATTTCAGGAGTGAAATAGATTTTTACCCAAGACACAAATAAGCCATGTCTTAAAAGTTGCTTTACGTACAGTGGGATAAAGGTATTTGGAGTTTTCAAGTTAAATTATCAGTCAGTGTATACTTTGAGGCAGAGTAAGAAAAAGGGTTAAAGAATCTATATATAATTGTCATTTAATTTTTCACACCTGAAGGACAGATAAACAGACTTGGATTTGCAAGAGTAAGAAGCATGTCTGTGCATCCCTACCCTTTGCCCTCCCATCCCAACCCAAGAGACTGCACTTGTGTCCTTATAAAGGCATACTGTATTGGGACTTGGTGATTCTTTGCAGACAACAGCTAAATGACACTTTTCTCTTTCCATGATGACCAAAAAACATAACTAAACCCAACTTCACGGAACTAAAAAGAAGTTTGTTTCTGATTTATGGCTTTCAGATGTTTTCTGTTACCAACAACACAGAATGCGGGAAGTTACTGGAGGAAATCAAATGTGCACTTTGCTCTCCACATTCTCAGAGCCTGTTCTACTCACCTGAGACAGAATCCTTGGAAAGAGACCTGGCACTTCCCCTGCTGTGCAAAGACTATTGCAAAGAATTCTTTTATACTTGCCGAGGCCATGTTCCAGGTAAAAAAAAAGATACATTAAATCAACTACTGCAGAATAGCTTGCCAAGATACCTGTTCCTAAATGCTTGCTTAGGAAAGTGTAAAATTTATCTGCCTTTCACAGTATCTATTTTTACCTCATAATTCACTGTTCCAAACTTGGAACCTTTTATTGCTGCTCAAATTGCTGCTGTCATTTCAGCCTACAAACAATACATTGTTTTGTTGAAGTGTTTAACATTTCTTGTTAAATGGATAATACAGTTGGTAATCTTTACACAGCTGGATTATCAGCACAAATCTCTTGTTGGTGCCTTTAGTCATCAGCGTTGATATCAAGACAGCTTCCCCTTCTACACAGCTGATACATAAGTGCAGATTGTACATCGACTTTTAAGGTATTTCCTTAAATAAAATATAATTCAAAAGGCCCCAAAAAGTAACACTTTACAAAGTAGTTTCATATATAATGACTAATTTGCTCCTCATAAACCCTGTGAGGTAGATAGGAAAGGTCTGGTCATTTCCATTTGACAGATGAGGAAAACTGAGCCTCAGGAGAAGTTAAATGCCGTACCCAAACTTGTACTGTGAGAAAGTGATAGGCTAAAAGAAGTTCAAGTTCTTATGCTTATAATGTCCCAGATATACCTGGTCACTATCGTCTTTTGGACCCTAATAAACATATAGGCTCTTGGGCATTGATTAATTTTACCATCAGAAGCTTGTAAACCTTGGTGGTTTTTGCTTTAGGTTGGAAGAATCAACACAGAGGTAGAAACGAATTTAACGAGTCCGATTCTGTTTAGTTAGGCAGTGTCACCCACAAACAAATCTACTGAAACTAACAGTTTATAAAACTCAATGGCACTGAAGGACAAGACAAGCTTTAAGAACTGTAGGATGCACTTGGAGAATTTTTTTTAACTGCTATGGACATTTTACTTTTTTCTCTGACCCAGAAAAGTGTAGATTTTTGTATTTTTTATAGAGCTCTCCTAATAGCCTAAGAAAACATTTTGACTAGGGTTGCTTGCCTCCTTTGGTGTACCATAACAAGTATCTAAACCCATTCAATGTGAAAATATTATTATTGTTTTTTTTAACTACAGCCATGTTTCTAAGGCTTTCCTTCAACCAGCTGTTTCTTTCTCTTTATCACATTCCCCAAAGCAAAGTAGAATAGGTCACGGTTGCCTAGATGGCCTGCCGAGAAGCGATAACAGATTAGGTCCCATAAAGTTTTGCTGCAACTTTCCAGTCTGCAAGGTTTGCCTTTACCACTATAACTTGAAAATGGTATTGACAGTGGGCATTTTTATCTACCTTTATCTACTTGCGATAAATACCACTAGGCTGGATTTAGAGACTCATCTGTGGGGTGCTTCCTATATTTGAAGGTATTTTAGCTTCCAGAACAAACAACAAAAAGCAATATCCACTGAAAGAGAGAGCACAGCAAACAACTCAGGAGCCAGAGCTGCAAGCACCTCACTCCCCAGATCAACATATGTGGTGACGAATGACAAATTTATTTTTCTACAAAGTTTGTATATATGTAAAACTGCTGAAGTGCATCAAGATGTCAAGTGCTTTTGGTGGCCACCCAGGCTGCCTTGAAAGATAACCAGATGAAAGCTCTACTCCAGTGGTGGGTGGAGCAGCAAGGCTACTTTTCAGGGCCAGGCCAGCAGGCTTTAGCAACGAGCAGAGGGGGCTTCCTCTGCATCCATCAAATGCTAATAATTGCTCTAAATACTTGTCCCAAAAGTGAGCTGTAATAACACACTCTTTGTGTTACTTAGGTTGATCAATTTGTTAGCCAGACTGATCCTTGGCATGTAGGTTACCATTTCCTAAAGTATGATGAATCAGATGATAATCCTCCCCTCAGCCCTGGCCCCCAGCACAGAAGGCTCTTTAGAATTCTAGAACACTCGTTTTTCAGAAATTGCTCAAAATTTGTAATAATTTCACCTTCTTAAGTCTATTTAATGACATGGATTGCTTTTCTCCGAAGTTTGAAATTGTGAAAAACAGCTACTTTGTGATTCTTCTTTTTTTTTTTTTTTTTTTTTTTTGCTATCCTCATTGTTAGCCTCATCTTTCTGCAAATCAAAAACATGAAGAGGAAGGGACCTTAAGGGTTGTAGTTTGCTAAGAGAAGGGAACTGCTGAAAGGGGTTGAAAGAGTGAAAATAATTCTAGACACATCTTCATTTCTTCCCCCACTGCCCAATACATAAAGAATTAAACACATAAACGGTCTATCCCTTTGCTTCACCCTCTTGGCTTTAAGGAAGTGCCACTCACTTTGGGATACACGTATACCTGAAAGACAGCTACTCTCCAGAAACTTTAATTCAGAAACATTCATGGTCTGCTTATTTCCACAAAAATGAAAAAAAGAAGTTAAAAATCACTACAGTGAGGATACACTAGAGTTTTATTAATCATAAATATTCTCCTGTTGTGACTTTACTTAGGGAGATAAACTCTTAAAACTTCTAAAAACATACCCAAATTTCATTTAAAAAAAAACCACAGGAACTCTTTTCTCAATACCATGGGTCTCGTCTTTTGCCTGAATTATGATGAACAGAGGAGATGCTTTACTGTTCACTAAATGATGGCCTAATAAATACCCTCTGTGGAAAGGATAGGAAAGGACATCTCTGGGCCTTGCTTCTCCCTTTATACTTGTTATCATAGTGATTTTTATCACTCTTGGACCATCATATCTCAGCTGTAGGTTATGGTAGTGTGCAATATCTGTCTGTACACAATTAGTTCAATTGGTTTAATCCCATTGCTACAGAGGCCGAGGTCAAGAATTTGATTCCACTGAGTTTCTCGAGTCCACAGCCACTCCTGACCCAGTCAGATATCTTACACGTGTGTCTCATTAGTGCCCAAGAGAGCAAACCAGAGCGGATATATGAATACACCAAAGTCTACTCCCTCTGCTAGAAAATGCTCTCTAGTGCAAGCCTTACAGATGGTAGGGTTTTTTCATTTTTTCTTTATCATGATGAACAGCATATATAATGAGGAAAAAATAACTTTTCTGTAGCATACATGCTCAGAGAAAAGCTAGAGCTTAGAAAACTGCACAGAGAATATTTATTTACATGTCAGTATTTTATAGGGTGCTTTGTGGTACAGTAGGACTGGGTTAATGATCCAGGAGAAGAGTTACAGTTCCAAAACATTTGATAAATTATCAGGAGTTATAAAAAAATTACAGCTGCTGGAATCATCAGTGTACTTCCATTGTTAGTGGACTTCATCATATTAGGATGATCCAGGGTGAGCTGCACATCTTCAGTAACATGCTCTTCAGTGTTTCCTTCCAAACAGAAGGGTACCATTCGGTAAATTATATCCTCCCTGACAATAAATGTTAGCCCTATGTCCTGAAACCAGATCTCTTTTAGTTCTTCACAGGAAAATATATCTTACTCATCCCTGCTTATAAAATCGGGTCATTTAAGGTAAAGTACTAACAAAAGTATTAGATGTTTCAATTCAAAGTAACATAATTGTCAGAAAAATGCCCGGAGTTTTATGTAAAAGCCTTCTGAGTTGGCCCCCTTCTTCCCACTTGGATTGTTCAGTTTGTCTCAATACTGTAAAAAGCTTGGAATAATTGATTGTTAACATTCTGGTTTTGTTTTGTTTTGTTTTGTTTAATTTGCTAAGAGAGCATAGTATCTCTGGAGAGACAGAGTTTATGAATCTGTACTCATTCATCTTCAGATGTTCCATTTGAAAATGATTTCTCATTTCCTCGTGTTTGTCCCCAGCTAATAATTCCTTATAAAATGGAATTAGCCACCGGCATCGTTCATTAATTTCCCCTTAAGATGGTATTGGTTTGCAGACTGTAATGCTGGAAAACAGATATGTTTTTAAAAAGCAAGCTCAAAATTTCCTCTGAATTGCACTTTGGAATTTTTCTGTGACCCCTGCAGGCAAATAATCACATTAAAACAAAAGGTCTCCTTCACACATTCAGTTATAAATAGATCCATAGTATGACAGTCTTCCCGCATGCATCAGACTGACATGGAGAACTCCCTGCCTGAAGGTAAATATATATTGATATGTAGAGAGAGATATATAGAGAGAGATATCTACATATCTATATATAGAGAGATATAGAGAGATATATATCTACATATCTATATATATTTATATATAAAACACCTAGCCCCAAACTGTGAAAAGTCTGATTTAGCAACTCAGTTTTCCTTCTCTTCTTTTTACCTCAAACAGAATTATTTCACACTACCAGGCAGTTTTCATCTGATGCTTAGCCATTAAAGAATGGAGGAGAAAAGTTATCTTTTGCAAACAGTGAATTGCTGAAGATGAGTAAAAGCTGTTGCAGCCGTCATTCTTCTCCCCAATTTCTAATCCCTGGATTTTTTTCAAAGAAAGATAACCTCCTCCCCAGCTGACAGCCTCCTTGCCTCCTTCCCAGCTGACAGCCTCCTTGCCTCCTCTCCAGCTGACAGCCTCCTTGCCTCCTTATTCTGCCCACCTCCCCCACAACACACACACACACTCCCAAGGACATCTGCTTTTACTTGCCAATTTCCCAAAGGCAAGATGTTTCCCAGTAGTTGAGTCAGATATTGGCCTTGAAGAGTCTGTCTCAGAAATTTAGGGGTGATCCATTTCACCCAAAAGTTAGGTCAAAATGTATATTATGTTTTAACCATTTGGGACCTGCGGATTCCAAGGTTAGCTTTAGGTTTGAGGGGACCTAGGTCAAGCTCACAGAAAATCAACTTTTTAGGGTCTTTCGTGTTCCATTGATGCGCCTCACTTGGTTGTCCCCAAATCCTTGTTCTTGCAAATCCTTGCAAACTTGCATCCATTATACAACTTCTAAACCTCACCTGGGTTACCAGGTGCCTTTGTTACAAAACTGATTGGGAGTACAATAATCTAATTTGTTAGGTAAAAATCAAGACCTTGAGCATAATTAAAGATATGAAACCAGAAGCAGGAATTTGGGACATCATATAAAGTCAACTCTAATAGCAACATCATATTTTAATAGCAAAATCATCAGAATATGGAAGTGAATCTGATTAATTAATATGCTCTCCCCCCAATAAAAACCTACCTTATTAATTCAAATTGTAAAAGAAATGTCAAAATTGCTTTTGTAATAGGATCTTCTTTCTTATTCAACTTTTTATTTGATAAAAATTCTTACTATGTAAGAAATTAAAAAAAAGGTCTTTCACATCCTTTTAAGTCTACTCTGCAGTTTTGTTTTGGCTTGTTTTAATATTTTTTTCATTGAGGGGTAGTATGTCAGCTATTCTGCTTGAGAATATTGAAAGGATATCTTAAAGAAAATTTTTGTATTATAAAATAATCATTGTCTCCAGTAAGTGAGCAAGAAAAAAGGCACCAACACATTTGAATATAGAGCCTCTGTTACTGGCATCAATTCATTGCTTGATCATTCCAGGGAGTCAGTCATTTACTGTAGCATATAATGAATGACCTTGGGATAGTAACTAGATTTATTATTTAATCATATATGAGTGACAATACAATAAGAATTGTAAAATGACCCAAACTGCCTCCCGATGGTCTATCTCTTTCCTGATCGCAAATTGTTCTTCTTAGGAATAGTACTGTGGGCAAAAAGTGCTGAATAGTAATCAGATGAGCTTGAAAGTACAACATATGGTAACCAGGGAGGCTTGAAAACAGAGTCAATGCAATAACAAGATTAATGCTGTGTTCGTATCAATTCTGCTTCATAGGAGCCTTTTAAGGCATCCAACACAATATCATTTCACTTTTACTGCAATTTTTAAATTTTGGTTAAAAAAGAAATGGAAATCCCAAGCCAAAAAATATGTTCTTCTTACCTTTTGGTTTGTGTCTATATATTTCCCTAGAATATTCATATAGTTCCTAAAAAATTCTTTACCTACATTTTGTCTTTCAAATGCTCTGTTTTTACCATGACACTAAATATTTCTAAGGTGTCCTTTTACATTTTTAAAGGTTTCCTTCAAACTACTGCTGATGAGTTTTGCTTTTACTATGCAAGAAAAGATGGTGGCTTGTGCTTTCCAGATTTTCCAAGAAAACAAATCAGAGGACCAGCATCTAACTACTTGGACCAGATGGAAGAATACGACAAAGTGGAAGAGATCAGCAGGTTCATAAAGATAAATGTTCTTTAATCTTAAAAAAAAAAAAAAAAGAAAAGAAAAAACCCAACAAGTCTTGTGGTTTTAACAATGAGTCAACTGGCTATGCTCATGTCCAGCAGCTATATCCTCCAGATGCTTTTTGTTTTCTTTTTGGTAGTTTGCTTCTCTAAAATCATATTCGCTTAAATGCTTTTAATGCTGAGACTACTAATCTTCTGTTATGAGCTTGGCTTCTCTCTGATTCATGGGAATTTTATGAGTATAGTTTTAAACTTGAATTTTATGATAGTTGTTAGCTTATGGCACTGTGGAAACATTCAGCACAATTATTAGTAGCAAATCAGAGTTTTATAAATAGATCTTAGAACTTTCTCTCTGAGTGCCTTTCTGTAAGGTTTAATTATTGTGAGTAAAGTCAGTTTTAATTAGAGTCACTGAAGGATGAGATAGTGAGCTTGTGAAATTTTAAAATACATATGTGTTTTGATTCTCTCCTTTACTTCCTAATAGAAGGCTTTTTTGGTTGGCTTTTTTTTTTTTTCATTGAAAAGAATTTAAAAGAATCAGAGTGTGACCTTGGGTTAGCAGCCCTTCGTGATTATCAAAACCGTTGATTCCTAGAGGAAATATATTTTGAAAAGGATGCTAAGTGCATCCCTTACCTCCTTCATCTCAAGAAAAGCTTACTGGTTTTCTTTAATTTGTTTAGAAAGCACAAACACAACTGCTTCTGTATTCAGGAGGTTGTGAGTGGGCTGCGCCAGCCCGTCAGCGCCCTGCATAGTGGGGATGGCTCACACCGTCTCTTCATTCTGGAAAAAGAAGGTTACGTGAAGATACTTACCCCTGAAGGAGAAATTTTCAAGGAGCCTTATTTGGACATTCACAAACTTGTTCAAAGTGGAATAAAGGTTGGCTTTTTAAATTTTATTTATCTTTGCTCTGGCTATGTTAATTTTATTTTAGTGTTCTCCTCACTAAAGGTATTTCTTTGTAATAAAAGAAATAATATAGGAGAAAATAAGGAGACAACATAAGGGAACAATAATTATGGCAACTAAATCGGGACAATGACATTAATTTTTTAATGTTATTTGGTGACTATTAAGCAGTGCAATCAGATTGATATTTTTGACATCGTTTCCCTATGTAATTTACATACTTAAAATAATTATTGGTTTTATAAAGTATTTGTTTAAATATTGTTTAACAGGCATTAGAATTGTATATCAGCATTTGCTAGCAGAAACAAAGAGGTCTTTGGGTTACTTTGGCAATTGCAAATCATTCTTTTACCGCATCTGTGTTCGAGTCTGTGTCATAAAAAATGCTACTTATACTGTAATTTCCTTGTACAATATTTTTACAGGTAAGTCAGATATTTTTATCTATAATTAGCCACCTTTATAATATATAAGCCCATCTATTGCCTTCTTTCCCACTTCTCCAATTTGAATTCTCATGTTAAAGTAATCTAGTAGGTATATAAATAAAATTATTGTCAAGTTTATTTCACAAGAGAGTAACACAGTACAGTATTAGCAGTACTAAGCTATAAGGCAAATTGTGGCATTCTAAATTAAGACATTTAACAGCTCATGACCGTTTTAGAATGAAACGAATTAAGTATGATTGGGGAAGAACTGGTTATCTTTTTCTAAACTGGAAAAAAAATCAAAGGAGGATTTATACTCTGCTACTCATATCGAAATAAGCTCCTCTTTGCTTTGTTAAGCTCTATTCAAAGGTAAGAACATCAAAACCAGCAGAAACAAATCAGAAAAAAGTATAAATATATTCGATGTCTATCTATTCAATATCTACTACATGAAATAATTAGGGTGACTCAGTTAGATCACAGAGAATACCTATTGTTTGGACCACCCAGCCTCCAGGCCATGTTGTGACAGCATCACCAAGACATACTGCGTAAGAGAAGTATTTTATGGTACTTGTGGTCCTTTAAGGAAAAGGACTTTGGCACCAAGACACAGATCATTTGGAAAAGCTGTTTAAATCAGTAGTTTCCACTTTCTCCCAATAAAATTTTTTATTACACTTCACAGCAAATATTCCAAAGTCTCTTAAAATAAAGCATTAGTGTTTTGCACATCAGAGTTCAATAAATACATTCTGAAATGTGTTCTGATAACTCATTGCAAGTGGTACCTCATGAGGAAGGAATAAAGATGCAGCAGCAAGTGCATTACTCACTGCAAGTGTTTTACTTACCTTGAAAGTTAAACATGCTCTCTATAAAATAAAAAATTGGGGAAAGTAAAGTATTTTAAAAATCATCACCTATAATCCCATCAGTTAAAGAATATCACTATTAACATTTTGATATACTTTCTTCCAGTTTTTATATTAAAATTAAATGAATTTTTCCTGACTACAAAAGGAACACAGGTCCATATTAATAAATGTGGAAACAGAAGAACATGTTTTCTTATAGCTTTTTTCCTAAGAAGTGTTAAAATAAAATTGAAATCAAACCATATATACATCTTTTTAGCCTTCTTTTTTCACCTAACAGTATGTCATGGATATGTTACCAGATTTGGAAACTTTTCTCAAAAACTTAGTTTTTTTGAGTGTTCCATTTCCTTATTATGAGATATTTAGGAAGACCCCCAGTATTTTCCTTTTATCATTGTAAATAATGTTATCTATCATTCTTGTATATATTATTTAACCTGATCATGGGTGATTTCTTTAAAATTCACGATAAAAAGAGCATTACTGAGTTGAAGGACATATGCCACAATACACATTGCCAATTTGCTCTAAAATTTAATATATCTTTGGGTATTTGAGAGAATAATACATAGTTTTCAAATACTATTTTACTTAAAATGTTGGTATGAAAAATCTGTGTATGATAAAATGTAGGTGAAAGAAATGGACTCAGAATACTTGAAAATTTTGTTGTAAGAAGGAAAAAACTGATGTTCTTGTTTCTACTTCAATTTAACTGCCTAAAGAATGCCCTGCTTCTAATTAGAGTTACTTCAGACGCCCTCTTCATTTACACCCATTCATTGGAATATGAATGAAAGTGTATCTTCTCTGACTTTGAGACATCTCATCATGCAGGAAAATTATACAAACTCGGTTATGACAGTGCCATGATTCTGCAGTATGTTCTGCAGGCCTCTAGGAATTCTGCAGAACCCTTTTTGGCCTTCCTTTCCTAGGAGAGCTGCAGGGCTCCTGGGGCTTAAAATAAACTTCGAAATCCATTCTTCTCCATATGTATTGATAGAATACATATTTCTACATTAAAGACATATTTCAAAGTGCATATTTTGGATTCCCTTAGTATTTGGCACTAGTGATATCAATAAGATAGGAATCTATCACATGGATATTTGAGTGTATACTGATAAGGGAGTAACAAGACCACATCCTTATCGCTTCGAGTAGCTTATACAACAACTGGCCTTTATCTCAGTCTCGAAGGAACTCCTGTCACAAGTCACAGATTGGAAGTGTTAGAAGTGGCTACTGTTGGTTTGATGGGGCGGATGCCAACACATTCATGAGTTGATTAGGATTATGCCATTGACTTTTGTGGTATGCCCCTCAGAGACTTCTGAAGTGAAAACATTATCACAGTTACTTCACAGTCATTTTTCAGGCTTCTTGATATGTGAATAGTTAGTTGTTCATGTTAGTGTACAGTTAGTGTATTCTGTGTTCGTCAGTGATCATTTTGCATTAATAATGCAAATAGGAATTTTCATAAATTATTATGCATATCACTTCTCTAGTCTTTTAGTTTTAAAAATCCTAAGAGAGGGAATAAAGCTGTTTTAACAGACCAAAGTATTGATTGCAATTTTCAAATCACAGAATTAATAATGTATATGAAACCCAACCTTGGTATGTTTGAAATAAATACAGGACAAACCACAGTGATGATCTCCCCATGATATTAAGTAATGACCAGTATGAGTATATTAAATCAGACATAAAGAGGAACTCTTGATTATAAGAGTTTCTAAAAGCTAGTGCTGGCTATAGGGAATTTGGAATTCCTTTTCTGCTAATTGTCAATTAAGAATTGACAGGGATATCTGTCACCTGGTTAAGGACGGGCCTTTTTGTGGCAAAAAGCTAGACTTAGTTGATCTCCTTCAATCTCTATCAGCCCTGATTCTGATACCACCAGCAAAGAGCCAGTCATTTGGGGAACTTGGAAAACTCCTCCCTAAATGGGTCCTGACTGAAGCTAAAAATATGGCATCTGGTTTTTATCTAACACCCTGATTGTAGGAGATTTCAGTACCCTGTGAGTGTAACTAAGTTTCACCGAGCAAAAGTTAGGTGCAAAAGTGCAAAGCACCCGCTAAAGAATTGACTTCTTTCTGCTAAAGGAAATAAATTATGGAGTTGGATTAATGGAGTAAACTCCGTGCCATATGAATTTAAACTGTCATTTAGGAAGAGGTGATTCCCTTCACAACAGCTCAAATCCTAGAAGACTGAGCTTGGTGAAATTGCCAAGAGTAAGTCAAAAATAGGTTCGAAAACTAGATAGTGGTTTGCTAGATCTTTGGTGCTAGTGCACTGTACAAGCTGACCACTCATACTGATGCTATGAAGAATGGCTCGAGTGTCCAACTGGTGAGCAAACTTTAAAATCTTCATTTTGTGTGTCTAGTGTCGGGGGGAGGGCTTCTACCTTGTCTGTTGTTGATATTGTTTTTCCCAAAGAGGGAAATTCCAGGATCCTGGTGATTTGAAATCTTTAAATTGAGCTTCTATCTGAATTACTAGTCAAAACTTCTGCAAGTACTAGAACCAGCCTCATCTACTTGAAGTCCTTGAGGAGGATAGACCAGTGGTTTCCAAAAATGGCTGCAGAGTAGAACCGCCTGGGAGCTTTAGAAAATTCTGCTGCCCAAATTAAATCAGAATATCTAGAGCTAGGACTCGGGCATTGATACATTTTTAAAGCGTTTACAGGTAATTTCAGAAGCACTGGTCTAGACTGAGCCAGACCCCCGGATCAGTTGAATAAGGAATGAGACACATTTTCTCTGCCCATCCAGGGCCAAGTCATATTATTGAAATGACCACTGAGAGCAAATGGTTGGACACCAGTTGTCATTGTCCTGTAGCTTCTGTCATTTACCTGACCTACACATATTACTTGTCCACTCTGAGTGAGGAGATGAGTAGTTAACTCTGTCAGCATTGTAAGATTCTTGATAGAAAGTTTCGGAAAATGACACTTAAAAATCTCAACAGTTGGGCTTCCCTGATGGCGCAGTGGTTGAGAGTCCGCCTGCCGATGCAGGGGACGCGGGTTCATGCCCCGGTCCGGGAAGATCCCACATGACGCGGAGTGGCTGGGCCCATGAGCCATGGCCGCTGAGCCTGCGCTGCTCCGCAACGGGAGAGGCCACAGCAGTGAGAGGCCCGCATACCGCAAAAAAGAAAAGAAAAAAAAACCTCAACAATTCATTCTAATTGGACAATTGCTTTACCTATTACGTTTTCCTATTTTTGTTCCTTTTGGGAATATGGTATTCAGCTAGTTGGCAAATTGTTCTCATTCCTGTTCCTAAACTATGTAGTTTGCTATTATATCTGAAAACGCTTGTTACGCCAGAAGTTACTCTAGTCTAATCTTACCAAACTTCCCCTGACCACCAAGGATCTGAAAGTCAGCCTTAGCTTTGCATGTGTGTGGCAGTTAAGACAAGCCTGCGCCTGTCACCTACAGGGTGGACCCCCAGGGAATCCGACACACACCGTTCTCTGCACCCCAGTTCTCAGGGGCAGTCAGAGGACCAAGAGGCTCGCACCCGCAGCAGACAGAGCTAAGACTTGTCGATCATTGGAACAAGTGTGCCTGGGCTCCTGTCCCTCTCTATCTACTTGGGTCCTCATTTCAAAAGATGCTTTTCGAAGCAGTCCTTTTACCGCGGGAGGAGAGGACGTAAGGCTGAAAGCTGCTGTTGTCCGGCTGGCTGAGCCCATTGACACTGGGGCTCTTGAGAGACAGTGACCCAGGTGCCCAGGAGCCACAAGAGCATGTGGAGGAGGACGCAGTGTGTGCCGGGGCAGGACCCGGCCGGGCAGCCTCTGATTTCACATGCTTGCAAATCACATGCATACTTAATGAGCAGCGAAAGTTTAGTGAAATCCATTGCTCATCATCCCATTGGGATTGATGTCCTACTTTTCTGAAGTTTGTCAGAGACCCTTCCTTTTACATCTTCCTCTGTCTTTAACTGGTGATCTTATGGCAGCCCATGCAATGTTAGCGTATTTTTTTTTCAAGTGAAATGAGTCAGAACATAAATGAGAAGCAATTTACTTTTCAAAACTGTTGTTGGAAACATAGCACGCATGTGTGCACACACGTACACATGTATGTGGCAGTGATTGGGTCCCATATCAAATGCTTCCTCAGGAAAATTGTTAGAACTCTGCTTTAAAGCATGCTTCAGGTTGAAAGAAAGTGTGTGTTCGGTTGAAAGAAAACAGCAATATATTTAGTATATTTGATAAATATTGCAATACAATAGAAGAGTCACCATTCTGGAATCTTTTGTATATGTGACATTTTTAAAGTTTGTGACCTATCAAACTACTGCATTAGAATTTATTAAATCTCATCTGAAAGACAATTGCTCTAGTGGTAGAAATAACCATTAGATAAATTCATTCTAAAAGTGGTAGAAAGTTAATTGAAGAGTCTTTCCTCAGATAAAAACTTTTAAATGCCTTATTTTGGGGGTAGTTTAAAATTCTGGTTCCAAACCATTAAAATATAGATCCGCAAGTAAAATTTTTTACTGTGTTTTTTTTAATATATATATCAAGGTAGTAATGATGTGGCATTAAACCCAACTTTATTTTATTGAGTGTTGCTGACCCTACATCAGAATGCCCTGTACTCTGAGATAAATGTTGTTTTCAATTTTTACATAAGTCTAATCTCATTTTAAATCTAATACAAAAGTCCACAGAGAAATAATTTTTTTGTCCCTTGGTCATGTGAAATAATCTCAGTGTAATTTCATTTGGTTAAGTTAATTTCATTTCTGGTGCTCTTACTTTTTTATTTTGGCATTTGCAATTCTACTGATAAAGCATTTTAATAAATGTCAATGGACATAGATATGGTGTATGCCAGTATAAACTGGTTTAATCTATAAAGTACTCTCCAGCATGCATCATGTTTTTTTTACTGAAGTCGAAACTGCAGTAAGCAGGGTCCCTCCAGTTGAGTAAAGAAAGACCTGCTTTCTCCTACATTTTAGGTCCTGTAACTCACAGCTGAGGTGAGGAAAGCTTTTACATGAATGTCTTTATATTTATCTAAGACTTGAAGGGCAAAGGAAATAGAGCCTATAAATCTCAGAAGTCCTATGGTAATCATTTAAAACAAGTGAAAAACCAAGAAATCTGCACCCTAGAGAAGGTCACTGCCATCTTTCAAAAGCACCTGTCTGGACGTGGCAGCCACCACCTCTCTGTATCTGACTAGAAAGAGAACAGAGAAGGGCTGCTGGTGATATCAGTTGGCACGACTTTCCAGTGGCTCTATTATCTAATGAAAAGGAAATCACAGGTGTCCCAAAACTGCCTCTAAGTAGTAGAAGGTAGCACAGTACTCCCTTTTAGAGACAGTCAATAGCTTTTCTTTCCCAGTACTAAAGATAGTCTTCAAGCCAGCCATGTTGTTAGCAAGAATACAGTAAGTCCCCTACGTACGAACGAGTCCTGTTCCGAGAGCACGTTCATTAAGTCCAATTTGTTCTTAAGTCCAACAGAGTTATCCTAGGTACCCAAATAACACAATCGGCTCTATATACTGTACTGTAATTGGTTTATAATACTTTTCACACAAACAACACGTAAAAAAACAAACACAAAAAATAAAGAAAACATTTTTAATCTTACAATACAATACCTTGAAAAGTACAGTAGTACAGTACAACAGCTGGCATACAGGGGCTGACATCAAGTAAACAGGCAAGAAGAGTTACTGACTGGAGGAGGGAGTGGAGGTGGGAGATGGTAGAGCTGAAGCATCGTCAGCAGTAGGAGACGGAGGGCAAGCTGCAATTTCACTCACACCTGACGTTGATGGAATGCATGTTCGCATCTTTCAAAATTCGCAACTTGAAGGTTCATATGTAGGGGACTTACTGTACTCTAGTCTTCTCTCTTACTAATCATAACCACCATTCTTTTAAGCACTTACTTTGCTAAGCCATTCCATAGAGTACCTCTGTAATCCTTCTGGTAACCCTGTGAGGCAGGTATGCATATCCCATTTCACAGATGAAGAGACTGAGACCCAGAAGTTAAGGAAACTGCCCAAGAGAACAGCACAGCGCCAGTAGCAGAGCCAGATTTGCAAGGCAGTTGTCGGACGCCATTCTGTCAACCACGGTGCTGTGCTACACTGTGCTTTTGATCAGCAGTCACTGCACAGGAGAGAAGACTGGGTAGCATGTTTAAGAAGCAGAGATGGGTGACGGTTGGTGTAGACATGCTCAGTGCTGCTCGTCCTGGCTCGCAGGACAGTGGGGAGGCTGAGGGCCTAGGTCTAATGTCAGGCATACAGACTTGGGTGCTAGTCACTGCATTCATACCACGTGCTGGTTGTTTGACTCTGGACAAGTTATTTAACCTCTAGGCTTGGTTTCTTCATCTGTAGTATAGAGGTGACAAAAGGTTGCACCTACGACTTTACGTGTACAATCTCAACATGAATCCGAAGTACTTTGTAAGCATTAGCTGTTATCATCATCTATTACACTAACATGAAAAGAAGAGGAAGGAAAGGAAAAGGTGCCCAGCCCTCAGAATGACTTACAAGCTCCTGTGGCCACAGTTAACTAGACTCTGTAGTATTTAACAGTCCCCCCTCGTATGGGATTGGATGACAATTTATGGAAATTCCATGATAGTGTTAGTGTTTGCACCAAAATTCTATGGCAGTCTTATGGGAGCAAAGTTATACCGACGTGTGTCTGTGGGTTTACTTCCATGCAAAAAGATAAACCTAGAATATTTTTTTTATCAAAATGTATAACTGGAGGAAGAGAACATCTTCATTTTTAGATCATCACCTCTTGGCATTAGGTGTAGGGCATTGCCACCTACCTCATTATGCAAAACGCCTCAGGTCTGGAGTTTCTCAGAGCACATGCCTGACGATGATTAAGCACAAAGCAGCTGACCCATGAGCACGGCAGCAAAAGCTTCCTCAGCATTTCCTTGCTTTCAGAGTAGTTTTTCTCAACCTGGATATTATAGTAATGTAGGTCTTTTTGTGTTTATTTTGGAACATGGTTTGTGTCCCTCTGCCATAGAGCTAATAAATTGTAGGATTTGCAAAGGAAATATACTGAGACTGAAAACTAAGAAAGCACATATTTTTGCCCACCAGCAACAATCGCTCAAAGCACAGATTTAGAATCTCAGGATCTGGGAGGGGAGCAATTGGGCAAAGTTGCTCTGAAATTAACATGTAATGTCATGATACAAAGAGTGTATTACTCAACAAAATATTTTTGTAAAAGAAGCAGATGAGGTCAGGGAAGAGAGAAGTTTAAAGGAAGATTTCAGAATTAAACAACATAACAGACATCAGTTAATTTATCATGAAATGTGCTAGAGGTCAGGTGTGAGAATATATACATGAAATGATCTCAGCTACCTCCCTCTCAGACCCCAGGCTTCAGTAGACCCTTTTCCTATCACATCAACTCAGTAGTTTACAGAAAACTTCCTAAATCTGTAAGCACGTTTGCTCCTTGATTTGTCTTCTTACCTAAGACCAATTTTGGGAGTTTGTTTACGTAGCATTTGCCTTTTAACAGACTTCTTTCATCTTTACATTTCTATACTAAATATATAGAGAGATTTATGTATATAATATATAATACTTATGGAAAATAAATATGTACATAAATATGTTATCAATTACTATAATCCATTTTAATTTATTTGTTGGTAGTATTCGCCAATTGACGTTTAGTTTTGTTTTGTTTTGTTTTTAAAGTCTGAAAGTCTGCAATTATGTTGAACTATCCTAATATCAAAGTGGCCAGAACTGAGGACATTTTGAAAAACGGGGTCACTGTCTAGAAATTAAATCATCTTTGGAAAGCTATTTATTGAGACCATTCTGTAATGTGTTATAATGAGAAAAGTTCGAGAACATCTTTTTCTAAATCATGTCATTTTCTATCCCAGCTTGTCTTTGTGATACTAGGTGACAGTACGTATGGCCACAGTGGCTTTTGGGAATTACCATCCAAAAGGAGTAAAATTTGACTCTTTTTCCTAGTGAATTTTCATTTTACTCTATCTGGGCATGTTGTATACAACTAACTTTAAATTCATCCATTTACTCATTTTAAAATGTTGTGCAGTTCCACAGGCCTAAATTTCAAATCACAGAAAATCTGTAAAAAATAATTATTTGTTTAAGACAAAAAATATGAGCTAATTATTCTATCATACATATATGTAGTAGCACAAAAACAGAAAAAAAAACCATCAATAAATTTGATCTAAACTAATACCATGATTGCTTGCGGTTGACATTATATTTAATCTGCTTGTACAACTGAACCCAATAAGCTGAAACTAATATGAAAATAAAGCATGATGACAAAGGATCTTAAAGGTTTATATATTGTCACAAAATTCTTGAGAAAAGAATATTCCTTCCAAATATTCAAATATTGAACATTCTGGCTTTCTCTTTAAAAGTAACTAAATTCTGTACTTTAAAAAAAAAATTCTAATAAGCTGTTTCCAAACCAACCTCTTATCCTAAAGTACCTTTGATCCAAATGGATCACACAGTTAAATAAAATGACATCTGTCCTCAGGCTATTTCTAGATAGGGAAAACACATCTGTTCTAAAAACTCTTAGCCAACAGTTTGAAACTGTTCAGAAGAATTCCTTAAAAAAAGAAAAGACTATGTACAGAGAGCAAAGAGAAGATGCTTCTCTTTTGGAAAAAATTAGGACAGCACTAACCCTTAAGAGGATAAAAAGATAACCCAATGTAATTCCCATTAAATTCTTAGCCTTTCTATGAAAGATTTGGTTATGAGATTCCCACAGTGCAAACATCTTTGTGGATGGATGTGAACACACCTGTTCAGGAAAAGGGAAACAAAACTTGAACTGACTCCCTTCCCACACAGGTCACCAAACATCTGTCATAAGTTATCAATTACTAGCCTAGACTGGACTCAAGCCTGTGACCTGAGGTTGAAAAAGCCACGTAGCTCATTCTGTCTCTTACCTAGTCTGTGGTTTTACCCTGTACCACTGGTAAAGCTTCTGTTTAAATCTCCAGGGGTTTGGAAGACCAGGTTGACCCCGTGACATTCATAATGTATTTACTCCCAGGGTTTCCACGCACACCACCCTGGGGCTGATCTTAGTTAGGATTGTGTGACTTGCAGTAATGTAGGCAGCTCCAAAAAGATTTACCCAATAGTTGGCATAGTTCTTTAATTGCATAAGTTCCTTAATTGCAACCTAAAGACAATGTCTTCTTGTCCAAGGAAGGTTGTGTGTGTGTGCGCACGTGTGTGTGTGTGTATTTTAAGATTTTGACTTTGATTAAATGTCAATACATATAAAACTTCTGCATAAAAGCAGAGAAACGAAACAAAGAAAGAAAACCAAAAAAGGCTTATGGGCATGACTAACTAGGTGAGCTTCTTCCCTTGTAATTATTAAAACTTTGGGCGACAGCATCAAATTGTCAATGCTTTTGATCCCTCCTGTGTCTCTTTCCTGTAATATCCCACCTCAGTTGGGTACATGTGAGAACTAATCTCTGAGTGGCTATGGCGCTCATCCACGGAGTTTGCCAGTGGTTGTGTGATTTGGAGCAATCTGCTTAACCTTCTGTGATTCTCTACGTCCTCATCTTCGAAATCAGAGGACTAGGCTAAATGATACCTTAGGTCTTTTCTAGCTCTAAAATTCTGTGAAATAGAAAGCAGTGTAAGTCTCCAACATTTTCCAAGAAAATTATGGTAAAGAGAAGTGGTCAGTGTGGCTCCGACATTGGCAACTCCACCATTGCCCAGGCTCAGAGAGCATGGGGCTCACTTTGCTTTATTCTGATTTTTTGCCTTTGCACTGATATAGAAACACAGGCAGTGTCTCCCAGTGCAGAGCCCACCGGGCACCCTACCACACTGACAGATAGGTGCACTCACCTTTCCGGAAGGTCACCATCACTCCAGTTAATTTTTAAAAGCTGCATAACTCAGCATGAAGTGAGACTTCAGGTTTCAGTTAATGGAAGCATGATGTCTTTAATGTGTAGGAATAATAGGGTGGTAAGTTTTCAAACCTGGGTTCGAAGGTAAAGATACACCATGACCTTGAAGTGAGCAGTACTTGGTGTGCTGGGGAGGACACACTATGGAGCTGAGTGACAGAAGAGGAGAGTCCTCATAGGAGATAAGATTGCAGAGCACCTATGTAGTGCTGGCAGGGTGGAAGGTGTGCATCAGATAATGCAGGGTCTCACATGCTCTCCTAAGGTCTTTGGCTTTTCCTGTGAGTGAAAGGGGGAATCACTGGAGGATTTTGAACAGAAGACTGACACGGTCTGACTTAAGCTTTTTTTTATATATATATAAATTTATTTATTTTTGGCTGCGTTGGGTCTTCGTTGCTGTGCGCGGTCTTTCTCTAGCTGCAACGAGCAGTGGCCATTCTTTGTTGCGGTGCACGGGCCTCGCATTGGTGGTGCAGTGGTTAAGAATCCGCCTGCCAATGCAGGGGACACGGGTTCAAGCCCTGGTCCGGGAAAATCCCACATTGCCGCGGAGCAACTAAGCCCATGCGCCACAACTACTGAGCCTGCGCTCTGGAGCCCACGAGCCACAACTCCTGAGCCTGTGAGCCACAACTACTGAAGCCCGCGCGCCTAGAGCCCATGCTCCGCAACAAGAGAAGCTGCCGCAATGGCTTAAGCCTTTTTAAACAAGATCAATAGCAGTGGTGTAGAGATAGCCGACGAGGCAGGGCAGGAGTGGAAGGAGGGACACAGGGAAGAATATCGACTCCTGGTACTAGTTCTGCTCTGAAAGTGCCTTGTGCCAACGGGCAAGTCATTGACCACTTGAGCCTCGATTTTTCTCTGTAAAGGAGCGAATCAGTAATAGCTGAGCTTCCTTTCATTTCCAACTTTCAGTGCATCAACACTTGGAGAAATATTTAGACATTTACCCTATTAAAGGTAAGCATTTTTACACATGGTGTTTACCGAATGTATACCTTCTTTCCCATAGTTTTAAAGTGCAGATTTTAAAACTCAATACCTTAACAACATAGGACATTTAATTGGTTCCGGTGAAAGGTTGTGAATTACAGGAAAATATCAGTTATGGTATTTTATATAAAGAAGAGGGCTCACTCTATACCAGTCGTAAATGTTAATTCATGAAAATGGTAACCACAACTAAAGACTATCTGTGTACTCACACACACGTTCCTCCTCGGGAAATGTACATTTACATAGAGGAAGGGGGTCAGGTGATTATTTTTTAAAAGGGTAATTATAATTGGATTTAGTGTATAAGAGGCCAAAATCCAGGTATCCTTAAGTCAGAGAATATTAAAATAATGATGGAATACAAAACTATGGCCTTCTAATAAGGAGGATACACAAATATTATTGTAGGGAATTTCTATTTAAATTATAAAATAATTACCTAAAAAATAAAAATAAAATAATGACTTGACTTCTAAAATATCCATAATTCACTCTCCAAAGTAGAATATTCCCACATATAGTCAGTGAGTTTCTTTTCTGTTTATGCCAATGGAACCTTATTTAACTAATCAGTCTTTCGTGCTGTAAATTAAGATGGCAAAAAACAAAACAAACTGGCTCCTTTTCTACCTGCGTGTGAATCTACAAAAGTTAATTTGGTTGTGCACAGAGTAACTAGATGTGAAAAACTGAAAAGGGAAAGAGGGTACGCTCCATCATTTTACTTGCACGTGTAAGGATTTCAGTGCTCTGTGTTTTCCTTGAACGAAATCCCATGGTGCCAATTAACCTAACGTATTCAAAAACAATTCTCTATTTAGAAAGAATAATTTTCATTGTGGGTGTTCCTTGAAATCGTATGCCTCATCCCCTGTTATTACCAAGATGTGTGCTGGGCGATTCAAAGTACCAGCTTCACTTCCACGCACTGCATAGATTAGAGCTGTATCCCACACACAGTGCCAGATAATCTGTTTTGATTTTGTCCAATGCACACATATTTTCACCTTTAGTAATTTTTTTAATGTGGAAAAGCCCTCTCTACCTAATATTAAACCAAATATTTCATGTCAAAATTATCAAAAACACTCAAAGCAGGAGATTTGGTTTAATCGGGAAATCGCTTTTTCTTGCAAAAACTTTGCAATAAGTCAACTTTCCTGGCTTGGTTTAAATAGCATCTTCATTTTTCTTTGAAATAACGTGAATACATTTTTCCTCCAGTGTGAGACAAAACTGGACTAGAAAAGACTGAAAAGGATTTAACTAACTTGGTAAATACATTCTCCATTTTATTAGGCTGTGTTGTCTATTTGGATTTCTGGAGTATTTATTTTAAACCTAATAAATCAATTAACCAGTATTCATTCTAAGATTTAATTTGGTGAATAGAATATATGTGCTTTTCATCAGGGCACACATCATTTTTAAGTCTGAAACCACCACACACAAAGGATTTAATTCCGACAGACATTTGTTCTCAGCATAAATACTTTAGGGCCAATAGTTGTCCCCACTTAATCATGCTTCTTAAAAGTGAATTCCAGAAGACTTGAGGCCCCAAATGACCCCTGGTAAGGTGAGTTGTCAGTAAATTACTTTTATGATGTGCCCTAGGGAAGCAAGTCTGCTAGAAACTTGGTAGGGAGCTGGCCCCCTCTTGCCTGTGGGGGGATGACCTTTAACTTTATCTAACCTTTGCATTTCTAATTCTAAATTTCTAGGAGGCATTTAGTCACATTGTTGGATATCTTATGAAAAGGGAGGCCTCTCCTGTGCCCATAAGATAGTGTTAACCACACATTTGTTGCTAAACTTCCCAATGAAGCATGCCAGGACGCATTTTTATTTCTACAATTGACTTTTAAATACCAAACATTTAATGAGTTGAAATATAAATGAGTTCAAAACGGACTCATAGTTAAATTATGACTGCCTTGGGTGACATTTGGGAAACACTGCAGAAAATTTAATCCCTGTAATTTTGCTAATTTGAATTTATCGTGGCACTTGAAAATTTATAAGAGCCATTAAGGATGATTGAAGATATTGCATCAGAATACATTTTTTTTCACGATATATTTAGTTATTGAAAACAAGTCTTGTCGATTTTTGTGTTGTCTCCATTATGAGAAAGTTTTTATTGTGCTTTGGGAGGATAATTACATCAAAATTATCAAATGGAGGAATTTAGATTCAGTTTTAGATGAAAAAATATATACCCTTCTTTGGCTGTCTTATACTGAAAACATTGGAAAATAATGCTCATTTACAGGATATAAAATACAAAGTGATCATTAATTTCTTGTTAATGATCAGGGCTTAAGTTAGGTAGACCCAGATGTCTATGTTTTAGTTCCATGAATGTCTAATTTTTCTTCTTTTCCCATTAGTTTTGGATGACATTGAAGAGACCAGTATTTTTAATTCTTTCCTAAAGCAAAGTACTTCATTGCTCAGTTTTATTGTTTATAAGTGTGTTATACATACATGTAAGTATGTATGTATATACATACATGCACATATAATAGAACACTGTGTGGCTGAATGAAATATTGCTAAAGATAAGCTTCTTCCAAAAAATTATACACCTAATTTTTAATCAGACAATGTTTAGGTATTTAAATACATAGACTAAATGTAGAATATTTCTATAATCTCTCTGACTTACATGTCAGATTGTAACATAAGCAAAGCCAAGTGGTCTAAGCTTTGCATGTGATGTCAGCCCTTTGAGGAGTTCAGTGATATGCAGTCATAGAAGCAATTAGTGTAACTTCAGTAGTTTTTTAGTGGGGAAGGAAAGAGATCAGCAAATTCTTTCCCGTAAACCAAAGGTTCTGGCTCAAGAGCATATATAAACAAGATGTAAGTTTTAAATATAGTTTAAATGCCACCCAGGAGAAAAATTCAGCGGTAAAGAAGTTGTCAAGAGACAGGGAGCAATCTTTAAATGGTGAAGAAAATATTAAACTGGTGACAATACTTTAGGAATACATAGGCACGTGCTTCCAAACACTTCAGCCCAGAAGGTCCTCTTCCTCCTACCCCACCCCAGTTGTTTATCTTTGGATGTGGAAGGAGTAGCAACAGTAAAGTAACAGTCAAGCAGGATATAGATGTAACTTGTTGATAACCCTAAGAAGAGTTTAGCTGAGAAAATGACCATCAAACTCACAATTTTGAAATGAATTTGGAAGCAATAGTTAGAATACAATACATGGCACATTATGACACTAAAATTCAAACTATCTTAGGCTATTTGCTCGTTTTAATCCTACCAAAAGCATTTGTTTGTCATCATGTATGCTCCTACTGAGATATGGCCAGGCATTTTTTTCTTTGTGTGTGTGCTTGTTTTTGTTTTTTGTCAAAAATTCTGCGCGAAGTATCTTGACGGTTTTGACCGTTACAGCCTGGTCTGCTTTATTTTTGCCTGGAGACTTGCTGTTCGATTACCATTGAACATGGACCAGAAGACACATTCATGTGTTAGGTACTGAACAGGGCCCATCTCTGGAACCCGACCAAAAAACACAGGACCTGGTGTGTGGAAGGTAATTCCGCAAAGGAAAATCAGAGTGCTCTGACCAAAAGGACTGGATGCTGGGCGGGAAAAGCAATAGAGATCTGAGAAACTCAAGTTAACAGGGGAGAGGAAACAGAAAAAATTACCTGGTACGTGCTATAACGAAAGTCTGAGCTGAGCATGGGAGATCCTCCATCCATCTGAGGATGGTGGCCCCTCACGGAAGGAATGACTCTTTAAGGGTATGCGCAGGAAAGAGGGCTGAGGCTTTCATGCAGGAAACATCGTGAAAGGATTGAGATGGGGCTAGACATGTAAACTGAGGCAAGAGACAGCCCCCATAAAGGGTCTTGTATACTCAGGGATTCTGAGTTTCTTCCTAGAGTAGACAGCAAGGACAGTTCTGGCCAGCCCCCAGCGATGTATTAGGCTCTCGTGTAACCGGCTGCCTTCCTTAGGCTGCTGTGACTGCCCTACTTCCCCTTGTAGGGGATCTGGGAGCTTCTCCTTTTCCTGGAGGGCAAGGCAGCTCAAGAACTGAATCTAGAAAGAACTTAAAAATGAATGCAAAGGGAGAAGATTCTAGGGAAAACAAACTCAATTCAAATGGGCTTAATCAAAAAACAAAGCGAAACAAAACAACTCCTGGCTTTGCTTTCCCCTGTGTTAGCTTCATTCTTTGCCAGGCTTTCTTCCTGTGGCACAGATTGTGGTAGTTCCAGGCTCACGTGCTTCCAGTTTAGCAAATCCAGGGGAACAAGAGCTGCTTTCCCATAAGAGTTCCATCAGAAGTTCCCTAAATGATGCTCCAGTCTTAGGACCTACACCCACCCTGGGGTGAGTCATGTGCTACCATGGTTGGCCTGGCCTGGGGTCATGTGCCCGTCTCTGGAGCCAGGGGCAGAGATCAGGACAGTCCAAAGCACTACGCCCCAAGTGTGGAAGGGGTAATACCCCAAAGGAAAATCGGAGTATTGTTACCAGAGGAGGAGGGAGTGGATTCTGGGCTGTCTACACAACAGACATCCACTACTCATTGGGCAGAGAAGGCTACTGTGAATCAGAGTCCAGGCTTCTAATATTCAATCCTGCCTTCCTTCCTCCCCATGCTTCTGATTACTGGGCTTACCTCTGGGTCATATTTCAAGGACATTCAAGGGTTGTAAAGCAGCCCAACTAAAGCGTTCTGTTGGTACAAGATACCTAAGTAGGTGGTATTTTCTTTTTGTTCACATAATACTAGTTTCTTGCTTATGTCTATGATTATTTTTAATACATGTAGATCAAGATACCTTGGTTCGATATACCAATAAAATATGCATCAGGAAGCATTGCTAAATCAGCAGAAACAATGAGGCCAAAAAGACTGACTTAATAGCTTTTAAATCACAGAAAATGACCCATCTGCAAAACAGGGTAGCTGAGGCCCCATAAGAAACACATCTATACAACCCACGGTCCTGTCCTTATTTTGAAAGGCTTTTGTGAAATTTCTATTTCAGTTTCATCCATTAATCATATTTATTAGTGAGTCACTGTAGAGTTTGCATCCAAGCCTGCAAGAATTCCAGAAGCGTGTAGGGAACTGCCTTCAAAATGCTTAAATAGAGAATATGAAACATTTGATGTTTTCTTTCCAATGATGTTGAGCTCATTTTGTGCAATTTAATTAATTTTGGTAAACAAGTATGACATGTTTTAATTTGTCTTTAGTCATAATGGTGTGATTAATGTGCTGTAGACTACTTAAAGAGTAATATTGTCATTCCCTTTTTTATACTCTGAATATTCTCATGAGTCTGTTAGTATGCCTTTGCTAGGTATTTAATAAGCACATTAAAATCTGTTCTTGTTTACTCACTTAAATGAAAGCAAGAGAAAGTTCGAAAAACACAAATCCTGACTACCCAAGAATGTGCATAGTTTTATCTCTAACATTAGGAAAATCTTTAAATTAGTTATTTGTTTTCTTATTGAAAGCCTTTGTCACATCTAAACATGTTCTTCAAATTAATGCTAACTACATGCAATAAGCATTCAAAAATTAAAAGTTAATTTCTTTTTAATGGAAAAAAACTAGTTTATGTCTTATATATCTGAATTTTAAATAGGAATAGTATTACATAAGTATATGACAGACTTTTCTCTGCCTAAAAACATGCCTATGCACTCATTATCCCTCACTAAAAAAATTAACTTGTTTTCCTTAGCATATATTATACCATTGTCTGTCATATCCATGCTTTCTAAAACCAGTGTTTAATTTGCTTATGTAGAAAGTGGCAATGACTTGACCCTTCTGCTTTATTTCATCACCCTGACCCCTTGTCAGACTTTTCATTCTGCCATTTGATTATGTCAAATGATTGGGAAGGTATTTTTCTTTGAAACTGGCTTTTCACCCATGGAAGGTTCAGGTGGAATCCAGCTAGAGGACTGTTACCCAGAGATGGTAATAAAGCTACCTACTGTTTGATCCAAAGGGCGACAGAGTTGTGGAATTCAGCTCAAAGGAATAATCTGTTTTTCGAAGTTCTCTGTGTAGGAACTTACTGAATGTTTTCCCTGTGTTTTATGGATCTGCAAAAATAACATGGCTCTGCTCCACATGGGGGAGATGGCTGTAGGTGTGTCATCCATTCATTGACCGATTCATTCATCGAGTTAATGTTTATTGGATTTCTTCTATTTGAGCCAGGGGAACTGGGGAAAGTCCAGAAATTCTGTCTTTATATGTTGATGGAATACAATGAATTGATTGTAAATATGAAGATAGAGATTTATAGAATTAGAAGGAGAGAAAGATGGAGGAAATGAGGGCCTTTGGATTTGCATTCCGGGGTTACTTTCGAAGCAAGTTCAAACATCTCCCCATTTACTTGTTCACTTATTTCTTATGAGATATTCCTAATATTGACCTGAAAAATACTAAAATACATAAAATTTCTATTTATAACAGGGAATGAGGACTTCTTATTAACTGAATACTTTTAACTTTATTTTATTGAAGTATCATTGATTTACAATGTTGTATTAGTTTCTTACCTGAATATTTTGACTAATAATTTAAAAGATACATGGTGAAAATGATCAGTTTTCAAAGAATGTACATGAACGTATCACAAAAAGCATGTAAATAATGCCAAGGACCATTTATTCTTAGATGCAAAATTTGAAATATTGTAGATTTCAGGTCATCATTAGAAGTACATCAGGTTCATCATCTCTCATAACCCTTTACACGAAACCCTTGAAACTAGATAAGTTTCAGAATTCAGGGATTTCCAGATTTATACTTAGTCAATATGGTTCACATATTACATTTGATCTATTTTATCTAACAACCCTGATGGGGTCTGGGATAGCACCATGTAAAAAATATATTAATATATATGCAGAAAAATCTGAATATTCAAACTGAGTGGACTAAAGAAAGACTCTAAACTTCTTCCCAACAGTTCAGATCTAGTTTTGCGGACAAATAAATTTTACACAAAACTTATAAAAGAGCTTTTGCTTATCAAAGCTTTTTGGATTTCAGAACTGCCTAGGAGAAATCCTGGACCCCTTAGATCACAGCACTGTGATTTAGCATCTCATTTGTCTGGCGGTGAGTTCAACATCGACTTTTAGGGACAGAGCTGGGAAAGCATAATTAAGCAAAAATGGCTTCTGAGCTTCCAAGAAAATAGCTGTCACTGAGTGTCATGTGCTTTAGTCATAAAATCATAAAACTTTCGAAGTCGAAGGAACCTTTGGAATCATTCAACCTAGCTCTTTCATTTCACAGTTGAGGAAACGAGAGCCTGGAAAAACAAAATCATTTGTTTGAGTTTGGTTAGCTACATGGAGCCATGTTGACATTGAATTATAATATAAAATTAACCTTCATTAGTCAAAAAGGCTGGTGTTTTGCTGTTAGTTTTCCCAGAATGTTCAAGTTTCTGAGTGACAGTGGACAGTGGGTTAGAAATACGAAGGACACACAGGGCACCCTAGAGGCTGATTTACTGAGAAGTGGAGACTGAGAGCAGGATAGGAAAGCAGCACATTTGCAGGGCAGAAAAAACTTTATACATTCCCTGAAGGCTAGACAGCGTGACCAGCAGATTCATGTCAGGGTGGCGATACCTGTCTCTTGTTCAGGTGCTCTTAAAGGAAATGCGGTGTCTCTCCATGAATGCAAAGTGAAGTTCTACATGGCAGTTCTTGTTGCCAAACTATTCACCTTGGGTTAGACTTATCTCTTTCGAAACATCCCCCAATATCAAAGTGTAAAAAGAGAATTGCATTGTCTTCTCGATGATATTTCAATTAAATGGAGTTTCCTAAGGAAAGAGAGACGTGGAACGACAGCATTAGCATTGTTGATAATTAGAGTTATCGTCAGGAAAACAATCTCAATGTGTGAAAACAGAATACAGAGGAGATCATTTTTTAAAAAGAGAACATTAAGACGTTAAGAAAATGTTATAACTGTATTTACAAAAGCAAGGATGTGTGAAATACATTTTTTAAAGATTATCAGTCAGATTTTTACTAGCTTGATTTTTGTTAAAATTCAGATGTCCCTGAGAAAGCTGACTGTTATCCTTACCAGTCTTTTTGGTTTAGTGGGAACAAATTTCAGCTCTTTTCTCAAATGCAGGTTTTGGTGGTGACAAAGCTTGGGAATCTTTGGGTTCAGAGAAGAAAAAATAGTTTTAAAGAGAGAAAAAGAAAGGGAGAACCTGAGAGAGTTTAGACACTGAAAACAAATTTCTGATTTTGTAATCTGTCCCACATTAAAGTAGTAACTTCCAGAATCAAGCTCCATTGTCAGATCATAGGATTTTATGTTCCTGTCCAAGAATTTTGAAAGCTTCTTAATTTGCTTAGACGATTGATAGGCAATCCAATGTTTCTCACTTTCTTTTTAAAATCAAGAACCTCGGATCAGAATGACCAGAGCAAGTGCCATTTACTTTAGTCTTAATTTTTGTAGAAGAAATAAAGAATAAGTGTGATTATATTTATGAGGAGTTTAAGTATAAAAGTTGATCCATGGTTAAAAGGGACAGGCTCTAATTACATCATTTTCTTTTTGTTTTAGTAATGTTAAAGAATTAACAAAAGATCACTGTGGTTGTAATGGTTGGCATTTGGAAATTAAGATTATAGTTAAATAATTGAATTTAAAGCATTAATAAATTATACCAACTTCCTCTACATATGTGGATATTACACCACTGGCGGGCCAGAGTAAAGTGTACTTAAGACATACTATGTGGTAATGACTTAGATTAGGGGTCGGCAAACTACAGACCAAATCTGGCCTGCTGCCTGCTTTTATAAATAAAGTTTTATGGGAATAGCCACACCATTTCTTTATGTAGTGCCCATGGCTACCTTTGTGCTACAACTTCAGACTTGAGTAATTGCCACAGAGAGACTAGACGGCTCTCAAAGGCTTAAATATTTACTATCTGACCCATTAAGAAAAAGTTGGCTGACCCCAGATTTAGGTGGTCAATTCGTTATTCTCAATACACTCTTCTCTTATAAGTTAAGCTGCTTTCAATCTTTGAAGACACTACATTCATTTACACAATTATGTTTTAACAAAATTAGGGATATCTTGAAAAACCACGTTTCTCTAAATGCACATTTTAGTCTTATCTCAAATCCCAAATTTTTTGTGTGGTTTATATTTCCAGGCTTTGATTTTTTAGGACGTCATTACAAAGAACTATTTTTGAGAGTTCTGTATTTGGAACTAGTGAAAAGAAAATGGTATAGGTGTTTTTGTTTGCGTTCTGTAGCTTTCTACTCTAAATGACTTAGGCAGGATTCCCATTAGTCATTGGCACACCTGGGGCTTGTATATATACCTCAAATCCCAACCCATTATCTTGACTCCCTGGGTATCCTGCTGCTTCCTACCATTAACGGTGCAACCTTGCCTATACAGGCACAACTCATTTTATTTCACTTCGCTTTATTGCGTTTAACAAATAACAGCGTTTTTATCAAATTGAAGGTTTGTGGCAGCCCTGCGTGGAGCAGTTCTCTCGGCCGCATCTTTCCAATAGCATTTGCTCACTTCGTATCTCTCTGTCACATTTTGGTAATGCTTATAATACTTCCAACTTTCTCCTTTTGATTATATTTGTTATAGTGATCTGTGATTAGTGATCTTTGATGTTATTTCTACGACTGACTGAAGGCTAAGATGATGGTTAGCACTCTTTAGCAATAAAATATTTTAAAATTAAGGTATGTACATTGTTGTTTAAGACAGAATGCTATTGCACACTTAATAGATTCTAGTATAGTGTGCACATAACTTTTATACGCACAGGGAAACCAAAAAAACTGTGTAACTGGCTTTATTGTGATTTTTGCTTTATTGTGGTGGTCTGGAACCGAGCCTGCAGTATCTCTGAGGTCTGCCTGTATATAACTGCAGCCTTCTGCCCTATGCAGAATAGCCCAAGAGCACTCTTCGTAAGTTACACCCTTTACTGTAGCACTAACTACCTTTCACTGACATTGTCCTCCTGAGGGACAGGGACTCTGCTGATAACATCTTCCCGCATACCATTTGCAGGACACCATTTGCAGGACAAAGAGCTGATGTTTTCATCTAAAAGTATACTTTCCAAATTTTCCTCGTCCGCACATGCTCAATAATTGAAGTACGTATTAAATGAAGCGTGACCATTTAATTTATCGTCCAAACTGGGATACCTCTGCGAGTGAAAGGAGAGTTTTATTAGAACATAGACCAGAACTGTGTCCAGGCAAACTAGGACATATAGTCACCCTAGGCTTTATAAATCTTAAAATTACCAAATTTCCTTAATTATACCATGGTTGATCATTAACTCACTCATTATCATAAAAATGACCTTGATGATGGCAACAAAATAACTAAAAACACAATGTTTTAAAAATTGAGGGATATCAGTTAACTTGAACTTGATATTTTGTGCCTGATATAAGCAACATGATGACCAAGCCTCCTTCTTTTTCTCTTCTACTTCCATAGTATCTTCTCCTCCATTCAGTCCTCTTCTTTTATTGTCACTTTGTCACTATAGACAAAGGTCAATAAAAGAAGAAGAAAAAAAAATGAAAACAGGAGTAAGAAGGGGGCTGATCAAGGGTTGTGTCCAGGATTTGGAAGCAATATCTTGCACAAGCCATCTTGTTTCATTTTTATTCCTTTTTAATCACTTTTTTTTCAAAGAAAAAGCATAACGGAGCATGCATTGATCTTACAATAAGCTTTACTTAAACAGTAACATTTGAGCCCATGGTAAATTATGCAGTTCACTATATTAAGCCAGGACTTTCCAGTCCACCCAAAGTTTCCAGTAAAGTTCTGTTTGACCTTTGTATAAAAGACCACCTTTGCTAGGTGACTTATTTTTGCTGCCCTCTTGGGTGGTCGAATGAGGCAGATTTCCCTGTTGAACAACATACAACCTTCTTTTTTGCCAACTGAACATTACACTGGGATGTGGCTTGGAGGAACAGTTTCTCAATACTATAAACAACGGCTTTCTTGGAACAGCCTGTTGCTGAAGCATAAAGAGAGGTTACTCTTGGTTTTGCCTTCGGTAGCATATGAATTGGTTAAGAAATAAGTGTGGCTGAGCCACCAAAGTACAGTGGCCATAATATAATTAAGTTCCGTATCCTCCCTGGAGGCTCGGAGCAGTATTATTATGACACTGAGCTTAAAGAAAAGGAATTTTTTCAGAGCCAGGAAATTAGTGAGAAGCAGTCCTTGGGGAAATGTTGCAAAGTCAAAAAAAAAAAAATGAAAGAAATCAGTAGAAACAGCATAAAAGTTACTCAAGGAAAAGGGCTGGTTAAAATACAATATTTTGTTATCTTGTGAGCCTGAGTATATTAAGTCATTATCTTTCAAAAGAGTAGTGTTTTGGGGATTAAACATGCTATTGGAGTTAGGATGGGGAAGAAATGGAGGATTAAAGACGTGTTTGAAATATTGAAAACAAAGGGAAAATATGAAATGTTTCTAGAAGGAATTATCGGGAAGACTTTTGCTCTCTGCTTATCCATGATAAATTGTATTTAGAAATAAAGTTTTTAATAACAACTTAGACTATTAAGGTGTAGACTTAATATAGACTACTAAAAATTTATTACAGATGTGAGTGACTCTGAGTGGAAAGAAGAGGACAAAGAAATGAGAATGTAGAGCTATTTGGCTATTTGCTGCCTCGCCCTAAGGCCACAACACTCAGCAAAGCAGCTCATGTAGTTGTCAGAGCTTCCCTAGAAGACCTTAGTCGGGCCTCAGCAGTCACAGGGACAAAAAGTTTCTCAGAATACGTATGAAAGCATAAACACTGAAAAGAAAGATACTTAGCCTGGATTTCTTTCCAAATCATTCCTGTTCAAGGCATCACTCTTTATCTTTTAGGCTCCATGACAGATTGGCTTAAGATAAGCGATCAAGTCTTCAGGGCAAGGATGATTTATTCTTTGGTAATATACCACAGCTTTGTCACTCTATAGATTGTTATATTCAGTCAGTCCTTTTATCATTCATTGGTTTTGACTGAATAATGTAGCGGGTAATCCTGCTTGTGTCTGTCTGTCTAGGCATCAGCCATCCATGCAATAACTCCTTGGATAGCCTAATAATATTCTCTTCATGTGTCCTGCCCAGGAAAGCTACCTTGTAATAAGCATTGCTTTCATAGAAGTAGAGTGCTTTGGGGTGGAGGAGAAGGGCTGCTGCTCACTATAAAGTCCAATCCCACACATGGTACTGGTCAGACAAATCAAGGGCCTGAATGTGGAGCAAATCCATCTCTTATACAACCAGTCTTCTACCTAGAAGTAGAAGAGTTTAGAGTAAACATTAGTGCGTTGACTGTAAACAAGTACAAACTTAATGCTTAATTTCTGCCAACCTCAAGGAGGATAGTTCAGTAGCCTACAAGTAGGAACCAAGAAAATGTATTAGATATGCTCAAGAATCAGTGAGCATCTTCCAGTTCTTTGGCTCTAGATGTGGAGTAGCCCTAGATTAAACTGATGCTTTGATGTCTTCCTTCTTCACACAATCGGGAATTATCTCCCGACCATAAAGCTATAAAAGTCATTTGATCTGCTGAGTGCTTTTGGTGTTCCAGGTGCCTAGTAACTTTTTGAAATCTTTTTGCTATTGGTCTATAGGCCACTTTAGCATTATCAAAGTTGAATATGATACCTTATACTCTATTTACATGCACCTTTCAACTTGATAGGCAAAGGGATGTAGCGTTTTGAAGTTTCACTCTATTTCAGAGACTTTTTAAGGTACACCTTCTTTAATTCTGGGTGTTATTAATAGTCCTATAATCTGGGTATTTCGATTCCTATTTTATAGGTAAGAAACTCATGTTCAGAAAAGTTAATAATCTTCTCAATGATATATATCTAGAAACTGGCAGAACTAAGATTCAAATTCCTGTCTGTCTGACTCTAGTAATTGTGCAATAACCATCCAAAAACCAACCTGTGAACATTTGAAGAAATTTTGTTCCAGAATCAGCACTGATTTGCAGCTCTGCTCGTCCACTGAGCATTCCATAATAAACTAACACAAAGCTAAAACTCAGATCATATTCCTGCTCCCATCAGCCTCTGTTCCCAAGTATGGGTCAACCCTGGAACATCTTGTTGAAGCAGAAAAAGAAGCTAAGCTTGATTTGGCCTGGAGCAATATGATTGTAAAGGAAGTTAAGCGTGGCTTGCTAGAAGAGTCCGTTTGATGTTGGTTGACGGAATGTCCTTCTGTAGAATTAATTGGAGATTCTTTTTTTGAAGTCCCAAGCAGCCAACAGGTGAAAATGCATTATTCATGCAAATCTTGGGGAAAAGGCTCACCTGTGGTGAGATAAGGCTTTCCCTATCTTAGATGAATGGGAAGTTTGATTCTTCTGCCAAAACAAATTGGGAGTCTAAACATTAGAACTTATGGAGAAGGGTTATGCCCGTCTGATGTATTTGAAGAAACCTGAGGCTCTTTTGTTCTGTTGTTTCTCCAAGTCAATTTCGCACACCAAAGACACATGTCATGGGGAGCATGTTAAATGTCAAAGAGACTGTGTCAAGTGGGTAGACATTAATTAACTCTGCCAGATGAAACAGTTGCAGAATGGGAGAAATGAGGAAATGCATCATCTACGAAGCTGTATGCAGAAGTGGAAGAGTTGGGAATTCTTTCTCATATACACGAAACTTCTCAATTCTCCTGTGTCTCCTATTCTGTATAAGTTGTCCTTACTCGTAAATTGGATGTGGTTAAAGGCCATAGACACTTTATGGGTTTAAAGTAAGAGCACCAAAAACTATAACTATAAATGTCATTGGCGCACTTATTTCTCCAACAAGTTTGGTATGTTATAAATGTCATCTAGAGCCCATGCCATACCAGTAGGCAGATATAATTTAGGAGCTTCTTTTAGATACTTAAACCATTTCAATGACAGATAAATATCTTCCAGAGAGTTAGGATCACAAAAATGAAAAAAATATTTTTATAAATTGTTGGATTAGGTCATACAGTTTAAGCTTAGTCCATAGCGTTTAAGCCACTCCTGCACATGTGCAATTCACAAAGATAGTTGACTTCAGAGGGCTTTTAGTAATGTATTTTGTTTCATCTAGAAGATGTTCTTTATAACAAACAGGAAACCTCACTAAATATAACCCAAAGTTTAAGCAGTGGAAAGGCACATAGATGATGTCGTACATTATAAATATTTTTTGTACTTGCTGGTTTATTTCTAAGGAAATTATGAGAATGACATCATAATGATGACTGACTTTTATTAGTGTTTTTGCTCTGAAGCTCTAAAGCTCTAGACCAGTAGTTATAAAGAAAAACAAATTGTCTGGCATTATCCCTTAATACTTTACCTGATGTTTTCTAGTGGCATTAATTCTAGGAAGTAATTCTAGGACCACTATATTATCATCAGTTCTCTTTTACACATTTATCATGAAAACCAGCATGATAGTAAAGCACACAGTTTCTTAAACTCAAAATGGGAAATAATTACCTTGTATTTTTGGCTGAACTACTGCTTGGATAAGTCTACAACTCGAAGAACAATTTTGGAGTAATATTTTATAGACCATTACTAGTTGCAGTTAGAGAAAGGCTTTTCATAACCATCCAATGTAAATTTTAGCAACATGCTCCTTTGTTCTACTAATACCAAGCGGAAGTTAACTTTCTATTTTTACTGAGGCTTTACTCTAATGCCTTTTCTAGATAAATCCTCTTAAATGATTTATTTGATAAAATTGAGCCTTAGAAGAGCATGGGGCAAAGATATATATAATACATGAGATGGAGCTATAGGTCTTATAGTCTTTTATTCATACAGCCAACTATTTGAGTGCCTATTAGGTGTCAGCCATTGGGTTGAGTGCTGGGATACAGTCAAAGAATAATCAGATTTGATTTCCATTCAAGATTTCTTCTTTATGGAGTAGGGAGACTGGTAAGTACAATCAACACAACATAATAGGCTAGTGATATGGTGTCCTAGCAATATGTAGAAAGTGCTAGGAAGAAAAAGAGAGAGGCATGCTCTGGGATCAGAGTAGACTGCAGAAGAGCTGGAGCTGGGTCCTAAAAGATCTATAAGTTCTTCCCCAGCAACTAGATGGGGATGGTCTTCCAAGCAGAGGAAATAACCACGTGCAAAGGCATCAGGATGTGAAAACCTAGGTAGCATTGAGATAGTATGGCAGAGCTGAGGCTGGAAAAAGAGGTTAGGGCTGTCTTTAAAAGGGTCTTGTGTTCCTTGTCTAATCCCTTGAACTTATTTTTTAGGTAATGAGAGTCAGAAAGTTTTGTTTTGTTATTGTTTTAAGGAAGCAAAATTAAATGATCAGATGAGCTTTTTACAAACCTGTGTGTAGGAAGTGGGGTAAGGCTCTTCTTATCATCAGACACAGCCAACAGAAACAAAAACCTCTCACAGCCAAAGAAGAAAAATGAGCTGTCCTTTATCCTGTCCATGGTTTTCTTACCTCCGTTTAGATTTATATCAGGAAATTACTTGATTCAAAGAAAACTTAGCTTGATCTGTGTTTTCAGCAGCTCAACAGCAAAGGATGGATGCCAAAGGCACTCCAGCATCAGTAAGGGCAGTTCTGTCTTGGGCCATTTCCTGCTTCTAGACTACTCTAGGATCATGTGTGGTATTATACCAAAGAATGTTCCTTGTATATTTGAGAGTTCTCCGGACAATCTCACATGTATCTGTGAGAGTCTTCTGTTTATCACACAATGAAAAGAATACCCATTTTCCAATAAAAGAAATGACTTCCTTTATCATTTTTACAGTGATAAAATGTGGGTTTCTGGATACTTGGATTTCTAATACTCACATCAACATGGCCTTACATTTTGGCTATAAGTGTAAGAAAAAAAATCCTTAAAAGGTTTTATATTATGCATATTAATTTTGATTGGTAATTTCACATTTCCTGATTCCCACTCTCCAGGCTTATAGGTGTAACATAAAAGGCAAGATATTTTGTGTCTGGAAATATTTAAGAATGAGCAGAACAAGGCAGTTTGTGGATATTGCTGACATTTGTGTCCATAATTCGGCTGATGAACTGCTGCTTCTGGAAATTTGCTTTTTTAACCATATGATGATCCTTAAAGTATCTATGTAGTTTTTGCTAATGTGTTTGTGTTTATATTTTCTTTTTTTATATTCACACGTTATGTATAAATACAAACATTAAGTATCTTTATTTATGTAATTAAATAAGTATGTAGATTTAGATTTCCTATATAAAGATGGCCTTTTAAAGTTGGTTCCTTAATTTGATTTCACATAATTACAAATATACAGTAAAACAAGCAGCTTTACTGCAGATGCCACACATGAGAAAACCAAAGACCATCAACAATGCCCTTTCCAAGGTCCTCACCCTGAAAGTCACTTTGTCACACAAGCCATCAAATGAGAAACAAATCAAATATTTTACCCATCCGTAGTTTTCCACTTGAAACCATCAAGACAGAAAAGATATTTTCCCTATCAAGATGAAAAAAACTATGAGTGCTTAGGAAGAATAATCGAATTATCATTTCTTTTACAGCTGATCTTATAGTGTACATTTTGGTTTGAGGTTATAGCTCTCTTAGAATAATTGATGAATGAATAAATGATTATTCATCCCTGGATATAATCCTAAACTCTCAATCCTTCCTTACATTTAAGGATAGCACTCTGTTGCCTACTGTCATGTACATGAGCTACAAACCCATCGCTCCATCCCTCACGATGAGGAAGAAAAGAGCTAATTAGTGAGCAGCTAATATGGACCAGTTGAGTGTTAGTAACTTAAAATTTTTATTGTATTTTTCATTAAAAAAGGAAACCTGATGAAGTAGAAGTTATAATTCATTTACAATAGAAAAAAAAAACACACAAAAATAAACCTGAAGTTCAAGTGTGTTAAATTACTTCCCCAAAGTCAAACAGCTTGTAAGTCACAAAGCAGGGATTCAAACCCAGCTCTCATATTAAAGACCCACCTTTATTTCACTCTATTCATCCGTGACCTCAGACCCCTAAAACTCTTCACGGTCAGAGAGCAGGAATGGAAGAGTGTGTGTACTTTTGTACTCTTTCCTTACATTTCTCTCTTCCCAAAGAATTATACCCAATATTAATGAAGTGTCTCTCTGGGAGATGCTATTCTTTCTTTCCTTGGAATTTTCTTCCCTTTCATTGTCTGGCTCCTGAAGTCTCAACTTGAATGCATGTCTTCAGAGAGGCCTTCCCTGACCCCCCCCTAGCCTAAATTGGATTCCCCCTGATATGCATTCCAATAACACCCTATTCTTTTCTTTTTAGTCCTCTCCAACATTTAATTATGCATTTGTTTGTAGGCTTACTTGTCTCAAGACTCTTCCCCCAACTAGCATACAATAGCTGGCCGTGGCATATAGTAACATTGGATGACTTTTGATGAACATCATCTTGTGTCAGGGCCCACTCTACACTCTTTCAATTAACTACCGCCCCCCAACAACTTTTGAGATAGCAAATGTCCCTGTTTTGAAGGTGAGTCAACTGAGTAACTTTCTCACGTAAAAAGCTAACAAGTGGAAGAGCCAAGTTGCAAACATAGGCTGTCTAAACCCCTGGGCCCATCCTCGACACCAATGAATAGGAATTTGATGCCTAATGACCTGGGAGCAACTGGCTCACCATATTTGCCCCCTGATGACTGAGTGGAGTGCTGGAATCTGAGAGCAAAGCTGTGCAGTGAGTGAGGATAAATGGTAACCATGCTATGGATGATGGTGGAGGGGGGGCGCTGGCGGTTGGGAAAGTGGAACCTTTATAAACACTTCATTTGCCCCATGTTTGAGAACCAGGAACTAGTCTCTGCATGGTGATTCTGTGAATGAAAACGGGGCAATTAGTGTGTCATCAGTTTTGTCCACATTGCTACAAATGTTGAATTATAAACATATTAGAAAACTCTGCTCTTTTTCCTCAGTTCACTAAGAACACTAATTCAGGCAATTTGAATAACAGAAGTTTCCTCAAATTTTGCCTTTTGGTCCAAAATTATATTATCCCTAAATATGTAAAGCAACTTTTCCATTATATTAAGAATTATAGGGAACAGAGCTTCTTTTGCACTGAAAACTGTCCTACTGGTGAAACTTCCCTGGAAAAGGTGAACAGCTACACACTGTCCTCCTTAAAATAAATCTTCATGTATTTGAAGCAAGTTATGTGCACTCAGATTTTTTTCTTTTGTGAACTTAAGAAATACCAGCCCTCCCTTTAGTCTTTCTTCATAAATCCTATTCTGATTTTATAATTACTTTCATATCTTTAATCTGGACTTCAGATTTTTCAGATATCTGTAATATACAGTTCCCACACTTAATGCCATATAGTATCATACTTTCCTGATTGTGGAACAGCAAAAATTTATGTTTTAAATTGTTACCTAATTTAATATTCAAGATGCATTTTTCCAGAAATATATATTAATTACTTTTATTCAGAATTACTATAAATATGTAATATATCAAATTTCAAAAAGAGTTGCTTAATTTGGATATCTGAGGCATAGCAAATGTTTGTTTACTAAATGTTGGTTTGTAACTAATGATATTTTGGAGTAAGAATGATTTTTTAATGTAAAAATGAAGGTTTGGAGTGATCGTCTTTTAATGTTGCTCTGTTGCTAGAATTTGATCATTTTGTAAAATAGTGATTAATGAAAATATCAGATTCAAAGAATTTCATTTTATTATTTTGGTAAATTGCAAGTTTAATTGACATCTAAATCATGTAAATGCAAACTCTACTCAGAAAGTAATTTCAAAAGTACCATAATTTTTATATGACCTTGAAGTTGAAGCAATCTATTGCATAACTTTTCAAGAGAAGTCACATAGAGGAAACCTCATATTTTCTTAAATTTATTAGTGCTCCTTGGTGGTCTAAACTCTTGGGGGTTTTTTCAAGGTTTCTTTTCAAAGCAATAATCTTACTTAATTGTTTAATGTTTGTTCTCATATAAGTCAATTTGAGTTCTTTCGAGTAACAATAGGAAATACATAATGGCAAAGAGCAGTGAAACATGACTAGGAAACTCAAGTATCCTAGTGTTGTATTTCTATATAATGATGTGAAGATAATGCTTTTAGCTGCATGACCATCATATTAGCCACACGTCATAAAAAACAAACTTTATAAAAGCAAGGGGTCAAATTAATTTAAAACAATTTTGTACCCTTACCTAGAGTGAGGCATTTATCCTTAATATTGTGATTTTTTTTTTCTTTCATTGAAAGGACCCTGAATCTTCCATTTTCTGACAGGAGACAAAAGATTTTTCAGACTACGACGGTATAAATCAGATGAAAATATTAAGGAAACATGCTTTATAGCCTTGGGTTTAATATTTAAAATAAAATGGTCAGACTTTATGCCACAAAGATTTTAGCTTTAAAGATGGTAAATGAAATCATATGAGTCCATTTTATTTCTTTAGCTTTTCAGTATGAAAATTTAATATTTCTAATAATTTCATTAAAATTTTTACTCTTTTTCTGATAAAAGTTAATAATCCTTACTTCAGTTAGACCTTTATTAATAAACTATGAAAGGGCTTCCCTGGTGGCGCAGTGGTTGAGAGTCCGCCTGCCGATGCAGGGGACACGGGTTCGTGCCCCGGTCCAGGAGGATCCCACATGCCGTGGAGTGGCTGGGCCCGTGAGCCATGGCCGCTGAGCCTGCGCGTCCGGAGCCTGTGCTCCGCAACGGGAGAGGCCACAACCGTGAGAGGCCCACATACCGCAAAAAAAAAAAAAAAAAATTTTGAAAATAAACTATGAAAAATTATTTTTCTTTATGACAGACCAAGTCATTCTAAGAAAGATATTTCCAAGCTGTGAGACGATAGAATGACACTTCTTCTTACCCATTAAGTAAGTTACAGCTTTGGGGTTTGAAGGAGTTAAGGTATTTTCTAAATCGTTTTCCTTGTTCCAGAGGAATTAGTTGCTTTTCTAACAAGGCTTGCCCAATATTTGTCAACTTAATAATTTTTTAAAAATATTTACTCTTTAAGAATAATGTTAAGAAGGAAATCCTTGAGGGAGTGAGATAAGTAAAAATTGAAACTCCCCAAATATAAACAAATACTTCCTTTATCTGTAGCATAATCAAATCTTTGGGGATATGTATATTTTAATATTTTTATATGTATTTTTTTAATGGATGTACATACTCTCACATACTGTTTGAATAATTTTAGATTCTTAGGTCATAACTGGATATTCAAACTTGCGTCCAAATTTAGTGTCTTTAATCTGTAATATTGCTCTGAGGTAATTTTCCCAGCTGTTTGCCAATATCAAGAATGCATATTTTTCTATCATAAATCTTGAAAGTGCATTTTTACATAGAGTTTGTTTTTAGAGGGGAGAAAATATTGTGACTTGCCATCTGTATTATTAGAGAACAAATATTGGGGTTAATTTGTTTCTCCCATTCCTTTTGCTTGTTTACTAATTAATTTCAGAATATACAAACACTATATATATTTTTAACTGAAAAAAAAAAAAAAGTAGGATTCCTACAGTAGCCAAGTATGTATGTTTCAATGCTAGGATAAAAATTCAGATTACCCCGAGTCTTGCAAATCATTCATTAATAAGCCACTGGTAACACATACCATCTAAATCTTCTAAAGAGATATAGACAGATCTTTATCAAAACTATGTGGTAAGCCTGGTGCTAAATATAAGTATAACTGTGCCTTTCCATGCCTGCAATTTTCTGAAGTCCAAAAGTTCTTCACATGGTAGCTGGCAAGATAATACCCCTCTACATAATTTAAATGCATTCCTCATCTGATTCAAATGTAGGGCTACACATTCTCTACTTCAAAATCACATTCCCTTCCAATATCTGATTGTTTTATGGATCAATTGAGTTTGAGGATGGCTCTTACCTCTCTGTCCATTGTAAATAGCTGTATCTTCCATTCAAATTGCACATTGGAATTTACAAAATGATTTTGCATTTATTGTCTTCTTTGATTATCTGAGCAACTTTATGAGAGGGAGGAGAGATTTTTACCAAGGAGTTTTCCTTTGCCTTTCTTGCCCCTGAAACAACCAAGTAAACTCCTTGAAAGGATTGTTGAGCGTTCTACTCTATTTTTTGATGGTATGCTAGTTTTTACGTACAGTTTCATCTAAAATCCAGTAAAAAAAAAAAAGTACCTCCTCCCCTCATCTTAAATTAATGATTTATTTAATATTTTGAACCCCGTTTCAATTCACAAAAAGATTTGAGTGCTTCGCATTGAAAGGAATAGGTTTGATAAAATTGTAAAGCAGGAGATAAAAGATAAGAGCACAATACTAATGGGGAAAAGAATAAAAGAGGCTTGAAGGAGAATAGAAGTGTCCTACAGTGGTGGTCCAGGGTTTACCAGAGCTAATTGTGCTCACCTCTTCACACACCACAGTCAGACATCAAGTTGCCAGTTTGAAATTGGCCATGGCAAGAGTATTTACACCATGGAAATGTACATAAGTCAGGATTTTTTTCCCAGATAGTTGGCTTATCAGCACATTGCCTTAAGCCGAAATTAACCTTTGTGTTAACATAACTGATATATGTTTCATTTTATTCTCCTGCACAGCTTTGTAAACTTAAGTAAGACTGTTTCAGTACTGCCTCGGTCTGTGAACAATGGGTGCTGATGAGGGAATACTATCTATTTTGTATTTGTTCATGTTTTCATTTAGGAAATATTTGGTGAAGTGGTAGAACATAACAGTTTACATTATTTCTTCTCCAATCAGATAATCTCTGCTTTGCCTCTTCTAGTTGCACATTTGGAGCAAGTTACTGAAATCCTCATGCCTCTGTGTCCCTATCCAGAAAATAAAGATAATAATAAAATAGTATTAAACTCTAGAATTGTTATAAAGTTTAAACAAGATAATGCTTGCAAATTACTTAGCGTGGTTTCTGGCACATAGTAAGAGCTCGATACATGTTACCTTTTATGACAAGGCTTCCACTGTAAGACACTTTGTCTTACTTTGTAAGACACTAGAAATACCAAGAGGAAGTCCCTGCCTTTAAGAAGCTTACAGTCTAGTGGAGAATTGGTCTAGCTCCTAATTTACCTATCTGACATTTTGCTGTGACTAATAATGTAGCTGCCCAATATTTTACTCATTTATAATTCAGTCTAAAAATGTGTGTTTTAAAAATATTTATTTATTTGAAGTGTAGTTGATTTACATATAGTGTTAGCTTAAGGTATACAGCAAGGTGATTCAGTTATATACATATAATTTTTATATCTATATATATAATATTTTTCAGAATATTTTCCATTTTAGTTTATTACAAGATATTTGAATACCCTGTTTTATACAGGAAATGTGTACTTTTAAAAATCTAAGGTCCAGCAAGTATTAAACCTGTAGGTTGCAATAGAAGAGTTTAAGGTAGCTACAGTCTTCTTTAATTATCATTTTTATTCATTTTTAATTCCATGAAGATTCTTGTAGTTTCTGTCAAACTTCTGCTCATTTGTTTTCAGGTACCTAAACATACAGCATAAGAACTTTGCTTTCTTTACGTGTTGCCAACGTCTCTATACATTTCCTTCTTCAGAAAAGTGTTTAGTGCTAGGATTTTGGTTTTGTTTTTGCTTTGAATTTTATTTATTGTTTTATACAGTAGGTTCTTATTAGTTATCCATTTTATGCATATTAGTGTATCTATGTCAATCCCAATCTCCCAATTCATCCCACCACCCCCACCCCCCAACCCCGCTTTCCCCCCTTGGTGTCCATACGTTTGTTCTCTACATCTGTGTCTCTATTTCTGCCTTGCAAACTGGTTTAGGATTTTGTTTTCAAGAAGAGTTTATTATACTTTTTGTAGCTTTAGTATTTTGTAATCATTTCAAATAGATGTTCCACACATTTAGTTTTATTGAAGCATTGTTTTCTTTTAGAGAAGATGTTTTGGAGAACTGAACTTTGGAACATGACAGATATTATTAACACTTGACATATAGTGAGCCAAATAGTCCTTCGTGCTCAAGCCATTCCCTGATACTATATTGGATTCATTGGACAGCATATATTAAAGGTTCTACAGCAGCTAATTGCTGCCTGGAACAATGTAAAGGGACAGGTCAGTCCACTCTCTAATGTGCCATCCTGTATCAAACATCACAGTTCAAATGGTAAAAAGCCTAGGGAAAAATAGAAACACGAAAGTTGATTCAATTTGACAAATATAAAGTTTGTATAAAATAAATCATGTATACCCATACATAAATTACTGTGACCATAACAGTTTTTACATATGTAACTGAATGTGTATATACTTTTTTCCCCATAGGCATGAGATGTCAAAAGAATATTAGTACCTGGAATAAGAAGCAGCTGGGAAGCTGTAAATTCTAGAAAATAACCGCTTCTAGTATCTTCCCTCTGTGTAGGTCATAACTTAAACCCTATGTGACTGATTTATTTTGTCTATGCTTGAAAAGAGTGGGGAAGAGAATTGTTGAAGAGGGTACTGTGACTTTGGGATAGCTGGTCTCCATCTAGGATGTCTTTTATCCTCTCATTTGTACTTTTCTAGTCTGTTTTTGCATTTGCTACCTTCAGAAGATAAATTGTACAATCCTAAATGTAGATTTGACATGGACCAATTGCTGCATACCAGAAGTTATACACCCCATAAAACACTTCCTAAAAGCTCTGAATTGCTGGGTATCTCCTAGCAGCTCTCCAAATTCATTTGAAGCAGGACAGACCTCTTTGTCAGGTGGGTATGGTTGAGGTAAGCATGGGTCCTGCCAATATATGAAAATTATAAATACTTTCCTTAAAGAACTAGAATTGTATTGGATAAATACAATTAAGCAGAGAATAGGCCTTAAAGAGACAAGACAGGGCTTTCCTAGTGGCACAGTGGTTGAGAGTCCGCCTGCCGATGCAGGGGACACGGGTTCGTGCTCTGGTCTGGGAAGATCCCACATACCGCAGAGCAGCTAGGCCCATGAACCATGGTTGCTGGGCCTGTGCATCTGAAGCCTGTGCTCCGCAATGGGAGAGGCCACAACAGTGAGAGGCCCGTGTACCGCAAAAAAAAAAAAAAAAGAGACAAGACAATGCCGTGAAGAGCGTTCAGTTATCAGGAAACCAAAAGAGTAATTACAATAAGTTACAGACTTATTTAAAAGAAAAGCCAAATGTGGAAAAATATAGGAAATGTTAAAGAAAAGGGGAGAATTAGTACTATGAGTGATAGGTCCTCAGTATTTTGTGGCTGGTTTCATGCTCAGAGAATAGTGAAGGTAAGAAAAGCCAAAAGAGTGAGTAATAAAATGGCACAAGATATTTTATAAAAACGTTCATTTCCAAAGTAAAATTTGTATGGCAGGAAGACTACCAAATTATTCCAAGTCTAACTTCAACTTCTTCGATAGAGTTGACCATGACCTCCTTCTCCCTAGAAAGGAGGATGGGCTAAAGAACCTCTTGGATTTTTTTCTGGAGTGTTTTCTGACACCAAATGACAGAGGTGTTTTGTTTTGTTTTGTTTTTCTCACATCAACCAATTCTCCAGTACCAACTGGGTGTCCGACAACTCAGTTCAGTTCTGACACTATCCGAGTTAGTCCAGACTCCACAGATTATGGACTCAGTCCTACAAGACTGTCTCCCTTACAGGTACCAGCTACAAACGGGGTGCCCACGCTACCCACATTTCTGCTTCCCACAAGCTCCCCGTCAGCCTCAATAACTCATAGAAAGACTCACAGAACTCAGCAAACTGCTTTACTTACTATTACAGGTTTGTTATAAAAGCTATAACTCTGGAGCAGTTGGATGGAAGAGATGCACAGGGCAAGGTAGGGGAGTTAGGGGGACATGGAGCTTCTGTGCCCTCTCTGGGCACTTCCAGCACTCCCACGCCCTCCAGCACCTCAATGTGTTGACCAACCTGGGAGCTCTCCGGACTCCATTGTTTAAGGTTTTATGGCGGCTTCTTAGGCAGCTATGATTGATGAAATCATGGCCATTCATTGATGATTGAATTCAACCTCCCGTCCGTCTCCCCTCCCTGGAGGTTGGTGGGTAGGACTGAAAGCTCCAATCCTTCAATCACATTTTTTGGTTCCTCTGGCTACCAGCCCCCATTCTGAAGCTATCTGGGGGCCCACCAAGAGTCCCTTCATTAGCATAAACTCAGGTAAGGTTGACAGGGCTCATTATGAAGTACAAAAGACACTCCTTTCACTCAGGAAATTCCAATGGTTTTAGGAGCTCTGTGCCAAGATCCAGGGCCAAAGACCAAGTACATTTTTTGGTATAGCACAGACCACATCATGCAGTCCCTCCCATAAACTAAGTCAGGGGCCTCAGGGGATTGACTCCTTTCTGAGACCAAATTAGACTTTTGGAGCTATTGAAAAGCAATGCTTCTCATCTTTTCCAGGAGTTGTTGGAGAAATGAATACCCTACAGTGTGTTTCAAAACTTACGACAAAGCAAAATAACACAGTTTTAGTGAGTTTAAAATCCTCCATTGCATGGAAATGGTTTGCCCACATTGAATTTTACCTTCTTTGCATCCTGTGATTAACACAGGAGTTTGCTCTTGACTGAATTCATCTATGCCCGCATGTTAACAGATGGTCTCTGCCTTCTCCTCCTCCATTCTGAAAAGTGCTTTCACTTCACGCTGAAGGGTGTTGGTTGTTCTTGCAATACTCACAGCTGAGGGAGAGTGCTTGCTGTGAAAGCGCTCTCCTTAGGTATCTCTCTGTGAACGTATAGGTGAATTTCACCAGCCTCCTGTTTCAGGGTGCTCACAGCAGGGCACGGCCAAGATGGCTCAAGTCATCAATGCTTTGGATCCTTTCAAAAAATAGATTAAAATAGCCATGTGGTAGGCAGGAAATGCCCCTCCCCCAAAGATGTCCTCATCCTAACCTCCAGAACCTGTGCATATGTTACTTTACATGGCAAAGGGGAATTGAGGTGGCACTGGAATTAAGATTATACTGAATTATCTGGGTGGGTTCAATGTCATCACAAATCCTTAAAAGTGGAAGGGGGAGCAGAGGTCAAAGGGATGAGATATGAGAAGGATTCATCCTGCTGTTATTGGCTTTGAAGATGGAGGGAGGAGGACATCAACCAAGGAATGCCTGATGGCTTCTAGAAGCTGGAAGGGACAGGAAATGGATTCTCCCCTAGAGCCTCCAGAAAGAAACACAGCCCTGCAGACACATTTATTTTAGCCCAGTAAGACCCATGTTTGATTCTGACTTACAAATTTTAAAATAATATATTTGGATCGTTTCGAGCCACTAAGTTCATGGTGATTTTTTATAGCAGCAAGAGAAAACCAATACAGCTGCTATTGTATCTGAGCTAATAATTCTCAGATAAACCTATTTGTCATTTCTAAACAGCAAAAGGTTCCAGTCTAAGAAGTACAGGTTTGCACGAGGAGGGGCCCACATTGGTCTCCAAGTCCCCTTGTTCCTTTCCTGAGACTGTGCCCGCGAAACATAGACGTGCAAATGACAATTAATAAATGACAATTAATAATTTATCTGTTATAAAACCAAGATGTTTTTTCTTTTTCTTACCAAGTTTTAGAGTGGAGAAACCTCAGTGATACTGTGTCAGAAGTTACCCAGAGTAGGTATTTACTCTCCTTAATACTTGTGTTTGGGCCATACATATTTCTAATAGTGTAGCACTGTTTAAATACCCTCACCCCCAATCAGCATCATAAAGAAGTTATGGGAGGAATGAAACAACCGAAACTTACTTTGTTATCTGCTTCCATGGGTAAGTTCCCGGAGGGCAGGAATTGGTTCTCACTGATTGTCTTATCCCTGGTGTCAAGTACAATGCCTAACACATAGTAGGTATTCAATAAATATTTGTCGAATGAATGTTAAATACACAATTGTTTTGACAAGGGGGTAACAAGGAATATCTTGAATTTAGCAGTGCATTATTTACTTTAATCTATGTTTCCTTGCTTTCTTTATACCATAAGGCTGTTGTATAGATCACTGAACTTGAAGCCAGTCACTTGCCAAAGGGTCACTAAGCAAACTATGGAAAAATGAGAAATGATGCTCCCAGCTCAGTGCTGCCCAGTCCTGTTTCCTAAAATACACAAGTCGATTGCCAAATATGAAATATGAAGGCACAGGAATGAAAAAACATATATATATTAAGGCAAATTTTAAAGAAGTTGGAAGTCAGAAAAAAATTAACCACATTGAGAGTATGAACACACTGGAGTGTTTTCTTTAAAATATCATAATGAAAGGCCATGCCCCACAATTTCTCTTAAAAAAGAAAAGCATACTTCTTGTTAGAATCACCTTATGATTCTCTGTGTTTTTCAATAGATGCTTCATTTTCTTCAAAGAGGAATATTCATAGTCAATTGGTTAGAACTTCTGTGTGTTCACCAGGGAAGAGTTTATCTCAAAACTATAGGACTAGATCTGATCTTGTACTTACGTGAAAGTCATCAATACTCTTTGTTTGGGGTTTTTGTCTCTTTTCTGCTGACCCTGTGAAATTGTTCCTGAGAGCTGAATGAGAATTAGAATGGCAGTTAACTACTTATTAAAAGTCTCTAAGGAGGGTTTTATGATTTACTCTGAAACATGGGTTAATCTCAAGGTTCCAAAGTGTATAGGGACATTCTTTTCAAATCATTCAGCTACCTGATTTTGAGGAGTCATTGGTGCTTGGTGAGGGGCAGTCCAGAAGTTCATGTATTGAGAGGACTGAGCACGGGGAGGACAGGGGCTCATGGTAGCCTACGATGATGCTTGGTTGAGGCTTCAGTCAGTGAGCTTGGGAAAAAAAAGAAAAAAAGCATTACGCAAACAGAGGAAACCCTAAAGCATTGCTTGTAAATTACTTCTTGCCCATTTAGTTCAGGCAGTGATGTATACTCCCAGAAGCACGATGTGCACACAAAGCTATCGGTATTAGTAACGAAGTACAAACTATAATGTGACTATTTGGTCACATTGCTGCTTCTCACATGACTAAGGACAACATTTTGGACATTGGGTTAATAGTTTTCAAAAGTATGATGTCAGAAGTCAGTGTCTTTTTGAAAGGTGTGGCTCCCCACCCTGCAGATCTTCCATTTGCCATTCTACAAACGTGTCTGTCTCCCTTTTAAGACAGATTGGCTGAACTAATTAAATTCACTAGAGGTTCATTCTCTCCAAATGCTCAGCAGAAACAATTGAGTCATTTGACATTTCTGGAAGGAGGGCATGGTTTCAAATCCATAAAGCTACACATAACGAGGGGAAAGGATGGGAAGGAATAAGAAGACAGTCTAACATTGACACAAGGGCTTTCTGCTGAGCCTGGGAGAGCTGGGCTGCTGGTCCAATCCTGACTGCAGGGGCAGCACTCGGGCTGTCAGGCGGCAATGTGCCGGTGAAGACTATGGTTGAAGCAACCACAGAGGGTCTGGAAGCCTCAAATGTCTAGTGGTGGTTCTGGCATGATGGCCTCTGACCCTGGTCCAAAGTTAAACCTTCTTTGGAAAAAAAAGAAAAAAAAGCATTACCCAAACAGAGGAAACCCTAAAGTATTGCTTGTAAATTACTTGTTGCCTGTTTGTTTCAGGCAGTGATGTATACTCCCAGAAGCATGATGTGTACACAAAGCTATTGGTATTAGTAACAAAGTACAAAGTATAATGTGAATATTTGGACACATTGCTGCTTCTCACATGACTAAGGAAAACATTTTGGACATACTTCTCCATCTTTATGATTTGTCAGTAACATACTTTAAATGGACAGCATAACTCTGCAGGCTAATTGAAGCTAAATCTCCTGACAGCAGTCATATATCCTTCCTTCCCAATCTCTGAGCATTTAAGAGTTGTGCTATACGATATAATTTTAAAAGCTAGTTTCGAGAGACACTCTAGAATATTTACATAGAATGTTAAATATTTTCATCAACATAGTTACGAAAGTGAGTATTTCTCTGAAATAACTTGAGTCATTAGTCATGTTTCTAAACCACCCAGAACACTACTTCGCACCTGGAAGTTGACTTTAAAAACATGAAATCACATGTAATGATTACACAAATATAAATCCTATAACCTGAAAAATTCAGGACATTTTAAAATGACTTTTTTGATTTATATTCTTGTCATTCAGATGTCTCATTCTGTTTCCATATTTGGCCCTTTAATAAAAGTCAGTCATGCCCCTCTACATTCATTCGTGTGATAGGTGAATCTTTAACGTAAACGACTGTCTTCTATCACTTGTGGATTTATTTCAATCTCTTTTCCCATCTGTCTCTCTACAATGCATGAATTCTATGTTCCTAATTCCCAAAAAGCAACCAGCACGGTTTTAAACTATGTTGCTAGCCAGCTCAAGTTGTCTTTCAGATGATTTGATTAAAAACTACAAAAGAACTACTTTCAACAAAAGCTTCTTATAGTGGAACGCAAACATTTGTGAAGTGGGTTTGCAGTACTTACCCTGCATTCACAGCTTTAGAGGGAAATATATGCGGAGAGGAATTAATCACAAACTAAATCCCACCCCTAGGCCTCCTCATACATCTATCAAGGAGGTTTACATGTGCAGTGGCTTTTCTACAATCGAATCTTAGTTACACATCCCTGTTTTCAATATCTCATAAGAAAGGCAAGAGATGTTTATTTACTGAAGATATAAGAAGAAAAACAGCAATGTTGAGTCAATATTAAAATCATCATAACAAGATAACCCCAAAAAACAAGGCTTATTCATAAATCCTAGTCATAGAGACTTACCCTTCTGCGAGCTTGTTCTTAAAATTAATCATATTGTGATATGCAAATGAAGAGGCTGCCCTTTTTTGACATTTGAATAATAATTTGGTAGGTCTGGGATATTTGCATCCACTTTATTATTTACACACTCTTAAAGTTTGGATGTTTTCCGCTTTGGATGGCATAGCTCTGAAAGCAGTTTTTCTCTAATCTGGGAAATAAAACAAACGGTGCTTATTAAAAGTGAACTTTTATGCCTAAAGCTTTAAATTCACAAATCCTTGTAGCACACAAACTACAAACAGTTCTGGGCTTTGTTAGTAACACATGCTATCCTGGGGGACAGAGGCAGGAGAGCGCTTCCGTGATTGAGCACAGCCTTGTGAAGAAATGGCGGTATTAGAGACTTTTTTTCCTCTAACACTTCTAAGGAGTAACTTACAGCTTTTTGCCATAAGAATGTTGTGCTGTTGAATGAAACAGCGTGTATAAGGTGATGTCCTAGCGGCAGTCGCAACGTTCAGTTTCTGCCACGTTTTTCGCTGTTGTGCATAACTCAGCAGAGCACAGAGGAAGTGCTCCCTGGCTTACCAGAATTTGAACTTGAATTCTCTGATCTAGATAATTTTAGATACTTTGATTTCATTATAGAAATTCCTAGACTACTTGTGGGATAAAACAAATGCTAAGACCATATTGAGTTTCATCGAGCTGAATTAGCAGAAAATAAAGATAAAATGCCTTTCTATTTAAGCACACGATGATGTTTTAATTGTTACAGCATTTGGCATGCCTAATGTATACAATTCTTGACATTCATACAATAACAAAAGAAGGTTGTTTGGGATTTTTCTTTTATTTCCTAGTGTCTCCTTTCCTCTCTAGGATTTCTCCCACCCCCATCCCAGCCCTGGCTTTTAGCTCTCCTTTCATTTCTCCATTTTTCTATAAGGAAAAAAAACTCTAGGCAGCAAAGGGATATATGTAAAAATACCTCATTTCGATGTAGAGAGGCCAAGGCTGCTTATTACCTAGCTATGATGAACAGACCACCACGGTTGTGACAACTGATGTAGATGCCTCCAGGGTAAAACAAAGGTTTACATATTACACAAGCAATTTAACTGTTTTCTAAACAGATTGCCAAGACAGTGGGAGTTGGCAGCCCACACTGTGTTTTAGGTTTTGGAGACTTGGATTAGAAGTCACTGCTGATTACGAACCTTTTTATTTGTCTTCTGTGAACTACAAGCAACCTAGTAACCCAGCAAAGAATTCTTCACAGCACTTAAACTTGTCTTCCTAGTTTCCCCAGATTACATACACAAATCACTTGACAAAAGTGGTGTAAGGGTCTTGCGTATAGATAACCACACAAGACAATTGTCTTGTTCTAACCCTTAAAGAGTTCCGCAAAGTGAAATGTTTTATAATCCTTTTTGTGCAGTAGGCAAGGAAGAAAAGAAAAGAGTTTGGGCAAAGATTATCCAGGAGAAAGAAAGAGACTCTTTTGGGGGTTCCAGTTGAAACACAATAAAGAACATAATTAACTTCACAATTCTTTGTGTTTTTCATTTGACTGCAGGGAGGAGATGAAAGAGGACTGCTAAGCCTTGCATTCCATCCCAATTACAAGAAAAATGGAAAGCTCTATGTGTCTTATACCACCAACCAAGAACGGTGGGCTATGGGGCCTCATGACCATATTCTCAGAGTTGTGGAATACACAGTATCCAGGTACCACTAAAAGACATTTCATCTTATTTTCTCATTATCTCTTTATAATTTTTTGTTTAAAAATTACAAATAATTAACCATCAGGTGGCAATAATTAAACCCCAATCTCCATCTGGCTTAAAATCCTGTGTGTGTCTTTAAGGAAAATTGCGAAAAATGGTAGCTTTGCACTTCTCCACAATTCTCTTTCAACTTAAAGGCTACACTTTGGAAACCTGGAGACTAACACAATTTTTCAGTAATTTCTATTGGCTACATTTTTCAGTATGTTTGCTTATTTACGTGCCACGTGTTTTCTTCCCCCTTTGTGCCCTATTTACTTTCCGTGGGTTCACCTTACGTCTTTCTCAATCATGGTTTGTTTCCTCCCCACCACCTAGAAAAAATCCCCACCAAGTTGATTTGAGAACGGCCAGAGTATTTCTTGAGGTCGCAGAACTCCACAGAAAGCATCTGGGAGGACAGCTGCTCTTCGGTCCTGACAGCTTTCTGTACATCATCCTCGGTGACGGGATGATCACGCTGGATGACATGGAAGAAATGGATGGGTTAAGGTAAAAAAATCCAACAAAACAACAGATGCCCCTTGATGGTAAAATGTTTTAAGTGAGTTATATCACTTATGTCTTTGAATGATATCACCTCAGTTAAATATTCAACTTTTATTATCAGCATCTGCCTTTATAACATGAAGAGGAATTCAAATACATATGCTGTTATAGTATTTTTGAAAGTCGCTCTACTGAGATGTCCTGAAACGAGTTCCTGCTGTGGGGTTTGTGCAGTAGCTGCCCTGCACATCCCTGCTGCCTTCGACACTCTACCTAATGGACCAGCATTGTCCAGCGGAGCTTCCTGGGGGACGTTAAATATGTGGTTTGGCAAAAAAAAAAACCATTTTAGAGGACGGATACCAAAAGCAGCGCACCACCAAGGCTGCAGCCTTCAGCCACCGTCGAGCTGTGTCTCGGTGCTGCCACGTGTCTGAAGCCAAACTGCCCCTGGTTTCATTTCCCACGATATGGAATTTGGAACTTTAATAATTTTGTCTCAAATAGGGGGCGGGGGGGTGGTTTTTTAGCCATAGGGCAACTTCCCTGAATTGAGTGTAGGCGCAATACGTAACAAAAACGGAAAGCACTTACGTTGTCCTCCGATTCCTCAGCGACTTCACAGGTTCCGTGCTCCGTCTGGACGTGGATACTGCCATGTGCCACGTGCCTTATTCCATACCCAGGAGCAACCCGCACTTCAACAGCACCAACCAGCCCCCGGAAGTGTTTGCCCACGGCCTCCACGATCCAGGCAGGTGAGAACACAAGCCCGTCCTCTCTCCTGCCTTACAGCAGGGCCGGGATTCGCAAAGTGGGGAAAGAAGGAGGGTTTCCGGGCGCGGAGCAGCTAAGAGTGGTATCCAAGGTTATGTCTCTAAAATTATACTGGTTCATTATCTTACCCAGTATTTTGCCCTCTTTCTTCTATTAATGTGTGAAGCAGACGGAGAAGGCAGATTAGACAAGGCAGAGGACAAGTTCACAGAGAAATATCGCCTTAACATTTTGGAGAGTTATTATTGGATAAACACTGGTGGACAGATGTCATGATGAAGACTTTAATCTGAACAGTTCAGACAGATAATAAACTTGGTCTCCTTAAACCGCTCTAAATGTTAATTTCCTTATAAATACCTTAAATGAGGATGGTAATAGCCACCTTGCAAGGATGCTGTAATGATTAAATACAGATCTATAAGTGAAGAATCAAATAGAGTATCTGACACACGTGATGGATTTTAAATAAATTATGGTTCTTATTATCATAGCTTCACTTAACAGGTGATGACACAGTGTCGTTTGGAAGGAATTGAGCTAAATGTTAACATTTCTTTACTTGCAAGAAATTACAAATACTGAAGGAATTCAGACTGACTGTTTACTACAATGAACCATAAAGAAAGGACCGCTAAGAAGAATGTAGAATGAGACATTTGGGGTATACTTGAAAAATGCTAGGAAGTGTAATATAGCAATTCTATGATGAAAGCTTTATCTAATCTGTGGTCTGTTACTCATACTAAGGGGTATCTGGCCACATTTATTCGTTTACTAGTTATTAATGCTATTTAATATTTATTGAGTGTTCACTACATGCAAGGTGAGTATTTCTCGAACTTCTTCTTTTTATAATCCCTCCTGCCCTTCACCTCCCTTCCATCAAAGTCCAAGTCTACAGTTCATTTCCTTTTTGGCATCTCAGCAGATCTTAAAATCTGGGCGACAGGGACTACTTAAGGTGGGTTCAGGAAGTGGATGAAACTGTCACATTCCATTCCTAGAGCTCAGAACCCGGCAGATACCACCACAAAGCAGCACTTTGAAGTCGAGCAGCCTGAGTCACCACAATCCCACTGGAGCCTTCATGCAACCTTCCCGGGGGGTCCCGACCCTCAGTGTGAAAACACAGGGCGAGGTGCCTTACAGACCTTACGTGTGGCAGGACGCCTGTGCGGTGGAGTCTCACCTCTTCCCGTGATAGAGGGCTGAACAGTCTGCCTCCCTCCAAGAGTATTTCAAGCAAAGGAGGATTTAATAAAGCAGAAAGGGAGCTAAAATCATTATTGGCTAAAAGTAAAGCTGGCTCTTATTAAGCACCTTGGTGCAGAGTAGCAAACCACGTGTCATGTGCCCATCATCTGATCGGTAACTGTCAGCCGCCACTCTGAAGTAGCTGGCATCAGGCATCTCCCCCTGCCTTTTTTTAGACTTTAATCTTTAGATCAGTTTTCAGTTCACAGCAAAATGGAGCAGAAAGCACAGAGATTTCCCTGCCTCCTCACATACATAACCTCTCCCACCCAAGTGGTACATTTGTTACAATTGATGACCCTACACTGACACATCATTACCACCCAAAGACCATAGTTTACGTAGGGTTCCCTCCTAGGGTTGTACATCCTATAGGTTTGGACACAGGTATAATGACATGGATCCACCCTTATAGTATCACACTGAGAAGTTTCACTGTCTGCGCTCTTTTTTATATGAGACTAAAGGTTAAAAAGGCCGAGTGGTTCTTGGTGGATTTGATATTCAGTCAGAGCTAGACCTCATGGTCTCCAGCAACTCCACCTTTGGGAGACCTGGCCAAAGGTCTCTTTGCTCTTTCTTTGTTAGAAACACAAAGCTTTTTTGGTCAGAGTTTCTCCATTGTCAAAAGAAAAGCGGTACAGGAAAAATTTCTCACCCTGCATGGACTTGGTTCCACCTTAAGTCACAGCAGGCCTGTGTCAGGATCCCTGCCAGACGTTGTATTCTGCGAATCATTGAATTAATGAGGACAAGAGAGTGACTGCGGCCACAGAACCACTAACCCACCTTCGGCAGGTCAGGCTAATGTGAATAGGATCATTTGGAGTCAACGGGTTTTGTTTCACTGTTGTTGTTGCTTAAATAATTGCTGCATGTGACTCTTACGTCTCTTAAGCCCCAGAATCTACTCTCAGATTTTCTTTTTAATTTTGTAATTTATTTAATAGCCCCAATGAATTTGTTTTTGTCATTAGTGTATTTTATTGGCCTAAAACAGTGATTCTCAATGGGATGACTTTGCCCCCAGAGGACATTTGGCAATATCTAGAAGCATTTTGGGGTTTCACAAATTGGAAGGAGGAGATCATGCTACTGACATCGAGTGTATGGAGATCAGAGATGCCGCTAAATATCCTATAGTGCTCAGAACAACCCCTTCTTCCCCCCCAAAAGAGAGAACTATCTGGCCCCAAATGTCAATAATGCCAAGCTTGAGAAACCTAAATACAGTGCAAGACTGTTTTCCAAATTTGTGAGAACTTCAAAAATGTTATTCAACTTCATTCTTCCCCCAACCCAAACTCCCCATACCTAGGCACTCATTGACTTCAACATTCAACAAATATTGAGCCCCTCTTATATTCCTGGGTTTGAACTAAGGAGTAGAAATACAGTGATAAAGAGGTCGGAAGTGGTTCCTGTCCCCATGGACTTTACAGTCAGTGGCTTAAGTCACAGAAATATTCTGGCCCCAGATTGGGGGGTGAATACAAAGTCAGAGTCCACGTGAAAGACTCAATGGTTGTGGGGATCAGCTTTATCTTATTCCTTGAACTGGAGTGCATGCTTTCCTTCATCAGAGCAGCCCACACTTTAGAACGTAGTGATTCTATGTAAGAAACACAAAACTAATACGATAACTATTACAGGTTATCTGTGACTTATGATGGGGTTAAGTCCCGATGAAGCCATCATCAGTTGAAAATACCGTTAAGTCGAAAATGCACTTAATGGTCCTCACCTACCGAACATCATAGCTTAGTCTAGCCCACCTTAAACGTGCTCAGAACACTCATACCGGCCTACAGTTGGGCACAATCTTCTAACACAGAGCCTATCTGATGTTGAATATCTCATGTCATTTATTGAGTACTGTACTGAAAGTGGAAAGCAGAATGGTTGCAGGGGTGCGGAATCAGTGTCAGTGTATCGTTGTTTCCCCTCGTGATGCAGTGGCTGACCGGGAGCTGCAGCTGCCGCTGCCCAGCATCACGAGAGAGTATTGTACCACATGTCATTAGCCCGGGAAAAGATGAAAATTCACAATTGGAAGTATAGTGTCTACTGCATGTGTACCACTTTCACAGCATCATAAGCTGAATCATCATTAAGTTGAGGACCAAGTGTTCTTGGTGTCGCACGTGTTGCAGATGTGAATTGATGGTGCTGCCATTCTTACCCTTATACTTTACCAGTGTATTATACATGTGCTATTCCTTAACAACAGACTAACAAGTGTTCTGAGTCAGTGTGCACATTCATAATGGAGGTAGATACCAAGAGAAATTAAGAAATACACTCCAGAGATCATTAAACTTCAGCAGAGTAAGCAAACAGGATGTTTCCTTCGGTGGTTTTTAGAGGTTCCAAACTAAATCGCCTGTAGGATCCTTGCCAGCCCACAAAGGATTCCTATGTCAGGAATCTCTGGTCTGAGCTTAGAAGATACCCCGGTTGGAATTCATGGGTATCACCCCCATTTTGTCGCAGATGTGCTGTGGATCGACACCCCACTGACATAAACATCAATTTAACAATACTTTGCTCAGACTCCAATGGAAAGAACAGATCATCCGCCAGAATCCTACAGATAATTAAGGGAAAAGATTATGGTAAGTAGAGCATAATTTGTTGATTTGGCTTTCGTTTGGGCTTTGTTTTATTTTAATATATTAATTGAAGAGAAAAGGATTTCTGCAAAATGAGCATTTGGGAAAGCATCAAAATACTGGCCTAACCATGGTGAGGGCGTCAATTGCTCACTTTTTAAAGGTCCAGTGACTCTTACAAGCTCTAGGGGTTCCATGTGGGTAATTACCTTTCCCATGGATTGAATGGTGCTCTGTAGGTCCAAAAAATTTAATGGACCTTCAAAAGTTAGCAGTTTATATTTTGCTCATCTGAGAATCGAGATGAATACCTTCTATTTATTTAATATATAAGGGAGAACTTGTCTTAACATCTTATATACAGAGGGAAAAAAACAAGTGTTGAAGGTAAGAAATTTCTCAATACCCAACGTACTAGTCTCAGCAATTAGGAAAATTATAAGTGTTTCAAATAAGAATGTATTTTTTAAAGGTGTTTATTTTAGAGAAAACAAAGTAATAGACTTATAAAAACATGGCTTATTTACCCAAGTCATGAAGATGGAATGTTTAGATCTTATTTTTAATAACATGATTACTAGAGTATTTAGAGATACATATTAAAATATAAGGTTAATATTTTTCAGTGCTTTGTATATGCTCCTTTTAGAGGAAACAATATATCAAATATGATTATGATTCAGGGAATATAGTAGATGAAGATTATTAAATTGTTGGCTTCTTCTATTTATTCATTCAATACGGATATTTACTTAGTACCAGGAATGAAGCAGCTGTGTTGGTTCATGTGGTATTCAGTTATTTTACTTTTTTTTTTTCAGGTATTCATGTATGTGTGTGTGCATCTTATAACAGCCAAACCAAAGAATAATGTGGTTAGAAAAAAAATCTAATGAGTCACTAGCTTGTGGGAATTTTGGTTATATTTGTAGATTAAATTCTGCAATCACATTAATTGGGATTCAGCTGAAACTGGTTATAATATTGATGGCCTTACATTTATGTATTAAACACACAGCCACAGAATCCTTTAACAATGTGTATATATATAGATATATATATACACACACACACATATATGCACATACATGTATAATTTTATTTGTTAATTATACCTCGATAAATCAGGAAAAAAAAAAAGCAAATAGCCACAACACTTACTACCTGCCAGCTCCCGCAGTAAGCACTTTGCAAACTTCACTCATTTCATTTACAGAGAAACCCTATGTGGTAGGCACTCTTATTGGCCACATTGTACAAATGAGGGAACTGAGACACAGAAAGGTTCACTGTCACACCACGTAAAGTGACAGGATCTGGATTTGAACCTGACTCCAGAGTTCATGACCTTAGTCTTTCAGTTATGCTGCCTCTCAGTATCCTGGTTATTTAAAACATATCTGTTCTACTTTTTATAATATCGTATTCACCATAATCACATGGGGTGGGGGAAGGACTTTAGAATGACTGTCTTTACACAGAAGTTTTTGCCTAAAATACTTCCTGTTGATAGTGACTTATTTAAGTACGTAATAAGTAATTTTCAGATTAATTTGCAGCTGACTTTGTATCTTTTCCATTGCAACTGGCATCCCTGTATTCAAGTACATAACGACATGCCTGGAAAGACTGAGATACATGTCTATCCACATGTAATTCTGAAGGAATGACTGAAATAGACTTTGCTAACCACATAACTCTATAAACAGAACTCTTAAGACATTTTAAATGAAGATATTACTTGACTAAGTGACAGTGTTTTAAAATATGCAACAAATGTGGTTTTGAAGACCTTTTATGTACCATACCTTTATTTTCTTTAAAGTTTGAACTTTTAAACATTTTATAAAATTTGAGAGGCCTGGCTCAGTTTAGTAGGCATATGCAAAAGCATTTCTACAAAAAATTCAATATTCAAAAAATTAAGTATTTTTTTAAGTATCTTAGTTCTAAAGTCCATGATTTTGCAAAATACCAGATTCTAATGTCATTGAAAATTTTATACATCTTGGCAGTTATAATAACAACAAGCATTTGCAGAGCATTTTTATTTCATTCCGCTATGCGTAGAAGCCCTTTACATTATATTTAATTACATTATATTTAAGAAAACGGGGTAATTATTTTCACTAAATATCTACAACAAGTATCCATCTTACGCATCATGGAACACATTTCAGAGTTAAATTACTGCAATAATTGTGGTGTGGCCTACATGACTTTTCCTTTATGAAAATACATTTCATTTGATCTAATGTTATGTTTATTTATTTCCAGAAAGTGAGCCATCACTTTTAGAATTCAAGCCATTCAGTAATGGTCCTTTGGTTGGTGGATTTGTTTACCGAGGCTGCCAGTCGGAAAGACTCTATGGAAGCTACGTGTTTGGAGATCGTAATGGGTAGGTTTCCTGATACCACAGTTTGATAGATCAAATGACATATCCATTGATTATTGGGCAAACCATCATAAAATATTTAAATGATTGCCTCCTTTTAGAAGTCAGGTGTGGGACACACATAAATATTATTATTTACTTTTAGTTCCACCATGTTTGGTGGGATAATTCAAGAACTTCTTAAAAGATGCTTTTTAAACAGACTTGATCAAATTCATAAAATAATTTTTAAGAGCAGAGAGGTCTTCAGATAGACATTTCATATTATTTAGAGTCTTCCCTTCATCCTTAACATAAATTCACCATGATCATGAGTAAATTGAAAACTGTGGTTTTATGTGAGTTGTATAAATATTTTAAAAATTATCTGGAAGGCTAAGAATTTTTGCTTTTGCCAAACTTTTGGGACTTTTGGCAACAGACCTTAATTTGTCTCTATTCATAGGAATGCTACAAAATTAAATTTTAACCTAAAGTTTAGAGGTCACATTGTTGATAATTATAAGAAACTCTGTGATGAAACCCAAAATAATCTTGTTCCCCAAGTCACTGGCATTCAGGCCATATGGCAGAGCTGATATGCTTGGTCGCTGAAAGGAACTAAAAAAGAGTACTGACCCCATGATCTTCCCCCATCCCTCTCTCTGATTAATAGCACAGCATGGAGTCTAGTCCTGGAGAGGAAGTATCATTCTCTGGATGAAGGGGAGGGCTTTTCTCAGACTCAGGTACTTTTAGTACCCCGCCTCCAAACAAAATATTATCTTAAGTACTTTCTCTTCACATGGGAATTTCGGCGTATTCACACAGATTATGGGCTATATTATTTTTCCCTTTAGAAGCCAGGTCTGTGGCACAACAATTATTTATTATGAGTTTTATTTTAAACATTTTATTGTGTTTTTCAGGCAAAAGCACATTTTCATCATAGGTTTCTGGTATGTTTTGTTGTAGGAATTTCTTAACCCTCCAGCAAAGTCCTGTGACCAAGCAATGGCAAGAAAAACCACTCTGTCTTGGCAACGGTGGTTCCTGTAGAGGTTACTTTTCAGGTCACATTTTGGGATTTGGAGAAGACGAATTAGGTACTGTACAAACTATTTCTGTTAAGTTCCATTCTCAATCTTTGCCCAAGAGGCTCTGTTCTGCTCTGAAAAATAAGTATAACAATCTCATCCTCCATTTGTTGGAAAAGTAACCTACAGCAAAGAGGACCAACTCAGTATTCTCTTCCAATAAACTTTCTCTGGGGGTCTTTAAACCTTATTCCCACCCACGCCACCAGAAATATGAAAGTAATAAAGCAGAAAACTGGGAGTCGGGAACAAAAGAGAATTTTTGAGTCTTAAAGACATAAAATTTTAAATGTCTACTGATATTTTTGATGCAGCTAAGTCATCTGTTTATATTCTTTATCTGAACCTTTGCACTTATCCATGTCTCTTGGAATAAATTAAAATTTGTTGTAATCTGAATCTCAATTTTTATTTATTTATTTTTTTTTGCGGCACGCGGGCCTCTCACTGTTGTGGCCTCTCCCGTTGCGGAGCACAGGCTCCGGACGTGCAGGCCCAGCGGCCATGGCTCACGGGCCCAGCCGCTCCGCGGCATGTGGGATCCTCCCAGACCGGGGCACGAACCCGTGTCCCCTGCATCGGCAGGCGGACTCTCAACCACTGCACCACCAGGGAAGCCCCTGAATCTCACTTTATCCCTTATTTTTTTGCCCATCGAGGCATGAAATTTGTGCAAGATAATCTGACTTTGTAGATCTGCTTTCCAACAGAATGGAAATTATCTTCTCATTGATAATCTCCAGGATAACATACAATTTATTTGTTGGTATGTTATCAAAATGTATGCAGCTTAACAAGCAAAAAGAAGTAGATATTGGAATGTTACCCATCAAAGGGTGAAATGCTACCAATTTTAAATTTCAGAGATAAATGTAGTTTTCATAATGATTCCCTTTAAAGAATAATATCCAAATAAACTATGGCTACCATGCTCCTTTAGCCTTGGAGATAAATTTCTAGGTGTTAAGAAAGAAAAGTTGTTTCTATCTAAATCAGAATTATTAATCATTTTTAAATGTTTTTTTATAAATTTATTTATTTGTTTATATTTTTGGCTGTGTTGGGTCTTTGTTACTGCACGCGGGCTTTCTCTAGTTGTGGCGAGCAGGGGCTACTCTTCGTTGCGGTGCGCGGGCTTCTCATTGCGGTGGCTTCTCTTGTTGCGGAGCATGGGCTCTAGGCTCACAGGCTCAGTAGTTGTGGCTTGCGGGCTCTAGAGCGCAGGCTCCGTAGTTGTGGTGCACAGGCTTAGTAGCTCCGTGGCATGTGGGATCTTCCTGGACCAGGGCTCGAACTCGTGTCCCCTGCACTGGCAGGCAGATTCTTAACCACTGCGCCACCAGGGAAGTCCCTAAATCAGAATTATTTACTCTAAACACGCAGATTTGGTTTTCCTACATCAAACAGAGAATTCATCAGAAATACATCCATGCCATTCACTTAGGTTACCAAGGGACTCAGACAAGTTTCCTGAAACACAACACACAGATTTCAAAGCCGCAGGAATATAAGGATTCAAAGAAAAGAAGTCCAATCTATCTTTCTCTTCTTCTAGCATTGAAAGCATCTTGCATTTAATTTTCCCTTGAAATTCTCCTACCCCATTCAAATGAACCAGAAAGATACCTTTTCTCGCTTAAATCTTCTGTAATTGTAATTTAAATGTCATTGGCAAACTCTGATTTTAAAATATAAATTAGGATCACATTGTTTGTGGCAGAGTTAGAGATGAGTATTTAGAATCATTTTGATGAATCATTTTGATTTCCCCAGACCTTACTGCCAGTGACTCACCATCATTCATCCTATTAGCATCACCCCCATTAAAATATCCAAATATCTGTCCACACTTAATACAGTGTTGGGAGGAGAACCAAGAAATGAAGCACATACAGTTCTTACTGTCCAAAAGCAACAACATAGTGTATATTTCATAATTAAAAATAAATATACTTTCACTCTTTAATGCAAAACTCTTTGGTTTTTAATTAAGAGCCATATATGAAAGTGAGTTAGAGCTTTCTTTTTTTTTTTTTTTTTGCGGTATGCAGGCCTCTCACTGTTGTGGCCTCTCCCATTGCGGAGCACAGGCTCCGGACGCGCAGGCTCAGTGGCCATGGCTCACGGGCCCAGCCGCTCCGCGGCATGTGGGATACTCCCAGACCAGGGCACGAACCTGTGTCCCCTGCATCGGCAGGCGGACTCTCAACCACTGCGCCACCAGGGAAGCCCTGAGAGCTTTCATTTTTTGAAACAAAAAGTGTTGAGAGTCTTTTTCTATGTGTGTGTGTGTTTTTAACTATAAAATTAGGATGGGTTTGTTGTAAGGAGTAAATGCAGTAAACTACATAAAGTACTTGAAATAAATATGATTTTTTTTACTTATATTCCTTTGCCTTTTAATGTCATTTTAATTTTTTCTGTTGTGTCTGTGTTTTTAATGTAAATCCCATAACATCCTTTCCAGAAGTGAGAAAGTAGTAGGGTGTGCTTAACACAATAATAAAGTAGAAGAGACATATAGACTAAATCAAGACCTATTTCATGAGTGAGAACCAAATATAAATTTTAAAGCCTTATAAACATATAATCATAAATACAGCTTCTAATTCCCTATTCATGTGATCAGTTCTATATATTGAATTATATGGAAGGAGTGGTAATAAACGAGAGCGGTTCTCTCCTAAGAGGGTACTCCATCTGTTGTAGTTCATTTTCAGGAACACAGCCTGGTGTCAGGAATCAGAGACATGGAGCTGGGATTGAGCAGAAGGGTCTCTCTCTCTCTCCCCCCCAGCTATTTATTTAAATGTATTTTGTTTAAAAAGCTAAAAATTAAAAAGGAGTACCCAATGCCATCTGGCCTCAAATTATCAATTAACAGTAACAACTTGGTAACCAAACCTTTGAATCTTGGGTGGAATAAATAAAGATAAAACTTGCCATTCTACACTCATTCTACAACTATTTATTGAGCACCTATTCTGCACAAAGCTCTGTTCTAGGAGTTGGGGATACAGGAGCAGATAAAGAGATAACAATCTAAACTGTTTTCATGAAACTTACATCCTAAAGGAGGACAATAAAAATAATTCTTAAAAAATATATTGTACACTAGTTGGTAATAAGTGCTTAGGAGGAAAATCTAGTTGTAAAGAGGGATAGAGATGGCTAGGAGTTGGGACAAATGTACTTTTAAATAGAACAGTCAAGAAAGATGATATCTAAGCACAGACATGAAAGGGGAACAATGCATCTAGTGGTGGTCTACTGACAGGATCCTGAGATAGGACTTGGGACAGATGCTGAGGTGGGAGGAGCCTGGGACACCAGGGGCCTGAGACAGGAGGCTGGGACAGGAACCTGCCTTGCATGTCCAAAGTCAGGAGGTGAGGCTAGAACCATTGCAGATGGGGTCAGAGCAGTAAGGGGGGGACATTGTAGGCCACTGTCAGGACTTACCTTTGCTGGGAGAGAGACTAGATGCCATTGGAGGGTATTGAAACAGAGGAGTGTGATCCAATTTATATGATCTAACTTGCCTTTTAAGGAATCCCTGCGACTGGTATGTTGAGAATAAACATAGAAGAATAAGAGTAGGAACAGGGAGATCAATTAGGAGGCTGTTGCCATCTTCCAGGTGAGAGATGAATATCTGCTCGCACTGGAGTAATAGTGAGATGTGGGGAGAAGTGACCAGAATTTGGATGCACTCAGGCAAGTGATCTTCTGAGGATGTATGAATATATAATATATGTATATACGTACACATACCTACATACGCATACATATATACATACGTATTATATATATATATATATAATAATCTGCTAGGCAAAAGAAGGTAAGGCTTTGTAATACTGTGAATTAACATTGTATTTCTCTCTTCATAGGTGAAGTTTACATTCTATCAAGTAGTAAAAGTATGACCCAGACTCACAATGGAAAACTCTACAAAATTGTAGATCCCAAAAGGTGAGGTTTTTTTTAATATTCCGTTAAGTCAAGTAATATTCTCTCAGTTATTCCAGTGCATTCAAATTAGTGATGGAATCGCAATTAGCCCTCAACAAAGATGAACATTTCCGCCCCGCCCATCTGCTAAGTGCTCTCCTGAGAGACCCTCAGTTCCAGTCTCTGAGGCCTAGACTTGAACACCCTGAACTTTAAACTATATTTCGATCACGTTCATGGCATCTTTGCTGTCCTCTGAAAGCAGCATTATATCTGTGGAATCAGGATCCTCACTTAAATGTCCGAGGAGGACCCCGATGTATGAGGCAGCGGCTTCCGCTCTCTTGTTGGAAGCAATAAACCCTCCTTTCCTTTCGAGAAAACCAGGAGCATTCTGGTAGACCTTAGTATGACTTTTGTTAGGTAATCAGGATAAGTTATTTCGGCAGCTCAACATTGGAGCCTCATTTTATAACTCGATGCTCACAGCTTCTGTGACTAAACAAATGAAAACTGAAGAAATATTTTGTTATTTATTTCAGCAAAAGGAAGATGTGAACGTTTTAATCCTTTAGAGAATATAATTATCTGTCTCCAGCTCTTCTCTACCCACCCACCCAACTTCAACACACACACAACTTTCAAATTATCTTGAGTCATCATTCGTCAGTTGTTAATTTCATGGATAAAATCAGAACTCTCAGAAGCTGCTAAAATTATATACTGTCAAATAGATATTAGCCATAATTTTAGAAACAATTATTATAGGACTTCGGTATCTTCACAAATACGACTACTGTGGAACGCCAGTAGTGGTCAGACCCTAGCTTTGCCGTGCTGTGAATTTCCAATTCTTTCTATGCTAACTTAGCTTCATGAGCCCATTTGGAAATTTAAATTTCAAGTCCCTTTTAGGAGAAAAAATTCCAAAAATCTGCAAAGTTTACTAAGAGCATTCATTTAATTCCACTTTAAAAATATTTGTAGGTTATAAATTGTGTATGTTTTTCTGAAAAATTCACTGACTAACAAATGGAGATTCTTGTCCTTTTTCCATACCCTAAAACACTATCTTTCCTGAGAAAAATATAGGTTGACATTGGTGCTGCAGAACAAAAAGAGACCAAAAACGATCTCTCTGTGATAGAAGGCATCACATACACCCATCTATCACACAGTGATAATGACAGCTTTCCTTCCCTATTTAACAGTACACATTTTCTTTCACAGTAAGAGAAGTACCCATCTACACACTGTAAGGGTTCTTTTCTTCCTTGAGTGTGAAACCAGTGTCCTTCTGTGAGAAGCAAAGTAATGAATGAAAAATAAAATAGACACTCCGGTGCTTGTTGAAGGTGGCAATATTAAGAACAAAAATCAAACCAGTGTTAATTCATAAAATAGCATTCTAACGATTCAGAATGAGGGCTACGATTTCACTCAGATCTATTGCCATTAGTTTCAAAATAGCCATTGTTTTTCCATTATATTTGTCAAAGTTGATGTGCTTTTGCAAGCTTTCTGGTAGTGTTATTAATTCTCACTGCTTCTCACAGAAATGTTTCTCTCTTCCTCTGGATTGTTTAGTCTGTTGGTGGTGAGTTGAGGTGAATTTTACACCTTCAGTCCATTATTAGTGTCTAATTACCAGGGCTGCCATGAGGGACCTTGGCTTTGTGATCATGGGGCCTCCTCTCGTAGGGTGGTCTCAGAGTGACATACCTGAAAGGCCTGACTTCTCATTATGGTGTCTGTTTCTGGTGAGTCGTGTCATGCGTGCGGCCAGGGTTAAGATGTGTGTTTGGTTTTCAGAAGGTGGGGGGATTAACAGAGTCCCAGAGACACAGTCCTTGTACACAGGCCCAGGCATACATTTCAAAATTAAACTGACTATAAGAAAACAAATGTTTTCATAAACATTTGTTGGGAGCCTCATGCTGTTTCGATTTGGAAGCCAACGTTTGTTATTATAGTAGTTCTCCCCAGATGAGTGGAAGTTCTATATAAGCAGACACTTTTTAGTATATGTGAACGGGATTATTTTGGAAACACGAGCTAATTACTAACCTAGCTGTGTTCAGGATGTCTGCTTCAGAGCACAACTGTTTTCCTAAAATGTTTGAGGGAGAAATTGAAGAAAGAGCCTCATCAACGGAAAAAAATTATACACAGACATTTCTTGTTACATCAAAAAACCTAACTCGAATTAAAATCTTAGTTTAACTGTATTCTTGTGGAAGAGCCCCAGACTTGTCAGAATAATGTTTTCAGAATGAATTTCAAACATTCAGTTGACTCATGACTCTAAAAGAGAATAACTACAAATCATAAAATTTTTATATTCTGTATTGTGTATCATGGAAGTTACATTCCTATACACCATAAGATTTATGTTTTTTCTCTTTTTTCCTACACACACACACTCACATATAAGAAAAATGAGGGAGTTTTGAAACGATATGTAATATTCTTTGGTCATTTTGACAAAGGTAGACGAGGTCCCGGCATTACCAGCTCAGTCTGTAAGGGCAATCTGGTCTCAGGCTATATGTTACATAATCATTTACATAAGTTTAAAATCATTTACGGTGGGCATCCTTCTCAGAAAAGGATGGCAAGATAACCTGTTATAAAAAAACAAATTCTATTGTTTGCAATCAAAAAAACAAAAATTCTATGAGAATACAACCAGCTTTCTCTATGGCTTCACTAGAACTCAGGAGTTTTTAAAGGAAAAGCAGAAAAGGGAGGAATTTTGCCTCCCTGTTAGAACAGGGATACCTTCAGAAGTGGAAGAGTCTCATTTCATGGCAGAGTGGAGTTAGAGGCGAATCAGTACAGTCAATCATTCAGCTTGCTGGGCCACTTTGCTGGGTCCCCCAAAGCCTCAAGTACTGGGTTCTGCATGCCCTGGTCTGGGATGCTGCTTCAGCCAGCAGATGTCAAGGCATTGAGTACAAGAGCTGGACACTCATTTCAGTCTCACTTAGTAGAGCCATCTGAAGCCTGTCAACATGAGGAAGTCTATCCTGGCAGGATAGGCAGTCAAACGGTCTTGTCTCTGAATCTTCCTTAGTGTGGACGCTGCATTGTGGCACCATACTGTGCTCCTTCGCCTGTCAGTAAAGTACAGGTCATCATTCTGCCTCTGCTACCTTTCTGTAGAGCACTGTGAAGATAATTAAATATTGTATTTAAAGCATATGCAATTCTTTAGTACCATTGGTGTTCATTCCATGCATTCAAGAATTATTTGCGGGTGATCTCTCAACTTTTGAGATAGTGTTAGTTTCAAAATTGAGGTCAAGGTGTCCACGGAGTTTTAAAGAGCCCTGAGTACCTAGTTTTCGAATATCCAAGTCATGTCTTAGAGGCTTGGTCTTTGTTAAATCTTTTCAGAATCACACAAACGCTCCTGAGGGATGGAGATGAAAGAATTCTAACAGAGTTTTGAACTTTCCAAGCTTTAGTTTTATTTTATAGAACACAAATATTTTCACACTATTGAAAAAGATTCTTTAATTTTTGTTTCAGATGGCCTTAAACTAAATGACCTTTTCTGACCTGGAAATGTTTCCAGGGTTATTTCTCCAGGAGTTCGTAAAATAAAATCATTCTTAAACATGTCGATTTAATTCCTGTGTACCCAGTCTTACACTATTTTAACACGTTGCTTATCTGTTAACCCCCTAAGTCACACAACCCAGTCCCTTAAGAGGTCTATAAATTAACAGTGCAAATTCCCAGCTTCAAAGGTCATTTTGCAGAAACATCCTGTCCCCAGACTCTTGTGTGACCAACATCAAAAACTGCCCTCCTGTCTCCTCCCTGCCCCTCCTGTGATGACCCCACTTACTGCTCTTTGTTTATTTATTTGTTTATTTAATATCTTCATCCTACTCCTTAGTCTACTGGATGCTGAAGTGTGCTTTTTTTTTTTTCTTCTCAAAAATCACTTCATGAGAGGAAATTGGTTCTGTTTATCCTTCACATATGTCTCAGGGAGCCGGCAGGCAGCTCTGCCATCCTAAAGAAAGCCATGCATAATGGAGAAGGTTTAGCCCAATAAGCCAGTCTAGTCCCAATTCATCAGTCAAAGTTTTATGCAAGTGGCCTCCCTAGGTTGATAAATCCCCACAGTGCCTGTTGACCCAGCTGCCAAGTCCTCTTGCTGCAGGCGGTGTTTTCATGGCCACCCTGACAGTAATACAAACTGTTTAGCAGCTCCATTGACCTTTCAGCTATTAACAGGGACACAGGCTCGACGAGGGACTAGTTTTCAAACATGACAGAATTTCTTAACACTAGAGGTCATGAACAAGTATATGCCCTATAAAAATTCATTCAGCATGGTGGATGTGAAGTCTAAAAGACAAGGAAGCATGGTCCACATTTTTGCTATAATTTTTCCACATTTCCAATAACTAAAAAGAGTATACACTCAGGTGCCAGCTTATATTTTATTCTTAATATGCTATAGTTTACGTGGTAGTGCACAACATTTTTAGTGAACAGATCCTTCCTATGCTGTCAGATACCATCTGAAATTTTAAAGATATGTTGCAGAAGAATGAGATAAGATCAAAGTCAAAACTTCTAATGAGTGGATGAGTATGCATACATAATACATGGTAATGGCCTAAGTGTAACTGGAATTTTATTCATATTTTACCAAGATTTGTGTGTTTCTGTATATACGCACACAAACACACTTAAACATACTCAGGTATTCCATACAAGGCTACGTAGAGCCATCGCCTATCTCAAAATATACACAAAATATGATACCATAATTTATGAAAAAATTTTCTCTAAACGCCCATGCTATTTTAAAAGTCTGTACTATAAAGCTTCTTATGTTTATATCCTATTTTCTGAAGATGTGACGTATGACCACAGCATTCAAGGGAATTTTCTGCTTTATACTAATTATAGTCCTTCTTAAATTATCAATTTTAAATGTTGAAATATCAGTTCCTAGAGTAATTGTACAGATTGCTATGAAAACTTGATTGATCTGCCACTTACAAATGGCATTTGTTAAAAAGGCATAAAATGGAGAATATGAATAATTAAAAATATATTCTTCAAAAAGAGCCTCATTTGTTAAGAGCCTCTTAAAAGCATTTCTTTTCAATACCCATGTTTCTCCCCCACCTGGGACAGTGGTGGAAATCTGATATTATTAGACCTTCTGAATATCTTCTACTTTTATTGTGACAGTGGATCATCCAGATGTTACAGCTCTCGAGATAAAGGCAGATTTAATCTTGCATAAAACAGCCACACAAATTTGCAAAGAGATGGTTTCTAGAGGAAGATATACTTTTTAAAGAAAAAAAACTACCTTAGCATCATTTTTTTACTAATTCATTTTAGTTGAGCTAAAAAAAATCTGTTGCTTAAATGACTCGTTTTTGTCAACATTGACAAGTGAATCAAAAGGTGTAACATCAAAATTTGTGAACGTGTCATCCCAACAGTCTTCAAAGAGAATTTAAACTGACATTTTTGTGCTATTTTAAGGGACAGAAAATCATTTCAAATTTTACTTCCCATTTAAAACATTTAGTGATATTTAAAATTTCTGCCTTCATAGAATACAAAATTAAAACACTAGTAGTCTACAGTTTTTTAAGTGAGAAAAAGATTTATTTTTTAGATGGCTTCTAAAAGAAAAATACTATATAGGCTTTAAGACTTTTGAATTATGTTGTAATCAAAGTGTTACTTAAAATGTCTATTTTCCCAGTCGCAGACATTTCTTATTAAGTGTCTAACATTTTCATCAATTATGGCTTATGAATCAAGTTTTTAAGTTAAAAAAAAATTGGTTTTAGACGTAAAATTCTGAACAGAATGTGGTTCCTTCTTTATATTAGGAAGCAATGGCATTGGCTTTTTATTGTACCCTAATTTTTCAGTTTTTATTTTTCTATCATATCAAAGTACAGTTATACAAGATTAAGACATGAGATTGAATCAGTCTGCAGGTATCTTTGGCTTGTCTCCTGTGTTCAAGATATTGTATTATGTGCTATGGAGGGAGAATATACGTGAGAATTTAGTCCTTTCCTCTAAGGAGCTTATTTTTATCTTAAATCAGGAGATTGCACACATTACCTAAAACATGAACAATATTATCTGAGATAAATATTGCCACTTTGGGACAACAAAATTATGCCAGAACATTGTACATTACAAGTTGCCAGATAACGGTCCAGAAGGTGATGGGTAAAACTCACCATGAGTTGGCTTCTTGGTCCAGTCTGTTCTACCAGGGGGAACAAGGCCTCAGCCCGGCTGCTGTACAGGCAGAAGGCGCCTTCTCAGTTGACTGTTAAAATGAGAAATAAGTGCCCACAATGAGTTTCCCTCCCCCAGGAGACATTCCTCCAGCTTTGCATGGCTCTCTGCAGGTTTCACTCCCTCCTGAGTTCAAAGCGTCACGTCCATCACCATTTTGGTTTTGTGTGCTCCAATCTCCCCTGAGCAAATCTCTCCTCCAGCTACTGCCGACCTGCTCCCTGGGCTGCCCTCTCCCAAGGTACCAAGCTTTATTTTTGCTAGTGCTTTAGTTACGAAGTTGCATGGATCTCGAGGGGTCTGCCCCAACTCTATTTTTCCCATAAGCCTTATTTTTAGTATGCGATTTTGTAGAATACAAGATTTTTCGGGAACAAGTCCACTGAATTAAAGTGCAAATGCCTATTTTTCTAATAATTGTAGTGGACCCGTTTCTGAATTAAGGACATTGCAAACATAATACAAGAAACACCTAAGGCAATTTAATAAAATTGGACTTTGTCCTTTTTTCCCTAAAAGCAGACAACCTCATCATCCAGTTTCATTAGTCATTTCTCCTAGGTTTTCCTTTTAAGGAAATACATAACTTTTCATTTCCTAATCTTCGCCTGGAAATATATAAACTGAGGTAAGCTGATAAGGTTGAATGAAGGCGATCCACACACCCTTTTAGATACCTGTGTACAGTGGTAGTGATGTTTGGATAGGGAGATTAATAAGGCCTGAAACACAGGTGCCTAGCTCCCTTTTTCCAAAAAAGGACCAGTTGAGTAGAAAGCTGTGCTAGAAAAGAGTTCCATCCAGATTATCTGGAATTAGCTCTATGAAAGCTATTTCATATCTTCATCCATGTTCTCTGATCTTCTAAATTTGGGAATAGCAAGGTTGGCCCCGTCTCGTGAGGATAAAGTTTAATATGAAATTACTGGAAAGTGTAAGTGGCTTCATTATCTGCTTTCATTCTGGTTGCATCTTTAACCATAGAACAAAATTGAGCAGGTATTTGTGAAAGTTCTAATAATTTCATTAACACTAGGCGGTCCAACTCACAGCGCCACCAAGTTGCCACTACCTTTGTCCTCTTTGAGTTTAGCACCTACTCAATCCCAAACTGCCATATTAAAGCCAGTCGACACTATTTCTGAGTGAGCATGTGCTCAGCATTTAAATCACAGACCTCAAAATGAAGGCAACCTTGGTCACAGAGAAAAGAGCTGAGGCCCAGCGGCACTGTTCAGCGCATTTCAGAAGAGAGAAATGCAGCGGTTTGAGAAATAAGATAGAGCACTGCCTTTCCCATTCTAAATTTGAATTCTAGAAATATACAGTACAAATTTAAAATGCTTAATATGACCCATAATGTATACAAGTTCAGAGGTAGTCTTGAACTTGTTTTCTTTTCCTTCACTTTATATATGTTACTGAGGACATATGTAAAAAGATTTTTCGAAGCAGCTTACATATGATATAATGTCAAAGAAGGCATTCCTTAAGAATGAAATGAAAGCAAGTAGCTCTTAAAACGATTAATTTTTTGGTATATCTCAAATGGTACTTGAAAAATATTCTTAGGAAATGTGTGTTGCTATCTCTACAGCCACGAAGTCCTCTGAGACCGATATTGCGTGGTTACACAGAAGCAGATTCCATTTTCTCTGTTCTCCAACCTGGAATAGGATTGTATTATGAATGTATAAGATTCCTCAGAGCAAAATTGAATTTGTATGATGTATTATCGTTTTACCAGGTACTACAAAATGGTTATATGTAGTCGGAATCCAAAATTCTACTCCTCATGGGTAAACTGACCCTGAAAAGAGAACTGTCAACATGAGTAAGAAGCATTTAGTGAACACCCAGACTGAAGAAAATTATCCAGACTAAAAAAAAAAAAAAGAAAGAAAAAGTAGTTTGTATGTTGACCTTGGAGAAAGGCACTAAAATGAATAATTTAAAAGATGACATAGCACTACTGCACTAGTGCTCATTCCTATGCCTCAAGCTATACAAATGGGAGAAATTTCCCATTTTCTTACTTTTTTGAGGCAAAAGTGCTGAGTAATGGTTTTAGGAACAATGAGTGGTTATGGGTTATGGCTTGTATATCGAATGCTTACCGAGTGAGGAAATCCATGAAACCACAGAATCTGTGGTGGCACAGGAAGGCTGCCCCCTCGTGTAGAGGCCGTACTCCATCCAATCACAAGATCCCAGAATATTCTGTACTTGGAAGCTCCTGACCACACTTATTCATGGCCCCATTAACCACTTTCGGCTGGGCATGGCCCTAATTAAGAAAGGGGCCTCTCAGACTTGAACATGCATGGGAGTCACTTGACAAACTGACTGAAGTGCAGATTCTGATTCTGTACGTCTGGGGAGGGCCTGGGAGTCTGCATTTCAGATGACCTCCTGCTGGGGCTGCTGCTCTGGGACCACACTGAGTGATGAGGATTTAGATTTATCAGTTCTTCTTACCTCATGACAATAGGAAAAAGCATGGAAGAAAAATCGTTTTGCAAAGGTTACAGTTGCAAGGGAACACTTTTCCATGTGTCCCAATGTGACTATGGATAAGGGAATTCCCTGGTGGTGCAGTGGTTAGGACTCCAAGCTCTCACTGCTGAGGGCCTGGGTTCAATCCCTGGTCAGGGAACTAAGATCCCACAAGACAAAAAAAAAAAAAAAAAAAGAATAAGACAGTTCTTACATCACGTCCTTAATCACCTCAAGCAGACTGTTGTCTATGAGAAGCTATAGAATTAGCACATCTTCTGAAATTTCCAATGAGTCAGGATTTTTATAAAAGAGTATTACTTAAAAAAAAAGGAGTATTACTCATGATCGATGTACCTTGTTTTACAATAACATGAATTTAAAGTCTGAACCCCTAACAAAAATTTCAGAATGAACCCCTTTACTTTTCATAAAGGACACAATAGATCGAGTTCTGTAACACTCACTCCAAAGATCAGGCCTGCTAAGACAGAATTTATCCCTGTGCTTCCACGCAAATACACAGAAGACTTCTCATTTACTGATTGATTCATTCACTTATGAAGTATCATAAAATTAAAACCATTCTTTAATCCCACTACCCAGAGACATTCGCTGTTGGCCTTAGCTATTCACAAAAAGTCATCTCAGTATAATGTGTGTTATAAATTACTCAGGCTTCTCAACTTCCTCCTTTATTTCAAGAAAGTATCTAAAGCTTTATGCTACTACACAGAACCAGCCAACGTAGGTTTCTAAGAGAATGTCTTATGTTTCTGAAAACAATGCTTATACGTTAAAAAATGTTGGGCAGTTTTCTACACTATCCCTTTAGTGCTTCATTATTTGTCATATATAAAGGGGTTAGAAAATGTGTTTTTCTAATTTAAATTAAGTTTGAGAACTATGGGGATAACTGTCAACAAATGAGCACCATATATTCTTTATTAAAAATCTGAATATCCTCTTGCATAAGTTTTCTATTTTGAAAGCTATCTCAGACTTCATTCAGTAGACCTAAGAGTCCAAAAGTTTAAAAAGTAATTGTTTAAAAGGAGAGCAAGACCATTTAAGTAATTTTTATTAGGCCTACATTAAGATGCTCAATTTCCCAGTGTAATAAAAATAAGAATGAAAAATGAGTTCATCTATCACAAGTATATACCCTAGATTTTTGTTTAGATCCCATCTAGGTGTGTATATGTAGTAATTAGGAACATACAAGATGGTTTATTTCAAGGTGACAATAATAATAAAGCTCAAGTTTACTTGTTTTATTCCCTTTTCTTTCTCCTCATTCCATGTAAAGGAACCTTACTCTTTTCAATGGAAAGAAGAAATGTCCCTAGAACAAAGAATGAGTGGAGAGGAAAGAGATGGTTGGGATCACCAAAAATCTTTGTCAAACTTTAACAAATGTTTTACTAGAAAAATGAATGTTGATATGTTGACTTAATTCCCAGCTGGAGGAGAAAGTAATCCCATCTCTTTATGTCATGGTTACTTCTTTGCCTGTTGTTTATTTATTATGATTATAATTAGTGTAAAAATGCTTTATTTAAAATGAATTTAACTATGCCTTGGAAGAATTTTGTAATACAATATTACAAATTTGTAATTTGTAATTACAAATACTTGTAATTAATACAAGTTAATTTAGCCAATAGAGAGAAATACAGTGAGTGTTTTTAGTTTTATGCTTATGATATAAAAGTATAGTGATTCGATTTTAATGATATCCCTCCCCTAAATAGTCCATATATTCCTAATATTGTCACTCAGTAGCATTTTAAAGAAACAAACACCCTTTTAAAATTCCACTCGTTTCATTCATTCAACAGATTTTTAAGAAGGATCTTCCATGTGCTGTACACTCTTCTGGGTCTTGGAAAGACACAAGAGAAGAGAGGGGAATATTTGTCTTCATGGAATTTATATTCCAGATTTGAAAAAAGTTTCTACTATGTGCATTCAATTCAATAAACATTTATTGAATGCCTATGGTATTTTCCTACCTCCTATGACTATAAGTAGTTGAGGAGATAAAATACTTTGGTAGCTTAAATATCATCTTTCTATAACATCCCTCAATCCTAAATTAATTGCACCTTCATCTGTATTCCTGTGATACTTCATATGCACCTGTATCATAGCAAAGATCATACTGCCTTATACTTTTGTGTTTGCTTGTCTGTCTTCTCCACAGTGGTCTCCAAGAAGATTAGGACCCCGTTTTGTTTCTGTCTTATCCCCATGAAGAGCACAGTACCTGGCAGAGTCAATGACTAGACTTGAAGAGGATTGAATATATAGTTTTTGCCCTCAGAAAGCTTTTATTTCAATGGGAAAGGGAAAGGGGAAATAAGATTACTCATTCCTTAAGAGAAATGAAGTCCTATAGGTGATGGGCTATGTTTTATGTGCATTTTCATGTTCAAGGCTCCCCAATAGAATAACAGAGACAGAGAGAGGATTTATTTAACATGCTAAGTGAGGAATGTTGGTTGTCAACTTCATAAAAGAAAAAATAAATATTTTCCTAGGTAATGAAATAAAAATTTAAGGGCATCATAATGTTTATATATGGCAGCCACACAGTTTTATATAAGCTAAACAAGCCCAAGCATGAAGCAGTGACATCCACCGATAGATAAGCATTTGCTCAAGCCTAGGCAAAAAAAACCAACAACTTATAATTCCCTCCCTAACCTGAGTTTCCACACATTTGAATGTTTGGTGAAAATCAGACAAAGTGTCTAATTGGAGGATCATCCAGGAAAAAAGGATCAGATACCCTGCCCTGAAGAACTGAACTTCCACATAAATCTCTATTCGTCATACCCCCTTATCTGTTCCCAGTGTCGTCACACCCACCTTATCTGTTCCCAGTGCACATGAGTCAATGTCCCTACACTTTGCCTCAAACAGGCAACATCTTCCGGTGGTAGTTGTTTGATGGAAGTCACCTACGTTCTTAATCCACATGGTGTCTTCTCCTCTTTATATTCATCTGCTCAGGCATGAACCATATCATCAAGTAGCATGTGAGCTATGTGCCTGCCTTTTTTTGCATTGCATATAACACGTAACATATTCTTGACACATTCTGCTTCTGGGCCTCTTTTCTTGAATGAATCAGAAAGAGCGTGAACGAGTGAGTAACAAATAGAATTGGGTAAACAGAATCTCAGTTACCTGTAAAATGGAAACAATACCTGTTTACCGATCATCACTCAGTAAATGGTGGTGGCCTGTGACTCAGAAGAGCATCATGGCTACGGAGAAACTGCTCTCCTGATGGTCACAAATGCCACCATCATCTCACAAACAAAATAAGAATTTTATATGAGGAAGAAATAGGCAGACTTGGGCTATTCAACAATAAGAAGGCCAAGGTAATGCCCTCACTTTCCTTGGCATATCTGTTTAACATCTTCACCTTATCACACTCTGCCATTACTCTCAGAAAGACTCCCTTGGGGGCACATAGGAAATACTTGATGGTATGTTCTGAGTGAAAATATGGAATGCCTTAAGTACCTTTCACATAAGCTGACCATTTCTAGATTTAAATAAGAGGTTGAATGGATTTAAGGGAGTTTTCTGAATTGTCACGTTAGTTGCAAAACAATACTTTTATTTCTTTCAGTTTTTATTTTATATTGGAGTATGGTTGATCAACAATGTTACGTTAGTTTCAGGTGTACAGCAAAATGATTCAGTTATGCATATACGTGTATCTATTTTTTTTCAAATTCTTTTCCCATTTAGGTTATCACAGAATATTGAGCAGAGTTCTCTGTGCTATACAGTAGGTCCTTGTTGGTTATCTATGTCAAATATCATAGTGTGTACATGTCAATCCCAAACAATGCTTTCAACAGAGAATGGGATCTTATTGGAGAGAGGAACTAAAGAAGTCATTAGATATTTTAAATATGGTTTTGAGTCATTGTAGAAACAGCCTGAGGCCAAGCTCCAAATTATTATCACTGTTCATATTGCTACAGGGGCATAACAAGAAAACTGAGTCTGCAGGGCCTAATTATTTGCTTCTCTCGGAAAGCTATATCATTCACCTCTGTGGTGGTTCTGACCTATAATTATCACCTTCTTTGTTATGGTACTTAAGGACTCCCAACTGATTTGCCCATCCTCCTGGTGGTGATCTGACTGGTGATGAAGTGTTTACTTACATTCCTTCACTGAAAAGAGCTTTCTCACCACACTGAGGCACAGGTTGCAGTGACTGATAGCAAAGTACCACTGCACATTTTTTCCCAAAGATTAGGTAACGAGCAGGTGTGATCATGATTCCAGCGTGAAACAACTTGAAAGACACCCTCTTATTCAAAAACATTAAGAGCTATAACAACCATCTTCTGAAGGCATCTTGGTCCCTCTCTAAATGATGGCAATTGTAGAGCAATTAAAACAAAGTCTATGACTTTTAACATGACAGATAAGATGTTTTTGTTTGCTCCTATTAGCATTCTTTTTCTTCACAGCGGGACAAAATCTAATTATAAAAATATATATGTATGTATATAAAATCTCTCTATGTAGATCATTCTTTGCATAAAGAGTTTAAACTTTGAGTCAGTAGTAAACACACACGTGTTATGATGTCCTTTTAAGAACAGTCATTCTGGAAAAAGTATTTCAAAAGAAATGTAAAAATGAAATAAAAAATGATTCCCAAGCTTTTTAGGCTACAACTGTTCATTCTGATGAATGCCTTCAGCCTCGTGATGTTGCCAAATACGCCAGTAACAAGTGAAACCTATCTCAGGTGCTATTCCTAAAAACTTTTGGCGTTTTGAGGGGAAAAAAAAAAGCTTTAAAATATCTATTCATCTTTATTTTTTAAATTGTAATTGCTAGGAATTCTTAGCTACCAAAATACTGATGTAACGTAATTACATTTTTAATCAATGAATTTTGATCATGATAAAGTTTCTTACCATGTTTGATTTGTTCCCTTTGGTTCAAAACTGGTTAGTTTGTTTCCTCATGGGTGTGTATTTTCTCCTCTTAGAAAGTTGTCGACCTTTCTGTCTGAGTGGCGTAAAAGAAAGGTCTCTTTGCAAAGCAAGAGACGTGCTCTGCAAGCTACGAAATCACTAGATTTCATTCCAATATTGATTTGCAACCGAAATGCACTTTTGACGGTTGTCTTTTGATGCAGACCTCTGATGCCTGAGGAATGCAGGGCCACGGTCCAGCCTGCCCAGACCCTGACCTCTGAGTGCTGCCGGCTCTGTCGGAACGGCTACTGCGCGCCCACAGGAAAGTGCTGCTGCAGTCCAGGATGGGAAGGAGACTGGTGTAGAGTCGGTTAGTTTTCCTTCTGTTCCGGGGAGATTGGGCCTGCAAGAACTTAACGTTAGTTACTTCCTCTAGAATGACCTAGTGTTCAAAACTGTAGCCGTTTACAATAGTAATGCTCAGTCTGTTTCTGAACTTGCACCTGAAATCGTTGCCATTTTCCTAATGGAAACAGTTCACGTATATGAGTTAATCATAAACATAATCGAGTTCTTTCACAAAGTCACACATGAAAACAGCCCAACTAGATCATCCCTGTGGACTCTCAGTCCTGGGTTTGAGCTTTCACACCAGCCAGTGACCTGGTGCTTGCAAAGCCCCTTTCTGAGTGCCAGCATTTTCCAGACACTCCATAAAGACCCTCCCTAAATTTGCTGCTTGCTTTCTTGCTGCAGCGTGCTAAAAACAGGGGTTTTCAGTGGGTGTTTTTATAGAAAAGGGGAAAATGCAGTTATCTAGAGGCATATAATGAGATTTTTCCATTCTTTTTGCCACTGCCTTGTGGACCATCAGGTGGGTGTGCAGCTGCCCAGAGAGCAAATGAGATTCATTCCAAGGTTATTCTATCCTTTAACTTGTGACTTCCGCAGATACGTGTAATCGCGTTTAAATTCTACTTGGTGTGAAGTAAGACAATTAGATTAATTTAGGTACCTAGAGTTTAAGATGTGTATACTGAAAGTATGTTTTCAACAACCGGCATATACATATTACTTGCAAAAGATTTTGATCTCTGCTATTTCAAATATTAAAGTATCTCTTGCCAAAGAAAATTCAAGTCCCATATTAATATTTAACAGTATCCTTAACTCATAAATGCCTTCTTTCTTTATTCTAAACATGTATTTGTTTCAAAAAATTATAACCATACCTCGTTTACCTCAAATAAAGTAGACATTTAAAGTCACAGAGACAGTATCCATTTTAAGCTTAAATAGCTTCAACACTAATAATATTACGTGATTGATTGATATCATGGTTACATATCTAGGAAAAAGCTATCATAACTGAAACTCAACAGAAATTAAGTAATTACATTATTTTTAAAAAATGCTTACATTCTATTGACCCATTCTGTCTCGTTTCTCATTAGTTGGCCAAAAAATGAGAATCAGTGTTTAAATGCAATAATATTCTAATTCCTGATGATAGATCTTCCTTCTGCTTCCTTCTATGCTTGACAATATCTACTCTCTCTGCTTTTACGGGGTGTCCATTCTGTCTTATTCCTTACTTATATTTTGCCTAACCTTTTAAGTCACCTCAAGTCATCAGATAACAAATATTTATTGAGTGCCTGCTAGTAAAGTATGTTAAACTGAGGGTAAACATAATTTTGAATCTAGGCAGCTTAATACATACCATAATAGATATTAATAATGATATATGATATAAATGAAAGCTTATAAGCAGGGGTCCCCAACCTCCGGGCCACAGACTGGTACCGGTACCGGTCTGTGGCCTGTTAGGAACCAGGCCACACAGTAGGAGGTGAGCAGCGGGTGAGCAAGACGCTTCATCTGTATTTACAGCCGCTCCCCATCGCTCGTATTACCGCCTGAGCTCCACCTCCTGTCAGATCAGCGGCGGCATTAGATTCTCATAGGAGCGTGAACCCTACTGTGAACTGTGCATGGGAGGGATCTAGGTTGCACGCTCCTTATGAGGATCTAATGCCTGATGATCTGAGGTGGGGCTGAGGGGGTGATGCTAGCGCTGGGGAGTGGCTGCAAATACAGATTATCATCAGCAGAGAGGTTTGACTGCACAGAGTCCATAATAAATCAATTGCTTGCAGACTCATATCAAAACCCTATCAGTGAGTGGCAAGTGAAAACAAGCTCAGGGCTCCCACTGATTCTGCATTATGGTGAGCTGTATAATTATTTCATTATATATTACAATGTAATAATAATAGAAATAAAGTGCACAATAAATGTAAGGCACTTGAATCATCCCGAAAACATCCCCCACCCACCCCACCCCCGGTCTGTGGAGAAATTGCCTTCCACGAAACTGGTCCCTGGTGCCAAAAAGGTTGGGACGGCTGTCATAAAGTACTTTAATCTTTCCACTAAATCAAGTAAATACTTTGAATATATAAAGGAAACCAGAACCGTTTTATTAAAGTAATATATTTGTGGTATTTTTGACCCAAGTAAGAACTTTTGACCCAAGTAAGAACTTTATTCATATACTCACAGAGTTTGCTCATCTCCCACAAATTTAAAAGACTATTTTGGTCTATTTTCTCCCTGTTCTTTCTTTCCCATATATCAGCCACAGACCCCTGGATTTTGATTAACGCCCTGGAAAAGGTTAAAATAACTCTGTCCCCTAAAAGTATAAGGACATGTATTCAAGGAATTTGATTCTGTCTACAGTGGCTGCACACGTCAGATTCATCCTATCAGTAAGAGACAATTAAGTTATATACCAGATTTTATGCTCCATCTCATTTTAGCAATAAATCTTTACATTCCCTACCTATATTATAGTGGTAAACATTCTTTTCTGAAGCAATCCTGCTCTGTAGAGCAGCCCTGTAAAGGATTGCTCAGAACGTCTTTCTCTGGGCAACTGCACTGACCCCAAGAAGGGGCTTCAGGGTGTAATCAGAAAGGGGCATATGCACTACACCCCCTGGGAACAAGGAAAGGAGAGGAATCCAAGGGAATCCACGTGGCGGATCCTCCCTCCAACCAAAATCAAAAACTGACCATTTCTTTTCTTTTTTTTTAAACCCTAGTGTTTTTTTTTTTTAATTAGTTAATTTACATATTTATTTTTGGCTGCATTGGATCTTTGCTGCTGCAGGCGGGCCCTCTCCAGTTGCGGCAAGCAGGGGTCACTCCCTGCCGCGGTGCACAGGCCTCCCATCTCGGTGGCCTCTCCCGTTGTGGAGCACAGGCCCCAGGCATGCAGGCCTCAGCAGTTGTGGCACGTGGGCTTAGCAGCTGTGGCTCGCAGGCTCCAGAGTGCAGGCTCAGCAGCCGTGGCGCACGGGCCCAGCTGCTCCGCAGCATGTGGGATCCTCCCGGACCAGGGCTCGAACCCTGCATTGGCAGGCGGATTCTTAACCACTGCACCACAAGGGAAGCCCAAAAAACGGCCCATTTCTTGATGTTACATTGGTGATGCTCTAGCCACTTGGCCTTTCTCTCTGGCCACGCCCTTCCCACTGTGAGGTCCTACCCCAGAGGGACGGAAACAGAGCGGTACTTGGCAGGGCCTGTGTTGCAGATGCCCTAGGGAAGCAGAGGTTTTAAAGAACTGAAATCCTTGTTTTACATAAAGTCAGTTCTGCAAGGGATTGAAATTGTTTCCCATGATCTGGACGATCCGCTTCTCTCGAAATGTCTCCCACTGTCTGTTGCGTTCTGGCCCCCAAATAACTAGAAGTCTGAAAGCCTTCTTCCTTTGTACTTATTAACTTTGGGATCATTTTGGGACTGGCCTCCCCCTCCTTTCCCTCCGTTCCCTTACTCGTCAGATATCTATTGGCCTCACACTCGGTGCTGTTTCCGACTTACAGAATGGAGTGTGATTTCATTGCTCTTTTTTCTTCTCCCAGCGAAATGTGAGCCAGCGTGTCGCCACGGCGGTGTCTGTGTTAGACCCAACAAGTGCCTCTGTAAAAAAGGATATCTTGGTCCTCAGTGTGAACAAGTGGACAGAAACCTCCGCAGAGAGACCAGGGCAGGTATTCTTGATCAGATCATTGACATGACATCTTATTTGCTGGATCTAACAAGTTACATTGTATAGTTTCTGGGACTGTTTGACTATTCCTTTCCAATGGGCATTTATTTTTTATCCTGTCATTAAAAAGAACGACTGTTATCCTGCTACACACTCCTGTGATTTCATTTTCTTTGATTAATTTAAAAGTCATTTCCAGAACTGTGCAGACCCTGTGTGTGTATATAGGCACGTTTGTTCACATATGCACACACACTCACAACCCCCGTGAGTGTGGTTGCGTAACAGATGGGTTTTTTAAATATATATTTCCTTGTGCGGAGTAATTTCCCCAGAAATTCCATTGTAAATTGATAACAGAATTTTTATGTCACCAGAAGAGATTATTTGCCTTCCCAGGAATTTTCTGTCTGTAATCACTAAAGTCAACTTCAATGGAGTTTTAAAACATTACTGTGCAATCTGATGGATTGAATTTTAAAAGGCCATATTTTTATATTAAAGGACTATAATATGAGAGAATGTTTCAGAGCTCCCTGATGAATTTATAAGAGGGCAACTTGATATAAAATTGTAATCTTCGGTTTTATCAATGTATCCAATTGCAGAAAGTTAACGCACTTACCTCTTTATTGGCAGAGAAATCTGGTTACTCTAGCTTAATTTCAAGATTGTTTTCAAATTAAATCATAATGGCAAAGTCTAAAACCAATCTTCCTAAAAGGTCTGCTTTTATTGTATAGTTTATTTAACAATAGGCACTGGGTTTGTGTTACATATTTATATTTTTCATTTTATTTTTATAATATAGACATCACCTAGATGAAACACCTTTACCCTGTCCTGTAAAATACTAAAGTTACATTTTTCACCAACTTAATTGGAAAGAAGGGGAGTGAGAAAGCAAACAGTCTTTAATGTGCTGAGGATCTAATCTAGCAATGTATCCTTGTGCCAACATGTAATCATTACCGACGGATGAAAAAGCAAGAAAACAGCCACTCCTTATAAAATTCCAGCATTAAACATTTGTAAAGTGCTTTTCACCATAGCAAGACTGTCAGAGTATATGTGATGAGAATGTTGCAGGTTTCACACTGAATCGCCTCACTGGAAAAGAGTTCACTCATTTTTAACAATCTTGCCTGTGTAAGCTGTCACTTGTACAAATTTTTAATATGATCATTCTTGCCAAATATGACTTTTAATGTATACGTTCCTTCGGAACTCAGTGAAAATCCTCTCTGGTTCATTTATGAATAAATTTCCTGTAAATGTTCTGTTCGGGTTTTTCAAGAAATGCCACTTTCTAACTTAAACTGCAAAAAGTCTGGTACACGTTTTTCTTCATGGTTTTTGAGACAATCCTGCCACGTTTGGATTATAACAAAATGATCAGGCCTCTTTGCCCCACTGAGAAAACATCGACTCATGACATGTGGGCACCTACTATAGGTTGCCCTTCTCTAAACATCTGCTCCTCTAGAATCTAAATTGTAGAGTAGGACAGATTATACGGCACAGACTGACTTCCCAAACCCGCTCCTTACCTTTACGAAAGGGAGCCTCAATTTCAAAAAGAAACAAAATCTTATAACTAATATTTGTCTATTGTTTTAAAGTGAGAGATCTGCAAATAAAGCACAGTGAGAAACCACAACACAGAAAGGTTGGTTAAGTACTCTGCTCTTGCCTTCCATATACGATTACTTAAGTTTCAAGTGACCTCATGCCCAATGGAAATGGGTTGACAAATCTTGGTGCAGTGCTTAGTGAACAATAGCCTGCATTAAAAAGTGCATATGCATAATTTTGCACAATTTAGATTTCAATTGACAGTCTATTCAAAGAAGTCTCAGGATTAAATGAGCATGGAGACCAAATTGCCCTCTTACCCCAGAAAAGGGGTGGTCCCTTCTAGTCACACGAACACTTCATTGGCCCAACAGTGTGACAAATCTTGCAGTGAACCCTGTACTAGCCCACATCTGTAGGTTAATAGCAGTCTTTTGTCCTCTTTGCTTTCTCTTCGTAGCCCTTTTACTGAATTCCATCACAGAAAGTTTTACAATTAAAAAAAAAAAAAGTCCTGACAACCATTTTTGTAAATGGACCTTAACCATCTCATCGTCTCTTATTCAACGTGGGTGACATTCACAAAATGTGAACTTCTTGTGAGGGAGCCAGCTGTCTAAATCTGTCAAATTGTGCAGTTTTATTACACATTCTCCTGTACATAGTTTCACTGAAAACAATAAGGATACTGCTATATATTCAGCCAAATCTGAAAACGCCCAGCATTTCTTCTTACATCTTTAATCTTTCCATCTTTTCCAAAAGAGTCTTTCCAAAAGAAATGGTGTTCTATTGCCATTTGTTCTTCTATTTAAAAATATCTAGATTAAATTGATCAGACCCAGCTTTTTTTATACAGCCCTTTCACAAGTGAAAGAGTTTCAAATGACTTAGAAAAACATATGTACCCCAGGTATCATTGCCTTTTCTATTGTGAGTCATTAGAATAACAGATCAAAATCTTTGAAAAAGAAAATCACAAGATCCAGGGATATTAGACCCCAGCAAAGACAGTCATTGGAGTCATTTCTCTCTGTTCTTAGGAGAGAAGTAAATAGCAATGGCTAATTAATAGCTACCTTTTAAAAACTCAGTGGTCATTTCAAAACATCTTTTGACCTTTCCTTTCAAGTAGATTTTTTAAATATGTGACTGGAGAACGATCTTAAATAATTCATGATGAGAGGCAAGTAAGAATTGGTTAAAAAGTATGAGCTAGGGAAAAATGATTGTTTCATCACACGAATGGTAACATCTACTCGGTTCAAAAAGCACATAATCAAAATGGAAGAAAATGTCCTTGGTATGGATACAAATGTGTGAGATAAAGATAAAATAAAGAAACAGAAAAATGTAGATTATTATCCCTTTTTCCATTCTAGAGCTTAAGCTTTGGGTATCAATTTAATGTGAAAGGCTGTTACGGTAGTTATAAAGAGTTGGGAAAAAACTTTCTGCCACTGCTTCTGCCAAACTCTTGTTCTGATTAATAGAACTTCGTTTTCTTGCTAGTTATTTAAGGTAATGAGAAGATAACTGAATAGGCACATCATTAAAGTGGAAAGAAGGGAAGATTTAAGAAACTTGAGTGATGATAAAAAGTGCTTCCATTCATACCTTTCTTCTTGGAATTTCCTTTCAATGTGGCTATTGTGAAATATATCTTTTATTTTATCACAAAGAACACTCAGAAGTTTTCTCAGGTTAACAGACTATCTCGTAAAGAAAGAGCAAAGAAACCTACCTACACATGCAACATATACATACAACCTAAATAGAAAATCATTCTCTTTTTCATTTACATACTTCAGAGCAGTCACTTCTTCTCTATTTATTTCTTTGAAAATAATTACATGATAATGTACTAACAATTTTTAACATTTTTGTGATGTTGTTTTTATCTCCAAATCATAAACTATACAAGAAGCTGACTAGGTTTAGGACTTAAGGTTAGATGCTACATCTAGGGACTTTTAAAGAACACATTAATTTAAACTTTTATTAGTCTAACTTTTTTAGCTTAGAAACATAAAAGAGAAACCAAACCTACATTTTTAAGAGGAAACTAAGGTGTATCATAGGCATTTGTAGTTGGCTGATCAATAAGTTAGAGTTTCTGGATGTCTCTATAGAACGTTATCTGAGATATCTATCTTTCTTTTTCTCTGTTTCTCTGTCTTTTTGCCTCCCCACCCCCATGTACCCCTCTTCCTCTTAACAGCTCTCTTCTCTGTTTCTATTGGTTCTGACTAAACAGACATGTCTTCAGTACACCCATAATAAACATACCCTGGGGCAGGTTGCTATTGATTTTGCTGGCTATGATCTTTTCTTTATTTTTCTGAAAACACCTTCTCCTAGTACCACATTTGCTCAGATGCTATATCATAAAGAACAGTAGACAAATATGAACATACTAGACTGACCTATTCATATCGTTGAAAGAAGTAACAAAAAGCGTAAATGACTCCCAGCCTGGATGTCCCAGCTCAGCTAGGGTTCCATCTTGGATGCTGAAAAGAGTATCCCCAGTCAACAGCGCAAGTTAACAGTAGGGAAAGTCAGTAGCTATTTCCTATTCAAGCAACCACCATCTCAGTGGAGTCTATTTTAAATAAGATTATCCGAAATTGATGAGGAAAAAATAAGTAGTTCCTCAATGGAAACTTCAGAATCTTCTTTCCCCACCCTTGAGCCTTGAACTTGCAGAGAACTCAGACCAAAGTTCCATGCCCAGAAAATGTACCTATTTCTTTATTACCCACAGGAAGTTAGTGGGCCTGTTACTGTGACTGCTGGCAATACGTTTAGAAAGTTCTCCATTAGAATATCCTAAAGAAATAGATGTTTGCTCTCTTACTTTCTTTCTCGTCATCACACCAACACAAATCAGTCATACCTCTAATAATTAATATGATGACAAAGAAAGTGGGAAACCTAAGAATAGAAGCATTTTGATATTAAAAACAAAACCGTAAAACCTGCCAAACACTAGTCCTAGCCAACTTCAACACTTCGTTCCCTTAAATAGCTACTCATATATAAGTTTTGAAAATTGTCTTAAAAGAACTATTTCAGGGAGTATGATGTACTCATGAGAGTGTGAGAAGGTGTTGTGTTGTTTTCTTCTCAATCATAGTTGTTGTTTCCCTAGAGGCTATGAAGAGATCTACTCACTTATCAGGTTAGCTCTTTTCTTCAATTCTTCATTAAGCGAGAGCCCGAGATACACCCATCATTTACCTTGCTTTCTTTTGTTTAGGTCATCTATAAGTTGGTTGAAAAAAAAATAAAAAATAAATAATGATCCCTTGTATTAACATAAAGCCTTAGGCCTAAATCTTATCACTGCTTTTTTAAACCAGAATACAGAGAGACATACCGAAAAAAAAAAAAAGGTACCAACTCAACATGAATTCTAAAGTTACATCTCATGTATATCACAAACACAGACCTCACATTTCAGTCAGGATTTTTTTTTTGCATATGTAGATTCTGTATTACTTAAAATACATGTATACATATGTAAGCAAATTAACAAACATGTTTGGTGAGTTATCTCAATTGACTATAATCTTTTAAGTTAAAAAAAAACATTTTTAGCACATAGGATAGAAAAAATGGAACATTAACAGTGATGGGAAATTCATAATGGCTAAATAGAAAATACGCTTCGTCTTCACAGTTAGAAACTAATTGTTGTACGTTTCCCTTTGCACTAAAAATTAACTAGCCAAAAGTTTCCATTCACGTGAACACCGTGTGATCAGATTTGGTAGTCTGTGCCCCAAATGTACGTTGGATATTTCTTTACTTCATGTTCTTAAAATCAGAAGCATGATTTTCATAGAATAAATTAGGAGTTCATGTACTGTAGAACCCAATACTATTAACACATTAATACATTCTGTTCATAATACTATTATTGAGAAATCGAATTGACAACCTTATAAGATATCAGGTATTTCCCACATCTCATTATATTCATAGGACATTTTTGGACGTGCATCTCACCAAGAACCATGTGGTAACAAGATAAATGATACTGAGGTACTAAGGAATTTTTGGAGCTTAATTCGCTAGGACATGCTAAAGAAGACTATTTAAAAGAAACCCATCTAATTAAAATGAAAAAATTATCAAATCATTATAATTAAGAAGCAGAAAACAAATCAGCACAGAAACCCCTGTGTCTTTCCTGGCTTTATCTGTGATTAATTTTATCCAGTTTTAAAGTATGGTTAACTTTTTCATTCTTCTAACACGTTTTGCTTTTCCTAGTTGTTCATTTTCCTTTAGATTGTTGACAGTTTGGACAATTTGTCCATAACCTTATTCACAGAGGATACCTTGCTTGGATTTCTATTAATAAGAAGCACAAGTAATTAAAGCAGGTACACGTTTAAGGGAGCAGAGTTAATATATGTACTAGTTGGAATTTCTGTAAATGTCCTTCTGAAAAGTAACATGCAAAGTCATTGGCTCAGATAATCCTTCTAAATTTGAATTAGTCTGACTTACTTAACCAAGTTATTATAATATTCAGTACTCTTTGCTTGATCTATTATTCAGCCATCCATCCATTCAATAATTCAACAAAGATTTATTGAAGTGCCCAGCACGGTTATGTACTATGGAAAAGGCAAGGATGTTTATAATGGGGGATTGTGAGCCCCATGGGTATGATGAACACATTTGAAGCAAAAGATAATAATCACACCCATCCAGCTCCGATTCAGTTTAACATCAAAATCCAGCAATAATAGTACAGATGGCCTAAAGTACATCTGTGTGTATCTGTATGTGTGCACACACCCGTGTATATATATTTATCTATCTGTACAAACACTACATATGTATACACACTATCTATGTAATATATAATATATGTATAATGCATATAAATTCTAACAAGTGTATTTGTGTTATCTTTAAAATAGAACAATTGTATCTTGAAGTGATAAATGCAGAGAATTGGTTTTTATTGTTGATCTGTGGATTTAATGATTTTTAGGTGAAAAGGATGTTTAAGTGTATAATTTCTTTTCTTAATTTAATATATTTATGTAAATGCATGCCTGAAATTTGGTTAGATTCGCTGTGTTTTGTGTCCTTTAACATGATCAAATGTATTAAACTTTATCTTATGACCTGATGTACATGTGCTATTTTAAAATTCTTTTTTATTTTGGAATTTTTTAAAGTTTTCCCTAAGTATCCATAGTGACTATATAAACACTAATTTTTAAATATTCCGTACCCAAACTACTTGTTCAAAATATTCTTGCCTTTTGTCATTTTTCATGTTCTAATTTTTAAATTTACTCCCCAAAATACAGGCCAATGTTAAGGGTCAGTTTCACTGTGTACAAATAGTGACTTAAATTTATTCTAAGTTGTAAATGACTTAAATCTGATCCTTTCAAGTAAGTAAGAATTAATAAGTGAAGAATGCAAAAGAGCGGGTGAGAGTCCTAAGTGCCCACATTGAAGGAAAGAAGCACGTAGAAGGGGAGAGACATGAAAAAAGTGATTGCAGATACCATACAACCTGGTTGACCTTGCCATTTTGCTTCCAGTTAACTGTATCAAGAGTATTTGTACAAGGTCAACTATGCTGTTTTGAACATGAATTTTAAATCTGCCAACATTCTTTAGAAGAGCAAAATGCTTTCATCTAGATCTCCTCCCTTCCTGAACAAATACGTCTCTGACTCACTGAGAGGAAAAGCTGTTTCCCTAGAAGAGATGATTGTTCTAAGACAATAAAACGTGTTACAGATGCTTATTCACAGAGTCCCTAAACTCAGGTTACTCTCTGGAGTGTTAAGTTAGGCAAAGTGACACCATGAAAAGTGTCCCTTAGCACATTCCTCAATGGCCCAGGAAGCACCAAAGGTCTCTCTGCCTCAGCGACTGCCTTTCCAGTTCTGAGACTCTGTCCCTGTGGTTTAGCGCTTAATCACAATCTGTTTTCTGTGCGTGCCTAGTCTCTCCGACCAGATTATAAATCTCCTGAGGACATACCTTCTGCTTAGAATCCCTGACAGGTCTAGAGCAGCTCCTGCCTACTTGCCATAAGGAAAATAATAATATGTATATAACAGCCTAGAGATGGAAGTGGTTTTTTTTCCTGATGCTAATAATCTCTCTGGGTTTCTTCACTGTCCCTTGATTGGCTTCTCAGCTCTGCCATCACCAGTACAATCAGTCCCCTGCATTAAATTCCCTTTGTTGTAAACAGGAAAGTGGTTTCTGTTTTCTTTTTTTAGATTCTGATTGATACATATGTTAATGAGTGACTTAGATGAGAAGAGAGATAACAGGGTGGCATTACAAAGGGACTTGATGAGATCTCCTTTAGGAGAACACCTTAAGGAACCACTGCCTAGAATCCCAACGTGATTACAGCAAGTTGTAGTCAGAGGGATCCTACTGCCAAACCTGATATATAACCCTTCAATTACTGAGGCAGCTACCAATGGAAAAGGCCATTATTCCCACAGTTGTCACTAAGAATTTTCATAATGCACATTTGTACTATTAAACCTATCAGCTTCCAGTTTGTCCAGGAGTCTGACGGCTAATATGAGAGGGAATTCTATGAACTTGCTTCTTTACACTCAGTTTTTTCTTTTTTTAGAATTGTGTAGACTAAAGTATTATTTCCAATGGAAGAACAACTTAAAATGGCAGCCACATTGAGTATCTCATCAGAAAAAAATACACTTTTTTCTATATGGAGGTCTGAAAAGTTCTCTCTGGAGATTAAATTCTGCCATCATTCAAAGGAATGAAAGGATCAAAGAAAGAAAAACAATTTGGATGCAATACTTCTTATGTATTTTCATAATTTGATTTATGCTTGATTTCTCTATAACATTTTCTACGATTAAAACAAACAGAATTTAAAAGGGGAAAAGAGGGGGCCAGGAGAGGCGGAGAGAAGCCTGGGTAGCCCTTGACTATAAAACTCATTCTTCTTGGGACTATGCCCACATCAGAAACTACTTGAGCTCACTCTTGTAATTTAATAAGATGTCATCAGATCCCTTTGACATAGCCTTATAATTAAAACTACTTGATGCAAAATCCATGTGCTTCATGTAAAGCAATTTAGATTACCATAGATGCCCTGTTCTATGATCTACAGCCACCAAAAGTCACGTACACCAGGTGTGCTGGCAGGAGCCCTGGGCTACGGCTGTGAGATGAGGATCCTGGGCTTGTTTCTCCAGCTAATTAGCTGGACTCAGTTTCCTTATGTGTAAAATGAGAGACAGGTTCTTTCCAGCTGTAACAGGTATTGTTATTAGATATTCATAACCCAGGATCCATGTGAGTTGCAGACTGGAAATTGCAAATCTGAGACAGGACTCCATTAACTACTCCATTGCATGAATTTGAGGTGTCTAAATGATTAGAAAAGACACTCTCATTTTTTTCCAGTCTCCCAGCCTCCTCTCCTCCTGCCCTCTGTGGTTCTTTGTTGCTTTCTCTGATGTATTCTCCAAATCACCTTTTTCTGTTCCTCCCATCCCAGTATGGTTCATTCTTGAATAATCCTTTCATGTCTCCTGCAGCTCTTGCTCTAAATATCTAAAGCACTCTCTGATCTATGGCCATTATTTTCTTCATGCTGAAGAAGCGCACTGTTAAAGGGTTAAAGGGAGGCTGCCATTCCTTCCAGGGCCCTTAATATCTAGTTTTGCAACTGTTAGAAACATAATTGTCTCTTCCATGATCTGTTTTCCCAAGAGGACTGTTGTAGGCACCCTACCTGACTGATAGATATCACATTCTGGGCAGATACAAGAGGGCAAATTCCTGGTAGACGTCATCTAAAAGGCAGACAATTCATGATACTGTTAGACCTGCGCGGTCTCCTAGGAGTTTCGACTCGCCCAGGAAACAACAAGAGTCGGAAGTCGATGCAAAACGCAAGAGGTTTATTGAAGGCCGATGCACCGGGGTTCCTTGGTCCTCACGCAGGAGGTCGAAGAAGGAACCCTTTTGGGCGCGAATATGTCAGTTTTATAGGTTCCCACTTCCCCGTATGTAAATTATAGATTTGGTTGTGTTCTCCTGCTGATTGGTCCCGGCTTAGTCTCGGACCAGAGAGGGAACTTGTCCCCAGCTGCCTGATTGGTCTTTGACAGACACCTTTTTTACATTTTGTTATCTCCCTCCTTCTCCCCAGCTGCCTGATTGGTCTTTGACAGACACCTTTTTTACATTTTGTTATCTCCCTCCTTCTCGGAAGGGGGCCGGACATCCTGGAAATTCACCCATTGTCTAAGAAGCCCCTATTGTCTGGAGAGTTCTTAATCATTAGCTGGAACAATGTCCCTCGAGTCCCACATTCCCCCCTTTTTCTTGTGACTATTGATTCCAATCATGGAATCTCAACCTTCTGTTCGTAAACTTTGGTACTGTTGTCTTAACATTAGAACTTGTACAGTACTGATACGTTCTCTAATAAATGCTATCAAGCGATTTAGAACACATGGTCCAAAAGTTAAAATCAACAATAAAACAATAAGAGGTCCCAACAGAGTAGAGATTAAGGTGGTAAACCAGGGGGACTTATCAAACCATGATTGAAACCATCCTTTTTCGTTCTCTCTCTCCCTTTGCCTTTTATCTAAGCGTTCCCTTAGTTTATCCATGGTTTTGGTAATGGTTCCTGAATGATCAATATAAAAGCAATATTCTTCTTTTAGAGCGGCGCATAATCCCCCTTCTTTAAGAAACAGCAAATCTAGGCTGCAACACCGTTTCTGAAAGTGAGGTGAGTGATTCCTTTAGTTGAGTTATGGAACTTTCTAATGCTCGAAGGTCGATGTCTACAGCCTGTCTTAAACTTGCATAATACTGGGGTTGTTGTATGAGGGCTGTGGTTCCTGTTCCTATCCCGGCAGATATTCCTAGTCCTAGAAGGACAGCCAATGTGAGGGTTACAGGTTCTCTTTTGTTTTTTGTTTTTCCTACGTATTCATCTAAAAAGGATGAGTCTGAATGGTAGATAAGTCTAGGGACTAATTGCACTAACACACAAAAGTCAGCTGAAGTATTAAGAACCTCTAAAGAGACACAAGGGGTGAGCCCCGTGTTACATGTCCACCATCCATCTTGAGGAGGTACAAGATATCCTGAGCCTGAAGGGAGGCTAAAATCATGACAAAGGTGTCTATGGGACTGGGGAGGTGTTCCTATACAAGTACCATTTCCAAAAACCGAGGACAGGGTTAATTTACTGTTCCCTTCTTGCTTCCATCGACATTGGTCTGAGGAGGTAGAATTAGTATAGTTGGAGCTATATCCTATAGCATCATAATAAGGGGGAGGGGCAGCATAGCAAAGCCAACATGATTTTGTAGCCTCTGGGTTTGTAGCATTGAGAACCGTAAAGGCTGCCTGCACCAAAGAAAGCATCCTATCCTGAGGAGTCCCAGGCTTAACTGTGGGTTCTTTGGATCCAGAGGTTTCATTAGTCTCATTCTTTGTTGACGTAGTTGAAGGGACCGGGGGAAGCAAAGGGGGGCCAAGTATGGGATTTGGGCCTATTGATATAGGAGCAGGAGTCTCAATCTTTAGCTTAAGGGTCATTAATATTTCTAAATCATATCCTCTCATGTAAAATCTAACACCCCAAGAATGACCATTTATCCATTTTTTATCTCTTTTTCCGGGATTACTAAAGGAAATTTTAAGGGGATGACACCATCCTGAACATTTACTCCGGTGTCCGGTATCCTCATTATGAGAATAATTAGCCGTTACAGTAATAAAATCCCAAGTTGAGGTGGGTTTCCAAGTTCCGTTAACAGTTTTTCAGTACCCTTGATACAATCTTCTTGGGTCTCAGCAGCTAATAAAATATCATCAACGTATTGGAGTAATGTTACCTGGGGATTTGATTCTCTATATAATGCCAAATCCTGATGGAGGGCTTCATCAAAGATGGTCGGGGAGTTCTTAAATCCCTGAGGTAGCCGTGTCCATGTCAGCTGACCAGACATTCCCGATGTTGGATCTTTCCATTCGAAGGCAAAGTAGGGTTGGCTCAGGGGAGAGAGTCTTAAACAGAAAAAAGCATCTTTAAGGTCCAAAACAGTATACCACGTATGTTGAGGTGGAAGAGTGCTCAGGAGGTTGTAAGGGTTTGGAACTGTGGGGTGGAGGTCTGCCACCCGTTTGTTTACCTCTCGTAGATCCTGCACCGGCCGATAATCATTTGTTCCTGGTTTCTTTACCGGCAGGAGAGGGGTGTTCCATGCTGATTGACATCTTATTAAGATGCCCAAGTCTAGTAGCCTCTGTATATGGGGACGGATACCGTCTTTGGCTTCTCTACTCATGGGGTATTGACGGACCGTTATTGGGGTGGCAGTTGCCTTGAGTTCCACTAGCACCGGGGACCGATTTTTGGCCATCCCCATTCCGGCAGTTTCTGCCCAGGCTTGAGGGAACCGAGTTACCCAATCAGTAACATTAACTCGTGAGGATGAAGGCTGCTCGTATAATTTATATTCATCTTCTAATTTCATAGTCAATATTTGAAGTAACCTTACCTTATTATCAGTTATGGTGGGACCTTCTGGCTGAAAGTGGATTTGAGCCCCTACTTTGGAGAGTAAATCTCTTCCCAGCAAAGGATAGGGGCATTCCGGAATAATCAAAAATGAATGGGTTACTCGTCCAATCCCAAGATCTACTGTCCTTCGTGTGGTCCATGAATATTGTTTATTCCCAGTGGCTCCTTGTACCCATGACCTTTTAGCTGAGATAGGACCTTTTGAGTGGAGAAGGACGGAGTGCTGGGCTCCGGTATCTACCAAAAATTGAACAGGTTCCCCCTCCACTTTAAGAGTTACCCGGGGCTCGGGGAGAGGGTTCGAGCCCTGACTTTCCTAGTCTTCTTCTTTCAATGTTAAGATTTTGTTTTTGGTTGGCCTTCCTCCATTCTTTTTTTTAGGGCATTCTCTCGCCCAATGTCCTTTTTCTTTACAGTAGGCACATTGGTCCTTGTCTAATGGCCGCCTTCTGTCTGCCGTTCGCCCTTCCTGCCTATTTCTATCCCCTATATTTCTTCCTCCAACCACAGTGGCCAGTATCTTACTTAAATTCCTCTCCTGTCTCTTATCCCGTCTTATTTCACGGGCTTCCTGCTCTTTCTGCTTTCTTTCTTCCTTCTCTTCCTCTGTTTCTCTTTTGTTATATACTTTATCTGCCTCTTTTACTAACTCCTGAAGCGAAAATCCCTGCAAGCCATCTAGCCTCTGTAATTTCTTCTTAATATCAGGGGCCGCTTGATCTATGAAAGCCATTGCTATAGTAGCCCTATGTCCCTCCGAAGTTGGATCATAAGGGGTAAAGCGTCTAAAGGCTTCCATTAAACGTTCCAGGAACACAGTTGGCGATTCCTGGGGCCCCTGAGTTACTTCCCTTACCTTAGCCAAATTAGTGGGCCGTCTGGCCGCTCCATGGAGACCCGCCACCAGAGCCTGGCGATACATTTTCAGGCGCTCCCTACCTTCCGGGGCATTGAAATCCCAGTTTGGCCTGACGAGTGGGAAACCAGCATCAATCTCGTTAGGCAGCTGGGTAGGTTGCCCATTGGCGCCTAATACATTTTTTCTGGCTTCTAAAAGAACCCGTTGCCTCTCCTCAGTCGTTAGGAGAGTCTGGAGCAGCTGCTGACAATCATCCCATGTGGGCTGGTGGGAGAAAACAAGAGATTCTATTAAAGCGGTAAGGGCCTGTGGATTTTCGGAAAAAGTTGGGTTATGCATTTTCCAATTATAAAGATCTGCAGAGGAAAAGGGCCAATATTGGAGAGGTCTATTCCCTTGGCCATCGGGGGGGCCATATTCTCTAAGAGGTAGGGCAGTGGAGTCCGGGGAGATAGCCCTCCGGCTCCTAGTGCCCACTGAGGGACCCCTTTCTTCTTCCATCATGGATGGTTCCCATGGTGCCGAGGGCAGTGGAGCTGGGGGGTCCTCTAGGTGGTAGGGGATTCGGGGCCGGAGGATAAGGGGGTGGGGAATCCAAAAGAAGCAAATCGGACTGCGGGTCAGGATAAATCGCCTTCAGTAGATCCGGGGCGTCGGGTAGCTTCTCCGTGTTGGGGTTTTTCTTTAAGGCTAATATCTCCGACGCTGCTGATGTATGCGCGGACGTACCTGTTGAGGAAACAAAGGGCCGGACCCACGGAGGTGGGGAGAGAATTAAATCTTCCCAGACCAAGACATATGGTACTTGGTCTGGATGTCCGTGGGGATCTATATTAAATATCTTAGACTTCAGCAGCTTAATCTTGTCTAATAAAAAGGATCCTTCGGGGGGCCATCCTATCTGAAATGTTGGCCATTCAGAGGCACACAAAGTCTGCCACTTTCCTTTCTTTACCTCTACTGAAAAATTATGGGCTCTGGCCCGAACTTCGGTCCAATAGCTTAGGGTAAGGGAAAGAGAAGTCGTCATAGTTTGTCCCATTGTCGTCCGTCAGAGAAGAAGAATAGACCACAATACAGAAACAGTTAAAACTCCACGAAACACATATACGTATGGGCCACCGCGAGCTCGCTTCAAAACCGAAACTTCTTCAGATGGCAGTTATCACCAAGGGAACTGCCGAAACCGAGTGAAGGGGAGACAGAGTTTGCCTCTCCTTCCAGATGAGCCACCAGGGCGTCCCCTAGGGCTCATGGACGCCGGCTATTAGCACGTCTGCCTAGCCAGAGGTCCGATACAGATTCCATAATAAGCCGATTCTTACGGCTTTCCTCCGATAATGGCCCACAAAGAACAAGGGACAAACAGACAATCAAGCTCGAGCTTACCTGGTACCTCCAACTCCCGAAGTTCTTGTGGTCCGGGGCGAGTGGAATCCCGGACGAGCCCCCAAATGTTAGACCTGCGCGGTCTCCTAGGAGTTTCGACTCGCCCAGGAAACAACAAGAGTCGGAAGTCGATGCAAAACGCAAGAGGTTTATTGAAGGCCGGTGCACCGGGGTTCCTTGGTCCTCACGCAGGAGGTCGAAGAAGGAACCCTTTTGGGCGCGAATATGTCAGTTTTATAGGTTCCCACTTCCCCGTATGTAAATTATAGATTTGGTTGTGTTCTCCTGCTGATTGGTCCCGGCTTAGGCTCGGACCAGAGAGGGAACTTGTCCCCAGCTGCCTGATTGGTCTTTGACAGACACCTTTTTTACATTTTGTTATCTCCCTCCTTCTCCCCAGCTGCCTGATTGGTCTTTGACAGACACCTTTTTTACATTTTGTTATCTCCCTCCTTCTCGGAAGGGGGCCGGACATCCTGGAAATTCACCCATTGTCTAAGAAGCCCCTATTGTCTGGAGAGTTCTTAATCATTAGCTGGAACAATGTCCCTCGAGTCCCACAATACAAAAGAAGGAGTAACCATGTGTCCACTAGGGTTGCCCTCAGAAATTACCACAAACTGGGTGGCTTAAACAACAGAAATTTATTGTCTCATAATCCTGGAGGCTAGAAGTCTGAAATCAAGGTGTTGGCAGAGCTGGTTCCTTCTGAGGGCTGGAAGGGAAGGACCCCTTCCAAGGCCTCTCTCCTTGGCTTGTAGACGGCCGTCTTCTCCCTGTGTCTTCACATAGTCTTCTTTTCATACATGTTTCTGTGCCCGAGTTCCCCCTTTTATATAAGGACACCAGTCATATTGGATTAGGACTCACCCTAATGACCTCATTTTAACTCAATTACTTCATATAAGGACACCAGTCATATTGGATTAGAACTCGCCCTAACGACCTAATTTTAACTCCATTACCTCTGTAAAGACATTGTCTCCAAATAAGAACACATTCTGAGGTACAGGGGGTTAGGGCTCCAACACAGGCATTTTGAGGGGAGACAAAATTCAATCCATAACACTGTGCCTCAGAAATGGCATCAAATGTACTGAGGTCTCATTTTCGGTGTCTAAAGCAGTGCTTCTCAAACTTCAGTGTACCTCCCACCACCTGGGGAATTTGCTAAAACCCAGGATCTGATTCAGTAGGTCTGGGGGTGCCTGAGATTCCATATCTCTAACAAACTCCCAAGTGATGCTAATGCTGGTTCCTGGGCCACATTTTGAAGAGCAAAGATCTAAAGGATGGTTTATAGGCTGTTCTCACTTTAAGGACAGATCAGTAATATTGGAAAAACTTGATGGAAATAATGGCTTTCTGTCACCAAAAAGGAAAAACTGATACGTCCCATATCTTCATATCAGGCTTGTGCTTAGTTGAGTAGAATGTATACAACACAGGGTAAATACTTGTTCCTGGCAGTCAGTTATTCTTGTGATGCTGGGGCTGCTCGCTGTTGTTACTCAGCTGCTGTGATTTTCAGCAGTAGCATCGTAATCACACAAACAAGCACAATATTTTTAGGTACATTGCAATTCATGTATCTGTTCAGAGTAAACTTAAATTGGATTGCTAAAGCAGTATGCACCATAAATAAAATACATGCTAGTTTTAAGCTGTGTAAATTGTGCCAAGATGGTATGTAGCCATAACAAAACTGTGGAAGATTTCGGGCAAGAGAAAACATTTAAAAAGGAAAATATCACTATGAGCAAATAGATTTAAATGAAGATATAACCCTCGACACAATAGCAAATGAATTCTGTGTTGTGTTGAATTTTTTCATAGCTAAAGTTTCATGCCTTTATCTTAAAACCAAGATATAATCACATTACTTAGAGTTGTAAACATATCTAGAATTATGTCCAAAATATCTTGGACGCAACTTTTAATGCTGTTTGCTAAAGAACAATACTTACCATCTGATTCCAACATTCATGTAATTTGAGAGCAGGAATCCTCAATGGTACTTTCTGTGATAGAAATGTACTAGATCTGTGCTGTCCAATATGGTAGCCATGAGCCACATACAGCTATCAAGCTGAGGAACTGAATGTTTAATTTTAGTTAATTTTAGTTAAATTTAAATTTCTGTTGCCAATATAAAAATAAGGTGTCTTTTTATATTATACAAAGTAGGTATCTACTTTAAATACCAGAGCTAAAGGCAATTCAGAGAGTTCAGTTAAAACGTTTTAGCAATGCGTTTGTGTGATAATCCCTTATACATAATTCACAATGAAATGTTTCACATTCCCTTTAACTTTGTTCTGTTTTGATCCTGTAGCTTATTCCAAATAGCATAACGTACATACTCTGCTCTGAAATTTTTTACATTGGCCTTTGACGGAAACCAATAAAATTGTTAACTCTAGGTATATTTTTATAGTACAGTCAAAATCTATTATGCCTATGTGGAAACTACACACTGTGATCGTGTGTCTGCACGTCTCTGAGTGTAAACAAGTGAAGAAGTAGCACTAGACACATGGAATTGTTGGTAGAGAGAAGTGGTGGTGGCTGACACTTGTCATGTGCCAAACTGTCCTCTGTATTAGAGGAAGTACAGTCAGAGGAACAGAAGGCATAAGTTGCCACTCTGTGTCTTAATACTTATTTCTAGAAAGTTCTCCTGGAAGAGAAGAATTTTGGAGCAATAAGAAACAATATTTGGAGAGGGAAAATCAAATCCATTAGGCTGATCTATAAGATTCAGCTCTAACAATTTGACCACATGCAACCTGACATCACCATGAGGGGTAAGTGATAAGGTACAGCCAATGGGAATGCCAGAGGTCCAAAGAGAGAGTGCGGAAATCTCTCTCCCTAAGTGGAAGCAGACACAAAAGGCAGAAGATGGTAGTGATTCAACTAAACTAAATGGAAGTAAGAGGGGGTAATAAAATAGTAATAGTAAAATAGTAATAAAATCTAACACTTACACGGTGCTGTGTGCCCAGCACCTATTCCAAGTACTGTCCAAAACTGTGAAGGGTCTGAGTTTCGGTTGTCTTTTTTAATTTTTATTTCATATTGGAGTATAGTCGATTAACAATGTTGTGTTAGTTTCACTCTACTTAGTGGACTATAGGTGACTAACAATGTTATGTTAGTTTCAGGTGTCAATTTCACTCTACTTGGTGATGTAGACAAGTCAGACTGCCACAATTTCATGGATGCCAGCAGAAGACTGGAGACTCCTGGTTCAGAGACAATGGGCAGTTTATCATTCACAGCAATAGCCACGATCGGTAACTGGTTCTCTGAGCTCCAGTTCCCACAGGGTGACGCAGAAAGGCCCAGATGGTACCTGCTCGTGCAGTGGGTTGAGTTTCAGAAGAGGAACTTTGCGCTTAGGATGACCAAATCTTTTATCATAGACAGCAGGCAAACGCACCTGATCTTTGCGTTAGAGGGAGAAGCTACCATCTATTTTCCAAGGCCGTTTGCTATGCAAGCATCCTTGATAAGATAGTTTAGAACAAAGGCCTTCAGGGCTTCTGCTTACCAGGGGTGCAGAAACACAAAAGGCCCATGGAGAATTGTCACCCAGTGAGCACCTTACATACTGAGTCATAACCATCTCAACGACCATGTGAGATAGGTACTTTTACACCATTTTACAAATGAAATGGAAGCCACAGAGTTCCCACAGCTATTAAGCAGTAGAGTAAGGGTTTGAACCCAATAATCTGGCTCTGGAGCAGCAGTGTCCAACAGAAAGATTACGTGAGCCACATGCATCGTTTCAAACGTTTTAGTAGCCACGTTAAAAAAGTAAAAAGCAACAGGTGAAACTAACTTTAATAATATATTTTATATAACTCCACATACCCAGAATATGATCATTTCAATGTGTAATCAGTATATGAATTATTAATGAAATATTAATAAATACATTCCTTTTGTATACTGTCTTTGAAATCCAGTGTGTATGACACACTTACAGCACATCTTCATTTGGACACAAATTTGTTTTAATCTTTTTTCTCTTTTTATTGAAGTATAGTTAATTTACAACATTGTGTTAGTTTCCGGTGTACAGCAATGTACAGTTATACGTTTTTTATATATGTATATTCTTTTTCAGATTCTTTTCCATTAAGGTTATTACAAGATACTGAATATAGTTCCCTGTGCTATACAGTAGGTCCTTATACAGTGGTTGCTTATCTGTTTTATGTATAGTACTGTGTATATGTTAATCAACCTCCTAATTTGAGATACAAAATTTTTAACGAACAAACTTGACAGTTGAAAAAGTAGATTCACACACCCAAGCTGTTCCAAACATACTTAGAAGCTTTCCAGTAATCAAGCATCGGATTTTAAAGGTAAGCTAATGAAAATTAAGCAAATTAAATATTCGTTTCTTCCATCACAGCAGCCACATTTCAAGTGCTCAATAACCATCCCTAGCCAGTGGCTTTTATAACAGACTGAATAACTTTAGAGCCTGTGGAATAACCTTTGTGCTCTCCTGCCTCACAGCGAAAGTTCATTAAAAATGTACAGCATTTGTATTTAATTCCTTGTTCTTCTATTTCAGTTGTTTAAAGGGATCACCATTGGTTACTGTGATGCCTGCCCTGGAGGGCTGTTGAGAGGAGTAAAGAGAAGGCAGTGCAGGGTGAAGGATCAGACCTCAGGCTCACGGTCAGACAGACAGACCCAGCCTGATCCATGCCCCATCACTTCCTTTCACTTCTCAGCTGTGTGACCATGAACGTGACCTCCTGAAACCCTAATTTCTTCATCTTTAAAGTAGGTCAACAATAGTACCTCTGAGGATTCAATGAGGCCATTCATGTAAACGCCCTGGCACAGTGCTTAGCACATAGTTCATGCTAAATAAATGTCAATCATTATTTGGTAACTGGACTAAATTTAATATGAGAGACCAAAAAAAAAATTTAATTGTACATCATTTCAAGATACCCATCTCAAGATACTTCCTGGAGAGAGGCCCTGCTCACTTAGCCATGCAGCCCAATGTCACCCTCTAGTGCCCAAAACCTTGAACATCAGGCATCACCAACCGAAACCACCAGAACACCGAACATCTGAAAGGAGGATGTGCGTACTTCTTCTACCTCAGATACTGTGTCTGACCCGGATCGCCAATCCCCAGCACTGTTAAGTAGTACCCTGTCTTTCAGGGCAGTGCTTCTCAAACCTTTAATGTCCTTTCTTACCAGGTATCTGGGGAATCTTGGCAAAATCAGTTTATGATTCACTGAATATGAAGTGTAGCCTGAGAGTCTGCACTTCTAATCAGCTCCCAGGTCACTCCAAAGTTACTGCCCCCACAGACCCCTCTTTGAGTAGCAAAATTTTAGGAAATTCTATTATCATTCCAACTCCTCCCAAAGTAACCTCCAAATTGGTAGAATAAGAAATTACAGGATAAGCTAAATGTTGTCTTCTTTTTCCGGTGGACATGAGCAAGAGGAAAAGCCCTAAGTGGATACTGAGGTTGAAACATACCTGAGTTTGAAGGATGGCCTCAAAGAGAGCAGCAGCGTTCTTCCAGGAAGAGCCTCAACCAGAGAATATGGGAAAGACGGGCCAACACAGCCATTCTTATATCCCTTTGACCTCATAATGTAACTCAAGGTCGTGTGCTATTCTAACTAGACATCTATGAATTAACAATGACTATGTAAATTAATCTGTGTTCATAGTTTGAGGCCCAAGATAATTTGGGCTGGATAATATCATGTTGGTTGGGTTGCAGGACCAGCAGTGAAAACTGAGTCCGAAACCCAGCAGTCACTGATCAGTGGTCTTTCCGATGTCACATTCAACAGACACCAGAAGGCTAACATTTGGAAGAAATCATCATCTATACATATTTCATATCTGACAAAATGAACATAGGGATAACTGCCACATTTTTGCAAACGTCAGAGATAACAGAGCGAAAGTGCTTTGAAAATGGTGCTTCCTGGATGTAAATACAACTTATTAGCAAGCTGATAGACCACACTGGCCTGGTATCTCTTTGGAATAACAGGACCACATCGGTGGTTTCTAGTAAAGAGAAAAGGGGAAGGAGGACATGGAGATAATTGCCATTTGTCTATCCGCTTTTTTGGGAAAAAAACCTAAGATTCCTGTGACCTAATCACTCCACACTTCTAGGTATTTGGGTTGCCTCCCACAATGTGACTACCAAGTTAATAATAATATTTATTTTCATCTTGTTTTCAAACATTTATTTCTGATGATGAGTTTAATACACTACAGTGCAATCGTGCTTTGTTGGTAAGTTTGCTCATCATCTAGCTTGACTCACTACGTTACCAACTCTGGTAAAAAGAAAGTCCACAGGGTTTTTCAAAGGCGTGCTGAATATTCAACACAGCAGGTGTGGAGGGTCTATGCCTTCACCTCATAAAAAGCATTGTGATATCATTTTTTTTTTACCGCTTTCTGTCCCAGCACGGATATATGTGAAGACTGGCCTCTATAGTCCGTTGTCTTACTGTGAGAAATGACTTGATTTGTTTCTAAGAAGTTTGTTTTAAAGTAGTAGTTCACCTCTGCTTGTTTTGACTTAGGAGCTCATAGGGATGTGCTTCCCCTGATTGACTCCCCTACAATATTAGATTTCAAAAAAAGATTCGTATCAATGTACTATACCGACTGCAAGTGGAAAGGGAGATAGGGAAGTCTGATCACCAGAGTCTGAGAAAAAACAAAAACAAAATAAACTTAGCCCTACATTTCTATAATGAGAGAAAAATCAAAGAATGAAGATGGAGGGAGGGAGGAAGGGAGAGAGGAGGGGCAAATCAAGAGGTTTCCTTCATACATATTCTCTCTTTTCATTTACACAATAAAACCTGACAGTAGGACCAGGAGACACTGATTTGTCAAGGACAGTGTTGAGAACACAGCAATCCACCAATCCACTGATAAGTAATTACTGAAGACTAGTCCAGGCCCTGTTGGGAGCACAGGAAGAGCTCAGAATGTCTGTGTCTTTCAAACGAGAACTAAATAGCATGGGAGAAATGTCAGCTGAAAAGGAAGAAGGGGTAGGGGAGACTTCTTACTGCTGCTGTGTAGTTACTACTACATCCTTTAGAAAGTGGGTGGGTCAAAGGGGAAAGACCATTTCACAAAGGACGTGTTTTAGTTTCATGAAAGAGTTGAGTTGAAGCATCCATTTATCCTGACATTTGGGCATTCATTCAACTTTCAGCTAAACAATGAATGCACACCCACTTTGGGCTAGTGGTGCAAGAATAATAGAGAAGAGGGTGCGTGGGCTGTGGCAGTATGAGCAGAAACTCATGATGGGGGTTGTGGATGTATGGTCTCTAGATGTCACTTAATTTTGGTTTCCAATGGACGCGGAAGCTTATTATTTGGATTAACGGTCATGCATGAAGGGAGTTGTGGCCTGTGGAGAGAGAGCCTTGGAACCAAGGCAGCTGGAGTAATGGGTATAGATTGGGGTTAGCTAGTGGCCTTAAGTCACCCCAGGACTTTCCAATGCACTTAACATAAAACCCGAATTTCTTATCAGTGCCTCCAAGACCTTGCATAACTGTCTCCTGCCTACATTTCCAACCTCATTCCTCGCCTTGCTTCCAATACTCCAGCCCATCTGGCCTCTGTGACCATGACCAGACCTTTCCCCCATTCAGGTCTTGGTGTTTTCTTCTGTCTGTGATGCCCTCTTCCAAACTCTTCACATCTTCCTCCTGAGGTGGAATTTCTGTGCCCCTCCCCACCCCGTTTAAAGTAGCTCTGGTTCCCGGTTACTCTCTAGGCCATCAACCTGTTCATTTCCTTCTTGACTTCTGTTTCCCAATGACTAGGCAACAAATCACTCCAAAGCTTAGTGGTATAAAGCAAAAGCAATCATTTTATTATATCTCTAAGTTCCTTTAGGACAGGAATTGAGGAAAGGCTTGGCTGTGTGGTTTCTGCTCAGAGGCTCTTGTGCAGTTGCAGTCAGGAGGTGACTAGAGCTTCCCCGGCAGGCCTGGCTAAACATCACTCTTCTTCCTGTATTCCTCGTGGTCTCTCCACAGAGGCTAGGTTTAGCTTTTTCACAGCATATTGGCACCAAGGTGGTCCAACTGCTTCCATGGTGGCTGGAAATTTGGTTTCCATTGGAAATCAAAATGGAGTGACCTCAAGAGACAGTACATCCACAACCAAAGTCACCAGTTTCTGCTCATACTGCCATGACCCACGTCTCCTTTATCTCAGAGATTTGTACCCTATGATTCTCTCCCACCCCGTGAGATTCTCTGCTGGGTTTCCTGAACCCTCTCAACCTTGCATTCTACTTTTTTATCTTCACATCTATTTCCCCTACAAGGAGCTGCATTTTCGTATTTCCCCATAGGCCCTACCACTGAGTATATACTTCTTGAATGAATGACTTGCTAGAACAAACCCATGACATATGCACCAAATGTCTGACTGAGTAGCCCAATCTGCCCATTTAGTCAACTGTAATCTGCCACCCGTGTCCTTCACTGCATAGGCTGATGGGTTCTTCTGCCTGAAGTCCTTTGTGCCCAGGACCTTCAATTCATCTGCCCTGATTTCTGAGGTTTGTGAAACTTGTTTTTTCAAACAGCATTTGAAATTATGAAGACACTCCTGTCATTTCAGCTCTGTGAGCAAAGAAGGGAGGTGGGGGGTGGAGGGGATGAGTTGGGGGCAGGGTGGACCGGGTGGTCGACTGGCTCTTATCATAACTGTTTAGTTTCATTTACATTTCTCTCTGGGTTGCTCAGGTCCGGGGCAGTGTTATTTGATGTGGAACACCTGTCTTCACACAGGGAGAGCTGCGGCTAGCCCTGCCAAGAGAGGCATTGACATTTCTGCTCTATAGAATTGTGGGACAGCTAAAAGGTGAACACCCATGAGCTCCCGTCTGGTTCGGGGGAGTCTGGCTTAAAAGGAGTCACCCCATTGATGATTTCAGAAGTACAACGTTTCTCCTTGGGCTTTGGTGCCTGCAGTAAAAGCAAGTTGTCTGTGTCCTGAACTCATTTGAATTTGTTCATTGGCCATTTTTATATGTAACATGAGTGCGAGATGAGTTTTCTTTCTATTGTGCTAAGCTGATTCTCCTAAAGTCCTTGGTCACGCTCAAGCACAGCTGTATTCAAATGGAAAGCTACGTGGCCCGGAGAGATTTCTGTCCCGAGAATGCAGAACAATTCACAGGTTACTGGATAGTAACAAATACATATGGGGAGCTTGAGAGTGGCGCTTCTCAAACTCTCATGTCCATACTAATTACCTGGACATCTTATAAAATGCAGATTCAGATACAATAGGTCTGGAGTGGGGCCTGAGACTGCATTTCTAACAAGCTTCTATGTGATTTTGACACCCTGGTCCAAGACCATACATAGTGTAGTAAGAGTCTAGTTTAGACTCCAGATTCTATAGCCCGGGCCCAAAGCATGGTCCCCAGACCAGCGGCACCCAGCATCACCTGGGAACTTGTGAAAAATGCAAATTCTCAGCTCTCACTCCAGACCTACTAGATCAGAAATTTCTGCAGTGATGCTCAGCACTGAACGTCTTAATTTCCTCCAGGAAATTCAGACGCATCCTGAAGTCTCAGAAGGAAGGCACTCTCAAGATTCACTTAGGTGAACGAAAGAATTTTAGCCACTGTCTCCAAACTTAGATCTAACAATCAACAAGTCTAGAATCAATACGTTTGATGTATTTAACACAAATCTAGACTTTAGCACTTAAATTCATTTCAAAAATGTTTCACTCTCATCATCAAGTTGCAACTGCCATATAAAAATCCTCAGCCTTTTTTCACATTTAAAAAGATTAATCCTTTCAACCTTCGTTTAAAGATCTTCCGATTCAATAATATGATTCTTGGCCAAGTTCAAAACCCTGAAAGTCAAGCTCTTAATACCCTGGTATGGACACCAGGCCCAGGAGCACCGGAGTTCCTGAAGTCTAGGCACGTTTTTTGTTGTTGTTGTTGTTGCAGGCTCCGGACGCGCAGGCTCGGCGGCCATGGCTCACGGGCCCAGCCGCTCCGCGGCATGTGGGATCTTCCCAGACCGGGGCACGAACCCGTGTCCCCTGCATCGGCAGGTGGACTCTCAACCACTGCGCCACCAGGGAAGCCCTAGGCACGTCTTTGAACATTTCCAGTGGCCTTGGGGTTATCCCTAAAGGGAGGAGGATGGATGACTCGGTAATATGTCAGACTGAAAAAGGGTGGACTCAAGACTCATTTCTTCTATTTGAATGCAGTCAGCCAAACGGAGGACCTCCTGAAATGATTGGCAGCATCAGTAGGCTGGTAAGAATTAGCCTACCTTCCCAGAATAGGCTGGAAAAACATCTATGACCTCAGACCTTGAGGCAAAATTTCCAGGGCTGCCAGGACTCTGTTAACTGTCTATCACCTCTGAAAGGGCAAAAGGGCAGGCAGGCTGCCCCTCAGGTCACCAGAGAAGGTAGAACCTGGAGCCTGTCCAGGCCACAAAGCACTGCCCCGGATGCCTGTGAATCAGGCCTAGAGCCTTCGTTACCTGCTCTGGTTTCGACTTTCACAACTGGGACCACTTTGCAATTTCAGTTTTAAGAGTGATCTTGGGGAGAAATACATAAAGCCCCGACTAATACCTTCTTGACTGTAACTATGCTAGTACGAGAATGTACAGCAATTGAAGAAAGCTGACTACTAATATGTTGGCCTCCTATAGCCCTTTTCATCTGAAGACCTCAAAGCACTACCCATATGACCTCGCTAATCCTTAAAATAACGTCTGAGAAATATATGGGAAATATTATTGTCTCCATTTCTCAGGCGGAAAAAAGAGGGCATCAGTGAATTCCCCAGGTCTCACTCTGAGCTCATAACTGGGCTCAAGACTGAGAGCCGGTAGAGAGATTCGGGGCATTGAGGGGTCCGGGAAGAAAGGGGGTGGAATATGGCAATCCGGAGAGAAAACAACTTTGGTTGTAATGTAAGCAACATGAATCACAGAATCAATAAAAGTACTAGGAAACAGAAAGGGGGGTGGCTTGGGGAATTTTATTTTGTCATTGTTTTGTTTCACAATACATATTTTTCTATCTCCATGCTTTGCTTGAGTCTTTCCTCGGGTCAATGTAGGTTTGGGAGGGACAGGGCTGAAGGGAGGTCATTGCTCTATCTCTCTCCACATTACTCAAGTTCATCTTCTGAGGTTCTGCCCAAAGGTCAGTGGCTAAGCTTCCACTTAAGATGCTGATCCTTAGTTTCCTGATGGTTCCCTTGACTCCAACTTCTTTTTCCCAATACTGTTTTTGTAATCCACATTGTATTCATGCAACAATTGCAAAAATTTCCCAAAGGGATCATTGAGAATATTATCAAAGTATCTCAGATTTCCTGAACCGTTAAGTGAATATTTAAAACTTTTTTAGAATGGTGCAACTGCCTTTTTTCTTTCTTCCTTCCTTTCTTTCTTCCTTCCTTTCCTTCTTTCTTTCTTTTTCTTTCTCTCTCTCTCTGTCTCTCTCTCTTTCTTTCTTTTTTCCTATTTTAAAATGTCAAAGTCTTCCTGACATGCTTTGGCCATGGAAATGGAAGATATTTTCTCATTAGGTTAATTAATGGCTCTGCTTGGGTGGCATAATTTGGTGTAAGTTTCCTTTTAGAATTCTGTCATAACTAAAAAGGATCTTATTTTTGTTATGTTTTGTGGTGTCTTTAAATTTTTATGACTTCTACTTTGTTTAGTCTGTGTGTAATCCTTCTTTTGAAACCTAATGTCCTAGAAAATTTACAGTTTTCTCTCAAAACTGGCACTTTTTACATTTTACGGTGATTCCTGTTTCTTTGGTTCTCACTAGAACTTCATTTAAGTCCTTAAGGTGTAATTCGCAGCTCAGGGAATTTATGATTACGTCGTCAAAGTAAACTGCCCAAGTGCAATATATTAAACCTGACAAGACGCTGTTCATTAATCTTTGAAATATAGCCAGGTGTGATGTAGTGAAGTGAGCCTTCCAACTCAGAACCGCTGAAGAACTCGGAGCTGCCCCCCACAGGGGAGGATTCCTTCCTCCTCTCTGCCAAGGCTGCCTGGGTGGGGACCGAGAGGGCCAAATGCCCTTCCTTTGCCAACTGTGGTGTTCCCTGTCTCTGCTGGTGTTCTTTCAGCTCTGCAGCTTCTTACCTTCTCAGGCATTTGTTCATTCAACAAGTATTTATTAAGAGCTTACTTTGGGTCAGGCACAAGATGGACCTGGAAAGCCTGTAGTAACCGAAACAGAAACAATCCCTTACTTCATGGGGCTTATAGTTTGAGGCTCTAGCCATAAGCAAAGGTCTCAAGACTCCTTTACTCAATGCCACCAAAGCCGTGTGAAACAAACTACATTATCTGAACAGGCAGCATTTCTTCTCAGCCTCAGGTGTAGTTTTAATGCTAAATAACTCCCAGTATCTGCCAGTGAGATTGCAGTCCAGCCTGATGAGTGCTCCGATAGAGGTTTGCAAATGGCACTATCAAGGAAGAACAACCAAAGCCACCTTGGGATCAATCAGTGCTTGGTCAGAAAAGCAGAGTCTACAGAGACATAGAGGACAGGCTTGTGGCTGCCAAGGGGGAGGGGGGTGAGGGAAAGATGGAGTGGGAGTTTAAGATTAGCAGGTGCAAACTATTATATACGGAATGGATAAACAACAGGGTCCTATTGTATAGCACAGGGAACTATATTCAATAGCCTGTGATAAACCATAATGGAAAAGAATATGAAAAAGAATGTATATATGTATGTATAACTGAATCACTTTGCTGTACAGCAGAAATTAACACAACATTGTAAATCAACTCTACTTCAATAAAATAAATTAAAAAAAGAAACAGCAGAGTCTAGCTAATCACTGTGCAACAGCACATCCAGAACAATGGGGAAAATCCGGATAAAAGGCAATACCTCTTAAACGCATTGTGGGTCTTCCCCAGACCCTTCTGTTTGTCTCTATAAAACATGGCGGGCTAAATTCCTTGTGGGATTCTGGATTGGATTCTGAAACAGAAATAGGACATGAGTGGAAAAACAGGTGAAATCTATAGAGTCTAGAATTTAGTTAACATTAATATCCCAATATTTATTTCTTAGTTTTGTCTAATGTACCATGGCAATGTAGACATTAACACTAGGGAAACAGGGTGAGGGATGTTTAGGAAATCTTTGTGTTTTCTAAATATTTAGAAATCTTTTCTATAATTCTAAAACTACTCCAAAATAAAAATTTACTTGAAAAATGTTTGCTTATGAAACAGAATCCTTAAAATGAACAATAAAAAGCTACTTTTGAAAAAAAAACATAGTAGGTGTGGGAAAAAAAGATACAGCTCCCAATGACAAGCTACAAATTTTTCCTGAAACTAAGGAGAAATAGATCTAGAAACGCCCAACTCAGAAACTGGTATTCTACTAAAGACAATATTCTCATTGGATTTTCCCTTCTTTCTCTCATGCTACAGTGAGTGTGCTCTCACTGGTTTTAAGATCTCCTTTGAAGGTGTATGTGAAGAGGACAAGTGTGCAGAAGAATCATATGCCCCAAGTTAAGGAAGCAAGATTCCTATCGTTTTAAGTTTAAACCCTCTGAATTTATAACACTCATTCTTTCAATCATTACCACCTTCCCTAATTCACACACACACACACACACACACACACACACACACACTCCAGATCATTGCTGAAAAACAGCTAACTTGTCCTTTCCTTTCCTTGTCTGCATGCTCGCTCTTCATTTTCCTGTATTTGCCTGGCTGTATAGAAACTTCTTTTTAAGTAACACAACAAGGATTCATATGTGCAGACTGAAGATCTTTCTGACTTAGAATTACATTCAGGAAGAGTTGGCTTAAAGGGCAAAGACGGGGGGAGGGTAAATTAGGAGTTTCGGATTAACATATACACACTACTATATATAAAATAGATAACCAACAAGCACCTACTGTGTAGCACAGGGAGCTCTACTCAATATTCTGTAACTACTTATAGGGGAAAATAATCTGAGAAAGAATAAATATCTATATATGTATGACTGAATCACTGTGCTATACACCTGAAACTAACACAATATTGTAAATCAACTATACTTCAATAAAAATATTAAACAGAAAAAGAACTGTATTAAGATACTTTTAAAAAAGAGCTGGCTTATGGCATCCCATAAGGGATTCTTGCTTTTGTTAGACTTGCGGCACTGTGAGGTCATTACACAATATGTACCAGACACACTCCCATTTACATTTTTTCAGGGAGAATTTTTCATTTCAGAATAGAAATGGTGGTGATGAAAGCTCTAATTTTTTTTTAAGCTAGCTGCATGCTTAAAAAGATCATGGTTTTGTAAACCATGTGTAAACCTTTGGACAGACTTCTGGCTGCAGTAAGGGACTTCCTCAAAGAGAAGAGTGAGCCTTGGAACATTCAAATGGTGCCTTGTTTAAGATGAAATTTTCTCCCCACCCAGAGAAATGGCTCGTAGAATTAGAATATTAGTGCTGGGAGGATTCCTAGACATCATCTACTATAATTTTATCATATTAAAGATGAGAAAAACAGGCCTGGGGACTCACGCCTTATCCAAGGCTTTAATGTCTCCGCTGAGAAAAACCATACACCGGGTGCCAGGTCCACCGTTTCCTCCTCTGTGCCGCACTGGCCCATCATCCTGGGGCCCAAGCTCTCGGGGTTTTACTACGAATCTTCAAAAATTTTGCTTTGTGTTCCAGACTTTCTTTGTTTAAATGAAATAATGTGTGCAAAAAGTCATCTGTAAGCTGGGGCGTACCACACATGTGTCATTTGTAATTGATGCTTTTGTTATTGTCATTATTAGCTACAACGGGCTACGAGATAGACTGGACCCATGCAAATTCTACAAATTAGGTGCTGGAAAGAAAGGCAGTTTCTACATGCTGACGATCGGCTTCTGCTCCAACCCTTCTGTTGCCCCTGCTTTCCCATGGGGTCCCATTCTCTTTAAGAATCTGCTTTTTAAAATTCCTTTCCTCCTTTCGCATTTTCATTCTCTTTTTTTAATATATATAAGCCCACAAGGAGGACTCACCGGAGAACAGAGCCCAGGTTTCTAGAAAGGCTCTGCAAATAGGAAGTAAAGCCACATCACACCATTCATCTGCCAAAAGTAATAAACCCAGCCAGCCTCAGCGCCCTCTCAACTTCGTCAGCAACTAAGGAAAGGAAAAAAAAACAAAAAAAATGCAGGCAAAGAATGCCAGGCAAATCAAACCATGGGAAAAATAACACCTTCAAACTCAGGGCAAAACGCTCCTTTCCAATCCTTGCTGCCGATGCTGCGTCCGGTATGCTTGGCGGGGTGTGCCGTGCTTGGAACAAGATGCGGAACACAGGTTAGGGAGAAGATTTTGGCCAGAGAGACTGGTTGTTAATTTTTAATTCATGGTTGTAAAGCCTGAGAAATCTCACTATGATTTAGTTTCATACAACAATCAACACAAATCCGTATAAGATGGTTCCTTCCACAGCTTTAAGAAACACTCCTCTGATTTCCCACAAATCATATAAATTCATTGCTCTTCAAATCAGTGTGCTGATCATTAATGAGTAGAATCAATAATAAACTCAAGGTTCAACATTCCAATATTTGCCCCAAACAGAAACTGCTGTGGGGATTCCAACCTGGAAAGGCCATTCTTGATTCTTTCCTTTTTTCCAACCTGAATCCACCTGCCTTTTCTCTCTCAAATCACGTAGAAGATCATTTGTAGGTGAGTAAAAAAGCCCACCTTCTTAATATCGGCTTGCTTCTTTCCAGTTAACCAAGAGCAGCGACTGAGAGAAAAAACAGTTATGATGAAGCCCGGAAATATAGGGCTTTGCATTAAAAATCCAATAATCTGGATTTTAATCCTTTCTCTACCACGAACTCACCGTGTGGCATCTCTAGGTTCTCAAATCCCTTCTGGGTCCATCGACATTCTGTTTTAATAACAGGGATAATTTCTTCCAGCTCTAATCTTATTTTATTATCCCTGAAATTAGATTTCTATCACACAGGCAAAAATATCTTCACAAATGGCTGACACATGGGTGGAGAAAAGCCATGATTATATCTCTAGAGATGGGTTTAATGAGGAAAACCAAAGTTCTGAGAACAGGGAAAAAAAGTCTTCCTGATTAGGACACTTCTCCTGTTTCTATCCATTTCCCATTCACCAAACATTGTCTTTAACTGTTGCTTTCTGTACTCAGCATTTCTTCCAGGAGACAGTGAAAACAGCAGAAAACTCAGGTGCATCCAGGGAAGTTCTTTTCTACAGTGATTAAAAAATCAACCAAGGAGATAACCTTTTGGAGTCATTGCTTCACAGTTAATCCTTGTTTTAAAACAGGTTCTATCATGAATTGTTAGAGGAGGGAGCTAGCACGCACCAAGGCACCCTCTGCGTCAGAATGACTGCTCCGTGGGTAATGTTCATGGACTCATCTATCACAGCACTTAAAGACAGACAGTAGGGTATAACCCATCTTATAGAGGTAGGAAACTAAGGCACAAAGTATAACAACTTGTCCAAAGTCATTTATATGTAATAGAAGCTGGAACAGAAATTTAAACCAATTGTGTCTAATTATCAAACCTTTCCTCTACAACATATGAGCTTGTTTACACAGTGCTTTGCCACTTAGAAAAGATTAGCTTACAAGGACCTACTGTACAGCACAGGAAACTATATTCAATATCTTATAATAATCTATAATAGAAAAGAACCTGAAAAAAAAAAGAACCTGAAAAAGAATATATATGCACATATATATAAAACGGAATCGTTTTGCTGTAAACCTGAAACATTGTATATCAACTATACTTCAATCTTTTTAATTTGAAAATTAAAAATTTTAAAAAATTTTAGAAGAAAAAATTTTAAAAAAGATTAGCTTATTAATGGTACCTAAGTTAAGTTTCCTTTCTTAAGACAAACTGCACACAGAGTTATGTCATTATAATGCTTTACTTAAACCGTCAAGCACCACTTCTTGGATTCGAGGAGTACTAACATAAATTCAAAACAAAAAAGAGTATTTTGTATTTTACAAGCACGGAAACCAATAGGTAATGGATCGCCCTTGTGAAAGATCCAACAGATGTTTCAAAAGCCACCCAAGGGATTACCCAGCAGACTGAGAAGACTTCACACTGGCTGTTCTTTCAAGTATTTCCCTACCTCACCCTGCATTCAACCCGGAGAGTTTCAAGGGGCAAAAGAAGCAGGAAGGAGCAGCATGGCGGGCAGGGTAGTAGGTCAAAGGCATGCCTTGTAGCATGGAGGGGCCACCCCAGTGAAAATCAAAGAACCACCCCTGAGAGCTTTGTTTTCAGCCGTGAGAGGCATTTTGAAGTTCACTGGTTGGGATTAAACTCCCCAAACATCCTTCATCCCATCCCCCCCTCTATTTGTTTACTTCTCACCACCTCCCGTATCTGACAAAACCCAAGGCTATTAGGGGGACCTGGCAGGAGGAGCTTCCAGGTGTCCTGCCCCGAGGGATTAGAAGAGCTCAGGTTTCAACTCAGGACTGTCCCACCCATTTTCTCCTCAATACTGCACCCATCACTCACCCTGACAGGCACATCTCATACCTTTGGCTGTCTTCACAGGAGGAGTTTATAAATAAGGGCACCTGTCTGTGAAAGCCAGACATTCATAGGCAGAGCAAGGAGACAATAGATTACGTGTTTGGGGAGTTTCTGTGCCTGAACTTTCCCAACAGCTGGATCTGCACTACAGAGGCTTTTGTGAGGTTTTGTGTTACAGGAGAAAGAGAGAAACGGGTTCCTTATCTTAGTATTAGAAACACATCTGCAAACCTGTCACATTCTCCAGCAAGTGAACCAAAGGTAAACATTTCATAGTACTTGGAACTCTACCCCTTCTCTGTTAAGAAAGGTTAAAACATGCTGGTTAAGTGAAAAGTTTGGCTGAAACTAGATTCTTCGCCAAACACCAAAGGAGGTTGCAATTTCAAGAATTTTTCTCCTTGGACGTAATCATGAATATTAAGTATTGGTACCCAAGTGCTAGAGTAACACACTAAAGACCACCCATCAACTTAATTCCAAAGGCTTATTGCATGTAACTCAAGCTCCAGTTATCTGAGAGTAAGTGATGCTATTCGCAACTGCCCATAACAAAAGCCAAAGGTCAAATTATAGCAATTTGACCTTTTCATTTTTCACTGGTTTATTTTTCAGATAGCTGGGAAAATATTTTCCACTTCTATTTGATGACATGATCTCTAAAGCATGTTGACTAGCTTAATTAGCCAGGATCACCCCAAATGCCACTTACAATGAATCATGGGCCCAAAAGGCCCTTGTTCAGTGATGAAATTAAAGCAAAACATAATTTGAACCCAATATTCCACAAGGTTCTAATTCATATAAGCAATGGACTTTCTCTTACAGTTGTAGTGTTTGCTACATCCTAGTATCATTCCTTTCATTTCTTTTCATGCATTTTCATTCTATTCAGGCTCCAACACTCCAACTTTCTTCCACCAGTCCCAGCACTGCGTCCTCCACCCTTGCCATTTTAGATGGCAATGAAAGATTCTATCCTTTGTCATTTCAAAGTCCAAAGTGCATTCCTCTTTCTTCCCCAAAACAGGAAACCACAGATGGTTCAGTCGATGATCTGTGACTAAATCATTCCGCAATTGAGACATGATGCCAAAAGAAAAACACATTCTTAACGCATTGTTTGCCTGGAAAAATAAACTGCATAACAGGGAGAAATGTAGAGCAAGGTAATCATAGAAACCCAGAGGCATAATCCAGTTAGGTCCCTTGACATGCACTGGATGTTGACAATTGTAATTTCTCTGTTCCAAGAGAACTTTCTGGGACACATTTGCAACAGTGCTTAAAAGTCCTGCCACTTAGGGCTTCCCTAGTGGTGCAGTGGTTGAGAATCCACCTGCCAATGCAGGAGACACAGGTTAGAGCCCTGGTCCAGGAAGATCCCACATGCCACAGAGCAACAAAGCCCATGCGCCACAACTACTGAAGCCTGCATGCTGCAACTACTGAAGCTTGTGCCCCTAGAGCCCATGCTCTGCAACAAGAGAAGCCACCACAATCAGAAGCCCATGCACCGCAACAAAGAGCAGCCCCCGCTCGCCACAACTAGAGGAAGCCCACACGCAGCAGCGAAGACCCAACGCAGCCAAAAATTAGTTAATTATTTATTTTTTAAAAAAGTCCTACCACTACTTAGTGGAAGAATTAAATAAAACAGACCTCAGAAAAAAAAATTAAAAAAAAAAAACAAAAAACAGACCTCAGGTAACCTGCTAGATGGAGAGACCTTGGGAAAAAAATAACTCCTCTATCAATAAGTCTTCCCTTAAAAAAAAAAAACCATACCATGTTAGCATTAGACCTGATTTTAATAAAGTGTCAAGATGCACCAAAATGGGTCATTTTACTCCTCACTGTTCAAATGCATGACATTCAAGCTAAGAAAGACTTGAGTTCAAGCCCTCAGAACTATGGATGAAATCCACAAAATAGCTTATGGTAATCGCTCTGTTAATCTGCTTTGGTTGACAGTTTTCAAAATGGATTCCACAGAACTAAGAAATAAACCAAATCCATTCCACTTTTCCCTGGTAGAGGGCACTCAACTAGGCACTTAATACTGCAAAAGCTCAGCAGGAGGACTCTTTATAAAAGGGATTTCTTTAGTTGGCTAAGGGAAAATATCCTGTCTGAATAGGCAGGTAGATCATTAGTGGCCAGACCTCCCAGATAGCCCCTAAGTTTCTGAGAAAACTTCCTGATGAGTCATGCTAAGAAGGAACACTCCAGAAAGGCTTGGAGCAAAGTACTATTCTCAAGTAAGATCTACAATGCATGCTTGGCCCCAGTGATAGCAAAGGATGTGGTATGACAGCAATCAATTCCTCAGTGACTTGAAGGGGTAGACTTGCCCTCTCCCTACCTGGCCGAGGAAACATGAGAGCTGTGATGGACAGGATCAGAAATAGTGTGTGATTACAGCACACTACAGATAGATGTGTTTCTATGATGTAAGGCCACTAAACACACTTTCCACGTGCCAAGGCCTACTCTAGATTCTACTTTGTCTGTGATTAAATGGAAATGCTATTAGGAAAATGCCTACTAGTTCTTTCCAAACGTCCAGGGCTATTTGGAGGGAAGCAACATTTGCTTCTGGTAAGAAAATTATGACTCCAGACTTCATTAGTTGTATCTTCGATTCCATCTCCTATCTCTGGGATAAATAATCTACTGGCCAACACTTGTAGGTAAATGATCTACCAGTGAACACTTGTGAGGTTTAAATTAATATGTATAAAACACTTTGAAAGGAGTTATGAAAGATAATCCTACCACTCAATATTCAAGAATTATGCTCTGTGCCTTTACCCAAGTTTTCCATTATTTGTTCAGTTTTGGGGGTTTTATTTTGGTTGTTGTTGTTTTTTGGGGTTTTTTTGCTGCGTTGAGTCTTCGTTGCTGCATGCGGGCTTTCTCCAGTTGCGGCGAGCAGGGGCTATTCTTCATTGCGGTGTGCGTGCTTCTCATTGCAGTGGCTTCTCTTTGCTGTGGAGCACAGGCTTTAGGCACGTGGGCTCAGTAGTTGTGGCTCACGGGCTCTAGAGCACAAGCTCAGTAGTTGTGGTGCACGGGCGTTGTTGCTCCATGGCATGTGGGACCTTCCCGGACCAGGGCTCGAACCCATGTCCCCTGCATTGGCAGGTGGATTCTTAACCACTGCACCACCAGGTAAGTCCCTTGTTCAGTTTTTTAAACAAACACCATTGTTTGCAGATCCAGATTTGATTTCAGAAAGAATTTATTTCATAATTTAAACTGAAGTGCTTTTCATAATTTAATTATTAGTATTGCTACATTCAGGAAGGGTTTTTTCCATCACTCTTACGGAAAAGTTTTTTTCTTCAGTTTTAAAAACAAGAGAACTTTTTAAACTGGTTTAAAATAAAAGGACTACAGTATTTTCCAGAGAACATGAAATATTTTCATAATAAAGAGTCATTATTGTTTTATCATTTTATCAGTCATTTCTAATGATTTTCATAGCCACTCAGATGGTTACATGGTCTTCTTTCTGAAAGAAATAAATGAGAAACCAAAATGAACCTGAGACCTGCCATACAAGAAATACTAAAGAGTATACTAAAATGAAATTAAAAGACAAAGCAGTGGCAAATCTATATGAGAAAAATAAGTGCCAGTAAAGGTAACGACATAGGTAAAAATAAAAGACCGAATAAATAAAATTTTGTTTATAATTCATTTTTTTCCTATCTGATTCAAAAGACAACTGTACCTAACAACGGCACACCAAAATACATGACACAACAACTGTCAAGATTGAAGGGAGATAGACAGTTCAACAGCAGTTGGGGATTTCATACTCCACTTACAGTAAGAGATAGGACAACTAGACAAAACATCAGCAAGTAAATCAAAGACTGGAATAGCATTATAAGCCAACTACACCTAACAGAGATCTATAGAACACTCCACCCAACAACAGGACAATGAACATTCTCCTCAATTGTACCTGAAACATTCTCCAGGTGAGACCATATGTTAGGACATAAAATAAGTATCAATAAATTTAAAAGGATTGAAATCATACAAAGTATGTTCTCTGACCACAACAGAATGAAATGAGAAATCAATAACAGAAGAAAATTGGAAAAATTCACAAGTATGTGAAAATCAAACAACACATTCTTAAAAAAAAACAATGTTTCAAGGAAGAAATCATGAGGAAATTAGAAAATGCTTTGAGATGAATGAATACAGCATACCCAAACTTATGGAAGTAGTTAAAGCAGTTGTTAGAGGGAAATTTATAGCTATAAGTGCCTATATTAAGAAAAAAGAAACGTCTCAGATCTATAACCCATCCTTCCACCTTTAGAGGAACAAACTAAATGCAAAGAAAGTTTTCCTTTTGATGAAACTAACAAGTTGATCCTAAAATTCATACGGAATTGCAAGAAACTCAAAATAGCCAAAATAATCTTGCAAAAGAACAAAGTTGGAGGATTTATGCTTCCCAATTTCAAATTTACTATAAAGCTACAGTAATCAAGACTTTGTGGTGCTTGCATAAAGATAGACATAGATCAATCATCTGGAATTGAGAGTCCAAAAATATACCCATACATCTATGGTCAGTTGATTTAGAAAAGGGTGCCAAGACCATTCAATGAGGAAAAGAATAGTCTTTTCAACAAATGGTATACAGAACACAATGAATTCTTACAATTAAACAATAAAAAGACAAATAACCCCATTAAAAATTTAACAAAGGATTTGAATAGATATTGCTCCAAAGAAAATATATAAATGGTCAATAAGCACATGAAAAGATGTGCAACATCATTACTCATTAGAGAAATGCAAATAAAAACCACAAGATATCACTTTTCAACCACTAGGATGACTATAACAAAAGACTGATAATATCAAATATTGATGAGGATGTGGAGTATTAAAACCTTCAGACATTGCTAGTGGGTGTTTAAAGTGATGCAGCCTCTGTGGAATACAGTAAGTCCCCTACATACGAACCTTCAAGTTTCGAACCTTCAAAAATGTGAACATGGGTTCACATGTCCAATCACGTGAGTTAGTTCACGTCTGGAGTACATTGTCACGTGTGTGTACCCTCTACCAGTGGCTGTGTTTTTGTGTACTTTGCCATATAGTACTGTATAGAGTACAGTGGTACAGTATTTTTATTTCAAGCCCAGGATGTCCAGAAGCAAGTGTAAAAGCAGCGGTGATGTAGTTGGTACTACTATACTTTTCAAGGTACTGTACTGTAAGATTAAAAATGTTTTCTTTATTTTTTGCATTTGTTTTTTATGTATCATTTGTGTGAAAAGAACTATAAACCTATTACAGTACAGTACTATATAGCTGATTGTGTTAGTTGGGTACCTAGGCTAACTTTGTTGGACGTACAAACAAATTGGACTTAAGGATGTGTTCTAAGAACCGAACTCGACTGTATGTAGGGGATTTACTGTATAGTTTGGCGCTTCCTCAAAATGTTAAACAAGGATTTAACACGTAACCCAGCAATTTTACTCTTAGATATATGGCTTCAAGAGTGACACCTCTAAGGCTTGTTCTGTACCCTCTCCCAGGGGTCTCTTGTGGGAATGCGCCCCAGTTAGTTGCCTACAATGGTAGCCTGCTTCCTAACACAAGTTTTCTGTTTCACTTCTCTACTCCCCTACTATTTATCCAGAAAAACACATCAAGCTGTATATGGGTGTATTAGTCTGCTAGGGCTGCCATAACAAACTACCACCAACTGGGTGGCTTAAACAACAAAAATGTATTAGCTCACAGTTCTGGAGGTTAGAAGTCTGAGATCAAAGTGTTGGCAGCATTGGTTTCTCTCTGAGGCCTTGTTCCTTGGCTTGCAGATGGCCATCTCTCTGTATGTCTTCATATTATCTTCCCTCTGTGTCCTAATCTTCTCTTCTTAAAAGGACACCAGTCATGTTGTATTAGGGCCCACCTTAATGGCCTCATTTTAACTTAATTACTTCTTTAAAGGTCCTACTCCAAACACAATCACATTCTGAGGTACTGGGAGTTACGAATTTGGGGTGGACGGATTCAACCCATAATAGTAGGTGTCTGTGTACTGTGTCATTTTTTGTCTTTAGAGGCAAAATGCTTTCCAAATAGATTTCCCCACCTTCCTCTTCTCCACAGATTAGTATAATAGGGACTACAGAATAGCATCCTTTCTTTAAGATTCAAGGCTTGGCATTGTAGAGTGGGCCAAGCTTCCTCTCCCAAAAGAACTAAAGGAAAGAGATTGCTAACAAAGGAGAATGAAAATACCACAATAGGAAGAAATCTGTGAGCTTCCTGAGAAACATGACCATGTTCTTGACAAAGAATCCTACCACAGTCCTAACAGAGAAGGGAATTACGTCCTAGTTTTGAGTCTCCATGAGAAACACCAGCTAGCAGCTCTGGTGGTCCTCACCTCATCGTCCCTGGAGATTTGATATGACAGACTCACTTTGTATATGAAGATTGCATTACCCACTCATTCCTTCGTGACTTAAATGAGGACACTGAGGTCCAGTGAATAATGCTGGGCTCTCTTCATTCTTCAGATGGACAGGGAGAACGTGATTGGCTCTGTATGAGGGGAAACTGTGATGATAGCGTGATTTATGACCAGCAGAGCTGATGTGGTTATTATTCATTGTTATGTTATAAACACACAGAGAAATACACATATGCCACATCACGAGCCAGTGTCATCTGAGCTATTTGGTGATATTGTGATCCAGGACTCAAGAAAACATTTCATTGAGGAGATTGATGGAATGCAGTGATCAAAGAGGCAATGAAATTTCTGCCTAACAGATGACCTGTTAGCTACAGAGACGATCTCCACTCAACTCTGCACCTTTTGTGTTCTGCCACAGCAGTGCCATCTTTCCTTACCACTGGGATTTATGGCTCTTCTGGGCTTCCTTCCTGTACATATTTCATAACTCAGGAAGCATGCTGAGATACAAATAGAGATTTCTTGGTCAGGAAGCCAAGCCAAGTGTGTTTGCTTCCTGCTGCATGGCCACAGGGTCTTTTTTTTTTTTTTTTTAATAGAACTTTCTCTGCTCTCCTGATCTTTCCAGATCCATGGCAATCTGGGTCCTGTTTTCTCTTCCCCAGATGCACTTTCTTCAGTTGTTGCCTTTTTTCAATCAATTTCCAGATGTTGTTGCATATTCTTTTTATTTTCAGCACAGTTTGTCCTTTCCTGAACTTCTGCATAGTTCCCTTCTATACCACCTTCGCTCCCCTCCAGATGAATTCCAGAAGCCTGCTGCAATTACACCAAATTTACTTGGCTCTTCCATGCACCAGCTGAGGGTGCCCCAGCCCTGAAGGTGAAAGGGATGATGGGTCTGCAGGAGAAGCCCCTTCTGAGTGAGTTCCCAGCTGATAGCCAGCTGCGGTTGAGGTCCGGGCCCACAATTGTGTAAAGGTCTCTATAGAGAGGAAGAAAGTTCACTGGGGCCCTGCTGTCCAAACTGCGGTTTGTTTTAGAACTTCTTTCTTTTTTTAATACTCTCTTTGTGCAAATATCAAACCAGTAAGCCAGAAATGTTTTTTAAATTATCGTTGAACAATATAAAAATTGTAACGAGGTCTTGCCTTTCTGTAATTGTTCTTGCATTTGGCACGATTTGTAAATGACAGCTTCCACATAAATTAATTTTTTAGACAATTGAAACATGCCTTTAAGTCCCAAATCATTGCAAATCTTAACCATTTTTACATAAATCTTTCTAGACTGCATTACATTTTAGAGTGTGCTGATCATAATCTAATGTTTCCCTAATGATTCAAGGTCAAGGTTATGAATATCAGCAGCCATGCCCCAAGGTTTAGGAGCTGTTAGTCTACTTTCCCTTACACCAGGGTTTCTCAAATTGGTGGTGTTGACATTGGACCGGATAATCCTTTGTTGTGGGAATATGGTCCATGCATTGTAGGATGTTTAGTAGCATCTCTGGCCTCTACCCTCTAGATGCCAGTAGCACACCCTTACCCCCAGTGGTGAAAACCAATAATGTCTTAAGGACAAAAAATACACCATTATCAAATATTTTCAACATTGTTCTGGAGGCTCTAGTCAAGTGCAATAGGAAAGGAAAGGAAGGAAAAGGTATGAGGATTGGAAAAGAAGAAAAATGCTCTGCTTTTATTTACAGAAAACATGACTATATACATGGAATAATCAAAAACAATCTGCAGGGCTTCCCTGGTGGCGCAGTGGTTGAGAGTCTGCCTGCCGATGCAGGGGACACAGGTTCGTGCCCCAGTCCAGGAAGATCCCACATGTCACGGAGCAGCTAGGCTCGTGAGCCATGGCCGCTGAGCCTGCATGCCCGGAGCCTGTGCTCCGCAACGGGAGAGGCCACAACAGTGAGAGGCCCATGTACCGCAAAAAAAAAAAAACAATCTGCAAACTATGAGAATAAGTGAATTTAAAGTGTCACTAAAAACAAAATCGATACACAAAAATTAATTGTATTTTTAGGACGTAACAAACAACCAGTAAGTGAAATTTTTGAAAATACTATATACAATTTTATTCAAAAATCAAATAACTAGAAATGAATCTATCAAAAGATGTGTATGACCATTACACTGAAAACTACAAAATATTAAAGAGAAATTAAAGACCTAAATAAATTGAGAGACACAACATGTCAATAGATTGGAAGAATTCAAGATCATTAAGATATTAATTCTCCCCAAATTTATCTATAGATTCAATGAAATCCAAAACCAAATTCCATCAGGGATCTTTTTTTGTTTTTGAAATTGACAAATGAATCTAAAATTTATATGGAAATTTAAAGAACTTAGTAAAACAATCTTGAAGTAGAGCAAATTTGGAGGAATAATACTACCAGACTGTAAGACCTAGTATAAAGCTACAGTAATTAAGACAGTGTAACATTGGACAATGGAACAAAAAACCAGAATCACATTTAAACCCACCCACATACAATCAAATGATTTACCCAAAAAATGCCACTGAAATTCTGTAGGGAAAAGATGAAAATTTTAGTAAATAATGCTGGAGTAATTAGATATCCATATTAAAAAAAAAAGTAAAGCTTGATGCCTACTTCATTCCATACACCAAAATTAATTTGGTTTTCTTCATGGACAAAAATATAAAAAGTAAAAGCATTAAAAAAAACTTTTGAAGAAAATATAGAATATCGTCATGACCTTGGAGTAAGCAAAGATTTCTTAAGCAGGATGCAAAAGGCACTAACTATAAAGGAAAAAAAATTGTTAAATTAGATTTAATTAATCTTAAGCATTTATATTCATCAGAAGACATCAGTAAGAGATGAAAAGACAGATCATAGAGTGGAAGAAGATACCTACAATACAAAAATCCAACAAGGGACTTTTATGCAGAATGTGCTTTTAAAAAGCAATTTAAAATAGAGCAAAAAAAAAAAAAAAAAGACCAGATATGTTATAAAAGAAGACACACAAATGGCCAATGAATATATGAAAAGGTGCCCCAATTCATTACTCATCAGCACAAGCAAATTTAAACCACAAAGAGAGACATCACACATCCAGCAAAATGGCAAAATTGAAAAGACGGATAAACCAAGAGTTAACAAGAATGTGGAACAACTGCATTGTTGGTGAAGTATAAATTGGTAAAACCTCCTTGGAAAACTGGCAGTATCTCCTAAAGCAAAATATCTACCCAATGCATGACCCAGCAATTACACTTCCAAGTGTGTACCCAAAAGAAATAAATATATATGTTATTAAAAAGATATGAACAACACTGCTCATAGCAGCTTGATTCATAATAGGTAAAAACTAGAAATAACATAAATGTCCATCAACAAGATAGTGAATAAGTTACATAGCATAGTCATATAATAGAATACTACACAGCAATAAAAAAAAAACTACTGCAGTGATATGCTCAAAAACATTTAACAACTGGCTCCCCAAGGAGAAGAAAAGTCCTGACTGGTAGTTTATTCTAATTTTTGTGGTATAAATACTCCCAACATGGCCAATTTCAAGTTATCAACATGAAGTCACAGAATTCAGAAGGAAAGGCACACACACAATTGCAAGTTGGTATGAGTCAGCTTCAGCCCTCTGCTGCTTTACTGGTACATGTAACAACATTGATGAATCCCTCAGAGGCTATGTTGAGTGAAATAAGCCAGAAACAAAAGACTGCATAATAATTATCTTTCTATTAATCAAAAGAACAAGCAAATTATTTGATGATGATAGAAATCAGAAGAGATCACTATTGGAAATTGGCATTGGCATGGAAGGAAAACTTCTTTCTGGGATGCTAGATATATTCTACACCTTGATTTATCTAATGATTAGATAGATGTATAGACATATCTAGGGATGTAAGGAGGTAGGTAAGTAGACGGGTAGATAGATGTAAAAATTCATCAAGCTGTAAACTTAAAATTAGTGTTTTACACACTTTAAATATGTTATACATCCATTTAAAATGCTTTAAAAACAGGATACTGCTGGGTAAACATGGAAAATTGAGCACACACATCTCTTTTTGGTTCATTCTGAAACCTAATTAAAGGAATAGCTTTTAAGGCAACAATCTACAAGCATGGGGAGAATATGAAAAGACACTATAAAATATCTGAAGCTAGAAAGCCACTGGACAAGAGTTAAATAACTGTACCGAGAAGAATAAATCCTAAGCCACCAGTAGAGAAAGCCAATACTAACCTAGTGTACACCACGGAATCTCCAAGAAGTTCATGAATTAGTGCAGAAGCTACTATTGAAAATGGAAACAGGTGAATGGTGCCAAACTAAGGAAGGTTTGTTGACAGATTCCCAGGAGGAAAAACAGGTCAAATATAAAAATTCAGGAATCAGAATGTCCTCCATGTTTTTATAAGCAACACTGGAATCTAGAGGACAATTGAGAAATGTTTTTTAAAATTATTAAGAAAAGGATTTATAACTAGGCATATATATGCAAAGAAACTAACAATAAAGTGTGATGTAGAAGAAAAGAATATTTTAGACATGCAAGATCTCATAAATCTATCTCCCACAGATCCTTTCTCAGGAAGTTATTAGAGGCTATATTCCACCAAACTGAAGAGGTACACAAAGAAAGAGTAAAACATAGGATTCTGAAGACAGGAAATTCAGAGCCAAAAGGAATTCTGAACTGATGGTGCTGGTGATCCTAGAATGACCTCTCTTCAGTAACAGAGGACAACCTGTCCATATTAGAACTCCTAAAAGGATTGAAATTCCTTCAAAAATGTGAAATTGTACCATAAGTACCTGTTATATCTAACATCAGGAGATGCTCAGTTGGCAGTGTTTGGAGCTGGAAATATACCTAGAAAACTAAGCAAATGATCTCCCATCCCAAAGAAAATTAACTCCCAGAAAACATAAAACACAAGTAGTTGTCTGTCATAGGCTATTTCATAGCCTTTGTAAATTCATAAAGACAAAAGCAATAAAGACTGCTCTCAACAAAATAAATATACAACTATTCTGAGAAGGTATGCTGAGGATAGAAAGTATGCATGTATGTTTGACACAGGGAAAAGATAGTCAAAGCTTCATTCTCCCTTAAGAAAGATGAATAGTAATGCCTACAACTGGGGATCAAGAGGTAGCAGTACAGCATGTTATTTAGACACATACAAATTAAACAACAAAAAAAAATAGCTAAAAGAAATTAGTTCCCTTTGGGTAGGAGGAATGTAAACCAGAAGGCAGGATCTGTTGTTGTTTTTCTTTAACCATCTTTGTAGAACTATTTGATTCTTTAAACTACATAAATGTAAAATTTTGAAGGAAATGTTTTTTAAAAATGGTAAAAAGATTTGAAAAAGTAATGTGCAGATACAGAATATGAGGCAGACATAAAAAAATTGGAAATCTTAGAAATTAAATATAAATTATTTAAATAAAAAACTCTATAAGTGCCCCCACATATACAGACAACTAATTTTCAACAAAGGTACAAAGGCTATTGACTGGAGAAAAGATAGTCTTCTTGACAACAGATGCAAAAAAAAAAAGAACTTTGATCTATACCTGTACCACATGCAAAAATTAAGTCAAAATGGATCATAGCCCCAAAGATAAAAACTTAAAACTATAAAACTTCTTGAAGAAATCATAGGAGAAATTCCATGCTCTTGGGTTAGGTAAAGTGTTTTTTTAATATGTGACACCAAAAACATGATCCATAAATAAATAAATTGATAAGTTGGATTTCATCACAATTTAAAAGTTCTGCTCTTTGGAAAACACTCTTAGCAGAATGAAAAAATAAGCCAGAGACTGGGATAAAGTATTTACAAAATATATAACTAAGAATAGACTTGAATACAGAATAAATAAGGCACTCTCAAAACTGAATAATAGAAAAACAAACACAACAAAAACAACAGCAAAAATGAACAAAATGTTTGAATAGACACTTAATCAAAGAAGATATGCAGATGGCAAATAAACACCTTCAGAGGTGCTCGACATCATTAGTCATTTGGAAAATGTAAATTAAAACTACAATAATATACCACTATGCATCTATTATAAAGGCTAAAATTTATTATTATTATTTTTTAAAATTTATTTATTTATTTATGGCTGTGTTGGGTCTTTGTTTTTGTGTGAGGGCTTTCTCTAGTTGTGGCAAGCGGGGGCCACTCTTCATCGCGGTGCGCAGGCCTCTCACTATCGCGGCCTCTCTTGTTCTCTGCGGAGCACAGGCTCTAGACACGCAGGCTCAGTAATTGTGGCTCACGGGCCCAGTTGCTCCGCGGCATGTGGGATCTTCCCAGACCAGGGTTCGAACCTGTGTCCCCTGCATTGGCAGGCAGACTCTCAACCACTGCGCCACCAGGGAAGGGCTAAAATTTAAAAGGCTGATCATGCCAAATGTTGGTGAAGATGTGGAAAAAGGGGAAATCTCATAAACTGCTAGAGGGAATCTGAAATAGTACAACCACTTTCAAAACAGTTTGGCAGTTTTCTTAAATAATTAAACACACAACTATCTATCACTCAATCACCATATTCCACTCCTATCTATTGACTCAACAGAAATGTAAGCATATGCCCATACAAAAATTTGTACAGGAATGTCCATAGCAACTTTATTTTTAATAACCAAAAATGGGAAACAACCCCAAATGTCCATCTACAGGTGAATATATAACTGTGATGTATCAATACAATGAAATGTTCTTTAGTTATGAAAAGGAATGAACTATTGATACACACTACAACATGGATGAACTTAAGAATAATTATGCTGAGAGAAAGAAACTAGACAAAAGAAAAAAAGAGTATACATCATAATGCATTATTTCATTTATATAAATTTCTATAAAATTAACACTAATTTTAGTTTGGTCAGTTAATTATTTATTAATCTGGTCAATCTACAACAAAGGAGGCAAGGATATACAATGGAGAAAAGACAGTCTCTTCAAAAAATGATACTGGGAAAACTAGACAGCTACATGTAAAAGAACAAAATTAGAACATTCTCTAACACTGTATACAAAAATAAACTCAAAATGGATTAAAGACCTAAATGTAAGACTATACTATAAAATTCCTAAAGGAAAACATAGGCAGAACACTCTTTGACATAAATTGCAGCAAGAATTTTTGGATCCATTTCCTAAAGTAAAGGAAATAAAAGCAAAAATAAGCAAATGGGACTTAACTAAACTTAAAGGCTTTTGCACAGCAAAGGAAACCACTGACAGAATGAAAACAACCTACTTAATGCAAGAAAATATTTGCAAATGATATGACTGATAAGGGATTAATATTCAACATATATAAACAACTCACACAAATCACCATCAAAAAAACAAACAACTCGATTTAAAAATGGGCAGAGCTGAATAGACATTTTTCCAAAGAGGAAATGCAGATGGCCAACAGACACATGAAAAGATGAGCAACATTGTTAATCACTAGGGAAATGCAAATCAAAATCATAATGAAATATCACCTCACACCTGTCAGAATAGCTATCATCAAAAAGAACACAAATAACAAATGTTGGGAGAAAAAGGAACTCTCCTCACTGTTGATGGGAATGTGAACTGGTGCAGCCACTGTGGAAAAAGGTATGGAGGTGTCTCGAAAAACTAAAAATAGAACTACCATATGACTCAGCAATTCCACTTCTGGGTATGTATCTGGAAAAACCAAAAACACTAATTTGAAAAAGATACATGCACCCCAATGTTCATAGCAGCATTATTTACAATTGCCAAGATATGGAATCAACGTAAGTGTCCACCAACAGATGAATGGATAAACAACATGTGGTATATATATATACGAATACTACTCAGCCATAAAAAAATAAAAAATTTTGCCATTAGCAGCAATATGGGTGGACTTGGAGGGCATTATGTTAAGTGAAATAAGTCAGATAGAGAGAGACAAATACTGTATGATATCACTTATATGTGGAATCTAAAAAAATACAACAAACTAGTGAATATAACAAAAAAGAAGCAGACTCAGATATAGAGAACAAACTAGTGGCTACCAGTGGGGTGGGGGGGAAGGGCAATATGGGGTGGGGGAGGGGGAGGTGCAAACTGCTGGGTGTAAGATAGGCTCAAGGATGTATTGTAGAACATGGGGAATAGAACCAATATTTTGTAATAACTTTAAATGAAGTGTAACCTTTAAAAAATAAAAAGTAAATTTTTAAAACCTAAAGCAAGGTCACAGGAGGTGGTTGCAAGGTCACAGGAGGTGAAGGAAGGCGATAGGGAAGGATTCTGACATGGCACAAGGAAGTTTTGGAATTCAAAAATAATGGATGTGTTCATTATTTTGATTGTGGTGATGGTTTCATAGGTGTATACATATGCAAAAATATTAAATTACCCATTTTAAATATGTGCAATTTACTATATGTCAATTATACCTCAACAAAGCTATTTTTAAAAGTGCCAAGGTCATGGAAGATAACAAAAGACTGAAGAACTATCACCGTTTGGAAGAGAATAAGGAGACATGACAACTAAGTGCAATGTGACATACTGAGCTGGATCCTGAAACACAACACAAAAAAGGACACCAGTGGAAAAGTAAAGTCTAAATTTAATTAATACTGTTGTACCAATGTTAATGTCCTAGTTTTGATAATTGTACAATGATTATGTAAGATGTTAACATTAAGGGAAACTGGGTGAAAATGTATGGGAACTCTATTTTTACAATACTTCTTTAAGCCTAAAATCATTTCAAAATAAGAATTTTTTTTAAAAATCTATAGATAATTCTCAATAGGACAAGGTTAAAGAACTATTGAAATGGAAAATGTGGCTGAAGAGTTCTAGCACACAGCAAGAAAATAAAATAAAAGGTTTTTTTAATGAAAAATATTTGAATGACAAGAATAGATTTAAAAGTACCAACATTTGTTTAGTAGTACTTTCAAAAGGAGAGACTAGAGATTGTAGGACAGGCAACAAATAAAGTAATAATGGCAAAAAATTTTCTCAGAACTTAACATCATGAGTCCTCAAATAGAAAAAAACAACAGATTGCCAAGCAGAAACAAGTGTTTTAAAATCTATACTTTGAGTACTGGCACTGAAATTCTAGAATATCAAGGATAAATAGAAAATCCTAAAAGCTACCAGAAACACAGATAATCTAAAATGGAAGGAAAATCAGATTTATACCCAACATCTCAAAAGTAACATAGGAGACTATTTTTTTTAATGGAGTGGTATCTTTAAATATCTGAAGAGAGATAACTTTGAACATAAAATTCTATATCCAGAAAAACTATCATTCAACAGTAAGAAAAAAATAAAAATATGATCACATATAAAAAGATCCTAATGTATACCAGCTGTAATGTAACACAAGTACATGTCAATGATTTTCCCTGGAGTCATTAAGTGCACAGCCTGGTCAGTGTATGTGGTAACCCTGATCCAAGATCCTTGTTGAAAGAACTCTAAATTCAAGGGTAACCACTAGAAGACCAATATAATAAAATTATGGAACAAAGAAAACTTAATTGCTTCAAAAGAAGGAAAGAACAATACAATTTTTAAATGTGGTTAATAGAAAACAAAAATATCATGGAAGGGTTAAGAGAATTACCCTCCCACTGAATATAACAAGAAAACTGGACAAAATATATGAAACAACTCTTTTCAGACATTGGGAAACAGGCACCATTTGCCTATGATCCTTGGGAAGAGGGAAGCAAATAAGATAAGCCATATGATTTTCTTGGCTTTCTGCCACGTGGCAGTTTCTAGGCAGCTCAAGGAGGGAACTATACACACCCCAGTATCTTCAGTATATTAACAGAGTTAAGAGGACAGAGATTATAGTTCAGGGAGGTCAAGGTGACTAGAACTTACAGAGCAGAGTACCAGAGACAAGGAAACTGTAGAGACAGTTCTAAAGATCTGCAAATAGTCCTCTGGAGCAGCAGTCCCCAACCTTTTTGGCACCAGGGACCAGGTATCATGGAAGACAAGTTTTCTACAGACTGGTGGGGAGGGGGAATTGTTCAGGTGGTAATGCAAGCGATGGGGAGTAGCAGATGCACCTTTGCTGGCTCACCCGCCACTCACCTCCTGCCGTGCGGCCTGGATCCTAACAGGCCCAGGGGTGAGGAACCCCTGCTCTGGAGCATTTGGCAGAATACCAATCTCCACGTCCAAGGGAAAAAACTCTTGAGGCTGCAAGTAGAAAATCAGTGGGCTGAAGCATTCCCGGAATGGGGCTAGTTCAACAGTCAGAGCAGAGAAACTTCGTGATATGAAGAGCATTTAGTAGGGACCTCAGAAAGATCAGACTTTATACTGGGGCTAAACTAGCACTAGAGTAAAGATTCTTCTAAACCGACCTTAGCAAATCTAAAAGAACCAAAAAGAGCAAACAGTACTGCCTAACTTCACTGCTTGCTGGAACAAAGTACAATGCTTGTTAAAGGAAGACAGCAAAATCAGGAGTTCAACAATGTAAATTTTAGTGTGTGGAATCCAATAAGAAAATAGTCAGGCCCACAAAGAAGCATGAAAATGTCATTACATAGTCAGGAGAAAAATCCATAGATTAAAAATAGAAAAAGAACTGATGAATATGACACAATTATCAGACACTGAGTTATCTATTTTATTTTATTTAATTAATTAATTAATTAATTTAATTTTTTTGGCTGTGCTGTGCAGCTTGTGGGACCTTAGTTCCCAAACCAGGGATTGAAGAACCCATGTCCCCTGCAGTGGAACTGCAGAGTCCTAACCACTGGACTGCCAGGGAATTCCCAGACGTTGACTTTAAAACACCAATTATTAATATTACAAACATACTCAAAGATTTAAAGGAAAAATAAATATAATGAGAAGAATGAAAGATATAAAAATAACCCAAATGGAACCGTTGGAGATGGAAAATAAAACACAAAGGCAAAAAGATTAGTGAACAAAAAAAGAGAAACTACCCAAAATAATGCACAAAAAGAAAAAAAATTTTAATGAACAGAGCCTCAGTGACTAGTAGGACAATATCAAGCAGACCAATACACACATAACTATAGTCTTAGTAGGAGGGGCTGTGAAGCAATGCAAAGGCAGAGAAAATATTTGAAGAGCTATTAGATGAATATTTTTCAAATTTGATAAAAATTATAAACACAAAAATCCAAGAAGCTCAACAAACATCAAACAAAATAAACATGAAGACAACCACACCAAACAACATCATGTTAGTATTATTGAAAAACAGTGATAAAGAGAAAATCTGAAATGAAACAAGATAAAAGGACATATTACATACAAAGTTACAAAGATAAGAATTTTAACAAACTTCTTGCCGAAACTTCAAAGTTAGACAACAGTGAAGTGACATATTTAAAGTATATATGTAAAAAACAAAAATGTCAATCTAGAATTCTATACCTAGCAAAAATACATTTCAAAAATGAAGGCAAAATAGACTTTTCAGACAAATAGGAGCTTAGAAAATACATCACCAGCACACCTGCACTGGAAGGAAATCTGTTCCTCAAACGGGAAGAAAATGATACCTAATAAAAATCTGTAACTAAACAAAGGAGTAATCAGCATCAGAAATTGTAAATGTGGGGGTAAAAATGAAAGATAATTTTCTTGATTTTTTCATTTCTTTCAAAGATCATTGACTGCTTACGTACAGTAACAATGATACAGGAACTATTATCTCCATTTTATAGATGAGGAAACTGAAGCACACAGTGGTTATTTTCCTAAGGTCATACAAGGTGGTAGAGCTTGCATTTGAATGCAGACCATCTGCACATTTGGCCTCTACATTAAACAGTAAATAAAATATCGAATATATATATATATATATGTATACAATGAAATATTATAGACTAACTACATGAAATAAACATGATCTTCATGTATTAATATGGATGAATATCAAATTCATATTGTTGAGTAAAATTAGCAAGTTATAGAAGTCATCATACAGTATGATACAATTTATGATAAAAACACATGCAAACTCACAAAAACAATATTGTGAATTTCACAAGGGCATACACATTTATAAAAAATGTTTTTAAAAATCTGAAAAAGATCCATTCCAAATTGAAAGTGCTGACCAAAGGGGATCTTAGTTTTATCTATAATGTCTTAAATTTTTAAAAAGGAGAATGTACTCATGTAATACTTATGTAATCAAAATATTTTTAAAATGTAAGTAGGGCACACACATAGAAGGAAAATGTTATATATCAATAGAGAGAACAGAACAGAAGAAAAAGATTAGTATCCATAACAAAGTATTAGCTTGGTAATAGCCGCACAAAGGGGATGGTCTATTGTAAGTACACATAATCATGTGCAGATAATGAAAATATTTTGTATGTGTCCCTTAGGAGGAGCATCATAGAAGAGACTACCATTCTTACAAATAAACTTGAAACGTAGAACAGATAACAGTAACTAGCATTTATATATCATTCTACAGATTAGTATGAGTTTGTGAATATATGTAAAACTCCCTGAGGCTGGAGATACAGGTCATTAGCAAGTCTACTTTTTATTGATAACAGAATGTGTTAGAGGATAATATTTTTCTATATTAACATACACTGTTTTTCTCCCTCAGAATTCTCTTTTACCCTATAACCCTCTGCCATTCAGGCAATAAGACTTTACCATAAGACATTAAGAAAACATTGCATACCATTTGCATTAAGAAAACAAACAGGGCTTCCCTGGTGGCACAGTGGTTGAGAGTCCGCCTGCCGATGCTGGGCACACGGGTTCGTGCCCCGGTCCGAGGAGATCCCACATGCCGCGGAGCAGCTGGGCCCGTGAGCCATGGCCGTTGAGCCTGCGCGTCTGTAGCCTGTGCTCCGCAACGGAAGAGGCCACAACAGTGGGAGGCCCGCGCACTGCAAAAAAAAAAAAAAAGAAAAGAAAACAAACAAAAATGTCAAGTTTCTAGAATTCTAAGTGAAAGCTTTTAAGAACTAAAGGCCTAAATTTTACATCATGAACAACAGATTCAGAAGAATGCATAATCAGTCAGAATTCATTTTTTTGCCCCAAGAAAGATAAAAGGTTTGAGGGATGAGGTAGAAAAGAGTTGAAGTGACAGACATTAGACTTCGGTTGTTTCTCTGATAGAGAGGCCTATTCCTCACCCTCCACCTCTACCAACCCTGGGCTGAGTCTTGGGGGAGGAAGAGAAAATAACAGAAGCCTCAGATAGGTTAGGGGGTGAAATATCAGAGGAAACTGTGCCTCAGTCCTTGTGTGGAGCCCAGAGAAGCAACATGTCTTTCAGAGTTGCCTCAACATAGCACAGAGTAACTAAGGCTGGCAAAGCAGGGGAAAATCACAGTAGTTGCTGAGAGACAGGAGAGCTGGACGCCAGAGATAATTGGGTCAATATGAGAAAAACATGACCATGATTACAATGCACTGATGATCAAAGAGCAGATGGGAACAAGGATGTATCAAAGAATCTTACTAAGATGCCACTCTCTTGACTGTAATTTATATAATATATCATTTAGCTCTTGCTGGAAAAATGCTGCATAACAAACTATCCCAAAACTCAGTGGTTTAAAATAATAACCATTGAGTTAGCTTATGTGTTTGCAGGTCAGCTGGGAGTTTGCTGATCTAGGCTGGTGCGACTAGGGGTAAATTCTGCTTAATATGTCTCTCACACTTTTCCTGGGGCTGGTGGGCTAGTTCAGGCTTTTCCTTCTCATGGTGACAGTGAAGACTCAAGAGTGAGTAAACACAACTCTACATACAAGTTTCAAGCCTTTGATCACATCACGCTTGCTAATATCCCACTGACTAAAGTGAGTCCCACAGTCAAGGGTAACACAAAGTTACATGACAAGGGAAAGGTGAAGAATGAGGGCCACCAAATTCTGTCTCTATCACGTTCAATCTTAGATGAAACCCCTGGAAGAGGGGAAAGAAAAACAATGATTTGACTGCAAGAAGATAAAAATTAGTAATTAAAAATAATATCACATTGCTTGCACATCTAGGATTTTGAATTGAAATTCGTACCTGTGATAGTTAGAAATATTACAATTGGGAGATATACAAAATGCAAAGGAAATCCATCAACTCATTCTGACATCAGAATCACATCACTCATAAGGTGTATGTGATCTGTGCTATAAAAGATGAGGTTAAGTGAAAGCCCAAATTTACAAAAATTAGTTTTTGAAATGGCAGAGATTTCTGTAGCTGCATTGACTGAGTAGAGGGGAACGATTCTCTTCAAGAGACCAGAAACTTGTAAACAATAGGAGTCCACAGCAGTTTTTGTTATCTTTCTGTTTTTTCATTGCTCAGAAGGAAACGATGAGAGGAACACTGCTTGCATGAGATACTTACTGTAGGTCAGGAACTGTGCAAAAGGAAGGCTATGTGTGGAGGTCTGGAATAGATAATTTGTTCCCAAATAAAAAGCAGAGAGAAGACATAGTGGAAGCAAAGAGAAACCAGTAAAGCTGGAAAAAGAGAAAAGTCACAGGGGGACACAGTTAACCCTAATTTCTGTGGCTTTTCTGATGAAGATGTGGTGCTAATAGTTTCAGAGTTAATCAGAGAGCCATGTATCTTAAACCTCAGCTCTAAGCCAGATGAAAACAGACATCCCACTTAAGTGGTGTTTTAGTGGCACAAAGGCTGAAAGGAAAAAAAAAAAAAAGATTTGCATAGTAATGACTCTATCTTTGCCCTAAAGCTCCACAGTACTTTCAGAGCCCCTAACAACCACCAAATCAGGAATTCAAACCACACCCTGGGAAGGCTGGGCTTCCTTTTGTTAAAAAGAAAAACCGAGGATCTCTGAGGTCAGTTACCCAGGCAGTGAAAATCAAAAGTCCTGCCTCCCTTCTAACCACTGGAATATTTGCCATGTGGACCCACACTCACCTATGACACTGCCGCAAGTACCGTGACTAAGATCCATGTCTTTTTCTGGGTACTATTTCTACAGAAAGCTTCTGATGTCTCTTCCCTGACATTTTACAAAATAGAGAAAAAGGAGAGGAAAAGTATGCCCTAGAAAAAGCCAAGTGTGAAGAAAAATTGGACTGTTGGCATCCCATTTAGAAGGTTCTACTTATATCCTCAACCCACGTAAGGTTTATTGTTGAACCAACACCATAAAGAGAAGACAGCTTCAGCTTCTATAAACGACGACACCATAAGCAAAAGCATTGATTTAATGGATAAATATAATAGCTATAATTATTAAACTCCTACTATGGGCCAAGCACCGTACTAAGATCTTTACATGTAAAACTCATAAGGTCCTGACAATTATTTTATAAAGTTGATACTTTTATTATCGCCATTTTACACATGGGAAAGCTGAGGAACAAACTGGTTATATAAATTCCCCAAGGTCAACATGATAAGAAAGCAGAAAGCCAAGATTCAATCTTAGTAGTCTGATTCCAGGGCCCATAAGCTTAAGCACTATGTATACTGACTCTTAGAGAAGAAATTAGAAATAACACCCCTCTTACAATAAATTTTCCCATATATATAGAATTGATAAACAACAAGGTCTTACTGTATAGCACAGGGAAGTATATTTAATATCCTGTGATAAACCATAATGGAAAAGAATGTGAAAAAGAATGTATATGTATATACATATATATGTATAACTGAATCACTTTGCTGTACAGCAGAAATTAACACAACATTGTAAATCAACTGTACTTCAATAAAATAAATTAAAAATAAACTTTTCCAGAGAATAAAGAACACTTTTCAACTCATCAGAATAACCTTTACTCAAAACCTGACAAAGATATAACAAAAAAAGAATTAGAAGCCAATCTCTCTTGGGAAGATAGAAGCAAAACACAGTATAAAATATTAGCAAATTGACTTCAGAGAATTCTTACAAATAGATAAGAAAAAGGCCATCTGATAGAAAAATGAGATTTCACAAAAGATATCCAAATGGTAAATAAACATATTTTTAAGTGTTCAATGTCATTAGTCATCAGGGAAAGGCAAATTAAAGCCAAAACATATCCACCTGAATTACTAAGATTAAAAAGACTGACAATATCAGGAGTTGGTGAGGATGCAAAATAAGAACTCTCATGCACCACTGATGGGGACACAAATTAGTACAATCACTCTGAAGAAGAGTCTAGAAGCATCTGCCAAAAGTGAATGTACACATACTCTGTGGCCCAGAAATTCCACTCTTAGGTTTATACTCAATAGAAATTCCTATATGCACAGCAAAAAGACGCAAATAAAAATATCATAATACCTTTTTCATGAGTCAAAAACTGGAAACAAACTACATATCTATTGACAGGGGAATGGATAAATAAACTGTGTTATATTTATGCCAAGGAGTGCTAAGCAGCAGTGAAAATGAACAACTGCTGTTCACAATAGCTTGAAGGAATCTCACAAATTATAATGTTGACCAAAAGAAGCCAGACACAAAAGTGCACCTGTGATTCCATTCAGGTATTGTTTTAAAATAGGCAAAACAAACAAAAAAACAAAAACAAAAAAAAACAAAAACAAAAAAATAGGCAAAACAGGGACTTCCCTGGTGGTGCAGTGGTTAAGAATCCGCCTGCCAAAGCAGGGGACACGGGCTCGAGTCCTGGTCTGGGAAGATCCCACATGCTGCAGAGCAACTAAGTCCGCGCACCACAACTACTGAGCCCGCGCGCCTAGAGCCTGTGCTCCGCAACAAGAGAAGCTACCGCAATAAGCCTGTGCACCGCAACGAAGAGTAGCCCCTGCTCGCCACAACTAGAGAAAGCCAGCACACAGCAACAAAGACCCAATGCAGCCAAAAATAAAATAAATAAATAAATTTATTTTTGAAAAATAGGCAAAACAAATCTATGGTGTTAGAAGTCAGAACAGTGCTTATCTCTGCCAAGAGGTTGTAGTGATTCAGTAAGAGAAGAAGGAGGGGTGCTAGGGATGCTGCATTTCTTGACCTGGTCATTGGGTACGTGAGAGTGTTCATTCGCTGTTTCAAGTGTAGTTTGAGAAGTAGCATCTTGGTGAGAAAGATGGGATAATCAAATTCATGCTATACATTCAGCGTAAGTGGTTCAACCAGATGAGAGAGACATTATGCAGATTCAACTTCAAAATCCACTAAACATTCATTGCTTCATTTATTGCTAAGTCCTGAGAGTAAAAAGATGAAACGAGAAACTTCCTATCAGCAAATTGTTCACAATCTAACTGAAAGAGAGGTATAAAAATAATCTATTTCAAAACAACTTATGCTATCATGGAATTGTACAAATTGTTTTGAGAGTTTCGAGAAGCCAGGGAAGATGCCCAGAAGGTGGCAACACTGAAAACTTATAAGGGCTTTGCAGGTAAAAATGCTGGATTGGGGGTGGGGGTAGTAGAAGGAGAGCGGTCAGGGAGAGGTATTTGGCTCGAATTGACAGCATTTGCAAAAGAGAATACAGAGAGACAAATACAGTTCAAATATGTGAAATCACTGGAACATTAGATCGTGAGGCATGGCTGGAGTTTAAAATGCCAGACAGAGAAAAGTGGGAGGTGAGCCTGAGCAGGTAAGTCTTTTATTCCTTCTTGGATGTTTATCCTGCAGGACATGGGACATACTGAAGAATTTTTATTTAATCCAATGTGAAGGGTAGGTGGGAGGAAGATATGACCAGAGACTGGAAGATTAGAAAGGAGGTTTTGCAAACATTCAGACATATGTGTCAGGTTTTACCACAGTAATAAACAATCCAAAATCTCAGTGGTTTACAAAAACAAATATTCATTTCCTCCAAAACTTTGGTGTCTTATAACCACAAACATTTATTTTTTACTCATTGGGTCTGTGGGTCAACTGTGGGTTGATTTGAACTCAGCTGGGCTTGGTTGCAGGCTCCGGGTGGATTCACATGTGCTCCATGGGTCTTTCACTTCAGGACCCAGGATGAAGGAGCAGCAGCTTCTCTACACCATGTCCTCCTATGGACGGATGGCAGGAGTACAGACTGGTGGGCAGAAGCATGCAACGTCTCCTGAAGCCTCTGCTCAGAGCTAGCACACTCTCCCTTCTGCCCACATTACACTAGCCAAAGTTGCACAGCCAAGCTCAGTGTCTATAGGGCACAGGATTTCTCCACCCATAGGGTGAGGAAGGGGAGAGTAAATATTCGCCAAACGTATTAACTCAATCTACCATACCAGGCTAAAGATTATGAACACCCAAACTAAGGTAAACAGAGTAATAACGGACAAGAGGGGATCAGGAAAGCTAGGACCATAGCCAGAGTCTGATGTCACTGCTAGTTGGGCTGGGTGGAGATGGACTGCCTCGTGGGGACACTAGCAAACTAAGCCAGAAGCTTTAACTCAGGGAAGGGCCAGATAGAGCTGGGTAGTCAATCGAGAACTATTCACTGATTTGAAAACATTTGGCCAAGATTAGAAACTCAAGGACACATCTCTCAAAGGGAATTAATGAAAGGGAAGAATTGAAATGAGGGGGAGGGTACACGGTCAGTGACAGTATGGAGCTGAGCTCAGGTCTGTGGCAGTGAGCTTCCTGGGAGCTCTCAAAAGACAGCCCCAGAACAGAGAGGAAGGATAGAACTGAAGCAGGAGGAAAGGGACAGGAGAGACTTTAGGATCCCTCCCGGTTTTCTAGTCTAAGAATATGGGTAGTTACTGGTGTCACCTGCTGGATTCCGGAACACAAAAGGAGAGAGGGTTTCAGAGAGAAGATGGTAAGTTCAATTTGGTTTGGTTTTTAGACTGGGGCCATCTAGGTGGACATGCCTAGTAGAGAACTGAATATCTGGCTCTTGAGGCACCTCCCTTTTACATTGTTTTCACATCCCCAAATGCCCCATCTCTCCTCTCTTACCTAGCCTAAGTCTTAAATTTTCATGATCATTTACATTTCCATGTTGTCTTTTTTCTCTGAGCTGCTTGCATTTAGAATCAGCGTGCCTCTGGGAGTTTGGGATTGACATGTACACACTGCTATGTTTAAAATAGATAACCAGGGAATTCTCTGGCGGTCCAGTGGTTAGAACTCTGGGCTCTCACTGCCGAGAGACCGGGTTCAGACCTTGGTTGGGAAACTAAGATTCCACAAGCTGCGAGGCGCGTCCAAAAAAAAAAAAAAAAAAAGCCAGAAGTTAGGGGCCGCCACCTCGTCGCTGCAGCAATATTCTATAAAGCTCCCAAATAAGGACTAGTTAACACTATCTGAACAATTCGAGATGTCCTCAGCTCCTCACAGCTCCCATTCACATGAGCAATTTCTCTAAACTGGAAACTATGCTTCATGACTATCTTTGCACTTAGAGACTTAATAGGTGTCCAACGAAGTACCTATAAATATTTACTTAAAAAATAATAATATAAAATAGATAACCAACAAGGACCTACCATATAGCACAGGGAACTCTGCTAAATATTCTGCAATAACCTAAATGGGAAAAGAATTTGAAAAAGAATAGATACATGCATATGCATAACTGAATCACTTTGCTATACACCTGAAACTAACACAACATTGTTAATCAACTCTGCTCCAATATAAAATAAAACATTTTTTTTAAAAAAAGAATCAGTGTGCCTCATTTAACACCGATCATTTGTGTTATACCCCCCGCAAATACACTGATCTTGCGCCATACACTAAACTGTAAACTGCATGAGAATAAGAACCTTACATGTCTTTAATGTCTCCTATGGAACTTAGCATAGTTATAGGCAAAAACCTAAATTTTAAAAAACTTAAATGATTTTTTAAAAAAGTAAAAATGCATTGGATGATTAACCACCTCAGTGAAGAACAATAATTAACAGCTATTGTCTTAACTCTTTTAAAAGGTATCTCTATTTATTTGGAGAGTGCCTCATTAATTTGCTTTCAAATAGCACTTTTTTTTTTTTTTTTTTTTTTTTTTGCGGTACGCGGGCCTCTCACTGCTGTGGCCTCTCCCGTTGCGGAGCAACAGGCGCCGGACGCGCAGGCGCAGCGGCCATGGCTCACGGGCGCAGCTTCGCCGCGGCATGCGGGATCCTCCCAGACCGGGGCACGAACCCGCGTCCCCTGCATCGGCAGGCGGACTCTCAACCACTGCGCCACCAGGGAAGCCCCAAAATAGCACATTTTTAAACTGTTTCAACATTTAAGATAATTCTTATTCTTTTTAACATCTTTATTGGAGTATAATTGTTTTACCATGTTATGTTAGTTTCTGCTGTATAACAAAGTGAATCAGTTATATGCATACATATATCCCCATATCCCCTCCTTCTTGCGTCTCCCTGCCACCCTCCCTATCCCACCCCACCAGGTGGTCACAAAGCACCGAGCTGATCTCCCTGTGCTATGTGGCTGCTTCCCACCAGCCATCCATTTTACATTTGGTAGTGTATATATGTCCATGACACTCTCTCACTTCGTCCCAGCTTATCCTTCCCCCTCCCCGTGTCCTCAAGTCCATTGTCTGCATCTTTATTCTTGTCTTGCCCCTAGGTTCACCAGAACCTTTTTTTTTTTTTTTTTAGATTTCATATATATGTGTTAGCATAATGGTATTTGTTTTTCTCTTTCTGACTTACTTCACTCTGTATCACAGACTCTAGGTCCATCCACCTCACTACAAATAACTCAATTTCATTTCTTTTTATGGCAGAGTAATATTCCATTGTATATATGTGCCACATCTTCTTTATCCATTTATCTGTCGATGGACATTTAGGTTGGTTCCATGTCCTAGCTATTGTAAATAGTGCTGCAATGAACATTGTGGTACCTGACTCTTTTTGAGATAATTCTTATTTTTTAAGCACTTATCTCCTGGGGTACATCACCATGACTATATATTTGTTCAATAAACATTGTTAAAACCTTAAGCTAGATGTCAAGTGGCAGTGGTTTAAAAATTATGCCATAATAATCAAGAGTGTAAGGAGTTCACAGTTTAGATGGTCAATTATTTCATGGTTTCTTTCCAAGAAGATACCAATCAAAAAAAAAAGAAGAATACATGTTACAAATGTAAAAAAAAACATCAGAAACCCTATTTTCCAATGACATGATTATGATTCTTTACATAAAGTCACTGTTCAGTTTATAAGATGACAAGCAAAAGGGCAGTGTGATAAGCTCAGACTAACATCATTTTTTGAATTGGAGGCAAGAATGGAAAACAGGTCTCTGACTTCCCGAGCAGGGCTCTAAGACCAACTAAGTAAAAACTCTGAACTAACTGCTGGATCCCAGTAGGGCAAGAATAAAAGATAGAGTTGGGGCAGCTAAAATTAAAGGGAATGTTTTTAAATCTTTTAGCTCCTTTTTTAAAGGTAGGCTGTGTAAAACTTCATTTTGTGAGGTATTCAATGGGGACCTGGAAAACTGCTCTTAGCATTTTAACATAAATTAAAAATCATTTAAGCAGACCTCTATTCAGCTCTTGCCAACTACACAGTTATTTTTCTGGTCAAGGAGGCTTTGCCGTTGTAAATGAAGGGGAAATGAAGGCATTAGAGCTTGGGTATATCAGTTAAAAAAAAAAAAAAAGTGAATGTGGATGCTGGATTAACTTTGCCTGTAGTCGCGATTCCATTTATCTGGGCAAGGAATTCGCCCCACCCTGACCCCACACACACTACTCTTGAAAACATTTTCTGAAAACTTAGGTGGCTGTGTAGAATCTGGAATTGCTGCAGGTGTTTCTTAAAAGCTCGTTAGCCCTCTGGAGAGCTATGAAAATAAAACAGCTCCGGACCTAATGAGCTCAGTAAGCAAGGCGGTCAGTTGGAAGAGCTAAGTTGGGAGGGAGCTGTTTCCACTGCACCTGTATTAAGAGATGGGTGACCTCCAAGGAGCCTGGAAGCTTAGTTCCATTTTGGATAAGCAACCTCAAGAGTGGGGGAAATGGGCAATGGGGAAATGAAGGATAAAACATTACTTGCTAATTCTAAACGTATGTAGGCTGCACATTGGTGAACTGAGGTTGGCAGAGGGTAAAACAAAATCTCCCTGAACTGCTTTCCTCAGTGACAGCTCGACCTGTTGATTTTTCCACTGGCACCCATTTTCCTAGTTCGGGAACAACAGAGACCAGTCATTGCTCATGTCTGAATATAACATTTGACATCCATGTTTTCATAGAGAGAAGATCATCTTCTGTGAACCTGCAAAACATCCGTCTCACTCAGGCAGAGACTGGAGAAATTTATATACCCACAGTCTGGTGGATTCAAAGTCACCACAGACTGTACCTCTCCCTTTCCTTCTTGGCTTCCTACATTTCCCAAGCACAACCAGTAGCTGAATAGAATATGGCATAATAAGTTTATTCTCCACCCATTTTCCCTTCTTAATAGAATATGGCAGAAGAAAAACCCTGTGACTGTCAAGTCAACAGCTAACTCAGTTGAAGATGGCCCCAAAATGGAGTCAAAATCAATCCGGAGTCTCTTCCATCAGAAGGAGGAAGGGGAGCTGGGGAGGGATGTCGCCAGTTAATTGTCATGGAACTTGAGAATAACACACACCAGGAAGTTGCACGTACTGCAGGAACTGAGAAGACAGAGTACATCCTATCATAACTAATATATCCAAAAAGCTTCTTTTTCACCATGTTTAAGCTAGGACTGGCTAGAAAGTAAAGCAAATTTGTGACTATTTTATTAACTCTTTCTTATGGTTCAACTACTTCTTACAGCAAAGTCTTATTCATGAAAAATAAGCTTGAAGGAAATAAGTTCATTTACTTATCCCCACACTTCTATTGATCTTGCCCCAGTAAGTTGTGAAGAATGCAACTCACTAATTGTAGCCCCATTTAAAATATTATAAACTTTGTCCTCTTTGAAGGTACAGCGCTGAGATACTCTTCAACTTGAGCAGTCTACAAACTCCTTAAAGTGTACCATCCATATTCATCTTGATATTTAGCACAATATCTACTAGAGTGTTACTGGATGTATTTCAATTGGTCAACAAATATTTATTGGGCATACAAGTCTAAAATATGTTATCAGTGGGAATTCCCTGGCGGTCCAGTGGTTAGGACTCCGTGCTCTCACTGCTGAGGGCCCGGGTTCAATCCCTAGTCAGGGAACTAAGATCCCACAAGCCACGCAGTGTGGCCAAAATAAAAAAATAAAATAAAATACTTTATTAGTATTACATGAGATATAAAGGTGACTAAGAAATGATCCCTATTCCCAAGATCTTTGTACTGTAGAAGAAGGTGATTAGTGATGTACAAATATTACAATAATGTCAGGTGAAGTAAGGGGAGTATCATGAGAAAAGTACAAAACGTGAAGGAATTTTACAGAAGGGAGGAAGCATCTCCTTCTGGAGGTATACTTAAAGCCTAACCTAGAGGAAATGATGTTTGAGACAGCCCTGATAGATCAACAGGATTGCAACAGGCAAAACTTTAAGCTGTGTACCTAGTTCTTCACTTTGCCTGAAGGAGAGATAGAGAGAGGTATTGATTCTCCAGCCATTCATAGGCAAGAGAATGTGGTTTAGGCCAAATGGTCATGGATGGAAAAGGAACAAAATTAGAGAATTTGTTATGAAAAGATCTGGAGAAAAGGCCTATGGGTAGACTCCTCAAAATGGCAGAGAATGGAACAATATCTGTGTTCCACTAAATGTTCACCAAACATTCAATGGGAATCTACTTAGGAGAAGCCTACCTAGTCAGGCGGATGAAACCTGTTCTGTGAATTTCAGTCAGGCTCTTTCCCTGGCTACCCTAGGGCTTGACTGGATCCAATAGCAGAGGTGGAAGTGATGCTCGGCTCAGCAATGTGGACTTTCTCACCAGGGGAGATGCAGAAACTGCTACTGCTGAATGCCTGCTTGCCTCAAGGAAACATGAGAAAACTTTTTTGTAATGCATATATATGTATATATACACATGTATATCAGAATATGTATATATTCTCAGAGTGATTTGAAAATATTGCATCAATAAAAGATGTATGAAAAATAATATGAGGGGCTTCCCTGGTGGCGCAGTGGTTGAGAGTCTGCCTGCTGATGCGGGGGACATGGGTTCGTGCCCCGGTCCGGGAAGATCCCACATGCCGCGGAGCGGATGCGCCCGTGGACCATGGCCGCTGGGCCTGCGCGTCCGGAGCCTCTGCTCCGCGACGGGAGAGGCCACAGCAGTGGAAGGCCCACGTACCGCAAAAAAAAAAATAAAAAATAATATGAAACTATTTTAGAAATAATTGGAAATTTAAGATGTAACGATTCATTTAAATAATATATAGACTGAATAGGAGTATGGACATAGAAAAACATCAAATATTTTAGCTGGAAGATTGAAATGAAAGTTTATCCCAAAACACTGTACTATAGCACTGTACTATACATGAGCAGACATGGAAAATAGATGTAGGAGTTCTAACACTTGTCAAATAGGAATTCCAGAGAAAGAGAGAATGGAAATAATTAAGTTATTAAAAATAAAAGAAGAAAATTACCCAAAGTAATGAAATCATAGTTTTTAAAGTTTTAGAAGTAATGGAGAAAAAAATACCTAAATACATTCTGGTGAAATTTCAGAACTCCAAGAGTAAAGAACAAATCCTAAAAATGTCCAGAGTAGAATAAGGAGTTGCTCACAAAGAAATAAGAATCAGATTGGTATCCATTTTCTCACCACCAACACTGGATGCTGGAAGCCAATGGCAGGAAATCAGAAAGAAAAAGAAAAAAATGCATAGTAAATATAATAGAAAAAATAAATCCAAACATATCATTAATCATAATATAAAAATACAGCAAAACTCAGAGTGAAGAGACAGGATGCAGGAACCAGCTATATGATCATTATAACAGATATTTGTAAAATAATATGACAGAAAATTTTACTGCAAAGAACTAGAAAGATAAATACTAGAAAAATAATTCTGTATAGTATTAATATCAGAAAAAACAGGAAGAAGATAAAAATAATTAAGAAGAACATTTATATTGATGTTGGCATAAATTATATTGATACATTTGCAGAATCTACCAATGATGCAAATAGTGTACAGATCAAAACCTATATTTTGGAGTAGGGGGAAGATCCTGAGACTAAATGAACTAAGTACTAACTCAAGAAGCTAAAGAGAGAGAGAAAGATGGGGGGTAGGAGTGGGGGGAAGAACAAATAATTGAATAACTAAAAAATAAATTAATATATATGAAAGTAATAAACAAAAATAAGTAGATGACTAATCAAATGAAAAGCTAGTTCTAGAGCAATTAAATAAACAGATTTTGTCCAATGTGATAATGACAAAAGAAGGAAGACATATAAGTAACCTTAGGATTGAGAAAGAAAGATGTGGGAAAAGATATTAATTATAAGCAAATCAAATACAAATTTATACCAAACAAATTTGAAAATTAGTTGAAATCAATTATTCTGTAGGAAAAACTGAGTAACCAAAATTGACTCATAAAGGAACTGAAATCCTGAAAAGGCTATAAAAGAAATTTAAGGGGAAATAAAAACCCTGAAAAGGGCATAATGCCCAGACAATCTTCTGGGCACATTGTATTAAACCTGCAAAGAACAGATAATTCCTGTATTATTTACACTGTTAAAGAACATAAAAAGAGATGGAAAGTTTTCAGTTCATTCTACAAATATAGTATAACACTGAATCATAAGCAGATAAAAATAGAGGGGAAAAAACCACCCACAAACAAAACAAGAAAGACAAATAGAGGCAAAAATGCCAAATAAAATACTAGGAAATTTAACTCAACACTACATTAAGAGAATTACATCATGGATTAGTAGTCTTTTTCACAGAAATGCTAGGATAGTTTAACATTAGCCTGTTTTTTTACTGTAATTCACTACACTAAGAGCTTAAAAGAGAAAACTTGTATCATTCTCTCAGTACATATGAAAAGACGTTTGCTAGAATTATCAATTATTCCTGATAAGAAAAGTTTTCTTAGGCAACTTGATAGAAGATACTACCAGAAACTTACATGATGCCTTAGATGAATCATAAAGAGCATTCCCACTAAAGTGAAGGGTTCCGCCACTCTTGTAACCCTTCAGTAGCAACTATTCTACTGCAAGGTTGCAAATCAAGAAACAGGAAGACATATGATCCAGGAAACAGGCGATTCAACACAGGAGAAAGGCAAAGGAGAGCCCCAGAAATACGGTGAAAAAAAAAAATCTAGGCTGACAGATGTGCAGCAGATCTAGAGAGTAAAGGTAGGAGGTTGAATGGCTACAGGAAGGATAATTCCAAGAAAAAGAAAAGAAGAAACTGATAGAACAGTATTAGAATGTATTGAGAAGACATGGAGACTTCAGGCAGAGTTTTCATGTGAATTAGTAATAGGAATCTAGAAAATTAAGCAAAGAAAAAAATTAGTTAACTATTAACTCTGGGGAGGAAGAGTTATTTAAGAAAAATAGTTGAATTATAGTACACTATATGACTCAGCTGCAAATAATATATGTCATCACAATAATGTAAAATGTAAACTCTGAATATTGATTTAGCCAAAATTGTGATATAACCCGTTTGGGAGAATGGGGTGAGGGGAGGGATTGTTCATATATGAAAGCTAATTCCTTATCTTCCATAATAGGAAGTCAGTAGATAATACCTAAAATTTTAAAAAAAATAGTAGCATAAGCATGTTATTTAGAAATATTTATATTTAGAAATATAAATGTGAAAACCAGAAGAAGCTCTAAGAATTGATAGTGGTGCCACTGAGGTGAGGCAGCAGTGGAGAGGGATGTGGCCAGGACTGCAGGGTTTTGTTGTAAGTCTTCTAAAATGCATTCACTTATTTAAATATATTACTTTGATTAAAAATTAATGTTAAATTCAGATTTTAAAAAAGAAAGAATGACAATACCCAGTAAGGATTGGAGAGATGTATATTGTGTACACTCTGTCAGTGTATACTCTGACACTACAGGGAGAGAATACAGTACAGTAAATTATTATGAGCTTTCTAGAGAGCATGTTGGCAGTAAATATCAAAATTTCCAATGCTCCTATGACAGCCCAACAGTTCCTCCTCCTACAAATGATTTTGAGGAAAACAACAGGGCAAATATGCAAAGATTTACCTGAAAGGATGTTCACAGCATCGTTCTTTAAAATATTGGGACACTCTCACTATGCATGTACATTAATAAGGGAATGATTAAGTAGATTATGTTCTTCCATACAATGGAACACCTGCAGGCTTTTAAAATAATAGTATAAAGCAGTAATTTTCAAATCATGATTTTGGGAGTCTGCATTAGTTTTTCAGGGCTGCCACAGCAAAGTACCAAAAACCAGGTGGCTTAGAACAACAGAAATATATTGTCTCACGGTTCTATAGACTAGAAATCTTAGCTAAAGGTGTCCGCAGGGTTAGTTTCTTCTCAGGGCTGGGAGGGAGAATCTCTTCCATGCTTGTCTCCTAGCTTCTTGTGTTGTTGGCAATCTTTGGTGTTCCTTGGCTTGTCACCGTGATCTCTGCCTCCATCTCCACATGGTGTCCTCTGTGTATGTGTGTGTGTGTCTCTGTGTTCAAATTTTCCTTTTTTATAAGGACACTTGTCATATTGGATTAGAGCCTATCCTAATGACCTCATCTCAACTTAATCACCTGCAAAGTTTATTTTCAAATAAGGTCACATTCACAGGTGCTGGGGGTTAGGACTTCAGCATCTTTGGGCGTGATACAATTTAACCTACGACAGAGTCTTAGGGTTTCTGAGGAGTGTCTCAGAAACCACTATAGAGGAACTGTCGTTCCTGCGATGGTGAATACTGCAATTCTCTTGCCCACTTCAACTAGAAACTTTCCATTTTTTATAAATCAGTATTCTGAGCGTTCCTATGAAGGAAGGGTCCACGACTTTAAAATATTTAAAAGCCACCAAAATAAAACTATATTTATTTATGTCCCCAATATATTGCTAATTGAGGAAAGCAGTTTTCAAGCGTGTGAACCTGTTCCCAGTTCTTTAAAATCACAAAAATCCCTATTTATATTTATATCTACAATGCTTATAATATTTAGATTTACATAATTTTTGATATAACATACCCCAAAATATTCACAGTGCCAACAGGCTACAATTTTATGTGTCCTTTATATTTGTCTTCATACTTTTCTGTATGTCTTTTTTTTTTTTTTACAATGACATATCTTTGGAATAATAAAAGACTATTTTTTCAAGAGCGAAAGAGGTCACGTAACGACATTTGGTAAATACATGTTGGTAAATTGATTGATATAGTTTTATTCACCTAGCTTGGCTTACAAGAATTTCAAACGAAGATAATTTGGATGCCTATTCAGTTCTCTCCAAAAGATTAGTTCTTGCCATTCAAACCCAGCTGAAAAAAATTGAGTCTGTAAACCCAAGTGTCTACCGATGGATGAATAGATAAACAAAGCATGGCATTTATATATATATATATATACACACAATGAAGTATTGTTCAGCCTTTAAAAAGAAGGAAATTCTGACACATGTTACAACTTGGATGAGCCTTGAAGACATTATGCTAAGTGAAATAAGCCAGTAAAAAAAGGGACAAATACTGTATGATCCCACTCATCTGAGGTACTTAGAGCTCAAATTCAAAGAGACAGAAAGCAGAATGGTGGTTGCCAGGGGCTGGGGAGAGGGATGAATGGGGAGTTATTGTTTAATGGGTACAGAGCTTCAGTTTTGCAAGATGAAAAATAGCTCTGGAGGTGGATGGGGGTGATCGTTGCACAACCATGTGAATGTACTTAATACCACTGAACTGTACTCTTAAAAATGGTAAAATGAAAAATTTTATGCTATGTATATTTTGTCACAATTTTTAAAATAAACAATAAAAAAACTAAATATAAAAGAAGTTGAATCTTTAAACACTTCAAGGTAGTGTGTACCTATCTGACATTCGTTTTAAATTTCTTAAGCTCATTTATTTGTTATTTTTAATTAATGAATTATTATAATCATAATCAACATTTTCATCATGACTATCATCATCAGACAGGTCTAGGACACCAGTTGTATGCCTTACTCTAAAGATGGTTTTTCATTTTATCATATAAGCAGCAGACATATTTTTTGGTGAAAACACTAGAAGAGCACTGAGAAAGTCCTTATTTGGAATCCTTAGATGGACTCACCTAAACTCAACATTCCCTCCCTTCCCCCACCCAGCACCCTCCACCTCCCAGCCAGAAGAAGACTGAAAGAGAGAGATAATCAGAAAAACCACCCAAGAAAAGAAGAAGGGAGAATCAGTTACATATTCAGCAAGGCAGGGAACAAGAAAACGCAAATCTGTTCCAGTTCTCCAGTTTCACCTTAAAGGCATAGAACTGTAGATGCTTGTGAAGAGCTCTTCAAAGCCTAAATTCACAGCCTCTCCACGCGGGAGGTTACCAGCATCTGAAGAAAAACAACCACTACCAGAAAAGCTCCTCTTTGTTTTCATTCTTTGCAGTCCTTCAGGAAACTCTTGATAATGTGAAATGTTATTACTGCAAATGTTGGCCCAGGCAAGTTTACTCTAGAGTCTGACTATCACTGACTGTTCACAAAATAAAATCATTTTTAAAGCCTGCGAGGAGAGCCAAGTGCAAACCACAAATCAGAAAACCACCAAGGCGGGCTGGCCTCACTGCCAGAGTTTAATGTGATCTAATGGGAGGACAACAAGATGTGAGAATTTGATTTTACGATGCTTCATGTAACATTTGGCAATACAAAGGGGTTGGGCCCAACTTCCCCATCCTTAAGCAAACATTTGAAGTAATGTTTTACTTTCTCATCAGTTTTAATTCTGTCAACCAGGGCATAGAGATTCTGCCTGCCCTACTCATTTTAAAAGTGCCGTCTACTTTGGGTGGTTATAGATTTGCTTAATAGCAATTCGTATAAATTGAAGATGGGCAGGTGGGGAAGGGGCCAGGAAAACAGGATGAAGCTATTTAGTGGCAGTGTATCAACTGGAGAGCAGCTCTCTTCTGCATTTGTGATTTATTCCACGGGTGGGAGGGCAGGGGATAGGGTTTATTGAAGAACATTTTTTCACAAGCAAAAACTAACCCCAGTGAGAGAGAGTCAGATCTGGACTGGATCAAGTTGCCCAGTCTCACACCAAATGGAATTGGAACTCATGTGTAGCTCTATTTCCCATCACTCAATTAAAAAAAGAAAGAAAGAGAGAAAGAAAAGCAAAAAAGAAATAAAATGGTAGCAACATTGAAACTCTTCACACATGGCAAATTAACAACCAATGGATCTATGGAGTAAGGAGGGTCAGTCACGAAATCCCATATAAGGCATATAAACGATGAAAAATAAATGAAAGTCACATTTCATGCTGCTCTTATTTCTGTTGCCAGGACAATAGAATGAGAATCAGATCTCTTTCCCTGTTCTTAAGAATAATGCATTCCTAACAATGCCAAACTCTTACTTACATTGTCATTTTACAGCAATTACAACGTTGACCCAGTGAAGAAACGTGAAACCCACAGAGTCAAGTTTCTTAATGTAATAGTTTGCTAAGTGAAATGCAACATATCCCAGGATGCAGGAAGAAAAATTAGAACTTCTATTTCTATTGACATTTCATCTAAACAATAAGAAAGTAAGCCTCACTAACAGTTAAAATAAGAATGACAACAGGTATCGTCACTTGGTGCAGATATAGACAGACGGTCCCGTATCACCCAGGGGCTGTGAGTCTTCCTGAAGGAAGGCTGAGAGTTCAGCAGTGCTGAGGGTGTGGCAAAGAGTGCCTCAGTTCAGGGAGGCTGGGCTGCAGTAATAACGCTGAAACACGCAACGGCTCAGCACAACAGACGTTTATTTCTAGATCAGGTAGCCGGTTGGTGATCAGATCGGCAGAATAGCTCAAGTCACTTGGGCGCTCAGGTTAATGAAACTCTGCCAACTTCTGCTCAAGGTCAGCATGGCCATCTGCACCTCTCCCAGCCAGAAGGACAGGACATGGAGAACCAGTCCTAGGAATGTTTTTTATGGGCCCAGCCTAGAAGAGGCACACATTGCTTCAGTTCACCTTCCGTGGGCTGGAACTTAGTCTCACAGCCATGCCTAACCACAAGAAGGGCCAGGAAATGTATTTGATTATGGGCGCAAGAAGAGGAAAATGGATCCTGACAAACAGCCCGAAGCGTCCACCACAGGTGCCCTCGTCCACTCAGTGTATTACAATATATCACAATCTACATGTTCCTCTTACACAGATTTAAGCATTTTAATGAAATTTAATCTCATAAAATGAACAGGTGGCTTACAAAGATTCCTACCAAAAGCCACAAATTGAAAATAGTACTAATAATCCAAGCACAAGCCAATAATAAGAAAAGGCCAGACCCGAAGCATCTTATATTTTTACCTCTTTATCAGCCATAGTCTGAGGTTTAAAAAAAAAAAAGACTATTAAATTACTTCTGAAAAGAAGCAGATCAAAAATTTTCAAAGAAAGTAAGTTTATTTAAAATGCATGTTTACATCCACTTTTATGATAAGGAACCTCACTATATATATTTATATATATATATACATTATACATATATATAACATTGCTTATAAGAATGTGAACATATCATAATTAGCAAAATATTTAAGTAACTGTAAAATAAACTAGAGACAAGCTTCTATAATTTTATCTGCAGTTTAAAGTCATGCTATACCCGATCTCTTACTTTGAAAAACTTTATTAACCTTGTTGATAGATGTTTAGAAGCCTCTTTCAAGATTTCTGATTAATAACAAAATACAAAAAGCCGCATACTATTGCGTTCTCCTCATTTTTTCTTTCCCCTGTATTAAAATGGCAAAATAATATATGTATAACAATCTGGCAACAAATAAAGGTATATTCCTTTGTCACATAGAAAAAAAAATAAAGTTTTAAGAAATAAGAATTAAAGTGTGTTGTGCAACGTTGGACTTTGATTTATAGATGAATGGGAGTACTGGTGTTTCTACATATCTCAGGTTATGGTACTTGCTAGATCTTTTTCAATAGTTAAATATACAATGATTTGTGTGTATGAGTGTGTGCATCAGTGCACAGGCACCACAAAATATATATATACTAGGGGATGTATAGCAGTCATTCAACCAATATTTATTGAGTACCTACTCTTACACTCATGGAGCTTTCGTTAGTGTCAATAGGAGATTTAGCAAAAACATTTTAAGAGAAAACTGTGTAGTGTATCCACTGATGGAACAGCTACTTTGGAATGTTTTAAAAGATTTCTGGGATGAGTTTACTGAGGTAGCACAAAGGTATTTGCTCCACCATTCATAGGCAAGCTACTGCAAAAAACTGCTAACTTTTAGAGAAATTTATGGAGCCTAGAGCTCACAAAAATGGTCAAGATTTGGGATTTAGTGACTATAATTTCTGAGGAATTTGAAGAGTCTACAGGGGAAGTACAGCATATATGAGAAAATTGAGGGTTATACATATGTTCTAACCATGAAATGTTGAGGTCATTTTAGGAATTCATACCTTGGTCAAAGGGTGCTTGAAGACTCACCAGTCTTTTCTCAGTACCTAGAGCGAAAGTGGTGTCCTTGACAGCCAAGTCCTGTGAGCCGAAGCTGGGGTTGAGGGCAGTACTCTGCCACAGGGACTACAAATGCATGTGTCTCCATTCCATGCTGTCAACATCCTGCACATGCTTCTTGCACACCAGCTCCACACAGATCAGTGCTACTTCATTTCAGTTATTGTATTCTTCAACTCTGTTTGCTTGTTCTTTATATTTTCTAACTCTTTGTTTAAAACTTCTTGTAATTTCTTGCTCTGTGCATCCATTCTTTTCCTGCGTTCTTGGATCATCTTTACAATCATTACTCTGAACTCTCTCTCGGGTAGATTGCCTTTCACCACTTCACTTAGCTGTTCTTCTGGGGTTTTATCTTGTTCCTTTGTCTGGAACATATTCTTTTGCTGTCTCATGTTGTTTAAATTTCTATTTGTATTTTTATGTATGTAGTAGGTTAGTCATGTTTCTCATGGAGAAGTGGCCCCCTGTAGGTGATGTCCCATGTGTCCCAGCAGTACACTCCCCTCTCATCACCCAAGGGCCAGGGACCAGTTGGTCCCAGGGTAGGTTCTGACCTGTTTTTGCAGACTCAGTTCCGCAGGCTGCAGGATCATAGTTTTCTTGCTTCTGGTGTCTGCCCCCTGGTGGGTGAGGCTGGTCTAGGTGCTTGTGTAGGCTTCCTGGTGGGAGGCGCTGGTGCCTGCCCACTGGTGGGTGGAGCTGGGCCTTGGCCCTCTGGTGGGCAGGGCCATGTCAAGGGGTGTGTCTAGAGGTGGCTGAGGGCTCAGGAAGTCTTTAGGCAGCCTGCCTACACATGGGTGGAGCTGTGTTCCCATTCTGTTGGTTGTTTGGCCTGAGGCATTCCAGCACTGGAGCCTTATAGGCTGTTGGGGGTGGGGGCAGGTCTTGGTGCGAATGACCCTAGCAAAATGTCTGCCTCTGGCAAGGGTTCATGCAGATGAACACTCCCCGATATGTCTGCCAACAGCTTTTATGACCCCAGAGAGAGCCACGGCTGCCCCCCACCCACACTACCTCCCCAGTAGACCCTCCAAGACCAGCAGGAAGGTCTGGCCCAGGCTCCTACAAAGTCACTGCTTTTGCCCTGGGTCCCAGTGCACACAAGACCTTGTGTGTGCCCTCCAGGAGTGGAGTCTCTGCTTTCCCCCAGTCCCACGGAGCTCCTGCAATCAAGCCCCACTGGCCTTCAAAGCCAAATGCTCTGGGGGCTCCTCATCCCAATGCCAGACCCCCAGGCTGGGGAGCCTGATGTGGGGCTCAGAATTCTTACTCCTATAGGAGAACTTCTGCGATATAATCATTCTCCAGTTTGTGGGTCGCCCACCCGGAGGGTATGGGATTTGATTATATCGCAAGTGCGTCCCTGCTACCATCTCGTTGTGGTTTCTTCTTTGTTTTTGGATATAGAGTACCATTTTTAGTAGGTTCCAGTCTTTATTGATGGTTGTTCCGCAGTTAGTTGTGACTCTGGTGTGCTTGCGAAAGGAGGTGAGCGCAAGGTCCCTCTACTCTGCCGTCTTGTCCTCCTCCAGATCAACGCTACTTGATTCAACACCTTGTCCAAGCAGGAAGGAAAACAGTGGCGAGCCTAAGAGATACCCTCAAAAGCTACCCAAGCAGGATCAGCTAGCACCAATGGCTATCAAGACATATCTAATTTGTAAGCTATAGAGATATAAGCTATAAATTATAGGCATATAAGCTATAGCCCATAGGAATGGATGAGGTCAACCCAAAGACAGGGAGAAAAGCAGAGGTCACAGATGGCAGCCTGTTTTTGGCGGAGCCAACACATGAGTTTTATTTGCTCTGGACAGTGTTTTTAAAAACAGTGTTATCTAACTGCATGTAAAAATTGGGAGATTTCATCCAACAAAATCGATTTCCAGCTTCTCTTGAAAAAATTGGAAATTATGATAACACTGGGCTCATGTTTCCACTTGGCAATAATTAGAGGGAACTCAGAGCAATGGCTGCCTTTACAATGACCATGTGGCCCTCAGCTAGCCACTGGTCTCACTGGTTTCACTAATTTTATTTACCTGTCTGCTCCCTGTAGGCATCTGAATTTATGACCCTCTGGGTAAAATCAGAGAAGAGGTCTAGAAATGGAAGAATTTGCCTTCTGCTACAGCTCCTTATAAGCCAGTATCTTTTCCCCACTAAAGCTTTGTTCATCTTTTTATTCTCACAGCACCCTACTCTTCCCTGGGCTCTGCACATAATGGGTATCCCCTAAGCATTTTCTGAAGGGGTTTGTTTGTTTGTTTGGGTTTGGTGTTTCTTTTTGGCTTCGGATAAGTCAGTGTTTGTATATAATTGTACCTTTTAAAACCTGAATTTAATGTTAATTTACCCAATGGCATGTTCATAGTTCATTCCCCCTGTTCACTGTCATCACCTTAAACATCTGCTATGATCAGAGTAATAAAACAGTAATGGCCTATTACATGTCTAATTTCCTTAAAATTGGAAGATTTTATAGAATCTTTATTACCTCCTGCTGTGAGTAGCAAGAATTTGCATACCCAGAGTTAATACAGGGAGCTCTGTGTCATGCAAAGAATATAATAAAACCCCAAAAAATTATGAAAAGAAATTTCCTTTTCAGTTGATTGGGCTTTTCCTTAATTTTCCCTACCAGCCTTCGCTTGGAAAGATACTAGAGAAGAACTGAGATCATATGTTTTGATGATTGGAGAGGTAAGGGAGGTAGAAAGGGGAGAAATTTCCATTCTCAAAGAGAACAAAAACTGCTACCTCATGGACTCTATGGCATCAGAATCTGACAAAGTTCCACTGGTTTTGGCAGTAAGTTCTTCTTGCAATTTGGAAATACAAAAGAACTGTATAATCGAGATCATAGAAATGCCAGAGCCACTTGTCTGCGCATCCTCAATCACTGTACTTTAATTTTCTCACTTTTTTCCTGCTAACTGAAGAAAGCCAGAAATGAGCTCATATTAGAAATAAGATACAGCAAGTCTGATATGGAAGTTAGGAGATCAATATAAAACTTACAGTCGCAAGTTTCCTCTCACTTTCAAGGATTCCCTCAAACCAAAAATAATATAAATTTTATTTAGTCATATTAGCTCATTAATCACATAAAGGTCTGACTGTTGACACTTCACCTTTCCCAATGGAGCTGAGAAAGTCAATAAACTAATAAAATAAAATGAAGTCTCTGTCACAATTTTTTTCTAAAAAAACCCTTTATTAATGATTAAGAATAATGTACCCTTGAGATTCAAGTCAATTTCTCCAAATTTCATTTTAAAAAATCAGGAATGTTAGCTGTACCAAACAAACGGGATTTTTTTGCACTCTCTTGTTAAAAGTAAGAGAGATTTTAACGAGCTTCCCTGTTCACCTTGATTAAATCAGAATTTTAAAAAAAGTAACCCAGCAGAACTTCAGAAATGTGAAGTTCAAGTTCAACTAATGAAGGGACAAAGACTTTAATTTTAGCTGAATGGTCCTCCCATTTCTGTGTCAGCTTCGCACTCTATTAGATCCTTCGGAACAAAAGGCTCAGACCCTCCCACTGGGAATCTTTAGCTGAAGCCCTGGGCACTATTGTTGATTTTATCCTAAAGGGCTTGGGAACACATTTTATAAACATGAAAATAAAGAGCAAATAAGTGTGAGAAACATTCAGTGAAAGAAGGTCAATGAGAATAGCTCACATGCTGTCAAAGCCCCACGGGACTTCTTTTAAAATGATGTAGGTAGATGCATTTCTGGTTGGTGTGTTTAGTCAGATAGAGGTTTGAAAATGATATTCATTTGTCTCTTTCCTTACATGTGAAAATAATCACAATTTTTCAGGGAAGAATCTCCTGCTGGGTTACCAGCTGCTGGGCTCATCCTCTCACACAACCAAATACCTTATTTTCAGCCTGAGACTCAAGGATGCTTTCTTTGGACAAATCACCATTAGCTTCACGTACAGAAATTCTCTTTTCTAGGGTTACCCAGTGCAAGCGAACACTGGAATTCCATGACACCTGCAAACATTTCTGCTTTTCTGAGTGGATTTGGCACAGTGAAGCATGGAATCCGAACTAGGAAGCCAGGGACCTACTTGCCAAAAGAATGCTACTTCAGCATGTCTTTGATGTTATTTTCCTTTTAAGTAAAAATGAAATGAGTCATGTGATAACACCTCGATGAACTTTGCATGTGCTACAATATAAAAGAGAGGACATTGTTTCTTGGCTTTCGAGGATACGTGAAACATTTTGAACTGGAACAAACAGCTTGAAAATGTATTACATTCACAAATGGCATCTGAATAGAACAGTTGCTTATGTGACTGTGAAAAAGAGAAACCCCATCCACTGATAGAGGGCTGCCAGAAATGGATACTAAAAAACACAAAAGCTTTCTCAGTTTAAGCTAAGGAATAAAATTAGTCTCCTACAACTCCTACCCCTAATCGAAAGATGAAAATCACCCAGCTTTATTATGCAGACCTTTCCAACTAACCATACGAATAATTCAGCCCAAGAAAGCCACTATTATCCAGCATGGAATCTCTAATATGCAACTGAAAGTTTTCTTAGGATCTCAGAGGAGTTCCACGATTGCATTTTTCATGACGAATGGTGGTTATGACTAACTAAAATTCTACCACAAAATATAAAGTGGGCAGTAGACTAGAAATCTATTGAGTCGTGAAGCATTTGGTAACTAGGAGCCAGACGGAAAAGACACACCCAGTACAAACCTATATCTGTTCCGTCATTGACTCAATACATATTTATTGAGGGCCTACCACATGCTGGGCATCATGCTGGAAGCTGGGGTGTGAACGAGATAGACATGGGTTCTTCTTGTGGAGAGGGAAAAGGGTTTGAGTCTGTCATCCTGGACTTGCCAAGCTATACATGGTAGTGACATCTCAGATTGATGAAGGTGCTACTATCATTGGTGTCAGAATGAGAGAACTCTTAGTTCCATTACTCTTAAGACCAAACGATTGATGGGGTACAGAGAAAAAATTTGTTCAAATCACTTTTATTAGTCAAAAAAAATTTACATGGAGTTTGCTATAGACTGAATGTTTGTGTCTCCCCACCAAATATATATGTTAAATCCCCACCTCTCATAAAGAAGATGTGGTACATATAATAATGGAATACTACTCAGCCATAAAAAAGAATGAAATAATGATGCCATTTGCAGCAACATGGATGGACCAAGAGATTATCATACTAAGTGAAGTAAGTCTGACAGAGAAAGACAAATATCATATGATATCACTTATTATGTGGAATCTAAAACAAATGATCTTATTTCTAAAACAGAAACAGACTCACAGACATGGAAAACAAACTTATGGTTACCAAAGGGGAAAAGGTAGGGGGAGGGATAAATTAGGAATTTGGTATTAACATATACACATTACTATATATAAAATAGATAAACAATAAGGACCTACTGTATAGCACAGGGAACTATATTCAATATCTTATAATAGTCTATAATGGAAAAGAATCTGAAAAAGAATACATATATATAACTAAATCACTTTGCTGTACACCTGAAACTAACACAACACTGTAAATCAACTACACTTCAATTTTATAGAGGTACTGTGGGACTTCCCTGGTGGTCTAGTGGGTAAGACTCCACTCTCCCAATACCGGGGGCCTGGGTTCGATCCTGCACGCATGCCGCAACTAAGAGCCCGTGTGCGGCAACTAAGACCTGGCGCAGCCAAAATAAATAAATAATTTTTTTTTAGAAAAAAGGTATTGTGATTCATGTTTTCAAGTCTTCCAGTAGTATACTATATGTGTTCTTCTATAACTTTCTTTTTTGCACATTATTCTGTTTGAAAATTTCATTCGTGTTTATCCATGATGCTATAGCTTGTTTTCACTGCTGCACAGTGTTCCACTAATGTGAGTAAACCACAATGGTGGATATTTAAAAACAAAACCAAAAAGCCCTTACCTCCCGCACTGATGGTATCTCAAAGGTGAGGCCTTTGAGAGTTAATTAGAATTAGATGAGTTCATGAAGGTGAATCCTTTGTGAATGGGATTAGCGCTCTTAAAAGAGTCTCAAGAGAGCTTTCTTCCTCTCTCTGCTCTCCTCCATGTGAGGATACAAGGAGAAGTCAGCAGTCTGTACCCTGAAGAGGCTTCTCCCCAGAACCCACCCATTCTGGCACCTCGATCTTGGTCTTCTAACCTCCAGAACTGTCTGCAGATTAGTCTGGACTTCAGAACCTCCCAGAACAGAGAGATAAATGTCTGCTGTTTATAAGCCACAGAGTCTGTGATATTTTTGTTATAGCAGCCTGAACTAAGGCAGAGTTGATGTGAACTGTTCTTGTTTTGTTTTATTATGTTTTTCTTGTCTTCTCTCCCTGTAGATCAATTATGAATGGATGGGAGCAGGATTAATGTTACCAACCACAGAACACTGACTCTCATTTAGAGGTTTTGGCTCCGAGCTGATCCAGACAGACATCCCTGTCATCATCATCATCATCATCATCACCAATCAGGAGGCCTGCAGTGCCTACTCTATCAATTTTATTTATTATATCCATGAAACATGTGTTAGTATCACCCAAACGGCACCAGGGACCTGGTCAGAGAACATATCTCAAGATATATCTGCATGTATTGAAGAGCTAATGGATTTGGTATTTTAGAAATTGCACCCAGCCTGGCAAACACAGATGGGCTGGAGCTGTATGAAAGTGTAATAAAAATCCAATAAAACATTTGAGCAAACTCTCACATCTGTGGGCAGATGGGAGGCATTATGTAATACAGGTCATTGCTACAGCAACCTCTAACCCCCATGGCTACTGCTGTTGGGCCAAGGTTGAGTGTAAAGGGCCTCTGTGAGTTTTCTTTCTCTGTCAACATTCAGGGAAATCATTTTTAATCTCTCTAAAATGAACTATTAAAATAGAAAAGCTTTGACCCACACCCATGAAAATGATTCACAAAATACCCCAAATCTTTGACCCAGGACCCAAGGTCTCACTGCTTGTATTTGTTTGTTTTTTGAAAACATAATATTTCCATGAATACACTTTGCTACTTGCCAGATGTTTTTCTCCCTGATAAATGCACTAGATGGGAATGTTTGAGGTGGGTTCTTCCATGTAGCTTTGGAGAGTTATTTCAGAAGTGGTCAAACAATCAGTTATACAAACCGCAAAAAGGAATGAGAGATAGGTCTGGAATTTTAAAAAGGCTATACTCACCAGACTATGTAAATAATATGAAATTAATACTCAGAAACCCTCATTTTAAAGAGAATTTAATATATGTGTGGGTGCGGTGTGCATAAATTTTAGTGAATTCCAGAGTAACATCAGAATGTCCTCTTTCTGTCTACTGCCTAATCTTCAACTTGATATTCTAGAATGACTTTCTTCCCTGGATGGAAGTTATATCTCCTAGAGTATTAAACATTAAAGGTGAATAAATCTGGAAGGTAGAGGTTAAGGGAAAGTGGGGAATCTACTTCTACAGCATCTGAGTGAAAAACTATCAAAGAGAACTTAGGAAAGTGTGTCTGAGAGATGGAGCATTTATACAAGCTTTAGGGTCAGCTATACTTGGATTCAGCCCTATCACTTTTTTGGTCATGTGACCTAGGACAAGCTCTTCAAGCTTTATTACTCAATGTTCTCATCTGTAAAATGAAGATAATAATAGCACCTACTGGGACTTCCCTGGTGGTGAAATGGTTAAGAATCTACCTGCCAATGCAGGGGACACCGGTTCGATCCCTGGTCCAGGAAGATCCCACATGCCATGGAGCAACTAAGCCCATGCGCCACAACTACTAAGCCTGTGCTCTAGAGCCCATGAGCCACAACTACTGAGCCCATGCGCCACAATTACTGAGCCTGAACTCTAGAGCCCGTGAGGCACAACTACTGAGCCCACACACCACAACTACTGAAGCCCGTGCACCTAGAGCCCGTGCTCCACAACAAGAGAAGCCACCGCAGTGAGAAGCCCGCACACCGCAACGAAGAGTAGCCCCCACTCGCCACAACTAGAGAAAGCCCGCATGCAGTAACGAAGGCCCAATGCAGCCAAAAATAAATAAATAAAATAAATAAATTTATTTAAAAAAATACTACCTACCTCCTAAAACTGTTGTGACATCTAAATGAATTACTGTATATAAAGCACTTACCACAGTGCCTAGCACACCAGTAAGTACTCAGTAAATGTTAGCAGTCATTATTGTTGTACTTCAGACCAAGGCAAAAAAAATTCAACTAAAAAAATTATTGTTCAACTATCAGAATCCTGAGTCCAAGCAGCAATGCCAGTGAAAATTAATGACCTCAGAATGCTTAGTAAATGTGCCATGAGTCAGTTCTTAAAAATTTTCATTAGAAGCTGGATCATTTAACACACACTGGGTTTTTCTACACAGTGATGGAAGGGGTCCTAATGTCCAGTTACTTCATGAGGTTTGAGAGGCAGGGCATCGTGTGTCCATTTTGTCAATGTGAATCAATGCAGCTCTGCTGTGGGTCTAGAACTGGCAGGGGCAGCAACTGCTTCCTGATGACATGATAGTCTTCTGATTGTGACAGTTTCTTGCTCAGGGTAGTGGGTGGTTTGCTTCTATGGCTGGCAGCTTCCTGATCATAAAAGAGATGACTTCAGTAGTCCACTCTGTAGTGTAGCTTTGGATGTCATACCTGAAAGCTCAACCGAGAGTCTATTTTTTCATCCTACTGATTTCACTGAATACCCTATCATTAGAGATGGATTTTTGTGTGTTTTTTTATAAAAACTGCAAAAGTACAATATTTTAACTACTATAAATACCATAAATTAAGGCTACTGTCTCTGTCCACTTAAACTTCCCCTCAGTGACATTTGTCTCCAGTGTTGATGGAGCGGCCTTAGGCATTTTGTGGATCTAGCTAAGAAGAAATTGAGTTGGGTACATATTTAGATTGGGTTAACAGACATAGTTTTGTATTTGTGATCTCTCCTAATGCCCAGTGTGTGGACTCATCCAGCTTTGTGACATGAGGGGACAGATCCAGAGGTCACATCACAGTCTGAAGGTGTCTTGCACCTTCAACTGGGCGGTGGGAGAGTCACAAAGTTTAAAATTGACAGAGCCAGGGGCTAATCTGTAGAAAACTTCAAATCTTACAGTTCATATAAAAAAAGAGATTTGACAGTGGTTTTCTCAGTCTGACAATAGTTCTAAAACTTTACATGGCATTATCAATAATGAGTTGGAAAGATGAAAGACATTTTCTAAACTATCAATAAAACAAAATTTCAGTTACAACAAAAAGACAGAAATATCTTATTCACTCTATAAAAGTGACACTACAAAATTATTATCAAATAAAAGCAAAAATGTAAAACAACTTTAAAGGTGCATTAAGCATTTGATTAATAAAAATACTGTATCAGTTTGCTAGATTTTGTGATGTTTGTGGTAAATGTCAGCTTTTTAGAATTCGTCATTTGTTATAATTTTCACTATGAATAAATTTTGAGTTTCATACCTAATTTGTAAAGTTGTATTTTTTTCCTAAAGAAGCTGCCAATTTTTATATTAAATTCATGCCCCCCAAACAACTAGATCCTTCTCTGTCAGTAATAGATCGATTGCTTAAACTAGCTAAAGTGAATTCTGTTCTCTGCAGTTGAATTCTACATGATTGGGTAATTAATATCAGGTAGGGTTGCATGCAACAAATTTTCAAGGAAATGAACTCTTGGAATTGGTTATCTCACCTGTGTGGATATGAAAGCCATGACAATCCCATTAACAATAGATAATAAATTATGCTTGCTGAGAATGAATTACCTATCAAATGGAAGCCTTGTATATCAGCTAGCTACTTGAATAACCACTTATGGTGAGAATGAGGGATAAAAGAAATGTGGGGTGAGTTGGCTAATTCCAACTGCGTTGGAGAGTTTAAAAAAAGATAAGAGCAATCTCCATATTTAAAATTCTTAACTCAGTGCACAGATCACAGAACTTTTATAATTACCCTAAAATAATGGTTCTCAAACTACAGCATGATTAAGAAACCCCTAAAGGGCTTGTTTAAAATACAGACTGCTGGTTCCCCAACCCCCAGAGTTTCTGATTGAGTAGATCTAAGATGGAGCCTGAGAATTTGCATTTCCGACAAGTTTCAAGGTGATGCTAATGCTGTTGGTCCAGAAACCACATTTTGAGAATCATTGGCCTCAATGAGTGCTTTACCTCTTACCTGTAGGGCAGATATAACTAACTACAGATGCAACAAGTTGCTGAAATACAACTTAAATTCACAGCCTCACTTGGCCTCTTATGTGAAAGCACGTTAATTAGGAAAGAGTGGGACACTATGAATTGGAATAAGGGTATTTGAATGGGTTTAGATGACTCTGAGTACCCGAACCTCCAAGTCCACTGAGCTTTCCATTCTAGCAAGTGTAGCCTCTCCCAATTCTATCAGATAAATCTGCCATGTTTACAGGCCCAATGTTGACTGCACCCGCAGTAATTATCTTGTAAGAAGATGCCAATTCTCCTTATGCTATACCCTTCCACACCTTATTCAATCCAGACATGGAGTCAGATCCCAGCAGACCCCAGGGGGTAAGCACAAAATCTGACAGAAGAGGAGAAATCTTACACAAAAAAATAGTCTTAAGATTTTGCTAAGCTGTATTAATAAAAACCTAGATAAATTGTTGCGGTCACTGTGGAAAACAGTATGGAGGCGCCTTAAAAAACTGAAAATAGAGCTATCATACAATCCAGCAATCCCACTCCTGGGTATATATCCAGAAAAGATGACCACTCTAACTTGAAAAGACATATGTACCCTAATGTTCATAGCAGCACTGTTTACAATAGCCAAAACACAGAAACAACCCAAGTGCCCATCTACAGATGGTTGGCTTAAGAAGATGTGGTATACATATACAATGGAATATTACTCAGCCATAAAAAAGAATGAAATACTGCCATTTGCAGCAACACGGATGGATCTGAGAATATTAAATTTAGTAAAGTAAGACAGAGAAAGACAAATATTATATGTCACTCTTATAGTATTTTTTATATAGATTCATTTGTATTATTTTGGAATCTAAAAAATAATACAAATGAATCTATTAAAAAAAAGCAGAAACAGATTCACAGACATGGAAAACAAACTTATGGTTACCAAAGGAGAAAGGGAGGAGGGAAGGGATAAATTAGGAGTATGGGAATAACAGATACAAACTACTGTACCTAAAATAGATAAGCAACTATATTCAATTATCTTGTAATAACTTCTAATGGAAAATCATCTGAAAAAAATATATATATAACTGGATCACTTTTCTGTACACCTGAAACTAACGCAAAATTGGAAATCAACTATACGTCAATAAAAAATAAACTCATTAAATTTTAAAAAGTTAAATAAATAAATAAATACCTAGAGAATTCTGGGAATGAATTCTGAGAGCGATAGTTGAGGATGAATTTATCAACACGGATGCTTTTACCAGAGATTCTGGATTCAGTGTCCCAGTTCACAGAGTGGAAGTAATCTGAAGTGTTCACTCATTTGGTTAACTGAAGCTGAACTCAACAGTGGCCTACACTAAATAAAGTTAGGTACTAGAAATTCCTTGATATAAGGTAGAGAAAAGTTTTCAGACTTTGGGAAGTAGGGATGTTGGAGAAAATTTAACACGCTTGACTTACCCACCCACAGCTGTGAGCCTTGAAAGGGCTCGGAGGACCCTCTCTTTACCGAAACGTTGAAAATCACTGCAGCCTCATTTTTTGCAGGCTGGGGATCAAGGCAGCAGATATTTCCTCAGAAATAGAATCCTGAGTTAAATAAGGATGAGGCCATCCCAGAGTAGCAAAGACCATGTAGCAGCAGGTAGCAACTAGAGGTAAAGGAGTAGACTCATTACATAAAAACCGGACTTTGGGGATAGTCAGAACAGCTTGCCCTATTCTCCATACCCCCCAGCAAAGTCAAAGAGCCTCTTTGACTGATAAATGGCGGCCTGACTTGTGTCAAAATGATAGGGAACCAAGGGTGCTGGCCCAATTCCCAGATCTGAAGACCAGAGTCCCACGAATGAGGAAGTCAGGATCACCTGAAGAAGAACGCTGAGACACGGCCACAGGTCCATACTATAAATATGCCACCTAGGCTGCCCCAAAGGCACCGGCTGCTATTCACTAGTACACCTGTGCCCTGGGAAAAGGGAACTACCCAGATCTTTATCTAAAGAATTATTGGGCTCTGGCTCTGGGTAAATCCTAATCCCTGGGATCCTATATTGCTCCTGTGGTCAACTATTAAGAAGGGAAACTTACTGTGGTCAAGTGATACATGGAATTTTGATCCAAAGTCAATCTCTCACTGGGCCCTGTGTGTTCTTGAACACATCTTGTGGTTATGTCCCTATTCCTGTATGCAGATTTGAAAAAAAAAATTGACAACTAGAAGAATCCTCACTTAGCTTCCTGACCTGTGGAGTGATGGCTATTACCTGGTAGGAAAGCCAAAAGGAAGCTTCCAGAACCACCAGACCTTTCCACAACAGCAAACCAAAGGTAATACCACATCTCTAAGAGGAATCACAGAGATCAGTGATTAGATATTAGTAATTTATATTCTGCCAATCAGATGAACTCAACAAGACTTGGGACATAGAAGTAAAGCAGAGCCTGCATTCTGTGCTCTGTGCTCTCTGCTGGCAAGCATGATCATGCAGTGTGTGCTGGCCAAGTCCCAGGGGCTGGTCATGAGCTTTGCAGGTGTCCAGAGCCAGGGCAAGGTATCTGTTTTGTTGGTGTGGATCGCAGCAGACATGGCTTTGATCTGGATCCAGCAGCGATAGCAGTAGCTTTCTGATCGTGACAGTTTCCTGATTACGACGGTTACTTGCTGTGGCAACTTTCTGACTCTGGCAATATGATTCTGGAGCCAGCAGCTCCCTGATCATAGAAGAGGCAGCAGCTCCTTTGCTGGCCCAGTTCTGTGATATGGGGGAGTCGTTTCTTAAAGCACAACCTAGAGGTTTTAGCCTTCTCGATAATTCTAAAGCCATTAAATAATTTCTAATAAGTGCCTTTCTGCTTCATAGTTAGAATAGATTCTTTTCCTCAGAAATGAACCCTGACTGATACAGAGCACATGCATGTAAGTTTCTCCAGGGTATATACCAGGAGTGTAATTATTGGGTCATGGTATATACAGCCGGCTCTCCATATCCATGGGTTCCACATCCATGGATTCAACTAACCACAGATCGAAAATATCACCTCCCCCATTCCAGAAAATTCCAAAAAGCAAAACTTGAATTTGTCACACACCAGCAACTATTTATACAGCTTTTACATGGTATTAACAACTATTTACATTGTATTAGGTATTACAAGTTATCTAGAGTTGATTTAAATTATACAGGAGGATGTGCATAGGTTTTATGCAAATAGTAGGCCGTTTTATATAAGGGACTTAAGTGTCCACAGATTTTGGTATCTGCTGGGGTCCTGGAACCAATCTTCACCAGAACCGAGGGACAATTGTATACATTTTAAACTTTACTAGATATTACCAAAATGTTCTCCAAACCATTGTGCCAATTTATGTACCCAACAGAAAATTCCATCAAAATTTGTCATTGTCGTTTTAATTTTTGTTAAATTGATGGGTGCGAAAAATTATCTTGTTTTAATTTGCAATTACTGATTACTTATTTTTTCATATGTTGACTGGTTATTCAAAAGGGAACAAATTCACTGAACTTGTTCATTTTTGTGTTGAATTGCTTATTTCTTTATTGAGTTATGTGAGTTCTTTATATATTATGGTTACTAAATCTTGACTATGGCAAATGTCTTCTATCTAGTGGCTGCCTTTTCATTTTACTAAAGTTGTTTTTGCTATACAAAAAAATTTCACATTAAATGTATCAAGCTTTTCCTTCCTTGTTCATGCTGTTTGTGTCTTATCTAAGAAATCCTTTTTTACATATCATAAAGGTATTTTCCTATGTATTCTTTTAAAGTCTTGAACTTTTTCATGTTTACCTCTGTAATAGGTCTGGAATTTATTTTTGTAGATCTATGAGACAGAAATGTGATTTTATGTTTTGCATGTGGATAACTGATTATTCCAGAACTGTTTGTTAAGTAGCTCGTCCTTATTGCACTAATTTTAATGCTACTTCTGTCCTATTCCAGGGTTCTGTATACTCATGGATCATTTTCTGGGTCCTCTAGCCTTTGATTGCTTAAAAATTAAGCAATTAAGGAAATTAAGGAAATTAGGAAATTAAGACCCTATAAAAAACTCTTTAATGAAGAGACTTGATGAGTTACCATGTTGGCAAACCTCAACTCCACAGGGACAGGAGCTCCTAAACTCAGGACCCTTTCAGACCTCACTTATGGACCTCTTCATCTGGCCATTCCTCTGTTTCCTTTATAATAAACTGATAAACATAAGTAAATGTTTACTAGAGTTTTGTGAGCCATCGTAGCATATTATCAAACCTGAGGAGGGGATGGTGGAAACCCCTGATTTGTAGCCAAGTCAGACAGAAGTTGTGGGTACCCTAGGGATCCACCACTTGTGACTGGTATCTGAAGTGGGGGCAGTCTTGCTAGACTGAGCCCTTAACCTGTGAAGTCAGTGCAAACTCTGGGCAGTGAGTGTCATAACTGAGTTAAATTGTAGGATACCCAGTAGATGTCCACCGGAGACATCTGAGTTGCCTTGTTATGGGAAAAAAACCCCACACATCTAGGGTCAGAAGTGATCTGTGTGAGACGGTAGAGAAACAGTGATTTCCCAGAAGTAGGTATACTATTATTTCATGCTCATTATAAAGAAGAGGAAAAGGAGACACAGAGCTTAAGTAACAGGGCCAGGCCCACCCTGTTAATAAATGGCCAGGCTGAGGCTTGAATCCACGCAACGTGGGTTCACTTTCCCTTTGTAACCAGTACAACTCTATAGCCTCTCATTAAACTAATGGTCACAGGAATTCATAGTTACAACTGAAGACGAGTATTTACAAAGAAGGCGGACAAAGAGCTAGGAGAATATTTAACAAGAGGACAGGACCTAATCTGGAGGGAGTGGACAGGTAGTTAGGAAAAGTGGCTTTGAAGAGAAACATTTAAGCTGAAATCTGAAAGGTGAGCAGGGTTTACTTCCATGAAAGTTTTTTTCTTTTTTGACAAGAGTGCGGGGACAGTGGAAAGAACTTTCTAGGAAAAGGGTAAATGCAAGAGTACAGTGGTGCCTTTGAGGAAGCCCGTGCAGCTGGAACTCAGACAGAGGCAGAGTGTGGTGTGAGCTGAAATGGGAGTGGGGGCCTAGTGGCCCAGGTCAGACTGGGCATGGGGGCCCTGGCAAGGGATCTGGACTTGATCCTTCACCTCCACCGAGTTTTAAGCCAGAAGCGATATGACAATTTGTGGTTTTTAAAAGGTGTGTTGAATACGTTAAAGAAGGCACAATACAATACTAAAATTTCATTCAGAAAGGACAATTTTTAGTAAAGAGCTCCCTAAATAATTAGCTTTATTAAAATTTCTCTGAGAGGCTGTAAATGTATCATCAAAATTTAAATTTCACGTGGAACCACAATAACAGAGAACAAAGAGAATAGCCTTGGGAGAATTCATATCAGACTTTCATCCTAGTTGTTCAGATTACTCACTACATGATTCAAGGCAAGTTATGTCATTGCTATGGGTCTCAACGTCCTCATCAGTGAAACAGGAATAGTATTTACTTGTAGGCTTTGGTTAATACAATTTGTCTACCAACAGGAGCCCTCTAAGACTTAGAAATCTGGTTGAATTTGGCCCAGCTCTTCAGCCTGTGACCACTGAAAGCCCTTCCCACAACTTCTTGTAACTTTCCATAGCTCACGGCCATAATTATCTATACTTTGATATTTCTGCACCCACCAGGCAACCTCAGCAGGTCAATCTGGAGGGAAGCCCAGCCCCTTTGCAGGCTCACCAAGTTTCCTGACCCAGACGTTGCATCAATTTCACAAATGTACTTGAGATTTGGAGGAAAGGGCTCACAGGGAGGGCTGACTACATTGAACCCCGTGGTCTCCCACCATCTCATTGGTTCTGCCTCCTGTCTGCCTCTTTTCCTAGTCCACTTTTCTCTCTGGTTCAACAATAATGACCAAACCCAAACAAAACAAAACAAAACAAACCCTCTCTCCACTTACTAAGAGTAGTTCCGCCCCACTTACCTCTTCTCACTGTCTCACCTTACCAGTCATTGAAGTATTTTTCTAGAAAGACAGATTTTTCAGAGGAATTCTGGTGAATTATATTTTCTTAGTGAACTACATGAAAATTTCAGAATCACTAAGTATAGATGGTAGTTGCTATTATCAATATTTTTATTATGATTATTCATTGGTGCAGATATTCTGTTTCTTTTTTTAAAAATGCCTTTAATTCTTCAGTGTTTAGGTTTAGGAAACATCCTCTTCTCAGAGTCTCTCTGATGCAAACCAGAGGATGAGTGCATTAGTTAGCTTTGTTGCCTAAACAAGGAAACTCAGTTGATAATGGCTTACAAAACCAAGGTTTATTTTTTTCATTGACATTTCACGGGAACTCCAGGTCCACTGCAGCTGTGTTTTTGGCAGTGGGTAGGCTGTGGCTCTGCTCCGTGAGTCCTTACATTCTGGAACCCAGGCTAAAGCAGCAGCTACTGCATCAGACATGCCAATCTCACAGCAGAGGGGAAAGAAGTCCAGAGTCAAACACACAATGACTCTCAAGCCTTCTGCTTGAACATGACGTATGCGATGCCCACTCACATCCTATTGGCTGAAGAAGTCCCATTGCTAAGCTCAATGTCAATGAGATAAAGTGGAGAGACTGAACACAGAAGTGGATAATGGCCAGACCTATGCAATAAAGCTCTGACCTCCAACCCCGGCAGCAACCAGCCCAGGAAGCCAAACCACAACATTGTAGCAATTGGCTCCACATGGACAGCACTTGGTCAACGACTGCCAGATTTTTTTTGCCCCTGCTTCCAACTCAGGATTAACCAGAGAAGCCAAATGTCCTCGCAAACCAATCACATAACTTTCCCCATTTCCGGTGAGCCTGCCTCCAGCTTCTCCCAGCCAACAACCTCAATCAGCATACCTGAAGCCTTCCCTTTCGTTCACTATAAAATAGCTCTCCTACTCCCCCGCCTGCCCTTGACTCTCTGCCAAATGCAAGTGATGGAGGCTGACTGCTTTGCTATGTAACAAACTGAATAAATAGCCTCTGTTTGTTCGTTCTCCTCTGGGTGGTCTTTGCTTATTTCCACAAAATACACCCCTCCTACGGTGGCAGGGGAGGGCGGGAAGGGTTCCTGCAAATCACACTGCAATGAGTGAGGATGAATGAATCATCTTCTTTGTGGAAACGGAGAGTAAATAGAGAGGGGACAATGGCACAGTCTGCCGCAGTTTAACCTCTGAATTACAGAGAGTTGCCTTCCTCCCTGGCACATGCACAATTCCATCCGATTGTGAAGCACACTTGAAGTCCAGAATCTCCTAATACTCTCTATTCCACACCTGGGTATGTCTCGTCTTTCTTCAGAGACATGGACCAAAACACAAGTTAACGTACATAAGACATAGTAGTAGCTCAGAAATAAGATCAGTAAGAAACCCTCTTCAGAAAGACAGGGAGATACACAGCAGTCACTTACCAGGAGCAATGCCACTATCCAGGGCAAAATGTTGCAAAGGCCTCCTCCTCCATGGGGAAGAAGCCTCCTGGACTCAGCACTAGTTCTACTTCCTGGAAGTCGTTCTCCGGTCCACTTTCTACATGGCTCTTGCCTCTGCCCTCCCAGAGGACTTTCTTTTGTCACTATCCTCCTTGACTACATCTGCAGAGGCCACCGGACAATCTGTCCCCCTTTTGTGGCTGAGCATTGCTAAAGAAAAAGTTATTCTGACACTGGTTAAAATTGTGAGGAAGACTTTATTTGGGACTATTTCGATAGTCGTCAAGCCTATTGCAGTAGGGGAGAGAAATTGGGCTCAACCTGAATACAGCAAGGACAAGTAGGGATTTATAGTCAATAAACAGAAGGAGGGGGGTCAGTGGGTGGAAAATTACTAAGAGGAAGACAGCAAGAGTAGGGGGATTCATGTTAAACCGACTTAACAGGCTTCTTGCTGAAGGCAAGCCAGGGTGATCAGATAGCAAGGGTAGGGGGATGAGGAATTATTTCATCCAGATATTGAGGGCGATCAGATATCAAAAATGGCTGGAATTCTCACTAGAGTTGCGGGTGAGGAGGGAAACCAGGCAAAAAGAGAGGCTCCTAAGGGTCTTTGTCAGCATGCTTCTCAGCCTGCTTTCTGCCTGTAGACATTCAGGGACCCAAAGGTTTGCTTTTATGTCTTGAACGGTCTTTTTAAAAAATTCAAGCTGGTGGCTCCCTTGACAATCTCTTTGTCTCTCTGTTTCTCTCTCCTCCCTGCCACACACACCACACTGTTGGCTTTATATTTATTTGATTCCAGTTAGATCCATGTGCCAGTGGCCTCACTTACAGTTTTTTTCAAGACCCCCCCCCCCATCTGCCTTTACCAGCGGTTTGAGCTTACCGATCTTTTATTGGAGAGACATGCCCTTATCTCTTTTCTCTGATCCATTCTGTCCAGTTGAGAGGATTTATTTGCAGGGAGGGGGACGCCATAATACATTTAGAGGGTTTTTTTGCTTTGTTTGTTTGTTTGCGGTATGCGGGCCTCTCACTGTTGTGGCCTCTCCCGTTGCGGAGCACAGGCTCCGAACGCGCAGGCTCAGCAGCCACGGGCCCAGCCGCTCCGCGGCATGTGGGATCCTCCCGGACCGGGGCACGAACCCTCGTCCCCTGCATCGGCAGGCGGACTCTCAACCACTGCACCACCAGGGAAGCCCCATTTAGAGGTTTTAACAAGTGATGTGGTAGCCATGCCCCTTGATTTATTCTTTGACCCAAGATTAAGTTTTAATCGGCTGCTGTTACTACTGAAAGCATTTCTAAATTTTAGTTTTATTTTTTTTATTTTTTGCGGCACGCTGGCCTCTCACTGCTGTGGCCTCTCCCGTTACGCAGCACAGGCTCCGGACGCGCAGGCTCAGCGGCCATGGCTCACGGGCCCAGCCGCTCCGCGGCACGCGGGATCCTCCCGGACCAGGGCACGAACCCGCGCCCCGTGCATCAGCAGGCGGACTCTCAACCACTGCACCACCAGGGAAGCCCATCTAAATTTTACCTTTTACTGGTTGATGGGAGAAACAGTTACATATTTCAAGCCTGCCAGTCTCAACACTTCTAAATTCTCTTTTTCCTCTCATCCCTGTCTGGTCAATTCTTTTCTGAGCTCATTTCTTTACAGTTACTTGTCAAATATGTCTACGAGCAGCCAGGGCACTTCAGTGACATTCTGTTTCACCACATCTTAACCGAATGTCATAGGTACATTGAACGTCTGCCTTCAAATTACTGTGGATAGCCATTACACCACTCCCCATCATAGACTGCCACTGTTTTCCCTGTGTTTAATTAAAATTTCCTGGCTACACACTGGCCAGAAGCCAATGCCACAGAAGTAGAGAATGGACTTGAGGACACGGTGGGGGGAGGGGTAAGCTTGGGCAAAGTGAGAGAAGCATCGACATATATACACTACCAGATGTAAAACAGACAGCTAGCGGGAAGCAGCAGCATAGCACAGGGAGATCAGCTCGGTGCTTTGTGACCACCTAGAGGGGTGGGATAGGGAGGGTGGGAGGGAGGCGCAAGAGGGAGGGGATATATGTATGCATATGGCTGATTCACTTTGTTGTGCAACAGAAACTAACACAAAATTGTGAAGCAACTATACTCCAATAAAGATGTATAAAAAAAAAAAGAAGTCAATGCCACTTCTCTTAGGATTTTTGTTAGGCAGCATTTCGTGGTTTGTACCTAGTCAGCTTTGCTATAATAACAAATGATCCCTCAAATCTCTAAAATATATTTTTATAAAATATTATAAAATAAAGGTGTATAAAATAAAGGTTTATTTAGCACTAGTGTTACATGTAGGCTGCAGATAGGTTGTGAGTCTACTCCAAAGACTTCTCATTCTGTGACCCAGGCTGGAGAAGCAGCCCCTATACAGGATATGCCATCCTCATGGTACAGGGAAGACCAAGCTATAATTGCTGACCATTTAATGACATTTAGCACATCTGCTCAAGTATAATATGAGCGGCCAAAGGAAGTCATGTGGCCAAACCTAATACCAATGGGACAAGGAAGAATATTCCTTGATGAGTGGGAACTTCAGGGTAAAAATGTACAATCTTCTCACAAGGAAAGGAGACTAAATAATTGGAGAAATCAAAAAATGCGTCACATTGGTAAAGAAGAGAATTGTTTGAGAAATGTGTTTTCTCTCTTGATATTGGCAAACCAAAAGAATTAATAAAAGAGTTAAAAATCACCACTAAAACTTTGATAAATGGGGCTTCCCTGGTGGCGCAGTGGTTGAGAGTCCGCCTGCCGATGCAGGGGACATGGGTTCGTGCCCCGGTCCGGGAAGATCCCACATACCGTGGAGTGGCTGGGCCCGTGAGCCATGGCCGCTGAGCCTGCGCGTCCGGAGCCTGTGCTCCGCAACGGGTGAGACCACGACAGTGAGAGGCCCGCATACGGCAAACAAAACAAAACAAAACAAAATAAAACAAACAAAACAAACAAACAAAAAACTTTGATAAGGAGAAGAAGAAAAGAATAGACTCTGTGATTTCCTTTTGCTCTTGATTGCTTTGTTTTCACTCCCTCCCTAGTCATACATAAAGTGTAATATGTCATATGGAGTAAAAGAAAAAATGTTCCCTATCAACTCTGCTCACTTTGCATTCCTAAGACTAATAAGACCAGGGAACACTGGGTGGCAATGGAAGGGTAAGGTTATAGAGTTCATGTTTTAGGGACATAAGCCTATTCTTCCCTCCTACAACTTATTAACTTTCACCAGCAGACCAGGCCAATTCCTGGAATAGCATGCAGATAATAAGGCCATGTCTACCCTTCAAAAATAAAAGTTCTCAAAGTATAAGTGTAATCTGCCTACAGATCAGTAGCTAAGTGCCCAATTTCCCTCTGTGTTAGTCTTTTCCTATGGTCCAATTTTGGGAGTAGACTCAATCTTCTTGAACAGGGCAGCTGTTAGTTTATATGTACCTTTGTGCCAAAGAGGGGGAAAAGGTGTCTTCTCAAGGTGGACAAATTAGAAAAAGCACCATTTCTTTTTTTAAATGCCCCTCTTTCCCACCTGGTGAATTAGTAAAAGATGCCCCTGTGGGAGAGCACATGGCTTAACTGAAGAAAGTACATTTGTGGGATGAAAAAAATGCACCCCTGGCTCCCAGCAAATGTAGCCCTCAGCCAGGGTTCCGGCTTGGCAAGTGCAACGTGGCTTTGATTGCAACCCCCACTCACCTCCCAGAACAGGCGCCTTTGTTCAGTGCACAAAAACACAATTATGAGTGACAGTCCTGCATTTGACATTGAGCATGGGACGCAAAACTCTCATGTAAAACTTGTCCAAATGAACATTTTCCCCCAATAAATTTCATTCTCAGCTTCTGCAGACCAGCGTTGACTGGTTTAACTCCCCACTGACATGAGCTGGTCACTTGCGTCCATTCTCTTTTGAGAAAGGAGCCTTAGGTAACTTAGTAGTGTGGGCACGATAAGACCTTTCTCTTCCACGGAGGTAACATGTCGTGTTTAGAGCCCTCTAATGGGGGCTATATGCTTCCTTAATGCAGAAAGAAGCTGGTAAGCTGGGGTTTTTAGGTTTTCTTTTTTTCTCTCTCTCTGTCTCTCTTTCATTATCGTTTTGCATTTTCTTCTCCTTTCTGGTTTGATCCTCTGTGTTCAGATCTTTACCTTTTCTTGCCAACTGCCAGCAACAGTATACTTGAAAATGTTGCAGGATTTTCTCCAGACACCTGCTTTCAAGGACCACGTGTAGACTTGTCCAGTAAACCACCTCTCATTAGAGAGATTTGCCATATGCTATTATAAAGAAGTCATTCTTCAACCCCTTTGCTTCACACAGCATCATACTCAGCAGGGCAAATGTACAGATTATTTCATGTTTCACAACACTCACAAATGGAGTTTTAACAAAAAATGATCAACAAACTCAGACTATTTACTTTTGGGAGAAGCCAGTGTCAAAGCATTGCAGCAGCCTGAACTGTAATGTGAGTTCTAATTTTTCACATTTGAACAGTATCCACTCTGGCGATGTGTGTGTTCAAAGTGCAGAAAGAGTGGCTGGTGACTTGTTTTTCTTAAAATATACCTCCACACAGTAGAAGCAGTCATGAATAATCTAGGGCCACTCATCAGAAGCCACATAAAGTATGTAAAATGGAAAATACAAATAAATACATTAATGTTTGAAAAGACTGCTCAGTTCCCAGATTTATCAGTATCATGTGAAAATTTATTTTTTAAATAATACCTTTTTGGGGAAAACTTTGTTAAAATTAAAGAAATTCATCCATTCACCTAGCGGACTAGAATCAATGTGGTTGGCTATTTCAATGTAACTAAATTGACTTTCTATGGCTTTAATAAGATAGTTATAAATTCCACTGCACTGTGATCCTTTTGAGGATTCTACGAGCAACTTAGGTAGAGACGAGCACTCTCCAGGTCTCGTCCTTCTCAACTTTATTTGGTGTGAAGATAAAAGAGAAGGACGTTTTCACTTACAAGTAACAGAGATCTCAAATCAGACTAGCCAGAATACTAAAAAATAGAAATTATTTCACATATTAACAGGTCCAGAAATCGCAAGGTCTGTAAGATTGGTTAAGTCAGTGGCTAATGACGTTATCAGTTCTCTCCATCTCTCCACTATTGTTGGCTTTATTCTCAGGCTGGTTACAAGATGACTTAGGCAGATCCGGAGTTCGATCCTCATAAAATACAGATGATGATTTTTCTCTTCTGTGGATCTCTCTTAGGAGCAAGAAAATGTGTCCTAGAAGCTTCCCCTGAAGCTTCTACACCTCATTCCTAACCCACCATTGGCAAAAGGAATGGGATTACCCTTCAATAGACCAGACACACTGTTGGAGCTGGGGAGGCACCAGTTATCCCCTGGCTCATGGCTCCATGGTTTTGGGGGCAATACTTTCACAAAATTGGGTTCTGATAGAAAAGAAGGAAGAAAATGGATGCTGCGAGTAGCTTAATTAATCTTAGTAAAAGTGCCTCCAAAACTACTACTAAAATCTGATAATGAAAACAAAAGCTCTATCTTCTCAAGAGGCTGTCTAGTTCCTTCATGAGGTTTAATACTAAAAAGAAAAAAAGAGAAAAGAAAAATCCTATAAATTCTTAGAGATGTACTTATAGAGCCCGTCAACCTCAAAACTAAGAAATTTCTCACTCATTATCTTTAGAGTAGATATTATGGCTCCTTTTAATTGCTGGATACTCACCACAGAGAAAGCTAAGTGGATTTATGGTCAATATGAACACTTACTGAGAGTCTAAAAAATTATGGGTCTTCTCAAAAGATAAGGGAAACATTTCCAGCTTATTGTCATATACGATTTTTTCTGACGCTATATCTACAGACCCACATATTTTTGGATAAACGTGTAAGTACTCCACAAGTTTTTTAAATAGTCTAACATCTTGCTACTCAAAATATATTCCTTGGGCCAGTAGCACCAGTGTCATCTGGGAGGCTGTTTGCAATGCAAAAATCTCAGGCGCATCCCCAAACCTACAGAATCTACATCTTAACAAGATTCCCGGGAGAGTCAATGGCACATTAAAGTTTGAGAAACACGACCCCAGGCTGGGCCTAGAGTGGAAGTTACAGTATGTAGCTCTACTAGGGTAAAAAGGGTTTTGCTGAGAGGATTTCCTTTAAGGGTCTTTTATTCCTAAAGGAGATTAAAGTACTATATATATTTGGGCTGAGCTTTGAAGATTTGAGACAAACCCTCCCTTAGTGGGCAAATTCAGAAGAGCCAAAAAAGGAGACAAAGGAGATAGCAGTGTTGAAAAGGCAGAAGAAAAGCAAGAATATTTACAGATATCAAGGGAAGAGAATGCTTCGAAACAGACTTCATTAAAAGTTATAGAGAAGTCAAGAAGGGGACATTAAGAATTGATAATTAGATGACTATTTGTGACTGTAAGAATGCAATACTGGTATGGGGTGGTATAGGAATTGGATGCTACGGAGACAAACTAGACAAAGTAATAGCAATGCAGAGGTAGTTGTTTAGTGTTTATGAGAATCAGATTGTCCAAGTTTTAACACTGATTTCATCCTTTAAAAGCACTGCAACTGGGACTTCCCTGGTGGTGCAATGGTTAAGAATCTGCCTGCCTCAGTGGAACAGGATAGAAAGCCCAGAGATAAACCCACGGGCATATGAGCACCTTATCATTGATAAAGGAGGCAAGAATATACAGTGGAGAAAAGACAGCCTCTTCAATAAGTGGTGCTGGGAAAACTGGACAGCTATATGTAAAAGAATGAAATTAGAACACTCCCTAACACTATACACAAAAATAAACTCAAAATGGATTAAAGACCTAAATGTAAGACCAGACACTATAAAACTCTTAGAGGAAAACATAGGAAGAACATTCTATTATGTAAATCACAGCAAGATCCTTTTTGACCCACCTCCTAGATAAATGGAAATAAAAACAAAAATAAACAAATGGGACCAAATGAAACTTAAAAGCTTTTGCACAGCAAAGAAAACCATAAACAAGACAAAAAGACAACCCTCAGAATGGGAGAAAATATTTGCAAACGAAGCAACTGACAAAGGATTAATCTCCAAAATTTATAAGCAGCTCATGCAGCTCAATATCAAAAAAACAAACAACCCAATCCAAAAATGGGCAGAAGATCTAAATAAACATTTCTCCAAAGAAGATATACAGATTGCCAACGAACACATGAAAGGATGCTCAACATCACTAATCATTAGAGAAATGTAAATCAAAACGACAATGAGGTATCACCTCACACTGGTTGGTCAGTCACTACTGGGTCACTACTGGGCATATACTCTGAGAAAACCATAATTCAAAAAGAGTCATGTACCACAATGTTCACTGAAGCACTATTTACAATAGCCAGGACATGGAAGCAACTTAGGTGTCCAATGACAGATGAATGGATAAAGAAGATGTGGCACATATATACAATGAAATATTACTCAGCCATAAAAAGAAATGAAATTGAGTTATTTGTAGTGAGGTGGATGGACCTACAGTCTGTCATACAGAGTGAAGTAAGGCAGAAAGAGAAAAACATATACTGTATGCTAACACACATATATGGAATATAAAAAAAAAAAAGGTTCTGATGAACCTGGGGCAGGAGAAGAATAAAGATGCAGACATAGAGCATGGACTTGAGGACACGGGGAGGGGGAAGGATAAGCTGGGACAAAATGAGAGAGTAGCATGGACATATATACACTACCAAATGTAAAATGGGTGGCTGAAGGGAAGCAGCTGCATAGCACAGGGAGATCAGCTCAGTGCTTTGTGACTACCTAGAGGGGTGGGATAGGGAGGGTGGGAAGGAGACGCAAGAGGGTGGGGATATGGGGATATATGGATACATACAGCTGATTCACTTTGTTATACAGCGGAAACTAGCACAACATTGTAAAGCAATTATACTCCAATAAAGATGTTTTTTAAAAAAAAAAAAAGAATCTGCCTGCCAACGCAGGGAACACGGTTTCGATCCCTAGTCCAGGAAGATCCCACATGCCATGGAGCAACTAAGCCCGTGCGCCACAACTACTGAGCCTGTGCTCTAGAGCCCTCGAGCCACAACTTGTGCTGCAACTACTGAAGCCTGCGTGCCTAGAGCCCGTGCTCTGCAACAAGAGAAGCCACCACAATGAGAAGCCCAAGCACCGCAATGAACAGTAGCCCCCGCTCCCAACAGCTAGAGAAAGCCCGCACACAGAAACGAAGACCCAATGCAGCCGAAAATAAATAAATTTTTTAAAAAAAAACTTCAATATTACTTTAAAAACAAAACAAACAAAAAACAACACTGCAAGTTTGGGCAAATTGTTTAATCCTTCTGTCCCAATCAAATAAGGATAATACAATAATAACTACATTATAAGTTGTTATAAAGACAAAGTAAAGATCTTGCCACATAGTAAGTGTTCAATAAATATTAGCTATTATTAAAATCACACACAAAAAATAAAGTTTGAGAAGCACTGCTATAAGGTATATACAGTCACTCCCTTGCCTCCTGGTGCATAGAGGATACATATACAGAATATGAACTCTAGCAACTACAATGTACTATAACCCACATCATTTTAGCTTGAGAAACCAAGAAATGAACATCATGGACTCAGACAACAAAATTCTTGTTCATCTCTTATCTCTGTTCCATTAATCCAAGTATCAAGATTCCATTTAAACTCATTGACTTATACGTGAAAGATGCCAGAAAAATGCCTGATCCCTTCTTCTGATCACATAAACGTCTGGACATTTGGACATGGGTTTAATGGTCCACAGTGGGAAGACTAAAGATCAGAACTTGCTTGGAATCATTTATATAAATGTTGGCACTATTTCCATCAAATATGGACTCAGGGCAATATGGAGGCCAACGCATGGCTGGTGCCCAGTAAATATTCCCCTGTTAATTTTTTTAAGTGATAATAAGGCTAAAGTTACAGACTGAAGTTTGTTGCTACGGTTTGATCATTTGGACAAGCACAGTATGTTCAGAGGTTTATCTACCCCACAGTTAGCACACTCCCCTTCTTGGCATTTCTCTCATTTCCTCGAAAAGCCTTTTCTAGAGAAACTTTAGATCAGAAGCCAAAGAAAATTCAGCTCAATTTGCCCTGCTCCCCATGGAGCTCCCAATGACTGAAGGCTTTCATTCCCTTCTCTCCCACATTAATGCTGGCTGTGCCTTAGCCACTATTGGTGTTTCCCTAGGTTTCATAGTGAGAAAGCAGTGGATATGCTGGTCTGGTCTAGACTAAGTTAGTAGGCTGCTGTTTCATTTCATGGGCATTTGTTTTGCTTTTCTTTGTTTGATGTTGTAGCTGTTTTGTTTTACTGCACTCTGTTGATGAAAAATATAATCAAATATGAATAAAGGTATGGTCAAATCTACAAGTATAACATCTACAAATATGTAGTCCCCAACACCTTACCTCCCCATGCCCCTTTGCCTTTTATCTGTTCTTTGTCAACTTTTCCTCCCACATCCATGGCTTTTATAATATTTCATTTTTCTCCTACCCTCAGTCCTAACCCTACTGTCTTTCCTCTGAACAATGACCTTGTCTCCTGCTTCAGAGACATGCGAGGCTTCCAGGTGAGAATTCTTTGGGCTCTGACCCACCCACTCCAACTTCTATACATCCCTATTTAACTTCCTTTCTCCAGTTTCTTCAAATCCCATTTCCAGACTCATTCTTTTACCTCTACTCTTGATCGTTTCTGTAGTAGGTGGAATGGCAGCCGCCTAAAAATATATGTCCATATCCTAATCTCTGAAGTGTGAATGTTACCTTATTTGAAAAAAAGGGTCTTCAAAGATGTGATTAAGTTAAGGACCTTAATATGCAGGTTCCTCAAAAAACTAAAAATAAAGTTGCCATATGATCCAGCAATCCCACTCCTGGGCATATATCTGGAGAAAACTCTAACTTGAAAAGATAACTGCACCCCTATGTTCATAGCAGCACTAATTACAACAGCCAAGACATGGAAGCAGCCTAAATGTCCATTGGCAGATGAATGGATAAAGATGTGGTATGTGTATATATATAAACATCACTCAGCCATAAAAAGAATGAAATAATGCCATTTGCAGCTACACAGATGGACCTAGAGATTATCATACTAAGTGAAGTAAGTCAGAAAGAGAAAGACAAATACCATATGATATCAGTTATGTGTGGAATCCAAAATATGACACAAATGAACTTATCTAGGAAATGGAAACAGACTCACAGACATAGAGAACAGACTTGTGGTTGCCAAGGGGAAAGGGGGGTGGGGGAGGGAAGGATTGGGAGTTTGGGATTAGCAGATGCAAACTATTATATATAGGAAGGATAAACAACAAGGTCCTACTGTATAGCACAGGGAACTGTGTTGAATATCCTGTGATAAACCATACTGGGAAAGAATATGAAAAAGAATGTATATATACGTATAACTGAATCACTTTGCTGTACAGAAGAAATTAACACAACATTGTAAATCAACCATACTTCAATAAAATAAATTTTTTAAAAAGTTAAGGATCTCAAGATGAGGGAATCACCCTAGATTATCCAGGTGGGCCCTAATTCAATAACAAGTGTCCTTGTAAGAAAAAGGTAGAGGGAGATGTGAAACCAACAGAAGAGAAGACACAAGTGCACAGAGGAGAAGGCAATGTGAAGATGGTGGCAACGACTGGAGTGACGAGGGCACAGCCAAGGAATGCCAAGGAAAGCCCGCGACCACCAGAAGCTATTGATAGAAGAGACAAGGTAGGACTCTCCCCAGGCTCCGTCTAGAGGCACCCTGCCAACACCTTGATTTCAGACTCCTGGCTTCCAGAACTAGGAAAGAATAAGTTTCTGTTATTTTAAGCCACCAAACTTTTGGTAATTTGTTACAGCACCCACAGGAACCTAATATACATTCTTTGCCAGAGGAAGATCTTGCTGTATCAATTAGTTCTTCTTTCTCCTACATTCTCAATCCTTCTACTGCCTCTTTTCCCTTAGTCATATATCCTCGAAATTTTCTTCTTTCTTAAACAATCTCTTTTTAAAATTTATGTTTTACTCTGTACCCTTTTCTCTTTCAAGGTAAGCACTTCAAAAGTTGTCTGCATGCTTCGTTCTCTCTCCATTAGCTCGCTCTCATGTTTCATACTGCTACAGTCTAATTTCTCTACCTACCACTCCACTGAAATGCTCTTGCAAGAGTCACAAACGCTCAAGCCAATGGACTCTTTTCAACTTTCATCTTACTTGACCTTTTTGTTGTATTTGATACTATTGCTTCCTCCCTTCTTGGAATGTATCCTCTTTGGGAATTCTAAGGTGTAACTCTCTCCTAATTCTCTTTCTCCCCTCTGACCATTCCTTCTTAAACTCCTCTGTTGCTCCTGTTTTCCTATCAGGTAAACATTGCTAATTCCCAAAGTTCTTTCCACTCATGGCCTCCTTCTCAGTTATATGCTCTCTGGATAATCTCATCTTCTCTTGTGGTTTTAACTGTCACTCATATGGATGGAAATCGCATCATTTTCTTGATACAGTTCCTTTCCTGGAGCTCAAAGTACATATAGCCAACTGTTTACTGGCTATATGTTAAGGGGTATCTACCTTAACACCCATTAACACCTCAAATTTAATATTCCCTAAATTAAACTCATTGATTCCACCCTCAGAAATTGGTGGAAATGGGAGTTATTGTTGGGAAGTAATTATGCATGGCATTTTTAGCCACACATCTCAGATTATCTTTTCAAGGATATTAGTACAGCAAATAACCTTAGAAGATAAATGCAGTGCCTATCTCTGCGTCAGAAGGCAGCTAGGCTTCCTAACCAGGAAAATAAAGATAATTTCTCCCTCATGGGCCAAGGCTGGGCAGCTTTGCTAGCAGCTCCTTTAAGATTAGGGGGTTCCTTTGTGCAGAGTTCTTCATCTCTGACGGACCACTGTACGCTTGGCACTCACTGGGTCTGCTTCACATTGTCCATAATACTTGGGGAATAGAGGAACTGATGCAAACATGAAGCTCGTACTCCTACTGTGCCATGAGTAAGCAACTGTCTAACTCGGTTTGATTCACTGTCTCCTTATCGACTGCATTTCTGGAAGTGCGGCCAGCCAGCCTAGCAGCAGCAGTAGTCCATCACTTAGAGACTGCTTGACCACGTGATAGCTGTACGCCTAGCTAGACAGAGAAGGAGAGAGGAAGTGGCCAAGATACTGAATAAAAAGTTTGGCATTGGGTTAACAAAGGCTGGAGCTGGAAATGTTTGGACAGAGTACAAGTCTGAGGGCTTCAACTGGAGGCTGGCCGAGAGCAAAGGTAGCAGAACCTACAGATCTTTGGGTACTTCAATCACTGAGGAAGTCACAAGTTCTCTATCTCAAAAGGCACAGCAGGGGCTTCCCTGGTGGCGCAGTGGTTGGGAGGCTGCCTGCTGATGCAGGGGACGCGGGTTCGCGCCCCGGTCCGGGAGGATCCCGCGTGCCGCGGAGCGGCTGGGCCCGTTAGCCATGGCCGCTGGGTCTGCGCGTCCGGAGCCTGTGCTCCACCACGGGAGAGGCCGCGGCAGTGAGAGGCCTGCGTACCAAAAAAAAAAAAAAAAAAAAAAAAAAAAAAGGCACAGCAGGAATCTATCTACAGGGTGTGACCCAGAGACGCCTGACTCACATCCATCAGACTCACTTCCTGTTGCCATAGTGGAGGCTCTCATTATACAACAAGGTGTACCATTTCTGTTGGGCATATGCAAACACTCAGGATCAACCAACAATAAACAAAAATGATCTTCCTCTTGTATTAAGGCACTACAGTATTTGCCATCCCCCACCAAAACCTCGGAATCACTTTAAATCCTTCTCTTCCTTTTATCTTCTCTTTTAACCTCCCACATCACATTGATGACCAAGTCCTGTCAATTCTATCTCCGTAACATCTCTCATATATGTCCCTTCATCTTCCTCTCCACGTATGGCTTTAGTTCAAGCTGTCATCACTTTGTACCAGGACTCTTGTTATAGTCATCTATCCCATCTCTCTGCCTCAAGTCTTGCTTTCTTCAATTCATTATCCACTCTGCGGCTAAGCTGATCACATCAGCCCCCTGCCTAAAACTCTTTGGGGGTTCCTGACTATCTACAAGATAAACACTGTGCTGAAATACAGTATACAAAGCCCAACACAATCTGGCTTCTACCTATATCTCTGACCCTCCTACCACACCCCCAAGGACCCCAAGATTGAAACATCTCCCTTTCACACCTCCATGCCTTTGATCATGCTGCTTCTCTGTCCAGAATGCCCTTTCTCTTTAAACATCTCACTCAGCTTCAGGAAATTCTTCAAATGTGACCTCTTCTGTGAAGTTTTCTTGACCCCCTTTCCCCCATGCGTTGGGGCTTTAACTGTAAACTGTACACAATTCAATCATAGCTTTGATAGACTTTGTTATGAGTTTCCATGTTTATTCCCCCCCCACTAGATTATTAGATAATTGAAGAAAGAATCTGTCTTCTTTCAGTACTTTACACAGTGCTGAACACAGAGGAAGCGCTCAAAATATCACTTGCTAAATATGTTAATAGATGAGTGTATAAAACTGTGAATTCTCTGCTGCCTTAAAGCCATGCTGAGTGTGCTGGAGTGGGACAGAATGAACACAGCACCTCTTCCTATTGCACCAAATTTACACAATGGTAGGTCATTTAAAACATTTTAAATTAAAATAAGCAAGGATTTGTTATGAATCATAGTATAAACATTGCATTAATATTGAAGGTAAAGTATTCAAAGAAAGTTCGAATATGATTTGGATCACTTTGGGCTAGACTTCCCCAGGGCAGACGAATTTAGAGTTCATGTTCATGTATCATTGAGGGTACTTTAGTGTAAAAGTTTCCGAAGTCATGTTAGAGGATTGTATATGTATTGTAAGTACTAAAACTCACAATACAGATATTACTAGCTGTGAGGCTGAGAGTCTGCAAAAGAGGAGTGCCTCACCTAAGCCAGCAAGAGAGGAAGGTCTGGATCTGCACCCAAAATAGATTCCAAGACAATTCTTTACAAAAAAGAAAAACAGATTCACCATAGAATTCTTTTAAATACCAAATTCTATCGCATTTAAAATATAGCTCAAATTATAACCACGTGATCTCCCAACTTTTCCTAAATGCTAACATTTTTATATCCCCGGATTTCAGATCAAATTTAGAGAGTCAGTGATGACCATTCAGAGACCTAAGTTTGTCCTGGAGACTTGGGCTCTGCCTGCACTCTTGCTTCTAAACTGTAGATAATTATCACACAAACTACGGAAGAAGCTGAGCCCTCAGGTTTCTGAAAATCCTGAGTTGAAATAAAGATTAGGTAAATTTTTAAAATGCTTGACCATATTTGTACAGCACAAAATACTTTTAAGAAAAAATTTTTAAGGTTCATCTACTATACAAACTTTTTAAAAGTTCTTTTTGCTATAAGAAAAAAATGGTTAAAACAAGTTTAGCTCTACGAGACCAACTACGGGTTCTCTTCCTGCCACCTTAGAATCCATTCAGAGATCAATTTATGTGTGAATGGATGTGGGTATATATTTTCTGTGTGTGTGCGTGTGTCAGTAATTATGAATATCTAGCAAGTAACGTTGTTGCTTTATGACACTTCTTTAACCATCAGTAAATAACTAAGTGGCCACAAGAGTTCAAAAACAAAAGCAATCCAAAAACAGAGGGTGGAGGCAGCTGAAAAATTATAAGTTATTCAAAAGACTATCTTGGGTCGATGTAAGAGGAAAATCTGAGAACAATTTCTTAAAAAGAAAAAAATAATAATAAAAGGAAACAGAGCATGGAACTTCAGAGCTCAACTTGTGCCTAATCTCTTTGTGTGGGATTTTTTCATTCCAACACGTATCTCCCAGGACAAGCACAACAGCAATCCCTAAATCATGTTCATCTTCTGTTCATCTTCTGAGGATAGTAAACATGGCCTTCCCTAAGAAGACATGTGAGTCAGGGCAAAACACAGTGTGTACCTCCCATCCTGCAGATCTGAAATGTTTATACAGATAATACCTAGTGGAAATCAACTCTGATGGCCACCTTGCTGGGGAAAAGAAAGGATGCAGATGTAACCAAAGAATATGTGACTTAGGAAATGTGGAAGGAGTAAAGGGACCCTCTATAACTGCCTGCAAATTGTATAGACTTTATGTGTGGTTCATTCTCTTTTTCACTGGGTAGTAAGCACCACCTCCTTTGCCTGCTCTCATTACCTCACTGAGAAAATTCTCATGCCTGGTCCTCCCAGTGTCAGCCTAAGAACCCACCAAATGTCAAGTCCCTGTTAGAGCAACATCAGAAACTATTTTTGCAGCAAATATGGCACGTGAAGGACCCCTCAGATTTCTCTTCCTATTCCATTCTACATGTTTGGGTGACAAAATCTATTAGAATCGGAGAGGTGCATATAGAGTAGACGATGTTGTCTTTGAAAAGAGTATTTAAATATCTAGAATAGCAACCTTTCGTAGTTTGCCTTACCTTCTTTTTATCTTTTTTAATGCATTTCCAAATATTTCAGAGCCAAAAAGAAGGGAACAAAATTATTAATATTGTGCTCTCCCTTAGAGGAGATACAAAGTACTGAAACACCTTCCAGCCACTAGGTGTTTAGAGCAGCCTTTCTGTAGTCTCTGGAAATCCTCTCTATGTGGTATGTATTTGAAGCTGTAAGGTGTAAGGGCTGGAGAAAACCCAGCTCTTTTCTTAGTGAAATGACCTGTTATTCTGTGAAAGGAAAGGAGGTGTTTCTCTGGGACCACCATTACACCTGCTATGCTTTACTGAAATTCAAACCACCCCCATCCACCCCTCCCCCATCTCTCCACTACTCACACCTGGGAGCTGGCTAGTGAAAACACGATTGGGTCAGGTGTGGGGGAAGGGTTAAAATAGAACCATCTTGGTTCCTGGGTAAAAAATTCTTGCCAATATCTATGGTTTTCTGTGTATAATTGAATTTGTGTCTAACTCTATGACAGAAGTGTGCAAACACTTGTGCTTTAATTGACACACACTAAAAAAAATTTTTTTTAAGCTATTTGGCAAGGCATTTCGTTTTTAACATTAGTGCAATGCAGCCTAACAGTGTTCTTACTGTAGTCCTACCCGAAAATGATTACTTTTCTGTACTTTTCTTATGACAAATTTATTTTCCCTATATGCTTTTGTTGGCTAGCACCTCTGGCATGACTTGACTGACAATGAGCCAGAAGATCTGAGTTTGGGGAAAAGGCACAGCTCTCAAGGCTTGGCACATGGCAGATAAGTGCAGAGCAAACGCTCGACATTCAAGCAGAGCCCTGTGTGTTGCCCTCATCAGCTCACCAAGGGCAACACAGACATCAGATGGAAAATGATATACACCACAACCTTCAGGATAGGAATCCAGTAAAAATAAAATTAGCTTTCGATGTTAAAACAATTAAACAATTGCTAAAGCCTCCATTAGCTTTATGAATTAAGCAATAGGTCATTATGTTACCAGTTTTATTGAGTTCACATAACTGCTGTTCTACACAAGAGTTGACAAAATTCCCCTCTGATTGTTTGCTTTTTCTCTGTGAAGTAGGAGGAGAGGTGACCAGCTCAAAGTGAGGATGCAAATGGATTATGAAAGTATTTTAATAGCAAATTCTTCAAAGAAAAACATATGTAACGTATGCAATCTGCAGTGTCAGTCTGATTAGGTAGGGTATTGGCATTTGATATTCATCTTTTAATCTAATACTCTAGCATTTAATTATAAGCAGTGCACAGAAGACTTAACTACTACGTATTCAATGATATCAAAGATATGTTAAGCATATATCTAGAAAAGAGATCCAAAGATTTCCAGTTCAATTGACAAAAGTGTGCATGGGCATGCACACATACACCCATGAAATGTTTTTTTGTTTGTTTTTGTTTGTTTGTTTTCTGTTTTTATTCCCACTCTAACAAAAAGTTGTCTTCGTCAGAATCCGAGTAGTTACAAGCCTCTTAGATAGCCTCTTCCACCAGAGGGCAGACAGCAAAAGCAAGAAGAGCTACAATTCTACAGCCTGTGGAAGGAAAACCACATTCACAGAAAGATAGACAAAAGGAAAAGGCTTTGTACCAGATGAAGGAACAAGACAAAACCCCAGAAAAACAACTAAATGAAGTGGAGAGAGGCAACCTTTCAGAAAAAGAATTCAGAATAATGATAGTGAAGATGATCCAGGACCTCAGAAAAAGAATGGAGGCAAAGATCAAGAAGATGCAAGAAATGTTTAACAAAGACCTAGAAGAATTAAAGAACAAACAAACAGAGATGAACAATACAATAACTGAAATGAAAAATACACTAGAAGGAATCAATAGCAAAATAACTGAGGCAGAAGAACGGATAAGTGATCTGGATGATAGAATGGTGGAATTCACTGCTGCGGAACAGAATAAAGAAAAAAGAATGAAAAGAAATGAAGACAGCCTAAGAGACCTCTGAGACAACATTAAATGCAACAATATTAGCACTATAGGGGTTCCAGAAGGAGAAGAGAGAGAGAAAGGACCAGAAAAAATATTCGAAGAGATTATAGTCAAAAACTTCCCTAAAATGGGAAAGGAAATAGCCACCCAAGTCCAGGAAGTGCAGAGAGTCCCAGGCAGGACAAACCCAAGGAGAAACACGCCGAGACACATAGTAATCAAACTGACAAAAATTAAAGACAAAGAAAAATTATTGAAAGCAACAAGGGAAAAATGACAAATAACATACAAGGGAACTCCCATAAGGTAAACAGCTGATTTCTCAGCAGAAACTCTACAGGCCAGAAGGGAGTGGCATGACATATTTAAAGTGATGAAAGGGAAGAACCTACAACCAAGATTACTCTACCCGGCAAGGATCTGATTCAGATCCTTGAATCAATGGAGAACTAAAAAGCTTTACAGACAAGCAAAACCTAAAAGAATTCAGCACCACCAAACCAGCTCTACAACAAATGCTAAAGGAACTTCTCTAAGTGGGAAACACAAGAGAAAAGGACCTACAAAAGCAAACCCATAACAATCAAGAAAATGGTAATAGGAACATACACACCAATAATTACCTTAAACACGAATGGATTAAATGCTCCAACCAAAAGACACAGGCTCGCTGAATGGATACAAAAACAAGACCCATCTATATGCTGTCTACAAGACACCCATTTCAGGCCTAGGGACACATACAGACTGAAAGTGAGGGGATGGAAAAAGATATTCCATGCAAATGGAAATCAAAAGAAAGCTGGAGTAACAATACTTATATCAGATAAATAGACTTTAAAATAAAGAATGTTACAAGAGACAAGGAAGGACACTACATAATGACCAGAGGATCAATCCAAGAAGAAGATATAACAATTATAAATATATATGCACCCAACATAGGAGCACCTCAACACATAAGGCAACTGCTAACAGCTATAAAAGAGGAAATCGACAGTAATACAGTAACAGTGGGGGACTTTAACAGCTCACTTACACCAATGGACAGATCATCCAGACAGAAAATTAATAAGGAAACACAAGGTTTAAATGACACAATAGACCAAATAGATTTAATTGATATTTATAGGACACTCCATCCAAAAACAGCAGATTACACTTTCCTCTCAAGTGCACATGGAACATTCCCCAGGACAGATCGTCGCATCTTGGGTCACTAATCAAGCCTTGGAAAATTTAAGAAAACTGAAATCATATCAAGCGTCTTTTCCAACCATAACACTATGAGATTAGAAATCAAGTACAGAGGAAAAAACACTAAAAACCCATCCACATGGAGGCTAAACAATACGTTACTAAATAACCAAGAGATCACTGAAGAAATCAAAGAGGAAACAAAAAAATACATAGAGACAAATTACAATGAAAACATGACGATCCAAAACCTATGGGATGCAGCAAAATCAGTTCTAAGAGGGAAGTTTATAGCAATACAAGCCTACTTCAAGAAACAATAAAAATCTTAAACAAACAATCTAACCTTAGGAACTAACCTAAAGGAACTACAGAAAGAAGAACAAACAAAACCCAAAGTTAGTAGAAGGAAAGAAATCATACAGATCACAGCAGAAATAAATGAAATAGAAACAAAGAAAACAACAGCAAAGATCAATAAAACTAAAAGCCGGTTCTTTGAGAAGATAAACAAAATTGATAAACCTTTAGCCAGACTCATCAAGAAAAAGAGGGAGAGGACTCAAATCAATAAAATTAGAAATGAAAAAGGAGAAGTTACAACAGACACCACAGAAATACAAAGCATCTTAAGAGACTACTATAAGCAACTGTATGCCAATAAAATGGACAACCTGTAGGAAATGGACAAATTCCTAGAAAGGTATAACCTTCCAAGACTGAACCAGGAAGAAATAGAAAATATGAACAGACCAATCACAAGTAATGAAATTGAAACTCATTAAAAATCTTCCACCAAACAAAAGTCCAAGACCAGATGGCTTCACAGGTGAATTCTATCAAACATTTAGAGAACATTCTAACTTCCAACCTTCTTAAACTCTTCCAAAAATTGCAGAGGAAGGAACACTCCCAAACTCATTCTATGAGGCCACCATCACCCTGATACCAAAGCCAGATAAAGATACTACAAAAAAAGAAAATTACAGATCAGTATCACTCATGAATATAGATGCAAAAATCCTCAACAAAATACTAGCAAACAGAATCCAACAACACATTAAAAGGATCACACACCATGATCAAGTGGGATTTATCCCAGGGATGCAAGGACTCTTCAATATATGCAAATCAATCAATGTGATACACCATATTGACAAATTGAATAAAAACCAAATGATCTTCTCAATAGATGCAGAAAAAGCTTTTGACAAAATTCAACACTCATTTATGATAAAAACTCTGCATAAAGTGGGCACAGAGGGTACCTACCTCAACAAAATAAAGGTCATATACGACAAACCCACAGCAAACATCATTCTCAATGGTGAAAAACTGAAAGCATTTCCTCTAGGATCAGGAACAAGACAAGGATGTCCACTCTTGCCACTAGTATTCAACATAGTTTTGGAAGTCCTAGCCAAGGCAATCAGAGAAGAAAAATAAATAAAAGGAATATAAACTGGAAAAGAAGAAGTAAAACTGTCACTGTTTGCAGATGACATAATACTATACATAGAGAATCCTAAAGATGATACCAGAAAACTACTAGAGCTAATCAATGAATTTAGTGAAGTTGCAGGATACAAAATTAATACACAGAAATCTCTTGCATGCCTATACAGTAACGATGAAAGATCAGAAAGAGAAATTAAGGAAACAATCCCATTCACCACTGCAACGAAAAGAATAAAATACCTAGGAATAAACATACCTAGGTATGCTTACCAAGGAGGTAAAAGTCCTATACTCAGAAAACTATAAGACACTGATAAGAGAAATCAAAGATGACACAAACAGATGGAGAGATATAACATGTCTTGGGCTGGAAGAGTCAATACTATGAAAATGACTATACTACCCAAAGCAATCTACAGATTCAATGCGATCCCTATCAAATTATCTGTGGCATTTTTTACAGAACTAGAACAAAAGATCTTAAAATTTGTATGGAGACACAAAAGACCCCGAATAGCCAAATCAGTCTTAAGGGAAAAAAACGGAGCTGGAGGAATCAGACTCCCTGACTTCAGACTATACTACAAAGCTACAGTAACCAAGACAATATGGTACTGGCACAACAACAGAAATATAGGTCAATGGAACAGGATAGAAAGCCCAGAGATAAACCCCCACACCTATGGTCAACTAATCTATGACAAAGGAGGCAAGGATATACAATGGAGAAAAGACCATCTCTTCAATAAGTGGTGCTGGGAAAACTGAACAGTTACATGTAAAAGAATGAAATTAGAACACTCCCTAACACCATACACAAAAATAAATTCAAAATGGATTAGAGACCTAAATGTAAATGTAAGACCAGACACTGTAAAACTCTTAGAGGAAAACAAAGGAAGAACACTCTTTGTCATAAATCACAGCAGGATCATTTTTTGATCCACCTCCTACAGTAATGGAAATAAAAACAAAAATAAACAAATGGGACCTAATGAAACTTAAAACCTTTTGCAAAGCAAAGGAAACTACAAACAAGATGAAAAGACAACCCTCAGAGTGGGAGAAAATATTTGCAAACGAAGCAACTGACAAAGGATTAATCTCTGAAATATACAAGCAGCTCATGCAGCTCAATATCAAAAAAACAAACAACCCAATCCAAAAATGGGCAGAAGACCTAAAGAGACATTTTTCCAAGGAAGACATACAGATGGCCAAGAAGCACAAGGAAAGCTGCTCAACATCACTAATTAGTAGAGAAATGCAAATCAATGAGGTATCACCTCACACCAGTCAGAATGGGCATCATCAGAAAATGTACAAACAACAAATTCTGGAGAGGGTGTGGAGAAAAGGGAACCCTCTTGCACTGTTGGTGGGAATGTAAATTGATACAGCCACTAGAGAACAGTATGGAGGTTCCTTAAAAAACTAAAAATAGAATTACCATATGACCCAGCAATCCCACTACTGGGCATATACCCAGAGAAAACCATAATTCAAAAAGACACATGCACCCCAATGTTCACTGCAGCACTATTTACAATAGCCAGGACATGGAAGCAACCTAAATGTACATCAACAGAGGAATAGATAAAGAAGATGTGGTACATGTATACAATGCTATATTACTCAGCCATAACAAGGAATGAAATTGGGTAATTTGTAGAGACGTGGATGGATCTAAAGACTGTCATACAGAGTGAAGTAAGTCAGAAAGAGAAAAATAAATGTTGTATATTAACGCATATATGTGGAATCTAGAAAAATGGTACAGATGAACCAGTTTGCAGGGCAGAAATAGAGACACATATGCAGAGAACAAACGTATGGACACCCAGTGGGGAAAGTAGTGGGGGTGTGTGGTGGTGGGATGAACTGGGAGATTGGGATTTACATATATACACTAATATGTATAAAATAATTAATAAGAAACTGCTGTATAAAAAATAAATAAAATAAAAATTAAAAAAAAAGAATCCAAGTAGTTTCATGCAATAGGTGAATGGGTCTAACATCTAGTATTTGATTAAGCCTATAGCTAAACCAATAAGGAAGGCAATGATTTATAAACCTTTTCTGGACCACAACTGTCTGAGAACTGCTAAGTGCTAAAAGTTCTTCCCGGAAAAACATAAACACACACCAAATTTTACACAAAGTTTAAGTGCATTCATAGATCCCCCCATAAAACATATTACTACAGTTAGCTATTTCTGACTGTGTAACAAACCAACCTAAAGGTAATAGCTTAAGACACACTATTTACCTGAAAGTTCTTTGACAGCAATTTAGGCTGGACTCAGCTGAGCAGTCCTTCTGGTCTTGTGTGGCTTCCCCACTACCTCTTTGGTGAGCCGTAAGTCAATTATGGGTGTTGCTTATGCTTCTGGGTGCTGGCTCATAGACGTGAGGATGCCTCGGCTCCACTTCATGTGGTTTATCATCCTCAAGCAAGTTGCCTGGACTTATTCTCATAGTGAAGACAGGTGTCCAAGAGAGAATTGAAATGGTCAAGGCCTCTTAAAGCCTAATTTCATAATAGGGGCTACTGCTTCATTCTTTTGACCAAAGCAAGTCACAAGGCCAGCCCAGATTCAAGGGACTCTTGATGTAAGATGTTATAAAATCATATTGTGAAGGGTATCACTACAAGAAGGGATAGAGAATTGGGACCAATTTTTCCATCGATTTACCATATCGATCATGAACCTAGGTTAATAATTTTCTGCAATGAAAATGAAGTAATAGGGGTTAAAAGAAAAAGCAGATTATTTTTACTGTGATATATAAGTGCAGAAACCAACAACTGTTTGCCATTCCAGGAAGTGTCCTCATGTGAAGTCCAGAGCCAGTAGAATACCTTTTTCCTAGTGGCAAGCAAGAAACTGTCAATGCTTTTCTTTTCTGAAAGGTAATATCTTAGAAAATAAATATGCTCCGTTCCCACTTTGTTATTAAAACAGGATACTATGCATTTCACATATATTTAGTGGGATGAATGTTAGCAATATTGATAGACTAGTTGAGGAAAGTGACACTGGGTATTCTAAATGTCTGTGTCAGTTTTTAGGCCCAACTCTACTGAAGTGGTATAGGACTTCATATCTTTCCACGGGTGTCATTTCTTGGGAATCCTATAGTTAACACTTTTTTTCCCTAAATTACAAGAGAATTGGCGTTATGGCAGAATCCACTTAGATGAATCCTCCATCCGGTCCCAACTCCCTCTCTGTAATTCTAGATCAGTTTTCTGTTGCTATGGTAACCATTTACCACAATTGTAGTGGTCTAAAACGACACAAATTTATTATCTTAAAGTTCTGGAGGTCAGACATCTGAAATGAGTCTCACTGGGTTAAAATAAGGGTGTCTACAGGCTGCACTCCTTTCTGGAGGCTCCAAGCGAGACTCATTTTCTTGCCTTTTTGAGCTTCTCCAGTTTGCTTTTGTTCCTTGGCTCATGGCATCCTTCCACCTTCAAATCTAGCAAGGTCTGCTTGAGTCTTTCTCACGTCCCACTGCTCTGACTTCTCCTATCTCCCACTTGCACACTTAAGAGCCCTTGGGATTACATCAGACTCACCTACTTTCAGATCAGCTGAATAAGAACTTTAAAATTTGTCTTTTACCTTAATTCCTCTTTGCCCTGTAACATATTCACAGGTTCTAGAAATTAGGGCATGGACATCTTTGGGGGCCAAACTGTGCCTACACAAAACCAAGGCCATCTCACTTCTTTTTTCAGGCTACCTTAGATATTGATGCCTAATGAAATGAGCCAATTCTTCCCAAGAGAGGTTTTGCAGCACATGCTTATGATATCAAGGAGAGTTTCTTTATGACAGCAAATTGTATCTTCCCAATGCAAATTCTAGAAATATCGACTATCACTGAAATATCAATCATCACTAAAATGTACAAGAATATATCATGGCTTTCCAACTATGAGAAGGGTCATTTGAAAGAATGTAATTGGATTATTTTATATAAATAAATTACACCCAGAGTCCATTCAATGCATCATGCTTGATTATTGATAGGTTCTTTGATTTACTACAAATCCTCTGCAGGTCCACTGCGTATTTTACACAAGAGAACAGCAAGCAGAGCCTAGTCCAGTCTATAACAAGATATGGTAGGATGAAGGTAGGAGTGCTAAGGCCAGAGATAAAGAAAGAATGAATTAGAAAATGAGAAAAGAAAAAAGACGTAGGAAGAAAAGAGAGCATAGCTATTGTGAATAAATGAAAGAGAGCATTAATTTCCTTGGGATTTAAGCAGTGGTTATATACTGGCTACCTCTTTTTTCACTAGGTATGACAATTAAAAATATTGGTATAAAATAGCATAATGTGGTATTACTATCATAGGGAAATAGGGGAATAAATTAATTCTGATTCCAAAGTCAGCAGTATGTCAGGCAACAATGTTTTTGTTGATATTCCTTTAGAAAAACCATCTATGTCTCCATTAAGAAATATCCACTCAAAAATGATGTGGCAATTTTTAGATATTCCCATTACCAGTAGAAACCTGGGAGGAAAAAACAGTCATGAGCTGTGGCACTAACTATATTTATATAAATCATGGGTGGTCTATATTCAGTGTTTCCTCCTCAATTTATTTCTGATGAAAGAGGGGAATTTTCCATCTAGACTGAACCATTTGAGTTTCCCCAATCATGCCTTCTTTCATTTCACTCTTTTCACCTGGAATCTCTTTCCCACTTTTTCTCCAGAATAATTCCTACTCCACCTTAAATTCTGAATTCAGACATCACTCTGAGAAGCACTCCCTGGTACCACCTCTCCTGCATACTCCTATAATGGAATATAGGAGTGTATCACCACATATGGCACATTGTAGTATAAATAACTGTCCACTTGTCTCCCTCACCCCACTCCCCAAATTAGTCTTTCTGCTACTTGAAGGCAAGGTCCCTACTGTTTTCATCATTGTGTTCTTAATGCCTGATACATAGTGAGTAATCAGTAATTGTTAGTTGACTAAATAGGTCAATGGGCAATAAATAAATGAAGGAAGAATGGGAGGGATGGAAGAAATCTGGGGGAAAAGATGCTTGACAATGCTTATTCATAGCCCAACCATAAAGGTTTTGTGTGTCTATAAGAGAAGTGCCACTTCCCACCATCTGTGATTTATAAAAAGGGTGCTTTTGACAGATGTTGGCCATCCTCAGCATACTCCATTTTCACAGAATAGCACAGACTATACAGTGCTCTCCTATGTAATTCAAGAGTGATTCCACACAATCACTAGCAAGCAACCAATGTGACTGTGTGAAAAAGAAACTTTGAGAGACAATTATTTGTTTCTACCAAAGAGATATGGAGTAAGTAGAGATGTAATCTCTCCTGATTTTGATAAGGCATTTTGATTGTTTCACAAAACAAAGACATTTAGAAAAGTTGGCTTGGGGCCATGTGTATATTAAAGAAGTGAATGACTGACTTGGGGGTTGCATTCAAAGGGCAATTACTAGTGATACATTATCAATTTGGAGAACACTTTTAAGCTGTGTTTGACAGGGATAATCCCTACATTTCTTACCTTTACTAATGTTCAAAATAAAAAGATTGAATATATGCAGTTGTTTGTATTCTGTTCAAAATAAATTTCAAATGACTTTGATGAAATGGGTAAATTTCTTATAATATGAGGTGAAAAATGAAGACAAAATACATCTACTTAGAAATGAAAAGAAATCATTCACATGCAGAATAAAATACAGTTGACAGGTAAACATTAAGGACAGAAGAAAAACACCTGGGAGTAAGGGTCAATACTAGATTTGACTGTGAGCAGAATGAGTTAGCAATATAATGCCCTAAACCAGTCGTTTTCAACCAGGGATGATTTTACCCCCGCAGGATGCATTTGGCAATTTGTCTGGAGACATTTTTGACTGTCATGATTGAGGAGGGTGCTACTGGCATCTAGTGGATAGAAACCAGGGATACTACTATACATACTACACACAACAAAATCTCCCCACAACAAAGAATTATCTGGTCCAAATTTTCAATGGTGCTGAAGTTGAGAAAAAAACAAGTATAATAAAAGCATTATGTGATATAAGAATGTATTAAAATGAATGGTAATAGGCATTTAAAATTCCCCTCAACAATATTCTGTATCAAATCCTTATTAGAATATTGTGTCCTGTTTAGGATGTTACCCTTTAGAAAGTGTAGGCTATGAATGACTGGAAATAGACGGCATCATGATTGCCCAAGTCTTGCCCTTCTGCTGATGCAAGGAACATTATGCCATTACTCTGTCTCTCACCTATTAGGATATCTGGAAGTAATTCACGCCTGTTTTGAAGCTCAGTTCTGTGTCTTGGGTTAGCATAAAGAAAATCTAAGATTCCTGGATAAAAAATGCCCATAAATACACTGTCTGATAAACAGACTGAAAAAGAAAGCTGAATAAAGTTTAAGTTGAATGTTCTGGAGAATTAAGCCAGTTCTCAATTATGTGCTAAAAGAAAAATCTCTAAAAGTTAGAACACAGAAAAATATCAAATATACGAATATGAATACCACAAAAGTCTAAATGAATGAGCCAAAAATCTTACATTACCAACATCAAACTATCCCAAAAGCTTAACATGTTTTAATATGCATTTTATAGTTAGAAATGTGGTAAAAATGAAGAATGAGTGATTCCAAAGCAAAATAAACAAATCTTCAAATCACTTTAGAGTAGACAACGGTTAGAAAAGGGATAAGGTGCTGGAAATGAAGTTAAAAGTGATCATTTTAAAAAGTGGGAAATGACAAGCAAGTTTTTGTGGTGAGAAGAGTTTATTTTCGTGAAGCCACATTGAACAAAATGACACAGTGGAACCGTTTTGTGTGGTCCTGTTCATATTTCCATTGGATAGGCACTGTGCTGATTCTACCATATGCTTTGCAGCCAAATATGACAAAATGTGACTTTAAGCAAAAATATGTATAAAATATTGTTTATTGTTTAAATTCCAAAACAAGTATTACATTCAGAATAAGAACCATGTACTAGTTAAGCACTGTAAAAACACCCTAAGAATGTATGGCCATAGCTTCAGTCTAAACGTTTTCTAAATTTTCTTTAAAGAGAAAGTTGAACTTAATATATTATTTAATTCATTAACCTGCTCAATAACACAAATGCACTAAATTCTACTTTGATAATGGATCGTTCAATAACTAAAAGGGCATAATTTGTATTATTGTAATATAATGCAAGTTGGAAATGGAGAAAAATGTAAGAAGGCTTCAGATAAGTCTTTTTACTTCATAGCCAGTAGTTTCAACCTCTTCCACAACAAAATCATTTCCCAGAAATACCAACACAAAATTAAGGATATTCCTTAGTGTTTCCTTACCTAGGCAAGTGGGACAAGTGTCAACTCTTGAATAATTAGGAATTAACCTAATTATTACTTAGGTTAAGTTGGCATTTTCTAAATCAATGCCTTTCTCAATTCTGAAAAAGTCTCTGCCTTTATCTCTTCACATACGGGAATTGCTAGTTCTCTCTATTCCTCCTATATTTTTTGGAGCTCCTCATGAAGCAAATGTTAGATCTCCTCATTTTAACTTTTAAATTAAAATTAAATTAATTTAAAATTAAAATTCATGTTTTAACCCCTTTCTTACTCTTTTCTTTTCTTACCTTTCCCCCATTTATCCTCTCTGTGCTGCATTATTGTTACCTTCTCAGATTGATCTTTCAGTTCACTAACTCTTTCTTCAATTGTGTCTAACATACGGCTTAATGTATCCATTGAATTTTATATTTCCAATGACTACATTTTTCTTTTATAGAAGTTCTCCTAAGTAATCTTTCAAACCTACCCTTTCTTTATTGCTAATATCTTTTTAAAATTTTGTGTTCCTTCTTTTATGCCCTTATTAATTTCTTTTAAAATATTAGTTGATGATTCTTTTTTAATTTTCTCACCATTTAAATCATGGAAGAACAAAGTCCCAGCCAACTAGCGGACTGTACTGATGTGGGACATTGCCCCCTCACTTCAAATATAAACTGGTATGCTGAATAAAATAGTATAATCAAACAAAATTAAATAGCTGAGTTATAAATTTTAAAATGAGAAATATGCAGGTGCTAGAAATGAAGAAGGAACTTGAAGAGTAGTGTTATGGGTTGAATTGTGTCCCCCCAAACACTCATACATTGAAGTCCTAACCCACAGTACCTCAGAATGTGATCTGATTTGGAAATAGTTTCATTGAAAATGTAAGTATTTAAGTTAGGATAAGGTCATAACTGGAGTACAGCAGGCCCCTAATCCAATATGACTGGTATCTTTATAAGAAGGAGAAGTTTGGACATAGACACACACATGTAAAAAGATATCATGTGAAGATGAAGGCAGAGATTAGGGTGATGGTCTCACACACTGAAGAATACCAAAGATTGCTAGCAAAGCAAACAGAAACTGGGTGAGAAGCATGAAACAGATTTTTCTTCCTAGCCCTCAGAAGGAACCAACCCTGCTGACACTTTGATCTCAGACTTCTAACCTCCAGAACTGTGAGACAATAAACTTTTGCTGTTTAAGCCACCCAATCTGTGGTACTTTGTTACAGCAGCCCTATCAAACTAATACAAGTGGTAAGCTGAAGCCAAAAATATGGGGCTCACTAGGTAATCAGGACTAGTGATGAGTCTTACTGTCTAGGAGCTAGAATTTCAAGTCTGGGAAAGAAAAGAAATTCAAGGATAGACCTTTACCCAGGGAGGTAAAACTGGCATAACATCAGGGATCCAGGAGTGCTTCTTTATAAAAAAAATAAAATAAAAACTAGAGAAATTCTACTTACTGAGTTAGAGAAATAAAGTATATCGTCCTAGAGCCCTGGGCAGAAAAATAATCGACATCTACAGAGATAATCTTACTTCTTCCTTTCAAATTTGGATGCCTTTTATTTCTTTTTCTTGCTTAATTTCTCTGGCTAGGACATTACTATGTTGAATAGAAGTGGCAAAACTAGGCATGCTTACTTTTTTCCTGATCTTAGAGGAAAATAATTCAGCCTTTCATGATTGAGAATGATGTTCACTGTGGATTTTTCATATACTATTTTTATTATGCTTTAGGGTAGTTTCGTTCTGTTCCTAGTTTGTTGAATGGTTTCATCATGAAAGGGTATTGAATTTTGTCAGATGCTTTTTCTGCCTCAATTGAGATGATCATATGGATTTTTTTCCTTCATTCTGTTAATGTGGTATATTACACTGATTGATTTTCATATGTTAAATTATTCTTGCACTCCAGAAATAATCCCATTTGGTGATGGTGTATAATCCTTTTAATGTACTGTTGAATTCAGTTTATTAGTATTTTGTTGACAATTTTTGCATCAGCATTCATAAGATATTGGTCTACATTTTTTTTTTTCTTGTAGTTTCTTTGTCTGGCTTCGTTATCAGGCTAGCTTCATAGAATGAGTTAGGAAGTATTTCTTTCTCATCAATTTTTGGAAAATTTGAGGATTGATATTAGTTCTTATTTAAATGTTTGGTAGAATTCACCAGTGTAGCCACCAGGTCCAGGGCTTCTCTTGTTAGGAAATTTTTGATTAATGATTCAATTTCATTACTAGTTATAGGTTTATTCAGATTTTCTAATTCTTCATGATTCAGTCTTGGTAGGTTTTGTGTTTCTAAGAATTTGTTCATTTCATCTAAGTATCCAATTTGTTGGCATACAATCACTCATAGTACTCTTTTATAATCCTTTTAATCCTACAGTCAGTAGTAATATTCCCACTTTCATTTCTGATTTTGGTAATTTGAGTCTTCTCTCTTTATTTTTTTAGTCAATCTATCTAACAGTTTGTCCATTTTGTTGATCATTGTGAAGAACCAACTTTTGGTTTTGTTGATTTTTCTCTATTGATTTTCTAGTTTCAATTTCATTTATCTGTGTTCTACTCTTTATTATTTCCTTCCTTCTTCTAACTTTGAGTTTAGTTTGTTCTTTTTTCTAGTTCCATAAGTTGTAAAGTTAAGGTTATTGATTTAAAATATTTTTTGGGTTTTTAATGTAAGTGTTTATAACCATAAATTTCCCCCTTAGCACTGCTTTCACTGCATCCCATAAGTTTTGGTATGCTGTGCTTTCATTTTCATTTGTCGCTGTCTTAGTCTGCTTGGGATGTTGTAACAGAAAATCATGGATTGGTGGCTTAAACAACAAAAATTTATTTTCTCACAGTTCTGGAGACTGGAGATCAAGTGCCAACAGAGTTGGTATCTGGTAAGAACTTTCCCTTTGAGTTGCAGACTGCTGCCTTCTTACTGCGTGCTCTCACAAACTCTTCTTGTGCCCGTGGAGAGAGAGAGAGAGAAACAGACAGACGGACAGACAGAGGCAGGCAGAGCTCTCTGATGTCTCTTCTTATAAGGACACTAGTTCTATTGGATCAGGACCCTACCTTTCTTACCTCATTTAACCTTAGTTGCTTCCTTAGAGGCTCCATCTCCAAATACAGTCACACCGGGATTAGGGCTTCAACATATGAATTTTGAGGGGACACAAACATTCAGTCCATAACATTACGCCCTCCAAATTCATTCCTTCTCACATGCAAAATACATTCATTCCATATCAAGAGCCCCAAAGTCCAAAGCCCAAAACCTCATCTGAAAATGATCTAAATCATATATGGGTGAGATTCCAGGTACAACTGATACTGAGGCAAAATTCTTCTCCAGCTGTAAACCAGACAAGTTATGGTCTTCCAAAATATAATGGTGGGACAGGCATAGAGTAGACATTCTCATTCCAAAAGAGAGAAATTGGAAAGAAGAAAGGGGCGATGGCTCCCAAGCAAGTTCAAAACCTAGCAAGGCAAATTCCATTAGAGCTTAAGGCCCAAGGATAGTCCTATTTTGTTTGATGGTCTGTCTTCTGGACCCACTGTGGTGGCTGTCCCACCTTCTGGACTCACTGGGGCAGTGAACCCATCTCCACAGCTCTACTGGGCAAGGGTCACACCCCTGCAATTCTGCCAGGCAGGAACCTTGTCTCCACAGCTCTGCTGAGCAGAGGCTGTCTGGCCATTGAAACTGAGGCCATGAGCCTGATGATCTCTGAATCACCTTCAGGATGATTCTTCCCTTTTCTTGAAGAATAACACATGTTCACAGCCAAATAGCCCTACTGTCCTTTTCTCTTGAATCTAAGAATTCCAACAGCCTCCTTTCATTTAGTTCACCCATGTCCCCTTCAGTTCAAACTGGCAGGGTTTCTGATCCTATAATCCCATAATCTTTTCATTGAGTTGCAGTCCAACCACATGCTTGGTGTTCTCCTTATTACATGCTTTCTCATTTTTTGCAATATGGAGGGGCTGAGAATTTTCCAAATCTTTAAGTTCTGGTTCTGTTTTGTTTAACAATTCCTTCTTTCATTCATAGCTCTCCTCTTGCATTTTACTATAAGTGGTCAAGAGGCCCTGGTTTCACCTTCAACATTGTGCTTAGAATCTCCTCAGCTAAATATCCAATTTCATTGTTCACAACTTCTATCTTCCACAAACTACTAGAGCACAAGTCAGCCAATTTCTTTGCCACTTTATAACAAGGATCGCCTTTTTATCAATTTCCAGTATCCTGTTCTTCATTTCCATCTGAGATCTCATCAGAATGGCCTTTAACATCTATATTTCTACCAACATTTTCTTTATGATTATTTACATATTCCCTAAGAAGATGGAGGTTTTCTCTCTGGCTCTCCTCTTTGCTTTAAGATCCCTCACCAGAATCCATATGTCTACCAACAGTCCCTTCATGGCAACTGAGGCTTTTTTTTTTAGCAGGTATCCCCCAAATATGCAGCCTCTACCCATTACCCAGTTCCAAAGCCATTTCCACATTTTCAGGTATTTTTACAGCTGCAACATACTTCATGGTACCAAAATCTCTCTACCAGGGCAGCTGTAACAAAATACCACAGACTCTGTGGCTCAAGCAACAATTATGTATTTTCTCACAGTTCTGGAAACTGGAAAGATCAAGGTGAGAGCTCTCTTCCGGGCTTGCAGATGGTCACATTCTCAGTGTGTCTTCGCATGGCCTTTCCTTGGAGAGGGCAGGGAGAGAGGGGGGGGGGGGGAGAGAGAGAGAGAGAGAGAGGACTCTCTGGTGTCTCTTATAAGGATACTAATCCTATCAGATCAAGGGCCCATACTTACTACCCCATTTAACCTTAATTACTTCCTAAGGGTCTCATCTCCAAATACAGCCATACTGGGGGTTAGATTTTCAACAAATTTGAGGGGAACACAAACATTCAGTCTATCATACTCTCTGAGTACTTTCTAATCTCCCTTGTGATTTTTTTCTGTGATCCATTAGTTGTTTAATTTCCACAAATTTGTGAATTTTCCAGTTTTCATTCTGTGATTGATTTTTAACTTCATTCTGTTGTGGTCAGAGAAGATACTTTGTATGATATATCTTTGGATCTACTGAGAGTTCATTTGTGACCTAATATATGTCTATCCTGGAAAATATTCATTACATGCTCACTTGAGAAGAATGTGTATTTTGTTGTTATTGAGTAGAGTGTCCTGTATTAGATCTGTTAGATCTAGTTGGTTTATTACATTGTTCAAGTCCTCTATTTCCTTACTTATATTCTGTCTGGTTGTTCTATCCATTATTGAGAGTCAAATATTGTAGTCTCCAAATATTATTGTAGAAATGTCTTTCCCTTCAATTCTGTCAATTTTTGCTTCATATATTTTGATGGTCCATTATTAGGTGCATAAGTGTTTATAATGGTAATATCTTTTTGCTGTATTGAACCTTTTATTAATATATAATGTCCTCATTTGTCTCTTGTACTTTTCTGATTTAAAGTCTATTTTGTCTGATATTAATATAACCACCCCTGCTCACTTTTGGTTACTATTTGCATGGAATATCTTTTTCCATTCTTGCACTTTCAATCTATTTGTGTCTTTGGATCTAAAATGAGTCTCTCTTGTAGACAGCATTTAGTTGGATCTGTTTATTAACCCATTCTGCCAATCTCTGTTTTTTGATTGGAGAGTTTAATCCATTTATATTTAAAGTAATTGTTAATAAAGAGGGATTTCTGTCATTTTGTTATTTGTTTTCTATATGCCTTGTAACTTTCTTGTCCCTCGTTTCTTGCATTATGGTCTCTTTTGTATTTAGTTAATTTTTCTGTAGTAAAAGGTTTTAATTCTCTTCTAATTTCTTTTTATGTACACTCTATAACTATTTTCTTTGTGGTTACCATGATGATTACATTTAACATCCTAAACTTATAACACTAATTTGAATTCACACTGGCTTAACTCCAAAAACATTCAAAAACTCTGCTCATTTATAGCTACGTCCCCACCCCTTTCAGTTACTGGTGTCACAAAATTATATCTTTTTATAGTGTGTCCAAAACTTAAACTAATATTTTGGTTTTTTAAAGGCATTAGCCTTTTGAAATTATGTAGAAAACAAAATGTGAAGTTACAGACAAAAGTTATAATAATACTAGCTTTTACAATAAATTAAAAAAAGTATTAGTCTCTTAAATCATGCGGAAGACAAAAAAAGTGGAGTCATAGTCTATTGGTACAGTAATACTAACTTTAATAACTGTCCATATGTTTACCTTTACTAAGATTTTATTTCTTCATAAAGCTTCAAGTTATTGTCTAGTGTCTTTTTGTTTCAACCTGCAGGACTCCCTTTAGGAGTTCTTGCAGTGCAGGTCTAGTGGTAAAGAACTCGCTCAGATTTTGTTTATCTGGGAATGTCTTAATTTCTCCCTCACTTTTCAAGGACAGTTTTGCTGGATATAGGATTCTTGGGATTCTTAGTTGACAGATTCTTTCTTTTAACACTTGAATATATCCACCTACTGCCTTCCTACCTCCAAATTTTCTGATAATAAATCTGCTGATAATCTTATTGAGGACCACTTGTGTGTGACCATTTGCTTTCCTCTTGCTGCTTTTAAGATTCTCTTTGTCTTTGAATTTTAACGGTTTGATTATAATAATAGCAGTATGGATATCTTTGAATTCATGCTACTTGGATTTCACTGACCTTAGGTTTTGTTTGTTTGTTTGCTTTGGCTGCGTTGGGTCTTCGTTGCCGCATGCAGGGTTTCTCTAGTTGCGGCAAGTGGGGGCTACTCTTTGTTGCGGTGCACGGGCTTCTCACTGTGGTGGCTTCTCCTGTTATGGAGCATGGGCTCTAGGCACACAGGCTTCAGTAGCTGCAGCACATGGGCTCAGTAGTTGAGGCATGATGCCCTAGAGTGTGCAGGCTTCAGTAGTTGCAGCATGTGGGCTCAGTAGCTGTGGTGCGCGGGGTCTAGGGCTTGCGGGCTCCAGTAGTTGTGGCGCGTGGGGTCAGTAGTTGTGGCTTGTGGGCTCTAGAGCGCAGGCTCAGTAGTTGTGGTGCATGGGCTTAGTTGTTCCGTGGCATGTGGGATCTTCCCGGACCAGGGATCAAACCCATGTCCCCTGCATTGGCAGGCAGATTCTTAACCACTGCACCACCAGGGAATTCCCAACCTTAGGTGTTTATCTTCTTGTCTCTCATCAAATTTTGGAGGTTTCCAGCCATTATTTCTTCAAATAATCTCTCCTTCACTTTCTTTCTTTCTTTTCCTTCTAGTATTCCCACAATGTGTAACTTGGTCCACTTGATGATGTCTCACAAGTCCCTTAGACTCTGCTTACTTTTCTTTAATTTTACCTTTTTTTCCTGTTCCTCAGACTTGATAATTCCAATTATCCTATCTTCAAGTTTGCTGAATCTTCCTTCTGCCTGTCGAAATCTGCCTTTGAATCCCTTCAGTGAATTTTTCATTTTGGTTATTGTACGTTTCAGCCCTAGAATTTCTTCTGGGCATCTTTTTAAATTTTCTGTCTCTTTATTGGCATTTCCATTTTGTTCATGCATTGTTTATATGACTTTCCCCACATCTTCTTTTAGTTCTTTGAGTATTTTTACAACAGTGGTTTTTAAAATCTTTGTCTAGTATGTCTACCTTCTTGTCTATCTCAAGGATAGTTTCTGTTTGTTTATTTATTTCCTTTGAATGGGCAATACTTCCCTTTCTTTATATTCTTTGAGATTTTCTTTTTTTGAAAAATGGATATTTGAATCTAATAATGTGGTATCTCTTGAAATTAGATTCTCCTCCTTTCTCAAGGGCTTGCTGGTTTATGTTTTTGTCTTATTTTGATTGTTTTAAGCTTGCCCTGAGGTGTAAACTTAAGGTCTTTGCAGGTCCCTTCTGAGCCTGTGCCTTTCCCTGGGCATGTGTAATGACTTTCTAATTTCCTCTATATATACAGCTGCTTTTGAATGTCCTAGGCTTCAACGTCTGACTCCCAAAAGGGGAAAAACAGAAAAATGAAGGAGGGTTAAAAAAAAAAAAGGGGCGGGGTGCCAACTCATTACCTCCCCTGGAAGTCACTTGAACCAGGGGGGGGAGAGGCTTGCAACAATGGAGGGGGGTGGTGCAAATAATAGCTGGCCACCTCTGTGTCTGCACTTCCATGATCAGACCAAGCAATCAGAACACAGATCTTCAATATTTAGAGGACACAGTCCTCAATGCCTACCTTGGCTCCTGCAAGCTGCTCCAAGATCAAGTACACAGCTGTCTGCCTTGGCTGGGGAGCTGCTACTGTGCTGAATTGAAATTGATTAAAATTAACTGCAATTTATTGTCAAAGACTTTCCCTGGAAGCTGCAAGCCTTTAACAGACTCCAGAGTTCCAAAATAATTGCATCTGCCAGTGCAATTGTTGTCTAGGTGAGAGGACAGATTTCTGGTGCTTTCTACTCTGCCATCTTCCCAGAATCTTCCTCCCTAGTTAAATATTTTTAAGAAATACAGAGTCTGCAAATATCAACATTGCTATGAACTGAAGTGTTTTCTTTCTTTTAAAGTAAAAAAAGAAAAAAAGAAAAAGTTAACATAACCACCTGTTTTTACTTGGAAGAAACTCTAGGGTGCAAATTCATTTATACTAAATACTGCATGGTCTGACTTCACATGATTCCTATAAACATACAAATATTATTACTAATGATGCCAAGATTTTGTGATTCAAAATGTGGACTGAAAGGGGAGAGAAATGAGATCTTTAAGAGAAACTTACATGCATATGAAATCTGGACTCAGAGAGCTGAAGTTCACGCTACATCTTGGAACACAAATGGAATGTAATTTACTCCTTCACTCCTTTATTCATTCATTCATTCATTCAATGAATATTTATTGTGTGCCATTATGTCCCAAGCACTGTCCTAGACATTAAATACACAACAGTGAACAAAAAGACAAAGTCCCTTTCTAATAAAACTTACATTCTCACAGACACAAAAACAGTAAACACAACAAATAAATTATACACTATTTTCGAAGGCAATGCTCTAGAGAAAATATAAATCAGGGAAAGGGAACGATGAGTATCAGGGTGGGGAAAAGTGCTTGCTATTTCTTCTGCAGTGTTTAGGGAAGCCCTCATGGTAGTAAATAATCTTATATATTTGAATTATAGTTAATTCAGTTGGTAGTCAAATCTTCCTTTCAATCAGTTAATATGCAACACCCACATTAGTCTAACTTTCTCCACCTGGAGATTCTTTTGATCTTTTTTCCTTATTAAATTAAAATGTTCCAAAATGCTGTGCTTGTTGCTTAGTGGATCAGGCATGTGATGTACAAAAACCTGAATAAATATCCCCCCACCCCCCCACCCCAGAGGTGCATGCAATTATTAGAGTGATTCTTTAAAGGATTTGTTAAAATGCCAAAATAGTGTCACAGAAAACACGTCAAATAAAGATTGAAGTTTACTTTATGAAAAAAAAAGTGTTTAACAAGGGTTTATGGGGTTTTATAAAAACACCTTAACACCTTACAGACCTAAGGGGGAAAAAGCTGTATTTAAGTATCATGCACCAATAGCAGACCACCCAATGCTGATGACTAGAATCCTCAAACAGACCCATCTTTGGGAGCCCATGTGGAGACCATAATTTTATGGTCTTTTTAATTGTATTTGGGTTATTACCTCATGCCCCAGCAAACACCTACAGTATTTAATAAAAATGAGTGCAGAACACTGTTCTCGTTAAACTATGTATTAAACAAAATCATAAACTAAGTATGCTTCACCATAAATTAACTGGGTGTTTAGTGTTTCTTTGCTTTTAAGTTATATTTATTTTTCTTATAACATGGTATATGCTTCACTATGTACCATATCAATGTTAATTGACTTAGCATTTAGACACAGTCTCCTATCTCTAGCTCATAGAGCCACAAACCCACCTGCCCTGCATATTATAAAGTGATAAATACAGTTAATCAACCCTCCAGATATTCAAAAAAGTGGCTATAAAAATCATTGGGAAATTTTTTTTTAATTTAAAAATTTAAAAAATAAATAAATCATTGGGACTGAAAAGCAAACAAACCTTTTCTTTTTTTTTTTAAGAACAGGGGAAAAACCACTTCATTTTGTATTTGTCTAGAGTCTAGTTGTAGTACTACTACTTACATCAAAGTTGATTCACATACAAAATGTTGTGGTCTTCCTCTGCAGAACAAAAGGAAGTATCTTGAAAAACTAAATTCCTTCATTTTATGTTTGTCTAGAGTCTAGAAAACAGATTCTTAATCTTTTGCCTCAGTGCTCTGCAGAAAAAATTAACAGATGAAGACAACATACAGAATTTAGAATTGATGTTCTTTACCATCACCACTGTCTGACTAGATATTCCAGCAAAATTCCCTTAATTACTAATTTACAGCTTCTTCTATTTCCTTATCTGGTCATTCCATAACCCCTTAAATTAAGATTTGTGCAGCCCTCTCCCTACAACATCACACTGATGGAATTCTTATTTAAGTCCCCCAGCATTTCCTAATTGCCAAAATTGCTTGTCTCTTTTCAGTCCCAATTGATTTGACTTCTCTGTAACTTCGACCTTATAGAGCAGAGGTCTCCAAACTTTTTGGCACCAAGGACCGGTTTTGTGGAAGATAATTTTTCTATGGACTGGGTGGCAGGGGGAGGGGAATAGGGGGATGGTTCAGGTGGTAATGGGAGTGATGGGGAGCGATGGGGAGCAGCAGATGAAGCTTTGCTCACTTGCCTGCTGCTCACCTCCTGCTGTGCAGCCCGGTTCCTAATGGGCCATGGACTGGTACCACAACAGGCATTGGGGATCCCTGTTACTGAGCACTCCTTCCTCCATGAAGCCCTCTCCCACTTGGGTTTCCACACCATCACCATCCTGGATCCCACCCTACTGTCTTGGAGCCACTTCTCAGTCTCCTACGCTGGCTTCTTTTTCTCTGATCATCTTTTAATTACCAGTGATCCTATAACATCCTGGACATTCTTCTCTTTTCACTCTGCAAACATTCCCTGAGTGATTCTACCAATCTTAGTCTACTGACTATACGGTTACAATTCAAATTGAATGTGTGATGTCCCCCTCCTCCAAGAAGTGTTGGAACACTCCTCCCCCGGTGTTCCTAGTCCCAGTAAGAACAGATATTACCTACCAGGTGCTGGTGAGAGAAACTTAGACGTCAGAATTCTCTTTCCTCTACCTTCCATGTAAAGTTACCAGATTTAGCAATTAAAAATACAGGACCCTCAACTAAATTTTAATTTCAGTGGACAATGAATAACTTTTTGTATTACTATTTCACAAGTATTGAAATTTTACCATATTTTATTTGGCAATCCTACCCCTACATCTAATCAAACATCAAGCTCCTAATTATTTCTCACTAATTAGGAGAAATATTGTCTCAGTGGACAATTTCATGTCCATTTATTTCCCATTGCCATCATCCTAGATTTAGCCACCACTGTCTCTTGCTTAGATCTCTAAAATAACCTCCCAAACAGACTCCCTGAATGCTCCATGACCCCTTAACATCTCTACACAGCACAGTAATCTTTTAAAAGACATGAATTATATCATGACATCCTTCTCCTTATTTCCCCTCAACAAATTCCTTACTATTAATACCTCAGTATTGGCCTCTGCCTACGCCAATAGGCAAAGGCAAGTAGTAGAACCTACTTTTTAGTGATTCTATTAAGTTTTTTATGCTTTGGCCACAATTATCTTATTTCAAACTCTTTTAGAGCCTTCCTGCCTTCACACAGAAAATTTCCACCACCCTAGGCTTTATAGATCACTGATAACAGAATTTTTAAAGTAATTTATTGAGGTGAAATTCAAATAGAACAAAATTAACCATTTTAAAGTGAAAAATTCAGTGGCATTTAGTACATTCACAGTGTTGTCCAGCCTCTACCTCTATATTTTTCTAAAACATTTCCATTACTCCAAAGTAAAACTCTTTAGGGAATTCTCTGGTTGTCCAGTGGTTAGGACTCTGCACTTTCACTGCTGAGGGTGTGGGTTCCCTGGTCTGGAAACTAAGATCCCACAAGCTGTGGGGCTTGTCCAAAAAAAAAAAAAAAAAGTCAAAGTAAAGCCCGTTACCCAGTAAGCAGTTTCTCCCCTTCCCCCCTCTCCTCATCTCCCAGCATCCATCAAACTGCTCTCTGTCTCTGTAGACTTGCATATTCTAGACAATTCAAATAAATGAAATCATACAATATGTGGCCTTTAGTGTCCAGCTTCTCTCATTTAACATGTTTTAGAGGTTCATTCATGTTGTGGTAAGTATCAGTTCTTCATTCCTTTTTGTGGCTGAATAATATTCCATTGTATATCTATACCATGATTTGTTTTTCCATTCATTTGTCAATGAACATCTGGGCTATCTCCATCTTTTGGATATCATGAATAATGCTGCTATGAACGTGCTTGTACACGCACTTGCTTGAATACCTGTTTTTAGTTTCTTTGGGGTATATATCTAGGCATGGAATTGCAAGTCATATGGTAACTCTGTAGCTTAATTCCTAACTTTTTGAAGAACCACTAAATGGTTTTCCACAGCAACTGAACTATTTTACATTCTTATCAGCAATGCCTGAGGGTTCCAATTTCTCTACATCCTCATCAATACTGGTTATTATCTGACATTTTGATTATAGCCATCCTAGTGGGTATGAAGTGGTATCTCATGTGGTTTTGATTTGTATTTCCCAATGAATAATGATTTTGAGCATTCTTTCATATGCTTGGTTGCCATTTGTATATCTGTTTTGGTGAAATGTCTGTTCAAGTCCTTTGCCTATTTTTTTAAACTGGGTTGTTTGTCTTTTTGTGGTTGAGTTATAAGTGTTCTTTAAATATTTTGGACACTAAACCCTTATCAGATATGTACTTTGTCAATGTTTTCTGTCATTCTGTATGTTGTCTTTTCACTTCCTTGATAATGCCCTCTGATGCACAAAAGTTTTTAATTTTAATGAAGTCTATGTATCTATTTTTTTCTTTTGTTGCTTGTGCTTTTGGTGTCATATCTAAGAATTAGCTGTCAAATTCCTGGTCATGAAGATTTACCCCTACAGTTTCTTCAAAGAGTTTTACAGCGTTTAGTTTTTATGTTCAGGTCATTTATCCATTTTGAGTTACTTTTTATATATTCCTATCTTCTTCCCCATCTCTTTCCACTTCTCCTGTACAGCCGCTGTATATCTTTCAGGGCTCAGCTTACATGTTACCTTCCCTCCCTGTCAGAGTAAATAAGGTCTCCTATTAAATGCCCGCATTGCACTGTGTACTTAACTTCTGTCCTCTCTGCTACATTGTAAGTTCCAGAAGATAAGGCTTATGTTTGTCTGATCCACAGCTTCATCCCCATTGCCCAGTAGGGTGTCTGCCATGTATACTCAGAAATGTTCCTGGAATCACCCACTTCCCGTAATTTATCTCCAACTCAGGCCTCTTCTCAATCATACTTATTCAATGAATACAATTTTTTTTCCCTTGCCTCCAAGTCTCTGTCTGAAATAAGCTGTGCTCATTGTCTGCCTAGCAACTACTATGTATCCTTCAAAACTTGCTCAGATGTCACCTCTTCTATAAAGACGTATATGACTTCTATAGATATTTATTCACTCCTTGATAGCACCCTGTAGCTATTTCCATAACAGCACTCGACATATTGCATTACGGTTAATTTTTACAGGTCTGGTCCTACACTAGGCTATGAACTCTTCAATGGCAGGGAATAACCACCTTTTTATTTCTTTAGTGCCTCATACAGTGCCAGAAACATAGTAGGAACCCAACAAATATTGGTTAAATAAATCAGTGAATGAATATGTGGACAGTGAAAAAACATGAATCAAATTAATAATTATTTTTCTGTATAAGTGAGAAGTGAGAAGACCTGAAAGTTGCCTTAGAATGATGTAGTAATTGCTCAGGTCTCCATCATAATCACCAGGCCAGTTGTGGATCTGCCCTTCAAATTTTCTGTTTAACTACATAGAAATTTAATTCCTGGGTTAATGAGCTTGTAAGACAAGTCAACTACCAGAGTTTTAAAAAAAATTTTAGATGCTTGGTACTGTGCTGGGTACTATGGGACAAAGAAAAGAAACATAAGGCAGGATCTTTGTCCTTACAATCTCGATTAGCGGAAAAGATGAACTAAAATGAAATAATGAATGAATTATATAACAATTAATGCATAATATAAGAATAGTCTATAACTAAGTACTAATTATCTGACAGTTTAAAGCTATAAATGCAATGGAATTCAGAAATAAACAAATAAGCTTTACTTATGTAGGAAATCATTACTGCATGCCTATTATTATAACAGGCTCTGTGCTAGATGCTGGGAATCTACATATGAAGAAGACGTCCCCTTCCTAGTCAAGAACGCTTTTGAGCATCTGAATAAAATCATGCTCCTCTCTCTAGGAAAATGCTGACATAGCCATTCAGTCAGAAGCACAGGTTAACAATGTGGACTTGCGACTGGCATCTGAAGTGAGGGGAAGTCTTGTGGGCCAGAGCACTTACCTGTGGGGTCTGCACTAACTCCAGGTAGTTAATGTCATAACTGAATTATAGGACACCCAGGTAGGTGTCCAGACAACTGGAAAATTGCTTGGTGTGGAAAACCCACAGGTTTGGTGTCAGAGTGTCTATGTGAGTAGAGGAAACAGTTTTTCCTTTAATAGTTTAATGGTTGGGGCTTCCCTGGTGGTGCAGTGGTTGAGAATCTGCCTGCCAATGCAGGCGACACGGGTTCGGGCCCTGGTCTGGGAAGATCCCACATGCCGTGGAGCAACTGGGCCCGTGAGCCACAACTACTGAGCCTGCGCGTCTGGAGCCTGTGCTCCGCAACAAGAGAGGCCGCGATAGTGAGAGGCCTGCACACTGCGATGAAGAGTGGCCCCCGCTTGCCACAACTACAGAAAGCCCTCGCACAGAAACGAAGACCCAACACAGCAAAAATAATTAATAAACTCCTACCCCCAACATCTTCTAAAAAAAAAAATAGTTTAATGGTTATAATAACATATTGTTCTTTATGTCAACACTATGTTGTTCATCTCTAATAGGGTTGGCTATCTATCTCATAGAATATTTCTAGGAAAATTGTTATTTCAAATAATTTTTAAGTATATCACTGACAATGGGGATCTTTGAGTTACTAATGTTATCTTGTGCTGATGACCTCAGACGTATATATAAAATGTCCTGAAATAATATTAAATATTTTCTGAAGTAGGCAGTGGATGATACAAGTAAAGTCTAAGAAAAATCTAATGGTGAGACAGAAAGACTGGAAAGGAGGAGGGTCATGGTAAGGCAACAGGCCTTGATCTAAATGAGACAGGGTGAGGATTTGAATTCTGGCTGGCAGCAAGGATGCAAGGGAGATATTAAAGAAATTCACATTTTAAAGTTCAGGATTTGACATTTGAAAACAAGAAAGGAGCCACAGATGCTAGTTATCATGGAAAACAGTCACATCTTGATAAAAGTAAAGAAATTGGGAGGGACATATGATGAACCCAAATTTGGCGATGTTGAACTTTAAGTAGTGACACAACATTTGGAGATTGGAGGCTGGAACTCAGAAAAGAGATTCAAGCTGGAGGCGCATTTGGGTGTCATTAGCAAAATGTTAATTGCTGAAATCAGTAGAATGTACGCTCTCTTTGATGGAGAAATTGCAACAATGAAAATCAGAGAAATAGGGGCCACAGAGGGGGAAAGACTTGAAATAGGCTCTTCTCATACATCTATGCACAATCATTACTGGAAAGCGTGACCACTTTAGTTTAAAAATCACAGCAGGCAACTTTTGTAATGGCTCCTGCCTCTCAATGATCTCCCATCTCTAGGAATGTCTTATGGCTATAGGGATGGCATCCAGTGTCCATGCTGCAACATGACCCTGCACCTTGGTCATTGAACAAGAGAATATAAACCTAACCTAAGCAGAAATATTCTCTTTCTCTCCCCCCCACTCTCTCTTTCTCCCCCTCTCCCTCGCCGTCTCACCCCGCTTTCTCTTGCATGTGCACATTTAAAACTTAGAATGGAAAGACACTGCAACTGGGCATAACACTTACAGTAGAGCCACACAGAAAAGGTCAACTGGGTCCCATTTCTAAGGTCCCTTAGAAGCTTAATCCCTAAGGTTTGGTTTCCAATACACCAGTCTCTTTCTAACAAATGCTATTACTCCTGTTTCTGCTTTAAGGTACTTGGAGTCAGTTTCCATTGCTGTGAACAAAAGACTCAAGTAATACCACTGTCTCAGTCTGTTTGGGATGCTATAACAAAATACCAGAGACTGGGTAGCTTATAAACAACAGAAGTGTATTTCTCATGGATCTGGAGGCTGGAAGGCCTAAGATCAAGATGCCAGCAGATTCAGTGTCTGGTGAAGACCCACTTCCTGGTTCACAGATGGAGGGCTCAGCCCTGGGGACCTAATCATCTCCCAAAGACCTTCCTCCAAACACCATCACATTGGGGATTAGGTTTCAATATATGAATTTGGCAGGGACACAAACACCATAACAACAACAAATACTTAATGACCGTTCCCTCAGTGCTACTCAAACTTTAGTGTGGATATGAGTCACTTAGGCATCTTGTTAGCTGTAGTTTCTGATTCATAAGGCCTGAGGCGGAGCCCGGGAATCTGCATTTCTAACCAGCTCCCAAATAATGCCATTAAGGCTGGTCTGAAGACACACTTGAAGTAGCAAAGTACCACATAATGCTAAATCAGTCCTCAAGGAACTCGTAGCCTGGCAAGGCAGACGAGCCATACACACATGAAATAAATATTTCAGGGTATCACTATACAGCAGAAAGTACCCTGGAGTGATTTTAGCCTTGGTTCTATTTAAACCTGCTGTGTTTAAACTTGCAAATCACTCAATCAAATCGGACCTCAATTTCTGCATCTGTAGAACGAGGGTGACAGGATGACTATCACATCCTTCTCAACTCTTAAATTCTCTCCGTGATTAGGGGTAAAATTAATTATACAAACAGGGCGGAATATCAAATTAGACAACTGTCCCTTATATGTGTGTAATAAGAAAAGTTATTTCTAATAAAAATATACATTTAATAATTTTTAAAATGTACACAAAATATTGGGTGGAAAAACAGTTTAATAAATAATATATGCAATATTGAATTAATTTATACACATGTGTATATATCCATGTGTATTTATACATATACACACACACACACACAAACACACACACACACAGAGAAAAGCCCGAAGTGTTTAAATTCACTGTTAATTCTAAATTTTCCCCTTTATCCTTTTTTGTATTCTCCCCTAACAGGTATATTTTTATAAGAAACCCCAAGTCTATGACAGATAGTGTTCATCCTTGCCAATCCCTGAGTGTCCCAGCCCTACCCAGATGCTCCCCATTTCAGCCCTGAGCTGGGAATGGCTCAGTCAGTCCATATGTTAGAAGCTTCCTTCTCATGAGTGAGCAGAATCTGGAAGCAGTTTGTCCAGTGTTCCTGGAGGTGAATTGAGACTCCTGGGAATGAGCTACCATTTGATCTGACTGGCCTTCTGCCCAGCTTCTGGTTTTCACCCTAGCTCCCTGCTGGGATAGGAGCCCAGCCTTGAACCTCAGCCAAAAAAGCTGTAGCCCTCACTCCGCTTAATTCTTGCCAGCCCAGGAGACAGACACTGCTAGGGGTATCACCACCACTACCATCCCAACTTCCCCAGCTACTAGATTGTCCGAATTAGCCCAGGGAGACCTCCCAAGACTGCAGCTCAGATAACAGCTCAGATAACAGCAAATTCTCCCCCAGGCCTGAGACATTAGCCTGCCAAAAGCCTTTTACAAATGACTCCTTTACATTCACAAGCAGGCTAGAAACACCGCAACACGTTTTGCAGGTTAATTCACTGTACAGACAACATAGCAGCTAGAGTTTAAGAGGTGAAATGTCTGTGCTATTCAATCACAGTGCAATCACCCGTTTTAATTTTTATCTGTGCTTATATTATGGATGAATTGCGATCCCATAACATTTTGGGGACTTGGGTTTCCTCATCTGTAAAGTGATGGGACAACCCTTCAATTAAAATGCTAGATAAGTTTCTTTACCAAGCAATTATACTCACTTTTTGGACCTCTTCTGTTTCTCCCATAGTGTTCATACTGCGAAGCATGGCAGAGATCTCAGACTATTTTGTGGTTAGTTGTACACGTGTGTTTTTCTCCTGTGAGTTCCTTGAAGACAGAGATTTTGTTTTTACTTGGTCTTGGAGGCTGAGTTTCTTGCATGGTTATCAGCTCACAGTGGGCCTCAGTAAGCATTGACGGAATGGCAAACATTAATATCTAAGTCACAACACAACACCCAAGATACTCTGCACTTGAGCAAAATTTGCAAAATAAGTTTTTCTTTATAGTTCTTAACCGTTCCTTACATCCGGAAAATGTCATTTTTAGATAAAATGAGTCACGTTCAACTTCATCAGGGGAACCTTCAGTTCTTTTGGCTATCTGATAGTTGGAAAATGGAGGGGGGCGAGGGGAAGCCATTATTTTATGTATTAATATAATCCACCTTCTTCAAAAAAGGACTTAGGGCAGTTTGCAACATACAGGAAGAGGCAGGAACTGGCAAGCTTTGCCTTATTGACGCTCCTGAAGCCCTGAAGCTACCTCTCCAGAGAGAGAACAAGCCTAAAAGAATTTGGGGGAGGAGGAAAGAACAGAGGCACCAGAGAAAGCACCAGAATGTCAAGATAAACAATAAAAGTGTCAGGCTAGTGGTAGAGCTTGAGCTAGGCTGGAATAATTTTCTTCTTGACAGATTTCCTTCAGAGATTCCTTGGGTCACTTGAACATTTTGTAAAACATGTAACTGTTAGTGTCCCATTCACCCCTAGTCGAGAAATAGTGCCTTGAGAGTCTAGCGGAAGAGACAGTACAAGATAATTTTCAGAAAAAGGTAAAATCATAACTCCCATAGAGCTATAAACACGTGTTAAAGATTTTTTTTTAACAAATCATATGATATGAGGGAACCAGGCATATGTTTAACCGTTTAAAGGAAAAGTCAAAACACAAATTTATAAGGCGTAAACTAGTCCCTAGTTTATAGGGACAAAACTAGTTTTTCCATGTGGGAGAGGAAATAAATTAAAAACACTAGTAGATCAGACATAATGTACACATCTATCAGTTACGTAAAACTCACAGAGAGTCGCAAAATAGCTCCATGGCAACGAACCAGGCTAGAATCTGATTATCTAGAAGTGTAGGCTACAGATGAGACATAATTTTCTATTAAAACACAAATTTTTTTCTACTTGACCCTCGGCCCTAACAGATCTCTTAAACCTAACAGATATTCCAGCCATGCTTTGGTGAGCAAACTGCTGTCACTTTATAACTGAATTCTCTACTGGTTACCTGAGATGTTGATATTCCATGGTGCTCATTGAAAAAGAGCCCCATTTTTGACATCAGGGATCTCTGTGTGACAGAGCTGACCTTATGTTTTTAAAATTCTTAAGAACCTGACATTCAGTACTAGACATTCTCTACTCTGGTGCAGAAATGGGACATGGGGGTTTTCCTTATAGACAAGGCCAAATTATTTTCTCAAAAAGTAATGTTGACTCTGCTCAAATACTCAGGTATTCAGTTGAGACCCTACTGTTCCGTGCCATGAACACAGAAGATACTTTGGGCCTGAGACATTCTGAGGGAACATTACCTGTTCCCTGGCTTCATACTTTGCAATAATTTCTTCAGGAGCAGAGAGCAGCATCTCTGATGTACCTGTGGTGCTTCCATAGCTTGAGAGCCAGTCTCGGTGGTGTCTGTGCCCTTTTACATCAGTTGCCCAACTGGTAGAAGCAGTGGTTTCTCCCTGTGAGTTAGACCCTAGATCCAAAGGCAGAAACAGGTTGGGTAGCTGAGCCCTTTAAGGCACCCTCCCCTGACACACGCACGCAGTGGGGTCACCCCTGGGCTGTCCTCCTCCGGCACCACCCTGCTGGTCTCCCCTTGTTATCCTATCTCGACCCAGGCGCTGAGCAGCCTTTGTTCACCTATCTGAACTTGTTCTGTGGGTGTATCTCTTCTTTCGGTTTTATCCCCTCGGCTTCCTCCAGGAGCTCCACTCTGTTCCCCCCTACCTCAGGCCACTCCCTCTTCTCAGGAATGTTTCTCTTATCTCTTTTCCTGTCAGTTTTATTCAGAATCTCAAGACTCCTGTAACCTCGAGCAAGCAGCAGGCTGGGAGGTGGGATTAGGATCCCCTGGGCTAAACGGGGAGGAGGGGAATTTCCTCCCGGCCAGGCACTCTTAAAAACCACCAGTTGGCTGCCTTGACCGTAAAAACAGTTCAGCTTAGCCTTTGGTGAATGTCTGATTTTTTTTTTTTTAAGTAGAATTGTATCCCCACGGACCCACCCGGGTAGGTTGGCTGTAAAATATACATTCCAATAGCTGAATGAGTTGACCTGTTGTATGGGGTTACTTAGTATTGTTCATTTAAATACTGGAGAATGTCTGTCAAATACAATGGTTTTTGTTATAGCACAGCTGATGTTAAACTGTTCTGACAGTAAATAGGCAACAGGTTCTGCAGCTTCGAAAGGAAAATCCTGGTTTGTGTTAATCAAACCATGTCATCAGCCTGGAGAGGGGCGCATACTCTTACCATTTACTGTGCCTTGCAGCGTCCTCCCTGCTTATTTAACAGCTGTATCAAGTTATATATGAATGCCGAATTAGGACAATACCCTGTTTTATACATTTAGAATTGAAATTTTATCCTACCCAGAAGAAACTCAGAATGGACACCAGGATTACAGAACTCAATTCACAGATTCAACCAAAAGACATTCATTGAGTGCCTCACTGTTCTATGAACTGGAGATACAAAGATGAGTAAGACATGGTCTCTGTCCTGGGAGAACTTAAGATACAGTGGAGAAGACAGTGCAAATGAATATGACAACATTTTCACAAGGTTGACGTGGCCGTGGGCCACCGTGGTATTCCCAATGTCTAGGATTCCTAAAAACTTATGCATTTGAATAGAAATGAAATTCAGTGGTGGTATTATGACATATGGTCTTATGGGAGCACTAACAAGGGACCTGATCAGAAAATAAAATCACCATAAAATGTCATTTCTTTGGTGTTTATTTCTGGTATTTTAAAAATCAAAATAATAAAAGTAACACAGGTTTATTGTAAAAAGTCATCCACAATCCCATGACTTCATTATTCTTAACTATTTTGTTTCTGAATAATAGATACCTAAAACCTGCTCATTCTTCAGATAAAATATATCCTGAGAGCTACTTAGGAAAAAAAGGGCTTGCCTAAGCGCAGTGGCCTTTGTTTTGTTTAAACTATAAATGATAATAAAGAGTTATGAGAACCCAACTTAGTAAATGACTTGAATCCGTATCATACATAGAGATCATCATATGACTCTGAAGGTGAGGCAGACAACTTCTTACACGGTTGGATATTAGTACCACGAGGGTTCTTTTCAAAGAAGACTTCCATGGACAACACTTTTCCTACATTCATATTCATTATTGGTTCTGTCAGTTCAGCCTAAAGTCTTTCACTGAAGTCATTCATAACCACCCCTTCCCCTCAGCAAAGACAAAGGGGTTATAAAATTGTCTGCACTTAATAAGTCCATGTATCATTCCAGGTAAGCCATTTAAATGGTTGTTTTACAAAATTTGCAGGATGTATTTGACTCTCAGAAGTCTTTCTTGAACCACATAAAATATTAAAGATCAATGTGAAAATGAAGATTTGTAATTTTCTTTTAATATCAAAAGAAATGAGTGTAAGTCTTTTTTAAAAGGGGCTTCTCAGGACTAGCACCTGTAAATTCAACACCAGGTTTTTCTCTATCTTACCTCAGTCTCTGACTTTGGCCAAGTCATCTCTTGTACCTAAGTTTTCTCACCCCAAACGTCATATCAATCACTAGAAGGTGATGAAAACCAAATCATGACTAAGGATTAGAGAGGATAAATAAGTTTATAGTTTTAAGAAAAGAATAAGCTACAGATACCAAATTCCTTTAAGACAGCAAAGGCAACACAAACAACTGTGCCTTCAGGTTTCTGACCTATAATTTCTTCACTTCTAAAGTGAAGAGTTGAGTTAACTGATCTCTTGGGTCCAATGTGGTTTAAAATTCTATTACCATGTTATTCTATTACTGTAAGAATTATGTCCAGAAAAGTAAGAAATAAAATAGCAGAGAACAAAATAGTACATCCATAGTAAACATCTCTAAAATGCTTCTAATTTAGCTTCTTCAATAGGAAAGTGAAATCTCAAAGAGGCTTAGCTGGTGGTGAAAAGATACTCTGGAAACTTTAGCCTGATTCAGGCCCAAGGTCAAGGAATTAATATACTCAGAAACACAACAAAGTAGCCATAGTGGCAGAGGGAATAATTTAGAGTAGATTGGAAAGGAATTTGCTATTTTCTCTACTCTGGTTTTATTCAAAGCCATAGAAAAATTACTTCCAAGGCAATTTTAAAACTGTATTTAATAATGAAGTATCAAAGTAGATACAGCACTAGACATTTCTTTAGGCCATTTATATGTTTCTTTGGGTGGCTGTAGGTTCTCAGCTTCCAGCGTATCTGAGTTATGTATTAATGGCTTAGTACAATGAAGAATCTTAATGGCATATTTACTGAAGCACTTGATCTATTCCTTGGGGGTGAAGAGATCAAGTGCATCCTTGTTAAAGCACAGAGAGAGACTTGGTAGAGGCAGTAGAATGGCTGCTGCAGCCTGAGGTCCATAGACTCACCCTGTGTTTTGTTGATAACCTCAACTTGTCAAAGTTATAATTCATCACCAGGCATTTTGAATTAGAACCTAAGACATTTCATCAATACCTGTCAATCCACACCCAGCAAAGAAAGCAATACAGTGTCAAGCGAAGGATTTAATTTAACGAGCTGGCCATAAAGCTGTCATGGGTTGTTTTTTCTTAGCCTCCCTTCTTTCACCACTTCCGAAGCCAAATACAACCAAATACACTGGGTGCAACAGAATCATTCTGAGTTAAGAGAAATCCCCACAGACGTCCCCACTACCCATCTGTATAACCAACTAGAGAACTGGCTGGCCAATAAGGCCCCAGTTTCTTTGACTGTTAAGTAAAGATATTAAACTAAATGGTGTTTAGAGCTAACATTCCATAATTCTATCTCATTTTTTTCTTTGGGTAGCTACTAGTTTGAAGAACCCTGTGTAAAACCAAATTTCCAATTTTTGCCCCAAGGAAATTTGATTTCTTTTTTCTAAAATAAAATCTCTACAGTACAAAAAAGCTGAAGGTACCTATTTTAGCTTTGCTCCTTAGGGTGGTATTTAAAGAATGAAACCAGGAATGGCTGCTATCTAAAGCAGCAGTCATAAAAAAAAAAAAGAATAAAAGTTATAATTTAGAATGAAATTGTTCTCAATGAAATAATGCCACATATGAGTGCATCTTCTTCTTTTTTTTTTTTTTTTGCATCTTCTTTTTAACCTACCTATGTAGGTTATTTTTTGTGAATTTTTCTAACCAAAATAAAAATACCATGCCAGTGTCCCTATGTTATAAGTGGGCTCACAAAAAAAGGGACTCTTATAAATGAACTGCTTTCTTTCTTTTCTGACTTTTTTTTTATTGGAGCAGAGTTGATTAACAATGTTGTTTTAGTTTCAGGTGCACAGCAAAGTGATTCAGTTATACATATACATGTAACCATTCTTTTTCAAATTCTCTTCCCATTTAGGTTATTACAGAATATTGAGTGGAGTTCCCTGTGCTATACAGTAGGTCCTTGTTGGTTATCTATTTTAAATACAGTAGTGTGTACATGTCAATCCCAATCTCCCAATCTATCCCTACCCGCCATCATTCCCCCTGGTAACCATAAGTTCGTCCTCTAAGTCTGTGAGTCTGTTTCTGTTTTGTAAATGAGCAAATGAACTGCTTTCATTGTAGTTAAGGGTTTTGTTTTGTTTTGTTTTTTAAAGGCTAGTTCTGAAAAGGACCTGGGAATTGAAAAATCACTCCTAGAACTATCTAGAGGAAAACGTAACAAATAAAACTATATTCAGCTTCACTACTGGACACATAATTACTAATCGTATAATTACTAACCCTGTTATTGCCAGCATTTCCAGTTCAAATGACAGAAAGACTGAAACGTTCTTAAATGTTGACCATGAAGCTGAAATGAAATAGAGTGTACAGACCAGCTTTCCCTATAAACAATGACATAAAGGACAACACAGTCAATCAATAACTTCTGGATCAGGCCAGGAGAGGTAGTATACAAGAAACCTGGTTTTAGAACAAGGGTCTAATGTGGAGATAGAATGATAGATAAAAGAGTGGATTCTTTAACCAAGTTGAGCTACTTAACTTTTAATCTGCAAAGGACAGTGGAGTGTAGCTAAGTCATACAGAAACAACTGAATGCCTTCTCCATGAAGTGACCTACTCTCTGGCTGCAGTAGGATTAAACTAGTTATTTCTAAGTTCCTTCAAGTCTCTTTTTTCAATGATTCCTGGAACTTTCAAAGACTTATCCAAATGAAACACATGCCCAGTTTGAAGGCAAATCTACCACAGAAAAAGCCTCCTTTCACACCCAGTTCTATCTCACCTCAGCCAGTTTATCCAAGATTCTGGCCTTTCAGCTTTCTGAGCTCAAATTTTCATTTCAACTACTCCACCTCCTAGAAATACCTAATGGACTATTAAAGAATTGGCAATGAGTAAAAGAAATATTTCATAACTGTTATTTTTATTTTGGTTAGAAAAATTCACAGGTTATTTCAATTCACAGCTATAGTCCTTAGCCCATTTTAGAAGAGCAGTTGGGGCTGGAATTTTTTTATTTAGCTTTTCCCTAAACTACCTGCAAATCATTAAAAATGTATCCCCAGTTGGATCGATGGTTGGATCCCCCAGTTGGATCTATGGTTAACTAACTGTTCTTTGCAAAATCCATCTGTAAAGATTCAGTATAAAACACATTTTATTTCCCATTTTGCTGTGATCCTAATTATTTTTGATAATATAAAAATTTTTGATAATAAAAAATGTGATGCCTCTGCTTAGGCTAATCTTGACCTAATTCTCATAAAAATAAACACAATGGTGTTAGAGTTCACAACCTTTGGGCATCACAGTTGCATACTTGGAGCTAACACCGCTCTCATGGGATGACATAGGAATATCTTGAGCACCAAAGTTCTAGAAAGCAGTGACCCAAAGTGTGTGCAGCCCCACGTGGCTCCCATTAATTAAGGTGTTTAAATTTTACAATCTTGAATTAAGAATCTCCCTCTGTATCATGTTGAAATGTTCTTTGAAGCTGCCATTTATTATATGCCTACCATCCAGCAGCAATCAGTTAAGTGTTTGTTTAGTGACAAAGTCTTCCCCATACTCCATTCACACTTGATCTTGTACTTCTGAGACCCAGAACAAACACAGGAAAAGAAAGCAAAGTCAGTTAATGGAGGTAGACTGTCATCAACTATTGCTTGTCCCTCAATTAACCCTTACAGTTCTAATGACTCCGTAGAATTTCAAAAAGTTAATATTAGATACGAAAACCCAAGAACCCACATTTAAATGGAAGCCTTTCATTGGCAGTTAGTCAAGGAATAAATTAAAATAAGGAAAGAGTGCAAGGTGAGGAGTCAGAAGCCCTGGGTCATTTACTACCAGTGGTTTCAGCTTCATCTGTCTCATGGGGCGACCCACCTTAACTACCTGACGAATTCGCTTTAAACATCTAAGTGAGGCAATGGGCATGAATGCGCTTTGTAAACAATAAAGTACATTACAAAATATTTGAATAATTCACTTTCCTGTTCTATGTACAGAAAATGGACATACATTTTTTAAAAGAAATTTTTATGAAAGAGTTTCAAAAGGACTGCAAGATTGCTAATAAAATTTTCTACTTTTCTCATCAGAAACATAAGGGAAGGGGTAGTAAGGTAGCAGCTGCCCAAGGAATCAGACAATAGAGAGCTCAAAATCTGGCATCAGGGAGAGCACTGAAAATGCCTGAATCGTTCTAAGAAAGTTTGGAGAAAAGAGATTCACAATTTTCCACAAGACCTAATTTTAGTTTAATTGCGAATTTTTAAAACTACAAAACAGCAAAATATTCATGCAAGCAGAGTTCTTTGTTGGTCACCCCAGGGCACCTGTCCTCAGACTGGCCCCTTCTTGCATCTTTACAATGTTTTTGGACACCTGTGAAATTCTGAAGGCAAAAGAAAACATCTGCTCACACCCATAATCATGCCTCCGGGTCTTATGAGCCAATGTTTTATTAATTTATTAATAATTATTATAATATTATCATCGTAGGATTTTTTAAAAACTTGCTGCTATGTTGCATTTATTTTATTATTTTTAAAGATGTATTTATTATTTATTTATTTTATTTATTTTTGTCTGCGTCAGGTCTTAGTTGCGGCACACGGGATCTTTGTTGGGGTGCACTGGCTCTTCGTTGTGTCACACGGGCTTCTCTGTAGTTGTGGCGTGCAGGTTTTCTCTCTCTAGTTGTGGTGCACAGGCTCCAGGGCGCGTGGGCTCTGTAGTTTGCGGCACGCAGGCTCTAGTTGAGGCATGTGAGCTCAGTAGTTGTGGCACGCGGGCTTAGTTGCCCTGAGGCATGTGGGATCTTAGCTCCCCAACCAGGGATTGAACCCGTGTCCTTTGCATTTCAAGGCAGATTCTTTACCACTGGACCACCACGGGAATCCTGCATAGTAGGATTTAGATTCGATCACATACATGTCAGTGGTAAATTGGACAGAGGAACTACTATTTTAATTGAGATTATACTTACTCATTTATGATTTATTGCTAATCCAATGAAGGGTCCCTAAATGTCTAAGTGTCCCAGGCCCAGAATTACTGAAACGGTGCAAAATAAACACAAGCCTCAGTATGAAACAGAAAGAATAGTTCAAGAAGAAATTTGGAGATCTGTGAGTTTCTCTAAGAAAGCTTGGGGGAATGAGATCCCTTGCTATTTACAAAGCTCTGTTAAAATGAAATCACTTGATTTCTTTTCAAAGTTATAAAGTCGCAAGAGTCATGCAAGCATCTTCTTCGCTAAGTAACAGAGAGAAATAGAAGTGAATAGTTTTCTCTGTATTTGATCCATCTTTTCTCCTCTCCATCTCTCTATCCCTCCTTCCCTCCTTCCTTTCTTCCTTCTTTCTTGCTCTTTTTCTGAAAAGCAATGAGCTTAATCTGTAAAGAAATAGGATGTTTCCTATAGCCTGGGCAATTTTTTATATTTTTTTATCTTTGTGTCTCCATCCTGCACCACCCCCTCTCTCCTAACAGTAGAGATGGGGGGAGGGTTTTATTTGATTAGGTCAAAGGTGAGGCTCCCAGGACAATATTATCCTTTTAATAGTCTTTGGTATGACAGAAAACATAAAACCAGAGGCCACATACCTGTCTTATCCACACATACCATCAGCATCAATAGGTATTTTACCACGGCCTGAGGCAGTTTATTCTTACAAGTATTCTGCCCTCCAACCACCCCTGTACCCTGATGAACCATTACTTGTCTTTTCCTGTTTCAAATTTTACTGCTTGTAAATAGAAATCAGCTAAATCCTACATTTCATAACAGCTACATCAATCTTTCTGATGCTCAAGTAATATTAAGTTATTGCTATGTGGTATCCAAACTAGATGATGTAATATAGAACAAAAGAAGCTCGTTCTCTCTCTCTCTGCGTGTTTCATATATATTATATACTTGACAGAGAGAGGAGAGCTACTTCAGAATTACTTAGAATATTCAACTTAGTTTTAGTAACTGCGCAATTTAGTAAAACTAATCAACTTGTTTCCTTCATTCTAAAAAGGGAATAATGATAGTTACAGGAATATCGTGGGACTAAATACAATAATGCGCAAAGAATGCTTTATCATAACAACTAGCACAAAGAAAGTGCTCAGTTACTGTTAACTATTTTTTAAAATTAATTAATTATTTACTTATTTTTGGCTGCATTGGGTCTTTGTTGCTGCGCACAGGCTTTCTCTAGTTGCGGTGAGCAGGGGCTACTCTTCGTTGCGGTGTGCGGGCTTCTCATTGCAATGGCTTCTCTTGTTGCAGAGCATGGGCTCTAGGCATGTGGGTGTCAGTGGTTGCAGCATGCGGGCTCAGTAGTTGTGGCGCACGGGCTTAGTTGCTCCACGGCATGTGGTATCTTCCCGGACCAGGGATCAAACCCGTGTCCCTTGCATGGGCAGGTGGATTCTTAACCACTGTGCCACCAGGAAAGTCCCATGTTAACTATTTTTAATGTTGTTATGAGGACAAGAGGGAGTCTGCACAAGGAATCAAGAAGAGTACCAGGCCTCAGTAAACACTTGAAAGAACCTGGGTCCCTCTATATGCCAACCCTTCCTTTCTCTATATGCCAACCCTTCCTTCCTCTTTCCTATTTCAGGGTGAAGAGATGTGAGTGAACAAGATCACTAAGCAGTAGCGCTTGTAATCAACATGAACAAAGAAAATCAGCAGAGGATTTTGTTGCAAAAACACTTAAAAAGGCCTTTTTAGCACAGAAGGTGCTCCAGATTTATCCTGTTGTTCTGGATAATGCTAGAATTACTCCCCAAGTTGGAAAGAGCATGATCACCCGACATGTTAAAATTTATGGTCAGTCATACGACATTTTTTTATTTTTTATAAATTTATTTATTTAGGTTATTTTTGGCTGCGTTGGGTCTTTGCTGCGTGCGAGCTTTCTTTAGTTGTGGCGGGCAGGGGCTACTCTTTGTTGCAGTGTGTGAGCTTCTCATTGTGGTGGCTTCTCTTGTTGCAGAGCATGGGCTCCAGGCGTGTGGGCTTCAGTAGTGGCACATGGGCTCAGTAGCTGTGGCTTGTGGGCTCTAGAGCTCAGGCTCAGTAGCTGCAGCCCACGGGCTTATTTGCTCTGCTGCATCATATGACATTTTTAACAGGCATGAGGAAACAGAGTCTAATATGGAAATGACTAAATCTTAACAGTAATTGAAGTAACTTACTCTTTAACCTCGTGAGGATGGAAAACTATCTTTTCACTTGACAAATGCACGTGACAATGACAAATGCCCCGTGTATCTTCCATTGAATGAAAGAAGATATGGTACAATTTCATTATGGCGATAATTCCTTTTACAATCATTTTTTATTATGAAATGTTTCAGATATATATTTTTAAAAATATAAAGAATATAATAATCCCCTGGGTATACACTATTCAGCTTAAGAAAGAAAACATTACAAATGTAACTGAACCCCCATAATGATCTCATTTCTCAATTCCTCTTTCCCCTGGGCCCCAAGGTAATCACCATACTGAATTTGGTGTTATTTATTCACATGGGATGTATTCTCAAGGTTACTTTCTCAGACCAAGATAAAAGAGCTAGTCTTCTATCAATCTTCAGTTAATTATTTCCTCTGTGCCTCTGAGTAGAATTTATGATGTGGCAAGGTCTAGTAATATCAGAATTAGGTACCATTTTTTAAATTAAATCAAAAGAGGGAAAGTATGCCATTTTAAGGCCACTCAAACTATGAAAAGTAAAGTCAATGATATTTTTAAAAAACTTTATAGATGTGGAAAGAATTCAAGATTCGAGTTTCAGCAATATGGCAGATTATACATTAAAAACCCTCCTGCTATATCAACTGGAAATGCTGGGAAAAGTTACACACACTTTTAAAAAAAAAATGCACAGCTAAGCTCATATAAAAGAAAAATATCCAGGTGCCAGGAATAATGAAGCAACTGAAAACTTGACTGACAATGAGTAGGTTACCCTGTGCTTGCCTCAATGGTGGGTGGGGAGGAGTGGCTGCAATCTAGGAGTTTGGTTTCTAAGGGAAAGCAGAGGATACACAATAACTTGGCTCTTGCAAGATGGAGAATTGAAACTAAGATTCCCCACATAAAACTGGAAGTGCTAAACTCTCGGGAGAAAAAAAATCTGTCCACCAGCAAAAGAAAACACAAGACAATAGGGAAACTATCTTACCTGTGGTTGGGCTCTGAGTGGGGAAAATAAATATCTTGAGAATTCCTAATACAGGCCTGCACAACACAGAGGACTGAATTTATGTCACATGTCGTCTAGGAAGCCACAAGTCAAGAAATTACAAAAGACGAAGTCCTAAGCCAGGGATCCCCTAAGCATACAAAAGTAAACCACAAGCTATCCTGGGATAACCTTCTTAACCCAGACTGCACAGGAATTTATAGATAAAGCCTTGCTGAAGATCAGCTCACAATCCAAGATTTAAAAACAAGGGAGAACATATATCTATAGGGAAAACATGTATCTATATCTATCTATCTACACACTATAGGTAGATTCTGTAGCCCAAAAACATTAGATTAAAACCCAAGAAGTTAACACGATAGAAATAGCTGTTAGAGACTACTAAATAATTATAACCAAGAGAATTATCATATAACTAATTAGTCTAAAATTCCCCCAAATTCTGATAACTATTACAAATGCTGCATTCCTTAGCACACATAAAAATGAAAAATGGGTGAACAGCTGTTAAGGGAAAGATTAATAACTACATTCTGAGGAAAGATCAGAGCAAAACCAGAAATATAAACATTGAATTATTTGCCACTGAATTACTTTGAAACCATGTAATAATATAAAGTTGTGAATGCACTTAAGAGTTAGCTACTGTGGGGAAAAATGGCCTGCTCTTGGAAATGTGTAAATTGAGGCTCCTTCCTCAAAAGTACTTGCAAAAACATTGACGTAGAGCAAGAAACTACCTACATAGGCTCTGGAGAATATTGGCCAACATATCAAAGCTAACAGGGTAGTTTGAATGTTGGGAGAGGTGGTAGTGAAGAAAAATGTTTTACTCGGGGCTTCTGGGAAGATGGCGGAAGAGTAAGACGCGGAGATCACCTTCCTCCCCACAGATACACCAGAAATACATCTACACGTCGAACAACTCCTACAGAACACCTACTGAACGCTGGCAGAAGACCTCAGACCTCCCAAAAGGCAAGAAGCCTCCAATGTACCTGGGTAGGGCAAAAGAAAAAAGAATAAACAGAGACAAAAGGACAGGGACGGGACCTGCACCAGTGGGAGGGAGCCGTGAAGGAGGAAAGGTCTCCACACACTAGGAAGCCCCTTCGCGGGCGGAGACTGCGGGTGGCGGAGGGGGGTAGCTTTGGAGCCAAGGAGGAGAGCACAGCAACAGGGGTGCGGAGGGCAAAGCGGAGAAACTCCCGCACAGAGGATCAGGGCCGACCAGTACTCACCAGCTCGAGAGGCTTGTCTGCTCACCCGCTGGGGCAGGCGGGGCTGGGAGTTGAGCCTCGGGCTTCGGTCAGAGCGCAGGGAGAGGACTGGGGTTGGCGGCGTGAACACAGCCTTCCAGGGGTTAGTGCGCCACGGCTAGCCGGGAGGGAGTCCGGGGAAAAGTCTGGAGCTGCCGAAGAGGCAAAAGACGTTTTCTTCCCTCTTTGTTTCCTGGTGCGCGAGGAGAGGGGATTAAGAGCTCTGCTTAAAGGAGCTCCAGAGACGGGCGCGAGCCGCGGCTAAAAGCGTGGACCCAGAGACGGGCCTGAGACGCTAAGGCTGCTGCTGCCGCCACCAAGAAGGCTGTGTGCGAGCACAAGTCACTATCCACATCCCCCTTCCGGGGAGCCTGTGCAGCCCGCCACTGCCAGGGTCCCGGGATCCAGGGTCAACTCCTCCGGGAGAACGCACGGTGCGCCTCAGGCTGGTGCAACGTGATGAAGACCTCTGCCACCGAAGGCCCGCACCGTACTCCGTGCCCCTCCCTGCCCCCCGGGCCTGAGTGAGCCAGAGCCCCCGAATCAGCGGCTCCTTTAACCCCGTCCTGTCTGAGCGAAGAACAGACGCCCTCCGGCGACCTACACGCAGGGGCGGGGCCAAATCCAAAGCTGAGCCCCTGGGAGCTGTGAGAACAAAGAGGAGAAAGGGAAATCTCTCCCAGCAGCCTCAGAAGCAGCGGATTAAAGCTCCACAATCAACTTGATGTACCTGCATCTGTGGAATACATGAATAGACAACGAGTCATCCCAAATTAAGGAGGTGGACTTTGAAAGCAAGATTTATGATTTTTTCCCCTTTTCCTCTTTTTGTGAGTGTGTATGTGTATGCTTCTGTGTGAGATTTTGTCTGTATAGCTTTGCTTCCACCATTTGTCCTAGGGTTCTATCCGTCCGTTTTAAAAAAATTTTTTTTTCTTAATAATTATTATTTTATTTTAATAACTTTATTATATATATATATTTTTTTTTTTTTTTTGCGGTATGCAGGCCTCTCACTGTTGTGGCCTCTCCCATTGCGGAGCACAGGTTCCGGACGCACAGGCTCAGCGGCCATGGCTCACGGGCCCAGCCGCTCCGTGGCATGTGGGATCTTCCTGGACCAGGGCACGAACCTGTGTCCCCTGCATCAGCAGGCGGACTCTCAACCACTGCGCCACCAGGGAAGCCCACTTTATTATATTTTATCTTACTTCATTTTATTTCACTTTATCTTTTCTTTCTTTTTTTCCTTCCTTCCCTCCTTCCTTCCTCCCTCCCTCCCTCCCTCCTTTCTTTCTTTCTACTTCTACTAATTCTTTCTTTCTCCCTTTTATTCTGAGCTGTGTGGATGAAAGGCTCTTGGTGCTGCAGCCAGGAGTCAGTGCTGTGCCTCTGAGGTGGGAGAGCCAACTTCAGGACACTGGTCCACAAGAAACCTCCCAGCTCCACATAACATCAAATGGCGAAAATCTCCCAGAGATCTCCATCTCAACACCAGCACCCAGCTTCACTCAACGACCAGCAAGCTACAGTGCTGGACATCCTATGCCAAACAACTAGCAAGACAGGAACACAACCCCACCCATTAGCAGAGAGGCTGCCTAAAATCATAATAATCCACAGACACCCCAAAACACACCACCAGACGTGGACCTGCCCACCAGAAAGACAAGATCCAGCCTCATCCACCAGAACACAGGCACTAGTCCCCTCCACCAGGAAGCCTACACAACCCACTGAACCAACCTTAGCCACTGGGGACAGACACCAAAAACAACAGGAACTACAAACCTGCAGGCTGCAAAAAGGAGACCCCAAACACAGTAAGATAAGCAAAATGAGAAGACAGAAAAACACACCGCAGATGAAGGAGCAAGATAAAAACCCACCAGACCTAACAAATGAAGAGGAAATAGGCAGTCTACCTGAAAAAGAATTCAGAATAATGAGAGTAAAGATGATCCAAAATCTTGGAAATAGAATGGACAAAATGCAAGAAACATTTAACAAGGACCTAGAAGAACTAAAGATGAAACAAACAACGATGAACAACACAATAAATGAAATTAAAAATACTCTAGATGGGATCAATAGCAGAATAACTGAGGCAGAAGAACGGATAAGTGACCTGGAAGATAAAATAATGGAAATAACTACTGCAGAGCAGAATAAAGAAAAAAGAATGAAAAGAACTGAGGACAGTCTCAGAGACCTCTGGGACAACATTAAACACACCAACATTCGAATTACAGGGGTTCCAGAAGAAGAAGAGAAAAAGAAAGGGACTGAGAAAATATTTGAAGAGATTATAGTTGAAAACTTCCTTAATACGGGAAAGGAAATAGTAAATCAAGTTCAGGAAGCACAGGGAGTCCCATACAGGATAAATTCAAGGAGAAATATGCCAAGACACATATTAATCAAACTCAAAAATTAAATACAAAGAAAACATATTAAAAGCATCAAGGGAAAGACAACAAATAACACACAAGGGAATCCCCATAAGGTTAACAGCTGATCTTTCAGCAGAAACTCTGCAAGCCAGAAGGGACTGGCAGGACATATTTAAAGTGATGAAGGAGAAAAACCTGCAACCAAGATTACTCTACCCAGCAAGGATCTCATTCAGATTTGATGGAGAAATTAAAACCTTTACAGACAAGCAAAAGCTGAGAGAGTTCAGCACCACCAAACCAGCTCTACAACAACTGCTAAAGGAACTTCTCTAGGCAAGAAACACAAGAGAAGGAAAAGACCTACAATAATGAACCCAAAACAGTTAAGAAAATGGGAATAGAGCATACATATCGATAATTACTTTAAATGTAAATGGACTAAATGCTCCCACCAAAAGTCACAGATTGGCTGAATGGATACAAAAACAAGACCCATATATTTGCTGTATACAAGAGACCCACTTCAGACCTAGAGACACTTACAGACTGAAAGTAAGGGGATGGAAAAAGATATTTCATGCAAAGGGAAACCAAAAGAAAGCTGGAGTAGCAATTCTCATATCAGACAAAATAGACTTTAAAATAGAGACTATTACAAGAGACAAAGGACAACATAATGATCAAGGGATCGATCCAAGAAGAAGATAAAACAATTGTAAATATTTATGCACCCAACGTAGGAGCACCTCAATACATAAGGCAAATCCTAACAGCCATAAAAGGGGACATCGACAGTAACACAGTCATAGTAGGGGACTTTAACACCCCACTTTCACCAATGGACAGATCATCCAAAATGAAAATAAATAAGGAAACACAAGCTTTAAATGATACATTAAACAAGATGGACTTAATTGATATTTATGGGACATTCCATCCAAAAACAACAGAATACACATTTTTCTCTAGTGCTCATGGAACATTCTCCAGGATAGATCATATCATGAGTCACAAATCAATCCCTGGTAAATTTAAGAAAATTGAAATTGTATCAAGTATCTTTTCCCACCACAACGCTATGAGACTAGATATCAATTACAGGAAAAGATCTGTAAAAAATACAAACACACGGAGGCTAAACAATACACTACTTAATAATGAAGTGATCACTGAAGAAATCAAAGAGGAAATTAAAAAATACCTAGAAACAAATGACAATGGAGACACGATGACCCAAAATCTATGGGATGCAGCAAAAACAGTTCTAAGAGGGAAGTTTATAGCAATACAATCCTACCTTAAGAAACAGGAAACATCTCGAATAAACAACCTAACCTTGCACCTAAAGCAATTAGAGAAAGAAGAACAAAAAAACCCCAAAGTTAGCAGAAGGAAAGAAATCATAAAAATCAGATCAGAAATAAATGAAAAAGAAATGAAGGAAACGATAGCAAAGATCAATAAAACTAAAACCTGGTTCTTTGAGAAGATAAACAAAATTGATAAACCATTAGCCAGCCTCATCAAGAAAAAAAGAAAGACTCAAATCAATAGAATTAGAAATGAAAAAGGAGAGGTAACAACTGACACAGCAGAAATACAAAAGATCATGGGAGATTACTAGAAGCAACTCTATGCCAATAAAATGGACAACCTGGAAGAAATGGACAAATTCTTAGAAATGCACAACCTGCCAAGACTGAACCAGGAAGAAATAGAAAATATGAACAGACCAATCACAAGCACTGAAATTGAAACTGTGATTAAAAATCTTCCAACAAACAAAAGTCCAGGACCAGATGGCTTCACAGGCGAATTCTATCAAACATTTAGAGAAGAGCTAACACCTATCCTTCTCAAACTCTTCCAAAATATAGCAGAGGGAGGAACACTCCCAAACTCATTCTACGAAAGAGGAAAACAAAAACCATATGCTAACACATATATATGGAATCTTAATAAAAAAAAAATCGTTCTGAAGAACCTAGGGGCAGGACAGGAATAAAGACGTAGACATAGAGATCGGACTTGAGGATATGGGGAGGGAGAAGGGTAAGCTGGGACAAAGTGAGAGAGTGGCATGGACATATATACACTACCAAATGTAAAACAGATAGCTAGTGGGAAGCAGCCGCATAGCACAGGGAGATCAGCTTGGTGCTTTGTGACCACCTAGAGGGGTGGGATAGGGAGGGTGGGAGGGAGGCGCAAGAGGGAGGAGATATGGGGATATATGTATAGCTGATTCACTTTGTTATAAAGCAGAATCTAACACACCATTGTAAAGCAATTATACTCCAATAAAGATGTTAAAAAAATGTATTAAAAATCAACAGTAATAAAGACAGTATGGTTTTGATGCAAGAATAGACAAATTGTATAGCATAGAGAGCTCAAAAACATACCATACACATATAGACACTTGATTTGAAATAAAGGTGACATTGTAGAGCAATGGGAAATTATGGTCTTCAGTGCATGGTGCTGGGTCGATTGGATATCCATATAGGGAAGAAAAAAATTGAAATATAAGTCCTATCATCTAAGGTGGACTGCAGATCTAAATCTACAGCAAAGCAAATAAAGCTTTTAGAAGATAATGTAAGAGGATATGTTCATAATGCTCATGTTGCAAAAGACTTCTTACTGCTCAAAAAAACACAACATCATGGAAAAGATTATTAAATCGGTTTACATTAAAAATAATTTCTGTTCATTAAGAGATCCCATCTTTAAGAGAATGAAAAGGCAAACCACAGAGTAGGGGAAAATAGTTACAACATTTATAACTGTCATAGCATTTATAACCAGAATATGTGAAGCACTTTTATAGATCAATAAGGAAAATAAAGACAAACTTTTTAAATGAGCAAAAGACTAGAATGCTTCACAAAAGAGGCTATCCAAATTGACAACAAACGTATGAAAAGTGGCTTGACCTCATTAGTTATTAGGGAACTAATAACTAATTAAAACTACAATAAGGTAACACTACATTCACCAAAGTGGCTAAAATTTAAAAGATCAACCATCCTAAAGATTGGTGAGTAAGGGGAGCAGCAGGGCTCTTACTCCCTGCTGTTGCCATGTGAATGGATACATACACTTTGGAAAGTGATCAGGCATTACCTACAAACGATGGGCATACGTGTACCCTCTGTGCAAGCTACTATATGGCTCCTATATACATATCTAATGGAAATGCACATATGATATGAGTCAAAAGACAGGCACTAGAATTTCATAACAGCATTATTTTGCAATAGCTTCAAATGGGAAAATACAATAACCAACATCAGTAGAGTGAATAAATAAATTATGGTATATTCCTACAATACAATACTAGATATATAGCAGTAAAAATGAACAGACTATAGCTACATGCTACAGTAAATATATATTACAAAAATCATGCTGAGTAAAAGGAAACCAATACAAAAGAAAATATATTGCAGATTTGTATATACATATGGATATAATGTATATTATTGTACATTAAACATAGGTAAAACTTAGCTACACTCTTTGATTAGGGGTAGAGGGTAATCTTGGAAAGGAGGAAGGGAATAGTGGTGGAGATGGGACATGAAGAGGGCTTCCAAGAAGGTATGTTACCCGCTGGCATGGACATGGATATCCACTTTGACCTTACTCTCATTGAGCTAGTGTTTGGTGCATTTCACGGTATATGTTATGCTATACACACACACACACACACACACACACTCTCTCTCTCTCTCTCTCTCTCTCTCTCTCTCTCTCTCTTTCTCTCTCTCTCTCTCTTAAAAAGAAAAAGGCTGGGCTTCCCTGGTGGCACAGTGGTTGGGAGTCCGCCTGCCGACGCAGGGGACGCAGGTTTGTGCCCCCGTCCGGGAGGATCCCACATGCCACGGAGTGGCTGGGCCTGTGAGCCATGGCCGCTGAGCCTGCGCGTCCGGGGCCTGTACTCCGCAACGGGAGAGGCCACAGCAGTAAGAGGCCAGCGTACCGCAAGAAAAAAAAAAAAAAAGAAAGAAAAAGGCTGATAAAATTGGCCAAAGATTACATAGATAGGATTCAAGTGCTCATATAATTCCCATATTACTGAGTCACTTCCTTTTAGCTTGCAAATAATAGAAAATTTCACACACAGGACCCTTCCATTAAAATAATATTTCCTCATTATATTCACTAGCTACACAAAAAGCATATGCAAAATGGTTACTATTATTTAAAACAAGAAACTGTGCTTACACTATATTGTTTCTTCATATCATTAGTATATTTCATGATTCAGTTAACATATCTTTAAAAGGGATTATAGTATGAATTAATACTGTTTCAAAGACTTCATTTCTAAAAGAAGTCTTTCTTATTTTTGAATCCAAAAGTAATTAGATGTAAGACAAGCACAAATTGGACCCAAAGGAATCAAGTTGTATTTCTACTAATGACTTTGTTTAAACACATAACATGCCATATTCCAAGAAGTTAAATTGTTTATAATGGCCACTTGAGAGCCTTATTTGGGGCTATGTATGTATGATTTCTGATGGTCTTGCTTACAAGTGGATTTTTCTAAGAATTTCCTTTATTATCTAAACGTCTGGAATGGAAGGAGGGAACATGGAACAGTGGATCCAAACTGGGTGGACATTTCCGTGATTCCACAAGCATCATCCTCTGAGGAATGCCCTTCGGAAAAGCACAGATTTCCACCCAACAGTTTATCCAGGCAAACTTCTGATAGTCTTCTCCAAGGTCCAATCTTAATTATGTAAGACAAATATTAACGAAATATTTTGACTTACAAAAACTACTTCCAAAAAATAGTTTTTAATTCCATGGTCTCCTTCACAACTTATAATGGTGGTGGGTGTTAGGCTGCCCACATTGCATCTTTTCTCCTCCGAAGTTTTAATATAGCATTAAATATAAGAGGAATATAAGGGTATGCATATAAAACTATAGTTACCCTATACATAACAGGGTAAGATTAAACTTTGACCCGACCCTGCCCTACCTTTCTTCCATCTTATAACTTGACGTTACATAGTTACTAAAGTTAACACCCTGCTTACTGTAGTCTGAATATAACTTCCTCATTCCTTCACAAATGTGTACAGCTTTCCATGCCTAAAATGCTCTCCCATTTTCTCTCTCCCCACTTAAACCTACACATTGTTCTGGAACCAGAGTATAAATTTTGGAACACTTCTTCCCCACTCCTGATGATTCCCAACTGAAAGGAAACTCAGTTCCTTTACTCAGAGCCTCTCTCCACCCCTTTACTCCATCCCCAAGGAGGTAAACATTTGATTTGTAAATATAGGAAGAATAACTGAAGCTATATGGCTCAGTTCCATTCTCCTTCTAGGGAGCTCCCCGACCCATTCAGTGCAACCAGCTATGACATGAATCTTAAGGATTCATTATTAGAAAAGCCCAAATTAGCTAAGACTTAAAAACACATCCCTCAATTTGTTGTCTATTAGAAAAGAAGGTGATACTTTGACCTTCATCTTCACTATTTCTCAACTTGTACATAACCTAAGAAGAAGGCCTCTTCAGATACCCCTATGTACATGAATTTCTCTCTCTTCCATAAGAACCTTACTGACTACCCTGGGCATTGGTGATATTTGTCCTTATTAAAATAATACTTAACTGTTTCAGTCAATATTACCTTTTGTTAAGTATGTGTGAATGTCTCTGTGTTCCTAGCTATCATCAGCTAGACTATAAATTCTTTCTGAATAGGAAACACGTTTTCTACTTATTTGTATTCTACACAGGATATAAGGCATTCAATCGTATAGGTTGATTGTTTGAAAAAACATGGAATAATTTTCTCCTGGAGACTATATGCAGTACAACTGATCACAGCATTGTAGAGTCAACAACTTTTTTATTTAATAGGGATGAGTAATCAAGTATCCTTAATAATGACAAAATGACATGTGGATTATTCCCCTCTAAATATTTCTTTATAAAATGTATTGCATGCTTTCCAGCCTTAGTAAATGTCATATGCCAAACCGTATTTATCTTTCTTCATCGGCACAGTGTTACTAACATGATCAGCTATGTTATTAGAGATAGTATAGGATAGAGAGTACTATTCAGTTGATCAAAATAAAGAAAACTTACCCAACGTGGCCTAAGGAAACAACACTGAGGGGAGACAAGTTTGGAGCTACAAAAATAGTCCTTATCGTGAAATTCCAAAGGGCCAAGAGAGAACAAACAAGAAGTAGCTACCAGCAGCTAAGGGATTCAGAACTAGAATTAGGAGTAAGAGTGGGTCTAATAGACTGGCTTAGAACTAGTTGGACAGGGTAAGAGAGCACTGGAGCTTCTCATTTAGCATGATATTCATTTCCTACCTCTGGAAATGTGCATGTGTATTAAAGAACTTACAGGGCGGTTAGCATCTATTCCCGTTTGCAACATTAGAAAGTTTTATCCGGTGTCGTTTCTTTTCTGGTAAGACTGAACTGACCTAGAATGATGTGAATGGGGTGAAACCAAAAGTGATAATTAATGTGGAAAAAGAATCTGCAGGGCTTACAGTTACTGAGTATGTAAAGATGAAGGAGAAGAGTCAAAATTACACCCAAATACCAGTCTAACAGTTGAACATTTCAAGAAAGAAATGATGAATTTTGTTCTAAACAGCCTGGATGATGGAAAAAAATGAAAGACTTCCGAATTTCACGACAAGAACTTCCTTGCATCTCCTATCAGTTACTGAATGCTACCTTAAAAATAAGCACTGTTTTTAAGATAAATAGTAAAATTCCTTTCCTTTGTCTTGGTAGACACCTGAGTGTGTTATAAATTAATAGCTGGATGGCTTGTTACCATCCTCCTTTTACTGAGCCTATCCTCTATTTCATTATTTCTCCATATTCATTTAACATGTGATTCTTATAAATTTTAACAGTTGGAAAACAAACAGCTGGCTGAACTCTCTACTTCAGTGTTTTGGATACTTTGCTTCTTGGTAAGTGATCAGTATTTTGATACTGCTATAGTAATAACAGGAAATGATCTGTTAAAATCTGGATCTCCAGCTATAGATGAATGCCAGGGTACAGAGGAGAGCTGGTCTCAGAATAAAGTCTATAAAAACAGTTGGGGGAGTTATTTCTAGGACCACAGGGAGAGAATCGTAATTTGCTCTCAACACCGGAAAAGCAAATACATAGTGGAAAAACATCTTATGGTCACCATTGAACTGCATCAGTGGAAAGCTTATGGCCACAAATGCAGTAATTAAAACAACTGAGATGGTAAATACTAGAGCTTCAATTATACATGATGTGAAATACCATTTCCTGAAATACCAATTCACTCAGAAAAAGATTTCATAAGATAGAATACCTTTAAGTTGGTGTAACTGTAATTTTGCTTATGTTGGCAAAATAGTAAATTGATTCTTTTAACCAGAAAGGACAAGAGAAGACAAACAATGGTGGCAGGATTAGCCATAGAAAAAAGGGAGGGTACTTTCACATAAAACTGAAATACAGACTGGTTAGTATTACTAAAAAATAATTTCAACTTTTCTTACAAAATTGCCATGGGTTATAGACATTTTCTTAGATTTATGGTGGGGGGGAGTTGTAATTAATTAGCCTTAAGATATGTCCTGTTAATAGAATAAATCATTATCATGGATAATTAATAAACTAATCCCTGAGGTTTTTCCTTTGTTGTCTTCCTCTCTCTAACGCTTTCTAGACACCATTGCACAGAAGCAGGCCCAACTAAATGGCAGATCATGAAGCACAGAGAGCTTCCTTGTAGATGGCTGGTAAACAGCTTTGTACAGCAAACACTTCCAAACACCATACTCTAGGGAGTCTTAGTAGAAGTGGGGAAAATCAAAACAATGTGGGCAAAAGATTAACTTGTTTTAAAAGCTCCACAGAGCAAAAGTGTCTCCAAATAACCACAACTACAAAGTATTATTTTCCCTAATGCTTTAATTTAACATATTTTGCAACTTTTATCATTTTTAAAAGGTAATTGAACCAAGAATTCAATTAAAAATGACATATAATAAGCCAACATGTTATTAAGAATTTAAAGTAAAATTTTCTAAAACACTAGAAACATATCAAATATTTGTATTTGAGTTATAATATTTTATACTTATAAAAATTTATACTGTAGTGTATTAATCTGTACTAAACTAGTAGTCATAATGGCTAAAAGAACAGAAGGCATGGTGTCTAAAATTACTTTTCAAGATTGGTCTGTGTTTTAATTGTTGGAATCTTTCAAATGAGAGCAAAAGTACAAAACATCACTGGATTCCTAACATACAAATCATCTGTTTCAAATTAATTGTTGTTATTCACGTAAAAACAATGATAGTTTGGATTCGAGAATAGGCTTAAAAAGTGAATAACTAGCTGATATTACAAATAGTCTTTCTTTCTACAGTTCCACCTCCTCCACAATGCCTTCTTTTAGCTTCACCTCTAACTTCTGAATAGGAAGTTAACTCTCTCTTTTCCATCCACCAGTTAGAGATCTTACCAGTCTAATTTCTGATCTGGTTATCAGAGACCTATTATTTCCCCTAGTAGACTATAAGCAACTGGAAAGCAAAGTCTGCATCAGATTTACTTTGGTTTCCTTATTATGTCTAATTCAACATTCAATATCTATTAGTCTTTTTAGAGTTGGGTATTTATTAGCCTTCAGTGAACTGCTGTCTTTTAAAATTCCAGGTTTATACAAAAAGTTCCTTGTGACAGTATTTCCACAGGTAATAAGCTGATTTTTAAAGTGTCTAATACTTCAATTACATGTATAATTTAAATATTTAAATCTCATAACTGCAGTTTGATCAATATTCAAAAAGTATACTGATTACAGATGAATCCGTGAAGTTACTGTCATTGTTTTATTAACTGTTAAGATGGCTTTTCAATGTTTTTTATTCTCAGATCCTATACAGTAAGAAATATAACTATGTCAAATCTAGCCTCTTTGGGTGATTCCTATATGAAACAGGTAGAATAAGCTATTTTTAAATCAGCTTTATTAAGGTACGATTGACATGCAATAAACTGCACATATGTATGATTTGATAAATTTTGGCATATGTATATAGCTGTGAAACCAGTACCACTGTTAGGATAATGAACATTTCTGTCATCCCCCCAAATAATTCATGCCTTCTTGCTTCTGTCTGCTCCCCATCCTGTGCAACCACTAATATGCTTTCTATCACTTGATGAGTTTGTACTTTCTAGAATTAAAAAAAAAAAAAATAGAATCATACACTATATACTCTTTTTTGTGGTTTCTTTCTTTCAGCATAATTATTTTGTAAATGTATCCATGTTGTCGCATGTATTAACTGTTCATTTATTTTTATCGCTGAGTAGTATCCTATTATATGGATTTACCACAATTCGTTTATACCTTCTCCGATTGATCAACATTTGCATTGTTTCCAATTTTTAGGTACTACAAATAAAGCTGCTATGAACATTCATGTGCAAGTCTTTGTACGGACATACGCTTTCTTTTCTCTTGGGTAAATACCCATACACAGGTATATGTTTAACTTAAGAAATTACCAAAATGTTTTCCAAAGTGGTTATACACTAATTACATCCTCATCAGTAGTTTGACAAGAGGTCCATTTCCTCCATATCTTTGCTAACACGTGCAATTGTCTTTTTTTTTAACATCTTTATTGGAGTATAATTGTTTTACAATGTTGTGTTAGTTGCTGCTGTATAACGAAGTGAATCAGCTATACATAATATCCCCATTTCTCCTCCCCCTTGCATCTCCCTTCCACCCTGCCTATCCCACCCCTCTAGGGGGACACAAAGCACCGAGCTGATCTCCCTGTGCTCTGCGGCTGCTTCCCACTAGCTATCTGTTTTACATTTGGTAGTGTATATATGTCCATGCCACTCTCTCACTTCGTCCCAGCTTACCCTTCCCCCTCGTTGTCATTTTAACCACAGTCATTCTAGTGGCTGTGAAATGGTATCTCATTACGATTTTAATTTGCATTTCACTAACATCCAATGAAGTTGAGCATCTTTTCATATGCTTATTTGTCAATCATATGTCTTCTTTGATGAAATGATTGTTTAAATCTTTTGCTCACTTTAATGGGATTGTATGTCTTCTTCCTGTTAAGTGATAAGAAGAGTTCTTTATATATTCTAGATACAAATATTTTGTTGGCTATATAATTTGCTCTTTCAAAAGAGAAATGAAACTGCTTTAGATAATTATGCATTGTTAATGTAATACATGGTCTATCAGGACTTCAGATAATCCTTAAAATAAGGGGAAGCATTACCTCCACAATCTGGGGCTACCAAGTTTTCCCATGCCTAATGAGGTGCTCAGCTGGTTTATGAAAAACAGGGAAAGGGAGTAGAACTAGAAAACATAGTGATTTTCCCAACATTCTTCTTAATTCTTCCTAATTGTAGGAGTTTTTTTCACAAACTATTAATAGTAGGAAATAACAGACTGGATCAGGTAAATGATAATTAGTCCTCCTCCTTTTTTCTTTTAAGCAAATTTTTAAAAAGCAGTTAGCAAGTAGTAACATTATTACTAATAAAACTTCCTGTACTTTTTATTAGATTTCTCTGCCTCTTAGACTCTGCCTGTTGTTTACATGAATGTTTTCCTTATCAGACTAACGCAGAACATCAATACAGTGCCAAGTATATATTGCTCTTCTTATTTTCTTGATTCTCTCCTTTTCTTTTAATTCCTATCCATCTGTTTTTCTTCTACCCTTCCCAGCATCTGACATCTATGCTTGGGAGTAATTCACTGATCTCAAATGAGTTTTGGTTACAGACTTTTTGGTGATGATACAGTCACTTACCATGCTTCTTACTTTAAAGACAACAGAATGAAAATGACAAACTCTTTGTGGAACTCATAGAAAAAAGAGCTGAGATTCTGCTGAGTGAAAAAAATGAAACCTTCATTTTTTATAGCATCCATGTAAATTAGTACTCTGCCAGAATAAATCAAACACATAATTATTTCCTAAACTTTGCTAATTTAAGACTTCAGTCTACCCAGTAATGCAAGAACCTCTGAGGAATCTTTCCCAAACAAGAGCCAATATGGTGGGAATTCCCTGGCAGTCCAGTGGTTAGGACTCCATGCTCTCACTGCCAAGGGCTCGGGTTCGGACCCTAGTCGGAGAAGTAAGATTCCCACAAGCCATGCGGCACAACCACAAAAAGAAAAAAAAAAGAGCCAATATGGAGAAGTTCTGTCTCCCCCAAAGTAAGGATATGGGGTAGTGGGTGGTGCCGGGGGAGATAAACAGAATCAAATCGACTCATGTTAAACCATGGAAAGAAACCTCATTTAAGGGACTTTAAAATATTTTTATATGTAAAGAACAATTTCATATATTTTTAAAATTTTCATGAGCTACATTATCCCTTAGGGAATGCTTCAGTGTCAGACACAAATTTGAAACTATTCTATAAACAGCATTAGAATTAGAATAAACAGCAGATTATATTGGCAATTGCTAACATAATATCAGGATATAGACAACCCTAGGGTTAAAAATATTTCATGGGAGTACGATAATTATGACACAATTAATTACATTCCCCAAATCAGAATGGTTCTCATCACACACTGAATGCTAAGCTTATTTTGACACAGTTTTTAAAAAGACCGAGTATTAATAGAAGAAGCTTCCTCTGGATAGAAAAAAATAATAATTCTGGCCTATTAAAGATAATATCTATTGGTAAAACATAGTTTTGTTCCCAAACACGCAGTAAATCATTACTGTAATGCATGATCACTATATGAAATAATTACCTAGTTAGTAAAAAATTGTGTATATCTTAAAAATTTTCAGTTCAACTGGTTTTCTTTTGACATAAGGAAAAATTTAATGATTGGCTCAAATTCATTTTAATAATTATAAAATATGTGAGCTTTATTATATGTTAAAGAAAATAAACATAGTATGACCCAAAAGTTATTTATTAAAGTTACAATAAAATACTTTTCAATGCATAAAAAACTGCAAAATAATTGATCCTTTTTTCAATAAAGATACCAGATTTAATCTTTACTGACAAGATAAAGATATGTTTAATGACTTTTGTTCTGTTTCAAGGTCACCTTATGGAGCGATACATCATGAAATCAATAGTTGTACATCTAGGAAATTTACCAATGGAGCTCTCTTCCACGGGTGTGTATATTTTAATTTGTCTCATGTGGGTATCTCTTCCATTCTGATGATTGGCTAGAACAGCAATCTGTATCATGAATGTGCGAGTTGGCTTCTTATGATTATCAGTTAAAGGAACGTGAATCCAGCCACTTGGTTCCACCAATTCAAGTTGCTGCCAAGAAAAGAAAAGTCAGATTATGTTTTCACCCAATGAATATAATTTATTATAATGAATGTATTCTAAAGTTGACTTATAATTAACATTTTTCTCATGGACAGCATGACAATATAATAAACATTATCAGTTATTGGGCACTTTTACCATGGTCCATTTTTACAGCTGCTAAGCACTTTACATGTACCATTCTTGTAGACAAAATAAAAATAGAATTATTTGCAATCTTAGTATTTGTAGAAACGTGTATATGATTTAGACATGTATAAATGTATAGGGCCAATGAAAAACCATGCTGATACAAGTAAGAAAAGACTCTAAATGCTTAGAACATAATGCTTCTGGTATATTTTATTTCAAGAACCATGCCTAATATATCCAAACTCACATAACAATAAATCAGATTCTATATAAACTACAAGAATATTAACAAAAGAAAATCAGTCATTGCACAAGTATCAGACAAAGCTTTTTTTCTTGGAAAATAGTAAGTGATTTATCTATTTGAATGACAATCTAAACCTAAAATCTAGGTTTTAATGTTTTTCAAAAAGAAATGCCAGATAAACTTAAAAAAATTTTTCATTTTATTGGGACTTCCCTGGTGGCGCAGCGGTTAAGAATCTGCCTGTCAATGCAGGGGACATGGGTTCGAGCCCTGGTCCGGGAGGATCACATATGCCGCGGAGCAACTAAGCCCGTGCGCCACAACTACTGAGCCTGCACTCTAGAGCCCGCGAGCCACAACTACTGAGCCCACATGCCACAACTACTGAAGCCCACGTGCCTAGAGCCCGCACTCTGCAACAAGAGAAGCCACTGCAATGAGAAACCTGCACACTGCAACAAAGAGTAAGCCCATGCTTGCCGCAGCTAGAGAAAGCCCGTGTGCAGCAATGAAGACCCAACGAAGCCAAAAATTAATTAATTAAAAAAAATTTTTTTTCATTTTATTTTAACCAAGAGTCCAAACTATCCTTCCTTAACAAGGGAAGAAAAATTATAAGTAAAAAAATAAACCTAAATTTCTAAAATTTTTCCTAAAGTTATGAAATAGTTTTTAAAAGATAAGTATTGATTTTTAAATTGTCCTAAATATTGGACACAGCTGAAAAATATGCATTACAGAAAAATACAGGTTTATCTTATCAACCCAGCCCAATGGCAATGAATATAAAAGAAACTAAATCCGGATTCCATGAGTTACTCTAGAAAAACAAGAGACAAGAGACAGAGAAATGGAATACTAAAAAAGGTAGTTATTTTTAAGAAGGAATAATTTCCTCCTTTTAATTACAAAATATAAGAATAAATGAATCTCTACCCTTTATGGTATTGTCAGTCAGTGGCTTTTTATAAACTCCTATTAGCACTAACTTAAAATAATTGAGTCAGAGACCAGATATATCTGGTTTCTATCACTAACCTTTTAATCATTCAGGCAATAAATAGTTACTGAGTACTTAAAATGTTCAAGGTATTATTGTAAGTATAGTTAGGCATACAAAACATAAATTAGGCCTGATTCACACCTAAAGAGTGCTTAGAGGCAGACAAACAGCCTCTGGTTTCATTCATCTTCTTCATGTGTAAAGTAAAGGGATTGGGCAAGTTTTCATCCAATGTCCTTTTCAGCTCTGACATTCAATGATTCTAAATAAAAGAAGAAAGATGTGCTAGGCAGAATAATAGGCCCCCAGAGATGTCCATGTTCCTCCCCAAATCCCCTGAATACATTAACTTACAATGGCAAAGGGACTTTGCAGATGTGATTAAGTTAAAGATTTGGGGATGGGAAGCTTATCCTGGATTACCTGGGTGGGCCCAATGTAATCACAGGGTCATTATAAGAGAGACAGTAAAGGAGACGTGATGATGGAAGCAAAGGCTGAGTGATGCAACCACAAGCCAAGGGATGTGGGCATCCTCTAAAAGCTGGAAAAAGCAAGAAGCATTCTCCCTTAGGAGCTCCTAAAAAGAATGCACCTTGCTGACACCTTGATTTTCATCCATTGGACCCATTTTGGACTTCTGACCTTCAGAATTGTAAGATAATAATTGTGTGTTGTTTTCAGCCAGTAAGTGTACGGTAATGTTTTGTAGCAACAACAGGAAACTATTATAATAGATACACACAGGAGTTCAGAGAAGGGGGAAAGCAGCTCTGGTTGGGATAATCTATTCTCTAGGTAAATGTACAATAATGAATCTCAGTAATGACCAAAAAGTAAAACTAAAATTCTACTCAACTCCTTCCTAATAGAATGTTTTTGACAAATTCAACCACTATTTCTGATAGACTCAATGTTATTTTCAGAGTATTTTTTAAGTGCTTCACTATACTGGAAGTTATACTAAGATTTTACAGGATATGATTTGGGGCATGATATGTACGGAATTGTAAATGTAGTAAATTATTCAATAAATACTATCAGTAAACTAGTTCTTCAGAACATAAAAAGTTTACTGATCTCAGTCACTAAATGTATATTACAAAGTGTGTGTAGCTGTTAACATCTCTCAAATGGCTTCACAATCAACTACATTGCCCAAAAGTCATAAACACCAACTTATGTGTCTACTTCAGTTCTATTGTGCTCTGTTTAAAATTCTCAGTCAACTCTAAAATGTTATTATTCTGATACTGCCATATTTTAACTTATTTCATGGATTTAAAACAATTCAAGTACACATGGTAGATATAATTTCAATGTTTTTTCATAACAGTTCGATTAAAAGGTTAATATATTTTAAGCAAAATTTATTTACATGATTTTTTATATTTTTAAACAGAAAATTAATGAAAGGTAAAATTTTGCCAGTTTAACTTTCTTTCTTTCCCCTATATCTGATCTGGACCTCAATAAAATTTTCATCACCATTAAAATGTAAATTTTTCTATATTCCTCCTTGTTCTTTCTTTTTACCATCTCCCTTTTTGGCTCTTTCCTCCATATATTCCCTCGCTTAACATTTTTTATTGGCATGTCTACTAAATACCAAAAATTGTGCTAACTATAGATGTAGGATAGGGGTTGGCAAACTTTTTCTATAAAGGACCAGACAGCAAACATTATAGGTGGTGTGGACCATGTGGTCTCTATGATGACTACTCATCTCTGCCTTTGCAAAGTGACAGTTATAGACAATATGAAAGTGAATGGATGTGATTATGTTTGAGTAACACTTTACTTACAAAAGTAGGACACAGGCTCGATTTGGCCCACGGGCTGCAGTTGCTGATCCCTGACATAGAGAATAGTTATTGATAGAGTCTACCTTCAGAAAGGTGACATAATTTCATAAGACAGATAAGCTGTCTCAGTCAGGGTGGAGTCAGGAGACACACAGGGTATTTTAAGAGAGAATTCCCTAAGGAGGAATCAAGTTGCTAACTAGAGAAATGGAGAGGCCAAGGAGAATACTAAGGTATCATGGAGGGAACAAGTACCAGAAGTGCAGTTCTAAGGTTGGGGAACAAAGCAAAGAGACAAATTAAGACTGAGAAGTTCATAGAGGGATTGGAACTTAGATCTCTACGAGGGAGCTGCTGGGCTGGTGCTGGGTTTCTGGAGGAAGGGCCCTGTGGGGCTGGCATACAGACCTCAAGGAGGGGGTGCCAACTGGCTAGCAGTGCTGGTTTTTCAGATGTGTGGCTTCATGGGGTGGTACAGTCGGCCCTCCATATCCGTGGATGCAGAACCCCTGGATACACAGGCCCACTGAGCTGTGCCATTTTATAGATGGGACTTGAGCATCCTTGCATTTTGGTATTCATGAGGGGTCCTGGAACCAATCCCCCGCAGGTATGGAGGGACGACTGTACCGTGAGAGTCAGAGAAACTGCAAACTGGACTCAAGCCTTGCTAGAAGAAGGACCGGCTGCTGTGAAGAAACATTGCTGGGATGATGGGAAGCAAACAGGGTTCAAACAGAAAGAAGCAAGTCCCCTTTTCCTCTTCCTGCCTTGCAATTTCCCTCTAAGGCCCCCTTTTGCCAGAGCCTGACAGATATGCAAGGACTCCAGGCACACATTCATTTATCAAATCTTTATTGAACACCTATTATGTGCCAAACTATGTTCTAGGGACCGAAAATATAGTGGTAAACAAGACAGCGGATCACACCTGAAAAAACTACTCAGAGTAGTACAAACAGATACAACTTAAACATGACAATAAGACTTCAAGAAAGAGGACATAATAAAAATCCTAGCAGTGAGGAAGAAACCAAAAACCAACCAAACAAACAAAAAACCACACACACAGTTAACCAAAAACAATAAATTAATTTTTATAAAATAAAATGTAAATGCCAACAATAATTCTTCAAGGAGAATGCTAATGATAATAACAGTAAACTCTTATATAGCACATGTTATGTGCCAGGTACTACTCTAAGAGCACTGAGTAAATTAATCTATTTAATCCTAGCAATGAGGCAGGTAATATTATTATCCTGATGTGACAAATGTAACAACTGAGACACAGAAAGTTTAAATAACTTCACCAAGGTCACACAGCTGGCAAGTGGCAGAGGTGTGATTAAAACAAGCAGTGAGATTCCAGAGTCTATGCTTTTAAACACTAATGTAATGTTTACATAATGTAAAGATAATTTAGTAATAATAATTTTGTCCAAAATCCTATATTATATCAAAAAAATAAAATAAATATGGGCAAGAGAAAATTGGCCACTAATCTCTTCACCATAACACAGTTCCCTTTATGTCATATACGTAACTACACATATAACATAAAAAGAACTACAAAAGGGAACAATAAGAGAATTAAAAGTAGGGTGCTGATTTCAAAATCTAGAGATTTCCTCTACAGAGAGGGAAAAAAGGAAATAATATTATATAAGGACATGGCAGGATGATATATAGACAGCATAAAATAAGATGATGAAAGATGCATGTACCAAACACCACCTTAAATAAGCTCAGATTCTCTTGAAGATATTATGCTAGTGAAATAAGCCAGTGGCAAAAGAACAAATACTGTATGATTCCACTCAGATGAGGTACCTAGAGGAAACAAATTCATAGGGACAGAAAGTAGAAAGGCAGCTGCCAGAGGCTGGGGGAGGAGGAAATGGGGAGTTAGTGTTTAATGGATATGGAGTTTCAGTTTGAGAAGATAAAAAAGTTCTGGAGGTGGATGGTGGTGACACCTGCACAACATTGTGAATATGCTAAATATCACAGAATTATACACTTTAAAATGATTAAAAACAGTAAATTTTATGTATATTTACCACGATAAAAAATGCACACACATAAAAACTCAGGTTCTTTCTTAGAGTCAAAAAAAAACCCCAAATCATGTGGAGACACTGGAACCTTAAAGCACTGCTGGTAGAAATGTATAGTGGTTCAGCCACTTTAGAAAACTGTCTTGCAGTTCCTCAAATAATTAAACGCAGTTACCATATGATCCAGCAATTCCACCCTTAGGTTTCTATCCAAGAAATGAAAACATATGTCCACACAAAAATGTGTACACAGATGTTTGTAACAGCATTATTCATAATAGCCCAAAGATGGAAACAACCCAAATGTCTAGCAACTGATAAATGGATAAACAAATTGGGGTATATGCATACGATACAAATACTATTGTATTTGGCAATAAAAAGAAATGAAGCACTGGTGTATGTAGAACATTGATAAACCCTGAAAATAAGTGAAATAAGCCAGTCATAAAGGACCACATTGTATATATTCTATTATATGAATGTCCAAAGTAGGTAAATCCATAGAGACAGAAAGTGGATTGGTAGTTGCTTAGGGCTCAGTCCTGGGGGGCAGGATGGGAAGTGACTACTAATCAGTACAGGGTTTCTTTTGGGGAGTGATAAAAATGTATACATCTTAAATCAGTGAATTGTATGGTATGTGAATTATATCTCATTAAAACTGTTACTTAAAAAACCCCCTCAAAATCTAAGTAACTACATATTATCTTAAAAAGACAAACCTGTGTGTTAACGCAGTGATTAAGAAATATTCTAAATACAAGCAGATGGTAAAAATACATTTGACAGATGAAACCAAAAAGAAAGCAGAGATAGAAATATTAATTAAGTTTTTCTGGAAAAAAAGGGTGGGGTAGGAAGAGTTAAAATGTGAAAAAGAAAAACGGGGATAAGGAATAGGGCTGATAATTCCAGATACTAACATCGAGTATAAAGCTGTATTAAATAAATGGTGTGGTACTGCATTTCACATTGCAGGTGTATCAGAATGCATTTGGCTGCAAGTAACATAAAATCTAACTCAATGATGCTTAAATGATGACGACATTTATCACCTCACACAGTTCAAATACCTGAGTTAACACAGTCACAGGAGAGGTTAATTCAGAAGCTCAAAAATGCTATCTAGGACCAAGGTGCTATCTTCCTTTTGTTCTTCCAGTGTGGGTGAGCTAGCATTGTCCCAAACTTAATTTCTCCTAGACTTCTTCTCCAGAGGAAGAAATCAAGTACTGTTCCTCTCTTGGTTCCTTTCTTTAAGAACAAGCACATCTTCCCTGAAGCTCTTATTGAATATCCATCCCTAAGTCAATCAGGAGAGGAGTGGAATCACCATGATTGGTTTGGCTCAATTAGGATTCACTTCCAAGGGTTGGGGAAGGTGGCAGCACATGGCTACTTTCTGCAGGGTAGGGAGCCGAATAAAATTGGAGTTCTAACAGGAGAAGGTTAGGGAGAATGGATATTGAGTAGAAAACTAACATGTACAGTGAAGAAAGGATGGATTGATCAAAATACAGCACTGTAGGGCTTCCCTGGTGGCGCAGTGGTTGAGAGTCTGCCTGCCGATGCGGGGGACACGGGTTCGTGCCCCGATCTGGGAGGATCTCACATGCCGCGGAGCGGCTAGGCCCGTGAGCCATGGCCGCTGAGCCTGTGCGTCCGGAGCCTGTGCTGTGCGACGGGAGAGGCCACAACAGTGAGAGGCCCGTGTGCCGCCAAAAAAAAAAAAAAAAAAAAAAAAAATACAGCACTGTAACACTGGTTGATTAAATGAAAAGTTTAGATATTAACTTTATACCAAACACAAAAGTAAATTCTTAAATATTTAATTTTAATACTATATAAATTAATAATCACAACAACAAACCTACAAGAGTATTAGAAAAAATATACAGGAACATGTTTATAATCTTTTGGTAGGGTTCACCTTTCAAAGCAATTAAAAAACCCAAATATGATGGGAAAAAAAAAAACAGACGACTACATGAACATCAAAAATATCTACAAGACTAAAAGAAAATAAAAATACAAATAGCAAAGTGAGAAAAAACACTTGTAAATTTCACAATGAAGAACTAATATCAGTAATAATATAAGAAAAAAAGAAATGCAATGGACCAACAGACACAAGGAAATTGTTCAATCTCACTACTAATTAAATAGATACTATATCTATCTATCTATATCTATATCTCTCTATATTATAAAATGTCTATCAGATTAGCAAAGATTAAAGTAATTACAAACACTAAGTATTGGTGAGGGTGAGGGGAATGTATACTCTTCTAGACTGATTTGGAAATTAAATAGGTATAATAATCTTTTTGAAAAGTAGTTCGGCAACTCCACTTCTGAAACTACAGGGAAATACTTAAGACAGGGCACAGAGATGCTAGGTATAATAATATTCCTTGGAAACAAGTTAAATAGCCACCAGTAGAAGGGTGGTTGTGGTGACCAGCCCCTAAGATGGTCACTGGTAATTCACGGCCTTGCGTAGTCTCCTCCTACAATGAATCAGGGCTGACTTTGTACAACAAATAGAATATGTCAGAAGTGACCATCTGCAGATAGGTCACAACAGGCACTGCAGCTTCTGCCTGCATCTGTTGGATCATTCTTTCTGTGGGAAGCCAGCTCCCATGACAAGAAGCAGCCCCATAGAGAGGCCCATGTAGAAAGAAACCAAGGCTTCAGCCAGCGATTAGCACCAACCTGCCAGCCACATGAGTGAACCACTTTAGAAGTGGATCCTCCAGTCCCAGTCAGCCTAGCTGACATACGACTGCAACTGCATGAAAGCCTCCAAGAGAGAAATGCCCAGCCAAGCTCTTTCCAAATTCCTGAACAGAAACCATGCGATTATAAGTGATTACTATTGTTTAACACCACTAAGTTTTAGTGTGATTTGTTATGCAGCAATAGTAAAACAGTGACTAATTATGGTACATCCATACCCTGGAATACCTGATAGCAATTCAAAATGATGCCTCTCTTCATATGTTTGCAGTTATTTGCAGCTACCTCTGGTTAGTTTTAAAGAGCAAAGTACTAAATAGCATGTATTGCATGATCTTATATATATGATTTTTTGTATGGATACAAAAGTCTGAAAGGATATTCACCAAAATATAAATAGGAAATATCTATAATGGTGAGAATATGGATCATTCTCATTTTATTGAGTTTATGTCTTATCTATGCTTTTCTCAATAAACATACTTACCTTATTAAAAAATCTGTTTGTAATTTGGTGTGTTTGGGAGAGGAACTCAAAAGAGGAATAGTTTCAGAAAGTTTCAGCACATGATTTTAATATGTCATTGACTGTATTCCATTGCTCCAGTAACAGAATCCTCCTTCTTGGTGATTTCAATATCCACAGAGATCATCCATTTAATGATCCAGATTCTCCTCTTCAGCTTCTTCATTTCCAATGATTTTTACCTTCACTCCACTTCAGTTATCCCTCCCCCACCATCATGCTCTATATTGGATCATGGGCAGCAGCTGTAAGATCGCTGACATCTTGACTTCAAGCATCCCCATCTCTACAGCCCAAGTCACCAGCTTTCTCAAGTGACGCCACTGCCATAACATCAACCCTAGCCAAACAGCTAGACTACTGATTCCATCTACTTTTTTACTGTTCGTTAACCCATTCAATGTCTTCAGTTCCCATTTTTCCTCAGTGATACCCCACAATTCGTTATGATAATCAATCCCTTTATATACTGAAATCCAATTTCCTCTCTTCCTGTTTCATACTTTTCTGAGGGAGAACACAACAATCCTGGTTAAACCTAACTCTCTTCCTGTTCAATGCCTATTGGAGAAAAATAATCAACATGATGACTGGTTCTCACTTTAAATTTAAGACAAGTATATATGCAAGTATATATGTAGCACCATGCAAAACTCTTACTATATTCCTTTAGAAAATATGCTTTCACTGTCTCTGGAATAGCTCTTTCTGAGCTTCCCCTCAAATCCTAACACCTGCTCTAATCTTCTCTCTCTGAGCTGATATCTGATTTCACTAAGAAAATAGAAGCAATTAGAGAAAAAAATTACCATCTTCCCACCAGCTGTTATACTGTAGTTGAACTGCCCCTGCGTCTTTGTGAGAACGGTTCTTCCATTTGCTCAACAGATCCCACCCTTTCTTTCCCAGCCAAAGACCCTGCTCCCACTGTAGTCACTACCTCTCCAAATCATTTTCTCTTGTCTCCTGGATCACTGTCATCAGCATTACAAACGTGCCATATCTGTCATCTTAAACATTAAAAATAAAACCCTTTCTTGATCCTATGTCCTCTTCCACATACTGCCCCAATTCTATTTCTTTTCACAGCAAAACTCCTTTAAAAGTTTAAAAATTTTTTCACCTCCTAGTTATTTTTATCCCACTTCAATCTAAATTTTGTCCACACACTGAATCCAATCTTGTCAAAGTCACCAGTGACCCCCCCCCCACCTTGCCAAATCAGTTCTCTCTCAGAAGAATTCTCTGATAGCCTAGACTCTTGACTCACAGAAACTGTGAGATAATAAATACATGTTGTGTTAAGCCACTAGGTTTGTGGTAATTTTCTTACACAGAAATAGAAAACATTAGTTTTTTTATTTGCAAGGGTAGCAAATAAATAATAAATATTGAAAATTTTATATAAGACTGGTGAAAATTCTGCATAAAAAAACACTGCTTTACAGGTGTTTATAACTAACCCAAACAGCTATAATAAGCTGAGCCAATTCTTAGTGTTAGTTTGAAATAAATATCTCTTCAACATTTCATTTCACTTCATTTCATTACTTGACCATGATCTTGTTTGGTAATTTAATTAGTTACTTATAAAACGTGTCTTTTAGGGGCAGCCTACATAGTAGGTATTCCACCTAGTGGCAGGACAAGCCATGTGATGGCCCACAACATCAGCACTGCTGCCAGCCCAAAGCCCACCGAGTCACTTCTGAATAGGAGCTACTACCTTTCCTCAACATTCCTTCCTTGGTATCAGCTGCTATCAGTGAAAACTGTATATAAATACAATCCATTAGAGTTTCTCTACGAAGCGATCTCTCCCCCTGGCTCCAGGATCTTCTGCTTCCTATCAGCAATCTCTAAGTCACAACTCTACTCTGGCTTTGATTTATTTAAGGGTATCCTCTAAGGATATATATCCTCTAAGGATATATGTAAGTATTAACTCCACCATAAACGAAGCTTATCTTAAAAGAAAAAAAAAGAAGTCATTTGTTAATAAAAATAACATCAAGGGCTTCCCTGGTGGCACAGTGGTTGAGAGTCCGCCTGCCGATGTAGGGGACACAGGTTCGTGCCCCGGTCCGGGAGGATCCCACGTGCCGCAGAGCGGCTGGGCCCTTGAGTCATGGCCGCTGAGCCTGCGCATCTGGAGCCTGTGCTCCGCGAAGGGAGAGGCCACAACAGTGAGGGGCCCGCGTATCGCAAAAAAAAATAAAATAAAATAACATCAAATATTAAATACAAAGCTGTTCACATGTCCCTTCCTATTGCTAATCACATATCCCTGGAAAATAAATAGAATAAAGAACAATGACTTGAAAGTTGCTTCAAGAAAGTTGCCCTCTGCTCTCCACTCTCACTACCTTCTGCTCCTTCATTAACCATAGCTGTGACTTGATGAAATTCTATAGAACCTCAATGTGAGAACTGTTACCACAAGAAGCAGCAGATCCTGGCATTTTAACCATTCTTTCACTTAGGGAGGAACAGAACCAGTTAACAGCAATCATGACCTACTTGTAGCAAAAGAAAGTCTAATATGATCCAAAAGAAACTTCAGAAGTTCCAAATATGTTAAAAGTAAGGATACCACAAAGGCACCTTAACAAGAAAGACAGAATCCAACTCAAAGAGCTCACTATGGAAAGCAAGCTCTTTTACCCTAGTGAAGAAGGGACCACCTCAGAAGGTCAAAATCAGTCACTCTATTACAGAGGGTCAAGATATTAATTCTGGACTTGTAAGTCTGAAAAAGTTTCTATGTAGAGAAATTTCCTCCAGAAAGAGTTCCTGGAGAGTTAAGTTTACATAGTTTAACTGGTCTTAAAGTTACTTGTTTAAAAAAAAAAAGAGGCATAACAAAAAGACAAGACCTAGAGAGTATTCTAATCTACATGAACAATTCTGAATTACAATTTAAGTCAATGTCAATTAAAAACAATAATTTCATCAAAAGCCAAAATGGTAAAGAAATGTTAAGAAGAAATTGCAGAACATCTTTGGAGGACAACAACAAGTTAACCAGACTTAACTATCATTAAAAAGAAAAACAGGGCTTCCCTGGTGGCGCAGTGGTTGAGAGTCCGCCTGCCGATGCAGGGGACGCGGGTTCGTGCTCCGGTCCGGGAGGATCCCACATGCCGCGGAGCGGCTGGGCCGGTGAGCCATGGCCGCTGAGCCTGCGCGTCCGGAGCCTGTGCTCCGCAATGGGAGAGGCCACAACAGTGAGAGGCCCGCGTACAAAAAAAAAAAAAGAAAAGAAAAACAGATAAGATAAATACATGCTAGGGATGTAATGTACACCATGAAAACCATAGCTAACACTGCTGTGTGATACCTAGGAAAGTTGTTAAGAGAGTAGATCTAAGAGTTCTCATCACAAGGAGAATCTTTTTTTCTTCTTTTCACCATCTATCAATACATGAGATGATGGATGTTAACTAAACCTATGGTGGTAATCATTTCACAATATAAGTAAATCAAACCATCATGCTGTACACCTTAAACTTATACAGTGACGTGTGCCAATTATTTCTCAATAAAACTGGAAAAAATAATAATGTCCCTTTAAGACAAAGAAAAGAAAAATAGCCAATATAAACAAATACATGCGCACATAATAAAATTATGATTTCGTTTTGTAAAAAGAGGGAGAAAAGGGCTTCCCTGGTGGCGCAGTGGTTGAGAGTCCGCCTGCTGATGCAAGGGACGCGGGTTCGTGCCCCAGGATCCCACATGCTGAGGAACGGCTGGGCTCGCGGGCCATGGCCGCTGAGCCTGTGCTCCGCAGCAGGAGAGGCCACAGCAGTGAGAGGGCCGCGTACCACAAAAAAAAAAGAGGGAGAAAAGACTTATCTAAGTAATGAATAATTAAGAAGTGATAGCAATAGATAAAAATATGTAGTGCAGTGCAAAGGACATAAGACCAGATGTCAAAAGAACAAGATTTGAATTTCGTGTCTACTCTTGAGTTTAAGCAAATTACTTCTCTTTGGTAAACCTTTACTTCTCCATCTATCAGGCCGAATCATATGAAATCATCATTTTTGTAGATCATAAATAAGATTAGGATACATTTTATTCTCATCTAATTTTTATGCTTTCGTCATAAGAATGTTGTAAGGTAATAAGATAATATAAATTTCATTACTGCTAAATCCACAGGGTCCTTTTCACTTCAAACTTTCTTACCCTTTCTACATAATTTGATGCACCCTCTTTATTGAAATGTTCTCTTCTTGTGGACTCTGTGACTTTACCTTCTTCTGATATTCCTCCTACCTTTCTCATCTCTTCTTTGTCTTTCTGGAAACTCCTCTTTCTCTTCCTTAAGTGTTGCACTCCTCACAGTTCTGACCTAAAACTAGTCTCACAATACAGAGTTTAATCTATACAACTGTCCTATACGATCGTATCCAGACCCCTGACTTCAGATACCTTAAATGGCTATATGCTGATGATGCAAAATTTTATATTCTCTTTTCTAAGAGGTAACTTTTAAAGGTTCTAGAGCAAAGGATAGCATTATCTACAGAAGGCAAGGCAAGGCAAGGTAGAAAGATTCCACGATAGAAGCCACACCAGAGAGGTCTGGACTTTAAGTATATCTCTTTTAAATCCAAGAGAATGAAGTAGTTTGAAGCAGACAGTGTTTCTACTGAGAATAACTATAGGTAAAATTTTTTAAATCATCACTTTAGAGTTATCAGAGAGCCGCTAAAACAAAGAGGACTAGAGGATGCCAGGTTCTGGTGAGGAGAGAACCTCAGAGAGGTTGCCGGTCTTTCTGTACCCACTTTAACCATGGGGCATTTGTTGATTCTAGGATGGGGTAAGATGCTGCAAATCATGGTTTTGCCCAGATAGAGGGCTGCTTCTTGAAGTCAGAGAAACATGCAGAGCTATGACTAGTGGTCTTTCAGAAAAGATGTAATCAGAGACTTCAAGAGCTTTAAGCACATGGCCTATTTTCCCCTCAAAATATTTGCCACATTGTGAAGTTGTCTGGAATGGGAGGCTGAAGGGATAATCAAGGGTCTCTCAGAAGAAGAGCGGAGTTTCTGGCAATCTCTCAGGGGTGAGGAAACAAGTCTGAGAGTCTAGAATTTGCCCAGCGAACACACCAGGCCCCTAAATGACAGCCTTGAGTGGCCATGACATAGGGGTATCACAGAACAGAGGCAGATGGAACCTTACCAAAGCTGCAGTACAGCTGCAAGTCAACTCAACTTGAAGGCTGAGAGGAGTAAAGCTTCTCAGCCCATCCGCCTAGCTCTGGAAAATCGAACTCTCTAGAAAAAGAAAACAGCATCTAGAGTGGCACTGTCCTATAGAAAAAGTGTGTGGGTCACAAATGTGAGGCATATATGTAGTTTAAAATTTTCTAATAGCTACATTTTCAAATGCACAAAGAGCACAAATTAATTTTATATTTAGAGTATCCAGAATATCACTTCAACATGTGATCAATATAAAAAGTTACTGAGCTATTTTACAGCCTTTTTTTGTTGTTGTACCAAGTCTCCAAACTCCAGCATTTTACACTTACACCACATCTCAATTAAGATTAGCCAAAAGCCACATGCAGCTAGTGGATACTCTACTGAACAGCACAGATCTAGAGTCTAGTCTAGCAATCAATCAAAAATTACTATTATTAACAGAGTTAAGAAATAAGAGGGAAAGATGAATAAATGAAATAATTTCATCTGAGAATTGGAATATACTTTTTAAATGGAAATGGTAGAGCTGAAAATATCTGCAACTAGAAATCTGTCAGATTGAACAGATCATATATATCAGAAGACAGAGTCAACAAATTCTTTGAAAAATACAATTTATCAAGGCTCACAAAAAGGAGAAATAGAAAATCTGAATAGAACTGTATCTATTAAGGAAACTGCCTCATAATTTAAAATCCATCACAAAACTCCAGGTCCAGATGGCATTACCATTCAATTCTTCCAAATATTTAAAGAAATGATATCAATTCTGCACAAATGCTTAGAGAATAGAAAAGGGAGAGACATTTTAAAAATGTTTTTTATGAGGCCAGAATACTTTGTTTCCAATAGTTGGAAAGTATAAGAAAGAAAAATTACAGACTAATCTCTCTCATGAAACACAAATGAAAAAAATCTAGAACAAATTACTAGCAAATCAAATCAAACCAGGTGGAGTTTAGTCCAGGTATGCAAGGTTGGATTATCATTTAAAAATTAATCAATGTAATTGACTTTATTAATAGAAAAAAAGGAGAAAAATCATATGATCATCTTGTTAGACACAAAAGAGGCATTTGACAAATTCAATACCCATTTATGATCTTAAAACTTTTAGCAAATAGGAACAGAATTCAATCTCCCTAATATGAAAAAGAGCATCTTTCAAACAACCTATAGTACTCATTGTATACAATGGAGAAATATTGAAAACTTTCATAAAGAGATTATAAACAAGACAATCATCCACTATGACCCCTTCTATTTAACATTGTACTGGAGGTCTTAAACAGTACAATAATTCAAGGAAAATGGAAGGGAACAGAGGAGAGAGGGATAGAAGGAAAGAGAGAAGATGAACAAGGATTGGAAGGGAAGAAAAAATAACATTATTTGTAAATTATATGACTGCACATCTAGAAAATACAAAAAGAATCTATAAACTATTAGAATTAATAAGAAAGGTTAATTAGCAAGGTCACTGGATATAAGGTCAACATAAAGTTATAACTGAAACAGTGTAGGATTAGTGCAAAGACAGACTAATAGACCAATGGAACAGATTAGAGTTCAGGAACAGACCCACACATTTACAGTCATCTGATTTTTGTCAAAGATGACATTGGTGCAGTAGGGAAAGGATGGTCTCTCCAAGCAATGCTGATGAATTGGATTTCCATTTGGGGGAAAAAATAATAATCTTGACTTCACTTCTCCCCATAAACAAAAATCAGCTCCAGATGAACTTGGATTTAAATATCAAAGGTAAAATAATAAAACTTCCAAAAGAAAATAAAATATCTTTGAAACTTTGGAGTAGATAAAATTTTCTTAAACAGGACACAAAAAGCACCAACCAACAAATACTGATTAACTATCTTAGAATTAAGAACTTTTGTTCATCAAAAGATACCATTAAGAGAGTGGAAATAACAAGCCACTGATTGGGAAATGTATAGAAATGTATATATGTATAGAAAAGGACACCTATCTTGACTATTTAAAGAGCTACTACAAATCAAAGAGGTATATACCCAACAGAAATGCATACATATATTCAACAGTGTGTATACTAAAATACTCACAGGAACACTAGTTAGCCAAACCATCTAAATATATACCAACAGTCAAATGAATAAATTGGAGTATATTCACAAAACATAATATTCTATAGTAATGAAAATGAACAATCTACAACTACCCAAACATATGACTCTCACAAACATGGTGAGTAAAAGAAGCTAGACCCAAAAGAGCATATGCAAAATACGATGCCATCTCTTAAAGTGAAAAATTGAAAAATAAAAACAAAACAGATTAAAAAAAAACAGGTGAAAGTAATCTATATTGTTAGGAGTTAGAATAATGGTTAGCCTTGAAGGAGCATAAGGAAGCATAAAGAAGGCTTCTGGATTTTTATGTGTTTCTGGATTTTTATTTGTTGCTGATTACATAGGTGTCCTTATTTTGTGAAAATTCAGTGAGCTGTTCACTTATGATATGTCGACTTTTTGTATCCATGTAAAAATAAAAAGTTTAAAAAAAAAGGCCCAGACCTTTCTGCTCTGTCATGCTCTGTTGTGTCTGATGTCTGCAGCAGCTGCAAGCGTCATGTTCTCATACAACAAATGTCCAAAAAGCCTTTCTCCTCTTTTAATTAAGGAGGAAAATATTTTCCAGAAGCTATCAGATTTCCCATTGGGCATTTCTGGATCACATGCCTCTGCACTAACTGAAAGGGGAGTTGGAAATGGAGTATCAGGCATTTTCTGTTTTTACTGTGAAAAGCGGTCTCTGTGGGCAAGGAAGAGAGATGGAGGAATGTGGCACAGGTATTCAGCAATATCTGTTGCCGAGGATTATTAGTGACCTCTCAGCTAGTCTTGCCATGGCCACTTCCGTCTTTCTCTAATCTAAACTCAGATTAGCAGCAGAGCCATTTGACAAAAATGTTAACTTGAAAAACCTTTCGTTAGTTTCTCATTATAGTAAAAACAAACCCATGATCCTTAACACGGTTGACAATGCCCTGCGTGATCTAGTCTCTGCTTACCTCTTCAGCCTCATGTTGAGTGGTCCTTGACCTACATTTTAGCCATATAACCTGCAGTAAAGCAAAAGCAAGTTTACACTGTGCACGAAACTGACTCTGAAAATATTCCAAAGATCAAGAGATGGCAAAGAGACACTAATTGTATGTCATTTAAAATGGGTCAAGCATCTTAGGTATGCTCCAGTTTAGTGAATTCTTTTTATATTTGTAAATATAAGAATAATAAAAGAACTTTTGGTTTGTCACATGAGATCCTGGTCCCCCTAACTAACTTTTCTTTAAGTCTGAAGTTCAGTAACTACCTAATTTTTACCAAGATTTTGTTTGTTTCATTTTCAGAAACCTAGCACTCATGGTTAATGAGGACAACTATTCTCAACTCTTTGCCTCCACTTTCGAATCCCTGCACTCTATCCCTTAAATGCTAACTGTAGATACCTTTTTTCAAATCTCTCTTGACACTAGAAAACACACAAGTACATAAGCACATGCAAAGTACTTTTACCCTCAAACTTTCCAAGCAATATATTAAAATGCCATCACACTACAGCTTGAATCCAGTAGTCAAATCTGTTCATCACTCAACAAACTGTACACTTACTATGTACTGGACACTGGAAACCGTGACAGGTGTAGTAAGAGAAAATGATCAATTTATTGGAAACTAATGTATTTTATATTCAGGAAATATATCTAATCACCCATCAATTCTTATGCACATACCATTTTGACAAATATCATTAACAAATGCTTTGAAAAATAGTTTAGGAAATAATGGATTCCCAAAACCCAACGAAAATGACAGCTGAAGAATCTGAAAAATGAATAAATCCACAAATGCAAAGGGAATAGGAGAGGTTAAGAAGAAGCAAGGTGCATTGTACCCTAATATCTCTGAAACTGAAAGCACCAGGTAGTTCTGAAGGTAGGGGTGCCAAGGTTAGGTTAAAAATGAACAAAGCAAACAATAAAACTAGCTGAAGTCCATATAAGGAATAGTTTGATGCCAAGATTCTCACCAGCCCCCAGTTTAAGTAGGCAGGTGACCATCCCTTCCTACTCCTACAGAAAACTACAAGTTTATACTATCAGTACAAGTTAAAGAAGGGAGGCTCTAGATTCAGGTAAAGCAAGACTAGATGGCAGCACCTTTTTTTTTTTTTAAAAAAGTGAGTAAACATCTATATACTTAACAGTGAACCTCAGCTCCCTTCATCTTGCTCAGCTATAAGGATGCTGACTCCCAGGCAGATCACCCTGAAGCTCCTTCCACATCCCACCTCCTATCCCCCGCCCCATGCCTCCAAGGGCGGAGAATGAATTACTAGTTTCTGGAAAAAATCATACTATAAGGAAAAGAGAAAAGCTGAAAAAGAAAAAGTCCATAAGAAAAGAGTTACACATAGTGTTGAGTCTCCTCAATTTAATAAATATTTATTGAATGCCTATTTTGGGCTGGGCATTATTCCAGACGGTTGGAAGATATCAATAAAAATAATAAAATCTCTGCTCTCATGGAGCCGATGCTCTAGTGGGGGAAGACAGAAAAATGAACAACAAATATAATAAATAAGGTATTATATATTAGGTAATAAAAGTGCTATGAGGAAGAAAAAGAGCTATGGGAAAAAAATAGAGCAGGGAAAGAAGGATCAGAAGTACCAGGGGGCAGGTGTGTGCATTATAAAGTAAGGTGGTCAGAATAGGCCTCACTGAGAAGGTGGCATGTGCAAAGAGGTGAGGGTACCAGCCTGATCACATTGCTGTAAGGCCTGGTAAGCATCAAACTCCATCATGAGCACAAACTGCTTCCAAACTGCTAATTTGTGCCTCTCTCCTAGGCTATGAGAAAATAGCCAAGGATCTCCAGGCACGTTAAAAAAAAAAAAAGAAAAAGAAAACAAAAACAAAAAATGGAAATTAAACAAGCAAAAACAAAAAGGAACTCTCAAGAGAAGCAGTGAAGGGAGGACAAGAAATTTAAAAACAAAACAAAGCATTATTAATATCCCCTCAACATAATAGAATGCATCCTTAAAACAAGAACAGAATGCTATTTTTTAAAAGACCAAGAAACAAAAAGAGGTCTTAGAAATATATATATACATACATTTTTAATTATACAAAGTTAAATGAATTGCTTGGAATATGAGAAAAGAAGAGAAAAAAATGAGAAAATCAGTGGCTCAATGCAGGAAGCATCACAGCTAACAAATGTAAATTCAGAAACAGACAACAGAGAAAATAGAGGAAAAATATGAAGGAACATAAGAGCACCTCCCAGAACTAAAGGACAGGTGTTTCCACATTGATGGGAACCACTGCGCACTTAGTTAAATGAAGGAAACACACACACACACACACACACACCCCCCATGGCATAGCCATCATAAAATTTCTGAACATCAAAGGTACAGAGATTTTATAAGCCTCTGCAGAAAAAAATAGGTCACATGCAAAGCATCAGTAATCAAAAGTGGCATTGTATTTCTCAACATTTACACAGAAAACTATGAGGCAATGGAGAATGTGCTTAAAATTCTGATGAAAAATTATTTCCAAACAAGAATTCCATACCCAGCCAAATCATCTCTCGAGGGTGAGATTAAAATAAAGGTTTCAGTCATGCAAGGTTTCAACATTTTTACCTTCCATGTGGAGGATGCATTTCACCAAAAGAGGAAGTAAATCAAGAAAGATGAAGACATGGGATCCAGGGAAAAAGGAATCTACCAAAGAAAAAAGTGAAGGAAATTCCCAAGATGATGTTGAAGGGATGTCTTAAGAAGATGGCTGTTAGTCCAAGTCCTCCGAAGAGACACCAAGACATGAACAGATCTACAAGAAATTTATTAAAGGAAACATCTGTGAAAGAAAATGGGGAGGGAGCCAGGGGAGGCTGGAAGAGCTGTCAGACACCATGCAGGTCTGGGCCCAGGAGGAGACGGGAAGGAAGGAGGGAGGGGTGTATGTGTTAGACTGCAGTGCAGTTCTAGGGAAAGTTTGGCAAGGCTGTCAAGAAGTCCTTAAGCCACGGCTGCCTGACAGAAGACTCCAGAGTCCCCAGGAATGAGCCTCCGTTAATACCCCTGCTGTGCTCACTCACTGGCTGGGGGCACAGACGTGGTGATGGATACCAGAAAGCAGCAGCTGGGGCCATCAGTCAGTTACTCCCTGCGGTCAGAGATCTGAGAGGAACATTCTCAAGGCCACCTGTGGTGGCTCTGTAACGTGCCAACTAGGTTAACCTAAACTACATTTCCCAGAATTCCCTCCCTGGCATGTTTCTGGTTAGGTGAGACAGAAGAGATATTTGCATGCAAGATTTCGAAGGCAGATGTGAAGCAGCAGCCATTCTGTGCTTTGATGTAGGTGATTCCACAAGTTTTGTAGATCCCCAAACTAGTGATCACACAAGTTGTCACTATCTGCTGGCGCACCCCACTGTTGTGGGGCAGCAGCCAGGCCTACAATTGCTCCACCTTCCCCTGGGTCCTCCTGCAGCTTATCTGACTCCCAGGCCAGGTATGTGTCTGCTCCGTGACAAAGGGTATTAGCTCCTTCTGCAGGACACTGGCATCACAAGGTGGGAGGCAGTGAGAACTGACGTGGATCCCAGTTCCTCGAATTGGTGCTCCTGGATTCCAGCTTGCCCTTGCCCTTCACCGCTACACATCCATCTTCACTTTTGACTCCTTGCCCCGTGGTGTCAAGCTGTGGCATCAGATGTGAAAACAACCAGCCTCATAGAATTTACTTAACCAACTCCTACTCGTGTAAGGCGAAATCCTTGAAACAAATCTCTTACTATATACCAGTCCCCATAGACACACACACACACACACACACACTAGTGCTCTGCTTCCCTGAATGAACTTCCACTGACGCACGGACACAGTAGCTGGGCTGAAGGTCCAGGAGGGATGTTTCCATGAAACAAATGTGAAACCGAAAGAGTATGTATGTTTCCAGAGGTTTTTGATAGATCCGTCAGAGAATTTAGGGATATATCAGTAACTGATAACACTTTTTAAATTCAGGAAAAAATGAGGCAATCATTAATTCTAGGAAAACAAAATTATGCCTGAAAAGGAAATTTAAAGCATGACTCAGGTATAAAAACAATACATGGTCATGACAGTGAAAACATGTAAAATGATTTAGCAAGTAGCATGAAAAACTATACTAGGAAGATGAAGAGAAGTATATAAGAGAAGAAACAGGATTATAGGGCTAAATCCTGATATTTCATAGTAAGACATCATTAGATCATGTCTTTATTGATATGTGCACACATGCTATGTAGAACGGCACATAACTACTATAGCTATCCATGCACATATGTCATGGAGAAATATGAAAGCAAATACCAAAAAGAACCCCCCAAACGGCTAAAATAACTAAGAATAAGAGAACTGCTCCCGAGGAACAGGATGGGGGTGTGGAACAGAGAGAGAAGTGCTGTTGAGGTCCTTTCAGACTTTCAACCTATGTACATACTTTACTGTAGCAAAAATACACTTAAACTTAAAAAATCAAACTGAAAAGTTAAACTGAAAAGAAGTTAAAGTTAGTAGAACTGAAAATTAAAGAGTAAGACTCATCAAGTTGGAAAAAAAAAATAAGGAGGAGGAAGGGAGAAATCTGACGATACCAAGTCTAAACCATTTAGAGTTCAAAAACAGGCACTGATAAATCAGGAGGACTTCCGGGAAGATGGCAGAAGAGTAAGACGCGGAGATCACCTTCCTCCCCACAGATACACCAGAAATACATCTACGCGTGGAACAACTACAGAACACCTACTGAACGCTGGCAGAAGACCTCAGACCTCCCAAAAGGCAAGGAACCCCCCACGTACCTGGTTAGGGCAAAAGAAAAAACTAAACAGAGACAAAAGGATAGGGACGGGTCCTGCACCAGCGGGAGAGAGCTGTGAAGGAGGAAAAGTGTCCACACACTAGGAAGCCCCTTCGCGGGTGGAGACTTCGGGAGGCGGAGTGGGGGAGCTTGGGAGCCGCGGAGGAGAGCACAGCAACAGGGGTGCGGAGGGCAAAGCGGACAGATTCCAGCGCAGAGGATCGGGCCGACCGGCACTCACCAGCCGAGAGGCTTGTCTGCTCGCCCGCCGGGGCGGGCGGGACTGGGAGCTGAGGCTCCGGCTTTTGTCGGAGCGCCGGGAGAGGACTGAGGTTGGCGGCGTGAACACAGCCTGCAGGGCGTTGGTGTGCCGCGGCTGGCCGGGAGAGAGTCCGGGGAGGGGTCTGGACCTGCCGAAGAGGCAAGAGACTTTTACGTCCCTCTTTGTTTCCTGGTGCACGAGGAGAGGGGATTAAGAACGCTGCTTGAGAGAGCTCCAGGGACGGGCGCGAGCCGCGGCTAAGAGTGCGGAGCCCAGAGACGGACATGGGACGCTAAGGCCGCTGCTGCCGCCGCCAGGAGGCCTGTGTGCGAACACAGGTCACTAGCCACACGCCCTTCCGGGGAGCCTGTGCAGCCCGCCACTGCCAGGGTCCCGGGATCCAGGGACGGCTCCCCGGGAGAGCGCACGGCGCGCCTCAGGCTGAAACGTCACGCCGGCCTCTGCCGCTGCAGGCCCGCCCTGCACTCCGTGACCCTCCCTACCCCCCGGCCTGGGTGAGCCAGAGCCTCCGAATCAGCGGCTCCTTTAACCTCGTCCTGTCTGAGCAAAGAACAGACGCCCTCCGGCGACCTACACGCACAGGCGGGGCCAAATCCAAAGCTGAGCCCCTGGGAACTGTCAGAACAAAGAAGAGAAAGGGAAATCTCTCCCAGCAGCCTCAGAAGCAGCGGATTAAAGCTCCACAATCAACTTGATATACCCTGCATCTGTGGAATACCTGAATAAACAACGAATCATCCCAAATTAAGGAGCCCTGTGGATGAAAGGCTCTTGGTGCTGCAGCCAGGAGTCAGTGCTGTGCCTCTGAGGTGGGAGAGCCAACTTCAGGACACTGGTCCACAAGAGGCCTGCCAGCTGCACATAATATCAAACAGCAAAAATCTCCGAGAGACCTCCATCTCAACGCCAGCACCCAGCTTCACTCAACGACCAGCAAGCTACAGTGCTGGACATCCTATGCCAAACAACTAGCAAGACAGGAACACAACCCCACCCATTAGCAGAGAGGCTGCCCAAAATCATAGTAAGTCTACAGACACCCCAAAACACACCACCAGACGTGGACCTGCCCACCAGAAAGACAAGATCCAGCCTCATACACCAGAACACAGGCACTAGTACCCTCCACCAGGAAGCCTACACAACCCACTGAACCAACCTTAGCCACTGGGGACAGACACAAAAAACAACAGGAACTACGAACCTTCAGCCTGCAAAAAAAGGGGCCCCAAACACAGTAAGATAAGCAAAATGAAAAGACAGAAAAACACACAGCAGATGAAGGAGCAAGATAAAAACCCACCAGACCTAACAAATGAAGAGGAAATAGGCAGTCTACCTGAAAAAGAATTCAGAATAATGATAGTAAGGTTGATCCGAAATCTTGGAGATAGAATGGACAATAGAATGGACAAATTGCAAGAATCAGTTAACAAGGACCTAGAAGAACTAAAGATGAAGCAAGCAACGATGAACAACACAATAAATGAAATTAAAAGTACTCTAGATGGGATCAATAGCAGAATAACTGAGGCAGAAGAACGGATAAGTGACCTGGAAGATAAAATAGTGGAAATAACTACTGCAGAGCAGAATAAAGAAAAAAGAATGAAAAGAACTGAGGACAGTCTCAGAGACCTCTGGGACAACATTAAACGCACCAACATTCGAATTATAGGGGTTCCAGAAGAAGAAGAGAAAAAGAAAGGGACTGAGAAAATATTTGAAGAGATTATAGTTGAAAACTTCCCTAATATGGGAAAAGAAATCGTTAATCAAGTCCAGGAAGCACAGAGAGTCCCATACAGGATAAATCCAAGGAGAAATACGCCAAGACACATATTAATCAAATTGTCAAAAATTAAATACAAAGAAAACATATTAAAAGCAGCAAGGGAAAAACAACAAATAACACACAAGGGAATCCCCATAAGGTTAACAGCTGATCTTTCAGCAGAAACTCTGCAAGCCAGAAGGGAGTGGCAGGACATATTTAAAGTGATGAAGGAGAAAAACCTGCAACCAAGATTACTCTACCCAGCAAGGATCTCATTCAGATTTGATGGAGAAATTAAAACCTTTACAGACAAGCAAAAGCTGAGAGAGTTCAGCACCACCAAACCAGCTCTACAACAACTGCTAAAGGAACTTCTCTAGGCAAGAAACACAAAAGAAGGAAAGGACCTACAATAACGAACCCAAAACAATTAAGAAAATGGGAATAGGAACACACATATCGATAATTACCTTAAATGTAAATGGACTAAATACTCCCACCAAAAGACACAGATTGGCTGAATGGATACAAAAACAAGACCCATATATTTGCTGTCTACAAGAGACCCACTTCAGACCTAGAGACACATACAGACTGAAAGTAAGGGGATGGAAAAAGGTATTTCATGCAAATGGAAACCAAAAGAAAGCTGGAGTAGCAATTCTCATATCAGACAAAATAGACTTTAAAACAAAGACTATTAGAAGAGACAAAGAAGGACACTACATAATGATCAAGGGATCGATCCAAGAGGAAGATATAACAATTGTAAATATTTATGCACCCAACATAGGTGCACCTCAATACATAAGGCAAATACTGACAACCATAAAAGGGGAAATCGACAGTAACACATTCATAGTAGGGGACTTTAACACCCCACTTTCACCAATGGACAGATCATCCAAAATGAAAATAAATAAGGAAACACAAGCTTTAAATGATACATTAAACAAGATGGACTTAATTGATATTTATAGGACATTCCATCCAAAAACAACAGAATACACATTTTTCTCAAGTGCTCATGGAACATTCTCCAGGATAGATCATATCTTGGGTCACAAATCAAGCCTTGGTAAATTTAAGAAAATTGAAATTGTATCAAGTATCTTTTCTGACCACAACGCCATGAGACTAGATATCAATTACAGGAAAAGATCTGTAAAAAATACAAACACATGGAGGCTAAACAATACACTACTTAATAATGAAGTGATCACTGAAGAAATCAAAGAGGAAATCAAAAAATACCTAGAAACAAATGACAATGGAGACACAACGACCCAAAACCTGTGGGATGCAGCAAAAGCAGTTCTAAGGGGGAAGTTTATAGCAATACAAGCCCACCTTAAGAAGCAGGAAACATCTCGAATAAACAACCTAACCTTGCACCTCAAGCAATTAGAGAAAGAAGAACAAAAAAACCCCAAAGCTAGCAGAAGGAAAGAAATCATAAAAATCAGATCAGAAATAAATGAAAAAGAAATGAAGGAAACAATAGCAAAGATCAATAAAACTAAAAGCTGGTTCTTTGAGAAGATAAACAAAATAGATAAACCACTAGCCAGACTCATCAAGAAAAAAAGGGAGAAGACTCAAATCAATAGAATTAGAAATGAAAAAGGAGAGGTAACAACTGACACTGCAGAAATAAAAGAGATCATGAGAGATTACTACAAGCAACTCTATGCCAATAAAATGGACAATCTGGAAGAAATGGACAAATTCTTAGAAATGCACAACCTGCCAAGACTGAATCAGGAAGAAATAGAAAATATGAACAGACCAATCACAAGCACTGAAATTGAAACTGTGATTAAAAAACTTCCAACAAAGAAAAGCCCAGGACCAGATGGCTTCACAGGCGAATTCTATCAAACATTTAGAGAAGAGCTAACACCTATCCTTCTCAAACTCTTCCAAAATATAGCAGAGGGAGGAACACTCCCAAACTCCTTCTACAAGGCCACCATCACCTTGATACCAAAACCAGACAAGGATGTCACAAAGAAAGAAAACTACAGGCCAATATCACTGATGAACATAGATGCAAAAATCCTCAACAAAATACTAGCAAATAGAATCCAACAGCACATTAAAAGGATCATACACCATGATCAAGTGGGGTTTATTCCAGGAATGCAAGGATTCTTCAATATACGCAAATCTATCAATGTGATAAACCATATTAACAAACTGAAGGAGAAAAACCATATGATCATCTCAATAGATGCAGAGAAAGCTTTTGACAAAATTCAACACCCATTTATGATAAAAACCCTGCAGAAAGTAGGCATAGAGGGAACTTTCCTCAACATAATAAAGGCCATATATGACAAGCCCACAGCAAACATCATCCTCAATGGTGAAAAACTGAAAGCATTTCCACTAAGATCAGGAACAAGACAAGGTTGCCCACTCTCACCACTCTTATTCAACATAGTTTTGGAAGTTTTAGCCACAGCAATCAGAGAAGAAAAGGAAATAAAAGGAATCCAAATCGGAAAAGAAGAAGTAAAGCTGTCACTGTTTGCAGATGACATGATCCTATACATAGAGAACCCTAAAGATGCTACCAGAAAACTACTAGAGCTAATCAATGAATTTGGTAAAGTGGCAGGATACAAAATTAATGCACAGAAATCTCTGGCATTCCTATATACTAATGATGAAAAATCTGAAAGTGAAATCAAGAAAACACTCCCATTTACCATTGCAACAAAAAGAATAAAATATCTAGGAATAAACCTACCTAAGGAGACAAAAGATCTGTATGCAGAAAATTATAAGACACTGATGAAAGAAATTAAAGATGATACAAATAGATGGAGAGATATACCATGTTCTTGGATTGGAAGAATCAACATTGTGAAAATGACTCTACTACCGAAAGCAATCTATAGATTCAATGCAATCCCTATCAAACTACCACTGGCATTTTTCACAGAACTAGAACAAAAAATTTTGCAATTTGTATGGAAACACAAAAGACCCCGAATAGCCAAAGCAATCTTGAGAACGAAAGAAGGAACTGGAGGAATCAGGCTCCCAGACTTCAGACTATACTACAAAGCTACAGTTATCAAAACGGTATGGTACTGGCACAAAAACAGAAAGATAGATCAATGGAACAGGATAGAAAGCCCAGAGATAAACCCACGCACATATGGTCACCTTATCTTTGACAAAGGAGGCAGAAATGTACCGTGGAGAAAGGACAGCCTATTCAATAAGTGGTGCTGGGAAAACTGGACAGCTACATGTAAAAGTATGAAGTTAGATCACTCCCTAACACCATACACAAAAATAAGCTCAAAATGGATTAAAGACCTAAATGTAAGGCCAGAAACTATCAATCTCTTAGAGGAAAACATAGGCAGAACACTCTATGACATAAATCACAGCAAGATTCTTTCTGACCCACCTCCTAGAGTAATGGAAATAAAAACAAGAGTAAACAAATGGGACCTAATGAAACTTAAAAGCTTTTGCGCAGCAAAGGAAACCATAAAGAAGACCAAAAGACAACCCTCAGAATGGGAGAAAATATTTGCAAATGAAGCAACTGACAAAGGATTGATCTCCAAAATTTATAAGCAGCTCATGCAGCTTAATAACAAAAAAACAAACAACCCAATCCAAAAATGGGCAGAAGACCTAAATAGACATTTCTCCAAAGAAGATATACAGAGTGCCAACAAACACATGAAAGAATGCTCAACATCACTAATCATGAGAGAAATGCAAATCAAAACTACAATGAGATATCATCTCACACCAGTCAGAATGGCTATCATCAAAAAATCTAGAAACAATAAATGCTGGAGAGGGTGTGGAGAAAAGGGAACCCTCTTACACTGTTGGTGGGAATGTAAATTGATACAGCCACTGTGGAGAACAGTATGGAGGTTCCTTAAAAAGCTACAAATAGAACTACCATATGACCCAGCAATCCCACTACTGGGCATATACCCTGAGAAAACCATAATTCAAAAAGAGTCATGTAACAAAATGTTCATTGCAGCTCTATTTACAATAGCCCAGAGATGGAAACAACCTAAGTGTCCATCATCGGATGAATGGATAAAGAAGATGTGGCACATATATACAATGGAATATTACTCAGCCATAAAAAGAGATGAAATTGAGCTATTTGTAATGAGGTGGATAGACCTAGAGTCTGTCATACAGAGTGAAGTAAGTCAGAAAGAGAGAGACAAATACCGTATGCTAACACATATATATGGAATTAAAAAAAAAAAATGTCATGAAAAACCTAGGGGTGAAACAGGAATAAAGACACAGACTTACTAGAGAATGGACTTGAGGCTATGGGGAGGGGGAAGTGTAAACGGTGACAAAGCGATAAAGAGGCATGGACATATATACACTACCAAACGTAAGGTAGATAGCTAGTGGGAAGCAGCCGCATAGCACAGGGAGATCAGCTCGGTGCTTTGTGACCGCCTGGAGGGGTGGGATAGGGAGGGTGGGAGGGAGGGAGACGCAAGCGGGAAGAGATATGGGAATATATGTATATATATAACTGATTCATTTTGTTGTGAAGCTGAAACTAACATACCATTGTAAAGCAATTATACTCCAATAAAGATGTTAAAAATAAATAAATAAATAAATAAATCAATACAAAAAAAAAAAAAACAGGCACTAATCTATTGCTTAGGGATTCATGCAAAGGCGGTAAAACTCTTTTAAAAAACTAAGAAAATCATCATTAAAAGGTTAAGAGTGGTTACCTTTAAAAGGTATGGAAAGGACTGTGATAGGGAAGGGAGGAGGTATACTCCCAGCTCTGGGATGCTCATAAAGTTCAATTTCTTACATTAGACAGGTTATATACACACATAAACTATATGTGTGCTTTATGGACTTTGGGGAGGAGACAGCACTAAGCACCCAGCAGAAACAATTGCAGCAACACCAGCATACACTTGCAGTACTCCTCCCACCACGTATGAGGCTTAGCTTTTTCCCAGTATTTGAGCTTCCAAATAAATTATGATTTGCTATTAAATGAGCTCTAAAATCAACAAATGCATATTTCATTTACATTTTATATTCATTTATCTTTTATCCTAGAACAAAAATGAGAAACAATTTGTATGCATGGTAGATATGACAAAACGTTATGTAAACACTTACAAATTTAGACTTTTCACATACATGAGTAATTTTTAAGGTACAGCAAATTTAAATCATATACTGTCATCCTAGCACCATAAATCTTAATAGTAAAGAAACTCACAACAAGGAAAGGTTAAAGATAGCCTTTAAGTATACATGGTAGAATTACATCTAAGGAGAAGGCTGTTTGATGGCCTACTGCTGTATTACGAAACACTGGAAAAGAGATGTGGGAATCAGCAATTTAAGATACCAAAGAATCACTATGAAATACTTTTTATGTAAATCATTTAACCACTAAGTGAATAATTGCTTATTTAAAAAAATCCAATTGAAGCAGAAGGATACATGGAGACCCAATTACCTTTTAAAAAATAGTTCAGAGAAATACAAATACAGTATGTTCTCATGTGGAATGTAAAAATGCCATACTCATTGAAACAAGGAGTACAATGGTGATTGCCAGGGGCTGGGGGTGAAGGAACTGGGGAGATGTTGGCTAAAAGGAACAAACTTCCAGCTATAAAATGAATAACTGCTGGGAAGCTAATGTCCAGCACAGTGACTAGAATTAACAATACTGTATTATATACTTAAAAGTTGCTAACAGACTAGATCTTAAATGTTATTACCACACACACAAAATGGTAATTATGTGAGGGGATAGAGGTGTCAACTAACTTTATCGTGGTAATCATTTCACTGTATATATATGTGTGTGTGTGTATCAAATCATCACACTGTACACTTAAACTTACATATATGTCAATATTATCTCAATAAAGCAGGAAATAAATAATAAGTATATAAATGATTAAGAAAAAAGATGTTTTAGTATCTCAACGAAGCCTTCAAAAAGTCTTTTCACAATCAAGTTGCCTTCAGAAGGACTGTTAAAAAGCTAACTAAGGCAAGACCTATAAGAAGCAGGTGATAAACTTAACAAATACTTTTTGATCAAGAGACATGTAAAGACTTTTACTGCAAGGATATCACAATTCTATGGAGGTAATGACTAAAAAGTAGAATTCTGACTGCAATATAATCCTAAATACACTTTAAGGAGATATGGAGCTCTGAAAGGGACTGTAAAGCAAGGTAATGGGAATTATTTAGGAGTGGATGAAAGAGACATCCATTAATTAAGGCTGACTCCATTCAACTTTTCTGGCTTTGTGACTTTTCCTCCTCTATGAGATAATAACAGTTAACAGCAAATAACATGTTTGGAGCGCTTACTCTTTGCCAGGCATTGTTTTAAGAATTTTACAGGTACTGAGTCATTCCAGCCTTGCAACAGCCCTATGAGTTCACTATTTTCATCTTCCTTTTATACACAAGAAATCTGAGGCCCAGAGAAACTAACTTTCCAAGGTTCAGAGTTAAGTGGCAGAACAGGAACTCAAACTCCAGCAGATGACTCCAAAGCTCATGCTCCTGGATCTTTATCAACCCAAAGATATAAATGTATATCCAACAGCTATATACAGCTGAAACTCCCAATTTCATGAGATTCTATAGAAAAGCACATGCTTTTACAGCCTATGAAAACATTACCAGTTTTCAAGGCTTTGCTCCTTTCAGCTACCATTTAGTGAGCTGCTACCATGTGCAAGGCACTTAACTGACACTAGTTTTAATCATCCCGACACCACAGCCCTAGTTTACAGCTGAGGAACCTGAAGTTCATAGAGAGGTTATATAATTTGCCGAGGGTCACCTAGCTGGTGAAGGATGAAGCCAGGACTTGAAAGTAATTTCCCTGCCAAAACTCTGAACATTACAGAAGTAATAAAGTAGTCTTGACGTATGTCTCTCTGGAATAAAAAATAAGGCAAAAATATATTCTGAGATGAGTACAAGTGAACAATATTTGCAGTTCAAGTGTAACTGAAATACCTATGCCTTAAAGAGATGTGGAACTCTGAAGGGGATTGGGAGGAAAATAAGAAAGTAACTCAACTCTGTGAAAGTCCCACAATACTCGTTGTTTCTTATTAGTTACGGTGCCTAGAGGTAAAGCATGACATTGGGAACAAAAGAAGTTCTTGTTATAGGTCCAGGCAGAGGTGAAAACCCAATATACACCTCCAGTTATATTGGAAATTAAAATGCAAACATCTCTAGTGTTCTCAATAACAGGTTTTCAAAACAACTGAAGTAGTCCCACACACACTTTGCTTGCAAGGTCTGTGATTTCCATTGGTCCTATAATTCATATATATAACAGATTCTGTTCACAAAAGTACAAAAAAGAACCACCTTATAATTTACTTTCAAATTGTTTATCCAAATCTAGAACATCTGTCTAGAATGGTTAAGGTGGATTATACAAAATGAATATTATGGAGTAAGAAGTAATGAATTTTATTTTACATGAATTTTAAAAGCATTGAACTAACTCTATTGCTCGTTGCTTAGATATTATGAAGTTTGACTTCACCTTGGCGTGAATTACTATCATTTTAAGAAAAATGTTAACTAGATTCCTAAAACTGCAATCAGTGACAACTGAGTAGAAAAAGCAAAGACATTTCTGTTCTATTCACAAGCACCAACAAACAGCCCAGTGCGGAAATGGCAGCGCGCCAGGCTGCCCCGTGAGCAATTAGGCTTCGTGGCAATCAGGAGACTCAGGCGTCTTAGGCCCTTAGAAAACTAATATGTTAAGGACTTGGTGCTTTTACTCCCCTCTCCTGGAGGCATGTGTGAGACATATCTTGTTTAGATGACAATCTCTTCCATCTACAGGACTGAAAGAAAGGTTAAGACAACTGAGTAATAAGAAGCAAATTGAGGAGAACATGAGAGATTAGCAAGCATCACTGTTTACTGATCTATTGACTAAATGTAATAACTGATCTCAGATAGACAGTAATCTCATTCCAATAATCAGAAGAAACAATAATTAAAAGGCTCATACAATTATTGTAAAATGTAAAAGTGCATTTTAATTGATGAAGAAACTCAGAGTGAAATTCAGAGGCAAACCAACCTGAAATTCTCTCTCAATGAAAAATAGTTGAAATGGATAAAAATTCAGTTTCAGCCAAAATATGTGTATATTTACTCCTTTACTAACTTCTACATGGAAGGTTTCTAAGAAAAAAACAAACGACGTTGAATGACTCAGATAAACCTTATGGCAGACTGTGGGCATTAACTTCCATTTCACCAAATTTAAACCTGAAGTTCCCTATTATCTGGTAAATGCTTTCTCTTTTTGATATTTTATGAGTCTGAGTGAAAGGTTGAGGCTGTCAACATACTGGATTACATTTTGTAAATTTGCTGTCTATGTCTAATAAGATACCCAACAGCATAATAAGAATAAAAATGAATGAAGTGAATAAGATTAAAAGTGAAAGACCTAAGGATCCAAAACTATACTTTCTAATACATTCCTTGATTAGAGTAATTACGTAGGGTCACTTCAAAAATTTTTCTGACTCAATATTGTCAAGAATTCATCATATTTAAGTATCTGAATTTCAAATATCTGAATGTGTCCTCAAGTACAGGACAAATTTATGATATTTTTATATTCATCTAGCCAAGATACACTTTACTTTATAAATAAAATAGATTTTAGAGGGCAAAAGTCAATATTTAAATCAATCCTTCATATATATCTTCAACAAAAGCTCATTATTTCTCACCTTTAATACTTTATAATTTCATTTAAAGTTTTTTATTATTTTATAGTATATAAACATACGAGCCTTTTCTCTACTTCTTGATGTGCCAGTAACAGTCGTGTAATATACATCTATGACAACTTAGCCTATAAACAGAATTCCTCACAAATTTAAAACCTAAGGACCAACAAATGTTTCACTACACTCAGAAAACACAGAGTCTTTATTCCGAGAGGAACTTTCAGTAAAAAAGTGACGTGTGAACAGCAGACACTGATGTTCACACAAGCATACTGCAGACAACCCAGCAGGCGGTTTTCTATTTTTTTTGGATTATGCTCTGGAGGTGCTGGCACAATGGAATTTCAATACCATAATTGCTTATTTCTCTGTGTATTTTTAAAATAATAGGTAAAGAAAAAAATCAACTACGAAAATAACAAAATATTTTTCATTCTTCTTTTCAAAGGATGTAATTTATAACCATTACACAAATAGAGAAGAAGCACAAAAGGGGGGAAAAGAGAAATAAAGTAATGTTCCAAAGGTTCAGTTTACAAGGACCTCACACTAAGTTTTTTTTTTTTCCCTGCAACTCTTACTAGAAACAGTATTATTTGCTAAAAATGCACTGGCTGCCAAGAGCCATGGTCCATCTAAAGCAAAATGCTTAAGATGGAAATAGAGTGTTAAGACAGAAAAAAGGGGCAAGATTCAGTATACAAATTTCTGTAAAATTTATTTTAAAAAATGAATAAGATGAGGTTTTAATTTTGATATTTTCTGCCTGAAAAATAAATGCAATACTAAATAAAATACTAAAATATATAGCACTGTATTAAAACAATAAGATGTAATCAAATTCCAAACTTTCTAATTAAACCTTTTTTTTTTGTAAGTTATTGGGAATTCAACACTAGTCTTGGTTCACATGATAGAACAATGGGAAAATTTTCCGAGTGGTTGAACACTAACCCTGACAAGTGTGGAGAGCCAACTACAATACATTATATGGTAGCATAACCTGCCACCCACGTTGCTGAGAGAACAGCTTTCAAACACATGCACTGAGCTGTAAAACCACAAAATCCCTTATTACACATTGTCTTTCTTACTCTAGGTGAAATATACCACCAATTCTTTTCCATTACAAATCTTTTTTTATTACTATTTTTGAAGCCCACTTAACATTTTGACTGTCTTTTTCTTACAATGTAAAAGGTATCTTTTTTTAAAAAGGAAAATGAAACAGGACTGTTATCACCCTCCTACAGTATTACAATGAAGGCTGATATCTGCCACACAATTTCTCAGAGCTCATTTTGGAAATCCATATTACCCAAAATGAGTTTTAAGCTAAAGTTTTTTTATTCCTTTAAAGACCAAGGCCTATAATTGGTTCACTAAGTTTCTTAAAGCATTTGAAAACACTTGCATTCTTTAAGCAACACTGATATATTGCTTTGGGGGTTCTTTAATAAAATACATGGTCTTCATCATTACCCACCCCCCCAAAAAAGAAAAGAGAGAGAGAGAGAAAACCAAATCGTCAAAATCTGTCATGGAATGAGTGTTCTTTCTCATTCTGTGTCTCTTCCCAACATTCCTCCCTTCCCCCACTCTGGCACAAATCCAAACCTGTACCAAAAAACAAACAAAAACAGAAAGCTATTTCAGAATCAAGGATATAAGATAATATCCATCTTATATTGGTAAAATATTTAAATAAAGCAAGACTGTAGGATAGCAAATATGTTTCATCCTCATTACAGCACTGTGCTTTGTCAAAGATGTGTTCTTACTGTTCAGAAAAGAACTCACTGCAATAATGACTATCAAATTTGTACAAAACAGCTAGAGATACAGAACAAGAAGGGTGAAAAAAACAACTTAAAAGACACTACTTTTATAGAAATTCAAAGACACTACTTTTTAGAGATTCAAGATGGTTAAAACCATTTTAAAACTGTGTGTTTCTCTCTAACATTTGCCTAATTAATTTCCCTCCGAAATTCTCCCTCCTACCCTTTACATCCCCCATCTCCCCAACTCCCACCCACCATGACCCACCGCCATCCACAATCTGCTAACTGAATCACAGCATTCCAGGACAGTTACAGGACATAACAGTTTCTTCTGGGGTTTTCATTTGCAATGTTGTTGGCAAAGAGAATTTTATTTTTAAGTGTTTCTATTACACTGACAAGGTCAATTAGTCCCGTCAACGATTGGTCTTTCTGCCTGATAGCTTGGTGGATTATTCAAGTGGGACCATTCATAACCTATAACTGAATGCACCCAATTAACCTCAGAAACACGACAATACTGGCATCTAAAGGGATTTTAAGTTTATCTTAATAATATGCCATAGTAACGTCATTTTCTCCAAACTGGTGGTTTAATATCTGATAGAAACACTACATTTGCCTCAAATTGAATTGATTTGTAAATTATGAAATACAAATTACATAGAGTAATTTCTATTTTATGGAAGTTTATCATAAAAATGTTGAAGCTTTTTAAAAAACAATAATCAGCTATTTTGCCTACATTTGCTTATATGGTTTATACAACGAAATAAAGAATATGACGATCCTTTAGTATGCAATATCCAGTACTCGTATCAAGATTTCTCCCAAGGCGCAGAAAGCACTACTACTCTGCCAGAAGCTATTGTGGAAATTAATTTGTATTTTACTTCAAATATTCAAAAAATATTTATGCTGTCAAATATTATTTTTAAAAAACACAAAAGAGAATTTGCATCATTGGGTGTTTGTCCTGTGACAGGCAATATGAATAAGTACTTTGCAAACTTTATCTTACTTAACTGTCTCAGGAACCCAATGAAAAAGCATTGTTATCCCTATTCTATGCATGAGGAACCTAGTAAGTGGCAAAATTGAGATATGAAACCAGATGTGTCTAGTTTGCCGAAGTGTGGTCCTTCAACATCACTCGGCCTAAGAAATATGAGATAATCCCCCAACATCTCACAGTATCATCTTGTAATAACTGGACCATAGAGTACTTTCAAACTATCCTGTAAAAGAATGATGCCCAATTAGAAAAAGATGAATGAATGAATACGGGTGCCTGGTATCCATTTAATTATATCGACACTAAAGTTTTATTAACAGTAAGACAATACTCCAGTTTTTTTCATTTCACTTCCAACCCAAATGTGTTCTCACATATATGAATGTACATGTGATCTCCCACACACAGGCCTGCCCCCATATATTACCTGCTCATACACACAAACTCATCCGAACTGTCACACCCAATACTCCCGGTTTCTAAGCCAAAAGTATTGTCTATTATTCTGGGCCACAAAGAAGTGAAAAGCTATCTTAACACCACGTATCAAGGTATCAATTTTTTGCAAAGAAGGATTTTTAAAATAAGTTTTAAATAACTTTTTCATAAAGTAATTTTTAAACTATCTGAGCTAGTGAGTCAATTTAAAATATGTTCTAGCAAAAATTGTATTGTGATTATCTCTATTTTTGCTTTATGAATTTTAAACAGAAGCAATTCATTCAACTGTTAGGTCAAACTGCCCTAAAAGCAAATGCCTACCAAGAAGAGCACACTGTGCGTTTCCAAAACTCAAATACTACTCTCAAATTCTCTGCTCTGGGTGCCTTCAGACTGGCTAGAGTGACTCTCAGGGCTTCATTCACTGCTCAGTGGAAATGTCTGTAAAAATATTTGTGCAATAAGGATAGACAAACCTTTATGAAAATACTGGTTTGGCTAAAAGTTGCGGCAGTTAAGATGTACATAAATAATTTTTTAAATGACTGTTTATACCCCCTACTCTATAAATGTATTACTATAAATATTATATTAATTCAGAAGAATACATCCTCCAGAGAAAGTACAAAGACTGAGAAGTAGAATTCAGAGTCATCAGTAGGAAGTCAGCTTTGCTTATTTTTTAAATACATCAAAATAAATCTCATAAGCACAAAAAATTTCAAGAACAGAGTACAAAATCGAAGGAAGTATCCATGTTAGTGAGTTGTTACCTTAGTAAAGAAAGATCCAATATTTTGACACAATGGTCCAACATGTGATCCAACAGATTTTATGCTATTAACTGGATCATATCCGAAAGATTAAAACTGCTAAACTATTCCCTTACTGAAGTCACAAAATAATGCCACTGGTGCTGTTGTTTCAAAGGATTAAATCTGTATGTTTAATCCAATGCCAATGGAAATTTCATTAAGGTTTAAAACAACAACAACAACAACAACAACAACTAGAAAACCTGCATGGGATGTATGCTCTATCCAAGTGTGGACAACTGATACTGAAATGCCAAGTAGCAACATTAAATTTTTAAAAAGCAATCCTTCATGTTTAGATCTGGCAGTGAGGAACTGAATGCAAGATAACCTACCTACTCTCCTTTACTATCACATGCCTTAATAAAGATAAGACACATTTATCTAGCACTTTCTAACCTTCAGCAATCTTGCATGAGTAAGGATAAAGCAAGCAACCATTAACAAAACTTAAGGAAAAAAGGAGGATGGAAGGACATAAACTTACATTGACTGAGAAACTTACTAAGTATTTGCTATGTTGCAGATGTTTTTACACAGCTTATCTCATTTAATCTTCACGACCACCCAAACAAGATTGCGATTCTCATTTTTTTAAGTAAATAAACAGAGGCTCCAAAAGGACAGAGAAAATGCCCTATATTACAAAATAAAGAAGTAATAATAGTACCAAGATTTCAACCCTGATCTGACAGACTCTAAAACCTACAATTAAAGCAGCATGTGGCAAAGACAATCTAGAAACATGTTCCTTCCTCTGGCTTAAGTCTCATCCTCTGTCCCACTTTAAATACAATATTTAAAACCCAGACTACAGCTTACGAAACAGACTGGGTTTTTGCCCCGTAAGCCAAGGTTAGAGAACTATGCGTTCAAGGGCAAGTACAACATGACTCTGGGGGAATAACAGCAAGTTTCAAATGACTACGACTTCAGGTTAAATGGAGTTCAGTGAGTCATGGTAATTCCATGCTACAGATAATCCTGATCTTAGTCAACAGAAAATTTTCAAATTTGAATTCCATATTAGCATTCAACAATTCTCTCTCAACATAAGGCAACTCTTCATTCAACGTAAGTAATTTAAAGCCAGGAACATCTCTCAATGCCTTTCACTATTCTTCCACAGAGAAATGATAAAAATTTTAAATGGAAAAAGGTAACGTTTAACAACCAGATTTTACAAACTAGCTGAGAATAATTTTGACTTGATTTTTATCTTTTTATTATCTTAAATGTGACGCAGCTACCTAAATACTATGGTTGAAGAGTGAAGGCAGGCAGAGAGTTCTTTTCATTCATCAGTCTGTTCTTACTCCCTAAAGTGCCTTCTTTATCATACTTAACCTGAGCTTATCACCATTGGGCCAGGAATAAGAGACAAGTTATAAGTCTCCTAGATTCTCCCAAAGTAAATTATATTCCCTTTAGTCATTATCTTCTCTAAGATCTTATGCTTACACCAGAAAGTGGGGCTGCCAGGGTAGAATCAGTTTAAGAACTAATCTGCCTAGAACGCTTTTCTTTAGCAAAGTAAAGGTAAAACAGATGCCCCTACACTATCTTTAAAATAAATACAAGTGCCATTGCAGAAAAAAAAATTGCACAAATATTAACTGAGCACCTACGTGCCAGGTACTTAGGCATGAGGGTGACTGACAGATACTGTTCCTGTGCAAGTGGAAGCTATCAAAGATTTGTGGCAGCTGATAAGAAATATGGCATAAAATTCTTAAATAAATGGCAGAAGGGTAAGATTAGGGTACAGAAATATACATAGAATTGTTTATAAGTAGGTCACAAATTTGGCTCCACAGTTCCTGGCAGTCAAAGCAAAGTGAGTATCATTACTGGTTCTGACAGTACGGAGGCTCTTCTACTTAGAAACAGATTAGATTCCAAAGAGCTATCGTTAAGTCCATTTAATCCCATGTGCAAAGTTTTAACTATAGAAGCAACTGCTAATACCACCTGTTGGTAACTAACAGAGCTGACATACTTCTCCCCGGACCCACTGCCCTCTTACAACAGGTAAGTTTTCATATCTACCAAAGTCCTTAAATTGAAAGTTCTTTTTTAAAAAATTAATTAATTTTGGGCTGCATTGGGTCTTAGTTGCTGCGCGGGGGCTTTCTCTAGTTGTGGCGAGCGGGGGCTACTTTTTGTTGCAGCGCGTGGGCTTCTCACTGTGGTGGCTTCTCTCGTTGCGGAGCATGGGCTCTAGGCGTGTGGGCTTCAGTAATTGTGGCACGCAGGCTCAGTAGTTGTGGCTCACGGGCTCTAGAGCACAGGCTCAGTAGTTGTGCCGCATGGGCTTAGTTGCTCCACGGCATGTGGGATCTTCCAGACCAGGGATCAAACATGTGTGCCCTGCATTGGCAGGCGGATTCTTAACCACTGCACCAACAGGGAAGTCCTAAGTTGAAAGCTCTTAAGCAGAGGAACTTGTGTGTGTGTGTGTGTGTGTGTGTGTGTGTGTGCAAAATAAAAACCAAACTGCTTTTCCTGAATTCAGATCTGAAGGAAATCTTTACTGTGGATATGTACAAAAAGGCCACTTTGTGATATAGTAGACTACATTCTCAATAATATTCCTAACAGAATTACAACAGCAAATTTCATAATTTCTTAGGTGCCTCAAAGTAGGCCTATTGATTAATAGTAAAGGTAAATTCTATAAAAGCAATTTTATAAAATAATGCTGCCGAAGTATAATAGTTATAATAGCTAAAGAACATGTATGTCTTCAAGCAAATCCCAATTAAAAACATGTATGATGTTTTTAAGATTAGATGCTTCTAATCTTAGAAGATTAGTCTGAAGATCTAAAAATAAGCTTTTGAGACTACTGGCATCACAGTCATTTCTTACACAAGTTTTGTGTGTAACACCTCTTTACTATAATTCCTAAAACATAGGAAAAGAAAGCTTTCAGATTAAGTTTTGAGGGTTTAGCAATTATATATAAAATGAGTATAATACTTAGTAGACAATGAAAACGGATGCAATCTGTTTTTTTTAAAGGGCTATTCATTTTTCTCATGAATCTCAAAGAAAGTGCAATTAGGGAATAAGTCAAAGGCCACAGTTATCATTGTGTACAGTTAGTGTCAAAAGAGACACCATGTAAACAACATATAGTGATTGGCCAGATTCACTACAATTAAGTGAAATGAGAAAAAAAGCAAAAACAGGATCTCAGGTGCTTCCCTGGTGGTCCAGTGGTTAAGAATCCACCTTCCAATGCAGGGGACTTGGGTCCAATTCCTGGTAGGGGAACTAAGATCCCACATGCCGCAGGTCAACTAAGCCCACACACTGCAACTACTGAGCCCGCGCGCTCTAGAGCCTGCACGACACAACTAGAGAGCCCACGTGCCGCAACTACTGAGCCCGCACTCTGGAGCCTGGGCGCCACAACTAGAGAGAAGCCCGCACGCCACAACGAAGAGCCCTCACACCACAACGAAAGATCCCGTGTGCCACAGCTAAGACCCAATGCAGCCAAATTAATTAATTAATTAAATTTTAAGTAAAACATAAAAAACAGGATCTCAAAGGATGATGTACTCTGCGTGAAAAACTTAATTTACTCTCAAGGCACTATCTACCATTAAATACTCACAGAGTACCTTCTCCTAAACTTCAGAGGAGTTTACCGAATTTGAAAACTCAAGTTAACTCATACAAAACTGAAATACAGTAAGTAAAAGAATATAAGACTATTTTAACTGGGATTCTTTAAGAATTAGAGTAAAAACACGATTTAGTCTAAACATTTTACAGACTTAGAATCTATGTACTTTCAAAGTTGCTTTCTAAATACAGATAAGTAGATATACTAATATACTAAAATAGAATTTTAGTAATTACTGGCTATAAGTCTCTTTTATAATTATCTTATTGATTTCTATTATAAAATTAGAGATGTTTTCCTACAGAAAAAAATCAGGGTACTTATTATTATGAAATCTCATTTGCTTATTTAACAAGTATGTTATTTCAGGGAAGAAGTAGGGAAAACAGGAGTTGTCACTTTGTTATAATCATTGTTTTATATGTGCCAGTTAAACCCTAAGAAAACTGCTTACCCTCAGTGGTGAGGAGATAGAGAGTATATTACATATTTTGTTTTCTTTTTTTAATACTTTATTTTTTAAAGCAGTTTTTGATTCATAGCAAAATGGAGAGGAATGTACAGAGATTTCACATATACCCTCTGTCTCCACACATGCATAGTTTCCCCATTATCAACATATGCCACCAGAGTGGTACATTTGTTACCAAGGGTGAACCTACAGTGACACGTCATAATCATCTGAAGTCGAAAGTTTACATTAGGGTTCACTCTTGATGCTGTACTTTCTATGGATTCAGACAAATGTACAATGACATGCACATCATTATATTGATAGTATCACACAGAGTATTTTCACTGCTCTAAAAATCCTCTCTGCTCCATCTATTTATCTTCCCACCACCCCCAATTCCTGGCAATACCTAATCTTCTTACTGTCTCCATAGCTTTGCCTCTTCTGGAATGCCACATAGTTGAAATTATACAGTATGCAGCTTTTTAAGATTGGCTTCTTTCACTTAGGAATATGCATTTAAGGTTCCTCCATGTCTTTTCATGACTTGAGAGTTCATTTCTTTTTAATGCTGAATAACATTCCATTGTCATTGTCTAGATGTACTACAGTTTATCCATTCACCTACTGAGGAACGTCTTGGTTGCTTCCAAGTTTTGGCAATTGTGAATAAAACTGCTATAAACATCTGTGTGCAGGATTTTGTGTGGATATGAGTTTCAACTCATTTGAGTAAATATCAAAGCTCATGACTGCTGGACCCTATGGTAAGAGTATGTTTAGTTTTGTAAGAAACCGCCAAACTGTCTTACAAAGTGGCTGCACTATCTTGCATCCCCACCAACGATGAACGAGAGTTCCTGTCGCTCCACATCTTCGTGAATACTGGCCAATGTAAGTGTTCTGGATTTTTGCCATTCTAACAAAATGTGTAGTGCTATCTCCTTTTAATTTGCATTTCTCCGATGACAAATTATATGGAGCATGTTTTCATATGCTTCTGTGCCACCTGTATATCTTCTTTGGTGAGGTGTCTGTTAAGATCTTTAGTCTATTTTTTTAAAATCAGGTTGTTTGTTTTCTTACTGAGTTTTAAAAGTTCTTTACACATTTTGGATAACAGTCCTTTATGAGAAGTGTCTTTTGCAAATATTTTCTCTCAGTCTGTGGCTTGTCTTCTCATTCTCTTGGTATTATATATTTCAATCTGAGGTATCTGTAACTATGTGATAATTTTGTTCATTTGGTGGCAAAGAATGGGAACCTACAGATTATATAAAACCCAGAATAAGAACTTATAATCTTCATTATTAAAAATAAGCAATAGGGGCTTCCCTGGTGGCGCAGTGGTTGAGAGTCCACCTGCCGATGCAGGGGACGCGGGTTCGTGCCCCGGTCCGGGAAGATCCCACATGCCGCGGAGCGGCTGGGCCCGTGAGCCGTGGCTGCTGAGGCTGCGCGTCTGGAGCCTGTGCTCCGCAACGGGAGAGGCCACAACAGTGAGAGGCCCACATACCGCAAAAAAAATAAATAAATAAAATAAAAAAAAATAAATAAAAATAAGCAATAGTAAATTTACACAGCTACTTAGGAAACACCATATTAATTTAAAACAAGATAAAAGACTTCAGACAATTAAAATTGTTAGACAGCTAATATCTAAACAACTTCCCTACTACTGTCTCAGAGTTACGGCATCACTCAGTCTGATTCTAGATCTTCTTTTCTTATCAGAAGTACCTTGAGGGTCTCCTCTGCCTAGTCCCTCTGTCCTACTTAATTAAGCACCAGAGATCAAGACTAGCTATAGACCATTTAATTAGCTAATTATCATTCTTAAGCTAATTCAAACTAGACAATTTGTTCTGAAAATGGCACTGAGATAGTTGGACTACTGTTTCTGTTTTCTACCATCAACTATAATTGCAAATAAAAGAGGAAAGGTCCCCCGCTGCCAAAAAAACCTACAAACCCTTATATGATGATTTTTCTTGATTCGATTATGAAGGAAAAGGGCCACAGAAGAAAGTATCTATTGGCTTATATTCCCAGAGTTTCTACCCCAATATTCTCACTCTTTTATTCTGAAACTTGGAGATTTTTTTCTTTTTTCCTTAGAAATTTTATTCTCTAAATTACCCTGTTTAAAGCTCTTTATAAAATCATTAAGCAAAAGCAATCAGCAAAAAAGAAAAACAAATATTTATAAACATTTATGCCGACAGCATTAGCATTGCAAGTAGCAATCAGTTTTCAACAGGATAGATCAAGGGAGTAAACAATTTTTAAATACATTTCAAAAATCAATAGTTAATCTATCCTATCACTCACTAACTAGCTCATTTCCCCAGCTACACACGTCGATTTTTCTTAAAAACTTGAAGAAATGTTTTGGTAACTTGTAATCTAATGTGATTTTTTTTAAAGAAAAAAAATGAAAGGAATACATGTTGTACGTTGATTCCCAGCTAAAGCACTGCCTTGTTGTGTGACGCTGGGCAGCTTGCTTCACCTCCGGGTGTCTCATTTGTAAATAATGGCATCGTACTTGATTAGAAGTTGCTAACTGGTGGCCACATCCAGCAGTGGATATACCTTGTTTGCCTAGCATGTTTTTAAAACGGGGAAATTTCATATTCAAATCCAGATTTCTGATTTCTCTTTAAAAATTAAAAGACTGGCAACCCTGCGCCTATATTCCCTGTGGCAAGAAAGGCTGCAATTGAATAGCAGCTGTCCCCCTTTGGATAAGGCATGGATTCTTGGTGTTGTGTTACCTGCCTGTACGCTCAGCATCTGAGCTTCTGATGAACTAAATTACCTGTAAAGTTTCTTTCAGTTCTAACATTCTCATGTTTAGAGTGAGCCACACAGCAAAAGATCCATTTCGCCTCTCTAAGCCTCAGCTTGATTTGAATATGGGGATGATAATAACATCTAATTACCACGTGAGCTTTGGAGAGACAAAATGAAATAGTGAGTGGTGACTGCCTAGCACAGTGACGTATATGTAGAAAGTACTTAATAAACAGCAAAGGTAACGATAAACACAAATAATGGTGAACACAATAATTCAAAAATGATTCTATGATGGTCAATCCAATCTAAGTCAAAATAGACATGCTCATTCTTCTCTTCTGAATGCAACATTGGTCCCATCAAAAAATCGCCTATTTGCCTCTAAGTTTTGGAGATCACTAGTTCTTCATTTACCACATGTAAAATAAGAGGCTGACGAAAAAAATGAAAGTTCTTGAGTAGGCTCATCTCAATGCAATGTATTTTTAAATTACGATAAATATTTTCAGCAGGTATTTTTCAGCAAGATATGCTGCAGCTCTTTCAGTTGCAATTACTGTTCTATTCAGGGTCATTTTAGTTGCCAAGAATAAAAATTCACTCAAAAGTTTCTACAGGAAGCGGGGGCTTACCGAAAAGTTTATATATCCATGGGAACCCAGGGGAAAGTAAACAACCAGGTATGAGAAAGGTCAGGAAATGAAGCATGTTGGGGCACCAGCCACTTGTTCCAGCCTATTTTTCTTTCCCCTGGTTGTCTCTGTCTTTACATCCACTCTATAGTCATTCTACACCATCCTGCCTCCTCCCATACCTCATACTTTATATTCTTCTAACTTTAAAGCTTCAGTTGGCAAACGCCCTTCACCTCACCCACCCTCTCCAAAACACTATCTTTCTGCATCAAGTCTTGCTGCTAACGTGCCTGTTTCTTGTGAGTCATAGTTCTGAGAGAGGTAAAAAATTAAAAACAGAATTACCATGTGATTCTGCAATCTCACTTCTGGGTTTATACTCCAAAGAACTAAAAGCAGGGTCTCAAAGAGATATTTGCCCACCCATGTTCATAGCAGCTTTATTCACAATAGTTGAGAGGTGGAAGCAACCCGAGAGTCCATTGTCAGATGGATGGATAAACATATAGTGGAATATAATTTAGCCTTAAAAAGGAAGGAAATCCTATCACATGCTATAACCTGGATGAACCTTGAAGACATTGCGCTAAGTGAAATAAGCTAGTCATAAAAAGACAAGTACTGCATGAGTTCACTTATATGAGGTATCTAAGTGTAGTCAAACTCAGAGACAGAAAGCAGACTGGTGGTTACCAGGGGCTGGGGGAAGGGAAACTGAGGAGGAGTTGTTTAATGCACACAGATTTGCAGTTTTGCCAGATGAAAAAGTTCTGGGGATCTGTTATACAACAGTATGAATATACTTAACGCTACCGGACTGGACCGTGTAATGCTACTACACTCAAAAATGTTAAGACAGCAAATCTTATGTTATTTTTTTATTGCAATTAAAATTTAAAAAAAAATTTCTGAGAGAAGGAATTGATCAGATTTATTCAGATAATCCTTTTGAAACAAACTACACAAGCAAGGGTCAGTGACAAGCCTATGGACTGACCACTGGTATATTTATTTGACAACATTTTATTAAATGCCTACTGTTGGCAAACTGTGCTAGGTTCTCAGCCAGATGCGCACCCGTGGCCTGTTTGCCTGGTCATGCTAAGTAGGCTTTCCTTATATAACAGGGGTTGATGATCCATATCTCATTTTCACAGTTGTAAGTAAAGTACCTGTTTCTATTGTACTGTCCTGCCATAGGGTTAATAAAAGGTTTTCTAATTCTGTTCGTTTGTTTGTTTTCTTTGCCCTTGGCTGTTACTACTGTCACTCTGCCAAAAAAACCCCCAAAACAACAACAACAAAAAAGAGTGCAGTTCCTCCATAACTGCTGTGAAAGAACACCTGAAAAGAACAACCATACGGCACAATCTCTTGAAAGGATCCTCATCAATTTCGTAGTTCCCTTTAAGTATGCATCAGCAGTACAAAACCTTCCAATTCAAAGAATTATGAAACAAACCAAGAATACCCATCAGAATCTTCTTACTTGGCACAAATAGTATGATAGGAAAAGTTGGAATTCTTGCTATGAAAGCAAATAACTTAATTAGTCTCAAATCTATAAATTTAGAAACTATCACTCCAAAGAGTGATTAAACTACTTGCAAGAACTGTCTTAGTTCAGAACTGCATTAAATAAATTGCCTATTATAACATGTCACACAGGCTTAGGAAGGAAACTTTTCAGTCCCTATCTAACTAGATTCCTGACCATTATCAGCTTCTGTGACATCATATTCTCTTGATTTTTTTCCTCATCTCTGGCAGTTCCTCTCAGCTGTTTTCATTGGATGATCTTTTTCTATCCTTGAATATTGGCATTTCCACAGTTCCAGCCCTGGTACTCTTCATTCCAACTATATACACTCCCTGAATGAAATGAAAACTCACACCAGAGCTTCCACTTACACATGGATGATTCCCAAATCTACACCTCTAACCTAGACTTCTTTCCTCAGGTTCAGATCCGTATACTTGACTACCCACTGTAAAGTCCCTCCATCTGAAAAGATACCAGAAGTCAGTGGCAAAAATAAATCCCATTAGCTTAAACTTTCTCTCTATCCCTATCCTCAGTGTTCCTTAACTCTGCATTCCATTTCTGATTAATCGCAACATCCAACCAGTTGCCAGACATGAGGAGAAATCTAGATGCCCCCTCCTACCTCCTTGAACCACCTGCCCGCACTCCCAGTAACCCCAGGTAGCAATCAGTCACAAGTCCTTTTGATTCTACTTCAAACACATCCCTTCCTCTTGAACCCAACTGCCATCACCTTAGTTAAAGCCTCATAATTTGCACCTGGATACTACATACCTGGTCTTTACACTGCTCCAGCCCCATCATTCCCAAGATTTAACTTGATCAATGTTTCCTCATTTAAAGTCTAAACTCCCTGGAATCCTGACGGCAAGCACAATCTGACTTTCGCCTATGTATATTCAATGGAACAATTATATATTTATTCCCTACAAGAATGTAGATTCCTTATGTACAGAGGCCATATTACCATCACAGTAAATGTGTTGAATGAATAAACACTTCTCCAGTCTTTCTTGCGGCTTCCTCACACCTACCCAGCTTCCAAGCACACTACATTACTGGCAGTTCTGCCATTATGCCAGGCCCTCATGCTCCCATACCTTTATGTTCACCGTGCCCCCTTTTAGAACACCTCCACTTTATTCTCCACCTGAGTAGGCTTTCCATCTATCCTTCAGATTCAGTTGAACCACCAACTCTTTTAGAAAAAAAATTTTAACGAATATTCCTAATAGTCCACTGTGTTCCCATACCCCCTGCATGTATTTACTAGACTATATTGTAATTGTTGACTTATTTGCCTGTCTCTTCCACCAGACTACGAAGTGCTTAAGGGCAGAAACCATGCCTATCTCTGCTGTATCCCAGGTACCTAACACAGTGCCTGGCACTTAGAAGCCCCTAAATAAATATTTACTGAACAAAGCATGAATCTGTCTTAGATAGGAATGCCAGGCTAGTCAAAAAAATCTATAGTCTAAGTTGATGGTCAAACAAAAAACAAGAGATACAAGAATGTTTTTCTCTCTTAAAAATATATATGATACTCTACTGTGTAACGTATTTTAGTTTCAAGAGAAAATATACCCCAAATGCATAGATACCTCAACTCCATTTTAGAAATAAGTAATGTTTATAATTATGAATATTCTTTTAAATTGCATATGTTACTCTTAGAGAGGGATAAGAGACATTTCCAGCCTAAAAATTACGTGTACCTCACCAAAGCATTCTACACTCATTTCAAAGATGTCCTAAAGTTAGTTATAAAAATTAATTTTTAAAAATATTTTCTTTTAAATCGGCTAAATTCAATAAAAACTATTTTTTCCAAAGGTTCAATAAATTAAACACTCTGTCTTATCAAACCAGTTTATGTTTGTAGATACTGCCTAAATCATTCTACTTTATAACAAGTTGTTTAAAATAGGCCCCTCATAAGAAAGTAAATATAAGTAGATTTTAAGATCAATGGAGAGAGTCAGAGCCTTTGTCTGCATCTCCTTACTCTACCACACACATTAATGGAAGGCAAATTATAATAGTAAATGTTATTTTAACAGAAGAGCTGACTTATTAACCACTTCTGTCAAAGTACCATATATGGACTCCCATAGCCACACTACTGATTTAAGACACAAGGTAGAGAGCCAAAATGCTCACCCACATGGAAGAAAAGGAAAATATCATTACAGCTCTCTTAACATTGAAGACTTGTTTCGAGCCTCCTCTTTAAAAAAAAAATCACTTGGTAACAGCTTGATTATCTGAAGACAAAAACAAGGCTTAATATTCACTTCAGTGCTCAATTTTGTGCTCCATCAATATTTTATCCTACAAATTTTAGAAGCAAAATGCTAACAATGAACCAAATGACAACTTTCACATATGCTGAAAACATCTGCTTAACCTTAAGTTACCAAGTTGTTTTTCATAAACTGTATAGAAATAATTTTGAGAGCTGTCACTATATGTCTAATAAATGACTTTGGTTTTATACTTAAGAAGAAAAATTTCTACAACAGTTTTTTAAAAGAGAAATAACTAGTTAGAAAATTAAAAAGGACTTTAAGTTTTCTCAGATTTTAGCTGGAGATGTATTCTAAAATGTTAAAATGGGCACATTTAATATATAGTATTCTTTTGGTTCCTCATTCTAAACAACGAAAAATTTCCTTCACACATATTTTCCCTTCTGAGAGCAAAGGAAAAGAACAATATCAAACCAAAACATAATGCTAAAATACAAATGATTTAAACATTTAATAAGCAACTATATCTTTATTCAAAAACATCTCCAAAATAACTTCCTGGACAACATGAACATGATTTCTGGCATAAAAATAACACAACGGAGATGAAATATTTTCAAAAGATAATGACACAGACTCTGAAATGCTAAATTCTCACTTCTATATTGAAATAGTCTCTTGTGTAGAAGCAATAAATTATAAACATATTATCACCTGGTAATATTTAGTATTACTGATCTCATGAGGCTATGTGGTCACTACACTTAGAATAAAATTAAGAGACTATTTAAAAGAGCCCTTATTCTATATGACCAATGTTTCATGACTTAAATCATAGAAGCAAAGACTAGATTAAAAGTACTCTACAATGGTCCAAATATCATTTAAAGTTTCTCTAATTTACAAAATACAAACATATATTTAATACATAAATCTGATCTAAATCTAGATCAGATATGAAGATGTATAGTTCCCAAAATGAATTAAAGAATTTTTGAATATATATACTCTAGAAAAAACTAGTACAACTAAGACTACTTAAGGTCTTGAACTTATCACTAAGCTTATGAGACAAGCAATTACAGGACAATGGTGACATCTAGTGGACATTACAAATATATACCACACATATCTTGGAATAAAACCTTTTATTTCTAGTGTTTCACGTATTTCAACCTGTCTGAAGAAGTATATGACAAATCTTTAGTTGTAAACCCAAACAAGCTGACTCTGCGCCCTAAAAGCTTCTCAATGTGAGGGACCCAATCATATGATAAATATAAAACGTTTAACAATTAAAGTATAAGAAGTAAATATCTCAAGTCTTTAAGCACTAAGCACTAATTAAACGTATCAAATACACGACTAAAAGAAGGTCTAGCAAATGGTCCAATATGATTATGATAACAAAAAGAATTTAAAAGATTCTGAATGAAACAAGTGAAAAATGAAAAAAAATTTAAATAAAAATTAAGAGCTGATCTATTTATGAATTTATTCAAGCATGGGAAGAACATATTAACCAGTATAGTCTGTCAGACAAAATAAATGTTTTTAAACTAGAAGATTATCTAATTTATGACAATTTTTCAAAACCAGATTAGTTCTCAAGAAAATTTATAGGATTATTCTTTAAAAGTAAAGGAAGATAACTGGAAGAAAACCAGCTAATCCTCTCAAGAAGTGATGAACTTACCTCAAAGAAGGACAAAAAAACAAACAACAAAAAGTACTTGTGGACAATGTCCTTACTTATTATTTGTTCACACATAAGCAGATTTCACAAGAGAACAGCACTGCACTTAATGAGAAAGCAATGAAAGTATATGTGATTTTTGTTAAGCATTTTATCACTAACTCAGGGAAGAAATACAAATATTTAGATTCTAGAGATAGAATCTAAATATAAACACTAAGTCAAATAAGAGTCCAGGCCACAAAGTAACTGGAAGTCTTTCAAAAATCACACATCCTTCCCAGATCTCTCAGAACCACCTAATTGAAAAGATTTTAATGATTATTTGAGCTCAATGATTTTCTGAAAAGAAAAAATGCTAAGGGCCAGAACTTTCCAAGTATACATTTCAAACTCATTGAAGATATCTCTGAAATGTAAATATTTGGGGATTAATAAAATTCAGGTCACAAAAGCACTGTCTTACTGTCTTCAAAAAGTTATCAGAGGATAAATAAATTGTGATATATTCAAACAATGGATTACAACTCAGGAAGCAAAAAGAATGAAGTACTGATACATGCAACAACATAGATGAATCTCAAAAAAATTAGGCTGAGTGAAAGAAGTCTTACATAAAAGTATACCCCGTATGATTTCATTTATATGATATTCTAGAACAGGCAAAACTGATCTATGGAATGAATGAATGAATGAATAAACAAAATCACAACAAGAGTTACCTCTAAGGCTAGGATAGAGATGGAGATTGACTGGGAAGGAATATGAGGGAATTTTCTGGGGTAATGGAAATGTTCTAAATTTTAACAAGAGTTGGGGTTACACAGATGTATGCATTTGTCAAAACTCACCGATAATATACTTAAGATTTATGCAAAATTTATATAAATTTTACCTTAAAAAATAAACCTTAAGCAAATATTAATAATTCCAGTTATCGTATACCATGCTAAAGCATTTGGGGTGATGTGTATAAATATCTGCAGCTTATTTGGAAATGGACATAAAAATTAGATAATGGACAGATTATAATAAAGCAAATATAGCAAAACACTAACAACAGTAGAATCTAGGATATAAGTATGTTGAAGTTCTCTATTTAAATCTTTCAGATTTTCTGTATGTCTGAAAATTTCCATAATAAGATGTTGGGAAAGAAATAAAGATGACATTCAGAATTCAAAAGAAAATTAAAAATATAAAAAATTTAAAATATGTTCTGTAAAATATTAACAATTTTCCTTTTATATATTAACATTTTAATCTGTTTAATGTCAAAAGTGACCATCTTCTAAAGAGCAAACATTACAGGACAAAATATTTAAAAAAATTTTAAAGACATACCCGAATCTCTTGAAGATTGTGAAAATTATTTCCTACTCTGACTGAGATCTTGCTTGGAGTATAGCTTTCATCAGATTTGTAGTCCGCATAAATACATAATGTCTTCACTGTTGTTTTTCTTCTAAAAGCAATAAAGTAAAAACAACAAGCCTTTTATCATGTGGAAAGATTATATACAAAACACGTTACCTTCTGATTTTAAAAGTCATATAGTTTGCTAAAATGAGTATTTGAATCAATAATTTCCATGTTCTTTAATTTTAACAATGATGAAAATGAAGAACATATGAAAAAATAGATACACATGTTATACTTTTACAGACATCTCTTACCTAGAACATGATCAAGAAACAGATGTAAGCAAAAAAGAAACAGTTTAGCCAAAATAGGTACCTTAGACTGCAAACAAGCATTAAGAGTTTTCAGTTCTCATTTGTATTTTAGACAAAGGAATTATTCTAACAACCTTGTTTTTCTTTACTAGTTAGTAGTTAATTACTTAATTTCCTATGTTAATACTTGAAAATAGCTAAGTGAGAAACTAATTCTAGCAAAAAGAAAAATGTTTAAAAAAACAGAAACTATAATCTTATTACTTAATGCAAGAGATAAAATTCTACTGTTTTTAAAACATACATATCTTAGAAAAATAAGCCAAGACTACATAACAAAAATTAATCTCAGAAAACTGCAAGTGGCCAGAAAACATGAAAATATGTTCAATCTCTAATAATCAAAGAAAGAGAAATTAAAACATACATAGACATTAGTCTTTTATCATATTGGGAAATATGATAATAACTGATAATACCCAAATTTGATTAGAAAAAGTTACTTTCATAGCCAGTTAGTAGGTACAAAGCCTTTGACTCACAAATTCAACTTCTAAGAATGCATTAAAAGACAATAATAACACTACTCTAAAGCAGATGAAGAGAAATCTTTATTGTTCTGCAGTTAAATTACTGAAAAATTATAAACAACCTAAATGTCCATCTCAATACAGAATTAAACAGATTACAATATACCCAATTTAATGAAGTACTACACAACTATTTGAGATACACATAGATATGTAGTTACAGTAGGGAAAAAAAGCAGATTACAAAACAGAATATAAAAAAGGATTGCATTTTGGGAAAAACAAAAAAACTTTTAAAGTCATATAAACCTACATATGTATAGAAAAAGGTCTAGATAGAATCATACAAAAATAGTAAAAGTGACTATTTTGATGTTGTGAAACTTATTTCTTTCTTTATGATTTCTATATTTTCTGATTAATGTTTCAAAATAAGCATGTATTATTGTGGTCATTAGGGGGAAAAAACAGACAATTTAAATATCAACCAAAAAACTATAAAGAAGTCTATTTAAACGTGCTTTAAAAGTTAAGATCTGATATAAACTGGCACTCACTTAATAACGAGCTCCTTGAACAGAAGTAGCCTGTGTCAAAAGTCAGTCTATAAAAACAGCAGGGGATCTATAGCTCTTAGTGAGGGGACCAAACTTCTATAGCTCAAGCTTTTCATCAGAAAGGAATGGGGAAAGTTAAGGACTTTTCCTCAAATAATAAAGACAGATCAAGATGTAAAACGCTAAATACTCAGGAATTGCTGACAGGATAAATACCATTACCAGGTTTTCAAAAGAGGCCAGCGGTGTCAAACTGACATCCTTCTCTGTCTGCTGTGCCAGGAAGGAGACAGGAGGGGAAGGGCAAGAAAGAAGGGGAAATTTTGAAGGGCATACAAAAGATCTTTTCTCTGATGCACCAGCCATAAACAGGCAGTGAAAGGTCTTTCTTATCATGGAGAGATCAAAGATCATGAAGATTAACCTTAAGGATTTCTTTCTTTTTTTTTTTAAACAAAAGCAGATCTAAAGGACCAAACTTTTTGCTTAGAATAATTTCATCTCTAAGTTATTAAATTCAGGATAACTTAGTCGCTGAACCTACAAGATAACCAGGGTTAGGTTAGAGAGGCAAAGAATAATAATAACACTAATGATTATAAACACAACAGCAACAGCAGAAATAGCAAGTGAATAAGTGAATACTCTGTGTCTGGCCCAGAAGCAATGCTTTATATGTATTATCTCATTGACTCCTTAACCTTGTGATACAGGAACTATTATCACCTCTATTTACTGATTAAAAAAAAAAAAGTAACACTCAGGTTAATAACTGGCTTAAGGTCACAAAGCTAGTAGGTGGGCAGTGTTGTAGTTTACGCATGTATCTGCCTGCCTCATATGATCTTAACTACTATAACCTTCCTATTAATTAATTGTACTTAGCTTATCCAGCATTGTCATTAACACCATTTAACAGTAACATGTAGATGTTTATAATTCTTTAAATTTGAGCTACATCATGGGTTCTTACCCTTGGGTCTATGTAGCCCCAGAAATCATATGTATAACTTATGCTATATATGTAGTTTCATTAGATTTGAGAAGGAAACTGTGACTTCCCATAAAGTTAAAACTGTTATTCCATAAAGCCTTTTAAAATTATTTATAAATTTTATCTCATGGTAAAATTTAAAAATAATATTGCTTAGAAAATCATGCTGCTTGTCCAGAGGCAATGCATGTGGGAAGGAAGCACATACATTGTGCTACAGGACTTGCCCTCCCACCATAAACAACTAGAATACCAGACAACATATATGGAACAATCGTCTGCAGAAACTGAATGACAAGACGCAAAGGCCTGTAAGTCCTGAGAGAAAGGAAACGAATGAGGTGAGCCCTACGAATAACTGGGCTTTCTGACTGATGGCAATTTCTCAACTGCTATGCAGGCAGAGAAAAGCCTAAAAGAATCTTGCAGTCTCACTGAACTGAGGAAGGAGCTATACCGAGAAAAAACTCCAAAAATCTGCCTGGAGTCCTCTTGAGTCTTTGAACACCAATCTACACAGGCATAGATAGGGTGAAACTCCACAAAGACATGCAAAGAACAGTTGCTGGGGGAAGGACAATTACTGAGAAACAGTAAGCCAAACAATTCCCAGAGCTTTGCACAGAGTAAGCAAACATTAGAGTTCCCAATAACCAAAGTGGAGAATCCAAATAGCTCCTCAAATGTCTAGGACATTCATTTGAGATCCCAGAAGGATCAAGCCTTTGTATTCCATGAGGCTAATCTTGCCCAAGAGAAGTGATCTTAAAGTGTGGTCTGGGGGGGCTTCCCTGGTGGTGCAGTGGTTGAGAGTCCACCTGCCGATGCAGGGGACACGGGTTCGTGCCCCGGTCCGGGAAGATCCCACATGCCGCGGAGCGGCTAGGCCCGTGAGCCATGGCTGCTGAGCCTGTGCGTCCGGAGCCTGTGCTCCGCAACGGAAGAGGCCACAACAGTGAGAGGCCCGCGTACCGCAAAAAAAAAAAAAAAAAAAAAAAAAAAAGAGTGGTCTGGGGATCTATTGGGGATCTGTAGGGGATTTCAAGATCCTTTCAGGGCATCAACAAGGTCACAACTATTTTCCTAATAACACTAAGATGTTACTTGCCTTTTTCAGAATCATTCTTTTATGAGTATACAGTGGAGTTTTCCAGATGTGATCTGACACGGGATACTGTAAAAGATTTAATGAAGAAGCATATGTGTGACTCCAGCTGTCTCCTCTGAAGCCAGACACTAAAGAGATTCACAAAAAAAGTAAAACAATAACACTCTTCCCACTATTTCTTGTTTTGGAAGAGACAGTTATTTTTCATCTAAAAATGGTATTTATGTTAACATAATAATAGGTTAATTATTTAACTTTAGATGAATAAATAGATACTTTTAAAATTCCTCAGCTATAATTTCCAATATGGTAAATACTGAGAGGATATAAAAAGTAGACAGAAGATCTTTGGAGACCTCAATAGAAGTTTAAAGTGGTCCTGAAACCAAAAAAAACTGGAGGCTCGCTGCCCTTGAGCAGGGATCAGCAAACCACAGCTCAGAGGCCAAATGTGACCGACCACTTATTTTTGTAAAAAAGTAATATTGAAGCAAAGCAACACCCGCTCACTTACATACTGTCCATAGCTGCCTTTGCACTACAACAGCAAAGCTGAGCAGTTGCCACAGCTTAAAACACAGTTCGCGAGGCCTAAAATATTTACTATCTACCCCATTACAAAAAGTTTGCTGACTTCTACCCTAGAGTAAAAGGTACTCTAGACCACAGTAAAGGGGCTTAAAATGAAGCCTCAAAAAGATCAAATTGATTCTTAAGAACTTACCTGCCTACCAGAACAAAGTCTAATCGTCTTTATAAAACAAAATCCAACACTCCACATGGTAAAATTTACTATATCTGGCATCTAATCAAAAATTACTGCAAAGAATCAGAAAAATATGACCCATAATGAGGAAAAATCAGTCAATTAAGACAGATATAGAAAAGACTGAGATGATGGAATTAAAAAATAATAATTTAAAAAGAGAAAACATAAATATGTACCTATAGGTATATAACAAACTACCTCAAAACTTAGTGGCTTAAAAAAATAATCATTATTTTGTTTATGAATTGGAATTCGGGCAGGGCCCAGAGGGGAAGGCTCCACATAGCACTGGGTGTGGCTATTTGACTTCAGAGGTGAAGGACCTGCTTCCAAGACAGCTCACTAACATGGTGGTAAGCTGGTGACACTTGTCAGCTGGGAGCCTAGCTGAGAGCTTGGGTTTTGATTCACTTTTTTTATGGGCTTCTCCATTTGATGTGTGTTTTCTCACAGCATGGTAGATGGGTATAAAGGGAGAGAATCACATAAACGAGAGAACAAGGCAGATTGCCTTTTATGATCAAGCCTTAGAAATAACAGTATCATAACATTCGTACTCTATTATACAAGAAATCCACAAAGGCCTGACCAGTTTCAAGAGGGGAGACATAGATGTCTCTTGATTAACTAGTAGCAAAGCTGAAGAAGAGCATATGCAATAGGAAATAATAATGTGAACATACTGGAAAACATTGTCTCCCTTCCCTGGAAATCAGGGGGTGGAACTGAAAGTTCCAACCTGCTAATCACACGGCTGGTTCTCCCCACAACCAGCTCCCACCCTTGAGTGGAATCCAAAAGTCACCTTCCCTAAAGTGTTTTCAAGAGCCTGAGAGCAAGAAGTCAAATATTACCCCATTGCTCTTAAAATTCAGGAAATTCCAAGGGTTTGGGGAGCTGTGAGCCAGGAACTATGAACGAAGACCAAGTATATATGAGACATCTGAATAACCATGTATTCTTCTTATAAATCACAATATTGTAATAACTGAATACTAGTAACAACTTTGGGTCAATAAATTAGATAATTTTGATAAAATGGACAAGTTCTTTGAAAAAAACAAATTATCAAACTGATTCCATAAAATAGATAATCAACAAGGATCTACTGTATAGCACAGGGAACTCTACTCAATATTCTGTAATAACCTATATGGGAAAAGAATCTGAAAAAGAATGGATATATATATATTTATAATTGTGTCACTTAACTGTACACCTGAAACTAACACAACATTGTAAATCAACTATACCCCAATATAAAATAAAAATTAAATTAAAAAAATAAAAAATAAAAAAATCTGCTGACAACTGAGGCATAAAAAAACTATATTTTTCTGGGGGGAGAAATGTCTCAATGAACATGGGAGAAAAATTGGTAATTAAAGAGAAAATCTGTGCTATGGCAAAAAAAAAAAACTGATTCAAGAATAGAAAATCAATTAAAGAAATAAGACGTATGTTTAATTTAAAAACCCAACAACTTCACATAAAGAAAACTCTGGGAACAGATAGCTTCAATGGTGAATTTTATCAAATATCTAAGCAAGAAATAATAGTGATTCTATATGAATCCTTTTAGACTAAAAAAAAAGCAATAGAAAAGATGAATGAAACTAAAAACTGGTTCTTTGAAAAGATAAACAAAATTGATAAACCTTTAGCCAGACTCATCAAGAAAAAAAGGGAGAGGGCCCAAATCAATAAAATCAGAAATGAAAAAGGAAAAGTTACAACTGACACCACAAAATACAAGGAATCATAAGAGACTACTACTACAAGCAACTATACACCAATAAAATGGACAACCTAGAAGAAATGAACAAATTCTTAGAAAGGTACAATCTCCCAAGACTGAACCAAAAAGAAATAGAAAATATGAACAGACCAATTACCAGTACTGAAATTGAATCAGTAATTTAAAAACTCCCAACAAGCAAAAGTCTAGGACCAGATGGCTGCACAGGTGAATGCTACCAAACATCTGGAGAAGAGTTAACACTTACCTTTCTGAAACTATTCCAAAAAATTGCAGAGGAAGGAATACTTCCAAACTCATTCTATGAGGACACCATCACTCTGATACCAAAACTGGACAAAGATACCACAATAAAGGAAAATTACAGGCCAATATCACTGATGAACATAGATGCCAAAATCCTCAACAAAATACTAGCAAAGAGAATCCAACAATACATTAAAAGGATCATACACGATGATCAAGTGGGATTTATCTCAGGGATGCAAGGATTTTTCAATATCCACAAATTAATGTAATATACCACATTAACAAATTGAACAATAAAAACCATATGATCATCTTAATAGTTGAAAAAAAGCTTTTGATAAAATTCAACAAACATTTATGTTAAAAACTCTTCAGAAAGTGGGCATAGAGGGAACATACCTCAATGTAATAAAGGCCATATATGATAAACCCACAGCTAACATCATACTCAATGGTAAAAAGCTAAAAGCTTTTAAGATCAGGAACAAGACAAGGATGCCCACTCTCACCACCTTTATTCAACATAGTTTTGGAAGTCCTGGCCACAGCAATCAGAGAAGAAAAAGAAATAAAAGGAAAACAAATTGGAAAAGAAGAAGTAAAATTGTCACTGTTTGCAGATGACATGATACTGTATATAGAAAATCCCAAAGACATTACCAGAAAACTACTAGGGCTAATCAATGAATTCAGTAAAGTTGCTGGATACCAAGTTAATACACAGAAATCTCTTGCATTCCTATACACTAACAACAAAAGATCAGAAAGAGAAATTAAGGAAACAATTCCATTTACCATCGCATTAAAAAGAATAAAATACCTAGGAATAAACCTACCTAAGGAGGCAAAAGACATATACTCCAAAAACTATAAGATGCTAATGAAAGAAACTGAAGACAACAAATAGGTTCAGTGCAATCCCTATCAAATTACCAATGGCATTTTTTACAGAACTAGAACAAAAAATTTTAAAACTTGCATGGAAACACAAAAGACCCCGAATAGACAAAACAATCTTGAGAAAGAAGAATGGAGCTGGAGGAATCACACTCTCTGACTTCAGACTATACTACAAAGCTATAGTCATCAAAATAGCATGGTACTGGCACAAAAATAGACATATAGATCAATGGAACAGGATAGAAAGCCCAGAAATAAACCTATGCACTTATGGTCAATTAATCTGCGACAAAGGAGGCAAGAATATACAATGGAGAAAAGATAAGTGGTGCTGGGAAAACTGGACAGTTACATGTAAAAGAATGAAACTAGACTATTCTCTAACAACATATACAAAAGTAAACTCAAAATGGATTAAAGACTTAAATGTAAGACCAGATACTGTACAACTCTTAGAGGAAAACATAGGCAGAACACTCTTTGACATACATCGCAGCAAGATTTTTTTGGATCCATCTCCTCAAGTAATGGAAATAAAAACAAAAATAAACAAAAGGGACCTAATTAAACTTAAAAGCTTTTGCACAGCAAAGGAAACCATGTACAAAATGAAAATACAACCTACAGACTGTGAGAAAACATTTGCAAATGATGCTACCAACAAGGGATTAACTTCCAAAATACAAACAGTTCATATGGCTTAATAACAGAAAAACAACAACCCAATCAAAAAATGAGCATAAGACCTAAACAGATATTTCTCCAAAGAAGACACACAGATGCCCAACAGGTACATGAAAAGATCCTCAATATTGCTCATTATTAGAGAAACGCAAATCAAAACTACAATAAGGTATCACATTATACCAGTTGGAATGGCCATCATTAGAAAAATCTACAAATAATAAATGCTGGAGAGGGTGTGTAGAAAAAGGAACCCTCCTACACAGTTGGTGGGAATGTAAATTGGTGCTGCCACTATGGAGAACAGTACAGAGGTTCCTTAAAAAGCTAAAAATAGAGTTACCATATGATCCAGCAATCGCACTTCTGGGCATATATCTGGAGAAAACTGTAATTCAAAAAGATACATTCATCCCAATGTTCACTACAGCACTATTTACAATAGCCAAGATATGGAAGCCACCTAAATATCTAAAGACAGATGAATGGATAAAGAAGATGTGGTATATATACACAATGGAAAATTAGTCAGCCATAAAGAAGAATGAAATAATGCCATTTGCAGCAACATGGATAGATCTAGAGATTATTATATCAAGGGAAGTAAGTCAGACAAAGATCATATGATATCACTTTTATGTGGAATCTTAAAAATGGTATAAATGAACTTATTTACAAAACAAATAGACTTACCGACATAGAAAACAAACTTACGGTTACCAGAGGGGATAGTGGGGTTGGGGGGGGAGGGGAGGGAAGATATATTAGGAGTTTGGGATTAACATATATACACTACTATGTATAAAATAGATAAACAAGGACCTACAGTATAGCACAGAGTATATTCAATGTCTTGTAATAACCTATAATGGAAAAGAACCTGAAAAAGAATATATATATATATATATATATATATATGTAAAACCGAATAACCTTGCTGTACACCTGAAGCTAACACATTGTAAATTAACTATACTTCAATTTTTAAAAAATGGTTTAAAAAAAAGAAAAAGAAAAATAGAGGCAGAAACACTTCCCAACTCATTTTATCAGGCCAATATTACCCAGTAATAAAATCAGACTAAGATATTACAATAAATGAAAATGATAAACTAATATCCCTCAAGAATATAAACATAAAATTTTTCAACAAAATATTAGTAACTCAAAACCAGTAACTTATAAAAAAGGATTTAAAAACTAAACAAGGATATATGACAACAAAGGCATAAAAAATAGACAAAATGAGTTCATCAAAATTAAACACTTTTATAAAAAGGCAATCCACAGAATGGGAGAAAATATTTGGAAATCATGTATCTGATAAGGGACTAATATCCAAAATACATATAGGACTCCTAAAAATCAACAAAAAACCAAAACACCCAATTCAAAAATGGGCAAAGGACTTAGCCATTTCTCCAAAAAAGATATCAAATGGCCAATAAGCACATGAAAAGAGGCTCAACATCACTAATCATTAGAGAAATGCAAATCAAAACCACTTCACACCCATTACAATCGCTATTATCAAAAAACAGAAAACAAGTGTTGGTATGGATGTGGAAAAATCAGAACTCTTGTATATTGCTGTTCAGGATGTAAAATGGTGCAGCTGCTGTGGAAAACAGTATGGTGGTATCTCGAAAAATTAAACATAGAATCACCATTTGATCCAGCAATTCTACCTCTGGGTATATGTGCAAAAGAACTGAAAGCCAGGACTCAAATAAATATTTGTCCATCATGTTCATAGCAGCATTAGTCACAATAGCCATAAGATGGAAACAATCCAAATGTCCATAATAAACAAAATGTGCTATATACATACAATGGAATATTATTCAGAAGGAATGAAATTCTGATATATGCTACAACATGGCTGGACCATGAAAACATTATGCTAAGTTAAGCTAGAAACAAAAGGACAAATATTTTATGATTCAACTTATATGAGATACCTAGAGCAAGTTACAAGAGATTTATCTAAATCTCTGCTTCTAAGACTACAAAATAAAGATAAAAATAGCTGTAAAGGCTAAAGGAAATAAATAGGGAAGGCATTTAGCAAAATATCTGGTATTTAAAGTCTTTATAAAAATATTAGCTGTTACCTTCATTTCTGGTGTATACATATTTAATACCCTAGGACAGGAATTGGCATACACAGCCGACTGGCTGAAACCTGCCCACCACCTACATTTGTAAGATAAAGTTTAATTAGAACAGCTAAATTCAGTCATTATGCATTGCCTACAGCTGCTTTCATGCTATAATGACATTAATGAGTAGCTGCAACACAGACCAGCTAGCACACAAGGCCTAAAATATTTGCTATTGGGCTTTTTCATAAGAAATGTGCTGATCTGTATCCTAGGACAATAAAAACAAACTAGAAATACAATGCTACAGAATGTTAAAATAGATGGTGTAAATGGAGCAAGATAAGCAAGTTAACTGGTTTCCATCTGTCAATAAATTCAAAGCAAATGACAAACATATGGCGGTTTTCCATTTCCCCCCAAAAGTAAGCATTTCAAAACTGAAAGTGTCCTTAGAAGTAATAAGTTAGAATAAATTTTTTATCATCACTCCTGGTGTACGTAACGCAATGCATTAAGGCATTGCATTGGGTCATAAGCAAAGCATACTTTTCTGAAATAAATCATATTGAAAAGTATATATGAGAAATATCTACATAAAAGGAACTGTGTAAAGTACCACGAAGAATTCATAAAGGAAACAACAAGGTCCTACTGTATAGCACAGAGAACTATATTCAATATCCTATGATAAACCATAATGGAAAAGAATATTTAAAAAAAAGAATGTATATATATGTATAACTGAATCACTTTGCTGTCCAACAGAAATTAACATAACATTGTAAATCAAGTATACTTCAATAAAAAGTGTTGATTAAATAAAAAAAGAATTCATAAAGGATAAGACAATAAACTTAAAACATAATCTAGTTGAGTCGAAAAGTAATCTCTAAGGCTTATAAAAAGCAGAGTTAAGTGCATTTCAATATAATTTCTATATTTCTTTAAATTTTATGTAAATAAAATCAATTTCTTTGTCTACTTATAACCTATACAAATTGAAAAATTCAAAAATATATTACCTGAATTGGATGTTCACTAAATGAGGCTGGGAGCCATCTGACTGCCAATAAGTTTCTAGATTGTCATCTCGTAATTGATCCACTCCAAATCCTGAAAGCACCACGAGTGACAATAAATTCTCATGATAAAGAGCCATATATTCAAAATACAAAATTACCACATATATTTGTCCAGAAAGTTTGATAAAGAGGATAGTGAGTACTGTGAAATTTAAATTAACCAAAACTCTTCAATCCTCTTAACCAGACCTCACTTCTCAGAAGCATAAAAAATTAATAAACAGAAATCTCAAACAGATTTGGGAGACGAGAAGGGGAAGTTCTCACACCCTGAGACCATAACGGAGCCCAAGAAGAAGAAGAAAGTCTCCTTTCTTGGCAAGGACTCAGCCAATGAAAAGCCACGGCCTCTCTGTTTACTATAGCCCTCCCAACTTCCTTTTCCTCTCTGTAAAAGTGTGCTACTTCACTTCAGTGTGGAAACTTGCACTTGGCTTGCCATGGTTGCAGACTCTGAATTGCAATTCTCTGCTGATCCTAAGTAAACCCATCTTTGCTGGAGCAATATCTGGCAGACTATTTATTTCAGATCAACATGTTGGTGGCCTCTACGGGGATGAGAAAAGACCCCCAATGGTTCCAAGGCTGGTAAGCAAACAGGTGCAGTACCCACCACTGAACCCACTGTCACTCACTGCTTTCTCACTGACCCTGGAGTTTGAAAGTCTTTCTCTTGGATCTCAGCACACGCCCACTTTGCATTTGAAGCTCTCCAGGCTTTACTCGGGATCTATTTTAAGGTTTCATCTCTTTGGTTAAGGCTTTGTTTTGTATATGAGTACTCATTTGGCAGGTCAGTCTAATTTTGAGATCAGACTGTTTCAACCAAATCTGACTGAAAACACCTTTGGCCCATTCATTCGGGAACAGGGGCTGTTTCTCTGAAACTGTTCCAGTTTCTTCATCCTCCTCCTTTGGAAGGGGCTGTCCTATGGAAATTGGCTGTAAAAGTCTTTGGCCTGGCTCCTTCTAAAACCAAGCTGTCTTCTTCGAACTGGCTGGGATTAGCCTGCAAGCTGTTTGAATTGAGCAGTTTGTGCTGTAAGCTGTTTGGAAATTGTTCTTTTACTCCAGAGAAAAACTGAGAAATGGGATCCTAGTTATCTAAACATTTTGAGGGTACCCACCCCCTAGGAGGACTCCAGATGATTTTGTTTAAAAGCCAAGGTCCTTCCTCAGGCACATTTCTAACTAAATGGACCAACTTGACCAAAAGCAATGTAGAATAGAAATGGCTATTACAAAGAACTTTTGAAATCCCTAACTTAATTTTCTTAGCACTGAATTGGACTACAATAGCTCAAAAATTTCCAGAACTGAGTGCAATGCTTAGTTTGATTGGTATTTTGAAGCTTCTCAACATTATCAGGGGTCTAAAATTGCCTCTCTGCAAAATAAAATTTTAAGATTAACTGAGGCGAACAAATGATTAAAGAAAGATACAAAGGCTCCTGGAGCCTCAGGCTCTATCTTCCTTGGCTGTCTGAGGCGCCACCTCAGGCATCGTCTTCTCTCCCTCCCTCAGCTGCTGGTGGCCAGACTCCACCTCTGGCGCCCTCTTCCTCCTTCCCTTCTGTGCTGCCTACACCTCCTCTATTCCTTCAATTCCCCCATACTAATTCTCTCACTAACCTTCCCCTTTTCTCTTAAACTTTCCCAACTCCCTTTTCCTCTGAACTTGTCAGAACCTGCCCCTTTAATATTAAGCCTTCTGAGGATCCAGAGGCTAGACCCTTAATTTCGTATTTCCCTGGACCAAAACTGAACCGCAAGCCATATTCAAAATTTTCCCAAAGTAACTGAAGATCCTCACATATTTGCTGAGGAATTTACTACAGTCATTAAAACTTATCAACCTGGTTTCTCTGACTCCTATCAACTAGTTCATAGCTTTTTGGTGACGGCCAGGCCCAGCAACTGAAAACTGCTAATTGGAAAAATCCTGAATGTTCTCTAGAATTACAACTGGGAGACCAGTCCACCAACTTATTATCATATGACCAGGCTTGAACAATCGCTAGGCAACTTCATCGAGCAATTCCTGAGGCTTTTCCAAAGTCTGTTGATTGGAACAAAATTCAGACTTGCAGACAAAAGTCTGATGAACCTGTTTATGATTACTACAATCAACTTCTAATTGTTTTTGAAGAAAATTCTGGTCTTCCTTCAGATATTGATTCCACCCAGGTCGTTTTTAACTGTTTATTAATGGGCTGAACTGGGACCCTTCCCGTCTAATAAAAAGGACCAGGATGGAATGGGAAACTATGTTCACTCCAGATTTAGTTAATCTGGTAAACCAGTTCTCTGGCATTTTAGATGAGTCACCTCAAAGGAAGACCGCCTAAATTCTTAATTTTCAATTCCAGCAAATGAAGACTCCTAAACAGAACCAAAACCCTCCTAGTTTCTACTATTATTGCGAAGAGTCAGGACATTGGAAAAAACACTGTTACAAATTTAAGCGTTTCAGGTGCCTTCAGCCCTCTAACCAGCCTCTCCAACAGCCTCCCAATTCTCAATGACAGGGCTCTGAGGAACTATAGGGCTCTTCCCAATGCTCTCAATCAGTTTGGAGAAACATTTTTCTAGACTGGGAAGGAATCTCTTCCAGTCCTGACACTGAAGCCACACTCTAAACCCCACTACTATAAAACAGCCCCTGCCCCAGAGAACTAAAACAATTCAAATAGTGGGAATCTCTAATGATCCTCAAGAGGTTCCTGTCTCTGAACTCGTTCCCTTTTGTTTAGGCCCTTTGAGAGTTGGACACTTTTTTTCCCCTCAGTTCATCCATCCCTATTCATTTATTAGGTCGAAACTTCTTAGAGAATTATCATGCCAGAATTTCTCCCAAAAGGGGAAAATAATTTTAGAAACTGACGGTAGTCATCAGAATAAACAACCAGGTGAACTAAATGACCCTCTGACATCTTTTATTTGTTCCATCTTTGATGGTAGTAGAGCAGATTCCAGAAACACTGATCATTTGTCCCTATTATCAGCTACCACCCTCCTTATGGGCAAAATCTCCAACTGACGTTAACAAAATTCACAGCACACCTCCCATCAAGATTCAAACAGACCCCTCAAAACCTCTTCCAGGAATTAATCAATACCTTATAAGTAAGAAAGTCTTTCAAGCCATAAAGCCCATAATATAAGATTACAAGGCTCAAGGCCTCATTATCCCTTTTACTAGTCCCTGTAACTCTCCCATTTTACTGGTGAGAAAACCTAAGGGTGGACCTACCAGTAATAAACAACATTGTTATTTATCCCTGGACACCCTGTTGTTCCTAACCCTCACATGTTACTAATGCCCATTGCTACCATGAGTAAATTCTTAACTGTAACTGATTTATGCAGTGCATTCTTTAGTATTCCAGTTGAAGCCCACACCTCTTTGCCTTCACTTGGAAAGAAATACAATTCACCTAGATAGTAATGCCTCAGGGTTTTACTGAGAGTCCTGTTTTCTCACAAATGCTAAAAGCTGATCTGGACGACATAAAACTCCCTAGGGGTTCTACTTTGTGGCAATATGTGAATGATTTGCTTCTTTGTTCTCCTTCTAGAGCTTCCTCACAGGAAAATGGCATCCACCTGCTAAAGCTTTCAGCCTTAATGGGACGTAAGATTGCCAAAGAAAAATTGCAGTTGGCCCAAATTCAGGTTTGATATTTAGGGCATCTGATATCAGAACAAGGGCTACACCTAGATCCCAATAGATTTCATGGTGTCCTAAGTTTCCCAAAACCCTTAAGTGCCAACTGCAAGGTTTTCTCGGGCTAGCTGGTTATTGCTGAAATTGGACTCCAAATTTCTCTTTTATGGCCAAAGCCTCTATATGTTTTACTTAATGATAACAGCCCTGACCCAATTTTATGAGAAGAACAGGAGGACACAGCCATCAAGGCCTTAAAGGAGAGTTTGATAAGCCCACCTGCCTTTGGGCATCCCAATTATCAGATTCCCGTTTTCCTTTTTGTATATGAAAAGGGGAAGAGAACGTCCTTGAGTTACTCACCCAAAAACATGGGGCCCACCATTGACCCATAGGGTATTATAGCCAGCAACTGGACCCTGTGACATAGGGATACCCCCCTTGCCTTAGAACCAGTACAGCCACTGCCCTTTTAGTTAAGGTCACCAAGAAAATGACTGTGGAATCCCCTTTAATCATTTTTGTACCTCATGAAGTAGAAGCTCTCCTGAATTCTCATCACACTCAACATTTCTCAGTCAGCTGCCTTACCTCCTATGAAGGCCTTTGTTAATTGTTCTTCACACTACTCTTTTACACTGTAAAAGCCTGAATCCACCTCCTCTTTGCTCCTCAGCAAATTTATCTGGAAATCCTATATCATCCAGCCATTCCAGATAACGGAAACCTATCTGGTATTGTTTTTCCTGATTAAAATCATAATAATTTACACTAATTAAAAAAATAAAGTGTGGAGTTTTCAAAAAATTTAAGCAAAACAGATTTATGTTTTATTTTTGGACTAAGTAGTATATTCATTTTAGATCAAATTCACAAGGTACAAAAAAGAACATGGTGAAGTCTCTCTCCCCCCAGCATCTAGTTGCCTTCTCCAAATATAATCCAAGTTATCAGTATCTTACATACCCTTGCACAGATGTAAGCAAATATATATATTCTTTTTTCCTCTCTACACAAATGATGGCATATCATACATACTTCTACACTTTGCATTTTTCTTTTCATTTAATATATCTAAAAGATTAACCCATATCAATAAATTAATAATAATAGCAAACACTGATATCACATTTAATATGTGCCATGCACATTTCTAAGCATTTTATATATATTAAATCATGAAATATTTATTAACTCATATAATAACTCAGTTAACCTAAACATCTTTTAAAAATTCTGTATCAGATCATCTCGCTTCCCTGCTTAATATCTCTAGTGATTTCTCTTTGTACTTAAAATCCAAATTCTTTTCCAAGGCCTACCAGAGTTCACATAATCTGACCCATGTCTAATTATATCTCCAATGTCATCTTCTACCACTTAACCTCCTTACAACTCTCCAGCCACACTAGCCTTCTTTCTGAACTTCGAACATGCCAAACCAGTTAGCTTAGAGCCTTTTAACTAGGTGTTCCCTGTGTCAGGAAGCTTCTTCTCTGAAATCTTTGCATAGTGGATTCTTCTTAACATCTACATGTCAGTGCAAATTTCACTTCCCATGAGAGGTCCTCCTTGATCTATTTATTATATTGCTGTTTTATTTTCTCCACAGCACATATTGCTATTCAACTCAGAAATTCTTTAACTCAATGATCATAACTGTCAGTTATAGCATGAAAAGAAAATAAAAATTTCGTCAGGTTTTTTTTTTTTTTTAAGAAAAATAGAACTTACACCACCCAATTATGCCTCTCAAAATTAACTCATAAAGGCAATGTCTTGGTAGAAGATATGGATCAAGTGGAAAGTATGTTCTAGGTATTCACAAAATACAGCCTCATCAAATCCCTTATTTTTGTCGGCTTATAAAATATCACGCATAGAGTCAAACATAGAAAATGTACCTATTTTTCTCCTAATCTTCTTTCCCAACATGGTATGCATTTGATGCTTATTAAATTAAATGATTAAATTATTATAATAAGACTCTGGTATCATGCCGGCAACCACACAAATCTGACCTTTAGTTTTTCCAGTCTCTTGGGCAGAGACTGACAATTGTGCTGAACTGTGGAATTGTTTTCTGATGCGTATTCAATTAAGCTGAATCTACTAAATACATTCCAACTTTAATCTGAGTGAAATATTGAACCAGCATTTCCAAAGATAAAATAATAATTTTGCAAAGCCATCTACCACCAACCATACTGTAGCAGTGAGGTACATCTGTATCTCCCAAAGACTGATACTAACATTTTGAAAGTTTATTAAAATTCTCCCTTATATCAGTGCTCACCTGAATTACTGCATATCTCCTAACTCATTTCTTTACCTCTAATCTTGCCTCACTTCAGTCCATCCTTCACAGTTCTCAAATGTGAACAAACACTGTTTCATTCTGCTACTTTAAATTGCTCAATGGCTCATACTCTCTGTACAATAAAGTATGAACTTTTTTTTTTAATTTTATATTTTTGGCCATGCTGTGCAGCTTGCGGGATCTCAGTCCCCTGACCAGGGATTGAACCCAAGCCACAGCAGTGAAAGCCCAGAATCCTAACCACTAGGCCACCAGGGAACTCCCAGGTATGAACTGTTTAACAAAGCCCCCTATGATCAGGCCTCTTCCTAACTAGCTAGTTTCACCTATGCCACTTCCCTCTGTTCTAGTCTTACTGATTACTCACAATTCTTCGAAAGAACCATGTTTTGCTTAGCTATACACCTTTGCACATACTGTTCCTCTTGCCTTTATGTCCTTCCCCAGTGAAATTCTACCTTGCCCCATCATGCCAGATACGCATCATCTCCATGAAGACTTCCCTGATCCTCTGAAGCAGTGTCAATCACTTTCTCCTTTGGCCCACTACTGCACTGAGCCCATGCTTAGAGGGAAGCAGTACGACCTAGTGAAAGCCTGACTGCCTTGAGTCCCAGCATTCCCACTTATTAGAGGATATTTGCCAAACTGCTTAATCTGTCTGTACTACAGTTTCCTCATTTGGAAAATGATAAAAAATAACAGTAAATACTTCATACGACTTTTGGAGACTTTACTGAGACAGTTGTTTATTTTATACATGCAAAGTACTTACAACAGAACCTCTCTTAGGAAGCATCAAATAAAAGTCATAAATTATTACATTGTATAATAATGACTAATTTAAAGATACAATTCCTCCATTAGATCGTGAACTCCTTGACAACAAGGTCTGTGTGTCTTTTTTATTTTTTAATCTCTAACAGTGTTACAGATTTCAGCAACTGTCTGCTGACTTGAACTGAAAAATATCTGACCATAAAGAAGTAAGATTAAGTAAAGGTTAAACAACTAACTTTCTCATGCTGTTTCGCATTAATAAAGACTATTCAGTCATTCATAACATGCAAAATGATAATCATATAATTATATTTCACTGATGAACACAAAGCTGAAAATCACAGAAGTAAAATGTGTGACAGCACAATGATGAATTTCAAGACTTTCATACCCAACACATTTTTAAGTGATCCCCACCATTCTTCTGGTAGTGTCAGCTATTGTTCTCTTCTGCACCTCCAAGATGTCAGAGCAGTGGGGCATCTTCAGGGGACCAGTAACTTCTAGGTGTTGTCCTCTGCCAAGCCCCACAGCATAAAAGAATGTGAACTGGCACTGATTCTTACCCTGTTACTGACATCAGTATGGCACCAGTCGAATTATGCTACTCAGTAAAGCAATAGAAGATACTCAACTTGAGCAAATTCACAGAAATATTTGGTGCTATAAAGAATATTAGAGGGCTTCCCTGGTAGCACAGTGGTTAGGAATCCACCTACCAATGCAGCAGACACGGGCTCGAGCCCTGATCCGGGAGGATCCCACATGCCACAGAGAAACTAAGCCCATGTGCCACAATTACTAAGCCTGCGCTCTAGAGCCCGTGTGTCACAACTACTGAGCCCACGTGCCACAACTACTGAAGCCTGTGTACCTAGAGCCTGTGCTCCGCAACAAGAGAAGCCACTGCAAGGAGAAGCCCACACACCGCAAGGAGGAGTAACCCCCACTCGCCGCAACTAGAGAAAGCCTGCGTGCAGCAACGAAGACACAACACAGCCAAAAATTTAAAATTTTTTTAAAAATTAAAAAATAAGAAAAAAAAGAATATTAGAAACTTCTGAAGCAGTCTAGGATACATGAAGCTAGAAAAAGACACCATCCTCACTCAAACAACAAGAAAAGGCTAGATAAACTACAAACTCATAATTTTTCTTGAAAACATGAGTGCTTAAAATCACGCAGCAACCAAATATCCTGAAATCCAAGAAGGGTCGGAGAGAAAGGATGGGCAGCCTGTCCCAACTGTGGTAGAGCATGGAAGGAAGGATCAGCGAGCAAATAAACATAGAAGGAGAAATCAGGTAGAATTTCAACAAATTGCTAAAGGCTAAGCATGGGCTATCATAAAAGTATAGCAGCCCTGGGAGTCACAAACACAAGGTGAACTCACTCTGACTCTCAGACTCTTTTCTAAGGGCCTCACTGTACACATTAGAGGACATTTTTTTGGGAAAGCAAGAGATTGGAAAGCCTACGTCAGTGGTACATGCCTGGAGGAGGGGACAGACTGCCACTGCAGGAAAAGCAAAAACCCCAACCGCACAGACCTATCCTTGCTGGGAGAAAAGTAAAAGAAAAAACACTCTACACTTGGGGAAGAAGCAGAAAACACTCCTTCCTCTGGGGATGGGGCAGAAAACTCTCTCCCAGGAAAGTCCAGAGTTTCACTATCATAGGTAGGAGGGACCAAAATGCTGAGAAAGTCCCAACCTGGAGGTCAGACATGCAAGGGCTGTCTAGGATTGAAGCTAGACCAGGAAAACAGAGAAGAAATCCTGCCTCTGATCCCCTGCACTGAGTTACAACCATCGCATTTTACTGCTGGAGGCAGGGCAAGAGGATGGAGAGAGACACCCTCTGAAGCACAGGGATACAGAGATAACTGAAAATGATTGTGGAGGAGGAACATTAAGAAAACTCCTCTGGCACAACAGCCCCGCCATAAGTACTGGGCATCTTTAGAGGAATTTGAAGCCTATGATATTGAAAGTAACCATAATAAAACAAACAAACTCAAACCCAGCTCAATTCCTAACTAACACAACCCCCACTATAAAAGGCTGACAGAGGAAAACAGGTATCCATTTCAAAGTATAAATACCATTTTTCTCAGTATCTACTAATCTATATGTGATGTTTGGCATTCAGTAAACATTTATGACACACAAACAAGCAAGAGAAACAAATATTATCAAAAGATAAAGCAATCACTAGAAATAGACTCAGAGATGAACCAGATGTTGAAACTAACAAATGGGGACTTTAAATAGCTATGATTAATACGTTAAAGAATCTAGGGGAAAAGGTAGATGAAATGCAGGAAAAGACAGGGAATTTCAACATAGGAGAAAACTCCTTTAAGAGTCAAATGAAAAAGCCATAATAAAAAACACCATATCAGAGATGAAAGATTCCATAGACAGAATCATTAGTAGACTCAATAATGCCAAAGAAAGAAGTAGTAGACTTGAAGCTAGGCCAATTAAAAAACCCCAAAGCAAAACACAAAGAGAAAAAAAAAGAAAAAACAAAAAATAGAGCACCTAAAAGCAAGGGGACAAATACCAAATGGTCTAGCAAATTAAATGGTCTAGCATATGTATAATTGGATTCCCAGAAGGATGAGGATGGGGCAAAAGAAATACTTGAAGAAATAATGGCCATGAATTTTCATAAAGTAATGCAAGACATTAAACCAGAAGATCCAAGAATCTCAGTGGATCTCAAGCAGGATTAAACACACACACACGCATACACGTGGACACATAATGTTTATATTGCTGAAAATTAACAATAAAATCTTAAAGCCAGCTAGGAAAAAAGCCACATTAACTACAGCAGACTTTTCTTCAGAAACTATGCAAGCCAGAAGATACAGAATGACATTTTTACAGTAGTAAAAGGAGAAACCTGCTAACCTAGAATTTCATGCAGGGAACATATATGACAGTAATAAAAGCAAAATGAAATTTTTTTCAACCAAACAGTGCTAGCAGACCTGCAACACAAAAAAATGTAAAGAAAGTTCTTCAGACAGGAGGAATATGATACCAGACAGAAACCTGGATCTATTCAAAACAATAAAAAGTTCCCCAAATTGAAAACGTTAAAGTAAGCATAAAGTTTGTTTTTTAATCACTCCAAAATATAACTGATCTTTTAAAACAAAAATAGCAACAATATATTCTGGGGGTTTAAAATATGCAAAAATAAAATACATAACAAAAATGGCATAAAGCATGGGCATTAATTGGAAGTATACTGAAGGATTTGTATACCATACCTATAGTAGTATAATATTACTTGAAGGTAAACTGTGACAATTAAAGATGTACAGTGTAATCCTTAGGGCAATCCCTCAAAAATTTCAAAAAGGATGTATAACTAATGAGTCAATAGTGGAGATAAAACAGAATCATAAAAAATACTGAATTTATCCAAAATCAGGTTTAAAAAAGAGGGAATAAATGGACAAAACCCCCCAAATTCCAAGGTCGTAGTTTTAAATCTAATTACATCAGTAGGTACATTAGGTGTAAATGGTCTAAATACTCCCAATTATAAGATAAAGAATGTCAGACTGGATTTTAAAAAGTAAGACCCAATAATATGCTGTCTATAAGAAATCCACTTCAAATAAAAAGATATATACAGTTTAAAAGTAAAAGGAAGAACTTCTAGTTTCCGATGTGACATGTAAAGAGTTTGGACAATGTCACTCTCATCCTCACAACAACAACAAAAAAGCTGAACTAACTGAAAACCAATAATTTTTCTTAGGTCCCAAAGAGGTCACAGGGCAAACCACCACCCAAAAAACTGAAGAGAACAGAAAACAGAGAATCACATCTTACCAGGAGCAGAAACCACCACTAGAGTTAGCAACTGGTAGGAAAACTTAAAGAGTAATTGAGTAATTTTTCATTCACTAATTGCTAGAGACTGAGTACAGACTAGCTTGAGAGATTAAAAGCTCCTGGAAGCCCAGCCTTAGAGAGGACTCCACATTTTCATGAGTTTTACCTCTAGGAGCCCCACCAGGTTCTCTTCAGGGTAAAGATCAGAGAAAATTCTCCAGTGCTTCATGCAGATAGAGGGGGAAAGTAATCTTTATGAAATAAACCAAAAGCATTTTCTTCCCCTTTAACAAAGGCCTGACTTAAAGGAAAACTGTTTTAGCAGAACCTAAGCAACATGGGTTTTACCAGAGCCTGACATGGGGGAGGGAAAATACCCAACTCCATCCCCCTCTAGCCTTCCTGTCTCATCTAAGTGGGGAAAGAAAAGTTGAGAAGTGCTTGTAAGGTCACAGCCATGAACACAGGCCCACTAAAAGACTGAGATCTAATCAAAGGATTATAGAACACTTCCATTCCCCCCATAACTTACCACCATATCAACAGGGCTCCAACATAATATCAGGAGGTTAAATTCAAAAAACTGCAAGTTTAGATGCCATTTAAGGAGTCTCTAGGGAAATCCAAAGATAACAAGGAGACAAAAACAAAGACACTAAAGAAATTTTAGCCTCTGAATCTTAACCTTTACCCATCAGGCAGAAAATCAGCAAGTATATGGTTGAACTGAACAGCACAGTCAATCAGCTAGATCAAACTGATATTTATAGATTACTTCATCCAATGACAGCAGAATACACAATTCTTCTCAAGTTCACATGCAACATTAACGAAAATGGACCACATTTTGGGCTATAAAACACAATAAAAACATTTAAAAGAATAGAAATCACACAAAGTGTGCTCCCAGACCACAGCAGAATTAAACTAGAAATCATTAACAGAAAGCACTGCTTTCTGAAATTTAGCATTTATAGCATGAACTACATATATATTAGAAAAGAAGAAAGCTCTAAAGTCAATAATCTAAGCATTCACCTTAGAAAACTAGAAAAAGAAAAGCAAATTAAATCCAAAACAAGCAGAAGAAAGAAATAATAAAAATCAAAGAAAAAAATCAATGAAACTAAAAACAGCAAATTAATAGAGAAAAATTACCAATACCACAAGCTGGTTCTTTGAAAAGGTCAATAAAATCAATAAACCTCTAACCAGGCTAACCAAGAAAAAAAGAAAGAAGACACAAATTACTAATATAAAAAATGAAAGAGGGGCCATCACTACTGATCCCATGGACAATAAAAAGGGTAATAAAGGAGTATTATAGACTTCATGCCCACAAATTTGATAAATAAAATGGACCAATTCCTTGAAAGACACAATCTACCAAAACTCACACAAGAAACAGATAATCTGAATAAGCCTATATCTATTACAAAAATTGAATAAAAAATTAATACCCTTCCAAAAGCAATCACCAGGCCTAGATGGTTTCACTGGTGACTTATGTCAAACTTTCAAGGAAGAAATAATACCTAGTCTGCATAATCTCTTCCAGAAAATAGAATCAGAGGGAATACTTTCTAACTGACTCTATAAAGGCAACATTACCCTAATAACAAAATCAGACAAAGACATCACAAGAAAGGTAAATTAAAGAACAATATCTCTCATGAACACAGATGCAAAAATTGTCAAGAAAATATTAGCAAATTGAATCCATGTATAAAAAGAATTATTTACCACAATCAATTGGAATTTATTCCAGGTATGCACAGCTGTTTCAACATTCTAAAATTAACTAATGTAATCCATCAAAACAAACAACAGGCTAAAGGAGAAAAACCACATGATCATATCATTAGATGTTGAGAAAACATTTGACAAATCCAACATCCATTCAAGACAAAATCTATTAGCAAACTAGAAATATAATGGAACTTCTTCAACTTTATATTATCTACAAAAAAACAACAGCTAACATCATATATAATAGTGAGAAAATAGAAGTTTTCCCACTATGATCAGGAATAAGGCAAGGATATCCCTTTTTGCCACTCCTATGCAACATCATGTTGCAAGTCTTAGCTAATGCAAAGGAAGAAATAAAAACAATAGAACCCAGCAATTCTACTTGTAAGTATTTACTCAAGAAAAATGAAAATATATGTCCACAAGAAAACCAGTACATGAATGTTTATAGCAGCTTCATCCATAATCACCAAATATTGGAAGCAACCTTATCTTAGTTAACTTAGCGCCTTAAAACACCAAACATGCATCACTTCACAATTTCTGTGGGATAGGAATTTGGGACCAGCTTGGTTGCGCAGCTTGGCTCTGGGACTCTCATGAGTTTGCGGTCAAGTTATCTTAAGTAATTATCTAAAAGCTTGACTAGAGCTGGAGAATCCATTCTAAGGTAGCTTACTCATTTGACTGTTGACAAAAGGCCTCAGTTCCCCACTGGCTATTGTCAGAAGGCCCTGTTTCTTTGCCACACCAACCTCTCCACAGGTCCCCTTGTTTCCTCACAAAATGGCAGCTGGCTTCCCCTAGAGTGCGTGATCCAAATAACAGCAAGGTAGAGCCACAATGTCTTTTATGATCTAGTCTCAGAAGTCACATACCATCATTTCTGCCATATTCTCCTCGTCCCAGAGACTAACCCAGACACAATGTGACAGAGATCATCAGAAGGGTACGAATACCAGGAAACAAGGATCACTGGGACCATCTGGGAAGCTGCTACCATAAACCTAAATGTCCATTAACTGGTGAATAGGTAGACAAATTGTGGCACATCTGTACAGCGGAACAGTAATCAGCAATAAAAAGGAACCAACTCCTGATAGAACAATCACAAATGCATTATGCTAAGTGAAAGAAGCTGGACCCTAAGAGCTACATAAAGTATGATTACGTTTATATGGCATTCTGAAAAAGGCAAAACCAAAGGGACACAAAATGGATCAGAGGTTGTCAGGGGTTTAGGAGGGGGCAGAAGACTGACTACAAAGGGACATGAGGAAATTTCTTTGAATGATAGAAATATTCTTTATTTGTGATGTGTTTGTTAAAATTCATAGAACTATGGGACTTCCCTGGCAGTCCAGTGGTTAAGACTCCGTACTTCCACTGCAGGGGGCTTGGGTTCGATCCCTGGTCAGGGAATTAAGATCCCACATGCCACGTGGTGCGGCCAAAATAATAAATAAATAAATTAATTAATTAATTTTTTTTTTTTTTTGGTCATACGCGGGCCTCTCACTGTTGTGGCCTCTCCCGTTGCGGAGCACAGGCTCCGGACGCGCAGGCTCAGCGGCCATGGCTCATGGGCCCAGCCGCTCCACGGCATGTGGGACCTTCCCGGACCGGGGCATGAACCCGTGTCCCCTGCATTGGCAGGCGGACTCTCAACCACTGTGCCACCAGGGAACCCCTAATTAATTAATTTTTAAAAATTAAAAACAAAAAAATTCATAGAACTATAAACACAAAAAGGGTGAGTTTTTCTGTATATCCCCAGCTACTCATAAAAAGAGAGAGAAAAGAATCTTAAGGGGAAACAGAAGAGGCTTGAGTGGGAAGACACTACAGGAGACAACATGTAAATAGTAGAAGTTTCTGAGGGAAAAGTGACTACCAAATCAATAACATTATCATTAACATTACTCAAGCTAAAAAACTTTCTCTGAGCTTGATTCTACAGACTGAAAATACTCATCAAATTATAGGTTAGACAGATGAGAAAAGGTACACATGTATCCTGGCACATCCTGGCAAAACTCTTGAAGTCTAAGAATAAACAGAAAAAGCTTAAATGCTGCCAGAAAGAAAGAACAAGTTACTTAGAAAGTGAGAGACAGGCATAGCCTTCTTAGTTGCAACATGACAAAAAAGAAAATGGTAAAACAGGATCCACAAATTTTTGAGAGAAAAGGACTGCCATCCAAGAATTCTATCCCAACCAAGAGTAAAATAAAGTTATTTGGGTATGTGTAATCACTCAGAAAATGTATCAACCACTTATCCTATCCAGAGAAATAGCAAAAAAAAAAAATGCTAACCAAATAACTGAATGATACCAGAGAGAGGGTAAAAATAGAATTTATGAGGGACTTCCCTGGTGGTCCAGTGGGTAAGACTCTATGGTCCCAATGCAGGGGGCCCAAGTTCGATCCCTGGTCAGGGAACTAGATGCTACATGCATGCTGTAACTGAAGAGTCCGCATACTACAACTAAGTCTGCATGCCACAACTAAAGATCCCGAGTGCCACAGCAATCACTGTACTGCAACTAAGACCCGGCACAGCCTAAGTAAATAAATAAATATTTAAAAAAAAAAAAAAGAGGAAGAGACCTTATGAGACATGTGCAGTTAAACTGAAGCAGACACTAGTAAAGCAATTGAGAAGATATAAAACAAATGAAAATCCAATTAGATTTATTTTAGAATTAAAATAAAGCATCTTAACAGAAAGAATATTTAGTGCAGTGCACAAGAAAACTTTCAGCAGTTATTATGAACAGCATTTTTGTGTTGTTTTGTTTTACCTGGTTTGCAAGATGAGAGTGACCAAACAGCTTGTGACCCAATTTCCCGTACTGTTCCAGTCCTTTCCAACTGCTTAGGGTCAGCACCGGGAGGTGTCTTGTTTGGTGTGGTCATTTTAAAAATATTCTATGTAGGATAAAAAAAGTATCCACATTATACCCAGACCTGAGCATCTTTCTACAAAACATAAAAGAAAAAATTTAATAGCCAAATCGATCACTAATATATCCTGGATATTAATCATCTATTTCTCGAAAGCAGTTGACATAATCACTGTAATTAAAAACTCTTGGGAATTCAGTTTTTGTTTCTAAAATAGAACATATTATAACTTACAAGTTGTGCAAAGCAGCAGACTATAGTAGTCAAAGGGCACAGGATCAAGGTGTCAACTTCAGCCTCGCCTTGGGCTTTATTTCCTTTCCTGTCAAATGGGTTGATTTGATCTATACTCCTATAATGCTATGCAGTTGTATACCTCTATGAGTAAAAATTCCAATCCAAATGAAGTTTTTCCCTAGAAAAGTCAGACTGAAATACTCTTATTCCAGGAATATGTAAATATTGGTCTACATTTTAAATTATCCGTTAAGTGATGCAGAGAAAAATCACATCTTCTCATTAGCTGTCAAAAGCTCCATTTATATGTGCTCTTACCATAGTACATAAAGTCAGAAAAATGCCTTTAAGGTCTAGAAGTGAATAACTGGCCTATTCTAAACCACAAGTTTACTTTATCTTTTGTTAATCTTGGTAGGCATATCCAAACGTGAAAAAAAAAATAGTGGATTGTGAACATGTAAAACTGCTTCGGTAGTGCAAAGTTACAGCTATTGAACATCGTTATACGTAAATGCTGTTGTAAACCTGTGCCAAAAGCTCTGTATACCATCTCCTTGACACCTCCTGAGTCAGATCTCAGTTGTTCCCTAATCTCCACACAAGCAGTTGATACTCTTTAAATAATAATAGACACTGGACTGCAAACTTTGGAAAGGCCTGAGGTTTAAACGCTCCATTAGCAATTTACTGAATAAATAAATGGATGAATGAATAGCTTCAATCGTAAAGTATTTGCCACCTGCAAGTTAAGTAAGGTCTGGGATGAGACGATTAAACCTGTGGCCACATTGCCAAATGTCAAAAATGTCAAATTGTCCAAAAAAATGGCCCATCTCTATTATTGGAGCAGAATTTAACTGCCGAACTTGGTACTGGACGCCACCAAGTGGATAAAGCACGGAACTCGGAGAAGAACGGGTTCGTGGCCACACCGTTCAGGAGCTGAGGCCAAGGACAGAACGCCACCACGAGCAGTGTCTGGACCTGACTCCGTGGGTTCTGCTTGACACCTCTGCCCGAAGTGCGAGAATAGGCAGCGGCTAAGGATCCATTCCTGACCCACCAGCTTTGAGGAAATCGGGAGCGAAATAGGAGATTGACATTGGGGAAAAGAACCCGTCTGCTTAAGCTAGAACCATTCTCCACTTCGGGGAAAGCCCATGCACTTACAGCTCGCAGACCCGGCTTGCCGCCACTCAGGTTTTCAGGAACCGCTGCAGTTCCGCGCCACTCCCACTCAGCTTCCCAGGCCCGCCTCGCTTACCCAACAACGTCAATTGGGGTCGCAGCACAATGACGTCACTCTCCGCCGTCTCGCCCTACCTCCCTCCAGGGCTCCGCGCAGCGCGCCCTGTCGCGCACGCGCACTACCTCCCTGTGGCATGCGTGAGGCGGCGGCTGGGCACCGCCATTTTGGCCAGTGGCCGTAGGAACGCGTTGTGTGGCTGAGAAGTGAAAGCAAGAACTGATTTGGCCTCTGCGTTCCCCTCCGCAAGGGGAATCTGTTTCTCCAGGTACGTGAATAGCCTGGAAGGGTTTGGCCTTTAGCTGTAGTCTGCCACGGTCTACACACCGTAGGGACGTTCTTCCAGAGCGTTTGGTTAGGCCTCAGGTGGCGGCGGTGGAGACGGCAGCGGCGCGTGGCAGCCGGCTTGAGCGAGACAGCTGGAACCGCCGGAGCGCGGGCGCCGCCGAGAGCTGGGGACGCCTCGCGCTTCCCTCCAGCTGACTCGGCACTCTGCCACTGCGGCCCGCCACCCCCGCCAGGGGACCCGAAGATGGCCTTAGCTGCCATCCCCTCAGCGGTCCAGCCTCCAGTCCCCCCTTTCCCCCGCTCCTGCCCTAGGGCTGAACCTTACAGCCGCCTTCAGAACGCAGAGCGTCCCCTACTACCCCCACTTTTCCCCTGGCACCTTTGGAAGCCTTTTCTTCCACCGTTTGGGGATTGTGGAATGAGTGAATTATCTTTGCCGCCATGAAGTCGAATCCTGCTTGTCCACTCCCCGTCTGTAGACATGATGGCCAGACGTCACTGTGCTCACAGCAGCGTGTACTCTGCTGTAACCAGGGTTAGCTCAAATAATCTCCCAGGTGAACGCCTTTAACATTTCGGGTGCACTTTTATAGCACTTTTCCCCTTGGTGACTTCTCCGTCTTCTCCTTTATCATATCTTAAACTCCTTGCGATCAGGTCTTTATTGAAAGGCCCTTTCCCTTCAGTGGGTCGTGCATTGTAGGAACGACGGCTAAAGCCGATTCCCACACCCCATAAACTACGCAAGCCCGTTTTCTCATTTTTTTACGGTAAAATCGTAAGAGTGAGAAGTAGCCTTAAAAACAGTGTGTTTTGTTTTGCTTGAGGGTTTTTCGCCTTCTCTTGCACATGACTGCTTACTAGGCATTTATGACAGTGGTATGTGTGTTGCAGTCCTCGGTACCTTTGTCCCTGATACTGAGAATATTCTATACCATTTGCTTGACGATAATGCTTTGTCAGTGTTAATCAAGGGCTCTTATCTGTATCTGAACCAAAGAGTGTTGTTTTTGTTTTAGTGAAAAGATTTGTTCTCCCCTATAAAAATTTTTTTTTAGGAAGAATATTTAATATAATTGCTGGGGTGGGGTAAGAAGAAAGCAGTTATTAATTTAGTGTCCCTTTTAATTGTCTTCAATTTAAGACTCTGAAGTCAGAGTTGTGCACCACTCCCAACTTATATGTTTTATAAAATTAATGACCTGCAATAGCATAGGTTAGAATATCTCACATGACATAAGCATCATTCGTTAACAGCAACCTTTCAAATGTTTGAACAGGGTGTTAAAATAATTTTGGTCTTAGACTGCAGATGGTTTCCATATCTCACTTCCTTTTTTCCTCTCAGCTGGAATAATGACAGTGAAGGTCATTGAGTACCTATTTTTTAAATAAGTTTTTGTATCTATCTATATATCTGTTTGTTTATTTATGGCTAAGTTGGGTCTTCGTTACTGCGCGGGCTTTCTCTAGTTGCGGCGAGCAGGGGCTACTCTTCGTTGCGGTGTGCAGGCTTCTCAATGTGGTGGCTTCCCTTGTTGTGGAGCACGGGCTCTAGGCACGCGGGCTTGAGTAGTTGCAGCATGCAGGCTCAGTAGTTGTGGCTCGCCGGCTTAGTTGCTCCGCAGCATGTGGGATCTTCCTGCACCAGAGATCGAACCTGTGTCCCCTGCATTGTCAGGGGAATTCTTAACCACTGCGCCAGCAGGGAAGTCCCTTGAGTACCTATTTTGAGCACAGTTTTCAGATTTGAAATACCTTCAAGGAGTCAGTTACTACAGGCTTCCCCTTCAAGCTTTCATGTGCTATGTCTTTCATTGAAAAAAAAAGGAGGGGCTCTTTCTTGCCAATTCTTGAAACTAACATAGAAATTTAATTAATAATAGTGTTTACACTGTTAATTAACAGTTCTACAAAGAATCTGTATTCATTTTTCTTAAATGTATTATAATTTATCACTTTTTTTTTTTTTTTTTTTGCGATACGCGGGCCTCTCACTGCTGTGGCCTCTCCCGCTGCGGGGCACAGGCTCCGGACGCGCAGGCCCAGCGGCCATGGCTCACGGGCCCAGCCGCTCCGCGGCATGTGGGATCCTCCCGGACCGGGGCACGAACCCGTGTGCCCTGCATCGGCAGGCGGACTCTCAACCACTGCGCCGCCAGGGAAGCCCTTATCACTTTTTTATATAAATCAGCTTATTAACCATCTCTGGTAGGTTTTTATTTTATAAAAATCACCTTTTATAGTCATTTGGTTTTTTAAATGGTTTGAAATAGTAGGTGAAACATTTTAGTAGTTTGGCAGAAATAAACTTTAACGTAAGCAGTTTCATTGATAAATCAATGAAGATTTATCCCCTATAGGGGAATTCATCATGCTCATTCACCATAATTAATATGGTGTCCAGTTTTATTTTAATAGCTAACTAAAGAGTCTTCAGTTTCCAGGGAGTTGGCACTTCCAGAATGATAGCTTTTTTGTAGCAGTTCAAAAGTCATTTATTTTCTTCTTATTCTAATCTTCAGGAGGCCTGCCTGGACCAATTTCTAAAGGTTATAAAGGGGTAAAGTGAACCTATCAGTGTAACTGTTTATTACATAAAATTTTAGTCACCTTTTGGGTGACTTTTTTTTCCAATAATATACTTTAGTGGATAACTGTCACTGTAAAATATTGTTAACTTGCAAGACTCCTGAAGTTGTTATAACCTACAGGAAAATGATTTACTATGTCTAAATTCATTTTCTCATTTCATTCAGCGGAAATGTTTGAGCTCCTACTATGTGGTAGGCACTGGTCCAGCCACTGGGATAAACAGACAGACAAAAATTCCTGCACTCATGATGGAGTACCTTCTGCTTGGAGAGGGAAAAATATTGTCTGTGTGTAGAGAGAAAATATATAAATGCATATATATATATACATACACACAGTAAACGTGTACATATACCATATATACACATATATATGAAATATATACTATGTCATATAGTAGAAAGAGCTAAGGAGAAGAATAAAACAAGAGAGTTTTATATTTTTTGGTAATATAGCTAGAGAAGGCTCACTGAGAATAAACATTAAAGACTTGAAGGAGTGAGCCATGTGACTCACTAGGGGAAATAGCATTATAGGCAGAGGGAGCAGAAAGGCCAAGACCCTGAAGCAAAGATTGACAAGCATTTGCTTTAGCCATGTGAAAAACAGTGATAACCTGACAAGTTGTTTTGATAGAATGATGGGCACTAAAGGCTGGAATGGATTCCAGAGAAAATACCTAGAAAGAAATTTGAAACACTGACTATAGGCAACTCTTTTACGTAGTCTCGCTATAAAAGGAAGGAGAAATGAAGCAATGGAGGAAGATGGGGTCAGATAATGTAGTGTTTGAATGCTGATGGGAATAAGCCAGTGGAAAGAATAGTTGATGATGTGAAAGACATGAGAGAGAATTGTTGGAACATTCTCCTTAGCAGATATCTTTTAGTTTGCAAAGGGACTTAGCTATGGAAATACATAGTATGGTTGCTGGTTGGCATAGTTTCACTTGAGATGATACTAGTCAGCATGGTTTTGTTTTTTCTCTTCCCATTTTCTGCTGCATGTGTGCAGGTGAAGAGTTGTGCTTAACCAGGATTATAGATGAGGGTGTAAGTGATTGACAACGGAATTTTAGGTGGGTACAGAGATACAAAGATACAAAAGGCTGAAGGACAGTGGAAATGTGGTAGAATTGAGAGATAATGTTAGGTCTGAGGAATGGGGGAGTTCAAGGGGTTGTTGGATTGTTGTGTATGAGAGAGGTGAACTGAAAAGATAGGGATGGTGGTTGGAGAATGGGGTATTTGAAAGGTAGGTTATGGAGAAAACGCAGTTATTTGTAATGACAAGGTGAAGGATTTGACCAAAGGAATGAGTGGCTATGGTAGGGTGAAAGACAAGATCACTAGAGGAGAGAGGTTAATGAACTGAGATGACAGGCTGTTAATAGAAGGATCATCTATGAACATATTAAAATCACCAAGAGTTATGACAAGAGTTGTTAGAGTGAACATTAGCTAAGGGCCGAAATTTCAAAGAATGGGAGGGAGTGATCTGATAGTTGGTAAATGACTAAAGCGGGTGGATGACCTAAGACGCAAAAGTGGCTGTTTTTAGTGAGGAGAGAGAATCGTCTGGGAGCGGTACTGAGGAGCAAGATCTTTTATTCCCCTCCAAGCCTAATGATATTGAGGGGTTATGAGAAGGACTGGAGAGTTCTATAAGAGGAAGCAGTCTGTCAAGAAAAATCTAGATAGAGGATCACAGTCATTGATAGAAAAAGCCAACGGAATGTCTTTGTTGGTCAATAATCTTTTGGCTTCAGGTTCTTTCATTACATATTGGAATAAACTGGAGTAGTAAGGCACTTTTTCGAATTACTTACTTTAATCACATTCTAAGAAAATTAATGTCAATCACTAAGCCCAATATTATAAAAGATTAAGTTAACTTTGACCTCAACTACATAATTGATGGTGCTGTTAAATATCAAGACTTTAAAAAGCTCCAAAAGTGAGTATATACATATAGTTACTTGGTCTCCTTTTCATTTCAGTGCCGTTAACATAAAATTCATCATGGCCATATTGTAAATTCCCAGGTAAAGCAGTTTTTACTTTTTCCAGTTGACCAGCATGATGGTTACACCCTTAATAATCATTTGCCATTTCCATCAGTAGTGCATTGTAGTCAGATGGCTAAGCCATGAAGTGATGCTTAGTTTGAGGGAGGAAGTAAACACCTTTATCATATGTATGTTTTCATGTCAAGTCTTACTATTCTGTTTCATTGGTCTGTGTTCATACACTGGTATCAGCATCGATTTCTGAGGCCTTATATCATTTTTTTCATAGGTCAGGTGTAGGTTCCCTCTTCCCCCTTGCTCTTTTCCATTTTCCTGGCTATTAATACTTTTCTTTTTGTATAAGAGCTTTAGATTTGATTTGTCTGATTCAGTTTTTTTTTTTCTCCTTGAGATTGGATTAAATATATAAATTCAGGGAAGGTTGAAATCTCTGATATTGACTATTCTTTATTGTGAAAACTGAGACAGCATGTCATTCTACTTGTTCAGGTCTTTTGTGTCTTTCATTGGTATTTTGAAAGTTTCCGCACATGTGTATATATATCTTGTTAAGTTGATCCCTAGATCTTTTCTTTTTTCTGACTGTTGAAAGTGGTATTTTTTCCTTCATTATATAAATCTTCTGATGAATGGACTATATGTAAAATTTTGTTTTTCCAGCCTTACCAAATTATTTTATTGCTTTTACTAGTTTTTTTTAAACTAGTTCCAGGTATTAATATCTGAATATAGTGATAACTTATCTCCTCCTGTCTAACTTTTTATGCCTGTGACTTATTTCTCTTAACTAATTGCATTGACTATGCCATAATTTTGTTAATTTTTCTTTAATAGAGGAACTGGATATTGTTACTTCCTTAGAATTATGGCGGATAAATTAACAAGAATTGCTATTGTCAACCATGACAAATGTAAACCTAAGAAGTGTCGGCAGGAGTGCAAAAAGAGTTGCCCTGTGGTTCGAATGGGTAAGCTGTTCTGTGGATCATTTAAGGATAAGAGAAGGTTTTAAAAGGAATACACTGTCTTTATGGTTCTCTAGGCTTTAGTATATACTTTTCTCCCCCGTTAGTTTCTTTAAAATGTAAAAATAAGACCAGATTTTGTTCTAAATTTCTTTTAATGCTTTGTGACTAAATGATCCTGTTTAAGTTCATTGAACACAAAATCAAACCAGAGTTCAAATTACTGAGATTCTTACTGTCCTACAAAATCCTATGGTTACTTTAAGTCATGAAGAAAGGACTGCCAAGATGTTTGTATTGATATTTGATAGTATTCTCCTTAAAAAAAAAAAAAAAAAAAAAAGCTTAATATGAATGACTATTCATGAGGTTTTGCTATATTTTCAAGAGTAAATAAATTTACGACCATTCAGAATTGATGACTTGTTGGTCGTCTTTAAGGGCTAAACTAAATAATTTTTACTTTAAATATACTAGTGAGGTATAAGCTTACTAAATCTTAAAAGGAAATTTAGATGTCATGTGTTACAGTCTACTGTGCTATTCAGAAATTCCATTATTAATATCCCTAATGCCAGGTTTAATTTTGTTTGTGTATTAGATGTCCACATACCTTTGGGGAGCTTCCCTGATTTAGCTAACGTATTTCATTCCCTTATCTGGTGTACATTACCATTTTCAAGGCATATTTTATGGATTATATATTCAGGTCAGTCAGCTTAAAAGTAAAGCTGTTTTAGAATCTGCTGTATTTTTATTAGCATATTTTCTTCCCGTAGTAGATTAAACAAATAAGCATATTAGAGTCATCTCTGCCTTGCCTGACAAGAGTATTCATATAAGTAGTTAAGTTCAGTAATCTATCCAAAGCACTGATTTATATTTCTTTCTGTGGCCTTTCTTTTTGAAAACTTGATTCTGTATGGAAATTTGGAACCAGAATTGCTGAAATAACAGTGTTCAGAAAATTAGAACATCAGAAGAAATGACTTAATTCTATCTTTTCCTTTGCCAGGAAAATTATGCATAGAGGTTGTCCCCCAGAGCAAAATAGCATGGATTTCTGAAACTCTTTGTATTGGTTGTGGTATTTGTATTAAAGTAAGTGATATTTTATTTATTGGATCAAATTTGTAACCTAAAAATGAAATCTAAAACTTCTGAGTACATTATAACTATTTTTAGAGCCAAATATAAAACATTGAATAAAGAATACAAATTCAGAAAAATAGTCTTCTTATATCAATATTATTATTGCTTTTTCAATTAATTAACCACCCCACTTAACAGTTATCCTTAAAAAATAATAATAAAAGTTATGCAAACTTCGTAAAGCCATTTCCAACCAAAATTAATTTTTTTTCACCCTTTTATGAGAAGGACATTCTCCAAGTCTTTACCAGAACTTTTTTGAAATATAAAAAATATGAGTCATATTACATACATTTTTTTCAAGTCTGTGTTTAATTTTATTTTTTAAATTTATTTATTTATTTATTTGGCTGTGCCGGGTCTTAGTTGTGGCTCAAGGGCTCCTTAGTTGTGGTATGCAAACTCTTAGTTGTGGCATGCACGCGGGGTCCGGTTCCCTGGCCAGGGAACGAACCTGGGCCTCCTGCATTGGGAGCGCAGAGTCTTAACCACTGCGCCACCAGGGAAGTCCCTGTGTTTAATTTAAAATTCACACTTTTTTTTTTTTTTTTTGCGGTACACAGGCCTCTCACTGTTGTGGCCTCTCCCGTTGCGGAGCACAGGCTCCGGACGTGCAGGCTCAGCGGCCATGGCTCACGGGCCCAGCCGCTCTGCGGCATGTGGGATCTTCCTGGACCGGGGCATGAACCTGTGTCCCCTGCTCGGCAGGTGGACTCTCAACCACTGCGCCACCAGGGAAGCCCCTAAATTCACACTTTTAAATAAAAATGGACACAGCCAAAAATTTTTTTAATTTAACCTAATCCTTAAGTACTGCTTTTGCTGTGTTATACATTCTTCTATTGTTGGATTTATCCCAATAGTGTAATTTTTCAAAATACCTCAGTTTTTGTTATACTGAATGGTTTGAATAGGGTATTTTACTAAAGAATGATGGATTTCCAACTTTAGTTCATAAAAGATATTTAGGAGCCAGTGTATAAAGTTCTTAAATTATTTTTATTTACAGATAATATATTTTAGAAAGGAGATTTCCCAAAATATGGACACCATCTGTTATTTTTTCTAATAAGGTTTGTGTATTTTACATTGGTTTCTGAATCCTCGGTTAAGTATCCAGAAGTACCAGGCTTGGTACCTGAAAGCGTTTTTTTCTTGTTTTTAAAATATAAGCAGGAGATATTTCTTCCAGCAAATACTTACTAATCTTTTATTATTTGCCTGCCAGTGTTTTGGGTGGTGGAAATCTTATTTTGAACAGTATATTCGATTTTATTTTCTTTCCTCACTGCTATAAAAAAATGAGATTCCAGAATTTGGGGTATGCAATTCAGTGGCTGAAAAGAAACTGATGTGATGAATTGTTTGCGGGGGGCGGGTAGTGTATACCCCCTGAACACTAAGATACTTGTAATGCACCACATATATGAGCAATGTGGCTATTTTTTTCTTTGTAGATTAAGAGAAGTTTAAATTACTTGCAGCCTGTAAGCATTTTATGTACATTGATGGAGTAATAGAGGATTCTGTAAATGGAGGTAATTCCGTTTGCAGAAAAAATCTCGTGTAAAGAATTAATAATTTTTTTTAGAGGTTGGTGATTATTTTGCTAGAAAACAAACAAAGAGTGTTGTTTTTTAAGCCTCTGTGTTCTTGTAACTTAGGAAATGGGAATTCCCTGAAATCTTTATATACAGAGACTTGAATTAGTCCCCTGAGCTCATTCAACAGTTCTGCTGAACAGATTTCTAATCTGAGGTTATACTCTTTGGTTGTACCTTTATAGTCATCTGTACTGCTGAGAAATTTTTCTAGCCACGTTACCACTCTTAAATCACCTTCCAGTTCTTGCCATTCTTGTTCCTTGGGCATTTATCTGATTGATTGTCACTTATTGTTTGAATAAGTTTTTCTATGAGGTTTTTTATGTGAATTTTCTCAATTGGAATATGAAGTATCTTTTTCATATGGGATGGTTACAAATCACAATGGAAAGACGTTAGTCCTTGCTCTGTGCATATACTATGCTAGCTGTTGTTGGGACATAAGTAGACCAAGAAAGGTACAATCCATGACCTTAAAGGACTTTACAAGGTAGAAATGGAAGCATACAGAGACAGGGAAAAGAAGATAAGGGGAAGGCGTTTCTCATTGACTGAATATGGAACTGTATGCTTAATAACCGTGTTTTATCTTGCTCTTAACCTTCTCATACAAAAGCCTCCAGTTCTCTAAGGTTTTGCAGTAAGTATTAAACACATTAAACGTCCAGGATTATACCAGTCACTAGGGGGAATGCAGAATTATTAGATATGATTCTTGCCTTCAAGGAACTTAACTTTCTTAAGCAAAGGATAGGAAATGAAACAATACTTTACGTCTATGTGAAACTCCCACTTTTGGAAGATAAATTATAAAAATTTCTTCATCTGTTCATTTTAGTCATGCCTATATTTCTAAGAATTAACAGAAAACTAATTCTTTAAATAACAGAAGTGCCCCTTTGGTGCCTTATCAATTGTCAATTTACCAAGCAACTTGGAAAAAGAAACAACACATCGATACTGTGCCAACGCCTTCAAGCTTCACAGGTATATTTCCAAGTCAACATTCTTCTTTATTTCAGTCAAGAGTAAATCCATTTGGAATTTTCAGAGAAATAACAAAAATGGAAAAAAAGTGGTATTAACTTTTACATCCACTAAAGCAAAATACAGTATTATAACATCATGCAGAATCATATTGTATATGTCAGTGGTTCATTCTAGCTAACATTAAAATTACCTGAGGGTCTTTTTAAAACTACTAATGCCCAGGTAATTTCAGCCCAGTTGAATTACATCTTATCTCTGGATGTACAGTCTGGACTTAGTAAGTTGAAAAGGCTCCCAGTGATTCTAATATACAGTTGGGGGTGAGAATCACTGTTGTTAATAATATCCTTATCCCCAGAATACTTTTAAGGGAACTCATCTTGATTTTATTTATCTATTAATCTCGTAATCTACAGAGAATATTACTCTGGACTTCGACATATATTGTTAATGACGCATTCTCTGAGGTTTTTAATCTGCTGAACACTAATATTTTGAATCTAGGAGTCTAGATTTAACTAATAAAAGGGTATTTCTCAACCTGCCAGCTTTAAGGGGCCTACTGCAGCAGGGAGAATGAGTGGAATACTTCTGGTTGATATGGCACTTCTCTCCTTGTAAGTAAATGGCAGGCCAAAAAAAAGAAAGACAGTGTGAGGTTGCACCTGCTGTGCAATTTTCTACCAAACCATTTTATTATACATTAAAACTGAGCCTTATCTGGAAAGAAAAATTGTTACTTTAGAATAGACTTTGAGTGAAAGTTGAATAAATAAAATTTGGAGTAATGTTAGTCATGGATGCATTCCTAACAACAGTTTAAGTTAATCTTGGCTGCTGTTTTTTCCTAATAGCCAGTAATATCTGGCATATATCTCTTTTGTCTTATTAATGAATGTGTGTGGAGTGCAAGCGCATTAAAATACATCATTCTGGTATTACGTCACTTTTTCTACATAAGTCTGAGTTGTCTTATTATTTTTGTACACTTATGACAGGTTGCCCATTCCTCGTCCAGGTGAAGTTTTGGGATTAGTTGGAACTAATGGTATTGGAAAGTCAACTGCTTTAAAAATTTTAGCAGGAAAGCAAAAGCCAAACCTTGGAAAATATGATGTATGTATTACCACCTTATAAAAATGAATATCTTGGTTCAGTTTTATGAGGCTATGAAGGAGAGAGTATGTGTGATTTTATTTTTTAATGTTCTTATTTTCAAGATTATTTGTGGAATTAATGCTGAGAAACTATAAATGAAACTCCTTTTTAGGTAAAATCTGTTAATGCTGCTTAATTGATAATTCTGAGCTTTCATAAACTGTTATGAGTTGGTGTTTTCTTGATTTGAAATTAAATCCACCTGTAATACTATCTTAGAAGCAGAGATATTCTGTTTGGATATGTGTTCTATTTTGTATAACATTCATCCTCTTTGCAACTGTATTATTAAATTCAGGTAATTATACATATATTTCTAGGACCCACCTGATTGGCAAGAAATTTTGACTTACTTCCGTGGATCTGAATTGCAGAATTACTTTACCAAGATTCTTGAAGATGACCTAAAAGCCATTATCAAACCTCAGTATGTAGACCAGATTCCCAAGGCTGCAAAGGTCAGTTACTTTTTAGGAGAAATTTAGTGGGTATTACAGATATTGGTGGACATATAAAAGATAAAGTAAACTTGTTTTATTTTGTGACTCTTTTTAATAGTGAGGGAATTTTAGTATTGAAGGAAAATAATACTATTTCTGATATATTATGGCAGGGGACAGTGGGGTGTATTTTGGACCGAAAAGATGAAACAAAGACACAAGCAATTGTATGTCAGCAGCTCGGTAAGTGTTTATTTTGTGTATGTGTTTTAATAGGCCCTGAACTTAACTCATAAAGATAGGTATCTTTATATGGATTACTGAAATAAATGGAAAAAATCTCTAGTAGTTGTCGTATTTTCAACAGAAACATTCAAACAGAGAATGACTTGCAATATACATTTTACCTTGAAGAGGTAAAATAAAATAACATTGAACACAATGCCTCTATGTTCTTTGTAGATTTAACCCATCTAAAAGAACGCAATGTTGAAGATCTTTCAGGAGGAGAGTTGCAGAGATTTGCCTGTGCTGTCGTTTGTATACAGAAAGCTGATATGTAGGTTACTTTATACTTTTTGTAAATCTTATCCCTACTTTAGAGTTTTTGTTTATAATGCTGCTAATAGAGCAGTGGTTTGAGAGAAATTAATAGGAAGAGTAGTATCTAATGTTTTAACTTTGAGGTCAGATGTTGAAGCAATTGTGCATCCATTGCCCATTTCCCTGTTATTCCATCAGGGGTAAAAAATTCATTTAGGTAAGTACCTTACAACTTATGGGTTCTGGAGCTCTTTAATCTGAAGTCAGCTGTTTATTTTGTAAACTCTCTTTATACATAAGAAGGACATTTTTTTAAGATGAAGCTCTCCTACCAGGCCGGCAAGGTTTTCCGTAGCTTAAGTGGAAAATCAGGTTTTTCAGGTTATCCTAAATCAGGGTGGCTTGCCATGTGAGAGAGAAGAAGGAAGTGGAAAAGGCGAGTTTCCTTTCTACCTTTTAATGCCTCTCTTCTCCCAGATAGTTTTTGCTCTCGTCTTTTTCCATACTTCTACTCTGGCATCCAATGCAGGCTAGTTTTTCTCCATAAAGTATTCTGTAATTCTGGGCAGAGCCTTCCTTTCCAAAGACTCTGTTTGCTTTAGTGCAACTGACTTTAGCCAATTAAGAGAGCCCTCTGAATTACTTCGGAATATATCAGAATATTTTTCATGAGGAGATAACAGTTTGTAAGTTAGCCTAATCCAGGAGTCTCTCCCCAGACTTGATATGCAGTCCTGCCTTTCGTAATTTATTTTCTTCCTTCTACTTCTGAACAGAATACAAAAATTTTTACCGTTATGGGGTGGGCTCCTCAGTATTATAAGGGGATTTTTGTTGTTGTTAAATCAGAAACTATATCTCAGTGCTTTAAAATAACGTGCAAGATAGAATTTTATCATACTTGCCTTTCAAATTATTATGTTTGCTTTTTTTTTCATAGTTTCATGTTTGATGAACCTTCTAGTTACCTAGATGTCAAGCAGCGTTTAAAGGCTGCTATTACTATACGATCTCTAATAAATCCAGATAGGTAAGTACAGATTTGGTATATGCCTGTGCTGTTTTGTTTGAGGACTTCCACAGATTTCTAAAGTTTAAACACTGGGACCATCAATGTCACATATATGTGCGTGTTTTCCATCTTGGTTTTTGGAGCTATCCCTTGAACTTACCTTCCTCTATCTAGAAAAGAGATTCTTAATGCAAGATCCATTTATTACCATACCTGTTTCCAGGGAGCCTAAGAATACTCTGTAGTGATATGCAAATTTTGGCATATATGTATGGATTTCTGGGAAGCAGATCCTTAACTTTTACCAGATCCTCAAATGGGTATGTCACTCATACACACAATTTTAGAACAGTGTAATTCCGGTTTCCCAGGTCTTACTGAGCACAAGGGAGGTCTTAAAAACTTCTGTTAAGTAATCACAACGTCCTGTATTTGTAGGGTGCTTTTGTAGTTTGCAGAATTTTTATAGCCATTATCTCATTTGCGCCTTAGTAATCTTATAAGTAAGAATCTTTAGGTGGTATTCCCATTTTGCAGATGAAGATGTTTTAAGGTCAGAAAAGCTAGTTATCTCTAGGTTTCCAATTTATGATATGGCAAGAACCCAGGGCTTTTTTCTGTTCCTCTCTTTAGTAGCTGATTTAATTCATAGCTGATCTTACAACAGAGCAAGAGAAATCCCTAGGGATCAAAAAACCAAAGAGAAAACTGTAAATTACAGGGGAAAAACAAGGATGGCTTTCTTGAGGGGACGTTGCTTGTCTCTGTAGTAAGTCTTGAGCTTTAACAGCCACTTGTGGGCAAGAAGCAAGGCCTTGTATTGAATTATCACACAAAATGCCGGGACTCTCAAACGACTGCTTTCTCAGCAAAAGAGCAAACACAGGAGGATGTCAAGGAAACATATACCTGTCACTCACTGAGATCCTTGGAAATGGAGGGCTGGCTCCCCTTCAGATCTCTTTAGGGACTGGCAGCTCACATGGATATGGAATTGAAATTTATGTGATCAGGGGAGTCTAAGAACCATCCGTGTTAAGAAAGTAACATAACAAGAGGGCCCTAGAATCTTTAGTTCTGTGGTACCTAGATGAAGCAAATATAAAACCACTCTGGAAGCATATGCCCTCAACCCTGGTCACACAGGATTTCTACAGGTAAAGACTCAAGAGCTTTAAGCCCAGGGTTATAAATGATAGGAGGAAATTGTCTACAAATGAGTCAGTAGACACAACAAACAGCAGGATTTAGACTTTCAGGAACTTCGAGTGACATTCTCAAAGAGACTGTAAAATAATATTTAAAATAATTTAAAACATGAAGATTTAAAACTAAGAATATGATACTACAAAAAAGCAACAGGTAAATGTTTAAAAAACCCAAACAAATCTAGAAATTAAAAGTATAGTCATGACACTGAAAACTCACTGGACAGATTAGACAGGTTAGGTACAACAGAAAAGAGTGTGAGAAACTTGAAAAGTTGGTCTGAGCAAGCTACCAGGATACAGCAGAGAGAGAATAAGATTGAAATACAGAAGGGAGGTTCAGAGACATGGAGAATGGGATAAGAGAGAATAGCATGAGAAGATGATTTACATATGTCTTAATAGGAGTCTGAAAAATAAAGCTATGAAAAGGTCATGGCTGGGTATTTTCCAGAATTGGGAAACTTGACTCCATAGATTCAAGGAGCAAATGATCCATGTACATACCTTGAAGTAAAACTTGGAATATCAGTGGTAAAGAGACAGTCTTAGTTGAGCCAAAGCGTAGCCATAATTTTCACTTCATTCTTAGACCAGGGCATTATGATAGCCTCTTTGGGAGAAGTAAGAGTATAAAATGTCACAATATTCAGGGACTTCAGGATAAGGTAAATTAAAGAATACATAAGCAGTCAAGTCAGTAGTTCTCAATCCTAATACCTTTTTATAAAACATTTTTATATTCCTTTTACTGAAATGAATATCATAGATATTGTCTACATTTACACATAATTTTTTTAATACTATATAATGCTTTAACCATAATGAAAAAGCTAAAAGGATGATAATTTACAACCAGGTGACATGTATTTCAATATTCAGCCAAATCACTACATTCTATATTATGAGAGGGCAGTAACCATAGTTGTAAAAGGGATAACATGCCAAAACAGGTTAGATTGACAAAGTGAAGAAAATGATTGTTAGATTTTCTCAGATGTGCTGGGTCTCATTTTTATAGGTATAGGGTCAAAATAATTTCTTTGTAGTGATAGACTGATAATAAAAAGTTACAGGAAGTATATCTGCATCCTGAAATTCTACAACATATCAAGGCATACATTCAGTCTTTAATGCTGTAAAAAGATTTTGAAGATCATATCCTCCGATAAATAACAAGAAATAGAGGATGGATTAGAGAGGGGAACAGTAATGCGAGAGGAAGATTAAAAACCAACAGATAACCCAAAATTAAGTGTAGGGTGTAAATTTTCATAGCATACATTTCTCATGTTGCAGATTATTGTTTCTTCCCAAACCCTCAGAAAATTAGAGTGGCTCTCCTAAATCTTTTTTAACATTTTGGACTTCTGCATAAGCTCCATTTGAAAGTAGGGAAGGCAGGAGGTGTGACTTATTTTTTTCTTCTTTTCAAAGCACATTAAAAGCCACTAGATAATAACTATGCTGCCTTATACTTGGCCTTGAAGATTTTAATGGTAAAAAAGCAGAGAATTATTCCAGATAATGGAACATTGCCAATAAAGATACCAAGGCAGGATAAATATTGGCCCACTTGGGTGATTTGCCATTTTTATTGATGCTCACCACATTCAACAGTGGGCAAAAGTTTATTTGCATATTAAGAAGGGTGTTCCTACTCTAGAGGTAGAATTGGAGGTGAACCATGAAAGGGTTATGTAGAATTTCAGCAGGTGAGGATTTTAGGCAGGATTTTAGACCATTGAAATGATAGACCACCCTTAGACACACAGGGATAGAAGGGTAGATTATTCAGGAAACAGCAAAGAGCCATTTTTCAGCGTGTCCTATATATAAATGAAATAAAAGAAATACAGATGCTGTGGTTCAGTTGACCAATTATTCGACTTTACAATATTGTGAAAGCGATACACATTCAGTAGAAACTGTACTTCAAATTTTGAATTTTGATATTTTCCCGGTCTGGCGATAGGCAGTACGATATTATCTTCTGATGCTGGGCAATGACAGCAAGCCACAGCTTCAAGTCAGCCACATGAGCACGAGGGTAAACAGCTGGTACCCTTACAACCATTCTGTTTTTCACTTTCAGTACAGTATTCAATACATTACGTGAGATACTCAACACTTTTTTATAAAATAGGCTTTATGTTACATGATTTTGCCCAACTGTAGGCTAATATAAGTGTTCTGAGCACATTTCAGGTAGGCTAGGCTAAGTATGATGTTTGTTAGATTAGGCGTATTAAATGCATTTTCAAATTACGATGGGTTTATCAGGTGTAACCTTATAAATTGAGGAAGATCTATAGTAGCTAAAGTTTTGGAAGGTCTTAAAGTCTGAAGATGTTATGTGTTTCATTTGGAACTGAGAGCCACATCTGGGGACCTGAAGAAAATGAGGTTTGTTAAAAGCCTATAACAATATTGATAGAAATGACAGCCTGAATTAGAATCTAGATAGAGAAAGAAAAGAATGAATTAGACATGCTTCACAATTTAAACAATATATGATTGCAAATAAAATTGAGTCTTTTTTTTATGGGAGTAGTGATTCCATCAATAAAAATATGGCTGGTTAGTTTTTATTTGTACAGGAAGCTGATAAATTAGAATTTTATATAAAGCAGAAACTAACACACCATTGTAAAGCAATTATACTCCAATAAAGATGTTTAAAAAAAAAAAGAATTTTAGGTGTCTGTAGGACATTGCTTTTTGAACATCTTGAGCTAAGTTGAATAGGAATAAGATGCGTAAAAGCTTTATGATTATTATTTGCCTAATAGTTTCTATACTAGCAATACATTTTTCTTACCACTTGAAAAGTCATGTCATAGCCCATCCCATTTATAAAGTGCTCCAGTACACACACTAACCTATTTTCTTTCTTACCGTCACTAGATTTTTATTACCTGTAAAAACATTTTGCTAACGTAGTGTTTTTTGGTATTGTTTCATATCTATTCCTTGTCTCCACAGCTGAAGTGAAAATTCTCAGGTTGAGGATTCTGTTGTATTCTCTGTGCATTCCTTACTACAGCTAGCATGAGACAGGACAAGTAGAAGGGTTTAATGCATAAATTGAAGAGCATAATAAACAGTTTAGAATAGGTCTGATTTAAATCTATTATAATTGTTTCTGCTTTGTAAAGTTTACTTTAAAGTTTATTTTATTAACAAAACATTTATTTCATTTATTCATACACTATTTCATGTTAACTCTTTTCTTTTAGTTTAAGAAAACAATTTGAAATATGAACGTTGATAATGAGTCTTAAAGAAAATGTTTTATAACTTAAGCTTAATATGGTCTTTATGGTTAATTTTTTTAAAATATATGTCTTCCTGAAATTTACACTGTAGTTTTAAAAAAAACTATGTAAAAGTTTTCATTATAATTAAATATTTTAATTATATATATTATATTACATTTTAAAATAAAAATCTATATTGACTTTCAGATATATCATTGTGGTGGAGCATGATCTAAGTGTATTAGACTATCTCTCTGACTTCATCTGCTGTTTATATGGCGTACCAAGTGCTTATGGTGTTGTCACTATGCCTTTTAGTGTAAGAGAAGGTAACTTGAAAAACTTTTCACAATGCTGTATTCTCTTTCACTCTAACGCTTAGAAAATGTATTGCTGTTGATGCTAAGTAGTTAAGTGTTGCTGTCATATTACTTATCCAAAACTCTGGCCTTAAGGAATTTAATCTCACAATAGAATATACATATATAAGGTTATATACATCAGTTGTTAAACATAACCTATGTCTTTTTGTAGAAGTTTTTGTTGTGGGTAAAAATGCTCTATCACTTTCACTATTTATTTGCTACATTAAAAGTTTCTTTTATATTTTGGCCTCTGCAGCATCACTGTACTACTTGTCATGTTCAGCTTTATCTTTGACGGGCCAATACCAGTAGGAAAACTCTTAAAATTGATTTAGTGCTCATCTTGTTTTCATGTCTCAAATTTATCTGTATCCTAAGTTTGTGAAACTAAGACTATACAAAAGTCTAGTAAGATAGTTAAGTATATTATAGTCTAGTAAGTGACTAAAATTCTAATAAAATAGCTTAGTAAGTGTATTTTCACTTATTCCTTCTACTTTCAGGAAAGAGGGACTCTCTGGTCTGTTTTCCATGTCTCTTCCCTAAGCAAGTTAGGCAAAAGTAAAAACTAGCCTACCACTAAGTGGCTCTTGAAACAGAATCAGTGCACTCTCTACCTCATACACCTTCTTCCTTTTAATTTCTTTAATTGCTTCCTCATTCCTATTTTTACTTTTTTACATTTCTTCTCTCCAGCTATGCCTTAAGCTGGCAATCTAGAACACCTAAAAGGACTACTTAGTCCATATCTTGAAAAAATACCATATTCTACAAGAATAAGTATTCATGTAGCCTTATAGCTCCCTAGGTTGAACAGGCTCTTTTTTTTTTTTTTTTAAAGCTGTCTCTTCAAAGAGATTGCTTTTGAGTTACCTAAGAAACTTTTGGAGAAAGAAATTATATTGCATCATACTCTGCATAAAAAGGCAGTGGTATCTTTTAATTTATAAAAAGTGTATAAATAGTTTAAGATGTGGGGAAGGAATTGCTCTCACGTCCCTATCTATACATTTGAGATAGGTAGGTATTTTAAGGGAAAATTTGTGAGATTTCCCAGTTTTCTTTCCAGTAGTCTTAAGAGATGATATCAGAAGCAATTAATGTTTTATTCTCCTCAGTTAGCAAGTATTTATTGAATGCCTACTCTGCCTAAAGTAGTTCTAGAATCACATTGATGATAATGACATGGGTACCTGGCAATCACTTTTCATAATTCCATTTATAGATGCCATGTCTAAAGCCTATGCCAAGAAGTAGTTCCTGGTGAGGTTTTTAATGTACCCTATCTGTTAAAACAATTCAAGTAACAAACTGCACTTAATCTTTCTGCTTTCCTTTAATATACTGAAATTAACACATTATATGTAAAAGCTCTTTATGAACTGTAAAGGAATTTTTACTTGAACTCATTTTTAAATTGGCAAGAGAGACATTGCAGTATTAATGTATAAAGCTGACTTGTTAGTGTTTTTTCCACAGTCATTTCTCTGAGCTTTCATTTTCTTACCTGGTGAATTAGGCACTTGGACTAAATGGCCACTAAGTTTCCTTCAAGTTTATATTTTTATTTAATTTTTGGTTTTAATCTTTTTAACCCCACATTTGTAATTTTTAAATAGTTTAAGATATAAAAATGCTAATTTGGGCAGAATAAACTTCTATTTATTCTGTCAATAAATATTTGTTGAACACCTGCGTTCTAGGCTGAAAAGGCCTAGATGTGGTTCTTAATTGCAGATGACATGAATAATATCCTTAGACTTTCTTTCAAGACCTTCTGGAACTTCACCTACTGTCCTTCTCTTATAAATAGTAAACACTTTAAAAACAGATCTTTTCACTGTTTCCCAAATAATCCACTTTTCCATTTCTGTGCACCTGCCATTGTGGTTCTTAACAGCTGCAGCATGGAGGAATTTTCATGTACAGTATGTTAGTTTACTTTCAGTTATTAAAATCTGTTTAGATAATGGTGTTTTTGTACAGTGAAGCCAAAAAAAAGGTTAATGAAATAGTTTGTTATTATAAATTTCTTTCAAACCTGGGAAGTTAATCTGAAAACAAATGCAGTAAATCATAACTTGAACGTATGGTTATGTCTCCCGTGAAAATGAATATTCGTAACTTAAATCATCTTTAAAAAATTATTGCTCAAACTATTTTAATTTATTTTATGTCAATCTGAAAATATTCCATTTTACCTACTTATCATTTTGTAGAGAAAAATTACAATTTTTTATTTTAAAATACAGAAGAAATGGCATCATAGGCTTTCACATAAAATCTGATGGAAAAAATCTTATAAAAATCACGTAATAATGAAAAGTTATGCTTTGTGTATATAGGCATACATGAATTAAACTTGGCATTAGGTACATGAAACACTGTTGTCACACTGCATGCTATAAATCCACAGAAATTTAAATCTATGCATAGATTGCTCACAAGAGAGCCTAGGGTTTTGGCTTTTACATGATCATTTATTTTTGTGGAAAAAGTTTAGTCTTTAAGTGATCTTTACTAATTTATTTCAATGACTTTCCAACAGGCATAAACATTTTTTTGGATGGCTACGTTCCAACAGAAAACTTGAGATTCAGAGATGCATCACTTGTTTTTAAAGTAGCTGAGACAGCAAATGAAGAAGAAGTTAAAAAGATGTGTATGTATAAATATCCTGGAATGAAGAAAAAGATGGGAGAGTTTGAGCTAGCAATTGTAGCTGGAGAGTTTACAGATTCTGAAATCATGGTGATGTTGGGTGAAAATGGTAAGTTTTCCTTATTTTGTGATATTCGGAAGTTTGTTCTGTTTATCCAGTAACTGAGTGTTAATTACTCCATGAAAAACTTTGACTCAGTTATAGGTCTGGGAGCTGGATTGAATTCCTACATTTCTCAGTGTAGTTCACATTTTGTGACAACATATGATTTAATCTGTCATTTAATCGAGTTCATATTTCTTATTTTGTTTTCATAACCTTCAGTGAGAATAAGATTTTTTCTAAGCTCGTTTTTCTATGTATAAATTGATATGAATAGCACTTATTCATCTTAGAAACTGACTAGGAAGGAAAGGATAAATTGGTAGTTCTGAAGCAGTCTAGTCTAAAATGTTTTTCTTGCATTCCTCCACTTGGAACCTTTCTTAATTTAAATTTAGGCTAATCTAACTTTGTAAATAGTTGTATTATCAACACTTTTTAGTAATAGATTATCGTCATAAATATAGTTATGAGATGAATTTGAGTGCCAAATATCTGGTATGGCTTTCATGATTTTTAGAAAAAGATTTGAATTGTGTACTTACAGCTTACAAAACTGTAGAAGAAAAAAATTTTATGAAGATTGTTGCAATGTATCAGTTTTTAGTTAACAGGAATTTTGAGCTTGGTTGCAATTAAATATTTCATGTAACTGGCCTTTATGATGATGGTATCAACCATAACAATTATTGTCCTGTCTTAACAGTAAATTGTGTGCATTGATATTTTAGCTAAATACGTCTTTCAAGAACTAACCCAAGACTTTATAGACCACTGTTTGTTAAAATGGCCGTCATAAACTCTAGTCTATATTCCTCCTAATTAGTTTAGAATGATACTTGAGAGATGAATCATGAAAGTTCAAGTATTTTTCTATATAACCTTCAGAATTCAGTAGTGTCAGTGTATTTGTTCAAAACTAATTTCTCAGTTAAAACCCAGTAGTACATCAGTGATTTACTGTAAATGTGAAGCATCTTTCAAGTCAATTTCTTGTATGTTGTGTTGTTGCCAGGTACTGGTAAAACGACGTTTATCAGAATGCTTGCTGGGAGACTTAAACCTGATGAAGGAGGTACTGTTGTAATATTGAGTCTTTTTACTCTGTTCCACATAGTAAACTTTAAAGATCTGGGCCGTTTTCAGTGTCTTATTTATTTGTATTACTTTGCAGGGGAAGTACCAGTTTTAAATGTCAGTTATAAGCCACAGAAAATCAGTCCCAAATCAACCGTGAGTTATTCTGTTATTTTGTTATTGAAGAAGAGTTTATATGTATATATACCTAGAGCATTAATCTTACACTATATCAAAAATTTTCTCCAAATTAGTTTCTGTACAGGTGTAGTAAGGTGGCTAAGGAAGATCTTAGGACTACTACAGTTCTTTATTCATTTCCACTACTAGGAAACTCTTTTAAAGTCTGTTTGGCATCTTTTTCCAAAATAAATCTTCAAAAACTTAATGTGTTTTGGTGCTGCAAATGACATCAAGAAAGTGAAAAGTTACCCACAGGACTGGAGAAATTATTTGCAAATCATATATTTAATAAGATACTCGTATCCAGAATATATAAAGAACTGTTACAGCTCAATTTTTAAATGGGCAAAGGATTTGAATAGACATTTTTCCAAAGAAAATATACCGATAGCCAATAAACACATGAAAAGATGCACAGCATCGTTAGTCATTAGGGAAATGCAAATCAAAACCACACTGAGAGACCACATAACATCCATTAGAATGACTTAAAGCAGAAAGACTAACAAGTATTGCTGAGGATGCAGAGAAATTAGAACCTCATATGTTGCTGGTGGGAATGAAAAATGGTAGAGCCACTGTTATTCTGTCATAAAAAGAAATAAAACACTGATACATGTTACAATATGGATGAGCCTTAAAACATGAAATTAACCTCCTTTGATTTCTGCAGGTGTTGTAATGAACTTATTAACTACAGTATCTATGCTCACTACTCACTCATGTTGGGAATATTTGAGACGGCATGGCTTACAATGAAAATTTTATCATTGATACTTTCTATAAGCTTAGGTTTTAAGTTCTCAAACTCAGCCCTCTTCTCAAATAACAAGTTAAAAGACATCTTAAATTTATCCCTGTCATATTATCGTGCATTTTGTGTTAGCTCACAGATTGCCTAAGATTAGTTGATATCCATATTGACCTTTAGAAGTATTCCTAGTCTCTAATGATTTCTTCCCTGAAACATTTATCATTTACTACTTTCAAATTTTAAGATTTTGGTTTTTTTTTTTAACTTGGACATGGTGGGTTTTTAATTTTTAAAGTCTCAAAACATGTCATAGCTGATGGATAAGCATCAAAATACTATCGATATCTGCTGGTGGCAAATTGATACACTTTTGCTATGTAGCTTAACTTTCTCAAGATTCAAAATTAGAGTAGTTCTATACTGAAATAAAATTTCAGTACTTTTCCATTTAAATACTATACTTTTCCATTAAATAATTCCATTTTTCCATTAAATAAGGGAAGTGTTCGCCAGCTACTACATGAAAAGATCAGAGATGCTTACACTCATCCACAATTTGTGACTGATGTAATGAAGCCTCTGCAAATTGAAAACATCATCGATCAAGAGGTACTCTAAAATAATTTTTGTTGTTTTATCATTTTATTATTTTAAAGTTTGGATGTCTCTACATGGTTTACTGAACTTCTTTTGCAAATAGGTGCAAACATTATCTGGTGGTGAACTGCAGCGAGTAGCTTTAGCTCTTTGTTTGGGCAAACCTGCTGATGTCTATTTAATTGACGAACCATCTGCATATTTGGATTCTGAGCAAAGATTGATGGCTGCTCGAGTTGTCAAACGGTAATGTCCCACTCATAAAGAGTGTTGCCTGTGATCGTGTGTAGTGGCAGACAAAAGTGCTTAATATAGTGTTTGAATATGATGATATAAAGCTTTTCAAAATCATGTGTTTTAGTTTCATACTCCATGCTAAGAAGACAGCCTTTGTTGTGGAACATGACTTCATCATGGCCACCTATCTAGCAGATCGAGTCATTGTTTTTGATGGTGTTCCATCTAAGAACACACTTGCAAACAGGTAAAACTATTTTCTAAACTAAGTTCCAACACTTAGAAACTTACTTTATTTAGTTATTTATTTCAAGTTGGCTGGCTTTTTTTTTTAATCTTTGTTGGAGTATAATTGCTTTACAATGTTCTGTTAGTTTCTGTTGTACAACAGTTTGTTGTACAACAAACTGAATCAGCTATAAGTATACATATATCCCCTCCCTCTTGAGCCTCCCCACCCCCGTCCTCCCTATCACACCCCTCTAGGTCATCTCAAAGCATCGAACTGATCTCCCTGTGCTATGCAGCAGCTTCCCACTGGCCATCCATTTTACATTTGGTAGTGTATATATGTCAGTGCTACTCTCTCACTTCGTCCCAGCTTCCTTTTCCCCCCACTATGTCCTCAAGTCCGTTCTCTATGTCTGTGTCTTTATTCCTGTCCTGCCACTAGGTTCATCATTAACGTTTTTTTAGATTCCATATATGTGCATTAGCATACGGTATGTGTTTTTCTCTTTGTGACTTACTTCACTGTATGACAGACTCTAGGTCCATCCACCTCATTACAAATAACTCAGTTTTGTTCCTTTTTATGGCTGAGTAATATTCCATGATATATATGTGCCACATCTTCTTTATCCATTCATCTGTCTATGGACATTTAGATTGCTTCCATATCCTGGCAGTTGTACCACAGTGTTCATTGCAGGAATATTTACATGAATCTTTTTGAATTATGGTTTTCTCAGGGTATATGCCCAGTAGTGGGATTGCTGGGTCATATGGTAGTACTATTTTTAGGTTTTTAAGGAACCTCTATACTGTTCTCTATAGTGGCTGCATCAATTTACAATCCCACCAACAGTGCAAGAGGATTCCCTTTTCTCCACACACTCTCCAGAATTTATTGTTTGTAGATTTTTTGATGATAGCCATTCTGACTGGTGTGAGGTGATTCCTCATTGTGGTTTTGATTTGCATTTCTCTAATAATTAGTGATGTTAAGCATCTTTTCATGTGTTTGTTGACAATCTGTATGTCTTTGGAGAAATGTCTATTTAGGTCTTCTGCCCATTTTTGGATTGGGTTGTTTGTTTTTCTGATACTGAGCTACATGAGCTGCTTGTATATTTTGGAGATTAATCCTTGTCAGTTGCTTCGTTTACAAATATTTTCTTCCATTCTGAGAGTTGTCTTTTTGTCTTGTTTATGGTTTCCTTTGCTGTGCAAAAGCTTTTAAGTTTCATTAGGTCCCATTTGTTTATTTTTGTTTTTATTTCCATTTCTCTAGGAGGTGGGTCAAAAAGGACCTTGCTGTGATTTATGTCATGGAGTGTTCTTCGTATGTTTTCCTCTAAGAGTTTTATAGTGTCTGGCCTTACATTTATGTCTTTAATCCGTTTTGAGTTTCTTTCTGTGTATGGTGTTAGGAAGTGTTCTAATTTCATTCTTTTACATGCAGCTATCCAGTTTTCCCAGCTCCGCTTATTGAAGAGGCTGCTTTTCTCCATCATATATTCTTGCCTCCTTTGTCAAAGATAAGGTGACCATATGTGCGTGGGTTTATCTCTGGGCTTTCTATCCTGTACCATTGATCTATATTTCTGTTTTTGTGCCAGTACCATAGTGTCTTGATTACTGTAGCTTTGTAGTATAGTCTGAAGTCAGGGAGCCTGATTCCTCCAGCTCCGTTTTTCTTTCTTGATTGCTTTGGCTACTCGGGGTCTTTTGTGTTTCCATACAAATTGTGAAATTTTTTGTTCTAGTTCTGTGGAAAATGCCATTGGTAATTTGATGGGGATTGCATTGAATCTGTAGATTGCTTTGGATAGTGTAGTCATTTTCACAATGTTGATTCTTCCAATCCAAGAACATGGTATATCTCTCCATCTGTTTTGTATCTTGATTTCTTTCATCAGTGTCTTGTACTTTTCTGCGTACAGGTCTTCTGCCTACTTAGGTAGGTTTATTGCTAGGTATTCTTTTTGTTGCGATGGTAAGTGGGAGTCTTTCCTTGATTTCTCTTTCTGATTTTTCATTGTTAGTGTACAGGAATGCAAGATATTTCTGTGCATTAATTTTGTATCCTGCTGCTTTACCAAATTCATTGATTAGCTCTAGTAGTTTTCTGGTGGCATCTTTAAGATTTTCTATGTATAGTGTCATGTTACCTGCAAACAGTGACAGTTTTACTTCTTCTTTTCCAATTTGGATTCCTTTTATTTCTTTTTCTTCTCTGATTGCTGTGGCTAAAACATCCAGAACTATGTTATGTTGAATAATAGTGGTGAGAGTGGGCACCCTTGTCTTGTTCCTGATCTTAGTGGAAATGGTTTCAGTTTTTCGCCATTGAGAATGATGTTTGCTGTGGGTTTGTCATATATGGCTTTTATTATGTTGAGGTAGGTTCCCTCTATGCCCACTTTCTGGAGAGTTTTTATCATAAATGGGTGTTGAATTCTGTCAGAAGCTTTTTCTGCATCTATTGAGATGATCGTATGGTTTTTATCCTTCAGTTTGTTAAGATGGTGTTTCACATTGATTGATTTGTGTATGTTGAAGAATCCTTGCATTCCTGAGATAAACCCCACTTGATCATGGTGTATGATCCTTTAGTGTGCTGTTGGATTCTGTTTGCTGGTATTTTGTTGAGGATTTTTGCATCTATGCTCATAAGTGATATTGGCCTGTAATTTTCTTCTTTTGTGACATCTTTGTCTGGTTTTGGTATCAGGGTGATGGTGACCTCAAACAGTGAGTTTGAGAGTGTTGCCCCCTCTGCTATATTTTGGAAGAGTTTGAGAAGGATAGGTGTTAGCTCTTCTCTAAGTGTTTGATAGAATTCGCCTGTGAAGCCATCTGGCCTTGGGCTTTTGTTTGTTGGAGGATTTTTTGTTGTTGTTGTTGTGGTATGCGGGCAGCTCACTGTTGTGGCCTCTTCCGTTGTGGAGCACAGGCGTGCCATGTGGGATCTTCCCAGACCAGGGCACAAACCCGTTTCCCCTGCATTAGCAGGTGGACTCTCAGCCACTGTGCCACCAGGGAACCCCGCTGTTGGAGGATTTTTAATCAGTTTCACTATCAGTACTTGTGATTGGTCTGTTCATGTATTCTATTTCTTCCTGGTTCAGTCTTAGAAGGTTGTACTTTTCTAAGAATTTGTCCATTTCATCCAGGTTGTCCATTTTATTGGCATATAGTTGCTTGTAGTAGTCTCTCATGATCCTTTGTATTTCTGTGGTGTCAGTTGTTACTTCTCCTTTTTCACTTCTAATTCTGTTGACTTGAGTCTACTCCCTTTTTTTCCTGATGAGTCTGGCTAATGGTTTATCAGTTTATCTTCTCAACGAACCAGCTTTTAGTTTTATTGCTCTTTGCTGTTGTTTCCTTCATTTCTTTTTCATTTATTTCTGATCTGATCTTGATGATTTCTTTACTTCTGCTAATTTTGGGTTTTTTTGTTCTTCTTTCTCTAATTGCTTTAGGTGTAAGGGTAGGTTGTTTATTTGATATTTTTCTTGTTTCTTGAGGTAGGATTGTATTGCTATAAACTTCCCTCTTAGAACTGCTTTTGCTCCATCCCATAGGTTTTGGGTCATCGTGCTTCATTGTCATTTGTTTCTAGCTATTTTTTGATTTCCTCTTTGATTTCTTCAGTGATCTCTTGGTTGTTTACTAGCGTATTGTTTAGCCTCCATGTGTTTGTATTTTTTACAGTTTTTTCCCCTGTAATTGATATCTAGTCTCCTAGCATTGTGGTCAGAAAAGATGCTTCATACGATTTCAGTTTTCTTAAATTTACCAAGGCTTGATTTGTGACCCAAGATGTGGTCTATCCTGCAGAACATTCCGTGTGCACTTGAGAAGAAAGTGTATTCCTTTGTTTTTGGATGGAATGACCTATAAATTTCAGTTATGTTCATCTGTTCTAATGTGTCGTTTGAAGCTCATGTTTCCTTATTTATTTTTGTTTGGATGATCTGTCCGTTGGTATAAGTGGGGTGTTAAAGTCCCTTACTATTATTGTGTTACTGTCAATTTCTCCTTGCATGACTGTTAGCATTTGCCTTATGTATTGAGGTGTTCCTATGTTGGGTGCATAAACACTTATAACTGTTATATCTTCTTCTAGGATTGATCCTTTGATCATTATGTGGTGTCCCTCCCTATCTGTTGTAACAGTCTTTATTTATTTTCTTATTTTTTATTTTTAATTTTTTTTGCGGTAAGCAGGCCTGTCACTGTTGTGGCCTCTCCCGTGGTGGAGCACAGGCTCCGGACGCGCAGGCTCAGCGGCCATGGCTCACGGGCCCAGTCGCTCCATGGCATGTGGGATCTTCCTGGACCGGGGCACGAACCCGTGTCCCCTGCATCGGCAGGCGGACTCTCAACCACTGCGCCACCAGGGAAGCCCCAACAGTCTTTATTTTAATGTCTATTTTAACTGATACGTGTATTGCTACTCCAGCTTTCTTTTGATTTCCATTTGTATGTAATATCTTTTTCCATCCCTTCTCTTTCAGTCAGTATGTGTCCCTAGGTCTGAAGTGGGTCTCTTGTAGACAGCATATATGGGTCTTGTTTTGTATCCATTCAGCCAGGCTGTGTCATTTAGTTGGGGCATTTAATCCATTTACATTCAAGGTTATTATCGATATGTATGTTCCTATTACCATTTTCTTAATTGTTCGGGGTTTTTTTTGTGGGTCTTTTTCTTCTTTTTTATTTCTTGCTTAGAAAAGTTTCTTTAGCATTTGCTGCAAAGCTGGTTTCGTGGTGCTGAATTCTTTTAACTTTTGCTTGTCTGTAAAGCTTTTGACTTCTCTGTTGAATCTGAATAAGATCCTTGCTGGGTAGAATAATCTTGGTTGTAGGTTTTACTGTTTCATCACTTTAAGTATATCCTACCACTCCCTTCTGGCCTGTAGAGTTTCTGCTGAAAAATCACCTCACAACCTTATGGGGATTCCTTTGTATGTAATTTTTTGTTTTACCCTAGCTGCTTTTAATATTTTTTCTTTGAATTTAATTTTTGTTAGTTTGATCAATATGTGTCTTGGTGTGTTTCTCCTTGGGTTTATCCTCTATGGGACTCTGTGCTTCCTGGACTTGGGTAACTATTTCCTTTCCCATGTTAGGGAAGTTTTCAACTACAATCTCTTAGAATATTTTCTCAGACCCTTTTTCTTTTCTTCTTCTGGGACCCCTATAACTCGGATGTTGGTGCATTTAGTGTTGTCCTAGAGGTCTCTGAGATTGTCTTCCTTTCATTCTTTTTCTTTACTCTGCTCCTCGGCAGTTACTTCCACCATTTTGTCTTCCAGGTCACTTATCTATTCTTCTGCCTCAGTTATTCTGCTATTGATTCCTTCTAGAGTGTTTTTAATTTCAGTTATTGTGTTGTTCATTACTGTTTGTTTGCTCCTTAGTTCTTCTAGGTCCTTTTTAAATGTTTCTTTTTTCCGTGTCCAGCAGTTTGGATCATCTTTACTGTCATTACTCTGAATTCTTTTTTAGGTAGTTTGCCTATTTCCTTTTCATTTGTTTGGTCTTGTGGGTTTTTAGATGGCTCCTTTGCCTGTAAGATACTTCTGTGTCTTCTCATTTTGTCTAATTTACACTATTTGAGGTCTCCTTTCCCTCGGCTGCAGGGTCGTAGTTCCTCTTGCTTCTGTTCTCTGCCCAGTGGTGTGGTTGGTCCAGTGTCTTGTGTAGGCTTCCTGATGGGAGGGACTGGTGCCTGCGTTCTGGTGGGTGAAGCTGAGTCTTTTCCCTCTGATGAGTAGGGCCGTGTCAGGTGGTATGTTTTGGGGTGTTTGTGAGCTTAGTATGAGTTTAGGTAATCTGTGTGCTGATGGGTGGGTTTGCGTTCCTGTCTTGTTGTTTGTTGTGAGGCGTCCAGTACTGGGAGCTGCTGGCAGTTGGGTGAAGCCGGGTCTTGGATTCAGATAGAGGCCTCCGTGAGAGCTCTCAGAGATTAATCTTCCCTGGGGCTGGGAATTTTGTAGTGGTCCAGCATCCTGGACTCGGTGCTCTCACTCCAGCCTCAGACCCGACTTTTGTTCAAGGGACCAAGACCCCACAAGTCAGTCATCCTGGCAATAAAGGGGATTTAAAAAAAAAAAGACTAGCAAAACCCCAGACATGGTAAGAAGTATAATCAAACAGAAACAGAAACAAGGAAACATGCACACACACAAAAGAAACAAAACAGAGCCAAGTAAATCAAATAGGAAGAGAACAACCAGACAAACAAAAGAACCCAAGAATGAAATCAACAATTAAGAAGAAAGTTGACAAAAACCCAAAACAGAGTGCCAACTGAAGAATGAAGCAAAGAAACAAAACAAACTGACAAAAATGATATTAAAAAAACAAAGAAAAAGGGGAAAGAAGACAACAGAAAATCAGTGTAGAAACAGAAATATAAAAAAGACAAAATAGAAAACGTATTAAAAAAGAAAAAGACAAACGAAACCCTGGAGAAATGGTAAAAACAAAATCAAACAAAAAAAACCAGAAACACGGAAACACACACACATGTGAAAGAAACCAAAACAGCCAAATAAAACAAAAAAAGCAAGAGAAAAACCAGACAAATAGAAGAATTTAAAAATGAAATCAAACAATTAGGATTAATACTAACAAAAACACATAACCTAAAAACAAAAGGAAAGCAGTGTGCCCACTGAATAATAAAGCAAGGAAACCGAACAAACCTATAAAAATGATTTAGAAAATAGTAAAATAAAAAGGGAAAAACATAGGACAACAGAAAAGCAAAGAAGAAATGGAAATATTAAACATATATATTGAAGAAAAAAAATTCGGGACAAGAACACAGAACAACAGAAAAGCAAAGTAAAAATATAAATATATACCAAAAAAAGATAAAAATATGTTATAAAACACAGAGATCCCAAAAGACTAAATAAAAATCTAAAACAACAAAACAAAAAAAGAAAGTAAAGCAAGCCAAAAACAAAATAAGAAGCTAGAACCAACAACAGAATGAATCAAAACATAATAAAATTAATAGTAATAATTGTTTCCCTGGGGTCTCCGCTGTCAGGGTCCTTGCACACACCGTGAGCCACAGCCCCCCTCCACCTCCCCAGGAACCCCTCCTCTGTCTCTGGGCTGGTCTCTGGACCTTCTGTGGGCCTGGGGACCCCTCCAGCTCTGATGTGGCCCAGTTCCTGCGTGTGCTGCCCCCAAAGTCCACAGTTGCCAAAGCTGGACTGTTTTCATTTGTGGACTCATCGGTCTACTCAGATATTCCATAGACGCAGGGTCTTCCTAGCTGATCGTGGGGATTTAATCTGCAGCTTGTGCTGCCAGTGGAAAGATTTTCCATCCTCTTCCTTAGTTGCCCCGTCCCTGGGGTTCAGCTTTGGTTTTATCCCCACCTCTGCGTGTGGTCTGCCCGCAGGAGTCTGGTCCTGAGGCTGCCTTGGAGCTCTTGGGTCTGGCCCTGTGAGGACCGGGTGCAGAGGTGGTATGACTGCTTGGATCACGGGAGCCCCAGCGGCACCAAATGCACAGGGGAGCCGGTGGCCATGGGTTCAAGAGATATGGCCCTCGTGAGGGCCTTTTCCGGCGCCCAGCGTAAGGCACCTGAGAGCCAGCCCTGGCCAGGGTTTTTCCGACACCTGGCAGCAGGCACATGAGGGCCAGCTCTGAGGGGGCTTTTTTATGTCTCACAGCCAGCACACAAGAGCCAGCCCTGAGCGGGCTTCTTTTATTGTCGTTGGCAGGCAGCGATATGTGGGGAGAGAGAGGTTACAATAATGGCCCTGCGTGGGACTCAGCAGTAGTGCCCTGCTTCCATGGCAGTGCAGTCTTCCTCCATAGGCATTCCCTGCTGCGGATTTCTTCCCTCCTGTCCCCTCGGTCCGTCTTCCCACAGCCAACAGCACTTCTTGCTCTGGGCCTGTTTTCCAGTCCCCACACACCAGCTCCCAGCCCCCTTGCACACCTGTGAACACACGTCCCAGTCTGGGTCACGTAGGGCCACTGTATGGGCCATGTGTGTATTTCTTACTCTGTCCTGTCTGCTACGGATCAGCAGCTTCACCCTCTTCCAGCAGCCTCAGATGCTTCCCTTCTGTCCCAATCAATTTCCCCGTCATAGAGGTTTCCCCAAATTCGGGAATCTCTCCTCTGCTTCAGTTCCCCCGCCCCAGGATGCAGTCCCATCCGGCTTCCTCTTCTCCTTCTCCCTTCTTTTTTTCCATCCTACCCGGTTATGCAGGGATCTTTATACTCCTTTCCGGTGTCCAAGGTCTTCTGCTAGTTTTTGGCTGGTGTTCTGTGAGAATTGTTGCATCTATGGATGTATTCCTGATGCATCCGTGGAGAGAGATCAACTCCACGTCCACCTACTCTCTGCCATCTTGAATCTCCCCAGAAAATTATTTTAAAATTTCCAGTCAACATATAGACATTAGTCATACTGTTTTCATTTTTAATAAGGAAAGAGATAACCAGAAATTCTAGAAATGATTTTGTAACTCCCAAGATTATTCATATTCGGTACTGGATGGCCCTGGGTAGAATAGCGTTTTTTAGACTATGGTAAACTCCTGACCCAGGGGAATAAGTATGTGGAGCTTTGGGCCCCTCACCTTTTCTTTCAGGTTCAGTTTTGTCTGTTTCATTATTTGGATGCATGATTTGCCCCATTTACACCGCTAGTGGTAAAGCTCACTACACCCCACATATCTGGTATTAATGTACAGCAGAGTTAAAAATGAATGATTTTACCTCCTCCGTCCCCTTTTTCTCTCATTTTTCCTTATTGGCTTGATTGAGAGTACTTGTAATATAAAGAACTTTCACACTAGTTTATGGGAAATTTTTTTTATGAGAAATTTTTTACACTTTTAGTGCTGAAACCTTATTAGGTTGAACTGTATGAAATTCCTGATATTCAGCCATTTGACCTGTAAAAACAGCAAGTTCATGTGATACCAACATGATGTTTGCTGGTTTAGGGAGGAATGGATTTGCTATTTGAATAATTCATCCAAGGAATAGAAGTACTAAACTTCTTAGAATTCTTTTTTTTTTTTTCTATTTAAAATTTATGTATCAATTACTGAAAATAACATAACTTCTTTGAGAGTTAGGGAAATTTTTTAGACTATATAAAGCTACTCAAATAGTGATCCTCCCTTTGTATTTACAAAATGCTTAAAATTCCACATGTATGATATGACTTAACATGATTTAAGAACTAGTTTGGGTGAGAAAAGATGAATAAAGTATAGAAATTTTAAAAGGTGTTACTACTAAACACCATTATGTTGTACATATTGCTTTGTGCCTAATTTCTAACATAAATATTACCTTTTCTGTTAAATTCTCTTCTCCCCTAAATATCTTAGATTTGAAATTCTTAAATTATTTTTCTAAAGCAGTACTTCTCGCTGACTTTCTTTCCAGATCAGAAGCACTTTAAACTGTGTTTGTTTTGCATAAAAATATAGCCAAACAAACTACATAGTCCAAGCAAAGACATTTCTGAATATAGACTTTATAATGTACTGTGACTGTACTGTTATCCAGATGACTTATGATTGGGGAATTAGAGGGAACAGTGATTCGTAATACTCTTCATCCTAAAAAAGTAATTAAACTGGGGGGGTAAAATTCAATCACAACTGATAGATTTTATTTTTCCCCTAGTCCTCAAACACTTTTGGCTGGCATGAATAAATTTTTGTCTCAGCTTGAAATTACATTCAGAAGAGATCCAAACAACTATAGGCCAAGAATAAACAAACTCAATTCAATTAAGGTATGTAGAAAAATTACCTTAAATCACAGATAACTTCTTGGTGTAAATAACTGAAAAGCATGTTTTAAATTGAAGGTTGTGTCATTAAAATCTTAAGTCATTTCATTAATTCTAAGATTCATGTTTTTCACATTTTAGTATCTGATGACATACTTCAGTCTGACAGGCAGCAGTTGTGATGTAGCTGCCATTGCTGCATTGTCTGTTTGAGTTGCACCCACTGTTGTACTGCTTCTGTTGAGTTTGCCATTTAATGTCTTCAAAGAGATTACACTTGAAACAAGTTTTTACAAATACCTTAATCAATATTTCTTACACATTTTATTTTTGTGCACGCAGAAGAGCAACACATGATTAAAATGCATATTTTAAGAGTCTAAACAGACTTCTTCAATGAGCATTAAATCCTAAACAATGAAAAAACATTTTGTCAGTGGTTGTTTTTTCTTTGTAGTATGTAAAATAATTTTGCACCCTACACTTGATACAGTCTGTGAAATGTGTGTTTTTTAGAAGACAAGTCATTTCTTCATCTCTCAAAAAAAGAAAAATGAATGCTAAAAAAGCATTTCTGTGTTTCTGGTATCCCTGCAGTGCTTCTTTAAAATGCTGCTTACATTTCATGGCCCTCTAGCCATTGTCCTTAATACTTAGAAGCTTTAGAAGTATGTTACACATACTGTCCTTTCATATTTGTACTCCTCTAGCTTCGCTACTAAAATGTGTCCTCTTAGAAGGCAGAGACATGGTGCACATCATGTATTCTTAAGCATCTAACATAATATCTGGGTGCCTTTAGCCTTCACTGTATATTTTGTTTATAAATGTTTACTCTCTGGCCAGGATAATGAAATGGCAAGTTTTAAATTAAATTTGAAGAGTTTTCTCAGTTTTGAAAAGCATATTAAGCAGAAGAGAGGAACTAAATGTTAGAACACTTACTATGCACAGCTTAATTTTCATAAGAATTTCTTCTGAAGCATTACAAACACTTTGTGTTGTAGTTTTCTTGGGTAGAGACTTAGATCAGTCCCCAGGTACACTTATCATTTTCTGTATATCCACTCATCCTAGACAGACATACCTCAGTCCTAATAAGGGAGCAAGCAGCTAGGCAAGTAGGTAGTTGGATCATTACTGGCCAGTCTGTAAACTGTGCTGGGAAAAATTATTTTTATATACTTTTTGTGTAATAGGCAGTTCTCAAACTGACAGTGTTACCTTTTTACCAGAAGCTTAAAGTTAAAATGATGAAAATGGAATTTAATAGTTTTTCTGGAAACAGTATTTTATATAACAAAATTTTATATGTTTAAGTATTTTATGTAATGGAATTTAGTGTGAGGTGTGCAGCAGGAAGGTTGTCCAGGCAGTAGGGATGGGTAGCAGAGATAGTAACCTTGCCTTTAAGTAGTGGAACCAGGCATATCCAGAAGCAGCCAGTGAGTGCAGAGGAGGTTGTATAGACACTTAGAAACACTGCTAAGTAATTCTGCAGGTGAAAGTCTACCCTACCCTTACATATAGGAGAATGGTGTTGATTTTTATTGCTTCTCTATTTTATTTTTTAGGATGTAGAACAAAAGAAGAGTGGAAACTACTTTTTCTTGGATGATTAGAGTGAATCTGAGAATATCGATAAGCCATTTATTAAAAGAAACATTTACTGGGATTTTTGTCATATAAAACTTAGATCAGGTTTTATGTCCCACATGCTCTGGAGATTGAAGTATAATTTACTTACTGTAACATAAAGCCAGTTGTGTTTTAAATTGTAGTCTGAATACGGCAAATGCCACTTTTCTGTTCTTGATGATAAGGCCCTTTTTGTGCGTAACATTCTAAAATGAAGACATTTCAGGCTATACAAATTACCTCCAAGTTTTCATGATGTATGGGAAGATATTCAGTAGGTGTACAGGTACCAAATGCTGAGCAGTGTTGCCCCCTTTTAAAAATCTTGAAAAAGGTTTCTGTACTTACATGGTTTGCCAGGTATGCCACTATAATGAAACTGCCCTTATTTTAAAAGACGGTCGATGATGCCACTGATGAAATTTGATAAATAAACATCAGGATTATATATATATTTGTTTTCAGTCTTTGCATTAAATTGTCAATGTGTTTAGACTTTCAAAGGAAGATTATCTGCCACAGAACACCACTGCTGGGAAAAGACTATTACCGACTTAAGCATTGTTGACAATGTTTTTGGTGCTTTTGAATATCTTTAGCAAAAAAAATCATTTCAACACCCCCCCCCCCAAAATAATAAATCCTAACTTTACTCTGAATTAGATGTAGCATTTCATAAGATTCTATATTCTGTAATTATTCTCAAGGTAATGTCATTCTATAAACATACCTTTATGTAATCACTGATCAAGATTTTGGAAAAAGCATTTTAAAGAATATTTGTTTCCTTTAAAAATACAGTACAGGTTCAAAATCTTTAGAGTTGGTCCCTAAGCATCTGTGTATTTTTAAACTTCCAGAGATTTCTGATGGGCAGCCAAGGACTGTGAGCCACTTAACCTAAAGGCAACATTAACGCAACGCGGTCCCCAGATAGCAATACAGAGTATCCCTTGGTACCAAATATATTCATTTCCAGGTTTGGATATAAAGGATATTATCTATTTGACTTTTTTTTCTTAGTTTTGGATGGTGTGTAGCTGGAGTTCTAAAGACTTATCCAAATTTCTTGAACAGTGGGATACCTGTAGTGTAAAACCACTTTCAATTATACTTCTGCCTAATGCGCTGAGCTGGAACTAACTTATACTACAAGTGAGGAAAAGAGTTTAGGAAAATTAGAAATTATTGAACAAACTTTTAGAGCTTCTTGAAACAATAGAAGCTTTAATTAATATGCAAACAGTGGATAGAAAGTATGGTTTAACTAAGCCCCATTAGGCCTTTTAAAAATATTGCTTTATCTGAGTAATCCATAAATACATGTCTGTTGTGAAATTTTCAAATATTACAGAAATACATGGAATAGAGTTATGATTTCCCTTTATTTTACCCTCCCAAATGTTACCAGTGTTTATGTTTAATAATATATATCCTTTCATGCTTTTTTCTGTGCACTTAACTGTGAATATGTAAAGGGTTTGTTTTGTACATAAATGGGATTATACTAAAATAAGTATTGCCTATTTTTAAAGATAGGTTAAATTTGTGAATCATTATTTCAAATGTATCGAATAAAATAAGACAAACGCTGTTTTTATTTACTGATTCTGTATTATGTCCTTAAAATATTTGTATTATAAGAGCACAGTTCTTTCTACTTACTGCTGATAAAATATGTATCAATTGTATTATTTTGCATGTAAATGAAAATTTTAAAACAGATTTACATGTTACTTAAAATTTTGTATAGCAGTAGAAAAGGACTTAAAATTGTTAACACAAGGAAAAGGTTTTTTTTTATAAAATCTGTTACCAACTCAAATACATGAATGCAGATGTTAGCTTTTGAAAAGAATGAAACTGCTCAGTATATCCTGATTAGAAAAAATCTCTAAGCAAAAAAGCATGGTGCAACATAATTTATTATAATACACCACTGTTTATATGAAAATATACAAAATACTAAAATACACAAAAGGATACTCAAGAAAGTTAATGCTTTTGGGAAGGATAACTTGATGGTTAAGAACAGGGAATAAAGGAGACATATATTATACAGCCATTACCTTTTGAATTTAAATTTTGTACATATAAATTGTTTATAGTCAACCTAGTGTGCAGCAGTCTTTACAAAAAGTGTATGTATGTAATTAATTTAAGTTAACCTGATTTTACACCATAGCATCTTGAAGTCGTCCAGTGCTTTCTCTCTTGCTTACAGATTCAATGTGCAGTTTGGTGTCTGGCATTTGTTTGCCTACTGTATCGAAGGAATGAATCTACATAGAGGTTCTTTGTTTCTGTAGAAAGAATGGATACTTAGTTGGTTCTGTAATTTCACTCATTCATTTAGATACACATATGTCAAGCCCTCAACCCCAGTGCCTGGTGTATTGTGAGCACCACGTGGTTCAGAAGAGAAATAGTTCTGGGTGGGAGCTACATGAAGGAGGCAGCTCCCAGGGAAAGGAGCACCTGTAATGACAAAAATGGTAAAATCATGTGAACCAGAACACAGGTCAGAGACAAGTCAGCATGCGCACTGAAGAGCTTAGTGAGAGGAAAGGGTAATACAGGCAGATTGTAGTGGATAGTTCCAGCTCCCAACCCTGCATGTGCCCAAGTCTGTCTCCTGTATCTACAAGTTTTCAGCTAATGAGACTGGCAACCATGACCATCTGTCCCTTCTCGTGGAGCAGAGCATTAGTGTCGCTTCATGTCTGTGCCCTCTGGTTTCTGGTCTCCATTTTTGGCTCCTGATTTCTGAACATATCATAGAAAATTGCAAGGAACTAAGTTACACAGTAACAGGCACATCCCTAGATAGGCATAGCATTACTTTGTTTCTTACTCTACCCAAAGGCGTTTAATCCAAAACCAAGGTTTTCATTTAAAAGAAACTAGTGGACTTGCCTGGTGGCACAGTAGTTAAGAATCCACCTGCCAATGCAGGGAACACGGATTGGAGCCCTGGTCCAGGAAGATCCCACGTGCTGCGGAGCAACTAATAAGCCCATGCGCCACAACTACTGAGCCTGCACTCCTAGAGCCCGTGCTCCACAAGGGCCGCCACCGCAATGAGAAGCCCGTGCACCGCAACGCAGAGTAGACCCTGCTCACCGCAAACTAGAGAAAGCCTGCGCACAGCAACCAACACCCAACGTAGCCAAAGATAAATAAATTTATTTTTTAAAAATGAAACTAGCTTACAGAATTTTTTGAACTCGGAGGATCTAGAAAACTCTTGATGTTCATACCAACAACTGTAGCTTCACTATTCTGAGGAGTGCATGATTCACTTTTGGAAAAGCTTATAAATTGTGGTCCGTGAAGGGAAGTTGTGTTTACTTTCTCTTTTGCAGTTTATTTACATCCTCATATCATTCCCTAGACCTGCACTTGAGTCAACAAGTGAAAGTAAAACAAATATACTCAAAATGAAAAGCAGACCATTCTGCTTTTCTCTGAAAACTTTTAAAGAAACCCGGCATGGGACACTTCTTGTGGCCCACTGCTCAGCCGGTCTCACCTTATCCATCCACATCGAGTGGCCAGTTCTGCAAGGGCTTCAGCCAGCATCAGCAGACATCTTGCTTGCTTTCTTCCCTATCAACTCCGTGGGAAGAGGTGCTGGCACTCAACACAGCTAACAGAGAAATGCTTCCCCCTTTTCCTCCTTCCTTTCTCCCTCTGATCCAAGGTTCTGTGATAGTTCACTCACCTTCTCAGGCAGCCCCAAACTGGCCTATAGGACTTGGGATACCCCTTCCCAGCTTGCTGCCCCTGCACCTAAGTCACCTGTCTCTCAAACCCTGTGCTGAATGAAGCCTTTGTTTTAGGCTCTGCTTCCTGAGAAAGCCACTCGGAGAAAGTCCAGAGTAGGTTAAATGAGTATTGACTAGCAATATTCTTAGGCGACTTGATTTAACGAAAAAATACAGCCTTAAGAAACTTGGATTTTCAAAGTATTTAAGTATACTTGCTACCTCCGTTTTCAAATAAAACTTTCAGTGTTTTATTTAACTTAAAAAAACGGAGTCATTTATAAATTATTATTATTCTACACATCCCCATTTCATTTATTGACTGCTGAGAAAAATGACAGGACTAGCTCTCAAACCACTCAGCTAGGTTCAAATTCAAATTCTACCACTTACTAGTTGCGTGACCCCCGTTTTATTATACATGTACCGTAGGGAAAAGAACAGCACTTACCTCACAGATGATAAACCCCGGGTGGTGTTTAATTGCACACACACTAGATTTTCTGACTGGGTAAAAACCATGGCAAACAACTCTTAATTTTAGGAGTTTACTTAAACTCCTCTTAACGTTTATATGCTATATTACCCAGTTAAAGCCCTAGAGCCAAAGAATCACAAGCAGAATCAAGGGACAAAATTTAATATATGCACACAGTTTTATATATAATGCAGCATCACACCATGTAGGGCATTTACTCTTATTTTATACATTCAGATATGTTTGAAACACTTCTTAAGGCTACAAAACAGAACATAGAAAAATAAACAGGAATATATTCAACACTTACAAAAAGTGATATGATAAAGAATATAAAGTACTATTTTCCTTTCAACACTTCAAAAGATGTATATATACTTTTTTTTTACAAGTAACATCACAAATGATCACATCTTCACATGCTTTAAGTATTATTTGTACTCAGTGTAAGGCTATTATCATTTTTCATACATAAATTTTTTTCTAGCTCTGTAACAATGCAATTTTTAATCCATTCAAGTAAATTCAACCCCAAAGTCGCTGTTTCCCAGCATTAAGACATGCACCCATCCCTCTTGTAGGATTTTTCTAAAATTTGTATTTCAGGGGAGGAAAAAACCTAAATTAGTGGGAAATCCCAATTAGTGGGAGAGTAAGTGGCTGCCACTAGTAGCAAAACCTTAGTTCTTTGAAATTGATACACTGGAACTGAGCCATTAAGATTGGAAACAACACAATAGCATTTAGACATTAAATAGGAAGCAAAATACAGTAAACAGAAATAGTGTAGCCAAATATGCAAATATGTAGTCTCTTCAGCTACACTAAAATGGACCTTGCTTAGTACCCATAAGTGAAAGACTAAGGTAAAATAAATGAGGCATAAATAAATATTGCTAGTTTCTAGGATGGCTGAATGTTTTCTAAACCAGAAATGGTTAGAAAGGAACTTTATTGCACCAAGTCAATCATAAGCAAGTTTGCAGTTCACAGGCATTATTCAACCTTGAGTCACAAAGGAAACACACTGCAAGAATATATACAGTCTGCATCAAATACGATAAAGTATCAGTAGGGAAAACCTACTCCTGCCAGGCCAAGGCAGGGTCTGAGCTTAGGTCAGCCATGAAAATGAACATACAGGTTACCAGGAAACAGGATGAGGACCACACAGATGCTAGCATCCTGCCACCAACAGGTATGTGGAGCAAGAATTGAAGATTTATCTGAGAGGAAATGAAGAGAAATATACACAATGCTAAAAGGAAAGGGGCTGGAATCAAGTTTAGCAAAAGCAACTAAAATGAAAAGAACAGGTGAGCTTTGGTCATTCTAAACATTTGTTCTTCAAAATGTGTATCATAATAGAGTAAGTTCCATAATTTCCAACTCAAAATACAAATGATTCTCACTTCTAAGCTTCTGCTTTTCTCTGAAACATTTTATCTCATGTCAACATACCATACGACTCAGTTAAAACGAAGGAGGACAAAAGCTTGCTTGGCCCTAGTGTGACCTCAGCATAAGGCAAAACCCCTGGACTAACATATTGATAACAAGCCTAAAGGAAAAAAAACAAAACTGACCTTCACGTAAAGACAGATAATTTTAAAACTAATAATCCAAAGTCAGTTCTTTTATTCTTATTCCAGAGGTCACTGAGTAAAGTACCAACTGCTAAAGTTCTCTTTCAGCACTGTTTCCATCATGTCCTGGAGGTAAGTATGGGAAACAGGAAGCAAATCGGCATTTCCTTCAGGAACTACAGAGTATTCTGTTACTCAACTGAGGTAAGACAGAGCGACAATGAAGAAATAAACAGTATTCTTTCCTATCCAATTTTTAAACATTTCGAGAAGAAACTGGGACGATCAAATCCCAGTCAATAAAACAAAGGAGACAGGAAATAGCGATTTCTTTTGGACTCCTGAGATCAAACTTACATTGAACTTTAAAATCTGGTCATTATATCTAATGTAATTTTCATTAAAATTATCAGGTAAGCTAATCCTACATATACAAGCATGAGCTGAAAGTGGAGGACCCTCTCATCTTCTCATTCCGTAACAACTGCTGATGTTAACTAAGAAAAAAATTGCTTAAGCAGTACCTTCCCCAGTTGTTCTAGCTTAGAAGGTGACAACAGAAATTCCTTTCAACAGGTTCTCTCAAGAATTTTTTTCTTTTCCACACAACCATCCCAGTCTTTACAAATTTTTACCTAGCACCATCATAATAAAATGTTATCTTTCAAAGTGCTCTCTAAAATCCTATGTTACAAAACATCTACACACTAATCACTACTCAAATCAGCAGTTACAAAGACATTAGGTAATTAAAACAACACAGAGGTAAATAACCATTATTACAGTACAGTGGAGATTCACTGAGCCTAGCTGGCATCCAAACATTCCCGTAGGTTATCAGAGAACCCAGAAAACTCATCTGCTTCAGTTTGTCAAATTCAAGTGAATTGTATTTGCTTTTAAAGTAATTGCTTTAAAAAAAAAAAAAAATCTACTTTTGGCTAGGTATATTACACATGGCATGCAAAGAGAAATTACTACATTATTTGCATAGCACTCAAAACTTCCTGATCAAAGCAGAACATAAAAAAGGGTAGAACTTCACATTGGTATGTACAAATAAGAAATATAAGCTACAGTTATTTTTACATAGTAACACAGATGAATGAATACTGTGTTAATTCAGAGAATCAAATCTCCAAATGGGAAAAGAGTGCAACATGCAAAGGGAAAGTCTAGTGAATACTGCAAGAGACTGGAAGGAAGCAGAATCAGAGACATGTTACCGAAGGGGTGACAAGCTATTAAATGCAAACAAATCCACTGTCTAGCAGCATCCTCTAGAAGAACTCAAAGTCACAATCATCCTTTTTTGTACAATAGTTCCAGCCGTGACAAATTGAACATGCAAATGTAAAGTGGTACACATAACTGAGTGTGGTGCAAAGGGAAAAATGAAACACAGTAACTCTATAGAAACCTGTCAAGCTAAAAATTTTTAACATTTCTTCTCACAAAATATTTAAATCTGTCAGTGCATTAGTGTTAAAGTGGCATTAAAAAACTTCTGCAGTTTTAACAGATGCAGATTATTTTCAAAATGCATAGCATCTACATTTCTTTCGAGTAGGCACCATGATATTTACACCAGTGCTAAGAATTCTTGGTGGAAACAGCCATTTCATTAGATTTCCTATTATTTCTTAAACATCTATTCTTGTATGCAATCTCAAGTTCAACAAATACTCACCAAAATTCAAAAATATACCCTATGAATATTAAAAGAACTATATACAACATTTCTAAGACACAGGTTAATAGGCTGCCTTATGTGTAATATTAAAGAGAAGACATTATTCAAGTTTGACAGATATTGAGATGAAAGGCCTTTGGGTTGGAAGCATTTCAAAAGACAACAGTGTTTTAGGCTAAGAATTGTTTGAGCCCAGTTTATGACTAAGGCATTGCATAATAAAATATACATTTCTATTTGGTGCAATGTTATGTTTTGGAATCTATAGTGTGTCAAATGATGTATTTTGTCACTTTAGTAAACACTATAAAGCACACGTTTCCAACATTTGAAAATTAAACTTATATAAGGAAAAAAATCAAACACTAAATCTATAATGTTTTATATTAAGCTGTTTATAAAAAATACTTTAACAAACTTATTTCTTACTTTTTATGGGGGCAGTCACCCGATAAATAGACAGATTTTGAACGAAGGAAAATGGCAACACCAGGAATTCACCTGCCCCCTTAAACGCATATCCAAAATCTCTTGTCCAGAATGAGTGAGGGTAAAGGGGGAGGGGAGGAGAGAGTTCCAATTTGGGTTTTTATTTTAATGTTATTTTTTTCAGAGACTTCAGAAACATTCCACCTAAGAAAGGGCTTCTGCTCTAAAATGCCGCAGCAACACCATCAAGTGTGCTGTCCGCGATGGCCGTCTCCCAGCCCTGACCTCCTCCTATCCCCCCTGTAGGGCCGTCCTCTGGCATTCCGATGGTACTGATAACCTTCATCTCGGCTCCTGCTTGGCTGCCCTTTCCAGGACTCCTCCCCTCTCACATGAGGGTAGCCCCCCCTACCAGAATAGCCCCAATCACTTTTGTACTTCCTGCCTCCGTAAGTCTGATTATAGAACTGCTTGGATCGACCACTTCTCAGGATATCAGACACCTCGCTTTCATCCTCTGAGCTCTCTTCTTTTGGTCTCGGCACCCTGTTGTCCACAGAGCTGGCCCCACTGACCGCGTCGGCAGCAGTCTTAGGGTCTTTCACTTTTTCTGGTTTTTCTTTCAGACTCGGAATGGTCCTTTTAGGCTCAGGTTCAACAGGCACAGCTTCTCTCTCTCTGTTTAGGACCGGAGTGGGAAGACGAGCCTTTCCCTCTGCTACAGGAGGGACGGGAGCCAGCGCCAGCTCTGACTTAGGTGTCTGGGATGACTGCTCCACCTGGCCTCCGTGCTCGCTCACACTGGCTTCAGGGAGAGGATGGGTGTCTTCACCTCCAGCCTCGGGAAACTCGTCTGCTGCTGAAACTGAAGCACATTCTTTAGAAAGATCCAGATTTTCCAGGGGCAGATCCAATTCTCCTTTCTCATCAGAGGGCAGAACAATATTCTGCCTCATTACTGGATTTTCTATGAATCCCTGAAAAGGGTACCCATACCAAACATGAGGAAAGAAAGGAGGTGCGATGGGAACCGGGCCTAAGAATGGGTTCGGTCCAAAAGATGGCTGCGGGAACATGTTCTTGCCGCTCAGCGACTCTTCATATTCAGCGTGAAGAAGCTGCCCAGAGTTTTCAGATTCCAGGTCGGCCTGATAAGACAACTGTCCGTGACTTTCAGACACCTGAGACGGAGGGATAACCAGGGTTGAAGAAAACGTCGGCGGTCCAATCTCTGCCTGTGGCATCTGACCGTTAACACTGGCCTCAGGCTGCACGGGGAAGTGCGCGTCCGGACAGGCACAGTCACTTTCATTCTGAGCAGACGGAGCTTCTTGGAACCAAGGGTTTTGAGGGTACACGGGGACAGGGACCTTTGGGTACATCCTGCAGGCTGCCAGGTAGGCCTGGTGCAGAGGGTACAGGTAAGAATGCGGGGCCCACATAGGGCAACTATATGCCTACAAAAGACAAAGAAAACCAGTAAGATAAACAATACGGGGGGTGGGGAGAAGTTCAGAGTGGGCTCAAGTCAAGTTTCTCATGCCTGCAAAGACCATAAACTGCAGTCCAAATACTAGATCACTCTGATACACAACATGCAAAGGAATTACAAAATTGAGTCACGGCTATGAGACTCCATTCCTTGCTCCTACCCTGAAACCAACTCCAAGTCCCGCTACAGAGGTCTGAAAGGAGACAGAGTAATGAACCCACCTACAGATTATCATGATCATTAACTCCATCCTTTAGATGTAACTGCACAGAAGTAATCTGGGGTGATACAGATCTCAGAGACCACCACCATCAATCAAGCACTTGAGCCTCCAACTTCCGGTCTCTCGACCACTGGCTGTTTAGCTTGACCTGCATTCATTCATGTTCTGGCTCTACCACTAACTCAGTGTGTGACCCCGTGCCAACTAGTTACCTAGTCTAGACGTGTTCTACCATGAAAACGCTGGTACAGAAGGAGGTGACCCCCAACATTTGGACTCCACAGTCAGAGGAGGTCCCAGAGCAATCCAACAGCAAGGATTAAAGTCAGCCCTCTAGTCAGATAAGGATAAATACCGAAAATAAGTACTCCAAATCCTTCCCCTGCAAGAGGTTCAGCTAAACACCAAAACACGAAGAAAAATTTACCAGACAACTGGCTAATTCTACAGCCAACATTAACTAGATAAATATAAACTACGCATGAATGCAGCAGATGGAGAAATTAATCAAGTCTCCTTTTATGAACTGGTCCATAGGCCACACACAGTAGGGCACCTCATTTCATGTATTAACAGTCTAGAAGCCACAGAAACGAATCCAAGACAGCAGACAACACCGCACTGACGAGAACAGAGTTCTCCAGCCCTTTCTAAGAAAAGCCATCTCCAGGCTGATCACCTCCCACAGGGAGCTCTGCTCTGCTAGTGAGCTCCACCTTCCACGGGTGGCCTCCTATCAGCCTTTCAAGCAACTGAGGCAGACAGAAGAAGAGCATCCTCCCCGTTCCATAAATGAAGACAGCCAGGCTCAGACACCCTCAATGACTTGCCCAGGGCCATACAGATAAGAAGTGCAGGAGCAGAATTTCAAACCCAGCCCTTTCACCTAATTCCTCACAGGAGCACTTCCACTAGGCTGTTTCCCGAATATACTCACAGGGTTAAACCACTGCCAATTAAAAGAAAAAGCAAGCAAATACTGGAGCCGCAATCACCACCAAAAACAAACTATATGGTACTGAAAATGTTACTTCTTAAATTAATGAGATTTAGTAAACCTTAGGTTATTGACCAATAGGATAAGAGTTAAGATTATTTAAATGGTAATAATTTAAAACAGTATTAACTTAAAATAACTTCAAAATGATAAAATGTAAATACCTTTACACCAAGATTGAAGAAGAATCGAAGAATGTTCTTATCTGAAAATAAGTAACATCATCACTCACTAAAATGATACATTCACAAAAAGCTTTTGTTCATTACCCTCAAAGGATATATAGTTCTAAGGACAATTTTGCCTACTTGAATTGTTTTTCTCTAGCCTGTGATATAAAACATATATTAAAAATTGTAATATAACCAAAACCAGACTCTGTTACTGCAGGGTAATTCCAGATTCAACATGCTTTATCTAGTCTAACAGCCGTGCCCCAAAATGGCTTAAATTGAGATTTTTATGACTAAACTTAAATCTGTGCAAAGAAAACTCAGGTGCTCACTGCATTTCCTTTTCAACTTCTCTGTGGGGTTTAAAATATTATGAAATAAAAAAGTTGGGAGTAAGAGTAAAAATCAACATAAACCTAAATCATTAACAAGATTAGTAGGATAATACTAGCTCAGGTATTCATTTGACATTAGCCGGTTACCCACAGACACAAACATCAAACCACTGACTAATAAAAGAAAATTATCCACAAAAATCCAAGTAAAGAGCACAGAGAGTCACTACATTACTCCTTCAGTTTTTCAAATAGGAAATTTGCAAACTAAACTTTAAAAAAAAAAATCACGAATTTAAAAAGAATTCCTTAAAAAATATATACTATTGCAGGTAGTACTATAATGACAGCTATTATGTTTTCTATTCATTCTCCTCTACATTTTTTTCATGGATGAAGTAATATGAGTAGTTCCAAACACCAAACCACTGATGTGAAAACTCAGTACTGTTTAGTTATCTGGTTAGTAACACTATTAAGATTTAATTCAAAATGGTTTCAGACTGTTTTTTTGGCGGTACACGGGCCTCTCACTACTGTGGCCTCTCCCGTTGCGGAGCACAGGCTCCGGACGCACAGGCTCAGCGGCCATGGCTCACGGGCCCAGCCGCTCCGCAGCATGTGGGATCTTCCCAGACCGGGGCACGAACCCGTGTCCCCTGCATCGGCAGGCGGACTCTCAACCACTGCGCCACCAGGGAAGCCCCAGACTGTTTTTGAAAAAATGACAGGGGCAGGGGAGTAAGGGGAGGGGCGGCTGCTATAAATAATAGTTTATATATTACTAAACATATAAAAACACCAATCAAACAGAAGCTGAAACAGGAGTGATGAGTGACTAACAGCTGAACCTCTGCTGTCCTCCCCAAGCAAGTCCTTTGGCTTATTCAGCAACACGACCTCTGTCCTCTACTTACATTTCTCACTGAACCTGTACCAGTACTTGATAAATAAAATCAACTTGAATTCGGAGAAGGAGCTCACCTTTAGGCAGGTCCTCCCCAGTGTGACACAGTGAATAAGGTGGTGCAATGGCTCGATCTCCCTTTTCGTTACAAGGAAACCCAGGATAGAGTGGGTCTTGGTAAAGGCTCAGTGTCTGAGGCAAAGGCATCAAGGGCTGGTTAACGGCCTGTATTGACACAGGAACTGGAGAGGGTGTTAAATGAGCCTGGGACACAGCAGAATCAGGTCCAGTGGTCAGAGTCTGTGTCACTGACAAAACAGGAATTTGAGCAGGGACACCTACAAAAGAAAGGGAAAGAAATCAAAAGCTATAAAGAGGTAAAAATAATTCTCTACAAATGTAAGTTTACATTAAGCTAAAAGGTGAAGAGTGCTATAAAATTGTATAGCTAGTAAAACGGTGCGTGTTTAAGCAATCTAAAGAAGTACTAATGTCAACCAAACACGCTCCTGGACACAAAGGAGGAAATAAGCGCCCAGAAAACACGCTTTGAGTCAGTATCTTCTAATAACAGCTCTTATGAACAAGACACGGAGCCTGGCAGAGAGCTGGCCCACAGGGGTGAAAACTGTGCTGCCAGCACCGGGCAACCGGAGCTCACACACCTGCTGCCGAGGCTGTGAGGGCGTACCTCAAATGAGCACCACACAAAGCTGGAAGCAGGGCAGTGCTCCGGGAGGCTCCACACACCTAATCCTGCTCGGAGGTCAAGCTCACACTCAAGAATTTCAAGACTCGGAAGGCTTTTGCTGGTTGATTCACTGAACTTTTTAAATTTTTATCTAACCTGTTGGTCCAAAAGTTGTAGGTTCACTTGGCCAGGCTGGCACAGTGGCTGGTAAAGAAGGCACGGCAGGAGTTAGATGTACCTCTGGGGACACCAGAAGGGGAGCTGGACTGGACAGACATACATGTTCTGCTGGCTTCTTCAAGGAGAGGGGGTGGAAAAAGACAAGAGTTCATTTTGCTTAACACTAATTCAACCACCACAGGTACCTTGAGTTGCCTGCCTTTTACACACCTGTGGTTTCTACATAAATGGTCTTTCTCTGGTCTTAGAAATGAAAGAAAAAAACACAGTAGCTAAAAATTCCATACTAACAAATGTGATCCTAACCAGTGACTGCCCACCAAAAGTCACAGAAGTCACTGGCAGGGTTAGAAACAAACTACAAAGCAACTTGAACACAAGGCTTTTAAGGCAAGAAAGCAAAATCATTGAAATCACCCTGAAATTCATGAGATTAGAACCTCCTCACACAAAGACTTAGCATAAAACTGTACGCTTTCTACCTGACATGAAGGATGTTAACTGAAAGGCAAAGGATAAGAACCTTCTCTCCTCCTGTATTAGATCAAGAACCAAAATAATCTGCTAGAACTCAGGTTCCTTCATCATTAAATCTGTAAATCAGTGGTACTGCACTTTAGATGTGTATTTTTCTAATCTCTTCAATCATTCCATTGCCTCCCTTCTATGAAATAACTGTTAAGCGTGCAGAGTTGTCTAACTCTAAAGTTTTGAAGTAAAACAGAAATTCATAATTTCCCTTCAAAAATCTCATTTGCAAGCCAACTCACCACAAAGGCAACACAAGGTGCCAGATACAAACTTATTCAAAATCAATTCAGAAGAGTGGCTTCTATGTCCAGACAATGGCGATTATAAAAATAACATCCCATTAAAACTTGAGAACATTCTAGACTAACCAAGAACAGAATGAGAGAAAAATCATAATTGTATTCCAAATTATGATACTAGATAGAGTAAATTCTCCCATTTCCTGTATTTTCTGTTTTTTAATGATGACAGTAAGAGTTAAGAAACCCAGGGAATGGAGCATTCAATGTCAAACGCTACAATGTACTTACTTGTTCTGTAGGAGGTGGGCACTCTAATTTCTTTGACGGTGATGTAATTCTTGAACATTTATCATTGCTAATATTCTTTGGAAGCACCAAAAAAAAAAAAAAAAAAAAAAAGCATACTTTTGCATTTCAGAGACCCACATTCTGGGGTAACCATGGCCGCCTTTACAGCTCACCCTACCCGCACCTGCCTGCACCCTCTGACGACCAGCTACTCTTTTCCATTGTACCTGGGCTCCAACAGGTGGGGGATTTTGCCTCCATATCTTCATCACATCAGACTACCGGGCAGTTTTTATTGGGAGCATGGTTTCAAAACAGCACTTTTCCCATAAAAATCTCAATCTGCTATAGAGTAATGGAAAGTAAAGCTAAGCTATGTTCCACCGATTCAGATAGGTCATCATAAGGTATCCTTGAAGAAACGGTTACAATGTGTGAGTGAATTCACCTCAAGCACTGTAATTTTTTCTCAATTTTCTTCTGCTTTTCCACTTCCCTAACACTTTGTTATAAAATGATGAAGTCATCTCCATCTCCTTCTACACTATCACAACGTTAAGGAAAACGAAAGAGACGCAATTAGTATTTAAAACATTTACCTCCAGTGTGCCTGGCTCCGGCTTTTTATCCAAGGGAATATGTCCATGGACAGAGTCTATAACAGATCAGAATAAAAAAGACGGCATCGTTCACTAGTTAGGTGTGAAGACACAGCAGTAAAACATGAAGACAGAGAAAGCCAAAAGTACCTTTTGAACCATGTTTAGTCAGTGGATGATAGTTTTCAGAATAACACAATGTGCTTTATTTAGCTTGAGTCAATGCTTCTCTACAACAGTGAGACGTGACAGTACATTGCTTAATCATTTAAAAAGAAAGTTCTTTTCCCCATGTCTGACTTTAAGCCAGAAACAGATCTCTCGCATCTGCTTTCAAATGATGAAATAACATACCTTTATCTTTTCTTTCTTCAGTGTCCATTCTCCGCCTGCTTCCTTTTCTATCGCTTCCATGTGATGATTTTCTCTGGACGCCTGGGTTGCTACTCTGAGAAGCTGACTGGCTGACTGATGAGCTCTTAAAATAAACAAAACCCAACACTTTGGGTTAAAGATTTACTCACAAATATATGAACAAAATCTTCTAATTAACCTTACTCTTCATACATCTAACTAAAACTCTCAAAATTCATAGCCCCGGGCTTCCCTGGTGGTGCAGTGGTTCAGAGTCCGCCTGCCGATGCAGGGGACATGGGTTTGTACCCCGGTCCGGGAAGATCCCACATGTCGCGGAGCGGCTGGTCCTGTGAGCCATGGCCGCTGAGCCTGCGCGTCCGGAGCCTGTGCTCCGCAACGGGAGAGGCCACAACAGTGAGAGGCCCGCGTACCGCCAAAAAAAAAAAAAAAAATTCATAGCCCTATCTTTATACTTCCCAAACTACAAAAAAATAGGACCTAGGGTTCATATTATATACTCTATAGTAATCGGCTTACTAATAAGGCAATCAGACGCTTGGCCTAAATTAGTATGAAGACTTCTTCGTATGCCCATGTTTCAGGAAGCCACCCTGCCCAAACCTTCACTTTGCAACTTACACTTCCATTCTCTGCACAAAGCCTTCAAAAGCAGCCATAGCTCAGCCACAGCCCTTGGTGGGGGAAAAACACCCAAGTGCAAACGGGCAGATACAGCGCACTAGGACGCTTACCACTGACACGCTACTGACTGTCAACAAATCACCCAAGCTCCACGTGAGCTCCAACTTCTAACTGGTGAAACACGGGGACTGGAATAAGTCTGGCTTCTCAGCTAAGTCACCACTGAAGGTCTCTCCTCTTCTAGCATCTGTGAGTAACTGCTGCACACGGCTGAGAAGACAACCTCAGCCCTCTGTGACAGGCGTTTTTCTACAAGACAAACCTGAGTCGCTATCAAGTCCAAGACAGGATCAAATGCCTATTTAAAGACAATGACTATGAAGACTCCATTTTAACATCAAAAAATTTCACAATCTATTCCCACATTACAGTAGTTGTTTCTCCCCATTCACTAACTGAAAAAAGGACAAAAAGCTGTGAGTAGAAGCTTAAATGATTTGTAGTTTTTTATTTTCTAAATATTATGGAAAAATAATATATCACAGAGATAAATATACTGAGACTAAAGACCATGCCTAACTCACATGTGAATTTGGGCACTTCGTCCAGTAATTCCTAAACTCCAGCCCCTGTGCCAGACTGAACTATATATATACTGTTCCAGGTCAGCTGTTTTCAACTGAGCATCTCATACCTCTGAAGGATCCCATGGAGGCCAGAGTACAAAAAATTGAGTGTGTGTGGGTTTAATGTCTTATAGTGGTATAAATATATATACCTATATATATTTTATACATATATATATATATATATATATACACACACACACATACACACACATGCCAATATATGTATCTGATATATATATTGGGTAGCATCCTGTAACATTCCATTTTGTTTAACCCACTGTTAAGAAAGTGTTCCAGAGCTTCCCTGGTGGCGCGGTGGTTGGGAGTCCGCCTGCCAATGCAGGGGACACGGGTTCGTGCCCCGGTCTGGGAGGATTCCACATGCCGCGGAGCGGCTGGGCCCGTGAGCCGTGGCCGCTGGGCCTGCACGTCCGGAGCCTGTGCTCCGCGATGGGAAAGGCCGCGGCGGTGAGACACCCGTGTACCGCAAAAAAAAAAAAGAAAAAAAAAAAAAGAAAGTGTTCCAATCACCACTCTCCATCACAGGTCATTTGGCGTCACTTACCGATATTTCAGACCATAGGCACAGGGCGCCCAGTGCCCCCAAACTCAAGTAGCTAACCCTTGCCTTGTGCTGCCAATGACCCCTCCTCTCACAGCATTTACTTCACGCTACATGAGAGCTGTTTTCCCTTCTGACTCCCCCAAAAGAAGTCAGAAACTTAAAGGTAGGGAACACTTGTCTCATCAGAGAAGCACCCATCACAGCCCAGCGTCTGACACAGGGAGCAAGGGCAAAGCCGCAGAGCTGCACGTACTGCCACCTCCAACAGCGACCACTCTGAACGACAGCTCTTATTTATATGTATTGGTTAATCTTGTCCTGGTATGTTTAATAAGGGACACTGAAAAGAGTTTTCCGGTTTTACAGATATATCTCGTTAACTGAATCATGAACCTCTACTGCTTAGGGAAAGTTACTGGCTTTGGCTAGCAAAAACAAACGAGTTTTGGTTCAAAAGAAAATACTAGGGCTTCCCTGGTGGCGCAGTGGTTAAGAATCCACCTGCCAATGCAGGGGACAAGGGTTCAAGCCCTGGGCCAGGAAGATTGCTACGTGCCGCAGAGCAACTAAGCTCACGAGCCACAACTACTGAAGCCTGCGTGCCTAGAGCCTGTGCTCTGCAACGAGAAGCCATGCAATGAGAAGCCCGTGCAACGGGCTAGTGCAACGAAGAGTAGCCCCTGCTTGCCGCAACTAGAGAAAGTCCACGTGCAGCAACAAAGACCCAACGCAGCCAAAAATAAAATAAATTTTTTAAAAAAAGAAAATACTAAACTTAAAGTGAGATAACCAATTTATTACTTGCCTCAACTCTGCCACCAACTAGAAATATCTTTAGACCTCACCTTACTCATGAAGATGAAAAGGAGGGATAGCTGCATAATCACCAAGGTATCTTCCAGTTTAAAAACTATTAGTCTACCATTTAAAACTATGGCTTAATACAAAAACTATATTAAGAAAGACTTCTGAAGGATAACTTTTAAAATCCCCTTTTATATACATACGGAAAGGGCTGGGAAAGCCTGTTCATCCCTGTTCTGAATCTCATAGAGTAAACGAGATTCTTCTATAGCTTGCTTCTCTCTGCGCTCTTCCGGAGAGAGGCCGAAATAGTTAGATTCTCGAGTCGTGGCATCAAAATCCTCAGCTCTCTCACGATCAGGTTTCCTGTCAAATAAAACATTCTTGTCATGAAAAAAAAAAAAAAAAAGACAAAATGTACTGAGTACCTAAAATAATATAAATCAACGCTTTGAGCAATTCAAATATTGGACCAGTTTAGCTACACTGTGAGATTACAGAACTTTTAGCTGCCTGATTAATAAATGTTTAGGAAACAGAAGCCCCTGGAGCATTAGGCTACGTTTCAGAGTCAAGAAGACAAACTTAAAATAGGGTGGAAAGAAAAGAAAAATATAACTCACTTCCAAGTGATACAGGAAGGCATAAATGTAAGCACTGTATATTTTCTTTACGCCATATTCCAATACTTTCATAAGAATTCTCTTTCAAAGGAAAGGGAAGGTTACTAGTTTAGGCCTCAAAAGCACTCTAATTTTCTGTTCTAAGTAAAGGACAACGTTCAAAGACACACCACGACCATCTTCCTGCTTTTTAATGACACTACCAAGGGAGGATGAAAGGTGAAAAGAAGAAAAAAATGCACCAGGCTAGATACTAACTACAGATAAGACTGCTGTCATTTCAATAACTTTGGTCAAAGAAGGAGACAAAAAAATTCATGAATAGAGTCTAGTAGTCTATGACATAACCCTAACATTTTTATATGAATTAAAATTATTATAGGCAATATGAATACTATTTCTACACTTTGTCTAATAGTTCCACAACAGTGGGAAATGAAAACCCAAAGCCACTAGGGAAAATATACTGAAGAGATGCAGCTCCCTAAAGAGTGGGAAGGACACAACTGATACCATCTGATTCTCCTACCTCTGAAATCAAGAACAGCCATTTCATGTCCTCAGTCCCACTTAAAATCACACCCTAATTCCAATGGGGCACATGTCAACCCCCGAGTATTAGGGAAAAAAACAGGGGAGCAAACCTGGACCCTCAATCTTAGACCAGTCCTTCTCAAACCCCAGTGGTCAAAGACTCCCAAGATGACTCAGCTAGTGCCAGGAGTCTCCAGAAAGTCAATACTCCCTAACCTCTGCGCCCCATCACCCGAAGCCCACGTCTCACCCTCGCGCGCCACTGAGAACCTTCCTATCCTGAGCCTAGCGGGAGGGGAAATATTCAGCATGGACACGTCTATCATTTTCGGCACCTGCGTAATGAAAGCATACGTGGCAATCCTGCTTGGTTTTTGACACTTTGTTTTGTTTTCTCCAAAGGAAGAGACAATATCAATGAGAAAGAAATTTAAAAAGCGAGAGGTCATGAAGGTCTCGTGCCCAACATCACTGCTCTTTTTATTCTATAATGAGAATTCCAAACCAATGTGTGAAATATTAGAAATGAAGTTAAGATAAATTCTAATGGACTTAAATCCACTGGAGTGTTAGCTGTAAAATTCTAAATTTTGACTAGAATTTCTTAGAATCTTACTCTTAATATTCAACCATCAGCAGTCTCTAAATTTAACACACTAGTAAAATTCATTCTCACTCCCACAGGCTAGAGGGCTTACTCACTGCAAGTACAACTACGTTCGCACATAATCAATCACAGTGTCAAAATTCTCCAAAGCTTTATGTCTATGTACTCTCCACTGCCTTCTGCCATCACGTGTTTTATACACCAAGTAATAGGTAGCTAACACATAAACAAGAAAAGGACCACATCTGTCTGATCATTCTCATCCCTAACAGACTGGACAAAACACTAGAAACACACTGGATAAAACTTCAGTTTGTGGTAAACAAAAGTGTATTTAAATCAGTCATTTGGTAGTCTGTTACGTTCTTTTTTTAAAACTTTAAGACATTAAAGAGTATCCTCTGTTCAAGAGAAAAAAAGGCTCTTCTAGTCCACTAAAAAATGAGAATTTTATTAAAAAGAAAAATCTCATTTCTGTCCACGACCTTCCTATACTGACTTCACATTTTTAGGTTTCCAAAGCTAATACTCAAAGTAAGTTAGTCCTCTTAGGTACTTTGCCTGTACTGGGTAAGATACCACCAGATGCTAGTGGAGTCTGGTCAATGTCCACACATCAGACTTCAGCCACAACTAGGTGATTCAGTGACATAAGTGCTATCTGTTGGGGGAGGCTAACCCACCGTGGGCCCCGAATGCCCCTGCACACTGTTGCTGGGTGTGCCAAGAACACACGGCCCTGAGTACTCTGTACCCAGGCCATTTCTCACGGTTGTGGTATCTAGTGACCACCCTTGAGGGATGAGGGAATTCTTTCTTATGATTGATTTTTAATCATCTGTTCTCATTAGAACTTTTGGATAACTGGATTATGAACACATATGTACTTTTTACACACATATAAGCATCCCTTCAAGGATACACAAGAATCTGTTAACACTGGATGCCTCTGCAGAAGCAGCTAGACAACTGGGACAACAGGGATAGGAAGGAGAATTATCAGAACAAACTTTTCAGTGTTTTGGATTTCGAACAATAGCAATTAATTTGCTATCCCGAACAGCTGGCTCAATTAAAAAAACTGTAATGGATATGAAGTACTGGTATTTGTTACGGATTGAATTGCATCTCCCAAAAAAGATACGTTCAAGTCCTAACCCCTCGTATCTGTGCATGTGACTTTATAAATAGGGTCTCTGCAGAAGTAATGCCATTAAGATGAGATCATAGCAGAGTAAGGTGGGCCCTAAACCCACTATAACTGGTTCCTCACTAGAAGAGACACAGACACCCAGGGAGAACACCAGTGATGATGCAGGCAGAGACTGGAGTGATACACCTACAGGCCAAGGAACGCGAAGGACTGTGGACAACACCAGAAGCAGGAGAGGCCTGGAACAGACTCTCCCCTAGAACCTGCAGAGAGGGCACGGCACTACTGACACCTTGATTTCAGACTTGCAACCTTCAGGACTGTAAGAGAGTACACTGCTGTTGCTTTAAGCCAGTCTGTGGTACTATGCTACCACAGCCCCAGGAAACTACACAGTATTGGTACCATGTCAGCCTAAGAACCTACAACTCTGTCTTAAAGATGTTACATAAACTGTCTTTAATGACAAAATGTTAAGTACGTTCCCAAGAAAGGGGAATGCCCAAATGCCAAAAATAAAGAAACTAAAGACCAGACCTTAGCAAGCACATAAGAAGATGCTAGAGCTGTTCAGATGATCGGGGAGATCAAGCTTGGATGGGGAAGGTGAGCCACAAGCACCCACAGGAGCCGTGGCCAAGTTCACAGGAAGAGGACAGCCTGCACTTAAGACACACCTTCTCAAAGAAAGCTCCCCCAAAGAATATAAACTACTCTGTAACTACTACTCCAAGGAAGGGCAGATTAGGGAAAAATTTAAATCTACGGCACAGGAAACTATGACCCTGAAGTTCATCTGCCTCTGCATATTCAGTCAGAATGCTGGTAGTTCATGGCCACAGCAACCTGTTCAGTATCAGACACATTACAACAAACAATCCAAACTTGTCGGAACACAGTAAGCTGACCATTTTGGTTGATTTAAGTTCCTATGTAAAGGGGAATATCCTCACCCTGCAAGGAATTGGGGCTGCAGTTTGGAATTCAGTACTTAACACATTACAAGCTACCGGAAAACTCTGAGGTGCCAGGTTACGATCTAAATCATCTGAAAAAAGTTATTCAAAAACAAAGATATCTGACCCTACCAAATCACTTTGATTTGTTTAAAGAGAGTTATAAAGAACTGAAATCCTCACGTTATTCTATCAACAATACTTTTAATGTCACGCTGTAGACAAGTATACGAACAAAAATTGCGACTTTTTAAAAGCACGTGACGCAGAAAGTAAGAGAGATGCTTCTCACTTAGTTTCTAGCTCTCCTGCCTTTGGGACGGTTACCTTGTGGCCTGTGTGGGTGTCCTGCTCAGACTTCTGTGCTCACTGGAGGGCTTCTGAGACTGCGGCGCTGCAGAGTGGCCGGGGGGCACGCGCTGCCTCAGCCCCGGAGGGTGCTGCAGGCGAGGTGGCAGCGTGGGCGGGGCTTTTCCTGGCTTCGCCGGGGCCTTGGGCCCTCTGTAGTCCGCATCTGTGGCAAGAGCCAAACTACCTCGTAATCTTCCCATTATAGACACCCCCAAGCACCGTCACCTCCCCAAAGGAAGGGTAACCTGGCGTGCTCCTACCACAATGGAAATTCTGTCCAGAAGGAGGTTTTTTCATCTTCTTCCCTGCCACCGTGTTCCAGCTTTCTGAGGAAGGCGGTCTGAGGTTCTTCGGGGAGAGTCTTTAAAAGGAGGGAAAAGACTTGCAGTAATTTATCGTGCTCCCCCAAGACTATCCACTTAAGTATCCTGCATAAATATTTTACTTTCTGTTTACCTAAGAATTCCCAGGTTTAGTTCTTATATTGAAAACACATTAAAGTACAAAGCATTCAGCAACCCAGATGTAACTCTAATCAAATAAGACGACATAAATCAAAAGCACATTTTCTAACCTACAAGGACAGAAGACTAAAAGGCCATAATCATAACCTAAGCAAAAGATTAGATAAAGAAGGAAAGACTGTTACTCTGTGAGATGTGATGAAAGTACTGTAGCTAAGGACGGGGAAGCGAGGAGTCTTTACCGTGTTAGAGACACACAGAGGCATATATGTGTCTATGAGAAATGCTGTGATGTTTGGGATTTGCTTTCAAATATTCTAATTCCACTCGCATCTTTTTTAAGGGGGTTAGGGAGAAGAGATCAGAAAAGACTGCCAAACCTGCTGTTAGTTGTTAAAATAGGGTGATAATTACATTGGGGTTCACTGGACTATCCTCCTCGCATATGTGTATGTTTGACATTTTCCACAGTAAAGTTTAGGTGTGATTTACTGCCTTTTCCTCTAATAAAGGCAGCAGCAACTGAAACAAAAGTTGCTCTAAGTAACACTGTATAATAGCAAGTATTTCACTCCTCCATCAGATAACCATTTACTGAAGACTGCACACAAGGCAGCAATGAATGAAATTAGAAATGAATGTGGTCCCTGTCCTCCAAAGTCCCCACTTCACAGCTACAATACGGTTGATTTTCCAAATTGCCTTAGTGAAGAATGGCACATTTTAAACAGTAAGCAACAAAACAAATATTTATTTAAAATACCTTAACACGGATAACACTAAATTTGAACTCCAACTATTTTTTCTACAAGATCTACACAAATATATTTCTCTACACACAGGCAATACATTTAAATGAATTTGCAAATACACAGGGACATTTAGAAATGCTCACGATTATACAATAGGCTAAGTGGAAGAGACGGTGAATGAACACCTTAGCTGAAGAGCAGTACATACTTCTTTCCAAGTTCTTCGACCAAAACTGGCCCGTTCTCAGAGTGAACCCCTTGAAAGTCTGCATTAGAAAATTTTCCATTGTGATCCAACCTAACCTGTTGAACGATTCCGCAAAGAAAAATCAGTCACCTGATTCTTTCGCATCAACCATCAGTTTTTAAACTGTTATTTCAATTTCAACTAAAGAGAAAATGAACATATATAGTTAAAAACAAAACGAAGTTCAAAAGGTACACAATAATATTGTCTCTGACCTCCCAGACCTAGGTACCTCCATCCAAAATACTTTTCTTTGTTTACTCTTCCAAGTTTTTTCTAAACTGTCTTGGTTCTGAAGGCAGGGCTGTGGCAGCACCACACACACCAGGACTCCAGGCCCCGCTCTTCTACTTACCAGCAATATGACCTTGGGCAAGTGACTTATCTCATGCTTCAGTGTCCTCATATGTAAGATGAGGCTAATTATAGTACCTACATCATAGGACCCATGGAGGTGGAATGAGGTACACATGATATATATAAAGGACACCAGGCTGCACACAGCAACCACTCAACAAAGGAGAACAACTATTATTAAAATCACTATTGTCTTCTCACTTTTCCAACATTTACAATATTGTCACATGTAAACGTGACCTTTTTCTCCCTAAAAACAGATCCGTCATCTCTTCTCTGACATACAGTTGGTTATTACACAACAGCAAATCTTAACAGGACGATAAGCCTTTAGGTCCCCTCCTGCAGTCAAACGGCACACACAGCACAGGGCGCCGCTAAGCACTGCACTGGGAGCCTGATGGACACAGCCCTGAGTGAAGCCACCTCCGCCTTTTTTTATCAGTACAGTTGGCCCTCGGCATCCGCGGGGGACTGGTTCCAGAACCCCTGGATGCTTGACTCCCTTATGTAAAATGGCACAGTATGGTCAGCCCTCCACACCCATACGCAGAGGAACGGCCAACTGTGGATCAAAGTCCTCAAGCCGAGGTTTCGTCCTTCAGTCACAGCAGGACACTGCTTTCCTCTCTTCCAGAGTTTAAGAATAAAGAATATTTTTCTGAAGTTAGTTTTTATTAGAAGTTTAAACTACATTTACAAGCTTGCTTGAGTAAATAAAAGTCACCTTGAGTCACAGCAGTTTCCGTAATAAAATTTCAATTAAATTTTATCCAAGTGAAGTAGTCAAGGGGTAGAAATAGAAAAAAAGTACTCTAAAAAGGAAAAAATTAAAACAAGTACCTGCTTTACCATCTACCTTATCAACAGCATCTGCTTTACAAAAGCAACTGAAATCCCAAAGCAAATATGCTTGATTTAAAATAACAAGTAACATAATTTTAGCGATGCAGCATAAAACAAGCAATCTTCTCTTCTCTACTGAGTGGGGTTAGGGAGGGAGGGAGTGCCCTAAGCCCTGGCTTTACTCTTCTCTTTTGTTCTGTTCCAAGTTCCCCAAATCTCTATAGTAGAAGATTCCCCAATTCTGTTCTGTGATTAGGGCACATTTCTGACAATCGTGTAAGGAAGAACCTAAATGAATCATATCTTCTCCCTCTCCCTTTAAAAATACACCCAAATCAGAACACTATTAAAAGGTCTTAAGGTAAAGTCTGTCACTGACCTCCAGAAATAATCCTGGTCCCCCAGACACTTTTCACAAACCACTTTATCACCAAGGAAACAAGTGTTTCCTCCACAAGTCAAGAAGAAATGTTTGTCAATGGCTATTTTAAAATAGTTTTAAAAAGGCAACACTTTTTGATGAAGACCATTTTTGATGAAAATTATCTTCCAAATAACAATTATTTTGTGTGTGTGTTGTTTTTGTTTTAGAAAGAGTAATATTTTTTCATAAAGGTTTCTCCAGTCTTGGCATTATTAACACTTGGGACCAGATGATTTTTTGCTGGGGTGCTGTCCTGTGCGCTCTAGGACGTCTGGCACCATGCCTGGCCCCCACCCACTAGATACCAGTCGCACCTTCCCTGCTGTAACAATGTCTGCCGACATTGCTAAATGGGAGGTAGGGGTGCAAAATCACTCCACGTAAGAAACACTGATCTAACACAACTTTCCCCCTTAACAATCAACAGTTTTAAGCCCAAAGCAGCAGCTTATTCAAAGTAAATGGCAAAAACTTCTCTTACTGTTCACTTTCTTATCTCAATCCAACAAAAAACTGTGTATTATCAGAATCTTCCAGGATGCCTTCCATATACCAAATTGACCTATAATGTCAAGTTTGAATCAATTTCAATAAATTATTTGTCAACTGTAATGAAATTATCTAAAAATCTAAGACGTTACTGTTACTTCTTTGAGGCAAGTAATATCAAAGACTAAATTGTTTTAAAGATCATGTGATGGGACGCCGCGGTTTTAAGATATATTTGACTTTGGTAATGTATTCAAAAGCTAAATATTTATAACTATTAAAATGTACACACAATATATTCTGAAATCCCAAATTAACAACACATCCAAACTTGAGCTGTTTTCTTGATTCCTATTACAATAAATAAGATTTCAAGTCAAATCTTTACTTCCTCTAAGTAATCACTTACTTGGCATTTGTCTCCAACTTCATACTGTAAGCCAGCAGCAATGGAATAATCATGTTTTTGTTGAGCTGTAAAGAATATCAGCATTGTATCAAGTTGACATAATCATTTTCAAGGGCCTCAAAGCAAATTTATGGAAAATACAGATTTTTTTTTTAACTCACCTTGTTTAGACTTCAGCCAAATTTCATATTCCACATTTCTATAGACTGCTGGACTGAGTGACTTAAGAACCTTTCTAGACAAAGGAAGGCTAGGAGAGTTCCCACTGCTTTTCGGGTGCTAAATAAACAAAGTCAGGAAGTCCAATCAACACAGAAATGCTTTCAAAACATGTTTGAGATATGTATAAGAGTAAAATCAAATGAAGAACACTTTAAAAATTTAAGAGGCCATCAAAGAATGTCTTACTAGTAGATGATCCTGACTCTATTGAAAATGTACCAGAAAAGAGAAAAAAATTAAGACTATAAATTCATATACTTTCTTATACTGAAGAGGCAGTTAAAAACCATTAAATAAAAATACCTGATCATTTGACAAAGATTTAAATCCATTCACATCATTAACAGTGGTAGTTTTACTCCTACAAAGGAAGAAATACAGCCATCGTTAGGAGCACAAAAATGTTTGCATGCAATTAACTTGTCCTAATGTCATATAAAATCCCAGTTATATTCCAAAAACTCAACCTTATATATATTCCAAGGAGCTCAAACAAGCTTTAGTATAACTGTGCATATATACATATATATATGTATATAGGTACATGTGTTTACGTGCGTATGTATATAGGTCAAAGATTTTTATCAGTAATTCTTACTGACTCAATCATCAAGAAAAGAGAAACAGAAATAAACTATGAAATTTGCATTGGTAGAATAACTGAGTTCATAAAAACATTTAATGTAAAAATTTCCTTTCAAAATATAGATGAGGCTCCATTAAACAAAATATTCCGCTAAAACAAGATATACAATCAGGTAAGAGTAGACACCAACTAAATAAGTAATCAGTATGTTAAATGCTGCTAAGTGCTTTGGGGGAAAAAAAGGTAGGAAAAAATTAGTTTTGAGACCTAGGATCAAATAATAAAAAATGGGATGAAGGAAGATGCCTTTTTCAATAAAGAATTAAATGTGATGAGACAGCAAACCATAGGCTATTTAGTATTGCAAGCAGAAGGGACAGCAAGTGCAAAGACCCAGGGGTAGGCAAGAGGCTGGACAAGTTGATGGCAAGTTGAGTGGGTGATGAGGTGAGAGGCTACCTGTACTCTTCTGTCGTATAATTCCTCCTCCTTAATAAATCAATCTCTAGTCTTTAGGACAATCTCCAAATCTATACCCTTAAATGCAGCAATATTTAAGAGACTCTAAGTATTTAGAGTCTGGACTAAACAAGCACCCTAATTTCTAACACTTCAGGACTGATCAATATGAACGTGAAGAGATCCAGGCACAGGAGCACAGTGCCTGGATATTACACACTATGCCCATCTGTCTTGCCATGATTACGTAGCATTCTTCCCTAAATGAAGCTTGGTCCTCCCTAAGCCAGACATGACACAAGTAAAAGGAAATCCTAATAATGCAAGAAAAAATTAATTAAAAAGGCTTCCATGTTCCAAGGGCTTTAATAATATAGTATAAAGAGGAAAACTGATCATTACAATGAGCACACCATCCCTGGTACAATTCTCCAGCTTACTAGCCTCTACTCCACACTTCGCCTACTTCACCTGCCAGCTGCCATCCCAGACCCAGCTGTTGCTAAAACTGCAGCAGCAACCAAAGGGCATCTGCTGGAAGTCCCCACACACCAAGTAAAGTTAATAAGCTACAACAAGCTAGTTATTCGTTCTCCCTCAAAATTCCCCTATGCTCAATGACATGCCTTAATCATACTAGGCACCTGGAGAAAACCATGCAGCAGAATTTCCATCTGTGCAAAGTTAATTAGTCTATTCTAGGATTAAATTTACAATGGCAGACCCAGATTTTAATCTGACTCATTTCTTTCTTATGTAAAAATGGTAGTCAACCGAATTTTCAATCAGGATCTACAGTTTAATTCAAGAAGTGCTGGGAATTACAAATAGAGATATATTTAAGTGTTTAATAAAGAATTAGATATCCTGAGGCTTAATTTTATTTTTCTCTAGTTTTACAGTATGTGACACCATGAAGGGTACTTTCATACTCTCATACAAAAGGAATGATATACTTTTAGCTTCACCAAGAATGAAATAGGTCAGTTCTTATAAAATACAGAGTAAGCTTCTTAACATCACTGATAAAAACTAATATACGTTGGATGCTATACCTAGGAACTAGGCTGTGCATTCTACATGTTATCTCATTTAATTCTTATAAATTCTCCACTTTAAAGAAATACTAATATATCCTCATTTTATACCTATAGAATTGAGGCTTCTTAGTGAATTTAGGTAACTTGCCCCAAGTTCAGTTAGTTGGCAGGAAGCCAAGAATGAAACCGGGTTAGGATGTCCACAGCCCAAGCTCTTAACCACTACCCTATATGTCTTAAGTGGAAAAGAAAAATAAGCTGCAGAGTCTAAGTTAAAAGGTGTTTATTCGCAACATAAACAAAGGCATTATCCAGAGCTGTTCACATACTTATACCCCAACTTGGGATTTTTATTATATAAAAAGAAAAGGAGGCGGCATTATCTAAGAAAGAAAACAATAAAAGAAAGTCAAGGAAATCAAAATGGCCGTTTTCATCACTGGATATGTAAGCAATTGACAGGTTAACCTTAAAATTTTAGAATATACACACATATAGGCAGGACCAAATCTATTTCAGAGATATGTGCATCACGATTACACAGAAATAGATGCTTAGCAAAAACAAACAAAGAAACAAACAAAATCAACTTTCAAAAGAAACGATCCTATAATAGAAATGAGATAAAATTAGTGGCAGGAAAAAAGAAATTTACTGCGTAAGTTTCTGTATTGCTGTATTTCAGGAATACCATAATACCTCAATATGTGAGGCTACTCCATGCAAAAGCATTTACTGAACTGTTTCTTTGTATGGCACTACAAAGATATTTTACGACTGAAATTTACTTACTTGCAACTGTCATCCTCTGAATCTGATATTTCACTGTTGTTTTCATCAGCTACTTCAGAGGTGTCTAGTCCCATCAAGATTTTACTAACATCAGTTTTAAATACCTTCTCATACAACAATTCATAAAGCAGAGCTGCAATTAACAAAAGAGAGATGTTACACAATATTAACTCACTTTACGTTTTAACATAACATTGAGATTGCCCGGGCTTCCAAATCCTAACTAAACACCTGTAACACCTTATGAGCAATAACACAATTTAATCAGAAAGTTACCTAGATAGAGAGGAACTAGATTTCTGTCTTTGCAGTTAATTAGTTCAAAAATCATTATATAATATACTGACATTTTTAAAACTAACAATAACACAAAAAGGTATCACAACTTTGAACCAAGTATGATAAAATTAAACATGCACAGTGAGCAATGACTACATCCCACACACTGTGCTAAGCCTTTACATACCACCTTCATATTTAATGCCAGCACAGTGAAATGTTCTTATTCTAACTGTACACATGAAGAAACTGAGAACTAGAGATGTCACACAACCTGCCCAACCTGAAGAGGCTTGGATGGAAAACGTAAGGAACATTAAGATTGCTAGAAAGAAGGTAACTTTTCATAATGGACTAAAGAGAAACCATTGTAAAATTTATTCTCAGCAGCCACTGAAGCATATTTAGACAACTTCTTTGCTTTAAAAAAAGAAGAAAAAAAACCAAATTCCAGAAAACACAGAAATATATATTACCAAACATTCAAAACCTACACATGGGAGTTCAGGATTCTCACTTTGAACCTTACCCAAACAAGTCCACGAAGAATTCATCGACAATGGTGCCCGCCCCCCTAAACGAGTCCCCAAGAGAGATCCCCTTTCTCACAGACCACCTTGCATCCATACCAATATCATCCGAACCACAGGTTCTGAGAAGTACAGGAAAGGTAGGCACCATGAGCTGTCCTTCCCAAAGCTGAAATGTCCAGATTTTGACTAGCTGGGACAGGTGGAGGACACAGCCCAGGATACAGACAGCTAGACTCCCATATCTCAAATAGATCAATTTAAAATTTTACATTACACATGTCTTTACTGGTCACCCCCAGCTAAAGAACAGAGGAAAAACGCCCATCACATGCCCAGCACCACGGCTTTGTATGAGTCATGTGCACTTTGTCATAATAGATGATAAAGGAGATAAAGTAAGAAGGCAGGAAGGAGCTACCACAGCAGTAATGCTCAACTGGGGAAGGAAGGGGTATTTTATCCTCCCAGGAAACACTTGGCAAAATCCGGAGACATTTTTGGTTGTCACATCGGAGAGAGCGCGCTACTGGCATCTACAGAGTAGATACTACTAAACATCCTAAAATGCACAAAACAACCCCCAAAACAAAGAATTATCCGGCCCAAAATATTAAGAGTGCCAAGGTCAAGAAACCCAGGTCTAGAGCCAAATACGATCAAATACTTGATTTCCTCTGTCATTTAGATTTTCAAGCTATACACTAACAGCTTTAAAAACACATACAAATCATTATTACTGAAATTAATTACTGCAAGAAAAAATAACTTTGTATTTACAAGCCAAACTCTAATCTATACTAGTGCCTTTTTTTTCCTACTGAAATAAGTTTTTATTATAGTATTAACATTTTTGGTAACCTAAGGATCTCAGAAATATGTATTTACAACAAAACAGTGCATTTGCCCTGACTTGTTTGCACTAAGACTATAATGCTTAGGAAGAAAATTTCCTATATAAGCACAAGGGTGATTACTTACACTGACACACAGCAGAGCTCTCTTTATACTTTATGGGATAGACAATATCATAATGATTGCCATTTGAAAAACACAGTAATACCTGAAAGGGAAAAATAAAATACACTTTTCAGCCCTTCATATATGACATTTACATAGCAACTTACATCTCTAATATCTCTGAATTACTAATAAATAAATTTCCTAGTAGGAAGTGAATATTTTAGAAGTAACCTAAAGCTCCAATGTGGTCAACTATGGTACATCCATATGCTGAAATGTTACACAGCCAATGAATCAAAAGTTCCTAATGACTTGGGGAAATGCTTATGGGATCACAAAAATCACACACAATATATGAAAACAATGTTGATTTCAACTACCTAAAGATGAGGGTTGAAAGACTGTAAGAAAATATTCTAAAACCTTACTTTAAATAATGCTTACCTCTAAGAAGCAGAATCAAAGGTAAATTTTTTCTGCTTTACAGTTTTAAGTACCTTCTAAATAGTCAATCACTTATGTGTATTGTATGTGTATAGGTAAGTCTTATGTGTATTACCTTATGTGTATTAGCATAAGTCAATCACTTACGCTAAGAAAAATACACACTGATTTTGCTTAGATTACGTCATATTCCAAAAATTATACTGGAAAGGCCAGATCCAGAGCCAAGCACCTTGGAAACCTGTAAGTCCTTATAAAGTCTATTTCACTCAGTTCCCTGCCCCCTTACCACCATTTGCATGGTGATAAGACACTTCAACTTGGCCTGGATGATACCAAAACAAAGTTCTCTAATAATGAATCATGTTTTTGTCCCCTTTCTAGGCTTCACATCATTTTTCAGTTGTTTCTGCTTTGTGACTAAATAATAGCACCTTAGCCAGTAAATTATCTTTACAATGGGAAATACATCACAAGTACCAAAGTATTTGTGGATGCAATCGCAGAACCCATTTTCACAAGTTGTTTTTCTATTTAATGTTTATATTGATGTAAAACAGTAATAGTCTAATTAATCACATACAATAATATCTCAATTTTTTTTCTCTAGTAAAATGTTATGATAGAGTTCAACATAGTGATTTGTGGGAAAAAACAAATACAAAATAATGTAACTCATGGATGATTAATAGGAACTTAAAAAAACTCAAAAAGTCACTTAAAAATTATAGCTTAGGCAGTCAAGATGGCAACTGAGTGGTTCTTTTACTTAAATCCTTTAGAAACACTTAGAAAAATTCTTACCTTTTCAGGAAAATTATTTTCAGTTACTTGTGAAGGAGAAACATTTGGTTCTCGGTAAATTATAAAATCTTTCCTGAAAATAACACGTAGAAATTACTTCTGATGAAATATATTTCATGAATTGAGATTTAATCACTCATTCATTCATTCACTCAAGAGCCCAGTATACACCAAGCAATATTCTAGGCACTGGAAATAGAGCAGTGAACAAAAGATAGTAATGGAATAACTAAGCTGTAACATACTTATATAAAAGTATCCTCGTAAAAAAATTAAATTTTAAATGTAATTTGCATACATGTAACTTCAGATATAATTCTAAAAGTAGACCTCAAAACCAGAGGAATTGTGAAGATGATATTTATAAGGACATTTCAAAAAGAAAAAACAGAGCATTCACCGGCTCCGCTAATGGGCAAAAGTTGTAAAATTGACAATATAGCATTTTGCCTTTGTTCTAGTGGCCATTCAATGCTACCAGCCTTCAGAGTAGGACATCATTTCTCTAGAAGGCTGATGGTAAGTGATATAGTTTATAGGCCTGGAAAAATTTTTATATTCCATTCCAAAAATATTTGGAAAATTAAAATCTCTATACATTGATACCTAAATGTCAAAATCTAACTGATGCAATTAAAAAAGCAGAACATTAGAAAAGATGCTTTTACAACCAAGGCATAAAACTGCTTTGCTATTTTAACAACTTGACTACAATGGAACATGTTAATTTCCCACTGACTTTATTTTTGTTTACCTACATTATTACAGTGCTCACCTGTACATAAGAGAAAGGGCACTTATTTCCACTTGTCCAACCCATTCCTGTATTGAACAAAAAAAGTTGGCACATAAATGTCTCCTACTTTTTACAATACCTTAATACATATCTTTATATGACATATCTAATTAGCTACAAAAGCTCATTAATATTGTTAGTATTATGAATACTATAAAAACATTTCTATAAAACAGGCTATAACATATACTAAAAAGCAGCTCAAGTTTCTGTCACAAAAATCCTTAGTAACAGAGCTAGAATAAGAGTTCCTATTGATGTGGCAAGATGACGGAGTAGTATCTCTAAGTTGAGAACTTGTTAAGGCAAAGACTCTGCCCTCCAACCTAGCACCCAGAACAGAGCCTAGCACATGATACGTGCCCAGAAAACGGGATGTGGACTCAAAGCAGAACTCAAGAATCAGGAAGGATGAAAAAGGGCAGGTCCTTTCTCTTCAGGATGATTGAAGGTACAAAGAAAGCAGTGCCCCAGCAATCACTTTAACATGTGGTAGAAGTTCTAGTACTAAAGGAGTCTCTTTTAAGTCCTTAAGCTTTTCAGAAGGAAAGGGCCAGTATAGATCAAAAATTTAAATATCCATATACTCTTTGACCCAGCAATTCAACTTGTATAAATCTATCCTAGGGAGTTCCCTGGCGGTCCAGTGGTTAAGACTCTGTGCTTCCACTGCGGGGGGCACAGGTTTGATCCCTGGCCAGGGAACTAAGATCCTGCATGCTGTACAGCGCAGCCCAAAAGAAAAAAAAAAATCTATCCTAAAGAAATATTTCATATGTCCACAAAAGTGTATATAAACAAGGATGTCCACTATAGCTATTTGTAATAGTTTAAAAAAACTTTTTAAAGATAGCCCCAAGATTCCACTAATAGATAAGCAATAATTAAATAATTTTACAGTTCATCCAAACTATGTATGGAAACATCATGCAATCATCAAAAAGAATGATGAACTGACTTGGAAAGATCACTCAGACTATTATGTGTAAAAAGTAAGTTGATGAAATAATCCTATTGTGCAAAACAAAAAATACATATATTCATAGAAAGAGGTCTGGAAGGATATATCCTAAGTTGACAGCGGAGACAGGAAGTTCAAGATGAGGGAAATGTAAAGATTTTCACTCTTCATTCTGTATTAAATCTTCCACCATGAGAATGTATTCCTAAACTACTTGTGAAATTAGTGAAGACTTAATACCAAGTTACTAAAAATAATGAGCTATGGTAAATGAATGCTGCTACTTTCTCCTTCAAAGAAAACAAATTTGAGATATGGAAAGATTTTAAGAGGATGGTTTGATCTCTCAGAAAAGGATCATCTTTCCCCCCAAAGACTCTGCACTTTAATAGTTCGCAAAAGTTGCCTCTGTTTTTCGAAATGCAATGGGTGCCATATATTGAAACAGACTCTTAAAATAGGCCTCTGCCTAACAATCCCAGCTTCTCATCGACTGCTACAAAAGATACCCTCTGGTATAGAGGAAACCCTTCCCTGAAACCAGCCTGCTTAGATCACAAACACAAGCTATATTCACTTTATGCAGAATCCACATATCCACTTTAGGAAATGGAAAACGATTCTACTAGTGTCAACACAATACCACCTCTCAAATAATGTATCATTTTATAAATATTTAATCTTCAGAATAAATTCTGTTGTAGTCTGGTTAAGTACACACATCTATCATATGTGATATATGAATTATCTTCTTATCTATTGTACCTTCTTGTCTTCTCTAACCAGGGTCAATTTTTAATTATTAAAAAAAAAAACTATGTTCTATCAGTATCTTCTACCTTAAGGCCATAATTTTATTTACTCAGCACTCTGTATGAGTTTGTTTAATCTACTTCCTCATTGTGGGTAAGAGCACATCGCGTCTACAAAATCTACTTTAACTCAAGAACTACACTGTATCAAAAAAACTAATTTAAATGTTCTTAAATAGTCATCAAAGCAAACTTCTGTTCCTCAAAAGACACTATTAAGAACACTAAAAGACAAGATACAAACCGGAAGAAAATACTGAAGAATATATATCCAGTACAGAATTTATACTCAATATAAAGTACTCTTATAATTCAATAAAACCAACGTAATAAAAAAAAAAGACAAAATCTATGAATAGACATTTCACCAACAAAGACATATGGATGGCAAATAAACACATGAAAAGATTCCCAACATTACTAGAGAAATGCAAGTTAAGATCACAATAAGATACTACTATACAACCACCAACACAGCTACAATTTAAAAGGCTGAGCATACTGAGTGTTGAGGAAGATGTAGAGCAATTGGAATTCTCATTTATTGCTAATGAGAAAGCAAAATGGCATAGCCACTTTGGAAAACAGATTGGCAATTTCTCATTAAGTTAAACATAAATTTACCATATGATCCAGCATTTCCACTCCCAGTAGTATTAATCCAAGAGAAAAGAAAACATGCCCACAGAAAGACTTGCAAGCAAATATTCTTAGCAGCTTTAATCATAACAGCCACAAACTGGAAAGAACTCAAATATCCATCAACTGGTAAACTGCTAAACAAACTGCAGTACATCCATACAGAGAATGACCACTCAGCAATAAAAAGGAACTACCGGGGCTTCCCTGGTGGCGCAGTGGTTGAGAGTCCACCTGCCGATGCAGGGGACACAGGTTCGGGCCCCGGTCCAGGAAGATCCCACATGCCGCGGAGCGGCTGGGCCCTTGAGCCATGGTCGCTGAGCCTGCGCGTCCGGAGCCTCTGCTCCGCAACGGGAGAGGCCACAACAGTGAGAGGCCCACGTACCGCAAAAAAGAAAAAAAAAGGAACTACCGATACACACAACACGGATGAATCTCAAAATGTTTCCATTATGCTAAGTGAAAGAAGCCAGCCATATAAGACTATAAACTATATCATTCCATTTTTTTTTTGTCTAGAAAAGGCAAAACTTAATACATCAGTGGATATGGGGGTGGGGGGATTAAGGGCAGAAGGAGGGCATGAGAAGCTTTGTGGAGTGATGGAAACGTCCTATACGATGTCTGCGGACAATCACACAACTGTATGCATCTGTCAAATTTCATCAAATTATAAGCTTAAAAATTTACCGTATGTCAATTTCACCTACGTAAAGCGGACAAAAATATATTCTTGCAAAAAGTCTGAGGCATTTTTCAAAATGTTCCACTGGTATTTTTAAGTAAAAGGAGAAGGATGTTTTCTCTGAGAATTGGATGAAGCAATGGAGTTTATCCATCAACTATATTTCTCTTTTCATTTCATACATTCCATATATCAGGGAGAAAGAGAAACAAAGGAAGACATAAATATTTATTGCTAATAATGAAGAACAAACGACTGTCCTGTTTGGTACCCGAAACACCTGGAGGAGGTTTGACCGGATTGGGGAGGGGTGCCCTAAGGGTAACAAATCTGGCTGGCCAGCACCCTGGGAAGGAAACACCTGTCCCACGTGCAAAATCGCAGCAACCTGCCCTCCCCGTTCCTGCAGACCCCCCCCCCCATCAGTCTCAGTTCAGTTCACACTGCCTCATTTCCTCCCTCTGTCCCCTTCTCTCCACTCCCACATGTCTCTGCTATCCTTTCTCGGACCCTCATAGCCCAAGAGCCTGAACTGCTGCACAAAGATGACTATAAAATGACACCGTGGGGGTTTTTTTTCTGATTAAAAATTAGTAAACGGTCTTTGTTGTTTCCTTCATATTCTACAAAGGAAACAAAAATCACCAGTAGTACTACTACCTAGAGAGAACTGTTAACATTCTGGTGTTTAATCTTTCCTACCTGTTACATATAATGCAATATGGCTTTAACATGCACTCAACACACACAAACTGATCAATCAGGCACCCCAAATTGACAGGTAACCACGGGAAGTCCAAAAGCAACAAAATATATAATTCTTGCCTTCAAAGAGGCTTATAAACTAAGAGAAAAAAACCTACAAACTTCAGGAAAATGAATTTGTGTCCATTTTTGTGGGCAAAACTCAGTTTCAAAATCACGGAAATAAAAATGTAGTCTTGAGCGGATTTAGAGAAAAGATCTTCAGAGGGTATTTGTCACCAAAACTGGAGTAATACCATACTTACTTTCCTTTTTTTACACTTACTATAGTGTGCCCACTTCTCCGCGTATTAAACAATTTTTCAAAACCACTGGAACTGGTCTTCCTGCCTCTGGTCTCATCCACCTCCAAACTACCTTTACACAAGATTCTTTCATCCATCCATCCATCCAGTTAACAAAAACACCAGGCACTATTCTCACTTCAAAGCAGTGAACAAAACATAACTCACTTCCTGCCTCAAAGAACTTGAAAAACTTCCCAATGCCAGATTCCCAGGCCCCAGGCGCAGAGACTTTGATTTGGGTCTGGAATAGAGGCCAGGGATCTGCATTTTTCCTGATGCAATGGCCTGTAGGCGATGCTTTGAGAAATGCTGGCCTCAACTATCAGCTCCAAGCTGATGAGGCTGGCAGTGATGCTCTCCCGTGAGCTCACCAGAGCCTGCCCTCGGACATTTCTCACCACCTCCCACCTTCGTGTGCTCCGTGCTCCACACAAACCCAACTGCTTTCTTTATCTGTCTTGCGCACAATTTTCACTACCTGGAAATGCCCTTCACCCATTTCTTATCCAGAAGCTCCTCAGTGTTCAAGTGCCCTCTTACTCTCAAACTCCTGCTTTGCCTACCCAGCCAGGAATAAAAGTGAATGCCTACAGCATCATACCTATACTTCTTACGACACATGTACCTTCTCACTGGTATGAGATGTTCCCTACTATAGGGAAACTCCTGAGAACAGCATCCAAATCCCAGTCACCTCTGCCTCCCGGGTGCCTGGCCATTCTTGGCCCACAACAAGCACTCAAATTAGAGTTAGGGAATTGAAGGGAGACACCAAACATTGATCAAACACCCTATTCCTATGTTATTATTCCCTTTCCTCCCTCTCTGACTCCTTCTCTTAGCTTTTTCCTTTGGTAATGTCATTTTAAACTTAACAGCGATTACCTCGGGGGATGAGGGAACATTCTACATGGTATGCCATTAACATTTGGATTTTTACACAGAGAACATTAGTTTTGACAGCAGAAGAAAAAAAAAAGAAAAATTCTTTTAACTTCAAAATGACTGAGGAAGTGCTGGTAATGGGACCTGGTGGGAAAGTGCTGTCCTTTTACTCCCAACGGTCTCTTCCTACTTCTCACACTGACCATTTTATGGGGAATGGAACCTCCATAAAAGAAACTGTCTTCTCAGTTGCCTAGGGAAGCAATTAAATATTGCCCTGTCCACCAAGCCCCATACACATACCAACACTGCACCCTGGAAATCATCAGCACTGTTATTTTAGGTCTTTTATGCCATTATGACAGATAAAGAGAGCACGACTGTCCTTATTGAGGCAACAGTGCACAGTACACAGCTCCAACTGTCTTCCAATTAAATGCTGCATAAAACGTGCACCTAAGATAGTAAAAGTTTATAAGGAAACCCCTCCATACACTGTAATATTAATCTCTCGTAATGAATTTTGAATACATTATTTAACATCTAAAAAACAGAAATACGTCAGAAGATTACTGCATACCTGTGGATTTTCCAAACGCTTTAAATATTCTTCAAATGACCCTTCTATAAACTGCAAAAAGAGAAAAAGTCTATTACAAATACATCGAAGCAAAAGTTAATCTCTTCACTGTGAATTACTGAATTTTTACACAAACCTTGGATACATCAGTAATACTAAAATATATATATTATATATACACACATGCACAGATAAAATCTAATTATGAAAATACATACATCATTAAGAAAACATCATAAACATACAAAAGAATTTAAAGAAGGAAACACTGCCCGGAAACATTTCCTGGACAGGATCTGGATGGGCACAGGGACAGCATCATGAGGAAGTGGTGGAGAGCAAGCACTGTGTTGGGAAGACAGGAGCCACCTGGCCAGCACGAGCAGGGCCACTCGGTGGGGTGAGTGCAGTGAGAGAGGAACTCAACTGCACACCTATTCACAGAGGGCCTGGGGCCCAGGCAGGACTATCAGACTTAGGGAGAAGACAGTTCAAGGTCCCAGCAGGTGACACTGTGAACAGAGAAATTACATGATAAAAGCAGCACTTAAAGACAAACCTGGTAATGGCCAATGCTCAGAAGATAATTAAAGACAGATGCACTAGCTAAGAAATATTAGTTTACTAATAGATATGAATATTCATTCTTAGGTCAGTTATACTAAAAACAAGGACGAGAACTAATAATGCTAAAGATCTTTTGAAGAATCAACAAGATTTTTCTAATATGGCCTGCTTCATTGTTACTTTAACATATAAAAAAATTGAGTTTATTCAAGCTATATAATAATGTTTTTTGCTTTTCTCACAGCAATTCCACTAATTTAACTGAAAGATCTAAAAAGACATTTATCTGAAACACCAAATTCAATTTTATTTAAATTAGTCTCAGTTAATTTAACAAAGTGATACACTTAAAACCATTAAAATACACTCCCCGGTCTATAAAAATCTTTTAAATGCCCATGGATTTTTTTTTTTAATAATATCCCACTGTGTGAATGGACCACATTTTATTTTTCCATTCCTCAGTCCACACCATCTTTTTTTATTTATGTGTGTATATATATATATATATTTTTTTTTTGGCTGTGTTGTGTCTTCGTTTCTGTGCGAGCGGGGGCCACTCTTCATCGCTGTGCATGGGCCTCTCACTATCACAGCCTCTCTTGTTGCAGAGCACAGGCTCCAGACGTGCAGGCTCAGTAGTTGTGGCTCACGGGCCCAGTTGCTCCACTGCATGTGGGATCTTCCCAGACCAGGGCTCGAACCCGTGTCCCCTGCATTGGCAGGCAGATTCTCAACCACTGCACCACTAGGGAAGCCCCCCATGGATTTTTTTTAAGACGGAGATTAATTCCTTTATAGACTGTATACTGTCAAATTTCCAAAAAGTATCCTAAGGTTCAACACAGACTTGTAATAAAATAGCCACATATTTCAAATATCCCACCAATCAGAGGCTACTGTTCTGTATTAGTTGATTATCTATAGACTTAAAAAACATAAAACAACCCCACAGAACCATTTAAAGTTGCAAAAGACCTAAGCCGTGTTCTGACACAAGCCTGCATCCAATCTGAGATTCTCCTTTCTAATCAGCAAGTATTCATCTAGGCCCCAACTAACCATGGTCAGTAAAAAGGCACACCCTTCTTCCCATGAGAGTCTTTTCCAATTCTGGCCAATAGAAACTGTTAGAAGTATTCATTATAAGGAAAGCAAAACTTTCCCCCTTGGAACTTTCAACCTCGGATGGTAGAGCTAAATAAATATATGCAAAGCACTTAAAACAACGCCTCCTGGCAGACAGTAAATGCTCAACCAATGTTAGCAATTTCCACTGTTGTCAAGAGCAGCCAATAACAGTAATAACTAATTCACCTGTAATTTCTTCAAATACTCAAGGACCACTCCACTCCCCTGCCCTCCTCTCTGCTATAATACTCTCTTATCTAGCCTCCACACTACCAGCTTTTTATTAATAAAACAAGTTTTCAAATCTCCTGATCAAGCAGGTACCTCTCCTTCCTGGAATATATTACTGTCCATCTTATAACATGGCACCCAGAAAAATGTCACCAGTAATAAAATTTTGCTTGAAAATAGGAACTCCAACCCAAGAACACATCTAAACACTATTTACCTATTAAGTCTTGGAATTGAGTTATATGCAAAGTGTCAATGTTCTTCTGGCAGTCAACGGGGGGAAAATACCACTGAAAGTTGTCAGATGATAATTCTAGTCATAAAACCAATAACTAGTAAATCCTATAAGGCTTTCAATGTAAAATGAAAATAGGTCACTGTGGCATTATTTCACAGCCTACTACACACTACTGAGAAAATTACAGTAAGTTGATATTCTGTTAACTACTAATTAACTATACTACATTCTATTAACTACTAATCATTATTTACATAATTACAAGGCTTTGATAGGTAGTTCACAATGATGAACCCTGAAAATTAAAAATTTATAAATGCCTCCTGATAAAATCAAAGGCTCAACTCTAGCTATGCTCAGCATATTTCTTATACCCTAAGTGTGCAATTTTTACAATTTACATGGGGTCGCCAATCACGGAAAACTGTTAACCACAAGACCTTACTCCCTGATCACATCAGACAAAGCTCACTCCTAATACACAAGGGTCCTGCCTAAGTCATCCTTCCAGCCTCCACAGCTCAGTGACCCATCTGTCACAGAAGCTTTCTAAATGTCTGAATAAATGAATACCACAAAATGGCCTTAAAAAAAAAAAAATCACAGCTGTAACTGGATTTGAATTCCAAAAAGCAGTTTTTTAAAAAATTTTTATTTATTTTTGGCTGCATTGGGTCTTCGTTGCTGCATGCGGGCTTTCTCTAGTTGTAGTGAGCAGGGGCTACTCTTCGTTGCGGTTTGCGGGCTTCTCATTGCGGTGGCTTTTCTTGTTGTGGAGCACGGGCTCTAGGCACGCGGGCTTAAGTAGTTGTGGTGCACGGGCTTAGTTGCTCCACGGCATGTGGGATCTTCCCGGACCAGGGCTCGAACCCGTGTCCCCTGCCTTGGCAGGCGGATTCTTAACTACTGTGTCACCAGGGAAACCCAGCAGTTCTTTTTTATAAGGGTTATTTTCAAAACCTGTATTAAGATCCAACCCGTGAAATTCCCACTAGACCATTCTAAAGGCTAAAATGTAAATATAAGTCAACACACCATTACATGTTTAAAATTACAAATTACCGCTTCAAATTTCTCTCGGTTCTCTCGAAGATAATGAATACAGGCCATTCTGACTTCAACATGGCGAGACTGAGAGTGCAGCACCTGCAAAGGAAAGAGCAGCACACTGTCAAGCACTTTGTTAGAAGATTCAAGCTACGACCTAGTGCCTTCTTTCACACCCAACATAACCTCACAACCAGCAGACATCCGCCTCCCTTTCCCTTACTATCATTTCTAGCTCTTTATTCGTTCCCACCTCTTCCACTAACCAGAGAGATGACACGACACATACAAACAGCAGTACTTAAGCCAGATGTCACTCTATAAAGAGCTTATTACCATTTCTCCTTTAAGTCACTGAAATTACTCCTTTGGGGAAATCTTTGCAAACTCAAGACACTTTCCTCTCCTGGCCAGCCCTCTACTGTAACTTTGCTCTTCACAAAGCAAGGCTAACAGAATTCCTGCAATGCAGGGCTTAGCCTCATCCTATGCATGTTGCAAAAGAGAACAAACAGGAAACTTCAACACAAATCGTCTTTGCGGCTTTATGCCCATAAGAGATAAATTTCTTTTTCCCGGTAATTTTGAACTATTTGCCTTATGTATAAATTTAAGTCCACCGTGGTTTCAGAAAAATTAAGGCACTCATTCTTAAATCCTTTAGCTGTCAGGCTTACATGATTCTTGAAAGAACATCCAGGGAGCAACACACAGGATGCAAACGTGCCCCTGTGTGCTGTCATCCCAACAGCCTTGAAACTTGCTCTTTTGCCCAAAATCTTAAAGCACCACCTGAAATAAGTCATACTACAAAGATGATCCAAATCCTCCCACTTTGTAGCCTCTGTTTTCTTCTGTTAAACAACTAGTTCAACAAAAGAATAACTTACTGGCATTTTGTCTCTTATAAAAGTCTAAAGCTTTGGTTTGAAACCCTCTGGCTTAACTACCATGCTAAAAAGAGATTTTTTTTTTTTCTATAACTAGGTGTCTCAAACGAAGGTATTCCTGGTACTCTACAAGGTCAAGGTAGGAGAAAAAAAGCTGACATATAAAATAATCACATCTCAAACTACTCTCAAGGCCTCTTGAGAATTTCTATTATTATAAAGTAACTTTAAGAGTTAGAGTTCCAATTGAGTGATTCTCCCTTATGTTCAGGGTGAGCAGAGAATTCAGGAAAAGGGAAGCTCCAGCTGCACATTCTACAGGTCACTGTGGGCAACAGCCAGGGCTCATTTATACCCACAGAACCAAAGGCACAACTGTTTAGACAGCTAGCAGGTCCCTGCACACTGAGACACACTGAAGATGCACTAGCTGAGGTGAGCAATGAATATGTCTTCAGCATACTAGCTGGTTTTTCAGCTTAACAGAGTATGCCGATATTGTTGTCTTGGGTACTACAAAAAAGCATCCTTACATATTCTAAGCTTCCAGCACTGGAAGGACTACCCAAATAGTAGTAGATTTGAGTAGTAGAAAAAATAACCACCACACAATGTTTTTGCCAATTCAACAAATGACAATTTAGCAACACTTCCTTCACAGAAGCTATGCTAGACACTATTATGAATCAACGTATTAGTCTGAGTAAACCACAGTGTCATCCGATCAGGCTTTCCTGCCATTAGTAAAGTGGAGCTAGTCTTAAAGCCATTTACCTAGCAACAGGTGGCAGACATAAGTGAATAAAGCTTATTTTCCACCAAAAACAATGACAGGCATATCTCTTGTTTTTTCTCCTCTTTTAACAAAGATTTTATTAGCACATGAAATCTGAACCTGTTACTCAGAAGCAAAACTCTCAGCAACTTCTGATCAAGTGCGGGGTGCCGGGGCTTTACAAAGCCAAGCACTGTTAAGAGAAGCAAGGTTAAATGACAACTGTTTAAAAAGCGTAATATTGTGCAAGTTCAAGGACACTCAGGAAGAATTCAAATGGTATGACAAATCTCTTTGCAAATCATTGTATACATGAAAATAAGCTAGAAATAGGAGGCTTTCCAATCTTTACTTAGGGCAGACGGTGATAAACACGGAGAAAGGCCGAGACGCACTGCTTCTCCAAGTCCTCTAAGAGCGCCCTATTTTTAGCTCTAGGGCCACAGAGCTGATTCAGGTCAGGCCTCCTGTAGGCCCACGTCCAGAACTGTAAAAAGGGAAGAGCCTATCTAAATCAGGTAATTTGGAGGGAAAGACTCCTGCTAATTCAAGTCTCTCCCTCTCCATTCCCCCCGCCAAAGGCCGCCATTTAGATTACCTACTGTGACTCCTTGTTAGAAATTATAATTATTTTGATATTATTGGAGAAATCGTTGGCAAAAAAGTAAATCCTCTGTACACATTTTTAAAGGGCAGCCTGAGGCTGCTGTCTGTTACTGTCCTCCGCCTCCCCCTGCAATGCACACACTGCCTTTGGCCATGAAGGCTATTACCTTTGGTCCTTGTCTACTGAAGAGCTGAGCTGCCCCCAAGAGTCACAGTATTAAGCTTTCTAAAAGCTCAGTATACTAAAAGTCAGAATCACCTAATTGGAAGGGATAGTCCCTTATGCCTAACTTAAATCCCATCACAATAAGATACAATAATAATGTGTTAGCTGATGTTAGCAATGAGTTCTTAGTGTAACCAGCTAGCTCTTGTTCCTTTCTACTTAAAAATAGAGATTCTGTATAATCAAGTTTGCCAATTATCTACAGCATGTAGTACTGAAACCAGACACACCTTTCTGCTTCAACATAAACTAGGATGTAGATAATCCAACTCCAAATAAGCACCATACTTTCATTATTTCTATTTGTTTCCCCCTCCTTCCTTACCAAATTCTTGCTAGAGCTAACAATATGTATCAATAGGGACTGAATTCACTTCCACCTCTTCCTTCTGCTTCTGGAGGTGCTAAGGAGTCCAGGGAGGCTGAGGCAGAGGAAGCAGGACAGATGGAGATCCAGGAAACTCACGAATGGGACAGACTGTTTACCTTCTGATAGTAAAGACTGGGATGTGTTTGTGTGAACATATCCCAAAGCAACATTAGCACATCCTAAAATTCTAAAAATAAGAGACATCTATTGAACTAAAAAAGAGCTCGATTTGGGAAGCTTTGAGAAGAATGTTTGAATGACAATGCCTGCAACAAAATGCAAAGGTTTGGAGCTTTGCTAAATACATTTCTTGTTTAAAAAAAAAAATGATGTTATGCTACTAATGTGAAAACGAGGGCCTTTGGAAAATAAATGGCTGGTCTTTGGATATTGAAAAAAATAAGAATAGACTGGTCTATAGATGTTAAGTAAAACATTTACTCACAAATAGAAGTTGTGAAAGCTACTTAGCATTCAAAAAAGGTGAGAGAAAGAGAAACAGAAAAACTCCAAAGGCGGGGAGGAGACGGGAGGGGTAGACCTTAGGCCAAAGGAAAGCAAACTGTGAACGGTAGGAAATACACACCAGGGCAGTAATGTGAAACTTTTGTCCAACTATTTCAACAGCTATTTTTCAATACAGGATGGGTTTTGCTGACTGCATACCTACCAACTACAGTATTATATAACAGGGAATAAGCTCTCTTACAAAAAAAAAAGAAAAAAAATCAGAAACATCTTCCCAAGAACTGTGGTAGGAAGTGATTTTGACCATTAAGGGGGAAAAATTCGGCCAAGGGCCTAAAGGACTCCAGATATACCCTTCCTTCCTACTACCAACTCCAAAACAGACTTTTATTTTTAAGTCAATTATTTTTAGTACACCTACACTGCCTTGCAGAGCATTAAAAAAAAGACTGGAATCTGCTCAAAGACAATTCTTTGCAAACATTCTACCTTTTCCAAAGTCTGGCTTTCCCAAACTGTACATTTTCCCCCTTCTGATTCAAGCTGACATCGGCGGGCTTGGCTACCCTCCGTTCCAAAGTCCAGCAACAGGAAAAAAAATCATGTTCCGCGAGTTAAGTCTGGTGCACCACCTCCTCTAGGAAACATTCGGTTTACTGGTGGGAACTCTGTGCTTATAAAACCAAGAGGAGGGGAAAAGAACATTTCGCCCTGTCGCCAGCCATGAAGCAAGGATACAAGGCTCTCCGCAGGCCTCACGGGCTGGCCTCAACTCATTACCTCTTCGCCAGGAGGAACGACACCCAGATAATTTACAGGTCTTTAAGTTTCGATTTAGAGCTTCCAGACCCGGAGCAGCGTCCGGTTCCGGCGCGACAATGGGCCGCTGTGAGGACGCCGGGGCCACGCGCAGCCCGGGAGGTAGGCGGCCCGGCCCGCCCGCCGCTTCCCACCCGGCCCCGCCGCCTCCCCGCGCCCGGCCCCCGCCCCATTACCTGCTCCGCCACGGCCCGGAACAGGCACGACCCGTCCTTGGCGACCAGTTTCCGATACAAGCCCAGTTTCCGCAGGTAGGCGTCCATGGGCGTCGCGTCCTCCCGGGGCGCCACACCGCCCTGGTCGCCGCCGTCTGGGGCGCCGACGGCCGCCTCCATGTTGCCGGTCGCGCTGCAGGCCCGGCGCGGCGCGGGCTAGCCCCACATGGCCGCGCCGCCGGCTCCTCGACGCCCCGGCCTGGGGCGGGCGGCGGCTCGGGCTCGGGCTGGGCACGCGGCGGCGGCTGCAGGCGGCGGCCCGAGGCAGCGGTCCGCGCGCATAGGGGAGCCCTGCCTAATGCATGGCCAGGCGCACGCGGCCACCTCCCGAGGGCCCAGGCGCCCAGGGGCAACGGGGGAGAAATTCACGAAAACCCGAGAGCTAGGAGTCACTTCCCGGCGGCCTCGCCGCCCGGCTCAGCAACTGCGCCCGGGGGTCGCCGCCCGCACAAGTTTCCTTGTCCCGACCCGGCTGAGGCGAGGAAAGCCCTGCACCCGAGCGCGCGCGGAGCCGGCTCAGGTGAAGCGAGGCCTGCGGCCCCAACACCGGGAGCCGAGGAAGCCGAAAGAGAAAGACGCGGCCTTTCGTCTCCCCACCTCACAGGAGGGCGCCGGAGGGGCGGGGAGCGGGCGGGGGCGCCCAGCGGAGGGCAGCACGCTCGCAGCCCAGATTTTGTTTTCGCTTTCGGCCAGACAGCGGAGAGGACGGCGGGAGATGTAGTTTGGCCAGCGGCAGGAAGTCGGCTTGCGGCGGGCGGGGACGCGCGGCCGGCCTACCCGGGGGAGGCGCCCGGGAGGCACGGGGACTACAAGTCCCTACAGCGCGGCGCCGCCGCAGCCGCCCGGAGCCGGCTTCGAGCTTTCCGGGCACAGCGTCCGCGAGCAGGCCGAGGGTCTCAGCTAGCCGACGTGCAGCAATCTGCGCGCGCCGCCCCGCCCGGCCGTCCGCCCACTGCGCCGCGGGGCCGCGGGAAGTGCGCGTGCCCTGCGTGCGTGGAGTCGCCAGGGACACTGAGGCTGCTGGGTCGGCCCTTTGTGTATTTCCAAACAGAGGGCGCACCTGTCTGCTCCCCTCCCCGGCCTCTTCTGGCGTTTCCATGGAGGTGGCTTTAACGGCTTAAACAGAAAATAGAGCTAATTGGCGAAGGCTCCTGGAACTGGCACCGTGCGGGGCGACACAGGCTGTCCATAAATCAACCGTGGCCTGCTGATTCCTATTAGAGATTAGATGTACAAGCTCGTGCACTATAGCAAGATGATGCCTTTGCCACAGACATTTTGGTTCACCGTGCCACTGTAGCTGCCCACCGCGGCACAAAGAGATGGTCGCCGGTCGGAAAAACTTAGATATTTTTTCTTGAAAAATTCATCTCGTAATTGCTTGATAACGTGCTGGACTTGCCCTGGGTTCCAGCAGTGCTTGCTGGAGGATTCCCGTTCAACTTCCCACCCTGTGAAGTTGAATGACAATATATGCTTTAGAACCTAGAATTTATCCAGCATGTTTTTGTGACACCAGAATTTTATTTTTACTAAAGTACAACAGCATCTGGTGTCCTAATCATTTAAAGACATGGTTAACCATAAAATCTACTCCAGCCTTGAGGCCATGGTGTGCCAGGATGGGGCTGGGGGGACTGGAGAGTTTCTGTAGGTTTAGCCATGTGGTCAGGCAGGCTCTGGAATGGGGGCAAGGCAGGCCAGATGGTGAGAGCCCAGTGCAAATTACCGAAAGTTCTATTTTAGAAATTTGTTTTTGGTACTTGGTGCAAACAATGACTCCCATATTCACTTTCCTTTGAACTTCTAAATTTGATTTCTTAAGGTTTAAAGATTCAATATCCGATTTTTTGTATTGGAGAATACAAAAAAGTATTCTAACCTAAATGAATTTTCTTGTCCCATTATTAAATTTTGTACATTTTGTAGAGAAATAAACACTTCAGAATCACTTTTAGAAAAATCTAGTTTCAAGTCAAACCTGTTGCTTTTCTTTCTTTAAAAATATATACATTGCATATACTTCTCATTCCACTCAAAAAGAATTATGCAGTATTGCTACTACCTACAACATGGCTTGCTTTTCTTTTTTTTTAAAATATGGCTTGCCTTATAAACCCACAGAGGAATTGAAAGTAAAGTAATATCTAAACTATAGAGCTTAAATATTGAATTCTTAAAATGAGATTCTGTAGTATTAATAAGCAACAGACTTTCTGATATGCCAAAAGAAAGCTATGCCTTTCCTAATATTTGTTACTATTCCTTCAGTAAGAATTCTGAAGCTTATCTCATATTCAATATGTATTTATGGGAAATCTACTGTGTCTAGCATGCTAAGATTGCACTGCTAATTATCTTGAGGATATATTAGAAACATATTGACAGGGGCTTCACGTTTGAAAATTTATCAAACCTTACTTTGTAATTGAAATTTTCATGATTACATTTGCTCTAATTTTTTTAGAAGTCATTCAAAAAGCTTTGCTCATTTTTTATATGCACAATAATTTCATTTTGAGTGGCTAACAGTGTTTCAAGCATATTTTCCATTTTAAGCCTTATCCATATTTTAATCTTATTTAAATGTGCTTACATACATATATTTTTAATAACGTATGTAACATCACCATTTTCTAAAGCCCCCAAATTCCTTTGAAATACTTTGAAAAGGAAACCAAATACATCATTAACACTACAATGTCTCTATTTTCCATTGCAAAAATGTAATTCACTGATAATTGTATAATCAAATGGATATGATCATTTAAGTACTCTGGTTGGGGCTTCCCTAGTGGCACAGTGGTTGAGAGTCCACCTGCCAATGCAGGGGACACGGGTTCGAGCCCTGGTCCGAGAAGATCCCACATGCTACTGAGCAACTAAGCCCATGCACCACAACTACTGAGCCTGCATGCCACAACTACTGAGCCCACGTGCCACAACTACTGTAGCCTGCGCACCTAGAGCCCGTGCTCCACAACAAGAGAAGCCACTGCAATGAGAAGTCCGAGCACGGCAACGGAGCGTAGCCCCCGCTCCCAGTAACTAGAAAAAGCCCGTGCGCAGCAACGAAGACCCAATGCAGCCAAAAATAAATTAATTAATTAATTAAAAAAAAAAGTATTCTGGCTGGCCCTAAAGTTGACTTCTGATATTTTTTAAAATGAATTATTAAATACTAAGAAAACAGAGGCCTTTATCAGAATTCATCGCAATTCTTTGTTATCTTGTAAAAATGTGGTTTGTTATCAGAAGTATTAGAAGAATAACACATTTCCAGTCTTTTCTACACATGAGGTCTTGGCAAAATTACTTATTATCCTCACTCTTACTGAATGAGTGCAGAACAGCCTCACTCTAAACTGGCTGCTTTGGGTTCCAAAATTAGAAGTAAAACACCTGTTGTATCTGACCCTGGGTCTGTTTAAGGAAATCCTTTAGGTATTTTGAGACCTGATCCAAGACAGACCCTCTGTATGCCAAATCCCCAAATATAGCTCACTGTTTAGGCAATGTTAAAGGATCCTATGACTTTAAACTGGACCAATACTTACAGAAATTCACTTGCTTTCAAATTCACTTGTTGACATCAACCTCTGAAACTTTTCAAGAAACCACATCTGATTGACGATGTTCCCCTCTGAGGAAGCCATTTCTGATTAGCAAAAGTGAAGAACAGACATTTTAATCAAATATAACCTGAAGGATTCAACGCTCCTTAGAACCTAACGGAATTAAAGTCATCTTATGCAAACGTGTCGACTGTTTTTCTTGTACACAGTTAAATACCTCAAGTCCGTTTGTTTGCTCTGACACACTTTGGAGATAATTGTATCCGGTGGAATATTTTTGTTCTAAAAAATGGTAGATTTTCTGCAGATTTTTTTCCAATAACAGGTTAGGTGTTATGGTAGCCAGCCTCAAAGATGGCCCCCAATGACCCCCTGCCTCCTGGTAGTCACACTCCTGTATAATTGCCTCCACCTTATAGCAAGATTGGTCTGCTTGATCAATAGAATAGAGCAAAAGTGATGGTACATCATGGCTGAAATTAGGTAATAAGAGACCCTTTTGGCATTTTGGTGTTCTCTTGCACTCCCTGTCTTGTGGGGGACTCTGGTGGAAGCTGGTTGCTATGGGTCCTGAACAGACTTACAGAGAAGTTCTCTTGGTGGGGAACTGGAGCCTCAGTCAACTGCCATGTGAGTCACTTTTGAAGTGAGTCCTCCAACCCAGTCAAGCTTTCAGACGACTGCAACCTCATGAGAAACCCTGAGCTGGAACCATCCAGCCAAAGTCTGAGATTCTTTTCTTTTTCCCTGACCGGGGATTGAACCCAGGCCCCGCCAGTGAACGCATGGAATCCTAACCACTGGACCACCAGGGAATTCCCCAGGTCTGAGATTCTTAATTCTGAGATTCTTGACCTCAGAAACTATGTGAGATAATAAATGTTTGTTGTGTTAAGCTCCTAAATTTTGGAATAATTGGTTATACAGCAATTAATAAGTATTACAGATATAACACTCCATTGTTTCTCTTTATTAGGTAGACATAGAACGTATGTCAATAATTCATTAAAATAACCACTAATTTAATATCCTTAATGGTTTTACTATTTTTCTAAGTTGCCAGTAAGTGGAATTTCTTTTTTAAATTTATAAAATCCTTTACAAAAATAGAAAAACCTAGGGGCTTCCCTGGTGGTGCAGTGGTTGAGAGTCCTCCTGCCGATGCAGGAGACACGGGTTCGTGCCCCGGTCCGGGAAGATCCCACATGCCGCGGAGCGGCTGGGCCCGTGAGCCATGGCCGCTGAGCCTGTCCGGAGCCTCTGCTCCGCAACGGGAGAGGCCACAACAGTGAGAGGCCCGCGTACTGCAAAAAAAAAAAAAGAAAAACCTAAAATGTCTGGGCTTCATTGTCCCATAGCATTTTGGTTTGTTTTCTATAAAAATTAAAGTAATTAAATCCTACAAGAAACCTATTTTATGAAGAAAGACCTATTTCTTTCAGATCCTATGTGCTAGACACTGCTAACTGTCCTCCACTTTGCATTTCATTTCTCCTGAATATTAGCTGGATGGCCATGCACACATTTCCCAGCCTACCTTTGAACTAAATGTGACCATGTGACTATTGTAGGCCAATGAGATGTGAGCAGAATTGATGAGTTTGGGACTTCCCTGGTGGTGCAGTGATTAAGAATCTGCCTGCCAATGCAGGGGACACAGGTTTGATCCCTGGTCTGGGAAGATCCCATGTGCCGTGGAGCAACTAAGCCCATGCGCCACAACTACTGAGCCTGTGCTCTATAGCCTGTGAGCCAGAACTACTGAGCCTGCGTGCCACAACTACTGAAGCCCGCGTGCCTAGACTAGAGCGCGTGCTCCACGACAAGAGAAGCCCCCGCAATGAGAAGCCCGTGCACCGCAGCAATGAATAATAGCCCCCGCTCGCAGCAACTAGAGAAAGCCCGCACACGGCAACGAAGACCCAAAACAGCCAAAAATGAATTAATTAATTAATTTAAAAAAATAAAAATGTTTTAAAAAATTGATGAGTTTAACTTCCAGGTCATCTCCTTAAAGACGAAGGCTCCTGCCCTCAATAGTCTTTCCTGCTTCCTTTGGGCTCATTTGAAAACATGGTTGAAACAAAGCCAGCATTGATTACAAAGACAACACCCTAAGAGAACAGAGCAAGTAGATGAAGGAAACAGGGCCCCTGAATGCTTCAAGCCAATGAAGGCTTGAACTATTTTGTGAGAGAAAAATAAACTTATTTAACCAACCATTTTTTGTTGTTGTTCTTGTTACAGTTACTTAATCTATGTATTCTAGCATATTTTTCTTTCAATATTAAATAGGTAGTGGTATTTGGGGCCAAATAGAATTTATGTACAAGAGTTACTTCCTTAGTTGCACAGAACATTTTTTATTTTTCTGGAAAGTTCAGAAAAGAACTTTTTTCCTGAAAATTTGGGAATCCCAAATGTTGAAGGACTTCCATAAAGGTTTTCTGATGTTATTTCGGCCAATGACTTTCTTCATCACCAATCTGCATTCTCCTTCAGCTGCTACGTTGGCACCGTTGGCTACCTCCTCATTTTGAAACTCTCCTGGGCTTCAGGGGATGAACTAAGTAAGTGGAATCAAACTATAGTTTAGTTTCTCTTAGCAGCTGTCACTTCCTTGTGAGGTCAGCACATTGCCATGCCCAAACTTGAAAGACTAAAAATCTCACAGTAGACTAAGGCTCTTATACAAACAGCTAATGAGAGTCCACCATCTCTGCAAATAAACCCCACATATTTCCAGCCTTTTACCCCTCTTTCCACTACCATCTCTCGACTCCCACCCTGAGAAAACTCACAAAGTTGCCTTACAAGGAATTGACTTTAGTTCCCCAGTGTGGGACTGTAAACTCTTTGTAGGTTTATAGAATTTAAGATTATCTTGTATTTCCCAAGTGACTAAGAATGTATTTGCTTTTGGGTATTCAGATTAGCAATTCAATAAATATTCATTTAATATTTTCATGTATTTCCAATAAATCTCTCAATGAGAAAAATATTTACAATGAAGATGTATAATTATGGAAACTGTAGTTGTGGCATAAGTATTTGGCCAAGACTGTGTTTCAGGTTATACATCATATTTTCCTTTATAAAGAAAGAATTGAAGATAATGTAAATGTTCAACAGTAGCAAATTGATTAACTACATTTTAATATGCACAAACAGGGGACTTCCCTGGTGGCGTAGTGGTTAAGAATCCATTTGCTAATGCAGGGGACACAGGTTCAATCCCTGGTCCGGGAAGATCCCACATGCCACGGAGCAACTAAGCCTGTGCATCACAACTACTGAGCCCACGTGCCGCAACTACTGAAGCCCACACACCTAGAGCCCGTGCTCCGCAACAAGAGAAGCCACCAAAATGAGAAGCCCGCGCACCGTTAACGAAGAGTAGCTCCCGCTCACCGCAACTAGAGAAAGCCCACGGGCAGCAACAAAGACCCAACGCAGCCAAAAAAAAAGCACAATTAGAATACTACTGATCCTTTTCATGATGTGTGTGTGTGTGTCTGTGTGTACATTGATCACAATCACCCAGATAACTTCTGAAAACTACAGATCACTGGTATTGAAGGGAGAGGATGGGGATAAATGAATCAAAGATTGGGCCATGAGATAATTATTGTTGCCATTAGGTGAGGTATATATGGGTGCTCATTATACTATTCCTTCCACTTTGCACACGTTTGAAATGTTCTATAATAAAAAAGGTTAGTTTTCTGAATCCCACTCCAGTTTTCTTGAATCAGAATAACAAGGGATAAGGCAGAGGAATCTGTGTTTTTTTTGGTTTTTTTTTTTTTTTGGTTTTTTTTGCGGTATGCGGGCCTCTCACTGTTGTGGCCTCTCCCGTTGCGGAGCACAGGCTCCGGACGCACAGGCTCAGCGGCCATGGCTCACGGGCCCAGCCGCTCCGCGGCATGTGGGATCTTCCCGGACCGGGGCACGAACCCGTGTCCCCTGCATCGGCAGGCGGACTCCCAACCACTGCGCCACCAGGGAAGCCCAAGGAATCTGTGTTTTATGAGTCTCCCCAGGGGATTCTGAAGATTAGCCAGCATACCTGGGAACATCTGAAAATTCGGATGGCAGCAGAGGGGCAGTGCACACCACCCAAGAAAAGGAAATTATGGATTTTTAAATTAATGTGAGAGGAGGAAATAGACAGTTGACCTGTATTCCAAGTCCATAATCCCTGTTCTAGATCATCACAAAAAATTCTTAAAGATTGCAGTCTTTACGTTGTACTCATGGTTTTATATATATAAGCATACCGCGGAGATATTGTGGGTTCAGTTCCAGACCATCGCCATAAAGCAAGTCACATGAATTTTTTGGTTTCCCACTGTATATACAAGTTATGTTTATACTACACAGTAGTTTATCAAGTGTGCAATAGCATTATGTCTAAAAAAAAAAGTACGTACCTTATTTTAAAAATACTTTATTGCTAAAAACTGCTAACCATCATCTGAGCCTTCAGTCAGTTGTAATCTTTTTGCTGGAGGGTCATGCCTCAAAAATATTTGAAATATTGTGAGAATTATGAAAATGTGTCACAGAGACATGAAGTGAGCAAATATTGTTGGAAAAATGACGCCAAAAAACTTGCTCAATGTTGGGTTGCCACAAATTTTTTTTTATAAATTTATGTATTTATTTTTGGCTACTTTGGTTCTTTGTTGCTGTACGCAGCTTTCTCCAGTTGCAGAGAGCAGGGACTACTCTTTGTTGCGGTACGTGGGCTTCTCATTGTGGTGGCTTCCCTTGTTGTGGAGCACGGGCTCTAGGCGCACGGGCTCAGTAGTTGTGGCTCGCGGGCTCTAGAGCACAGGCTCAGTAGTTGTGGCGCCCAGGCTTAGGTGCCCTGCGGCATGTGGATCTTCCCGGACCAGGGCTCGAACCCATGTCCCCTGCACTGGGAGGCGGATTCTTAACTACTGTGCCACCAGGGAAGCCCTGCCACAAATTTATTTTTTTAAAAAGGGATCTTCCCGGACCGGGGCACGAACCCGTGTCCACCTGCATCGGCAGGCGGACTCTCAACCACTGTGCCACCAGGAAAGCCCCCCTGCCACAAATTTTTGATTTGTGAAAAATACAATATCTGTAAAGCACAATAAAGGAAAGCACAATAAAATGAGGTATGCCTGTAATACCATTAGACAAAGACATATAAAGACAAAATTATATTGCTTAAGATGACTGCAATGTAAAATACCAATACTTTAAAATTAAAGTAAGAACATATAATAAGGCATTGTTAATTAAAATACAAAAGTGTACCATCATAATTAAAACTAACATAGACGTGGAACATACTACTGTTCCATAGATATGGAACATAAAACTAACATAGATACGGAAGAGCACTGTAGAAATTAAGTGAAATAATTTTAATAGCTTTACTGAGAATGTAAATGACACACAATAAAATGTACATATTTAAAGTGTACAATGCGATAAGTCTTGATGTATGTCTATATCTATGAAACCAACACCACAATCAAGATAATGAACCTATCCATTACCCCACTGTTTCCTATTCCCTTTTATTATATAATCTCTTTACCCCATCCCTCCCCAACCCTCAATTCTTCCTGTGACTACTGCTGTTTTCTGTCACTGTATTAGTTTGCTAGGGCTGCTATAATAAAATACCACTGACTGGGTGGCTTAGACAACGGAAATTCATTTTATCACAATTCTGAAGGGTAGAAGTTCAAGATCAAGGTGTCCTCAAAATTGATTTCTTTGAGTAATCTCTCCTCAGCTTGTAGATGGACATCTTTTCCATGTGACTTCACATGGTTTTCTCTCTGTATCCATCTGAGTAGAAATGTCATCTTAAAAGGACGCCAGTTAGATTGCATTAGAGCTCACCCTCATGACCTCATTTTAAATTAATTACCCCCTTAAAACACTATTTTCAAAAACAGTTACATCCTGAGGTACTGAAGGACAGGACTTTAACAGATAATTTTGGGGGGATCCAGTTCAGTTCATAACAGAAACTGGGATTAGTTTGCCTTTTCTAGTGTTTTATATGAATGGAACTCTTTCTAAATGAACTCTTTTTTGTTTGACTTTGTTCACTCAGCATATTTATCTTAGATTGATCCATTCATGTATCAATAGTTCATTTCTTTTCATTCCTGAGTGGCATTTCATTGGCTGGACACACACATTGTTTATCCATTTACCTGTTGACGGACATTTGGGTTATTTCCAAGTTGAAGCTATTAAAAATAAAGCTGCTGTGAACTCTTTATTTCTCTTGGGCAAATTACCTAATGGCTGGGTCATTTGAGAGGCGTGTGTATAACCTCATAAGAAACTGCCTGTGATATTGGGATTTATAATAAGAAATATATATATATAGTCTTTGTTCCTCTCAGTTCCTGGCACAGAGCTCCTAAACTCTTGGAATTTCCTAAATGAAGAGAGTGATAAAGGCCCCTTTGTTCATAGGTGGCTTTTTTGGAAAACCCCTCGGTAACCTAAGGATGGGCTGGTTGACTGGGGAACCGATTATGAATAAAGGGTTGGAACTTTTAGTCCTACCCCAGCTTCCTGAGAGGAGAGAGGGGCTGAAGGCTGAGCTCAATCACGGATGGCCAGTGATTTAATCAATCGTGCCTATGTAATGAAGCCTCCATGAAATCGCTGGACAAGATTTGGAGAGCTTCTGGATTGGTTAACACAGGGAGATTCGGGGAGAGTGGAGTGCTCAGAGTGGGTGGAAGCTCCATGCCCCTCTCCCCATACCCTGCCCTTTGTAAGACGTTGCCTGGGTTCTCTCTGTACCATGGCCTAAAACCTCTCTCCAGACATTAAGCTGGGGTAATAGACTCACAACATCTGTTTCCCATCTTGCAGTGATCGCTGTCCTTTGTTTTCTAACATCCATTGTCTTGAAAACCATTGTTTCATGTATTTTGCCTGCATTTTTGGTTATTTCAGGAGGGACGGTAAATAAACTCCCTGTTATTCCATCTTGAGTGGAATAACAGAAGTCTGAAGTAATAATTTAAAAACAAATACAAAACAACATAATGAAAAAAAAACATGAGTGTTTTTATAGATTTTTTTTCAGTTAGGATCACAAAATAAGTCTAGATTGCCCTGATGTTGACGCCGTCTGCAGCACTATCTTGACTCCTACTGGAGATTCTCTGATCCCAGTCATCTCTGTATCTTTATCTCTCATGTCTTGTTGAGATAGTCAATCTAACCTTTAGAAAATGCCCGGTGCCTTCTTCCCACCATGTGGCAATGGACAATCACAAACTGATATATACAAAGATCATTCTTCATAAACATTCTAATTTTGAGAAACTGTTTGTCTCATTACTTTTATATGCTGATCTGGGTTTGTTAACCTGCTTGTGTGAATATACTTTTATTTGAAGGTTTGTTCAGCAAATCTTTGCAGTGGCTAAATTTACAAGTTACAAAAATAGAGGGGTACCATCAGAGGAGAAAGAGTTTAAACAAAAGCTGACAATAGAATTATACATGAAGAGAAAAGTTTTTCTTAATAAAGTAAAGGAAGTACATATATGAAACACATACCAAAGATACATTTTCACTGAAAAAATAAAATGGAATCCACCAGAAAACTTTAAGAATTAATGAACAAGTTCAGCAAGGTTGTGGGATACAAGATCAATAAAAAAATTCTTTCTACACAATAGCAATGGACAATCTAAAAAGGACATTAAGAAAACAGCTCTATATACAATGGCATCACAAAGAGTAAAATCTCAGTAATAAATTTACAAAAGAAGTTCAAGTACTTGGGCAAAACTGCATTGCTTGTTGAAAGACATTAAAGAAGACATAAATACATGGACAGACATTACATATTCATGGATCAGAAGACTTAATAATGTTAAGACGGCAATTCTACACAAATCTACAGATTGAACATAATCCCTATTTGTTTCTCCAAAAAATATACAAATGACCAACAAGCACATGAAAAAAATGCTCTTTATTAATTATGGTTATATAAATCAAAAGCACAATGAGATACCCCTGCACACCCACTAGGATGGTTACAGTCAAAAAAGACAGACAACAAATTTTGGTGAGGATGTGAAGAAATTGGGATCCTCACACATTGCTGAAAGGATTGTAAAATGGTGCAGCCACTTTGGAAAAACAGTTTGCCAGTTTCTCAAAATGTTAAACATAGAGTTACCATATGATCTAGCAATTCTACTGTACGGTACATGTTCAAAAAAATTAAAACGGGGAGGGGGAAGGGTAAGCTGGGACGAAGTGAGAGAGTGGCATGGACATACATACACTACCAAACGTAAAATAGATAGCTAGTGGGAAGCAGCCGCATAGCACAGGGAGATCAGCTTGGTGCTTTGTGACCACCTAGAGGGGTGGATAGGGAGGGTGGGAGGGAGATGCAAGAGGAAGGAGATATGGGGATATATGTATATGTATAGCTGATTCACTTTGTTATACAGCAGAAACTCACGCAACACTGTAAAGCAATTATACTCCAATAAAGATGTTAAAAAAAACCCACAAAAACACATGTCCACACAAAAACTTGTATTCTAATGTTCACAGCAACATTACTCATAATAGCCAAAAAGTAGAAACAACCCAAATGCTCATCAAATGACGGACGGGTAAATAAAATATGGTATAGCCCTTTAATGGAATAGCATTCAGAAATAAAAATGAAAGATGTACTGATATACACTACATAATGAATGAACCTTGAAAACATTATGCTAAATGAAGAAAGCCTGTCACAAAAGTCCACATGTATAATTCCATTTATATGAAATGTCCAGTATAAGCATATTCATAGAGACAGAAAGCAGATTTATGGTTGACCCAGCCTGTGGGGTGGAAAAAATGGGGAGTAACTGCTAATACATACGATTTTTGAGGGGGGATGGAGATATTCTAAAATTAGATCGTGGTAATGGTTGCACAACTCTCTGACTATACTAAAAACCATGAAATTGTGCACTTTAAAAGAGTGAATTTTATGGCATGTGAATTACACTTCAGTAGAGCTGTTATAAAAAATAAATAAAATGGAGTGCAAGTATTTGAAATAAACTTAAAAAGCCAAAAATGAATGCATTTTACTATTTGCCTTCAAGTCTACTACAAGGTTCAGTTTTATAAAGTGAGTACATTTTCTTGTGCCAAAATCTACTATGTTTTCAATCAACTCAATTAGTGTTGTTTTCCTTTTCCTCAATTAGCAAAAACAGTTAAAATATTTAGTCTGATTAGTTTCATAATATAATAAGCATATCGGTTATTATTCTTCTAGGAAAAACATCTGTAACTTTACTCATAACACTTTCAGTCTTTTAATTATCTGTTTTTATGAAAATCTTATCCATAGTTAATCTAAAAGGTAAAAGAGGAAAATAGAGTGGCAAGAAAAATTAAAACTTAATGCCAGTAGAATGAGAAGAATGTAACAGGGTATGAACTTCCTACTTGTTTTAATATGCTTTCTTTCTTTGCAATAAACACATTCTAGGGAAGAAGGCACTTCCACTGCCACTCCTGAGAACAAATAAAGTATTTCCCTAATCTGTGTAAAGACTCATCACTAGCCCATAGGCTATTGAGCTAAGCATTTGTGAAGGAAATTTAAGAATAGGACATTTGATTTGTGTGCCACTATAAAAAAAGAAAATATATGTATAGGGCTGAAAGCATGTGGAGAGAGGTGAAATAGGGGCTGATTCTTGGGATATAAACGTAGAAAAAAAATGTCAGAGAAAGTAGGAGCCTCGTGCCCCAAAAATGCCAGATGAATGGACTAAGGATTACTGTGAGGCCTTACTGGCTGGCTAGCTCCCTCGCCTTCACAAAGGTTAACTCCAGGCCCCTACACACACCAACTCCCTTGGCAGGCATGCTGGCAGACCCCCAGCTTGAGAGCTGACTACCAGCTGAGTACAGAGGTTTCACTCAATGGCTTAAGTTTTGTTAAGGTCCCAGTAGGGCCTTCGGACACCTACCAGAGTAATGAGGGTGCTGAACTAAGAAACAGCCACATTCCCCGCTCCACTGTGACATGTAGTGACGGCCACTCTTTTCCTCCCTAAAATATGAAAAGACAAAACGAAAAAGAAGAAAAAAATTCTAAATGATGCCCTTTAGCTAGCTCACGGGACTCATTATTTAGCTATAGGCCCTCAATCCCAAACTGACCCTTTTATGGCTTCTGTGTTGACGCCAGGACTGGAACTTTGTGAATTACATTTCCCAGATTCCTTTGCCGGCTGGCTGTTAAATTCTGCCAATAGGAGGCACTAGAGGGAGACTAGAAGTTCAGAGGAAGAGAAAGGGACTTCTTTCCTGTTTTTTTTCCTGTTCCTGCCTGTGTTGACCCAGCTTCTTTCAGCACCCCCAGCTTCTCCCTCCCTCCCCCTGCCGCCCCCAACTCCAGGTAGCCAGGCAGGGTTCACTTCTCAGATGCGGATGGATACCCAGTTCTAGAAGGGCCCTTCCTCCCAGGAGGTGAACGATAATCCCAGTAGCCTTCCTTCCGTTTCCCCAGATCTAGAGGCATCTGTTGCTTCTGCTGTAAGCTCTGAGTATCTCCCCTGTTCAAATACCTAGTGTTTTTCTTTTTTCTTTTATCTTTCTTTTCCTGACTGATACAATACTAAGCTCTGCTAGCTGTAACATGTAAGGGCATCCAACACTTCCTTTACAAAGATATGGAAAGGCTGAACCGAAAAAGAAAAGAAAAACTGGTAAGTTTTGCTCCTTAGTTAGTTCAACCCATATCATCTTCCTAATTAAATTTTGAAGTCTCTCAGTATGAACATGCCATATTTGTTTTTCAACATGCCTAAACACCACCTGTATAGCCTCTTCTACCAGTGAATGAATTCCCATATAAAATAAATATTTGAGTTTCTTTTTCTTAGCGTATGTCACATATTTTTATAAAAGTAAAATTAACTTTAGCTGTACGTAATTTCCATTGCATCTGTAGAGCTAAAGGTCACTTAGTAATATATTTCCATGCCATTCCCCAGATTAAAGTAAGAGACTACCAAATTCCCATCATCAGTCATCTATTCTGAACCAAAAATCTCTTCTCGTGATTGTTACATTGTTAAGTGGTCTCCTTTCATCTGGAGAACTGGCAGAGCTTCCTGAGACACTATATGCCCTCCTCCTTCTCTGGCTAAGGTGTATTTTGAGTACAGCAGAATAAGGTAGATGGTATTTCTTCAAGATGGGTATTTAGGAAAATCCCATAAATACTCTGTGCCAGTTACTGATTCATTGTCTCTCAGTTCCCAGTTCACCTTTCATTGCCTGCTCTATGATAATGAAGCTGGACTTCCTCCTTTGTCGGTTGGCATGATGCTAAGCTTTGTCAGTAGAGGGGGTTGGGAGAACGCTGGAGGAGAAAGGAGTTTCTCTTGCTGGTTGAAGTCCAGTCTTCGCCTCAGGTTCTTGCCGTGGTTAGCAGCACCCAGCACCCTTAGCATATAGCACCTCCCTATGAGCAGCTTCTCATGACACCTCTTGGGTGACTTCCCAGCAGAGTGCTGGAGCCAAGGTGTTTCCCCGTGAACAAGTTCTCCCAGCAACTCTGGGGGTAGGTTTCCAGCAAGTTTCACCAGTATGGCACCCCGGACACTTTGCCATCTGGTGAACGAAGGCCATGCTATTTCCAACGAGCTCTGGATGTCCGCACTGAGGGCTCCCTTCCTCGATGCTGTAGCTCAGCCTTGTGGGGAGTGACCACTCCCTAAATCTGCTATTTGCATATCCTTTACAGTTCTCTTTACTTCTTACCAGTCAATCTCTTTTTACTCCAATCCCGTTATATTTAATAATTCTTTATGTTGAGATTTCCCTGTTCAGATTACTATGTGGTTTCTCTCTCCTGCTTGGACTCTGATGATGCATACTCATTTGCTATGCTTTGCCTCATTCCATCTGTTACCAATACAAAACTAAGCAAATGGGCTTCTCTGGTGGCGCAGTGGTTAAGAATCTGCCTGCCAATGCAGGGGACACGGGTTCAAGCCCTGGTCTGGGAAGATCCCACATGTTGTGGAGCAACTAAGCCTGTGTGCCACAACTACTGAGCCCACATGCTGCAGCTACTGAAGCCCACATGCCTAGAGCCTGTGCTCTGCAACGAGAAGCCACCACAATGAGAAGCCCGCGCACCGCAACAAAGAGTAGCCCCCGCTCGCCGCAACTAGAGAAAGCTCACGCGCACCAATGAAGACCCAACGCAGCCAAAAATAAATTAATTAAATAAATAAGTTAAAAAAAAACCTAAGTAAGTATCAAGCATCTTCTACGAACAGTGAAACTCAGGAATCACAGCATAAATATATATTAGAGGGGGAAGTGAAGTTTTTAAAAGGCTTGATTCATGTTAGTGTAGATTTTTAGCCCTTGTCCTATCCCATTCCTGCTTTGATTAGACAATTATAGACTTGGCTAGCTTTTTTTTTTTAACATTCGTTTAAGATTCTCTTATATACATATTTAAATTAGTACTTAAATGCTCATTAAATGGTAGCTGTTAATTCAATTATAAAATTAGTTTCTAGTATCTTTGAAAAGCCATCACATTTTACTGTTGTTTTATTTTTTATTGGAGTATAGTTGCTTCACACTGCTGTGTCAGCTTCTGCTGTACGGCAAAGTGAATCAGCTGTACGTATACATATATCCTGTCTTTTTAAATTTTCTTCCCATTTAGGTCACCAGAGAGCACCAAGTAGAGTTCCCTGTGCTGTATCGTAGGTTCTCATTAGTTATGTGTTTTATACACAGTAGTGTATATATGTCAATCCCAATCTCCCAATTCATCCCACCCTCCCCTCTTTCCCCCTTGGTATCCATACGTTTTTTCTTTATGTCTGTGTCTCTATTTCTGCTTTGCAAATAAGATCATCTATACCATTTTTCTAGATTCCACATTAGCTAGCTTTTAAACCTCAGCTTTAGTGTTGCACATCTGTTGTCCTGTCTGTCCTGCACTGCTGCCCTCTCATTTTGGAAAATGCAGTCATTTCTTTGATGGGTCTGCTCCCTTCCATTCCCACTGACTCTTCTAAATGTGTGATTCTGTTGGAGGCTGCAAGTACCCATCCTGTTATAGGATTGGGCACAGGACATGAGTCAGAGACTTTGCTTAGGATTTTTCTGGATTGGAAGTTAAAGAAGTCATTTCCTCTCTGGCCAAGCTAGGAAGATGTAAACTAGGAGCTAGTGGTAACTATGGGTCCAGCTTTGTTGAAAAAGTCAATCTAAGAAAATGAAGCTGATATACAGAAAAAAAAAAAAAAGCAACAATAGGAGGAAAGAGAAAAAAAAATTGGAGTTAGAGTGCTTGGGTTTTGTATTATCAGAGGCACAAGTGTGCCCATGCCCTTCCTACAATTTAGTTAGTTGAACCAACCAGTTCATTTTTTCACTGAGCTACTTTGAGTTAGGTTTCCATCACTTTTAATTAAGAATTCTAAAGTGTTATCTTTCCTGAAGACCCCTGACTACATACTTACTTCCATTCTTTAATTCCTTCAGCGTACTTTATCTGTACTATTTACTGTGCTAACTACTTTACACTGTGCTTTTTCCCTAACTGCCCATATGGTACAACTTAACATTTAGCTAATAGTACATAAGGCCATATTTGTGTATATACATTCTGTTCTTACCAGTTAGATGGTAATCTTCACATCTTTTACAGTGCCATGCACATGGTTTGCTGATTAGCTGATGGATGGGAATTCCCTGGGGCTATAAATGTGGTGATCTGTTTCCCTTTTGGGGTCTTGTTTAACTATATATTATGGTAAACCGTGCGTAGGAAATATTCAAATAGCATACTGTGATAACAATAGTCTCTATTTATTTTTAAAATTTACATGTTTTATTTATAGATATATATTAATGAGATATAGTTGATTTATAATATTATATTAGTTTCAGGTGTACAACATAGTAATTCAATATTTTTATAGATTATACTTCATTTACAGTTATTATAAAATATTGGCTATATTCCCTATGTTGTATAATATATCCTTTTAACTTACTTATCTTATACCTAGTAGTTTGTACCTCTTAATCCCTTACCCCTATCTTGGTCCTCCTCCCACCCCTCTCCCCACTGGTAACCACTAGTTTTTTCTCTATATCTGTGAGTTTGTTTCTTTTTTGTTATATTCACTAATTTGCTTTACTTTTTAGATTCCACATATATGTGATAACATACAATATTTGTTATCAAAGGAAGTTTTGCCATTTGTAAGAACATGGATGGACCTGGAGGGTATCATGCTTAGTGAAATAAAGTCAGACAGAGTAAGACACGTGCATTATGTGAGATTCTATTAGGGCTCTGTTATATTTACGAAACTATGTTTTGTTACATGATCTTATTTAGTTGAAACACTAGGAAGTATTGTTTCCATTTTAACTCTGAGAATACTGAAGGTAAATTAACTTGACAGAGTTAAGGTTCACCAAGTCTTAACTGACTCCAAGTTTCATCCACTATGCTGTGCTGCTTCACCTGTAACGTATATTTTCTATATTTTGAAAGAAAGACTTCTAAATGTATATTGCATATACTTTTACCTTTAGCTACAGGAAATGGTTTAGGAAGAATAATGGTTTAGGTGGATTCTCAGGGTACCAAATAGTCATTACTAAACGTTGGACATCACAAAGACAATTCTTTTTTTCCTTTAAAAGTTCTGAACTACTCAAGATTTACCTGCCAGTTTAATGGTGTACGCACGATGGGATGGGGCAGTGTTAGGAATGTGGTCTCATCAGCCTGATTTACCTTGGATGTTACTCTATTTTGCAGTAAAGAGAAACCTTGACCACAGCCTTGAAATAAAACTAGTGGCCATTTAAAGCTAGTTTTATTCTTCTGAGAAAATTATAAAACAGATACATACAAATAGGCCTGTAGTTGGCCTAGCCTTAATATTCCCTGATCAAATTGCCTTCTCTTATTTTTGTTTAAATTGTTCTTGATATATAGGAGACCATTTCGATTTTTATATCAGATTAAGTTTACACATTGATTAAGATACACAGAGCAGCATTTTCTCAATAATTAGCACATCTTAGGGTGTGGGTTTATTAAACTCATAGTCAAAATTACTTTTAAAGAGCTTTTGTGGTAAGTCGACCCAACTAATTCCCTTTTTTTCCTAAGCTACTTTGAGCAATTACCCGTAAAAATATACTTGCTGGAGTTTTTATTGCTAGTTTTTTAAAAAGGACTATTGTTGATGAAAGTAAAGTAATTGCAATTCATTTGCTGTAGTTCACATTTCAGTTCTACATCTGTTCCGGGAGAGAAGCTTGAAAAGGTTGGTGGAGCTGTATTGACTACTTGCAGTCAGAAATTGTTTCGGTAGCTCTATTTATGATGTCAAAACAGATAGAAGAAAAGCAAAACATCTGTTATATCATTCAAGTTTTGTTCTCAAGTGTGGCAAATAACTGATTTGTGTTATTATCACACAATAGACTAAGTTTTGCTTTTATTCTTCTCTATCTTTTAACTGAAATTACAAGTCATCCAGAATTCAAAGGCTAATTTTGTACCAATTAAGAAGGAGCAAGGATAAAAATTTCCCTCTGAAAAGCATCATAAAGCTGGACCAATTAAATCAGGCCTCACTTGATGTTGAATCTGACTTTAGAATCAACACTGTTAAAGGAGATTCTAGTGAAAGCTTAAACCCTTAGAAGCCTTTTGTTTTAGATACATTCCTATGATTTGGCCTACATGCAGAAGACAGTCAATCTACAGATGGGCACACATTCATGGGTGGATTGCTCGGTGTTGCAAACACGCACATTCAATCAAAACCTTTCCTCAACTGGGCAGATTTTCACATATGGACCCCAAGTGACAGGACACACACTTACATACCTCTCTGATGTTTCTGAAGGACATCTTAGAGGAACTTTTTCCCTATGACTGATAACACTAAGGAATTGTACATGTATTTACTTCTGTCCTTTGAGATTTTCCAATAGCTCAGTTGAATTCTTTTTTTCTGATTGCTGCTGAAATGAAAAAGAAATTCAGACTAGCAGATACACTTTTGCCCTTGGAAAACACTCTTTATTACAATCTTAACTCTTAACAGCAAGAAAGAAATTCAAATGCATTTAAGTCATCAAGGGCCACACCAGAAAGTAGAAAACTCTTCTGCTCGGAGGGGCTGAAAATTAAGGGCAAATCTATAACTTCCCCTCTCCCACCCTACCCTCTCTCCATGTTCTGCCAATAAAGAAAACAAATAAAAAAAAACCAAAAAAAAAAAAAAAAGAAAACAAATCAGTCTCTTTCTCAAAAGCTGGAGGGGAACATTGAAGAGAGCCTCAGAGAGCAGAAAAATATACCCCCAATAGACACTGAGAAAATGTCTAAATCGACAAGCCCCAGACCCATGAAGCAGTGTGTGTACCACTGTTTCCCTATGTGGATTTTTCTTATCTCTTTCCTATTTAAAACATGGAGTGGGCAGAATGTTTTAATCCAGAGTTTTTACTGTTGTAACCTAGGAACAATAATTTGAGGTTTCTAAGTATGTAAGTGTCACCATGGAAACAAAAAGAAATCTCTCGGAGATATGCTTCTGCCTGGAGCTTATCACTAAATAAAAAAAAAAGAATGTCAAACTCAAAGTGTATGTAGATTCATGGACTGTTGAGCTAGGTGAATCTTTAGTCTGTTACTAGCCCTGAAAATGGAGTTTTAAAATTTTATTTTTTAGTTTTATTTTATTTATTGAAGTAACATTGGTTTATAATGAAAATAGATTTTTAAATGTCCAGATACATTGTTAGTTGGTTATAAAATGGTGTAACGTCTATGGGAACAATTTGCAAATCATCATCAAAATTACAATTATACATACTCTTTGACCCAGCAGGTCTTCTTCTGGAAATTTATCCTACAGATATAGGTATAGCGTATACATACATGCTAAATAATGCATACATGAGGTTATTTATAGTAACATTATTTGTGATAGCAAAAGCCTGAAAACAGATGGCATTTCTATTAATAGGGCACTGGTTAAAATAAAGTATGGAATACCATGCAGCCATAATTGATATGGAATGATATACAAGCTATACTGTGAAGGAAAAATAACAAGTACAGTGTATAGTACGCTGTTTGTGTGCGAGGGAAGGGTAACATTCATATTTATTTTTTTGTATATGTATAACATATCTTTGGATGGATTCACCAGAAAGTGCTAACATTGGTTTCCTCACAAGGAGTGGAACTCGGTAACTGGGGGTACAGGGATGGGAGGGAGTCCTTTCACTGTATACCTTTTAGTACCTTTTAAAATTTGAAATTTGAACCATGCAAATGTGTTATTTGAAAAATAAGTAAATTTAAATAAAACAAACATGTATATATACATATATACACATATACATATATACACACATATACACAGGTGAACAAAACTGTTCATTGACCTACAAAAGTTTCATTGGTTCTACCCACATTCAGAAATGTCTTAACATCTCTGCCTTTCATCTTGTATAAAAAGATTTTCTAACATGGAAAAAGAATGTTCTGGAAAATGTATTAAAATAGTAATAGCTAATTGAACATATGCTATGTGCCAGGCCGGGTACTCAGCCCTTCACATATGTGTTCTCATTTAATTTTCACAACTCCATGAGATGGCTACCCTTCTTATCTTCATGTTACAGGGGAGGACATTGATGTAACACAGCTACAATCCACACCCAAGTCTTACTGACTCAAAAGCTTGCATTTAATCACTCTGCCACGCTGTTGGTCTTAATTTCTTTCAGTATACTAAAACTCGTCAAACACCTTTGGCTGTACATCAACTCACTAAAATTGGATAAGTAGAAAAAAACGTATACGCATTATGTGGCAACTGGTTGTGTCATTTGATCAGTGAAAAAAACATTGTTCCAGAATAAAGGCCAAATATATTGGCCGCATTCTTGCAAGCCAGTGTAGTGTAATCTTGAGGCCGTCTGGTCAAAATCATAAGTCATTAAATATAATTTGTGATTAAATAGGAACTTTCAACAAGGGTAGAATTAACCATTTAAAAAAACACCACTCTTCTTTGGTGGCTTGGTATCAAGAGCCAGATGTGAAAACATCAGTTAGCTTTGGGTTTGTACAAATTTAAAATTTCTTAGGTTCATTGGACTTGAGTCTTGTGTGGTTCAAGTTTCACTTAGCATTGGAAGTATTCAACTTTGGTCTTCAAAGGATAAAGATATTTGAAAAGTATCATAGGACTTCAAATGTTTTATACCAAACAATGCTGATTACTTATATATAAACGAATCAGTACCATCTGGATTATTTGCAACTTCACATACAATTTTAAAGGGAAAAAATTAAATGCCTGGAAAAATATATTGAGGGCTTGGTCAAATGTAAAATATGGGAAATAGACTTCTTTGGGTAGGTTTGTAGACTTTCCTCCAACAAAAGATTATCTATATTCATTGCGTAAATCAAAAGACTGAAATTTAAAAGGTCATTTCTTTGCCGTATTACAAGAAAAATACTCAACAATATTCAAATATTCATGTAAAAAATAACACCATCTACATTAAAGAGCTTTGTTATTTACAAAAGGACAAAGTGTTTTTTCTTTTACATTTTATAAAATGAATAACTGTGACTTTTGAAAGGGATCATTGTGATAAATTTTCAAGGATTTAGATGATATTAATATCTTTTTTTAAACTCCTCTTTACATCCCAAAGAGCTTGAGGTAGTTTATAATGAAATATACATATTGTTTCTATCCGAGTCCAGGCAAGAAAACAGACACCACTCAAAGTCTTTCACAGAGGGAATTTTAATTCAGAGAATGATATGGTCACAGACACGTGATGGAAAAGCTGAAAAGGCAAGCATAGGACACTGAGGCAACCCAGGCATTAGCAACACAGGACGATACAACCAGCCTAGATCAGGAATACAGCCAGAGGAGGCAGACTTACTAAAGTCTAGAAAATGGGATAAAGTGCGTGGCCTGTTCCCACTGAGCTGGGACAGGATGATCTGCCTGGCAGAAACTGACACCAAGAATGTGAAGCAACCACCCCTGCAGGTGCTGCCTGAGACAGAGTTATAAATAATTTGCCTTTTCCCATCCTCTACTCCAATCTTTTGCCAGGGCCTCTTATCAGCTGAACCTACCTGGAAGCTAGGGAAAAAGGGACTGGGAGATGTAATTCCCTCTGATGTAGAGGAGAGCACAGGAAGGGCAGAGAACGGATTCCAGAGTTTAGCTTTTTGGCTATTCAGCATCCATTCTTACCCTTAGACCAACTCAAGAGCAACTTCCTGATTCCGCCTAACATGAGGCCACTATCCATCCAGCAAGCAAGGATACTGATATCTTCAGAAGACACAAAGTCCTATCAGCCATTGTGTCCATCTCAAGGTTCTCCAGGTGATACGCAATCCTCGCTGGGTGTGGCTCCTTGTGACCCTGGTGTCCTATGAACTCAATTGCAAAATTAAGCCCTACGGACTCTCATTCAATGTAGTGGGGAAGAGAAAGGGGAAAAATCTGAAAGATAAAGAAAATATCTGGTGTATGTATATATATACAGATTATATATATATATATATCTCTTATGCGTGTGTGTGTGTGTGTGTGTGTGTTTTAAAAAGGCATAGCTGCTACAATCACTATTTCTGTAACTATCACAAGGTCAAGGGTGATATTTATTACTTCCTTCACCATCCATTTTATAATCTTCTTGTTCTCATCCCTCACCTTGACTGATTGGGATTCTTTACATGATTGGGGGACTAAAACCTTTATTCCATAATAGTCCAGACTTTATTGGGTTGTTTTATATTAGCTCTATCTCCTCCTGGATCAGACAGACCTTGCTATTTCCTCCCTTGGGCATGATGGCATCTGACTCTAGTTATGGGCTAGGAAGCAATGATAGATGAAAGGCAGGAAAAAATTGGTAATTCAGCCATGCAGGATGGCTGTTTCTCTCTGCAGCTCACATGGGATGCTCTCTCACTGGAAGTCTTGAAAGCAAGGTCCTAGGTCTTGTTTAACTTCTTCTCTACCCCTGAACTGCAGCCACAAATGCTGGCCTTATTTTATATTCCACACTGGACCATGTGTACCTCTCAGGCTGTTCTCACAAATGACCTCTTCCTACTTTGAGTACACCTCATCTGTACTCTGGGGTTCACACTAGGTCATTCTAGTTACCTCTAGTGTCTCCTACAAAGTCAATGACCAGCCTCTCTAGCCCAATGGTTGAAACAGAGTGTTGGCAGAATGAAGCACAGAGGTCAAAGTTGGGGATCATAATTATTGGGGGAGGCACAAAGAGGCAAGGATTAACCTGTACAAGACAGATTCCCTTGCAGAATGGTCTTCCAGAAAAAGAGGTGGCTTTCTGCAAAGTTGCACTGAAACTGATTACAGCTTAGTGAATAAAGGCCCTGGCTACTGAGAAGTGTTGGACCCAGGCTCCCTCATCCTGATCACACCAAGGAGTGGAATGTTGCTCCCCCAACTGTGAATGTTAAGGGGCTGAGTCACGCAACCAACTCACCACATCACAGAACTTCAAGGCTTGGACTTTACTCCCCATTTCACGTCAGGAGATAAGGGAACTATGCTGAACTAGCTGGATAGAGCTAGAACCAAGTTTCATATTGCTGTATTGTCCCAGGCTCTGATCATGCCCAGTGGCTGGGTAAAAGGCTGATGCCTCCCTAATAATGCAGCTTGAAAGTCTCATAACCCAAGGATGGGGGTCCCGCTCCCACAGGTTGATTCACCCACAAGTCTCTGCACTGCCCTAGAATGGATGGGCTATCCATGGATCTGCACTCCTGAGACTTCTGGTTCCATGATTCTTCCCTTATGAATGCAACTATCTGTGTGTACTGCATGGTCCTTTTTCCTTGTTTGCTCAACACCCATCTTGAGCCCTCTGTTCTGATTTGCATATTGTTTTGTTAGAGTTATTTCTCAAGTATTTTTCTTAGATTGAATACAGGAGTGATATATTCTCGGAATCTTTGATTATAACTTTCTTTCCCAGTTAGCCAATTTTTTTTTGATCTATGTAAAGGACTGCAGAGTTTCAGTTCTTTATATAATAATGTGTAGATGGTATTCTACTAATTTCTAGACTCTGATGTTACAGATTTGAAGTCAGATAGCAGTTTGTCTTTCTTTGTAAGTAAAATATTTTTTCTGACTGGAAGCGCTTATGATTTTCTTCAATTTTTGGAGTTTCAGGTTTACCAGAATACGCCTAGGAATGTATCTCTTCTTATTAAAACCATCTGGAATTCAGTGAGCCCTTTCAGTCTGCATATCTTTCTTTGGCTCAAGGAAATTTTCCTCATTAGATTTAATTATTCCCTTTTTTCTATTTATTCTATTATTTCTTTTATTCCCCTATGGAATGCCTATTATTCATATGTTGGGTCTTCTGGACCTATCTTTCAAATCTCATCATTTCCCTAATGATTTCCATCTCTTTTATTTTTGTTCTATGCTTTGGTATCTTTTACTTGACCTTCAGACCAGTAATTTGGGTCTTAACTTTAAACATTTTCTCTTTGTATTAGTATGCTCAATTCCTAGTCCATTTGTGCTGTTCATGAAACTCTTTTAAAGAGTTTCCATTATACTTTTAATTCTCTTCCAGTTGTTCTCTTTGAATAAGGAATTATTCTAGTATCCTGTTTATTCATCCCCTCCCTGGCTGCTGGACCTAGTTATATTGACTTTCTTCCCAGGAGTCTACCTATCTTTGAGAACTACATTTTCCACAGGAACAATGGATTTCAGATGCTAGCATCAGTATTCTCTAGTGCTGGTCCTTAGGCTCTCATCTGGCTCAGAAAGGAGAGGGACCTGCAGCCACTCCCTCCCAACCAGGGGTTATGTTCATTTTCTCACTTCTTCATTCCTCCCTATGTGCCTTTGTGGCATGGAGGTACCTTCCCATACTGGATGGGATTTTCTGCCTCAGTCATATGACTTGATTTGACCAATGGGATGTTTTCAAGCAGAGGCTTGAAAAAGTGCATGCACACTGCCACTTGCTGTGTGGTTCCTTTGCCTTCACCCTAGGAATGCCTCTTGGCTAACCTATGGAAGGATGAGACACATGGAACAGAGATATGTCATCCAGTTGACCCTCCAAATGCCTTCCTAATCTCATTTCAGGGTGTTCATAAAGACTGAAAACATAGGCTAATACATATAATGTTATCAAGGACATCTTTAATTTGTAAAAAGTAAAATAACATAAATATTTATGTTTCCAGGATTCATGGGCATTTTTGTCCATTATAAGTCAAAGTCCTTATAATGATCTACAAGGGGGCCCTATATGAGCTTCTACTTTCTCCACCTCTCTGATCTCTTGAGAATCTCTGGTTTTCCTTCTTGCTTATTCTGCTCCAGGCACACCGGCCTCCTTGCTATTCTTTCGTGAAGGGGGGGCACTCTCTTGCCTCAGAACCTCTGCATGTATCTGGAATGCCCTTCACCTTTTACCCAAATATCCAAATGCATGCCTCACCCCCTCTATTCCTTCTCATCTCCTCAGAGGTCACCTTCCCTCACTGCCCTACTGATTTTCCTCCCACACTCTCTATTCTTTTTCTGTTTATTTTTCACCATAGCACTTGTCATAATCTCACGTACACTATTTTTCTTACTTTGTTGGTTTTCTCTCTTCCTCACTAGACTGTAAATTCTCTGAGGGCAGGGATTTTTGTTCTGCTTCGTCCTCTGCTGTATCTAATACCTAGACAGTACTTAGTAAATACTCATTGAATTGAATGAAGCAGTCAATATTTTAAAAAATTATTTTGGGCCTACAGCTAAATGTTTATTTTTATTGGTAACAGAACAAGCATTCTGTTAATCGAAAAGTTGCATCATGTCATTTAAGTTCAAGCAAAATCTAGCGGTGGCTGAAGAGAGATGGTCATTTTAGATACAATTTATTTAATCTATTAAGGGCCTATCACTGTTCTCATAGTGGTAGATATGATGTGAATGTTTAACAAATTTGAACGTCCAAATAATTTTTTTCTGTGAAATAAAGGGCTAAATATGCCTCCACAAAAGCTTTAAACATTCTCAACAGATTTCTCATCAAGTTAGAACAGAATATAGTTTTGGTCATTAGTGTAATGTGACATGAGTTATTCTGAGGCTTGGCTCAGGTAAAATAACCTCATAATGTATTTCAAATAGAGAATTAATTGAGCTTTTTCATCTTCACAAATTGTTTACACACATGTTTTTTTTCCCAATTAACAGTGAGAAATGTTTATAATAGAATATTTATAAAATATACAAACAAAAATAAATCAAACAAGAATTTCCTTTTTATTTGTACTTAATTCACTTAATGTTATTAAGTATTCTTCATAAATGTGGTTATAATTGTAACACTCCAATCTATATGGGTCTTCCATAATTTATTTATCTATTCCTCTATTATAGAACTTATAAGCTGTTTTCTACTTTTCTCTATTATAAATAAGGCTTTGATGATCATCCCTGTACATAATTCTTTGAATGTATCTCTGTTTTACACATTTTGGATAAAGTCCCAGATATAGAACTAATAAATCAACATTTAAGAATTTCTTGAGGGACTTCCCTGGTGATGCAGTGGTTAAGAATCCACCTGCCAGTGTAGAGGAACATCCAGGAAGATCACACATGTTGCGGATCAACTAAGTCCGGGTGCCACAACTACTGAGCCTGCATGCTGCAACTACTGAAGCCCGTGCGCCTAGAGCCCGTGCTCCACAACAAGAGAAGCCACCGCAGTGAGAAGCCCACGCACTGCAACGAAGAGTAGCCCCTGCTCGCCACAACTAGAGAAAGCCCACACACAGCAACGAAGACCCAACGCAGCCAAAAAAAAAAAAAAAAAAAAAAAAATTTCTTGCTACATACTATCCTATTATTTTCCAGAAATGTTACATCAGTTTTTATTTTCATCAGCAGTGTGCATCTCATCCCTCTCCCCCAAGCACTGACTTTTTTTCTATTGTGGTAAAAAAATAGATAACATAAAATTGACCTTTTTAACCATTTTCAAAGTGTACAGTTCTGTGACAATCAGTATATTCACACTGCTGTGCAACCATCACCACCATCCATTTCCAAAACTTTCATCTTCCCCGACTGAAACTCTGTACCCATTAAACAATAACTCCCTCTTTGCCTTCTCCTCAGCCCCTGGCAACCACCATTCTACTTTCTATTTCTATGAATTTAACTACTTTAGGTACATCATATAAGTATTAGAATCATACAATATTTGTCCTTTTGTGACTGGCTTATTTCACTTAACATAATGTCTTCAGAGTTCATCCATGTGGTAGCACGTGTCAGAATATCCTTCCTTTTTAAAACTGAATAACTTCCCATTGCAGGTATATGCCATATTTTGATTATGCCTTCATCTATCAATGGACACTTGTGTTGCTTCCACCTTTTGGCTCTCCACCATTACATTTTAAAGACCTTTCCCTATGTAGTTTTATTTATATTTATTTGACTTATTGTGATGCTGAACACACACAGACATTTTTTCCCTCTTGATTAGTTATTTGGATTTTAATTTTGCTTATGCTGGATTTTGGGGAAGAGCTTCATTGACTTTAATAGGTATTATATAAAATCAATACAGGAATATATTAAGCTAAGAACATCTCATTTATATTTGTATCCAGAGTGAAGTTTTAATATTTAAATTTTTTTTTTTTTGCAGTTTGCCACAGCTGCCTTTAGATGGCATTAGATCCTTGGGGATGAGTTGTGGAGATTTTTGGATATTGTATGGAAATGTGCATGTTTTGACAGTGTGACGGATTTAAAATCTGGTCCAAATGTTATCTGGGGTCTAGAATGCAAGAGAAATCAATACAGCATCTGGACATCCTGAGGCCGTATTCTAACTAAATTCTGGCCTCTTGCTTCTTCCTAACAGCAAAATTTTCCAGGTCTTCGCCTTAGATTAGATAGTTTTAAAACAAAAATCTTAAAAATGTTTTGAAGTTCAATGTGAGGTCCTAAGCAAAGTAGAGACTATCCTCTCTCCCACACATGGTGAAAGTTTGGGTTGAAAGGGGGTTCTTTCATATATGTAAGGAATCCCTTACATTAATTTTTCTGAACCAACACTTCAGATGTCAAAAGTTCTGCTTGGCAGAATGGAAGCTTAAACGAAATATCTAGCAATGAAGGATGAAGGGAGTTGCCACCTCCATGATTCTGATGTTTGAATTTTGACGTGAAGCAATGATGTTTGTAGTCCTATTTTCTGCTACTACTTTTCAGAGTTCATTTTGCTGAAAGATACTTTTTGTCTTAATTCTCAAGTTGCTTTAGTTCCCCGAGAAGATGCTTTATTCTCAGCAAAAGGGAACCTGACTCTAACACATTTCACTTTGTTGGCATGGATTTGAAGGGGGCCTAGAAGGTCAAGGGATTTGTCCAGAGTCTCAGGTTAGTGGCTCTGAGGCTAGCCTCCCCTCCACTGTGTTGGAATCAGCTGGCACCAGGATCTCGGTTCCGTCTAGCCACTAGACCACATTGTCTTCCAAATGAAACCGAAGTGCTGCTGCGAGCCGGAAGGAAGCTCTTCAAACTCAGTAGTGTTTGCACAAAGACTTCTTTTAAGGCAAGGGGGTGGGTGGAGACATTAAGAAAAACCTTTTCATAAGCAAGTATCTTGGATCATCTCTACCTTTTGAATCATTAGCTCTTTCTTTAATAAATTATTGCTAAAAACACTGTTCCTGTTTGTAACAAGCAATGACCTACATCATATATGTGATGGTACTTTGCACTCTTTTTAAAAAAAGGGTATTTCTATCATATCTAGGGTGGAGAGCTAACAAATTTTGAAAACCTGTTATGTATTAGGTGCCTCATGTTCGTTATCTCAAATAACATTCACAATAACCCACAATAACTTCACAATAAGTATGATTATCTCCATTTTACTGGTACAGAACTGGAAGTTAAGGGAGATTAAAAAAAAAAAAAAACTTGCTCTCTGCCACTATGGAAAACAGTATGGAGGTTCCTCAAAAAACTAAAAATAGAGTTACCATATGATCCAGCAACCCCACTCCTGAGCATATATACAGACAAAACTATAATTCAAAAAGACGTGCACCCCTATGTTCATAGCAGTACTATTCACAATAGCCAGAACATGGAAGCAATCTAAATGTCCATTGTCAGATGAATGGATAAAGAAGATGTGGTGTATACATATGATGGAATATTACTCAGCCATTGAAAAGAATGAAATAATGCCATTTGCAACAACATGGACAGACAAGGAGATTATCATACTACATGAAGTAAGTCAGACAGAGAAAGACATACAATATTACATCACTTATATGTGGAATCTAAAATATGACACAAATGAACGTATCTACAAAACAGAAACAGACTCACAGACATTGAGAACAGACTTGTGGTGGCCAAGGAAAGGGGTGGGGGAGGGAAGGATTGGGAGTTTGGGATTAGCAGATGCAAATTATTAGATATAGGATGGATAAACAACAAGGTCCTATTGTATAGCATAGGGAAGTATATTCAATATCCTGTGATAAACCATAATGGAAAAGGATATGTAAAAGAATATATATATATATATATATATATATATATAACTGTTAGGGGAACCACTGACAACAGCCTATGGCCAGGCACCATAGTAACCACTTGCATGAGTTACCTTACAACAGGAGCTCCTGGAAAGGAATGTGGAACTAACAAGCTACCACCCACTGGAAGAATTCGGGAAAGGTCAAAAGGAGAGAGTAGACTTCAGCCCATATGTCCTACCAACCTCCCAGAATCCTTCTCGCTGGAATCCATCTTGGCTGAGTGATGCACGCACCACCAGGAAGGACCCTGAGTCAGAGTGATTGGCCAGAGACAACCCGGAAACGAATCCTATCACCATAAAACCCAAGGCTGCGAGCCACATGGCAGAACAGTTCTCCTGGCTTCCCTTACCCTGCTGCTCTCCGCCCGGGTGCCCCTTCCCAATAAAGTCTCTTGTTTTGTCAGCATGTGTGTCTCCTTGGATGATTCATTTCCGAGTGTTAGACTAGAGCCTACTCTTGGTCCCTGGAAGGGGTCCCCCTTCCTGCAACATAACTGTATCATTTTGCTGTACAGCAGAAATTAACACAACATTGGAAATCAACTATACTTCAATAATTTTTTTTTAAAAAAGGCTTGCTCAAGTTCTCATAATCTGTAGATGACAGAACCAAGATTATGGTCCATTCCCATTGAATATATGGTGGATATAGAAACAACTTATTTAAGTTTGAAACGTAATTTGTTGTGTCAACTAAAGTATAATGCACAACATAAAAGTTGAGAATTATGTTTTATTCAGCAGACTCACTGAGGACTGTAGTCGGAATGGCAGCCTCTCAGATCACTCTAAGGACTGTTCCAAAGAGGTAAGGGTGGAGCCCGGATACATAGGAGTTTTTGCTGGAAAAATAAATGTACCCAAACATCAAAAGATGACTGCTAATCACAAAAACAGATGTCTCCATTAATGATTTTAGTGCTTTTCTATCTATGGGCAGATGCAAGAGTCTGGGCTCATTGAAGTTTTTCCTTTGATATACATCTTAACTATGTAGGGCCAGTATCCTGTTTTTCTCCAGTTCTGAATCCCCTCAGGGTGCACCATCAGGGGCAGCTGCAGTGACTGATGGCTTTATGGCCACAACATCCTTTGTTTACTGAAATGGCAGGTGACATCCTTTGTCCACAACTGCTCAGCCCAAATTGACATCTTTTTTTTTTGACATCTTTTGAATCTGTAAGAATTCCCATACCTTTTCTCTCCTTAATAGTCTCCAATTACAATAAATAAATTTTAGATGTATTTCACAGTATTTCTTTCTTAGTTATGTTTTAACCATAATTAGCATCATTTTGCAACTTTTCCACTGAATTTGTAATTAGTCTTATAGGGCGTTGAGAGATGTGGGTCTGATCAAGGGAAAGGATGACCAAGAAAGATAGTAACACACATGCCTTATTGGATGGGACTTGAATAAGGATGCAAGAGAGGGGAATTCTGGGACTTCCCTGGTGGTCCAGTGGGTAAGACTCCACGCTCTCAATGCAGGGGGCCCGGGTTTAATCCCTGTTTGGGGAACTGGATCCCACATGCATGCTGCAACTAACACCCGGCACAGCCAAAAGTAAATAAAATAAAATAAATAATAAATAAATATATAAAGGGCTTCCCTGGTGGGGCAGTGGTTGAGAGTCTGCCTGCCGATGCAGGGGATGCGGGTTCGTGCCCCGGTCCAGGAGGATCCCACATGCCGCGGAGCGGCTGGGCCCGTGAGCCATGGCCGCTGAGCCTGCGCGTCCGGAGCCTGTGCTCCACAATGGGAGAGGCCACAGCAGTGAGAGGCCCGCCTACCGCAAATAAATAAATAAATACATTAAAAAAAAAGAGAGAGGGGGAACATCTATCACAGCACATGACCATTCAGAGGCTTACCACAAGGGGCCATCATCTAAAAGGGGAGTTAGGCAAGAGTACTCCCAGGGGAAGGAGGGATGAGAGAAGGGGCTTACATCGAGTCTCTGGGTGAGAGAGCTCCGAGGGCGGCATCAGCTTTGGGCCTTTTTATTGCAAGCCTCTGTCTTATCAATAGGTAACAACTGTTGGGTGATGTTTTAGAGCAGGGGTTCCCCAACCCCCAGGCCGCAGACGGCTACCAGTCCGTGGCCTGTTAGGAACGGGGCCACACAGCAGGAGGTGAGCGGCGGGTGAGTGAGTGAAGCTTCATCTGCCCCTCCCCATCTCTCCCAGTCACTGCATTACCGTCTGAACCACACCCAGCGTGGAAAAATTGTCTTCCACGAAACCGGTCCCTGGCGCCAAAAAGGTTCGGCACCTCTGGTTTAGAGCTATGCAAAGCAAGCAGGCAATAAGTGGCTAAAATTTGGATCGCTTAGGCTATTTTAAAAATAATTGGACGTGTAAAAATTTGAGTTTGGCACCAGTGAGCTTTTGTGCTAACGGAGCTCAACCTTCAGTGAAGAAAATCAGAACCTAGGGGCCAGAACACAGAGGCCGTCTTTGACTCGTTTATAGAACAATCTATCTCAAGGCACCGAAAGCACTTAATTGTTCTGGGAACAGAGAATAGCTTCCTTCGATCATAGAAAGTATCTGATTCAAATAAACTAATAGTTCATGAGTTCAATGCTATTACCCTCTATGGTTTTATTTACCTACACTTGTATCAAGAAAAAGAAATTGTTTGTGCTAAGTGGAAGTAGGTGACCCTACCTTCAAATATAAATTTGTATTTCAAAGAATCATATTATTTGAATTTCTTTTTTTATTTGAACTTATGATTAATTTCTTATGATAACAACTTTTGGTGTCACTTTGTAACATATTCAAATATTTCTGCTTCCAGCTAGAACCATCTAAGGATTTACATTTAATTCTTCTTATCCATATATGTATGAAATACGTAAGCATTGATGAGAAGTCCAATGACGCCCTAAACTCCCCTTCCATCTTGTAGATGCATATGCATTTATCTTGAGTTTGTGAGGGCAATTCTCATTCTGATACAAGCTACTAGCTTTATTGCAACTCAATAACATTTACAACTGGCATAAACATTGACTGCAGGCCTTCTCCTGTCTTGCCTCCTGGCCCTGGCATTGCTGGCAACTCCAGCCAGCCTCCTCTGCTGAGGCTCATCCAAGTACCAGCCTCTGTGTCCTCAAACTCCAGGGGACATATGACAAGCCTTCCTAAGAATTCTTAGTCACTATACATTGTATTGCAGCCCTGGGTGTATGCAACTGTAGTGCTCTCTGCTCTCAAGTTTTTCATGAAGGAAATCTGTTTTCATCTGAATCTCTAGGTTCTTGGTGGATGCTGGATATTGGACCAGCTTGGCCATCTCCAAGGTGATGTGTCTAGTTTCTCTCTTTGAATGTACGGGCACTTTTCCCACTGGCCTCAACTTTAAGGCCTCATCTAGCACTCCAAGATTACCTGAAACAGCCTATTTGCCTTCCTATTATCTGCAATAGCAGATTATTTATAGGTATTGAAGAACCAGCTTAGAAAGAACAAGGGGAAGGGAACTAACATTTTCTGAGTACTTACTATACGATAAATACACTATATGAATTATCACATTCACTCTTCATGACAATTCTAACAAGTAGGTACCATTTTATCCCTTTTTATTATTGAGTGAACTAAAACGAGGCAACTTTACCTACGATCAAAGCAATGATTCAAATTCAGATCTGTTTGATTTGAAATATGGGCATCAAAATTACTAGCATTTAGAAATATATATCAATAAGCATTTCCTATCTAAGTAATTCTGTTTAGTACAACAGACCTTATTTGTGCGCTTCACTTCCTTTACATAAAATAATCATGCACAGAGGCTTCCGGGAAGATGGCGGAAGAGTAAGACGCGGAGATCACGTTCCTCCCCACAGATACACCAGAAATACATCTACACGTGGAACAACTCCTACAGAACACCTACTGAACGCTGGCAGAAGCCCTCAGACCTCCCAAAAGGCAAGAACCCCCCCCCCCCACGTACCTGGGTAGGGCAAAAGAAAAAAGAATAAACAGAGACAAAAGGATAGGGCCGGGACCTGCACCAGTGGGAGGGAGCCGTGAAGGAGGAAAGGTCTCCACACACTAGGAAGCCCCTTCGCGGGCGGAGGCTGCGCGTGGCGGAGGGGGATAGCTTCGGAGCCAAGGAGGAGAGCATAGCAACAGGGGTGCGGAGGGCAAAGCGGAGAGACTCCCGCACAGAGGATCAGGGCCGACCAGTACTCACCAGGCCGAGAGGCTTGTCTGCTCACCCGCCGGGGCGGGCGGGGCTGGGAGTTGAGGCTCGGGCTTCGGTCGGAGCGCCGGCAGAGGACTGGGGTTGGCGGCGTGAACACAGCCTGCAGGGGGTTAGTGCGCCACGGCTAGCCGGGAGGGAGTCCGGGAAAAAGTCTGGAGCTGCCGAAGAGGCAAGAGACTTTTTCTTCCCTCTTTGTTTCCTGGCACGCGAGGAGAGGGGATTAAGAGCTCTGCTTAAAGGAGCTCCAGAGACGGGCGCGAGCCGCGGCTAAAAGCGCGGACCCCAGAGACGGGCCTGAGACGCTAAGGCTGCTGCTGCCGCCACCAGGAAGCCTGTGTGCGAGCACAGGTCACTATCCACACCCCCTTCCGGGGAGCCTGTGCAGCCCGCCACTGCCAGGGTGCCGGGATCCAGCGACAAATACCTGGGAGAACGCACGGTGCGCCTCAGGCTAGTGCAACGTCACGCCGGCCTCTGCCGCCGCAGGCTCCGCCCTGCACTTCGTGCCCCTCCCTCCCCCCCCCCCCCCCCCCCCCCCGGCCTGAGTGAGCAAGAGCCCCTGAATCAGCGGCTCCTTTAACCCCGTCCTGTCTGAGCAAAAAACAGACGCCCTCCGGCGACCTACACGCAGAGGCGGGGCCAAATCCAAAGCTGAGCCCCTGGGAGCTGTGAGAACAAAGAGGAGAAAGGGAAATCTCTCCCAGCAGCCTCAGAAGCAGCGGATTAAAGCTCCACGGTCAACTTGATGTACCCTGCATCTGTGGAATACCTGAATAGACGAGTCATGCCAAATTAAGGAGGTGGACTTTGAGAGCAAGATTTATGATTTTTTCCCCTTTTCCTCTTTTTGTGAGTGTGTATGTGTATGCTTCTGTGTGAGATTTTGTCTGTATAGCTTTGCTTCCACCATTTGTCCTAGGGTTCTCTCTGTGCATTTTTTGTTTTGTTTTTTAATTTTTTTTCTTAATAATAATTTTTTTATTTTAATAACTGTATTATATTTGATCTTATTTTATTTTACCTTATCTTCTTTCTCTCTTTTTTCTTCCTTCCCTCCTTCCTTCCTCCCTCCCTCCCTCCCTCCCTTCTTTCTTCCTTCCTTCTTTCCTTCCTTCCTTCCTTTCTTCCTTTCTTTCTTTCTTTCTACTTCTACTTATTCTTTCTACTTTTTCTCCCTTTTATTCTGAGCCGTGTGGATGAAAGGCTCTTGGTGCTGCAGCCAGGAGTCAGTGCTGTGCCTCTGAGGTGGGAGAGCCAACTTCAGGACACTGGTCCACAAGAGACCTCCCAGCTCCACATAACATCAAATGGCGAAAATCTCCCAGAGATCTCCATCTCAACACCAGCACCCAGCTTCACTCAACGACCAGCAAGCTACAGTGCTGGACATCCTATGCCAAACAACTAGCAAGACAGGAACACAACCCCACCCATTAGCAGAGAGGCTGCCTAAAATCATAAGTCCACAAACACCCCAAAATACACCATCAGACGTGGACCTGCCCACCAGAAAGACAAGATCCAGCCTCATCCACCAGAACACAGGCACTAGTCCCCTCCACCAGGAAGCCTACACAACCCACTGAACCAACCTTAGCCACTGGGGACAGACACCAAAAACAATGGGAACTACGAACCTGCAGCCTGCAAAGAAGAGACCCCAAACACAGTAAGATAAGCAAAATGAGAAGACAGAAAAACACAGCAGATGAAGGAGTAAGATAAAAACCCACCAGACATAACAAATGCAGAGGAAATAGGCAGCCTACCTGAAAAAGAATTCAGAATAATGAGAGTAAAGATGATCCAAAATCTTGGAAATAGAATACAGAAAATGCAAGAAACATTTAACAAGGACCTAGAAGAACTAAAGATGAAACAAACAATGCTGAACAACACAATAAATGAAATTAAAAATACTCTAGATGGGATCAATAGCAGAATAACTGAGGCAGAAGAACGGATAAGTGACCTGGAACATAAAATAGTGGGAATAACTACTGCAGAGCAGAATAAAGAGAAAAGAATGAAAAGAACTGAGGACAGTCTCAGAGACCTCTGGGACAACATTAAACGCACCAACATTCGAATTATCGGGGTTCCAGAAGAAGAAAAGAAAAAGGGACTGAGAAAATATTTGAAGAGATTATAGTTAAAAACTTCCCTAATATGGGAAAGGAAATAGTTAATCAAGTTCAGGAAGCACAGAGAGTCCCATACAGGATAAATCCAAGGAGAAATACGCCAAGACACATATTAATCAAACTATCAAAAATTAAATACAAAGAAAACATATTAAAAGCAGCAAGGGAAAGACAACAAATAACACACAAGGGAATCCCCATAAGGTTAACAGCTGATCTTTCAGCAGAAACTCTGCAAGCCAGAAGGGACTGGCAGGACATATTTAAAGTGATGAAGGAGAAAAACCTGCAACCAAGATTACTCTACCCAGCAAGGATCTCATTCAGATTTGATGGAGAAATTAAAACCTTTACAGACAAGCAAAAGCTGAGAGAGTTCAGCACCACCAAACCAGCTTTACAACAACTGCTAAAGGAACTTCTCTAGGCAAGAAACACAAGAGAAGGAAAAGACCTACAATAACGAACCCAAAACAATTAAGAAAGTGGGAATAGGAACATACATATCGATAATTACCTTAAATGTAAATGGACTAAATGCTCCCACCAAAAGACACAGATTGGCTGAATGGATACAAAAATAAGACCCATATATTTTCTGTCTACAAGAGACCCACTTTAGACCTAGAGACACATACAGACTGAAAGTAAGGGGATAGAAAAAGATATTTCATGCAAATGGAAACCAAAAGAAAGCTGGAGTAGCAATTCTCATATCAGACAAAATAGACTTTAAAATACAGACTATTAGAAGAGACAAAGAATGACACTACCTAATGATCAAGGGATCGATCCAAGAAGAAGATATAACAATTGTAAATATTTATGCACCCAACATAGGAGCACCTCAATACATAAGGCAAATCCTAACAGCCATAAAACGGGAAATTGACAGTAACACATTCATAGTAGGGGACTTTAACACCCCACTTTCACCAATGGACAGATCATCCAAAATGAAAATAAATAAGGAAACATAAGCTTTAAATGATACATTAAACAAGATGGACTTAATTGATATTTGTAGGACATTCCATCCAAAAACAACAGAATACACATTTTTCTCAAGTGTTCATGGAACATTCTCCAGGATAGATCATATCTTGGGTCACAAATCAAGCCTTGGTAAATTTAAGAAAATTGTAATTGTATCAAGTATCTTTTCCAACCACAATGCTATGAGACTAGATATCAATTACAGGAAAAGATCTGTAAAAAATACAAACACATGGAGGCTAAACAATACACTACTTAATAACGAAGTGATCACTGAAGAAATCAAAGAGGAAATTAAAAAATACCTAGAAACAAATGACAATGGAGACACGACGACCCAAAATCTATGGGATGCAGCAAAAGCAGTTCTAAGAGGGAAGTTTATAGCAATACAATCGTACCTTAAGAAACAGGAAACATCGCGAATAAACAACCTAACCTTGCACCTAAAGCAATTAGAGAAAGAAGAACAAAAAAACCCCAAAGTTAGCAGAAGGAAAGAAATCATAAAAATCAGATCAGAAATAAATGAAAAAGAAATGAAGGAAACGATAGCAAAGATCAGTAAAACTAAAAGCTGGTTCTTTGAGAAGATAAACAAAATTGATAAACCATTAGCCAGACTCATCAAGAAAAAAAGGGAGAAGACAATAGAAATGAAAAAGGAGAAGTAACAACTGACACTGCAGAAATACAAAAGATCATGAGAGATTACTACAAGCAACTCTATGCCAATAAAATGGACAACCTGGAAGAAATGGACAAATTCTTAGAAATGCACAGCCTGCCAAGACTGAATCACGGAGAAATAGAAAATATGAACAGACCAATCACAAGCACTGAAATTGAAACTGTGAATAAAAATCTTCCAAGAAACAAAAGCCCAGACCCAGGTGGCTTCACAGGCGAATTCTATCAAACATTTAGAGAAGAGCTAACACCTATCCTTCTCAAACTCTTCCAAAATATAGCAGAGGGAGGAACACTCCGATACTCATTCTAGGAGGCCACCATCACCCTGATACCAAAACCAGACAAGGATGTCACAAAGAAAGAAAACTACAGGCCAATATCACTGATGAACATAGATGCAAAAATCCTCAACAAAATACTAGCAAACAGAATCCAACAGCACATTAAAAGGATCATACACCATGATCAAGTGAGGTTTATTCAAGGAATGCAAGGATTCTTCAGTATACGCAAATCAATCAACGTGTTACACCATATTAACAAATTGAAGGAGAAAAACCATTTGATCATCTCAATAGATGCAGAGAAAGCTTTCGACAAAATTCAACACCCATTTATGATAAAAACCCTGCAGAAAGTAGGCATAGAGGGAACTTTCCTCAACATAATAAAGGCCATATATGACAAACCCACAGCCAACATCGTCCTCAGTGGTGAAAAACTGAAAGCATTTCCACTAAGATCAGGAACAAGACAAGGTTGCCCACTCTTACCACTCTTATTCAACATACTTTTGGAACTTTTAGCTACAGCAATCAGAGAAGAAAAGGAAATAAAAGGAATCCAAATCGGAAAAGAAGAAGTAAAGCTGTTATTGTTTGCAGATGACATACTATACGTAGAGAATCCTAAAGATGCTAGCAGAAAACTGCTAGAGCTAATCAATGAATTTGGTAAAGTAGCAGGATACAAAATTAATGCACAGAAATCTCTGGCATTCCTGTACACTAATGATGAAAAATCTGAAAGTGAAATCAAGAAAACACTCCCATTTACCATTGCAACAAAAAGAATAAAATATCTAGGAATAAACCTACCTAAGGAGACAAAAGACCTGTATGCAGAAAATTATGAGACACTGATGAAAGAAATTAAAGATGATACAAATAGGTGGAGAGATATACCATGTTCTTGGATTGGAAGAATCAGCACTGTGAAAATGACTCTACTACCCAAAGCAATCTACAGATTCAATGCAATCCCTGTCAAACTATCACTGGCATTTTTCACAGAACTAGAACAAAAAATTTCACAATTTGTATGGAAACGTAAAAGACCCCGAATAGCCAAAGCAATCTTGAGAACGAAAAAAGGAGTTGGAGGAATCAGGCTCCCTGACTTCAGACTATACTACAAAGCTACAGTAATCAAGGCAGTATGGTACTGGCACAAAAACAGAAAGATAGATCAATGGAACAGGATAGAAAGCCCAGTGATAAACCCACGCACATATGGTCACCTTATCTTTGATAAAGGAGGCAGGAATGTACAGTGGAGAAAGCACAGCCTCTTCAATAAGTGGTGCTGGAAAAACTGGACAGGTACATGTAAAAGTATGAGATTAGATCACTCCCTAACACCATACACAAAAATAAGCTCAAAATGGATTAAAGACCTAAATGTAAGGCCAGAAACTATCAAACTCTTAGAGGAAAACATAGGCAGAACACTCTATGACATAAATCACAGCAGGATCCTTTTTGACCCACCTCCTAGAGAAATGGAAATAGAAACAAAAACAAACAAATGGGACCTAATGAAACTTCAAAGCTTTTGCACAACAAAGGAAACTATAAACAAGACGAAAAGACAGCCCTCAGAATGGGAGAAAATATTTGCAAATGAAGCAACTGACAAAGAACTAATCTCCAAAATTTATAAGCAGCTCATGCAGCTCAATAACAAAAAAACAAACAGCGCAATCCAAAAATGGGCAGAAGACCTAAATAGACATTTCTCCAAAGAAGATATGCAGACTGCCAACAAACACATGAAAGAATGCTCAACATCATTAATCATTAGAGAAATGCAAATCAAAACTACAATGAGATATCATCTCACACCAGTCAGAATGGCCATCATGAAAAAATCTAGAAATAGTAAATGCTGGAGAGAGTGTGGAGAAAAGGGAACCCTCTTGCACTGTTGGTGGGAATGTAAATTGATACAGCCACTGTGGAGAACAGTATGGAGGTTCCTTAAAATATTACAAATAGAATTACCATATGACCCAGCAATCCCGCTACTGGGCATATACCCTGTGAAAACCATAATTCAGAAAGAGTCATGTACCAAAATGTTCATTGCAGCTCTATTTACAATAGTCCGGAGATGGAAACAACCTAAGTGTCCATCATCGGATGAATGGATAAAGAAGATGTGGCACATATATACAATGGAATATTACTCAGCCATAAAAAGAAATGAAATTGAGCTATTTGTAATGAGGTGGATAGATCTAGAGTCTGTCATACAAAGTGAAGTAAGTCAGAAAGAGAAAGACAAATACCGTATGCTAACACAAATATATGGAATTTAAGGGAAAAAAAAGTCATGAAGAACCTAGGGGTAAGACAGGAATAAAGACACAGACCTACTAGAGAATGGACTTGAGGATATGGGGAGGGGGAACGGGAAGCTGTGACAAAGCGAGAGAGAGGCATGGACATATATACACTACCAAACGTAAGGTAGATAGCTAGTGGGAAGCAGCCCCATAGCACAGGGAGATCAGCTCGGTGCTTTGTGACCGCCTGGAGGGGTGGGATGGGGAGGGTGGGAGGGAGGGAGACACAAGAGGGAAGAGATATGGGAACATATGTATATGTATAACTCATTCACTTTGTTATAAAGCAGAAACTAACACACCATTGTAAAGCAATTATACTCCAATAAAGATGTAAAAAAAAAATAATCATACACATATATTCACTGAAAACCATAAATTGCAAAGTTGTATGTCTTGTGTTGTCTACATTTTAAACTGGTTTATTCAGATATAATTGTCCTATGATAAACTGCATATTTTAGGGTGTACACTTTGATAAGTTTTAAAATTTTTATTTTATATTGGGGTACAGCTGATTTACAATGTTGTGTTAGTTTCAGGTGTACAGCAAAGTGATTCAGTTATACATATATCTATTCTTTTTCAAATTCTTTTCCCATTTATTATAGAATACTGAGCAGAGTTCCCTGTGCTGTACAGTAGGTCCTTGTTGATTATACACTTTGATAAGTTTTATACCTGTGAACTTATCACCACGATCAAGACAATGAAAATATCCATCACCCTCAAAAGTTTCCTTGTGCACCTTGACAATCTTTCTCTTGCCTCTCTCTCCCACCCAAACAATCACTGATCCGCTTTCTGTCACTAAAGATTAGTTTATATTTTCTAGAGTTTTAAGAAAATCAAAACATTTAATATATTCTCTTTTTGTTATAGATAGATATCTATATAGATATAGATATAGTATAATTTGTTTATCCATTCACCTGTTGATGGACATTTGGATTGCTTCCAGTTTTAAGTTATTTCAAAGAAAACCTTCTATGAACATATGTCTTTGTATGAACATATGCTTTCATTTCTTTTGGGTAAATACTAAAGAGTGGAATGATTGGATCACAGGGCAGATGTATGTTTAACTTTTTAAGAAACTGTCGACCTGTTTTTCAAAGTGACTGTAGCATTTTATACTCCACCAGAAGTCTATGAGAGTTCTAGTCTTCAAATTTTGGCCCACACTTGGGCCAGTCTTTTTAATTTTAATCATTTTTAATTTTAATCATTCTAATAGGTTCATGGTGGTATCTCACTGTAGTTTTAATTTCCTTTTCCCTAGTGACTGATGCTGTTGAGCACCTTTTCATATGCTTATTCGCCATCCATATCTGTTCAAATCTTTTGCTCATTTAAAAAAATGTAGTCTTTGTTTTTCAAAAATAAAAAGAAATAAAATAATATTGGTTAGTGTATGTCAAAAAAATGTTTAGAGGACCACTCCCCAAACCAAAAAAAGTAAATATTTGTGGATATTAGAATTAAAGGAAAATTTAACCTTATAAGTTATTCATTTTTGAAATGTTTAAATATTTTTGCAATGAGCATGTGTTACTTATTAGGAAAAACAATTTATCTTTCTTTCTTTTGCAGATGTACATTTAAGACAATCTTTATGGATTTGATGATTTGGTGAAGAAGGCCCAGAGAATGATTTTGGAGTAATGAGAATTGAGTTTTATACAGCTGCTGCTACCTCTTCTCACACAGCATTATAAGGATGCTTCCTGAGGACAGAACATCTGGGAACAACTGGTGGAAGAAGGGTATTGCTAGACAGAGTGCTAGAAAGATAGCGCTTTGACTAGTTTTTATTTTGCTCTGCAAACATGGCGGGTCAGGGAAGAGGCTGAGCCAAGCATCTGGAAAGACAGGTGAGTTCTGGGAAAAGATGAGATGAGAAGACTGCTTGGGGAGGAACTTTGGGAAGTCACAGGAGGTGAATTTAGGGGAAATTGTTTTGTGAAAGGGTGGTATAACCCTCTTCATCTGCCCAAGAAAACATCTTTAAAATCGACATTATTCATTAGTTCTTTTTGGACGTCAACTTATGTTTTCTGGGTATCTCCAGGTTGATACAGAGAGAGAGCAGGGGTGGACCAAGGAGTAACCTTATGACCTCAGCTCACAAAACTCTTAAACTGAGAAGAGGAAGTGGTGAAAGAAAAGAGAAATGTTGAGCAAGTACAAATTTAGTCTTAAATCACTTAAAATAATTTTTAAAAATTGTAAAGGTAATTTTTAAGAGCAATTTTAGGTTTCCAATAAAATTGAGAGGGAGGTTACAGAGATTTTCCGTATATCCCCTCTCTTCACATATGCATAACTTCCCGCTTTATCAACATCCCCCTTTATCAACATCAGTCACCAGGATGGTATATATTTTTACCAAAGGTGAACCTACAGTGACATATCATAGTCACCCAAAGGTCATTGTTTACTTTAGGGTTCACTCTTGGTGTTTTCCACTCTATTTCACTGCCTTAAAAATCTTCTTTTTGCTGCCTATTCACGTCTTCCCTCCCCCCAATCCTGGCAACCACTAATAATTTTAATTGTCTCCATAGCTTTGCTTTTTCCAGAATGTCCTATAATTGGAATCATGCAGTATGTAGTCTTTTCAGATTGGCTTCTTTCCCTTAGGAATATGCATTTAAGGTCCTTATGTTGTTTCATGGCTTGATAGCTCATTTCTTTTTAGCACTGAATAATATTCCATTGTCTGATGTACCACAGTTTATTTATCCATTCACCTACTGAAGGACATCTTAGTTGTTTTCAAGTTTTAGCAGTTATGAATATAGCTGCTATAAACACCCGTGTGCAGGTTTTGTGTAGACATAAATTTTCAGCTCCTTTAGGTAAGTAGCAAGGAACATGATTGCTGGATCCTATGATAAGAATATGTTTAGTTTTTTATGAAACTCCCAAACTGTGTTCCAAAATGACTCTGCCATTTTACATTCCCACCAGCATTGTATGAGTGTTTCTGTCGTTCCACATTCTTACCAGCATCTGGTGTTTTCAGTGTTCTGAATTTTGGCCATTCTGATATGTGTCTAGTGGTATCTCATTGTTGTTTTAAATCTCATTTCCCTGGTGACATATAATGTAGAGCATCTTTTCATATGCTTATTTACCACCTGTTTATCTTCTTTGGTGGAGTGTCTATGAAGATCTTTGGTTATTTTTAAATTGGGTTCTTTGTTTTCTTCCTATTGAGTTTTAAGAGTTCTTTGTATATTTTGGATAACAGTCCTTTCAGATGTCTTTGCGAATATTTTCTCCGATTCTGTGGCTTGCCTTCTCATTTTCTTGACATTGTCTTTTGCAGAGCAGAAGTTTTAAATTTTAATGAAGTTCAGCTTACTACTTATTTCTTTCATGGATCAGGTCTTTGGTGGTGAATCTCACTTTTTTTTTTTTAAACCCATTTTTTAAAAGTCCTCTTGACTAGGTAAAGTGAAAGAAGAGAGGCAGCCTCTATCCATCAGAGTCCTCATAGAAAACACTGTCAAAAGGTCACTGAAAAGATTATAATGAAGAGACTACTTCCTGAGATGAAGTCAAGGTTAAGGGAAATAAAAGATGTTGACCTAGCGGGAAACAGTTGCCAGCCCTAGGCCTAAAGGGGCAATGGGAAGGGGCAGCTACTGGATGCTGAAAGAGAGGAGCTGCTGGAGAGGAATGTGGCCTTAAGTAGAGGAACCAAATGGGAGCCAGAAAACAGGGAACCATGATGTATTCCACACAGGTCAGTGGCCAGAGGCTCAGAGAAGAGCTGGGACAGAGTGAATCTAGTTGGGCCTATGAAGGACATCCTCGCACAGACTCCCAACAGAATCCTACTCTTCCCATCCATTCACCCCTTAAACCACCCACTTCCATCTAGAAAGTCATAAAGAACAGTTTCAACCTAGAGGCTGGTGATTCCTAATTCCTTTTGGCTCACAGACTCCAAAAAGCACTCATAAGCACCTTCATAAATTTACATACAATATTTCTCCTCCTTACAGACAGGGGGCCCTTTACTAAGCAAGTAGTTAGGTCTTTCTCACTGATATTCTTGCAAAAATTAGTAGCCAATACCTGAAAAAAGTTTTGAAATAAATCCAGATTGTATATTTAAAATAAAAAAAATTCAGGAGGAAATTTCTGCTTAAAAGGAAATTTCAAAAGTACATGGCTTTTTTTTTTTAACTTCAATAAACACTTTAGCTTTATTTGACATTCTACACATGTCATTTCTAACTCTGATGGCAGTAAGTTATGAAATCCTCGATTACAAGGGTAGGTGTTACAGATGGAATGAAAATTTCCATTTCTTGCCTTTGCTGCTAAGGGTTGGTTTGACTGAGAAAGATGTCAGAATTCTCAAACACGCTGTGAGTTGGATTCCTTCTGTATCATGTCTTTGTCTTTGTTCTCCAGTCATTGAGGTCATCTTTGGTTTTTGTTTGTTTGTTTGTTTTTGGCCATGCCACGTGGCATGCGGGATCTTAGTTCCCAGACCAGGGGACCAGGGATCGAACCCATGGCCCCTGCAGTGGAAGTGAGAAGTCTTAACCACTGGACCACCAGGGAAATCCTGAAGTCATCTTTGTCAAGATCTGCTCCATTGACACTATCTGGTATTTTGAGCAGAGGTAACGTGCGGATTTCTGCAGTGTTTCCCGATTCTAGAGGTATTTTCCTGACAAGGAATTGGCACCCTGGGTTATAGCTGGCAGGAAAACTTTCCCCAGATCTGTAAAGTTTCCTTAGCTGTCTACCTCCAATCTTCCAGAGAGGTAGCCTCATCCAAAGAGTAGGTAGTTTTCTAGCAATTCCCCTCACAGTGAGTAAGGGACTTTGATTAGGAGTGTGGGCCCCAAATTTAGACTGCTTGAAGCTTGGAACCACTCTTTAAAACCTTGAGAACTTAAGCAAGTGACTTGGCTCGACTTCCTCATCAGTGGATAATAACAGTACCTATTTAATAAGATTGTTGTGAGGATTAGATTAATTCAGATAAAGCTTTATAATGGGGTAGCCACATTTTGTTATTATTCTAATAGCCACATACATCTAGAAAGCTGTGGAAAAATTCTTTCCTGTCATTCATTCTTCTGTTCATTCGTTCATGTGCTTCTGAATATTTACTGAGCTCAGCACTGTGCTCTGTGCTAGAGATACAACGATCAACTAAAACAGAATTAGTCCCTGGCTTCCTTGAGCCCATAGTCTAGTAGGGAAGACAGATGCTAATCAAATAATCATAACCACAAATATAAAATTATTATGGAAGAAAGGGACATGGTTCTATGAGAACCAATAATGGAGAGCTATGACCCTAAAGAAGTGTTGTTTAATCTGAGATCTTAAGGCTGAGAATGAGTTCTCTACCTTGAATTCAGTTAAGTGCTGATAGACTTACTTTTCAGACAGCTGGGCTTTCTATATAGCAGAGGAGAACTTCAAAAACTTCAGAAAAGACAGAAATTCAAGGCTCTGACATTGAATAGGTTGATGACTTTTGGAGTAGTAAACAATATTTTAATCAGGGTTTGTCTCTGACATGAATGCAAGACAGTCTGGGATGGAATGAATCTCAGTGACGTGTGGAGTTTCTTCCTTCACCAAGCCAGAAAGCCCAGAGGCACTGCCAAATACGGCTGGGTCTCCGGCTGTGCCCAGGATCAATGTCTGAGTTGAAGTTTTGTTTGGCAAATAAAGTTTTTACAATTTCAAAACCACAGGAGGCCTCTGAACTTTCCAGAAGGGCTCCCAACATAGGAATCCTCCTCTGATACTGTCTTCATACAAATAACATGGGAACCAGGACTTCACTCTGCTAAGAGAAGTCAATACCTTCATGATAAAGAGAAATGGTCCCCAATGTTCATAGCAGCACTATTCACAATAGCCAAGAAGTGGAAGCAGCCCGTGTGTCCATCGACAGAGGAATGGATAAAAAAGATGTGGTAGATGGAATTCTACTCAGCCATAAAAAAGAATGAAATAATGCCATTGGCAGCAACATGGATGGACCTAGAGAGTATCATACTAAGTATCATACTAAGTAAAATAAGTCAGAAAGAGAAAGACAAATATCATATGATATCGCTTATATGTGGAATCTAAAACCTGGCACAAATGAACTTATTTACAAAACAGAAACAGACTCACAGACATAGAAAACAAACTTATAGTTACCAAAGGGGAAGGAGGGCGGAGTCAGGAGTATGGGATTAACAGATACACACTACTATAACAACAAGGACCTACTGTATAGCACAGGGAACTATATTTAATATTTTGTAATAACCTATAATGGAAAAGAATCTGAAAAAAAATAAAAATGGGGATAATATATATTTTTAAAGTGCTGTCCGAAAAAAAGAGAGAGAGAGAGAAGGGCAATTCTTCAATGATCTGCTCCAAAATACTGACATAGATTTTACTGATTCTGGAATGGATGAGAACATTTGACAGGGTATTGTCTGAGTTTTAAAATTTTCCTCCAAGGCATAAATCAGCGTAACCACTTCCAAGACACATTGCTTCCTCAAGGTCTTTTATCTGGTAACAGATAAAACTGCAGTATGCAGTTTTGTAGGATGACCAAAGACAACATTCTTTGTGTTGAAGCAAATCCAATTTTGGTAACATTTTAATGTCTTTCAATTGAGCATTTGACTTAGGCAAAAAAAGCAGACCATGCAGTGAACTGTCAGGATGTAAGGGACCACTTCAGCTCTGTTGGCTTCCTACTTCCATAGGTAAGCATCTTGCCACACAAGATGCCCTCTGACTTTTGTGTTCTGCTGATACAAATAAAACCCAACCATACATATATATATATATATGGTGATATTTCCTAGCCTAAGCTGGTATCAAGTTATAGATAGATAGGTGATAGATGTTCATGATCATAATAACATAAAACATTTGTAATTCATATCAAAGGAAGGCCTGATGGATATTATAGTTGGCCAATGATGACAGTTACAAATTACCAAATGGTACTTTTCTTTACAGGCTGCCCTTTACTTTAGTATGAAACAATGCTTTAGTAACAAATATAAGTTAAACAAAAAGTTTTACTCCCCTAACTATAATTTTAAATATTGGAGAAGACATAAAAGAAGAATATCTTTTCCCACAGGTTGGATCTTCTGAAAGCCACCAGTGGGTGCCCTGGGTCAGAAGGCCCAGGCTAACAACCTCACCTATGTAATCTTTAATCTTACAGTACTAACCTCTCTCTGTTTTTTCTTTCCTCTCTCTTTACTTTCAATTTCACCTTTACAGTTCTTTATGTATTAAATATAACTGTCTGAAATGAGATAGAGAATCATTTAAATAACTTGGAGCAGCAATTTATAAACTGTGGTACAAAAGATCACTGATGCCCACTGAAAGACCTCAACACTTTTCCCAGCCTTCCCTGGCCTTTGCAGTGTCAGTCGTTTTGCATCTCCTCCCCTCTCCTCAGACTTGTTTTTAACCCCAGTGTTTCTCTGAATTATGATGAGTCTCCTAAAGTTTTGTGTATCAAGATTGACCATGTGCACGTCTCAGAGAATATTCTCTTCTCTTAGCAGGGTTTTTTGACCTGTGTAGGGTCTGTGAACTCTTAGGGGATTCAGAGATATCCTTTAAAGGGGTCTGGAACCAAAACCTCCACATGCATTTCCCTATTTGGAGTTCCATGTTCCACAATTCTTTTCTTCCTATGACTGTTTTTCCTGACTTCATTCTTATTTTTCTAGAAGACTCATTACTTCAGCCAATCCATTCATGATCACTTTCTCTTGTTTGTATTATTTTTCTTTCCTCATTCTAAATCCTCATTCACTTCAGCGTTTGAATTTGCAGCCTCCCCGTTACCCTAAATCTGGCCTTGTAAGGAGAGCCCTTCACTTCATGCCCCCAGCAGGGGTCACCCTAGTTCCTTCCCAGAGAGCCATACAGTCCAAATGCCCATTATCAAGTTAAAGGACCCACCTTCTAGTCTTGGAACTGTAGTTCCAGTTTCCATGAAACATTGTAAATACTTAAAGCTCAACATTCACATTGTTCTCATCTCCATTCTTATCTAATAGTGGGTAGCACTTTAAGCTCCCTTTAAAGAAATTATTTATTTATTTATTTTTGGGTGCATTGGGTCTTAGTTGCTGCCCGCGGGCTTTCTCTAGTTGCGGTAAGCGGGGGCTACTCTTCGTTATGGTGCACGGGCTTCTCATTGCAGTGGCTTCCCTTGTTGCGGAGCACGGGTTCTAGGCACACGGCCTTCAGTAGTTGTGGCGCAAGGGCTTAGTTGCTCCGCCGCATGTGGGATCTTCCCGGACCGGGGCACGAACCCGTGTCCCCTGCATCGGCAGGTGGACTCTCAACCACTGCGCCACCAGGGAAGCCCTTTTCATTGTTTTTTAATCAAGCATTCTCTTTAAAATTCTTTTCTATAGTTATTTATGCCATTTAAAAAAATGCATTGAGTTTATTATACTAAATAAAAAAGAACCAGGAAAAATTAGCAACATAACAGCTAGTTACGAAAACATAATAATGTTCCAATTAAAGTGATTACTAGAGTTGAGCTCAGGGAACAACTTGATTTAAACAAAAATATCACACCAGTGATTCTACCTTCTCATTCTTGCCTCATTAGATCATTCCCACAAGCATCAAACATGCCATTATTTTTCTCCTCGTAAAACAAACAAAAACTTTTTTTGAGCCTACTTCTCCAGCTATTACCCCAATTCTCTGCTCTTCTCTGAAACAAAACTACTTAAAAGAGTTGCTTGTATTTTCCATCTTCCTCTCCTCTCATCCTGCCTTTTGTCCATTCAAATCAGGCTTTTTCCCACCACTCCTCTGAACTTGCTCTCGTCCACTGGGTCCCCAGCGACCTTCATGTTGCTAAATCCAATGGTCAATTCTCAGTTCTCATCCTGCTTGACCTATGAGTAGCATTTGACAGTAATGCTTCATACTACAAACATTTTCTTCAGTTGCTTCCAGGACACCACACTGACCTGGTTTTCCTGTCACCTTGCTGATCCCTCATTGTCAATCTCCTGTCCTAGATTCTCGTCCTCTTCTTGTGGGTGTTAGAGTTCCATAAGGCTCTGATGTGGTCCTCTTCTGTTCTACATCTCCACTCATTTCCTAGATGATCTCTTCCAGATCCGTGGCTTTAAATTCCTTCCATGATTCTCTGATGAATCATGTTCCACTGCTGATAGCAGAGATTCCATGACAATAGCTTAGACACAGACGAGTTCACTCTCTCACATAAGAGTCAGAAGGAGCCTGAAGAAGCCAGTCCACAGCTGATGTGGCAGATCCATGAAGTCATCAGAGACTCAGGCTACTTCTGATTTTCTGCTCCGTCATCCTAGTGTGGGGCTTCTATTCTCGGGTCCACCTCATGATCTGAGATGGCTAACTTAGCTCTAGGCATCATCTACAGATCAGGAGGAAGGAAAGGAGAAAGGAGAACCGTCAGCAGACCAGCTCTTTTAAAGGAGCCTTTTTGGAAGCCCCTGGCCCCAACGCACATATACATTTGCAAGTTTATCTCATTAGTTCAATGGCTAGATTCAGTCATGTGCTTATATCTCGCTGCAAGGGAAACTGGTAGTTGTGGCCTTTATTCCAGGTAGCAATATGTTGAGCCAAAGTTGACGTTCTATACTAAAGAGGAAGAGGAGAAAGAATATTTGATAAGCATCTAGTAATCTCTGCTCTAATATCAATATACTGAAGGTCCCATATTAATGTCTCTAGCCCTGTACTCTTCTCTGAGCCTCAAGACTTAGCTCTGCTTGGATGCCTACTTGGCAACTCAAACTTAACATGAGTAAAGTACTCCCTTTACAATGCAGTCTCAGCCATGAATGACTGATTGGGATGAGTTGAGAAAAGAAGGAGGAATGAGAAAGCGAAGACAGTGAATAGAGAGAACTCTTTCAAGGAATTTTGATATAAAAAGGAGCAGAGGGGAAATCATTGCAGTAGTGCAGTCCTCAAGAAGACAAGGGTGGGAATTCCTTGGTGGTCCAATGGTTAGGACTCTGCATTCTCACTGCTGGGGGCCTGGCTTCGATCCCTGGTCGGGGAACTAAAATCCCACAAGCTGTATGGTGTGGCCAAATAAATAATAATAAAATAAAATAAATAAAAATAGAAGACAAGCGTGGGTGGGATGCAATGCACAAGTGAGGAGATTGGCTTTTGATGGAAACAGGAGTTTACAGGTACAACTTTTAGTCAGGAAGGCTCACTGAATTGAAGCTTTGATAACCCACTCTGTACCAAATGAATGACGATAATAGGTCAAACCTAAAGGGAGAAAACAATAAATATAAATCCAGGTTCAGAAATAAGACAAACAGCTCCTAGGTGGAGATAGAACAAAAATGTCAAAGCAAGTAGGCTGAAGCCACAAAGTTTATGGGAAATCCAGAAAGCACAGAGCCCTGGCCAGGATTTCAGCTCCTGAGGCGTAGAGGACACTAAAACTGCTCCATGAGAAACTAGATTCAGCCTTATAGCCTGAAAACTCCTCTCTTCTCAAGAATGAGGCTGAAAAAATATTAAAACTCTAGGTAACTTCTACTAGGAGACATGGCTTTTAGAAAGATATAGACCCAGGAAGAAGGGGGTACCCAGATTCAACCCTACAATCAAAAATTGAGCCATCCTGCCTAATTGCTCTGTGATTGGATCTGCGGACTCCACAATATTACCTTAGGGCAGGAATTCCAAGTTACTACTAGAATACTTGGCTTTTGGTCAAGGGTCTGCTGACAGAGAGAGGTGAGCTCGTGGTTGAAGGCATGGGGAGAGATACAAAGAAAAATGCTACAACCTTTCAAAGGCTTCAGTGTGAACCTGCAACCTCACATTCAAAACGTGGATAGGTTTAATGCTGAGAAAGAAAGCCAACAAAATTAACAATTAGAATGTGAGTTGACTACAGATAAAATCAGTTTTATGTCTGGAGTAGTTTGATAAGATTTTAATATAAATATGATTGAAACGATCAAAGAATTAAAGGCATAATTTTACCAAAAAGAACAAGAGATTATGGAATAAAAATAAACAAAAATGAAACACAAAAGAGATGATCCAAATTTTGTATATAAAAAATACAGTCGTTGGAGTACAAATGTATTAGGTTTGAATTCCAATACAGTCAAAGGGAAAATTAGTGACTTGCAAGATTGTAAAATGGAATAGCCCAGAACACAGAAAAGAGAGCAAAGAGAGAGACATGGGTATGGACAGGGTAAGATGGTGTATTTAGTCGTGGGAGACCAGGCAGTTCTTTTTGTATTGCTTCTATTTTCTCAGTAAAATTAGAGGTGAGATCATCAGCTGACATGGAGGAGGAGACGTTGAGTGTTAGAAGAGAAAGGAAAACAAGTGACAGTCCTTTTAGAGAGTGGGGAGTAAATTAAGGAAATATGGAAGGATTGCCAGGAAGTGCTGGTGGTCCTCTCCAGTCTGTTAGGATTTAGACTGCCTAAAAAAAGTCTGTTGCCAGTGGGACAGATCCTGGTCAAGGGGCAAGAAGCAAACTGAGTGGAAAGACAAATGTTAGGAACACATTCAATTCATTGTGATTATTTACTTTCATAATTGCATGAAAAGGTGGATTCTGTCTATAAAAAGACAGATTTTCAAGTGAAAGTATAGAGAAAAGAAGAAACAGATAACCTATGAGGAAAGAAGAGCAAAGAAAGAGAAAAAAGAAAAAGCAGTCATGTGTATTAGAATCAGGTATAGAGACACACTACTATGTGTAAAATAGATAACCAACAAGGACCTACTGTACAGCACAGGGAATTATACTCAATATTTTGTAATAACCTGTAAAGGTGAAAATCTGAAAAAGAATATACATATATATGTGAATTACTGTTCTATACATCTGAAGCTACAACACTTTAAATCAATTATACTTCAATTAAAAAAAAAGTAGGTATAGTGAGTAGCAAATACTCAGAAAGTAGAAAGAATAATTTAGAAGACAGACTAAATTAGTTATTGGTAGGGGATTGAGAGGGAATCAAATAGCCACTCCTAGTACATTGATCTTCAAAAGTTTTCTTAGTATATTTTAGAAAATTTTCATCAAAATAAATGGAAAGTTTATAATCTAGTCTTTTAAGGGTTAAGTGTCTATCTGGAAAAGTCTGCCCTTGAAAGTTCATTTCTTGATAATTACAGTTATCTGAGGTATGGGAGGTTTTCTTTTTCCTTTCCTTGTTTAGAAAATAATAATATATGCCATCAGAATCTGGCAGTATTCTAACTACTTGTAACATAGGGATCTATATATGTTCATTCATTCAGTCAACACATATTTGTTGCCTGTGTACTTACGCATATCACTGGTTTAATTCCAAGGACATGTCAAGGCATGTCAGTTCTATCACCTGTATTCCATTCCAAGTTCCACTATTCAATACATGGTAAACTGGAATTGGTTGAGTTGCTTAAACTCTTTGAGTCTCAGTTTCCCCTTCTATAAAATAAAAATGAGGATAATGCTACCTTCCCCCGGATAACATTACCCTCCCTCATCAGGTTCCTATGAGCATTAAATGATATAAGATATTTAAAGTGTTTAGGCTCGTGCCTAATAAGTGCTCACTACATGGTAGCTGTTATTCTACTAATTAAATTTAATTCTACTAATTAAAATTCCAAGGAGAATATTATACTGTCTTAGAAGTGATACTAAAGCTAAATATTTCAGAGTGAACCTTGTACGTCTTATTAGGTAACCAATGCACCTAGTATCTTGCTAGGTACTCTGTGGATAGTCAGTAAATGATATCTACCATTATTACTAATAATACTAGTACTTTGGATTTGATAGTACCTCACAATTCTCAAAATGCTGCCATAAGCATTACCTGGTTTGATGCTTACTGCCCCTGGATAAGTAGATATAGGACAAATATTATCTTCTCAGTTAAATAGATAAAGGAGCAGAGACATGGAGAAAAGCTAAGTGACTTGACCAAAATCACATGGCTTATAAACCGAAGATTCCAAACTAGAATACAGGTGTTTGTTACCACGGTTGTTAATAAGCATCATAGAGATTGAAAGCATTTATTAATGCAATTGTTGGTTATCTTAATAATTACACTAATCATTTCCTCGTTTTGATATAGAAATCATTTTCATTTACTTGTTCGTTATTAATATATCTAAGGATATCCACAAACCACAAAGTAACTTCATTAGTTCATATCTGTATGAAGCATAGTTTTCCTTATACATTTACAGTGGGAGCCATTTCATTTTTTAATAGAACACATAGTTCTTTTGGTCAGAGTTTAAAATTCACATTTCCAGCAGTCCCTTTCCAGTGAAAATGTAACTATTGCTGTTTCTCCATATCTTTTTAGTCATTATCTTTCTCTTATCCTTTCCCTCTTCTGTTTCACACTGAAGGCCTGTGAGATTTGCGATGCTTGTTATTTTTGCCATATGGGTGCCTTGTGAAAGTAAATTATTAATATGTTTTTCTCCAATACTTGTAATATTTATTAAAGGTGGGAAGTTGCTGGCACTCCCTATGAAGCCGTATATTAAGCACTTGCCTAGAGTTTGGCCTTGTTGTGATTTGACCTTTGTTAGTCTCCCTATACTTTTGTTTAAGAAGGAAGGTCCTTTCCTGCTTGGGAAGATGGATGGGGCCTTTGATGTACTGGTGGAGAAATGTGTCAAGCTTCGGACCTACAGGAGCCTGGAAAGGGGCTGAATGGTTCTACATAAGGACATGGGATGTCTCTTCTGGAATAGGCAGGAGGGATGGGAAGAAAATTGTGAGGACGGAAGCTGCCATGGGATGTGGGACTGAGGAAACACTGAGGTGTGTTATTTACAGTAAAGTTTCTTAGCTGCTCCTTGAAGATCTACATTTTTCTTCAAGGCCCTTGGAGTTGAATTTGTACATTCTTCAGATGTGTTACTGTGGGTGCTATGAGCAGAGCAATGCTATATTTGGATTATACAATCGTACCCACAAAATTTATTTAATTAAATATACATTTGTACATAGCCCTGTTCTAGATGCTTTTTTAAGAAAAAAATTGTGTTTTGATGATAATGCAGGAAAGTTCAGAACCTGTACACTAAAGGGTTCCTTTTGAAGACCTACTTAAACAGAGTCTGAACTAATTTTTAAAGATTATCTAGAAAACTACTAAAACTTTGTTAGTAGTCTTTAAAACTAGATGAACGAGCTTCTCTGGGAAAATAACCAGTATTAATGTTGGTATATGTCACAGACTATGGGCTTTAGTTTAGAAATGTATTCAGAAAAGCTCTTAATTTTTTCTGGAAATGAGATAGCAGCATTGTTCCAGCAATTTTCCTGAATTGTCTATGTGGTTGGCTTCATTACCCTGTTTGCTAGGAAAATTTGGCCCGTAGTTCTCCCAAGTTCGCAGAATCAGTGAAATTTAGTATAAAGCTGTCATTTTTTCCAGTTAACCAATTTTATTGTCAAGTGAGTGATTCTCTGCTGATTGGCTCCACCACAGATTTGCTTTTCAGCTTGGTGTTCAGTGCTGTTAGGCAATCATTCCTGTGGCAGAGTCCATGGATGAGCTCTCCAAAACAGTTCCCAATCCCTGTCTCCCTTACCTTCATTTACAACTTGAGCTAGAAAACAAGAATCCCCTATTTCCCAGACTCCTTTGCCGCTAAGAGGTGGCCATATAGCATAGTTCTGGCCAAGGAGGTAAAGGGTTTCACTTTGCAAATAGAAAGGAAATAGCTCTTTGGGACAACTTTTTTTTTTTCTGTTTAGACCATTATTTGTCCCTTTTCCTTTTTTCCTGCATTGAACTTGTATGGGATACCTAGAAGTGCAGCAAGCCATCTTTTGACCACAGGGTAATAATCATGAGAAAGGAATCCGAGTTCCAAAGAGCATCACTGAGCCTCTACACCAACATTTGATGGACACACTGTGTTTCATTGAATGAAATAAATACCACACACCCCCCATCCCCACCCCTACCGTGGTCCACTTGGTCCATGTTAGACTTCTGTTGATCGATTACACTTTGGACTAAAACACTCTTTAGACCCACCTGGCTCCTCCCTTTTTCAACAGAAGCAGTTCTGTTACTCGAGTGGATGCTTCTTGGTGGCCTCTCCAGCCATTCCACAAAGCTCTAATTTCTTTTCCAGAATCTATGTGGTTTCTGGAAGGTCATTCCATTCCTGTATCTAGGGATGAAGCACTTCACCTAGGCTAAGCCAGTTGATGCATTCCATATGCTAGCCATAATGTTCGGTTCACAATTGACTGTATGCCTTAAGATGGTCCAATCAGAATGCGTCTCAGGACTTTTAGTGGAAACTCTGAATCATGGTCCCTCTCTTTCTTCAGCAAATGTGGTGTGCAGATGCAATGCCAGGAACTGCTGCAGCCATTTTGCTACCATGTGGCAAAGGCAGCCTGAGCACACAGCTGGCATACTGAAGAGGACAGATCTTACACCCTCACAGAGAGCCAGCCTCCTGATGTGACTGAAGCTGAAGGCTGTCCAGTAATTCCTCTTTATTGTTTAATCATTTCAAGTAGGCTGAAGTCTTACTGATACACAGTTCTAGTTTGGCCTCTACCTCTTAGCAGAAAACTTCATGCGTAAGATAGCTTCCATTTGTTCCTCCAGATTCACTCTACCCCTTTGCTCCCTGTTCTGTGCCTCATGAGGCTGAACTGTTTTGACCATATCAGTGGGTGTCCTTGCCTCTGACTTCCAGTTGGATTTGGCTAACAGGAAGCACCAGCAGGTGATCAGGGGGAAGAAGGGAGTGGAGTAAAACCAAGGTATATATTTTCCTGGACCCCTCCTTGTGGGGTCCCTGCAGGCTGGCTGTGTCCCTTGGCCAAGGCCAGAGCTCCTGTCAAGTAGTCTCTCTGCACAGACTTTTCTTTTTCTAATAACCACACCCTCCTCTTGCCCTTTAGTCCTATGTGTGGTAATGGGTCCTCACTGATGCAAACTAGAGAACTGCCCTATGTCTGTGGTTTCCCTACACTCTGAGCACTTGTCTTTAAATAGTTCTCTTATTAGAATTGCCTCATATCATCCAATTTGACCATGACATCTGTTTCCTGCTGAGGCCCTGACTGGTACACCTCATTCTCTACTCCACCAAGGAAAAAGAGGTTACACCTCTCCACATCTTCAGTCATCATGTGCAGTACCCACACATACTTCAGCTCTGTGTTTTCGAGATTGCTGGGGAAGGTGCAACAGGTCTGTGCCTCTTTTCCTTCTCATAAGCATGGCAATAATCATGCTTTTCCTGCCTATCTTGCCAGGAATGTTGTAAGAATTAAGTCACGTAATGGATGTAGACGTACTTAGAAAAGCCGAGTGCTAGACATAGACAAAGCATTGTTACCGTTATTGCCACTACTACAGAGATAGGTCGACCCACGTTCTAACTGTAGCCTACTGAAAGATATTTGAACACTCTCTCTCTTTCTCTTTCTCTCTCTTTCTCTGAGTTTACGTGGTACTATCTAAACACATACATGTGTTTCAGTGACAACTGCAGATACCTCTAATTCCTGGCGACGTACTCCGATCAACCATCATTTGGGTACAAATCATACTTGTCCTTCATATCCTTTCCTCTGTGGGTGGTTAGGTGACAGAAAGAGCAGGAGCTTTGGAGCCTTCCAGATTTAGCTTCAGGTTTGGCTCTGTCACTTACTAGTTCTTGGTTAGCAAGGGAAATCACTTAGCATCTCTGAGTCTTAGTTTTTTGTCAATGAAATGACCATGATTGGAAAGACTGGATAAAAGAATTTATATAAAGGGCCTGCACGGTTGCCCTTACCTTTTCCTTACCTAGCTCCAGGAAGAGATGTTGAGCAATGGTGCAGCTCACATTTCCTAGACGTGGAACAGGCAGGCCGTGGCTTATCTTACGCACGAGGGACAGAAGGTTAGAATGCCCAAAGATGGACTTTGCGCTGATGGTGGCAAAAGGCCTGGGAAATGACAGCAAGCTCAGGTCAGGGAGGGGACACTCTCTTTGATTGAAACTTACTGGAAACCACACACTGTGGGTGGGACTAACCGGCCACAGAAACCCTTCCCAGAAGTAATCCATGTGATCTGAGGACGTTTTACTGATGAGATTAAGATGCTAAGATGCCATCCTGAAGGAGCCGACCTATAGCACAATTAATGCCTAACCAGCTATAAACTTGGAAATTGTAATATTCTATGGATGTCGATTGAAGTGGTGAGGGAAATAGTATTTACAGAACATCTACATTGGGCCTGGCAGCTTATACACATTATCACACGGAAGCCTCATATTAACCCCACGCAGTGGACATTAAAACCCTTATTCGACTGATGGGGAACTTGACATTCCAATGGCACATAGCATGTAAGTAGCTCTGGATCAGCTTCTCAACCTCACAGGAGGCTGAAGTATATAATATATACAGTGAGTATGAATCTAAGGCCACAAATTTAAGTACACAAGAAATGTATTAACTTTATTCTTACATAACTCAGCTAAATTTATATTCTGAGTCACCACGCGTCAGAATGGCAGAAACTTAATCTCTGCCAATTTGAAATCCTGCCTCTTCCCTTACATGGCGTTTTACCTGAGTTCTGACTTCATCTGCCTTCCTGAAATGTATTGGTTATATGTATTCTGTGGTTCCAAAGCATTGGTGGCAACAGTTAGGGTAGGAGGAAATCTGGTCTTCACTGAGGGGGTCAGGGAGGAATCTCTTCCTCCCTGATTGGTCCATGCAGGTTGTCGTGGAGACATCTTTTGTTCTCATCTCCACAACCCTTCACATCTAGTCAGTTCCTCTCAATTATGCCTTTGCCTCCCTTGGATGTATGAGACCCATTCTGTTGCTGCTCCATAATGATGGTTTAGACTTTGAGGCTATCTGCCTACACAGATCACAGAGCTATCTCTCCTCCGATAGTATGCTACCTCCCCAGGATTCTGCGCAGTTTTATGGGCACAGGGCTCTTCCGCTATTGGATTCCATACTCCCATCTGGGGGTTTGGCCCTGGTTTATATCCTAGTGTTCCAGCTGGAGAGCAGCCCACAGACCCCCTATCTCAGGTCACAATGCTGTTAAACTCATCACTTCCCCTTTAATTCTTTTCTTTCACCAGATGTAGTGAATCCTTTTCTAGTGGTAAGAAAGGTGGTCAGGGAAGACCTGCTCATACAGCTCTCAAAGCTTGCCATGATCAATTTTCTAAAAATTCTAAGGAGCTAGCTTTTGAAGCACAAAGCTAAAAGAGTTTCTATTTTTTTCCTGTTTTCTGCTGTCACGTACCTTCCCTGAGCCAATGAATATCTAATGGTTTAGCTGTCTTCTTCTTTGTTCTCTGACCAGGGATCAAACCGCAGCTCACAGCAGTGAAAGTGCTGAGTCTTTTTTTTTTTTTTTTTTTGCGGTACGCGGGCCTCTCACTGTTGTGGCCTCTCCCGTTGCGGAGCGCAGGCTCCGGACGCGCAGGCTCAGCGGCCATGACTCACGGGCCCAGCCGCTCCGCGGCATGTGGGATCTTCCCGGACCAGGGCACGAATCCGTGTCCTCTGCATCAGCAGGCGGACTCTCAACCACTGCGCCACCAGGGAAGGGAAGCCCTGAGTCTTAACCACTGGACCGCTATCTTAATAGCTGTCCTAGTAGGAGGAAATTCTAGGAAACAGATGAAAACTCTTTCAAAACTATTACCTTGTCTCTGTACAAATGACTTTATTTTAAAATTTATTTAAATACAATAAAAAATATAACTGCAACGTGGATCAGAATCACACGTTAGTCCTCCCTCCCTCTGCTGATTGGGACATATTTTCTCTGTGGGCAAGACACATGGCAAGCCAAATGATCATTAGAAACTCTCTGTCAGAGCAATTAGAGACAAGTGGAAGATGTTGCCTCACTGTGATGGGCTGAAATGCCTTCCAGAACTCCTCGGGAAAGACCTGAATGGGACACAGACTTACACTGACCTTGGGAGCTGTCCCCCGAGTGGGGCTAAATTCTTGATTTCCAACTCACATTTTCCTTGCCTCCACCAAGCCCATCTCTCTTTCAGTTTTCCCATCACTCTTTCCTTACCTCTCGTGTTGGCCCTCAGATCTCTCCAGGCAGAGCACAGTGGAGCTGTTTGGGCCTTAATTTTCTGAAAGTTGTACATGTTCCATGCCTACTAATGAGAGACTGCAACCAAGGTAGCTTGGTTGAGCTCGAGTATGCCCCAAACACCTGAGCCTTGCAATTCTGGGCAACCTCATGCATTCCCGTTTTGTTTTGAAATGAAAATAGATGCACGTGATTAAAACACACACACATACTCACACACACGGAGAAAGAGAAAAGAGTATACAGCATAAAAGTCTACTCTTCACCTTTGATCTCCCCCCTCAACTTCAACTTAGTACTTCCAATCCCATTTCTCAGAAACAATCATTCTTTTTTGTTTGTTTTTAAAATATTTTATTGAAGTAGAGTTGATTTACAATGTTGTTCCAGTCTCTGCTGTACAGCAAAGTGACTCAGTTATACACATAGAGACATTCTTTTTTTATATTCTTTTCCATTATGGTTTCTCACAGGAGATTGAATATAGTTCCCTGTGCTATGCATTAGGACCTTGTTGTTTACCCATTCTAAATGTAATAGTTTGCATCAACCCCAAACTCCCAGTCCATCCCTCTCCCTCCTCCATTCCTTGGCAACCACAAGTCTGTTCTCTATGTCTATGAGTCTGTTTCTGTTTTGTAGATAGGTTCATTTGTGCCATATTTTAGATTCCACATATAAGTGATATCATATGGTATTTGCCTTTCTCTTTCTGACTTACTTCACTTAGTATGATAATCTCTAGTTGTATCCATGTTGGTGCAATGGCATTATTTCATTATTATTTATGGCTGAGTAGTATTCCATTGTATGTATGTACCACATCATCTTTACCCATTCATCTGTCAATGGACATTTAAGTTGTTTCCATGTTTTGGCTACTGTGAACTGTGCTGCTATGAACATAGGGGTGCATGTATCTTTTCGAATTATAGTTTTGTCCAGGTATATTCCCAGGAGTGGGATTGCTGGATCATATGGTAATTCTATTTTTAGTTTTTTAAGAAACCTTCGTACTGTTTTCCATAGTGGCTGTACAAACTTACATTCCCACCAACAAGGTAGGAGGGTCCCCTTTTCTCCACATCCTCTCCAGCATTTGTTATTTGTAGACTTTTTAATAAGGCCATTCTGACCAGTGTGAGGTCATTGTAGTTTTGAGTTGCATTTCTCTAATAATTAGTGACATTGAGCACCTTTTCATGTGTCTACTGGCCATCTGTGTGTCTTCTTTGGAGAAATGTCTATTAAGGTCTTCTGCTCATTTTTTGATTGGGTTATTTGTTTTTCTGTTGTTGAGTTGCTTTTATATTTTGGAGATTAATCCCTTGTCTGTTGCATCATTTGCAAATATTTTCTCCCATTCTGTAGGTTGTCTTTTCATTTTTTAAAACGGTTTCCTTTGCTGTGCAAAAGCTTGTAAGTTTGATTAGGTCTCATTTGTTTAGTTTTGTTTTTATTTCCGCTGCCTTGGGAGAGTGACCTTAGAAAACATTGGTACGATTTATGTCAGAGAATATTTTACCTATGCACAGAGGCAATCATTCTTACCAGTTTCTTGTGAGTCTTTCTAGAGACATTTATATCACACATACACTCTACAAATTGTAATATATACTGTCCATTGCTCTGCCCCTTGCCTTTTTCACTTCACAGTGTATCTACCCATTATGGTTATTTTTTCATTTTTGTAAATTTTCTTTTTTTTTTAAATTTTTTATTGGAGTATAGTTGCTTTACAATGTTGTGTTAGCTTCTACCGCATAGCAAAGTGAATCAGCCATATGTATACATATATCCCCTCTTTTTTGTTTCCTTCCCATTTAGATCACCACAGAGCATTGAGTAGAGTTTCCTGTGCTATACAGTAGGTTCTCATTAGTTATCTTTTTTTTTCTTTTTTGCGGTACGCGGGCCTCTCACTGCTGTGGCCTCTCCTGCCCCGGAGCACAGGCTCCGGACGCACAGGCCAAGCGGCCATGGCTCACGGGCCCAGCCGCTCCGCGGCATGTGGGATCTTCCCAGACCGGGGCACGAACCCGTGTTCCCTGCATAGGCAGGCGGACTCTCAACCACTGCGCCACCAGGGAAGCCCTCTAAAGTGTTTTCTTAATGATGAGCAGAGCATAAAGGCACTCATATCTCTTGAAAAGATAGAGACCTATATTTGTCCCATGTTTTTATTTCTGTACCTGTAATCTATGACCAGGTATAGCACACCAAAATAACGTCTATTAATGTTCTATGACTACAAATTAGACTATCCCAAGTTCTGGAAATGGATGTTTAAGTGGCTTATACCTTATGTTTAAATTGTTTCTACTCTAATAATATGAATTGTTTGTAAACTCACACATCAGGATGTAAGCCCTTGTTAAAAAGAGACATTTATTTAAAAATTTATTTACTTATTTATTTTTGGCTGTGTTGGGTCGGGCTTCCTCTAGTTGTGGTGAGCGGGGGCTACTCTTCATTATGGTGCATGGGCTTCTCATTGTGGTGGCTTCTCTTGAGCACGGGCTCTAGGCACACGGGCTTCAGTAGTTGTGGCATGAGGGCTCAGTAGTTGTGGTTCGTGGGCTCTACAGCACAGCCTCAGTAGTTGTGGTGCACGGACTTAGTTGCTCCACGGCATGTGGGATCTTCCTGGAGCAGGGATCGAACCTGTGTCCCCTGCATTGGCAGGCGGATTCTTATCCACTGTGCCACCATAGAAGTCCCAAGAAACATTTCTTTTTAGGGAAATATCATGGACTACACTTTATGGCATAGAAAGAAGGAGATCTAATTGTCTGGAAATAACCTTCAAATACCTGATTTCTCATGCTAGAGATGCTGTGGGACAAGGGTGCTCATTGGGAGAGGGTGGTCTGGAATGGCCGCCACACCTCCCTGCTGGCCAAGAGAGCCCACTGCTGTGTGGGCCCTTGGCATCTCCCTAGCAGTTGGTGAAAAAGCCAGGCTTTAAGGATTTTGTGCTGCTTCTGAAAATCTATGCAGATTTTGCATGAGAAAGCCTTATTCTTGAGAGCTTTGTATTAAGATTTGATTTGATTATTACGTCTTCCTTCATGTCCTGCTCGATGCTCTGTTTCACTCTAAACTTGGCCTTTGGAGCCAGACAGGCCTGGATTTGGATACCAGGTCTGTCACTGATAACTGTATAACCTTGGACATGTCACTCAACCTTTCTGAGGCTTGTTTTGAACATCCACGATGATGGAATTAATGATACCGACCTCATAGGAATTGTGTGAGCACTGAATGAGACAATGTACATACAATTATTAACAGATAGTACATGCTCAATATTTGGTAGTTCTTCGTTCAACACATATTCATTCAGAGCATAATATGTGTCAGAAATATAGTTCAGGAAGAAGCTGAACCTTGAAATATAAATAAGAATTAGTTAATGAAGGTGGATAGGAGGGCCCCGGGAGCAGGGGGAAAAGTATTCTTCCAAACAGAGGGAACAGTGTGTGCAAAATTACAGAACAAGAGTGAGTGTTGTGTTCTAGAAATGGAAAGAGGACTAGCATACCTGAACCAAGAAATGCAAGACAGGAGATGGCCAGGGGTGAAGCTGGAGATCATCATACAGGGGATTATAGCTCAGGCTAAGATATTTCTATTGTATATTAAAAGCAGTAGCTAACCATTATTAAGCCTATTCTTCAAGGGGAGAAAGAGATCCAAAGAAGGTAAACATTTTCCTAGTACAAAATAGCTAATGAGTGGCAGAGCACTAAAGGGTTTTAAGTAAAAAGTGACATGATCAGATTTTGCTTAGAAATATCATGAAGGCTGCAGAATGGAGCCTATGTGTGCAGGAGGGGTGTGGTGGTGGGTAGGAAGGCTGAGAGGCAAGGAGGCTATGGAGTAATTTCTGTGAAAGAAAATGAGATGAGACGCTAGGAATTAGAGGACCGGGAAGAGTCAAAGTGTGCCTTCCTCTCCGAGGAGATTGGTGATCCTGGATCCCTCCCTGGTGACACATCCATCAATGTCCCAGGCTTTAGAGACTTGCCTGTGGACTGATGGTTTTAGAGCATGGGCAGGGAGTGAGAATGACAAGGTGAGGAGAGGGAAAGACAAAGCCATAGACACCCTGTGGCAGGTCGAGCAGGAGGTGGAGAAGAGGGGAATGCAACGTCAAATCCCAAACATGTAACCATCTTCCCCAGTGAATGGGGGATGGGTAAGCTAATTCCAGGTGTCTGTGTACTTGTTTAACATAAAGTCATGGAAAAGGAAAGTCAACTCTGCTGTCCATACAGAGGCCAAGGAGAGACCATTTAGTCTAGGCTCTTTGAGTCAATGACTTGGGAGGTTGTATTTTTGTGTGTATTTGATCTTGGCCTTATATCATTGCTCTCAATTTTCTTATCTCCACGGTGTCTGTGGAGTGCCTGTGTGTGCCAGATATTGTACATGTGTCTATTCATTCTCACAACAACACTGTAAGGAAGACATGATCTCCATTTTACAGATAAGGAAAATGTTTGGAGAGATTAGGTGGTTTTGATATGTATAATTATACAAGAAGAAGTTGTATTATTGATTTGGGTTTGGAGAAGACATTCCTAAGCAAAATTAAAGCCCACAAGCTTTTTGGAAAATAATTACAGATTACTCTCCATAAAAAAAGTCTAATTCCTGAAATTTGAGAGACACCAAAAGACAAATTAAAAGGCAAGTGACAGGCTGAGAGAAATCATCTGCTCATATATATCAAGCAACATATCAACATACAAAGAGCAGTCACAAATAAATAAGAAAAATTGCAAATAACTCAAGGGGAAAAAAATGGGCAAAAAATATAAACAGTTCACAGAAACGGAGCTATAAATGGTCAAAAAAACATGAAAGATATCCAACATAACTAGTAGTCAGGGAAAAAATCTTATTTTTAATATTAAAAAAGGTTGAAATGTTTTAAATTTAAATAATCACATTTTAATTTCCAAGAACAGCCAATAGGCAGCTTTTACACAGCCACCTATTCTGTTTCAATGGTTACAATCTTCTCTTAATTTCTCTTAAGATAATGATGATTTATTTTTAAAATTGTCTTTCAAAAAAAATCGTCTTCCATTTTCTGTATGAACTATTTTCTCAGAGGTTAATCCAGAGAAATGAAATAATATAACAAAATAGAACAATTTGGTTTTCTTCCAATGTTTGGCAGGTTTTCATTGTCTGTTTATAATGTTTGTAAAACAGATCTAGACTGGCTGATGTGTATTTGAAGATATTTACTCTCCTGGCAGTGAAGGCGGATTTCTATTCCTATTATAGGGACCAGCTATGGTGACTAGGGGGAAGGGTGGGCCAGGGGAACTGTCTTCTGCATGTGGGGTTCCTTGTCCTTCAAGCTACTTGTCAGATATTAGGGCTATGGACTGTCTTCTCTAATCCCAGTGCTCACAGTGGGAGTCTTACTCATCAAAACTCTAATTTTATTTGGCTATTTGCAAATGTTTTGTGGCTTTCCCAGGGGCTGAGGCCAAGTCAGTGGCTCTGGGACTTGAAAGCTGAGGATGCAGGTGTTCCCCAGATCCTTCACTACATGCCAACCTCTCAGACTCAGTTTCCTACCAACCCCAGCTACTTCTGATCAGGACTTATTCCCATCCTCTCGTGGAAAAATTTCCCTGAAAATCCCTATATGGGATTTCTGGTTCCTTGGCTCCCTGAGTTTTCTCCTACCTGGATTAAATCTTCTAGAATTTCCATACTCTTCTGGTCTATTGGTGTCTTTCCTGTTATGGACTTATTTGTATGGCTGTATTTCTTTCATCATTTCACTAGGACTTGGGGAGGGAAGAGGGGTAAATGTGTGAGTTTAGTCAGCCGTCTTAAACTGAGAGTCCAAGTAAGTATTTGGATCCGTTTGTGATAAGTCGTTTGAACGAGAAATACAATATGGTGTGGAGGTGTACACCGGAGAGACCTAACCTAGTCTAGAGGGTTTAGGGAAAAGCCTTCCCTAGAGATACATTTTAAAAGGTAGACCTAAGGTTGAAGTTTGATTTTACTTAGAAGCAGAGAAATGTGCTAGATGGTCTTGAGAGATTTCCCTTGTACTTATGATTTGCCAAGTTTGTGTTCATAGTTGAGAATTTTTTTAAATGAAGTAAAAATGAAAGAAAATAATAAATTCCTTTTCAAAACAGGAAGACTCAAAAATCTGAAATTGCAATGGGCTGAGCTCAGCGTTTCAGCTGGCACCCCTGTCATCACCTCATCGGACTTGCTAACTTAGGCCTAAATGAGCTTCTCAGAAAGTCAGAGCTTTTACTGGAAACTGGAAGATTTATCAAGGGGTTCCCGTCTTGTGGAGAAGGAAAGCTCACCTTTTGCCTCAGCAATTATTTTCTCCTTTATTTAACTCTCTAGTTTTATGTGGGAAAAAAGCCATTAGAGAAACTGTTAATGAAAAATTTTTTTTAAATACCAAAAAAATTACAAAAACCAACTGATGTTTCCTTATGGAATTTAGAGTTACTAGAACTGATGTTGCCTTTTTAGTTATAATTGGTAATTATTTCACTACCATGATCATACCTTGACCTTCAGCATTAGGATCAAAGCTATTATTACCCATATAATACTGCTAATAGGATAAACTAATGGTTAAATTATAGCGGGACCAAGAAGGGATGCTTCCTGTCACATCAGTTAAGTTTGAGTTTTAGAAACTTGTACTTGAAACACTTTCTCTGGTATTTAGAAACTTGAACAAATAATCTGAATCACTAAGGTAAGATTGTCAGAATAGTCATTTAATGATACCTCACTTACCTTGTGAAGAATCTCCGAGTCTGAGCATAAAATGTCAGAAAATCTACTTGAAATGCATTGGAAGCATGGATTTGGTGATCCTGTGGATCAAATTCTACCTCCTGGGGGTGGGAGAGGGATAAATTAGGAGTTTGGGATTAACATATACACACTACTATGTGTAAAATAGATAACCAGCAAGGACCTACTGTATAGCACAATAATAACCTATAAGGGAGAAGAATCTGAAAAAGAGTAGATGCATATATGTATAACTGTCTCACTTTGCTGTACACCTGAAACTAACACAACATTGTAAATCAACTAGACTCCAATAAAAAATTCTACCTCCCTATGTACGTAGCAATATTCACCAAAATACTAAACTTATAGCCATTTATCATATGGTCAGCCGTGAACTGGCTGCTGTTCAGCTTTTACCAGCACTTCAGCTGAAAAGTTTGTTATTTGAGACTAACCATCAAAGGAATGTATTTGCTTCTATTTCTCTGACTCTCTATGCTTGATCCCTGAGGAAACTTATATCCCCAGGAAGCAATATAACTAGAATACGTAATCTTAACTTCCCACAGAAATAGCTTTTTCGAGATATAATAATTTTCGTGATATAATTATTTTGAGATATAATAATTTTCGAGATCTAATACTCGGTCAACTTTTTATAGAAGTTTGCTATACGAAGAACTCTTTTCTTTAAATATTTATTTATTTATTTGGCTGCGTTGGGTTTTAGTTGCGGCACATGGACTTCTCTCTAGTTGTGGTGCACGGGGTCCAGAGTGCATGGGCTTAGTTGCCCCACGGCATGTGGGACCTTAGCTCCCTGACCAGGGATCGAACCCACGTCCCCTGCATTAGAAAGTGGATTCTTAACCACTGGACCACCAGGGAAGTCCCACGAATAACTTTTTTTTAACAGGAGTCTAATGTTAAAATATAGTCCAATTTGTACCCTATTGTCCCTTATGAAAATGTGTTTTGGGTATTTCGTGAAAGGAAATTTCTCTAATAGACTTTTTTTGTATATGAAATTTTATTACTACCATGTTTGCATCATCAAAACTTATCATCTTGGTTTTTTCTTCTTGCCTTTGCATAAGGCCAAGAGAGAGACATTGGCTACTTTGACAAATTTAAAGTGGACTCCAGGAATGTCACCAACAGCATGGCCTTTTGCAACCAAATCCAGCACCAGAACTTCATCGTTTTCTGCAGTAAAGTTCAAGCAACCATCATTGGGTAAGAAAGCTGTGAGTTTCTTGCTCCTCTTGATCAGCTGGCCCCTGAAACACTTCCCGATGGCAGAATTTACCTGTTTGGCTTCAACTCTGACATTTTCTAGCAAAATTCCCTTTGCATGTGAAGTGCCTCCTGAGGGGCTGACCTTCAGGGCTGTCCCCAGATGGGCTTTCTTGGACTGCTTATCGTGCCACTTCTGGTCCTGATGGTGGCTGCAGAGCTTCCTGGCAATATGATCTTGACACTTGCCCATCCCATTGGTGCTGCTGGCCCGAGGGAAAGATCTAACAGGCTTTTTTTTTCCCCAATTGTGGTAAAATACACTTGACTTAAAACTTACCATCTTAACCATCTTAAAGTGTAAAGTTCAGTAATGTTAAGTATATTCACATTGACACTCAATCAATCTCCAGAACCTTTCATCCTACAAAACTGGAACTCTATACACATTGTGATGGTTAATTGTGTGTGTGTGGGGGGGGGGGTACGCGGGCCTCTCACTGTTGTGGCCTCTCCCGTTGCGGAGCGCAGGCTCCAGACGCGCAGGCTCAGCAGCCACGGCTCACGGGCCCAGCCGCTCCGCGGCATGTGGGATCTTCCCAGACCGGGGCACGAACCCGCGTCCCCTGCATTGGCAGGCGGACTCTCGACCACTGCGCCACCAGGGGAGCCCGTGATGGTTAACTTTATGTGTCAATTTGACCAGGCACGTTGTGATGGTTAATTTTATATGTCAACTTGACCAGGCACAGTGCCCGGCTATTTGGTCAAACATTCCGGATGTTTCTTTGAGGGTGTTTTTGGATGAAACTTACATTTAAATTGGTAGACTTTGACGAAGCAGATTGCTCTCCATAATGTGGGTGGACCTCAACCAATCAGCTGAAGGCCTGAATGGAACAAAAGATTGACCTCCCCCAAGAAAGAGGGAATGCTATCAGCAGACAGCCTTCAGATGTAAACTGCAGCATTGGCTTTTACCTGGGTCTCCAGTCTGATGGCCTACCCTGCAGGTTTTGGACTTGCCAGCCTCCATAATTTCATGAGCCAATTCCTTCAAATAGATTTCTCTCTATATAAGCATCACATTGGTTCTGTTTCTCTGGAGAACACTAATTAATACGCCCATTAAACAACAACTACCTCTTTCTGCCTTTTCTCAGCTCCTGGTAACCACCATTCTACTTTCTGTTACTGTGAATGTGACTACTCTAGGTACGTTATATAGGTGGAATCATACAGTATTTATCTTCTTGTGACTGGGTTATTTCACTTAGCATTATGTCCTCAAAGTTCATCCATGTTGTAGCATGTGCCAGAGTTTCCTTCCTTTTTAATGTTGAGTAATATTCCATTGTGTATATACCACATTTTGTTTATCCATTCATTTGTCAAATGGACACTTCGGCTGCTTCCATCTTTTGGCTATGGTGAATTACACTGCTATGAACACGGATGTACAACTATTGGTTTGAGACCCTGCTTTCAATTCTTCTGGATATGTATATTCAGAAGTAGAATTGCTGGATCATATGACAGTTCCATTTTTAATTTTTTGAGGAACCATCCTACTGTTTCCATAGCGGCTGCATCATTTTACGTTCCCACCAACAGTGCACAAGGATTCCAATTTATCCACCTCCTTGACAACCACTTGTTATTTCCAGCAATAATAATCCTGCAGGAACCCAAAATAATCCTCAAGAGGGGTCATTTTTGTTATGGGATAGTATTTTGTATGTGTGTGGCAGGGGGAATGCTGATATAAACTTGATTTTAGAAACTATGATGTTAAGACTTGATCCACACACAATTTAGGCAGAATCTACATAATATGAAAGCAATTATTTAGAAGCGAAAAACGCTGTCAAAAAGTTACTTTGCCCTGTAGCACTAAAGGACTGCAGTGGCAGGTTTTGTTGTTTAGAATTTGCATTCAAGCAGCCTTATTCAAGAGTTTTCTCCAAAAAATGTACATAGATCATGATAAATGTCACCAAGTCATTTTGAGTGGTAAGCATTTTTAAATTCGGGGGAGTTTCTAATGTAAAGCAGAAGGTACAAACTGGCCGGCCGCAGGCCAAATCAGGCCTGCAGACTTATTTGACTTGGCCTGCACATTTCTTGGCCCACACAATGTTTTCAGAAATTTTGAATTAGTTGACAACTTTTTAAATGGAGAGATTTCAGGCAAAAAAAAATTCTTGATTTCTAGCTTTTCGGGAAAAACTAGCTGACCTGGTGAGACTGGGCCTTCATTCGCACATGGCAACAGTTGGCTGGGGCTGAGTAGCAACTGCCCTTTCCTTCCAAGCGTGTGCCCTCCAGTTCCCCATAGTCCCCACCCGCCTCGAGACAGGAGAGCTTGTGGACACCCAGGCAGCAGACTTCTCGGTTTCTTCAGGAACCACTCATAACTTCCTGCGATGTCCAGTGGGATGTGAGGCCCGTGGTAGGCACTTAGTAGCTGCTGAATTGTTTACTGAATCTGATTCTTCACGTGCTAAAATTGTTTAGGATCCTTTGCTTTCTCTCTTGGTGGAAAAAGAGATGGTAAGACAATGGCTTTAAATAAATGGAATACAAAAGAAAAAGGATTTAGACAATGCAGATACAGAGAAACACCTGAAAAGAAAATAATCATGTGAATGTAATTTTTTATTAAGCAATTTAGCCTTGAACTCTTTTTCCCATGAAGGAAACAGCACCCAGGAAATGTTTCAGGCTAAGCCCTCTGTTTAATGTAAGAGAGAAAAAAGGGGCAAAAGGTTAGTCAGCTGCCTTACAGTGGCAGGATTCTTGAGTTAACATAAATAGAAATAGATACTGAAAATGAGGACCATATGGTTGGCTAGATGAGAGTTGCTCTGTGTGTGTGTGTATTTGTAAGGCCACCCACTGAGAAAAATATTCAACTTATTGTGTCTTATTATATTAACTCCTTGTTTTTAATTACTGAGGCACTTGGAGAAGTTCTTTTACACTTTCAGGTGATAGCAAGTGAAAAATGTGTTAAAGAAAAATGCAAACAGCGTCTCTCTCTCTCTCTCTCTCTCTTTGGTGATTGCATTGACTGAGAGAAACATGAAAGTCTTCTGGAAGGTGTGCCTTAATCTCCAACTCAAAACATCATTTCAAGAAAACTGTTATTTAAACCTCTGCTTGCGCCGTATTTGCTATTATTCCGCTGGTCACAGTAAGTCATACGGCCAAGCCCAGAGTTAGCCTGGAAAGAGACTAAGGGTGTGGATTTAGTGGGGTGTGCTTTCAAGACCAAGGAGCTGTTCTGGAATGGATAAATGGAATCTGGGTCAGCACCTATTCTGAAAAATATAGTAGTTGATGCTTATTAAAATTGTTTTAATATTTTTATCCTTTCTATTAAAAATCATGTTCATTTAAAATATGCAAGAAACATAGAAATTACCAAGAGGAAAGAGAAAACTCACCCAAAGCCCACAAGTCTAATAAAAACCGTTCTTAAAATTTGGTATGCACAACTCCAGAAACCTCTCTGCATATCTACCTCTGCACTTAGAAGTAGTTCTAATCCACTTAGAAGCATCTCCAGAGACGGTAGAGCATAGTAGCCTGGACTGAACCTGAGTCATCCTCTACTCTCCTAGAACAGTTTTTTTAATTAAAAAAAATTTTTTTTAATTGACATACAGTTGATTTACAGTATTACATTAATTTCATGTGTATAGCATAGTGATTCAGTATTTTTACAGATTATACTCCATTAAAAGTTATTACAATAATGGCTATAATTCCCTGTGCTGTACAATACATCATTGTTGCTTATCTATTCAATTCTTTGAACTCCGTGTCTGTTTGCTAGTGTGCCTTGACTCACCAGAGTTGGTGAACCTAAGAGAGCTTGGAGAGAAGGGAAAGAGACAACCTATATCCATTGAAAACATCAGCAAGAAAGGAAGGGAAGAGAGAAGAAAGAACAACAACAAAAGCTGTCCAGGGTGGAGAAGAGAGAGCAGTTTGATATATCAGTGGAGATTTTGTGATGCAAGAGGGCCGACTTATCAATGCTGAGGGCCCACAGTACTTTAGGGGCTCGTGAAGATGTTTTCATTCCTTAAACATCAGAAGAAAAATAAACTCTTAGGTCAAGGAAAATGTTTCAATTTATAATGATAATATATTTATCATTATATCAATGCAGTCATACAATAAATCTTTTAAATATCTTTTTGTAAAGGAAGGGACCATGAAGGCAAAAGTGCCTAGGGCCCACCAAAGTCATACACAGCCCCGGATCCAGTGGCATGTCCCAACCTATTCAAATTTATTCAACATATATGTGCCATGCATTCTAGGATTTTTTGCCACTAATGATATTACTATTCCAATTTTATAAATGAAGACTTTGAAACCTGCAAAGAAGTCAGGAGGAAGAAACTGATGGAGTTGGGACTGCCCCAGAAATCCAGATTTTCAGTTCAGCTCTCCCTGCACAAACGTGCCATGGGGTACGGCAGATATGGGGTGGAGATCAATATAGGAGAGAATGCAATCGAAATTTAAAATATAAGAGGCTTTATAATTGGCCAAGTATTTCCCCAGGCAGCAAACTTCCTTCCTAAGGTGACTCGTAGGTGCCAAAAAGAAGATTAGGCAGCTCAAGAGAGCATGAGGGAAAGTGAGTAGACATTGCTGGGTACCCAACTAAAGACAGCTTCATCGGCAACCTACTGAATGAGAGGAAATATTTGCAAACGTATATATGATAATATCCAAAATATATAAAGAACTCATGCAACCCAATAGCAAAACAAACAAACAATCTGATTAAAAAAATGGGCAGAGGATCTGGATAGACATTTTTCCAAAGAAGACATACAGATGGCCAGCAGGAACATGAAAAGATGCTCAACATCACTAATCATTAGAGAAATGCAACTCAAAACCACGATGCGATTATCACCTCACACCTGTTAGAATGGCTATTATCCAAATGAAAAGAGACAACAAATGCTGACTGTGGAGAAAAGGGAACTTTGTGCACTGCTGGGGGGAATGTAAATTGGTGCAGCCATTATGGGAAACAGTATGGAGGTTCCTTAAAATATTAAAAATAGAACTACCACATGATCCAGCAATCCCACTTCTGGGTATTTATCCAAAGAAAATGAAAACACTAACTCAAAAAGATATCCGCACCCCCATGTTCGTAGTAGCATTATTTACAATAGCCAAACATGGAAACAACCTAAGTGTCCACTGACAGGTGAATGGATAAAGAAGATGTGATACACACACACATAACACACACACACAATGGAACATGATTCAGCCATAAAGAGAATGAAATCTTGCCATTTGTGCTAGTATAGATAAACCTCGTGGACATAATGCTGAGTGACATAGGTCAGACAGAAAAAGACAAATAAAATACCATATGATCTCACTTATACATGGAATCTAAAAACAACAACAACAACAACAAAACATCAGGTTCATAGATACAGAGAACAGATTGGTGGTTGCCAGAGGTTGAGGGGGCGCACGTGATGAGTGAAATGGGTGAAAGGAGTCAAAAGGTACAAACTACCAGTTATAAAATAAACAAGTCATGGGGATGTCTCATGCAGCATGCTGACTACAGTTAATAATACTCTATTGCACATCCGAAAGTTGCTAAGAGAGCAGATCTTAAAAGTTCTCATCACAAGAAAAAAAATTCTGCAACTATATGTGGTGACAGATGTTAATTCGACTTACTGCAGTGATCATTTTGCAATACATATCACAAGATAGTGATTCGATATTTATATACTTCACAAAATGATTTGCAATATATACAAATATACACCCGAAACTGATATAATGTTGTATGTCAATTATATCTCAATAAAAAATAATTTTAAAAAAGAAATTTAAAAAAAGAAAAAACAAGCTTTATCAAGCGGTTTACTATTAGATGTTTCACTTTCTTTTGTAATCATGTTCTGTAAAAATAAATAAGACACTAGAAAAACAAGGTCAGTTTAGGCCCTTGGCAGAAGTTAAAGCCTCTTCAGTAAACTTGCTTGCTGCTGAGTTGTTACTGTATTTAAAGGAAGGCTGCAATAAAATTTAGTAATGGGTTAAGGTTCTCAAGTGATAAATGTGTGCTTTCTAAAAAAATAGTTTCTTGCATAAAGATTGCTTTTGTTTTTTATAAAACATATATTTATGAATATGTGTATGTGTGTTATATATGTATATGTGTGTATATACATATATTATACATATAGCCCCTTTTTGCTGTTTATCTATAAATTAATTTTACTCTGAATTTGGACTTGTGGTTAGATAGGTAGTGCCAAATGAGTCATTCAAACAAAAAAAGGCATGATCTCATGACCATTATTTTAAAAGTTTACTCCATTATTCAAAAGTCTTCATGATTTTAGAAACAACAGTCTCTGCCTCCCAAATGGCCAACTGAGGAACGTGAGATAAGTACCCCTGCAAAGGCGTGAGGAGAGGATAGCCCCTCTGGGAGTCAAGGTCCCATAATCACACCCCCTCCTCAAAAGTCATGATGCTCGAATCTAAGACAAAGACCATCCCAAAGTCTAACTCTCCAAATGTCAATTATCAGATACATATTAATTTGGACTAGAATTACCCCATGATTCACTTTACGGAGATCTAAGAAAGCAAGAACATGAGTTAGCTTACAACCAACACAGCAGCATATTTTCCTTGTTAGCTGCAGGGGAGAATAATGTACAGGAAAGGGTGACGTAATGATTGTCTCACTTTCATTATTCTCTCCCAAATGAATAGCCTTCCACACCAAGGATGAGCTCACTCACTATTAGTGGAATAACATCTGGTGCGCAAGAGCCCCCAGCCGAACATGCTGTTGGTTTGGGACTATATTTAACCAACAGAAGACCAACCATTGTTGCATATATCACATATGCAGCCCAATTACACTGTGAAAAAAAAAATGTTAAGGGGTAAGGAAACCCTCCTTAAGTATTTTAACGTGCAAGATTTTTCCTTAGGAAGCAAGGCGTTAACCTGTTCCAAAAGAGATCCTAGGCTATTATTAGAGTGGAATATCTTAGACATGTGACAGATGCCTTGTCCCCTCTGGCCGAGGCTCAGATGCTTGCCATAGCTATCTAAGTTTAAATTTCATATCACGGATAGGAATCTCTCTCCTTCAATTTCCCTTCCCATTCTTAATTTCCAGGCAGACCTGCCACACTGACGATGGTGAATTTTGCAGTGTAATTTATTTAATAGATTTACTGTAAAATGATGAATCACCCTAGTATTTAAATCTAATGAGTAATGCCGTAAGTCAGTTTTGGTTTTTAAAAGTGCATCATAGCTAAGGTCATCAGTTAAATGTGCTAATACAGAGTAATGTGGATGTTCAGAACATGCACAGTTGATCCTAATGGTCATGATGCTGGAATACTCTGGAATCTGCTGTGTACCAAAGCCCTTAGGGGAGGTTGCTCACAAAATCATGACATTTGGTACAAGAGATAACAATTTCATTCCATCAGGACTTGGGAAACTCCCACAAGTTTAGGCATCTCTCATTGTTCATCCCATAAGATGTAGTAACACTTTATTGTGAAGAAGCTAACAAGCTATTTTTATTTGTATTTAAAAGACTGATTATGAAAATAATGCCTATTTACTGAACAACATATGAGAAATTCAGAGAAGCACAAAGAAAATACAGTTCATTCTGATTCCAACCACCCAGCACTCTTTGTGAATGTTAGTCATTTTCACTTGAGTATATGTAAGCATTTTCTCATGTTATTAACTATTTTTCTACAATTTCATTCTAAATGGCCATGTAGTATTACATCATATGGCCATACCATAATTTATCAAATCAATTCCCTGTTGACCCTTAGTATACTTCTAATTCCTTGTTATTATAAAGAAGACTGTGATAGCTAAATCTGTGCACACAGGGGTAATCATTTCCTTAGAATAAATTTGCAGAAATAAAATTGCTGAGTCAAAGTGAATATGTTTTTAACGGTTTTGATTCCCGTTGAAAAAGCCTTAATGAGGGAATAAGAGATTTGTTTCCTTCTCTGTACAGGATATCCCCAAGACCAGGGATGCTACCCCAGTCCCTCTGCTTCAGTCTCCCTCTGGTTCCTCATCTATAAAACAACAGGGCTGGAACAACAGGAAAATAACGATGCTTATCCTGCTAAAGGACTTATACCTATTTCCTCATTTAATCTGCACAGTAATCTTGTGAGATAGGTCCAAGTGATTTGGTGAAGTCCAGATAGTTTGTAAATAAAGGAGCCAGAATTTGAACCTGGATTTGCTATCTCAAAAGGCCATGCTCTAAGCCAGCAAGCTACACAGTTTATTCCAGGTCTATCACTTATCCATTCATGTTTTCAATAATTCAGTATACTGTGTGAGAGCTACTGTTCTAGGTCCAGGAGGTACAGTGGTGAGCTGAACAAAATCCTGGACCTCAGGGACTTTCTAGTGGGGGAGATAGTAAGTTATAATAAAAGGTAGCAATAAGTTCTGTAAAGAAAGATAAAGCAGGGAAGAGGGATAAAGGATGACAAGGAAGCTATTTTATTTTACTTTATTTTATATTTTAAAAAATATTTATTTATTTATTTGGTTGCCCTGGGTCTTAGTTGCGGGAGGCGAGCTCCTTAGTTGTGGCTCTTTGGCTCCTCAGTTGAGGCATGGATGTGGGATCCAGTTCCCCTTCCAGGGATGGAACCCTGGCTTCCTGCATTGGGAGTGCGGAGTCTTAACCACTGCACCACCAGAGAAGTCCCAAGCAAGCTATTTTAGATTAGGTGGTGTCAGAGAAAGCCTTTCTGAGTGGATGAAGTGAGTCAGGCTGTCATGGGGGTGTATGGAGGACAAACTCTCCGGGCAGAGAAGCAGCAGTACCAGGGCTCCAAGACCAGAGCCTCGTGTGTTTGGGGGAACTGCACAGAAGTATTAATAGTTGGGGCTGGAGCACAGTGAGATACGGGGGGAAAGGTTTACATTGAGTCTGTTGAGTCAGTCCAAGCAGATTTGGGGTGGGAGTTGTTAGAGAACAGACACAGGTGAGCTTGCAAGACCTGGAGAATTGATTGAGATCGCCTCTGCAATTCTGAGGAGGAAAGATGGCCAACTACCCATTATTCTCCTATTCTTGAATTGCTTTAGGTAGCTGGGGGCTTAGGCCATAGTATTAAAACTCTAGCCTTTTATGCCCAGGATCATATTTCTGGACTCAAAGGAAGAATTCAAATCCATGGATCATTCCACATATTCATTACCCACTCTCTCCAGGGGAGGGGCGATGCCTCCTCCCTATAGCACTGCCTATAGAAAAGAAACAAATTCTTTGACTGGAGTGATCTTGCGGAATTGGGGAAACAGCCATTTTGAAGTTCCAAATGATGTGGTTATTAATCAGTTTAGGGGATAAACACGTCTATCCGGAGACCAGCTGTTTCCTGATGTCATTTAAATTCTTCAGTCCCTCATGTTCTGCTGCAGGAAGGAATCTAACTTCCTTTCCATTCTTGTGAATGTATCTTTTGAAATTTAATTTGGGATTAAATTAATTTATTATGCATTATTAAAAGTCTAAATGTTTTTACAGACCAATTTCCAAGAGTATAGTATCATTGCCTGGTAGGACTTACCTGCAGCAAAGGAACAGGATAACACAATGCTCTTCAGACATGAGAGATGGGAAGTAAGTTGAGAGCTTTTATTTTTCCAGTGTAAAAACCCATGAAATTTAGTGCACGAAAAAGCTGGAGTGCTTTTAGAATTGTCCAGTTTCACAATTTACTTCATTCTATGTATACTACGGGGAAAAAATCTTGACAGCTGGGACGAGAATCCGTTTTAGGGAAATACTCCGTAAGCTACTTGGGTGTCAGGTGCATCCTGAAGGCCTGGGTAGCTGGGGACAAAGAAAGAACAGTCATAGCTATGCTGCTCTACAATAAACACCTGAAGGTGGGGAAAACTGAACAGATAGGGAGTGTGGGAGAGCAACGGGTAGAGCAATACAGTGATATATCTTAAAATCTTTTCAGATGTAGTTGATGCAGCGTTCCATTTTATGATCTTTTTTATTTCTGTGATGTACATCCTACCTTCACCATCGCAAATCTTTAGTGAATTCTGCTATATTCATAAACGCTTTGTGTGAACGCAGTGCATGTGATCATGTGTCCCATGGGAATAATGGACTGAGCTCCGTGTTTGGGTCAATGCCGTGCAGAATAGGGACAGTGTGTGCCACGTGGCAAGATAATCTGTCAATTACACTAATCAGCGGAAACAGCATTCAGAACCAGAAACAACAATGAGAATGAAAGTCCCCTGGGAATTTTCAGAAATCTGGGGTGGGGGACACTGGACTTTGGAGAAATATGAAATGGGAGTTTGAACCATTTTAAGAGGCAAAGGGTTACATGTTAATAACTCATATTGCTTTTGAAGCCTATGATTCTGGTTAAGATATAAACTTTAGACACTGAAGTTTCTCATTTTTTAATAACAACTTGGGCCTTGGGCTGAATGTCTAGAAGTTACTCAGCTCTCTCTGGTTTAGCTATTGGTAAAAACTTCACCAGATTCCACATCTCCCAGTATTTCTTGATTTCTATGGCCCTAAAGTAGTTCTTCACAGGGACAGAGAGTTTGTGAATTGACACATAAATCTTGCAGAAGTTATATGCTATTGTAATATTCCCAAAGAAAACACTTGCAGCGAAGCATCAGGAAGTATCAGTCTGGGGGATATTTGTTGAATGCAGTACCTTGAGTCTCCCCAGTTCTTCACAGGAGATGGGTCTGGGTTAGTGGCAGTGGCATTCTTCATGACCATGGTTGTCCTCTTAGGTAATAGGAAGCCCCAATTAGAGACCTACAAAACTTCTCATCAAGTATGCTACTCTGAAACTCTATCCTACTTATTATAAATTTGAAAGAAGAGAAAAGGCCATTAGCAAGCTTTATCACTTGGATAAAATGGATTCCAAGTACAGTTCTCAGTATGCTACATCATCATTTTGCTTCATCGATGATAGGTTACCCAATAATTACTAGACAACACGTGCATAGATATTTTGCAGTTACGTGTGAAGACAAGCACAAGTGAAATCGGTTCAATACTTAGGAGGGGCTGGGCCCAGCAGGACTGGCCAGGGCCTCCCACAGAGCTCTATTTAACAACTGGTTGATTAGGGTATACAGGATCTGTGATATCATGCTAACATGGTCAGAAATCCTTTTCCAAGGGGCCACAGTTGGCTTTAGGTAGACAAATGCCATGAGCCAGAGAAGGACTTTCTGATTGCATATGTAGGATTTGCTTATGTTTACTGGAAGAGTAACTTTTCCTATCTTAACTCCTACCCTTAGGGAAGTTGATTTGGTTTGGACAGGGTATAATCTCAGGAACATTTTGTTTGCAAGAAGAGAAACTCAATTCAATCTAATTTAAGTAAAATGTGAATTAAATTAAAAGAATACTGAAATAACTCAGAGTTGAGGAATGATTCTTAGGATCTGCAGCAATTCTGAAGACCTCAGTGACTGGAACCAAGCACTCAAACAATAAATAAAATACTCTTCTGAATCTCATCCCTGCTTCTCTATGCATATTGATTTCATTCTGTCTTCCTATAGAAAGTAGGTTCTTTCTTTGTGGTGGGAAACAGAGTTTTAGTCAGTCCTGGGCTTTCATCATTCCTAGAGGAAAGGGGCTTCTCTCATCCAACACTAGGTTAGAAAATCCTGGGGCAGCAGTCTGATTGGCTGGGCTTAAATCATGTTTCCAATCCTGGGATGAATTCTTATGGCTGAGAATAAGAACCATGATTGGTTCAGGCTGGTTGCATGTCCATTGCTGAGATTAAGGAGGTTGATTCTGTTACCCTAATGAAGAGTATGGGGTCATTGTGTACCAGGCAGCTGTACAAATTTGTGTCATTTGCCATATTTCTACTGTCTCCCTTACCCTAATGGAGGTCATTGAGAGGAAAAGGACTACCCATGAAGTCAACCGGGCCTAAAGAAAGAACTTTGAAAGCTGCTTCTTCATTTTTATGTAACTCATGTTGGCCATCAGGGTCGATGGTTCTGTTGCTTGGCAAAGTACTATGGTAAGCTTTATTTCTGAAGCACATGTAGGCCTATGGAAGTTGCCTGGAAGTAGGAAAAAGAAACCAAAACTTCTTGGAACAACTTTGTAAAGTGCTATTTCCATTGTGAGCAGGGGAATACATATAGGCAGAGAGCTTCACATTTAGAAAAAGGTTATCTTCTTTAACATAAATTTAGAGTGTACTATCTTTGAAAAGTATTATTTCTACTAGAAAAGGTATGTGGGACATGTTTAGACCCACAGTTTTCCCAGACCTACTGGGAAAACTGCAAGAATGTTGAGGATGCCTAGGTTCACATTGGACTGGCATGGAGACTTCAAAGGAGAGATTGGACTTGCAGTGCAAAGCTCACCCTGGCTGTCCTCAGAGTCTCCCGGTTAAAACAATGCATTGTTATGGCTATTGTGTCCTTTAGTTATCCAAGTGGGGGTCAAGGACAAAGGATGGGGTTATACAGTAGCAGTTAGGATTTGCATTGGGAGGACTGAAGAACCAAGCCACTCTTAGAAGGGGCAAGAGCAGGCTGAACTTCAAGCAATGGAGCAAAGCTAGGAGCTAGGATATTTTCACAAGAGGACACCTGTAAAGGACTTACAATTCTTCCCCTTGGGCTGTGAGAATGGTCATATTTGTCATCCCACTTTTTTCTCCTTCTGCATTATAAATCTCCCTAATTTTCACCAACCATTTAATTAAGTCTATGATATACACACAAGTTCTGTACTAGTGTTGTGGGAAATTAAAAAGAAGAGCCACAATAGGAAGTGGGATCTTATATCCTTCCATGCAGACTGTCATCATATCATGAGAAAAGGAATCCCAGATCATCCAGGTGGGGACCAGGATGGAGAATCAGAGCAGAACTGAGGGCAATGGTGCGGAGCAAGTGACTCAGAAGCAGCTGCAGAGGGTGACTCAGGAGCAAATGTGAGGCCAACATCCTTTTTCTGAAATAGCCCAGAGGAAGGTGATTCTCAGGGGTTGAGAAATGGGAATGGTTGGGGGGGAAGGTAAACAATGATTTTATTCTCTGCTATTAGAGTCTTCCCTCCTCTCTTTCCCCTCTGCTCTCTTCCTCAACAGTTATTAAATTAATTCCTCCTCCCAAGATGGCCCAGACGCACTTTGCTTATACAAGCATTATAGAGTTCATTTTATTATACCATGATTTTTTTATTACTTAATTATGTCTGTTGTCCCCATGAGATTGCAAAGGCAGTAACTATGACCTGCTCATGGGGGAGGGACAGTACCTGAGACAGTGCTCTGCATACTGTAGGTACTTAAAAAATGCTTCTAACTTGATTTGAAAATGGTTTGCTGAGTTGATTTCCTTTTGCTGAGTTGATTTCCTTTTTTTGCAAGAGCCATCTAAGTTCAGGTCTAATCCTGTCTGCACCCTTAAGTTTCCATATTATCTATAATATTTTAACAACTTTTACCATTTTGAAATAATATTAAATTGAATGAATCTCTTGGTAAGCTTCTCAAGGAAGCAAAATCACAAATTTTTCAGGTGTCAGAAAATCAAAGGTACACATTGTTCTTCTGTGAAGGGAAAAATAACAGCGAGGTATTTGCTCTTCAGGAAAGTTCTTGATGCTTTTAGGATGATCTCAACTTCCCCTTAGGAAGTTAGGCTGTTTTAGGAAAAGAGTAATTGTTGGGTGAAAGGGGAGTCAGGTTTTCTAGCGGTCCAACCAGAAGGGTCAATTATTGAGAAATTGATACTTTAAAAATTTTCTGCTTGGCAAGCTGTAACTCCAGCCTTTTCTTTATGATTTTTTTCCAGTTTATTAAGATATAGTTGACATATAACATCATGTAAATTTAAGGTATACACATGTGATGATTTGATATGTGTACATATTGCAAAATGTACCACAGTAAGGTTAATTAACACATCCATCCCATCACATAGTTACAATTTGTGTATGTGTTCAGAATTTTTATGATCTACTCTCTTAGCAACTTTCAAATATACAATACAGTATTATCAACTGTACATAAAGTACAATACATTACCTCCCCAGAACTTATTTATCTTATAAATGGAAATTTATTTATTTATTATTTATTCCTTTTTAATTGAGGTATAATTGACACATAACAGTGTATTAATTTCAGGTGTACAACATAAGGATTTGATATTTGTGTTTATTGAAAAATGATCACAAGTCTAGTTAGCATCTGTTACCTACATAGTTACAAATTTCTTTTTCTTGTGATGAGAACTTTTAAGAATTACTCTCTTTGTTATGTTCAAATATGCAAGACAGTATGATTAACTATAGTCACCATGTTAAACATTACATCCCCATGACTTATAACTGGAAGTTTGTACCTTTTGACCACCTTCACCATTTCACCCACACCCTACCCCCCACCTCTGGCAACCACCAATCTGTTCTCTCTATTTATGAGCTTGGTTTGTTGTTTTGTTTTTTGTTTTTCTTTAGATTCCACATGGAAGTGAGATAGTACGGTGTTTGTCTTTGTCTCACTTATTTTACTTAGCATAATACCCTCAAGGTCCATCCATGTTGTAGCAAATGGCACAATTTCATTCTTTTTATGGATGAATAATATTCCATTGTGTGTATGTATACATACACAATGAAATATATATGCCACATTTTCTTTGTCTATTCATCCATTGATGTACACTTGTTTCCATATTTTGGCTATTGCAAATAATGTTGAAATGAACATGGGGGTGCATATATCTTTTTGAGTTAGTGTTTTCATTTTCTTTGGATAAATACCCAGAAGTGGGATTGCTGGTTCATATGGTAGTTCTATTTTTAATATTTTGAGGAACCTCCATACTGTTCTCCATAGTGGCTGCACCAATTTACATTCCCCCCAGCAGTGCACAAGGGTTCCCTTTTGTCCACACCTTTGCCAACACTTGTTATCTCTTGTCATTTGGATAATAGCCATTCTAACAGGTGTGAGGTGATATCTCACTGTGGTTTTGATTTGCATTTCCCTGATGATTAGTGACGTTGAGCATCTTTTCATGCACCTGCTGGTCATCTGTGTCGTCTTTGGAAAAATAGCTGGTCAGATCATCTGCCCATTTTTTAATCTATTGAACTGTGAGTTCTTTATGTATTTTGGATATTAATCCCTTATCAGATATGTGATTTGAAAACGTTTTCTCCCATTCAGTAGATTGCCTTTTCATTTTGTTGATTATTTCTTTTCTGTGCAGAAGCTTTTCAGTTCGATATAGTTCCACCTATTTATTTTTGCTTTTGTTACCAGTACTTTTGGTGTCATATCCAAAAAAATCATTGCCAAAACCAATGCCAAGGAGCTTTTCTTCTAGAAGTTTTATGGTTTCAGATCTTACATTTAAGTCTTTAATCCATTTTGAGTTAACTTTTGTGAATGATGTAAGATGAGGTCCAGCTTTATTCTTTTGTGTGTAATATCCAATTTTCCCAGCATGATTTATTGAAGAGACTATCTTTTACATACCGAGTATTTTTGGCTCCCTTGTCAAATATTAGTTGACCACAGATGTGTTTTTTTGGGGGGGAGGGGTTACCAAATTACTTTATTTGAAGGAATGGTACTAAGGAAGGAACTTAAGGATTATGGTGTATGATCCTTTTGATGTACTGTTGAATTCAGTTTCCTAGTATTTTGTTGAGAATTTTTGCATCTATAGTCATCAGAGTTATTGGCCTGTAGTTTTCCTTTCTTGTAGTGTCCTTATCTGACTTTGGCATCAGGGTAATGCTGGACTTGTACAATAAGTTTGGGAGTGAACCCTCCTCTTCAATTTTTTGGAACAGTTTAAGAAGGATTGAATTTAAATCTTCTTTAAATGTTTGGTGGAATTCACCTGTGAAGCCCTTTGGTCCTGTGCCTTTCTTTGTTGGGAGGTTTTTGATTACTGATTCAACCTCCTTACTTGTTATTGGTCTGCTCGAATTTTCTTTTTCTTCGTGACTCACACTTGGTAGATTACTTCTGTCATTTTGTTATTTGTTTTCTATATATACTTTATAGCATTTTTGTCTCATTTACTGCATTACTGTCTTCTTTTTAGTTTAGTGGATTTTTTATAGTGGAATGTTTAAATTCCTGCAGTAGGGCTGTAGGCAGGACTCTGCGGCTCAGTGGTACTGTGGATTGCCCGGGGTCACCGTTTAGGCCCCCTGGTTATGCAGGGCCAGAGGCTGTGCTCAACAGTTGGGTCAGTCTGCTGGCTTGGCTCCCTGCCCTAGCGGGTCTGTAGGTTGGGCTCTGTGACTGCCCAGGCTTCCTGGACTGCCAGGTACTGGAGGCTATGCTCAGCAGTTTAGCAGGACTGCCAATTTGCTTCCCTACCTAGGCTGGGTGGTAGGATGGGGTCCAAGGCCAGTACAGCACATTGACTGGGAAACCAAATCAACTGAGCTCCCGGGCCAGACGTGGCTACCGGGTCAGCCCTGCAGGTTTATAAAGCTGCTGGCTGGAGTCTCTGTTCAGGGGCCACTGCAAGCAGGAACATGGTTTGCCAAGATCTGAGCACTGGTTGCTGTAAGTTCCACTCCCTTCTATATCTCTATTTGATCCTCAAGTGTTCAAACCCTGCAGATTCCCTCAGTGATCTCTGAGAGCTGAGACCTGAGTAGGCTTCCTGGGAAGCACCCTGCAATTGCTGGGGATGCTGGATATTCACTGTGGGCTCTATTTACCCACTGGAGAAACAATAGGCCCCATGGGGCCCTCTCCATGCATCACTGTGCTGATCTGGGGGGAGGGGCGATGCAATCAATGTAGCCACACCTTTTACTTTCTAATGTGGTCCTTCCCTGTCTCTGTGGTCCAGGGGTGCTTCAGCCGTACCCCGGGGCTCTGGAATTTTCACAATGGTGTCTTGTCTATGGATAGTTGCTAGTTTGGTCTTCTTGTGAGGGAAATAAAGTTGGGAATGACCCATGTCACCATCTTGACAATGTTACTACCTTCAACCTTCTCTAAGGTTGTGGACACAGCAGTCATTACATAAAGAGAATCTCAAAAAAAACCCACAAACCTTTGTGCCTTGTACTAATCTTCTGTGAGTGATTTTATTTTCTGTTTTAAAATAAGTGAAGATAATTTTGATTCTGGAACATGGTCGTGATATGGGAAATGAAAATAACAGAGTGCAAAATACCATGTCCACTGTGGCTGCAGCTATTTAAAATATTGATACTCGTGGAAGATAATATTGCAGAAATGAAATAGTTGTGTTGGAAAAAAGCAAGAAAAAGAAAGAAGCTGTATTATCTGAGTCAAAGACAAACCTGCTGTTAAAGAGACACCTGGCAATACAGTGGTTTATTTTTCTCCACATCAGTCCAGGGCAGGAAGGCAGGCACCTCTGCTCCACGTGGCCACCCAGGGACCCAGGATCCTTCGCCTTATTCCCATGCCATTCCCTAGAGCATTGTCCTTATCTGCTGGGTTGCAGTCATGCCTCTTTTCAGCTCAAAGAAAAGGGACAGTGTGGAGGAATTTCTGCAATACCTTAGGGTCCAAGCTTAGAAGCAGCACTCATTATTTCTGCTCACATTCCTGTGGTGAATATTGCCATGTGGCTATACCAGCGAAGAAGGCTGGGAAATATGCAATCTAGGAGGGTAGCCTTGTACCCTGAACAAGGTAGAGAATGGATTTTGGTTGATAATCTCTTGCTGTTGTACCTTGAATCAATGAGAACCGTGCTTGATGATTTACAAATACTGTCTCATGTAACCTACACAAGTCCAAGTCCCAGGCCCCCTCATTTGTAATAGTTATCAAACATGTACGCCTACTGTACCTGTGTAGTGTGAGAGTAGGGATTGTGTCTCATTTGTTTAATCTTCAATACCTGGCATTAGTCTGACACCAGATAGGCACTCGATAAATATTTCTTGGAGAAAGGACAGAAGGATGAAAAGTCTTGACATCAACTCTGCCCTCATCTTTCTTCAGAAGAAGTGATAAGGAGTATCTGTTTCCAGTGATGTCAACCTTTACTGAGACCGCTGAGTAGTAAAGTGAACAATTCAGGGCTCTCTGACTAACAGAGATGATGGAAGTAATTGCTTGTCCTCGTTGCTGGAGCCCATAAATAAGTTGAATGAATCATGGTTATGTTCCTGGTATGGATGCCACAAAAATGGTCTGAGGACTCCTGGCAACACTCTCAAAATTAATTCAAATGTCCGTGTTGGCTGCTTGAAGTGTTTTCTGGCATCTATATTTCTGAGCACCACACCTGGCAGAAAGATAGTCTCATAAAATTGAACCTGATTGTGCTGGACAAGTAAACTGTGCTTTTGGTAATTTAAGCATAGCGGCTGCCTTTATAGGCTCCTTCATTGAGGTATGTAGTGGTGACTAATGAAGACACATCTGAGACGGGTGTGAGTCTAGGGGCAAGGTTAGGGCTTAAATTTGGCTGCTGAATACATGGTCACTGACATTTTCAGTATCTGGCAAACTCTATTTTGAAAACAGCTTTGATCTTTAAATTATGACTAGAAAAATCTTAGCCGGGCACAGGTTCCCACCCATTGCCCCACTACCAAATAAGACAATAATGGTCTCTGTCTTTAAAAAAATTATAAACTGTCCTCTGAAAAGGTAGGCTCCACATGACGATAATTCTTTAATCGCCGGAGCCTTCACTTAGAAGTGACTGTGTCAGTTAGGGATTGAGTTCTGTTGTGAATACAAAAAGATCTGAATAAATAGAGGCTTCAACAAACCGGGGCTTTATTTTCCTCATGTCATAAGTTCAGTGGTAGAAAATCCAGAGTTGGTAAAGCATCTCTAGAAGGTCATTGGGACTGGTATGGACTGAATTATGTCCCCCCAAATATGCTGAAGTCTTAACCTGCAACAGTGACCTTATTTGGAAAAAGCTTCTTTGCAGATGTAGCCAAGTTAAGATGAGGTCATTCAGATGGGCCCTAATCCATTGTGACTGGTGTTCTTACAAGAAGAGAGAAATTTAGGTAGAGACATATAGGAAGACAGCCACGTGAATATGGAGGCAGAGATTGGAGTGATGCTGTCATAAGCTAAGGAACACCTGGGGCTACTGGAAGCTAGGAGAGGCAAGGAAGGATCCTCCCATAGGGGCTTTGAAGGGAGCATGGCCCTGTTGATACCTTGACTTCAGACTTATAGCCTCCAGAACAGTGAGAGAATAATTTTCTATTATTTTAAGTCACTTGTTTGAGGCTGTTTGTTATGGGAGTCCTAGGAAAGCAATACAGGGCTCAGGCTCCTTGTACTTTTCTGCTCAGCTGTGCTTGTTGCCTCACTTTCACATGATGGCTGCTCCACCTCTAGTATCGCATCCAAGTTCCAGGCAGGAAGAAGAGAAAAGCCAACAAATGAAAGACAACTGCAGGGGAAGTTATCCACTTTAAAGAGCTTTACTGGAAGTCTCACCCAGCAACTTCTGCTTCCATCTCATCATCTCCCCATCAGCAATGGCATCTGAAAACCCAGTGTTTTAGCTGAACGCAATATTGGCATCCATTAACTCAGACTTCTCTTAGTAAGGAAGAAGGGAAAATGGACATTGACAGGGCAATAGTGTTGCAAACTCTTTCTCCTTTACTAAATTAGAGGTTCATAAATAAATTTACGATGGGGTAAAACTAAGAGATCCTAAATTAATAGAATTTCCTGTGCTTCTCTCTAAAAAATTAAAAATTATAGAATCTAAAAGCTAGAAGTACACTTAAAGGCTGTCCAATCAAACCCCCTCATTTTGTACATAAAGAAGTGTCAGAGATGTATAAGCAGCATAGCCAGAGTTTACAAAGACAGTTGTAGCAGAGCCCTTGACTTTCATGTGAGCTTTTGCCATTATACTTGCTTCAGTAACTAACACAGTTGTGCAGTTTCTTCAGGAGTTAAGAGCCTAATAATTTCTTTACCAGGCAAATGCTAATACTCTACCAGGCACAATAAATAAGTAAGTAAGTAAGTAAGTAAGTAAATAAATAAATAAACTGACCCTAATAGCTAAGTATGGCATCTACTCACTTTACTTTTTATGTCTTATTTCCTTGAAGCAGAAAAATGACAGGTTTTTAGCCCTAAGACTGTCAGGGCAGCATCCTTGATGATGACCAATATTTGGGTAAAAAAATCGCAACCCCAAACCAGCAATAGTTTTCCTGTGAATTAGTCTATTCAGCTTTGTCTATGATGAGATTTCTAGACCAGTAGATGTAAAATGTAAACATTCAGCTGATTTTAGATCCCACAAAGAGGTGAGGAGAGTAATTTACTCACTCCTTTCCAAAAGAAGGTACTTGTTAAAATCTTGAACTTTGGAGAGCTTCCCAGAAGCCCTTTTGGATTAATGTATGTCCTTGAAATTGGTCTCTGAGTGTTAGAAGTTCAGATGACTTTCTGATTAATGTGTAAAAAGTGTACCGCCAAGTTAATGGAGCTGGGCTGAAATGGCATGAAATTTTATATAAAATAAAATATGTTTATCATTCAGACAAGATGTGCTCATTTCATTAATAAAAGTGCTCCCATAATATACATGGTGGTCATATAATGAAATCGAACTTGTTCACTCAGAGCACTAGGATATAAACCTATCAGTTAGTTTAGGAAAATAGGCCACCATCCTAAACCAGACGTTAATAGTAGTTTATAGATCCAGTGCAACTCGCATGGAAAAATTTGCTACAGAATGATATATGTTCTGATGCTCAGGGGTACTATTCTCTGAGTCATTCTGATGTTGGCTTATATTTTGCTGAATTAAGCATTGCCTCAGAATGAGCAGTCATGAGCCAACCTGAGGCCAGCCAGAGATCGGAACAGGGAGACTCAAGGAGAAAGTAATCAGCAGCTTGTCTTCTGCAGCAGGGGCTTCTTCCATGCATCTGCCAAGGCGGTTTAGCAATTTTTATTGTATTTATTAATAGACAACACATTTCAATGGTTTGACATTTGAAGGATGCAAAAGAGGAGGCAGGGCAGAATCCTCCTTATTCCTGCTCCCAGCTACCCGCTATCTTAAGGGAACTAATGTTATCAATTTTAATGTATTGTCGTTAGATTGTATTGATATATTTGTGTATTTATTTGTGTATGTAGTTACTCTTTATTATGCAAAACTTCTACACACATTAAAGTCAAGAGAACAGTAAAGTGAATAATAATCCTCCATTTATGATCACCTTTCATTCCTCCACTGGATTATGATGAAGCAAATCCTAGACATCGTATTTTATCTATAAATATTTCATCATGTATCCATCAAAAATAAGAACTCACTTTTTAAAAGCTAACTGTAATACCAATATTGTATCCCCACAAAGTCACAGTAATTCCTTAACATTATCAAATGACCAATCATCAGACAAATCAACATTTACATTTCTCTGATTGTCTCATACTTTTCTTCTGTTTTACAGTTGGATCCAAACAGGGTCTACACATTGCATCTGACTGATATGTCTCTTAAGTGTCTTTTAATCTATAGGTTCACCTTTCCTGTTTGTTTTTCCTTACAATTTATTTATTGAAGAACTTGGATTTTTCATCCTGTGGAATTGCTCACATTTCGGATTTCACTGATTGCATCTTTCTAGAGAATGTTTTATATTTCACATATAAAGCAACTTATTACCTGGCTTTTTCACTTCTAGATTTAACTATTCACTATTTTTCATCTTGTCTAGATAAAAATAATTAATTGGTAACAATGAAAGGTGAAGAGAATTTACTATTTGACACAAGACAAAAATTGGGGGTTATCATTTCTTATTTCCTTCCTTGCATTTAATAGCTTTCTTCCATCCTTTTACACCCTATATCAATCCATCCCAAATCCTACTGGCCTTCTGCTCAAAATATATCCAGAATCCAAATACTTCTCACCATCTCCACTTCTACCACCCTCGCCCAGCCACCGACATCTCTCACCTGGACTATTTGCAATTACTTCCTAGGGCTTCTCTCTGCATTTCTCTTTGCCCCATTCACCTTTAGAACCAGAGTGATCCTAATAAAATCCAAGTCAGATCGTGTCACTCCTCTGCTTAGAACCTTCCATGGCTTCTTCCTTTACTTAGAGAAAAGCTGAAGTCCTTACATGCCCTACAAGTCCCTTTATGATCTGCCTACTATGTCTCTTTGACCTTATCCACCAACTACTTTCATTGTCTCTCATTCTGCAGCCACACTGGCCTTCATTTTCCTTAAATGCATCAACCACACACCTAGTCCACTAGCTGTTTCCTTTATTTGCAACCGTCCTTCACCAGATACCCACACGTCTTTCCCCCTCAAGGCCTTCAGCTCCTTGTTTAACTGTCACCTTCTAAGTGAAGCCTCCCGGACCACCCTGTTTAAAATTTCAGCCTTCGCCCCAACCCCTGCATTCCCCATCTCTCTTACCCTGTATTGTTTTCCTTCATAACGCTTGACACCTACTAAAGCACTATATGACTTATTTATTTGGTTTTTTTCCCTGTCTCCCTCCAGTAGAATGTAATCTCCATGAATTCAGAGTTTTGTGTCCATTTTGTTCACTTTTGCTCAGTGCCCAGAACAAAGCCCATTAAACATTTGTTAAATGGATACATTTCAGACATTCAAGGAAATGTTCCCACCTTCTTCCGCATACAATATTTCTTCTAAATTATCGCTGTCTAGAACATGTTCAGACCAAAGTTTATAGTACTGGAGAGCTGGCTCACTTTCACAATCACTCTGTCCATTCTTATTGTCATTCCTTAGATAGAAGTAAAGTTGCTCAAGTGTCCATCAGCAGATGAATGGATAAAGAAGATGTGGTATATATATACTATGGAATATTACTCAGTCATAAAGAAGAATGAAATAATGTCATTTGCAGCAACACGGATGGACCTAGAGATTATCATACTAAGTGAAGTAAGTTAGACAGAGAAAGAAATACCATATGATATCACTTATATGTGGAATCTAAAATAGATGATATAAATGAAGTTATTTGCAAAACAGAAATAGACTCACAGACATAGTAAAGAAATTTATGGTTACTAAAGGGGATGGGGGTATAAATCAGGGGTTTGGGATTAACATATGCACACTACTATATATAAAATAGATAAACAACAAGGACCTACTGTATAGCACAGGGAACTGTATTCAATGTCTTGTAGTAACCTATTATGGAAAAGAATCTGAAAAAGAGTATATATATATATGTGTGTGTGTGTGTGTGTGTGTGTGTGTGTGTGTGTGTATATATATATATATATATATACACACATATACGTATAGTGGAATCACTTTGCTGTACACCTGAAACTAACACATTGTAAATTAACTATATCAATAAAAAATGGTTTTAAAAAATAATAAAATAAAATTTTAAAAAGAAGTAAAGTTGCTCTATTTGTTGGGCAAAGGGAATAGTCGCTTTGGAAATATGACCACTAAGGACCTGTTGTAGATTGAATTGTGTTTCCTCAAAATTCACATGTTGAAGTCCTAACATGCAGTACCTTAGAGTGTGATCTTATTTGGAAACAGGGTTGTTGCAGAGGTAATTAGTTAAGACCTGGTCAAACAGGAATAAGGTGCGCCCCTAATTCTACATGACAACTGTCTTTATAAAAAGGGAAAATTTGGACACAGACATACATCCAGGGAAAATGCCACGTCAAGATGAAGGCCGAAATCTACAAGCCAATGAAAGCCAAAGATTGTCCGCAAACCAGCAGAAGCTAGGAGAGAGGTATGGAGCAGAAGCTCCCTCAGAAGGAACTGACCTTGCCAACAATTTGATCTCAGACTTCCAGCCTCCACAGCTGTGAGACAATACATTTCTGTTGTTTAAGTCATCAAGTTTGTGGTACGTTGTTATGGGAGCCCTGGGAAACTAATATAAGACACATGAAACCATGGCATCTTTCTTTTGGGTTGCAAGTGGTTCACATAACTGGTGCAGATTAAGCACTCAACAAATATATGTTGAATGAGAAATGGTAAAATGATGCCTTGAGGCTGCTTCAAGGAGAGCAAGGTAGATGAGAGAGAGAAAATCGTCACCAGATGGTAGCTCCTACCAAGGCAGTGGTCATGTCATCTAATTATTCAGTTCCTAGCACAGAACTTGCTTCTCAGTACACATTTGATGAACCAAATTGAAAAGCAGGCAGAACAGGTAGATCACTTATGACATCAAGTGATCTTACGTAGGAGAGGTTGGGTGGGCTGATGCATTCATGAAACTTAACCAACCATCCTGATTTCACACTGTCTAGAGTCTCGGTGCTGATAAATCAGCCTGGTTCTACATTGTTACTTGATTTCACTGTATTTAGGTATATAGTATGTGGTCTTTAAGATGTATTTCTAGGACACTCGGTAGACACACATTTATTTTATCTTTAATCAGGTGGTTCAGCATTCCCTCAAACTTAGTTGTGTTATTCTGTTGTTAAAGTACTATGTTGTGTTTCTAAAAAATTCACTTTATTAAAGGCTGATATGAATACAAAACGATTCTTTCTTCACAAAGGTTGTTTAAAGCCACAGTAGGTATTCCTAAAAGATTGCCTTTCTTCGTTGGTTATTTTACATCAAAAGAGAAAATAAGGCTACTGTTGTGGATTAACATATCATGTTGTAAATGTTGTTGCTATTAAATATCAAGGACATAGAATGCCAAAACGGTAGTGGCAAAGATATAGGATAGAAGTAATGGGATCCAATAAGATATTTTTGAAATGTGCCTATTCATATGAGTTCAGAATGGGTGTAATTGGCCAACTCAGGTAAATTTTTTTTTCCCATCTGGAATATTTTTTTAAATAAATTATGATTTTTTAAATGCCCCCAAATTTCAAATGTCCCTATTATTCATCTGTGGTTGACTAAAAATGGCCACAAATTCTTTGATACTCTGCTCTTTGAAAGGTATGATCTAGTTTCCCTCCCTTGACCCTGAGCTGAGCAGAGATGCTGAACCAGTCTTGGGTCTAGACATTAGGAGACTAGAAGCTCTGATCTGGTTTTCTTGGACTCTCAGTTTTCATGGAAGTAGTTTGATAGCCCTGAGGCTAACACACTATGAGGAGACCCAAGGCAGCCACATGGAGAGGCTGTGGGGAGAGGTTGAGAGAGAGAAAGAAAGAAATTGGGGGAAAGAGAGAGAGATACCTAGGCTGTCCCCTTCCCATCTCTTCAAGCCCCCAGACTTTTGAGTCATCTCAGCTGACTCCCCAGACACTGATGAGCAGAGACAAGTTGTCCCCACTGTGTTCTCTCCAAATTCTTGACCCACAGAAGAGTGAGACATAATAAATTGTTGTTTTAAGACACTAATGTTTGGAATAATTTGTTATGCATAAGTCAGTAATTGAAACATCATCTTTCAAGTATAGATAGTTTCAGGTTATACCTTATAAATTCCTAGGTGTTTTCTTTATGGCACCTAATAATACCTCCAATCTTCAAACTTACAATTCCTTCTTTAGTCATATTATGCCTCCCAACCCAGTATATACTCAGTAATCATCTGCTTACACCACTATCGCTCAGTAATCATCCATTCAAACTAGTGTGCCATTTACTTGGAACAGAAGGGCCCACAGCACTATGTTGTGCCCTTTTTTCTGTTGGCATAGCATGTGCAATTAGGCTCACTAAATTATTTAAAAGAAAGAATTTGTGCCTCTGCTCATGGAGATTTTCTTTAATTGATATCAGGAAAAAGTAGACTTCTTGTTAGCGCCAATGAAATGTTAAAAACATTGATGCTGGCTTCCAAGCAGTACAATATAATATGTATTTTGATAAGTCTGATTAGTGACTGGACTTACTACCCTCCTTTGTGTGCTACCAGAAATTATATAATGTGCCTTGAAATTGACTGGCATATGAAATTTTCAGTAAATACTATTTATCATCACCCCTCCTTTTAAAAAATTTTTTGCTGCTATGTCATATTTAAACTTTTAGAAACCTAATGCCAGTTAAAACCATAGTCTGTTACACACATATATTTTAACCATTGGCAACGTGCCCTTAGCAAAGCAACTGCTTTAGTGGCGAGCAGTTAAGGAGAAATTGGAAGTACAGTAGATTGTTGGTAAGGGGTTTGCAAGGTTCCTCCAGCAATTTGCATTTAAAGAGCTTGTATTAGAAGCTTCCATTGAAGGCAATTCATTTTCCTTTTAAAAGAGGTGTATTTAGCACAGGAAATCAAATTTACTTTTAAAATTCACTCTCTGTCCCCAGAATTATGTCAGATACATGCTAACAGTTGTTTAATGTGCCAACAAACTGGGGTGTTTGTATTTAGTATAAACAAATTACAAAATCCACATGAATATGTGAAAAAAATTCTCTTTAGATGAAGTCAATTGTGCTCTGTATGCTTAAGGGTCTCTTTTATTAAATGAATCTCTGATGCTCTGACAAAACAAAGGGTGAGGAAATTCCACACAAGGAAAATTGCTGTCGTTTAACTTGAATATAAATTGAGCGGTAGAAGAATACCAAATTATTCCATGTCTCTTAAAATGGTATAATGAAGGGCTTATGTGTACTTCATGCCTCAAGCAAAAAGGAGTTTATAGCCCTGATTTCAGCTGCATTTATTTTCAATCACAAAACCACTACAGGCTTCAGCACAACTTATAATAAGGGATGCCCAAGAGGAAGTTGAAGATTGGTGGGCTGGCTGGGCTAAGAGGCAGGTGTAGTTACCAGCAGCCTTCATGGGGCTTTGCATCGTATGTGACTCAAATGTTGCCACAAGTCACAAAATTCATACTCCCAAATGACTGTGGGACTTTTAGTAGGAATAGAAAGGGTTTTGTGGGAATTTGCCATAGTTCTCTAAGCTTCCTCAAACTTGGATTCTGCTTTACAAGATAAACTATGTCCAGACCCCAAGGAAACTGCTGTGTAGAGTGTGTCATGCTTTTAGTACAGCGGTCAGCTTTAGACTCACTTCGTCACCGGTATGCTCGAAGAAAATTTATGGAGACATTTCTTCCTACTCCTGAGACAAAACAATTGGCCCAAGTTCTTTCCTTGTAAATACCTCTGACCTGGAGCGAGACAATTGTTATCTGTCTAGAGATGCTATTGGAATTACTCTTCTTCTATGGATTTTAGATGGTGCTATTTATGTCAGTGCTCTGATGCGACGCAGTATATATAGCTGCAAAGCTACCTACGAAGTGACACAGGAAATTTGATTCACAGTGATGGCAGCTGATCTACATCACTTTTTTGTTTCTCATCTTAGAGGCCATCTCATAAAATCTACGTGCTTTGGCCAAGCTCTTCCAACAGTCTTTTAGCCACCACATGAGTTAGTTCCTGCCTCTGTGCGTTGACTGATTGCTCTGCAGCAGCTACATGGGTGTTTCAGAGTTGCACTGCGGGCTTTTATGTGTTTTTTTTTTTTTGGCTGATGGGCTGTTTCAACTGCCTTGTCCTTCCGGGTAGCATCTCCAATTTGGCTCTGATGAACACATCTTTAGTCGTTCGAGAGAAATCTTGAGTGAAACTTCTTTGTGATAGAAATAAAAATTTGTCTCCCTCTCCCAGCATGGAAAATTTTCTGCCTCAGAAAGCAGCAAAAGACTTGGAGGAAGTAGATTATCTCATTTTAATGAACAAGAAGCCAACAAAAACCTCATCATCCTTGCTGCTTTCAAGTCCCTACAAGTTTGATGAATTAGAAGACAAAATTCAGAAAAGAAGACAAGAAATTCTGTTTGCATCTGTCATATTACTTGACCATGACGAAGCACATGGTTTATTACAGGCTGCAGTGGACAGTTCAGCCCTGTTTGCCAAGTTTTATTGAGCACCTGTTCTGTTCCGGGAGCTATACAAGGTAAACTGGTTACAAAAATGAATAAAACATGGGTTGCCGGTGGGGTTCTCTGGAGAGCAGAGACTGAGATGGAGTGAAGAGTGCAGGAACTTTTTGCAAGAGAGTCACCCCTGGAAGGAGAGGGTCGTCAGACACATTGAAGACCTGACGGTATGTCGGCTGGGCCAACAGGAAGTTCCAGAGCAGATCGCTGTTGGAGGAGTGCGTACAAGGGGCTAGACCTCCGGTGTTGGCTGAGGGCCACTTCATGGACAGTCTGACCTCTTGTACCACTGCCTGGCTCAGTCATTAACTGGCGTCTTCTCAGAGGAGAGCATGAATGCCACTTGAATGCTAAGGGAAATCCCAAGGAAGCCAACAGTTGGAATCTGTCAGGTAACCAACTTCCTCCCCCTGGTCAGCAAGTCCTTTCTTGAAGGGGAGCTGAGCATCACATCACCAGGTCCGCCATGGTCTACCCCTTGTGCCACACAGATCTAGTTTTCCAATGATATATGGAAACAGCTCCTCATGGCTCTGATGGGCCTCGCTTCCTGACGGGAAATTTGGATAGAGGGAGGTTAGTGTGACAAAGTAGAGCCCGCATCTCTGCAGTTGACTCAAGGCCACACCTGGCACCCATCATGCCCCTCCTCCTCTCTCCATTCTAAATCCTCTTCGCCCTCAGCTACCACCTATGTTGGTTTTAGTTCTTTCCGAAGAGTCTGACTCTCTGTGAAACGAGCGTCTCTGCCCAGGCTTGTTACTTATTCCCATTCCGGTGGGCAAAGAGTGCCAGAAGGTGTTCCCACTGGGTCACCTGAGCTCATACGTTCCTCCTTGTTTCTCCTGGGTATCAGGAAGCCTTCCTCCTCATGCTGTTCAGGGTCAATTACTCCTGACAAAATGGTGACTCCTTGCTTGCTGAAGAATCCCGAAGTGCTCAGGGGGTAGCTGTAAGCCTGAACTTCAATGAGACCCTCGCTGTGTCCCCTGGTGACAGCCTGCCCCCTTTGGGAGCAAGGGCATCTCATCCTGCAGAGCTCAGAGTTGTGGAGACAGGAATCTATAGAACACCCAAGTAGATCACTGGGAGTAATAGTAAGTGGGGCTAATTCTACTTCTATCCCTTGGTTCCAGACCCATGTATTCTTCCTGATGGGAACACAGCCATAGAGAGGTCTCTGATTCAATGAGTGTACTGCTTCTTGGAGGATGGGTTATATCCTTACAAGGCATTGCCTCTGAACTGGTGCTTCAGCTGCCGCTTCACCAGGCTGTTTATTACTCAGGCTGGCAGTTTCTGGGTGATGTGGGTAAAATAGAATATGATTTAACTAGTCAATCCTATGGTCCTGGGCCCACTTTTTCGCTCCTCTATCATGATAAAACATGTTCCCTGGTTGGATGTTATGTTACATGGAATCCCATACGTGTAGATCAGGCATTCCATAAATTCCCACATGGTGGTGCTTCCCTGTGGGAAAGAAAGCCAGCCCCACCAGGAATAAGTGTCTATTCCTGTCTATAACTGCTGGGATTTCCAAGATGGGAGAATCCCAATGAAGTCAGCTTGCTACCAAGTGGCCAGTGGGTCTCCTTAACGAACACTGCCATAACAAGGGGTTAGCATTGGTCTCTGCTGTTGGCAGGTTGGACATTGGACGTGGTTTGACAGTATTAGCTAGATTGGCCTTGGTTAGTGGGAGGCTGTGCTATTGGGCCCATGCATAATCCCTATTTCAGCCAGCAGCTGTGGTCACTAGGCGTGTGCATTTGGCCAGCATTGTAGTAGATACTGATAAAAGCTAGCTAGCAAAAACAGGCCAACTCGTTTTATCTACTTGGTTATTTACATGTACTTATCCCATTCCTCTATCCCCGAATTCCTTGATTTGATGATTGAGCTCCAAGCTTTCAATCTTTTTCCTTCTAGGTCTCCAACAAACAAGACAAGCCATCTTCCACTCACAGGAGTCCATCTGTAGTCCATCTCAGGCTATTCTTCCTTCCACACAAAGTGAATATGACCAGGTATGCCACATAATCCCATGGAAAAGACTTTCCCTTTGTAACTGTCTCTCAGGACCACTCTGGAGTGGGAATGTAATACAGCTGCCATACCATTTTTGACTTGCACATGCTGAACCAATCCATCTGTAAACTAAGTTTGGGCATTTTCCTCCTCTTTCATTTGATCATATAGGACTCCCTCTCTCTCCCCTGATACAACCAGAGGTATGAGCTGGGGGCAGGATGCTGGTGAAACTGTGATGGGTGACACGGTGGTCTGGGCTCCCTGCTCATGCAGCTTGCTGGGCCCTCTCATCCGGCTGACGCTCAAGCTGGGATGTATGTTTCCATTTTATGATGAATTGCTGCTGGACTCTCATGACTTTCCAATTTGGCAGGTTCAGTTTGGCAGTACAGTTTGGGATACATAATCACTTTGGTGTCCCCTGCTCAAACATTCCAGTTCTCTACCATGGCTCAGTAGCACTCTAAGACCCACTTTTCAAAAAGTGTGTATATAGTGGGCTTCCGTGGTGGCACAGTGGTTTAGAATCCGCCTGCCAATGCAGGGGATGCAGGTTCGAGCCCTGGTCCGGGAAGATCCCACATGCCACAGAGCAACTAAGCCTGTGCGCCACAACTACTGAGCCTGCACTCTAGAGCCCGTGAGCCACAATTACTGAGCCCACACGCCTAGAGCCCGTGCCCCCGCTCACCGAAACTAGAGGAAGTCTGAGTGCAGCAACAAATACCCAATGCAGCCAAAAATAAATAAATAAATTTAAAAAAAAAAAAAAAGTGTGTATATAATTCTCTATTGCAGATGCTTCAGAACTCTGCACTGAGATTCTCCCTCTTGGGCCTGTCATAAACTCTACCCTCTATCTCCTTTTCATCAGTGATATCTCCACTATCATGATGTCTGCCAGATCTTATGGCCCAAGTGGCAGAGCACTGCCTTCTAGAGCTGCTGCAGAGCCCCGTCTTGCTCTTGACTCCACTCAGATATGGCAGCTTTCTGTGTCACCTAGTTAACAGGCTGAAGCACACCTAGGTGTGGAATATGGTACCCTGGAACCACAAGAAGCCTAGTAAGTGTCATGACTCCTTCTTTGCAGTAGGAGATATTAGATACAGCAATTTCGTTTGGAGGGGTATCATAGAATATCCCTGACCACTGGATCCCCTAAAGACTATACTCAGCTTGCAGGCCTCTCAGTCTTCATGGGGTTTACTTCCATCCTCCGGAGCATAAGGGTCATAGCAAAGTCTCCAGTGTGCCAGTCACCTCTTGTTCATTATGCTCTATCCACATGATGTCATTGACATATGGATAGCTATGATGCTCTGCAAAGAGGTCCAAACGGTCCAGATCACTCCAGATTATATTATGACTGAGAATGGGAGAGTTCACATAGTCTTGGGGCACAACTAGATATTGTTGTCCTTTCCATGTTAATGTAATGTGTTTCTGATTCTCTTTCCTGAATGGGATATATCAAAATGAGTCTTCCAAGCAAATGACTGCATAACATGTTCCTGAGGCCATATTAAGCTACTTAAGTAAAGAGACACCACAGCTGGCACAGCAGCTGCAGTTGGGGCTGTTACTTAGTGTAGCATGAAGTAGTTTATAGTCAGTTTCCAGAATCCATCCAGTTTCTGCAGGGGTGAGACCGGCAAATTAAACTGAGATATGGTAGGAATCACCATCCTGGAATCCTTTAGATCTTTAATGGTAATGTTAATCCCCAGCGCCCCCAACCCCACCCCAGAATGCAACATTGGTATTGATTTGCTCTCCTGGCTGTAGGGAGGTTGGTGTGGCATTTCAGAGATTTCCACTTGGCCTTCCCCACTATGACAGTTTTAGCCCACAGGCCAGAGACCCAGTAGAGCCTGGGATTCCAACTGCCAGGTGTGTCAATCACAATAATTCATTCGGGGACAGGAGAATTAAGTCAGACTTTGGCCAGGTCTTCAGTTATTAACTCCCCCCATTTGCCCCCCACACTAAAGCGTGATGATGCTTCAGGTCTCTGGGAGTCAATGTCATCTCGGATTCTGTGTCTCACAGACCTTACAAAATCTGGATATTTCCATTTCCAAAGCGTACAGCCCCTCAAGTACATGGCCAAAAGTTACTTTGAGGATGGACTCAGGGAATCTATATAGGACATGCCTGCCATGGTGTTGCAGGGTAATTCTTCCCGGGGACCTAGACACTTCTTCAGTCAACGGGTTGCAGATCTGAAAACTGGCACAGGTAGGGAACTGAGCAAAGGATCATGGATTTTTATTTGGATGGCTGTCCCCATTTTCTTGCTTCTCCATCCTTGCTTTCTTCTTACTGTAGATATTAAGCAGCGCTTTTGTTGACTGTCTGTCTGTTTTGCCCCTGGGGGACAATTAGCCATCTCTACAACTCTCTGAGAGTCAAAGGCACCTGGCTTGTAGTGACCAAGAACCATCACATGGCCTCTATTGCTATGAAGGAAGCCTGCTCTGTGACCACCTTCTGTATCACCAGCCTTGGCCTTCTAGTGATGCTGGTAGCTCTCTCTCGCCAAAACATTCCTGTTGCTTTGTTGAATGGTGTGTTCTCTGGCAGTTCTCTTGCCTTCACATAATATATCCATTCCAGCATATCCACCTCTCTCTGCCTTTTTATTCCTCCCTCTGTTGTTTCTAATAGAAGTTCAGAGATTTCAGCTTTGCTCAGGGCAGGCAACCGCTTCCTTCAGGCCGGTAGAGGCCACATTAGCAGTGAGTTTACCCCTAGCGTCCTCTCAAGGGTATCGAATCCCATGTCCCGAGGAAGTGCCCCAAGTCTCTGAATTGTTGCTAATACACTCTTTTTTTCTTTTCTTTAACATCTTTATTGGAGTATAACTGCTTTACAACGTTGTGTTAGTTTCTGCTGTATAACAAAGTGAATCAGCTACACGTATCCATATATCCCCATATCTCCTCCCTCTTGCGTCTCCCTCCCACCCTCCCTATCCCACCCCTCTAGGTGGTCACAAAGCACTGAGCTGATCTCCCTGTGCTATGCAGCTGCTTCCCACTAGCTATCTATTTTACATTTAGTAGTGTATATGTGTCAGTGCCACTCTCTCACTTCGTCCCAGCTTACCCTTCCCCCTCCCCGTGTCCTCAAGTCCATTCTCTACGTCTGCGTCTTTATTCCTGTCGTGCCCCTAGGTTCTTCAGAACCATATATATATATATATATATATATATATATATATATAGTTTTTTAGATTCCATATATATGTGTTAGCATACGGTATTTGTTTTTCTCTTTCTGACTTAGTTCACTCTGTATGACAGACTCTAGGTCCATCCACCTCACTACAGGTAACTCAGTTTCATTTATTTTTATGGCTGAATAATATTCCATTGTATATATGTGCCACATCTTTTTTTTTTTAGCATCTTTATTGGAGTATATTTGTTTTACGCTGGTAAGTTAGTTTCTGCTTTATAACAAAGTGAATCATCTATACATATACATATATACCCATATCTCCTCCCTCTTGCATCTCCCTCCCACCCTCCCTATCCACCCCTCTAGGTGGTCACAAAGCACCAAGCTGATCTCCCTGTGCTATGTGGCTGCTTCCCACTAGCTATCTGTTTTACGTTTGGTAGTGTATATATGTCCATGCTACTCTCTCACTTCGTCCCAGCTTACCCTTCCCCCTCCCCGTGTCCTCAAGTCCATTCTCTATGTCTGCGTCTTTATTCCTGTCCTGCCCTTAGGTTCTTCAGAACCTTTTTTTTTTTTTTTTTAGATTCCATATATATGTGTTAGCATACAGTATTTGTTTTTCTCTTTCTGACTTACTTCACTCTGTATGACAGTCTCTAGGTCCACATATTCTTTATCCATTCATCTGTCAATGGACACTTAGGTGGCTTCCATGTCCTGGCTATTGTAAATAGAGCTGCAATGAACACTGTGGTACATGACTCTTTTCAAATTATGGTTTTCTCAGGGTATATGCCCAGTAGTGGGATTGCTGGGCTGTATGGTAGTTCTATTTTTAGTTTTTTGAGGAACCTCCATACTGTTCTCCATAGTGGCTGTATCAATTTACATTTCCAACAACAGTGCAAGTGGGTTCCCTTTTCTCTAAACCCTCTCCAGCATTTTTTTTTTTGTAGATTTTTTGATGATGGCCATTCTGACTGGTGTGAGGTGGTACCTCATTGTAGTTTTGATTTGCGTTTCTCTAATGATTAGTGATGTTGAGCATCCTTTCATGTGTTTGTTGGCAATCTGTATATCTTCTTTGGAGAAATGTCTATTTAGGTCTTCTGCCCATTTTTGGATTGGGTTGTTTGTTTTTTTGATATTGAGCTGCATGAGATGCTTGTATATTTTGGATATTAATCCTTTGTCAGTTGCTTCATTTGCAAATATTTTCTCCCATTCTGAGGGTTGTCTTTTTGTCTTATTTATGGTTTCCTTTGCTGTGCAAAAACTTTTAAGTTTCATTAGGTCCCATTTATTTATTTTTGTTTTTATTTCCATTTCTCTAGGAGGTGGGTCAAAAAGGATCTTGCCATCCCCTCTTCTCGGGCACCCCAAAACAATGTTCTCTTGCCTCTTAGGCAGTTCCAGACTTTTTCCCGGACTCCTTCCCAGCTAGCCGTGGTGCACTAGCCCCCTTCAGGCTGTGTTCACGCAGCCAACCCCAGTCCTCTCCCTGGGATCCGACCTCCAAAGCACGAGCCTCAGCTCCCAGCCCCGCCCACCCCGGCGGGTGACCAGACAAGCCTCTCGGGCTGGTAAGTGTCGGTCAGCACCGATCCTCTGTGCAGGAATCTCTCCGCTTTGCCCTCTGCACCCCTGTTGCTGCGCTGTCCTCCGTGGCTGCGAAGCTCCCCACTCCGCCACCCGCAGTCTCCGCCCGCGAAGGGGCTTCCTAGAGTGTGGAAACCTTTCCTCCTTCACGGCTCCCTCCCACTGGTGCAGGTCCCGTCCCTATCCTTTTGTCTCTGTTTTTTCTTTTTTCTTTTGCCCTACCCAGGTACGTGGGGAGTTTCTTGCCTTTTGGGAAGTCTGAGGTCTTCTGCCAGCGTTCAGTAGGTGTTCTGTAGGAGTTGTTCCACATGTAGATGTATTTCTGATGTATTTGTGGGGAGGAGGGCGATCTCCATGTCTTACTCCTCCGCCATCTTTAAGGTCCTCCGCTAATACACTTTAGGTCAATAAAAACAGCGCTCGAGGAGCTGCATTCAGGGAACTACATCTGAGAAACTTAAGTGCACCTGCATCTGATGTAGATGGAGTCTGAGCCTGATTCATAATGGCATGAGAGTTTGGCAAGTCCTTGAGAGAGAGTGGGTGTATTTTGTATGTGGGAGAGATGTAAGTAACTGTAAATAATAATACCGAGGCCAGAGGGCAGACTTTGGTGGTTTTGAAATATGCCTGAAGATGTTTTGATAGTCTTCCCATGAAATGGTGGGATCTAGTCCTCTGCTCTTACACTGGGTGGGCCTTGGTGGCTGCCTAGGGAAGCCCTCCACTAAGTTTTGAGTAACGTATTTTCCAGCAATAGTAAATAGAGCAACGATCGAACTGACAAATATCAAGTATGTTTCTCTCTATCAACAGCACTAACTAGAAAATATAATGTAAGGTAAAGCATCCAGAATAGCAAGAAAGAAACCAGGAAAGGGCTTGGCAATGAGTGTACAAGATCTTTACAGGAAAAGAAGTGTTGAGCTCTAATAGGGGACATAAAAATTAGATCCAAAGGAACCTGATTTAAAAGCAAAATTTATGCAGTGAAAGAGCACTGGATTTGACTGTATAATATTAAAGATTTCTGTTCAGAGAACTACATATGACAAAGCTAACAGATAACAGAATGGGAGAATATATTTGTGAAGTCTAAAATTGACAAGGGTTTAATATTTATATTCTCCAGCAAACTTCTATGTCAGCAGTAAAAACATTAAAAAAAATAAGCAAAGGAGATATACTAGAAAGAACATGAAGCCTGAACAAGTAATAAATTTATGAAGAAAAACTCAAACTCTTTAAGAATCGGGAAAAAAGCAAATTAAAACCAAGATGAGGGCTTCCCTGGTGGCGCAGTGGTTGAGAGTCTGCCTGCCGATGCAGGGGACGCGGGTTCGTGCCCCGGTCCGGGAAGATCCCACATGCCGCGGAGCGGCTGGGCCCGTGAGCCATGGCCGCTGAGCCTGCGCGTCCGGAGCCTGTGCTCCGCAACGGGAGAGGCCACGACAGTGAGAGGCCCGCGTACCGCAAAAAAACAAACAAACAAAAAACCCAAGATGAAATAACACTTCATGACCCCAGATTAAGACAGTGGATAATATTAAATATTGATGAGAATGTGACAGGCTGGGACCTCTCATTCACTGATGAGGGAGTATAAGTATGGTAGCCACACTGATAAAGACTTTAGAGGTATTTTGAAGAAGTAGGTGTGCATATTTCCTATAAACCAATGATCCCACTCCTCTCCCTAAAAAGATTGCACAGGGCGGTAGAAGATGAATCAGTCAGAATCCAAACAAGAAAATAAAAATTAAGCTAGCATTTCAAATTGGGGTATTTAATACAGGGAGTTGATTAAACAGGTGCTGGAAGGATAAAAGAGGTCAGAAAACACTGGGGTGACTCAGAGATTAGTAGCTGTGGGTAGCAGCTGCCATTTCTAGAACTGGGGGAAAAAAAGGAAAAAAGTCGTGTGGCACAACATAGGGGCTTTGAGGAAGGGCTCTTCAGGGTTGGTGCCGAGACCTCTGAGAAGAAGGTGCTATAGGCTGGTGCATGGACCACTGAAGGGGTACCAGCTGCTGCACAGCATCCTCATCTTCTGCTCCCAGGAGGTGATGCTGCTGCTAACATCTCCGATAACAGCTCTGGGCTGAAGCCCTAAAGGCCGGCTGCTGATGGAAGAATGCCAGTAGAAGCTGTAAGCAGGAAGAGAGGCCCTTCACCCCTCCTCATGCTTTGTGTGATCTCCTGCCAATACCTTCTATTGGAAGAACATAACCAGAGGCAGCTGGCAAGGGGATCTGGGAAATGCAGTTTGCAGAACCCAACCTTCAGAAGTGTTGGCTAGAGTGAAAGGCAATAAGTGAAAGATTTACATCCCAGTATCACTGTGGTAGCAGGAGATTGCAGCCAAAGTGGGTGTCCATTGCTAGGGGAATATTAAATCAAATGTTGTGAGTGCAGAGTATGGAATACACAGCTGTGAAGAGCAGACAAGTACATGTGAGTAAGCAACATGGATACATCCCAAGAACATTGTTGAGAGAAAAACATAGGAAGAAGCATGAGATTTAAAGTACTCCACCATGTATGTACATTTAAAATCGTAACAGGAGCTTCTAGGTGGGTGAACTCAGGAAGGTGCTATGCGGGTGGGGCGCCTGGAGAGGGCATGGAGCTCATGGCGCCCTTCCCCCATACCTTGCCCCATGCATCTCTTCCATCTGGCTGTTCCTGAGTTGTATCCGTTCATAATCAAGTGGTAATCTAGTAAAAAATAAATAAATGTTAAAAGCCGTAACAAAACAACACTACATATTTAAGAGGTTGCACACGTATTTGAAGATACAGATATTATGTATTAGAAGGGGTACCAAGGCTGCTTGCATACAGCACAATTCGTGGAATTATGCAGTACAGTAGCTCTGCTGGTGGCCTATGCTATGGAGAGAAACAGATGTGGGAGTTAAAAAGAAGAGTAAAAAAATAAGTAAAATAAAAGAAGTCATTAATAAAGGGGGAAAAATAATGTGCTATGAATCAAGGAACATAAGTCTCTATACTTGAGGGCTTTAAAGTAAGCTTTTATTAATCCTATTTATTGCAGATTTTTTTTTCTCATTTTGTCCTTTATTTTATTGTTTTACAAGACATCTGACATTCAGAGTTTTTTGCTATCATTTTAGTCATTGATCTTTTCCTTCCTTATTTCGGCTAGTGATGGATTAAAGATGCCATTCCTCCCACTGAGAGTTGGTGTCTATTTCTCTTTCCTCTCCCCTAGGATCTGGGCTGGCCTTGTAATTTACTTTGACATGCAGCATATAGAATATAGGGAATGATATCTTGTAACTTTCAACATTGGGCCTTAATAGATCAGCAATTCTCATATAAAATAAATAAGCTACAAGGATATATTGTACAACACAGGGAATACAGCCAGTATTTTATAATAACTATACATGGAGTATAACCTTTAAAAACTGTGAATCACTACGTTGTACTCCTGAAACTTACATAATATTGTACAGCAACTATACCTCAATAAAAATGAAGAATTAAAGAGATCTGCAATGCTCACCTTTATTGGTTCCTTGGAGCCCAGCTGCCACGTTGTGAGGTGCCGAGCCACGTGAAAAACCCCATCAGGGAGAACTGAGGCACTCCAGTTGACAGCCTTAGCTGACCTCCCAGCCAGCAGCCCTCACCAACTGCAAGCCCCAGGAAAGAGACAGCTTGGAAGTCCTGGCACTGTCGAGCCTCCAGATTTCAGCAGGCTTAGTCAACACCACTTGGAGTGTTAGAACTACCCAGCTGATCCCAGTCAACTCAGAGCCTCTCGGAAGACTGTGTTTGTTTCAAGGCACTAAATTTTGAGGTGGTTTGTTAAATGGCAATAGATAACTGAAACACTCCATTGCTTTGATACTGAGAAAATCCAGATATCAATTAAACGTTTTATCTATATTTTCTTCTAATTTTTTAAGAGGCACATAGAGTTTTACCTTAACTATTATGTTTTCAGTCAGCCAATTGACTGAGCTCCAGTTTTAAAAAATTTGAATAATCATCAATTTATTGTTTGCCTTACGGACTATAAGCTCGTATATGCAGATTGAGTAGTTGAACTGTCAGCACATCTCTGAGAGGTCAGAAATAAATTTCTTTAATTTTTATCTTATATTGGAGTATAGTTGATTAACAATGTTGTGTTAGTTTTAGGTGTACAGCAAAGTGATTCAGTTATACATATACATGTATCTATTCTTTTTCAAGTTCTTTTCCCATTTAGGTTATCACAGAGTATTGAGCAGAGTTCCCTGTGCTATACAGTAGGTCCTTGTTGGTTATCTATTTTAAATATAACAGTGTGTACATGTCAATCCCAATCTCCCAATCTACCCCTACCTGCCACCATTCCCCCTGGTAACCGTAAATTCACTCTCCAAGTCTGGACTCAGCTCCATTTGTTAGATAATCCATTTGATAGTTTATTTATTCACTCAGTTTTTGCTTTTTTCTAAGATACTGAAAAAAAGGTTTAGCTTAGTTTTTTTCTCTTTTAAGTTAATATATGCCTATTCTAGGAAATGGGCAGCAGGCAGAGCTAGAGTCTGCTGTGAGGACAACGGCTATTACTTGATGCATTTCCCACAATTTTTTCTCTCTATTTGTATATAAATGGTAGTATCCAGTATATCTCATTTTATAGATCAAGGATACTACGTACATTGTAGAGTTTATTCACTGTACATGAGTACCCTACTGAGAAGGTAGATGGGTACTGAAAGCAGGGCTGCCCCATACCAGGGGAAAAGGTGCCTTTAGTGCCAGCAGAGATTCTATCCGTTTATCAAGCCCTGTGCCCTTGGGGCTGTTTTCACCCAATGGGGGAGCCTTTCCCAACTTTGATTCTGTTAATGATCTGCTTGCTCTGTTGTTGCTTAGCACAAGCCTTGCCCCAAGTTACTAAAATCTGAGAAATGTTTTGAAGAAGGAAACCACTAGATTTGGGCACAACTGAATACAGTAGTCTCCCCTTCTCTGCAGTTTCCATGGTTTCAGTTACCTGCAGTCAACCTCAGTCCAAAATATTAAGTGGAAAATTCCTGAAATAAACAACTCATAAATTTAAAATTGTGGGCATTCTGAGTATCGTGATGAAATCTTGCACCTTCCCTTCTGCTCTGTCCCACCGGGACGGGAATCATCGCTTTGTCGAGCGTATCCCACCCATTGGTCACTTAGTAGCTGTCTCAGTTATCAGATCAACTGTCACAGCATCACAGTGCCTGTGTTCAAGTGACCCTTATTTACTTAATAATGGCCTTCAAAGCATGAGAATAGTGATGCTGGTAATTTGGATATGCCAGAGAGAAGCCTTAAAGTGAAAAGCCTGTAAGTGAAAAGGTGAAAGTTTCGACTTTGTACAGAAAACAAAATCGTATGCTGAGGTTGCTAAGATTCACAGTAAGAAGGAATCTTCTATCTGTAAAAACGTGAAGGAAAAAGAAATTCACGCTAGTTTTGCTATCGCGCCTCAAACTGCAAAAGTTGCTGCTACAGTGCATGATAAGTGCGTAGTTAAGATGGAAAAGGTATTAAATTTGTACAATCTTTTGAGAGAAGAGAGAGAGGCCATATTCACATACCTTTTATTACAGTATATTTTTATAATCATAGTTCTATGTTATTATTATTGTTGTTAATCTCCTACTGTGCCTAATTTATAAATTAAACTTTATTGTAGGTATGTATACAGGAAAAAACAGTCTATGTAGAGTTCAGTACTATCTGTGGTTTCAGGCATCTACTGGGGGTCTTGGAAGGTATCCGCATGGATAAGGGGGGATTACTGTATAAGAAATATGGCAGAGTGAAGAGACAAAAATAACTCTGAGTTTTTAACATTAGTGTTACCAGTATCACTGAAAGGGAAGAAGGAAGGGCTCTGTAATGGGGTTGAATAGTGTCCCCCCAACATTTATGTTCACCCAAAATCTCGGAATGTGACCTGATTTAGAAAAAGGATCTTGAGATGAGGTGTGCCCTAGATCAAAAGACAGGTGTCCTTATACAAAGAAGGAAAGACACACACAGAGACACAGGGAGAACACCCTGTGAAGATAAAGGCAGAGGCTGGAGCATCTACAAGCCAAGGAATTGCAAGGACTGCAATGTGGTACATATGTACAATGGAATACTACTCGGCCATGAAAAAGAATGAAATAATGCCATTTGTAGCAACATAGGTGGACCTAGAGATGGTCATACTAAGTGAAGTAAGTCAGAGAAAGACATATCATATGATATCGCTTACATGTGGAATCTAAAAAAAAGGGTACAAATGAACTTATCTACAAAACAGAAATAGAATTACAGACATAGAAAACAAACTTATGGTTACTAGGGGGTAAGGAGGGGGAAGGATAAATTGGAGATTGGGATTGACATATTACACACTACTATATATAAAATAGATAACTGATAAGGACCTACTGTAGCACAGGGAATTTGACCCAATGCTCTGCAATGGCCTATATGGGAAAGAATCTAAAAAAGACTGGATATATGTATATGTATAACTAATTCACTTTGCTGTACTGCTGAAACTAACACAACGTTGTAAATCAACTATGTTCCAATAAAAATTTAAAAAGAAAAGGATTGCAGGCAACCATCGGAAGCGAACACAGAGTCTCCCTCAGAACCTCTGGAAAGAGCCACCCCTGACAACACCTTGATTTCAGACTTCTGGCCTCCAGAGCTATGAGAGAATAAATTTCTATTGTTTTAAGCCACTAAGTTTGCAGTCATTTATTATGGCAGCCCTAGGAAACTAATACAGATAGCTATAACCTATTTTTCATTTAGAGCTTACTGTGCCAGGTGAAGTTGGACCACAGGAAATGGTCAATATCTGACCATTCAACCTAATAGTTTATATATCTAGCTTATTTAATTTTCTCTGCCACACACACACAAAACACTTTCTTGGATACATTTGTAAGAACCACTTGAAGTATCATTATCCTTATTTTACACAGAATTTGAGGTTCAGAGAGGCTAAGCAATTCACTCATGATCTCACAGTCAATAAATTACAGAAGTGGAAAACAAACTCAATATTGTCAGTCTAAAACCCATGTAGTCTAGTTCAGTGCTTCTCAAATGTCAATGTGTCAAAAATTACCTTAAGGTTCTTATTAAAATGTAGACCATGATTGAGTGGGCCTGGGGTGGGGCCTGAAATTCTGCATTTCTAAGATGGTCCCTGATAATATGTCAGCACTGCTCATGATCGGATCACATTTTGAGTACTGAGGGCAAGCATCCTGCCTTCCTTGACACTTGAAGGCCCAGGATAGATTACCTGATAATGTGATTTCTTTTGGAGTAATAATTATGAGTTCCTATCATACCCAGGTGGAGTCATAGTGCAGATGGTTGAAAATATGAGGCTGGACTATTTTGGAGAAATGAGTGTTGGATGCATAGCTGTGGAGTCATCAGCAAAGTAGATGGTGGAAAATGTGAATGGATATGTATAGCTAATTCACTTTGTTACACAGCAGAAACTAACACACCATTGTAAAGCAACTATACTCCAAAAAGATGTTTAAAAAAAACACGTGAATGGATGAGCTGAAAAACAATTTATTTGGTTTAAAAATTTTTTTATAGTTCATACCTTTTTGAAGGAATTGATTAAACAAGGAAGGAGAAACCTAGGTATTCTCTGCATGATAATTTAAAAATATTTTCTATTCATAATGTATATTCTCAAAGCATCACTTTAAAATGTCTTAACTGGATAGGTTTAAGTGCTATAAATTAATGTTGCCTCATGGTGAATTCATGGGGACCCACATGCCTAATTAATGAAATTCTTAGGACCAGAAGTTTAAGTGGATGCTTTAGTAGTACTTCTCTCACAAGAGTTTTGGTTTAATGGAGCCACTGAAGGAACTGGGAAAAAGCTAAGGTTACTCTCATTTTCTATGGCCAAGAATGAATCTGAGCTCAGAAGTGTCCAGATATGTGGGATGTCGCTAAGGTGCAGCAGCAATGTCACAGACGAAGAAACGAGAAAGTGGAGGGGGAAAATATCTTTAAGTCTTTAAAGAAATTTTTTCTTGAACACTTGCATAGAATTCTGGGATTAGTCTGTCTTTGTGAATCAGTAATGAAATTCACATTACTTTCAAATCTACTATAAAGGATTTCTTTATTTCATTTGCTATATATATATATATATATATATATATATATTTTTTTTTTTTTTTTTTTTTTTTTTTGGCGGTACGTGGACCTCTCACTGTTGTGGCCTCTCCCGTCACGGAGCACAGGCTCTGGACATGCAGGCCCAGCAGCCATGGCTCACGGGCCCAGCTGCTCCGCGGCATGTGGGATCCTCCCGGAACGGGGCACGAACCCGTATCCCCTGCATCGGCAGGCGGACTCTCAACCACTGAGCCACCAGGGAAGCCCTGCTATATTTTTTTTATACAGCAGTTTCTTATTAGTTATCTATTTTATATATATTTCATTTGCAATATTTTAAGAGCTAATTTGTAACATCTGCCTAAGTAAACAGAACTTACTTGAAAAGTAGAGAAACAAAACCATGTGTCTGAAAAATTGAACACAAGTACTTGAGAGATTAACTAAATCAAACCCAGATGGACATGTGGCCCTGTAGAATCTCAGGAGTTTTCTTCCACACTGTTTGACAAAGGCCACACTATTAAAGTCAAGTAGAATCTTCAAGGCCAAGGAATCCCTAGCATTGAATATATGATTAAGAAAATAACAGACGGTTTCCATTGCATTAGCTAAAGACACGTAGAGACATTTTCTCTGAATCCCATGGCTCAGAGGTTTCTTAGAAGAAACTAGCCATAGTACCTTGGCTTCTGGCTGACTTAGAATACTGTTATTTTAGAAAGGCCTAAATTGTTCACTTGTGAGTAGTTTTTCTTGGAGATCTCATGCAAGTATCAAACATTTGAGCCCTTTGCAGATCCTGAAATCCATTACCACCAATTATGACTTGATAGAATTATCTTTAAGTAACATGTATTTACAACCACAGATGTTTTTATAGAATATATATGTATATTTTGTTCAGTAAATCAGAAGGGGAAACAAATGTGGGGAACCAAGATAAGAATGATTTCTTCATAACATATTCTAGGCGAAATCCTTCAAGGTGATTTAATAGTTCAATTCAAAGGGATCTTGATAGTAGCTAATTAAGATTGATCAAATAATGAAGGTCACTGATCTCCATCTTACTGTGCTATATTGTAATCATTCAATGATAAAATAAGTTATTGTCGGGAATTGTGATCTATTCAGTAAGTAGATTTGAATACTTAAGCCAGTGATTCTTCTACACATGTAAGATGAAGCAAGATGCCCAGATTGAAATGAAGATTTCTGTAATAGGGAAGAACAGATCTGACTCCATATTGGATCTGTTTCTTTTACTTTAACCTTTGTATTCTATTGCTTTTGCTACAAGTAAATCACTAAAAGAACATTGCCTTCAGCCTGATATATACAGGATAGCCCACTCTCCAGGCTCTGATCTTTAAAGGTATAATACTTTTCCATTCATATAGAGATTAAAAGTTGCAGAACAGAGTATAATATTAAACTTGTTGGAGGTTTATAGGAACATGGTGACCGGACCTACATGGACAGCTGTAAGGCCAAAGGATTCTGGCACCAGAAGTTTGCAACCACCAACCACACCTCCTCCCCTTTCAGTATAAAAGAAGCCTGAATTCTAACTCCTGTAAGATGGTTCTTTGGGACACTAGTCCACCATCTTCTCAGTCTGCCGACTTTCCAAATAAAGTCACTATTCCTTGCCCCAACAACTCATCTCTTGATTTATTGGCCTGTTGTGCAGCCAGCTATATGAGCTTGGACTTGGTAATATTTCTGTATTATTATTATTTTTTTCTTTAATTAAAGTATGTTCTTATTCTGTAATTTAAGAATTCCAATCAAGGAAAAAAGGTCAAGTAAGTTTATAATGACTCTAGCAGTTGCATTTTGAAGGAATAGATCAAGAGTTTTTCTACATGATGGTCTATCTAGAGGTTACAATGATTTATTGACTATCCCAAACTCAAAATATATTCCACAATAACGTTTCTCTCTGTTATAAGGACCATGCTAAGCATAGTCTCCTGATAAGAACCTTCTGATGATTGTTTTAAAACCTATTACACCCTTAAAATTGAGTAAGCATAAAGCATTCTACACTAAGACATTTTCTTGGCTTTCTTTTATAACTCCATGAAAAATCAAACTAGTTTCCACTTTGGCTAAATACTTCACCATTTGTGGTTGGAAGATGCCAAACATCATTTTAGTTCTTTTCATTTAGGGATTAAAAGATAAATTGACCCTCTGTGAATGCACTTATATACACAGTGCATGACCCTCTGAAATATACACTTATTTCAATCTTGCAAGTTGACATACTAACTAAGGGGGATAAGAAGATGACCAAGATCCTGATAATTAGTCTTGATTAGAGTCTTCACACCTACTTTATCCCACCCATTCACTCCTCCACTTAGCTATGAGGAGTTGGCCCTGTGCATTGTGCATACCACACTGAATAGAAATCGTATACTATATGGCTGTTTCCCAGAGCAGAATATAAGCTCAGGATAAGAACCGTATAGTGGCAAATACAGAGATATATAGCCCAGATCCTTCAAGAAAGGACTCACTGCAGTTAGCTCCTTCAAGATCTAGCTCAGCATTTAAGTCAAGGTCACCCTTTTCTTGGGGCAGCTTCTAGCCACTGACTGAGCAGAACAGAGTGGCTGAGCTCTCTCCTTGGGCAGCCCTTAGCTTATGACCATATTAGGAGGTAGTAAAAGGGTCCAGCCATTCTCGGGACTCCTCTCACAGGTAATCTTTGCTTCGGGGCTCAGACCTCCCATTGGGCTGGCAGATTTGTCATATCTGCATTGTGGTTTGATGTTCATCCTACTTAATTCTGTTTTCATCCCTTATCTTTCACAATGGTTCCATCTCATAAACTTTTGTACTCCCCAGTCAAGCTCACATCTCTTTTCTGAAGAATCCAACCCATGACCCTTGGTGCCAGAGGTGGTCCAAGAAAGCAGATAGTGGGGTGGGATGTAGGAGCCAGGTCACTCACTCCTTTGCTGTAATGAGGAACAATGTGGCAGGCTAATTGATAAGACTTTCCAAGGTAGAGCTAGAATGTGCCTGGGGAGGGAAATGCAGTAGTCTATGATTCAGGCATTTGAAATGTATGTGGAAAATGAGAAATACAATGATAGTGGAATTGGCTGGTTGTTTTTAAATTGCATTGAAACTCTATACATTGATATTGAAAATCTGAGAGCAATTTTCAAATTGAAAACTAAGTGTAAAAGCCAGAGGGTCTCTTTGGCAGCTTTCAAGGAGGTCCTCATCTCATGCAATTGGCTCACAGAAATAAACTGAACATCATGGCCAGGATTTAGTTTTCAGACTGGCTAAACTTCAGAGATGGTTGAAAGCTCAACCAAGGTAGTCATGAGTCTGTCTGGGGAAATCTGAGTCCCTGACACAGGAGATGAGGGTGTCAAGATGGATGCCTTGATAGATTTTGACTCCTCAGCCTACTCTGAACCTTATAAATGTAGAGCAGTGTCTTCCCCTATTTGTTATGAGCTGGCACACAAGAGTATTGACTGAGTGTTAGAATGGTCTGCTTAAAGGGTGGCTGAGGTGCCAGCTCACAGGCCCTACTGTGGCCCTACTTCTCCTCCTTCACCCTCACCCTATCATTATAATTACATCATTTTCTTTGGCTAAAATAATAACTTTTTGTTTTACAAGTTATGACCGTCAGTATTGTTTTCTAGAGAGCCAAGTAATGTAATATGATTATATATTTTCTTTCATAATCTATTGTTTTTTTCTGGAGTTACTACCTAGCTCTTTACACACACACACACACACACACACACACACACACACACACACACACACACACACACACACACACACACACACACACACACACACACACACACACCATGGTGAGTATGCACTGTAAAGCTTACCCCAGTCTTTCCCCGGAGACCTACAACCATTTACTTGAGTAAGAGTATAAGGGGAAAAGGGAATAACCAGACATTGTGAGGTCTTGTTGGACATAGAGTCCAAGTCAACAGAGACACAAAACATCATCATAGGCTCTCCCTGTTAGAGAAAGGGCACATGGGAGGAATTCAGGTTATAGATGAAGTTCTGACCAAAGTCTGGCTTATAGTGAGGGTCCATAGACCCACCAAGTGGTCATTTCTTTGGTCTCCAAGTGCATAATTGGGACTGACATACTTGGCAACTAGAGTAACCCCCACGTTGGGTCCTTGGCCTCGTTCTTCATTTAGCAGGAGGGAGTGCCAAGAGCTAGTGATGTGTCTGCATAGCATTTCCACTGCTCCATTTTCAAACCTTCAACCCGTAGCCCTATATGTTACTGTTCTTCCTTGCCCTCTGTGATACCAAATACTTGCAAGTCCTTTTGAGCCTCTCAGAGCTTTGGCTTGTTTTTAATAAGATGCCCTTTTGTAGTCACTTTAAACTGTGGCTAAATCAGTCACCATTCTTTGATTTAATTTATGTCTTCCAAAAATTTGTTTAACTCCCTCATCTGCAGTATCTCCCAGTGCAATCCATTTCATTTGTGTTTGCTTTTGAATTTCTTCAACTTTAAAATCCACTTATTATCATTTTAGCAGTCTTGGAGAGAAAAGAAATTCCCAATCTCTAATATTTAACTCAGCATCCTGCTTTTTTGCATATGTAGAGCAATTACCTCTCTCAGCTTCATCAATTCAAATTTGTATTCTTATGCTTCATGCTACTGGACTGTTCTTGGAATCCATGCCACTTAGAAGGCTGAGGTGTTTGTGATTAAGAAGTAATTGTTTAAAATTAAGAAATAGTATAATACTGCTGTGTGTTCTATTTGCATATTCATTTTAATTTAATTTTTTAATTTAATTTTTTTAATTAACAAAAAATAAAGTTGGAGAGTTAAGGTGTGGTTGGAATATAAAGGTCTTCACAGTTGAATTGGACCTTGAAAGACAAGTAATAAACAACAGCTAATAACTAATAAGGACCTGCTGTCCTTAGAACAGGGAACTCTACTCAATACTCTGTAATGGGCTGCATGGGAAAGGAATCTAAAAAAGAGTGGATATATGTATATGTATAACTGATTCACTTTGCTGTACACCTGAAACTAACACAACATTGTAAATCAACTAGACTCCAATAAAATTTTTTTAAAAATAAAGTAAATAAAATAAAAGAGAGGCAAGGATAAAAAAACCAAAAAAACAGCTAACAGTCATTGAGAGCTTACTATGTGCCAGACACTGTGCTAAGTGCTTGCTATTCACTGTGAAAGAGGAACTAATATTAACTGCATTTTACAGATGACTATTACAGAGACTGAGGCTCAGAGAGATTATGTGCTTTGCCTAAGACTACACAGCTAATAGATGATGGGGGTGGACTAAGGCAAATGGTCTGGCTCCAAAGCCAGTGATTTTGATTATCATACTGTGCTGCCTTCTGGGGGAAACCTAGGTGTCCTGGAGTTTGGGAAGCTCTGTTGTATTCCTCCATAAATCATTCATTGCATGTGTCACTGGGTGGTAATTATTTGTATACTAGTCTTCCTCTTCCACTAGGCTTGTGAGCTCCTTTGAGGTTATACACACACACATCTCAATCTTTTTTTGTTCACTTCAGTGCAATACACACCCTAGAATAAGTGTTCAGAAAAACGCATGCTAAATGAACATTGGCTCTTGATTTCAAACATTAGGAACAAGAACTATGTGAAACAAAATATAGTTTTGTACGATGGGAAATAAAGGGACTTCTAACTTTATTTCCGTACTTATGGGAAAAGGAACAGGAGAACTTTACTCTGAGCTTGTGGAGAAATTTATTCTTAACTTAGGGTATTCTTAACTGGCACCTTTAAACAAATCATCAAAGTCTGGCTGAGTATCAAGAGAGTCTTGCTATAACTAGCCATGAACTATGACCAAAAGACAGCTCTATATTTAAAAACTGTGGTGGTTGATGGGATGGGTAAAGGAGGAGAAAATGGAGGAAGTGAAGTTTACACTTTTGTAAATTACAGGCTGTGGCAGGACCAAGATGCCTCACCAATGGCAGCCACAGGGCGAGTCTGTCAATGGACGGTTACTCACACTTGTATAATTAAGGTTGCATTTTGGTGTGATAAAAAGGCTTACTTTTTTTTTCTTCTTAAACATAATTTATTTAACCTATAACTTATGTAGCCCTTATTTTCAAATATTTTACGTGCTCTAAAAGTGCCTTTGGACGTTTCTTATTTTTTTTCCCCTGAAATTTACTGTTTAAATTGAACTATAGTTGATTTACAATGTTGTTAATTTCTGGTATATAGCAGAGTGATTCAGATATATATATATATTTAGAATATATTATATATATATATATATTCTTTTTCAGATTCTTTTCCATGATAGGATATTACAAGATATTGAATATAGTTCCCTGTGCGAGACAGTCGCTCCTTGTTGTTCATCTGTTTTATATATAGTAGTGTGTATTTGCTAATCTCAAACTCCTAATTTATCCCTCCTCTAAAAAGCCTTACATTTTGGGTTGCATTTCCTTTATTAACAGTTATGCTAACAAACAATTTATTCCAAAGGGCAACCGCCAAGAGAAGGCCCTATCATGGGACTACAATGACCCAACTCTAAAGATGGGGAAAAACAAACAAAAAACACAGCTGGAGATCTAAAACTTCTCCGAAGAGAGAAACGGAGAGTTAAACACTGAGATATAAGACCTTCTACCTTTACCTTTGCCATTTGGAATTAGTTACTTGTCAATAGCAAAATTTAGGGGAGACATCAAGAAATCCTCTCTGATACTTTGAACATCGGACCCAAAATAAAGTATAAGGCTGCCCACTCCAGGACCTTTTAAAGAAGACAACCTAGTTGTCTCTTAGGGAGTTTGGCAATACATGGATTTTTCTAAGATGTATGTTCCTGACCCACAAAAGAAAAGCTGGGTAATAGATCTTCATTAGGTTATTGACTAAAGTAAGTTAAGTGAACAAATATATGTATGTATATATGTATATATACGTGTGTGTGTGTGTGTGTGTTCATCAAGGAACATGGCTTAGTGGAGATATATATGTATATCTTTCATTTGGGACCATGACGATCGATTGGTCAGTCTTTTGGAACTCTGGTAGCCTCTGGTGAGCAGCAGTTAGGCCTATAAAAACTTCTCTGGAAATTCCTTGATAGTAGGGCCTATATATTACCACTGACCTAAGTCTATTGGTCAGACACAATTCTTAGTTTCTTTCTGGAAGGTAACAGTAGCCACTGAAGAAGTTGAGGTAGATGAAGTGTAGTTACTCCTCAACCTTGCTACTAAGTCATAATGAAAGCAAGTCTCAAACCAAATCCCACCACATCTACAGACATTTATTAGCCACACACTGATTAGCAAGGAAATTCAAAACTATTTAAGCTGTTCTGTAAGTTTAAAAAATTCCCAGATTGCTGTCATCTTAGGAGCTCTGAAAACTACCTTGCCTGCTTAGAGGCTGACACAGCTCCAGAGTCGGGAATCTTTTACAGAAGTGCTCACGACCAACAGCTAGACACAGGACTCTTTAGGGAGCAAAGCTTGAGCTCCACCTCTAGGGGTAAAGGCTAAGCCTTCATTTGCTTCTTACACCCTATTTATGCAAGAGTCGAGGAAGTATTAGTAACCAATACTAGTTGGTTAGTATTAGTAACCAATACCAATATTAGTAACCAATTCATGTGTCGAGAATACTTTAAATTTCACCAAGGATCTCTGATATCCAACACTGAATATTCATCATGCCAATCAGCACTTAAAACCAGAGATTTGTTTCTGACACTTAGTAGGCTGATAAGTAGGGTGTAGATTGTTGATCTCAAGATACAGAAAACAGAATGGACTGTCATGGCCCCCTCTGGAATGTGGGCTGGACATCCCTGAGCTGATATATTATTAAGATGCTGCAGCTTAACCTAAGAATATTTTAAAGTATATGACAGACCATTTGTGCTTGTTCATCAAGCACAGCACCTGGCCTAGAGGAACCACTCGAAGTTTGCTGAATAGGAGAGTTTGAAGAGCTTGTAAGTTGGAATATGGGTATGTCAACTGGGTTACTTATTCATAAGCAGTTAGGGTGTTCAGATTATTGCAACTCACAGGATTTATTTTTATTTTCCAGTTCTCTTAGGGCACTCTGGAGAAAACCCCTGGTTGGCTTCAGACCCCTGATGGGAACTTGATAAAATTTTGTCACGATTCCAATGGGGAGACCTCAGGAGATCATTTTTTGTTTTTTAATTTACTTTTGGCTGTGTTGGGTCTTCGTTGCTCTGTGCGGGCTTCCTCTAGTTGTGGCGAGTGGGGGCTTCTCTTCGTTGCGGTGCACAGGCTTCTCATTGAGGTGGCTTCTTTTGTTGTGGAGCACGGGCTCTAGGCGCACAGGCTTCAGTAGTTGTGGCACGCGGGCTCAGTAGTTGTGGCTCGTGGGCTCTAGAACACAGGCTCAGTAGTTGTGGTGCATGGGCTTAGTTGCTCTGTGGTATGTGGGATCTTCCCGGACCGGGGCTCGAACCCGTGTCCCCTGCATTGGCAGGCGGATTCTTAACCACTGCGCCAACAAGGAAGTCCCAGGAGGTCATTTATTAATAGACTTTGTGAACTATTACTTTGAAGGGATGGTTAAAATTGTATATTTTAATAATTGCTCATATATCTGTAGGTAATATGTTTAATTGTTTATGAAAGGGTGAGACTTTTTTTTTTTGGCTGGGGCAGTATCCACCCACCCCCAAGAAATGGGCCAAACCATCCCTATGTCACTGTCTTCCTCTGACTTGCTTTGGGAATCCAAAGGTAGGAGCCGTAAAGCTAATGATGGTGCAAGTGCACTGTAGACAACCGCACATGCCCTTTTCTGAATGATATTAGGTGAAACCACTAAGGACGAGGCACCCCAAAGTTCCCACCACAACCTTAAGCTGATCCGTAGAAGTTACACAGAGAACTCTGTCAGAAACAGAAAAGTGAAGTTCTCGAGGTGTAGTTCAGAGTAATGGAAAAGTAGAAAGCTGCTTAGATACTCTTGTAAAACTAACTTCATTTAAAATTGCTTTCAAAAAATTCACAAAGTCATAAGCTATTTGCAGTCATCTCTTATTTCCAAACTTGCTTTAGGTTGAAAACCTCACTCTCAGGAAGGACAGTAATGTCTCTTTAATTAAATAGGCTGTCCTGGGCTTGCCTGGTGGCGCAGTGGTTGAGAAGCTGCTTGCGGATCCAGGGGACGTGGGTTCGTGCCCCGGTCCGGGAGGATCCCACATGCCGTGGAGTGGCTGGGCCCGTGAGCCATGGCCGCTTGAGCCTGCACGTCCGGAGCCTATGCTCCGCAACGGGAGAGGCAAAAAAATAGGCTGTCCTGATAAGCATCAATTCCATTTACCTCCTCCTCACTATGGAATACATATTTTTCTTCCCACACCCCTGTCCCTGGAGAAAAATCTGTGACTGCACCTGTACTGATATGTAGCAGGTGTTCCCAACTAACGAATGTTTGGTTTACCAGCTTGGAAAGTCCCCTTGTTTTTCGCCCCCTCACTGAAGAGAAAACAAGGCATCTCTGCACTTGTGCTTTGATTTCTTGCAGTCTGTGGCTTACTGGAATACCATATGTGCTTGCTCAGTGTCCTTAGTTTGCCAACAAAACACCCACAGTCTCAATGGTATTTTCAACCCCTTGTATCGTATCCTGATGTCTATTTATATTGACATCCACACATTTTCGTTTCACCACTGGCACAGAAATGACATTTTTGTGCCTAATTATTACTGTGATAATGTAGTGTAATCTCTCTGCAGACAAACCCCCTTACTGCCAGCCACAGCTCAAAACTTTCCTTTATGAAAGATTTTTCTGATAATTATCTTTGGCTTCTAAGAAACCATCTACTTAATACTGTGTGATTTCAGGAGCTTCTGAAGAGCAGGGGGCCAACCATTGCTCTTTAAAGCTCAATGTTTGTACCAGCCATTATATGATGTGAGTTATTAATCATGGGACAAATACGCTATTACTGGTTTATTGAGGGATCATATATACTACCATAGAATGTAGAATAAAAGCAAATCTACAATGATTTTTAAAACATTGATTTGCCTCTGCTCTTAGGTGGGAGCTTAGGATAGGGGTCTGGGAGACAAGCACAGAGGGCTATAGTAGAGTAAAACCCCATGATGCACAGGATAATGCGAATCTGCATGTAATCCAAGTAGCTCCTATCTTCTGTCCAGGGCCAATTTCCAAATGCAAGTAGGTTCCTATTCTTATGTTCTGGGAAGTAGGCTGAGACTATGTGTGGTGGGGGGCATGAAGTTTGATGGGGAAATGGCAAGCAATCCTGCCTGGGCAGCAGGAAAATAGAGTGTAGGTCTACAGTATTCCATTGGTTCAGTCTCTCAAATGGAAGATGGTTGGGTTGACAGAACACCTTTCAACAGAGCACTGATTCCTGGAGTCACTCTCACTGTCCTGGTAGTCCCAGCCTACATGAGACCCAGAATCACCCCCATTGATATTTGACTAGTGAGGGGATGGGGGCAGGAAGAACTCCCACCAAATGGCTCCAAAATGCAGCAGGGATCTGGATGGATTTAGATGACACTAAGAATTTCCTAGGATAACTCCTGGCTGGCAGCCTAGGTAATTTTTATTAAGCTTGCACTAATGTAACTCCACAGCCTATAGTAAGTCTCTTTGGACCCCACTTGTCATATTATGGTGGGATTCTACCATAGCTCCCTACTTTCTATTAAAATGTGATTGAGGTTTCCTTAGCACCATGGGACTTAGATATGTGTATTCTAATATTAGTTCTTCAGCTCATAAATATTCTCCCTACTCCTGAAATATATTCTATCAAATAAGGTTAAGATCATGCTTTGGGGGCAGCTTTGCAAAACAAAGGCAAACCATATTTCAGACTCTGGCACTGGGATATATATCAATAACATGTGGGCATGCGCGCACACACACGCATGTGTATTCATATATTTAGACATGCTGTCATTTTTACTGATTGAAGGCAAAGGCATAGGTGCATTAAGTTTTATACTTAATATGCAGAACTGAGAAGCTAACACAGGATGCAAGTGAGAAGTAAACCTGCAAAGCATCAGGGCATCTGTTATGGATACCCTATCAGACTGATGCCCCACTTGCAATTAAATCTGAGCATCTTAATTTTTTCTCCCATTTTCCAAAGCAGAAGTTGGCAGCTGTTTCAGTATATAATGAGTGTAGGGCAGAAAATGCAGTGAAGTGGATCATTATTGTTTGGGGAAGAATCCCATAAGTGATCTCCTCACTTACGTAAGTATGGTGTGAATAGGCTCCATTGTCCTGGTGGGCAGTATCACTATGAAAAGACATTCCTTGTTCTGGGAAGAGTCACTTAAGTGGCCTTACTGAGTCACTTAAGTGTAGGGTGAGCTGGATGTTATTCTGGGAGAGAAATGTAGCCAGAACTTTGATGTTGTAGTGTCTTTAAAAAGTTGTGAGGTCATCACTGCAGAAAAAGGTGGGAACTTCCTTGGCCAAGCTCTCCTGGGCCCATGTTGTATTCTGAGAAATGAGTCTGAGGATGAATGGAAAGAATTTGACCACTAAGAGGTCTTTGGAATCAGGAATCAAAGGGCACGAGACTCCTGTAATAGGCCGAGATGCTGGGGGTGGCCTTTTTTCCATAAAGAACTTCTATGGAAGGCCTTGACTTTGAACCAGCAGTTATGGCAGGAATAGAGAATAGTGCCTCCCCCAGTGAGCTCTAGCACTGCCATGGAGATGGCTTCTAGGGTGTGGGCATCTCTTCATCTTCTTGCTGTTGTCCCAGAGGACTCAACACAAGTGCTCTGAGGTACGTCTCACCCAAGATCTCTCAGTCTTCAGTGTACTGCTTCTCTGGAGCCAGAGTCTGTAAAGCCTCAGCTTTGTGAAGCAATGGAGCAGTAAGAGGGCTTTGAGCAGACAGGTCCCAGCTAGTCTGATGGAAAGCCCCTGCACTGTAAGTAACACTGACCCACCCATAGGCTCCTTGACTGCTACAAGAATGAAGCACTTCCCCCAGCTCTGCCTTTTGGCCACGAGTCCCCAAGATGAGCTTCCACTCAGCAGTCAAGGCCCCTGTGCCACAGACTTCAACTTGACCCTTCTCCTCAAGCCATTTCTGTACACTGTGGGGTCTCTGAAGGCCTAATGAAGAGGTGTGCTGGAGGAGAAAAGATGGATCTCTGGACTTGCAATCATGAGGAAGCTCAGGGATTACACTCAAAGAATAGACTAGGACAAGCTCATGGGCTGAGGGTCACCCCAACTCCACATAAGGGGCAGAAGTAACATGCAGAGAAAGGTCATGGTTCCATGCTATTAATGGAAAAAGAAAGAGACTAAAACATGCTAAGGTACACACACACACACACACACACACACACACGTATATGTATCTATTTATGTATATATACTACTTCTGGTAACATAAATCTTAGGAAAGTAAGCAGTAAATACCCAAATGAAGTTAAGATTGAAATAAAGAAAAGACCAAGAATAATTTCTTTTAGGAAGCAGACCCAGAGCCGAGTAAAGCAGCTATGAGATCTATGTCGACGGCAGACAGAGATACTTTCTCACTGGCCAAGTCGGTGGGGTTTCCCTGAGTCATACTTGGCTTTGTCATTAGAAGAGGTCAGTTAAAGTTAAGGTAATGGAAAGTCTATGACCTTATTTTAACATTAGAGACTCAACCTCTAGGCAGAAAATGGTGATTCCTTTCTCTGTGATTTATTACCTAGAAGCCTCCGATTTCCTGGACATCTTTAAAAATTCTAATTTTTTTTCAGCAATAACTATTATACACCACAATTTTGGATAACACATTTCTCTTGCAGAGGGTGGAATTAATCCTCTCAGTATTAAAATAAAGCTATTTGTTTTTTGTGTCCCCTGCCCCAAGTAGCAGTGATTCAGGTTATTTCTGAATTGCATAACAATGTAATAATTGGGACTTCCCTGGTGGTACAGTGGTTAAGAATCTGCCTGCCAATGCAGGGGACATGGGTTCGATCCCTGGTCTGGGAGGATCCCACATGCCGCGGAGCAGCTAAGCCCACGCACCACAATTACTGAGCCTGTGCTCTAGAGCCAGCGAGCCACAACTACTGAGTCAGTGAGCCACAGCTCCTGAGCCCGCATGACACAACTACTGAAGCCCACATGCCTAGAGCCCATGCTCTGCAACAAGAGAAGCCACCACAATGAGAAGCCCACTCACTGCAATGAAGACCCAGCGCAGCCAAAAATAAATAAATTTATTAAAAAAAAAAAAAGAATCTGCCTGCCAATGCAGGGGACACGGGTTCGATCCCTGGTCTGGGAAGATCCCACATGCCGCGGAGCAACTAAGCCTGTGTGCCACAACTACTGAGCCTGTGCTCTAGAGCCTGTGAGCCACAGCTACTGAGCCTGAGCGCCACAATTACTGAAGCCCGTGTGCAGCAACAAAGACCCAATGCAGCCAATAAATAAATGTGCACAATTTTAAAAATGTAATAATTATTTTATTCTGTATGTTTTTCTTTTTGCAAAGTTGTATGTATTATTGTTATTTTGTTTTTATAGCTACCATTCACTCATAACTATTAATTAAATATTACTATGTGCAGATATGTCTAATCCTCACCACAATATGGAAAAGTGGGGATTATTCTTCCCATTTCACAGAAGAGAAAACACTGAAGATCAGAGAGCTTACATAACTTTCCCAAAGTCAGACAGCTAATAAAAAACCAGGCACTTTTGCTAAACCAGGACAAATCTTGAAAACTTTTTCTCGTTTTTTTCTGTTAATCTATCAAAAATTTTTGTTGTTACTCTATATTGGTTATTGCTGCTGGCATCAGCTGTTCAGCTGGTCAATATCTAATTTCCTTCTATTTATTTCATAAGCAGGGAAACTTTGATACTCAAGTACTTCACCATCTCCCTTACTCTAGGAAAGTTCCAGCAAAAGCAAACTCAACCTTCAGTGGGAGAGAGACCTGGGAAGACTTGATCAAAGGACTTTGGAAAACTAAGAAGTTTTGGAATCAAATCTTCCTAGTAAATATTCACTATCATCTTTGAAATAAATTCAAACAGAACTTATCACTAGGATACCAGCTAGTTCTACTGCCAAGTGCCATTCCAGAATGTATTTTGAAGTCAAATATAAATAATTTTAAACTTGCCGTTTAAGGTTACCCGTAGATCTACTCCATTTAGCACAGTAATCATGACGGCCATAATTAGGTCAATGTGCACAGCTCCTTGTAACTCATTGGTTTGCTGGAAAGATAGGCAAGAGGTTATTTATTTATTTATTTATTTTGGCTTGGTTTCGATTACTGGAGACTCAGAACTCAGCAAATACATCTATAAATGGGTTCAAATCTTTGTGGAGACAGAAACAAGACTTGATTGGCCATAGGGTCATAACTGGAGGAAAGTATCATGACATGAAGGGTAGCAGAATACACCATCCCCAAACGTGACACTTTGGCCTAAGGATTATTTTGAGCTGAAGGCAATTGAGAAGCAGATACAAGAAAAGTTCTCTGCCCTCCCTCTACTTGCCTAAAAGCAGGACATAAATGTGTAAGAGGGTACCCCCTTTCCTCTCTATCAGGAAAGACAGAGGTTAATCACCAGAGATAACTCTAGACTCTTATCAGCCCAGCACCAGAGGAATCTACACAACAACCTTTACTAACTAGCTTTTATCTTCCCTTAGTTCCCCTATATATTTACCTTCCCACAATTTGCCGCCCTAAATACAAAGTCTTTTTCCATTGTCTTGCCACTTCTCTAGAAATTTATATTTCTTTTTTGAGATGATATATAAGCCCAAGTTCTAACCACCCCTTTGAGTTACTCCTTGCTAAGTATTCCTGTGTGTAAGTGAGATGCATGTGTTAATAAACCTCTGTTTGTTTTTCTCTTGTTAATCTGCCTTTTGTCTATCTAATTTACGGGGCCCCAGGCAGAGAACCTAAGAGGCAATAGAGAAAAAGTTTTTTCCTCCCCAAAGGCCATGAATGTCACCTGGCATGTGTGCAAAAGCAGAAAAAAGCTTTTGACCTCCTTTGGCTGTGTTTTCATAATAAGACTTGAGTCTGACTCTGGTTGAGAAAAAGGTGCTCCAAAGTAAAAGCAGTTTTAATAAATTGATAGTTTTTGGGTCCAGAAGGATATTCTTTCCAAAGCACGTGGTTATCAGCCCCCTTCCAGATTCAAGACGGATAACTTGTCAGGGCATTCACATATTAACTTAAAATATTCATCAAGATACTCATGTTTATGCCAAGCCAAAATATAAAAAAGCCTTTCTTGCCATGTATTATTTGTAAAATAATCAGACCTTTGGGATGTAAGACCCCACTTATTCTGGCTCCCATCTTCCATTCAAGTTATGTTTGGGTAGTATTATATGCATATGTGACACCGACATTCTACTAATTATTATACTATTATCCCAATTTGCAACTATACGGATCTAAGAGAACTAAACGGAAGAATAGCTAATGGCATTCAGTGCAGTTTGGCTGGAAACCATATGAACTCTTGGTGGGTGAGATCATCCAAGCCTGACAATAACTGTGTGTTATTTATGTTTGCATTTCTAGCATTTATCACAGTGAGACAGGAAGGGAGCAGGGCACAACCTTTAAAAGAATGACATAGCCATTGAGGACACAGCATAAACAGGTTAGAACCAACTAGGTCCAAGATGATGGACAAGTCGACTTCTACTAGACCTTGAGCTTCATTATACGCTCATTGTATTACATTAGCATAGGCTAAATGACACATCCTCAGGCGCCATGACAGTTCTGAGGTTGACCATAAAAGGTCAAAAAGTGGGTGGTGACCCAATTCCTGGAAATCTTCACCCCTTCCCCAATATAGTTGGAATAATCCTCATTATTATTTCATTAGGCAATGAAATCACCAACCCATAAAAACTACCTACCTCATATTTCGGGGCTGCTCTCACTTTCTGAGACGGACCACATTCTGTCTATGGAATGTGTACCTCTCTAAATAAACCTGCTCTCACTTTACTATGGCTTGCTCTTGAATTCTTTCCTGCGTGAAGCCAAGGACCCACGCTTGGCGGCCCGTCCCAGGGATTCGCCTGAGACCTGGGACGTGACCATTCTCTTGCACCCCATGTTTTCCTGCAGCAACAGGATCTAAAATACAGTAGTCATTCACCAATGTTGTTAAATATTAAAATACTGATAGCAGCAGTGGTATGGATGCCTTCCTTCTCTTAGAGGGGCTCCCGTGCTAACATCTGCACATCTGGCCCATTCAGGCAAACAAGGATGTCATCTGTGGGATTATCCTGAGAGCTTTCCCTGGTTGCCCTGGATATATCTGGGTTTGCTCAGCAAAACCTACATTCGCCTCTGTAGATTCCTCTCAACTTTTTCTCTCTTTCTTCCTCTCTTCCCTTTTCTTTATCTGGTTAAAATTTTGAGAACTTGTTTAGATACTTGTGCCTGGGGCCAAATAAGACTATTTCCCCTGTGGAGGAGTTTAACTTCACCTTTGAGATTTGTGAGGGGGGAGGGCCATTCAGGCTTTGGGCCCATGACCACAGGGGTCATCTCATCTCATTGTCTAGGAAATTCTCTTTCCCTGGAGAGTCAGAGCCCGAAGTCTTCACCATTGTCTTTGAGGATTAAGTCGGGGGTGGGGTGGGGGGATTTAGATGTCAACTCTTTGTCTTTCTGCCAAAGACAAGTCACTGGATACTTTTGATATGTTATCAACACACTGGTCATCATAGAGTCAAGGAAAGAGGGTCTGCTATTTATTCCCAAGGGCCATTCACTTTTGGCTTTTGATACAGGACTGTTGGGGACCGTTGCTCCTTCACCTCCTTCGGTTCTTTGCTTAAATGCTGTCTACTCAGTGAGGCCCTCCTGGAATATGTTATTTAATGTCACCACCTCCCCTCCCCAAAATCCCCATCCACCTTTATTTTGTCCATAGTACCCATCATCATCTGATCTGCTATAAATGTCATTTACTTCTTTATTGTTTCTCTTTCCATGAGAGAGTATAAATTCCATAAAGGCAGGGATTTGGGGTCACTTGTTCACCCTTGTGGTCACAGTGACTAAAACAGTACCTGGTTCAACACTATTTGTGGATGGAAGGAAAGAAGGAAGGAAGGAAGGAAGGAAGGAAGGAAGGAAAGGAGGGAGGGAGGGAGGAGCTAGGAGTTGGAGAATGGCAGTTCAGGGCAGGGAGCTGATAGCTTCAGAAAAGCGTTAATGGGAGGCGGGATTGTTGTTTTGGGCTTCTCTGAAGGTCTGAGTCTATGTTTAGAGAGACATTAATAGACGTGTGGATAAGAACCTAGGAGTTTTTAAGACAAATCAGATGACCAGATCATAAAAAGAGCCACAGAAACTGCTATTATACATACATACTCAAACACACACGATATATGATATATATTTGTGTAATATATATTACACATGATATATATTTATGTAAAGAGCTTTATTTACTAGAACATGATGTTGATGAGGTCATGACTGCAGGCTCAATCTTCAGATAGACCAATTACACTGATCTTTTCTAAATGTGTGTACCCCTATGTCCAGCCATTGCTTCAAAAATGCTTTCAATTAATTGTTTAACACAGAGGTGATGGGGCAAATGTGTGAGTGTGGGACCATAGGTGGATGGGTGCAAATCCATTACTGCTCCTGGAAAAGCAGCTCAAAATTCCTGATCCACTGATCCTGGATGAAAAGATCAGTAGAACTTTACTACCAAAGGCTAGTATGCAATTCCCAACTTTCTTTCCAGATTTAAAAATACAACTTGCTTTTCAAAACAGCTTGCTGAGTGCAGAAGTCAATTCAGAAGAAAATGACAAAAATCTTTAACTTTCACATAAGGACAAAGCTTCTGATTATCAGTTCCTTTTCTTCTAATATTGAGAGGCAGATAGGCAAGCTTATAAAAATGATATCTTGGTAGGGCTAGCTCCTGTTTCACGCACTGTTGGCTAAAAGCTAACAACCTTGAGATACCCGCGGCTTATTTTTTCTTACTAATGTCATTCACTTAGTTTATAAACTTTTTGGATAACTTACTCTTTGTAAGGTATGGAACTCATCTTGCAAGATGCCAAAAATGAGTCAGACACAGACATTGCCTTTAAAGAACTTATGGACCAATAGGAGAGATAAGATAATAAAGTCTTGTCGACATCCTGCTGTTTTGCCACATTTACTATGTGATCAAAAGCAATAAGAATGACTTTGTCTTTGCTTTCTCACTCAGCATGCACAAATATGCTGCTGGTTCTTTGAACAGAGAAAAACTGGGAGCATGCCTTGCAAACTACTTTGCTTCCCCAAACAAATTCATACACCTCTATACACCACACTCAGAAATCTAAAATCTTGCAGCAGCTGTGCTGTAGTCAAAGCTGTGAGGCTCACAAGAGATCATCCAAAAAGTCAGAATGAGGCATTGCAAGGAGGAATCCCAGCACTGAATCTCAGAGTTTTCTAAATTTAAGATAAACTTTAACACGCCTGATGTAAAGAGAAGTGGAAAGCTATGCCTGGAGCAAACTGATGCAAAATTCCTGCAGAATTTTTATTAGCTTATCAGCTGGGAGAGCCAGTGGTAGAAGACGTGAAAGGTGAGGCTGATTTCATTTTTTAGAAGTCTCAGAAGTTACTCCGTTATAAGGGAACGGCTCTGCAGGTAGAAACAGAGTCCCCATTGGGGTTCTCCTGAGGGCCTTTGCAAGCATGGTAGAGATATCTATTCCCCTTATTTTATTTTAAATTTTTAAGTTTCTATACAATTTTTAAAGGTCACTTTCCATTTATGGTCATTACAAAATATAAGCTATTCCCCATGTTGTATAATGCATCCCTGAGCCTACCTTACACCCAATAGTTTGTACCTCCCCTCCCCCTCCTCTGTATTGCCCCTCCCCGCCACCGGTAACCACTAGTTTGTTCTCTATGTCTCTGCGTCTCCTTCTTTTTTGTTATATTCATTAATTGCTGTAATTTTTTTAGATTCCACATGTAAGTGATGTCATACAGTATTTATCTTTCAGGGCATCCACTCTGCTAGCTCTGGCACCAACACACACACACACACACACACACACACACACACAGTGTGGAGAGAGGGCCTCAAGTTCTGTAAAATTTATCCAGAGTCCCAGGCCCCTTTGAACCTGGCAGTCCAGGCCCCTGTAAAGCAGGAGCGGGCAGCTTTCAGCTTAAACAGCCCTTGGGGAGCTTCCAGAGGGGCGGCGGCAAAGGCAGGAACTGGTTCCTGTGGGAAGGCAGCCGTCTCCTTTACACCTTTCCAGCCGGCTTTCACTTTCCGAGCTCTTGACCTTTTCTTGGCATGTGTTCTGAGTCCAAATGACCAGGGTATAAAGATAATTACTTTTCTCAGCTCTTCTGGAAAGAAAGCTCCCTTCCCATCATAACCCTTAATGTTTGCTCTTGATGTTTCCGCTATAGCTGAGTATGGTAGGAGCTTTTGGGCATTGTTGTGGTGTCATTTGTTTAATTGAAATACTGTTTGGCCTTTCAAATGACCTGAAATTCCTACCAGAAAAATTGATATTGGTGTCCCGGAAGAAACGAATAAAGTGACCATCAATATGATTGAGAAAAATAATTACTGACAGACATCCTGCCGGATGAGTCAGCTTGGCCGACTACAGTGTTCAGATTTTTCTGAATGTAAAAACCTTCCTTTTGCATGTATATGTACGTGCATATGTATGTGTAAACTCTCTCGAGTCTTTCCTCTTCGACCCAAGATGAACACATCTCACTGTTTTTCAGGTTCTTAAAACTAGTTCATTTCAACAGAATTTATTGTCAAAAACTGGAGATCAAGGAGGCTAAGGCATATTCATTCTTATCCCTTATGCCTGGTCTTCCTGGGTTCACTAAACACCACCTGGTGTTTCACACTCCACACGTCTTGTCCTGTGGCTTCCCTCTGCAAGAATACCTTTCCTGCCCCAGGCACCAGCTGAATCCATATCCCTGTTCTGAAGTGCTCTGCAGACAGGAAACAGCCGTCCTCCCCTTCCTGGGTGGTGGGCCCTATCAGCCTTATATAGGCTGGCAAGTAGGTGGCACTTGGCCACTGTCATCTTGTACACTCAGGAGAGCGCATTGTGAAAACCACACAACACAGAGGCACAACAATGCTCAATCCCTCCACCCCTCTAGAACTTTAGTCTTGCTTGGCCAAATCTATGTCCCCTGCTCAAAGGAAATGAAGGGGAAGTACTCTTATAATTCCCCACTGAGCATAGTCCAGGAGACATAAAAAGCATTCAATAAAAATATGTAGGGCTTCCCTGGTGGCGCAGTGGTTGCGAGTCCGCCTTCCGATGCGGGGGACGTGGGTTCGTGCCCCGGTCCGGGAAGATCCCACATGCCGTGGAGCGGCTGGGCCCGTGAGCCATGGCCGCTGAGCCTGCGCGTCTGGAGCCTGTGCTCCGCAACAGGAGAGGCCAGGACAATGAGAGGCCCACGTCCCAGAAAAAAAAAAAAAATGTATTTAGTGCCAGGAGGTCACCATCAATAATTAACTTAGCTACTCTTGGGTGTTGATACCTTATCTTATGCCTGTCCTGACCAAGACACTAGTCAGTAGGAATGGAGGGCCAAGTCCATTTGGGTGTAAAGCTGGGTAATGAAAGATATGATCCTCGCTAAGACTTGACATCCCTAAGGACAAAAATAATGTATATGATGTAAATATGCGAAATACAAATATTTTTTGTGGTAAAATAACATAATAAAATATTTGTCATCTCAACCAATTCTAAGTGCACAGTTCAGTGGTATTAAGTATATTCACACTGCTGTGCAACCAATGTCCAGAACTTTTTCAGCTTGCAAAACTGACACTCTTACCCATTAAACTACAACTTCCGTTTCCCCCTTTCTGCAGCACATGGCAATCACCATTCTACTTTCTGTTTCTATTACTTGACTACTCTAGATACCTGGTATAGTAGAGTTAGATAATATTTGTCTTTTTTTTTTTTTTTCTTCCGGTACGCAGGCCCCTCACTGTTGTGGCCTCTCCCGTTGCGGAGCGCAGGCTCAGCGGCCATGGCTCACGGGCCCAGCCTCTCCGCGGCATGTGGGATCCTCCCGGACCGGGGTAAGAACCCGTGTCGCCTGCATTAGCAGGCGGACTCTCAACCACTGCGCCACCAGGGAAGCCCAATATTTGTCTTTTTGTTACTGACTTATTTCAGTTAGTATAACATCCCCAAAGTTCATCCATGTCCTAGCATGTGTCAGAGTTTCCTTCCTTTTTAAGGCTGAATAATGTTCTGTTGGATGTATACACCATGTTTTGTTTATCCATTCATCTGCCAATGAACATTTGGGCTGATTCACCTCGTAGCTATGGTGAATAGTGATGGGTGTGCAAATATCCCTTTGAAATTCAGAAGTGGATTTGCTGACCATATGGTAATTCTATTTTTAATTTTTTGAGGCAACATTATAGTGTTTGCCATAGCTGCTGCCTCATTTTACATTCCCACCAATAGTGCACAAGAGCTCCAGTTTCTCTACGTCCTTGCCAACAGTTGATATGTTATGTTTTTTGATAGTAGCTGCTTTAACAGATATAAGGTGATATATCATTATGGTTTTGATTTGCATTTCCCTAATGATTTATGATGTTGAGAATCTTCTTATATATTTGTGGTTTGTATATCATCTTTCGAGAAATATAACCCATTTTTAAACTGGGTTACTTTTTTGGTTGTTGTCGTTGGGTTTTAGGAGCTTTTTTTTTTTTTTTAATATATTCTGGATATTAATCCCTTAACAAGCATATGATTTGCAGATATTTTCTTCTATTCCATAGCTTGCCTTTTCACTCTGTTGTGTCAAATATTAAATTTAAATACAATTACAGTAAAAATCTCAAGGGCTAGGATTTTAAATTTCCTGGAGATTATAGAAAACAGGTTCATTCCTCATACAAACAAGACTGTTTCTGAATTTCCTAAAAACTCTGGAACATTGAGATTAGGAGATTAGATGTCAGGGTTTTGAAATTTTCAACATATGTAAAGCATGGTGCATTCTCCCCCAGAAAGATCATGGTTTGCCTGATAAAAGAGAAGTGGTATGTAAAAGATGTAAGATAAACAAGCAGGTGCAGACCCAGAGGCAGGTGGGTACCTAGAGTAATGAAGGGAATGCAGAACCAACCATCCACATGCTGATGGATAAAAATCAGGATTCTAGTCTGGAAATCCAAGGTGAAAAGAGAGGACCCTAATCAACTTACACAAAGCTGTGAAGAAGAAGGACAAGAGTAAAACAGCAACATAAACTCATTCAAGATTTAAATTTGTTCAAGTCATCATAATTCCAGATCACAATGAGGTAAGCCAGGGATGTTTAGAGGACAGTCCCTTTAAGACTAACAGGAAAGCTATAGCCTTCTGGATGACTGCTTTGTGCCTCTAAAGGAACTGATGACAGTAAAGATCATGGAAAAAAAAAACCCAAGAAACCTTATTTCATAATTTTATTTTATTTTTAAATTTATTTTTTAAATTTTTGGCTGCATTGGGTTTTTGTTGCTGTGCATGGGCTTTCTCTAGTTGTGGTGAGCGGGGGCTTCTCTTCGTTGCGGTGCATGGGCATCTCATTGCAGTGGTCTCTCTCGTCGTGGAGCACGGGCTCTAGGCACGCTTCAGAAGTTGTGGCTCACGGCTCAGTAGTTGTGGCATGCGGGCTCAGTAGTTGTGGCTTGTGGGCTCTAGAGTGCAGGCTCAGTAGTTGTGGCGCACGGGCTTAGTCGCTCCGCGGCATGTGGGCTCTTCCTGGCCGAGGGCTCGAACCCGTATCTCCTGCATTGACAGGCAGATTCTTAACCACTGTGCCAGCAAGGAAGTCCCTATTTCATAATTTTTAATTTTAGCTCACAAAACAAAGCTTTACTTTAAAAATTTAAAACTTAAGAGTTTTGGGTACTGGACTTCTTCTTGACTCTTGACCGCCAGGACCAGCACATGCCCACTGGCAAAGATGCTGCCCAGAATCCTCTGTGCTTCCAGCTGGAGAGTTAGCCTGGAGCCTCAGGTGACCCTGGCTGTGCATCAGGAAGATGGAAAGCTAATAATAATCTAACGCTGTTGCCACATTTGAGGCCTACCCAAGTCAAAGGGCAGGTGCCAGAGCAAACAGAGACATCAGATATTGATTCTGGAAACTTATCCCAGAAAACTGACCTGGGCCAAAGGGAGCTTAGCATTCTGGATATAAATGAGGAAGGTAGCAGCCTGCCAGAGGACTGCTGACATCCATCTACCCAGCAGCTCGAGTCAGGGAGACCTGGAGAGAGAGATTTCCAAACTGGCAGAACCTGGTCTAGTGCACCTGGTGGACACTGTACATAATGATTAATGAACAGACCCTAAGGCACAAGCAGAAACTGACTCAAATTTCTATTAATCTTTACACCAATAAAAAAGCCAACTTAAGCAAATAAAAGGGAACACTTAACTTCAGGCTGTGCTGTGTGGGAGAATCAAGAAAGTACAAGTCACCTAATTTTCTACTGCAAAACATCCCTAGAAACACCTACAAAAATAGATCATTATACAGCAGACTGTTCTTTCCTGTAGGGATGAGATTGTAATTTGGGATTGACTTCCTAATCCAGCAATAAATTATAAGGCAAACTCCATGTATAAATTTTTATACTTTTAAAATAAGAAAAGTGTGCTCCAAGTTCCTATAAAATGCATGTTACATACTGATTATATAGAAGCCCCATGAACTATAAGCTATCTATTAAGTACATAAAAAATAATAACTGTCATTTCAAAATTCGTTTATTTTTTAAATGTGCTGCTATAATACAGATACAATTGCCTGCATTTATTGAGCACTTACTGAATGCCACCACATACTAAGAGCTTTACCTGCGTTACGTTATTTAATCCTCTCAACAAACCTATGAGGAAACTGAGGCTTAAAATGGTAATACCGCTTGTCCAAAGACAATTCTTTAGTAAGTGACTGAACTGGGATTTCAATCCAAGGCATCTACTTCTAGAACTGGTGTCCTTAATGCTGTAATATACAACCTAAAACAGTAAAATTTAAGCATTTCACATACCCATGGAATTTGAGAGCTGGACGAGGCATCAGATAGCATTTAGCTCAGTTCCTTTATGTTATAAATAATGAGCAGTAGGATCAAGAGAAGCGAAGTTACTTATAGGGGTTTCTTAGTGAGAGAGCCAAGGCCAGAATTTTACTGATTTCTAGTTCCAAATTCTTTCCACCTCAGCCAATGGACTCAAGACAGTCTCTTCTCCCTTTAGTCAAACAATTTTAAGACATGGTATGATTTCCATATACAAAATGAATACTCAAGTTCCCTGAAGAATACCAGTAGTGATTGGTTACCTAACCTATTAATTACCTCTGACCTTAAAACTTAGTGATTTTAAAAAAACAAATTTTCTGTGGGAAGGAATTCAAGCGTTGGGCCTGGGTTGTCCTGCTCAGGACCTCTCATTTATTTGCAGTCAGGCTGTGGGTGGAGGCTGCAGGCAGCTGAAGGCTTCACTGGGACTGCAGGATCCACACCCAGCGTGGCACACTCACATGGCTGCTGGCAGGAGGCCTCAGCTCCTCACCATGAGGGCCTTTCCACTGGCTGCTTGGTGGCATGGCTCTCAAGTGGAGGGGAATTGGGTTCAGATCTAGAAAGGAGAGAAGTATCAAAGAATTTGTGGGCAGATTTTAAAACCATATCTACCTAGCAGAACTCTTCTTCCTCCTCCCTCCCTCCCTCCCTCTCTTCTTTCCTTCCTTCCTCCTTCTCTCTGTCTTTTCCTTTGGCTAACAGTGCCTTTTTTGTCTGGTGTCCTTCCCTCCTCCAGTGTGACTCAGAGACAAATCCTGATTAGTGTCAGTCAACTATGGAAATCACATTCCTCTGAAGAGTGACTGATTTTTTTTTTTTTTTGCGGTACGCGGGCCTCTCACTGTTGTGGCCTCTGCCATTGCGGAGCACAGGCTCCGGAAGCGCAGGCTCAGCGGCGTGGCTCACAGGCCCAGCTGCTCCAAGGCATGTGGGATCTTCCCGGACCGGGGCACGAACCCGCGTCCCCTGCATCATCGGCAGGCGGACTCCCAACCACTGCGCCACCAGGGAAGCCCGAGTGACTGATTTTTAAAGGGACAAATGACCCAATCTTGGCGAGACTACATCATGGGAGGTCTGTTGGAGGCTCTATGAGAAAGATTTCCTTCCTCTTAAAAAGAAGCACAGAGGAGGAGATGTTATCTTTTGTCGTGGGACCTTTTCAGGTGTTAATGTGACACCTGGAGCTGCTGTAGACATCTTGCAACCATCAGGAGAGCTAGTCTGAGTAACCTGCTCAGGGGACAGCAGAGAGGAACTTTAAAGAGAACCTAGGTCTTGATGATGTCAGATTATTGCATTTACCAACCCTGGAGAATATTCCCAACCTCTGCAGTTCTTGTTACATGAAATAATACATGTTCTTTAATGCTTAAGCCATTCTGAGTTGTGTTTTCCGTCATTTTCAGCCAAAGGCCACGCCACCTAACAGCCTGTATAGGACTAATTCCTGCCCCAAAAGGTGGAGGTAGTGCTTTCCTTGACATAGTCCCAGGCCAGAGCCACAAAGCATTTAGTAATTCAGAATCTACAGTGAGTAACACAGACTCATAAAGACTTTCCAGAACACGAGGACAAAAAATGCTTTTCTCCATTCAGTCAGAACAATACGTCCCCCCAACTTTTTCTAATTATTTTCCATTATTTTCTGATCGTCTTTGGAAATTTAGAGTTGGCTAAAGGGAAGGAAGGAAAAGGATAAAAGCTTGACCTCCTTGTTTCCCTTGCTCACTCTGGACCTATCACCTAAACCGTCCTCTCCCCTCTCCTCTAACTAGCTAAATCCTACTTCCTTTTCAAGGCTTTTCAAGTTACATCTTGTTCAAGAAATTTGAGAGCACTGCAGTTCATTTAACTTTGATCTGTAGTTCCTCTGGCGTCATGGTAACACATTTGCTAACCACCGGGAGACATCTCTTGGGTTATATATTCTATACGGCTTTTTCTCTTGTTTATTTCTTGCATAAGTACATTCTAAACTTCCCTGAGGTCAGGGACTCTTTCATTCTTTAAAGATTCATCTGGTGCCTACCTGCACACGGTGGATGTTTACAACTAGGTCTTGATATACTGATTTAAAAGATAAGTAAAAACATAAGGGTAGAAAGAAGAGAGAAAGAGAGGAAACCAGGAATGTGTGTAATCTTGACTTGACTTATCTTAGAAGCGGTCTAGGTGCAGTGTGATTTGGACGTCTCAGGATTCCTAACATAATCATGTTATTTTCTCCATCATCCCTGCACCTGGGTATCAGAGAGGGAGGATGGGGAAGCTGAATGGGTTTATGGATGTCGATTTGCCAGGCTTTCAGAATGAGCCCATGTTGTCCGGTTTTCTGTAGTCCCCGATGCTTTTAGTCATGGGCTGCTTCGCTCAAATGTGTTTTCAACCTGGCCCCCGTAAGCACTTGTGTTTCCAACTACTGCTCTTCAGGGTACAAAATAGCAGTAAAAGCAGCTGATACCACTGTAATTTTTGTCAAGGAATTTTTAAGCAAGTTCCAAGTGGACAGGATGAATTCCCATGATACAACACAAGGTAATTTCCAGGGACAGCAGCCTCTGTGGTACTTCCTTCGGCCCTAAAAAAAATGCCATTTATCCTATAGGCCGCTGCTGAATTGCTCCCTAGAGAAATGTAAATTTACCTTCAGAGTTGTAGCCAGAGCTGTAAATTCCATGTTTGCAGTCACCTATTTTCAGAAGGTCCTATCAAGGGAATGTCTCAGTAGAAATATCTTTAGTGTATCAGGGGACTCCTTTCTAAAAGTTTTCCTTTGTGACCCAGATTTTCAATTTAAACCATCAGAGATACAGGATGCAGGAAGACAATTCAATCAGATATCTTAGAGTTGTTTCCTAATATACAAAAAAAAAAAAAAATAGATGGGGAGTTATTTAATTAAAACATAGAATCATAGTTCTTTCTGGACAACTGTTTGTAATTATGTGTTTAAAAAACAAAAATCTCTAAGCAACCAGGTTTTCTTCTTTGTTCTTTGATTTTCCTAATCTTTATCCCCCTGTGTTTTTCTTACTTTGTACTTTTTTCTCAACTCCTTTACAAAAATACACTCTCTGTCCCCTCCTTTTGTCCCTCGCTTTATCAGCAGTTTTACTCCCCACTAATGACCCAACAACGAAGAGATGTGTAAACAAGTAACATGTCCCTCGTTTCAGCTTCTCTATCTCAGTCAGGCACTTGAACTCCCTTTAGAAACCATGACTGTATGAGCACGGATGTTGTTTGATGTTTCTTCAGAACATTGTGTGAGGACAACTGATTTCATTCTGTTTTTTTACGAACCCTCAAATTCTCCCTGATCATGATCCTGATTGGGCCTCCTCGCAGGCTAAGAGAATTTCCTTTCTTTGAATGGTGTGAATGTAAACCCACGTATAATCAAACTCTAAATCTGATGTCCAGAACAGCCATCATTTGAAAAGTAGCAATTACTGCTTCTTAACTCTCAGCAGTGACTCTCAGATTTTAGTGTCTTTTGGAATCATCTGAGGATGCTTGGTACAAGGAAACTCCTGTGTCCCACCTCAGAAAACTGAAACCGACTGGGAAAGTGATTTCCAGGAATCTGTATTCTCAGTAAGCGCCCCCAGGCAATCTCAATGAAGGAAATTGTAAGAGAGTAGGCTGTGAAACAGTGTCCTAGAGATAGATTTTCCTGGTTCTAATAGGAAAAACATGCTCATTTTAATAACTGTTCATGTCATTGGGAGATCTTATTCATCCAATAAACTCTATGCCTGCATTGTGTTCTGTACTGAATACCATTTTCATATATATATATATATATATATATATATATATATATAAATCCTTACTCTTTAATTTTCATTCAGTTCATCTCACAGGCATTAGAACTTCAGTAAAAGGACACTTGTGGGCATATATACGTACTTATGTATCAACTTACTGCATTAATGTAGAAATTCATCATCCTGGAAAAAATTAGAAGCTAGTTGTCTCTGTATAATGTTTGCACACACTAACAAGGTAAAGAACTTAATATATATAAAGCACTTAGAATAATGCCAGGAGATAATAAATGCCTTATCTTCATCAGCATTATTAGTATTATAATGAGTTGTCCATATTTTAATATTCATTACATCATTTTTGATACAGGTTTTTTGTTTGGTTGGTTGGTTGTGGTTTTGGGGGTTTTTGGCCGCACTGTGCAGCCTGCGAGATCTTAGTTCCCCAACCAGGGATCGAACCCCGTGCCCCCTGCAGTGGAAACACGAAGTCTTAACCACTGGACCGCTAGAGAAGTCCCTGATACAGGTTTCTGACAACTCAATAATCCATTCTAAATTCTTTTATCTGTTGATGACAGATTCCATGATTAATATTGAAATGAGGATTTAAAAAATGTCTGTGATCGCTTTGGTTAAATGGATTTTAAAATATTCAGTGTAAATTGGAAATTTTTTCAGGCAAGCTGGTCACATCTGACTTGGATTTCTTTAATATTTTCAGGAGATAGGACCAATTATAATCTGTTTAACACTTATCCTCTTAAATACAGGTATTAGTCCAGGTCTTCTGAAAAGAGGACACCAAGACAGTATCAAACGCGCAAGGATTTTTTTTTTTTCGGGAAAATGCCTGAAAGAAAGAAAATGGGAAGAGGCTGGGAGAGGCGTCAGAATACAATGCAAGGCGCCCCCAAGGGAAGGCGAGAGGGGGACGGTCAGGGGGTGGGTCTTAACCCCGCCGTCTGGGGAGCCCCCGAGTCAAAGTCAGAGGAGCCCCGGGTCGCCCTGGGCGGGGCTGCCTTAGACCCCTGTTGGCTGGGAGCCAGCGGCCGTGGCAGCGCGGCCTCTGCAGACAAGCAGCGGTGGAGCCGTGGAGCAGCGCCCAGAGTTCAAGGTCAGCCAGGCACAGGTTCACGGCCGCACGCTGCCTCCACAAGGCCTCCGGAGAGAGGCCCTCAGTCTGTTCTTAAGGTGTAAAATGGACGTCTCATCAGGAGGATTTTCCTTTGTCAACGAAGACGTTTCAACACCCACGGCCTGAGTTGCTGGAATCACTAATTCTCAGGCCGCAGAAGCGGAGGGTCGTTGCTGGTGGGAGTCTGAGCGGGTCCCCGGCACCTGAGAAAGGAGGATGGAATCGTTTCTTAGCAGCATCAGGAACAGACTCACTTCAGGTTTATCCCTCTGCTTCCAAAGAATGTTCTTCTGCAGATGGTTTCGTGGATTCTCTGAAAAGCTTTGGGAGAGGGGGTTCCTTGTGGCCTTATTCCAGAAAGTTCCCAAAGAGGATTTCCTGTGCGTGGATCTCATGGAAACAAGCAGGGACTTTCCAGGGATAGCTCCTGGCTGAGCAGATGCTGCCAACACACGGTCCTTTAATCTTCCCTTTCTCGTATTTTTCTCTCGTTCCATCAAGTCAACCATTGCTCTCCTACAAAATAAAGTGTGGCAGATCCACTGCCTTTATTTTGTTGAAACCCGGAGCAGAGCAGGGCTCCTTTGCTCCCTCTGGCTGCTGTCCTGCACCCACCCCATCAGGACTGGGTCAGGTACCCCTTCATCCATCTTCTGAGCTCTGGCTCCAGCTCAGGCTGTGTGCATAGATCACAGAGATATACCTACCTATACATATATAAGCACATACAATATACATCAATGTGTATAAAACTGCCGGAACCAAAGATGAAATGCCCCTTTTCCCCGGCAGACGGGGGACCACCATGCAATTCATCTGTCCTTTTCCAGCCCTTGACCTCCTGACCTCTCTGCGTTGTTGCCTGATGGCCACCCTCAGACCCCAGGACATCACTCCTGTTCCCCTCTTTTCTCCTACCCACCCCCCCCCCATGCAGATTGGAGAAGGGTGGAGAGAATGGGGGGGGTGGAAAAGGAGAACAAACAGAAAATCTCTAGGACAGCTCCTACGTGTGCCTGACAGGAACAGAGGAACAGAAGGAACTCAATAGAAGCACGCATAACTAACTGGGCCCTCGGGTACCAAAGACAAACTGCGCCAACTTCTCAACTAGCTGAGGGCCAGCTTGCACACTAAGTTCTTCTGCTGAAGGGAACTGAGGCCGAAGGCTGCCCATAACAGTAATAAGGCTTTCCAACCTTCAAATTCAACAGTTTTGCATTGAGTTCAATTTCTTGAGAGAGGAGTTGCCTTTCCAAACTTTATTGTTTAAAAAAGTTTTGGGGGCTTCCCTGGTGGCGCAGTGGTTGAGGATCTGCCTGCCAATGCAGGAGACACGGGTTTGAGCCCTGGTCTGGGAAGATCCCACATGCCGCGGAGCAACTAGGCCCGTGAGCCACAACTACTGAGCCTGCGCATCTGGAGCCTGGGCTCCGCAACAAGAGAGGCCGTGACAGTGAGAAGCCCGCACGCCGCGATGAAGAGTGGCCTCCGCTTGCCACAACTAGAGAAAGCCCTCTCACAGAAACGAAGACGCAACACAGCAAAAATTAATTAATTAATAAACTCTTACCCCCAACATCTTCTTAAAAAATAAAAAAAAAAGTTTTTGTTTATTTAAGGACAGTAATATTTTTACTATTATCTTGAAAGCAGCATTTGCTTTGACTACTTCTAAAGGACCGAAAACTATTCTCTCTTTCACGGTATATCGCTGCCTTTGGCAAAGGGTGAATGAAGGAGCAGCAGTTTAAAGAGCAGAGATTTCACAACATGTAATGCTTCTGTAAAGCAGGGTTGAAACTGCCAAATACTGCGGAGAAAACAAATTTGCATCCTCCTCCAACACCTCGCATGCATCGGGATTGCGTGCGTGGGGGCGGAAGTGGAGGGGGAAGGGCAGGGCGGTGGTGAGGGAGAGTTGAAGAACCGGGAGGTCTGAGGCTATAAATACTCAGGGCAACAGCCGAGGTCAAGCCCACGCTGGGAGAGCTGCAGAATTCCAGGTTGAGGGGCAGACCTCGGAATGCTTGGAGTTTCTGTTCAGACACGCTCTGTTCCTCCTCTCCCCTCAATCCCAGCCAGGAAGCAGAACCTTCAAGCCATTTTACAGTTAGGAGAGCTCAAGAAATTCTACGAGTTCTTGGCGTAGACGAAATTAGCAATAACAGAAAATAAAGAAAGAGAAGTGTCTTATAGAACACGGAGCTTGAGAGCTGTCAAATAAAACCGAGAAATGTGGAAGAATGACACGTAGCTCTTACACGGAACTTTTCATCTTCTAAGGACATGATAAAAGTGAACTAATTAAGTGTCACGGCAGTGCTGTGAAGAAGATAGGTCGATCTTTTCATCTTCATCTTATGGCTGAAGGAACCAAGAATGAGCAAAAGGCACCAATGCACGGAGGCCAAAAAAGATGTGGAAGATGCTTCCGTGGGCTTTACTGGGTGTGGTTGCTCTGGCCCTGCCTCCAGCTTTTTCCTCCGTCACCTGGACTTTACTGTCAGCTTCACATTCTTCGGCACTCACGTGTCAACAGCAGTGGCAGGCTCTGAAGTGGATCTCCTTGCCACGTAGGAGGCAACCCTTTGCAGCAGATGAGGCAACAGGCTGGAGAAGGAGACAGGCCTGAGTTAGAACCCCACTGCTCTCATCTGCTCTGTGACCTTGGTTAAGGCTCAGTTTCCTCATCTGTTACCTGGTGAGCCATAGCAACTTCCTTTCCCTCTAGTCACTAAAACTAGGGACTTCTCTTCCATATTTCAGCTGCTCCCCGCATTTCTCAGGACCCTGCCTCTTCTGTTCCCCTTCTTTGCTTACCCCAGATCCTATTAATTGGGAGAGAGATAGCAGAGGTTATGACTGGTTCCCGAATCAGGCTGTGTGCCAGCATTAGGGAGCTTGTTAAACACACCCGTGTCGGGCCTTATCCCTGGAAGCTCTGATCCAGCAGGGCCCTAGAATTGGTTTTTTGTTTTGTTTGTTTGTTTTTTAACATCTAGTTAATTCTGATGCAGCACAGGTTAGACCAGCACCCTCAGCTCCAAGGAACAGCTGGAGGGTTTCCAGCTCTGTGCTGCCCGCGTCTTCTCACCTCTCCCGCTCCTCGCTCCCTTGGGCACTCCTCATGCCATCTTGAGCTTAGTGACGGTAGAGAGTCTGGTTTTCTTCTGAAATGTGAATGGTACATCCAAGCTCGTGTGTTCGTCTCTGAAGCCTGAGGTCTTTCTGCCACAGTGCTCAGTGTTTAACTGATAAAACAGCCAACTGTGTCCTGGCCTGGCAAGCCACCACCACTCTCTTTCAAACAAATGACTTATGAGTGATCCTTTGGAAAATAAATCCATTTGCCAATGGCAGGAACTCTCAAAAGTAGGAAGGTAGGTTCCCTGCGACTTTAGGGTTGTCATTTGGGATTTTGACACCTTCTTATTTTATTAAAATTAATTTGTTTGGCTAAACTCTAGTCAGCTGTTTCTTTATTGATAACGATTTATGTGTCAATCCAGGCTGAGTTCAATAAACCTACAGTGAATTCCACCATCTGTCGGATACTCAGAGAGACGGACAGGAAGTGGTCTTTGCTGTAGGAACTCTCCATCTCCCAGCCCTGATTCCATTCACGACCACCAGTGAAAAGCTTCTCTCCCCTTTCAACCACTCCCTCTTTTAGTCACAAAAAACCTCTGGGCTGCCCAACACTCTTTCACTGTCACACTTGCTGCTTTTGTGGTACATTACATTTGAGTCCCTCTCAACCAGAGGTCAGCCTTTCCAAATCAGTGCACCTCATTTCTCATTCCCGTTCTCTTCTAGAATGTTGGAGAGGGGAGGGAAGCAGAGTATAACAACAATCTTGAGGGGAAACAGGAAGGGGCAGAGAATAGGGGCATTGCTTTGGAAGAGGAAAGAGGCTCCTGTGTCCTGTGGAAAGGACCCACATGTCCTCGAAAATCAACCTTGACTTTTTTACTTGTTCATGTCATTAGCTTCTTTTTCATTTAGCCAATAATTGTTGAGCATATGTTATATGCTGGGCACCATAACAAGCACCAGGGAAATAAGAATGGATGAGACCAGTGCCTGTCTTCGGGAGGCTCCTGGTCTAGAGGGGAAGACAGAGAGGAACCCACAGGCTGAAACATGATCTGAAAAAGGTGTGTATGGAATCTAAAAAAAGGGTACAAATGAACTTATCTACAAAACAGAAATAGAGTTACAGATGTAGAAAAGAAACTTATGGTTACCAAGGGGTAAGGGGCAGAGGGACAAACTGGGAGATTGGGACTGACATATTACACACTACCGTATATAACATAGATAACTAATAAGGGCCTACTGTATAGCACAGGGAACTCTGCTCAATACTCTGTAATGGCCTATATGGGAAAAGAATCTAAAAAAGAGTGGATATATGTATATGTATAACTGATTCACTTTGCTGTACACTTAAAACTAACACAACACTGTAAATCAACTAGACGCCAATAAAAAATTTTTTTAAAAAGTGTGTATGCCTCAGGAACGCAGAGGAGGGAGCATCACAGAAAGAGAATAGAGAAGTGATGGTAGATAAGATGTCACTTTGATCAGGGACTCGAAAGCTAAATTCATTAGGGATGGAGAAACATATACAGCAGAGGAAAAGCACGAGCAACGTTCCTGAAGCATGAAAAAGCAGAGATCTCTGACATCCATCCTAAACCACTGGCACACGAAGAGGGGCCTAGGCACTGCTACTTGAGGAGAAGATGCACAGTCATGAGGATATACTCATGTTTCACTAACTTTTTTTCCCCAAACGTTCATGCTTGAAAAATGATTTTCAGCATCACATTGAAATTTCAGAGAAACTATTTAGTATTTCCATTTAAGGTTCTGCTTCAGTCATAGTTATTAAGTGGTTACATAATTGCATCATATTAATTGCTTATTAATAGCAATTCTTAATTGCTATAACTCTCCATCTTTTATGAAGTACTTTGCTAGTATTTTGGTTGGCTATTCTTTACACTCTTAGAGGCTAGTACTGTCATTGGCTTTTTTCTTTATTTTACAGATGAGGAAACAGGCATGAGAAGTTCTGGAGACTTTTCTAAGTTTGCAAAACAAGTACATAAGAATCAGATTTGTTTGATGATATATCTCATTTAAGTATACAGAAATACATGTAAATAAGTAATAAATTAGGAGTTAGGAAGTTGGATTTTAGTTTTATTACTACTATAATCTCACAGAAGAAATTCTTTTAAACTTCTTAAACCTTATTTTTATCATTTGTGAGATGAGGTTAATAATACGTGCCCTTAATCCTCTTCTCATAGACCTTGAAAAGGTAAATGAGATAATGTCAATGTGATGCTTTGCATGCAGAAGAAAAGCACAAGATAAAGGCAAGGTACTTTTTCTCACAAGTAACGTATTGTTACAGTTAGGCCAGAACATCAAAAGAACAACATGGCCAATTTAAGAAAAATAGAGGAAGATATGGCTTCAAGTGTAAATTACAAGAGGTGGGAAATTATTTTAATTTTATTTTAAAAGAACTAGTGACTTTACCTATTAAAAAAGGAGAAATCAAACAAATTAAATAGAGAATTATCCTATGATCCAGCAATTCTACCTCTGGGTATATACCTGAAAGATGTGAAAGCAAGAACTTGAACAGATATTTGTACACTAACGTTTATAGTGTCATTATTCACCATAGCCAACAGGTGGAAGCAACTCAGTGCCCACTGACAGATGAATGAATCAAGAAAATGTAGTATACACACACACTGGAATATTATTCAGCATTACTGACACATGGTACAACATGGGTGAAACTTGACGACATTGAGCTAAGTGAAATAAGCCGGTCACCAAAGGAAGAATATTGCATGATTCCACTGATATGAGGAACTTAGAGCAGTCGAATTCATAGAAACAGAAAGTAGAATGGTGGTTGCCAGGGGTGGGGGGAGGAGTTAGTGTTTAACAGGTTAGAGTTTCAGTTGGGGTAGATGAAAACTTCCTGGAGATGGATGGTGATGACTGTACAACAGTATGAATGTGCTCAATACCACTGAACTGTACACTCAAAAATGGTTGCAGTGGGGCTTCCCTGGTGGCGCAGTGGTTGAGAGTCCGCCTGCCGATGCAGGGGACACGGGTTCGTGCCCCAGTCCGGGAGGATCCCACATGCCGCGGAGCGGCTGGGCCCATGAGCCATGGCCGCTGAGCCTGCGCGTCCGGAGCCTGTGCTCTGCAACGGGAGAGGCTGCAACGGTGAGAGGCCCGCGTACCGCAAAAAAAAAAAAAAAAGGGTACAATGGGAAATTTTACATTTTGTATATTCTACCACAATAAAACTGCACCCTACTTCCCCCCCCCAAAATGAAAGAAAATAAAAGCCTGCCCTGAATTTGGAACCCAGGGATCTAAACTGGGTTCCAGTTCAATTTCTAAGAGTTATATGATCTTGGATAAGACACATAATTTCTCCTCAGTTTTCACTCCTATTATATAAAGGTAATAATACCATCCCTACACATTGTAAGGCTTAAATATGTATGAAAGCATCCTCTAAACCCCCAATTCTGTAAAATATAAAATATTCTATTCTAACCTCACAATAAGTTTTGGAAGCCAGTAATTTTAGAGGCAAAGAAACCAAGGCCCAAAGAAGGCTATGAGGATAGAGTGTGAACTAAAACTCAGGGTGCCTCAGAACATTCTAGCACACCTGCTGCCTGACTGTGTCCAGTACTCTGGGGTCTTAGGAAAGCAAAACAAAGGAAAGCCATCCGCAAGCAGAGTAATGACACCAACTCACTTATGGTCCTTCTACAAGTTCTCAGGTTGTCAGTGCCAGGAATTTAAAGGTAGAAACTGAGAAGAAGGGAGAACATTTCGTGGGGATGCTTGGAAACAACTCTTCTCTTGTTTACCTGGATCTTCTTTTATTCCAAAAATTATATCTTTCATACATCCCAGTTGACCTACCTCAGTTCACTTAATTTCTCATCCTGAAGAATGCCCTTGCTGTCTTGGCTCCTAAGGACAAAGGTTTCCCTTGGGGGAAGATGTTAAGCTTTCTCAGTGCCGAGGGTGGGAGGGGGGCAGGGGTTAGGTGACCTCTCACCTCTCACTCGGTGGCTCCAACAGTCTGCTGTCAGTCAAACAAGGGGCCAAGACTTAGGTGCAGCTCCACACCTGCACTGGCCTCCTTATCCCTGGGGCCATCCAAGCCAAGTCATGTTTAATGTTCCAACCCCAGGAGGAGCTTTTTTTTTTTTTTTAACATCTTTATTGGAGTATAATTGCTTTACAATGGTGTGTTAGTTTCTGCTGTATAACAAAGTGAATCAGTTATACATATACATATATCCCCATATCTCTTCCCTCTTACGTCTCCCTCCCTCCCACCCTGCCTATCCCACCCCTCCAGGTGGTCACAAAGCACCGAGCTGATCTCCCTGTGCTATGCGGCTGCTTCCCACTAGCTATCTATTTTACATTTGGTAGTGTATATATGCCCATGCCACTCTCTCACTTTGTCCCAGCTTACCCTTCCCCCTCCCCGAGTCCTCAAGTCCATTCTCTAGTAGGTCTGCGTCTTTATTCCTGTCCTGCCCCTAGGTTCTTCATGACCTTTTTTTTTTTAGATTCCATATATGTGTGTTAGCATACGGTATTTGTTTTTCTCTTTCTGACTGACTTCACTCTGTATGACAGACTCTAGGTCCATCCACCTCACTACAAATAACTCAATTTCATTTCTTTTTATGGCTGAATAATATTCCATTGTATATATGTGCCACATCTTCTTTATCCATTCATCTGTTGATGGACACTTAGGTTGGTTCCATGTCCAGGAGGAGCTTTTAATTTCTAGGGAAAGGGGGTCGTGTGGCACAGCTGAGAGATACCATTGTATTTGTGAAATGCCCTTCTACTCATGAACAGCTGCCACGAGGAGCTGCTGAAAATCTTACAGAATCAGATTGAAAAAACTTTTTTAAATAGAAAAAGTCTTTTCAAACAAACCCCAAATCCATTTTGTGGAATCTCTGACTGAACCCACACTAAGCACTTAACTCAATTTTCCCAGTGCCGGGTCAGCATGGTTGGAGGCCCCAGCAAGTCTGCTTAGAGACCTTGAGAGAGAAGACTCAGCCCAGGGAGCCAGCCAGAACCGCTGGAAGCTGGCCCTGCCACAAACGGAGCCAGAGGTTGGATTGTTCCTGCTGGAATTTTCTCTTTTTGAAAGACTGGAATGCAGTAAGGATAAGAAGTCCTGGAGAAGACAGGTCACCCATAACCTATGTTACAATTACACATTAATCACCATTTTCATCATCCCCGTGGCAAAATTGTCATCAGAGATATGAGTCGTGGTAATATACTAGACATTTACCAGGTGATACTGCCAACCAAAACCATAAACGATCAACAACAACAACAAAATAGATAGCTTTTTATTGAAATATCAGCAGCCCTTGATGTTTATTTTTGTGTGTAGTGTGTGGTGTGTGCATGTGGAGCTCAGGAGTGAAACATGGCATTAACTTTCATCCCTCTGGGCCCGATAAACACACTGTGCAGCGTTAGTTGCAACCTGGACAGTGTTAAGCCAGGACAAAACCGAAGGGTTAGAGAGTTGAGTGCAGTTTCTCCTTCTTTTAAGATCTCTGATTCAGATACCTACCTAAGAAAAATTTGAATAAACCATATTTCAAAAGACTGTTTACATGGTTGGGTGGACAGGTGTATACGGTGGGTCAAGTTTGGAAATGTATTTATCGTTGTAGACAACTGAAGTAACAGCATCCCGAATCCTGTTAATCCTTACCTAGTCTTGTTTCAAATGCCATTTTACCATGTTAATTTTGTAAATTCTCTTTGAACCTGTTTTAATTTTTTTTTATTACAGTTGAGTTGGTGGCTCACATAGAACGTTCACCAACATAGGCCACATATTTTGTACTATACAAAAATTAAAAATACAACATCAAAATTTGTGGGTTGCAGTGAAAGTAATAGAGGGAAATGTATATCACTGTATGCATATATTAGAAAAGAAGAGAGATCTAAAATTAATAATCTAAGCTTCCAGCTTAGGAAACTAGGAAAAAAAGAAGATTTTAAGGCTAACGCAAGAAGAAGAAAAGAAATATAAATATTAAGGTGGAATCGACGAAATTAAAAACAGGAAATCAATAGAGAAATCAAAAGCCGGTTCTTTGAAAAGATCAATAAATTTGATAAACTTCTACTAAGGCTAACCAAGAAGAAAAGACACAAATTAATAATATCAGAAATGAAAGAGGGGTCATTACTACTGATCCCATGGACATTAAAATGATTACTAAAGAATATTATTAACAATTCTATGCCCACCAATTTGATCACTTAGCTGAAGTGTACTAAATTCTTGAAAGACACCAACTACCAAAATAACCCAAGGAGAAACAGATCATCTGAATTAAGCTCACATATTAGGGTTTTCCAGAAAAAACAGAACCAAGGAGATATATATGATTTATATATTTATATGATTTCTTATAAGGCATTGGCTCACATGATTATGGAGGCTGGCAAGTTCAAATCTGCAAGGTGGGTCAGCAGGTGGAGACCCAGGAGAATTGATGCTCCAGTGCCAGTCCTAAGACTTTCTCCTGTAGAGCCAGAAAGACCCAATGTTGCAGATAAGGTCTGAAGGAGGTCTGCTGGAGAATTTTCTCTCGCTCAGGGAAAGGTTAGTGTTTTTGCTCTATTCAGGCCTTCAACTGATAGAATAAGTCGCACTCACATTATGAAGGACGATCTGCTTTACTCAAAGTCTACAGATTTAAATGTTAAACTCATCCAGAAATACCAAGAAGAATGTTTGACCAAGTATCTGGGCACCCCATAGCCCAGCCAAGGTGACACACAAAATTAACTCTCACAGTCTGTAACTACTGAAGAAATTGAATCAATAACGAATAACCTTGAAAAAAAGAAAGCCCCAGCCCCAGATAATTTCTCTAGTGAAGTCTGCCCAACATTTCAGGAAGAACTAATATCAATTCCCTACAGTAACTTCCAGAAAATAGAAATGAAAGGAAAACTTCCAAACTGATTTTACAAGAAAAGTACTGAGTACTAACATTTTATTTTCTCTTTGCAAGGAACTGGATGGATCTTCTGTCTCCAAGTTTCAGATCCATTAGCCATGACCACAGGATGGGCTCCCGTAAGCATATGTATATGCTTTTTCCTTAAACATTGCCCAAACATCTAAAGAAAGATTGGACTTTCTAAAGTCTTTTGAGTTTACTTGATAGTGGATGAGTTGAAATGGCAGCCTTAGATTCCAGTCCAGGACCTGAAAAAAATTAGTCCAAATAAAAATGAATTTAGGCTGCAATTGAGAAATTATATTAACAAAGGCCAGTACTCTTGAGATGCTGCATTTTACTGCCTTTAGCCATAATCCAGGTCAAACTCTGTCAGCGACAGAGTTTGTTTTGTACCTTTAATATGTGGGATGGACTGGTGGGAATTCTACAGACTAGTGAATTATTCATAGGAATTTAGATTATTTTAATATATCAACAAACTTTACCTTATTTTGAAGCAATAAAATATTAATACTTCATTAATTAATAATTAGATTATTAATTAATCTAATATTTGGCCAAGGACATTTCCAACACTTTAAAAATAAATTGTCTGGGCCTCAAATATTCTAAGATGCAGTGCTCACTGCTGACTTTCTACATATAAGGACAAGGAAGCCAAAAGACCAGCCAGGGTCAAAGAGAGAATGTGTGTAGCACAGAAATTAAAGTCCTGGACCCACATCCGGGTGTCACATTGCCAAACAAGAGGAGATAAAGATGGATACTCTATCCAGGCTGAGCCAGAAGGTGCCATTCCAATGATTTGGGAAGAAATTGAGTTTGCAAAAATGAAAGTAACATAAGAGGCAAGAAACAAGATAGAGGAAACTCAATTTTCATTACGCAGAGATGTGAACGCTTGGAGGTCATTTGAATGTGTTCTTATATCTAAGGAAGCAAAAATCTCAATAAAGCCATTAAAACTATGAAAAGGTAGGTCTCTACTTGAGAAGCCCGTATGTGAAGGAGAGATAGATCAAAATTCTTATTTAGAAACCAGAGATTTATCTTGGTCAGACAGACTGGGTTTGGGTTCTAATTCTGCCACTGGCTAGCTGTGTGACTGCGGGAAGATTTCTTAACCTCTCCAAAACTCAGTTGCTAAGAGGACAAAATGAGGTAATTCAGAGAAAGCATTTATCATGCTGCTGGGCACACAGCGTGCACTCAGTAAATGGTAGCTGCTGCAGCTGCTACTACCACTATTATTAGTATTAATTTCACCGTGTCCCGGCTCACCTACTTATATTTTCATCCTTCACATTTTATTCAACTACATTATAATCTAGGCAGGGAATAAGGAAGTCAGAAAACTGATACACCCAATTAATCCTCAGATCAGAAAGTTCAATCGTTTCAAAGCCTGGTGTCCGCATTTTTCATGATGTGATCTTTATGAAAAAAATGGTTTCACTGGAAATGACCTCATCTCCTACTTTTCTAAAATGATAGAGCTCATCTGAACATCTGGTGTGAACTCTAAGTTTATCTCTTAACATGGTTTATTTTTTAAATCTCTACAATTATCTTTCTATCTCAGAAAAAAAGGTATTCTTCCTCCTCCTCTGCAGTTACATTACTCCAAGTTTCCAGTATCCTTGAGAAAATTACTCTCATATTTTCCCTCTTCTTCTTTCTATTTACCTTAAAAATCACAAGATGTCTTTAAAATGTCTTTTAAAAGATGTCTTTTACTTTTTTGTAAAAAAGTGATACATACATATAGCCAGTTAGAAAGTAAAAAGTCACCCAAAATCCTACCATGTGGAATCACTATTGTTAACATATGTGACCATTATTTTAGATATCACTTTATATTTACACGAGGAAAGAAAGAACTAGATATAATTCCTAGACAAACTACTTTAAAATTTAAAATATTAAGTTTATTTTTACTTGAAATCCACAGCTAATATAAAATGAAACTGAAGGAACTGAGAAACTTTAGATAAATGTTTCCTCACTAACGTAAATATATTTCTTAAGAAAATCTTCTAGAGTTTTGAAGCAAATAAAAGAAAAGAATTTTGAGACTTCTGTTTCTAGCCCATATGGAATAACAGGAACTAGATTTATCCTCCTGCCTTAAAAAAGTAGAGGACTGAAGGAAGTCTATGACACACGAGCTTTTGGGCATTGGACGACAAGCAGCACAGAAGAGTGACTTCTGAGAGAAGGAAGACAAAGAAGCTAAGCCCTGTGACTGTCCCAGCTCGCTACTCAGGAAGTTTCTGAGCCTTGGGACAGCGAGGATGCACCCGGTTCATGGAGGCCAAGGTGCTTAGAATTCATGAGATAACAGTCACAGGGAAAGATTTTCATACCCTCGGAGGGTTTTCCTTGAATCTTCACCCAAGTACTGGTCAGTGCCTGTGTTGAGGAAACTATCATGGCAGGAAAAGTACTACCAGAAAGAAGCAGGTGCAACAATTCTTGGAAATCACAGATTTGGGAAGAGTGTATCTTCCCACCAGTCAGAGTGGAAAGATTTTGCCTTTATTCTTTTTCTTTATTTTTTTTTTATTAATTTTTACTGGAGTATAGTTCCTTTACAATGTTGTGTTAGTTTCTTGCTGTCATCAAAGTGAATCAGTCATAATACATATATCCACTCTTTTTTCGATTTCCTTCCCATTTAGGTCACCACAGAGCACTGAATAGATTCCCCTGTGCTATACAGTAGATTCTCATTAGTTACCTATTTTATACATAGTTGTGTATGTTTGTCAGTCTCAATCTCCCAATTCATCTCACCCCCCCTCCCCCCTTGGTAACCATAAATCTGTTTTCTACATCTGTGACTCTATTTCTGTTTTGCAAATAAGTTCAACTCTACCATTTTTCTGGATTCCACATATAAGCAATATTATACGATATTTGTTTTTTTCTTTCTGACTTACTTCAATCTGTATGACAGTCTCTAGATCCACCCACATCTCTGCAAATGGTACTATTTTGTTCCTTTTTATTTCCCTTTACTCCTGAAGTACATTTTGTTGGATAAAAATTCCAGGTTGATGGTTCTTTTCTTTCAGCACTTAAAAAATGGTATTAAGTATATAGACAATAGTACATAAGATGATATTTCACAAATCAGACAGAATAAATGTTAGTAAGTCTGAAAATCATTTCTATCAGGATATTCTGATTTGATTTTCCATAAAACCACATAAATGAGTTGAAGACAGCAGAACAGAAATAAACACTTCTACAATAACTCTTCTGAATCCAAATAACATTTTACCATTTATCCAAATAGTTAGTGTTATGAAATTATTGCTAAAATATATTCACAAGGGAACATGAATAAATGGGAACAGATTGACTTGTTGGTGTAGGTATGCTTGTGGTTGACTTTTTTCTTTCTTTCATTTAGAATTCCATTAATAGCTTTATAATTTTTTAGAAGAAAAAAACCTGAAAAAATCAAAAAGAAAAATATATTTATAGTTTTATTTTTAAACTGGAGTTAAAAACGTGGGAATATTTTCTTCTATAAATGGGTACAGAAATGTTTGCGAAGACAGCGGAGTAGAAGGACATGCGCTCACTCCTTCTTGTGAGAACACCAGAATCACAACTAACTGCTGAACAATCATTGACAGTAAGACACTGGAACTCAGCAAAAAAGATACCCCACATCCAAAGACAAAGGAGAAACCACAATGAGACAGTAGGTGGGGCACAATCACAATAAAATCAAATCCCATAACCACTGGGTGGGTGACTCACAAACTGGAAACAATTATACCACAAAGGTCCACCCACTAGAGTGAAGGTTCTGAGCCCCACATCAGGCTTCCCAACCTGGGGGTCCAGCAACAGGAGGGGGAATTCCCAGAGAATCAGACTTTGAAGGCTAGTGGGATCTGATTGCAGGACTTTAACAGGACTGGGGGAAACAGAGACTCCACTCTTGGAGGGCACACACAAAGTAGTGTGCACATCAGGACCCAGGGGGAAGGAGTGGTGATCCCATAAGAGACTGAGCCAGACCTACCTGCTAGTGTTGGAGGGTCTACTGCAGAGGCAGGGGGTGGCTGTGGCTCACCGCGGGGACAAGGACACTGGCAGCAGAAGTTCTGGGAAATACTCCTTGGCATGAGCCCTCCTGGAGTCTGCCATTAGCCCCACCAAAGAGCCTGCAGCCTCCAGTGCTGGGTTGTCTCAGGCCAAACAACCAACAGGGAGGGAACTTAGCCCCACCCATCAGCAGACAAGCAGATTAAAGTTTTACTGAGCTCTGCCCACCAGAGCAACACCTGGCTCTACCCACCACCAGTCCCTCCCATCAGGAAGCTTGCACAAGCCTCTTAGATAGCCTCATCCACCAGAGGGTAGACAGCAGAAGCAAAAAGAACTACAATCCTGCAGCCTGTGGAATGAATACCACATTCATTCTTTGTCATAGATTAGTTGACTATAAGTGCCTGGGTTTATCTCTGGGCTTTCTATCCTGTTCCATCGATCTATATTTCTGTTTTTGTGCCAGTACCATATTGTCTTGATTACCGTAGCTTTGTAGTATAGTCTGAAGTCAGGGAGTCTGGTTCCTCCAGCTCCACTTTTTCCCTCAAGATTGCTTTGGCTATTTGGGTTCTTTGTGTCTCCATACAAATATTAGTAGTTTTTGTTCTAGTTCCGTAAAAAATGCCATTGGTAATTTGATAGGGATAGCACTGAATCTGTTGATTGCTCTGGGTAGTATAGTCATTTTCACAATATTGATTCTTCCAGTCCAAGACATGGTATATCGCTCCATCTGTTTGTGCCATCTTTGGTTTCTTTTATGAGTGTCTTATAGATCTCTGAGTACAGGACTTTTACCTCCTTAGGCATGTTTATTCCTAGGTATTTTTTTCTTTTTGTTGCAGTGGTGAATGGGATTGTTTCTTTAATTTATCTTTCTTATCTTGCGTTGTTACAGTATAGGAATGCAGGAGATTTCTGTGCATTAATTTTGTATCCTGCAACTTTACCAAATTCATTGATTAGCTCTAGTAGTTTTCTGGTGGCATCTTTAGGATCCTCTATGTGTAGTATCATGTCATCTGCAAACAGTGACAGTTTTACTTCTTCTTTTCCAGTTTGTGTTCCTTTTAGTTCTTTATCTTCTCTGATTGCTGTGGCTAGGACTTCCAAAACTATGTTGAATAATAGTGGCAAGAGTGGACATCCTTGTTTTGTTTCTGATCTTAGAGGAAATGTTTTCAGTTTTTCACCGTTGAGAATTATGTTTGCTGTGGGTTTGTCATATATGGCCTTTATTATGTTGACGTAGGTTCTCTCTTTGCCCATTTTCTGGAGAGTTTTTATCATAACTGGGTGTTAAATTTTGTCAAAAGCTTTTTCTGCATCTGTTGAGGTGATCATATGGGGTTTTTTTTAACATCTTTATTGGAGTATAATTGCTTTACAATGGTGTGTTAGTTTCTGCTTTACAACAAAGTGAATTAGTTATACATATGTTCCCATATCTCTTCCCTCTTGTGTCTCCCTCCCTCCCACCCTCCCTATCCCACCCCTCTAGGCAGTCACAAACCACCTAGCTGATCTCCCTGTGCTATGGGCTGCTTCCCACTAGCTATCTATTTTACATTTGGTAGTGTATATATGTCCATGCCACTCTCTCACTTCGTCACAGCTTACCCTTCCCCCTCCCCATATCCTCAAGTCCATGCTCTAGTAGGTCTGTGTCTTTATTCCCATCCTACCCCTAGGCTCTTCATGACATTTTTTTTTGATCATATGGTTTTTATTCTTCAATTTGTTAATATGGTTTATCACATTGATTGATTTGCGTATATCGAAGAATCCTTGCATCCCTGAGATAAATCCCCCTTGATCATGGTGTATGATCCTTTTATTGCATTGTTGGATTCTGTTTGCTAGTATTTTGTTGAGGATTTTTGCATCTATATTCATCAGTGATATTGACCTGTAGTTTTCTTTTCTTGTGACCTCTTTGTCTGGTTTTGGTATCAGGGTGATGGTGGCCTCATAGAATGAGTTTGGGAATGTTCCTTCCTCTGCAATTTTTTGGAAGAGTTTGAGAAGGATGGCTGTTAGTTCTCTAAATATGAAGTCATCTGGTCCTGGGCTTTTGTTTGTTGGAAGATTTTAAATCACATTTTCAATTTCATTACTTGTGAGCTGTCTGTTCATATTTTCTATTTCTTCCTGGTTCAGTCTTGGAAGGTTATACCTTTCTAAGTATTTGTCCATTTCTGCCAGGTTGTCCATTTTATTGGCATAGAGTTGCTTATAGTAGTCTCTTAGGATGCTTGGTATTTCTGCGGTGTCTGTTGTAACTTCTCCTTTTTCATTTCTAACTTTATTGATTTGAGTCCTCTCCCTCTTTTTCTTGATGAGTCTGGCTAAAGGTTTATCAATTTTGTTTATCTTCTCAAAGAACCATCTTTTAGTTTTATTGATCTTTGCTATTGTTTTCTTTGTTTCTATTTCATTTATTTCTGCTCTGATCTTTATGATTTCTTTCCTTCTGCTAACTTTGGGGTTTTTTTGGTTCTTCTTTCTCTAATTGCTTTAGGTGTAAGGTTAGGTTGTTTATTTGAGATTTTTCTTGTTTCTTGAGGTAGGATTGTATTGCTATAAACTTCCCTCTTAGAACTGCTTTTGCTGCATCCCATAGGTTTTGGATTGTTGTGTTTTCGTTGTCATTTGTCTCTAGGTATTTTTTTAATTTCCTCTTTGATTTCTTCAGTGATCTCTTGGTTATTTAGTAACGTATTGTTTAGCCTCCATATGTATGTGTTTTTTACGTTTTTTTTCCCTGTAATTTATTTCTAATTTCGTAGCGTTGTGGTTGGAAAAGATGCTTTATATGATTTCAATTTTCTTAAATTTTCTGAGGCTTGATTTGTGACCCAAGATGTGATGATGTATCCTGGAAAATGTTCCATTGTGCACTTGAGAAGAAAGTGTAATCTGCTGTTTTTTTGGATGGAATGTCCTATAAATATCAATTACATCTATCTGGTCTATTGTGTCATTTAAAACTTGTGTTTCCTTCTTAATTTTCTGTCTGGATGACCTATCCATTGGTGTGAGATGTTAAAGTCCCCCACTATTATTGTGTTACTGTTGATTTCCTCTTTCATAGCTGTTAGCAGTTGCTTTATATATTGAGGTGCTCTTATGTTGGGTACATATATATTTATAATTGTTATATCTTCTTCTTGGATTGATTCTTTGATCATTATGTAGTATCCTTGTCTCTTGTAACATTCTTTATTTTAAAGTCTGTTTTATCTGATATGCGTATTGCTACTCCAGCTTTCTTTTGATTTCCATTTGCATGGAATTTCTTTTTCCATCTGCTACTTTCAGTCTGTATGTGTCCCTATGTCTGAAGTGGGTCTCTTGTAGACAGCATATGTATTGGTCTTGTTTTTTTTTTTGGTTTTTTTTTTTTTGCGGTACGCGGACCTCTCACTGTTGTGGCCTCTCCTGTTGCAGAGCACAGGCTCCGGACACGCAGGCTCAGTGGCCATGGCTCACGGGCCCAGCCTCTCTGCATCATGTGGGATCTTCCTGGACCGGGTCATGAACCCGTGTCCCCTGCATCGGCAGGCGGACTCTCAACCACTGTGCCACCAGGGAAGCCCTAGAAAAAGAATTCTTGATTTCCAGATTAAAATGTTGGACAGTATATCAACCCAGGTTCTCCAAAAAGCAGACACCAAGACAAGATTCAATGTGCAAGAAATTTTGGGTGGGGTCGGGAGGTGGGGAAATACCTGGGAGAGAGAATGAGGAGTCTGAGTGAGCCCTGTGAAGGAGAGAGGGAAGGAAGGAAGTGAGTAGGTAAGTCAGGCCTTAGACTGTGTTGCACTTCTAAGAGACTGTTGGCAAGGCTGATGAGGCATCTGTCCTTCAGTCAACACTGTCCATTAGCAGGGCCTCACGTCTCCCAGGACGTCACGTCTCGCCTGCCCCAGTATCCCTGCCACCCTCCATCACTGAGAGCAGCTAGTGGGGAAACTGCCGCCACACGTGGTATTAGATTTCAGAGCATAACAGCTGTGCCTTCAGTCAATTATACTCCCTGCAGCAGGGCAGCTGAGAAGTGCATTTTCATGGCTGCCACGGATGGACTTGTGCACTTATCTCAATGTCCTCTCACAACTGCATTGACAAGATGGTAAATAAATAAAAAGGTAAAACCCCACATAGACAAAAAGAATGGGAGGAGAGGATGATGTATGTCAACAATATTTTGGAACTGGAAAGCAAGGGGTAATTGACCTAGAACAGCAAAGAAAGCTGAAATGTGGGCCAGTGTGTATATAAAGCTTGCAAGGAACAAAGCTTGCTCTCATGGAAACTCAGATATTGAACGCAACAGGTAGCTCTGAAGACAGGAATGCAGGGGGCATTGAAAACAAGAAAAATTATTATGAATGTTTAAAAAGAGAAGTTAAACCCCACCTCCTCCATCTCTTCATGATCCCAAACAGCCATAAGACCTCTTCTTAAGAGCCTCAGCAGAGGGCTTTCCTGGTGGCGCAGTGGTTGAGAGTCTGCCTGCTGATGCAGGGGACACGGGTTCGTGCCCCGGTCCGGGAGGATCCCACATGCCGCGGAGCGGCTGGGCCCGTGAGCCATGGCCGCTGAGCCTGCGCGTCGCCTGTGCTTCACAACGGAAGAGGCCACAGCAGTGAGAGGCCCGCTTACTGCAAAAAAAAAAAAATAGCCTCAGCAGAATGCTGGAGATTACTTGCTCGAGAACCCAAACCAGATACACTGACTGTGGACCTGGGGGCATCAGGAACACCTTAAAGGCGGAGTGACACAAATCTACTTACTAAGAGGTGAAAACCACCCTCTGACTTTTTTTTCTCAGGTTCCAGAATTCTAGCCATCATGCTTAACCCTGGCCCAATCCTTATTTGCAACTGGGGACTTTCTTTCAGATGAAAGTCACTGGTTACAAGAGAAAAGACCCCCAAAGAAAGGACCAAGTCTCTCCTAATTACTCCCCACTGAGGCTTACCAATTTCCAAGCCCCATCAGTGCAGTTGAGTCCCAATCCACTTTTTAGTGCTCCATTCCATTTTTAAAATTTATTTTTATTTTAATTTTTAATTTATTTTTAATTGAAGTATAGTTGATTTACAATGTTATGTTAGTTTCAGGTGTACAGCACAGTGATTCAGTTTTACATATGTATATATATCTATACTTTTTCAGATTCTTTTTCCTCATAGATTATTATAAAATATTGAGTATATTTCCCTGTGCTATACAGTAGGTCCTTGTTGGTTATCTATTTTATATACAATAGTGTGTATATGTTAAGTGCTTCACTCTTAAATATGAGCGGACAGCAAAAGATCATTACACATTTGAAGAAAGTTTCTAGTGCAAAAAAAAAAAAAGAAGAAGAAAACCAACTAAAACAATTGTGGAAGAAAAAATGAAAAGAGTAGAAGAAAACTTTAATAAAATTAATAATTCAGAGAAATAAGAGAATATATCACATCCATGAAACAAGAACGTATACATAGATATTTCTACATGGAACATTAAAAAAAAAAAGAGGAAATTCTTCAAATTAATCATCAGCAGAAACTAACATTTCCAAAAGAAGAAATAAAAGATTAAGAAAAATATTCCTAGATAAAAGCAGGGATGGGGAGAAATAAAACATGGAAAGAAAATTAATAGATTACTAGGAATTCACAGGCAAATATTTGGATTTTCAAAAAATAAGAAAAAAGAAAGTTAAAGGGAGGAAATTATTAAATAAATAATAAAAAACTTTCTCATTATTCAAGTACGTGATTTTTCAGTTAGAAAGCTCCCAGTGAGTGTCAGTGCACTAAATGGAAATGTGACTTCCCCTGAGATAGATGGTTGCAAATTTCCAGAGCATCAGAGATAAAGAGTTTCTAAAAGAGTCCAGAGAGAACATACAAACGTTTGTGGATCAGATTGGCAAAGGACTTAACAACATTAGCACTAGAAGACAATGAAGCAATTTCTTTAAAATTTTTATGTAATTATTTCCCACTTAGAATTCCATATCCTGTCAAATGATAAATTGTAAGGGTGAAGCAAAGATCATCTGAGAATACAAGGTCTCAAGAGCTGTCCTTCCAAGCACACTTTCCCAGAAGGCTAACAGGAGATGTGACCTGACGAAATGAGGACATAACCAAGAATAAAAAAACTTGTAGTTCATAAGGGCTCCAGGCAGGAAAGGAATTCCCAGGATGATGATGAAGGGAAGTCCTAGGCTGAGAACTGGCCAGAGCCCAGGACACACACACAGTCCAGGCTGGAGCAGGACATGGGAATCCAAGAAAGAGATTTTTCAAGAAGAATAGGAAGTGTATATAATACTTGATATATTTGAATATATATAAAGGACGTTTTCAGTTCTGGTAAGGGTTTGGAACTGCTACATGAAAAATTACACAAAAAGAAGGCAATTTTTAACTCCAGAAAACCTAACAGAAGAAAAAAATCAACAAACAAAAAGTTGTTCAAAAAAGGAAATGTAATCATTGTATACCACATAGCTGGGATGTGAATAATAGCTAAATGGTCATGATATGATCACTGGATATTGATTTAACTCCAGATGGTGAGGAAGAGGAAAGGATGGGAAGTGTATAGTTGTATGTACCTGTGTGTATATGTATAATATGAGTTGGAGTTGGGTTGTAAAAGAGCTAACCCTCCATTGTAGGAAATCAATACATAATATCTATATCTGAAAAATTATGAAATAGCATCACTTATTAGTACAGAGATATATACCAAAAGAAATATCTGAGAAAGTTGAAAATTGCTGCCTCTGGGTAATGGGAATTGGGATGGTGGGGCAAGCAAAAATTAACATTAGAAAAAATGTGAATAGTTTGAGTATTCAGTCAAAATTTATAAGTCATCCATAAGGAGAAACCAACAGATGACTTCAGACCTCTATGTATCAATATTCAGTACTAGAAGGAAGCGGAGTAGTGCTTAACAAATATTTAAGAAATTGTGATCCCAAATTTTTATTCCCAGACTGTCTTTCAGCTATAAAGGCAACAGACAAACATTTTTGAACATATAAAATCTCAAGGAATAAAGATCCCACGATCTCTTTGAAGAGGTCAGACTTCAGCTAATCAAATGTTAAGTGAAAACACTACGGTCAAAAGGTTCATTCAATTCACTTAATTGATAAAACTAAAGCAAACTGTGAGGATAACAGTCCAGAACGGACTGCAAAGGTTATGTATAAATCATGATAAAATATAAATGAGATAACTAAACAAGTTGGAGGGAAAAAAGAGATAAGATGAAAGACAAATATGCAGATCTCTCCACCTTTTATGACAAGGGGTAAAAAGATAAGAAAGGCAGGTATAATTTTACTCCAAGGTATAACAATAAACACTAAGAAAAATTAATATAATCAACTAAAGAGGGGGGTTGTGGGTAGTGGCAAATTATCTGTCCTTTGACCAAACTTATATCAGGCTCTTCTGAGTCCTCTTTCTGATTAATCCCTGACTTTGGACTCTATGGCCCATTTAGTCCAGTTTCATCAAGAATCCTGCTGGATCAGTGTTAGGAAAACTTCCAATCTTGATATCTGATCAAATTCCTCATCTCCCCTGCTTGGTATCTTATCAACTGACCTGTCTTCAGCAAGAATCATGTTGGTCTAGCAAGAATCCCCCTAGCCTTGATGTTTTCTGTTGGTAATTTTCCATCCACTTGCTCCTTGGCTATAAATTCTCACTTTTCCTTGTTGTATTTGGAGTCAAGCCCGATCTCTCTCCCCTACTACAATACCTATTGTGGTAGTTCTCCTGGATAAAGTTGGCTTTACTGTCTTTAACAAGTGTCATAGATAATTTTTTCTTTAACAGCAGGAGATAAGGAAGTAGAGAGAGGAAATATGCTAATTTTGCCATTACTCAGATTGGCTTTAGGCAAGTTTTCTAAAGGTCATTCAACAAACTGGCTTTAGAGCAAATTGACTTTTGGTGATGCAGGCAGCTCCTAGAAGGTAGAAAAGGTGAGAAAACTGATTTCCCTCCTAGAACCTCTGGAAATGAATAAAGTCCTTGTGAAACCTTGATTTTAGCCCAGTGAGACCCATTTCAGACTTTTGACTTCCAGAACTGCACTATAATAAATTTATGTTGTTTTAAGCCACTAAATTTGTGGCAACTTGTTACAGCAGCCAAAGGGAACTAATACCAGGGCTAATTAAATAAGTTATGGTAATCCATACAGTGGAATACCATGCAGCCCTTACAGAGGAATGAAGAAACTCTCTATCATGGAACAATCTCTGGAATATACACTAAGTAAAAAAAAACAAGAAATGGAATGGTACATATAATATTGCCAACTGTTGTGAAGATGTTTTAAAATAAAGACATTCAAAGAACTAGGAAGACTAGTAACTTCCAGGCAGAGAAGTTAGGAGGCTGGGACAGAGGTGGCAGGCAGAAAAACACTTTTCACTACCTGTCCTTTTGTAACTTTAAATATATATTTCTTTTATTTACAAATTTTAAAAATGTGATTTTTACCAAAGAGGTCCCTGGCGCCTCAAAAAAAGGTCAGGCTTTTGTGTGACACACTGAAAACTTTTTGTACCTCTCCTTCATAACCGGATACTATTATAGACTTAACCTCGTACTTCATCACCATAGAATCCTAAAACAAATAAGTCTTGGTCCCAGAATATTTGTTCAATGTCTGTCTTACCCACTAGACTGTAAGTTCCACAAGGGCAGGGACCAGTTTGCCTGTGAATAATACCTAGCATAGTGCCTAGCCCTAATAGAACTTAAATATTTATTGAATGAATGGATGAACTAAATTAATGAATGCAGCCAAGTACAAAGAATAAAAAAGGTTCCCAATCCAATCAATGATGATTTCCAAAATTAAACAGATAACAAATCCTAAAATACAAAATTAAAAAACAAAAGCGTACAATAAAGAATATTATCCAAAGATATATAAATGTCTAGCTAGAAATAACTATCCTTCTCATATTGAATTCTATTAACTCACAGCTAAATCTAGTTCTCTAGCTTACTTTATCCAGAGAAAAAAGTTTCAACTATTTTTCAACTCGTGGTGTTAAGATCCCTGGCCCATGTTCACAGATTGAAGCCATTTAGCACAGGGTTTGCCTTTTTACAGCTGTCCAAGGCTTCAGCTGTCAGTGGAGAAGCCTCTCATTCACAGGCTTTCCCTGTTTGCTCTCTCTACCTCACTGTGTCTGTTTCTTGAAGCTCCTGCTTTTCCCTGCAACCCTCAGTTTCTTTTTTTCATGAACAAAACGTGGAAGCTGAGAGGAGGGACAGAAGGATCACTTTCCTACAGGCTTGGTGACCCCGTGACTGCCTACCATCAGAAAAATCATACCACATAAATCATTGCTCAGAGAGAATGCTGTTTGTTCACCACCATCATTTTTTTTCCTCCTGGGCACACAGCGAGTCTGTATTTCCCAGAATCCTTTGCTGTTGGGTGGAGCCATTTAACTGTGTTCTGGCCAATGGAACGTGGGTCAGTCATGGGTCTAGTGGCTGGATGCAGAGACCTGGTGAACTCCAAGACCCTGGAGGATGGTGAGGCTCTAGGCTGGAAGCAGCCTGGGTTCCTGAGTTGCCATGCGGAAGAAAGCTACGTGGGAGATCCATCTAACCATGGACACCTGTGTTGGACTGTTTTGGGTCAAAAACTATTTTATTATTTTAAACCACCGGAATGTTGGTACTTTTATTACAGTTCAGAAACCTTGAAGTGGGGTGCTGCCACAGCATAAACCTAAAATATGTGAATTAGGTGGTGAAGGGTAAGAAAACTGATGGTAGCAGCTGGAATGACGGATACTATGCTGTAAAGTGGTGAGACACTTTGAAAAATGGTCGCTTGCAGCAACTTGAAGGAAGACCGTGTGCTTGTGAAAACAGAGAACATGGAAAGGTGGCTGGAAGTAATTTGAGTGCTAGTGTGTGTTGGCTACCATTAGCTGTCTTTGGTAATGTTTTATAGGGGGAAAAAATGATTCAGGAAAAAATTGGATGGTTTGCAAACTGAAATGAAAAAGAATAAAGAGTAAAGAAATCTGAGGTGTTGAAATGTTAGGAGAGCTGATGCTTTTAGATTCCCAAATATTAGGAGATAAAGCTTTGAGTATTAAAGGCCAGTGGTACTCCTCAGTTAAACAAAAGACTTAGCCTTGGCTCAAAGATCAGATTAGGAATGTGGCCTTCCCAGGTATTCTTTTAGCTGGACATGGGGTAGAGGCCATTAAATTGAAGGAGAATGGCTTAGGAGGAAGAAACAGAGAAATAAAGTAAATTTGAGAATTTATGTGTAGGTAAAATTTGGGGTGTTTTAGTGGCATGAAAACTGACTAGAAGCTTATTAAGTTTTAAAAGGAAATTTATTTGTTGAAGATATTATGACCACCTTTTAAATGTATTTGAAATGTAAAACAGCTTTTGAGCCCGCAAGTCAATCCGACAGGAAGCAACCTACAAAGCTGTGAAGGCCCTAAGGAGATCACTACAGATGTGGCCAAAGAAGATGATGGACAAGATGAAAGCTCCAAGAGGGTAGCGGTAGAGGTCAGGGAGAACAATGGACAAGAGGGCTTTCAGCAGAGAGCTGGACCAGGCCCTAGTCAAACAGGGTAGAGACCTTTTCAGAAGGCCTCTGCAGTGGGATTTTATAAATGTATGGACCAGTGCTTGCTTTGTGTTTTCTGTTCTTAGCCTTCCCAAATAGGAGGGTGGTTTTTGTTTGTTTGTCTATGGATGTACCATCCCTGTTCCATAATTGTTCATTAGGGAAGGGTGAGGGACAACCATGAGGAACCTCATGTGGACCTGAGGGAGAAGGCCTGCATCCACAGGAGGTCCTGGACCTTGAGCTGGATGCAAAGCCTGGTTGGGATTTTGTTTATTTATTTATTTATTTTTGGCTGCGTTGGGTCTTCATTGCTGCACACGGGCTTTCTCTAGTTGCGGCGAGCGGGGCCTACTCTGTTGCGGTGTGAGGGCTTCTCATCGCGGTGGCTTTTCTCGTTGCGGAGCACGGGCTCTAGGAGCACAGGCTTCAGTCAGGCTCAGTAGTTGCGGCGCACAGGCTCAGTTGCTCCGCGGCATGTGGGATCTTCCCAGACCAGGGCTCAAACCCGTGTCCCTTGCGTTGGCAGGTGGATTCTTAACCACTGCGCCACCAGGGAAGCCCCTGGTTGGGATTGTGGATTGCTTCTTTAGGAGAAGGTTGAAGGTGCTCTGTGTATGGAAAGAAGTTAACAGATTCTCGTTGAGTAGAAGGGAAACTGGAGAGAAGATAGTGCTCAGGGCTCACTAAACCTAGTTTTCTTTTCCTCCTGGACACACAGCTGAGCTGCATTTCCCAGCCCTCTTCACTCCAAAGTTTGTTGAGGTCAGGTAGACTGAGTTATGGCCAGTGAGACTGCCACTTATAGGTCTGGTTCATAACAATCGCCCGTATGATTACCCACACTGTCTCTTCCTTTGCTGGCTAGAAGCAGAGATCTGAGATCGGTCTCTGATGCCCTAGAGCCTATGTGCTTATGGTCTATGGCTGCTTTCATGCTATAGAGTTGAGTAGTTGTGACCAACACTTTACGGCCTTTGAAGCCTAGAATATTTACTAGCTGGTTTTCTACAGAAGACCCTGTTCTAGGAAACAGCCGATCCCTGTTCAAGGGAAGGATTGAACCACTGGATAGAAGGAGCCTGGCTCCTCAGTCACTACCAACACTTGGAGGAGGTCCAGTAGACCAGGCACACGCATGCTGAACTGTTACCTAAGCTAGACATAAGCTTTTGTTGTAGTTGGCCACTGAGATTTGAGAGCAGTAACATTTTCACTCACCCTGGGTGACAATTATGAAGGCTGTTGTTTACCTTGCATTGGAGAGTTTAGAATCTTCTCACTCACTGCAAGACTTTGGAACATGGCTTCTGCCATGATTCAGTTATGCACCCTGACATCCATCCATTCATTTATCCCCAAGTATTTCTTGAGTGTTTATTATGTGTCAGGCACTCTGCTAAGGATACAATGATGAATAAAAACACACTTGAACTCTGCCCTCATACAGCTTAGGGTCCAATGCAGCAGACAGTGGGAAGAAAGGGGGAGCTGCTACTCTCTTTAGACTTGACATGAGCTTTCCCAGTTCATCAGCCCATCCCACTGGGCCTGCTTCCCTCATTTACCTGCCTGGCCCAGGCAGCATTTCAACCACCAGGCCAGAGTGGGTGAAAGGTCAGTGTGCTGAAGCACAGTCATTGAAGGAGAAAGTAGGGCAAGATGTAGCTGAAGATCTGATCAAGGGACAGATGCAGAAATAATAATAATAGCAAAACAAATTCACTCAACAAATATTTAAGGAGCCCAGCAATACCATCAGCTCTGAGCAGAGCTGTATGCTCAGATCTTAATCCAGGGTCTGCTTGCTTTCCACCCAACTGTCTTGCTCCTTGATCTGTGTTCAAGAAAGGACCAGTGGAGAGGAAGTGTGACAGGCCTGGGTTCAAATCTTGACTCTATTAGCTACATGGTCTTGGAAAAGCTACTTTTCAATCCACTGGCTGAGGAGCCTCGGTTTTGTCTGTTTGTAATTTCCCCATGACTTTGCTCACCACACGTGAACTAAGACCTAGTAGTTTCTTGCTCCCCCTGCCCTACTGACTGCTCAGATCTTGGACTTAACTTGCCTATCGACCTACCAAGTCCCATGGATAGTCTCGGTAATCAAACCTCCCTAAGCCTTGTCTTGTAAGCCTTGGCAAATACTCTAGACTCTGCCTATTAACCCAAATCTGTGGCATCTACCTTTCTGTAATCTTTAAGCCAAAGTCCACCAAGGTTAGGCTATGACATTTTTCTTCCCAGACCTCCAGATCACCTATATTTTTTTCTATTATTTTTGCGTCTCTCCCCACCTCCACTACCAGCCACCCTCATCGCTCGCTTGACCTCCCACAAATCTCTTTCCCCTGCTCCCATTTTTTTCTGTACATGTCAGTCTCTGTATGATTTCCCTTGGCTCTTAGGGTAAAACCCACACTTCCTTACATGGCCTTCAGGACTCTCAAGGTGTTAGCAGTTCACTTAGCAGAAGTAGCACATACTAGATGCTTAAGATTTAAAAAATTTTCTTGAAAATTTTAAACACTGAAAAAGACTGATTTTTAAGTGTATTTCCTTTTATCATTGCACAAGGAGTGTAGAAATATTAGAAATACAAATGAGCAAAAATAAAAATATGTATGTTGAACGAAAGCCAAGCAAAAACCCAAAACTCCCAAGAAAAAAAATCACTATTAACATTTTGGAGTATATCCTTTTAGATTTCTACCCAAGCAAAAGTGTGTATTTTTCAAAATTAGATTATAAGCCACATTCTCTTATAATCTTTGCATCATTTAATATGTTATGAAAGGCACAATATCACTTTGAATGCCCGTATATATTCCATTGTATGTATATACTATAATTTAACTAATCCACTACTGTTGGGAATTTGGAGCGTTTCCATTTGTTGTTAAGGTTAATTTTGTGTGTTAACTTGCTTGAGCCATGGGGTACCCAGATTAAAGTTTTTCTGGGTGTGTCTGTAAGAGTGTTTCCAGAGGAGATTAGCATTTGAATCGGTTGACTGAGTAGATTGCCCTCCCCAGTGTGGGTGGGCATTATTTAATCTATTGAGGGCCTGAAAAGAACAAAAAGCAGAGAATGGAGGAATTTGCCCCTTTTTCTGTCTGCCTGCTGGAGCTGAGACATCTCATTTTAGTCCTTCTCATCTTATCTTCCCTTGCCTTTGGACTGAGATTGACACCATCAGCTCCTCTGCTGCTCAGGGTTTTGGATGCTGACTAACTTACACCGCCGGTGTTCCTGGGTCGCCAATTTCAGAGGACAGATTGTGGGACTTCTCAGCCTCTGTAAACACATGAGCCAATTCCTCATTATATGTACGTATGTACAGCATATATATATATATATATATATATATGACATGTACATATCACTAGAAGATATATACATATATCTTCAGGAGAAACCCTGACTAATAAAAGTTGTTGCTGCTAATGCTGTTGACATTTGCTATCTTAAACAGGTAAATTGTCTAGTACATATATTTCTTCCCAACTTATCCGATTGTCTCCTTTAGATGGATCCCTCGGTCCTAGAATTTCTTGGTCAAGGGGCATGAGCACTTTTAGGGCTTTGCTACACATTGCCTAACTGAACTCCAGACAATTATAAAAAATGAAACAACGCTGAAGTAGAGATATATAAAAGTGGCATCTAAACTTCCGGCCAAAGTTTCTCAGACGGAGTTTCTTATCCCATTGTTTGCTTTCCTGCAAAATGTGATCTCTTAGGATTGACATCTTGCCTGGCCAGGGATCCAGTAGGGAGAAGTCCTCCTTCTGTCAGTCTTCCAGCTTTCTGACCGGGGAGCAGCCCCACTTAAAAAGTGCCCAGCTTCTCCCTAATATATCCAGGGCTCTTGAAATATTCCCAGCTCTGTTTTGATGAGCCAGCTGTTTCCTTGAAGTGGTATGAAGTCAAAGCAGGGCTACCAGCACAGGGACACTGTGAAATCACCAAAGCTTAGACCCCAGAGCCGAAAGAGAATCCAGGAAACCATTTGGCCCAGTCCTCTGGTTTCGGCCAGATAAGATACTCCATTAGCAGAGAGTTTTAGAAGATCTAGACTGCATTTGGCAAGGAATGGTGTCTCTCCGGTCCTTGTGTTAAGATAAAACAGAAAGCACTCTGCAAGGAAAACAAATTGCAGTTAGAATTAAAGTATCATGCCTGTGAAAGAATGGCACACAGAGCAGTAACCACATCTACGCACGACTCTTCCCTTTTCATTACTGGTTTTTAATTTGCCACCAGCACTGCATCTTTTCCGCGTTAAACTGGGAGAGCAGTTTCCATCAATTCGCTTAGCACGGAGTGTCCTAGCTTCTGCCAAGGTGTTAAAATATTTTTTTTCATTTTATTTTCTCTACAAAGAATGTTTAAAAAATAAGAGAAAGCTATCCTCCTAACACCATCTTAACACATACCCTACCATTTTAAAACAACCACTTTTAGCGTCTTGGTACATCTTGGTCTTTTGGGAGTAAGACCATCCCCCCAAAACTGGTTTTAATCATAATATACCCATATGGTACTTTAGGTTGCTTCTTTCCCTTAATATTGTTTCATAACAATTTTCATGTGATTAATAATCTATAAAACTATTCTTTTTTAATGGCTGCATTTACCCAACCTTCCCAATTTTTCATTATAAATAACATGGCGGTAAAGACTTTTATGCATGGAGTATTCTCCATATTTTGGATTATTTTAAGAAGGTAGATTTCTAGATATTAAATGTCTTGTTCAGTGCACATGTATGGTTAAATAGTATACAGTGAGGATACCTATTTCACTGTAATGCAGGGATTTTTCCAAGTCTATTTTAAGAAATCAAAAGGTAGAAGTGGACTGGGACTGTGAAACTGTGAAGACGGAAGAACAGATCAACTTTCTGAGAGAGGTTTCTTATCTGTAAATAGGTGTAGTCACAGATTTTCCTTACCTGTTGTAGCCTTGGGAGCTTAGTCCCTTCCCGTCACTTTCAGCTGATGGAAGGTAGATGTGGGCAGGCACCACCACTATTCCTTCTTAATCTTTTTTTCAGGTTATGCGACATATATAACACAGTGCCTGACACTTAGTGATTAATAAGGCTTTGTCAAATGAGTGAATGAAAGAATGCATATGGAAAAATTTTGAATCACTATGTTGTACACCTGAAAATAACATTATATTGTAAATCCACTATATGTCAATTTAAAAGAAAAAAAAGAAGAATGCATATGGGCTTTGAACCTGAACAGAGGGTGGTTCAAATCCTGTTTCTGCCACTTACTAGCTGTGGTATTTGTTAAACAGATAAATTGCTGTGGAACACAATGAAGGCTGTGTCCTGGATAAATTCCAAAAGTCAGTGCCAAATCCTTTTGTAGTACTTATGTAAAACCTTATATTAAATTCTTACGTAGAAAAAGCAATGCCCAAAACATATCTCAACATGAACTCTGAAGGCTCTGGTATGATACAGTAAGAGATTCTTTATGGTAGGAGACCACTGGGGCTAGGATGATTTTTGAAAATCAGCTTTTATTCCCTTTAATTGTTGCCAGCTCTTATAATCGCTGAAACCTTACATGCCAAATCACTTAATGACCTCATCTACTAAAGCAGGCAGTAAGAATTACGGAATGGACACCATCCTTGGTTTTTGATAAGATGAATTGCCTTGGCTGGGCAAATAACCGCTGACCTGTGGTACTTCTTTCTAAGATTTCTACAGTGTCAGCACCTTCAGGCACCTAACAGGTATAGCAAACAAAGGCAACATCTTTGATCCGACTCCATTTCAATAAGGTGAGCTTTTAATGGGCTGGGTTGTAGGGTGCAGGTTTGCGAAACCATAAATGACAAATTATTTCTGGATTCTAAGGTTGTTATTAATTGGCCAGTGAAATAGATCTCTGAAGGTTAGTTCATCTGCTATAAGGAAGATTTTCAAAGGGAAGAAATTTCATAGACATCTTTGGCCTTCAACCAGGAAAACTGGTTTTTTTTGAAAAACCTAACCTTAGGAACTAATAGGGGAGTGGCGTCAGAGTGGGAATAAAGCAGAAAGAGTATACACTTCAGGGTTCCAAACAGTGACCACTGGTGGGCTGTTTGCCCCCTCACATGGTTCTACAGATGAAGGATGCAGGAAAGGATGTTTAGAAGCTGGGGCAGAGCGCGGGAATGGCACTCAAGTCAGGGTCAGATGGCATCTCTGGGAGGCTTGTTGGAAATAAAAGGAGTCTATTTGTCCTTCAGCTTAAGAACCCTTGTTGCTCTACTACAGCAAGGAGCTCACTTCATCCTGCATCCCAGCCCTCTTCCTCAAACGCAGGAATGTAAGCCCCTGGATGTGGCATTCTTCTCTCTCTTTAGCATCATTCCCCCTACCCACCTCCCCACTCCTCCCACCTCCCTTTTGTTAAGATAGGAAGAGAGAAGTTTGTAAGATGGTGTATCACTCAGGGTTCTCCAGAGAAACAGAACCAGTAGGATATAATGGTACATGTCATATATAATATAAAGGAATATTATAAATACATAATATTATTGAGAGAGAGGTTAATTTCAAGGAATTGGTTTACACAACTGTTTTGCACTTAAGATCTTTCAACTGATTGGATAAGGCTCACCCAGATTATAAAAACTAATCTCCTTTAGTTAAGGTTAACTGATTTAACCACATGTACACAATACCTTTACAACGCCACCTAGGTTAGTCATTTATTAAATAGCTAGGTACTGTAGCCTCATTAACTTGTCGCATAAAACTGACTGTCCCACACAGCCTTGGGAATATATCTACATTTGAAATTGAGCTCTGAGAGACACACTAAGCAGGCTAACATTCCTATTCTCAAGGTTTTTTGTTTGTTTTCCTTCTCTTATCCCATTCTCCTCTTTTTTTTTTTTTTTTTAATTGCGGTACACGGGCCTCTCACTGTTGTGGCCTCTCCCGTTGCGGAGCACAGGCTCCGGACGCGCAGGCTCAGTGGCCATGGCTCACGGGCCCAGCCGCTCCGCGGCATGTGGGATCTTCCCGGACTGGGGCACGAACCCGTGTCCCCTGCATCGGCAGGCGGACTCTCAACCACTGCGCCACCAGGGAAGCCCCTCCCATTCTTTTCTTTAAAGGAGATGAAACTAATAAGGTTAATTCACACCAAAATGTAATTGACTGATGCCTCCTGCTGGAATCCACCAGAGGAAGTTACATACTGAAAGACTTAAGCTTATTTAATCAAATTAGTATTGATCCATTGGTGTGACTAACGGAAGGATTTCATCAGTGTCACCCACGGCGTCTTCCTACATTATGGGAATCTGGGATTCTTCAAAGCATCTTTATTCTCCTATAAATATTGAATACATTCACTGAGTTTCTTGAACCCAAATCAGTTTCTTCGGGCTACTCCTTAGTGGACTTTTCCCCAGACTTCAGTGTGCCAAAGAATGACCTTAAAAGATATTAAAATCGTTGAATCCAAGTCCCATTTCTAGGGATTCTGGATCAGCAAATTTGGGTGTGTCCAGGAATCTTTATTTTTTTAACAGAAATCCATCCTAGGTGACTTATCCTTTGAGAAACACTGTTCTAGGGCAAGATATAGATACTCCCTTGAGACCCAACCAAAGAAAAGCTATCTCCAGTCCCAGCTCTGCTGAGAACCTCCCTAAGGAATATTGTGGGATCAAAGAAACAACTGTCAATTAGTCTTCCCTCCAGGTACATCAGGGACTCTGGGACATATATGAGAAGGGTAGGCTTTAAAAAACTAAAAACAGAATTACCATATGATCCAGCAATCCCACTACTGGGCATATACCCAGAGAAAACTATAATTCAAAAAAGACACATGCAACCCCAATGTTCATTGCAGCACTATTTACAATAGCCAGGTCATGGAAGCAACCTAAATGCCCATCAACAGACGAATGGATAAAGAAGATGTGGTACATATATACAATGGAATATTACTCAGCCATAAAAAGAAACAAAATTGGGTCATTTGTAGAGACGTGGATGGATCTAGAGACTGTCATACAGACTAAAGTAAGTCAGAAAGAGAAAAAGAAGTATCGTATATTAATGCATATATGTGGAACCTAGAAAAATGGTACAGATGATCCGGTTTGCAGGGCAGAAATAGAGACACAGATGTAGAGAACAAACGTATGGACACCAAGGGGGGAGAGTGGCTGAGGGGTGGTGGTGTGATGAATTGGGAGATTGGGATTGACATGTATACACTGATGTGTATAAAATGGATGACTAATAAGAACCTGCTGTATAAAAAAATAAATAAAATTCAAAAATTAAAAAGAAAGAAAGACTGGCAGACTTGAAGCTGAGAAACAATAGGTAAAATCCAAACAGATATTCTAATATTTCTTATAATACTTTGTTTAGTCGTAGGTGATAGCCTAAATAATAGATGCCTCTTGCTTCATTAGTTTTAGGCAATGCTTGTGGCAGAAACAAACTGAAGAACAGCTATGGCTTATGTATGGCTTACCCATCAGTGCTGTCTTGACTCAAGCCTGCTAAAATGTAGCCAGAGGTTATTAGGCCTCCCTCATAGGAGATGGAGTTGTCTGTCTCTCACTTCCACATCTTGTGCCTATATTGTCATTCATCCCCACCACCCCTGCAAGTTGCATTATGGAACTTGTTATTCAAAAACTGGCTTGGCAGACACTTGACTTCTATGTCTTGGGTGGGGGGGGCAGGCATAAAAAGGAGTGGATGAACTGACTTACTCCTCTGTGTCCACTGCCCAACACAGTGCCGGGTATAGAATATGAGCTCAAAAAATACCAACATCTTGTTTATATACTGTAATTCTTGGTATCTTCTCTTGTAATAGGGAAGAAACTTTGTGTTCTATTACAAGTTAATCACTAGAGAGATGTTGCCTATAAGCTTAAATTATACATAATGGCCCATCTCCGGGAACCCTGCCTCCCAGGTAATGAGCATTAAGCTAAAATACCTTTGTTCAGCTCACAGGAAATATGCTGCCCAGGACCACCTGGGCAGCAGGTGAATAGCTTCAGGAAGAAAGAAATTAACACATCTCCTCCAGAGGTTTACCGGAACCAGGAAGTATTTGACTTTACTCCCTCCCCTTTTGGTATAAAAGAAGCCTGAATTCTAACTCAGGCAAGTTGGTTCTTTGGGACATAAGTCCATCATCTTCTCTGTCTGCCAGGTTTCTGAATAATGTCCATATTCCTTGCCCAAACACCTCATCTCTTGATTTATTGGCCTGTCGTGTGGCAATCAGTACGAGCTTGGACTCAGTAACGCTCTTACTATGGAACTAGTGAAGAATGACTTTGCTAGACTTTTTCAACTCCTAATTTTTTAAAAAAATTTTCAAGACTATTTAATTCATTATGATGTAGGTTTATTTTTTTAGCCATTTAAAAAGATTGAGGCATAATAAGCTATAAAATAATGAGACAGCTTTCAAAGTTAAGAGTTAAAGGCAACCATAGTCATTACCTATTTCTGTGTGGTCCCATGCAGCAGCCACTACCACCTGTGACTATCAGGCACTTGAAATGTGACTAATCCAAATTGAAGCATGATATAAGTGTAAAATACCCATCAAAGATTTGACATGAAGAAATGTGTAAATTGTCTCAATAATTTTTATGTTGATTGTATGTTGACATGGTAATATTTTAGATACATTGAGTTAGACAAATTATATTAAAATTTTTTGAAATACCAACATCTTCATATTTAGATGAGGAGGACAATGGAGGAGCATTTACTTACTGCCAGGGTAACATCTGGGAAGACCTCTGATGCCCTGGCACATGTTGGGAAGTACTCATTATAACCACACCGCGTGGTCTAAATCAATAGAAAGAAATCAGCTGCCTTCTTGCTTTTCCTAGAGCTACAAGAATTGGGGTTTAATTATTCCTGATTAATCCCAGTACGTTGAAAAGCTGTATTTACTCCAACATCAAAATGTGAGGAGAGTTGCCTTGGGAAAAAACCTATAAATAGGCATTATTTAAAATTACATTTATCAATATGAAGAATGTGGCCTTATAAATTCCCATTTGCCTTAACTGATGTCAGTGCTTCCTATTTAAGTCACACGTGTGGAATTTTCAGACGGAGGACTCTAAGAATAAAGGCATACATTTTACCAACATTTCCCCAGGTTGGTATTTGAGGAAAGAGAATCAACTCTGTAGCTGTGAGGAATGGGACACTTTCTTCTATTTAGGGAGAGAATTGCCTGAGCAAGTTGTACCATTCCCAGCACGTCTGTTTTTCACTGGGAAGGGAAAATCTGATAGAACATTTCTGAGTTCTTTGACGAAAAAAAGGTGATAGGACACGTGTAGAGATTTCTCTCGGTAACAAAAGGACTCCCAGGACACACAGATGCTCAAGACAGCACTTATTCAGGGAACAGTGAGAACATTACTATTCTTCATAATAAAAAAGTTTCATCCTTTCTCAGACGCCAAGAAATAGTCAAATATTTGGGGCCAATGCTGACTCCTTTTGGTCAGCCCTCTCTCCCTCCTTGTGGATGCTCTTTTAGCAGCAATGTGAAAAGGAAAACAAACACGTGTGGACTAGGAGATGCCCCCTCCCTGAAGAGGGCGTGAACATACCAACAGTTCCTGCGTTAGGTGTGGCGTGAGCTGCCAAGCCTCAAATACACACATAAAGGCAAATTTAAAGATGGAGGACACATAGGATATATGAGTTCATCAAATATTTTCACAGTACACGTTCTGAATTCCTGGGGTGCGGGGAAGGAACGTATTTTATGAGAAACCAATTCTGTTGAATCCAGCAGACAGGGAACGTCACAGGACAGCTCTAATAGTCATTTTTCTCTTCTATTAATAAGATGCTAATCTACTACAGACTCTAATGGCCCCCCAAACTTTATTGCATTGATCAAAACAGTTTGATCATATAAAATCAACTTGGCTCTCACATATAGAGCATAACCTAAAAGGGAACCTTTCTGTTTTAGACAAATACAAGCAATGGTTACAATGGCTCTACGGCTTTATTTAAAAGTTTTTTCCTGACTGTAATAGTAACATGATGTAGAAAACATGAAAAACATTTTTTAATTATGAAGAAAAACATCTAAAAAAGCAGCCATCCAGTGAAAACCGTTGTTAACATTTAGGCCTAGTATAGCTTTTTCCCCACTCCCATGCATTTTTAAACATATTTGAGAATACACTGTATATTAAGTTTGGGGGCCTGCCTTCACTAAATATTAAAACGTAAGCATTTTCCCACATTGTTATGAGAGTTTTTTTTTTTTTTTTTTTTTTTTTTGCGGTACGCGGGCCTCTCACCGTTGCTGCCTCTCCCGTTGCAGAGCACAGGCTCCGGACGCGCAGGCTCAGCGGCCATGGCTCACGGGCCCAGCTGCTCCGCGGCATGTGGGATCTTCCCGGACCGGGGCACGAACCCGTGTCCCCTGCATCGGCAGGCGGACTCTCAACCACTGCGCCATCAGGGAAGCCCGTTGTGAGAGCTTTATAAACATCATGGAATTAGAATCTTGGCAACATCTGATGTAGCTTCTCCACCTTGGATTCCATGCCCTGCACTTCCCTGGTTCCTCTTGTCCCTCCCAGACAACCAGTTCCCAAAGCGTCTTCTTTAAGGGTCCCCACAGACCCTTAAATGTGGGTACTCCCCCATGTTCTCCCCTCAGGACACTGCCCTTCACACGCCACATACTCCTCTTGGGCAGTGCCACCCAGTCTCATGTTTTGAGCTACCACCTGTGAGGAATCCTAAATCTATCTCCAGCCCTCACCTCTCCACCCAACTTCAGATTCCTACATCTAAGGGAGGTGGCGCAGTCTGAGAGCAGACCTTTACCACCATCACCTCAACACCCAGCACAGCACTTAAAAAGGGAATGCACTTGGGGTGCTTGTAGCCTCCTTTAACTTATTACACCCCAATCCGAACTCACTGCCTTTCCCCCACAACCTACTCCTTCTGAATTTTCTTATTTTCTTATCCCTTCAGTCCTATTGTCACATCACTCTGACACGGCCACCACATGCAACCATGAATCACCAAGGCATAACTTCTCCCACCACCACAAAGCGCTCCCAGACACTTCATATCAGAGGGGTTTACCTCCGCTGCTCTAAATGATGCCCAGATTCCTATTAAAGTTACTACAGAATTAGACCCTTCTCCTTGCCCTCCTCCCTTTCTGTTTTTAATTTCTTCTCTATCTTGGTATTTATCAGAGTTTTATAAGCTTCTCTACACTAAACTGTGAACTATTTCAAAGTAGGGTCTATGTTTATTCATCTTTATATTTCTAGCAACTAGCAAGTGCTCCTTTTATTAAATGGGAACACTTAATAAATTTCATTCTGTAAACATTTTCATGAATGCAGAAGTGATTTATTATTTAAGTGCCTTACTGCTTCATGACCTGCATTCAGTAAACATTTCATTAGCTGAACAGCAATGTTTAGAAATAAAACCCTAAAACTCAACCTATTATAAGAGTAAAGGTCTGTTGAATTTCGCAGAGGGAATACATTGTATCACTTAATAAAACTTCATGTTTGTTTCAAATGATTGTTAAGTGTATAGGTGATTTGCTATAACACTATTTCACTGTTTAGCGATCTGCAGTAAACAAGCATTTCCTTTGATTAAAAAATAAAATCCAGGGCTTCCCTGGCGGCGCAGTGGTTGAGAGTCCGCCTGCTGATGCAGGGGAAATGGGTTCGTGCCCCGGTCCGGGAAGATCCCACATGCCGCGGAGCAGCTGGGCCCGTGAGCCATGGCTGCTGAGCCTGCGCGTCCAGAGCCTGTGCTCCACAACGGGAGAGGCCACAACAGTGAGAGGCCCATGTACAGCAAAAAATAAATAAATAAATAAAATAAAATTAAAATAAAATAAAATAAAATCGAAAACCTCAACCAGAAAAAAAAAGGAGGACACAGCGCCGTATCATGTTTGCCCCAACTGCACTTGATATCTCACATTTGTATTGCTTTTTCTTAGAATAAATGTAAAAGTGTCTTGATCTTCACATGACTATTCTAGGGCAGGTCCCAGTTTCGCCTTTCGGACTATGGGGGAAATCATTCTATTCTTCTTCCAATCTTCAAGCATAAAACTTGGGTCTACAGGATCCCCAGGAGTGAAAGTTTTGTGCTTCAGTCACCAGAACAAAGTTACGCCAAGTTTACTTTGTTAAGTGACACCTAGTTATTATACACACATATATTTTTACATACAGTATTGACAATAATGTAATACTGAGGAAATGTCTTTATTAAGTATATTTTGAAACAGTGATGAGGAATTTTCACAAATAGTACAATATCTTCTGGATGTGTTGACAGGAGAGAGTACTATATAAAAATAGGAGCTTTTGCAATTGAAGGAGATCCAAACCAGTCCCTCAGGAATAGCATAGGGGTGATTCCATGCTTAGCCATGTCATCAAGGGCCTCAGAATACCTGGAGGAGATAGGATCGGACCGTACAGAGAGGGAATTGGCGGCCACATACCTGATGTGATGATCTGAAGGACTGCCTCACTATAGACTGTCAAAATACCTGGATTTCCACCTTCAGAGCCATACTATGGCTCAAATGTTGCATCTTAATGTAACATTTCTCCCAGGTAAAACTTTTGCACATTAATTGATCTTTTTGGAGTATTTTATTTTGATAATTATATATGTTTATATCTATTAGAAAAAAGTAAGTAGCATATCAAACCTATGACTTCATTAATATTACAACTTAGGAAGAAACTAAAGTAAAAAACAGTTAATTTAGAGGAAAACGTTAAATAGATAAGAAAAAATCACAAAAGCATATGAATGAAGTGTGTAAAACACTGATTATTGGAAATGTTTGGAAATCAGTGTACCACTGGTCTATTTAAGAGTTACGGTATATTTATGAGCTAATAAGTGGAGCCGTGCATCTTAAATACAAATGATGAGGGGGGTGTGATGGGGTGGGGAATGAAGTTGGACCTTCAAGTGATAGCACTCTGATTTCCATATTTTTTGGAAAGTAAGTAGTAGGCAGCACTTCAGAGGCAGTATTTCAGGGCAGTTAAGCAGAGCAGGGTCTTTGGAGTCAGGGTCTGAATTCAGACCTCCCCAATGACTAGAAGTGTGACCTTGGATAAGACACTGTCTCTCTCCGAGTCTCAGTTTGCTCATCTGTAAATGGAAATAATACCTCCTTCTAAGAATTACTCTAAGGGTTAAATGAGATGATGAAAGTAAAGTGCTTTGCAAACTTGAAAAACAGTAAGATCTCAAAAATCTCAAAAATGGTTGTTTTGACATTCTTATTATCCCTTTTTTGTTTGAGCCTTTAAAAAAATGTTTTTTTAAATACTTTTAACTGACCTTTATCACATCTCTACAGACTTTGTTACATACTTTGGTTTGATGTAAAAGATCAAGGAAAAGTAGAGTTTACTTCCAAAAGAATTCCTGATAAAATGCCTTCCTGGATGATTCAACCATGACCGTTCTCTGCTTCTTATGCATTTTTAACTATTTTGGTTCTAATCCCTCAAGCTCCCACATAATCTACCTCCTTCTTTTGGAAGCCAAAATTCCAGGAAGGCTTCATGATGACCCTTTACCCATTTGAAACTTCCATAACAGCAGACTGACCTTGTAACTACATGACACATTCCTTAATTTTGTGGGTCATCCACTTCTTTTGGAAAGACGTTTGAAATGGAGTCTTCGGTTTCTTTAACTAGATACAGTGAGCCGATCGCGGGGGCCACAAAATACTGGGAGAGGGCCACAAGGAGACATTCCTGAAACAATTCTTCCTAGTGCCAAATTGATCAGGGGAAGCTTTCTAGAGCCGAATCATAACACTCATTGTTTAAACTATTAGCCTAATGTAACAGGAACCTAAACTACCAGATAACTAAGGCAAGGCTATGCTATTTTGAAACAGACTTTTACATTCCCTTCAGCGTTTTTATAATACGCTATCAATAATAAAGATATAATCATCATCATGATATGCTGATCACCACTGCCATCATGATTTGATCAGCAGAACACTGTCTTTGTTAACGGCATGGGTTCTGGTGTGAGTCCCAGCTGTACGACTCAGTGTGTGACCTTTAGCCAGTTCTTTTTTTTTTTCGCCGCGCCACGCAGCTTGCGGGATCTTAGTTGCCTGACCAGGGATTGAACCTGGGCCGCAGTAGTGAAAGCACTGCGTCCTAACCACTGGACCGCCAGGGAATCCCTAGCCAGTTCTCCTGTTTCTCTGTTTCCCCGACTGAAAATGGGAAGCACAAGTAAAATGCATAGCAGTGTGTCTGTGTTGTGGCCAATTGCAGGCAAAATCTGATACAAATGTCAAGGCTGATGACACACACACACACATACCAAAAGGGTGTAAAAAGGTTTATTATGATGAGAGCATGGCAGGCCTCCCAAGCTGGTCCAAAAATGTGTTAGAAGAGCAAGTAAAGGAGGCTGGGTGGGAGTTTCATTGTGGTTAGTAGGTGGGGCAGGCTGAAAGCAGGACATTTCTGGTTTGAATCTCCCTTTGATGCCAAAGGAGGGAGCCTTGGCTTTCTTATTCCCCCCAGAGGTGGGGCACAAGGGAGGATGAAGCTTAAAAGCTGTCAGCAGTAAAACATCAAAAAAAAAAATGTGTCAGAGCAAGTGGCCGATAAATGATGTCCATTATTGTTTCCCTTCCATTAGTCCCTTAAATTCTCCTAACATGATCAAGGAGTTTGGACCTAATCATGTGACAAACCATATAGAATTAGCATATAGATTTGCCCAATAATAAAATGTTCTTTCACTTAAACCTCACCTGGCTACACTACAGGTTTTTGTGTTCCTGGGTGCCTTTATTGACAAATACAGCATCACCCTGAATGTGTTCATGTTGCCCCCAAAAGACCAAATCAATGAGCGCTTCATTAGCAATAGAAAATGACTTAAGAGTAATGAGGAAAAGTTTCTATCTCCCTATCTTTCTATAGGTATACGATTGTGTATGTGTTTGTATGATTGTATGTCTGTGTGCATACAATACATAATAATAAATACACAGTCATTGATTGTAACATTAGTATCAGTATACTGAAATAATTTTGTACATTTTTACCTGTGCCTTTGAGATGGCTGAAAATGTATTAATCTCAGGAATACAGGAATATGAGTGATAGGTGTGCTATTACTTCTAGATTTAATAGTTTTGCATCAAAATAGCTGTGATAAGTGAAAAGTCAAGGAGAGGGTTAGTGTCATGTTTTGTGTACTGTATCAGTTTTATTGCAGCATGATTTACATACATTAAAATGTAATAATTTTAGGTGTACAATATGATGAACTCTGATAAATGTATAGTCACGTAACTACCATAAGCAATCATGATATTTCCATCACCCCCAAAAGTTCGCTTCTGCTCCCTGTAGCCAGTCTCCCGCCCAGAACACCTAGCAACCAACCACTGATCTGAGTTCTATTACTGTAGTTTTACCTTTTCCAGAATTTTATATAAATGAAATCCTACAGTACGGTGTCTGGTTCCTTGTAGTAGTTGGCTATTGCTGCTGTAACAAATTAGCGCAACAAGCAGCTTACAGTAACACAAGTTCATTATCTCAAGTTGTCTGGGTCTGAGGTCCAGGTATGGCGTGGCTCAGCTGGGTTCTCTGCTTAGATTTCACAAGGCCGAAATCATAAGGCAGTGAAATGCTCCTAACTGGAGGCTCTGGAAAATGACCTGCTTCCAAGCTCATTCAGGTTGTTGGCAGAAGCCAGTCCCTTGCAGCTGTGGGACTGAGGTTTTCCTGCTGGCTGTCAGCTGGGGCCCTCCTTAGCTCCTGGAGACCTTTCTCCAGTGGTGATACATGTCCCCCTATATCTCAGAACCAGCAAAAGCACATCAAATCCTTCTCACACTTGGAATCTTTTGGACTCTTCCCTTTCTAGCTGCTTCTCTATGACTCCAGCTGGAGAAAGTTCTGTGCTTTTAAGGGCTGATGTGATTAGACTGGATCCACCTGGATAATCCAGGATAATCTCCTTATGTTAAATCCTTAACCTTAATGACATCTGCAAAATCCCTTTTGACATTTAATGTAACACACTCAGAGTCCAGGGATTAGGGCGTGGACAGCTTTTGCAGGGCATTCTACCTACCATACTGCTTTCACTGAATATGCTTTTAAGGTTCATCTATGCTATTGGATGTATCAGCAGTTCATTCATTTTTTTGCTGAGTAGTATGCCATTGCAAAGATATACCACAATTTGTTTATTCATTACTAGTTGATGGCCGTTTGGGCTGTTTCCAGTTTTTGTCCAAAAATAATGAAGTTGCTACAAGACATTTGTATACAAGTCTTTGTGTGAATATATATTTTAATTTCTCTTGTGTAAGAATGTTTCACTTTAGAAAAAATGCCAAATTATTTTCCAAAATTCCTGTACCACTTTGCATATCCACCAGCAATATATGAGAATTCTAGCTGTTCCACATCCTCAGCAATAGTTAGTATTGTCAGTTTAAAAAATATATATAGTTTCTCACATGGGTGTGGAGTGGTATTTCACTGCAGTTTCAATGACCTAGTGGCTAATGATGTTGAACATCTTTTCATGCATTTATTTGACTTTGATGGAGTCTCTGTAAATTTTTTTTGCCCATTTAAAAAAATTGGGTTGTCTTATTGAGCTATGAGAGTTCTTTACGTATTCTGTACACACAAGCTTTATCAGATACGTATTTGGCAAACACTTTTCTCATAATCTGTGACTTGCCTTTTCATTTTCATAACAGTGTGTTTTGAAGAGTAAAATATTCTAATTTTGATGAAGTTCAACTTATTTTTCTTTTATTGTTGGTGCTGTTTAAGAAATCTTTGCCTAACCCAAGGTCACCAAGATTTTTCTCCTGTTTTATTCTAGAAATACTAGACTTTTCGCTCTGACTTATAGTTCTATGATCCACTTTGACTTAATTTTTGAATATGATATGAGATAAGGAGGTTACTTTTTTCCCTTTTCTTTCTTTCCTTTTCTTTTTTTTAACACGTGCAAAAATTATTCTAGCATCAAGTGTTGTAAAGATTATCCCTTTCCCTGACACCTTTGATGAAAATCAGTTGGCCATGTATCTATGAGTCCATTTCTGGACTCTCTTTTCTGTTTTGAGTTATGTCTACCATCATGCCAAGCCTAATTGCTTTCATCATTATAGCTGTCTATAATACTCTTATAGTATGTCCTCCAATTTTCTTCTTCCAAAATTGTTTTGTTTATTCTAGTGTCTCTGAATTTTTATACAAATTTTAGAGTCAGCCCATCAATTTCTACCAAAAAAAAAAAGTTGGGATTTTGCTGGGGATTATCCTGAATCTATAAATCCATTTGGGGAAAATTGACTTCTTAACAATATTAAGCTTTGTATACACCTCTGTTAAGCCTTTTTAGGTTTCTCTCAGCAATGCTTTGAAGCTTTTAATGTAGCAGTCTTGTAAACTTTTTGTCCAACTTATCCCTGAGTATTTCATATTTTTAAACCATCGTAAATGGCTTTGTTTCTTAATTGCAATATTTTAAACCAACATTACCTTGATTGAATTAACACTTCAGTTTCTGTTTCTTAATTTGTAAATTGGGGATGTCATGTCCATTTTGCAAGGTTATCACGAAGATCAATGAAAATGTACCTAGAAGTCAAAAATTATTACAAGATAGGTGCTCTAGAAAAGTCTTCTCATTTAAGCCATAAGACAACATTTTATGTAGATACTTGTGAGTCAAATGGTAATCCCCAAAAAGAAATGTCCGCATCTTAATACCTGGCACCTTTGAAAGTCATCTTATTTAGGAAAAGCGGCTTTGTAGATGAAATTAAGGATCTCAAGATGATAGAATCTTGGCTAATCTAAGTGTACCCTAAATCCAACGACAAGTGTCCTTATAAGAGAAACATCAGGAGAGACAGAGAGGGAACAAGAGAGAGAGAGAAAAGTGAAGGCCACGTGAAGTTCAGGTGAAGACAAAGGCAGAGAATGGAGTTTTGCAACCACAAGCCAAGAAATACCCAGGACCACAAGAATCTGGAAGAGGCAAGGAAGGATTCTCCCCTAGAGACTTCAAAGGGAGCATAGCCCTGCTGATACCTTGATTTTGGATTTCTGACCTCCAAAACTGTAAGACAATAAATTTCTGTTGTTTTAAGCCACTTAGCTTGTGGTAACTTGTTATGGCAACCCTAAGAAATGAATACAATACTATTATTCTCATTTTACAGATAATGAACCTAGGTGCCAGAGAGTTTAAGTACTTTCAAGGTTCCATAGCCATCAATCAAATTCAATTTTTCTTGATCTGTTGTGATTAATCATTGTACTATATCCCACCTGATACATGCTAGGTTTTGTGGGCATCACAGAAGAAGGCACTGGTCTCCTTCCTCATGGCTCTTAGAATCTTTAAAACACTATTCCTAAAAATTCAGGAATTGGGTCAGTAGCACAGGAACAGACTGAACAGCCTTGTAATTACCCAAAGCTGTATAATCCAGTTGTTCCTTGGTTTTCTCTTTCAACTGGGCTACCTTTTTCTTTTGTTTTTGATACTCTTTAGCATCTCTACATGCTATGGCAGAGATAAAATTTTGTTTCTTGTTTCTTGTACAAAGAGTTGAGTAGAAGAGAAGGAACAGTGTCCAGGACAAAATGTACTTAACTTTCACTAAGCAAAAAGAGAATATTTAATTATATTCAATTATCAAGAGAGGGATGTTGAAACCTCCAACTGTAATTGTGGGGTCATTATTTTTCTTTATCGTTCTATCAGGTTTTGTTTCAAGCACTTTAAAACTCTTACTAGATTATATATTTAGGAATTTTAAGTCTTAATGAATTGATTATCTTTATGAAATGACTCTTGATCCCTGGTGATTTTGTTTGTCCTGAAATCTACTTTGTCTGAAATTAATTATAGCCTCTCAGTCTTCATAAAATTTATGTTAGCATGGTGTATATTTTTCTATCCTTGTACTTTAATTTACATGTCTTTATTTTTAAAGTGGGTTTCTGGTAGACATTGTATAGTTGGGTCTTGCTTTTCATCCAAGCTGACAATCTTTGCCTTTTAAATTGGGTATTTAGCCTAGTTATACTTAATGTAGTTATCAATATTGTTGGTTTTAAATCTACCATTGTCTTGGTTTGGACTGCTATAACAAAATACTGTAGACTAAGTGACTTACAAGCTACACGAATTTATTTCTCACAGTTCTGGAGGCTGGGAAGTCCAGGATTAAAGTATCTGGTGAGGACCTACTTCCTGGTTCAAAGACTACTGTCTTTTCACTGTGACCTCACATGGTGGAAGGGGACAAGGAAGCTGTCTGGGGCCTCTTTTATAAGGACACTAATCACATTTACAAGGGCTCCACCCTCATAATCTAATTGATCACCTCCCAAAGGTCTCAACTCTAAATATTATCATATTGGGGATTAAATTGCAACATATGAATTTTGGGGGGACACAAACATTCAATCTATAGTAACCATGTTCCTATTTGGGGTTTTTTTTTCTGTTTTTTGTTACCTTTTTCTTCTTTTCCTTCCTTCTTTTGGAGTGTGTATGTGTGTGTGTGTGTGTGTGTGTGTGTGTGTGTGTGTGTGTGTTTATGGTTTGATTTTATCTCTATTATTGGCTTGTTTTTTCATTTGGCTTTTTTCTGGGTTTTGTGGGGGTTTTGCTTTTGTTTTTGTTTAGTGATTTTTCTGGGATTTACAGTGTACATCTTTCACTTATTAGAGTTTACTTTCAAATATGTAATTTTTATACATAGTATAAGAACTTTATAGCAGTATATGTCCATTCCACACCTCAACCTCTGTGCTATTATTATAATACATTTCACTTTTTCTTATGTTATAAACCCCAGAATACATTACTACTTTTACTAGTTATCATTTAAAGAGATTTAAAAATTAGGAAAGAAAGCTAGTATACTTATTCATATATTTGCCATGTCTGGTGTTCTCCATTCATTAATTTGTAAGATCCACATTTCCATCTGAAATAATTTTTTCCTTCTGCTTGAAGGACTTCCTTTCTTATTTCTTGTAGTGATAATGTGTTAGTAATAAATTCTCTCAGATTTTATATATATGAAGTCTTCTGAAAGATCTTTTTGCTGAGCTTGTAATTTTTTTCCTTTGAATACTTTAAAGATGTCAATCGTATTCTTTTTTTTTTTATGAGAAGACTACTGTTATTCTTTTTTTGCTATAGACTGAATTGTGTGGTTCCCCCACCCTCCAAGTTCATATATTGAAGCCAAATGTCACTGTATTTGAAGACAGAGCATTTAGGAGGTAATTAAGGTTAAATGAGGTCACAGGGGTGGAGTCCTTATCCCACAGGATTGGTGGCATTATAAGAAGAGGGATATCTCTCTTTTTCTCTCTCCCCTTCCCCACGTGTATGTACAGGGGAATGGCCATGTGAGCACACAGCTAGGAAGCTGTCATCTGCTAATCAGGAAGAGATCCCTCACCAGAACTCAACTATGCTGGCATGTGATCTCAAACTTCCAGCCTCCAGAACTGGGAGAAAATAAATTTCTGTGGTATAAGCTACCTAGTCTATGGCATTTTATTACGGCAGCTAGAGCTGACTAATATATCCTAATTCTTCTATATGTGATATTTCTGTTTTCTCTCTATTAGGAGTTTCCAGAAATTCGATTATGATATGCCTTAATGTAGTTTCCTTCATGTTTTCTGCTTGGGGTTGATTGAGCTTCTTGGATCTTTGGGTTTATACTTTTCATCAAATTTAGAAAATTGTGGCGATTATTTTTTCAAATAACTTTTTTGTTCCCCTCCCCAACCTACCTTTTCTGGGACTTTGATCACAAATATGGTAGGCTGCTTGACCTTGTTCTACAACTTACTGGTACCCTGTTTGCTGTATTCCAGTCTTTTTTCCTCTCTGTTTTTTTTTTTTTTTTTTTTTTAATTTATTTATTTATGGCTGTGTTGGGTCTTCGCTTCTGTGTGAGGGCTTTCTCTAGTTGCAGCGAGCGGGGGCCACTCTTCATCGCGGTGCACGGGCCTCTCACTATCGTGGCCTCTCTTGTTGCGGAGCACAGGCTCCAGACACGCAGGCTCAGTAGTTGTGGCTCACGGGCCTAGTTGCTCCGCGGCATGTGGGATCTTCCCGAACCAGGGCTCGAACCTGTGTCCCCTGCATTGGCAGGCAGATTCTCAACCACTGCACCAGCAGGGAAGCCCTTTCTCTCTGTTTTATTTGAATAGTTTCTATTTCTAGGTCTCCAAGTTCACTGTTTTCTTTTCTTCTGAAGTATCTAATCTGCTGTTCATTCTGTCCATGTTGTTTTTTGCCTCAGGTATTGTATATTTCGTCTCTAAAAGTTCCATTTGGGTCTTTTTTTATATCTTCCCTTTTTCCCTTCTTATGTTTATGATTTCCTCTACCTTCTTGAATATAGGTAGTATTTTTATAGATAGTTTGATGTCCTTTTCTACTAATTCTATCATCTGTGTAATTATATTTTATAAATATATTTTGTCCAGTTTTATATTTATTTAAGATGGGGAAGTAAATTTGATGCTTATTATACTATTGTGTTTAGAAGCTGAAGTCTCTAATGTTGTTGGGACAACTGTTGAAGGGAGTTATCTGTTTTATGTCCTCAGGGTATGGGCAATAATTAACCAACTAGGAATATATTAAAACTTACCATTGATTTCATTCCAACTTGGTGAAAACTGATGTTTGCTAAAATTGAGAAAAAGCTATGATTAAATGATTAGAAAGCAGAAATTGATTATGTTTTGAGGGCTTTAAATTTTTGCCTTAAATACAATAAAACATTTTTATATCACCATTTTTCTTCTCACTTTATACACCACCACAGTCACTAAATTCCCATAAGGTTGATGCCATTTCCTACATTTGTACTCTTGTGTGCCTCAGAAATATGCCTGTACTACTAGAAGAAGTCTTACTGTTAGCTGCTAGGTGTTCAGATCTTCATTTGCAAATGCCTAGCATAGTTTCCCTACTGAAATCCCACAGATAGAGTTTCCGAACTCTGGTTAGTAGGTATATCCCCAAATTGATAAATGAAGAGAGAGCTGTAAAAATCTTCCCCTTTTGCACAAAGCTCTATTACTTGGTTATTTGAGATTAAAGTACTTGCTTATTACTTGCTATATGGTAACTTCTTTGGGGAAAGGAATATGTCTTGTGCATGGCTGTATCCACAGAGACCACACTGGGCACATGGTAAGTGCTGTGAATATTTGTGGAAATAAACTAGACTGCTGTTTATACTGGATGATGACAAGAAGCACCCTGATTGTTTTGCTATTATTTCTCAGAGTCTACACAGTTGTTAATTCCTACATTTTCAGCTGAGCATCCAGAATATTGAAAGGCAATAAAAATGACAAAGTACAACCTTAGGTATTGAAGGTTATAACCAAAATGTGTTAGGGGCCCATCTGCAGTGGCCTATGAAAGCCTTGATGCAAAATTTTAAAAGACCAGGTTACTAGCACAAGAATGAATTCCCAGAGGTGAATTCTTACTTAAAAGTAAAACTTGACTCTGGTAGTATGAATTTTCATGGAAGCATACAAATTTAGCTCATCTTAGTTAAGATTATATTCCATAATTGAGTCTTCCTGTTACATTTTGTGATTCTATATTTCACAATGAAATTTTACAGAGGAAGAGGTAGTAAATATTTTGGCACAGTCTTAAAATGTTTCTGGAATTTTACTTGTCAGCAGCTGGCCATTGCTGTGTACTTTGTGTCCTTTGAGCCAAGCCCAAATTTGAAGGAAAATAACAGATGTCAGTTAATTATTTTCCCGCATGCGTGCACGCACGCGTGCGCATGTGTGTGGTGTGGCTGCCTTCAAAAGACATCAAACATAGGCATTGCTCTTTTTTTTTCAAATTTATTTATTTATTTTTAACATCTTTATTGGAATATAATTGCTTTACAATGGTGTGTTAGTTTCTGCTTTATAACAAAGTGAATCAGTTATACATATACATATGTCCCCATATTTCTTCCCTCTTGCATCTCCCTCCCTCCCACCCTCCCTATCCCACCCCTCTAGGTGGTCACAAAGCACCGAGCTGATCTCCCTGTGCTATGCGGCTGCTTCCCACTAGCTATCTGTTTTACATTTGGTAATGTATATATGTCCATAGGCATTGCTTATGGATGGTCATCTTGTTTGGTTCCAGACTACTCGATGGAAAATAAAATAAAAAATAAAAAGAATCCTACACAGGGCATTTGGAAAACAGTTTATGACAAAAATTCCAACAGCAATGTTCATCAGTAACCAGACCATACTTTGTATTGCATGCTTTGGGAATAAACAATGAAGCTAAGTAGTTATATGAATCTTAAATGACTAACATTAATATGCTGGATGACGTAGGAAGTTGGCCAATTGTTCTTTCACTTTTGAAAGCTTGGTTCCACTATATTCTGTAGGTCATAGGTGTAAATAAACAGAATGATTTCTGCATTCAATTTATTACAATTGTCTGTAATTCTAGATTCTACAGTTACATTCATTAGAATAACTATGTAACAAACAGTTATTTTTTCTTTTTCAGTTTTAGAGACTTGCATGGTAAATATGTAACAGATTTTTAAATCAGTATTTCAAATTGGTATTCAAAGACAGCTAACTAGCTGATAACTCAACAATACACTTAACTATAATATTTATATACGCAAAGCTACCTTAAATGATTTGCCACCCTTGATTCACAACTTGAAACAGGGCAGGATCAAGGCTAAATGAGCTACGACTGTGACATGACGAGTTTTATATTTTTCAAGTAAGCATCAGATGTTACTAAAATTAGTGTGTTCTACTTTAAAGTGGGCACCATAAAAGACTACACACTTATTTTAATTGATACCACCATTATTTAATGCATTTTTGACACTCCTTCTTTGAAATTGTGTTTTTAAACTACAAAAAGCAATATTAGTATTATCATTTTACTTTTACCTCAAGTATAAGTACATAGGTTAGTCACTCACACCCATGTATTTAATGTGTTTGGCTATTTTCCTTAACCATATTCATCTTAAAATTTGGCCACAGTGAGCACATAAAAAGGAATGAACTACAGATTCCAAAGAAATTTCTATTTTAAAAATTTGAGCACAGACATCATAAGTAAATGTCTTCTCTAGAGACCCCCTTCACACTCTGCATATTTATGTTGTAGTGTCTTTTAAAGTCATATGTTAAATACCAATTAATCAGAAAATATTTATTAACTACGCTAGAAAAGTAATATGGCATGCTGTAAAGTATTTGGTCTTTTGAGTCAGATTAACTACTGTGCCACCTATTCTGTTACCTTGATAAATTATTTAACCTTCAAATTTCAGTTTCTTAGTTTGTAAAATGAGAGTAATAATGCCCACTTTGCAAGGTTGTCCTGAAGATTAATAAAGATGAATTACCCCAAAACATCTAGAACTCAAAATGTATTATAGGTCAGTTGCTTTAAGAAGGCATCTAATTTTAGCCTCAAAACAACCCTTTCTAGAGATTATGTAATGATCAAGGGATCAATCCAAGAAGAAAATATAACAATAGTAAATATATATACACCCAAATAGGAGTACCTAAATACATAAAGTAAATATTAATAGGCATAAAGGGAGAAATTAATAGCAACACAATGTAACATCCTATCAACGAACAGATCATCCAGACAGAAAATCAATAAGGAAACACTAGCCTTAAATGACACATTGGATAGGATGGACTTAATAGATTATATGTAGAACATTTCATCCAAAAGTATCAGAACACATTTTTTTCCAGTGCCCATGAAACATTCTCCAGGATAGATCATATGTTAAGCCACAAAACAAGTCTCAGTACATTTAAAAAAAACTGAAATTATATCAAGTATATTTTCTGACCACAATGCTATGAGACTAAAAATCAACTACAAGAAAAAACTGCAAAATACACAAAAACGTGGAGGCTACACAATATAATACTAAGAAACCAATGGTCACTGAAGAAATCAAAGAAGAAATAGAAAAATACCTGGAGACAAAAGAAAACAAAAATACAATAACCCAAAATCCATGGGATGCAGCAAAAACAGTTCTAAGAGGAAGGTTTATAGTAATACAAGCTTACCTCAGGAAATAAGAAAAATATCAAATAAATAACCTAACCTGACACTTAAAGGAACTTAAAAGAATAAAACCCAGAGTTAGTAGAAGGAAAGAAATCATAAAGATCAGAGCAGAAATAAATGAAATAGAGCTTAAAAAACAATAGAAAAGTTCAATGAAACTAAGAATGTGTTCTTTGAAAAGATAAACAAAATTGATAAACCTTTAGCCAGATTTATCAAGAAAAAAAGAGAGGACCTAAATTAATAAAATCTGAATGAAAAAGGAGAAGTTACAATTGACACTCCAGAAATACAAAGGATTATAAGAGATTACTACAAACAACTATCCACCAAAAAAAGAAAAGGACAACCTACAAGAAATGGGCAAAATCCCAGAAATAAACGATCTCCCAAGACTAAACCAGGAAGAAATAGAAAATATGAAAAGACCAATTACCAGTAATGAAATTGAATCAGTAATAATAATCATAATAAACCAACTTTCAACAAACAAAAGTCCAGGACCAGATGGCTTCACAGGTGAATTCTACCAAACATTTAGAAAAGAGTTAACACCTATCCTTCTCAAAATATTTCCAAAAATTGCAGAGGAATGAATACTTCCAAAGACCATCATCATCCTGATACCAAAATCAGACAGATATTACAAAAAAGAAAATTACAGGCCAATATCACTAATAAACATAGATTAAAAAATCCTCAGCAAAATATTAGCAAACCAAATCCAACAATACATTACAAGGATCATACATCATGAAAAGTGGAAGTTACCTCAGGGATGAAAGGATGGTTCAATAGCCACAAATCAATGTGATACACTGCATTAACAAATTGAAGAATAAAAATCATACAATCATCTCAACAGATGTAGAAAAAGATTTTGACAAAATTTAACATCCATTTTTGATTAAAAACTCTCCACAAAGCAGGTATAGAGGGAACATACCTTAACATAATAAAGGTCATATGTAAGTCCACAACTAACATACTCAACAGTGAAAAGCTGAAAGCGTTTCCTTTAAGATCAGAATAAGACAAGGATGCCCACTCTTGCCATTTTTATTTAAATAGTATTGGAAATCCTAGCCATAGCAATCAGACAAGAAATAAAAGGAATCCAAATTGGAAAAGAAGAAGTAAAACTGTCACTGTTTGCAAATGACATGATACTATACATAGAAAATCCCCAAGACGATACCAAAAAACTACTAGAGGTCATCAATGAATTCAGCAAAGTTGCAGGATATAAAATGAATATACAGAAATCTGTGGCATTTCTATACACTAAGAACAAACTATCAGAAAGAGTTATTAAGGAAACAATCCCACTTATCATTGCATCAAAAAAATTACCTATGAGTAAATCTAACTAAGGAGGTAAAAAACCTATACTCGGATAACTATAAATAGAGGCTGATGAAAGAAATTGAAGACAACACGAACAGATGGAAAGATATACCACGTTCATGATTTGGAAGAAGTAATATTGTTACAGTGACCATACTACCCAAGGCCATCTAAAGATTCAATGCAATCTGTATTAAAATACCAACAGCATTTTTCACAGAACTAGAAAAAATAATTCTAAAATTCGTATGGAATAAAAAAGGACCCTAATAGTCAAAGTAATTTTGAGAAAGAAGAACAGAGCTGGGCTTCCCTGGTGGCGCAGTGGTTGAGGGTCCGCCTGCCGATGCAGGGGACGCGGGTTCGTGCCCCGGTCCGGGAAGATCGCACATGCCGCGGAGCGGCTGGGCCCGTGAGCCATGGCCGTTGAGCCTGCGCGTCCGGAGCCTGTGCTCCGCAACGGGAGAGGCCACAACAGTGAGAGGCTCGCGTACCGCAAAAAAAAAAAAAAAAAGGTTTCTTCCTGCTCCTTTTCTAGTCTGTACTCCCCCTTCCCCCAAACACTCACTGAACTGCTTTCTGACACTATGGGTTCATTCGTATCTTTTGGAAATTAATACACATGAATATGTATATTATATATATTCCCCGGGGGGGGGGAGGGTTGGAGGTCTATTCATGTTGTTGCATGTATCAATAGTTTATTACTTTTTGTTGCAGTGTAGTGCTCCAGTGCATGACTGTACCATAACTTGTTCATCCATTTCCCTTTTCATCGTCTCTGTGGTCTTTTCAGCTTTTGGCTATTACAAATAAAGCTGCTATGAACAATTATGTACAAGTGGGCAGAATGCTCTCTCTAAGAATGTCCTCTCATTTCAGAATGGACACATGCTTTCATGTCTCTTGGATAAATACCTGAGAGTAGAAGAGCTAAATCATATGATATGTGTCTGTTTAATTTCTAAACTGCTTTGCAAAGTGGTTGTACAATTTTACATTCCCATCAGCAGTCTCTGAGAGTTTCAGTTATTCCGTATCCCCACCAATAGTTTATATGGTCAAACCTCTTAGTTTTAGCTATTTGAAAATGTGTCAGACTAATAATGATGAACATGATTTCATGTACTTATTTGCCTAATATGTTAAGTGCATCTGTTTCAAATCTGTGCAAATCTTTTGTTCAGTTTTTAATCTGATTGTGTGTTTTCTTACTGTTGAGTCTTGACAGTGCTTTATATATTCTGGTTACAAGTCCTTTATTAGATGTTAGACCCCACAAAGATGCCCATGTCTCAATCCCCAGCATCTGTGAACATATTACCTCCTATGGCAAAAAGGACTTTGCTGATGTGATTAAGGTTAAGGACCTTGAGACAGGGAGCTTACCCTGGATTATCTGGGGGACCACCAGGTACTGTTTCCTCTGATCTTTTCAGATGGTTCTTTCCCCAGCCTTGGTTGGTTTCCTCACATGCATTCATGCAGTCTCTGGAGTTTTCTCTCTGCCCCATTTCTCTCTTCTCTGTTTCTCTGTCTTATGAACTCTAACCATCTTGATGTACCTGGACCCTCAACTCCATCTCCTCAGCTCAGAGAGTGCCAGACTCCACAGACATGGGCTTGCACTTCCTGCCCCGCAACCTGGAATTTCTCTTAAATCAGTAAACCAAGGCAATCGCAAGGCCCACCTTTTTGTTTTCTGTGCTTCAATGACCATCTCCAGCGTTCTGAAAAATCACTGTTTCATATATTTTGTCTGGTTTTTTGCTTGTTTCAAGCGGGAGGGAAATTTGATCCCTTTTTCTTCATTTTAGCCAACAGTTGAAATCCAGTTTCTAGTGTTTCAAAGGTACAGTGTCACAGCAGAACTGCAGCCTACTTCAAAGTGCATATATTTACCTTATTAGTCCAGAATAACAAAGAGGTACCTAAGATAAGTATGTAAACCCCAGCAATTATGTCTTATTCACTGTTGCATACTTAAGCATCTATCACAGTTTCTGGCCCATAGCACATAGCAACTGCTGAATAAATATTTTAAAAATTAACCATGATCAAAGTAAAGTGAAAAGATATTGTAGGAACACTGTATTCAGATGTTGCCTCACTGACTTCTGAATTCTCTGTTTTTGTATATGCTTGACTGTTAGTCTTTCTTACAGAGCCAGGCTTTCTCCATGTATCAGGGAAGATATTTCCAAGCAGCTATATTTGCACATCCTTCCAGCTATGTGACTCTAGAGATAGGACCCCTTCTCCTTCAGTTCCAAATGGAAAAATCCTAGGGAAGAACCATAAGCAGCCCAGATTGGATCATATGCCCACCCATTTGCCAAGGGAGAGCAGAATACTGTATTTTTTTAACAAAGCACTTTTCATATTAAAATATATGTCATTTACAAAAATTGTAGAAATGTTAGACAAGTAGAAAAAAGAGAATATAAGTATCTCATCATCTCTAGAGAGACAGTATTAAACTTTTAAAACATTCCTTTTGGGAATTCCCTGGCGGTCCAGTGGTTGGACTCCACGGTCTCACTGCTGAGGGCCCAGGTTCAGTCCATGGTGGGGGAACTAAGATCCCACAAATCGCGGGTCGTGGCCTAAATAAATCAATCAAACATTTCCTTCCTTTTTACAGATAATTTTTTTGGAAAGTGGGGGAGGGTCAGCAGGTTATTTAATGTGTCATTTCAGTTTCTGCTTCTGAATGCTTGGTTTCATTCTTTCTGAGGAAGGTTAGACGGAATTGGAGACCAGTCAGACCCCATAATTTACCTGTAAACACCGTAAGTCTATGCTTTAGTTAAACACTAGAAAATAAGGAAAGAGGAGAGGAACAAGTCAACCCCTTTGCCTGTATTGCGAAATGCTGTCTCTTTAAGAAACTCACAAACTATTTTGTTCCCATTGCCACTCTTGACTCACCTGTGTTAAGAAACACCTGTATACCTTCAGGGTAGTCTCTTCTGAACACTTGTATAAATTAAGATTTGCCTTTAGGGACTCCAAAGTTCTGGGTCAAAAGTTACATTGAAAAGGAGAGTCTCAGCAAATCAGCTCTAGCAATTCTCAAATGGCATACACCTTATGATACGGGTTTTAAAACAAACTCCCCATTTCATCTGGATGAGCCATCCACCAATGTTTATTGAATATCTACTTGGGCGTAAGACTCTACATGCTGCTTTGGGGAACATAAAGAAAATGGATACGTGATTCTCACTCTTAAAAAAGGAAACCAGCCATGTAGCTGGGGAGTCAGGTAAAATGGATTCATCGGCTTCACTGTGAGTGTACTCTTGGAGACAGGCGCTAGGATTTTAAAGCCACACATCCCAGTCTGACAAGCATTCAGTTCAACAAACTTGTATTTTATTGCCAATCACCATGTTATTCACTGCACTTTTCACAGAGGGCTAAGATATGACTGGCACAATGTCTCTCCCCCCAGGGCTGTTCCTAGAACATAAAGTACCCCTTAACAGAGGAGATGGAAATCTCATCCAAATCCCTCCAGGTGGGGCTTTACAAAAATGTGTCCCCTTTTGACTGACCAATTAGAAAAAGGTGCCCCTCTGGTTGGACTAAATAGAAAAATGTGCCCCTTCTCCTAGAGCCCTGGGCTGAGCAGAGGGGAGGTTGGAATTTGGACACTGCCTGTTCTCCAGTGGTACAATCTACATGAGGAACCTGCAGTTCCTTATTCTTTGCCCCTTACATTTTTAAATGATAAGCAGTCCTAATTCTTTGAGCCAGGTAAATAAGGGTCGCTCTTAGAGCTGTAGAACGCTGTTACCTTAAGTTGTTACTGTGACTTCTTGTTAACCCCTTGGATTTCCTTTAGAGTCCCCAGCCTTGGTGCTGTGCTTATTATTTCAAGAGAGATAGGTACCTCTTCTTTTCCCACATGTTGTTGGATATGATGGCAGAAGATCTAAGGGGCTTGTCATAAGCATTCCGGGGCAGCTGGAGTAGTTTTTGCCAATACATGCATTTCAATGCTATGACTTATGGGCAAAGACAAGAGGGTTAGAGTATCTTTGAGCAAATACACAATCCTCCAGTGACCCCTCTGGCAATACATCAGAGGTTCTGCAATATAGCTCCAGGCAACAAACTGAGGCCAGCCAGAATGGATGGGGGAGTCTCTGCTGGGCTCAGCTTTTAAAAATACCTGCACTTCAGTGTAGCACAACTGGCTTCTGCTTGAGTGCATGTGATGACTCCAAACTGGGCCTGATTGTTATTCAGGCTGGGCAGTCCTCAGGAGTGCTTTGGGGAGATCACTATTGTCTGTAAAACTTTCTTTGGAGTCAGGGTTGTCTCAAGGGTGTAACAAGGGTGTTCCCATAACTGATTCCAAATAAATGAAAGCTTAGTTCTAAGAACATTCAGCCTTTTTACAAGCCTTGTTATAAATTACCTGGGATTTGTCAAGACTACTAATTTTACTAAATTTGTATCTTGAAAATAAATATTGTTTTGTAGTGTTATCATCTTTAGTTAGGAAATAATGGGGTTCCTGGCCTCCTTCAGGTCTGGTATCCAACAGCTTTTTGGAAAGCATGAGATTTTCCCCTCTTTCATCTATACTTGTTTACTCTACTCAACCTTCACTAAATAAATGATAATCTCACCAAATGAGAAAGATAATTTGGGCTCCTAGAAAGAGGATTATGTTGTCTGTTGCTGCAGTATTTGTACTGGTGGGAAGTTGGAGGTAACCTCAGGATCTACTGCTGGGTAGTGAATGTGCACCAAAGAATACTGTGCAGGGGTTAGAAGCAATGACTTACATGTACACGCAGCAACATGAGTGGGCCTAAACCACATACTACTTCATGGAAAAATGAAAAGCAGCGGCATGTATCATCAAAAAGTCTACAAATAGGGCTTCCCTGGTGGCGCAGTGGTTGGGAGTCCGCCTGCCGATGAAGGGGACGTGGGTTCGTGCCCCGGTCTGGGAAGATCCCACATGCCGCGGAGCAGCTGGGCCCGTGAGCCATGGCCGCTGAGCCTGAGCGTCCGGAGCCTGTGCTCCGCCACGGGAGAGGCCACATCAGTGAGAGGCCCGCGTACCGAGAAAAAAAAAAAAAGTCTACAAATAATAAATGCTGGAGAAAAAGGAACCCTCCTACACTGCTGGTTGGCATGTAAATTGGTGCAGCCACTATGGAGAACAGTATGGAGATTCCTTAAAAAACTAAAAATAGAACTACCATATGATCCTGCAATCCCACTCCTGGGCATATATTGGGAAAAAAACATAATTCAAAAAGATACATGCACCCCAATATTCATTACAGCAGTATTTACAATAGCCAAGACATGGATGCAACCTAAATGTCCGTCAACAGATGAATGGATAAAGAAGATGTGGTATATACACACAATGGAATATTACTCAGCCATAAAAACGAATGGAATAATGCCATTTGCAGGAACATGGATGGACCTAGAGATTGTCATACTAAGTGAAGTAAGCCAGAGAGAAAAAAACAAATATCATATGATATCGCTTATATGTGGAATCTAAAAAAAAAAAAGATACAAATGAACTTATATCAAAAACAGAAATAGACCCACAGACATAGAAAACAAACCAATGGTTACCAAAGGGGAAAGGGGTTTGGGTTTAATACATACACATTACTATATGTAAAATAGATAACCTACTGTAGAGCACAGGGAACTATACTCAATATTTTGTAATAACCTATAAGGGAAAATAATCTAAAAAGGAATATATATATATTATATAATATATATATAACTGAATCACTTTGTTGTACACCTGAAACTAACACAACATTGTAAGTCAACTATACTTCAATAAAAATATAAAAATTTACAAAAAGAAAAGAAAAGCAGAGGCATGTATAACACAATAACATTTACATAAATTAAAAATACGTGCATACAAGACAACAATACCTATAATTCAAAAATACATGCAATAAAAAAGGTAATATCCCACAGACATTAAGAGGGAGGCCTATGAGGACAGGAGAGGAAAGGAATAGGGAATGAGAAAGGATAAATAGCATAAGAGCAGGACCTGGCATTGACCAAAGACTAGCTCAGCCTTCTGTTCTTAATGATCAAGAACCATGACATAATGCGATTTCTACTTTTCTCCCCTGGGGAGTTTCAGAAGAATAAGTTGGGATTCCATGAATCTGTGTTTAACAAGCATTATCTTTATGTCTTCTGATCAGAAAAGTTTAAATATTTTAAGCAGGAGATTTGTTTCTTATCAAGGCCTAATCAAAACTGAAGTTCTCTTCTGTTAGTAATGTACTTACTAATATATTTATGCAATTTGAAATGGACCATGAAGATTTTTGCTTTTTAATTTGGTACTCATATGTCGTGACCATGAAAATACACTACAGCCTGGACAAACCTTCTCTGGAACTGCACTGCAGTCCAAGGCTCTTCTTCCCTTCTCTTCCCTCTTTTCAATTCCCTTCCCTTCCCTTCCCTCCATCTCCTTGCTACCCTCTCTCCTTCCACAGATATCAGACCTGCATCACGGTCTGAAGGCTCTCCCTGCCTTCTCCTGCTACCTCTTCCAATACATCGCATGTACATCTAATCTCATCTTAGCATTCGTTTCCCAGTGGACCTGAACTAAGGCAAGTGATCATGGGAGTGGTCCAAAAAACAGGCAGTAAGATGGAGATTTGGGGCTGGTTTACTCACTGCCCAGCAGGCAAATAGGATATCATCCCAAATGACAGGTGGGGCACCTTGGCCCAGGGTGGAGGCTAAATTGTTAAAGATGTTAGTGGTGATGACCTGGGGAAATGGTCCAATGTAGGGAAACAAATATGCAGGGCAATGATTCAGACAGGCATGGAATCTGACAGAGCATAGCATACAAGCAAGAGGCCCTCTTCACAGGGAAGGATGTGAGAGTGGGCCTATGGTTCACTAGTCCATGCATACCATCATCCACAAGCAGCCAGCCTTATGGAACACTGGACCAGCTCTAAGACAATACTCTGGAAGGGTTAGGTACCATTCTCCAGGATATAACATATGTATTTAATCAAAGAGCTGTGCTATGTCCCCACTAGGAAGAAGACATGGTCCTAGAAACCAAGGGGTGGAAGCATAATGACTTTATCATTGTTCCCAGTGACCCACTTGGATTTTTTTCTTTCTCATCCCCACAATTCTGGGCTCTACAAGGTTGGAAGATCCTAAAAGAGACCACTCTTGGAATCCCATTCTTGCAGGGGACACAGGAAGGTCCTATTGAACTACAAACTTTGACTACCCTGAGTGCCCTTTGTACTCCTTTGACTAGGGACTGGCAGGCGATAGGTCATTTGGCAGGTAATTGACCCCAATTAGGAGGAGAGGAAGGCTGCTCTCCTACACGCTTACCCTTTGGTAACTGTGATCAGATATATGCAGCAAACCTAGTCTGGGAAAGGTATGATTGCCAAGAGTTCAGACACCTCAGGAATGAAGGTTTGGATAATCACTATCAGGTAAGCCACAAATATCTGCTGAGGTGATAGTGGAGAGTGAGGGGCATTGGGAATGGATAGTAGAGCAGGTTGAGGATGAGCCCCATTATGGCCCTGAGTCCCCCCACAGTGATGGAGGCTGTAGTTCATGTCACTAACCAATCACTTCTATGTTTGCCCCAGAAAGAAAGGCTCATGGAAACCCTGGAGGAATTTCTTTCTGAACGGGCATGGAGAAGTAGATCTGTGTGGCACAAGGGGTGACTGTGGCAGTCTGAGAATTTTGCTACAGGGAGCATCAATGACGGACACCCCAGCTCCTGCCCCTCTGGACTCAGCACTATGTTTGTTCTGAGGCAACACTTAGTGCAGACCATTCACAGCCAATGACTGAGCACAGTGAGCCCTAATGTGGACTAATTCTGGTGAGATACGGGGCTCTTCCAATGGGTCTCTCGGCTTAAGGGCTCTGCATCAGCCTGGCTGAACCTCCTCGGAACTGCACTGGAGTCTGAGAGTCTTTCTATCTTCCTTCCTTCCCTCTCTTCTCCCAGAACTACATCACAATCTAAGGCTCTCCCCTCCTTCTCCTGCTCCCCCACCCCCAAATAAATCTTTTCACATCTACCTGGCATCTGTTTCTCAGTGAACCTTAACTACACACAATGGAATAAAACTGATCAAAATTCCTATCTTTGTAAGCGATGCCACAAACTATACAACTACGTGAAGCTGTACGTTTTATGCATCTCATCTTCCTGACACATCTGGTCTTGTGGGAGATCTAGAAGTTACAGATGAAAATTGTCACTGGTAAATGGCCTGGTAAAATGGCCTGAAGATATAAGTATTCCAATGATGAAACAGTTTCTCATATTCATAATTGTCAATGTACATATTGTAAAATTAATTTGATTGTATATTGTAAAAGTAAAAAACAATTATAGCCCAACATAGTATGGTAGCAATTTTAAAATACATTAAAAATTCTCTTATGTATGCCTTAATTTCTGATTATTTACACTTTCCAGAAATATTGATCATGCCAAAATACAAATATGATGGGAAGTACCCTAGAGAAAACCCAAAATAATTATTTTATTATTCTCTTATAAATATCATAGCAAAACTAAAATCTTTTGTAATCAAAATCACATGGAGAAAGAAAAGTAACACAATAGACAAGAAAATATAAGTAATGAAAATGACAACAATAAAGATAAAGATGACTAGGAGAATGAGAATCCAGACACTCCTAAAGGGAAAAAAAACTGGAAAGAAGATAAAAGTAGTAGTAAAGAAAAAACAATTTCTTAATTAACAGGGAACATGCAAAGATCAGCGGCAGCTTTATTTTGTTGAGAGACATGATCTTTCAATTTGGTGATATAGCGATTAGTTAATCAATAGTGAATGAAATTATTAGAGACACATCCCCCCCCAAAAAAATCAAGATCCCAATAATATTTGTAGACAGTCATATAGGACATACAATGAAAAAAAGGAATGCTTCTCAAACAGGTATTATTTGAAAACATTTTAGAAGTGATAAAACTGTTGTGAGATCCTGGCTTCCTCTAAGACTAAAAATTAAATGTTTTGTTTTGTTCACAAACGTTTTTCAACAATATGGATATACTTACATCTGACACATTTTTCTGGCTGAATGTTATATGGAGAACCCCCTCAAAAGTCATTTGGGTTTCACAGAGCAGAAGAAAGCAAGTTCACCTGGATTGCACATAAATCAAATAAAGATGTACTGAACAGATGAACAGACCAGGAAGAATAGCCAGTTTTATTTTAAAATAAAAACAGTAGCTGTGGTTATTTAATTTTAAGTGAAAGAAGTTTGCCTTTCAGACATCATGAAGTAACCTGGTGTACTTTGAACAATGGAAATTTCGTGGACTACATTAAACAAATGGCTAAACTCGATCCTTTTTCCCCATGGCCACATGGAAATGTCAAAATTAAAAACTCAAGTGATCTATTTATCCAAAATAATTTATGAAGAATTCGTAAAAAGAGTGTGGAAACATGTACAAAATGAAACAGCAAATTCAATAAATTAACCAGACAACAGATACTATTCCATTCTTGTAGATGCCACAACAGATGTGACAAATACCAATCAGATGGTAATTGTGTGACACAGTTAAGAAGGGAAACCCTAAAAACTATTTTTAATCTTTTTTGCCAACTGAAAATCATCTTTCTGTTATTTTATTCAACAAGGTAGGATTCTGGACGATTATAACCTGCCGTTGAACAACAGCCATTGTCAGTCTTAGGACAACACTTCTATTAAGCACGACTTAAAACATTAATATGTTTGCATATATGCCATGTAAGGCTCATTCCTTTTACATCATTTGTGTTTTGCGAAGTTATGTCTTTCCAATTTGCCCCAAAGATGGACTGTTTTAAATATGTAGGCTGTTATGGAACTGTGTCCCCACCCCCCAAATTCATATGTTGAGCCCCTAACCCTCAGAATGAGGCTGTATTTGGAAACAGGGTCTTTCAAAGAAGTGATTAAGTTAAAATGAGACTGTTAGGGTGGGCCCTAATCCAACTGACTAACGTCTGTATAAGAAGAAGCAATTAGGACACACACACACACACAGAGGGAGGATCACGTGAGGACACAAGGAGAAGACACCATCTGCAAGCGAGGAGAGAGGTCTCATCAGAAACTCTCTCTGCCAACACCTTGATCTTGGACTTCAATACCGTGAGAAAATAAATTCTGTTGTTTCAGCTACCTAGTCTGTGGTATTTTGTTACGGCACCCCTAGCAAACTAATGTATATGCTAACCTGGATTTTTCTTTAAAGAAACTAAATGTAATCATATGGTCTACCTCCTATAGGGTTGTTCAAGTCTTGCATTTTAAGGATAACCTATATTTTCAAAGATTTGGAAGAGAGACCTATATCCAAGTCCATTTTCCGTTTTGAAAAATGTTTATTCAAAAAATGGATACAGCCAATTATGCCATTTTAATTGCAATTTGTATAGACATTGGGAACATTAAAAATGCTTGATTTGGGCTTCCCTGGTGGCACAGTAGTTGAGAGTCTGACTGCCGATGCAGGGGACACGGGTTTGTGTCCCGCTCCGGGAGGATCCCACATGCCGCGGAGTGGCTGGGCCTGTGAGCCATGGCCGCTGAGCCTGCGCGAACAGAGCGTGTGCTCCGCAACGGGAGAGGCCACAACCGTGAGAGGGGCCCGCGTACCACAAAAAAAAAGAGCTTGATTTGGACATATACGAAGGGTATTTTCTTTTGTCATCTATAAATTTATATATTTAACAACAGAAGTAAAACTCATTTAAAATTACTAGAATCTTAAAGTGATAAAGATGATTGATGAAATCAATAGGAATTATTTCGACATAAAGCAAATTGTAACCAAAAACTTTTCAGGTCATACAAAAACCCATAATGCATTAAGAATTATAGAGCCATTTGTATGTCTCCTTTGGGAAAATGTCTATTCAGCTTCTCTGCCCATTATTAAACAAGGTTGTTGGCGGGGGTCGGGGGGGTGGGGGGCGTTGAATTGGATGAGTTCTTTAAATATTTTGTATATTAACCTCTTATCAGACTTTTTCCAAAGAAGACATACATACATGGCCAACAGGCACATGAAAAGATGTTCAACATCACTAATTATTCGGGAAATGCAAATCAAAACCACAGTGATATCACCTCATGCTGGTTATAGCAGCTATTATCAAAAAGGCAAGGCATAACAAGTGTTGGCAAGGATGTGGAGAAAAGCGAATCTTCATACACCATTGGTGGGAATGTAACTTGGTGCAACCACTATGAAAGACGGTATGGAGATTTCTCAAAAAATTAAGAATAGAACTACCATATGATCCAGCTATCCCACTTTTGGGTATTTACCCAAAGAATACGAAAACACTAATTCAAAAAGAGATATGTACCTCTATGTTCATTGCAGCATTATTTACAATAGCCAAGATATGGAAACAACCAAAGTGCCCATTAACAGATGAACGGATAAAGAAGATATGATATATATAATATATACTATATAAGATATGATATATATTATATATGCACACACAATGGAATATTACTCAGCCATAAAAAAGAATGAAATCTTGCCATTTGCAACAACATATATAGCTCTTGAGGGTGTTAGGCTAAGTGAAATAAGTCAGAGAAAGACAAATACCATATGATTTCACTTATACATGGAATATGAAAAATGAACAAAATAAATGAACGAACCAAACAAAAAATAGGCACACAGATACAGAGAACAGAGTAGTGGTTACCAGGGGGTAAGGGGTAGGGGGTGGGGAAGGCCCAAATGGGTAAAGGGGATCAACTGTATGGTGACAGGTGGAAACTAAATTTTTGGTGGTGAGTACACTGTAGTTTATACAGAAGTAGAAATATAATGTTATACACATGAAACTTACACAATGTTATAAAACTGTTACCTCAATAAAAGGTAAATTTTTTAAAATAAAATTAATTTTAAAGAAAGAAAAGTAGATTCATTTCAAACAGAAATAATGAATAGATTCTTTGGTAACACATTAATGAAGATAATGATACATAAAAATGCATGGGAAAAATATAAATCCCTGCTGATTTAACAAAATTCTGATATCATCCAAGATACTAATATAAAATTCATATTGCTCTGCCTAAACAAGTATATCACTTTTCAGTGACAAACTACCTATTGAGTGTTGTCAATTCAAAGATTATTTAAAATTTTCCCTGCACTAGAAATCTTGAAATGCTCTGATGTCTTATAGCCCATACATGAAAGAAACTTAATTGAGGTTTTTCCAAATTAGTCAACAATAAAAATAGATGAGACAGTGTTGATAATGAAAAGATGAATAAAATCCACATACACTTAGAAATTAAAAACAGACTATTAAATCATAGTTCAAGTATCAAAATTAAATTTTAAAACACTTAGAAATGAATAAAACAAACATAACTTGCGGAGTGAGGTAAAAATGACCCTTCAAATGAGAGAGTGTTGTAGAAAAGAAGAGTGATTGAAAATGAATGTGTTAAATGTCCAACTAACAAGTTAGAAAAAACAGGATAAGCCTGCAGGAAGGAGATAATCATGATAAGAGCAGAAATGAACAAATTAGAAAACAATTACAAGAGAGAAAATCAATAAAACCAAAGTTGGTTCTTTAAAAATATTTATTAAAAGGTCAACCTCTTGTAAAATTGAGCAAGGGAGAGAAAGAGAAGGTGCGCCCAAGTGATCAATACTAACATTGAAAAGATTGTATCTCTGTTGTATGCATGGTTATAATATTAAAAGTACTATGAACAAGCTTATATTAATATAAACTTGAAAATAAAGACAAAATGCAGAAATCCTTAAAAAAATATATCCCAAAAAGTGACTCAAAATAAGTATGTACCTATTATATATGCAATAGGCAAGTTTTACCAAACTTTATGAAATAAATAATTCTAGTCTCATACAAACTTAGACAGAAATGTAAAACGGGGGAAAACTTAAGAATGCATTCCATGGGGCATTTTAACTTTGATACTAAAACTGGAAAAGAATGGTATAAGAAAATTATAGGTCAATCTAACTTGGGAACATGATGCAAAATTTTTAAATAAAACATTAGCAAACTGAATCTAGCATGTACAGAAAACCAAAACATACCATGACCAAGTTGTATGTTTATCCCAAGAATGCAAGAGTGCTTTAATATTATAAAATCTATATATGTCAGTTACCACATAAAATATATTAAAGGAAAAAAGCCATGTGATCATTTCAACAGATGTAGAATAAAAATTGTATAACAGTATCACTCATTTTTATTAAAATCCCTATCAGATTAGAAACAGAAGAGAATTTTCTCACACTAATAAAGGATAACTACCAAAATTTTGTATAAACTATCAGTTTAAGTGGGAAACATTGAAAATATTCCCTTTAAAATCAGGAACAACACAAAAAGTTCCACTGCTATTCAACATTGTGCTAGAAAACCAAGCCAGTACAATAAATCGAGAGAAAAAAATGGGATACAAGGAATGGAAAGAAAGGAAGAAAAACGGTCATTTTTCACAGATGCTATACAGACATAGAAAACCCAAAAAATCTATAGATAAATTATTGGAATTATGAGTTTGATGAGGTAGCTGGCCAAAAGATCAATACACGAAAATCAATTGCATTTATATATACCAGCCCACAAAGAGCAAATGGACTCTAGATACCCATTTACCATGGCAACAACAAGAACCAAAAATACTGAAGAAAAAAATCTCACTCCAAAAAATGTTTACAATCCTTATGGATAAACTATAAAATGTTATTGAACGACATTAAAGAACTAAAAAAATAAGATCCTGTATTCATGAACAGGAAGATGCAAATATTCTAAACATGTAAATATGCCCCCAAGTTGATCTATAGTTTCCATTTTTAGCACAACTAAAATCCCTATATTGCTTTTGGTGGAACTTGACGATCTGATTCTAAAATGCATACAGAAGAGCAACATGCTAGGAATCATCAATACTTCTGATGAAGAGGAATGAGGTGGATGTACTTGCCCACCAGATATTAAGACATCATCAAACTTTAATAATTAACACAGTAACGTCTTGGTGCAAGAATAGACCAATTGACCAGTGGAACAGAATAGACAGTTCAAAAACAGGACATCTACTACATGGCAGAGGTTCTAAAGCAGTTCTGTGGGGAGAAGATGTGACTGTCAGTAAACACGGCACCTGGTTATCTGTAAGTAAGGCTGGTCATCTATAAATAAAGTTAGATATTTGTCTTTGTCTGCTAGGGCTGCCACAAAAAAATACCACAAACTGGGTGGCTTAAACAAGAGAAATGTGTTTTCTCACAATTTGGAGTCCAAGATCAAGGGGTCAGCTGGTTTGGTTTCTGATGAGACCCACCCCCCCTTGGCTTGCAGGTGACACTTTGTCCCTGTGTCCTCACATGGCCTTTCTTCTGTGTGTGCATGCTTTCCTGGTGTCCCTTCTTCATCTTATAAGGACACCAGTCGTATTGGATTAGGGCCCCACCCTTATGACTTCATTTAACCTTAATTACCTCCTGAAAGGCCCCATCTCCAACACAGTCACATGGTGTGGCGGGGGAGGTGTTAGAGCTTCAACATATGAATTCGGAGGGGACATAATTCAGTCCATAACACCTTCTATGTACCATTAGAAAGAAAAATCTGTTCCAGATTGATTGAGGACTTAAATGTGAAAAACAAAACTTTAAAACTTATTAAAAGTGAATATAGGTGTGAAGTAACAGTTTTCAGACATTGGACATCAGGCGGCACAGGTCCACCATCCCTGAGAAAATGGAAATTAACAAAGTAAGCCCTGGAACTGTCCCAATTTAGTGCCTAAAGAAAGTTTCCAGGTCACAGTGCAGGAAGGAGGAACCCAAACAGAGCTCCTAGAGTTAAGGAGACAGCGTTGAGGATTGAGGGAGGCCAAGGCAGCTGGGATTTATGGGTAGAGTGCCAGAAAGATGGCTGCAAAGAGAGCTCTGGAGATGCACAGAGGTTTCGCCTTGAACATTCAGCTGATTATTGATCAGCTCATGCATGTGCTGAGAACCAGGGAAAGAATACCAGAAAGGAGCAGTTGGAAAAATTCCCGAGATCACACAGGGCAAATGCAGCCCAAATGGAAAAACCTCGTACTACACAGGACAACAGAGTACTCAGAAAAGTACTGCTTCAGTAATGGGGCTAAATTAACCATAGACTAAAGGCTGCTTTGGTTCCACCTAGACAAGCTTAAACGCAAGCTTTGAAAAGACAAAACTATTTCCAAGTAGCTTAACTGCATCCCAGAATAAAGTTCAAGACTGCCCAAAGGAATATAAAGATATAATATATCCGGCTTGCACAATATGAAGTTCACAATGTCTGGCATCTAATAGCAAATTTCCAGGCATGCAAAGAAGAAAAATATGCCAAAGAAGAAGGAAAATATGATCTATAATGAGAAGAAAAACCAATTAATAAAAACAGACCCAATGAAATGAAATACAGAATTAGTGGATAAGGATGTTAAAACAGCTATCATAATATATTCCAAATATTCTAGAAAGTAGAGGAAATCATGAGATGTTAAGAAAAGGCATGAAAGAGGTTTTTTTGAAAGACCCAAATAAAACTGCTACAGATGAAAAATACAAAATCTGAGATGAAAAATACACTGGATGGGATTTTAAAACAATAGACATATTTTAAGAAAAGATTAGTAAATTTGAAGACATGGCAATAAAAACTATCCAAAATGCAACACAGAGAGAAAAAAGGCAAAAAACAAACAAACAAAAAAACCCCACAGAACATCACAGGTGTGTGACAATATGTAATCAGAGTCCTGCAGGAGAGGAGAGAGGACAGAAGGGGGACCATCAACAGGAATTGAAGAAATAATGGCTGAAATTATCCCAGATTTCATGAACTATATCAAAAAATTATTCCAAATTTAATCCAAATACCTTCAATTTAAGAAACTCATTGTGTCCATGAATGAATGCATGGATAAAGAAAATGTGATGTATTAATACAGTGGAATATTATTCAGCTATGAGGAAGAAGGGAATCCTACCATTTGCGACAACATGGACAAAACTTGAGGATATTATGCTAAGTGAAATATTATGCAACGGGAGAGGCCACAACGGTGAGAGGCCCGCGTACCGCAAAAAAAAAAAGGACAATCATTAGAAACTGCAAACACAGAGAACCTGATTTTTTTATGCATTCATAAAAAGACAGCAGTTCGTAGTTAACTGAGGGCGGGGATATACAGAAGATTGGAAATGGCGGTGTTTCCTCCTTCTTCAGGATAGACTGCACGTGATTTAATTCCAGATCATTGATGATTTTAGACTTGGAACAACTCCCAGACATCATTTTATCTGTGTCCTCTGGTTACACATATAAGAACTGAGAACCAAGGCATTGACCAAGTTAAATGACTTGTCCAAGGTGACGTAAAATGTTAGTTACAGAATTGCCACTAGCATTTAAGTTCCTTGATTCCCAGTCTTGAGTACTTTCCAGTAAGTCAGAGAAAAAATCTTTTTCTTTTTCTTTTTTTTTTCACTAAATCCCGGTACCCTGGCAAACCACAGGGTACTCCCAATAAACAAACACATATTTTTGACCGAAATACTTCCAGAGACAAGCCATGAAAATGTGAATATGTTTGGGGGTAAAGAACAGTTTAACTGGAGTGTGAGGTTGATTGAGGAGACATGAGGGAGAAGACATAGTGTGGTTCTCAATGCATGTTCTGGGGACCTGGGGCACTTTCATAGGGTCTGTGAGGTCAAAACTATTCCCCATTCATACTTACATGTTACTTCCCTTCTCACTCTCCTTCTCTCTAAGTATACAGTAGAATTTTCCAGGGGCTACATGACCTGTGATATCACAACAGATTGAATGCAGAAGCAGATAGGAGAATACAGCTGCCTTCTATTAAGTCAGACACTCGAGAGATTTACAAAAATGTGAAACAATGCCACTTTTCTCACTATTTTTTTTTAAAGTTATTTTTTTCATAAAATGTGTTATGTTAACATTATGTTACCATGTTTGTTACTATTATTTTTACATATATAAGTAAATATTTAAAATTTTTTTCAGTCTTAACTTCCAATCACAATAAATAGTGACAGATGTAGCCCATGTAAATGAAAGCTCTTTGGGGTTTTCAAGAATTTTTAAGAGTGAAAAGGGATCCTAAAACAAAAAAGCTTGAGAATCACTGTTATAGAGGATTTCTAAAACTACGTTGAAGAATTTGTCTTTCATTCACAGGCAGTGGCTTTCACTGAAGGGTTTTGAACAGGGAAGTACAAGGTTAGAGTCAGGCTTTGGGGAAGACTTATTTGACTTATCTGTGGGTAGATGGACAATAAAGGGGGGCGGTGAAGATAAAACAATCAGGAGGCCATAAAGATGCTGTTGAGAAGCAGTGAGATGGTGGGATTAGGTAGAAGAAGCAGGCAAAGGGATATAGCAGTAGGATTCATGAGCGAGACAACTGATGGGACGCCAGGGGCACTGGAGAGGAAAATGACCAATGTGTCCCCTAGTTGACCAAGAGAGTGGTGGTACCATTAACAGAAGTAAGGAAGTGGGGAAGAGGCTGTGTTTTTAGGTGGTGTGAGTTTAAGCTCTGACACTTTAGCCCTGGGGCAAAATTGTGAATCTGACGAGCAGATAGCTGGAAATGTGGAACTGGTATTTGAGAGAGGTCAGTTCACGTTGGACATGTGGAGTTGAGTTGTGTTTGAGATTATGAAGACATTCCCCAGGGAGACTCTGGGAGAGATAGAGATCGGGAGCAAAAGACCCAGAGGGGCAACAATAAGGTGAGGGAAGCTCGGATCCTAAAGGCAGAGGAAGAACTTGGATTTTTCAATGTCTCAGAAGCCAGGAAGGGAGTGCTTCCAAAAGAGAGTAAATGACACCCAGAAGCCTATAGGGTTGGGGGCCTAAGGGAATTTCTCTGATTAAGAGATGTCTCCGGAAATTTGAAATGTAATTTTATTGGAGTGGTGGATGTGGGTCAGATCACAAGAGGACGAGTGTGGGCTGAGAAAGTCTGAAAAGAAGTTTAGCAGCAAGAGAAGAGAGTGAGAGAAGATGGTAGCCCACTCAGAGAATGGAGAAACTCTCTGAGGATGAAGATATTCAGAGAAAGAGCAGAGATCCCAGATAAGCTCACTCTTCGGAGTCGGAAAGCAGTCTAAAAAAGAGGAAAAGTATTGATTCGTGTCTAGAAAGTGAGTGGCTAGGATGTGAAAAAAGAAAGAATGCGTGACGGTGTCAAAGGCAGCAGAAATCTAGGGATTCTATTCCTGCCAACAACAAAAACAAAACACAAAAAGCATCTAGGTAGAGAAAAACTTCGGGAGCTTTTACAGTAGTAAACTTTCAAGAGCAGTTTCCTCTGAAAAGTAGGACTTAGGGAGATTTTATTTTTGCATATTCTTCTGTACAGTTGGAAAGCTTTCAAATTTTTAAATTATGAGTTTGTATTTCATTTATAATGAAAAATATTCATGCCTCATCTAAATGAATGTGGTGTCCTGGATTGTATAGGACAGCCAGAGGACATTAGCAGGAAAACTGGTATTTAGTTAAGAGTAACATATTGATGTTGTTTTCTTAATTTGGAAAAATGGACCATGATAATGTAAGATGTTAACATTAAGGGAAACTAGGTGAGGAGTATAGTCGTTCATCAGTATCCCAGGGAGATTGGTTCCAGAACACCTGTGGATACCAAAATCTGCAGATGCTCAAGTTCCTTATATAAAATGACGTAATATTTGCACATAACATGTGCACATACTCCCATATACTTTAAATCATTTCTAGGTTCCTTGTTATACCTCATCTAATGGAAGTACTATGTACACAGTTGCCAGCTTGTGACAAATTCAAGTTTTGCTTTCGGGAAGTTTTCGGAATTTTTTAAAAAAATATTTCCATCCACGGGTGGTTGAATCCACGGTCACAGAACCCCCAGATTCAATGGGTGAACCATATTATAGGAACTCTCTCTACCATCTCTGCAGCTTTTCTGTAAATCTAAAATTATTCCAAATGAAAGTTTATCTTTCAAAATGAGTTCATGAAACCATGAGTAAACAAATATAACCGAGGCACAGAATTCTGTTAGGAAAATAGTGGCGAATTAAGATGAATGGGTGGGAAAGGGGCCAAGTCGTAGAAGACGTTGCATGCCTGGCTAGAGATTTTGGACTTGGATTCTGCGGTCCATGTAATGTCACTGAATGTAGGAGGATGGTGAGGTGTTTGAAGGAGAAAGGAACAGAGCAGAGCCTTGAAATGGGTGCTCTGTCCCCAGAGAGGCTTGAATGTCATCATTCGTTTGTGCTTGTTCAACACCCGGCTCCCTGAAAAGCAATTCAAATAACACAGTAACATTTTCCCTATCATACTTTCCTCAGTTATTAAAATGCTAATGCTGGGTTAAAGGGAACCAGAGAGCACAGAACCTTCCAGAGTCCATGGAGCAAACTCTAAATTAAATGGAATCAGAACTCACAGAACCTTCTGGAGTCCATGGAACAAACTCTGAATTAAATGGAACCAGAACACATAGAACCTTCTGGAGTCCACTGAGCAAACTGAATTAAATGGAACCAGAACTCACTGGGAGGCTCCAGGCTCAAAGAACCTTCAGGAGTCCACCATGCATCTTTCCCCCGTCAGGCTTGGCACTCAGGTTGGTCACCGCCGTTGTGCTGGGCTGTGCTCGCCTGTCCTCACAGCCTGGCTGCTCTGACCCCTCCTGCAGCCCTGGGGCTGCTGACTCTGCACTGTTTTGCGTTGCTGCCTCTCACTGCAGTGCGGGCAGGAGACGAATTCTCCTCCTCACTGTGGACCACTTGCTGGGCCACTGGCATCACCTGGATCTTGTTAAAGTGCCGAATCCTAGCCTTCGGCAGTGGATGGTTTGAGAATCTGCATTTGACAAGGTTTCTCAATAATCTGCAGCTACATAACCAATCACTCTAGACTGTAGGTGCTAAAAACAGTCAATATTTATGATCTCACGCCCTTTCTTGTTATTTTCATTTATTTTTTTATTGAAGTAGAGTTGATTTACAGTGTTGTGCCTATCTCAGCTGTATGGCAAATGACTCAGTTATACACATACAGAAATTCTTTTTTTTACTATTCTTTTCCATTATGGTTTATCCCAGGATATTGAATATAGCTGCCCATGCTCTACAGTAGGACCTTGTCGTTTACCCATCCTATATGTGTGAGTTTACCTCTGCTCACCCCACACTCCCAATCCTTCCTTCCCACACCGCCCACCTGTCCACACCCTTTCTGAGGGTCAGGGAGCAGCTTCACTGGACGGCTCGGGCTCAGTCCTTCCTAAGGCTGCAGTAAGACTTGGCCGAGGCCTGCCTGGGGCCCGAGGGCCCACCCACTGCCCGGCCAGTTAATGCTGATGTGGTCAGTGGTGACAGCTCCTCGTCATGGGGCCTCTCCAACCCACGGGACAACTCGAGGGTCCTGACAACATGGCAGCTGGGGTCCCACAGCAAGTGGTCCAGGAGGAAGTCCCAGTGCCTCCAAAGTCACCTGTGTCGTTACACAGGTTGGCCTCGCTCAGACGGGGAGGGACAACTGAGGCCCTGACTGCCATCGGGCAGGCTCACTGGGACCGACGTGAGGCTGCCCACCATGCCCGTTACAGTTGTGGAAGCACTAGCTTCCCCCCCGAGCTCACAGCCCTGATGCATGGAGGCTGGGAAAGTTTTTGAGATTCATTGGTGTTGGTGGCATGGGGCCTCCTCAGGGCAGTGGGCTGCTCGCTCCGGCCAGTCCTGGAAAGGCCTCGCTGGCCCCCTGCTGCAGACGCCCGTCGGATGAACACACCGCAGCTCACTGACCCACTGACACTTGGGGCTAATTGAACACCATGGTGCCCCGTGAGCGCCACTGTCTCCCCAAGGAGTTGAAGGGACTCCCTCTCCCACCAGCATCTCCATTCCTCCACATGCCATCAGCACTTGGTTTTGTCCAATTTCTGTTTTTTACCCCTTGGGTGGGTGTGAAATGGATCTCGTAGTTTTCCTGTGAATTTCCAAGGTTACTAATAAAGGCTTATTAGCCATTAGTTTGCCGTGAAATGCCCATTTTTCTACTACACTGTTTCTTTCTTGACCATTGGTGTCCTTTGTATATTTTGGATATTAATCCTTTGCAGTTACATGTGTTAGAAAAAAATTCTAATGCTTGGTAAAACTACCAGATACTGGGGGAGATGCAAATGGCTGATTAACTCTCCCCCAATGAGCATTCAAGCCCTGAATGATGATTACTTGGCCTCACTCAATAGCCAGTCTTGGAGCAGACTTTTTATGAAAAATTAGTATTGGAATGGGGTGCCACTTCTACTCTAGCGCCAAGAACAGTCCCTTGGAGGTTATTGCTTCATTGTAGAGAAGGATTTAAAAGACCCTCAAAGTTATGAAAATGTAAGCAAACAGCCAATCCTTGCCAGTGAAAGTTTGGGTGTAGGTGTAGGTGTAGGTGTGGTTATGTAAAATAAGTGTGTATTTGTTGCTTAGCAACATTTGCCTTTCTCCTTTAGGTGCAAGGGGGAGATCCCTTGTTGGGATGTGCTGAGGTGATCCCATGCAGGGGGAGCGAACCAGGCACCGCAGGGAGGCTGGCACTGGGTTCTTCTCCAGCATGGCCCACCTGGCACTATTCTAAGCATTAGGGGGAAATGGCTGAGCGTGTGAGAAAGGAGAAGTGTCCTCAGAGCTCAGGGGGACGCTGCTGGGGTGATGGGAAGAAAAGAGCTGAATCAATAGGAGTATCTTAGCAACCATGAACAAGTTTCCTACCATCAGAATGTGCAGGACCACATGTAATCTCACGTGGCAGAGTCCCAAGCCACGGCATTAGTGAACTGGTCACGTTTCCTGGTTTTCTCTCTCTTCCTGGCTTCTTGCAGTAGCGCCGATCTTCTTTGAACTAAGTCCGTAGTATTCCTGCCCAAGGAGGGTGGTTGGGGGAGGCCTTGGGGAATAAGAGGACCTCCCGTCACTGAGGGCAGGTGGGTGCTTGAGCAATACACTGAACAAATAAAAGTGAGGTGACTGTGTTTGTACTCCAAGCTAGTAGCTGTGGATCATTCCAGATACACCGTCGACAAGGATTTTTACCAAGTGAGTCATTTCCCTTACGGTCTTTCTCTAAATTTCTTAAATGTATTCCCACAACACCTGCAGTTAAGCCCAGTGTTTCTTGGAATATAAGAAGCAAAGTACACAGCCTATCTCTGAGAAAAATGGACCCCGAGGGTAATAGTGAGGACTTTGAGAAAGGAAATCTGCATGTGCTAGTCTGATGCTTTATGCTGCTTCTTCCTTACGTCCCAGCATGCTGCCTGTTGGAAGCCATCTCACAAGGACATTTGCAGGATCTGCTAGGTTGGCCATTCCACGAAAGCAAGAGTCCTGCTTTGCTTATTGACCTATAAGAGGGACAGGTAGAAGCTCAGTAAATATTTACTGAACAAACAAATGCCTCTAGTGAGCTAAGGGGCATGAAAGTATCTAAACACTACTATGTACAATTGAAGATGGATGAGTGTTAATTTCTGTCCATTGAAAACACTACTAGGGAGGGAGAAGTTTCCTCAGGGAGGATTGGTGAGAGGAAGGAACACATTAATACAAACACACTGGGGAGAAAGCTTGTGTGATGGGGGGCTTCAGTCTATGTCCCTCAGAGCTAAATTGAGCCAGAGAACATTTGTTTACTGATGAGTATCCCTACCAAGAGGAAATAGAGAGCTTCAAAGAAGGGGAAGTAAATCTCAATACCCTGGGCCTGATGCCAGATATTCCAGCACATTAAAGATGACAGACAAAGGAGACAACACCTTAAGACCTATTCCAGACTGTATATTTTCCTCCCTTTGTGGGTTAGCCGGCGTTCAGTAATGTGTGTCCAGGAAGTAATAGAGAATGTGGGGAAAGATGTTTTCTGCTGTTCTCTCTGTAATTCTAGGAGCCACACTGTGAGGCTTGAGGTCTAAGTCATGTTGTGATGTCTAGACTATGTGAGAAGAAATGGAACGATGGTAAGATGTAACTTATCCAAGGATGCTTGTGGCTGAATGTGTACACGTGTGCTAATGGTTTGATTCCCCCCGGAGTGGCTGAAAAGGCCAGGGTAGCCTCTACTTACTGGGAAAGAAGAATATTTTATCTTTGATTTTTAAAAAATTTTTAACTTTGTTAGGAAACTCTATTGTTGCAGATTTCCTGGGACCTTGTACCATGCTTTTTTCGTTTTGCTAATGTAGAAAATGATCTAGTAAATCATCTGTGTCTTGCTACTTGTAGCATGGGAAGAGTTTTGAAAAATGTAGAATTTTGAAAAGGCACAAGGTTTCTCTGGCCTGAAAAGCTTATACCTAATTCAGACAAAAGGGCTTTCTGCAAAAGTTAGAATTTCAAAGCATGACAGTTTGAAAGACTGAAACAGCTACAGGTTCCAGAAATCTTGAGTGGAAAAACAAACACATTTTGAAAACTTACTCATGCAGGGCTGGGTTCTCATTACTGTAAAAGTAGAGGTAAGACAGTGGGCAACAAAGTTTTACAATTTATATGCATTTCCTTGTTAGTGAAAGGACCATTTGCTTTATAACTAGGTAAAACATTTCCATGGTTCCAAAACCAAATTCACAAATAGGGTATTTTCAGAGAAATCTAATTTATATCCCTGTTTTTACCACCTTATTCTTTCTCTCTCTTATATGTAACTTAAAAAAACAAAAAAAAACCCAAGCTTTTGGTTTATCCTTGCATTATTGCTTTGTTATGAAGAAATATCTATAAATATATATTCATAGCTCTCCACTTTCTTGAAATAGATATAACATACTATACATAATTTTCTCCACCTTACTACTTATTTATTTATTTTTTGCGGTACACGGGCCTCTCACTGTTGTGGCCTTTCCCGTTGTGGAGCACAGGCTCCGGACAGGCAGGCTCAGCGGCCATGGCTCACGGGCCCAGCCACTCGGCGGCATGTGGGATCTTCCCGGACCGGGGCATGAACCCGTGTCCCCTGCATCGGTAGGCGGACCCTCAACCACTGTGCCACCAGGGAAGCCTACTTATTTATTTCTAAATTTTATTATTTTTTTGGCCACACCGTGTGGCATGCAGAATCTTACTTCCCTGACCAGGGATCGAACCCATGCCCTCTGCAGTGGAAGCGCAGAATCCTAACCACTGGACAACCAGGGAATTCCCTCCACCTTACTTTTTCACTTAACCAGATATCCTGGAGATTTCCCCATGTAGCATATAAAAAGTAGTCCTGATTCCTTATTTCAGCTCCAAAGTATTCCATTACGTTAATTCAACTAGTCCTTGAAGAACAGATATTTGGGTTGTTTCCGATCTTTTACAAAGCCAAAGTTTTTGAGAATGAAGCAATGACTAGTTGTGTCCAACGAATCTGAGCCATCCAATAGAAGATATTAAAGTATTCACTGGATTTGGCAATATGAAAGTCAATGAAATCTTAACCAGGGCTAAGATGTATACACACAACCTACCCAGCAGCATGCAGAACCTAGCTTAGCAAGGATAGTTTCAATGTCATGGTGCGAACTGAAATCAGATTATAGTGGGTCACTGGGTGAATGTGAGAAAAAGGAGACAACAGGTAGTATAAACTTCTCTTTGAGGAAGTTGGACAAGAAGGGACACAGAAGTGTAACTAGATAAGTATTTGGAAACAAGAGGGGTTTTATTTGGAGGGGCTCTATTTTATGTTTATGAATGTTTGTGCAAATGTGTTTGTAGAATAGAAGATATCACAGCATGTTTATTGTTTGGGGAAGGAGCCACAGAGAGAAAGAGTTAAAATGAGAGGAAAAGAAGGTGTTGATTGCAGAGAGATGTTGTCATTCTTCATTTTTGAAGAGAAGGCTCTTAAGGTTGTTGGAAGTATGGTTAGAAAATATAACATGTAACAAGCATCTTTTTAAAAATACATTTCCTGAAATTTATAGGAACTCAACTCACCATGAAAAGGCAACTTTCACTGGCCTCATCCTTGTCCCCTTGAAGCTTATAGTATAAGAGGCATTTATCCTTATTACAGCATTCTATCCTTTTTGGTCCATCGCTACCACTACTGCCTAGTCCAAGCCACCATCGTCTCTTGGGACCACTGTAGTAGCCTCCAAACTGGCCTGCCTGCTTTCACTTGTAACCTTTCTGTGGTTCCCACTTTTCTACAGAGAAGCCAGGAAAATATAACTCAGATCCTGTCTCTCCCCTGCTTTAAACCAGTCAATGACTCCTTATGGCAGTTAGAAAAGATTCCAAAGTCCTTAAGAGGGTCTGCAAATGATGATCTGTAACTTCTTCAGCCTCCTTCTCATTGTTCATAACTTGGCTCAAAGGCACCTTTTCTGGCTGCCCTGCCGAAAACAGAACACTGCCTACCCCTTAAAGTCACTGTCTGTCACAGCACCCTGTTTGATTGTCCTCATAGCTTAAATGATCACATCTTCACTTATCTTGTGTTCCTTAGTTCATTGTCTCCCCAATTAAAATCTGTGCCAACTGAAAGGAAGACTTCTTGTTCACTGTAGTAAACCCAGTGCCTTAAACAATGCCCAGCACACAGTAGCCACTCAATATACATTTGGTAACTATTAATATTGTTCTTTGACTTTTGCAAGGACCTGCTATAGTAATCTTCCCATCCTTTTACCTCTTGTTTTCTCTCCTTTTATTTCACACAAAGCATTTCAATTTAACAGTTATGACTTTGGGGAATAAATACAACGGCAGAAACTTTGAAACGGACAAAATTTGAGTTGGAACTCCTTAACAACAAAATGCAAATTTCAGGAGCTTTATGTAGGCAAAGTGGAGTATCCCTGAGTTAACTGGAAAAAAACCTGATCACCTTGTCTCAAGTGGAAAAGTGCAACATTAGCCTTTCTTTTGAAAGATGAGATAACTCAGTGTATGTGCTGATGCAGAGTGGAAGAATCCTTTAGGAAACCAGAAGGGTATTTTTTGTGAGGGAGTGACCCCTTCTATCTAGTCGTCCAAATAAATTGCAGCCTGTGGCTGTCCCACTATGGTAGTGCCTAAGACTGTCTAGTTTGGAGGTGAAGTATTAGCAAGCCAATTTGGCCACAGATCTATGGCTAAATATTCCAAGCTACTTTATAGATAATAAAGATGGTGTTTTGAATTCCATCTGCCTGACTTTGGGGTTTGGTTATTATTTGTCTCCATGCTCAGGAGGCAAAGGAAGTGTTATTCGTCAACTATCCTCCAAAAACTCCTGAACAGACAGTGGCTCAAATGTGGTTGATTCAGTTGGATACCCAAGCCTTAGAGATAGATCACTACTGATCATTGTTTTTATTTTCAAATAAGATTCTTCATCATAACCGCTACAGTCAGATAACATTAGCTAAAGCAAATCATAAAAAGCAAGATTTTAAAAGAAAAATGTCTTGTACAAGAAAAAACTTTATTATGTCTATACAATGGACTCTAAAGGTGATAAAACAACACTAAAAATTCCAGTCATAAAAGATATCATCCAAAGAAATAAAAAATTAAAGGAAAGTTTAATGCAAAATTTCAAAGGCTTCTCTTTGTCAGTCTTGTTAGTTTATCACAAGAAAAAGATAAAGAAAAATCTAAAGGTACATTTGGCAACTCTAATTTATATGTGACTTTGTTTCTGGTTTTCATTTCTAAATACCCTAAGTCGTATTTTGGAGGTGAAACCCCTTAGATGGGGTCGTGTTCACAAGCCCTTGAGATTTACTTTTCAGTTTCTGGCTCAACTCCTGAAATCATTCTTCTTATTTTATCCCTCCAGAGGGAAGGCACTCTTTGTCCCTTCAGTGCTGTGTTTTCAAGTGTCTGGTTGTGTTGAAAAGAAAAGCAAAACCAAAACAAACCAAAACAAAACCTACCAAGGAGTCTCCTCCTTAAGAGTGAAAAACTATCCATTCCTCCTTATAATCAGGAGAAGAAAATGTTCCGCTGTACACTTTTTCCAGGAATACATTTTGGAAGAAGAAATTATTTTAAAGAAATTTTTTATATCTCAGGAAAGTTATACCTTAACTTAGAAAAGCTGGTCAGTCTTAGCGACAGCTTGATATGACAATTGCCTCAAATACAAAATGCAGGGGCTGTTTCTGCACATGTATGAGTCTTACCAGAACAGAATATTTTTACATAAAACTTTTTCAAGTTCCAGGACAGAAATTTGATGGTTTTATGACATCCCTAGCTTAACACCAAAGAACAACTTTTACAATCTCTGGGAAAATACTAAAACCCAATATAAATGGATACGCCTAACATCTTTACAGAACAAAAAGAGGGAGATTGTTAATATACCAAGTACTTCAAAAGATTACCTGCCTAAGCGTTCACAAGCCTCAAGCATTACGGTCAGAGATAAATGACAAGTGTAGTAAGGAAGATGAAAAGCCTTCTGTAGCACGGTCTTTTAGCTACTTATCCAATATTCAGTGGTATGGTATATGTCTAACAACTGGCTCTAGAAAAAAAAAAAAAAGAAAGCCTAAACTTTTTGGTGTTTGCCAATTTTTGTGCTGTAAATGCTCCCATTGTGACAAATTTCAGGCTACCAATGTGTTTAACAACCACCCTATAAAAAAAAAACCTGAAAATTTAACCATTGGCTCTCACAAGCCAGAGTGAGCCATTTGGAGCTCATCACTGCATTCATCCTCCTCCTCTTCATCACCAGCAGAAATTCCATTTTGTTGCACTGGCAATTTTCTATGATTAAAAAGAAAAGAAAGGCACTTCCTAGTCATTCTTGCAAATAGGCCATAAGACAGCATGTGCTGATGAGAAGTAGGCACAAGTCATGGTGGGAGCTGTGCTCGTGATGTGTTCCTTAAAGGAGCTTCAGACTCAGCTAACCCTTTTTACCCTTAACGTTTTCTTTTTCCTGGCTGGAATGCATACATGATGACTGGAGCTGCAGCAGCCATTTTATGATCAACAATTAAGGAGAGAGGACAAGGAACTCACAGAGATCTTGGCGCTGACATCTTTGAGTTGCCTTACCACCTCTGGAGTTCTTATTTCTGATCTTTTTAAAAATAAGAAATAAAATATATTCCTATATTGCTTAAACCGCTGTCATTTAGGTTTTGTGTCAAAGGCAGCCAAAGCCAGCCTTTCACCTTGGGCAAACTCACCAATAGATGCAGACCTAGTAAAGAGAAATTGCTACCAGAAGAAAAACTGTTTAAAATTTTTTTTCTGGAAATCACATAGTCATTAAAACTTTAAAAAATTGACCAATCAGGGCTTCCCTGGTGGCACAGTTGTTAAGAATCTGCCTGCCAATGCAAGGAACATGGGTTCGAGCCCTGGCCCAGAAAGATCCCACTTGCTGCCGAGCAACTAAGCCCATGCACCCCAACTACTGAGCCTGCGCTCAAAAGCCTGCAAGCCACAACTACTGAGCCCACGTGCCACAACTACTGAAGCCTGCGCGCCTAGAGCCTGTGCTCCGCTACAAGGAAAGCCACCGCAATGAGCAGCCCGTGTACCTCAATGAAGAGTAGCCCCCGCTCGCCACGAGAGAAAGCCCGCATGCAGCAATGAAGACCCAACACAGCCAAAAATAAAAACAAACAAATAAATTTATATATATATAAAAAATATTTTGTTGGAATGAATCTACCTAAAATACTTGACTCTAGAGGCAGAAATTGTATTCTCAGCACAGCACTATGAACCACCAGTGAAGAGAATTTTGGCCACTGTTATTGAACACATGCAATGTACCAGATACTGTGCTAAGCACTGTAGAGACATCAGCACACTTGCTGTGTAACCTTGAGCAGCTCAACATCTTGGTGCTTCATCTATTTATAAGACGGAGATGACATAATAGTTATATAATAGAGGGGTTTTGAAAAATAAAGGAGTTAATAGTATATATGTAAGGTGCTCAAAACAATGCCTGGCAAATAGGAAACACTAAGTGTTAGTTATTATTACCATGATTATTATTCCCCACAAACCCTATTGGTTAGGCACTGCTATTACCAGCAGATGAGGGTAAGAACATCTATCTCATAGGGAGGTTCTGAGACTATGAGATGATTCCTCTCAAGTGTTTAGCATTGTGCCAGGTAAATGCTTAGTAAGCTCTGGCTATTATGAGTTCGATACAGAACAGCAGTCAGATGAAGCCGTTTAGTGAGATCTGTGTCACTAATTTAGTGAAATATTGTGTCCGTGTGGAGAAAAAATTAGCTTTTTTTGTGGGAGAGAAGGCTAGTATTATTCATCCATTCCTATAATGTACTTATGGTGCCTTATGATATATAATTAATATGTCAAAGGATGAGTGATATTTGACATGCAATAGATAAAAACCAAGTATATGGGGCACGGCAAGAGCTAAGGGACAGAGAACGCCTTGGGATGGGGCTTTGGTATAGAGGAGAGAGAACTCTGGCCCAGGAGACATGGAATTGGACCTGATTCTGCCATTTACTAGTTTTTTGACCTTGGGCAAATTACTTAACTTTTCATTTCCCTCATTTGTTAAAATGAGAATTCTGAGTTCAATACATCATCTATCCCAACTTTAAAAAGTAATTTTGTTTGTTTGTTTAATATCTAAGAGATGATGTTGGACCTTAAAGAATAGGTCAGATGTTGAAAACTGGAGCTCTGGTTCATACACCAACGCTGAACACAGGATATACTATTTAGATGCTTTGGGGGAACACCATTGCAAATTTGCCCACGTCTGTGTGAGAGTATGAGCGAGACCAGGCAGGAAATGTGAGTCAGGGTCATACTTTGAGAACCTTGGGTACCAGGCCTTGAAGTTAGAAGTTTATTGGGAGGCACTGCTAAGCCATTGAACCTTTCTGAGCAGGGGAATGACATGCTCAAACCACTCCCCTCGGGAGATTATTTCAGCAATGAGAATGATATAAGGGTTAACTGAGGCACGGAGGAGGGTTGCGGGACCACCCTAGAGGTCTAGGCATGAGATCAAAGTAACTAGGAGCATGGGAAAGGAAGGACATGAGTGGGTTTCAAGAGGGAAGTGAATATCTCACGGAAGGGATGAACCTGTGGAAATTCTCCCATATGACTTAATTGGCAAGGAGTAGATGTGACAGTTCAGCAGTTTAGTGCAGAGCCATTCATTCCTGGCAGAAACTGGGGGTCTGAACATTTGTTAGGTGAATTTGGAAACAGTTTGAATGGTAGGTAGTAAGCTCACAAAATTGGGGATCAGCCTTGTTAATCATGGTTGAATTAATAGACATCAGATAAGCAAAAAGAATGATGTCGATTTATTACAGTTTAGGAGTTCAGTAGCTTGAATATTCACTGTGAGTTTTGGGGAATAACAACATTGAAGTTCTGTGTGGCAGGAAAACGGAGGAGGGAACAGTCCTCAAAGGCTTGTGTCTACATGCTGCAAATTCTACCTGACCCTGACTGGAAACGTGGTCTCAGAGAATAATTCTAAGCAAGGATTATAGAATGCCCCACAGACTTCAGAAACTGTTGAAATTCATCTAAAATTCTACTGTCACCATGACATTTACCATCAAATGTTCACATAGAACTTTTTACATAGTATACAGACTGTTTTGAAACTCTTAGAAAAAAGGCTAACAACTTTTTGCAAATTCTTAGAATTATAATTAGATCTGAAATTTAGACTTGAGGGTGAGGATAATAATGGGAAAGAACCAGTACTGTGAAGTATTGTCTACTTTAAGAAAGACACCAATTGGAATTTTCACAGCCATTCTATTAGAGATTTATTCCTTCAGCAAATATTTGAGTGTCTACTGTGATAGGTCTGTGCAAACTTTGGGGATGTAGTGGGAAACAAACTAGATAGAGCTCCCACCTACACACAACTTAGAAGGCTGATAGGGTCTTCCCACGAATAGTCAACAACATGCCTAAATACGTCTATAATTACAAACAGTTCAAAGTTCTATGGAGGAAAGGGTGTGATGAGAGAATAAAGGGATTTCAACATCAAAAATATATAATTCCCCCACCACAGTTATCACAGGAACAACCCCCCCTTTTTTTTGCCTCCTGCCTTTTTTTTTTCTCGTTTTAATGAGATGTAAGTGACATCCAACACTGTATAAGTTTCAGATGTACAGCATAATGACTTGACCTACATACATCATGAAATGATGACCATGATAAGTTTAGTGAACATCTATCCTCTCACCTAGATACAAAATAAAAGGAGTACCCCTTTTTAATGTGAAGAATACCACACCAGTGATCCTTGGCAGGCTTGTTCCAGGGAAACTAATTCGCTTAAATTCATTTAAGGAGCTGATACACAAACTCTACGTTGCATTTATTTTTCTGAGTAGAACCATCTCTTAAAATAAGTTTTTGGGTTCACAGTTTGCATCTATAAAATTTGCAGCCAATTTTAAGGGCTCACTTTATTGTAAATGATTAGTAATTGATTTTGGGCAGGGGGAGACACACTGCTTAAATAGCATAATTAATTTGCTTTTGGTCCCTTGATACCTCCTTTTCTCTGAGGATCCTGTCCTCCTCCCTAGCTCAGCCCATCCACTTTCTCTGATCACACTGCTAGATCTTGGCATTATCCCACACTGTCCCAGCTTCATGATTTTAATCTCCAGCATCCCATTCTCAGACTGTTCCCCAGCTTTTGGGAGTCGTTCCCTGCTCCAGCAATTCTTGGATTCCCCTCCTCCCACCTTCATTCCTTTGATCTTCTCATCTTTCCATCATCATCACACTCTCCCGTGTCCTCACCTCTCTGCTTATCACAGTTCCCCAGAGTCACTCCCCTGCCTACACCCTCTGCTCTCTGACCCTCTTTTCCTCCATCACACCCACCTGCAAAACCCCAGCTCTGACCCTTTAGGTTGCCCGAGGCTGGAGGAAAAGCCACAGCCATGCTGACTGGCCTTGCTTTAAATTCATGACCACGAACCTCAAATGGGCACTTAATAGTGCTGCCTGGCAATCCTACCACATTTCCATGGTTCATTTGCTCTCAAACTCTCCCAAAAGATAACCGTTTCATATGTGCTCCTCTCTTTTCCAACCTCCAGCATCTCTTCCACCCTCACCATTTCTCCGGAAGTAGGGTTCATGGCTATTTCACCAAGAAAAGAGAAGCAGAGAGAAGAGAAGGTCCCTGTGTTCCCAGCTCCTCAGCCACCAGCCCTCGTGCATCTGGGCCCACACACTGCCTTCCTTTCTGTGCTAGCTTCTCTCTGCTTCAGGGCTCTGGCCCCCAGCTCTTCTGTGAAAAGGGGAAGAAGACTCAGCCTCAGGGTCTTTGCACTTGGCAACCCTCCCTGCAGATCATGTGATATGCTCCCTCTTCCTCTAGGACCTCTTGTCAATAAGGTTTTCCCTACCCGCATGGACACAGCAACCACCCCCATTCCCCATCTCTGTTACCCTTTGGCTTCCATCCCATGTACAGCCACCTGGCATATTTGTGTATTTATTCATTATTTGTCCCCCCTGAGGGATTTGTATCTCTTTGCACCATATCCCTTGTGACCTGAACAGTGCTAGATTGATTCATTCACTCATTCCTTTATTCAACAGGTGCCGGACTCTGCTCCAGGCACTGAGGGTACAGCGATGCACAGATCCAGGGAGGAAACAGCCGGTGCACAGGTCCTGAGGTGGGAGTGTGCCCCAGTGGTCCCAGGACTTGTGAGGAGGCCACAGAGACTTGAGGAAAGAGCAAGGGAGAGAGTAGACCAGGTCAGAGTGGTAAAGAAAGACGGGAAGGGAAGTTCATGAAGGGTCTTGTACACATTGTGAGAACTTCTATTTTGAGTGAAATGGGGAACCAAGGGGGGATTTTTTTGGATACAATGATATTAATATGCAACCCACATTCAAGTTTTCACAACTGTCCCAATAATGTCCTTTTGAAAACAGTCCAATTTTCTATTACCATTGAAAGAAATAACTGGCACGAGTGGCAAGATCAAATTTCACAACGTGTAGTATTAGTAATTATCATTTGGGGCTACTAGGCTGCACTGGGAAAGGTCATCTATAGATTTAAAAAAATGAACAGTTCTACGTCTTTTTATAGCTTTTCCCCTCATCCAGAATCCAAACAAGGATTAGTTGTCATGTCTTTTTTTTTTTTTAACTGCTTTATTGAAATAAAATTCACACGTTGGGACAATTTGACCACAAAATGTACAATTCGGTGGGCTTTAGTATATCCACAGAGCTGGGCAACCATCACCACAAACTAATTTTAGAACATTTTTGTCACCCCCAAAAGAAACCCCATAACCTTTACCTATCACCCCACCCCCACCCCAGCCTTTCCAATTCCCCCAAACAAAGGCAACCACCATTCTCCTTTCTGTCTCTATAGGTTTGCCTATTACGGATATTTTGTATAAATGGAAGCTTACAACTTGTGGTCTTTGGTGTCTGGCTTCTTTCACTTAGCATAGTGTTTTCAAATTTCATCCATGTAGCATGTGTCAGTACTTCCTTCCTTTTTATGACTGAATAATGTTCCAGTGTATGGATATAGCACATTCTATTTATCAAAGGAGGGTTTGAGCAGAGGAGTGATCTGATGGGAGTGGCATTTAACAAGGCTCACTCCAACTGCTGTTTTGAGGAGCAGAGAATGAATAACTATATCAGAAGTTGATTTTTTGGGAAAATAAGATGAGGCGCAAGAATTGACCTGTAAGTGCTCAAATATTTAATGAAGAAATTAGCAGAAATATTCTGACCTATATATAAATATATTTTATGTGTTTTGGGGGACTTGTTTCATTTCCTTAGAATAATTAAACATGGAATGCAGAAATTAAAAAATAGTTAATAAATAAGAATTTTAAATGGAATGTGCACGTGTAAAATTACATGAAAAATTGGAGAGTACCATTAATTGGATTTTTAAAAAAATATTGCTGGTAATGGTTCTTTTGGTACATGTGAAATTTATTCCTCAGAATAATTATTCGCCTCTAAACATAACTCAACATTATGGTAATTATCCAAGATTTCATGCCGGCTTCCAGAGAGCTGGCCAAGAGAAAAATGAAATCTTATAAAAAAATATTTTCAATGTCTACGCAGATCAGGTATCTGGGAGCTAGTTCGGTTTTATTTTGGGAAGTTGGTGTCATCTAAAAGATTGTAGAAACTGGATCAAAAAAATTTAAAGTTCTATTGTGGCATCTGTCATTATTTGGAGCAGCGAGGTAACCAACTGGAATCATTAGATCCCGGATTGGCATAAAACACACATATTGATTCAGGGTTTGTTACAAGCACATGCAATAGTTACTAGGTTATCCTTTTTGGGTACGTGCAACTTCTGGGGCTTGCAAATCATTGAGGAGTAAGCGAGGGGCAATGAAACTAGACATAAAAAGGCGAGGCTCGAAAGGTAATTGTCAAAACGCACTCCACGTTTATAGAGCGGTTGGGTGGGCCCGGTGGACTTGTTCTACGAACATTTCAAAAAAATAAACGTTGAACGCGGAACTTCACCGGCAGGCAAGGTACCGAGACCGCTCCCCCGGGACTAAAGGAGGCAGGGGCTGTGGTGTTTTCTCCTTGGAACCAGCGGGGCGTGGGGCTGGAGGCGCGGGAGGCGGCGCGGGCCCAGTGCTCGCGCCGGCGGGGCCGGGAATTTGGAGAGGATCCCTGGTCGCGCAGCCGCGGCGGGAGCGGCGGCGCGCGCAAGTGCGCGTGTGAGCGAGCTAGAGAGCAGGCGGGCGGGCGAGTGCGCCGGGTATTGGCAGCTGAGGAGTGGAGGCTGGGCGGCTCCGACTCCCTGACGCCAGCGCGACCAGATCAATCCAGGCTCCGGGAGCGAGCGAGCGAGCGAGTGTGCGAGCGGGCGGGCGGGCGGGAGGAGGAAGGAGAGGCCGAGCCGCTGAGCCCGGGCCGAGGCGCGGGGAGGGACCCTGCGAGCGCAGCGCCCGGCCGGCCGGACCGGGGCCGCGGGGGACCCCGCTCGCCCGGTCAACTCGTGCGCCCGCGTGGACAGGCGCGCAGCCAACCCGGTAAAACGAAACAGACCCGAACCCAACTTTCCCCTCCGTCGCGTCCTCGCCCTCCCCTCGGCGCTCCGGGCTTCCCAGCGCCGCCGCCGCCGCCGCCGCGGGCTGGGGCGGGCGCGGCCCGGCCGGGTGGCCACGATCGCGCGCGGGGCCGGCGGCGCGGGCTGCGGCGGGGAGGGGGCTCTTCCCCGCGTGGGGCGGACCGGGGATTCCCCCCCCCCCCATGATGGCGCCTCCCGGCCGCTCGGAGGAGCAAGCCTGCCACCTCCTCCTCTCCTCGCGCCTGGCCAGCCGGGCAAGGCTCGGGCCCGTGTGCCCCCCGCGTCTTTGTTGGGTCTGCGGTGGGGAAGCCGCGTTCCTCGGTCCCCGGCCCTGCCTGCGGCCGGCCCTCCGCGGCCACCCTCCCCCTCCGCCCGCTGCCCGTTTCCCTTTCCCTTCCTGCAGCCGAGCCTGGGCCGTCGGCGCGGCCCGCGGGCCCATTGTGTCCCGCGCCGGCCCGGGCGACCCCTGCGGGAGTCGGAGGGCGGTCGCCGGCGCTGCCCTCTCCGCGGAGCGGGGCTGTTGTAAAGGGGACACCCGGTGCCCTGGGTCCTTCTGCGTCCGGGGCGGGCTCCTTCCTGTGCCCCCTACTAGCGTCTTGGGGGTCGAGGTCAAGGAAAGTTCGTACTGAAATTCCCTCTCATTTATTCAAAGGTTTGGCGGCGGCGGCGCGCGTGTTTTTTTTTTTTTTCTCTTCCGCCTACACCCCCCGGAGTCTCCGAGTGTCGTCTCATTCCTTTCCCTTTCCCGGATTCGATTGCCTCACTGCATGTGTATTTGTGAGTTCGCTGTGCAGCAACTGTTCATTTACTCTGCGCCCGGTCTTTGTTAGTGTTTCTCGGGGTTGTTTCTGCAGGAAGGGGGGGGGGTGTTGGGTGTGAGAGAGACAGACGTGGGCTTGTTTTTCTAGTTGCTTAATAAATATGAAGGCTTCCAGGGAGAGCGTTTGCCTGATGTACTTTGGGAAGGGAGGGGGAACAAATGCCTGCCGGATCTTACAACCACAGTAGCTGCGGCTTTTGTTTATTTTGCGGCGCGGACGATGTTTCAGTGCACTTGCAAGGTCCCCGGCCGGGCGCTTCCCTTCTGAAAATAGAGGCGCGTCTCCGAACCCTCTCCCGAGAAAACATCGTTGTCGTGAGTGCTGTGACAGCCGGCCTCTTGCTTTCCCCTGAGGTTCTCTTGCTGAAATTTCAGAGTAGGTGGAATGATACAGAAGTTGCTTGATCTCTGTATGTGCTTCCTCTTACTGAAACTCCTAGCAAGCAGCTCAATCGCAAAATGCCTTTATTTCAGAACGTTTCTCGCTTTCATTACCTGCCGTGGATAACATGCCTGCATTCAGTAGCACAATGAGAAAACTGTTCTCTGCCCATGTTGATTTTTCATCTTGTTTCTCATTACCTCTTGACGCTTTATTGGAGGTAGCTGAGCTGTATTGGAACCACGATTTAAAAAGAATCAGGGCAGAATCAATGTGCACTGCCCCGGGATTTTCAATTAGTATAAGTATTTTGCATCAGTGTTAATTCTGATGGAGGTGCCAGGCCTAAATATGCTGTAACTGATTTAAATGTTTGTCCTCCCCTCTCTCTCCCTCTTTCCCATTTGCAGTTATTTGATATTTCTGTGCAGGTGGTGTACATTTGTGTAATATTGCAGTTCTTAGGAAACTGTAACCAGGGTCGTGGGAGATGATTTTCTAGAGGTGGGCGATGTCAGAGCCTCTGGAGGATCCAGGCAGGATCGGGTTTCTTCTGAGGGTAGGGATTTGTCCTTGATTTAGTTTTGACCCCTCCAAGCATAGGTATGTAACCAAATACATTTTTCCTTTTTGCAGTATCCTTTGGTTTTATACCCTTGAAGAGCTGATGACCTTTGCATTTTAGAGAAACGACAGTTTTTAGGCAATTTAAAATATGAACTTCTTACACCTCTTGGAATTTAATTTTTTTTCTACTAAGTTCATTAAAGCATTAAGAGGAAGTAAGTCTCATTTTTCCAAATACATTTATTAGTTGAAAACTAAATTGCAGTTTGTGATTTTGATTTCTAGTAAGTCTGGGTTTAGTAACTTGGTTAGAGTGGAAAAAGAATAAACTTGAGTGTAATGAGATGAGTATATTTAAGCTGCAGTCGCCTACATAATCAAGGCCAAGTGTGTGTATAAAAGATCTCATTTGTGTAGTCTTACAAGGCTAATGGAAGCATCATTGAGGCTTTATAAATAATGTAAGTTGTGTATAATGTAGAGTCTCCAGAGACGGCAGAGAAAGCATCATTACCAGCCTTTTCAACCTGCTGGAGATCTTAAATTGATTTACAGCACTGAACTGGTGCAAAATGATACATCAGGATGACATGGGGTCAGCCTGTAAAAGTCTATGATGTCAGCCTATTAGTTCAGTCATCATAATTAAACCATATTACAGGGGCAGCTAAGCAGGAGTCTGGCGTTATCCTTCAGATATGGGTGGTACATGGATTTTGTTTATAGTGGAAAGGCCAAACTGGCAAGGAATGCTAGTGTTTCTGAAAAGGGGAAAGGCTTACAGAACTCTGAATTGCTGAAAAAATTGAAGCTAAATTAAGGCATGTTCAGTCTGCATTGTCTAAATAGCTTTCCATTTGGTAGTGGAGAAACAGATGCTTTGAGGGTGCCGATAAGGACCCTCAAAGCAGCTCTGATCCATGCACTGAATCATGCTTCATGTGAGCTTGAATTTAACTTGGCCTTAAGGACCTTATAAAATATCAGAGGACCACGTATTTCACATCTCTGATCCTTTTATTAACACTGAGTTGCACTGTATTGATGCAAACGCTGATACGTTATTTCTTTAAGCATAGTTACCAGGTCTCCACTGGAAACAGAGATATTTGAATTGAACATATAAACAGTTCAGGAAAAGAAGATTCTTAGTTTTTGCTTAAATTTCTGGCAATCCTTATTCAATTTATGGGTCATCTAGGGCTGTGCCGTCCAATTAGGTAGCCATAATCATGTGTGGGTATTTAAGTTGAAATTAATTAAAATTAAAATAAAATAAAAATTCATCTCAGTAGCACTAGCCACAGTTCACGTGCTCAGTAGCTAATGTGGCTAGTGGCTACCACCTTGGAGAATGTATACATAGAACATTCCCATCATCACAGAAGGTTCTATTGGACAGTGCTGCTCTAGACCTTTCGCCTCTGCTCATCCACACTTTCTACTCACCTTTCAGCTGCTTCTCTACTTGGTACCTCTGTGGATGAGTTTGTGAGGTCGAAGGGAGAAAGAAATATGTCAATTAATTTTGCTGCTTCCTAGTTGCTCTTGTTAAAAGAGTTTGGAAGTGACAGTTGAAGCTACTGCATAAAACAAGGTTGACTTTTCTGTCAATCATATTTATCGTTGGTGTCATGGCTTCTAATTTGATTTAGAGCTTTGGGTAGGAGAAATTGTAGCTGATTTTTTTTCTGTGTCCTTGTCTTTAATACTCATATCTCATTTAAGCATCAAAACTTCCCTAAGTACTGTCGTTGTCACCTTTTTACAGGTAAGGAAACTGAGTTCTGAGTGATTCATTGTCTTGCCTCAGGCTACGTAACTAGTCATTATATTCTTAGCCATGAAGTGAACAAGGCAAGCTCACTCTAGAGCCTCACTTTTCTAAAAAATTAATTAATTTTTGGCTGTGTTGGGTCTTGGTTGCTGCGCGCGGGCTTTCTCTAGTTGTGGCGAGCAGGGGCTACTCTTCATTGCAGTGCGCAGGCTTCTCATTGCGGTGGCTTCTCTTGTTGCGGAGCACGGGCTCTAGGCGCACGGGCTTCAGTAGTCGCGGTGCATGGGCTCAGTAGTTGTGGCTCATGGGCTCTAGAGCGCAGGCTCAGTAGTTGTGGTGCAGAGGCTTAGTTGCTCTGCGGCATGTGGGATCTTCTCAGACCTGGGCTCGAACCCGTGTTCCCTGCATTGGCAGGCGGATTCTTAACCACTGCACCACCAGGGAAGTCCCCTCACTTATATATATATATCTATATCTAGAATACCTGAATAATCATTGTTCTGCTGGGCTTTATTATTCTGGTATAGATATGACTTTGCTTTTATTTTTTAGTCTTTTAGACAACTTTGCCTTCTATTGTGCTTTTCTGGACCATCTTCTGTTGTCTTCCTTTAAGTGCTTAAGAAAGGAAACATAATGTTAACACCTCTCTAAGCAGAACATAATTGGAAGACTAAATCTGACATAAAAGTAATGCATTTCAAAGCCAAATTGGTTTTATCTCTGCTTTTCTGGATAATTCCTGTCACTTTCCCCTTGCTTTTTTCTTGTATTATCACAAGCTGATGGTACTAAAAAAGAAAGTTCTAGTAGTTCAGTTTATCTCATTAAAATTAGTCTTCTTTAGCTGGTAAACACTGCACTTTGAGATGCAAATAGTTCATTGCAAATTCCTTGGAATTTATTGTTTTACATTTATGTCTATTTTTGTATAGTCTTACAGTTCAGTCATTTTTATTTTTATTTTTTTTCGTCAGGGCTATTTAAGAATTTGATGAAACCCTGGATCCCCTATCACGCTCCCATCCTCCAATCCAAAAATGCTTATATGCCCTGAAGCTTGTGTGTGCACAGAAGTACCCAAATTTCAGGTGAAGGACATCCATGGGACTGCCTTGCCAAGTGTGTTCATAAACACTGATTTGTAATTTCCTTTACAAAGAATAGAGATATTGAGTGTTAAAAGCTACTTTGATGTTCCTATCAAGTTGAGCAATCCGAGGCCCAGGGAAGATAGCGGACTTGCCTGAAGTCACCCATCCAGTGATTGGAGGAGGGAAAGCCTGCACCTGGATCACTGTCATTGTCAAGTTCCCATTTGTTTGTTTTTTCCTTCCTCACTCGCTGTGCTCCTGGGCCTTTGGTCTGAGCATTTCCAGTGTTAATTGGGGAGGGGAGGAAAGGAGAATTTTTTGGCATGATGTTAACTTTTTGTACCCAACATTATTTGAGCTGAGTATGAATCAAGTCTGACAACCTCAGATGTTTTTTACAGATTAAAATTGATTTTTTTTTTTTAATTTTAGAGATGGAAAAGAAACGACTTATACCTGATTTAGTCAATGGGACCTTTCTAGAAAATGGTAGATCCGAGATTCTACGAAGTTCAAATTAAATCAGGCAGGTCTGCTGTACAAATCTCCTCGTTTGGCTCTCAAAAACAAATCATATTCCTAACCAAAAGTCAGAGATTGGGGTATTTAGGGAAGGAGTTAGGAGGTACTAGGGAGAGAATTGGAAAGGTCTAAGGAGAAAAGGGATAATTTAAATATAAAAATTTAGAAATGAAGTATAAAGTTATAAAATGACATTGAGGCTGATGAAGTGTTCTGTGTAATTGTACTTCTGTATGTGGTTTTTCTTTTCTTTTTTAAAAACTTACTATCACCGGTTTATTATGAAAGGATATAACTCAGGAACAGCCAGATGGAAGAGATGGACAGGGCAAGGTATGGGGGAAGGGCGCCATGAGCTCCATGCCCTCTCCAGGCGCCCCACCCGCATAGCACCTTGATGTGTTCACCGGCCTGGAGGCTCTGGTCTTAATTTTTGGTACCAAGATTAGCAGGAAGTGCTTTGGTAACAAATAGAGGCATCTCCATTTTGCCTCGAATTGAAATCTCTTGACTCTTTATCCCCCTTTTCTGCTATTACGTCGTATTGCAACTATTTAGGCTAATCTGGTGACCTGTCATCTGATTTGCTGCAAAAATACCTGAAGTATTTTTAATACTTCTGGAGTTACTGCCTTAAAAAAAAAAAAAACTAAGTTGCATGAATGTACTTACTTAAAATCTAAGTCAGAATCTTCACTATGGTGTTCATTATTAAAATAATGTCAGTTTTAGAGATGTACTACTAGTCCTAGGCAAAAAAGTAACATTTACAGCTATTGCTGGCTGATTTGCAGAAATGAGCGGGCCCTGTAGAACGTTCATTTGCATAAGGAAAGCTGTCTTTCAGATGGGAAAAGCCAATCTTTCAAAAACAGTTCAACTCCAATGACTGCATCGGGCTTTTAGGCTGATACTGGGAACTGCAGTATTTGAGCAGTTTAGTCTAACATCTTTGTGATTTTTTAAAAATTAATTTATTATTTTATTTTTGGCTGCGTTGGGTCTTCGTTGCTGCGCGCGGGCTTTCTCTAGCTGTGGCGAGCGGGGACTCCTCTTCGTTGTGGTGCGCGGGCTTCTCATTGCGGTGGCTTCTCGTTGCAGAGCACGGGCTCTAGGTGCGCGGGCTTCAGTAATTGTGGCATGCAGACTCAGTAGTTGTGGCTCATGGGCTTAGTTGCTCCGCGGCATGTGGGATCTTCCTGGACGAGGGCTCGAACCCGTGTCCCCTGCATTGGCAGGTGGATTCTTAACCACTGCGCCACCAGGGAAGCCCCCTGTGATTTTTTAATAAGCTAAAATCAGAACTTTAGAGAACATTCCCTCTTGAAGATAAAGCATCAAACTCTCTAAGGTTTGAGGGAATCCATACCTGGCAATTCTCCCAAATCTCTCTGCTTGGTTCCTAGTGTTCACATAGGAGCCTTATATAGAACCCAGGTCTATGGTTGGTGGATTGATTTCTTAACTAATTTTCTTGAGACAAGCCTGGATTTCAAGGAACACATACAACATACACAGCAGTTACTTATGCATCTATATGCTTTTGAGCTCACGGTGAAAATAAATATTCACTATGTCATGTTTGCGAAAAGGAGGATAGAGGGATCTAGCTTTTGATTCAAAAATATATTTATACGTGTAATTTTTTAATGCTTTATTTGTAGTTTCCCCTTAATTTTAGGGCAGCTGTACTATATTTTTTCCTACAATTCCAGATAGTTAGGGTATAGTTACTCAAACTATTCATTCATTTTCCTCTCCGTGTCTATGTTTTGTGGTTTCTTTGCGGTGTGCTTATGCAAAGTGGAAGTATTTCAGACCTTTATAGTATTTTTTCTTTCAGTTTCGAATACCACAAGAAGAAAAGGGAACTCATTATCTTTCAAGTATTATAACTAGGCATTAAATTAAGTCATTAGTTAGCTAAATGCAAGATCTTTTGTTTAGATTGAAGGAAAACATGTCTTTTTAATGGAGGAGAGGGGTATTAAATATCTCCTTATTTGATAATTTTGATGCAGTGTGGTAATGAGCATATGCTTCACTTAGTGAATCTGTTAGTTCAGAGTGGCTCAGTAATTAGTGAGGAGACCCACAAAAATGAAAAATTAAATGCAGCATCACAAGAGTTGTTGCAGGGTAATATAGGGGTAAGTTGTACAGACAGTTCACATGAGGCCCACTGTGATGTGGAAGGATGTGTGGGTTTGCACTGGGAGAAGGAAGAGACATTTGGGCAGAGTAGCGGCGTGGAAGACTCAAGGTAACAGGAGCAGCGCTGTCCGATAGAACTCTCTGCAGTGATGGAAATGCGCTGCATCTGTGCTGTCCAGCACTATAGCCACTAGCCGCGAGTGGCTGCTGTGCATTTAAAATGTGGCTAGTGCAGCTGAGGACTGCATTTTAAATTTTCATTAATTTATGTTTAAATAGCCACCTGTTTAACAATGAACTATCACGTTGGACAGCACAGATCTGGAGGCCAGTCTGCAGCTCTGACTGACCACAGAGGGTATTCCTGATGCGGTCCCGTGTGGTGAGCTGGGAGAGGTGTTTGGAAAGGTTAAGTTGAGGATGAGGGTTTGAGGACCTCAGCGTGCCAGAATAAGGAAGCACTGGGAAGTCACAGAAGGTGTTTGAACTTGCAGTTTGGGTTGGAGAGGGTAGAGTCCATATGCCAGGAGATTGATAAGAAAGCGCTTTGAGTTCTCCCTCTCTGATGGGGTGGGTTTTGAGAGTGAAAAGACACCTGGTGGTTATTTGGCTATAGAGTAATGGGAAAGAGGGGTGTCAGATTATCCTTAAGTTTCCAACCTGAGTGGCTGGAAAATTAATAAAGCCTTTACTTAAGAATAGAGAAGAACTGGTTCTGGAAGGAATAAAAATTGTGTGAATGATAAATTAGAATTGACAGGTTGAATTTAAGGTGGGGTATCTAAGTATTCTACAGGCAAGTTGGAGATACATAACTAAGCTAAAGCCTAGGGGAGGGCTCGGAGCTTTACGTAGATGCCAAGTAGTGATCTGTTGGGAATGATGGTGGAACGTCCGGGAATGGATGGGTATTTGGAGAGGATCATGTACAGAGAAACAGAGCTGGTGGGTTGAATCTTCCATTGATGCCCACAATTAGGAAGTGGTAGAAAGGAGAGGCATGTTTGAAGTAGACAAAAGAAGGAACTGAAAGGAAGGTGTGGGGTCAGAGGAGAAGTTAAACCAGGAAGCCAAGGGAAGAGAGATTCCAGAGGAAGGTTCAAAGGGGGACATGTATGGTTCAGGGTGAAGGAGAGAAGGTCAGGGTAATCAAGTGAATGCAGCTGAGGTGAAGAGACTGAGTATATTAAGAAATAAGAAACAGAGTCTTCTATGCCCTCGAGTGATTTATGTTTCAAAATTGATGAGACGACTTCTTATTTGAAGGTTGAGGGAAAGAAGTTAATGGACAGAAAGCAATCAGAGATGAGATGATGGAGGTAGTGATCTGGAGCGCAGGTGACAAAATATTAGTCATGGTAAGGAGGAAGATTGTCTGAGAAGGAAGCAGAATGGGGTCCGAGAGAGGAAAGCGGATGGCACAGAGCTCATGTCAGCTTGCGCTGGTTTTCCCAGTAGTGTCGGAGGCAAGTCAGTCCCTTCATTGGGATGGTGAGCCGGGAGAATCAGAAAATGGTGCTGCAAGTTTAAGAATAATGGAGAAGGTTTGGAAGAACCATTGTAGGTGATGTGCCAGGAAATCTGTGGCGAATTCAGAGGCTGAGCAGTCGGAGGAAGCCTGGGGTGAGGTTTGACGTGGCTGTAGAGTAGACTAGTAATTGCTGCTTTTTAGTGTAACTTGGTGCCTGAAAGTAAGATTGGAGAGGAATGTTGGCAGAGATGATTCTGGCTGAGGGATAGAAAATAGGCTAAGAAATGAGGTTCTAGAGTCAGGTTGCCTGGGTTTAAGTCCCAGCCCCCAACACTGACTTGCTTTTTTATAACTTTGGGAAAGCTGCCATTAACTTTTTTTTTCTAATTTTTAAAAATTGAACTATAGTTGATTTACAATGTTGTGACCATTAACTTTTTTTTTTTGACCATTAACTTTTTGAACCTCACTTTCCTCATCTGAAAAATAGAGATAATAGTATCAGCCTCAGGATTGATAGAAAGATGAGATGAGTTATCCTTCCATATTTCATCTAAGATGCTGTTAATCATAAGATGTTATTTCATGTACTACTGAGGAAAAAACCATCATTTAGGCACAACATACCACTGACTGTAAATTTCCTGGTTAGGAGAGGGTACATCTTGCATTCAGTGAAGTACAGGATACATAAGGGACTTAGCCTAGGACCTGGCACATAATTAGCATTTGGAAAATGTTAGCTATTTAATATTTGTAAGAGTCAGTGTGATTGTAGAGTCTAGAATGTTAATGAGAGCAATATCGAATCCAACCTAGATAAGGGGTTACAGGTTATAAGGAGTCTAATGGATTAAATGAACTGAGAAGGGTTAAGCAATGGGAATCCTGATAATGAAATTGTGGAATATCAAGTTTGGGAATTTGTAGATGGAGCGTTTCCCTGACAATGCCAGCTAAAGTTTTTTAAGAAAAGTATAGTAATTGAACTAAGAGAAGAATGCCCTTTATTGATTTTAAAAAGCTATTTAAAGTTGCCCAGAGCTTTCAAAAGTAAGTATTGTGAATTTATCTATGGATTTTTCTTACACTATTCATTAGTGTTAAAAAATTTTTTTTCATTAGAGAATACACACTCAGTGAAGAAAGATTCCGGCGTGGATTCTGGTCATAGTGTCAGAAGGAAAGGGGGAGATGGATTCTCGATTATCATTGATTGAGTGAATTGTCATTTTCAAGAGATGGGGGTATGGGGGCGGGGGTAGTACTAATAGCTGCTTGTAGAGCTCTTTTGTTTTTGGTTTTTGTTTTGGCCACGCTGTGTGGCATGCGGGATCTTAGTTCCCCCACCAGGGATCGAACCCGTGCCCCCTCCGTTGGGAGTGTGGAGTCTTAACCATTGGACCACCAGGGAAGTCCCTGTAGAGCTCTTTTAAACATGGCTCAGAAAGCAGAAACCATAAAGGAAAAAATTATAGATTTGACAACATTTATGTGACCAAACACACACTCTTGAATGACCACACACAAAAATACAACCGTTCAAATTTGCAGCAAGTTACTCTTCTTGTAAAAAACTTAATAGGAAATTCCACCCCTACAGAAAAATTGGTACATGGACCTGGAGAGTATCATACTAGGTGAAGTCAGGCAGACAAAGACAAGTATCATAGATATCACTTATAGGTGGAATCTAAAAACATGATACAATGAACTTATTTACAAAAGACTCACAGACGTAGAAAACAAATTTATGGTCACCAAGGGGGAAAGCGGGGGAGGGATGAATTTGGGATTAACAGATACACACTACTCTATGTAAAATAGATAAACTACAAGGATCTACTGTATAGCACAGGGAACTATACTTAATATCTTGGAATAACCTATAATGGAAAAGAATCTGAAAAAGAATGTGTGTGTGTGTGTGTGTGTGTGTGTACATACACCTGAAACGTAAATCAAGTATGCTTCAATTAAAAAAAAAATAAATGAAATTCTGGGCTCCTAAAAAAATTGGTAAAGGACAGGAACAATTCACAAATGAATGAAATGCAAACTACTAATAGACATGAACTGTTCTGCCGTGTCCTGGATGAGACTCTTCACTGGAATGGGGACGATGTCTTCTCTTTTACTTTATTGTATCATTCTTTGTGGACCAGGAAGGATCAGTCTGGGGAAACTGGGCTTTTCTCACCGAAGGAAAGGAAGCCAAAATTTCCCTGCCTCCTAAGAGAAGCTGGGGTCACAAGGAGGTACACAATGAATGTAAGCTGGAGTTATAAGAGACAGGCCATCTCCATCCCATTTCCTTGATGTTGCCCTGCTACCCTCATGACATTGGGCTAGGAGTCTCCTCATTGGAATGTGAGGTGTTCCCAGTGCTTTAGGGGCTCTCAGTTCTATGCAGGTTCTCAACCAGCTGGCATGATGGGTGAACTTTTTTTTTTTTTTTTTTGCGGTACGCGGGCCTCTCATCATTGTGGCCTCTCCCGCCGCGGAGCACAGGCTCCGGACGCGCAGGCTCAGCGGCCATGGCTCACGGGCCCAGCCGCTCCGCGGCATGTGGGATACTCCCGGACCGGGGCACAAACCCGCGTCCCCTGCACCAGCAGGCGGACTCCCAACTTATCAGTGAACTTTTAAGGATACCAGTGCTCCATAGAGCACATCGAAATGGGCCTCTTGCTCTCCCACCTGAGTTGCAGTATTAGATTTGATTTGTAGTGGCGTTTTCTTATTCATATGAGACACAGTGATGGCCTTAGAACATGATTTTTCTTATTGAGCTAGACTGGTTCATAAGGTATTGAAATAAGAAGTTCTCCCACATAGTAAAACCTCTTATAAAGTGAAGAAAATTTGAAGTTAGGCATTAGCATTTGATTTCCCAGATTGTCTCTTGAGGGTAATAGTTAATGTCATGGGCGTAAGAAAGGCTTCTCATGTGCTGCCCGTAAGGTGGTTATTGGTAGGGTCCTTACCTAACCGAAGTACACTCAGTCTTACCTCAGCCTTGAGTTTCTACCTGGCCACTCGACAGAAGAGGATTCATCAGCATCTTCTGACCCACCATCTCCTCTCTCTTAAGTGATCTGCAAATATTTCAGAGTTGGGGGGGAAAGAAAGGCTTTTGAATTTTACCCACAGGCTTACCACGAATTTCAGCCACAGGCCAGTTACCCCCGCCTCTTCTTTCGTTAAGTCCTTTCAGAGGACGGTGCCTGGGAGTAGGGGGCCGGAGCTGGTATGCATTGGTCAGAGCCATCCTTCAAACTCTTTAAGCCAAGTTGGGGAGGGAGGATGAATGCCGGCAACACGAGTCTTAATTTTATCAAAAAGGGTCCTTAATTTTATGGGTAGCTTTGTGTGGAAGGGAGTGGTAATGCTACAGTGAGTGTTGCTTTAGGAATTACACCTTTAGCCCTGTGACAGCTCAGCACAGCTGCCTGTACATAGCTTGCCATCCCATCTGTTATGGCTTCCTGTTTTGCTTTGTGTCCGTTGCTGGCTTTGCAGTCTGCATAATTAATAACAACCTCTTTATTTTCCCAGTGTTCGTGTTTGTGTGCTCAGGACTTCTATTCAGTTTGTTCAAGCTCGAGAGAACGAGCTTGGTTTCAAATGGCCTTCTGTTAAACTGTGAGCAAAATTAATTTGATTACCCTTGAAATGATTGGCATCCAAGCTGTATTTATAGCATTTATTTGCATGGAAACACTGAAGAGTTCTGTCTTGTCATACTGTGCAGGCTGAGATGTTGATCTGTATTCCAGGTAAGCCTCCATTAAAAGCGGTGCATCCTCACTGAGCAGTTCTGCTTTTTGTTGAGCCAATATTAATCAATTCAGCAAATGTTTCATGCATCCAGTGCTGGGCTCTGTTTCGGGGAGGGAGAAAGAAACATCTAAGTCAGTTTTTGCTGTGCAGAAGCAATCTTACTGGTAAGAGGAGACTACGATTATATGAAAAGCTAAATAACAAGCCATCGTTACTCATGTTATAGCGTCTTATTTTGAGTGTATTTCTTCAGTAATTGGGATAGCCTTTCAGAATCAAGGGATTAGGAAAGAAATCTAACGTAGTTGGTAGAGCTCCTGCACTGTGCCCACCTCCAGCTTAGTGGATTCTTTCGGCAAGTTTTTGAGCATCTCTACCTATATTTCTGTTCATAGTGTCTCTTATAGAGCTTGATAAAGTTGGGATAAGGGGTCATAAATGTAGGCTTTGCACTGAGATTGTAACTTTGAGGAAAAATGCAAACGTGCTTGTCTAATGCAGCTTCTGTTTTAATAGCTTTTATTACAGTTATCTTATTCATTCTTTAGACTGAGTTCCTTGAGGGTATGTGGACAGTATCTTTACGATCTTGATGTTAGCACAGTGGTTCTCACTTTGCACATCAGAATCCTGTGAATGACAACCACCGCAGAAATGCCAGGGCCCGCCCCTGGGGGGGCTCTGATTCCAGGGTTTCGGTTGGGGAGCTTTTAAAGAAGCACCACAGGTGAGTCTAATGTACAATAGCATTGAGAACTGTCGGCTTGACACACGGTAGTGATGAGTGAACTTTTTCATTTTGATGTGTTTAAAAACATGTCGGGAAATAGGACGTGTGGTATGCTGTAGGTCTGTTGTGAGTATGAACTATGTCTTTGATATCCAGCAGCACTTGCTGCCGGGTGATACCTGTTCTAGGTGCTCCAGACGACCCAGGTAGTTCTGAGGGTTAACTTTTGCTCCCCCTTTTTTAATTTGAGGAGAGAAGAGATAGAAAGAAAGGATATGTGTGTTTGAGAGCTTTCGCTTTTCCCTTCTTGAAGGAATCGGCAATTCCTTGTGTCCTAGAGTCTAGAAGTAGAGCTAATAAATAAAGCTGCTGCGACCTGGGGCACCAAGAGCACAAAGAGAAAAGGAGAGAAGAGTGTTAGCGGAGGTTATCCGGCAGAGTCTGGAGGAGTGTTTGGGTGTCACAGCTGGGGAGAGGGCAGGGCTGTTTCCGCCAGCAAGGATGCTGCCAAATGTCCTGTAATGCCGAGGTTGAGAAACCCTGGAATAGGGGATAAGGAGGGGGCCTGGAAGGCAGATAGGATACTGAAGTGGTCGTGTCACAGATGGCTGTTCCTGCCACACCCGTATGCTGTTTGCTGTGTTAGCCCCTCTCCCAAATCCTCTAGAGTCAAGAGCACTGTTTTTTGCCCTTATCTGTAGATAGGATTGTGACTGCCAGCTGTGTATGAGCCGTTAAAAATGAACATTTTAATATTTTACCTATAATAAAATATGATACTTGAAAGAGTCCTTCAGTTATTTTCCATCTGTACATTTGCTTGAACGGGACAGTATTAATTCACATGCAAAAAAATAAGCCAGTAATTTTTGTTCTGTTTTGCTTACGTTTTCAGTAAAGGATACTAAGAACGATCAGTAAAACGGGAAAAAAACATTACAAAAATAAACCCAGTAAAGCAATCAATCAGTCCATCTCTGAGAGAACCAGAATAAAAGGAAAATTTCCAATCTTAACAAAGGCTATCTACTAAAATCTTACTTTTTAAACTGCTGTTTCTTACAGCATCATTTATAAAGGAGGAGTTTGAGGCGGCGCAAGTGTCTCCCTTTTAGGAATGGATAAGAAAATACAGTCTCTATGTCTTTTTTTTTTTTTAAAACCACTACACAGTAAGTGGTAAAAATAAACTAGATTTTAAAAAGAGAACAATCAGTGGGAATGTAAAGAAAATGAATTTCTTAAAAGGAGTTTAATTTTAATATTCCACAGCCTCATCATAAGAAAAGAGTATTACGAGTTGAACACATACGTGGGCTGTTGGTGTGAGGTAATGGTGCCAATTTCCTTGTGTCTTTGTTCAGTTATCGCTTACAACTACTTATCCCTATGCTAGGCTGTTTAGATGAAAATGAATTTAATTTTGTCATCGCTGCCCTGATAAAACTCTTGGTTTTTTCATGTTCTAGGAAAGTGGCAAGATGCCAAGAAGGAAAGCAACAACGAAAACAAAAATAAGTTGGGGAGAGAAGGAACCAGGGGGATTAAAGTAAAACCATAAGCACATGCTTGCTTGTCAGTCCCTCTACTTTATGCATGAGACAAAGGAGGAGGTTATTTAGGAGAAGCAGGGTGGTGGAGGGGTTGCCTTGGCAAGCCCTTAACCTTTCTGCACCACGGTTTCATCATCTCTAAAATAGTCTCTACATCATAGGACTCCCATAAGGATTAAAGAGAGTGAATAGGTATGAAGTGTTCAGCACAGTGTTTGGTGTTTCACGGTGGTGGTGATGGTGATGATGACGACGATATGAGAATGATTTTTTATTCCCTCTGAATACTTGAGCTGTGTTGGAAACTGACAGAGACCATGGATACACTCTTGTGTGATTTCTCCCATAGAGCCACCTGCGTGACAGTCCTCTCTCCCTTCGAAGTGGGTGGTGATGAAGCTGAGAGCTTATGGAGTCCTCAAACTGGGGTGTTTCAGACGTTCTGTAAAGACTGTTCCCAATAGAATGAATTTCCAGAGGAGGATAGAGTGATTTATGTGACGAAATATGTTTTTAAGTTTTTATAACATAATAAAACCATTATAGTTAAGTCTCTGTCATCCACGTATAGATTTTCCACAGCAATATTTGAATCTTGAGCAGGAATTTCTTTAGAATTTACTACATTCTCAGAGTATATAACAGTTTTATGGTTAGTGTAAGCAACATGTGGTAAGGAATTAAAAGCGTTCTTTGATAAAAGCATAATACATATTCGAAAAGCAATGGTTACGTTTTATTAAGGCTGCTTTGGATTATCCATTCCGTGCTTCATCCCCACTGATGCAAGTGGTTGATAGTCAGCTGGACTCGTTTGGATTTCCACATCAGGGTAGGCAACACAAAGCCCCAGATGCACAGGAGATGTAGTTGTGGTAAAGAAATGGCACAGGTTTTTGGCCTCTGTCCCTTAGATAAACAGCCTGAACACGTCCTGTGACTCTATCACGATCAACCTGATAATATATGGTTCTTCAACCCCCCGCCCCCCATACGGTGAGCAGGGTGATGCTGGGAACTGTTTCATACCCATTTTCTTCCTACTGCACCTTTGTGTTGGGGATAAGCACTTAAAGTACTGTTCAGTTAAATAGTGAATTGGTGGAGACTAACGCCTCTTAGTAGTTGAACGTACAAAGGAGGAGAACTTTTGTTCTGAAGCCTTCTAAGGGCACTCTGTTTATTAGGTTTTTCCATCTCGATTGGTCAGTAACTCACTGAGGGGAGGTTAATGGATAGAAACTGGACTGAACAAGGGATCTGAGGCAGAAGAGACCTAGATCGGTGGTGCTGGTCTCACCTAATTCTCTAGGTGATGCTTGCTTGTATCCACAGCATGGTTTCCCTAACGCAGTGAAAGACGGAGCATCTGCTGCTTTTCGCTCTCAGTTGGAGGGAGCTCTCACTGTTCTGGAAGAGGGCTGCTGCCCTTTGTTCAAATTCTCCTCTGAGGTGGCCAAGCGAATGTAAGTCCAGCTTCGTTTTTGGCAGATTGAGAACAGGGTGTCATTGATCATGGAGAAGAGTGAAATCTGGCTGATCTCAATGTTTGTTTCGGTGGTTATGTAAACTTTGATTTTGAGAAGTCATTTTATTCTTCCAGATAACAGATTTACATACTGGAAAAGGGACAGGACCAAATTGCTTTTGAGATATTTGAGTAATACAAAACATTTCTCTGGTAAGAAATTCATGCCCTGAAAAATTGGAAGGAGATTTGAATTGTTAATGGAAAGGGGACTAGGAACTAGAACGGAGAGGAAACTGAATTTTTTGTTATAATATGCCATTTTGTAAAATTGAATTTTTTGATCATGTGGCTGAATTGTATAATAAAAAAGTACATTCCCACCCATATCATATTCACCCAGAATTAGGTCATATGTCCCAACCCCATACATTGGAATACATTTCTCTGAAAATCCTAGTTCAGTGATAATTCCATTCTGGGCAGAGACACTTTCTATTATTTTTTCCTTCGTAAAACGATAAATCTTGTCACCTGTTGGTCATAATACTGTCTCCTGGAGCCGTGTAGAATAAACCTCTTACCTACTTTCAGTTTTTATTTGTTTTTATTGTTAGAGTCTTAAAATTGAAAACCGTAATTGGTTGTAAATAAAAATGGTCTGCTTTCCTGAACTCCCCTCCTGCCAGCTCACTCCTAAAGGCAACCACTTGTTCAGATTTGTTTATTTCCTTCCAGGCTTTTAAAGGTGTGCATATATTATACATGTGCAGGTTTCATTTCTATTCGTGTTTTTAAAATGGGATTGTACTATGTGTATGGTTCTCTAGCTTTTTTTAACTGAACAATTACAGTACGGTTTTCTTTCCATGTTAGACATGAAAGGCTGTCCTCCCCCCCACCTTTTTTCGGACAGTTACATCATTGTCGGATGTACTATAATTTATTTAATCGTTCCATTATCGTTAGATACCTGGGCTATGTGGAACATGGATGATCTTGAACACAGATCAAACGCATCTGAGGATACTGCTTCCCTTGTAGCTGTTTCTGCGGCTGTTTTCTCTCATCACCCTCATACCACCGGGCCTGCTGGAGGTAGGGGCCTCCTAATTGTCTCCTCCAGACCATTCTCCCACCATCCTCCATGAAAACACCCACCTTTGACCATCCTGTCAGGTTATACCACACTTCCCCTCCTTGTTACTCACTCACTGCCTCACTGCCCACCCTCCACCCTAATTCCTACAGGATTTCAGTGTCTTTATTCCCTTCCTGCTGCTCCTATGATCATTCTCGGTCTACTTCTCCAGTGACCTTTGACCCCAGCTCAGGTACTCAGGCTCATAGACCCATAATACGGGATTTTGCACTTCTAAAATTTAAACAGATTTCACCAACTTTATGTTTAATTATTTTCCTCATTTACTTAAGCAATAAAGTGTTATTTGTTCATAGCTTACCTTCAGAATACGCAGTAGCTGGGATCTGACCACTTCTACTGGGCTGATCCAAACCTTTATCATCTTTTTTTTTTTTTTTTTTTTGCGGTACGCGGGCCTCTCACTGCTGTGGCCTCTCCTGTTGTGGAGCGCAGGCTCTGGATGCTCAGGCTCAGCGGCCATAGCTCACGGGCCCAGCCGCTCCGCGGCATGTGGGAGCTTCCCGGACCGGGGCACGAACCCGCGTCCCCTGCATCGGCAGGCGGACTCTCAACCACTGCGCCACCAGGGAAGCCCCTAAACCTTTATCATCTTGAGCTGTAACAATTGCCATAGCTTTTTTTTTTTTTTTTTTTTTGCCATAGCTTTGTAGCTGGTCTCTTTCCTCCTTCCCACTCCTATCACTCCTCCTCCTTCCATGCCTTCAGACAGTTCTCAGCCCAGCCATACCACAGTCAGCCTGTTAAGCTAGAAGTCAGATCACGTTGGCATCTCTGCTCCCAGCTCGCAGCGGTTCTCGTCTCAGTTCAGAGGGGAAGCTACAGAATCCTTGCGGCGTTCCTGTCTGTCTGCTTCGACCTCCCCTCCCCTCGCTCTCTCCATCCCAGTCACATTGGACTCCTTGCTGCCCCTGGAACATTTCAGGCATATTCTTGCCTCTTGGCCTCTGCCGTTGCTCCCCCTCTGCTTGCGACGTGCTTCCCTAGATATCCACGTGGCTCCGTCCCTCACCTTTTCAGGCTTCTGTTGGAATATCACCTTCTCAGTGAGGCCTTCCCTGACCACAAGAATGTAGGTCCCATGAAGGCATGATCGTTTTTAAAAAGAGAAAAAGCTGTTTCTGTCTCTTGTTCAGCCCTGTGTCCCAGTGCTTAGAATAGTGACTGGCATGTTGTGGGTGTTTGTCGAATGAGTCGAATGACTGTAGTGGTTATCAGCCTTTCTTTTTATCGTTTTCTTTCCTTTTTTGGACAAAGTTAGAACTTCACTGGACAGACAAAAGCTAGGACACAAACTTTGTTTTTTTTGTATAAACAAAATATTAGAATTAGCTTATTGTGAACCAGCTCTGTAAATATGTTACATTTTTCAGCATGTTATAATTTTCAAATCAACTTTACGTATCCCTATTTAAGGCTGATGCCAGCCCAGCGGGGGGTAGGTGGTGGAATCAAAATTTCATGGAAGAGCAAATTGAGGCTCAGAGAGGTGTTTTGTTCAGAGAGCAGCTGCTAAGTGGAAAGCTGCTCTTCAGACCTATCTTCTTTCATTCCAAGTGAAGGACTCCTGCTCTCTCATTTAGAAGCATCTCAAAATGACAGAAACATGGTGGGGGTCTTATTTGAAAGCCTGGAGACTGCCCTGATTGCTTACTCTAGATTTCGCCTGCCTTTTGTTTCCATTTGGAAAGCACATAAAATAAATGGTTCACTTTAAAATTCCTGACAATGACAGAGCAACAAGTTTTATTTCTCTCACCTGTGGAGGAAGTGGCCTCCACCCAGTTTTACTGAATTAGGAGGGAAGTGATTTTTTCAAGTGATAAAAAGAAAGAAAATTCCATGCTCTTCCCAGAGGACGAGTTCAACAATTGGGAGAATGGCGTGAGACCATATGTTGGTTTGTAAAAGGATATAACTTGTAAAGATGTTTCCTTTGATGCCTGTGATGAATATGGATGTGTTTCCCTTCTAGAGGGTCCTGATTAAATTATTCAATTAAGCCCGGAGCTGGAGGATCTAAATATAGGGAGAGGGTTCAGGCTGTCCTGCCTTGTGGGTGTCAGCTCACCCCTACAGATGTGCGTGTTTGTTGTCATAAATAACACCTGCCAGATCAGTGGAGAAGGAGAAATGTTCCAAAAAATGAAATACAGCAGAGTATTTTTCTTTTTTAAATAAAAGGGACAGTTTTTTTCCGCCCTTCGGCCTATTCCATTTTCATTTGTGAATTTGGCATTTGAATTACTGATTTTTTTTTTTTTTTCTTAACCTGATTCATAGACTTTAGTATCTGTTCTGGTTTCAAGTGTAAATCTACCACTTACTAGAATATGATCTTGAAACAGGTACTTAACCTCTGATCCTTAGGTTTATTACTAAAACTGAGAGAATGCTATACATCTTGAAAGATTGCTATAAGAAGTCAATACGATCGTGTTTGTAAAAACGACCAATATAATCCTTGCATAAGGTAATAGCTCAATTAAAATAATTTCATTTGTTAACGATTGAATCATTCCTCACTGGTCGCTTATGGGAATTTACCGCATTTAGCATGCTTTGCAATCAGTAAAATTGCTATACTACGATAACAATGACTCAAAGCGAAGAGTTTTTTCTAAGAGACGACTGTATACTTTTTCCACTTATAGTCTGTACAGTTGAACTTGCACATGTCCCTGCTCTGCAGTTCCCAGTGTTTGAGGAGTAAGCACTTGCAAGCCAAATGAGTCTATACAATTTTTGAGTTGAGGTGACTGCAGATGAGATTTATCAGAGTGAGGCCTTTAGGACCTGGATATCTTGAAAGGCTACCACGTGCTGAAGGACAGCTTTCCATTACAAGCATGAATTCGAGAACAGGGATTCAGGGGGATTAAGGAATGTTATACAACTTCTAGAGAAGTGGTAAGGAGATGTAGCAATAAGGCAAGCTTGTTTGTTGAAGTTGAGGACAGCAAGAAAACTTTTAAGTGTCTCCAGTCTACTTTAACTAAACAAGTAATCGTCTCGTGAAACAAAACAGAACTGACACTTGTTACTCTATAAGGGAAGCTCTGTGACTAAGAAAAATTGACCAGGTGCCCTGTCAGCAGCCAGAATTTGTCAGGATGGAAGGACTTGTGTATGCAGAGCAGAACCAGAAAGAGTTCTTGTCTTGAAGAATTTTCTAACACAACGAACATATATTAAATAGCATACTTGGTGCAACTGAATGCATAAACTACGGCCCTGTCCTTAGAGACGCATCTAAGTGCGACATCCCTAAACTCCTTGCTTCATTGTCATGAAGGGGATGCTGCTTTTGGTCGAAATGTCACCGCTCACGATGAACTTCCAACTGGTAGGTGGTGAGCTCTTCTTTTTGATTCCTAAGATTCCTACTCACTTAACACTGTTGAGAGACCACATCACGGCAGCCCTTGCCAGCATGTCCCTCAGGTCACACCTGAGAGACTGGTAGACTGTCTGTTAGTGCCTGTGTTTTAAAGGCACCGGTACCTGCGTGACTTCATTATGAAAAATAGCTTTCAAGAGCTGGTCCACTCTTCCACCTTCACCCCCTAGTTTCTCCAGACTTGGAAAATTAACCTTGAAAACAATTTTTTAATGAAAAAGAGGCAAACTAGCTATTCTGTGTCATCAAACTGACATTTGGAAAGTTGGGAAATGTTTGGAAGTAACCGAAACAAGGCTTTATAGTAAGAGGCTCAGGACAGTGAAGTCTGCCTTCTGAATGTTTGTGACGGCAGGACTTTGCTGTAAGACCAGCAGAATTCTGCGATTGCCAGTGGATCTTTTTTTTTTTTGTAAAAAGTATTATTTAAAAAATGTTTTCTAATTTTTTTATTCTTTTTCAAATTCCTTTCCCATTTAGATTATTACAGAATATTGAGCACAGTTCCCTCTGCAATACAGTTAGGTCCTTGTAGGTTATCCATTTTAAACACTGCAGTCTGTACGTCAATCCCAGACTCCCAATCTGTCCCTACCCACCAGTGGATCTTCGTATCGCTTTCTTGTGTAGGGACTTGGTTTAAATATATTTTCTTTTTCTGAGGATTCAATCAGAGTAGAGTTCCTGTTAGCCCAACTTCTCAGCAAAGAAGTAGGTAGTTTAAAAAGCGCTTTCAAGTCTGTAAAAGAAATGGAGAGAGGTTTTATTCATCCTCATTTTCTTCTTGTTCTAGGATTTTTTTTCCCCCTTTATTTTGGTTAGTGGTGAGCTTTATTAAGCTACATTTGACCCGTTTGAAATTGAGAAATGTTGAGTGAAGGTCCAGGACTAACTGCTAGTTTAAAACAGGAAAAGGAAATGCAGAGGGACTTCACCTGTTTTCTCCTTCAAGACAAGTATCCCAAAGCCAGATGAGTTCCTAATTGCAGTAACCGGGGAATAGAAACATTTGAACAGGTTATTTGTTGAAACGACGTCACAGAATCACAGACCATCGTTGCTTTGAGATATTTTCTGAGACTGAAATAGCTGGAGAAAACCCATCTCCGTTTTTATTTTCATTGTGATGGCATTATACTTGTGTAGCAAATTTTAACTCGTTTTTTCCCCTGTTTCCCCTGGTATGTTAACTTTCTGACTCTTTTTGATGTTTTAATTTAGCTAAGCATCTTGGGGGAGGCAAGAGTTCTCATCAGGCCTTGAATCCTATCTGAAATCGGATGTTAGGCTAGATGACACATACCTTTCCACAGAACTAATTAATATTGCCGCCAGTCACTTTATACAACACACCTCTGATGTACTTTACACCTTCATGGCATTCTGGTGAGGTATTTGGTGAAATAATTTAGATACAACTACCGAACTACAGAAATCATGTAGTTTGCTTGTGATTTCTCTAAAGCCGCACAGTAGCTCTTCTTTAGGAGCTAGTCTTACTTTTTCTGTTTCTTCACAAGATCATCTGTTTAAGAAGAGCTAGTGGTATAAGTCAGGAAATATGCCTACAGTTTATTTAGTCACTTGGAAATACTTGTTTCCCCCGCAAAATGGATCAGGCATTTTTTTACAGAAAGATAATTTTTGTAAAGTTTCGTTTTTCTTAAGTAACACATCCAACAGTTACACAGTTCCAAAGCGAAGTTAATCAATACCCCTGCGTTTAGTTCCTTGATTCTTTTGATCTTTATGCCTTGATGTTTTACCATTAGAGTTAAGACAGTAATGAACCAAAGAACAAGAAGTCGGGGGTGGGGGAGAGTTGCCTGCTTCATTGACGGTAGACCATTTATCTCCTTTTTTTTTTAAGGTACTAGCAGGGAGTCTTTGATGTTTTTCCCCCCAGTCACTTTTTTGGAGCCTGTATTTCATGCTGATTTTATTGAATCATTTCATTATTCCCTCAGTCGTTTTGTCTAGTTCACTGAATTGCGTGCCAGTGCAGGAACTGTAACAGCACTGGTCTGAAGCTGTAGAGGGCGACTGGCCATTGTCTGTCTCCTCTCCTCCTCCTTCTGTTAAAGGTACTTGGTTTGTAGCACTTGGCAACTCCCCCCTCCCGCCTTTTTATTGTGCTTCAGATACAAATTAGAATAACTTCCTTTTAAAACTTTCAGTGGGAATCTGGGATCTGAGGCATGGCAGAGAGTGTATTTTGTTGATATTCACACAGTTGGATAATTACATGTTTCTTTGCTAGATGAAGATGAAGAAAATGCCGTTGTTGTGCAATTGGCTAATGAGGTTTTCTTTCAGTATAGAGCGAGTCTCACAGCAGTTAAAGGTATTTTACAGCTTCTTCCTTTTTTCCTTTTAACATTAAGGAATACCACATAAGCTGCAGAATTCAAGAGCCAGGTTGAAAGGAGCATTGTAAGTATTCTTCTCATTTGATTCTGGCATTGCTAATAGAAATCCTTCCCGTGGGCGAGACTCCATAGGGAAAGGGCCTGACTTTAGAACCCTGTTTTAAACTGCATTTTTTTTTTTTTTTTTTTTTTGGTACGCGGGCATCTCACTGTTGTGGCCTCTTCCGCTGCGGAGCACAGGCTCCGGATGCGCAGGCTCAGCGGCCATGGCTCACGGGCTCAGCGGCCATGGCTCACGGGCCCAGCCGCTCCGCGGCATGTGGGATCTTCCCGGAACGGGGCACGAACCCGTGTCCCCTGCATCGGCAGGCGGACTCTCAACCACTGCGCCACCAGGGAAGCCCTAAACTGCATTTTTATTACTTCCCAAATCGGGTCACACTGTAAATGCAACCTGATTTATAAGTAGACTTTGTATGTGTCTTGAGTTAATGAATTGAGGTTTTGTTTTTTTGTGTGTAATTTGCAAATATTTGTGTATAGAGGCTTTTAAAAATTTTCAAAGTAACAGTTTTTTATTAAAGAATGTTTGAAAAGTTTTAACAAGTAGGGGAGAGAGAGAGATTATTACCCTTCCAGACCCGGCCACCGTTACATGCTTTGGTATATTTACATAGTTGTTCATGTTATGTATACCGTTATTTTGGTATATTTACATAGTTGTTCATGCTGTATATACCATTTTACATTCTGCTTAAGGTGTTTTCCCAGTTATTTTTATGAACATAATTTTTTAAGGGTTACGTAATATCCCGTTGAGTGGATTATACTACATCTTACTTATTTTCCAACTTTTAGATACTTTTTTTCCCTTATAATAAAGAATGCTCTAATGAAAATCATTATGCAAAAACTTTTTTACCTTTCCAGTGCAGAGTGTTTCCTTAGAGTAAATTTCTAGAAGTGAAGTTGCCGGAACAAAGATCTCCCTATTTTTTAAGGCTTCTAAGGGGTTCTTTACCAGATGAATGCTTTTGCTTCTCTGTCATTTTGAAATGTTTGTATTTGGAGAAGAGGGAAGGAAATCTCTGTTTGCTGACTCATGTTTTTATTTTGCACTTTAAACTGATAACGCCACTTAGCTTTTGACACAAACTAAAGCAGGAAGTACCAAAAGGGGCAGAAAAAGAATGAGTTGCCTTGCCAAGGCCATAGTGTCATGGACACGTTTGAGTTCCTGATGGGAGGTAGGTTACTTGTTTGACTTGAATATAAAAAAATGCTTAACTCAAGTAGGCAAGAATCAGTCATCAGCCTGTATTTTGTTTCATATGCACATTTATGTGCAAGAGTTTGTGATCTTGTCACTTGAAAGTTTTTAGTGGCATCAGACCCCCCAGCTGGCCCTGTGGTGTTTGGAGAACATAGGGGTTTTTTTTCATTTTTTGTTCCCTGTGCGGAGAAGCCTTTTGTATTGAGGATATCACCTTAGCTGTCTTTCTAAAACATAAATCTAATCACACTGATGCCCTGATTTAAAGCCTTCCATTTGTCCACAGGATGTGTGACAGGCCCTTCACAGTCTTGCCCTGCCTTTATCAGCCTTGTATCGTCTACAGCAACCGTGAACCCTAGCATTTCTCTGATGTTGGTGAGAATGAGTAATTTACAAAAGTGGTTTAAAAGTTGAGGCTCTAGAGCCAGACAACATAGGTTCACTCTGGCCCCACCACTTACAACTGTGCGCATGAAACCTCGGACAAGTTATTTAACTTTTCTATTGTATATTTCACTTTCCTTACCTGTAAAATGAGGAAAATAAGAGTGTTCACTAAAGAGGGTTTGTCACAAAGATTAAACTAGTTAGTAGATATAAAGTGCTTGGAACAGTGTCTATCAAGTAGCGATCACTCAGAATATTAGCTCTGTTGTTTTGCAAAATCCTGCTCATCCTTTAATGCTTGTCTGATAGTTCTTCTTTGGGAAAACTTCCTGAAATCCCTGGAATTAACTGTTCTCTCCTTTTCTGCTTTTATTCGTTATCGTTTATACCTGTCGTATAGCTTTTGCACACAGTGTTATTGTTGGTTCAGGGTGGGCAGATGCATGGTACATGGGCCGCCTCTTCTATTCCTGCACTCAGGGTTCACCTTGCTACAGTCCTCCATTCCTTCCTGCTGAGGTCTGCACTTGACCCAAGACTCCGCAGTACAGTCCTTTAGCTTGGCATGCAGGGGAACCAGTTTGCTTCAAGAGAGTTCACTGTTTACACACTGGCTCTTCAGGACGGAGACATCTTTGCTTCCATCCTCTGTGGATACCGTAGGTACTTAGCAGGCACTCAGTGCAGCTTTGCTGAATGAATGTCACTTTGAGCAGTTAAAGCAAAGGTCTGCAATGGTGGTCCTTAATCTCCCCAACTCCCCACATACTTACCTTCTATAACAAACCCATCAGTGCTAGAGTTTGAAACAGCCCCAGGTGATTTTGATATAAACTCGCCCCCTCTATTTGAAAACCATTGACCAAAATATAAAAAAGCAGTTTTTGGAGTTGAAGAAAAGGACATACAGAATAAGAAGAAATGTATTCCTTTTATAAATTGTTGCTAGAGGACAAGGAAAAGAAGTTGTCTTTCTTGTTCTTTGGCACAATTAACCTTTAGGTAAAAGTAAATGATCATTTCAGGAGGTACACTCTGACCAAGTGTGACTTTTGATGGTAGCATAGTTTTATTTTCTCTTTTTCTGTTCAACGAAAATAACGCCAGCTTCAAAGCACTGGTAAAACTCTTTACCTTACAAAAGGAAACAACGGACCCGCTACAGCCTGTTGAATAAGTAAAGCTCCACACTTGGCCTTCTGATTCCTTCAGGGAGCTAAATCATTCATCAAACATTTATTGAGACTCTGATATGTGCCAGCTACAGGGCTAGGTTCCAAAGCTAGGAAGACAGTAAGATAGAATTCCTGAGTCATTTTCCTCTAGTGAAGAAGTAGCTATAGACATGCACAGCTGTATGTCTATACCACAAAGTAGCTATAGACATGCACAGTTTGCTATGAAAGCTGTTCATAATTATTATCCCTTTGAGTTCTGAGGATCAGTAATGATTTCCCCCTTTTATTCCTGTTATTGGTAATTTGTGCCTTCTCTTTTATTGATTTATAGGTTTTTTTAGAGGAATATCTTGATTTTATTCGTACTTTCAAAGAGCTAACTTTGATTTTGTAGGTTTTCTCTCTTGCATATATATATATTTAATTTTTGCTCTCATTTCTTTTTACTGTCTTCAGGTTTAATTTGCTGTTCCTTTTTTTTTCTTTTGATACATAGAAAATTAGTTTTCAGCTTTTTTCTTTTCTAATATGTGCATTTAAGACAACCCATTTCCTGCTAAGCATGGATTGAGCTACATCTTACAAGTTTTGATGTGTCATATTTTTATAATCATTCAGTTTAAAATATTTTCTAATTTCTCCTGTAGTTTCTTTTTTGACCCATGCATTATTTAAAAGTGTAATTATTTTCAATAACAATACTTTTGGCATTTATTCTTAGTTATACTGTGATCAAAGGACATATTCTGTATGGTTTTATTCCTTTGATATGTGTTGAGATTTGCTTAATGGCTCATATGGTCAGTTTGGATAAGCATTCCATGTGTTTTTGAAAGTAGTACGTATGTTATAGTTGTTGGGTGCATACACGATTGAGTCAGGTGTTTAAACATGTTGTTAATCTTCTATATCTGTTGATTTCTGTTTACCTGTTTAGTCATTTACTGTGTTAATCTCCCACTAAGATTGTTAATCATTTTAATTCTGTCAGTTTCTGCTTTATGTGTTTTAAAACTGATTACTTGGATAAAAAATTGGGATTGTGATGTATTTGTGGTGGATCAACTCTTAACGTTATGAAATGTCCCTCTTTTATCCTTGGTGATGCTTCTTACTTTACGGCTTCTTTTGCCTGATACGATAGCTGTGTGAGCTTTTTTGGTTAGAATATGAATAGTATATTTCTTTCCATATTTTTTTTCTTTTGGCCATTCTCTGTCTTTATATTCGACGATATGTGTCTCTTGTAAGTACAGTATAGTTAAGTGGTGTCTCCACCCCTACCCCAGTCTTTTGCTTGGCGAATTTAGTCTCTTGATATTTAAGTAATTCTTGAGACTTTGAGGATTAGCTGTGAATCTTACTGTTTTCTATTTTTCCCATCTATTATGTGCACTTTTTTCCTTTTTCTTAAGTTTTTTTGGATTAAACATATTTTAAAAAATAATTCCATATTTTTAACTCCTCTATTACCTTTTTGTGGTTTTTAAATTCTTTCAGTTGTTTGTTTATTATGACATGAATTCATAACATATCAACAATACTTTAATGCTTTACCACAACCTGGGTAGGCAAGGACCTTAGAAATCTGACTTCATTTACCCCTTCTGCTTTATTTGTTATGCGTTTTAATTCTGTATTCTAAACACCACAAGACATTCCTATAATTGTTCTGTAAAGTCAGTACCCTTTTGGAGCTCTTCGTTCTTTCCTGCAGTTCCTTGCTTTTCCCTTGTGCCTGAAAATTCCTGCTGGAAGCCAGTTCTCTCAGATTTTGTTTGTTGGAGAGCATATTTATTTCACAGTCATTTTGAATGATTTTTCTCCTCTAAGTATAGAATTCTGAGTTTCCAGCTTTTTATTTGTAGGCTAAAGATGTCATTTCACTGTCATCTGGTTTCCATTGTTTCTGTTGAAATGTCAGCTGTCAGCCTTATTGTACTCATTTTGAAAGTATTGTGTCTTTTTAAAGACTTTTGTGGTAGGGTTTCAGCAATTATACTGTGATATGACACATTAAAACTTGTGGATACCTTTCCGTCTCTCCTTCTTTGGATTTGTAGGCCTTCATGAATCTGTGGCTAGACATCTGTTGTCACTTTTGGAAAATCTTTGGCCAGTATCTACAAATATTTCCTCTCTCACAGTTTTTCTCTCCTCTTTTCCCATCATCTTGTTCCAGTCTAGTATTAAGATGATTCTAGGCTGTGTTTCAGTGTTTGTAAACACTGGTCCATTTCAGTTTTACCCTTGCACACTAGGGCATACCTCTTCAGGGGTCTCAACTGAAAGTCTGGTATGTTTACCAGGCCCTCAACTCCATTTTTCTTTTTTCTTTTTTTTTCGTCTCCTCAGCACTGTGAGACTACTGAAATCTCTGTTTGGTTCTTTAGCCTCTTTCTGCTTGGCTACTCACAGCACAGGCATTGGCAACTAAACGCCTTGAGAAGAAAAGCAATGAAGAGTGTTCAGCTTATTATTTCATTGCTTTTCACAGCTCTCCAGCATCTTGGCCCCTCATGTCCTGCGTACTTTGGTTGCTCTTTGATACATTTAAAAAGTTGGGGGGTTTTCCCCCTGATTTGTTCATTTGTATTTTATTCAGCTTTTATAGTTACTTTGGGGAGGAGGTTGGTTTGATACCTGCTACTGAATCTTAGCCGGACTTGGTACAAAGTTATCATCTTTAATCTTTTTCACCGTTTGTGTTTTTATCTGGTGAAGAGTAACTAGAAAGTTTAAATGAGACAACTTGACAAAAGTATTTGGTACAGTATGTGTTCACGTGCTTCATTCCTTTCATGTAAATAAAAAGCAAATTTGAAAAAGTAGGGGGTAAATTTCCTACCTGACTTGCCTGATAGCCCATAGGCATAGGCTTGTTTACTGGTTTACTGAATAAATACCCTAAAATGTTGCTACATTTACATAGTGTAAATATAACTACCTTTTTTATAGCGTAAGACATACTTGAGGAACAGCCCAAAATAGATGTTAAGACTATTGCATTTTTATTATTTCCTTTTGCTTTCAGTTTTTGTTGATTGAGGTGTATTTTGAAATATATATCTTAGAGCCTATAAATGAATCTAAATATAAAACATCACAATATCTGTTGAGAACTTGAACTTTTTTTGCACTAAGGGGTCTGTTGCTTCTATCTCAGAACTCATGTAAACAGTAACATACTCCTTTTTAAAGCTGTATCTCAGTTTATTCATCTGTAAAATGGCAATGATGGTACTACCTAGTTGAAAGAATTATTTAAAGGATTAAATACTGTGTTAGTCTGCTTGGGCTGCCATAACAAAATACCACTGACCGAGTGGCTTAAACAGTAGAAATGTATTTCTCACAGTCCTGGAGGCTAGGAAGTCCAAGATGAAGGCTCCAGCCAGTTTGGTTTCTGGTGAGGGCTGTCTTCCAGGCTTGCAGACAGCTGCCTCTATGAAGAAGGCCTTTCCTCAGTGGGTGCACATGTAGGGAGGGAGAGAGAAATCTCTCCCTTCTTCTTATAAGGCCACTGTAGGGAGGGAGAGAGAAATCTCTCCCTTCTTCTTATAAGGCCACCAATCCAATTAGATCAGGGCCCCATCCTCATGACCTCATTTAATGTTAATTACTTCCTTAGAGGCCCCATCTCCAAATACAGTCACACTGGGTGTGAGGGCTTCAACGTGAGTTTTAGGGGGGGACATAATTCAGCCCATAGCATACTGTAATACATAAAAGTGCTTAAAATAGTATCTGGCCCGTGGTAATTGTTTAATAAATTGTGATTTTGTGCTAGAGATGATTTTAAACATCTTTTTCCCTTTTTTCTTTTCTAGGTGCTGACTTTGGGTTACTTTTGAAAACACTAGGAATGGTGATTTCTACTTTTCAGGACCTCAGCACGAAGAAGCTAAGGAGAATCCTATGTAAATAAAGTGAAACCTCTTCTGCTCTCCTTTCACATTTGGGGACGTCTTTCTTTCTCCATCCACAAGGAGTGTACGTGGTGCCATCATGAACGTGACAAGTTTGTTTTCCTTCACAAGTCCAGCTGTGAAGAGACTGCTTGGTTGGAAACAGGGTGATGAAGAAGAAAAATGGGCAGAGAAAGCTGTTGACGCTTTGGTGAAAAAACTGAAGAAAAAGAAAGGTGCCATGGAGGAACTGGAAAAGGCCTTGAGCTGTCCAGGGCAGCCTAGTAACTGTGTCACCATTCCCCGCTCCCTGGACGGTAGGCTGCAAGTTTCCCACCGGAAGGGGCTGCCTCACGTCATTTACTGCCGTGTGTGGCGCTGGCCTGACCTTCAGAGCCACCATGAACTAAAACCACTGGAATGCTGTGAGTTTCCTTTTGGTTCCAAGCAGAAGGAGGTGTGCATCAATCCCTACCACTATAAGCGAGTAGAAAGCCCTGGTAAGTGAGCCCTTTTATGTTGATGCGTTTAGCAGATTTGTATTGTTTCTCAAAATCATTCCTTTCCATGTTTTTAGTTGTAATTTTCAAATATTAGGGGAAAAGTTACATTTGTCCGCCCTTGAATATGTCATACGTTCTAACAGCATAGTCTCTAGTTAATCTTATTTCTTAGGAGCGGGGCTGTGAAAACTGTTATCCTGGTACTAATACCTCTAACTTGTAATAAATTGTTTTCTTTCTAAATTTATTCCTTATGTTTCCCTTTGGCTCTGTGCATTTCTCTAGACAAATTTAGCTATGATTTTATTGTGAGGGACAGGAAAGGAAAGAAGCATGGCATTACTGTCTACCTACTTGAGGGCAGTTGCTAGTGACTTGGCAACTTTATCCTTAAAAATAGCAATTTTTATCATCTCCAGTGGAATTTCACTATGGCATATTCCCTGTAGAGGATATGAAGGAATTATGTTCTGCTGTGGAATCATTTGATACTATTACTTTATAAGATATTTCTTAGTTTTTACATATATGACCTTGGCCGGTGGGCAGGAGGAGAAGCACAGTAAAGGATACACTTCAAAATTTACTTGGTTTTGCCCTCAAATTAGAGTCCACATTCTAGACAGTTGCATCAATTGGAAAGTGATCAGGCAATCTCAAGACCCTAGATATCTCATTGTCAGATTGGAACCAATTTTGTTGATGGATTAGTTATTAATAGCTGTTGGTTACCAAGGGTTCCCAAATGAGGCTGTGCGTTAGCTTCACGTGGCTCCCCCCCCCCCGGAAATTCTGATTCTGGCCTAGCCTGGTAATCCGTGTTTTTAACAGGTACTCCAGGTGGGGCTGATGGGAGCTGTTGGATTGGTGTTTGGGAACTACTAAGCTAGATACTGTAATAACATGGCTCTCAAATAAAAGGCATTCTGGTTTCTTACGGAATATTGAAGAAGAGTTTAAGGACTAGGGAATAATAATAATAAACATCTTTGTATCCACCACCCAGTTGCCTTCAGTAACTACTGTCCTGAATTTGATGGTTAAGTTTGAAGTTCATCATTCCCATGCGTGCTTTTATACAGCAATTCTGTATGTGTCTGAATCCTTGACAGTATGTACTGTCAATTTTGTATATTTAAATGTATTATATAATGATATTGGAGTATCCTTCTACAATTTGCTGTATTCATTCAACATCATTGATGTGTGATTTCTATATTACACACTTTAGGATTACCTTGTCAAGGCCTGTGAAAAATCCTCTGGAGATTTTATTGGAATTTCATTGATTTCATTTGGGGAAGGATTGATATAGTTCTCTTCTTGAGTGCAGTATTTTTCTAAATTTATTTAGGTTTTTTTTTTTTTTCCTGCGGTACGCGGGCCTCTCACTGTTGTGGCCTCTCCCACTGCGGAGCACAGGCTCCAGACACGCAGGCTCAGCGGCCATGGTTCATGGGCCCAGCCACTCCACGGCATGTGGGATCTTCCCAGACCGGGGCACGAACCCGTGTCCCCTGCATCGGTAGGCGGACTCTCAACCACTGCGCCACCAGGGAAGCCCTATTTAGGTATTTTAAGTTTCTTCCATAAAGTTCTTGCACATCTTTTCTTAGATTTATTTCTAGGTAACTGTTTGGATTTTATTGTATCCTTTTAAAAGTTACATCTTGTTACAGTTGTTCATGGCTAGGACTATACTTGCTTTTTTCCAGCCATCTTGCAGAATTCTCCTTGTTGTAATCTAGGCATTCTTTACTGCTTGTCACACCCACTGTGATGTAAATTTTAGTGTGTAATATGTACAAACAGGATTGCTTAGGTACTTGGTTTTTAGATCCCCATAGTAACTTTAAGAGGTACGTGGGGAAGATTCTAATCCCACTTCACAAATGGTAAAACTGAGGTCCCTATAAATTAAGTGACCTGTGTGTCAGACAGCCAAGGTTCAGTATTGAGAAAACACTGTGGATACATTTTCTCCCGCCACCCCTTCCTCCACTCTGTTCCATTTCATCTTACGCTGCGGCAGCTGGGGACCAGCGCACTACAGAGAGTGTTCTTTGAAGATGCGCGCTGTGGCCGTGTAATCTTCCTGCTTCCCATTGCTCTTACACACAGCTCTGTGTTCTGGTCTTCACCCACCTCGCCAGCTTCTTTTCCCACCTTCCATGCTTCTTGTGCTTGAGCCATATGGGGACACTCAGTGCACTCTTCCTCTGTACCTCGTTTCTCCTCCCTCTTTGCCTAGTTCACTCTTCTTTATCCTTCAGGCCTAAGCTTAATGGAGGCCGACTTTGCTGAGAAGCCTTTGTTGATACCTCCTCCCCCCGCCCCCCTTACCCCCCTCACCCCCCGCCCCCTCCCCCCGCATGCCTGTCTGTGTTTCCCATAGTAGCAATTTGAATTTCTTCCTGATGTTCTTCACACTTATATTTGCCACTGTTAGTCTTCCTTGCAGGATAGTAAATCAGGCTCCATGATGGCAAGGACCATGTTTATTATTAACATCTCTACATTTAGAAGTGAGCATGGTTAAATACATTTTTGCTGTTAAATGAAAATACTTCTTTTAGTTTCTCTGTATGGTCTTTTTGTTTGTTTGTTTAGAGATGAGCTTTCAATTTGTTTATGTCCTCCAACCATCATCTTCCCTTTCGTGTCCATTTCATTGCCGTTACTATCTGACATAGATGGAAAGGACTTTTTAAAAGTTAACACTGAGGTGATTTTGTTGCTCTTAATAATTTACTTGATAGGGAGGAGGTGGGAAACCAGCTAAAACAGGGCATTCTGAGACTCCACAAGTATCATTCCATCCTCCCCTTTAGCCAGGAATCTGGTGAGCCGTGCACAGACCAGTTCTCAAAAACCGTGAGGCCAATATCTGTTGAATTTGAACATATCAGGATTTTCCTTATATTTTTTATATTGTGAAGTGAAAATATGGTGGGAATGAGAAACTGGACTTCTTCCAGAGACCACTGTGAAGCAGCCCCTGCACCTCATGGGGAGAAGCCCCTCTAAATCAAAGTGCAGTGGGGCCTCAGCCCCTCACAATCCCAGAGTTAAGTAGGCATTTTCCCTCTGTAATGTAGCATGGAGCACACCTGGTTGTTGTTTCTGTGAAATAGGAAAAAAGGGGTCTGGAAGTCTAAGCTGCGGACACTGAAGCTCAACACTGAATTACTCTGAACTCTGTAACTATTTTACCTCAGATAAAGTATTTCAAAGAGCAGTTTAACAGTTTAAGCATAAGATAGGTCTCCCAAACTTGTTATTTTCTGCTAAGGCCCCTTTTGGGATCTCTAGAGAAAACTTCCACAGAAATTGGGAGGGAGTCTCTAGATTTAGAGCAGTGGTTTTCAAAGTGTGTGGTCCTCAGACTAGCAGCATCAGCATCACCTGGGAACTTGGTAGAAACGAATATTGTTAGATCCTTCCACAGACCTACTGAATCAAACTCTGGGGATGGAGCCAGCAATCTGTTTGGACAAACTCTCCAGGTGATTCTGATTCAGGCTAAAGTGTGAGAACCACTGGTTTAAGGTATCCAGGCAGGTCAAGTCCAGCTGACCAGATGAAGTCTCTTATTGAAAAGAGATGCTAATGAGTTACAGTTTGAAATCCTTCATCATTTTTAACTTAGCATCTTGTTAGGGGTATAAAACTGACTTGCTCTTTCCAGAATTTCCCTTCCTGTTGATATTCATTAAGATTAGCATTCTGATACAGTGTGATAAAGGTGTCTTAAAGGGAGTGGAGGAGTGAGGGGAGGAAGGAATGCTTTGTTGTTTGGCCCAGTGGAAGTTTTATAATTGTTCTTTGGGGTATCTTTTACTGTCTGTGTTTCTTTGACCAAAAATAATTTTAATGGATTTAAGTAAACGTAGTTTTTCTTTACCTGTGCCATTAATTTTGTTATAAATAAAAGAGTCTAAACATTGTGGTGGGGAAAAAACCGAAAGTTACAGAAACACTTTGCAACAACTTGTGCTCATCATAGGCAATGATGGGAGAGAGTGTGAGAGGGACGAACCTTCCTTTTGGTGAAAGGTAGTAAAGCACCTTGGCCATTACTGAAAAATGCATCTTTGGGAAAGTAGAAAGTGGTAAGAATTTCTTTTTCTGCAAGTGTGTGGATAGTTACAGGAAAGAGGAAGTGTGTGCAGTTTCTGAAGACCGTGCCCCTGCTGATGATGTAACAGGTGACTGTTTACTTGGACTTTGGGTAGCCTTTAGAGTCCAGGCTACTTATTAGTGGTTGGGTTAAATGGCGGTTTTCTTTTTCTTTACCAAAGCAAATGCTGACAGGGTAAAGTCAGTCATCTCAATGTGGTATGAGAAGGCTATTCAGTTGCTATCTGCCGCCATTAAAATGTCTTCATGGAGACTTCCTGTCATTTGGCCTTTTTTTTCTTTTAATGTTTTTCACGTGGTTCCTGAGAATTATCATCTGTACTTTGAACTTCATCCACTTGCAAGGCCATATTGATCCTGAGCTTGAAATTCTGAGATTTCAGTTTGATCTTTAAAGTAATACCCTGCTGTTCACTTCCTGGTGCTTCTTCCATTTTCAGCAGCATGGCTCCAGCTGTTTAAAATACACCTAAAATCCTCTTCACCTGTTGACCGAATGCAAGTTTTGCCCCTTTGGCTGCCTCAGTCACCAGGTAATTCCTGGCTTGGTAAATTTTACCTTAAGAAGAAGGCCTTAAAATCATAGAAATGGAGAATGAGTTGGTGGTTGCTGGGGGCAGGAGGGGAGTAGGTGTGGCTATAAAAGGGCAACATTGGGGAGGGACCCTTGGGTTGATGGAAGTGTTCTGTATCTTGCCTGTGTCAGTGTCGTGATTGTGATGACGGTCTATAGTTTTGCAGGATGTTACCATTTGAGGAAACTGGGTAAGAGGGTAGGCAGGATTTCTCTTGTTACTTCTTACAGCTGCATGTGAATCTGCCATTATTTGAATTTTAAAAATGGTGATTCCCTGAAAAAGCAGCTAGTGCAGCCTGCGACTCAGTCACATTGAGTGCTTTTCCTCAACAACCGTTGTGTTTTGGCATGTAGCAGAGGTGCTCTGTGAGTACTTTTATATTGTCACACAGAATATTAGACGGACATATACTCAAGGATCAAGATTTAATAAAATTAATATTTAAAAATTTAAATCAAAAAATTTTAATGTGTTTCTTCATGTTGTGAATGTGTTTTTACATGAGCCAAGGATGACAAAAACCTCTATCTAATTAAAGTGCCTTTTTTTTTTTTTAAGTCTTTGTATTAGTACATCCATTCGGAGGATGATGATGGGTGGGGGGACGTATTGACTTTTCCTTCAAGTTTATCTGAGTGGCTGTATCTAGGAGTCTGGTGACTGACGCTGTAAACCAGATACCAGGATACGATGGTGACAAGTGTTTTGAAGATTTAGGATTAATTAGCAACAATATCAACTATAAAAATTAAAATAAAGCATTATGACCTGTATATTATAGTCAGAGTTCTCCAGAGCAACAGAACCAATAGGATCGATCAATCGATCTATCTATCTATATACATACACACACATATATATTATATATAGAGATCTTATATATTATATATATACATATATATATTTTATACCTAGATCCTATATATTTAATAGGATCCTACAAAATTTAAATTAATTTATTAATTATCCTATTAATAAGTCTACTATTGGGATTTCCCTGGCGGTCCAGTGGTTAGGACTCGGCGCTTTCCCTGCTGAGGGGCCGGGTTCAATCGCTAGTCGGGGAACTCAGATCCCATAAGCCTCACAGCCCAGCCAAAAAAAAAAAGAGTTTTTAAAAAAGTCTATTATACATTATAGGTTTATTATGGGAGCTGGCTCATGTGAGTATGGAGGCCGAGAGGTCCTGTGATCTGCTGTCTGCAAGCTGTAGAACCAGCAAGTCTGATGGTGGAAGTCCCAGTCTTAGTCCAAAGGCCTGGGAAGCAGGAGCACCGTATCCGAGGGCAGGAGAAGATAGGTGACCCAGCCTTTTTGTTCTGTTCAGGTGCTCAGCAATTGGGTGACGTCCACTTACAGTGGTGAGGGTGATCTTCCTTACTCAGTCTACCAATTCAAATGCTTATCTCCTCTGGAGATACCCTCACAGACACAACCAGAAATACTGTTTTACCAGCTCTCTGAGCATCCCTCAGCCCACTCAGGTTGACACATAAAATTAACCGTCACACCCTGTGTTCATCATCTACATCTAAATTCCTCTTCACTCAGACATCTGGGGCCCATGTACAACTCCTCAGGAACTGGGTCTGCCAGAGAAAGATGGGCATGTGAGTACAGCACAGTGTGCTAAATTGAATGATAGAAGTGTGGACGGGAGATGCAGCCAACTCTTACAAGCCTGAGAGTGGCCACAGAAAAGCTCGCTGGACTCCAACGCATCTGGACATTGTGTTCCAGCCTGTGTGGTGGTTCAGTTATATAAGTATGTAGTATATTTCATCGTACAAAGGATTTAAGTTGGTTTATAAGAAGACTTACAGTAAAGTAGAAAGTATAACTAATAAGGTAGGCCAGGGAAAGCAAATTCAAAAGGAAAGTCAAGACTAAGAGGAAAATTAGCACATATGCGTCCCATGACTCACGATGATACAGATGTACTGCTGTGCATAGTTACTTTAAGTTTGTGATCCTAGTCTGGATGGTTCTCTCCTGCTTTTGGTGTGGGGGAGAGATGTGTATGACATTGAAAAGAAGGAAGAAGGCTTTGAAAGCTGTAAAAGGTAGTTCAGAGCATCTGTGCCTGAGGGTGGGTGGTGGGTAGAGCCACCGAGGCAGTTTGCAGAGACTTCCTGCGGGAGGGATCCTTGGGGCGAGGGCAATGTCCCCTGACTTCGCAGTTGCTTTTCCATAGTCCACTCAGGGCCCCGTTCTCCTGTCCATGTGGAAGTTTTGTTGTGCAAGAGCATTTGGTTACTACTTTTGCTTCTGTCCGAGTTCAAGGGACAGCCAAGTGGACGTGGAGTTTAGATATTGAACTTATTTCCCAAATATTATCTTGGGCATTTGGCTTGTGTTTGATAATTTCATCAGTGTCATCTCAAATATTATTAGAAACAGATGAAGTAATGTAATCATGTGTGGGATTTTATACCCAGATCTCTTAGTGGATTCCATTTTCTCAAATCCAAGGCAAAATGTGAAGTTTATTATTCCGATCTTTTTTTTCCCCGAGCAACTGTGCCTAGTACATGATTTGGGCAACTGGTTTTGTGTTATTTATTAATTGATGAGCACATGGTATGTTTTAGCAGTTACTATATGTTACTTTTACATAAATTGTAAAAGTACATACATTTCATAAGTTGAAGCAGACATGGAGACCATAATTCTGTGATTTGTTTCTGGGTAGCATTTCTCCATTGCCAGGTCTACTCCAATCTGAAATTTTAAGACCATACTCCATAGATTATACAAAGTATCTTGCTCATACTTTTGCTTTCCTGACCATGATCCTCCACTTCATTCCTTTCCTATCTCTGCAACATTAGGTGGGCCAGAGCAGATATTTTCAGACCTTCTGGATTCACGTAAAGCTCAGCACCCTTCTCTCTACCCCTGCTAGTTTATAGGGCTGAAGGAACACTAGCCGGCTGGCAGCTGTTGGAAACAAAGCACACACACACACAAAACCATGGCTGATAAGCAATTTTGAAAACCACAGAAAAACATTTGTCGTAATAAAGTAGTTCACTGATTGCAATTGTGTGGAAATAATGTTTCAAATCAAAAGGGAAAGCCTGGCTCATGACTTCCAAGACTAGCTTTGGGTGAAATAATACGGAGACCTGTGAGTACTGCTTTTTGGCTTTGTATCCCCACGTGTGGAAAATCCTCAGTGATATCTTGTCGGTCGGGGAATGTTCTGTGTGATTGTGGTGGGGAGCCACAGTTGACTTGCCCCAGGCTGGTAGTGCCCTAGGCTCTTGACAGACACGGAAAGTGAGAGAAATGGAGGGGAAGTTGGCTTTTGTAATGATCTCAGACTGATTTTCTCGGTTTTACTTTCAGCCTCCTTGGTACTAGCTGTTCAAAGGCTCAAGGAAAAGCCTGGGCATTTCTTTCCCAAAATGTAGGTCCCATCCCCTTGTCTTTTTCCACTTTGAGATGCAAATATTCTCTTGAAAGACCCAGCATCATGCCTGATAATCATGAATTAGCCAAATCGTCAGACCTCTGCCCTGTTATTTGGAAGAAGGAGATTTGTTTGGGGAGGAGCTGGGGAAACAGAGTGGATATTTATTTAATTTAAAGAGCAGAGCTGGGGGACTTTGGGCAGCTGGAGGCTACCCTGAGCACTGTGTTAAAAATTGCAGAGGGCCTGGAGAAGGGGAGGACTAAAAAACCCCCAAATTTTGTTAATTTGCTGGCTTGGCTGGGGATTCGTTGCTCTCAGATACTGGTCTCAGGACTGCTTGGAAAGGCTGCATGCAGACTTGCTTCCCCTGCGTTTAGTCTGGTCTGGGCTTCCACCGTGTCAACAGCAGCTCTTCCCCGTGGGTGGGAGATGGGGAGGTAACGCTGAACTTGCCACTTACCCATTTCACTTACCTAATTACCAGTGCCTCAACTGGACTTCTCCATTCCCATGACCTTTAGCACCGAAGCCAGCCCGTAACACTCCACCCCGTCTGCTCTTCCTAAAACTGCAATGCAGGGGTTCCCAACCCCCTGGGCCGTGAACCGTGGTCCGAGGCCTGTTAGGAACTGGGCCACGCGGCAGGAGGTGAGCGGCGGGCGAGCAAGGCTTCATCTGACCCGTCACTCCCCACCGCTCGCATTACCGCCTGAACCATCCCCCGAACCCCCGTCCATGGAAGAACTGTCTTCCACAAAACTGGTCCCTGGTGCCAGAAGGGCTGGGGACGGCTGTGCTGCGAGCCACATGGGTTGTGTAACTAGAAGTAACGGTAATCTTCCCGAGAAAAGAATGAGAATCTGTAAACAGAGACTATGTTTAAATAAAGAGATTTAGGTCCACAAAGGACTGTTTGGCACTTTTTCCCCCGGTTCTTTTTTTTTTTGCGGCACGCGGGCCTCTCACTGTTGTGGCCTCTCCCGTTGCGGAGCACAGGCTCCGGACGCGCAGGCTCAGAGGCCATGCATGGCTCACGGGCCCAGCCGGTCCACGGCATGTGGGATCTTCCTGGACCGGGGCAGGAGCCAGTGTCCCCTGCATCGGCAGGCGGACTCTCAACCACTGCGCTACCAGGGAAGCCCACCTCCTGGTTCTTTAAATGGGCATTTTTATACTCTGGCATTTTAGCAGACCTTACAATGGAAGATGAGGTTTACGTTCTACTGCATCACTACGTCAGTTCTAAAACAGCTCTCCGAGATGCTGCTGTTCTTAGTTCCCCGCTCTCACATGAAACAAGCCATTTCCTGTCTAAGCGAGAGTGTCTGGCTTACGTAGTCATACGTCACCTGACCACCTCCCACTTGCTCCTGTATGGGATCTTAAGTCAGAAGAAGGCAAAAGGAGAGCCTATGCTTTTTTTTTAATATATAAATTTATTTATTTTTAGCTGCGTTGGGTCTTCGTTGCTGTGCTCGGGCTTTCTCTAGTTGCAGCGAGCGGGGGCTCCTCTTCGTTGTGGTGCGCGGGGCTTCTCAATGCGGTGGCTTCTCGTTGCGGAGCACGGGCTCTAGAGTGCACGGGTTTTAGTAGTTGCGGTGCAGGGGCTCAGTAGTTCTGGCTCGCGGGCTCTAGAGCGCAGGCTCAGTAGTTGTGGCGCACGGGCTTAGTTGCTCCACGGCATGTGGGATCTTCCTGGACCAGGGCTCGAACCCGTGGCCCCTGCACTGGCAGGAGGATTCTTAACCACTGCACCACCAGGGAAGCCCCCAGCCTATGATTTTTTGAGTGGTATTTCGGCAGCTTTTTGTAAACTGAAAGTAAACATATATATGACAACAGAGTGGAATTCCTTTGTATGTTTCCCTATAAATTCCTGACAATTACATCTGACCAGCTCTGTAGCAGATTCAGCAGTATTTTTTGTGACAGTACCCTTTCTTTGAGCATCTAAAAAGTGTTTCCAGGGTATGATGGTGTACCGGGACAGGTATTTAAGTACGATGGTCAAGTTGGGAAACAGTTGTGGGTAAACGCTTTTGAAACATCAAACTTAACAGCTTTTAAACAGAAAAAAGAACAGCTGATTTTACAATGAGTTATTTTTAAAAGAGAAAACTGGTGGGAGCATGTCACAGGGACACAGAGGTCAGCTTGAAGGGGCTGCTTCTAGCTAAATCAGACAATTTGATCAACAAGATATTTAAGGGCAGAAATGAATTATCAGCCACGCGGGGATAAAAACGGGGATCCATGCTGGTAGTATTCATTCTGCTCTTACAGTAGAATGCTGATTGCTGACTGGTAGATGTGGAGTGGAGTTCTTCAGGAAAATCAGGACAAATGGGGACTATTAAAGGAGATACTTCTCTGTAGCTGTAAGGTTAAAATATGGTGGGGCGGAAGCTCAGGTGAGAAGGCCTGGACTAAAATTTTGGCACTTGGTATATTTGACCTTGGGCCAGTTGCTTGTCCTCTTTGAGCTTGTGTTTGCTAACCTGTGAAATGGGGAGCGATGGTATTTAGCCTCCAAGGTCATGCTGAGGCTTAAGTTAAACAATGCACATGAAAAGGCTTTATGCATTCTGGAAACATAATGTGGCTGAAACAGTGAAACAAAGAGCATAACTTTTGTGCACATCTTTAGAATAAAAACAAAATTTGTAATGTTAAGTTTTCACTAAACAGATCTTCAGGAAACTATAATACAGTTGACCCATGAACAACTCGGAGGTTAGCGGCACAAACCCTCCATGCAGTGGAAAATCCACGTGTAAAGGTATAGTCGGCCCTCCATATCCGTGGTTCTGCATCCTTGGATTCAGTCACCTGTGGGTCGGGTAGTACTGTAGTACATATTTAGTGGGAAAAAATCCGTGTGTATGGGTCTGTGCAGTTCAAACCCGTGTTATTCAAGGGTCAATTTTTACAGTATTAATAATAGTAATAATAGAAATTAAAAGAGCTACTTTTTATGCTTCCTGTGTGCCAGGCACTGTGCTTATGGATTCACGTGTATTCTCATTTCATCCTGACTGAGCTGTGAAAGGTAGAGAGAGGTACCCACCGACAGGGCCACTTAGCTGCAGTTTAAGTAAGTTGTCACATGGCTTGTAAGGGGAGAGGGTGGATTCAAATTGAAGTCTAAATGCAAAGTCCATGCCGCTACCCACCACGCTACTGCTTCCCAAAAGAAGTCGTTCCCCCCACCCACCCTGATCAGTTTTCTCTCTCTGACAGAGGGAAAAGGTATCCACAATTTTCAGTGGTAGAGCATTTGATCTGAAATACATATGTGCAGCAGTTGCTTGAATTTGGGGTTGCTAATGGTTAATTCTAAAGCACACCTGTGCTTTAGATGCTTCTGGAAGCCTTATTTGTGTTTATTTCCCATCGGTCAATCTTCATCATTAGATAATAAGTGTCTGTTTCCTAGAATATATTTGAACTCTGAAAGAGAACTAATTACATTCAGCTGCAATTAGAAATGAAACCAAGCTGCCTGGTGTGACACCTGGGGATGGTCATTTCCATATCAATAGCGTCTGATAGATGATTAGACGCGCTAGGCCGAGGGCTGACCAGAGCCCAGGAACTTGCTAAAGCTAACTGCGTCACATTGAGAGACACTTGCCTCCCCCCACTGGTTCCTGGTTGTATACTTATCGGCAAGTCACTTAATCTCTCTCTACCTCAGTATCCACCCTAGGTCGGAGTTGTTATGAGGATTAGATGAGTGAACATTTGGTACAGCCCTTGGCATATGTAAGCACAATGTAAATGCTAAATGAAAAGGAAATCTGGGAGAAGTACTACTCTTCCCATTTTACTAGTAAGAAGTTCAGTGTAAAGAGTAAGTTCCCTGTTAATCGTCTAGTAAATAACTGGACAAGACTTCTATCCAGAAGTCCAAAACTAAAGCCCGCCTCTAACTGTTCCTAAACTTCCGGTGTACCTTATGAAGGACTTTTTCCTCTCCTGGTATTTTTAGCTGACACCCTGAAGTTTTTCTACCTCTAACAAACTATGAAGTCTCCAATAATATAGCATCTTCCTTCTGTGGTAGTTAAGCAAATAAGTATTTGGCAAAGGAAAGGAACCTGGGGTAAGGATGGGAAGGGGACCTGGAGGGAGGAGCCAGCATTTGAGAGGCTGCCACATGCCACCTGCCAGAGCTTGGCCACTAGCCCTGCAGGGGGACAAAGGCCTGTGCTGTCTGATTCATGCCACTAGGACCCTGGGCTTCTTGGTCCAAAGACAGTGCTTTTTCCTTGGCACCAAGACACCTGACCAGAAAAACTGGACACTGTGAATTTTCTTGTCAACTTGGTATAATAAGGCCATGCTGGTCTTTTCTTGTATCATTCTAATTTAATCTGCATACCTGAGAACTGGGACCGAAGCTGTATGGAGTTTTAGAGTTGAAAGGGATGATTTCTAGAAATCTGACTAAAGGTGAGAAAATTGAAGTTCAAGCTCCACAGCTAGTTAGAGACGTAGACAGGTCAAGAGGCCTGGGGCTGTGTTGCCCACAAATATGGTAACCCCTCATCTTCCCCACCTAGGCTGCATTCAGCCAGACTCCAGGAGGCCTGATTTATTGTGTCTGGGATGAGGTACAGGAATCTGCCTTTAAACAAGTGTCTTGCTAAGTCACCGAGGACTATACTTTGAGCAAGACTGGTCTGTATTAATCAGGTTATAATAAGCAATCTAAGAACAGTCATATAATTCACAAACATACATTAATTGAAAAAACACTTATTAGGGATCTATTATATGCCAGGCACTGGATGATACAGCGAAAGAAAACTCAATTCTGCCCCCAAGGGGCTTATGGTCTGGGTGAGGTAAAGTCAAATTAGCAATAAAATGTTACAGATGCCATGATGATCTAAGCCACAGTGCGGCACAAAGAAAAGAGGAATTCATTTCTCCTGGAGGTGAGTAGAAAAACCAAGAAAGATACCATAAAAGAGATGGCATTAGAACTGAGGTTAGAAGGATGTCAAGTGAGCAGAGGTACAGGAGTATGAAACCAGCAGGTGGAAACTGCAGGAAGCTCCAGGTGGCTGGGTGAAGTGACAGGGCAGTTACCCAAAAGATAGGTTGGACCCTGAATCTGCACTAGATCGTGGAGTCTTAAAGGACGTACTGTGGGCACGTAATCTCTCAGATGAGATGTATTTCAAAGGAATCACCCATGGTGTACAAAAAAAGAGAGAATCCCAAGCTTGGAATTATCTAGGAAGTTGGGTTCTCAGAAGTTGATTTCAATTCATGCTCTTTTTAAGTCAATTTCATGTTGTTTTGCAGATACTTTTATTGAATATAGTTCATTTCTCTGTTTATATTTAAATTGTGTTCACATATTCATCTTCTGTTCATGTATTTGTACTCGAGTAATTGATACATTCCTAGAAAACAAATACTACAAAGTTGCTATCGTTAGGCAAAATCGTCTTAACTTTTAAAAAGATGTTCCCTCAAAAAACTAAACAGAAGAATGGAAAAAGAATTTTAAATCCACAGTCTTTTTACAGTTTGGCAGTACTGAGTAACATAGTCTGGTGGTTATTATGTACAGACCTTGATTCAAACCCTGGCCCTCCGCTTAGCAGCTGTGTGACCTTGGACGTGTCATGGAGCTGGACTGAGCCTGCTTCCTCATCTGCTGTGAGGGTTCAGGGATCTGTTATAAACTCCGTGTGGGCAGGGACAGTGGCCGTCCCGCTGACGTCTGCACCTGCCATGTCCCACCCAGAGCCTGGCCCTGAGGTCAGTATTCGATGGGCATGTATGTAGTGCCCAGTGAACAGTATCTAATTTTACTTCAAACTCTCCCTTCTGCCGCCTGACCACCAATAAGCACGCAAAAAGATAAAGGGCCACCACTCAGGGATTTGGGGCTATATTTGCATTAAAATTTAACCTCGATTAAAGGTTATGAGAATCTTTTTTTCAGTGTAGTTTCCCTGATATATCCTGAGGTTAGGAATTCTATTTCATAAATGCATATACTATTAACTTTTAAGTAGTCTTACCCTCTCCTCCACTCTCTCCTGGAAACGCTTCTATTTAGAAAGTCATGAACACACACCATATTTAGGGACATCTGTCTAGTTTAGATATTATACTGGGCACAGCTGCTCCGGCAGCTTGGCTGCCTTCCCCCTTTCCCCTTCCCTCGCGCCCCCCCGCCCACCCGTTTTCAGATGAGAATTGTGGCCGCTGGACCAGCTCTCAGGCTGTTCTCCCATTAGCCCTGGGCCACCTTCCTGCTCTTGGGTGGCCTCACTGGCTGTCCTGAGACCCGAGTGAGATGTGGTCTGACACTTGTGCACCGCGACGCTCCAGATTTCCACAAGCAGCAGGGGCAGACTCACACAGTTTAGGGCAGGGAGGGCCCTCGGGATTCAGACCCCTTGCTCTTCGGAGTGAGAAGATTGAGACCCTGGGAAATTAAGTGACTTGCTCAAAGTCACAGAACTAATAATTATCATAGCTAGGCTAGAACTCAGGCGTCTCGACTGTTACCTCAATTCATTTTCCAGGTCTTCGGAACTAAGGGACGTTTATGTACCACTGGGTCACAGCCAGCTTATTTGCCATTATGTCTGTGTGGACAAACATAGGCGACAGCCTGGCAGCTTTGTTATCAGAACTCGCTTGTGTGTTTAAAAAAAAAAAAAAAAATCCTCGTCCACGAGCATTTGGCAGGTCACAACCTCGTCAGCCTTGGTCTGGTCACTAGACTACTTTACACTGATGACTTGGTGATAGAATTTCAAACAACACTTCAGAATCTTGAAGATGTTCACAAATCTGGAGGGTGTACAGGAATACTTTTCACAACTCAGCCCCTCTCTGCAATGTTAGCTGTTTCTTTTTCATTCCTTTTCCTTGTGCCCTGGTAACACAGAAAAGCTGAGTCCAGTAGCAGAATCGCAAATGTCTTCTGAAACTCGCTTCCTGAAATGAAAATACCTCCTGAAACTTTCTTAGTCTGGTTTCCCTATTGACTGGAAAAGGGATTTTATTTATTTTTTAACTAAAAGGGACACATAAATACTTTGAAAAGCAGAGATATACATCACTAAGAAAAGGCAGAAATCTGACCTTTTTCCTCCTGGGAGGTCAGGAAAAGACGGGAAGAAAGCTCCCTCCTTTTAAAGACATACAGCAATTATTAGAGATTTTCAAGTAGGTGGAGGGAGGTGTAGTGAAATTACCTAGGAGCCTTGCCCTCACCCCCTACTAGAACACACCTGAAGAGGTTGTGTGCAACCAGCTCGGGCTTTTTCTGTTTTGTTTTGTTCTTTAACTAGGGGTACAACTCCTAGAATACAGGAATGACACAGCACAATCTGATTCTTCAGTGATTCAAATCAAAAAGAAATTCATGTGTGTAAAGAAAGTGTTTTAACACTGAGCCCCTCTTTCAAAGGAGATTCTTGTCATTCAAATTAGCCAGTAGGAGCAGCCCTTAAAGGGAAGCTGCAAACTTCTCTCAAGTTGCCAAGTAGGAGTAACCATATCAGTTGCCAAGGAAAAGGGTCCCCAGGAGCGTCAGTGCTCCCATATTTCTGTTTTCCATAAAATGGAGTAGACTGAAACATGGAAAGAAATATGAAGAGGAAGGCATTCCTCACCCTCTCTCCCTTCCTATTTCTGACCTGAGTCAAGCATAGCGTTTGCAAATCCTACTTCTTTCAGCTGGGTAATCATCCTCTCACCCAAGAAATAAGAATTGCACATAGGGGGACTTCCCTGGTGGCTCAGTGGTTAAGAATCTGTCTGCCGATGCAGAGGACACGGGTTCCAGCCCTGGCCCCAGGAAGATCCCACAGGCCGCGGAGCAACTAAGCCTGTGTGCCACAGCTACTGAGCCTGTGCTCTAGAGTCCGTGAGCCACAACTACTGAACCCACGTGCTGCAACTACTGAAGCCCACACACTCTAGGGCCCGCGCACTGCCACTACTGAACCCATGCGCCACAACTACTGAAGCCCGCGCCCCTAGAGCCCATGCTCCACAACGAAGAGTAGCCCCTGCTCACCGCAACTAGAGAAATCCCGCGCACAGCAACAAAGACCCAACACAGACCAAAAAAAAAAGAATTGCACATAGGTTTACTTACACATAGATAATTGGTCTGGATGTTTATTCTTTCCTTTTCCCCCAGTAGAAAACATACCTTAACATTGAAATATTGCTGAAATGAAAGGAACAAGGACTGGGGATGGGGGGTGGGGAAGACAGCTGGGAGGGAAGTGCACTGTCCTTAAGGATCCCACACAGGCGAGGTGCCTGGGCCTTGTTGTTTTCAAGCAATTTGTGTATATAGGCCTAACCCTGCCTAGATAGCTCCCCCCCCGCCCCATCTCTTCTCTTCCACATTAATACTTCTTTCTAGGACTAGCAGCTGTTCCACACCCCAGAACCATTTCATTCCTCTCCTTAATTTAATCAGTTATTGTTTATAGTTTGGATGACCATAAAACTTATTGTCTAAACCAGAACACTTTTGAGAGTGACAGAGTCACTTATTAATAATTCCATCGGACAACAGGTACAGACTGGGATTGTCCAAGGCAGGCCAGAATGTACAGATACTCTACTTATAATCTTCAACTGCACAAATCAGTTTTGATAATGATTCATCTCTTAGCATCATCAATGCTCATAACTGGACTCATAACTGGACTCACTCAACTGGACTGGAGTTTTCTCCTTTCAATTGAGCGGACCTTTAATTTGTCCAGAAACACTTTTAGACTTTATTCTACTCACCCATCCCTTAAACTGTATCAGACATAATTTAACATTCTTGGAAGTTAGTAATCGAGACAGCAGAACCTCAGTGGTTGACAGTGCTCATTGCCTTTGTCTCAACTCTCGCCCCTTTCTCTGTGACCTTAGGTAAGTTATCCCTCTAGAACTCTTATTTGCAAAGTGTGATAATGTGATCGGCATGGTTCCAGGCTTAAAGTAAATATTAGTGGTGGTAATCTGAATTTTGTAGATTCTGGTGATCACCTGAAAACCAATTTGATGAACATCTCCTTGCTTCTACGTAAATGCTCTTAGTTCTAGAGTCTAGCTTTACATCTTATCTGCCTCCCTCCTTGCTGTGACCAGTCTTTTTGCTGTAATTTTCTGAGAAATTAGTAACTTATTAGAATTGTGATGCTGAGTAAATAGGAAATCCACACATTCAAACCACCCCAGCACAGTGTCCCACACCAGCTACTCAAAGCCATAGGTAACATGGCAAGCACATCTTCCTGGAGGATCAGTTTTACTAGATTGTAAATTATTTAAGATATCACTTTTATATTTGATAAATAGTGAAGAGCAGAGTGTAAAATGTATATGAGTTGGTTAAGATAAATCAACATGTCGATGTAATTTCAGTTCCAGTGGTGCTGCTGGGACCCCGGATGAATTCACTCTCCTCTGTCACTGATGCTTACCTTGGTGGAGAATGTTGAGAAATACTGGGAAAATGTCTTTCAGAAACATTCTATGGGTAATTTGAGAGGCTTTGAAGCACTGGTTGCTGCTATCGTTAGAGGGTTAAGTTGAACTTTAGGTAAATTTGACAGAAATGTCTTCATCCTAGAATGTATAGGAGGATATCCGTTTATATTTTTTATGTTACAGTTCTGCTTATTAACTTTGAACAGCCCGTAGAAGATGTATGTCTTAAAGATTATCACCCCCTTCAGCATAAGACTTCCTTGCAGCTCTTTCCTTTTGGTATCTTCAGTTGGTTTTCTCTGTAGGATCGGGTGTATCTGTGATAGCAAACTGGAATTCCTTTCCTGAATGGGGATTCTGAATTGGGAGATGTACATCTTATATATAGCCCCAGAAGCAGAGGTGGTAGGATAAAACTGTGTTAATTGGGGATGTGGTACTGTTGAGAGCTCAGAATAATGGTTTGCAAACCTTGAAGATGGGATTGGGAAAGGAATAAATAATAGGAAATTTTAGCCGTTTTTTTAGATTAGCAAAAGACAATTTTAAATTGCCTCTTCACATTCATTTTTTGAACAGCTTTATTGAGGATTAATTGGCTTAGAATATACTGCACATTTTTAAAATGTACAATATGATTAGTTTTGACATACATGGGAAAGAATCACCACAATCAAGATAATGAACACACTCATCACCCACAAAAGTGTACTCCTGCACTTTTCAGTCTCTCCCCCCAGCCCCGACTCTCATCCCCAGGCCACTACTGACCTGCTTTCTGTCACCATACATTGGTTTGCATCTTCTAGATTTTGTTTGCATGGAATCATACAGCATACACTCTTTTTCTGTCCGCCTTCTCGCAGCATATTATTTTGAGACCGATCCATGTTGCTGTGTGCATCAATATTTCATTCCTTTTTATTACTGAGTAGTATTCCAGTGTATGGATGTACCATATTTGTTTATTCATTCATGTGTTGATGGACATTTGGTTTGTTTCTAGTTTTTGGCTATCACAAATAAAGTATACACGTCTTTGTAGATACATGTTTTCATTTCTCTTGGGTAAATACCTAGAAGTAGAATGGCTGGGTCATATGGTAAGTGCGTATTCAACTTTACAAGAAACTGCCAAAATATTGTCCAAAGCGGTTGTGCCATTTTACATTCCAGCCAACAATGTGTGAGAAAATCCCTGCTGCCATTACTTGATATGGTTAAGCCTTTTAATTAAAAAATTTTATTGTGGTAAAATACACATAATGTAATACTTATCATTTTAACCCTTTATAAGTGTACAACTTCATGGCATTAAATACATTCACAGTGTTGTGCAACCATCATCCAAAACTTTGTCATCATCCCCAACAAAAACTTGGTTCCCATTAAACAATAACTGCATCTTTTCCCTTTCCCCCAGCCCCTGGTAACCTCTGTTCCACTTTTTGTCTGTGAATTTTTCTATTCTAAGTCCCTCATATAAGTAAGATATTTTTCCTTCTGTGTTTGATTTACTTCAATAAGCATAGTACTTTTAAGGATTTCTCTGATGAAGGGTGTGTTCACATCTTTTACCTAATTTTTAATTGGATTATTTGGATTTTTATTAATGAGTTTTGAGAGTTCATTATATATTCAAGACACAAGTCCTTTATCAGATATGTGATTGCAAATATTTCCTTTGAGTCTGTGGCTTCAATGTGTTAAGTGTAAGACAATACTTCAAAATAAATATCCTTAAACCAGCATTTGTGGGGAAAAAATCGGAAATTCAGAAACTAAATACAGAAATGGATAAAAATTGGAAGAAAATCAAAGAGAATTGATGGAATTCAGTAAATAAATTTAAAAGAAAAACATTTCATAAATAAAGAATAAATTTCAATGTGCCAAAGAACAGTAGATTTGTATTAAAATGTAGTAAGGTTCATTGAAGAAAGTCAGGAAAAAAACTAAATGAGTGAATAAGAAATTTAAAATGAGATGAAAAGGGTCTAAGAGAAAGTGATTGGAAAGGACAACAAAGAAGATCCAAAATATGTATAACTGGAGCTCCAAAGTACCCAGAGCCAGTAGAACAGGGCTAATACTTAAAACTTTCCAGAAGTTAGAGAAGACCTAAATCTACATATTGAAAGAACTCAGCTTACACTTGGGAAAATTCACCTAAAATGATCAACTTTGAGACATATCCTAGTAAAACTATTAGACTTTAAAGATAAAGGAAAGTCCTCAGGGCTTCCAGGTAAAAAGAGCACATTACTTGTAAAGGCAAGAAAGTAAAGCTAAAATCAAACTTCTCAAAAGCATCATCTAGAAATAGGCAACAGTGAAAAAGCATTTCAAGAAACAAGGAAATCAAGGACAAGCCAAGCTCTCCTTCAAGCATCAGGGCTATAGAAAGTTTTAAATGTGCAACAAGTCAGGGAATACTGTAACAATGAGCTAGCTCTTCCTGAGGCATCTGCTGGGGTCATTTTATTCAACTAAGATATGACTGGGGGAGGTTTGGCAAAAGGACAGGTGGTGAGCATTTAATATATTCAGTCATAGAGATAAGGCTAAAATAAGTGTAGTGTTATGGATGAAAGAATAGTATATAAACTTTATTCTGACAAAGTAGAAAGAGTACAACTATAAAAATGGAATAGAAGAATAGGGAAAGGGGGAAAGTAAAATAAGATCATTGATTGTATAGGTGATAGATGAGAATTAAAAGATACCATTTAAAACTGACCAACTAGACGGTATGAGGTTGAGCAAGGAAAAAACAGAGATGGAAGACCTTAATAGATACAAATAGAAAAATAACCATAGCACAGCAATATAAAACTATCTTTAGAGTTTCCTTTTAAAAAAATCGAAGACAAATAATTACATCACGTAGAGAAATATAGTAAATATAATATTACAATAACTCTAATAAAAAATAACATGACAGAGTTGAGACCAAACATCAGTCATAGCAATAAATGTAAATGGGCAGGAATTCCCTGCTGGTCCAATGGTTAGGACTCCATGCTCTCACTGCTGAGGGCCTGGGTTCAATCCCTGGTCAGGGAACTAAGATCCCACAGGCCGTGCGGCATGGCCCAAGATAAAAATATACATCATGTGTGTGTGTGTGTATATATATATATATATATATATATATATATATACATACATACATGGGTTTAATCACCTATTAAAATTAAAAGGTTTTCAAGTTGGTTCGTAAAGCAAAACTTTATGCTGTATTCAGAAGACCCATCCGCCCCCCCGCCAAAGTGATTAAAAAGCTAAAAATCAAGGAATTGGCAAAGGTATATCAGGCACTTGTAAACAACAGGAAATAGGGGATTGTGATTCTAGTATCACACAAAATAGAATTCAGAAGACCAAAAAGCACTGACACAGAGAGCACTTTAAAGTGAACATATATGCACCAAACATCACAGCAACCTCCTGTATAAAGCAGGATATGGCAGGGAAGATGAATAGAAACACAACAATAATGGAAACTTTAATACACCAGTCTAAATACAAGACAGGTCATGTGGGAAAAAACGTAAGTAACATAGCAGCCAGAGGTTGGGAAACTGCACACAGGCCAAGTCAAGTCTGTTACTTGTTTCTGTAGATAAAGCTTTTTAACACACAGACACATCCACTTGTTTACATATTGTCTATGGGTTTCTTACTACAACAGCAGAGTTGAATAGTTGTGACAGAGGCCCTGTAGTGCACAAAACCTCAAACGTTTACTCTCCGATCCTTTACAGAAGAAGTTCACTGACACACACACACACACACACACCCCGCCCCCGATGCTGGAGACCTAAGCAACATTATTAATTAGGTAGTTTTTACGGAAACGTATTAAACACTGCATCCTAATAATAGAAAATATACCTTCTCAAGTGTGCAAGGAACACTCACAAAAATGTATAATATTGTAGGTCATAAAGAAAATATCAAGTTCCATAAGTTAGAAATACTGCAGTCAGCATTCTTATCACAATGCCATAAACCTAGAAATTTGAAGCAAATAAGCTCTTCTCTCTGGGAATTTTAAAACTTTTCTACTAAATGACCTATTGGCAAATGAGAAAATATAAATTACATAATTTCTGGAAAATAATGATCAAACAGCTACATATTAGAATCTGTGGGATGCATTTAAACCAGTGATCAGAGAAAAATTCATAGTGTTGAACACCTATATCAGTAAAAATGAAAGAATAAAAATAAATTTTAAATTCCCAATCAAAAGGCTAGGAAAAGAACGCTGAAGTAAGCCAAAGAAAAAGCAAAAGTATGAGGACAAAGATAATAAAGATAAAAGCAAAAAATAATGAAATAGTAAAAAAAAAAAAAACAGATCAAGTCAACAAATCCAAATCCTGGTTTGAAAAAAAAACAACCCAAGGGTCAATTTAATAAAGGAAGAAAAAGGTGTTGCAAGAAGAAAGCACAAATATAAAATAAGAAATAAGAGGGAAATAGATATTGATAAAGAGAATACAAAATTTTACTGTAAGGTTACTTAGCATACCTTTATGCAAGTAAATTTAAAAACCTAGGTGAAATGGATAATTTTCTAGAAGAAAGTATAATTTACCAAAATTATCCTCAGTAGACATAGAAAGCTTACATTTATTTACAGAGGACAAATAGAGAAAGTTTTAAGGAACTACTCCACAGGAAAGCACCAATCCCAGAGAGTTTAAGAGAGGGAGTCTACCAACAATTTAGAGTCTGTTTAGAAACATAAACTGTTTCTGAGCAGACAAACATTTATGAAGCAGGTGTAACAGTGACATGACAACCTGCTAAAGATAGCACACAAAGAAACTTACAGATCAATATAGTTTACGAATATTAATATAAACTGAAATAAAATATTAGTTATAAGACTCTAATGCCCCACATTAAGAAAATAATACATCATCACCAAGCAGGTCTTATGCCAGAATGCAGGGATAATTCACCATATTAATAAGTATAACAAGAAAATCATAATATCTTTAGAAATGCTGAACAACCTTCTGACAAAAATTCAACACCTATTCCTAGTAAAAACACTCAACTATAGGAATGGATGGATACTTCCTTAACATAATTTATATATGTCAGTCCTAAAGTCAGCATCTTACTTAATGGGGAAACACTAGAGGCATTCTCACCAAGGTCAAGAATAAGTCATGGAAATTCACTATCTCCATTACTTTTTAACATTGTATTAGCACTACTAGCCAGTGCAATCAGACAAGAGAAAACAATTCAAAAGGAAAAAGTAAAACTAGTTGGAGACGTGATCATTTGCTGGAGAACTCACTCTATAATGAGTCAATGATAAAAATAACTCAGACAACAAAAGAATTCAGCCAGGTAGTAATATATAAAATAGCATGGAAATATCAATAACCATATATGTAAATAATTACTAGATAGAAGATATAATGGAATAGAAAACTCCATTTAAAATAGCAACGGAAAAGATAAAATACTTAATTATATAAGAAATGTTTAAAACCTAATGCAGTGTTATAGATTGAATTATGTCCCCCGCAAAATGTATCTGTTGAAGCCCTAATCATAAGTATAATACCTAAGAATGTGACTGTGTTTGGAAGTAGGGTCTTTAGAAAGTTAAAATGAGGCCATTGGTCTGGACCCTAAACTGACTGGTGTCCTTATAAGAAGAGGAGATTAGGACATACAGAGGAACACCAGGGAAGTAAGCTACGGGAGAACGCAGCAAGAAAGTGGCCGTCTGCAAACCAAGAAGAGAGGCCTCAGGAGAAACCAACCTGCCAACACCTTGGTCTCAGATTTCTAGCCACCAGAACTTTGAGTAAATAAATTTCTGTTGTTTAAGTCCCCCAGTTCTGTGGTACTTTGTTATGGGCAGGCCTGGCAAATTAATACAGACAGTAGCTATGGGGCAGTCCTGAAAGATGCAAAAGTAGAGTTGACAGACCTTCCTAGTTCTTGAATAGAATATTTTAACATCATCAACATATTCTTACTAAATTAATGTTTTTTTTGGTTGTTTTTTTTTTTATTTTTGCGGTGCGCAGTCCTCACTGTTGTGGCCTCTCCCATTGCGGAGCACAGGCTCCGGACTCACAGGCTCAGCGGCCATGGCTCACGGGCCCAGCCGCTCCGCGACATGTGGGATCTTCCCGGACTGGGGCATGAGCCCATGTCCCCTGCATTGGCAGGCGGACTCTCAACCACTGCGCCACCAGGGAAGCCCAATTAATGTTTAAATATAATGTGATCCCACTAAAAGTACCAGTAATCTTTTTTTCTGGAGGTCGACAAGGTGATAACCAAAGTTCATATGGAAAAGTAAGCGTATGAGTAAAACACTGAAAAGGAAGCACTGTGAGAGGGGACTAGCCTTACAGATATTAGCATGTACTATAAAGTCTCTATAATTAAAGCAGAGTGATACTGGGACACAGACTAGAATGGAATGGGATGGAATGTCTAAAGATAGACCCTAACATACGTGGACATTTATGAGAAAGGTGGTATCTCCAACCACTAGGATGGGTGGGCTTTTTTTTTTTTTTTTGGCCTCACCACGTGGCTTGGAGGATCTTAGTTCTCCCACCAGGAATCGAACCCGCGCCCCCTGCAATGGAAGCATGGCGTCTTAACCACTGGGCCGCCAGGGAATTCCCCAGAGTTGGGCTTTTTAATTAATGGTATTGGGGCAGCTGGCTAACCATTTGGAAAAAGATAAAGTTAGATCTGTTCCTCATACTATAAATAAACTGAACTCCAAATGGATCAGAGGTTTAAGTAAAATATGAAACTTTATATGCACTGGAAGAATGCATGGATGAATTCCTCCTTACAGTCTGGGTGTAGAAGAAGGCTTTTTATCACTCAAAATCCATATGCCATAAAAGAAAACATTGATAAATTTGACTACCAAAAAATAAAAAATAAACTTGCACATAAGCAGAGCCAAAAGACAAATTGACAGATTGTGATAAGATATTTGTAACGTAATATATCATGGGCTAATATCATATATATATATATATATATATATAAAAATGAAAAATGGGAAGATGAAAAATGGGCAAAAGGCACAAGCAGGCAATTCACCAAAAAAAGATAAAAATACATCTTCTGAAATACATGGAAAGATGATCAACTTTCACCATAATAGAAATATAAATTAGAATTGCACCACAATACCTACCATTTTCCACCCATCAGATTATCAGAAAAATTTTTTAAAAACCTGTCAGCATAGTCTGTTCAGGAGGCTTTGAGGGAAAAGTCACTTTCATTTGTTGCTGGTAGCAATGCAAAATGGTACAACCCCTATGTAGGGATACTTGACGATAACAAAATTATACCCGCATTTACCCTTTCACCCAGTATTTCCACTTCTAGGAATTTACCCTGAAGATACACCTTTAACAGTACTGCAGTATATGCCTGGAGTTATTCATTGCAATATAGTATGTAATGGTAGAATATTGTAAACTACCTAAATGCCCAGGCATTGGAGATTGGTTGAATAAACTATGGTGCTATTAGCTGTAAAACAAATAAGGTCAATCTCTACAAACTAATATGAAGTTAATCCTAAGATACAGTTGAAAAAGCGAAGTGCAAAGGCTGTATAGGAGGCTGCCTTTCCTTTTAGTAATAAAGATGAAATAAGAAAGCAAACATTTATCTGTTTAATTTCTTCAAGAAGAAACACAGAAAGGATAAAACAGAAAAAAATGAAATGGATTATCCTCTGAGGAGGTTAGATGGGCTGACTGATAAATTGTAATATATACATATGATGAGATGCTACACACATTGGATGAATCACTCATACAGACATAATGTTGAACTTAAGAAGCCAGACACAAGAGTATATACGATTTCATTTATAAAAAGATTTCTGCATTTTATTATAGGTGTGTGATACCTCAGTACCTTTTTTAAGTTCATTAAAATATACCTGTACCTATATCAGCAGCAGCAAAATCATCTCATCTTAATAATCAGAGGTGAGAAAAAGGTATCAGTCTCGTCAAGTTCATCTATAGAGTGCTGCTTTGTTGTAGTTGGTGGCTCACATCCCAGGTCATGTACAAAAGCTGATTGATCTCACCTGTGGTGTACACTAAGGGCAGCCCGGTGCTTTAGAGCCAGACCACTGCACACCACGCAACAGTTACACAGGAACACGTGTGTGCGTAGTATCAGCCGGAGGTATAGAAATACATTGCCTTCTGCTGCCACTGTCATCTGCAAGCAGTGGGAAGAAGTAAATTCCCAGTTCTAAAACTCTGTTAGGCAATAAGAGTCTCTAAAACAGGGGCTCCAGTAAGGGGGTGTGGGTGGGAGAGAGGAAGGGAGAGAGAAGAGAGATGGAGAACTCTTTTAAGTTGCTGTCTGGTGCTGTAGTTGGCACGAGGGATTTAGAAGCCAGTATTTTCCACCTTTTAAAGGTACGGATCAGAATGGAGGCTGTAGCTAGATGACCATAAAAGGCAAGCTGGGAAGCGGTAATTCAGGCTGCAACAGTTGAAAGAAAAAGAAAAGTGTTTGATTGCATAGGTAATTTAAAGATATTGCACTATTTCAGAGCATGTATTTATTTTGGAATATAGATTTCTCTTGGTGTTGGGGGAGCCTTTGTGACAGTTGGGAACTTTGTCGACAACAAAGCACAGTGGTTTACATTTCAAATGACTACTGAAAGGTAGGAGGAATTAGGCCTTCTTTTCCCTTCCCCCCACTTTTTTCCTTCTTGTGTTTTTTTGGGGGGAGGGCGTCGGGTGTTTTGGAATGTATAATTGATTTACAACGTTGGGTTAGTTTCAGGCATACAACAAAGTAATTCTGATATATATATGTATTTATTCTTTTTCCACTATAGGTAGGAATCATGCTTTTGATGACTTGATTTGGACAGATTCCATCACTGTGTGAAAAAGGAAATACATTTATTCTACTAAAAAGATTTGTTTCTAAGGGATCAGATAGTAGGGGAATCAGCAAATCTTATTGCTACAGGATTACAGAGAAATCTACGATACAGCACATGAGAACTTTTAATACCTTCAAAAACTTTTTTTTTTTCTTAAACAGTTTTCAGCTCATAAATTAGTGATAATCCAAGCATTAAGAGTACTTTTTCCTGTAGAAATGGTATCAGTCATGGATAGATTCCCTGGAAAGCCCTCAAAAATCTACTTAATTCCTAATGCCACTAAATATGGTTTCTTTGGGAAAATGTATTCTGAGGCCTGACTCCCAACAACAATAACAGATTTTAAATCTCCTCTTCCCTCCCATGTAGTTTACCAGATGGGTTGTTTTTCTCCTTCCAGCCAAGGCCACAAGAGCAGTAGGGATTCCAAGGACCTTGATTATGGGGAGGAGCCATCTGGTGACCCTGGCAAGAAGCTGCTAACCCCAGTTAGGGCTCTGGAAGCCAGCCTGCCCTTCCCTTTATCATTGCCTTTGTAGTGGCTTTGCCCCTGGAGGTTTCTGGAGGTTGAGGACCATGCTAATCATTAACTCCTTAGGTTCCTAACATACAGAGCTTTTAGGAATGGCTTAAGTTGTTTTATTTCCTTCTCTCCTGGTGTGTATGTTTTTTGGCCTTTGTACCTTGAGTATTCATTCAGTTAGCAAAATGTGGATTGTATGACCTGTTTCTTCCTTTGCCTATCAGGTAGTGATAAGGATTACTGAGAAGTGGGTAAATACATTAAGATCCTTAGAGGAAAAATGTTCATAAAGTATGACTGCTAGGACACAACATACAGTCTGTCCCACAGAAAATCACATTTTATCTAATTAACTGTCTTCATTGGCATTTGGATTTTATACAGCTCATTGTATTTACCCTCTCAACTTTATTTACTACACTTCCTTTGGTTTAAAGTGAGTTAATGTGTCCATTTAAAGCATTTGTGGTGAATAACTCATAGCATTCAATAAATATTATTAACTCTTAAATGTGAAATCTTATCAGCCAGAGATGTAAACTGGAATTGTCAATGGCGATATATGTTCCTAGTTGTGCTTTGGTTTTTAGTGAATGAAAAAATTAAGAATAAGGGAACCTTAACATTTTTAACCTAAAAGAATGTATTTTGCAGACTTTCCTTGGGTAGTTTGTCAATGCTGCAGGTCCAGGCATAGGCCATCAGTGATTCTAAGGAGACCGTATAGTTTACTGCATTTATTCCTGAGTGAAAAATGTCTTTTCATTTGAATGGTGCCTTTCAGTTGGCAGCATGACAGTGTTCGAATAATTTGTTGTTACTTACAGATTAGGTTTCAACTTTATTGTGTTTTATTGTGACATTATTAACGATTTTCATCATTCTCATTTTTGTCCCTCTTTTCTTTTCTTTCCCTTTTTCCAGTTCTTCCTCCAGTACTGGTTCCAAGACACAGTGAATATAATCCTCAGCACAGCCTCTTAGCTCAGTTCCGGAACTTAGGACAAAATGAGCCTCACATGCCACTCAACGCCACTTTCCCGGATTCTTTCCAGCAACCCAGCAGCCATCCGTTTCCTCATTCTCCCAATAGCAGTTACCCAAACTCTCCTGGGAGCAGCAGTAGCACCTACCCTCACTCTCCGACCAGCTCAGACCCAGGAAGCCCCTTTCAGATGCCAGGTAGGTTGCAGTGTTCAGTGATGTTCTGTGGTCAGATCAGATTTGACCACAGAACAGTGATGTTCTGTGGTCAAATTGTCATCACAGTGTTAAGGCGAAGCTGGGTTCCCTGGAATGGAGAAAGTTTCCAGCCCTGGTACGTGGCACTGCGCCTCTAGAACTCAGGATGCAACTTTGAATGAAAGGGGACTTCTAGCCAAGTAAGCCAGTGTTTTATTTGTCTGGCACAGATGCTTGAATACATTTTTGATTTTTGAAAGGTTTTAAAACAGCTGCATCCTTCTGGGAGTGGCATAGTTGTTCTAGCCTTTGCGCTTGATAAAAGAACGAGGAAAAAAATAGCATGCTGCACACATTTGCTGTTCCCATGCAAGGAAAAATCCCTGTCGTAAGTGCAGCCTCAGAAAAGATATTTCCTGGGGGATCACACCCCACCACACAACTTAATTAGATGCGTTTAAGTGGTGATGTAACCCCAAGAAACATAGACTTTAACAACAAAAGACTTGCATCAGGAGTACTGGAAACCATCTGCTTGTTTAACTTTAACAAAGACAAAAAAACCATTATCCTTCATTTTTAGACTTCTCTGGTGGTGTAATGTTTGTCAAATTAAATGAGTAATTAGGACATTATATTTTTCGAGTTACAGGTTCATAAGCGAGCACCTCAAAAAATGATTAGTGCCCAATTTCTCGCCAGCAGACCTCACAAAGGATACGCCAAGCAAAGATACACTTGACATCTATTAACGTTGCAGGAAGGGAAAATGAGTGGGCGAGCATGTTTAATGTATCACTTGAAATGTTTTTGGGCAGATTTGAATCCGACAGCAGAGCTGGTGTGTCCTCAAAAATTGAAAAGTGGTCCACACTTGATATTCCTATCTTTTATTTATATATTTATTGCTTTTTTACATTTTTAGCCTATTATTTTGCACTTTTTTTTTTTTTTTTTTTTTTTTTTTTTGCGGTACGCGGGCCTCTCACTGTTGTGGCCTCTCCCGTTGCGGAGCACAGGCTCTGGACGCGCAGGCTCAGCAGCCATGGCTCACGGGCCCAGCCACTCCGCGGCATGTGGGATCTTCCCGGACTGGGGCACGAACCCGTGTCCCCTGCATCGGCAGGCAGACTCTCAACCACTGCGCCACCAGCAAAGCCCCTGCACTGTTTGTTTTTCAGTCGAAAATGGTTTAAGATGAGGGTGAGGGATAGACTTGTTTCAAAATCAAACTAGTATCATCTGGTAATCTGCTATCCACCGCACTCCCTCCTGGACCCGCTGGGTTTGAGGAACAGGTTAGTGGTAAGGAGATTGTTTTGGAAGGCTGTGGAGCAGTGGCAGACCCAGGGTGGGCCCAAGAGTGACAAAACTGAAGATTATTGCTTGAATTTACACCTTGTCCCCAGCTGTCAGGGATTAAGGCACAGGCCAAGTAGAGGAAATATGGAGCAGAGAAAGCTGAAGGGGTGGGAGGAGGACCTTGTGGGGAGAGCAGAGCATCACCCAGAGTATCTGGTGCCTCCCAGGGACGCTGATGCCTTAAGTTGTTGATGAAGTTTTCACCAGCTTGTTTGCAGAAATGGTATTGGATTTGGTCTCAGAGGAGGCTCTTTGTCTTCATTCCTGGCTGGAAGTAAAGCAGAGGCAGTGTTACAGCTGCAGGGAAGAAGCTGAATTTTAAAAAGCTGGAGAAAGGGTGGAAAATACATCCAGATCAGGTCCCCATAGTCCTGTCTTTGTGCTCTGAGGCTTGGCTTGTTAGCACCTGGACGGTAGAAGTGGCCAGGTTGTGATACAGCTGGAAAGTCAGTCTGGGAAATCTCTTGAGAAACTCTGAAAGAGTAGTGTTCGCTTTTTCTATTTGATGGTTGCCCTGAGTGGTCTAGAGTACCTGTCCAAGCTATTGGTGGTTCTTTGAGGTGAAGCTTTGTTCCCTGCTCTGTTGTATGTGCTAAGTGGTATGAGGTGAGCTCGCCATAGCCCATGAGGAACTTGTTTTTCCATCACAAAGGATTGTTTGTGGGAAATCTTTATTTAAGAAAGCACAAGACTTGTGTTAGTGTTCTTTGTTTCAAAAATCACACTCTTTGCCTCTTATTTGCCAGTTAGCTGTGAGCTTTCCAGGAGAAACATGGATGCAAATTCTGAAATAGAAGATAGTTGCGACAAACTGATTTCTTTCCTATTATTCTGCTACTAGGGATTTTGAAACTCGTGATTACTATTTTTTTTAATATGGGTACAGAAGATTTTTAAAAAATTTTTATTGGGGTATAGTTTATTTACAACATTGTGTTAGTTTCAGGTGTACAGCAAAGTGAATCTGTTATATATATTTAAGTGGGTAGGGAGAAGGTAGTCCCAGCAGATTTCTTGAAGTCATGGGAAATTCACAGTTGGAGTCAGTAAGTTGGCTGTAATGAAACTCAGTTGATAAATCCCTAAGAGCCCATAGATTTAATGCAAGAGACCCTGAAGCTCCTTTTCTTAAGAAGCCCTGCGTAGCTTTCGAAGGTTTTCCGTCCACCAGGGAAATGATGAAATGCAGAGGCCCTTTTAAAGTGGGTTGGGTGAAAGCATGTTTAAATGCCCTTCTGATTGTTTTAAAATGGCATGATCCTCGGTAGGCAGACAACTTCTAGAACTGGCATACGGTGCTTTCGTCCCACTGAATCTTCACTACAATCGTATAAGATTATTTATTGCATAAGATGGTAGTAATTTTCAAAAAGTGTACACCCAGTCCAGCGCCTGTAGCCTCTAATCTTCCGATGGGGAGGTTGAAATGGCAACTTAATCTCTTAAGAATTTCGGCACCGAAGAGAATATATGTTTTAAGCACGTGTGTTTACCAGAGCTTTTTTCCAAATTTTGTAGCCGATACACCTCCACCTGCTTATCTGCCTCCTGAAGATCCCATAACCCAGGATGGCTCTCAGCCCATGGACACAAATATAATGGCGCCTTCACTGCCCTCAGAAGTCAACAGAGGAGGTAAAATGAATTGCTGCTTATTCCCTTTCAGAGTCTGAAGTTTATCTGTCCAAGTGTTGCTTTCTCTCACAGATTTTTATTAGTCTTTAAAAAGATAGCTATTTGAAAAAGATAGAGCACTTATAGTAAGAGAAGCTCAATGGAAAGACTTCTTTGGATTACAGATAAGCCTTTTATATGAAGAACAGGCACACTGATTTAACTAATGAAGGCCTAAATACAATTGTGCAGTCATCTGTTTATAACTTCAATACTCAATACTTTTGAATTGGTGATAAAAGAGTATTTTTATGTGAAAGACAAAGGATGTTGAGGGAGAAAAAACGTAAAACTAGAGTTTTCACTGGTGATTTCCAAAATTTAAAGTTCGTATAACAAGGCTTTCCAAAAGGTTCTTTGGTCGTTGGAATAGATATTCATAAGCCCCATCTATTTTCTAGGCCTCATCTATGTATAGCTGCAGCTGAAACAAACTAATAGCTTTTGTTCCCTTCTTGCTCTATTTGTTTGTTTCTTACCTTGTTACAAGAAGGGGTGGGAGGCGCATGTTTTTCCTTTTCTTACCCTGAGGAGCTGACTTCTTTTCCTCTCTAGTAGAGGGTGGGTCTTTGTGATCCCTGGCAGTGTCTGAGAGGAGGATGCCATCATCCTGCCGGGTCTGCAGAGGCTTAAGCGAGCAGGGAACTCGGGTAAATAAGCGTTGGGAGAATCCCTGAGCATCTGTAAGAAGTCATGACCACACATTGAGTGAAACTGTCCCCAGGTAACCTCCCCTGGAGGAAAGTGCTTCGCTGGCCCGCTCAGCAGCGGCAGAGATGGCTCATTCAATTTGTATTCATTTAATGCACATTGAAGTTAAAAAGCCATTTCGTTACTAGGTATGTCTTATCTCATTCCTATCACTTTTTAAGTAAAGGTCTGCAGATACCTCAGACCTTGTCAGAGTTGCTGATATCTTTTAACCTCTTAAAAGTTGTGGATGAACTCAAAGAACCTTCCTTCAGTGTGCAGTGTAATAAATTGGAATTTACACCTTTTTAATCTGTAAACATTTCTTATATCTTTTTTATTGGCTGTCTGTCATCTTTTTTATTAGCTCTGTATTTTGATAATCTCTAGAATATACTCTCAAACATAAAATTATGAGTTGACAACGATTTTGGTTGGGGAAAATGACTCCTGTCTCACACATCCTTGGAATGTGTATTTGGGGAACAGAATAGCAGGAGAGAATGGGCACAGCACTGTGAAACAGTTATAAGCCTGTGGACCTGCAGCCATGGTGGCTAAGCCCAAAATGTCTGATTTCAGGAAAGAGACCCTCAATTTGCTTTAAAATTTTTCCTTTAAATGGCTTAAAATTCTTTCCCCATTAGAATAAGTTTACACTTAATATTTTCATGAGGACGGGCTATTGGCCTTGTGGTTGTTATACTTTGGTGGTTTTCCTGGAGCAGGGGTCAGCAGACTGCAGCCCACGGGCCACTTCAGCCTGCTCCCTGTTTTTGTAAATAAAGCTTTATTGGGACACAGCTGTGTTCATTTATTACATATTATCTGTGGCTGCTTTTGCACAGCTAGGGCACAGTTGAATAGGGGCCATAGAGACCACGTGGCCCCCAAGACCTTTCTGGCCTTTTACAGAAAAAACAATTGTCAGCCTCCAACCTGGATGAATAGTCCTGTGAGCAATCCTGACAGCTGATTCAAGCCCTCTCTTAGACTTCCCTGATGGTCCAGTGGTAACGACTCCGAGCTTCCAGTGCAGGGGGTGCGCGTTTGATCCGTGGTCGGGGAAGTTCCGCCTGCCGTGCGGCACAGCCGGAAAAAAAAAAAAAGCCTTCTCTTTATGATGTTGCAGTCTTCTTTAAGATTTGGCACCTGTAAATCACTAAAACTTTGCTCTTTGAAATACAGCTTATTGACATGGGATAACACTTAGCATACAGGGAAGATGGTGTGTGTTTGTGTTCAGCTTACCTGCTTAAGTGTATAAAGCAGTTACTGTATGTGTGGATTTTCTTAATGATCATTTTCCTTATTTTCTTTACCAAATTCTACAGTAAAGCTCATTTTAATATTCGTGGAGGTTGATGTGAAGAACGCAGAGGTCATTCTCCCTTAACAGTTAGAGTTCGTGCTTCCAATGTGGATTTTCTCTTTTTTTTAAGATTGTACACTCAAGTCTTCATAAACCTCGGATCATTACATATTGGCATACTAGATACATATGGTTTGTATTCCTGGAATTGCTAAAGCACTGGTATAAGAGGTTTTACTACAGAAGGAACTTATCTTTAGAACTTTTTAGTTGCAAATGTTTAGAAGCATGTTCTGTTTGGAGATTTGTTAGTCTTAAGAGATTTGACTTAACAAGCTGCATCCTGTCAGTAAAGCTGGGTAATTTCCATTGTTGGCCCATTCTGGGAATGGAGAGACAAAACACACCTGCTCTGCATGACTTAAAGCAAATATAAGGAAGTTAGCATGAAATCTGGATGAGAGAGATATGATTCATCCTGTAAGAATGGCCAGCTGGCAGGATTTCTTCCTGAGCTTGAGGACTGGAGCAAAGCTGTAGCTGTGAGAGTTATTGGCAACCGAATGTGAAGTAAGGTAACTTCTTATCAATAATTAGAAACTGATTTTCATTGCTTTGAAAAAGCGTCGGCCTACTGAGGCGTTGTCCAAAGTAATTCCTCTTTGTGCCAGCACCTTTGGCACATTTCCTGTCCTCTATTGTTCTCTCCGCACTTGTTTTTTCACTTGCCACTTGTTGCGTCTCTTTAGATGGTGAGCCAGGGTCAGTGGTGGGGTCATTTCCATTTTGGTGAATTACAGAGCGTTCAGCACATGCTGCTCGTGTGCTTGCTCAGCCAGTGTCTTGGTTATCTGATGGCCACTGGAGAAAATATCTTCCAGTGAAAGGTGAATGTCGCACTTAGCAAGGAGTGTACCTGCTTCTGAGATCAGAGATGAACTCTATACATCATCATAGCAGTGGCTTCTTCACATCTTCATTCCACGACCCTGAGCCAACTTCACCACACAAGTTTCAGTTTTTGAGAGCCCAGGGCACTCACCGTTGTTGACTCTCAGCTTTTCTTTCTTAAAGATGTTCAAGCAGTTGCTTACGAGGAACCAAAACACTGGTGCTCTATTGTCTACTACGAGCTCAATAATCGTGTGGGCGAAGCTTTCCATGCCTCCTCCACGAGCGTGCTGGTGGATGGCTTCACCGATCCTTCCAACAACAAGAACCGTTTCTGCCTTGGGCTGCTCTCCAACGTCAACCGGAATTCCACTATCGAAAACACGAGGCGACATATCGGGAAAGGTGAGCTTTCACTGGAACCTCTCTCAAAATGTTTGTCTGTCGTGTCCCTCTTCCCCCAGAACTCACCAGTCGTTCCTGGAGTCAATACCAGATGATATACACTTGCCGGTACGGTTTATAAATATTTTTTCAATTTGTATTATCAGGAAGTTCTTCATTTTCCAATCAGCGATTTTTGCGGTCTCCTGACTCATAATAATTATAGCTGGAATAGTGATTTGCTATCTGGGTACACCATTCTATCATGTGTTTTGCCAAAGAATGAAATAGCTGTTAAAAAATTCTTTACAACCTAAAACTAAAAGCAAAAAGCAAATGAAAACAAGTAAACCGAATGTATTTCAAATGAATACCATGACCCACTGGGGAAAAAAAAAAAGAACTAATTCAAAATAACTTATGAATATATAGTATTTGGCTATAGAACCTCAGCCTGAGCCAGGTAAGGTAGAGCGACTGCAAACAAGTCCTGAACTCTTTTTAATAGACTTGATTATTTAGTGGCAGTATGAAGGAGACAGTTATGAAATTTTAAGATGTATTATAATATTAAGCAAATGACTAAATGTGTGGTTGTTGGGGTAAACCTGGGTTTTCACTGTGGAATAAGAAGAGACATACAGGGCTTCCCTGGTGGCGCAGTGTTTGAGAGTCCGCCTGCCGACGCAGGGGACACAGGTTCGTGCGCCAGTCCAGGAAGATCCCACGTGCCGTGGAGCGGCTGGGCCCGCGAGCCACGGCCGCTGAGCCTGCGTGTCCGGAGCCTGTGTTCCGCAACGGGAGAGGCCACAACAGTGAGAGGCACACGTACCACAAAAAAAAAAAAAAAAAAAGAAGAGACATACAAGTGTGGAGAAGGGTAAAAAATAAACCGTGTGGAGGTAGCAGTGTGAGATCGTGATTTTAATAATGTGTACATGCATGTTTATGTACTCCTGTACACGTGTATGAAGGCATATGTGGATGTGTCTCTGCATGCATATAGTTTCTGATCTGTCTGCTGAGAGGGCCAAGAGGCAAAGATACCCAGTAGTAATAAGCACATACCGTGCTCAGACCATCATCTCTTAACTCCATGGCTGCTAAGAGGAACCAGGGCTTTTGGAGAAAGGGCTGACTGACTCCAAGGCTGAGACAGGTAGATGGAAGATGAGCCGAAACGTTCTGTTATGTCCGAAAGTAAACAAATACTTATGCACATGATGGAGGCATTTCCCAGGAGCCAACTTGGAGGGGCTTCCACTGGCCAACTCTGGGATAGTTCGAGCACCAAAATAATTAAATACAGTAGTGAGTTTTAAACCACTGGAAAACCATAGTAATCCATAAGTCCATGCCAATAACAGATAAATAAATGAATGGGGAAGGCTGACTGGTAAATGCAGGGTGAGTTGGTGGAGTTAGAAAGTCCCCATTTTGCAACCAACAGGCAAGAATAGTCAGTGATGCTAAATATAGAGAGAACTTTTTATGAGAATCAGGATATTTTCATGGTCTTTAAGTATCTCCTCCCAGGCTGCCTATTACTGACATGGGAGAATAAAAATCAGTAACTATTTAGTGGAGAAATTGGACAACATCTTGACTAGGCGATGAGAATTATCATCGCCAGTGAGAGGCAGATGGAGGTCGTGAACCTCCAGCTGTGGTGCTCTGAGGAGGGAGTAACGTCACCTACACAGAAATCCAACTGAGCATGCAGATCTGAATCAAATCTCAGGGTGCCTTCAGACAGACCCCAGACACAAAGGGTGAGAAGGGACTGTATTCTTCCAAAATACTGATGTCGAAAGACAAAGGTGTGAGAATGTTCCACATTAAAACGGCTAAAGAAACATGACAGCTCTATGTAATAATCTGCCCCTGGACGTGATCCTGCAGCAGACAGGGGAAAAGTACTACAAAGAGCATTATTGGGGTCAGCAGACAGAATTAGAATATGAGTGGTAGATAAGATAGAAGTATTACATCAGTGTTAAATGCAGTGGCATTGCTGATTATGGTGTGGCTTGTAAGAGAAGACCCCTATTCTTAGGAAATACACACTTAAGTATGTAGGGGTAAAGGACCATGATGAAATGGTTCAGGAGGAAATTATATATGTATCTTATGCTTATAGATAGAGAGATCTATCCACCTAAAACAATCCTGTGTCCGAATGTATACATGTATGTACCTATGTGTGTGTATATGAGGGTGTGTGTGGAAGAATAGAGAGGACAGAGGTACCCATGATGAAGCATATGGAGTGAACTGTCCCAACAGGTGAATCTGGAGAATGGTTGTGTGGGTGTTCTTTGTTCTGTTTTTCTTTGTTGTTTGTTCTATTTCTGTAAGTTTTGAAATTATTTCCAGAGTAAAATTTTTTTAAATGACCTACTATGAAATTTAGAACAAATTAAAAGGTTATTCAATAGGTGCTTAAAAGACATTTGAGATGAAGTTTAACATTGAATCCTGGAAACAAAAACAACAACTCTTAAAACAGGAACTGATAGATAATTCCGTAGTAGGCTTCAGGAAAAAATATAAGCCTAAACTACACATCTAATGATGAAATGTCAGAACTCAGGTTCATATCGTATAGGTATCTTTCTGTGGTCTGTAAACCCCTGAAATTGTATATAAACACAGTTTTGCATACATTTGGAACAGAGGGACATAGTTTTCATTATATTCTAAAGTTGACCATTACTCCAATGTAGTAAAAAGCCATTGTACTCTGGAACATTCCTATTAACAATTAGGAAGAAAATAAGGATTCTGGGAATGCTGTTATTTCAAATTGTTCCAGATGCCTCGACTCTAGTTTTAGAAATTATATATCAGTTTTCTTTAATCTGGCAATAACCAGTTAGCAAATATAATGGAGAGGAAAATTACATTCTCACTAGCAGCAGAATGCGTAAATAATCTGAACCAGCAACATATGAGAATTATGTAAAGAAAACCAAATTTCACTGAGAGCGAAAGAAAATTTGAATAATAAATAGGTAGTCTGTGTTCCTTCAAGAAAAGGCTTAATATTGTGAGAACAGTTTAAGGATATTCATTCTTCCTAATTTAATTCATAGTTTAAACAATCCATGTCAGAATCACAATGTTTTGTTTTTGAAAGTTGGAAGATGTATTCTGCATATTACCCAGAAGGATAAATAAGTGAAAATAGCTAAAATTTTTTAATGGAAGAGTAAAGAAAAAATTCTCAAGGTGACGATTAATGAAAGATTATGAAACTACAATTAAATCGGTGTGTAGAGAGAACAATAGAATAAAGTAAACTCAGACTATACTGTATTTAAAAATTTAATGTATGATAAGTGAAGCATAACAAATTAGTAGAGTCTTCCAGTGGTCCTGCAATAACAAAGTTAGCTTTGGGGGGAGGCTGGGGGTAGGAACCCTGCCCCATTCCACATATGCAAATGGATTAGTGAGTTGAATTATTTTTTAAGGCAAGCTATTGAAAAACTAGAAGAACATATATTGATCAAGAGTGGCAGAGAGGACTTCCCTGGTGGTGCAGTGGTTGAGAGTCTGCCTGCCGATGCAGGGGACGTGGGTTCGTGCCCCGGTCCGGGAGGATCTCACGTGCTGCGGAGCAGCTGAGTCTGCGTGCCATAACTACTCCGCAGTAAGCCCATGCACCACAATGAAGAGTGGCCCCCGCTCTCTGCAACTGGAGAAAAGCCCGTGCACCGCAGGGAAGACCCAACACAGACAAAAATTAAATAAATTTAAAAAAAAAAAAGGATGAGATAGACTGGAAAATGCTTTAAAAAAAAAAAAGAGTGGCAGAGATTTTCTAAGCATAAAAAGCAACAGAAAGATTGCAAGAGATTTGTCTACTTAAAGATTTCAAACTTCTGTAGGTTAAAGAAAAACGGTACCGTGAACAAAATTAAAAGACAAAGGACTAACGGGGAAACAAATAAGAAATAAATTATTTATATCTTTCCCATATGCGCAGCTCATTAAAAAAATAATAAAAATACTAGAACCCCAGAGGAATAAATAAGTAAGAAATATGAACAGTAAATCCATAAGAGAAACACAGATGGCTAGTAAACAGAGGAGAGCGTATCAAGGCTCACGTGCCAATTAAAACAATATTGTTTTCCAGCTATAAATTAGGGGAATTTTGTTGTTGTTTTAAACTCAGACTCAGTACTGGCACGGGTGAAGTGAGAAAGGCACTCATCTGCTGCTGGAGAGAGTGTATATTGATACAAGTGCTCCGGCAAAGTGAATCAAGAGCCTTCGATCCAATGACATAACTTCCAGGAATTGCTCCTAACGATATTATCAAAAATTATGCTGAGACATTCATCATGGCATTGTTATCATAGCAGAAAATTAGTATCAACAGAATGGTCCAATGATGGGAGAATCCTTTAAATAAATTGTTGTAGTCATTCAATGGTGGAGATATGTTAGATGTTTGCAAAGAAAGTTTAATGATACTCAAGACCGAATACGATGTGTATTCACAGTTACTGCCTCTGGGCCTCTAAAGGAGTGATAATGTTTTCTGCTTCTTTATATTTTGCTTTACTTTCTAAATTTTCTAAAATGAAAATTCCTCATTTTTATAATCAGGAAAAAAGTAGCAAACACACACACACCCTTAAATTGTTTTCTCTACATCAGACAGAAAAATGGGCTTCTGCTCCAGCGGCTATTTAATTGTTACAGCAGTCTTAGCCATTGTGTATACATATCAACACAGCACATAGTATTTTTTTTTCATTTTTCTAAAATACTTTAGTTCACTCAAATCATGACAGCCCTGTAGACACAGCCATCAGCTCGACTTGCATTTTTTTCCTTCTTTCTTTCTTTAATATCTTTATGGGAGTATAATCGCTTTCCACTGTTGTATTAGTTTCTGCTGTACAACAAAGTGAATCAGCTATACGTATACATATATCCCCATATCCCCTCTCTCGAGTCTCCCTCCCACCCTCCCTATCCCACCCCTCTAGGTGGTCACAAAACACTGAGCTGATCTCCCTGTGCCATGCAGCAGCTTCCCACTAGCCATCCATTTTACATTTGGTAGTGTATATATGTCCATGCCACTCTCTCACTTTGTCCCAGCTTCCCTTTCCCCCCACTGTGTCCTCAAGTCCGTTCTCTACGTCTGCGTCTTTTATTCCTGCCCTGCCCCTAGGTTCATCAGTACTACTGGTTTTTTTGGATTCCACATATGAGCACATAGTATTTTGGATGAGACAGTAGGTTCTTGCATTGACTAAGCTTTGCCAGAGTTACCTGCAAGGTCCATCACTGAAAGCCACATGGGATGTGACTGTTTGCTGGGTGGCCTATAATGGTGTGGGGTTTTGTCAGAGTGGTTTTTTCCCCTTTCATTTTTTTAAAGGCTGGGTAAGATCAATTTCCTACACTCCTGGCACTCTAGGTCTCACAGGAAGAAGTTTGGAGCAGATAATAGTTGAGTGAGATCAGATTACACACAGTATGAATTACTTTTTCTAGGTTTTTTTCCCCCTGGGCCTTACATCTATTTTTTTTTTTTTTTTTTTTTTTTTTGCGATACGTGGGCCTCTCACTGCTGTGGCCTCTCCCGTTGCACAGGCTCCGGACACGCAGGCTCAGCGGCCATGGCTCACGGGCCCAGCCGCTCCGTGGCATGTGGGATCCTCCCGGACCGGGTCACGAACCCGTGTCCCCTGCATCGGCAGGCGGACTCTCAACCACTGCGCCACCAGGGAAGCCCTGGACCTTACATCTTACACTTCTCAGCAGTACTTCCTCCACCTGTGGTTTTCTAGTTCTTTTACTCCTCTCGATCCTCCCTTCCCCTACCCTAAAATTTTTTGAAAAGCTTAGCTGCAAAATAAATACAAGAGAGCTTATGTAACGAATATGCGTAGGATCCCATGGTCAAGTTCAGCTTTATTGTGCTATGTTTTTAAAGTGAGAATTTGCTCTCAATTCATGGCCAAATAGGCCTTAAGTGCTTTTCAAAATGAAATTGCTGCACTCTGTTACTTATTTTTAAGAGACTTTGTTGTGTTATTTCCTACAACCTTCTAGACATGCATGTTGACATATGGACATTGTATTAACTAATACAGTTAACTAAGATTTTATCAATTGTGCAAGACTTGGAGAATGTCTGTTTATCGAATCAACCACGTAAATTTACATTCTGAAGCTACACGGATGCTTTTCAGCTGTGAAAAGCGATAATGACCACACTCTGTGCTTTGTCTCCCTGCAGGAGTTCATCTTTATTATGTCGGAGGCGAGGTATATGCTGAATGCCTCAGTGACAGTAGTATCTTTGTGCAGAGTCGGAACTGCAACTACCATCATGGATTTCATCCCACTACTGTTTGCAAGATCCCTAGTGGGTGTAGTTTGAAAATTTTTAACAACCAAGAATTTGCTCAGTTACTGGCACAGTCTGTGAACCATGGCTTCGAGACAGTCTATGAGCTCACAAAAATGTGTACTATTCGCATGAGCTTTGTGAAGGTAAGTGAGCTCTGATTCCTCTAGTCAGGGTTTAATGCACTTCCATGTTATATGTAAATCTATATCCTCTTGATATGTGTCCATAGACACCAACTTATTATCTAGACATTTTTAACCTTTAACAAGGATGTCAACTATGAGGAAAGTATCATTGGAATATAGGAGTGTTTGTGTTAAATGTTAGCAGTAGCAGGCTTTAATAACTTTTCCTTATTCAAGTAGCACTATTTTAGCTATTGTAATACTATTAGAATATGTTATTATGTATATATATATATAAAGTATATGCTTTAAATGCATGGTTGTCTTACGAGATCAGTTCTTTTTATTTTTATTTTTTTGTTTATTTATTTTTTGGCTGTGCCACGTGGCTTCAGGGATCTTAGTTCCCTGACTAGGGGTTGAACCTTCACCCTTGGCAGTGAAAGCGCAGAGTCCTAACCCCTGGGCCGCCAGGGAATTCCCAGAGATCAGTTCTATAAACGCACCCCTCTTTTTTTTTAATGCTATGCTTGTTAGTACTTTTAGGACGGAGACACTTGTTACTTTTGTTTCAACAATAAGCAAGTGGTCTTTTTTGTGTGTGAGAGTAAAAGTTCATCACACTGAGATTTATTTTTGATCGGTCAGTTTTTTAGTGGTTCCAGTAAAGCTTGTGATTTTCTGGTTTTTTTTTTTTTTTCCAAAAAACAATAATTTATTCTCAGGTACATATGGGTGGGCAAGGGATGCACTGATCTAGTATGAGTGCCACTGGGGGTGGCTCTGTCCCATATGACACTCATCCTTTTTTTTTTTTAATACATCTTTATTAGAGTATAACTGCTTTACAATGTTGTGTTAGTTTCTGCTATACAGCACAGTGAATCAGCTGTACGTATACATATAGCCCCATATCCCCTCCCTCTTGCGTCTCCCTCCCACCCTCCCTATCCCACCCCTCTAGGTGGTCAGAGCACCGAGCTGATCTCCCTGTGCTATGCAGCTGTTTCCCACTAGCTATCCATTTACGTTTGGTAGTGTGTATATGGCAAAGCTACTCTCTCACTACATCCCAGCCCCCCCTTCCCCCGATTTTCTTATATTCAAGAGTTAATAAGGCCCTTGCCTCAGCGCTAGGATTGTGCTGTGAGGTTCGAGGAGGGTGAAGGTTACAGACATCGCTCACAAGAATTGATCTCTTTTTTGCCTCCTCTTCTGCCTCTGAGAAATAAAAAGTTTTAAGATGCCATCGAAATGGAAAAAAGAAACTCTCATGTCTGATTAAATTTATGAGTCAGAAACTTATTCCAGTGGCTGACTGACGGCTCTGAATCCTCAAAGATAGATTTTCCTCCTCTGTTACTCTGAGAAACAAAACTAATTATATATTTGGGCGAGGCAGTCACCTTTCACATCCTCTCTTCAGAAGCTCACAGAACTTGTTGTTAAACCTGTTCTGTGCTGTATTTATTACAGAGGGTAACTTTGGAACCTTACTTTGTTAATCATCCTTTACGTCAAAGGTATCTTTCCCTGAATATCATTTTTTCCCTACTTCTTTGAGTCACATTAGCAGGTTTTCAGTGTGTTTTCTTGAAACACAATTCAACAGTTTCTTATAGCTGAGTCCAGAACTTTTTAGTATTGAAGGTTTTTTTTTTACCTTTTCAAGAGGCTTACCTATATGCTATCTACCTATGAGACTACAAAGAGCTTTCTCATCCATTAGTAATGTGCACTGTTTAATTGTTGACTTAGCATTTTGACTGAAATGAATTTTAAAATGAGGACAGTGAGTTGCCAGCATTGTTTGTGTTTGTTGTTTTTATTGATATGGAGGAAAGAAGACCTCTTGAGAGTCAGGAGATCCAGGTTCTAGTTCTGTGTGTGTGTGATTAAGGACCCGGGATTCCTTCCTGATCCCCACGTTCATTATTTTTAAAATGGGTGGCTGCAGGCTTCCCTGGTGGCGCAGTGGTTGAGAGTCCGCCTGCCAATGCAGGGGACACAGGTTAGTGCCCCGATCTGGGAAGATCCCACATGCTGTGGAGCGGCTGGGCCCGTGAGCCATGGCCACTGGGCCTGCGCGTCTGGAGCCTGTGCTCCGCAAGGGGAGAGGCCACAGCAGTGAGAGGCCCGCCTACCGCAAAAAAAAAAAAAAAAAAAAAAGGGTGGCTGCAGTTGGGGAACTGTGGTGATCATTACTGGGGTCCCTTGATAAGTCTATTGTTATTGAAGGACCACTCTAGGAGAATTTATGACTCCAATGCTCTAATTGGCTTTCTCCTCAAACTTATTTCTTATGGATTACCCAATCAATTTTAATGATTTTACTTTTACACATTTTTAAGTATTGACTTTTACACAAGTAAAAACCACCGTTACGCTGATAAAAAGTGTTTATAGTGCAGAGATATGCATTAAAAATGTATTAGATTTCATTTATTCAGCAAACATTTTTAGCACCATTCCAGAGAATTAATACAGAGATGAAAAAGCACCTAAGGTGTCTAGCTTCAAGATGCTGATGGCCCAGTCTGTGTTTAATTATAATATAAAGTGGTAAGTATTGGAATGAAGGGTTATGCAGGCTATAATGGACATAGCTAGGAAGCTGGATTTGGAGAGTTAAAGATAAACATCTTATTTTAAACCCCCTGCTGACATGACAAAGGGCAGCTACTTTATTATACATTAGCAACAAAAAATTTACACATGGTACAACATTGTTCTTTATTATCATAAGGACTGCATACTTTGCCCTCTCACACTTAGCATCCTAGAGAAAGGATATAGAACGTTTTACTAATATTAATAGCCAATTTTGTACTATTTTTTAAAGATGATCATTTTTGGACTTTAATATAAAACACATACTTTATAGATTAGTTGCATAGTAAACTCCGCATAGCTGAAAACTCCAAGTCATTTCAGCTGAACAAGTGTTCCTGGAGCTTCTGCTTTGTGCCAGTCACTGTGCTAGATGTTTGAGATCAAAGATAAATAAGATCTGGTCTCTGCCTTCAAAGAACTTACTATCTAATGTAGGAAACATGCACATAAATCTTCTGCTTAAACTTAGCAGTTTGTTGATATATGTACAAATGCATGGATGTTTATACATATGCAGTTCATGTATCACAACTTTCTCTTGAAAGTTCTGATATTCAGATACGTTTCTTGAAATTCCTGGGGTAGGTAGATAGCAGAGATAAATAGAACCTGGCCTTGTCTGACATCCCTCAGGAAACAAGGGTTTATCAGGCCCTTGTATGCCATCATCCACCATACCAGTGAGGTTTTGATCTTTGCAATGGCAAAACTATTTTTCTCTTTTGTACAGGGACTTGCTTCTGTCAGCTTTCATGTCTTAATTCAGTAATCCTGAAGCTGCCTGGCAAGCTACCCTCTCGTACAGATGATTCAGGGCAATGGCTAGGTGTTACTAATAGATTTTTGGATACTTACATGCTCCTGCCAGTTTTGCTTAGAGATTGAAAGGTCAAGCTCTGTGTTTATAGAGACTTCAGTGGCTAAATAGGAAGAAACAGAATGTCAGTTTGTCTTACATGCCTTTTTCCTTATTTCCTTGATGATGAAATGAGAATTTAACAACATCTGTCACAATATTATCGGTGAGATAATGGGCAATAAAAATGAAAGTTAGAAAGTATCTTTATTACAACAGCCTTATAATGTAGTTTGAAACTTTCATTCCCCAAGACCAGTACTTCTTAATCTGGAACCCATGGATGGCCTCTGGGGAGCTGTGAAATTGCCTGCCAAATCATGTGTGCACGTTTGTCTTGTGGAGAGAACCAGATCTTTAATCGGAGTGTCTGATTATGTGAGCTCTTTTTACTTCATAAGTTGAACCACTGAGTCAAACAAGTTAAATGACCTCCCATGTTGTTTCTAGGGTTGGGGAGCAGAATACCACCGCCAGGATGTTACTAGCACCCCCTGCTGGATTGAGATCCATCTGCATGGCCCCCTCCAGTGGCTGGATAAAGTTCTTACCCAGATGGGTTCACCTCATAATCCTATTTCATCTGTGTCTTAAAACGGCCTCGGGCTTCTGCCTCTTGAAAACTATTGAGCCTTGCATGTACTTGAAGGATGGATGAGTCAGACACCATCTGAACTGACAAAGGAGCCTTGATAATACTTGACCTCTGTGACCAACTGTTGGATTCAGAAATTTAAAAACCTGGGTAACATACTGTTGATATAAGAACCTGTTTAGTTTACATTGTAACATTCTATTGTAAAATCAACTAAAATGCATACTTTTAGCAGGACTTCGTGTATAGTTAAAGGAGAGATGGCCAAGCCAGGGACAAATCATCTATTGGAAAAACGGTCCTAAGAGATTCTGTTGTGTTTGGCACTTTAAGGTCATCGTTTGGCAGAAGCTGAGCATTAATAGTCTTTCTGACGTGTGTTTTTATCAGGTTTAGAGCCCATGTGGAGTCTTCTCACATGGGTTTTCATAATATTTTAAAACTATTTGTTTAGTAATGGTTTTTGTTTGTTCGTTTTTTTAAGTAAAGGTTAATCTTGGTGATATACATAGTAATCTTTCTAAAATTGTATGCTGACCATAATGCTGTCAGAATAATGTTAGGCATATGCTCTTTGCTAAATATATATGTACAGAATATTTGGAAGTTAAGAATTGATTCGACTAGTGGATTTAGGAGTATTGGAGGGGGCGGGGGGAGAGGGAAATGACAAATGTAGAATATACTGTAAAAATTCAGTTTGTTGCTTTAAAGAAACAAACTGATGTCTGAATTTTGCTGTGTTTCAATTTTTTAGAGATTTTATCCTACCTTTTTTTTTTTCATCTTCTGTCCCATCCTCTCCAAAAAACAGTTATGCAGCTGGTTAATTCATATAACTGTGAGAGCAAATGAATAATTCCTACTATTCTGAAATTGACTGCCTGTATGTTTCAGTACCAATTGTATGGAGTGCTTGAATTTAATAAGGAGTTTTTATGGAGTTTACAATACAGAAATAGGCTTTAATTTTCAAGTGAATTGTTTGCCAAACCTAGTAACTCTGTTAAATATTTGGAGGATTTAAGGAACATCTCAGTTTAAATCCATTTCAAACTTTTTAAGTTTTTTTGTACTGTGTTTGGTTTTATTTTTCTTCTGCTAATCTTTTATATTCACTTATGCTCTCGTACATTGAGTACTTTTATTCCAAAACTAGTGGGTTTTCTCTACTGGAAATTTTAAATAAACCTGTCATTATTGCTTACTTTGATTAAAAATTTGTTGTTTCCTTTCTTCACGCACAAGATTTTAAAATGAATAAAGCTCACCACTCTCTTGAGAGATTTTTCTCAAATGTTCTTTGCCAAACATAACAAACTAGATGACTGAAAACCTAAATTGCAGAGACAGGGAGACTGAATCATGGAAAGAGCAGAGTCACTTTAAATCAGAAAAGAAAAGACATATGGAACTTTAAAAATTAAGAAAAAGCTAACTTGCACAACCTAGAATTCCAGATCTAAACATACCTTCTCGTGTGAGCAGTGTCTGTGGCGGCCATTATTGGTGAATGCCTCGCAGTCCACCAAAAGTCCCAGTTTCTAAACTTCAGATGAGGATGCAAGGATGAATGTGAAAGGACGTAACATTGGGGGAAGAAGGAGAACTAAAACTGCAGCGAGACAGGATGATCGCTTCTGCCATCTACTTGTGACTGGGATGAGCCCATCCTCTCTCTCTCTCAGCCCCACCTCACCCCCAAAATGGAGTTTGCCCACGAAGGACACAGATTTGGGGAGACTCAGATTCTTCCCTGGCCAAATAGATGCCACTGTTTCTCCTGTACATTTTTGTACCTCTTTCCCAGAGGTATTTATCAGCCCCTTCTATTCCCCAAACTAGGACCAAGCAGAAATTTCTGCTGCATCTTGCTGTCTCCAAAAGCATCATGGTGTAAGTGTAGAAAGCCCTGAATGGAAGACCTCTGTTATAACACACATTCATGCTTTGCTAGGGCATTTCACTTCTGTGAACCTCTGTGTCCTCATCTGTAAAATGGAGATAATGTCGTTGTGTCCTCATCACAGGTTGAGGGGAGGATCTATTGGAAGAAAAATGTGTTTGAATATACCTGGCAAACATAACTGCCATGCAAGTATGGGCTCACTCTTTGCTTTGACCCCCCCGTACTCTGTTTTCTCACTTACCTGCTATCATTCCTGGCACAGGTGATCTGGATACACAGTGGTGACTGGTGAGCTGTAATAAAAGGAGATTAATAAAACTATCAGGCTTCAGCAATGAAGTATAACTGGAAATTGTCTAAGAATAAAGAACTCAGGTCAGGATTTCTCACCTTGTTCCTAGTGGACAGCTATTTTTTGCTTTCCCCGAATTCCTGGGGCTGCCTGCTAGGACAGTTATGCAAGGGGTTAAGTGGTATAGCTATGCTGGCAGCCAGCTTGGAGATCTACCAGGTGAAACCCTCAGATTGTCCAGGAGATTGAAATGTACTGGGTCCACGACCCTAGGAGTTGGCAGTGTGGCCCTCATACAACTGCAATTATTTGTATTTTTGGTGAAATCCTAGGACTGTTGTCATCAGCCATAGGAGGCTTTTAAGTCTCCAGGAAGTTTTTAATTAAAGGAATGAAAAAGTCAAAGCAACCATTTGTTTGGATTACTAGAAAAAATTTAAGCTAGTTCAAACAAACAAGGCAATGTGAACTGTTTTATAGTAGACATGTTTTCTGCCCTAAGAAAGCACTAGGTGGGATGATTAGAAGTGGAGGGCCCTGAAGCCACTGCTTCACTTCACTACTTCATAGAATTAGACCTCCAGCAAGTTTCTGAACTTTTCTGCACCTATTTCCTCATCTGTCAAAACAGGCACTGGGACTTCCCTGGTGGCTCAGTGGTTAAGAATCCACCTGCTAATGCAGGGAACATGGGTTCGAGCCCTGGGCCAGGAAGATCCCACATGCCGTGGAGCAACTAAGCCCGTGCACCACAGCTACTGAGCCTGCGCTCTAGAGCCCGCTAGCCACAACTGCTGAGCCCACTTGCCACAACTACTGAAGCCCATGCGCCTAAAGCCCATGCTCTGCAACAAGAGAAGCCACCGCAATGAGAAGCCCATGCACCGCAACGAAGAGTAGCCCCTGCTCGCTGCAACTAGAGAAAGCCCGCACACAGCAACGAAGACCCAACACAGCCAAAAATAAATAAATGAATGAATAAAATTTTTAAAAAATGTAAAATAAAATAAGGCAAAATGAAAAGCATAGAGGAGAACAGAGGAAAGAAAAATGTTCGGACTCGGCTGAGTGGAGATCAATGAAGGTTTTAGAGAGAAAGTGGTGTTTAAGGTTGAAACTTGAAAGATGGAAGCATTTTGAAACTTTGAGGCAAGAGAACAGTCTGAGTAGAAGTGTGTGTGACAGTCACCCAGCATCTGCCCACCAATTTCTAAAGACCCGTCTCCAACCCACAGGGTTACTGTGGGATTTACCATACAGTATAATGCGATGTCCCTTCTGGCTACTGTCACGTGGTCCAGGCAGGGGCCTGTTCTGGGACTGGAAATAGGGAAGCGGGTTTTTCTGTGCCTGGCTGAAGCTATGGTAAACCTTGGGAATTGTTTCCTGCCATCTCTTCTGCTACCTGTGCTGGAGACAAAAAGTGAGAGAGAGAGGGTTCTCAGGGAATCCTGGTTTCTGGGTCTAGGATTTCCCAAGTGCTGCCATGTTCCTGTTCTTGGCTATCCTGGGACACACCGGAGTCTTTAGGGAGAATCCCCTCTTCTGCTTCATGTAGTTTGATTTGCGTTTTTGTTACCTGCAAGCAAATGTGACTTAAGCAATACAAGTAAGAACACATTTGACTTTTTAAAGAGAGATCATTTTTATAGGTAATTTTAACCAAAGCAGTTCTTGTTCATGCAAGATTTTAAAAGTCCAAGAAAAACAAAAAGAAGAAACAAAGTCACCTGTACTAACCCTTGATAAGTAAGGTTATCCTTGAACTAGGTGATTATGATAACCTGGCAGAGAGATACTCAGCAGGCTATAGGAAATTCAGGTCTAAAGGTTGGTCTTATTAGAGAGGTGATGATTGGCTCCATTTGTTAAGCAGTTACTGGCACCAGTCCTGTGCCAACCACCGTGCAGGATGATAAAAGTAAATCCTCGGCCCTGCCTCAAGGAACCTGCACTCTATTGATAGAGGCAGACAAGTGAATAGGCAATGACACAGTGCTGTGACAGCGAGGGGCCAGAAGGGGATGTAAACGGGACCAGAAGTGTAAGGGAAGACTTATAACAGGAGATGGTGCCTGCAGGCTCAGTCTTAGTGTGCTGGCTAGGAATGATATGGGCATGGGATGGCTGGGGAAGGATGTGAGACAGGCAGGTGGGGCAGAGGGTGGGAGAGCCTGGCATCTTTGGGGGCAAAACTGCAGTGTAGCTGGAGTGTAGGGCAATTTGCAATGGTAAAGGAAGGAATGGAGGGGAAAGAAGGGGACAGGTCGTTAAAGATCTTGTATATGTAATACTAAAAAGGGACTAGGGACTAGGGAAGTCTAGGGACTTCCCCCCTAGAATTTTAGCTCCTAGACATCTCAACCTAGAAGTGGTTATGACAGTCCAGAGTCCAGGAGAGAATCTACGGTGAGGCATACACACAAGGAGCAGAGAGGAGCTAACGACATAGAAAAGAATCGTAGAAACCAAGGGGAGCATGTCAATAAGGAGGATTTAAAGAACGACATGAAGAGAACAGATGCAGAAAGGTGAGAACTTAGAAAAGGTTTACGCTTGGTACTTAGGAAGTCTCTGGCGACCTTAGAAGTTTTGGGGGGTGGTGCATAAAGCCAACAGATAAGGGTTAGAGAGTCTGGACTAAAAAAGTGGAGGCAAAGAGCATTGAATCTAGAAAAGTTGAGTGGTGCGGAGAAGACGAGGAAGTGAATATGGGGGCTGGAGAGAGGACGATATGAGGAAGGCTGTGTTAGAACAGAGCTATCGCACGCCTGTGAGATGATGTGTGCCTCTTCGGTGAGGTCATCCACCACAAGAGGCTAAGGCTGGGCTGAGGAAGAGTGGAAAGGCCACGGCAGGTGCTGAAGAGAGGACTCAACCAGCAATAAGCTCGAGCCCTGGGAGAGCATCATTGGCAAAGCCGAGGTGGGGGACATGGCTTGGAAGTCGATCCCATCTTCATGGTTCCATAAAGGCTCTGGAATCGGGGGCAGGATTAGAGAAAAAGACTGTGGTAAAATTCCCAGAGTCGATTATTGACAAGGCAGTCCTGGGGAAACTCAAGGGGACTAATGACCATCAATGGAACGGTGGCCTAGGTGGTCCAGGCTAAGAAGCAAATGAGGAACGAGAAACCAAGCAGGAGTCGCTGGGAAACTGGGATGAGAACAGAGAGCATGTTTGGTGTGAATGACCACAGCCTGCTCTCCTTCCGTCACTCAGAGAAATTTGAAAATGCTGCATCTCAGACAAAAAATCCTGAACCAAGGCCCTGCATAAAGGGTGCTTTGTGAGGTAGAGTTGTGAAAGTGGTTGGAGGAAAGAAAATCAAGGAACCAAGAAGTAGGCTGAGAGGAGTTAAGTGTGTCATAGGGAAGAACAAATCTGACTCCGTATTGGATCTGTTTCTTTGACTTTGTATTCTGTTGCTGTTGTTAGGAGTTAAGAATGTTGCCTAGAGCCTGAAATATACAGGATAGCTCATCCTCAAGGCTCTGACCTTTAAACGGATAACACTTTTCTATTCACATAGAGAGAAAAAGTTGCAGAGCAGAGAATAATATTTGTCTTGCTGCAGGTTTATAGGAACATCATGACCTGACCTACATGGACAGCTGCAAGAACAAAGGATTCCGGCACCAAGAAGTTTGTAACAACCAGCCACAGCCCCTCCCCTTTGAGTATAAAAGAAGCCTGAGTTCTAACTTGGGGAAGATGGTTCTTTGGGACACTAGTCCACCATCTTCTTGGTCTGCTGGCTTTCCGACTAAAGTCACTATTCCTTGCTACACCTCATCTCTCGATTTACTGGCCTGTCGTGGGGTGAGCAATTAAGAGCTTGGACTAGGTAACAAGTGTTTTTGCCCATCGTTGTGTCACCAGATAGTGCTTAACCCGTGATAGGTACTCCATAAGAAAATGAATGAATGAATGATATGGTCTAACAGCATGGATACTGAGGTCATTTAGGGTGATGGAGGAGACAGTGTAGGGGCTTACAGTGGAATTAGGGCAAGGGACCAGCAGAACTACTGTAGTGAGAAAAAAGACTCCAGAAGAACATCAGTCTTCAAGGGAAGACAAATGGGAAAGAAAGCCAGAGAGACTTAGGAGCGTCTATCGTTTCATCCCAGGATCCGAGAGGGAGCAAAGTGAAAGGTGAAAAGCTTCCTTCTCCCCAGTGCTTGGCATACTTCACACACACAAATTTACGTCATCTGTGTCTTTTAAAGATCCCCTGTGCCTGAGGTTTTGGAAAGGATTTCTGAAGAATTTCTCGCTCAGTTCATAGGGTTCGTGATACAGTTAAATAGGAACGCAAGAAAGAGGAAACAGGTGTGGGGAGGAGTGACGTTGATGAAGCTCATGGGATAGAATTCTGGGCTCCTGGGAGTCTTATTTCTTGTATTTCAGGTTATAGACTAGTTGCTTCCCCAGATGATACGATGTCAACGATAATGTACATAATAAGAGCAGGGTCAGCAAGCGGAATGAATGGAAGACAGTGGGACGGACACAATAGCAGGACAGGAAGATGGTGATCCAAGCTGCTCTGGAACGTGAGGGCAGTCTCCTCCACTTCCCAAAGCACACCAGATTTCCAGCAGGCGAAAGAAGAGTAAAGTAGAAGAGCTGCTTGCCCACTGCCAGCTCTAGGGACCATGGGTGTGGAAACTTCAGGTGATTTCTGGGCTGATACAATACCAGCTGAATCATTTAGAGCAGTAGGTTTTTCTTAAAAGAATATGTTTTGTATATTGCCTGCATTGGGTCTGCAGTGTTTTCTTACACTAGCAGAACTTATTAAAAAGAAATAATTTGCCCAAGCCTTGCAAGTTATTGTACTAGATTTAGATTTCATTACTAGGTTTCCCCCAACATAGTAGATGAGCTGTTAGCCTCCATGTTAGTTGATTTATTTGTTCCATATACATTAATTTTTTTCTGGGAGAAGTGGGATTGGAAAAATTGTAGGTGGTTTACTGAAAAGTCTATTTTTATTGAATCTGTTGACTTTTATCATTCTTAAATGGTTTTCAAGGCAGTGGTCCCCAAAGAGGGTGCTGTAGGGAATCCTGAGGGCTGCGGTTTCCAAGCAGTGGAACTGAAAACCTCTTCGGCAGATCTGGAAGCTCGGTCCCGGCAACTGAGAGGCCATAATCCACTCCAGTTGAAACGTAACCTGATATTAAACAGGCAGGGCTGTATTATATTTAAAAGGGCGGGACTGACTTCTCTAAGGAAGTCTTTGTGAAAAGCTGACAATGTGTAAATTCCCCCCTTGATCAGAAAACCAAATAAATCCAAGTAACACAGCTCTGCTCTCTTTATCCCTTAACAAAGAGTAAGTTTTAAAAAGGAGAAAAAGAGAAGAAAAAAATTGAAATTGAGCTGCTGTTACCCTTTAGGACTAGATACCCTTTGAGAACCTGAGGAAGAAAATGTTCTTCTTTCCCTTGGTCTTGGGTCCGAGTCTCCTCCACCTTATTTCCATCCCCTGTGGGTGTGATTGTTGAGTCAGGGCACCTGAGTTATAGGGACCTGTTTTCAATGCCGGCTCCATCACTTTCGAGCTGTGTCATTTCAGGCAAGTGAATGAATGTCTGCGCTTCAGTCTCACTGTCTGTAAAATGGGAACATAATAGCCATGTTCTCGTAGGTTGTGTGATTCACACTGAACGCTTGGTGCAGAGCCAGGCACGCTGTGAACGCTTAGTAGTGGCTTGGTGGCATTGGTGATGCTGACCCAGTGGGCTTCATAAATGCAGGCCTCTCAATAAAGGGAGGGGGTAGGCTCTTTGGTACCTCTGGGAGTTGGTAGATGACCTGAAACCCGTAAGAATGTTTCAAATCCCCATAACAATAATAAACATTCTAGTAAAGAAAAATGCAGAGAGTTCTGGCAGAGGAAAAGAAAAAAAAAAAAAAAAAAGAAATGCCCAGTGTGTAGCATAACTAATGTTAATAAAACCTAAATCTTGTCCATTTTCCCCTGATGCTTCCAACAAGAATCCCATCTGTGGAGTCTTTGTTTTGTTTTGTTTTTCTGCATTTTTCTTCTTTTTTTTAATTGAATGAAAGATTCTTTAAATTCTATAGTGCTTTACAATTTTCAAAAGTTTCACACACATGATTTCATATAATCCCATAATGACCCCCTTTTCTCCTCCACCCCATGTTGCCTCTCCCCCCTCCCCACTGGTAACCGCTAGTTTGTTCTCTGTATCTATGAATCTGCTTCTTTTTTGATTTATTCACTAGTTTGTTGTATTTTTTAGATTCCAAATGAGTGATATCCATCTGTGGATTCTTGACTGAAGACACTTGAGGTGACTATATTGAAAGTTTTATCCTATTTGCTAAATACTTGTGCTGTCGAGGTGCTTATAAATATTGATTTTCATTTACATCACTCCCTACGTCACCCTAATTTAGAGACTAACTCCTTGGTAGGACATCTCTTAGCCTGGTGACTTCTAATTCTAAAAACCTTTCTTTATTCCTGGTTCCATTTCTACTTGAATGTTTGCCACACCTGATCTCAGACCTGTAACTTTCACCACCAGTCTTAGGCTACTGCTAACTCCAAAGGATTCAAGCCACTCTTCCGTGCTTGCTTTCACCCAGATTCTACTTCATCTGCTGAAAGAACGCACCACTGGGAATTCTCATCCTAGGTACATTCTCATCCTTTGCCACAACTTGAGCCATCGTCCTTCTGTGTAGTGCCACATTCCAGATTCTTGTTTATCCCTTTGTAGGCAAGGATTTATTCTGGTAGTGTAATTTTGTCTCCGCTGGTTGGGACACGGAAGGCTCGTGTTCTACTTCTGGAAGGGTATGATTCCTAACTGGGTGAAGTGGCAGCCACTCTGCCCTGGGTGTCTGCCTAAGTACACAGCAGATTCTACCCTGACCAGTCATCAGATATTAATAGCTCACTTGTATCTAGTAAAATCCATTAACTCAGGGCCCTACGAATTTTCCTACCCCACCCCCTTGCTTGCCTAAATATATTTAGAAACTTCAATTAACATAGGTCCTTTTGAGAGGAAGGAGACAAGATTAACCAATTTAACCTTTATAGGATATGTAATTCTACTTAAGCACAAGGCATTAAAGGTAACACCGTTAAGAAATGTCTCTGAAGCTAATCCCCGTAGGACACTAAAACGCTTTAAAATTTGAGCCCTTGAGAAGCCAGTCCCGATGGGGTGTGACATTGATCTATGCTTAAAATGGGTGGAGGATTTCTATATATATATTCCAGCCTCTGTTTTTTAGCTTCTGTTTTTGGGGAGACTGGGTGCAGGATGGAGTAAGGGAGAGAGAAAGGCTTTGAGTCAGAGAATGGCATCTTGATCCTGGCCCCAGAGCTCCCTTCGTGGTGACCTCTGTGAAGTTCTCCAGATCTTCTGAGGCCAGATTTTCTCTCTGTAAAGTGGGAAACAAACTCTTCAGGGATGTCGTAAAGATTAGGAATGATTATGTAAAGTGCTGCTTGCCGTACCTGTCACCTGAGTTGATGCCCAATAAACAGTAGTTACCATTATTATGTTTGGTTGAGTCGGCGGGGTGATTTATTTGTTAATTTATTTAGATTTGTTTGAAAATTCACTGTAACTGCCTTCAAATTCAAAAATATTAAAGTTGTATGGTATGAAAATTGTATATACATCTCAATAAAGGTAAAAAAAAGGAAGATTTTTAAAATTTAGAAAAGGGGATCTATCAAATCCCCTTAGAAAACATTCAAGTGATTTTTCTTTAATAAATTTATTTATTTATTTATTTGGCTGCATTGGGTCTTCGTTGCTGCGCACGGGCTTTCTCTAGTTGCGGCGAGCGGGGGCTACTCTTTGTTGCCCTGCGTGGGCTTCTCATTGCGGTGACCTCTCTTGTTGCGGAGCACGGGCACTAGGGCACACGGGCTTCAGTAGTTGTGGCACACAGGCTCAGTGGTTGTGGCGCACAGGCTTAATTGCTCCGCGGCATGTGGCATCTTCCCGAACCAGGGCTCGAACCCATGTCCCCTGCGTTGGCAGGCAGATTCTTAACTGCTGTGCCACCAGGGAAGCCCACAAGTGATTTTTAAACCAAAAAATCTCAGGGCCTATTCTGTAGGTGACCAGTAAACATTGATTAATGGACTTCATCTGTAGTTTTTCATGAGAACAGGAGCCCAAGTTGTCCCTTAGGTATCCTGCCCTTAATGCAAACATTAATTGCTACTTTTATGATACAAAAGTAGTACTTTGTTATAAACTTCTTTTTAAAACTATTCCTTTAGCATGAATTAGTCATTGGTTGATGACCCCAGTCCGGGCTTAAGAGTAAAAATTTTGGACTAATTATATTCCTCCATTGAGGAATGAGATGAGGGCCCTTGGATATGAAGCACAAATTATTTCCCAATGCATGGAGTATGGTTGTCATAACAACCTTATAACAGAATAACCAATAACTGACATGGGCCACGTAGGAGGGGCCTTACTCTTCTCATGAGAAAAACTGTGGACGCGGTCCATTAATTTACGGACCACCCACAAACTCGGGGCTGGAATTTCAGTTTTAACATCGCTTTTGTTTCCTAGGAGAATTAGATAGCTTTTGCCTTCTTTATATGTTTTTAAATTTAAAAAACAGTTAAGGCGGAAAAAAACCCATATTATCTGAGAACTTCATTTTAGGGCAGGAGGAAGGGCACTATAAAGTATATTTTTTTAAGGAGGCATTGGGTCTCGAGTTTGAGAGCCAATGTCCTGCATGCACTGGCTTCTGCTTACGTCTCCCAGCTCACTTCATCCCACCCCAATCCAAATCCTCAAACACACCAAGCTCCTTCCCCCTGAGCTCCTCCGCACCAGCCCCTCCTCTTCCGCGAACGCTCCCTGCCCCGGTCCTTGCTCCCTGCTGTTTGCAGGATGACGCCTCCTTGAGTTTTACTTCCAGGGCCCTTGCTGACCTCTCTGGCAGGCGTGGCCCCGAGGCACTCGCTGTCACACCACCTACTTGAATTCTCTTTAGCCCTTGTCACCACCTGATTAGGGACCTTTTCTGTCTACGCCGCAGTGTATCCTCCGTGCCTTGAACATTGCCTGGGATATGGTAGGGGCCCAGTAAACATTTGTGGAATGAAAGAATGAATAAGATAAGGCAAGGTAAAGCATCTTGTTGGTGATATATAAAGAGCATTCATCATTTGATCTTATCTAAAACTGTAAGGTTTTGCCTTATGAAATAAAATATTAAGACACTTGAACCAATACTGTGGCAGGGGTGGCACCCACGCTCACCATTTCAGAGTCTGCAAATTAGCGCTAACTGAAAGTGATGTTCACAATATTTTGCAAGCTCTTTTTTTTCCGATTAGGTGTGGTGTTTTAGTTAAACTATTATATATTTGTGGGCATGTGTGTAGGATATAAAAGCTCAGAAAAGTGAGATCTTGTTCAAACTGGGGTTAAAACCAAATGATAATGGATGAACATGAGGTCAGATGACTCCCAGCAAACTATTACTAACAAGCAAATTATCAGCATCAATAAGTGGAGTAAAAGCATCGGGCTTAGATGAGCAAAAATTTATCCAGAGAGTTAGTGAAGAGAGATGTGTGTGAAGGGTGGTAATTAACTTGCCTCCAGCCTCCCTCACCTCCAATCCATCCTTACACCCTCTTTCTAAAATACCAATGTTACCTCTCTACTCTGACGGAAATCCTCCGGTAAGTCCTTATTGCCACATATGATGTGCATACTCATGAAAGCAACAAAGTGTCACTATTTGCAAAGCAGGCAAAGACCCTTCATAGTCCGGCTCCTCCCATCCCCTTGTATGTCCCCACACAGGCCCTAAACTCCAGTCACACTGGAACACTTGTCATCCTCACTCATGACAGTGGCTTGCTCTTACACAGCCCCTCCCTGAGAGGCCCTTCTGCTGCCTGGAAAATCCTAACTCATCATCAAGAAATACTGAGGCATCACCTCTTCTGTGTAGCCTCCCTGATGTCTGTCTCAGGCAGTGTTGGGTGCCCCTCTCTTATTCTCCCATTGCACTACCCTCAACAGACCCCCATTTTAAACAGAACATTTCTAGTGTAATTTTCATCATACTTCTCCACTCATCTAGCTGCTGTTTGCTTACAGGACTGTATCTTGCTTATATTAGGCCTCCCGGTGCTACTATCCCCAGGCTTGGAATATAATAGCCACTCAGTACATGCTTGTCTGAATGAAAGAATGCATTCACTGAAAGCTTCATAACTCTTCTTGCTGGAGTAAACTGATATCCCAGAAGCTGCTATTTTAAATATCATTTTTATCCTTTGAGAATTGAACATGATTCCCTTGGGAAAGCTCACTGAGTCTGAATGTGAGAGCTGGACTTTCTTTCCTTGGGATTCAAATGTTCCACCTCTTTCGAATATTGTTTAGTAAAAAGATGAATGGAGGCAAGTGAATATTTATGTATGTTAAAGTCAACAAGCTTTTACGGAGGGTGTTTGTGACCATAACACTATAATGAGGTTTCCAAGAGTGGAGGCTGCGGCCCAGCCTGGTTCACAGCTAAGCTGAGGCGGCCCAGCAGACAGTCACAGGGGAGAGAGCTCGAGGGACCAGGAGGTCATGTAGCCTCCAGGCCCTCAGATGGTCCAAGTATGGGCTTTAGGTGTACAGTGATGAACCCCTGAAATCGCGTAGAAAATGCTTTGTGTATGCACCAACATATATTTTTCCTGGAAGGGTGTATTTTCCCTGGGGGCAGATGGGCTTGTAGATTTCACTACATTCTCAAAACCATCTGTGACCAGTAAAAGGTTAAGATACAGCCCACTATCAACCCCTCTCCCTTTAGGAAATAAACTGAGGCCTGAGCAGTTGGGTGATTTGTCCAAGGCCTCAAGCACCTTGGTGTCATACCTGCATCTAGAACCCAGTCTCTGGGACCTTCCCTCCCCTTAGCCATATTGCCATCCCTTCAGAGAGGCCTGATGCTCTGACAGTTTCCTTAGCAATGCTTCACCAACTGATGGCAGGCTCTCATTTGTCCTAAATTAAATATAATATCAAGGGGTACCACTTTAAAACTGAGGGTAAATAATATGTTCATTACATTTGATCTTGGTTTTTCACCAAGATTGTATAACTGTACTGCCATTAAGTGCTATTGCATACCTCCATTTTTTCCCCACACAAACTTTGGAGGCACTTTTAAATTTCATTTTTATTTGTCCTACAGGTCAGAATGCAAATTTTGTAATAAAATTACTGAGCTGTGTTTGAGCTTTTAAAATTGCAGTTTCATAGGCTCTTGGTTTCTAAAACTGTGATGACTTGCTTTATTTATACATGAGCCAAGCTATTTAACTCTTTTAAAGGGACTATGAATTTTATTACTTGTTTTCTCTGTTGGAAATTACCATGAGAAGTTCCCGGGAAAATTCTTGTTTTGACTCCATTTTTATGCTTTTAGAAAGAGGAGCATCATGGCTCTTTGGCTGGGGATGGTAAAAAAGAGGTTCTGTGTTTCTGTTCCTCGTGGAATGGGACCCTCTTTAGAATTACTGCCCTGGTGCAATTGCTGTGAAAAGCAGCAAGAATGGTCTATCATCACATGCTGGTTTTCTTGGCTTTTTTTTTTATTATTGAAGTATAGTTGATTCACAATGTTGTTTAATTTCTGCTGTCCAGCAAAGTGATTCAGTTATACATACATGCATATATGTATATATATATATATATATATATATATATATATATATACACATTCTTTTGCATTATGTTTTATCATAGGATATCGAGTATAGCTCCCTGTGCTATACAGGAGGACCTTGTTGTTTATCCATTCTCTATATAACAGCTTACATCTTCTAACCCCAACCTCCCACTCCATCCCTCCCCCAACCCCGTTTCCCTTGGCTTTTAAATAATACTGAAGAACAGGAGTTCTTCCCGGGTTGCACAACTGCCTGTGGTGATTCTACTGAAAACTTGGAATTATTGCTAAAAAAGTCTCACTCAGAGGGCTCAAATCAATCAGGGGAGGGAGAGAGAGGGGGAGAAAAAGCTCTCAGGTGCCGAAGAGCTCAATGAGATATGTCACTATCGTTCTTAAACACCTGTCCTCTCTCTCTAGGGATCCCTAAAAATGACTAGATGTTTCGGAAGAAGAAAGGCCAGAAAGGAAATGATAGGAACCTTATGTAAATATGGAGAAATAAAGTTAGCATCACATATGTAAGAGGGACAGCTGCGTGTACATTGGAAATGCAGAACAGAATGGAGTAGAACACGAGGGGGGCCCTGGAAGCCCAGGCCAGGGACAAAGCCACCCAAGGCAGGAGAGAAACAGGAGCTGAGTTCAGAGCTGACAGCAAAAAGAGGAAAAGCAGAAGACTGTTGTCTGCCCCCAACTCCCTGTTCCCTACGGTACGTGCCTCACGAGCCCACCAGGTACCCACAGCCTCAAAGAGACTCAGTTTCCCACTTGCTACCCTGCTTGTTTCAAAACCCCTCTTGCAAGCTTCTTCCTCTAGCTTCTAATCATTCATTCATTCATTCATGTATGCGAGCATTTACCCAGCAAATGTTTACTGAAAATGGCTTCTGGCAAGAGTCAAGATTTCATCTAGCCTTGGAGCAGGGCTGCCGGGAAATTGCAAAGAGGAAGTAAAACCTGGGACAGTTTTAAGGAGAGCCTTAATCACCTGCAGTGTGGGGTGACACGCTAATAGAATTGAGGTCACTACCAAAGTGGTCCCCTCTCCCCAGGTTCCTTCACACGGTAGTCCAGTAGTTGTTTGCTCTGAGGTAACCGTTATGTGTGAGCAGATGGCCTGAGAAGCCGGGAGATTGGAGAAACGCCCTCTGATACTGGTTAGGGGTCAGATATTATGTTACTACCACATTATACTTGACTTATTCTCTGGTGTTCTTCCCCATTCTCCAGGCTGGGTGTGTGCACCACCATGCTGAACCTTCACCCCCAAATACCAATCCTCGGGGGCTTCATTGAGGACACAGGCAATAGAAGACTGGGAGGTCATCCTGGATTCCTGTTATAAATACTGTGATCACCACAGTGCTCTCTTGTGTCTAATTTCATCTCTTACAAACCTCACATGGCCCTTTGTTTTGGTTTGAGATTCTGTTTACAGATACAATTGTTTAAATTTTTCATAAAGCTAAAATGTACATGATGAATTAGAAATGAAAGAGTCCAGAGGACTCATCATTGCAAAGCAACTATCCTGGACTCTGCCCTCCCCTTTCTTGATTTTGCTGCCCAGTCGTAACCATTGTTCCACCTGTTGTTTTCTTTTGGTTGCCATCTCCACAGCTCTACATAGTCAGCTTCTACTTCTATGTCTTGATTTATCAATTCTAGACCTCGTTTGTTGATTCCCTCCCATTGAAATTCATGTAACTTAGATTGGGACTTGAACCCATGGTCTTTTCATTAGAATCACTCACCTGATGTCTGGACTTGCTGAGGCTCAGGCTCTCTGTGTCGCAGCGCAGAAAGAATTCAGCGAGAGGCAAAGTGATGGATAAGAAGTGATTTATTAGAATAGGATGATTGTGAGGTTTACAGGCGGGCAGGCAAGCATTGCACTGCCCCCGAGTACTTAGTGGGTTACATTTTTATAATAAAGGAAGAGAGGGGAGGGGGAGAGGACCTTCTTTGTCTTTCTTTTTTTTTTTTTGCAGTACGCGGGCCTCTCACTGTTGTGGCCTCTCCCGTTGCGGAGCACAGGCTCCGGACGCGCAGGCTCAGCGGCCACGGCTCACGGGCCCAGCCGCTCCACGGCATGTGGGATCCTCCCGGACCGGGGCACGAACCCGCATCCCCTGAATTGGCAGGCGGACTGTCAAACACTGCGCCACCAGGGAAGCCCTGTCTTTCTTGCGTAGACATCATGCTTTCAACATCAGCTCCTCCTCCAGGCTGGGTTTTTTGTCCCTACATGGTCAGGCCAGGACTGTCAGGCCACTTTGGAAAAATGATTTCAGGTCTCAGTGCAACGAGGGTCTTTCACTTTGAAATGTCACCTTTCCGTAAGTGATTGTTTTTGTGCGCACAGAGCATGTCCTGGGGGTCATTAACTTGATGACACCACTGGGCAGGTTGCAGGCCTTATTCTTCACTGTTGTTTTATTGTTTTTAGGGCACTGTGCAAAGAGCATGTCCTAGGGGTCAAAGAGCATGTTTTGGGGGTCATTAACTTACTGAGCTCACTGGGCAGGATGTAGGCCTCATGCCACCATTGTCTTATTGTTTGGGGGCATGTCTCGTGCTTCTGTTGTGCGATTTTGTTGCTAATCAAGTTAGCTTTATTTTGTCGTTAAGCAAGCCAATCTGGCTTTGATGCTAAGCGACTTGTCCTGCCTTATGAGTCAAGCCAGCCCACATTGTTTCAGGATTTTTCCATTACTTTCTTGAGTGATCATTAATCTTACTGTGGTCTCCCAAAGCCCCCTAAAACTCCCTCCCTATCTGCAGTCCCCTAATGGGGTTTCCAAGGTGACTATTTGATTATCCTACTGAATCCCTCTCACTGCGATAGAGGACTCAGCTGGTCTACATGGCTCCCACATCCCCTTCCTGCCTCCTCCTGTTACTGAGTCCAAGCTTGTACTGCTCGCCCACACGACAGGCTGATAAATTGAGACACAAGTTGCTGGGGCAAGGAATAGCGACATTATTGGGAAAGCCAGCAGACCGAGAACATGGTGGAATAGTGTCCCAAAGAACCATCTCGACCAGGTTTGGCTACTAGTTTTTCTTATAGAGCAAAGAGAGGGAAGTGAGGAGGTAAAGTAAACAAGGTGCTAAGCTGTTGCAAATGTTTCCTGGCTCTGGTCAGACTCAGGAGGGGATGTGTTAATTTCTTCTTTCCTGCAGCCGTTCCAAGGTGAGCCTGGTGAGGATGTTTCCTGTGAGCTTAAACAAAGATATTTTAGCTTAATGCTCAGGCACGGGGAGGAAGGGTTCCAGGAGATGGGCCATTATGTACACTTTAAATTACAGGCAACATCCATTTAGTGATTAACTTGTAGCAAAAGCAATAGAATACAAAGGTTAAAGTAAAAGAAATGGATCCAATATGGAGTCAGATTTGTTCTTCCCTGTTACAGTCCCAGTGTAGAAATTTCACGATTCTTGTTTCCTTCACTTTGCACTTAACTTCTCCCAGCCTTGTTACCTGAACCTCTGTTGGTAAAATGTCAAGGTTGATGGCATTTACACTGTGTTCCTTAAACAGAGTCCAGTCTCCTGTGATTTGCCCACAGGTTGATTCTATATGTTCCAAGATAATAAACAATGTTTACTATCATAACTAGGTAAATAGTATCCATGCAGAGACAAGTGGTGAGCCTAGATCACCAGGCTTCCTCCAATATCACAACAGCTGTGCCCCTGAATGGAAAATGTTTCTACAGTCAAGTTCAAATGGATTTTCCTTTTCTGTGTTCTACCGTGTAATCAAAATAACAGTTAATATTAGTTTGCTTTTTACTTGGACCATAACTTTCTTTGTTTTTTTTTAGATAATCAAAATTTTATTTTATTTTTAAATTTTTATTGGAGTATAATTGATTTACAATGATGTGTTCGTTTCAGGTGCATAGCAAAGCGATTCAGTTTTATATATATACATATATCCCTTCTTTTTCAGATTCTTTTCCCATATAGGTTAATATAGAAAATTGAGTGTAGTTCCCTGTGCTGTCCAGTAGTAGACCATAACTTTCTGATGATGTGAATTTTTTTCTTGTAGTTTCTGATTCCTTTCCTTCTCTTTTATTTTGCCTAAATGGAATGAGGTTTTTGATATGTCAGCTTGTCTAGGCTAGAGTTCTGTTATTCAGACTCTAATCTAGGTGTTGCTCTGAAGGGATTTTGATCATTAAAGTCCCCAATTAGTTGATTCTAAGTAAGGGAGGTTAAAGTGGGTGGGGTGACGTTTCCCTCAGAGAAAAAGAATTTCTTTGGACCTATGGACAACAGGTTCAGTCTGTGCCTATGGTTTCGAGCCTGCCATGATATCTTCTTCCCAATAACCTGGTCTATGGATTTGAGACTTCTGTAACCAGCCCCCGCAATCATGTAAGCCAATTCCTTTGTAATCACTCTATCTATCCATCTCTCTATCTCTCTATCTATCCATCTCTATCTATCTATCTATCTGTCTATCTATCTGTCTAATCTGTCATCTGTCAATCTTCTATCATCTCAAACTGGTTCTGCTTTTCTACTTGAACCCTTCTGTTCCTTTATCACAACTTCAAAATTTACCAGTGTTTTCATCAGACTGTTTAGTCCACCAAATGCCGTGTTTGCTGGAGCCCTCCCTCCTGGAGCTGTTTCGCTCCCCTTTCAATCCACAGACATCACTCTCTAGCTCCTAAGGGACAGTCGCTTTCTCAGGACTCCCCCTCACTGCTCTCTCAAGTTGAACTTACGTTTCCTGGATTCACATCATCCTGTCTATTGGTTTATTTCCTCAATTTGTTGGAGTTCTACTACAAGTTATTTCCTTTTAAAAAAATGAAGGTAAACTTTGAGAAAATGTTTTACATTTTGCTCTCCCCCTTGATGGACAGTTTGGGTACGGAATTCCAGGTTGAAAATAATGTCCCCCTAAAAACTTTGAAAGCACTGATAGAGTTTTTCCGTGTTATCTAGGACTGCAGGTGAGAAACTGGTACCAGCCTGATTATCAATCTTTTTTAGATGACCTGTTATTTTTCGCCACTGGAAGCCTTTGGAATCTTTGTGGGTTTTTTTTGCGGTACGTGGGCCTCTCACTGCTGTGGCCTCTCCCGTTGTGGAGCACAGGCTCCGGACACGTAGGCTCAGCGGCCATGGCTCACGCGCCCAGTCACTCTGCGGCATGTGGGATCTTTCCGGACCGGGGCACGAACCCATATCCCCTGCATTGGCAGGCGGACTCTCAACCACTGCGCCATCAGGGAAGCCCTGATCTTATCATTTTGAGGCCTTATTACATAGGCAGGGTTAATTAAATCATTGGCCATTGACAACTGATGCAATCTCTAGAAGTCAAGGGGTGGGCCTGAAAAAAATGATATACTGCCGTTTGCAGCCACGTGGATGGACCTAGAGAATGAGGTGAAGTGAGTAAGAGAAAGGCAAATACTATATGGTATCACTTACATGTGGACTCTAAAAAAATAATACAAATGAATGGTTCTACAAAACAGAAACAGACTCACAGCTACAGGAAACAAATTTGTGGTTACCAAAGGGGAGAGAGAAGGTGGAGAGGGACAAATTAGGGGTATGGGATTAACAGGTGCAAACTACTGTATATAAAATAAATAGAATAGGTAAGTAACAAGGATATACTGTATAGCACAGGGAATTATACCCATTATCTTATGATAACCTATAATGGAGTATAATCTGCAAAAAAACTGAATCACTGTGCTGTACACCTGAAACTAACACAACATTGGAAATCAACTGCACTTAAATTTTTAAAAAGACACCTTTATCATTCTTATCACTTAGAAAATACCAGGGGCTTTAAGAGCTCTGTGCCAGAAATGGGGAGGAAAGCCAAATACATATTTCTGATCACAGTATCACAATTCCTTAGGGCCAGCCTTCCCCAGGGTGTGTTCCCCAGAACACACGTGCCACAAAATACCCTGTGAAAAAAATGAAGGAGGTCGACTTTCAGACCTACCACAATGTCAGCAACATTTAAGAAAGGACTAACCTGGAGTGGGAGGTACAAACTATCGGGTGTAAGATCGTCTCAGGGATGTATTGTACAACATGGGGAATATAGCTAATACTTTGTAAAACTGTAAATGGAAAGTAACCTTTAAACGTTGTATAAAAATTTTAAAAACAAAAAGAAAGGACTAACCCTTTTGTCAATTCAAAGACCACTTTGGAAAGTTCTGCAGTGGAGAAACCTGCAGCAGCAATTCCTTACTGGACCACAGATACCTTTTTTCATGGAACACTTATTAGCATTCCATGGCTCACTCTAGGAGCCTGTCTTCCAGTAAAGGCCTAGGAGATGCTCCTCTTTAAGTCTCAAAGGCCTCTTGTTTCCATTACTGCAGTTGCCTAAAGAAGAAATTCCACAGCCAAAGGCGTTCAGTTGAATATGCTTAATGAGTTAAAGTGCAAAATAAACTAGCAAACAAACAGCAACAAGTGTGCTTCTGTTGCCTGACATTGCACAGAATTCTCAGTGGGGAGGAAACCAAACGTTTAGCTTCTCTTTGGACTCCAGAGGAGAGTGGATTCTCCACAGCAAACTACCCGGGGCTCCAACTTTCACCTCCGGGCCTTCATTCTTCAAGGCCGCCTCCTCTTGGCCTTTGTCAATCAGTTCTCACTTCCTTTAGACTGTAGCATTGATGCTTCAAAAGGCATCAATAGTGGGAATGTCCAGAGCTGGCTTCCGGCATGTACGGGCTGCTCGTTGGGCGTTTGCTCCTCGCAAGACTAACCATGTGCGGTATGTTGAAATGCATTTTTATTCCAGTTTTAAAATAGTAATAAGGGAATTCCCTGGTGGTCCAGTGGTCTGACTCTGTGCTCTCACTGCAGGGGCTGCGGGTTCGATCCCTGGTCGGGGAACTAAGATCCCACAAGCCGTGCGGTGTGGCAAAAAAAAAAAAAAAAAAAAATCTAAAATAGTAATAAACCATTGTTTTTCACTGTGGTAAAATACACACAACATAATATTTACCATTTTAACCATTTCGAGTGTACAGTTCAGTGGTATTAAGTACATTCACTTTGTTATGCAACCATCATTCCCATCCGCTTCTAGAACTTTTCAATCACCCAACACAGAAACTCTGAAACCTTAAACACGAGCTCTCCACTGCCATCCCCCCACCCCTGCATCCCTGGTAACTTCTAATTTACCTTCTGTCTCTATAAATTATTCTAGGTACTTCATATAAGCGGAATCATACAATATTTGTCCTTTTGGCGTCTGGCTTATTTCACTTCACATAACGTTTGCAAGGTTCATCTGAAACAAAATAGTTTCAGCGAACAATAATAATTATTGTATCAGGGAAAGGGACAATACTGTTTGTAATCTTTCACCAAGGTTTCGTTAACCCTCTGAAAGAGGGAGCACGGGAGGCACAGGTTAGAGCCCACATCCAGTCAGATTCTTTTTTTTTTTGGCCACCCTGTGAGGCTTGCAAGATCTCAGTTCCCTAGTCAGGGATTGAACCCCGGGCCACGGAAGTGAAAGCCCAGAATCCTAACCACGAGGCCACCAGGGAACGCTCCAGATTTTTTTCTTACTCATTTCTACTGAAATAGAAAATCCTAACCATAATTACTGGTCATCAGAATTTGCAAAATTGTTCACGACCTCTGTCTGATACTTCTAAATCTACGACTCAAACATATACCCAGAAAGTATGTTGTGGTTTCTCTCTCAGCAGTAAGTCAGTCATCAGGACAAAAAAAAACAACACCACCACATGTAATACCTGGAACGTTCTCTGTTGCAACGTCAGAGATGATGATAAATGGAGTAGGTCTCCACTTTGATTTCATTTGGTCCTGCAAAGTGTTTCACCAGGCTTGGGGACAGCATTTGAATTAGTTTCTTTTATTTATCTTATTTTTACGGATAGAACGCAGAAGCACATCCCATAATGTCTTGGATTTCTCCGATGAATGAAAAAATCACGTGTTAAAATCAAACTTGTTGATTAAGATATTTATACCATAGTTTGATCTTCTTAAGACATCCTGAGCGCCACAATATTTAAAATGATAAAAATTTATACTCTGACATGATAGACCAAGGCTCTTAAAAACAGAATATATCGTTGAAATATACTACTTGACAAAACTACTTAAAAAAATGGCATTACTAGTGTCATGAAGAAATGCTTTTATTGCCTCCCTGATTTTAAAAGCTCGTTTAAACACCTTCATCTTGATAAACAGTTTATTTCTGTGTGGAAAAGAAGGCTTGTACTTACTGCCGATTTCTTCACAAAGCATGCTTAAAAGATAAACACTTGGTGACCACAGTTTAAACGTATTAACTACTTTCACCAACTATGTTCTGGGGAGGAAACAAGAGATAAGGATACGAGCATTTTATCCAAATAGGTAAGCACTTCCTCCTTGAATTCATAACTGGTGCTGGCAGTATCCTTCCAGCCTACATCATGGTTCACAAAATAATTGTCAACTACATGAAAAAATCTCTAGCATGGGGGTGGAGCAATAAACTAACCAGTAGGTCACTGAGCGCTTCCCTTTTATATATTTCTGCACATTTCTGCCAAGCATTGACTGATACTCAGGACATCTGATTCTTCCCAAATGTAGGCCAAATATCTACCAGCATGCACTCATGATAGACATGACCCTTCTTTGCTGAATGCCATTAATATTATACAATGTTCAACAGTCCACTTGGATTATGAAATTCCCAGTAGCTAATTAAAATTTCTTCCTGAGCATGGTAATTATCATTAGCCTTCTAGCTGGATTTGTAAACTTTTTAGCAATATGTGACTTCTATATTTGTTTTTTTGTTTTTTTGTTGGTTGGTGTGTTTTGTGTTGTTTGGTGTACAACTTTGATGAATGTTTCTTTAGTTTTGGTCCCTTCTCCACCTTTAAATGACAAAATTTATCAATTTCATATTAGAAAGCATTATTTTGTGCTTGTTCAGGAAAAACTCAATTGGTTTATCAGAAAGGTCATGATGCTTTGAAAGCAATGCAAAAGCCTCTGTGGCTTCTTGCCATTCTTTAACAAAGTTTTGTAAGAGACAATGTAATAGAAACTAGAGGCAAATTGATTGCTGGTCTGATAAAATCCAATTTTCACATATTCATCAAGATTCACTTGTTCTAACGTATACAGCCTCACATTCGATATTTGCATTGGACTCCTGTTCACTGTTTACATTTACACTGTTTTTCTATTACATTACCATTTTTATCACTACCTTTATATTTTACTTAACTACCTCTAAGCACGTGATTTATTTCAGTGAATTGCCTATCATAACACACAATAAAAATGTAAAGTTAGATGTAAATAGCATTTAAATATATAAAATTTAATAGTCAAGGCAAAAGTGCACTATTAACTGAATGTTAGTTGAGATGAACAAATTGTAGTGATGATTAAGCATGCAGCTAGATTCCTATCCAAATGATAAATTAATCTTAACTTTCAGATTTACAAAATGAACATGAACTAAATTGTTTCCTTGCTCTTTCCTTCTATAGATAGCCTGGAACACTGATGATCCACAGTCCGCCTATGACCAGCAGTTCCCTGTGGGGTGGGATTTCGGGGTGTTGGGAGGGCTGCCTGCCTTCCAGAATAGCTCATCCTCCAACGAGGCTGATATCCAAAGTCCTCACGTCATTAGTGATTTCTCCTAGGAGCAAGATAGATGCAGCTCATAAAATCCAAGGCGATTTTTATTAAATATCATGAAGCCCACAGCATACAGGTGGGCTACAGGTACAGGTGGGCTATAGATACAGGTGATATATGAAACGGACACAGTCCCTGCCTTCTGTAGCTTATGATTCAGACCTTAAAAAAATAAACACATATAAATTGCAAACTACGGATTACGGTAAGTGCTGAAGGAAAAGAAGGATGAGAGAGAGAATAATAAAGGAGTGGGGGGGGGGACGGGAAGTCTAATTTAAATTGATTGTTCAAGGGCAAATGCTCTGTGAGTTATTCTCTTTGAGATCCTCAAAAAGCAGAATAAGCCATGGGTACTTAGTATATCCTCTTTTTTCTAACAACATTTGTGTAGTGTAAGAACACCTCAGAGACAACAGGCCTTGCTCTTTCAATTATTATTATCATTGTTAGTGTTTACTATGTTCCAGGCACTGTTCTAGGCTCTGGGTGTAGAGTTGTGACTGAGACAGACAAGGTTTCTGTTCTCATGCGGCTTAGAGTCGAGATGCTCCTCAGAATATGAAAAGATAAAAATATAGCTAAACTCTGAAGTAAACTATTGGGTTGGCCAAAAAGTTCGTTTGGGTTTTTCCATAAGATATTATGGGAGAACCGAACGAACTTTTTTTTTTTTTTTTTTTTGTGATACGCGGGCCTCTCAGTGCTGTGGCCTCTCCCGTTGCGGAGCACAGGCTCCGGACGCGCAGGCTCAGCGGCCATGGCTCACGGGCCCAGCCGCTCCGCGGCATGTGGGATCTTCCCGGACCGGGGCACGAACCCGTGTCCGCTGCATCGGCAGGCAGACTCTCAACCACTGTGCCACCAGGGAAGTCCCTATGTTATATTTTTATAACCGATCAATAAATTGGCTTTCTGGTCACACACATTAATCTGTAAGAGTGTGTTTAACCTGAGTCTTTACCTGAGAGATTATAAATCAAGTCTGTGAGGTCAAGGGCTGGCTCTGGATGGAGTGTTGAGCACTCACCCCAGGTGGTGCCCCAGTACCTACCTGTCAGGGTGGCCTCAGGCTTTTTCCATGAGACCACCAGTGTTAGGGTAAGTTCTCTTTCCAAACCGCAGTTTGCATTAACCAATGATCATGAGATATTTGGAAGACACCTCATCAACTATCCCTAGGGAGGAAATAATGATTTAGGATGTGAGATAGGAAGTGGTTATTTCAAGGTTTATAATAAACCATTTTCAACAAAATTGACTGATATTCCCAAGAACTGTCAATAGACTAGAAAACGAAGGAGCAATTGAACTCACAACTTTTGATCCTTTTGTAGGTGTAGTTGCCTACACTTAGCAGTAGGAAGACAGGCTAACACAGACAATGGAATGCAGACGTTTCTCATTTATTCCAACAAGCTGAAATAGTACATAAGATCAAAAAAGAAACATTCAGCAGTTCAGTCTTGTCTCCCTTTCTTGTGAAATTGAAAGGAAAAAAAATAAGCACGCTTGAATTTTGTGTAAATGGGACTAAGAATATTTATCATAGACAGTTGAATATTAGTCATGAGACCAAAGCTACTCTTTCCAAGCTCAGCAGAAATAAACAAAGAATTTGATAAATATTGAATTATGCTAGAAGGCAAGGGCTCATACTTTTAACATAATCTGCTTTTTATAAATTTCTTTCCTTCTCCTTTGAAATAAATTCTGTCACCAAATACAAGTTAAAAAATACTACATTGAATTGCTTTTCATCTCCGCTTAGGGAAGAGTTTTTACTTGCTTTCATACCATCATCTTTAGCAAGTTTTCTCCGAAATGAGAGGGGAAAAAAACTTGAAATTTCCAGAGAAATGTAGTGAAAAACAGGCTGCCTATAGAGTGATGTGGTCATGTCACATATGTCACTGTCCAGTTAAGACAATGTATTTAAAGACATCAAATTAGATTACGGTAATTATCTTGGAAATTTGATTTTTCATAACTTTCTGTAAGCTAGAGAATATTTAAGCACCTGAAAACATTGATTAGTTTTTCTAAGCTTTGCACATTAGGATCACTTGGTTGGGAGAGAGGTGGATGGTGGAGAGGGTGGGGAAGGGACAATTTTAAAATTACTGATACCCTGTTCCCGCCCGCCACCCCCCCGAGACTCTAGCTCCTTAGTTGATTATAATCTGACATCAAAGTTAAGAACTACTGTCCTAAGAAATAATTGTGGTAACGTAACCATCAAAATTCTATAAATTCAAAATGTGTTTAAGTTTAGGTTAGGTTGCCAGATAAAATAGAGGATGCTTAGTTAAATTTGAATTTCAGATAAACAACAAATACAAATACTGAATCTGGCAACCCTAATTTAGGCTTTGGTTTTTTTTTTTTAGCTTAAAAATTCTTTGCAGTAAAGTTGTTTACCTGCTCTTAGAGCTACTTAGAAACAGACTTCTCTGATTTAAAACAAAACAAAGAAAAACTGGGGAAAGGTGTTAGATGTCCTCCTTTCCTGGGTCCTAAATCAGCTCATCTCCTCTTTACATTTCCAGAGTTTTCCTTTGGTTGTGTCTTGCCTTGTGTCTGGGGTTTATAGTTGTCCTTAGCAGGGAGGGGCAGGGAGATATATTCCAATATTCCAATAAAAATTAAAACAAAAAATCTGCCGTCTTCTCTGTTTTCTCCCGTGGACCAGCAGTGACAGCCCAGTTTCACATAATGCCTTGCTGTTTCTTCCTTTCCTAATTAACCAATTTTCCCTAAACCATTGATTACTTAATGCTTCCTTTCCCCATTTGTTTGTGATGCCATCTTTATTATGGCCAAATTTTTTTTGATATTGTGAATAAGGCATTTTTTATTGTGCCTAATAACTAGTTTTGCTGTTATAAAGGAAAGTTATCAATATTTATCAATTTGTTTTATTTTGGCTTTCTTAGTAAAGTATGTAAAAAGCTTGTCAAACTTACCAACTGCTACCCCTTCTTTGGTGAGACCTTACTCCAGCTCTAAAATCTGGTCACAGTGTGTGGAAATTTTATGACACCAAGAAATGGAGACAAATCAAGGGATTCTGGTCCCCTTTTGTTCCTCATCAAATACGATCAGCACGTTCAGACAATCCCCTTCTTGCTTCCAGTCCTCTTGTGAAGAAGCGGCTTCTTAGGCCCACTGCCTTACTCATCACAAAAAGGGGTTGTGCCGACCCCTGTTACTACGTCCTCTGGGTCACAACCTGTGTGCTCAAGGTATCCTTCAGTCTCAAGACTTTTACCAGTGAAACGTGTTCAGCGGTGATTTCCAAAACCAACTTTAACCTCATTAGGGCTCTAACTTGCATACCTAAACTATAAGTGTTAAATAGCAAGAAGCATAATTTCTAGACAAATGAAATGTTTAACAAGAATATTTTAAACATTAAATGATCTTCTCGTGTTGCATTATGTATAATTTATTTTCTGGGAAGGAACACGCAAATCTTAGTGTGACTTAAGAATGTGTCACAGTTTATTAACTCCATGTGTTCCTGTGGGAAAGAATGAAGACTAACCTGATGTTGTTAAGGTTTATCAAGAGTCTCAGATGATACTCTCTAACTAATAGTTAGTTTTAAAATTAATTTTCTTGGTAGACAATAATACCATCAGGAAATAAAAATAGGTTGGTCACACCTTGTCAGTATTTATACCTTATAAATACAATGTAAGAGGTTAAATCAAATAGATCATTGGAGAAAAACCATATGACCATCTGTTTAGATAAAAAGTAAGACATTTGATAACATTTATCATTCATTCTTGATTATATTTTTAAACTTATAGTAAACAAGGAATAAGGTGCTTCCCTAACATGACCAAGCTGATGTAGCTTTAATAGTCAACATTAAAATATCTTTGTATTTCTGGAATAAGCCTTAAGTTTTATGTTGCCTTTCAGTATCTCTCTTATGAATTGTCAATGTGGTGAATTACAATAATTGACTTTCTAATTAAAAGCAAATCTACATTTTGAGAGAAACTCAACTTGGTCTTGAATTACTATACTTTTTATACATTGCTGTATTTGATGTTAGTTTCAATTACGATTGATGCATTTAAATTCATGTTTCAGACCGGCCTGTAAATACATTTCTTGAAAAGTTTCTGGTAGATTTTCGTATCCAAGTTATGCTAGCCTATTAAAATTAGTATGGGAGTTTTCCCTCTTTTCTATTCTCTGAGAATGTTTGTGTGAAATTGGATTTTTTTTTTCTGATTGTTTGCTGAAACTCACTGATGAAAACATCTGGGCTTGAAGGTTTGTTTTTTTTTAAATGGGAATATATATGACTTCTGGTTCAGTTTTTTCAATGGTTGTAGGACTATTCAAGTTTTCTATTTCTTCTTGTGTAAGTTGTGGTTATATTTTTAAGGTATTCATCTATTTCATTTAAATTTTCAAATCTGTTGACGTAACAGATAAAATGTTCACAATACCCTCTAATTATTATGTATAGTATCTTTAACCTCCCTTATATTCTATTTTATATTGTTTGTATTGATCATTTGTGCCATATCTATTTGCTTTTGATCACTCTCCTCAGAGGTTTAGAATTTTATTAATCGTTTCAAAGATCCAACTTTTGCCTTTGTTGTTTCTCTTCATTGTATGTTTGTTTTCTATTTCTTATTTATGCTTGTCTTCTTACTATTTCCTTCTACTTTCTGTGAATTTATTTTGTTAGTATTTTTCTGCCTTCTTGAGATGATGTATATAACTCATTAATCTTCACCCTTTCTTCATTTCTTATACTGAGTATTTAAGGCAGTACATTTCCTTCTATGTACAGCTTATCTGCATCCCATCACTTTTTGTTATGTACTATTTTGAGTATTATTCACTTCAAAGTATATTCTAATTTTCACTATAACGTTTTCTCCAGTGATTTTTTTGCAAACATATGGGAATTTTCTACTACTTTCTTTCCTTTTTTTTTTTTTGGCTGTGCTGTGTGGTTTGTGGGACTTAGTTCCCCAACCAGGGATCAAACCTATGCCCCTGCAGTGTAAGCGTGGAGTCCTAACCACTGTACCACCAGGGAATTCCCTCTACCACTTTCTTATTGCCCTCTCAGCTTAACTGAATTGAAATGTCAGAGAAACATGACCTGTATAGTAAGAAATATTTTTATTGTGAAATATAATATAAACATAGAAAAGTACATGAAATATATGTGTACTGATTAATAAATAATAAAAAGTGATGTAACTACTCATATAACCACCACTTAGGTCAAGAAATAGAATGCTCTCAGATTCCCAGAAGCCTTCCTCATTCCTCTTCCCAAACACAAACCCCTCCAACTCCTAAAGGCAACCATAATAAAGTTGTCCCTAAGTATTCACAGGGGATTGGTTCTAGGACCCCTACACATACCAAAATACTCAGATACTCAAGTCCTTTATATAAAATGGTGTAGTACTTGCACAGTAACCTACACACATCCTCCTGTATGCCTTAAATCACCCCTAGGCTACTTATAATACCTAATACAATGTAAATGCTAGGTAAATAGTTGTATGGCTAATTCAAGTTTTGCTTTTTGAAACTTTCTGGAATTTTTTTTCCAAGTATTTTTGATCTGAGATTGGTTGAATCCAAGTATTGGAAATCCATGGATACGGAGGGCAGACTGTACTGACTTTAAAAAAATTCACCTTTCTACTTTTTTTCTTAAATAGTTTTCCCACCCAAGTAATATCCATAAATTATAGTTTAATTTGCTTATTTTTGAACTTTATATAAATGAAATCATATAGCATAAAGTATTTTATATCTAGATTCTTTCACAAATATTATGTTTTTGTGATCCATCAGTGTAGATCTGAAGCATTCTTATGGTTACAACTTTTCAGAAATGGTTTTTATTTCCCATCCCTGCTCTGGTCAGAGCCAAGGCAACTTTCCTTGCAGAAGTGGGCATGTTCACTGCTGGCTTGTCCTTCCCTTTGGTATCTTGGCTTTATGGGGTAAGGATCTCCTTTTAGATCTTCACCTTGGGTAAACCCTTGGCTTTCATTTCTTTTTCCATGCTCTACAAAGCTACTAAAGCCAAAATTTCCCTGGTTTAGCAAATGTTCCTAAGGCAAAAGCAGGTCAAGTGCTCTGCTTATATTTCCGGGGTCCCTTCTCTATTTAGATTTTGGCCTGGAAATTTCTTATGATCCCATCAAATGCCTGTTGCTTTAAAGAACTTGCTTTTATGTGGTATCCATCATTTTAAGTTGTTCTTCCCTCCAGCTGGGAGGGTTGGTCTAAGTAATGTAGCCTTCCACATTATGGGAAATGGAGGTCTTTTATAATTAAAAAGAAGATTATATTCAACCTGTGTTTCTATTCCCTTTCTCATTCCTAATATATTAATGTGTGCTTGCATGTGTGTGTTCCTTAATTAGAAATTCCCAGGGTATTTTTGTATTATTTCTCCTCCAAATATATAACTCTTGGTCTATTTATAATTCTAATAGTTTTTATTTCATAATTCTTTAATTTCTGGTTTTACCTTTATTTCCTTTCTCATTTAAAAAAAATTCTTTCTAACTTATTGATTTGAATGCTTAGTTCATTTACTTTTAGGCTTTTTTTTAATATTGAAAATATTTAATAATGAATTTGTTTTTGAGTTCATCTTTGTATGCATCCTATTAGTTTTATTATTTCATATCTTTCTTTTGTAAAGGATCTATGTAGTTTTGATTTCATTTTTGTTCTAAGACGTATTTGGAATAATTTCCTTCCTCAGTTTCCAAAGGATTGCTTTTTTCCTTCTTGTTTGACCATTTATTATTATTATTATTTTTAAACATGTGCTCTCTGAATCCATCTTTTTTTTTTTTCGGCTGTGTTGGGCCTTTGTTGCTGTGTGCTGGTTTTCTCTAGTTGTGGTGAGCAGGGGCTGCTCTTCGTTGAGGTGCACAGGCTTCTCACTGCAGTGGCTTCTCTTGTGGAGCACCAGCTTTAGGCGCACGGGCTTCAGTAGTTGTGGCACACTGGTTCAGTAGTTGTGGCTCACGGGCTTAGTTGCTCCGCGGCATGTGGAATCTTCCCAGACCAGGGCTCGAACCCATGTCCCCTGTACTGGCAGGCAGATTATTAACCACCGTGCCACCAGGAAAGTCCCTGACAATTTATTATTAATTTTGATTGTATTTTATTATTTTTAGAGAATGTGACCTGTTTAGTTTCAGATTTTTTAAAAATTTACTGAGTTTTTTGTGGCTTAATGTATATCAATTTTAACATATATTTTATAGATCCTTGTCAAAAAGAAGTAGTGATACATCGGGTCTAACATTCAAGATATACATAAACAGAGAGTTGGCAGGTAGATAGATAGATACCAATCTTTAAAATTATAGTCATCTGAGGGTTTTTTTTCCTACTTGATTTGTCAGGTCATTAATTCAAATGACACAGGTATAGAATATGAATCTGCTTAGGGATAACATGTTTAAGCCTATGCTTTTCTAAATTTGAAGACATTTTCCTTTACATTACTTTAGAATACTTAATATTTTCACTAATGATACTGGAAAGAGTAAAGCACATGGTTAGTGTCTGCAACAAGATTATTTTCTCTGTCAAATTTTTATTCCCTGTACCTCTTTCAAACTAAATACATTATCAGCTTTGCCACAGTTGAATACATGTCACCTATAGTCTTTCTGTGTCTTGTCTCTCCAGTAGGTAACATGACGACTGTGTTTTTTCTTTATGCCTTGGATGGTCACTGTGTCCATCTTTTCCTAGCAACCATATGTTTAGGGGAAAAAATGGGCAAGAATGGTGTCTCTAACTAGTATTTTGACTTTGGAAAGTCCCCCCTCTCTATTTCTTCCTTAATCATTATATTGATAAAATATAGGAATAAAATAGGAATTTAATAGGAATAAAATGGTTTCTCATAGAAAATTTGAAAACAGCATCTGCAATATTAAGAAGCAGGAAAAAAAAAGGTACATATAATCCCATCACTCCAATGCAACCACTTTTAAGTAGTTTTGCCTGTTTCCTTCTATTTTTTTCAAGAATTGTTTTTACGCAATTGAGATCAATTTTGTATTCTGATTTTTCCAGTATTATATCATAGGCATTTTCCATTCTTAAAAACTATCCATCAAGCTCATGTTTAAATGCCTCGATAACATTCTACTGTTTACTAAATATTCCTTGAATGATAGACTATCATTTTCAATATCTTTGTATTGTTAATAATGCTTTGATGAATTTCTTTTCTTTTTTTCCAGTAATACAGTGGACCTTGAACCTTCAGGTGCATCAGAAGCACCTGGAGAGCCCCTTGCCCAGAGTTACTGATTCAGTAAGTCTGGGGCAGGGCAAAGAATTCACATTTCTAATAACTTCAGGTAATGCTGATGGTGCCAGACCACATTTTGGGAGTCACTAGAATCACTGTAATTAATAGAATGTATAAGGATTTGCTTTAATACATTTCTGAGAAGCAATGCTTCTTCCTTCCACCGTAGGTTATATCTTTGATATTTCAGGGAAAAAATGGTAATGCTTATCCTGGTTGGAAAAGGAAGTAGTGATGTCTATTTAAAGGTTCTCTAAAATCTTTCAGTCACTGGCTTTTGCTAACCCATTTGCACTTACTGTGGAATCTTACTGGAACAGGCATCCATTTGACCCTGGAGCTCCATCACTAAACAGCTGGTCTCTTTCTTTCTTTCTTATTTTTTTTTGGTAAGTCACCTGCTCTCATTTAATTCATTTCCTTTTTGTGGGAAGCCTCTGACATCTGTCCCACATACTTCTTTATAAATACAAAGGTTCATCCTTTATCTTTTTATTTTTAACTTTTATGAGTCATTTACTCCTACCCTTTTTATAGTTGTGATCTTTTCATTCCTTATGTTTTAAAAAGACACTTTAGACTAATTCTTTATGGCTGCTTTTTAAAAAAAAATTCTTATTTTTTTAACACCTTTAATTACATTCTGTTGACATTTATATTTTGGTCTGAGCCTAGTGTCAACTATTAGGATCACATGGCTTCTCACTTCATTGGCACCATCATGTGGTGAAATTGTGTATCACATTGGAAAATCTGCCACATATGGTGAGACAGGATGCCATATCACATCTTACATAGAGATAACACTGAAATTAGAGAGGTCATGATAAGTTGGGGGATCTGGAATAATTCTGTTAGTTTAGTAAATACACAGCAAAATGGGAGCTAATAAACACCAATGATTAAGCATGCGGATACTGGAGTCAAGGACATGAGCTCAAACCCTGGTTCAAACCATTTATAATGATATGAACTTGTGTGCCAGGTTAATCACCTTGAACCTCAGTTTACTCCTGAGTATGGGGATACCAGGAGCATCTACCTCACAGGGATGTTGAGAGAAGCAGTTATTATTACGATAATAGCACAATGGCCATCAAACAGTTCAATAAGATCATTAGCTGTTAACAAACCGTCACATTTGGTTTTCCTTTTACATTCTGACCCAGGATAGAAAGAGTATCAGGAAAGAATGATTCCCCTGAGATTTTTAGAAAGTTATACCAAAATGGCATAATTATTTTTAGAATGATCAGAAGTAGCATGAAGGTAAAAGCCACAAAATGTTGATGTTGAAAGAAACATTTAAATAAAAATGCTTTTATAGAAAAAAGGAAGGGAACTTGTGAAAAAAAAATGTCTTCTAAACTCTACCTACAAAGTGAAATTTGAAAATTATCTGTCTAAATTAACCATAATTTACAGTCAAAATAAACAATTGGCGGGGGGAGTAACTTAAAATCCTTTTTAAGGGTGGAAAAAAACTTTTAAATATTAAAAATGATTTATAGCCCCAAATCCTTTCAAAGTTCTATTAAAGAGAAATGTTTACTTTTATAAATCCTTGGAAAAGATACACTTAGGACAAACCTGGATGTTGGACATTTTTCTAGTAAAAATGAATTTTAATTATTTGATTAGAAAAATAGGATGAAAAGATACTTAAGATCAGTGAGAATAAAGTATGTGGGGTATTCCGCCCTCCACCTTAAAACAATGCATCATGATTGAATAGAATGGGAAACCTTGCCAGAACCAGAATCTTTTTTTTTTTAAAATAAATTTTATTTATTTATTTATTTTTGGCTGCGTTGGGTCTTCGTTGTTGCCGTTTCGCACGGGCTTTCTCTAGTTGCGGCGAGCGGGGGCTACTCTTCATTGCAGAGCACTGGCTTCTCATTGCAGTGGCTTCTCTTGTTGTGGAGCATCCTCTAGGCACACGGGCTTCAGTAGTTGTGGGCTCATGGGCTCAGTAGTTGTGGCACGCGGGCTCAGTAGCCGTGGCGCACGGGCTTAGTTGCTCCGCAGCATGTGGGATCTTCCGGGATCAGGGCTTGAACCCATGTCCCCTGCACTGGCAGGCGGACTCTTAACCACTGTGCCCCAGGAAGTCCCCAGAACCATAATCTTACATTCAGTTTTCAAACTGTAGTTTCCTCAGACAGCCTCATTCAATAAGTTTTTGTTATGCCATTATGCAAATGTAGTCTATGTTCATTATCTTTCTACTTATTAAATTCATCAAAAGCTGTCCAGGAACAGATTTTCTGTTTTGTCAACTACACCCACAGTCTTGTTCCCAGATTTGTCATCAGCATTTCCAGACTGTGAGGGAAAGAAAACAAGAAATGGAACACTTTTATGAATTTTAAGTATGCTGTAACTCTGTTTCAGTGCAGTATTCTAGTGTGCAACAGCCGTCTGCTGCTGCTCCCAGCATACCCAGTCTCAGGGCGGTGCCAGGTTAGTGCAGTTGGTTAGAATGTGGCATTAATATGTTCGTAATCAATTCCTATGTCATTCAACTGGCTGTGCAAAGCAGAAAAATATCTTCAATGTCAACCTGAACTTCTGAGGCAAGCAGTCTTGAAAATGTATGCCTTTGTTTATTGAGATTTGGGAATTTTCCAGAAATCTACTATTGACTTCTATTTTTATTTCATTGTGGACAGAGAGCAAATTTTGCATGATTTGAATCCTTATGAATGAATTGAGACGTGTTTTTGCCCAGAATGTGGTATATGTTTTGTGTGCACGAATACGGTATATATCCCCATTTACTTAGATCTTCTTTCATTTCAGCAATGTTTTGTAGTTTCAGAGCATAGCTCTTGCATACCTTTCATTGAATTTATTCCTAGGTATTTATAATACTATTATAAATGGTACATTTTAAAATTTCATTTTTTAATTGCTGCTTGCTAATATATAGAAATGTTGATTTTCATATACTCATCTTTTATCCTATGAGCTCACTAATTTCAATTATTAATTCTACTAGATTTTTTTTTTTTTTTTTTTTGCGGTAGGCGGGGCTCTCACTGCTGTGGCCTCTCCCGTTGCGGAGCACAGGCTCCGGACGCGCAGGCTCAGCGGCCATGGCTCACGGGCCCAGCCGCTCCGCGGCATGTGGGATCTTCCTGGACCGGGGCACGAACCCATATCCCCTGCATCAGCAGGCGGACTCTCAACCACTGCACCACCAGTGAAGACCAATTCTAGTAGATTTAAAAGATTTTCTACATGGACAACTTATTAATCTAAAGACAATTAATTAGGGACTTCCCTGGTGGTCCAGTGGTTAAGAACACGCCTTCCAACGCAGGGGACTCGGGTTCGATCCCTGGTGGGGGAACTAAGATCCCACATGCCATGGGGCAACTAAGCCTGCGCACCATAACTACAGAGCCCACGCGCTCTGGAGACCGTGCACTGCAACTAGAGAGAAGCCCACGTGCCGCAACTAAGACCCGATGCAGCCAAAAAATAAAATAAATAAATGTAAAAAATAATATTAAACAATAAAATCTAGATAAATCTATTAATCTAAAGGCAATTAATAGTTTAAACATTAGACTTTCTATGTAGACCACTGTAAATAGAAAGTTTTACTCTTTTCTAATCTTTATACCTTCTATTATTTCTGTTAATTTTTGCTATTGTACCACCTAGGACCTCTGATACACCGTCGAATAGAAGTGGTGAGAGTAGACATTCTCACCTTCCTAATCCTAGGATTGACTAATTCACCACCAAGCATGATAGTAGCTATTGGTCTTATAGTAGCTGTAGATATCTTCATAATACGAACTCAGTTCTAATTTCTAATTTTGTGACTGTTTCTGTCATTAAATGGAAATAGTATCAAATTGCTTTTCCTGAATCCACTGAGATGATCACATTTTTTTCCTCCTTTATTAATGTCATTAAATTACATTGTTTGATTTGGTAAACCTTGCATGCTGGGAAAAAACCCAGCCATTGTATTTTACCCTTTTTCTATATTGCTGTGTCCAATTTACTAGTGTTTTGTATAGGATTTTTGCATTTATATTCATAGATGTGATAGTGGTCTGTGATTTTTTTCTTCTAATGTCTTGGTCAGATATTTCTATCAGGGTTATACAGTCATTATAACATTTGGTGGATAGTATTCTCTCTATTTTCTCCAAGAGTTTATAAAAGATTGACATTATGTGTTCTTTAAACGTGGAAAGAACTCACCATTGAAGTCATCTGGGCCTGGAGTTTTCTTTGTTAAGTGGTTTTTAATTATGAATTCAGATTCTGTAGTAAATGTACAACTACTCAGCTTTTCTATTTATTCTTAGCCAGTTTTGGTAAATTTTGTTCTTTAGGGAATTTGTTCATTTATTCTAACTTATCATATTATACTGACCTAAATTTGTTTATAATATTCCCCTTTTATGATTTTAATTAGACTTTTCCAACCTCGGTACTATTGATATTTGGGGCAAGAAAATTGCTGTGGGAGACCGTTCTGTGCATTGTAGAATGCGGAGCACCATGCCCGGCCTCTACCCACTGAACGCTGATAGTGTGACAACCAAAAATGTCTCTAGACACTGCCAGATGTTCCTTGGGGACAAAACAGCTCTGATAGAGAATCAGAGTTTTAATGTCTATAGGATCTTTAGGGATCTTTCATTCCATGTACTGGTAATTTGTCTCTTTATTTTTTGATTAATTTTGTTAAGAGCTTTGTAGGGTGTGCAAAAGCAGGCTCTGCCCCAGATCTGGCCCATGGATCATTTTGCTGACCTCAGCTTAGATCACTAACTCTTCTTTTCTAATAAAGGAATGAAAATGCTATAAACTTTTCTTCTAAGAATACTTTATCTGTATCCCATAAATTTTTAAAATCCTATACTGTGTTGATGGATAGCAGCCAATTAATAGCTATAAACAATTAGTATTGTTTATCTATGGAGATAACATATGGGCATTACTGAGTATTATTCCAACAAAATTGCTTACAAATGGATTTTTGGTTCTGTGAGAGACAAGGGATAATATTAATATAACAATCTAAGAAAATGTAGTCACATAAATATACTGTCCCAACTAGTTGATAAACTGATATAAATTCTTACAGTTTGGCAATATTCTTTTTGCTCTTCTAGCTAGGAAAAGCCAGTCTGCAACATCGAAAAATGTTTACCAGGACGAGAAAATTACAGTGATTTTACAGCACCTTATCAAGTATTGATTTGGTGCCACCTGCTGGGAGGCAGAAACGGGTTTCCAGCATCCTCAAAGGGTGAGAATTATGACCTTAGAAGCTGTAAAACTTTGCCTATAGCATAAAATGAAACATAATATAGGTACCTTTGGGCCTGTAAGAAATCAATAATTCTAGAATAAATTAACTGCATATAAAAATATGATCTATGTATTAAAATGGGAGTGTATTCTTTTCCATCCAAGAGAAATCAGATGGCATATTTGCATTTACCATGAAATGATATACAATAAAGTTCTTTAAAATGGTGAGCTCCTCAGGTACTGATTGTGTATTTCTGTAAAGGTAATTCATCACTTGACTGGGGCTAGTGGAGGAGCTTAAGATGTGAAGAACCACTGCTAAATGAAGATTAGTAAAAAAAATAAAACTAAATCTAATGATAACATTGATTGTCATTGATTGTACATTTGATATGTATTTACTTGTTTACTCGGTTTTTTCTTGCTCCCTAAATATAAGCTCTATGTGGCCAGGGGCTTTATCTGTATTGATGACAGTTGTATCTCCAGAACCTAATACAGCGCCTGGCACATAGTAGTCACTCAATAAATATTTGTAGGACTAAAGGAACATTTTCAAAACAACTGACAGATTACAAGAATTCATTTATGCTAAAATTCTAACGCAGAATACACATCATGGAGCAGGGCAGATACACGTTAACATTACTTTGGTTGGCAAATGGACCTCAGTGTACAGATTCAATATCATGCCTTGAAGAATGAGATCATTTCTCAAATGCTTCCTACAGTTTATAAGATTTATAATCCTACAGATTATAAGAAAACTAGTATATAAATGAATTTTGCATTTTCCTATAAATAAGCATAACCAAAACATTTTTAAAAGATAATTACTAGCTACATTTTCCCCAACTTTTTAATCTTGAAAAATTTCAAACCTATAGAAAATCTGAAAGAAAGAACCACAATTAACACAGTGCCATATTTTCTCTCTGCACACACACTTTTTGTTTTTTGGCCTGGACTATGTGAAAGCAGTTTGCAGATATCATGACCTCATCCCTAAATACTTCAGCATGCATCTCCTAAGAACAAAGGCCGTTTTCTAATAATCACAATATTATTATGCCTGAGAAATCTAAGTTAACAACATATCTGTTATGCTTCCATGTTCAAATTTCCCCAACTGTCCACAAAATGTCCTATATAACTTTTTAAAAATCCATATTCCTATCCAAATCATGGTTGCCCATTAATGGAGATCAGTCCTTCTGTCTTTCGTTGTCTTTCATGATATTGACATTATCGAAAAGTCCAAACAAATCACATTCTTAACTTAACTGAGTGTTTCCTCACAGATTCAGGCTAAACGTTTTGGCAAGAATGCTACATCAGTGTACTTCCAATAATTTGTGTTTTCCTCAGTATTGATGCTAAAAATTTTTTCCTCGAAGCAACTATTAACTTTTTGCAAAGTACTAATGTTCCAAGGAACATGCTTTAGAGAACACTTGGATAAGGAAAAAAAAAGTGAAATGCACAAAAATGTTTAAGAGATTGAAGTTAAAAAGCAGGTAAGGATTGTAAATCATTTTTAAATTACAAACTTCATTTCCTTAGGTAATGCAAACTCAGCTTTCATCAAGTTTAACACATACCAAAAAAACCGCACAAAACATTGTACAGGTGAGCAGCACCAAGCTTAAAGAAAGGAAATAACTTCTCCCAAGTTCTATCCTTATTCTATTTACTGTGTTCAGGAGCTGAGACCTAAAACCAGGTCTGAGTGCTTACATGTTCCTTCCACCAGACCCCCTGCTTCACTTAGCCTGTTTTACTTTCTGTAATTGACTATTCTTGGGTCTACAATTACTCTGGGATATAAGTGGTGGGCGGTCTTTTAGTCTAAATAATAATAATAAAGATGCTAAAGAAGACTAATCCATTTTTTATTGTTCCATATTCAGTAAGAACCAATTCATGGCAAGTAATTGAGGAATGCCTAACCCCTCCCAAATGCATGCAATTATGCAAATCATATGTGGGGACTGGGAGCTTGGCTCCAGGCACTAATTATAATATAGCCCCCATTTATGACTATTTCTATTCGCCGTAATTTGATCCTTTGCTATTGCCTTATGATGCTGTCTTTATTACACTACAGCAAACATTTGGGAGACATCAGTTTTTCTTAAAAGTCCTGGAACTCAAACTCAGGTTTTTCTACTTATTACAGGATTCAACAGCTTTTCAAAAAAAATGAGTTACCATTCTTAGCCGCAGTGAGGTAGCAAATATTAAGCATGTTCGTTTTCACCTCCATTTCGGGCGAAAGCCTCTCGCCCTCTGACGACTTTCCAAGGGCGGTGAGCGTGAGTCCTTCCTTTTGGTACAACTCACGAAATATTAATCAATACAAATGTGTAACTTTTAAGAGAAAAAACTGCGAGCCCTTCCGCCGTTTAAAACCACGCCATGCTTTAAAAGCTTGAGTTGTACAGAACGTTGAGCATTTACTCCCACAGGTTGGAAATTGCTTTGCGGAGTTTGAGTTCCCTTAATTTCACCAGACTGTCAAACGTCCCCATGTCCCGCCCTTCACCCCATACTTCTTAGCTTCCAGGGAGAGTTAGGAAGAGGTCTGCGTCTCTGGACCGCCGCAGGATGCGGGGGCTGGGCTGGACTCGGGCTCCATCTCCCGGGCTTCGCGGAGCGCCAAGCCCGGGAGAGGATGGACATTACCCTCGACCTTCGGAGGCGATCTGGAGCTAGAGGAGAGCAAAAGCTACCCGTGAACACCGTCAAGCGCCCTCCCCAGCTGCACTTCCTTGACCGCTGCCCGGCGCCCCGCGGACCTCCCTACGCTCCGCGGGCCCGCAGGCCTTCAAGGCTCACAGGCCCTCCGCCACATAACTCGCGGCCAAGTCCGCCGGGACCCAGGCCACACCCCACGCCGCCACCCGGCCCCCAGCCGCTCCTCTTGCCCCACGCGCCGGCAGTGGGCACTGCGCCTGCGCGCCCGCCAGCGCAGGGCGGGGCGAATCGGCCCGGCGGAAGGGGCGGGGCGGGGCGGGGCTGTACTTCCGTCGTCGCGGGTGGGTGAGTAGGGGCTGGGGGTAGCGCGCGGCGTCCGGAGTCCGGCGGGGTTCCCGCCTCGGGTCGTCGGGGAGCTCATGTCGGCGTCGCGGCGCCCCCTGGAGGATTTGGGGAGGGGGAAGGAAGAAGAGGCTATTATTGAGTTGGATGATGTCGGGGGTGCGGGAAGTGTGTGGACAAGCAGGCGTTGGCAAAATGGGTTCAGAGGTTGGTTTTCTCCTTAGAAAGGAAATTCTCTTCAAACAGCGTTTTAAAATTTTCATCATTTTGGACAGGCTTCTGAGTTTACCGTTGTGCCTCAGTAAGGCAGTTTTGGTAAGGTGGCTGGTCCCTTGCCGCTGCCAAACCTAATGGTTAACCAGAGGATGGGTCGGAAAAAGGCACAATAGTCCAGGTTAGCTACTACCAAAGAGGGAAATTAAAACTCATCTTTTATGGAATAAAATCCAGGATATAAAAATAGGGTGCAAAAAAAAATAGGGTTCAAACCGAAAGTCACAAACAGCATCTAGGTTCTGTCAAATACTGTGCCGGGCGCGGACTAGGTCTCTTCCAGCAGACATACTGTATTCAGATAATTTGTTTTTATCATTAGAAAATGAAAGACAATCTAAGCCAGAATGACCTGAAAAAATTTAATTATCTTGAGAGTTGTGCCTTAATACATATACTTTGGAAAACAAACACTACTATAGCTTTTCCAAGTTGGTAGAAAACCAAAAGTTTCCCGAAAGCCTGTGCAGATTCCTAATCATTTTGGGGTCTACAATGTCCAGAATGTTCTTTTATGTAGTAAAAACTTCATATCGTTTTGTGTGCAAGGTAATAAGAACCAGACAGTTCAGTTCCTTTAAGGGCTGTATTCTATTAGGAGAGACAAAGAAACGTGAAAAGTTATATAATGGTAAGAAATGTAAGTTACAGCTTGAGATATTTGAAGATATCGAAAATCCTTTATTTGGCATGGAAAGTGCTGGTGAATGCTTGAAATGAGTACCCCTCAGCTGATTGTTGCCATGTGGGAATGTGGGTCCCTCATACACAGATATGATTTTCTCCAACACAGGCCAAAAATCTCTCTCTTTGTGCTTTTTCTTGATTTTTAATATTGTTGGCAACCTGCAGTTGTGCACTCACACACCCTCTGTGGGCCAGGAACAGGGAGTTTGTGACATCTGCAGACTATCACCTGAGTACTCAGAAATAATTGGAATCAAAAGAGCAAGAAGTTCCTGGAAACTGATAGGAAGGGATTTAAGAAAACTGGGGTTTAAGCTGGGTTGAAATGGAGAGGTGTCATGGAGGGGAAGGATGTGAGGAGTGAGTAAAATCTCAGTGGGGAAAGCGAACAGCAGGTTTGGAAGATAATTAGTTAACTCTCCTTAGGAGAGGTCTGAGAAGGCAAGTGCAGTAAATGGAGGAAAACTGGTTTGGGAAACCCTTCAATACCAGACTGGACTTTATCCTCCGGCACTGGTTCTCAAATTTGAGCTTACATCAGAATCACCTGGCAGGCTTGTGAGACGGTGGCAGCCTTGGCCTCCACCTTCAGAGTTCCTGATTCCGAAGGTCTGGGGTGGGGCTTGAGAATATCCCCTTCTTACTAGTTCTCAGTTGATGGAGATGCTACTGGTCTTGGGAGCACACTTTAAGAACTACTGTCCTAGGGTGTGGGAAACTATTGGAGGAATTTGAGGTGGATCAGTAAGGAGATCACATTCATGGTTCAGTATGAGTCTTGCTGTGACGTCCAAGATGGAGGACTGGGGAAGAGAGAAAAGAAGTTTCCTTAGAGTTGATTAACGCCTGTCCATGCCAGGCCCGCTCATGCACGCAATTTCATTTCATGCTCACTTTGACCTTGATGTGTAAGTCTTAATATTTTCATATGGAGAATAGTAGAGACTGCCCAGGTCCCATAGCTAGTCTCAGAGCCCCTTAAGACTAGTTCAGGTTTGAACTAGGGTAGTAGCAGTGGAAATGAATCAGGACATTGACTGGTGATGGAATTTAGAAAAATCAAGACTTCCTCAGAAGATTGAAACCTGAAAGTAGAAATTGGGAAATAGTCTTAACAGAGAGTGATAAAAGGTAAAGTGGACAGAGAACTTTAGAATATTCCCTGCATGAATTAAGTATGTGTTCTGTATTACTCTGCTATAACAGCGACCTATTTAAAAGCTGCTTGTTTAAAAAGTCATTCTGTTCTACCAAAATTTCCTGAAATTATTTGAAAAGAAGAAAGTAAAGCCTCCTGTGGGGACGATGGGAGATGGTAACCAGATTAATGGCATCTGACAACTTATCTTCACATCAAAAGTGATTAGCATTGAGGAATAGAAACACATGGTGTAAACACTGCTTCGCCTGTATGAACTGTGCTGTGCCGCAGACACTGACCTAATGTATTGATTTTGGAAATCCTGGATGCTTTTTCTTGCCAGAGTAGTTATTGAAATTGAGAATATTCATTGGATCAATTTCAAGACAAATATTCCAAGTCAGACTGGCTGCTGCCGAGCAAATTTTTAATGAAGGAAAACATCCATATACTGAAATAGATTTTAAGAAGGAAGTCCTAAAAATATATTTATACTGTGAAATCTAGAAAAATGTAAGTTTTCAAACACTGATCAACTGAGTAATCAGCATAATGGAGTTATTGACCCATACAAAACTATAGCATACATTCATTCATTTATTCTGTGAGCCCTAAACTGTGAGCCATAAACTGTGGATCCAACGATAACTCGGTCTAGGCAAGACTGACATCTTAAAAAATGGTCACAAAACGATGTGATTAGCACTGTAATAGAGGGATGTGACCAGTACATGATGACAGGAGATAGAAATGCTGACTGAAGGGGTATAGAAAGGAGGCCAGGGAACTGTCTATAGAGGAGGAGACTCTTGAGTTGGTCTTGACAGCTGAGGAGGAATTTGTGAGATGATTAAGGCATTCCAATCAGAAGGAACATCACGGACAATGACCAAGATGTATAAAAGAGTGTGGGTTTTTCTGGAACCTTTGTGCAGATCAGAATAGTTACAGCAATATGGTAAAAGTGGAGGAGGGGGATGAGTTAAGTTGGAGAAGTAGATAAGAGCACTCAGAGAGAGTATGAAAGATTTATGTAATGACTGGCTTGGCTGGATTGTAAACCTCATGATGTTGGGAGCCATGTTGGACCTGTACACGAGTGTATTCCAAGGCCTTAGCAGAGTGCCTAGCATATGGTAGGTTCTCAATAAATAGTTGCTGAATGAATGAACAGGTAAATCATAGAAAACAGTTTTTTTAAGATAAGATAGAGGGAACTTTTAAAGTGTTTTAAGCAGTGGAGTAATATCGTCAGATTTACATTTTATGAGGATAAGTGGCAGTATGGAAGGAAGATGGTTAATAACGACCATAGAAATGGCTATAGTAGTTTCTGCCTATTGGTAGATTGCAATCTGCATTTTAAGAAAAAATAGAAAAGAGTATTAGAGGATATCACATGTAATAGGGTTAAATAATATTTTATGAAACTTTTATTTTAGTTATATGTATGCCTGTGTGTTGACTGATGTAAGTGTATTTTTTCCTATGGACTTTGATGCGAGTTTGAAAGTCATTATAGTAATGTGGACATGATGGTGGAGAGAATGGAATGGATATAAAAGATATTTTGGAGGAAAACAAATGTGGAAAACTAGCACCTTAAAATGCTGCTGTCCATATGAACCCTCTTGCAGGGAAGGGGATGCACTTACCCAACCTATTTCAGTATTTTTGCTTACTTGATGTTTTTCATTATATATTAATAAGTTGACATTCTGGTTTATTAGGAATGGCGGTGCTTTGAAGCATCTTACTGTGTGTTGTAAATGCTGCAAAATTTCTCTTATTTTGGTAGTGCTCAGTTTAAAATTGTAGGATGAAGCCATACTCTTAAGAGTTGTGAAAATTCATTGAAACAGTTTGATTTGATTATTGGCCAGGTTATTAGATTTCTTTCCATAAGAAAGCAGGAAAAGCTGCTTAGTTACATGAGCGGGTGGGAAGACCTTCTCCCTACCTGCATGACTTTGCCACTCCAGTAGACTTAGTCTGTTCTGCCTGCGACATGTAAATAAGGGCAGAAAGGTGTTCATACAAGGCAGTTATATTGGCTTTTAAAAAATTTACGAACTCCTTTAAAATCTGGTTGATGTGGTTAAAATGAGTTTAACTATGTTGGGCACTTCGTTGTCAGGTGTGAATTATTCTGTGGAGCAAGAAAACATTTAAAAGTTTTAGAAATTTGGTCTGTTCTGTCACCTAATACATTATTGGGATCTCCTACTGATAAGGTTTGCACAGAAAATGTAAACTAATTTTTCATCTTGGCCTAAGGGGGGAGAAAAGAGAGAGAAAGAAAAAGAAACAAAATGAAGATAAACAGCCTGCCATAATCATTCCATACTCAAATGTGGAGGGTTATTTGGTGTTCCCTTAATGTGGCATGACTCCACTCCTCTTTTTATACGAGAATCTAGAGTTGACACCAAGATCTGGAATTAATAAAAGGGCATATTTTAAATCGAATCCATTCTTTGCTCCACTTGGGGAGGGGCAGAGTTACTAATATCTATTTCCCTCTTAGCCAAAGGAGCTTTCCTTTGTTCTAAAGCAATTTATTAAGACAAAATGCCACAGAGAGTCAAAAGACCTGTGTTTGAGTCCTGGCCCTACCACTGGTTATGACTGTAGTCACCTAACTCGCTCTTGGTTTCCCTTTATTAAATGAGAATAGTAACAACTATCCAACTGTCCTCATGGAATTGTCTGGGAGAATAAAGTGAAATAAAGTAGTTGAAAATGGTTCATAAACTCTTGAGTGACAAGCAAGTGGGAAATGAAATAAGTTCACATTAGCATTTTTTTGAACCATTGCAATGCGCCAGGCTCCATGGCAAGCTTTGGGGATCCTAATGTGGACAAGAGGGTCTTGAATCCGGCTTCTCCTCTCCGTCCCTTAATGCCTTGCCTTGGCCCAGGTCCCCATCATCTCTTTTGGGTCTTTGCTAGGCTGGGCTGTATGTTACCAGGATCTGGTCACTCGACTTCTTGCTGCTGCTCCTAGTGTTATCTCCTAAACACCAAAGTTGATTAGGTCACTGCCGTCCCTGAAGATCTCTGTTGTTTCTCCTCCACCAAGACAACATCTACTTCCTTGGCCTCAGTTTACATCCTGATTGGGCTTCATTTTTTATCACTAGTTCCATATGTATGTATGCCAGGTTCTGCTTCACTGAATTACTCAGTCTTCTCTGATATGGCAGGGAAGAGACCAGGTCCCAGCTCGGCCTCTGTACAAGTATGTCCTCAGCCTAGAAGCCCTGCCTCATCCTTCTTCAGCTTTGCTTAACCTTTCGGACCCAGCCCTGACATAGTCTCCTGCATGACTTGAACCCTCTCCTCCCACAGGAGAGTTAGTTTCTGTAACCTTGTCTGTTCCCACAGCACATTGTTCTTTCTTTGGACACGGTGTTTATTACTCTGTGAGCTGTTGAAGTGCTGGGATTACATCATTTAGGGTAAGATAAGGAGGCTGTCCACCTAAGGAGGTGTAGTGGATTGAATGGTGGCCTCCAAAAAGATATGTCCACGTGCTAATCCCTGGAACTTGAGAATGTGACTTTATTTGGAAAAAGGGTCTTTGCAGATGTAATTAAGTTAAGGATCTTGAGGTGAGATCATCTTGGATTATCTGAATGGTCCCAATTCAACAACAGATGTCTGCACAGAGGAGAGACACAAAGAGTAAGCCGTGTGAAGACAGAGGCAGAGATTGGAGTGTTGCAGCCGTGAGCTGAGGACCCCTGCAGGGAAGAGTCCCCTTCTAGAACCTTTGGAGGGAGTGACATCCTGCTAACACATTGATTTCTGACTTCCAGCCTCCAGAACCATGAGAGGATAAATTTCTGTTGTTTTAATCCACCGAGTTTGTGGTTAATTTGTTACAGCAGCCTTAGAATACTAATACAGAAGTTTATAGTACAGTGACTGGAACATAATAAAATATCACTGTCACCACCCTCAAAGACACTATTATCGCTATTATTTTTGTAACCAACCTAGCCTGGGACCTGGAAGGTAGTACCTGCTCAGAAAATAGCCTTGCCTGTTCACTTTCTAGTCTGGTGGCAGTGGTGGTGGTATGTATGAGAAAGAAGTGTGTTTAAAGGTGGTATCGAAAGAGAGCCAGAATAGAGCACCTCTTAGTTTTTTTTGTTTGTTTTAAATGTCTTTTTGTGTGTTTATGTGAAGGGCGGTAGTGGATGTTTTTAAGTTGTTTTTTAGAAACATTTTTACACATTTTAAAATAAATTGTCCTTTTAGAAGACTAACAGTAAAATGATGAGCAGTTATATTTCTAACAATAAAAAAATCTTAAAATGTTTCTTCTTTTTTCCTAATAAAACATTATTTAGCTAAAATTAATTTTGTGCTGGCCTTGGAACACAATTTAGAGAGGGACTTGGGAGCCACAAGGTAATTTATTTCATGTGCTACAAGGTACTTGAAAACCAAAAATTTCAAATAATCATAAATGCAGACTTGGTAGGTGTTATGTATTGTTTGTAAATTTTAGTTTGCCACTGGAAGCTAGGTCTATGACCTAATTTTTACTAAAGTTTTATAAATTGGTGTCGTAGTAATAAGAGCTAATGTTTATTGAGCTCTTACTATGTTCTAGGCACTGTTCCCAGCTTTTTATATGAATTAACTCATTTTGTTCTAGCTTTCCTAGTCTCTTCTCTATTCTCTTAACTCAAGAGGAAGCTGAGGCACAGAGTGGTTAAGTAACTTGCCCAAGGACATGATAGCTTAAGTGGCAGAGACGCAGAGTGGACCTGGCTTATAACCTCCACACTCTCCTGACTCTCAGTGGACCCTGTCAGCCTTCATTGTCTAATACAGTCTGAAGCGGAGAATATCAGTAGATCTAAGCGAAGGGTCCTTATCCAATCCTATAGTGGCTCAAACTTTAGTGTGCTTACCCACGGAGATTCTGATTCCTGGGGATGGGGATAAGCATTTTTTTTTTTTTTTTTTTTCCTGCGGTACGCGGGCCTCTCACTGTTGTGGCCTCTCCCGTTGCGGAGCACAGGCTCCAGACGCGCAGGCTCATCGGCCATGGCTCACGGGCCCAGCCGCTCCGCGGCATGTGGGATCTTCCCGGACCGGGGCATGAACCCTTGTCCCCCGCATCAGCAGGCGGACTCCCAACCACTGCGCCACCAGGGAAGCCCCGGGAAAAGCATTTTTAATACGCACCAAGGTGGTTCTGACCGTACTTTGAGATGCCCTGGATCAGGTTCCAGACAGTCCTCACGGTTCATTTCACACGAAGGCTTGTGGTGGTGGCTTGTGTGCTTATGTTAGGCCATTCTTTGTGTATTATCTGTGTGCCAGGTGAGTCTATTGAATACATACATGGATCTAAACTTTTGCCTGAATGCCTGCCTTACTAATCACCTTTCTTTTATGGAGATGAATAAAAGGCCAGCATCAGAGGGATTTTTTTTTAACCTTTTGAATGAGCTTCGGAATAGGGTATATTCGATCTGAGGAAATCGTTATGATGGATGTAAGGTTTGTAGACGGAAGAAAATAATCATGACATAGAATTTCTACTCTATTGGGTGTTTTTTTTTTTTTTGGTATGTTTGTTTTTTGTTTAAAAGAAAATTTTAATGTGTACTGGACTTCACAGCAGAGCAGTAGTTTCATGATTTGGGTTACTCTGAATATTAACTGTGGGCAAGGAAGGAGTCCTTGCTCTTAAGTTTGGGAAGAAACTTTCATGCCTCTGTACAACCCAAACCCCTGATTATGTGTGTTTTAGAATCTAGGGAGAACACTAAGCTTGCAGTTTTACTACTTCCGTATCTTAGTTGCATGTTGAACTGGCAAAATATGTTTTTCTTTCTCTTAGGGAGTCACGAATCGCACTGAACCAAAAAACGTCCAGCCATTTCTTCAGTTACAAGCAAAATGAATATTCCCATGCTGCTCCAACATCCTCATCGGGACTTCCTTAAAGTCCTTTTAAGAACACTTTACCGACGTTACCACTTCATCTTACCCTCAAGTACTCACCTCAGATCAGGACTCCCATGTGCTCAGCCATTCAGTTATCTCGGACTCCATCATGCAAAGTGGATGCTGCCGTCAAATGGTTTAACAAGAAAATTATGTCTGCAAACAACCTTAAAGGAACAGACAGAAGGACTTTCTGATAAAGAACAAAGGCTTGTGGATGAGCTTTATACTGGTTTAATCCAAGGGCAAAGGGCCTGCTTGGCAGAGGCCATAACTCTTATAGAATCAACTCACAACAGGAAGAAAGAGCTAGCCCAGGTGCTTCTTCAGAAAGTGTTAGTCCGCCACAGAGAACAAGAGAAATTAAATAAAGGAAAACCACTAGCATTTCGAGTGGGTCAGTCTTTGTTTTTTTTGGTTTTGTTTTGTTTTGTTTTTTGTCCAGTAAATATTTTTCTAAATTCTCTCTTCTTTTAAAATAAGTCTAAATAGCTTATGATCTAATGGGGACTTTTTTGTCCTTGCAGAATTTTGGAATGAATTTTGAATGCCTTTTCTTTGTAAATATTAGTCTTGTTACGTGGTGGGAAATGCAATGGCCATTTGAACGAAGGCTCTGTATTTTAAGAGAGTAAGGTGAGATTCCTCTTTTGGCAGGGATCTCGCTGTGGCTCCCAGAACGGAAACGTGCGCAGGAAGAACTGTTCACCAGTTTACTCCTTTCTCTCAGTAGAACTTCTGCTTGATAGTCTAAAGTGACTTCCCTGCTGTTGTGGTTATAGCAACCATAATTATCCTTATCACATTTCAGAATTCTACTTCTTAGGTGTTTCGTTAGTCTTTTCTCTAAGCAAGTCTCACTTCTTTCAGATACTTTTAAAAAAATAATATATTTATTTATTTATTTTTGGCTGCATTGGGTCTTTGTTGCTGTGCGCGGGTTTTCTCTAGTTGCGGCAAGCAGGGGCTCCTCTTCGTTGCAGTGCGCGGGCTTCTCATTGCGGTGGCTTCTCTTGTTGTGTAGCACGGGCTCTAGGCATGCAGGCTCAGTAGTTGTGGCATGCAGGCTCAGTAGTTGTGGCTCGCGGGCCCTAGAGCGCAGGCTTAGTAGTTGTGGCGCACGGGCTTAGTTGCTCCGCGGCATGTGGGATCTTCCCGGACCAGGGCTTGAACCCGTGTTGCCTGCATTGGCAGGTGGATTCTTAACCACTGTGCCACTAGGGAGGTACCTCAGATACTTGTTTATTAGAGTTTCTGGAAATGGCTTGGCTCTAAGCACAGCCAGCTCAATACCAAAATGCCTTTTAAAGGAGACACCATGTTCATTTGCTGTCTAAAAATATTAGGTGTTCACTTCTTGAACAGTTGATCTGTTTCTGTAATTGCAAATAAGCTTGTTATATTTTCGAAGCTGTGCATTATAGAATAATCTAGACGTGTTTGACCAGAAGGAATTAAGCAAGTTTTGGGTGGAGCGAGCGCCTTTCATGATGGCAAACTAGGTGATTCCAGCCAACCCTCGCACTACAAACAACTTAAAATGGGGGACAAAGTGCATAAATTGTGTGAGGAATGGGTAAATATACTTAAAAGTGGATTGGCATTACTTACGTCTCAGTTTATTTGCAGTATGGGGCCTAAAACCTCCTAGATTTTAGGGTAATGGGGCCTAATGCTTTAAAGATAATTCCCAAAAGAGCTCACCAACTGCTGTTTGTACTAGTCCACATTTCCCCCTCACCTTATTCTTCTGCCCTCACTGCGGGGACTCTCTTTCTGAGAGTACTGCGCTGGGTGTTAATACTCTTTATGTATTGTGGACAAAATAGCAAATTCCCAAAGAGAAATTCCAGTTATGACAGAGTGTTTACTTATTAGGCTGTAGAGAATCTTTGAAGAGAAAATGTCCAGAAATACCTAGAGTTAACCAGCAACTCATACATAACTAGCAACTCATAAATTTGCAGCACTATTCTGCTTCTTCCATCCGGACCTTATGAGGCCAGATAAACCTGAGTCTTTGTTGCAGTTGTTTTATCACCATGGTAAATAAAAGCAACAAACGTTTATTCAGCACCCATTAAGACAGAGACCTGCCCTGAAGATTGTGGTATGTCGCCAAGCATACCATATGCCATACATACTTTATGTAGTTACAATTAAGTGCTTATGTTTTATAGATTTTATTGAACATATATATCTCCTGATGCCATGTGCTATTCTAAACATATCGCAAAATTAACTCATCTGATCCTCAAAATAACCTGAAGAAATAGGTGCTCTTATATCCATTTTATGGCAGAATGTACTCAGGTACAGAATGATTACGTGACTTGCCCAAGATTACACAGCTCATAAGAGGTAGAGCTAGAAATAGACCTGGCCGACTGGCTCCAGAGTTTGTGTTCTTGCCTGCCATGCTCTGCTAACTCTCCAAGTAGGGGAATTTCCTGCCTTTCTTAAGATTAAAAAAAAAAAAGTTTTTTTTTCAGGATTCAGTTTATATTATTTTCTTTGAGTTATGAGTGAGATGAAAAAATTGTATTTCATAAGTAGAAAATTATTTTCTCAATCACTGGGAATTTCTGGAGTAATGAGTTGTTCTTCCAGTGGAAACATAGCATGGACAGAATCGGGGTGGGTGGAATAATCATTGATCATGATGAGAGGTGGGCAGATGTTGGAGAAATTCAGCACATTAACAACACAGGCAATGAAGTCTGCCCCCAAAGCTCTACGTTATACTAAAAAGGCAAGTCACATTTTGTCATTTTTAAAAGTGAATCTGGTGCACATATGGAACTCTGACTTCTCTCCCTCCTGTAACCCTATTACTCAGGGACTAGATAAATAGGTAGATTTTCGTTTACTGCTTTAGGAAGCGTTAAACTACATTAATGACGGTTTTAATAAGGAGAAGTAGAAGGTAGTCTGGTATTTTAATAGAACTCATCATGGTGCTGATTTCATTTATTTCATTAAATTACAAAGTCTGTCTCCACCATAGGATTGTCTGGGCCTCCTGGTGCTGGGAAGTCAACCTTTATAGAATATTTTGGAAAAATGCTTACTGAGAGAGGGCACAAATTATCTGTGCTGGCTGTGGACCCTTCTTCTTGTACTAGCGGTGGTGAGTATTGCTGCTGCTTCGTAACTTGCAGAGGAGGGGCTTGTGGAGTGGAGTCAGCGCTCTGTTGCAGTTTAGGGGGAATCTGCACAGACGGGTGTCTTCTAACCTCTGGCTGAGTTTGGTCTCGGTGAAGGAAGGGAGGTGGTGGGTGTGAAGTGGAGGCTGAGGGAGGTGTTTGGGGCATCGGGTTCTCCAGGGGAGGTTAGCTTACAGGTAACCTAGGAGTAGCCTGGGTAGGTAGAGAACTAGGAGAACAGATGCCAGAAGTTGGAGATGATCAAAAGTCAGTTTCACCCCTTTGTCTATCATACCTGAGGCTCAGCCCCTTTTCCTTCTATTGTTTTTCCTGGCTCCATCAGCCCCTACGCAGTTCAGAAAATGGCTTCTTACTCAGTAATTTCCCCATATTGTAACGTCTCTTCTCAAGCTTAAAAAAATCTTCATGCTCTGTTTAACTTGTCACCTGTTTATATTACATGTTCAGTTAAACAGAAAGCTCTTAGAGGGACCATGTGATATACTCTGTTCCTGGCAGCACTTAGCCTAGTACGTTGCACACAGTGCTCGGCAATTACTGATTTGAGGTCATGCAGTCACTCAAAGTTTAACTCGCAGCTCATCAGAGATAAAATGAATAAACTAAGTTCCCCAAAGGATCATTTAAGGGAAACATAAATCATACTATATAAATACTCAGGAAAGCCTTTTCTTCCCTTACCCCTCTTGATTGAAGCGTCTCACATGACAGTTATTCATTTAACAAGTATTTCAGCACCTATCGTAGGCGAGGCCCTGTACAAAAAAGGTACTGTGTTGTTCAATGTTGAATAAGATGCAGTTCTCTTGGCCTTATGGAGCTCTATATCTCACGAGGGAAACAGACAGGTGCATGCAGGCCATTACAATGTAATGTGTGTTGCGAAGGGGGAAATACAGGGTGTTTTGTGGAAGGGTTTGGTTTATATCCTGTGGGTTTAATGCTAAAAAATAAATACAATATCATATTTCAGGGGCCTTAGGTCAATAGAGAGGTAGACAATTCCTGTTACCATCCATTGAGAAATTTAGCTGAGAACATTCACAGTTTTTGATTCACTATAATGAAAGGGTTAACCGTAAAGTAAAATTTATACTCGCAAAGTTCAAGATTAAATCCATGTCAGTGTATTATCCTTTTTTATAGTCTAAGAACTTTGTGAAAGGTAAGCACTTGAACAAAGAATTTATTTATAGTGGCCTTCATTTTCACACAGGTGCAGAGACTTTCCTCCCACCTTCATAATACTCTAGAATACTTGCAATAGCAAAAGAAAACAATAGTTTGAGATAAGAGTAGCGGAAATGGTGACATAAGATAACCTGATGGAAGTTACATAGCTATGTGGTTCCTAACCTTTCTCAAACCAAAAATGCAGGTCCTTTTCTCAGGTAAAAATACAAAGACTCTGAAAGAAAAAACTGTGCAAGGATAAACAGGACACTCTTACCTTTTCATTGTAACAGTAGATACATTTGAAAATAGCACTCCATTGAAGTTTGAGAAGCCTGTAGTCAATCCTTGTGCTTCGGACTCACGGGCCCCCTGCAGTGGGAGCTCGGAGACCTCCCTAAGGCTCTGCAGTCACCAGTTTTAGATTCACTGGCAAAGACAATTGTATGGGAGAGTAATTTCATAAATGTTTCAGTTCGGTGTGTTAGGATCTATAGGATAATAATGTAAAGTGTAGCTTTGGCAGACTGTTGACTTACACAGAGATGATTTCACCCAGAAAATTACTTTAGAACAAAGTTTTATGTCCAGTAAATAAGGTAGTCGAGCTCTGTTGGTAGGTGTATGCTGGGGCATTAGAACCTATGAGAAGTCAAAACTGGAATCATCAAGGAAAAGGTCATATCTTTAAGGGACTCCTCAGTGTTTAGCAGCAGCTTTGGAAAGGTGAGCTCTTGAGCAGAAATTAAAATTCAGGTTAGAACAGCACTACACTTTCAGATGTTACTACGTGGCTAAAGGAGAGAAGGTAAAGGTAATTTCACTAATTCCGGGGCTTTCAGTCTTCTAGAATTTGCAGGTACGGGTGTTTGCCAGAATACTGCAGTACACACGGAAACAGCAACGGTTCTATTCCACAGGCATTACATTAATTGCATTCAGTGTACAAGATATGTAAGACATGGTCCTATAGACAAGCAACTCAGTGAAAGCAGAGTTTCTCAACCTTGGCACTGATGACATTCTTTGTTGTGGGCAGCTGTCCTGCACATGGAAGGATGCTTAGCAGTATCCTTGATCTCTACCTACCAGATGCCAGGAACACCCTTCCCTCCAGTTGTGACAAGTACAGATATCTCTACACATTGCTAAGTGTCCTCTGGGGGAAAAAATCACTCCCAGCTGAGAACCATAAACACAGCAACGTTAAGAGGACAGTAAAGAACCACCCCACCTGGAATGGAAGATTGATTTGGGGATTAGTGAAGCTGAAATTGGACAGGTAAGGTAGGCTACATTCTGAGGGCCTCCAATGCAAGACTGAAGAATCTAGATTTGAACCTCTGGTCAGTGGGAGCCATTATAGGTGTTGAGGGGCTTAAAACATTAAATAGATTAATTTGGCATCGTTACATACATGGTGTTGGAAAAAAGCTTAAAAATATGAAATACAATTTGAGGTTTGGGGAGAAATGTCCTGAAGCACTTCCCCTAGGAATTGGCTGATTGATAATTGGCCCTTATAGGTGTTCCATGATTATAAAATGTAACTGTGTGTTTTAGGATCACTCTTAGGTGATAAAACCCGAATGACTGAGTTATCAAGAGATATGAATGCATACATCAGGCCATCTCCTACTAGAGGTACTTTAGGAGGTGTGACAAGGACCACAAACGAAGCTATTCTGTTGTGCGAAGGAGGTGGATATGACATAATTCTTATTGAAACCGTGGGTGAGTGTGATTTTCTATTCTATAACAATAAAATACTATTAAAATGAATGCTGCATAAAGATGAATGATGGCTAATTTCATTTTGTTCATTCAGCAGATACTTACTAAAGAGGTAATTAAATATAAGCTATCTCAGACTCTGTAGGAGATATGAGTATATAGACTATAATCCTTACCCTTAAAGAAAAGAAAGGTGAGCCCTGTGTCTGGATAACTGTTATACAAGGTGGTATGTTTTCAGTGCTGGAGAAACTGTCAGCATTAGGATGACCTATGGAAACACTAACATAACACCCATTTTATTTAAGCAGAGTCATATGTCTGCAGTATTCACTGAGAAGATTAGCGTAGTTGGGCACCTCATGTTTTATTTCACCTTTATATCCCTAGCACGTGGTTACACACAATGAAAATACTGAAAAGGAAACCCCAAGAACTTCACATTCCCGTGGAGAGACAATTTGTTATATTACTGTGTGATCAATGTTTGTGACACAACCTGATTCAGATTTGGGGGATCAGGGAAGACTTCAGGGAGGAGGTGACAGTTGAACTCAGTTTTTTTTTTTTTTTTTTTTTTTGGCTGCGTTGGGTCTTTGTTGCTGTGCACGGGCTTTCTCTAGTATGTGGCGAGCGGGGGCTACTCTTCGTTGCGGTGAGCAGGCTTCTCATTTCAGTGGCTTCTCTTGTTGCGGAGCACGGGCTCTAGGTGCGCAGGCTTCAGTAGTTGTGGCGTACGGGCTTAGTTGCTCCACGGCATGTGGGATGTTCCCGGACCAGGGCTCGAACCTGTGTCCCCTGCATTGGCAGTCGGATTCTTAACCACTGCGCCACCAGGGAAGCCCCCGAACTCAGTTTTGAAGGGAGGGTTGGAGTTAAGTAAAGTATGGGCTTTACTTATGGGCCTTGACTGAAACACAGGAGTGAGCGAATGTGGCCCAGTCAGGGCACTGCATTTTGTGCAGGATCCTTAGAGCATGGAGCACGAAGGCAGGGAGTGAAGACGTGGGCTAGAGTCCAGGAGTCCATCGTCTAAGGGCAGATGGAGGAAAAGTTGCCTGAGTAGTGGTAGGAGAATCAAGGGGGAAGAGGACCATAAAATCACACATATTCATGGAAAGTTGTGTTTGGCTGCATGTTTCAGAGACTCAGACTATCTCTGACTCAAACAAGGAAGAGGGTGGGTTTTGTTTGTTTGTGTATTTGTGTTTTTTGTAAATAAAAGAAGCCTGGAGGCAGGCAGGCCCAGAGGTCGTGGTGGTTCTACAGCGCCCCGGGGGGGGGGGGGGGCTCTCCCTGCTCTCCATTCTTAGCACTTAGTTTCCAGCCTCAAGGTTGCCCATGGATAAAAGACGGCTGATGAAGCTCTAACTCACCTCCCTGTTCCAGGTAGAAGGAAGGAAGAAGGGGGAATAAGGAAGGGGAAGGGGTCGGAAGCGGTATACCTCCTGGCTGGCTTTGCCCTCTTGAAAGAACTCTCCTGGAAACGCCATCTAGTGACTTCTGCTTTCACACATTAACATCTCTGGCTGACTGGTGATGTGGGGGGTCTCTGGGGGGTCTGGTGATGTGGTCTTTCACCTGGGACACTGATGCCCCTGGTGAACCTGGGGGAAGGAAATAGGGAAGGATGAACATTGCGTGGGCGACCAGAAGTCTCTGCCCCACCGAGGAAGGAGAGAGTTGGAGAGGAGGTTTAGTGGAGTGGGGCACGTGGAAGTCAGATTTAAGTGGATTGCGGTTAATGTGAAGTAGTCGCGTGAGGACAGTGGGCATAAGTTGCCTTTTTCCAGACGTTTAGCTATCAAGAGGAAGTGAGAAATGCGGGGATGAGGGCAGGAGGTTGGGAGTTTTTGTCTTCTTATTTTCTGGTCGTGTTTGGTTTTCAGATGAGAAAGACTTGAGCCCAACTCATGGGATGTTTGAGGGACGGGAGCCTGTAGACAAGGGGAGGTTGGAGATAAAGCAGAGCCGGAGCCCAGGGGAGGTGGGAAGGAAGGAGAGGCTTCTGACACTGGGCCCGGCAAGGAGGCAGCAGGGCAGAGCGTGTGTTGTTTCTGCTTCTCTGTGGGGTTGTGGGGGGAGGCTGAGGACGTCCTTGCCTCTGTTTGGTCGTGAAGCAGGTGCCGCGGTCATCAATCATCGTCATGTGGGGAGATTATGGGACAGTGAACGTCTGTAGTAGCCACTGTGGGAAACAGGAAGGAAGCTGCCCGAGGGCGTTCAGGGGCATCGCTTGTCCTGTACCAAGAGGAAGATGTAGCCGATGTTGGAGCCCATGACCCTCTGGTGGCGCCTGTCCACACAGCTGAGGGATTTCTCCAGGACACTTAATGGAGGAGAGACACGGGCAGTAGGACTGATCCACGGGTGGGCTTTGCAGGGTGATAGAGGGATCAGGAGGCAAGGAAGCTGCCAGACATGGTCTAAGGTTGGAATCAGGCGCTCAAGCTGCTCACCCACGAAAGGGGAGCCGAGAAAGAGCAGCGGGAGCGAGGGGAGAGCGCAGGTCTTCACCTTCTCCATCCAGTCAGAGACCACGCTGGTGGGAGCGGGGCTGGACAGAGGTGGGGCGGACCCCAGCTTTGCTCTTCAGGCGAGGCAGCGGCGTTTAATACATTGTTCAGAGGTGGCGGTTAGAGCGGGGTCAGGTTGAGTGCGTGATGGCGAGTATGAGCAGATGAACTGGAGCGGAGGTGGTGGTCAGGGGAGTCGAGGAGGTCAAATTCCCGTGAATGTTTCAATATACACGCGTGATTTAAAATTCCAGGTGTGGGGCAGTCGGAGTTTGCTGTTGCCGACATGGTTGACATGTTTGTTTTACTACTGCCGCCAGCAGGAGGAGATGAATTGCAGGTAATTATTTTGACTTTTTCACCCCCCGAAACACAAAGTGTACATCTCTGAAAGTACAAATTCCCCATATTGTGGGTTTTTTGTAAATTAAGTTGATATTAGCGTAGGGAAAGAAACATCATTCACGTTGGCTAAAATACCCGAGTCAAAGGCAAACTCTCTATTTTTTTTTTTCCAACTTATAGTAGTAGAACTTATGACCTTGAGCTAATGACACAACTTAGTCTTTCCACCTGTAACGTGGGGGATAGCTCCAGCCAAGAGACCACTGTTACATGGGTGTTTGTGCTACAGCTGGTTGAAAGGTCCTCATGAGATATTCCTTTGCTTTTAACTGGGATCCTACTGTCCTAGTTTATATACTGTAGAAAGGGTTCTTCCTTTCCTCCTGCAGCAGTCTGGCATTAACTCCCTGGACTTAGCACAGCCTGCACAGGCTGAGGGCATCATCCTCCCAAGACTGCTTTCACTCTGGACGCAAGCAGCAGGCCCGGGGGTTCCCAAGTCACCCATGCCTCTGTGGGAACCCGCAGATGTGTGGGTTCCCACTTACCCCTCAGGTGCGACAGTTCACTAGGATGACTCACGGAATTCAGGGAAGCACTGCGGTACCAGCTAGAGTTTTATTATGAAGGATGAAAATCAGGACCAGCCAAATGAAGAGACACAGAGAGAGAGGTCTGGAAGGGTCCCAAACTCGAAACTTCTGTGTCCTCAGGACACATTTCCCTTCTGGCACATGCATGTGTTTCACCAGCCAAGGAGTGCTCCTGAGCTTCAGTGTCTGCAGTTTTTGTTGGGGTTTTATTATGCAGGCCTGATTGACCAAATCACTATCCACGTGATTGAAGTCAGTCTCCAGCCCCGCCCTCCCCAGAGGAGGTCAGGCTGCTAGTGCATGGCTCAAAGCCCCAACCCTCTAATCACGTGGTTGGTTCTACTGGTGTGCTCAGCTCCCATTCTGAGTGATCTTGCATAAACCCAGGTATGGTCCCAGGCATGGTCCCAGGTACCCATGGCAAACAACAAAGTCACTCCTATCACTCAGGAAACTCCAAGGATTTAGCAGTTTCCTCCCAGGAACCTTGGGACAAAGACCAGATAAATGCTTTTTTTTTTTTAAATTTTTATATTTATTTATTCATTTTTGGCTGCGTTGGGTCTTCGTTGCTGCACACGGGCTTTCTCTAGTTGTGACGAGCGGGGGCTACTCTTCATTGTGGTGCGCGGGCTTCTCATTGTGGTGGCTTCTCTTGTTGCTGAACACAGGCTCTAGGCTTCCGTAGTTGTGGCACACAGGCTCTAGAGCGCTGGCTCAGTAGTTGTGGTGCACGGGCTTAGTGGCTCCGCGGCATGAGGGGCCTTCCCAGACCAGGGCTTGAACCCGTGTCGCCTGCATTGACAGGCGGATTCTTAACCACCGCGCCAACAGGGAAGTCCCCAAATTCTATATTACACAACACCTCCCCTTCAGCTGAAAAATTCTGAAAAACTAGTGACATCAGACTCTGGATGCTGCAGTTTAGAAACATTAACTATTAGAATTTAACCACTGAAAGTTACGTTTTAAAATATTTGAAAAGAAATTTTAATCTTAGATAGCAAAATCTTCATTTTCTAAATAAGGTTTGGCCTTAGGATTTTTCTGTGTTTTCACGCAACATAATTTAAATCAAGAGATTGAGGCGTTTTTAGCCATCAGGTTATTTTTTCCTCAAATGCAAATCAAAACAAAAATGCTACATACATTTAAGGAAAACTTCAAAGACTCTTTCTGGAAATGAACATGTTAGTGACGTAGGTGTTTTCTTTTTTAAGCACCTGAATGATGGATGGTTTTGCATCCTGCAGGGTTAGCTCCCGAGAAGTGGAATCTATCATGAGGCAGTGTGAGCTGTCTCCTGCCATTCAATCATATTGTGTCTGGATGATATATTTACTCTAATTCTGAATGTATTTCAGCGTGTTAGTCTCCAAATTTGAAAGAGATATTACAGATGACTTCCATAATCCCAAGAGTCGGTGCTTTTGAGTAATTTCTGTCAATAATTGTGATTCCTAGGACCCAGGGCTTGGGAGGGTGCAGAGAAAAAGTTAGAGTGTATGACTCTCCAAACCTTAGCGGTAACTGGTGTCCCATTTTTGATGGCATGAAATATTTTAGACGAATCACTTTCTTTTCTTTTTCTCACCAGGGTATTAAAAGAGGTATAATTGAGATGGCAGATCTGGTGGCTATAACCAAATCTGATGGAGACTTGGTCGTGCCAGCTCGAAGGATACAAGCAGAGTATGTGAGCGCGCTGAAATTGCTCCGCAGGCGTTCAGGAGTCTGGAGACCAAAGGTCAGCTTGCATTCTGTTCTGCAGTTTTCACCCTGAGTGGACTGTGCCCGTTAGAAGAGAGGATGTGAGTCCCAAGCTAGACATATAATCAATCTTTGCTTGTAGATGAGATTATAATTTTAAAAACTGTGGCGAAGCCACAGAGTGTGTAGTTACGATTTTAAGTATAATCCTTCAACCACCAGATGCCAAAAGCTAGATGTGAGGCGATAAATTTGATAGCTTAATGCTTGGCTCGAGCCATTTGGATGTGATGACAAATCCATTCTGCAAGGAACCATCCTGAAGATTATGGCGCAATTAATGACTTGAGTATCTAGTTAGAGTTTGAGTAGGAAAGAACAGGCTTTTGATGTGGTAACTTTCCTTCCCATTATGGTTGTCGGGTGATGTTTTCGATAAGGAAAAAAAAAACCCGTAGTAAGTGATGCAGAAATACTGATGCGGACGCTTTATCTGTAGCAGGGCCCTGTGTTATTAAAGAGTAACCTATAATCACTATAACGAGAGCAACGGTGACACTTCTTGCTGTCGGCTCCCGGCACGTTGTCTGTGCTGCGTCTGGAGATACCCACGCTCGTAGCACCTGCTGAACCAGGCAATTTGACGGAGGGAATGGGGCTACTCTCTCAGCTCGGTTTCATTTTCTGGCTCTCAGCCCTCAGGGAAACCTACGTAGCATTGCCCTTCTCATCCTAGTGACCATTTCCCAGTTCATCCCTGTGGTCTCTGAAGACCATTCGAGCAATCCCCAGTCAAAATAAACCTCTGAGCTAAATAATAACGACCTTGGATCAGTGTCTTATTTCTGCTTTGCACTTAGTAACCTTAGTAAGTTACCTTAGTGTATTTCTCAGTGTGTCTACTTTGACACGATGAGAAAACGTCTCATTTTTGTCACCTACCTATTGCCATAGACTGTAAGACTTAATTGGCAAATGCCAGAGTCCCCATGACAATGTTTTCTATCGTTTTAAGTAAAATAGTTCTGGTTCTTCCCTTTTCAACAGGTAATTCGTATTTCTGCCAGAAGTGGAGAGGGGATCACTGAAATGTGGGATACAATGAAAGAATTCCAGGATGTGATGCTTGCCAGTGGGGAGCTGACTGCCAAGAGACAGAAGCAGCAGAAAGTTTGGATGTGGAACCTCATTCAGGAAAATGTGGTAGAACATTTCAGGACCCACCCCACAGTCCGGGAACAGATTCCTCTTCTGGAAAAAAGGGTTCTCAGTGGGGCCCTGTCCCCAGGACTAGCAGCAGACCTGTTGTTGAAAGCTTTTAAAAGCAGAGACTAATGAAATACTTCCTATCCAATAACTTTATATATCTTTTCATACATATAAAGTTATTGGATAGGGTGCACTTCATTTTAATAAAGTATTTTAATATTAAAAGTCACTTGCATGCTTATATTTTCAGTAATTCTCTTGTGGTGCCCTCGGCCTCCTTATCTGTGAACTGCGCTTGGAAAGTGGAAGAGCGTTAGATACGGATGGCAAAGGTCAGGCAGTCAGCAGCATTTGTAAGGTAACTGCTGTACGTTACTCAGCTCCATTACTTTCTGTTCTTATACACGGTGGCCTGTAGGATGGTGTCTTCTCATCAGTCACGAGCAGAGAAAGCTGAGGAGGACAGAAAAAGATCATGTACCTTAAAACGCTTTCTTTGATCCTCTATTCTCTGGGTTTCCAGAGAAAATGTAAGCAAGAGTGACCACATTTTTGAAGTCTTACTTGAGGCTAGAATAATACACAGTGGGTTTCTAAGAGCTGAAAATCGTGATCGACATTTGGTATGCCAGACTACCTAGGAATTTCTGAAATGGCCATGTACACGAGTAACAAAACAGTTGGAATGTGTAGGGATGTGAACACAGTTTTACAGTCTGTCGTCTAGACTTGCGGACTCCCCACGGTAGGTAGGAGAGCCCAAAGGGAACTGGGGAAATCAGCCACAAATAAGGTGGGTTGTAATCAAAGGTTTTTGCTTCTCTTCCTTCTTGGCCATTTGACTTCATATTAGCATCTTAAAAATCTACTTTATTCTTGATGGTGAGGAACAAGTTTTGTCCTCTGGAGGAAGCATGGCACAGTGATTGAGGGCTTGGGTGCTGGCGTTGGGACTGGTGGGTTTAAACTTTAAACCCAGACCAAGCACTTATTGGCTTTGTGAGTTTGGACGAATAACCTACCTTTCTCAGTTTGAGTTTCGTCCCTGGTAAAATGGAATTGACATATTAACTTTATAGGGTTGATGAGGATAAATGAGATAACTTAGGAAACTTGTTTTGCTGTCATGATGGTACATGGGAAATACTGAGAGTCCTCTTGCCATTATTATTATTATGTTAAAGTTATGAGTATGTGAAGCTGTACAGACCTTATAAAAGGTTCAGTTTTCTCCCATGATCTTATTACTACCATCATGCTCTTGTGATATTTTATGATAGTCTTTAAAGCACCCATTCTAGTTAATTCTTTGAGTATATTTTACACTATTTGATGGTAGTTATAACTGTGTACATTTGAATAAAATCATTTCTAACCATAAAATTTCTCCATTGCACAAAATGTCATTCTAGAACTTTCAAACATATTCTATTCTGAGAATATTTGACACAGTATGTCCGCTTTCATTGTGACTTACCCTCCTACCTAGAATCGAATTTCTTGATTATTATTTTAGCAAGCATTCCTTTACGTTTTTTTTTTTAAGGTTTGTGTTATTGGCATACCTACCTCATATTTGAGGATTAGGAGAAACTTGGAAAGGTCATCCAGCCAATTCATCTAATTTCAGAAAGGACCACTATTCAGCCACCCTATCAGATGAAAAACTGTTTGTAGAATCAGAGAAGGAATTCCATAACTTCCCTTAGTAAGCCGTTACAGGGAATGACAAGCCTGTCATTTGTGGTACAGTGGAAGCCACAGCGGGGCACACGCGCACTGTATTACAAACAAGGCAGAGAAAGGGTGGCATTTGTTAGCCCTAAATTTTTCTATGCATTTCATCTTAGTTTGAACTGCTTTTAAGTGTTATAAATATAGTCATAAAAAGCATTAGAAAACCTCCCTTGTGTTTCTTATGTTGTTGTACCATTGGCTATGATATAGAGACCAATTTCCAAGGTATTATTTACCTTTATTTCTGTTATTTGCTACACTGGAAGCTGTATAATATAGTAAAAGATTTGTGGCCTTAAAAAAAAAATTAATGCTCCCTTTTATTAAGCTCAAAAATGCCATCGCTCCTTCCCACCTGTAATTCTACTGTGCTGGACCCCTAACCTGGTCAAAAGTACAGGTTTAGATACCCGCAGAGTCAAATCTCAGCTTTGTCACTAACCAGCCATATGATTGGGGCGCAGGTTATTTCTCCTCTGTATGCACCAGTTTCCTCATCTGTAAAATTAGGGTAAGAATAGCTGCTTTACAGAGTTGTTGAAATAATTAAATGAGATACTGTATTTAAATTGCTTGGCACTCAGTAATTGGTAGGTGTTGTTAGAAATGTTACAGTAGGCACTCTTTGTTTTACAAAACAGATTCTCGTCATTTAATTTTAGTTTGGCCAGACTACTTAGTCTCCCTGTGCCTCAGTTTCCTTATTATTAAAGGGGTTGACAATGGTGTTCACCCAGAGTTCCTGAAATGACTAGGTTAGTTAATACACAGAGTACCTGAACGTAGTAAGTGCTAAATAAATATTTAACGATGGAGAGTTGCTACCTCTTAGAGTTGTTGTAAGGATTAAATGAGTTCATCTTCCTCTGTCTTAAAAGGGTAATTCTTTTCTGAAAATAAACCTGACTTCGCTTTTGTCAAAAGCATAATTACCATTAATTTCCGTAGGTGGGTAAAAATGTGCTGTGTTCCAAACTGAGCTCCAAAATTGACAGACATTTTGCTAAAACAATACCAAATTTCAATAAAATGACTGCACTTTCTTGTACAGGTACAGCCGCAGTTAACAGTAGCTATCACGGTGCAACCTAGCAGGGAACTGTCTCTTCATAATCACCAGGATGGCTATTACCTCTTTCCCTAAGCTCTTGTGGCTATTACCCAGGATACACTGAAGACAAAAGCTCATGAACCACATACATGTGATCCTCAGTGTTTATGTTATTAAGTCTTTAATGCAGGAAGAAAACAAAACAGGAAGAATCAGTGACAACAATTCTAACATTGCACTCATCCAGTAGATTGCCATCATAGAAGTCACGACGCTACTGCCAAGAACTGGTAAACTGCAAGGGCTTCGAGAAGAGAAGCAACTCCTGTGGTCTATACATCCATGCAGATGGTGGAGCTCAGCTGCTCCTGGGCAGTCCACGTGGGGCTTCACAAGCACAAATGCTTCCTAAGGCAAACTTTATGACACTCCTCATAAAGTCCAGTTCTCCTCACCTAAGGGGTACATCTTGGGGTGCCACTGTGACCCATGTAGTGTGTTAGAAAACTCACTAAATGTCAGCGTCATTATTCAGGGAAGACTTGGAAAATGATGAGCAAGTCGAAATTTTCCTTGAAAAAGAACCTTCAGAATGAGACTCTAGACTATTTGGCTTTCCTTCCTTCGTTGTAGTATTTTGGTTACTTGGTTACTAAATTTATGAACTTTTAAAACCCATGCAACATGAATTTGTAATTCCTGCCCCATGAGGTTTATGTAAGTACACTTTTTGGTCATTAGTGGTATGTTTGATAACAGAATATTAGAATGGCACAAAAGCTGTTATACAATATTGGATGCTTTTTTTTGATTCCAGAAAAAATTCAACTTGGTCATGTAAAATGTAGATGATGCTATTGTGAGTCAAAGTACATTAATATTTACCTGAAAATTGATGCATAGAGGTGCCCTGGGGGCAGATAATTTTGCTGAGCCCCCTCAGCTTCTTGACAGAACGAGGTGAGGGCACATCTAAGTCGGTAAACTCTTCTACTCTCAGCAAGTCTAAATGCTTAATCAGTTAATGTTGCTTTTAACCAACACAGAGGCAATCATGCAACCTCGTCCTCAACGCTCTGTACCGTCCACCTGGCTGATCTGAGGTGTGGTTAGAATTCGACAGAGGGATATCTTAGGATGATATCTTAAAGCCATTTATTGGGCCCATGTTTTGGTGGCAAATCTTGTTACATATGGAACCTAACTATTCAAGGATCAACACTGCCTTCTTATGAATAGAGTCACTTTTACACCCAAATTTTGCTGACTCAGGATTCCGTCACATCAGGCAGGACCACAGACCCCTCAAGTACTTTTGGAAGTTCTAGGGGTTCCTCACTGATTCACCAACAAGCTTAATTCTTGGGTACAGCTCACTCCCCGCAGGCTTCTGTTGGGCTCCACTGTTGTAGCTGCCGCTGTTCCTGTAGGAGAATGCTGCCCTGCTTAGATGGTCCCAAACTGTGAAACTCCTAAGTTGCCGAAATAGTGCTGCGTTCACAGAGCACAGGATCCCTGCCTCTCCTCTCACAGGCGCTGGTCCATAGGGCTGGGGTCGGGACCCACTACCACAGCATCTCTCATTGAGCTCAGCTCTCCTGTCTCTTCCCCCAGCATACAAGCCCACAATCTCTGCAGAAAACTTCCCCCACACAAGCCCCCTTTTCAAAATGTCTGTCAACCCCTGCAAAGATGCCTGGGTAGTTGGCAGTCTCTCCTTGTCTGGCAGTATCATCTTCAGTTGAGTCGTGATCTCCCAGCTTCACATATATATGATTGCTAATATTCTATCAACAACCCCTTAAAGGTATTATGACTCCCATTTTACAGGAAAAGGAATTGAGCAATAGGAATATTAAGAAATTTGTCTAAATTCACTGAGCCTAAATGTGATACATTATATACATTAGATTTAAAAAAATACTATTTTCCAGTTGCTCAGAGTACTTTATGAACCTTATTTCATACATTCCATAAGATAGTTCAGGTATTATCTTTATTTACGGATGCCTCTGTGGTATAGAATGGGTAAGGGATTTGTACCTAATTCAGATGGTAAGATCCTGCTCAGTATGTTATCTTTAAGGCCTTTCTTCTCTGTAACCTCATATATCTTAGATTTTGCTCTTTTGGAGAATGGTGCCTCAAGGTATTTCTTTCCCAGTAGGCTTTTCTGCTTACGGTTGAAGATAATATTTTAGACATTACAAAACAAAACTTAACGTCAGCTCTGAATTAGCCAGGACTCTTGTCCAGAAATGACAGAAACCTACTAGCTTGGGCAAAAAGAGGAATTTATTGGCTCATCTAATCATTCAGGGAGAAGCATAGGGGTGCAGCAAGCTTCAGGGCCGCAAACAAAGCTAGGATTCTCCATCACTTCCTCTCTGTGTTTTGACGTCATTCTCCACGTAGCTGGAGAACTAGCAACCAGCGGCACTCAGGTCCAGGGGAAGGGCTTCCCCTGTCTCCAGAGATCCAGCTCTGAGAGTCTTGGGGAAACACTCAGACTGGCCTGGCCGACAAGTCATAGGTCTGTCTCCGCGGCCAGTGGTGTGGGGTGTTATGATGTTATGACTGACTGGAAACTTCTGGAGTCAGGGGAAGACCCATTCTCCAAGATAAGTGAGTTGCTAGTCACAGAATAAAGTAGAATGCCAGGCAGACAAAACAAATGTCTGCTAAACATGCTTTAATCTGTTCTGGAATAAAGTGAGATATAAATAAATGAGTGTTATTGATGTATTATTGTAAAGTGTGATCTTCATGAAAAGGTTTAATTACTTAATTATTAATATACCACCAGAACACACAAGTGAAGTTCATATAGCCAGCTGTCACTTATCTTCAAACTTATGTGAGTACTCTAACACTCTTATTTATTGAAAATATCTTTCCCTAATCCAGTTTTCCAAATATTTCCCCTAGGTTATTTTTACCCTTCCTTATAGTGAAGATGCATCTGAAAACAGGAAAAGATCAGTAGCCTAAACAGGAATGGTTAAACAAAGTATGGCATTGTTTAGGTATTATTTCCCTTTTATGTCTAGCTGATTAATAGGATATTTTAGAGTTATTTTAACCTAACCACCCCCTTTATACAGAAAAAGAAGAGGAAGGAGGGGGAGAGAGAGGGGGTAAGAGGAGGAGGAGGGGCTGTGACAGAGGTCTTTTTTTTAATTTTATTTTTTTGCGGTACGCCGGCCTCTCACTGTTGCGTCCTCTCCCGTTGCGGAGCACAGGCTCTGGACGCGCAGGCTCAGCGGCCATGGCTCACGGGCCCAGCCACTCCGCGGCATGTGGGATCTTCCCGGACCGGGGCACGAACCCATCCCCTGCATCAGCAGGTGGACTCTCAACCACTGCGCCACCAGGGAAGCCCAACAGAGGTCTTTTGATTGCATGGTTGACCTACTCAAGACAAACTCAAGAGAAGACAGACTTATTTGAAATGTAGAGGTCTCCTGAAAATCCAAAGATAGGAGTCAAACTTCAGCCTTCAAGGATGGAGGTGATAAAGACTCTGATTTTAAACTCTGACATGTAAAGAACTCGGGAATCTCTACTCCCATCCTTCCAACTTAGAAAAAGCCAGTCAAATTGAGAGTCAATGACTTTTCTTGGACCCGGAGAGAAACCACAACCCCAAAATCTGGACAGACACGTGCATCCAGAGAGTCGGTCGAGATCTGCCTGCCTGGAGCAGAGACCTTTGGGGCCGTAAACTGGTGGGGACACTAAAGTGGTTATTTTGTAGAACTACTGAAGTCTGAGTGTGAACTGATAGGAGAGTGAGAAACTCCTGAGGGCCGCGGTCTTACGGGAGCCCCCACTTGCGTGGGCTTTTACTTCCAGAAACCGTGTTGTCACGAAGCGAAGATGCGAGAAAAACCCCTCATGACCCCAGCAGGAGCCGGTGAAGAGTATTCCTGTGTAAAACTCCAGAGCCTTCTCCGTAAGACCTACTCTGCAGGACAAAGGGCGTTGCTAGCGCCTTATCCCAGCTGAGGCAAGGGCATTCCTCCCACTCCATCCCGCCTAGTGCTTTTTTTCTCACCTAAACTGGGGAGGGGGACATCGTCAACAGGGGTCGGAGTTTTAAGGAAATATTGAACAGATTGGAAACTCTGTAGCCAGTGAATGGAATAAGAAGTAGGGGTGGGAGAAGCTACAAAGCCCAGGGATGCAGGACCACTTAACAGACTGACATTTAATCAGAAGATTATGAAATTCTCCTTCCCCAACACGTGACCAGCACACTAACAGGGCTCCAATATAATGACAAGATTACAGTTGAAAGAGTCACAAGACACAGACTCTCTGAGGAGGGCTACTCAGGGAAGCCCAAAGTCAAGGCGGGGAGACACAAGCAGGGATGCTAGAGGGATCTGAAGCCTCTGGCACTTCCAGCAACCATTACATGTACCCCAACCCTTAGATTAGCAAACATCCTCACGCTAAAGGCCTATTTACCTCAGTTCCTGCTACTTGATACGTCATGTCTGGATTTCAGCCAAAAATTACAAGGGAGGCCAAAAGGCAAGACAAAAGATTGTCTTTTTTGTTTTTAATGATGTCTTATTTTTAAAATTTTCTTTTATTTATTTTTTGTCTGTGCCATGTGGGCATGTGGGATCTTAGTTCCCTGACCAAGGATCAAACCCAGTCCCCCTGCATTGGGAGCACAGAATCTTACCCACTGGACCACCAGGGAAGTCCCGAGAAAACATAGTCTTAATCATCAGAACCAGAGTCAGAGATGCACAGATGTTGGAATGATCAAACAAGGAATTTAAAATAACTATGATTAATATATTAAAGGCCCTAAAGAAAAAAATAAATGACAGGCAAGAACAGATGGGTGATGTAAGTGGAGAGATGGAAACTCTGAAAGAATCTAGCAAAGAATTTTGCTAGAAATCAAAACACTGTAACAGACACGAAGAGTGCATTCAATGGGCTCATCTGTAGATTTGACACAGCCAAGAAAAAGGATCAGTGAGCTTGGAAATAGGCCATTAGACACTTCACAAACTGAAATTGAAGATAAAAAAAGAATGAAGAAATAAAACAGAACATCCAAGGACTGTGGACCAATTTCAAAAGATGAAACATACAAGTCATCGGAATAAGAGAGAATAAGAAGGAAGGAGAGAGAGAAGAATTATTTCAAGTAATAATGCCTGAGGGCTATCCAAAATTAATGACAAAAGCCAAACCACAGATCTGGGAAGCTTAGACAACACCAAAGAGGAGGAATACCAAAAACAAAAAGAAAAACCCACACGTTGCCGTATCATATTCAAACTGCAGAAAACCAAAGAGAAAAAGAATGGAGTCAACTCTCACATATGAACCAGGAAATTTCAGTCATGACAGTTCTGCTTTTCTCTGCACCATTCTAGACTTTATGATTGTTTTCCATGAAGACCATCAAGGGCCTTTCTAGCTCCAGTCTTATCTCATTATTTTACAGCTCTAGTTCTTCCTTTAACACTTCTTAGTTTCTTGTTTCCCAATTTCAAATTCTTGACAGAATTATGATTGGCCTGTTCATCTTTTGGAGGCAGTAGACGTCACTGAAGGAAGTCTCTGGGTGGGTTTCCCAGAATCGGTTGCCCACCTCAATCTGTGTTTCAGAGGGTGGAATAACGTATAAATGTGGTTCCTTCTTACTCAGCAAGGACAGTTTGTAAGGCACTGTTTCTTGGTGCTTGTGGGTGGGGTAGGCAATGATGTATACTTCCACTATAGAACAAATTACTAGGTGGATAAAGGAGTTTCAGAGGGGCGAGGTGATTTGCTGAATCAGCCAGTATGACTCAAGACTCAAACCTACCTCTTACTAACTCTTTACTCAGTGATCTATTACATGGATTAGAAGCAAGCGATTAAGAAAAATATATTGCCTATTGACCATAATCTTTTAAATTATTCCTGCTCTTCCTTAGAATGTTATCAGTCTTTTTAATTCTAGAAATGTCATTATTTACTAACAATCTGCTGCAATACTACATCTTTATTTAGGATAAACATCTAAGAAGTCACACCACCTCTTTTTAAGACCAGTGCCGTTGCCGGTTCCAGAAATTTTCGTCCCACTAGCTCCAGTCACTTGGGGCCCTTGGCATACTAGAGGACACAGACACCATTTTACTCAGTGACTCTCAGAACATCTTATTGCCCCTGTGGTATCTATCATACACCCTCATTGTTGTTATGATTTGAATCGTGTCCTCCTAAAAAGGTATTTGGAAGGCCTAACCCCCAGCATCTCAGAATGTGATCTTATTTGGAAATAAGATTGTTGCAGGCGTGATTAGCCAAGAGGAGGTCATGTTGGAGGTGGATGGGCCCCAATCCAATGTGACTGGTGTCCTCCTAGGAAGACAGTCACGTGGAGGCAGAGACACACAGGGCAAATGCTGTGTGACGAGAAAGGCAGAGACTGGAGAGACGCAGCTGCGAGCCAAAGGATGCCAGAGATCCCCGGGAAGCCACCGGAAGCTACAAGAGGCAAGGAAGGATCCTCCTATGTGTTCCAGAAGCAGAAGGAGCCTGAGTCCTGCTGACACCTTGATTTCAGACTCAGCCTCCAGACCTGAGACATTACATTTCTGTTGTTTTAAGCCACTGAGTTTGTGGTACTTTATTAAGGCAGCCCCAGCAAACTGATATAGTCGTCAACTGCTGTCCGAGCCTAACACAAAGAGGGAAAGTTCTGCAAAGCTTTTACTGCACTCCCCCTCCACCTCAGCTAAGAACATAGTCTTTACCTTCCAAGTCTGCCTTCCCTCAGTACAATGAAAATGCATAAAAGGAAAGGAACACAAAAGATTCCTAGTGTTTCTCTTGTCAAGATACCTTGCTTCGGTTTACGTTCCACAGTTTCTACCATATCTTGGCATTGAACTCGGTATCCAGCTTTGACTATCCCAGAGGACCTAGAGTGTACAAGTCTGTGAGGCGGGCTTCCTGTAAGAGGGAGCGGGGATATTACAGAGGCATCCTAAAACACTTAGCCATGAGCAACGGTAAAGCGATCGTGAAATGTCTGGCTGCTCCAGGGTATTCTGCCTGGAGGAGAGAATGTGTGAAACCCCCCGGGAAGTGTGGGAGGTCTGGAGTATATAAAAGCGCTGTGCTCTTATAAACTCACTCTGGTTCTATTCAAATTTTTATCATGTGCATTAAGCTTCTAGCATCATGCCCTATCATATGGTATTTGCAATATGAATTTTTAGCTCAAAATAATTTCACCTGAATAATCTGCTGAAAAATTGTACTGGGTATTTGCATCTCAGAACAACAACAAAAGTTAGTTCACTGTATGTGGTTTGCGTGCTTCCCAATATTTATGAAGTGTACCCAATTAAACTTGTATGCTGTTTATGCTGCCTTTTTACACCGTTCTCTACTTAAATAGCTCTTGATTAGTGAACGAATCCTAATCAGGGTGGCAGGAAAAATGCCATCAGTATATCATACATCATTGTATTTGTAGGAAGTAGGCTAATATGGCGCAAAATAACAAGTGCTGTTGTTCAGTGGCCCAGAGTAGATGCACAATAAATATTAATTGAATGAATGGATGAGTGAACAGCTTCTGAGCAAAGCTCATACGTAGCCACAGGGACAAAGAGACATAGCTACATATTGAACAGTCCTTACAAAGAATGGCACATGAAAGGGCACGAATACATTGAATTAATCCAATTCTCCGGAGCACCCTAAAATTGCATTTATTGGGATACCTACAATTTTGTAAGACAAAAATGTGGTTGACTGTCTCTTAGCTCAAGGCGTAACCCCGGAAATGCAGAAACAGGGCTATAAATGCCTGTGCACGTTATGAATGTGCCGCTGTTCAGATTAAGTGTCCAAAGGAGGTGGGGTGGAGTATTAACCTTGACCATTCTAGGGCTAGGGTAGCCTTTTCCCAGGTCTTGTGCACATTCATTCCTGTGCATCCCTAAACCTGTGGACCCCAAATCAGCATGTGGTGTGATTCAGTAACAGAAAAAAGGAAGCAGAACTTAGATTCCTATTTGACTTAGCCAACAACATAGGCAAATAACCCCCCTTGGAGACCAGAGAGAGAATGAAGGGTCTGTCAGTTAAATCCTAGGATTTCTCTTCTGGTCTTTGCTCACCGAAAAAACATGCATTAACTGATCATTTTAGCAACTTTATTTCATGCCTTCCACCCACTCCTGCCATGACCTCCAGGTAGGATTCAACTTGTTTAAAGCTATGAGGAGTTCATCTACCTATTATTTGTCTTCAAGCATTTAGAAACTCTAATCCACTAAGATTAATCTCGTTTGGGGGAATTCCCTGGTGGTCCAGTGGTTAGGACACTGCACTTTTCACTGCTGAGGGCGCAGGTTCAATCCCTGGTCAGGGAACTAAGATCCCGTAAGCTGCGCAGCACCGCCAAAAATAAAATAAAATAAAACACAAAAAAAGAGGACTTCCCTGGTGGTGCAGTGGTTAAGAATCCACCTGCCAATGCAGGGGACATGGGTTTGAGCCCTGGTCCGGGAAGATCCCACATGCCGCAGAGCAACTAAGCCTGTGAGCCACAACTACTGAGCCCACATGCCACAACTACTGAAGCCCGCGCACCTAGAGCCCGTGCTCTGCAACAAGAGAAACCACCGCAATGAGAAGCCTGTGCACCACAATGAAGAGTAGCCCCTGCTCGCTGCAACTAGAGAAAGCCCATGCGCAGCAACGAAGACCCAACCCAGCAAAAAATAAATAAATTAAAAAAAAAAAAAGAGATTGATCTCTTTTTAACAGAGAATTTTTTTTAGAATCCCAGTTAGGAACTATGCGTGGGTAATAGGCTTCCTAGAATCTCTCTTCTCATCTTGGAAAATTTCGGGGGTTGCAAGCGTTTTTCATATTAATATTTAATTGGCAATATTTGATGCATCATTCTTAAACTTGATCTCAGAATCTTCAAAGTATTAAATTATGTGTGTAACAGGAGGCCCGTATACCTCTTTCCTCATAAACAAGTCTATGGACCTCAGCTTGGGAACACAAAGTAGTTGTTCATTTAGAAAAATAAGAACTTGGGCTTCCCTGGTGGCGCAGTGATTGAGAGTCCACCTGCCGATGCAGGGGACACGGGTTCGTGCCCCGGTCCGGGAAGATCCCACATGCTGCGGAACGGCTGGGCCCGTGAGCCATGGCCGCTGAGCCTGCGCGTCCGGAGCCTGTGCTGCGCAATGGAAGAGGCCACCAACAGTGAGAGGCCCGAGTACCACAGAAAAAAAAAACAAAAAAAAACCCCTAAAACTCATTGGTCTTTTCTGCAGGGCATATTTATTAGGTCATCGATTAGAAGCTTCTCTGAATATGAAAATTATTACTATGTAAATTGTTGGGGATGCTTTTGGACTGGGTTGATGGGGAAGGCAGTAGTCAGCAGGTGCGGGACCAGACAAAGGGTGCGGGGTGGGCACTGGGGAGAGATGGGGGAAGGTGACAGATAAGGAGAGTAAAGCAAGTTAAAGATGCAGTAGTTTTAATAGTCTAAAGAGTCCAGCCTCTGCAGTCACACTGCCTGAGTTTCAACACCAGTTTTCCCGCTTCCTGGCAGTGTGATGTTGGGCAGACATTTGGTGGATCACTTTCTTCCTCTGTAAAATGGGGATAAAAACAGTACCTTCGGGGCTTCCCTGGTGGCGCAGTGGCTGAGAGTCCACCTGCCGATGCAGCGGACACGGGTTCGTGCCCCGGTCTGGGAGGATCCCACATGCCGCGGAGCGGCTGGGCCTGTGAGCCATGGCCGCTGAGCCTGCGTGTCCAGAGCCTGTGCTCCTCAATGGGAGAGGCCACAACAGTGAGAGGCCCGCCTACCAAAAAAACAAAAAAACAAAAAACCCAGTACCTTCCTCATAGGGTTGTTGTTGTGGGGATTAAATGAGTTATTGTATATAAAGGGCTTAGAAGAGTATCTAGAACATATAAATACTTGCTTCTGTTGTCACCAATTATTATTATCCTATACATGAGACTCTCCCAAGATTCAAGTTACTTGAGTAGGACTTTGAAATACCTTTTAGGATATTCTTCTAAATGACTTTTGATTATCCTAATAATGGTTCTATCTGAGATTAAGAGTGTTGTCCAAGCAGAATGGTACGGCAATGGCTTAATTTTATAACAGAGGAAAGATGGGCCTGTTCAGCTTGTGAGTCTACTTCCCGCAACACTCACCTTGAGTGAATCCAAGAAATCAGCTATCGCTTGCTATATGCTGTTTATCCCAGGACGTACCCGCTATGAGATCTCAAAAGCCTCGACCATTATTATGGCTCATTTTTTTAGTTACAATTATTGTGAGTCTTTTTGTTTGTTTCTTTGAGAGTGTGAGACACAATTTGTGGATTACTTCCTTTATCAACTCAGACAGGGCTTCCTTGGAAAACAGCATCCATTAACTCAACTTTCCTCACTTTGGGGTCCACAATATACCTGATCTATTTCTATTTCCCTATTCTCTATTCCCCACCAACACACACACACACACGCACACACACACACACACACCCCTGAAGACCTTGTGCTTTATTTTCTCCTTTCCCTTGACTATGCACCCAGAACTAGAGGGAGAGAAAGTCTAAGAAGCATCATATTTGATTGAACTGACTCCAGTCTTTTTGCCATAGAGTTTCTTGTTTTTGTTTTTTGTTTGCTTTTGTTTTTATGGCCTAGACTCCAGAGAGAACTGGAAGAGAAAAATAAATGTAAACTCAAGAGAGACTCTTTGTAAGATTAGGGAGATTGATTACATATGGATGCATTCCATTTGTTTTCATTTTTGTAAAATAGCGTCTTGGCTCTGATTATGAGTTACATATATTCATTGTAAAACATTTGGAAAATAAAGAAAGGAATGTAAAATATACAAATCATATGCAATCCTCCTACTCAGCTATAAGTACTAACATCTCTGTATAGAGCCCACTAGGCCTTTTCTTATAAATACATACACATACATATACTTTTTTTTTTTTTTTTTTTGCGGTACGCGGGCCTCTCACTGTTGTGGCCTCTCCCGTTGCGGAGCACAGGCTCCGGACGCGCAGGCTCAGCGGCCATGGCTCACGGGCCCAGCCGCTCCGCGGCATATGGGATCTTCCCGGACCGGGGCACGAACCCATGACCCCTGCATCGGCAGGTGGACTCTCAACCACTGCGCCACCAGGGAAGCCCCATACATATACTTTTTATTAAACAAAATTTGGGTCACAGTGTTTACGCTTTATAAGCCGTTTCAGTTTTCATATAGTAAACATAACCAAAAATAAATTTCAGGAAAGGAAAGAAAAATGATCCTTCCCTTTAGGCTCCTCTTCCCTAATTTTATCAATTTGCTTTTCCTGTTCCTTTGCACTTTACCCTTTTTTTTTTTTTTTTTTTTTTTTTTTTTTTTTTTGCGGTACGCGGGCCTCTCTCTGTTGTGGCCTCTCCCGTTGTGGAGCACAGGCTCCGGGCGCGCAGGCTTAGCGGCCATGGCTCACGGGCCCAGCCGCTCTGCGGCAAGTGGGATCTTCCCGGACCGGGGCACGAACCCGTGTCCCCTGCATCGGCAGGCGGACGCTCAACCACTGCGCCACCAGGGAAGCCCTGCCCTTCATTTATTTCCATCCAGTTCTGGTTGCAGCTGGCTCCTTGTTTTCTGTGTCTTGTAGACCATGTAGACTGTAGACCACAGTTTTTGACAAGTTACTAAAATTTCCAAATGCTACACTTGATAAGCATGAAGAAATTATTGCAAGATCAAGGACTGAGAATTAATATTATTATAACTGACAAGCAGTCATTAACTATAACACATTACGTACGCTCAGTCAGCTGCTGGCCACGCTTATCCAAATACCGGAATTTGGCACCTTATGGGCAGGAGACAGATTCTTGTTGAGATGGAAGCTTAAGTTTCAAATGGGATCTTTTTTCTCAAGAGAATTCTGCTTGTTTTTGGTCTTTCTATTACTTGGTTTCTCCCTGGGTTTTGTCTTGGAATGGCATCAGTAAGTTTCTGCCTGACATATCTAGTCTCTGGTGATAAAAATCGAAATAGTAGTTACCTGTGTGTGTGTGTGTGTGTGTGTGTGTGTGTATGTGCTGTTTTGACTGGACACAGAGTGGTGCATCTGGGTGGTAGTCACATAGATGTACACGTATGTCAAGTATATTTGTGTACTTTACTGTTTGATGTTACGTCTCAATTAAAAAAAAAAATACTGCTCGAGTCACCCTCTTGCCAGGCTGTCATTGGTTTAGGCTGGAGATCTAGTCAAGATGTAGTAAATTCCAGAGACTTATAGACCAGCCGTTGTCTTAGCTATGGAGACCTCTGCCTTTTTACTTCCTGGACTGTTCCACAAAACAGCAATACCCAGAGACGCTCCCCGCCCCATAAAGGGAGTTCTGTGGTCAAATAAGTTTAGGAAATGCTGCCCCCTGGGAAAGATTCACGATGCACATTGAAGTGTTAAAGGCCCCGAAGTCCTACAGCAAAGAAACATGTTTATCCCAACTTGTCCTAAACTTACTTAACCATGAAATTCTTTTAATTAATACCTATTAATACTTCATTAGAATAATCAGCCCGTGTTTAGACAAAAGGCTGGTCAAGACCTGCCCATTAATACCCACCCCCTGGACCTCGCCACTTATCAGGGGCAGCTGAAGTGCAGCCAGGTGCAAGGGGCAGCTCTGGGCACTGGGCTGCCTTGGCCCCTGTCGCCTGCAGCCTCCAGCCAGGGCAGAATCTTTCAGCCGCAGCCAGACCATCCCAGGGGATTCCAGCAGAGCCTTATGTCCCAGTGACAGTGGCCCATACGGCCAGAGGGGAGGTGGGCTGAGCAGAGGCCTTCACTCCTGCATTCCCACTTCCAGGGAAGCCCTGACTGCAAAGCTGGAGGGCGGATGCTCTGGGAATTAAACCAAGGTGCTAGTTGTTCCTCCAGGACTCTGGCTCACTGAGAGTGAAGTGACCAAGCTTGAAGTGTCTCCCTCTGTTGTGAGGGCAGGTGCAGAGGCAGCTCTCCTGTTCAGCTGAGGCATAGGATGGTGACAACTGCTGTGTGGGTGCTGTGAGGACCAGTGTGACATGGGATGTGCTCTGGGCTGGCTCTTCAGGGCACTCAGGTCCACGTTCTCCCTCACCTGGTGCTGAGGAACAGCTGGGCGTGTCTCACAGGTGCCCTTCCCTGGAGTGGGTGGGCTGGGTCCTGACATAGCTGGGTCCTCTGACACAGACAGCACTTGTGATTTACAAAGGAGGATATGCTGGCTGGTCAAGCCAAAAACAATGTAAAATATTTAATAGCCACTCTTCTTCCTCCTTAATTCTCTCTCTTTTTTAAAAAAATTTATTTTATTTAATTATTTTTTATACAGTAGGTTCTTACTAGTCATCCATTTTATACCCATCATGTATACATGTCAATCCCAGTCTCCCAATTCATCACACCACCACCTCCACCCACTTTCCCCCCTTGGTGTCCATACGTTTGTTCTCTACATCTGTGTCTCTATTTCTGCCCTGCAAACCAGTTCATCTGTACCATTTTTCTAGGTTCCACATATATGTGTTAATATACGGTATTTGTTTTTCTCTTTCTGACGTCACTCTGTATGACAGACTCTAGGTCCATCCACGTCTCTACAAATGACCCAATTTCGTCCCTTTTTATGGCTGAGTTAATATTCCATTGTATACATGGACCACATCTTCTTTATCCATTCGTCTGTCAATGGGCATTTAGGTTGCTTCCATGACCTGGCTATTGTAAATTGTCCCAGCCCACTCTCTTAAAAATTTTTTTATTAGACTATTTTTTAGAGCAGTTTTAGGTTCACAACAAGATGAAGCAGAAGTATAGAGATTTCCCATACATGCCCTGTCCTCACACATGCAAATCTCCCCCACCAACATCCCCGCCAGAGTGGTGCATTTGTCACAAATGATGAACCTGCACTGACACATCATTGTCCCCCGAAGTCCATAGTTTATATTAGGGTCACTCTTAGTGTCACACACTTTGGGGTTTGGGCAAATGTGTGATGATGTCTATACTACAGAGTAGTTTCATGGCCCTAAAAACCCTCCGTACTCTGCCTCTTCAGCCTTCCCCCTCTCTTTGTAACAAATATTTTAGTAGATTCCAGACCTCATGTGCACAGGCTGGATTTATCGAAACCTGTGCTTCGCCACACACTCTCTGCATTGGTCCCTGATGGTTGCTCTTTTCCTTTAAGATTATAGTAGAAATATAAGGAACACTCTGCACCACCAGCCAGTCCAAGAACTGGAACAGCCAGTACCTCAACCTCTTCTGCCTCCATCTGAGGTAAACATGATTCTGCACTTGGTGTTCATTTTGTTTTTAGTTCTGGGACTTGATTTTTCCTATTCAACATTACATTCCTGAGCTTTGTTTATATTCTGCGAGCAGCTGTAGATAGTGAATGTCTCCATGGTAGAATTTTTCATTGTGTGATTACATCATACATTATCCTTCCTCTTCTCCCGTTGTCGGGCCTTTGGGCTGCTCCCACGTTTGCTCTGACAAACAGGTCTCGGGCCGCACACCCAGGGGACCCTCCTGGGAGGAGAGCTGAGAATGGAATCTGGATCACGGGAACGCAGAATTTTAACTTGGCAAGAGTTCTGGTGATGCACGTCTTCTCTGACATTTGCAATTATCAACATATTTTTTTTGGTCAGTCAAATGTGTGCAAAATTCCATCTCACCGTGAAACGTGTCCCTTAATGACAGTGAGCACAGAGGGCCTGTCTCCACGCCTGTTGGCCCCTCTACTCTCCGGGAAGCACCTGCTCCTGTCTTTTGCCCATCTTGCTGTTGGGTTGTTTGTTTTTGCTACCTGAACCCTAGGAATTCTTTGTAAATTCTGACACTTGTCTTTGGTTGGTTTTGGGTGCAGTGAGAATTATCTCCCAGTTTGTAGCTTGTCCTTTCACCTTCATTAAGTTATATTTTATTGTGTAAAAGTCCTTAATTGTAATGTAGTCAAATGTATCAATCTTTTCTTTTATATGGTCAAGGTGTGTGAGTGTGTTGTTTAGGAAATTCTTTCCTATCCCGAGGTCACATAGATATTCACGTGTATCTTCTTCTAAAGTTTTAAACTTTTGCCTTTGACATTTTGTTTCTGAATCCATTTGGAGATGCTTTTTGAGTGTCATAAAGGATCTAAATTTTTTGTCCTGGGGTTTTCCTGCCTCCTTTATTGCATGTCTTTCTCCAAGGACCCATCATGCCACTTCTCTTATTTATCAAAGCCCATCTATGGGTGTGTATCCTTCTGGGTTCTGTATCCTGTTCAATTGTCCAGTGTGTCACCTCCTGGGCTGACACCACACTTCATCCCACCCCCTCCCTTTTTTTTTTTGGCTGCACTGCACAGCATGCGGGATCGTAGTTCTCCGTCCAGGGATGGAAGCCATGCCCCTTGCAGCGCTGGTACCGAGTCCTAACCACTGGACTGCCAGGGAAGTCACCACACTTCACCCTTGATTGTAGGCTATTTTACAGATAGCCTTTCAACTGGTGGGTAAGCCCCACTGCCTTCTTTTTCTTCTTCAGGAGGGTTTGGATGGTTCTTTTTAAAAAGTTGAGCTGTAGCCTACACAGAGCTAAGTGCACAGACCCCAAGTACACGTTTCACCTACCCTTTATGTGTGCACTCGCTCCCGTCACCAGCGCTGCCGCACCAGCCGCCAGAAGCAGTGGACGAAGCCCCTTCGTGGTGTGAGGGCTCTGCGGGTCAGGAGCCCGCCGGAACCTCTCCACGCGGCCTCTCCACGCGGCCCCTCCTCGGGATGGTTTGGGCTTCGTCACGGCATCTGGAGGCTGGGTTCCCCGCTGGAGCGTCCGTCCAGGCGGAAGTGCGCACAGTCTTTCCGTGGTCCTCTGTCTATGGATCGAGGGATCACAAAGGTCTGCTCACGTTCAAAGGGAGGGACTATCCACCTCGCACCTCAACAGGAGCCTCAAGTCCACGTTGTGAAAACCTTGTGGGAAGGGAGAAATTGACGCAGCCGTCTCTGTACAATACAACCGGCCACATCTGTGGAGCCGCCCCCCAGGTCAAGGTGTGAAATAGTTCCAGTGACCTGGTGGCTCCTTGGGCCCCTTCCAGTCCATGCCAAGCCCCGAAGGTAATTACTGCCCTGATCTCTACGACACAGACTAGTTCTGCCTCATCACCAATATTACCCGAGTACATAAATGGAAGCCTGCGGTGCGTGCTTTGGAGTCTGGCCTCTTGCACTCCACGTCGTATCCTGAGAGACTGACCCGTATCGAGTGGTCAGTAGCTTGCCATTTTGCACCGCTGTGCAGTACTCTGGTTGTATGACATGCAGTTTGTCCGTCCCACTACGGACAGACAATGGTAGGTTTCCATTTAGATCATTATGAATATTCTCGTACAACTTTTTGATGTGCACAGCCTCTCGTTTCTGTTGGGTATATACCAGGAGGGGCACCCTGGGCCACAGGATGTTTGCATGTTTAGCTTCAGTAGACACCGGCAAACAATTTTCCAAAGTGATTGTAGATTTTACTCATCAGCAGGAGGGCCATCTCGCCACAGCCTGCAATTTTTAGCCATTCGGGGCGGGGGGAGGGGTGCCTGGTACCATCTCACTCTGGCCTGTCCCTGGTGACTGATGGTCCTGAGCCCCTTTTCCTGTTGACTGGCCATTTAGGTAACTTTTCTAAAAGTGCTTTTTCAAGTCCTTCACTCATATATTTAAAACTGGGTTGTCAGACCTAAGTGTCCATCAACAGATGAATGGATAAAGAAGATGTGGTATATATCTAGAATGGAATACTACTCAGCCAGAAAAAAAGAATGAAATTTTGCCATTTGCAGCAACATGGAGGGACTTGGAGTATATTATTATGCTAAGTGAAATAAGTCAGACAGAGAAAGACAAATACTGTGTTATCACTTATATATGGAATAAGATATCACTTATATCTAAAAAATACAACAAACTAGTGAATATAGCAAAACAGAAACAGACTCACAGCTACAGAAAACAAACTAGTGGTTACCAGTGGGGTAAGGGAAGGGGGAGGGGCAAGATAGGGGTGGGGATTAAAAGGTACAAACTATTAGGTATAAAATAAGCTACAAGGATATATTGTACAACATGGGGAATATAGCCAATATTTTATAATAACTATAACTATTTTATAATAACTATTTCTTAGACTAAATACTTATGATAATAAATTCAGTTAGTCTGTTCTACTTCTTTTCTAATTTGAAGTCCAACTTATTCTTTTTTTTTTTCCCAGCACTTACTTTTATTTAATTAATTTATTTTTTTAACATCTTTATTGGGGTATAATTGCTTTACAATGGTGTGTTAGTTTCTGCCCCATAACAAATTGAATCAGTTATACATATACATATGTTCCCATATCTCTTCCTTCTTGCGTCTCCCTCCCTCCCACCCTCCCTATCCCACCCCTCCAGGCGGTCACAAAGCACCCAGCCGATATCCCTGTGCCATGCGGCTGCTTCCCACTAGCTATCTACCTTACGTTTGTTAGTGTGTATATGTCCATGACTCTCTCTCGCCCTGTCACAGCTCACCCTTCCCCCTCCCCACCAACTTATTCTTAACAGACTTGTTCAACATCTAACAGACTGATGAACTAAGCTATAATCTCATCTAAACCAATATTAGACATTTTCACTCAAATTGTTAAGTTTCACTACTCTTGGTTCTTGAGGTTATAATTGTTAAAATGATATCGTAATTGATTTTGGGAGAAGAAAAGAAATAAATAAAAATAAAGGACAGGAATGTGATAATAAGGTATATTTATACCCTAAATGATTTTTTAGAGTTTATTTCATTACACAATTGCTTATAGACAGCCACACAATCTAAGAAGAAAATTTTTAAATGCTTTCTATAAATAATCTTTCACAATCTGTTCTATTTATTTTCTTGCCTCAAAACAATAATTATTGCTAGCAGAGATTTTTAAACCACCATTTTTGCTAGAGTGGCTAAAGGTTTAAGCATCGAAGCAGTTGCCACCTGACACTGGGTGTGCTGAAAAGAATTGGGCATCCTGGTCTGTGCTCCCCTCCTTCGCTCTTTATCTCCACCTTCTCCTCTCATCCGGGTTTCCCGAAGGAACCTCCAACTCCCTGAGAAAAAGCAGCCAGCTCTGCTAACATCGGCCTAATCCTTCTAGGGCAAATGTGCTTATGTTCCAAATTTCAAACTTTTAAGGAAAGATACTTCTACTTTTAAATACTAACAAGTATTAGCAAGTAATTTTACTCTCAAAGAAGCATACCCTGTAGTGTGTCAGCCTCACTTTTAAGGACTATTTAGGGACTTCCCTGGTGGCGCAGTGGTTGAGAATCCGCCCGCCAATGCAGGGGACACGGGTTCGAGCCCTGGTCCGGGAAGATCCCACATGCCGCGGAGCAGCTAAGCCAGTGTGCCACAACTACTGAGCCTGCGTGCCATAACTACTGAAGCCCGCACGCCTAGAGCGCGTGCTCCACAACAAGAGAAGTCACTGCTATGAGAAGCCCGAGCACCGCAACGAAGAGTAGTCCCCGCTCGCCGCAACTAGAGAAAGCCCACACGCAGCAACGAAGACCCAACACGGCCAAGAATAAATTAATTAATTAAAAAAGAAGAATATAATCTCAAAAATAAAATAAAAGACTGTTTAAATTCAGCTCGTATTCCCAGCATTCAAAGATAGACTGCCTCATGTAACCATAGAAATATGTTGATTCTGGGGCTTTTCCTCAGACCTATAGTCTGTGAAGGGAGGGCAAGTCCTCTGCATGTTTAAGGTGCTCCATGGGTGCTGATCCAGCCACCTATGGAGAATCCTTTTTTTTTTTTTAATCTTTTGGCCACGCCACGTGGCATGTGGGATCTTAGTTCCCCAACCAGGGATCAAACCCACGCCCCCTGCATTGGAAGCATGGAGTCTTAACCACTGGACCGCCAGGGAAGTCCTGGAGATTCTTTTTTTAATGCTGATGATGGATCCACTCACGGAGTTGCTGATCAAGGTGCGGCAAGACGCGTTTCTATAAAGAATCCCACAGGTTACGTGAGTGAACACAGAGGGTTGAGAACTTCTGCCCAACACTGTAAAGCAACTATACTCCACTAAAAATTAATTAAAAGAAAAAAGAATTGATCAGAGAAAGGACAAAAATAGAAAGATCTGTTTCGGTTTGCCAATGAATAACAATTGTGTGGAGGAGGAGAGGCAAGTGTATTAACCAGGTTTAGAGTAATTATTAGTGAACGATAGAGGAAATCAGGTGAACAGAAGATCCTAAAAAAGGTTCACAGTGGTGTTTCAGTGACCTTAGTTCTTAACCCTGGCTGCTCTTTAGAACCTTCCAGAAATAAGCTTTTGAAAATTACCAAAGCCTGGGCCCTACTCCAGACCAAGTCAATCAGAATCTATAGGCTGGGGGGCTGATTTTCCCAGCTCCTGGGGCGACTTCAGCACGCCGCCAGCTTCAGCATCATTGCTGTATGACGCGCAAGAAGCCGTTTGAGTCACCTGCTCTCGTTGACATCACAAGAGGGGCACGTTTGCCTCCAGACCCTTGGAGGCCAGTCTTTAGAGGAAATGAATGCTTGGCACTGTCCTCTTGTTCCACATCTTAAACCTTTCACTCTTTTATTTATAAAAGCAGTGGCCATAATTTCTTGCCATAATTTGTAGCAGTATATCGCTTAGAGCAAAAGCCAGAAAGTTATATAACTTCTAAGTTTGCAAGTTGAAATTTGGGGGGATGGAAGGTGGTATTTGTGGAATTGTGTGACCTGTTGCTTGGCAACTTTAAGAGAGTTCAGCTTCTGCATTCTGTGAACTGTCGGAAGTCACGGAGTTTGGTGAGGCGGGTCAATTAGTTCTTGCTACAAAAAGGAAATTAATTCTTCCTTACGCAGAGGGCTTGAAAAGTCGTCCTTCAGAGCAGGCCATGTCACACTTCTTCTGCTTGACTCCACAAATTCTTCTGCACTTTAGCCCTCTTACTTCTCAAGAGTTTGATCTGATCCGACTGAAGGCTGGAGCATCTTGGCAGAATGAAACAAGGTGGTCAGATTCGTCTGTAACAACATATGCGGGCAGTTACCGGAAAAAGCAGCTGCATGATTCCACGTGCGGCTGACTTCAAGCAGGGCGGCACTGGCCTGAGTGTAACCAGTACGGTTCCTTTGTGATTAACCCCTAGATGAGAATGCTGTTAGAAGGAGGAGGGTATTGTCAACCCTGAGACACTTTGTAGACTTCCGCGCTGTATATTTTCCTGGGTAAATGTCAGGGGGAGGAAGACCTAAATGTCAGTTACCAGCTGAAATTATGTTTGTATTCTCTATTTAGTACTCCTAAATTTATGCGCAACTACCTTTACTCTTTTTTTTTTTTCCCGATACGCGGGCCTCTCACTGTTGTGGCCTCTCCCGTTGCGGAGCACAGGCTCCGGATGCGCAGGCTCAGCGGCCATGGCTCACGGGCCCAGCCGCTCCGCCGCATGTGGGATCTTCCCAGACCGGGGCACGAACCCGTGTTCCCTGCATCAGTAGGCGGACTCGCAACCACTGCGCCACCAGGGAAGCCCGTACCTTTACTCTTGAAAAGTTAAAATATGAGTATTCGGTTAAGATGTAGATATTCTGTCTTCTCTGCTCAGCTAAGAGGTGCTCCTGAGAATTTCACTTTGTTTCTTGTCTAGTTTTTCCACTTTGGGGAATTGAAAAATTCCCTCGGATCAGGAGGAACGTCGACTAGACCCTCCTCTGCCCTCCACCATGAATTGTCTCTGGATGAATTCAAGTGCTGGGGGCCCAAAAGACATATTCTGAGTGTTTACTATAAACCAAGCCCTAGGACAGGCCTACAGAAAACATTAATTTCAGTTTCATAGGGTAACTGAAACCACAGAAATAAGTAACCAGCACAGGGGAAGGAGATTTTATCAGTGTCTGTGGCAGGGGGAGGGGTATTGTGTTTCTGGAAAGAGCTCTGTAAAGCAGCTTTCTTCTGAGCTGGTTTAGCAGGTGGGGAGAGAAGGGAGGGCTGCCTGGAGGAGAGAGTGCACAAAGGCAGCGAGCACTTAATCCCAGGTGTTATCTGAGAGCTGCGAGCAACTCAGTGAGTCTGAGACAGAAAGCATTAAATGAGGATGTGGAAAAGCTGAGGATTGGAAATGCAGTATTTCCCTCTGTAGGTTGTCAAATGTCTTGTCCAAATTCTGGAAATCTATTTGAAAATCAATTGGATTATTGGCTCCAACTTGAGACGTGAGGAATAATTCAAATAATACCCTAACGAATACTAGTTATTTTGCCTTCCAGGGCTTTCCAAATTATCAAAACAATGCTTAAAGTCAAAATGTCTCAGAAGTACTTTGCAACTGGATGCCTCATCTGGTGTATTCCAGTGAACGACACAGTCACTGCATTTTTAATAGCTCTCGAGGATGTTGACACCTCAATTAACTTTGGAAGTCCCTTTGCTAATTCTGTGAATTCTGAGGCACCTCTAGGCCAGCAGGGGAATCTTCAAGGCAATGCTTGCTTCCCTATCTCAACCTTGGACTCCCTCAGGTATACAAACCCAGAAAATATGAAAACTGTGAGAGCTCTGACTGGGCCTTTCAGAAGAGTCCCAAATTCTTTGAAAAGCAATGATTTTCCCTTCTGCATTGGTACTTATAGAGACAAATCCCTGAATGAAAAAGCAGCAGCATGTTGGATCATGCTTCTGAAATGAAGAGGCGCTGTGCCAGACTCACTAAAAGGCCACGGGACAAATAGGGAGCATTAGTTTGTTACAGCAGCAATAGAAAAGTACAGGCGGATGTCGGAGATATTGCAATTTGGTCTAATAAAGTGAGTAACCCAATAAAGCAAGTTACACAAATTTTTTGGTTTCCCAGTACATATAAAAGTTATGTATACACTATATTGTTAAGTGGGCAATAGCATTATGTCTAAAAAACAATGTTCATGCCTTAATTTTAAAATACTTGGTTGCTAAAAAAAATGCTAACCATCATCTGAGAACACAGTGTTGCCACAAACCCTCAATTTGTAAAACACACGGTATCTGCAAAGCACAATAAAGCCAAGTCCGATAAAACAAGGTATGCCTATAACACAGGTGGAGTGGAGAGCAGAAACATTTTCATAATAAAGGAAAGTAAAAATTTTTATAATAAAGGAAGGAGCACGATACAAAATTTTCATGAATCTTTAAAAGCAGGAAATATAAAAGAAAATTAGTGCTTACTAGACCAAATTTTCACTTACCAGTGAAAACACTCAGAACAGTGGAGAAAGGTCGAGTTTGCAATCCCAGACAGATTAATTAATTTGAGCCAGAGGCAATTTTTAAAATGAAAATTTAAAAAAAAATGCCACTTTGCTAAAATATGTCAAGTTTTTAAGAATAAAGATAATCAAAGATGTGTAAGATCTCCACACAGAAAACTATAAGACATTAGTGAGAGAAAATAAAGACCTAAGTCAATGGAGAGATAAACCATGTTCATGGATTAGAAGACTAAATACGATAAAAATATTATTTCTCCCCAAATTGATTTATGCAATTCCAATAGGTGTTTTTGTGGAACTTGACAAGATGATTCAAGGCCAGGGAATAGCCAGGACATTCTCAAAAAAGAACAAAGTAAGAGGGTTGGTTCTACAGATAACAAAATTTACTATGAAGCCTCAGTAATTAAGTCAGGATGGTATTGTGGCACAAAGATAACAAATAGACCAATGGAAGGCAATAAAGAGCCCAGAAACAACCATGCATATATGGGCACTTCTTTATGAGGAAGGTAGCAGAACCGTGGAGAAAGGTCGTGTTTGCGATCCCAGGTAGATTAATTCCAGATGAATTAGAGGCCTAAGTGTGAAAGGCAAAACAGCAAATCCATTAGATGACGACATAGAGAATATCTTGTTGATCTTGAGGTTGGCAAAGATTTCTTAAACAGACACAAAAAGCGCTAACCACAAAGAAAAAGTGAAGTAAATGGGACTGTCTTAAAATTAAGTAGTTCTCTTTAACAAAACACACCCTTACAAGTATGAAAAGGCGAGCTATGGAGAGGAAGACAAGATTTTCAATTCAGTGACTGACCAAGGGCTCATAACTATGATACATATAAAAAATCTCCTACAGGGCTTCCCTGGTCGCGCGGTGGTTGGGAGTCCGCCTGCCGATGCAGGGGACACGGGTTCGTGCCCTGGTCTGGGAAGATCCCACGTGCTGCGGAGCGGCTGGGCCCGTGAGCCATGGCCGTTGAGCCTGCGCGTCCGGAGCCTGTGCTCCGCAAAGGGAGAGGCCACGACAGTGAGAGGCCAACGTACCGCAAAAAAAAAAAACTCCTACAAATTAGTAGGAAAAAGACAACCCACTAGAAAAATGGAACAGAGAATCCAAGTGACCAATAAACTTATCAAAAGGTCCTTAACCACATTAGTAATCAGGAAATGTAAATTAAAACCACAGTGAGCTTACTCATGTCATCTTCCAGAAAGGTGAAAATTAAAAACACCATGAATACTAAGTGCTGGTGAGAGCGTAGAACAATGAGGTCTCTCATGTACATCTGGTGGGAATGTGCATTGAATTGTTTTCTTTAGAAAAACTGTTTGGTCTTGTTTTCTAAAGTTGATGCTATAAATTTCTTAGGACTTAGCAGTTTTAAGTATATACCCAGCTGAAAAGCATTGTCACACGTGCACCAAGAGACATGTACAAGTATGTTCATAGCTGCATTTTTCATAATAGCCAAAAAACTGAAAAGAAGCCAAAGGTACGATATGTACTATTCATCTACAGCAGAATGCACAGACAGTGCTGTGATCATACGATGCCCGTGTAAATGAACAAACTATGGTTACACCTTGTAATGACACAAACATTATATTGAGCGTTTTGAGCCAGATGCAATACATATTGTATTATTCCATTTACGTAAAATTAAAAAAAAAACAGTCTAAGCCCAACTATAGTGTTGGGTATATCTGCCTGGGTAATAAGAAATATAAGAAGCAAAGAAATGATTCCCAAAGAAGTCAGGAAACTGGCCCACTGATTACCTGCCTCAGACCTTCTGCCCCAAACCTATTGGAAAAATAATTACTGGGGTTGGGCTCAGAAATGTACATTTAAAAAGTAATACCCTCTAGTGATTCAATCGCTGCTGTTGGTTAGGAGAAGAAAGATACAGGGTGGGCCACCAGCTGTCATCTCAGGAGTTATTAGGGCTAGTCTGTGGGCTGAATACATGTCCAGGAGCATTTTAGAACTCTTTAGGCTGAGATAATTCCCCTCGATCCTTACCTCACACACACATTCCAGGTCCCCAGAGCTCGGAGACCCTCCTCCCCCCAATCAGAGGCCCTAAAACGATGGCCACCATGTGTCGCCCTCTAGAAATTGATGACTGTGCTTCCCGCCAAGCCAACTGCTTGCCTAAAACGAGTGTCATATCTGGATTCAGGGAAACTGAACTACAGATATGTTTTGAAAGAGAGACACAGCATCTGTGAATCCCCAAGTTACCGCATTGCTACTAAGTTTTCCTGGGAAACCAACATAATTACCGTAATATTTCCTATTCCATTCACAGCACTTATCTTATTTTGAAAACAACTCTCTAGCGAAAGTCTCAGAAATCCTGTGAAAACAATTTTGAACTTAATGTTTGAGATTTTCGTGTACAAAAGTTGACCCTTTTATGACAAATCAGGGACCAAACAAATCACTAAAGACAATGAGAAAGTCCAACTTGGGTTGATTTAATGAGATTTTATGGTTGGGAGTGTGGAAAGAGAGGAAGAGAAGAAGCGTCGAAGTTTAAGAAATCAAATGAAAGGGTGAGTGAAAAGCCCTGTTAAGTCCATAGTCTGTGACTTATAAACCCATAAGCTTATAATTTGTACTTGCTCTCTTTAGGATGTCATTGCCGTTTGGCTTTGCCCGCAGGGCTGGTCTCCAAGAGACCACAGATGTTAAAGGTAAGTGCAACATGATCAGTTCTGAGCACAGCCCTTTGGCCAAGTTTGCTGTCTTGATAACTTTTATATACTTGATTGTCATCCAGATGGTTTCCATTTGCCTACTAAAGGCAAGGCTTCTCTAGCAAGAAAACGAGCATGTTCCACTCTGGATCTGTCGCTCTTAAAAATAACAGTTATTCCAGGGCAAAAAAACTTCCTCCTCCATGTTAGTCCCAAATGTACCTTCTGACAGAGCTTGGAGCTCTAGGTAATGGAATCTGAGCTTTACTGGGTACATCAAAGAACTGGGAAGAAAAACAAACTATTATAAACGACCAATTATAGTAAACTAGTAAATGGAGGAAACTCCATTTACTAATCTATACCCACCTCCACCCAGTTTTAGTTAAATCAGGATAACACTAGCTGCTATAATAGATAAACCTCCACATTCCAGTTGCTTAACACGTTAAAACGCAGTTTTTTCCTTCATCTAAAGGCCCAGGAAGGTGTTTTGCAGACAGACCTTCCACAGGGTGATCTAAGGACACAGACTTCCTTCATCTTGGGGTTCCACATCCCCTGGGGCACCAGAGTCCTTTCTCTCCATCCAGCGGGAGGGAATAAAGGGTAGGGAAGGCACCCCTGCTTTTTCACCATTTCAGCCTGGACATGACTCGCATCTCATATGCTCACATTCCAGTGGGAAAAGCGGTCACAAGACCCCACCTACATGCCAGAGAGTTTAGATTCCTGGGTTGGGTAGACTCTTCCCAGTAACAACTGCACACTGTGGAAGGGGACAGCTGGCCTTCCTGCCACACACTCTGATTTTGGGGGAAGAAACACAATAGGTTTTTCTCATACAATTTCCACCTCTCAGGGTTCAATCTTTGAAGGTTTAATAAGACTAAAGATTATCTCAAATTAGGATTTTTAAAGCACCTTATAAAATATTCTGTTAATACTTTTTGTTGTATTTGTTGTTCAATATGTACCCATGTGTTGTGGGAGGAGGGTGGATGGTGTCAGGAACCACCCTGCAGCCTCATGGGGTTCTCCTAAATAATGGCTATCACCATTCTGCTGGCTTTCTTAATAAAATTGAACTTTATGGGAATAGTGCATTTGAAATGGGTTTTGTGTGTCCCTGTATGGTTTGTTGAGGCAAGAGACAGCACAGCTAACCATCTGTGCTATTGTGAAAGTCAGGAAAGACTTTCTTTCCCCGTTTGCAGTAATAAACGTAAAACTGAAACACACTACATAGCTCCGAGACAAGTCTGAGCTAGGGTAAGGGAAATTAAATTACTTAACCCCTCTACCATAGGAATTGCTTTGTTTTCCTATATCTCCTCTCCTGTCTTTATGGTAAAGTATTAGTAGAGGAAAGGTAGAAAGGACATAAATGTTGTATTCATAATGATGACTTACTAATGGACCTCGCCCATGTTGCCTTTTTCATTTTCCTCAAATGGTCATTTATTTTTTTTGCGGTACGCAGGCCTCTCACTGTTGTAGCCTCTCCTGTTGCGGAGCACAGGCTCCGGACGCGCAGGCTCAGCGGCCATGGCTCACGGGCCCAGCCGCTCCGCGGCATGTGGGATCTTCCCGGACCGGGACACGAACCCGTATCCCCTGCATCGGTAGGCAGACTCTCAACCACTGCGCCACCAGGGAAGCCCCTCAAATGGTCATTTTAATTTAACTGATGACTACACTCTTCATTAAGAGGTGACAGTACATCAGAGTAGAATTATTTAATTTGGCCAGAGGATAACTTCCCTTTGTGCCTCTTTTCAATGTCCAGGTCTAATTTTTGGATCATCAACTTTGTGCTAGAAGCTTCTAATGAAGGGAATTGAAACACAAAGCCAAGGATCAGATTGTCAGTACAAGCCCACTGGATAAATTTGCTCACCACTAGCGGACATTGGTCTGTTGACTGTCTCTTTGTAGAAATGTGTCCATTGGGACTTCCCTGGTGGCGCAGTGGTTAAGAATCCGCCTGCCGATGCAGGGGACACGGGTTCGAGTCCTGGTCCGGGAAGATCCCACATGCCGCGGAACAACTAAGCCCGTGCGCCACAACTACTGAGCCTGCGTTCTAGAGCCCACGAGCCACGACTACTGAAGCCCGTGTGCCTAGAGCTCGTGCTCCGCAACAAGAGAAGCCACCGCAATGAGAAGCCCTTGCACTTGCAACCAAGAGTAGTCCTTGCTCACCGCAACTGAAGAAAGCACCCGCGCAGCGATGAAGACCCAACACAGCCAAAAATAAATAAAATACATAAAAATTTTTAAAAAAGAACGAAGAAGAATTGATAGCAGATGAGAGATGTCATTAAAATTTTTTTTTAAAGTGTCCATTCGTAGATATGCAAATCAGACAGGCTGTTCTTAAGTGTGATTCACATCATCAGAGGAAATACGTTCTCAAATTCTTTTTCACGACTGCCTTTCACAGAGTTCCATCTTATTTGTTCTGCCTACACTAAGGCGGGTTTTCCTTTTGCGCCACTATTAATTTTCTTTCCAAGTGATGTGGTTGTGCCTTTTCCCTTCTTTGGCCCCTCATATGCTCATCTCTCATGTTCAAAGAACAAAGCAATAGCTAATAAAAACTAAAATCAAGGATCCTAAAACTGCAATACCACAGACAGTAACTGTTCAACAATTCAACTTTCTCTGAGACAGATTCTAGCAAGTTTTGTTTAATTAAAAAGCTTCCCTCCAGCAGAAGCAATTTATGAAGAGTGAGGTGGGATGCGGGGCAGCTGGGGTAGCTCTCACGGGCTGTTCCTTTCCCTCTTCTCGTTCTTAAGGCCATGCCTGTGTCCCTCCAGGATGAGTCCAACTTACCCTTGCAGAAGGGTACACTGGGCTCTTTGATTCTTGTTCTTCCAGGAGACGTATGTACTAGGGAAGAGGTTATCTATAGAATGACCACATCAAAGCCCAGATGTGACAGCATGTGTAAGATCTTCTTGGGATATTCCCTAGCCACACATAACAAATTCCAAGTCCCTAAAGCAGCTACTTGGAACTCTATGGTATATGGCCTTTTACAAGGATGACAGGATCCAGGAAGATATTTACAAGAACCAAATAATATTCTAAGAGGGCAACATGAATATGGTTTGTCATGTTACTTCAAGAGTGTGTGTGTCCATTTTTAACATCTTTTTTCTCCTATTCTTTCACTCTCACTTTTATTCTCCTGCAAAGCCTTCTCCAAACCTCAAGAGACTTACAAAAGTAAAAAGAACTCAGCAGACCACCCATAAGTCATGCCTTTACACAGGGAGATCTTAAAGCATAAACAAGTCATGTCTTTATCTTAAAGCATAAGCAAGATGATGTCACTTCTCTGTTTCCTGTCAAACTTGCAACCAAATCCTAACTCCTTACCAAGGCTGTAAGGTCTTGCACAAATGGGACCCTGCCTATCTGTCCAGTCTCATTCCATGCCTTTCTGCTTTTGATCACTCTGTTCCAGTTACATTGGCTTCTTTCAGAAACTTGAAACTGCTAAGCCATTTCCCACTTCAGGACCTTTGCACATACATTCTCTTTGCTGGAATGCTATGATCTCAGCTCTGCTGAGCTGTATCCTTCAAGTTTGAATTTAAATGTCACCTCTTCAAAGAGGTTTTCCCCGGCCACTACATTTAAAGTCAGTTCTTCACACTCTTTCCATTTTTAATTTCCATCTTAGTTCCTAATTTGCCATGTATTATTGTATTCGTTTACTTGTTATCTCATTCCTCTTCTAGAACATAAGCTTCATGAGAGAAGGAACTTGTCTGTCTTCTTCGTCTCTGTAACTCCAGCACCCAGGACAGGGCTCAGTACAAACCAGATGTCGTTTAACTGTATGTTGAACAGTGGTTTTTATGGACTTTCCATGGTTGACTTTTTCTTTCCCACAATATATTTCCTTATAGAGGCAGATTGTTACATAGAATTTGCCTTCCCAAAGGGAATTCATAAAGTACTTTCAAAAATTAGAATATACTTTTTACTGAAGCAACCTTTCAAAAACTTGTGTTTCCACGACCCAGCAATCCCACTACTGGGCATATACCGTGAGAAAACCATAATTCAAAAAGAGTCATGTACCAAAATGTTCATTGCAGCTCTATTTACAATAGCCAGGACATGGAAGCAACCTAAGTGCCCATCAACAGATGACTGCATAAAGAAGATGTGGCACATATATGCAATGGAATATTACTCAGCCATAAAAAGAAACTAAATTGAGTTATTTGTAGTGAGGTGGATGGACCTAGAGTCTGTCATACAGAGTGAAGTGAGTCAGAAAGAGAAAAACAAATACCGTACGCTAACATATATATATGGAATCTAAAAAAAAAAAATGGTCATGAAGAACCTAGGGGCAAGATGGGAATAAAGACAAAGACTTGCTAGAGAATGGACTTGAGGATACGGGGAGGGGGAAGGGCAAGCTGGGACAAAGTGAGAGAGTGGCATGGACATATATACACTACCAAACGTAAAATACCTAGTGGGAAGCAGCCCCATAGCACAGGGAGATCAGCTCGGTGCTTTGTGACCACCTAGAGGGGTGGGATAGGGAGGGTGGGAGGGAGGGAGACGCAAGAGGGAAGAGATATGGGGACATATGTATAACTGATTCACTTTGCTATAAAGCAGAAACTAACACACCATTGTGAAGCAATTATACCCCAATAAAGTTGTTAAAAAAAAAAGCAACTTGTGTTTCCAATGGCAGGCTTTAAAATCCTCTGTAGTAGCACATAAAATTGTAATACTTTAAAAATTGAACGAGGGAATTCCCTGGCGATCCAGCGGTTAGGACTCCGTGCTTTCACTGTCGAGGGCCCAGGTTCAATCCCTGGTCGGGGAGCTAGGATCCCGTAAGCCAAGCGCGGCCTGGCCAAAAAGAAAAAAAAGGAATGAAAAATAGCGTTCCAAACGGCACTGTTGCATTCGGTACGTGGTTTTAGATGTACACACTGCGCCACCCCCCACCCAGGCTCTGTAACAGGCTGAACAAGGCACAGCCAGGCGAACCCAAATCTGAAACATACACACGCAGTCGTGTAAACCCGTGATGGTGAACACAATTGGGGATGAGCGGGAGACAGGAAAGAGAGCGGGAGGAGAGCTGGTGCCTGTAGGGCCCGAGGCAGGGCAAGTTACCTTCCTCTTCTTCGTGATGTGGGTGTCCTGTGGCTTCCAAGCTTTGTTCACCTTGTTTCCATAACGTCTCAGGGATGTGCCCCCTTGTGCTGTTCTAGGAGCGTTTCCAAGGCTTTTGGCTTCTGGAGGCTGGGGCCCCAGAGTGAAGGTGGGGGCAGATGGGTGAGGGCATGCCCGAATAGAGGGACTTTTCCTGCCGGTGTGCTGGTCAGCCTGGGGAGGGAGCAACAGGCCAGCCCCGGGACGGAACAGTAAAGGGGTAAGATGGCCACCAAACCAGGCAAAATCTGCCCCAGCTGTCCTGGGAGAGACTCGCAGCTCATCATCCAGGCTTCTCTACATCCAAACCAGCATCTCCCAGGCAGAGGCATCTGGAGGGCCGCCCCTCTCCAAGGCATCCTCTTTTCCTAAGGCCAGAATTTGGGGCCAAGAGGAAAGACTCCCCTCCTCTGCCTCAGCTACCAGGAGAAACCCCCAGATGAAACTTCCCACCCACCAAACAGAAACCTAATTCCTACCTATCTCCTCCTGCGTGTGAATTCACGCCACCTTGTGCCTGTCACCTGAGTTGTTTATCCCTGAGGTTCCACACTTTGCACTCCTACCACCCGCACTGAGAATGTTCTAGCACTTTCTCCACCCATCCCATCCCCCCCCACACACCTGTTGCCTGATGGGGACTGATATGACTTGTTCCTGGATTCCTCCTGGTGCAAGCCCTGCAGGTCTATTCTGCTGGGGGAGAAGAGGACTCCTCAGGCTTCCACATGAATATCCTCCCTGGCTGTTCCTAGGGCCACTCTTGTGTGCCTTCCATTGTTAACACAGGCGAGCTGCCCCTGCAGGACAGCTGAGGACCAGCAGGGCCGCCGGGCAGGCCACTGCCTCACCTAATCCTTGCCCCGCCCCCTTCTTCCCACTCCCACCGTGGAGCTCGACAGCGCAGCTGCCCAAGGAAGGGAGCAAAGTGGCTTAGAACAAGCCCCACCCACCACGGGGCTCCCGACTTCACTCCTGGTGTGGGCTGTCACAGCAGAGGGACCTTCTAACGCCGGCATCTAGTTTGTTTTCTGGTTAATTTGTATGCCTGGCTGTGGGAAGCGCATACATTTCTTTTAAACTACAGAAAGAAAAAAGCTTATATTGGCCACCCATCAATCCAGGCAGCCTGGGAAGCGTTTTGCCTGGGACTGAGGTCCTCACCACACTCAACATGACAGATACGCCGGATGATGGCCAGCACACCCCAAAGAATCCCAGGATGGGCCCCCAGACCCACAGAATACCCGTGTCCCTTTCAGGAACTGGGAATTTTGTTTTCCTCTATTTGAAATCAGGCAACAGTCTAATAAATGGTTAAATGTGTTTGTCAGAAAATATTCAAGTGTAAGGCAAGAGTTTCCAAATTCCCTGCAGAGACTGGACACAAGGGAACATTGGCAGCTGAGCCTGTTATTAAGAAGGTCACAAGATGCCATCTGTTACTGTGCATACTTTGCTGTTCAAGCAAAACATCGACTAGGCGGTGGCTGCGATTGCTTTTGCCCGTGAACTTAAAAGATAGCACGACAGTGGGCACTACCGTGATTTCAGGGGCTTGTGTGAACAAACCATGGGTCTGCCTACGGAGCGGGCTGGAGCTATGTGGGGAGAAGATGGGAAGAAGACACTGTTTTTAGGTCTGTCCTTGGTTATGGCTCCAATGTAATTTGGGATGCTGCTGCCTGGTTTTCTTAATCTTTTTCTGTCTTTTTAGCCATCTATAAAATATGATACTAGCACTTCCTTGCCTATAATTATGAAATTAAGGCAGATAAGTGAATGCCTTATTATACACAATTAAAGATTAAAAAAATATTTATTTATTTATTTGGCTGCTCCAGGTCTTAGTTGCGGAGTGCAGGATCTTTAGTTGTGGCATGCGCGAACTAGTTCCCCGACCAGGGATCGAACTGGGCCCCCTGCATTGGGAGTGTGGAGTCTTAACAGCTGGACCACCAGGGAAGTCCTAATTTTTTTTTTAATTCATAGAAAAGTTGAAGGAATTGTACAACCAATATTTGCCTACTCTTTGCCCAGATTCACCAATTGTTAACATTTTGCCACATTTGTTAACATACAGCTTTATCTCAGTCTCTCCCTATTGATACTTGTATATAGTACTTCTTTGCTGAACTACTGAGAGTACATTACAGGCATAATAACAGTATATCCTTAAATACTTCAGCATGTACTCCTAGGAATTAAGAATGTTCTTTTAGCAAAAAAAAAAAAAAAAAAAAAAAAATGTTCTCTTACATAACTGTGATACTATTATCGCACGTAAGAAACTTAATATTGATAGAAAAATTTTTACCTAATATACAGACCATTAAATACCTTATTCTTAAAAATCTGTCAGGAAAAGATTCACTCTGTCATCTATCCCAATGGTTAGCAATTCTCTCTTTGAAATACCTTATATTTTTGAGGCACTCTGAAAAGCCTGATGAAAGCTCTGGGCCCTATCTTCAGAAACACATCCATTGAGACCCTTCTACAAGCCAACAACGCGTACCTCTTGGATCCCTCCAGGGTGTCCATGGACTCTTGCTTAAGTGTTGTTAATCTTTGATCTAAATTCTCCTCTTTTGTGTACATACAATTTGAGACCACAGTACTCCAAAAAGGCTAAAAACTATTTTTCTTCCCTTTCCAACATTATGTTTTGTGTTCATGAAGCTTCATTTCAAGGAACTCAAAGTTTCAAGGACCTCAGGGATGGGTAGGTAGGGGATCATATGATCCCGTAATCTAAGCTAAGAAAACGGAATCACAAATACAGCTGAGAGCAGTACAATGACAGATACCCAGTAGGTGGACTACATGATTAGAAGACCAAGAATATTTCCAAACTTGAGCTTCTCTGATTCTGAAAGAGCGGTGCTCGCAAACCCACACTTGCTTTCTTGATAATTCACTTTTAAAACCAAATACCTGTGGCATTCCATCAGGGTTGGGGTAAGATTTATGGACCTAATATGTAAGGTAGAATTTGTTGGTCGTTACTGACATTGTTAGTTTCATCAACAAAATTGCCCAATTTGGTTGCAATTCTAGGAGGAGGAAGTGGGAGCAGGGAGGTGGATACACAGTAGCAAATTAGGGTAATGTTAAATGTCCTTAATTAACAGGCCAGTTGAAACTGCCAAGGTCAAGTTGCCCTGTGGGCTCTATTTTGTCAACTGTTAACTTGCAAAGAAAAAAATCGTCAGCTGACCGAACTCCAACATATGAGAGCTTGCTGGTGTTCTTCTCCATAAACAGACTGAAGAAAATGAGAGATGTTTCTAACTCAGAAGAATGACCAGGTTTGGCTACAAGATGAGCATAAACGTGTAAATCCCTCATGCAGTGGTCTAGCACAAATTCTAATGCCTGTTTTCCCCCTATAATCCAACAAACGCCTCAAAATTACTTTCTATAAAACTTCTATATTATAAAATCATATAATTTAGTAATTAATGATTATCTCATATAATTCTTGCAAGGAAGGGTGACAAAAAACGACCTAAAGCCTCTGGCAGGCCTATGGGATTTATAAAAGTCTTATAGAGCTTCGAAAAGCTAAGGATTTACAGCCAATGGAATAATCATAGCTAATTATGCAGGATCAACTTCTAATCCACATGCTTTAACTGCCGCTGTGAAAAAGTGAGTTTTTCTTGAATTTAGCTAAATAATTATTGAACTCTTTATTTGACTTTAGCTTAAGATAGCTTGTTTTTTAAAGTTTATCAGCATAAAATAGCACAAATAATGAGTATCTCCCAAATGCTATTCCTCTCCCTTGACTCATCCCTGTTGACCAGGCCCCATCATTTTATGCCAAACCAGACCCTCTTTACCTTTTTAAATCAATTTTTATTTACTTTTAATCAAATTTAATTTTTTCATCTTATAGGAAATTTATAACTTATAATTTTTTCCTCATAACAATGGCTATATTCACAAAGACAAATGTTGGTAAGGATGTGGAGAAACCAGAACCTTCATTCATTGCTGGTGGGAATGTAAGGTAGCACAGCTGCCTTGGAAAACACCTTGACAGTTTCTTTAAAAGTTAAACACAAATTTACAATAGGATCTACCAATTCCACACCTAGGTACCCACTCACGAGAAGCAAAAACAAATGTCTACACAAAGATCTGCACGTGAACGTTCACTGCAGTATTATCTATAGTAGCGAAAATTGGAAAGAACCCTTACATTCATCAATTGGTGAATGGATAACAAAATCTGATATATTCATACAATGGAATACTAACTACCCACCAATAAAAAGAACGAAATATGGAATGTGGATGAACCTCAACAAAATTGTTAAAAAAATACACTAGAGCTTCTTCAGACCTTGAGAAAAATGTATAGCTTCAGCATTTCAGCATAGTCTTGGTTCCCTCCGATTCTAAGAGTATAAGCTGTGTATCACAGAAGAATGTTCCAGGCATAAATTTACCTTGACTTCTGGCTTCCAGTTCTGCATGTAAGGGGCTTGAACGGGTCCACTCCTTCCTCACAGTGTGGTAAAAAGCTGAAGAGACTGAAAAATCAACAACTCTTCTTAGATCCATAAGAGAGGTGAGGACACAGGGAAAACCGCCACCCCCAAGACTGAAGAGACAGACAGGTGAATTCAGAGAGTCACCACTTAGCAGAGCAGAGTCTCACAAGTGGAAGCCACTACGGGAACCAGTGCCAGGGCTGGAATATCTGAACTGTAATTGCTGACAAACTGCTGGAGGCTCAATGTAGACGAGTCTGAGAGCGAAAAATTCTAAAAGGACCCAGGCATAGGGCAACCCCTACAGTACTGTGAGATTTACCCCAGGAACTCGACCAGGTACCCACGGTAAATATCAGAGAAAAATCCCCTTGTGCTTCTGGCGGGGGGAGGGGAAAAAGGAACCATTTTGAAATACTCCAGAGCACTATATTCTTCTTAACAAGGTCTACCCTCACGAGAAGCTAGTTAACCAGAGCCTAATCTGCCAGGGTTGTTATCACTGCCTAACTGACCTGGGAGCAGGGAAGTACCCAACTCCAGCGTACCCAAGCTTTCCATGTGGGAAAAGAAATACCCAACGCCAGTCCACTTTAGCCATTCTGTTCTACCTAAGCAGGGAGAAAAAAAACTTGGAAAAACTTGTGAAGTTCACAGTCCAGAGGCACAGGCTCACTAAATGGCTGAGACCACATCATAGGACTATAGAATGCTTCCCCTCCCCCTGCAACTTACCACCACATTATTTAAGGTCCTATTTACAGCAATTCCTTTTACCTGGTACAACACGTTCTGCTATCAAGAAAAAATTACAAGGCATGCTAAAAGGCAAAAAACACAATTTGATGTAACAGAGCAAGCATCAGAACCAGACATGGCAGGATGTTGGAATTATCAGACCAGGAATTTAAAACAACTATGGTTAATATTCTAAGGGCTCTAATGGATAAAATAGATAGTATGCATGAACAGATGGGCAATATAAGCCTACGTGGAAATCCTAAGAAAGAACCAAAAAGAAATGCTGAGATCAAAAACAGTATAACAGAAAGAAAGAATGCTTTTGTGGGGCTTATTAGAAAACTGGTCACAGCTGAGGAAAAAAATCTCTGTGCTTGAGGTTACCTCAATAGAAACCTCCAAAATGGAAAGGCAAGGAGAACAAAGACAGAAAAGACAGAACAGACTGTGGGACAATAGAAGGTGTAATGGGCACACCAGGAAAAGAAATAGAAAAAATATGTAAAACAATAATGAATGAGAATTTTCACAAATTAATGTTAGACACCAAACCACAGATCCAGGAAGATCAGGGAACATCAAGAAGGATAAATGTAAAACAAACAAACAACAAACTCTACATAGGCATATCATTTTCAAACTACAGAAAGTAAAAGTTAAAGAAAAAAATCCTGAAAGAAGCCAAAGGGAAAAAAACATCTTACCGATAAAGAAACAAGATAAGAATCATATCCAACTTCTTCTCAGAAACCATGGAAGCAAGAAGAGAGTAGAGTGAAATATTTAATATGTTGACAGAAAGACCCCACTAACCTGAAATTCTATACCCTGTGAAATTATCCTTGAAAAGTGAAGAAGAAAGAAATACTATCTCAGACAAACAAAAAGTGAGGGAATTTTTTGCCAGTAGAACCGCCTTGCAAGAAATGTTAAGTTCTTTAGCGAGAAGGAAATAATATAGGTCAGAAACTTGGATCTGCATTAAAAAAAGGAAAAGCATCGAAGAAGGAGTAAGTGAAGGTAAAATAAAAACTTTAATTTTTCTTATTAATTGATCTAACAGATAAGTTTGTTCAAAGATAATAGTAGTAACAATGTATTCAATTATGTATGCTTATGTATATGTATATGTCTTATGTATATACTTATATACCTATGCTTATATGTAAGTGAGGTGAATGACAAAAATAATACAGGAAACAGGAGGGAGGAAATAGGAGTATTTTATTATTATAAGGTATACTTGTGAAGTGCTATAGTGTTATTTGTAACTACACTTGGATTAGCTGTAAATGTATATTGAAAACTCTAGGGCAACCACTATAAAAGTAAAAAAAAAGAAGTAGAATTATTATACTAAGAAAGGAGCAAAATACAATCATATAAAATGCTCATTTAAAATGACAGAAGGCAGAAAAAGTGGAAGACAAAAATAGGAATAAGGGCAACAAGTAGAAAACAAAACAAATATGGTAGATGTTAATCCAACTGTATCAATAGTCATTTTGAACATCAATGGTCTAAATACACTAATTGAAAGACAAGAGGTTATCAGTAGATCAAAAAACAAGACCCAATTATATGCTATCTACAAGAAACCCCATTTGAATATAAAGACACGTATAGATTGAAAGTAAATGGATGGATTACTTGATTTTCAACATATGTAAGTTTTAGAAATACCATACAAAGTTAAATGAAAATAAATGCTTACAAAAAAAGAAAATAAATGCTTACAATGCAAACTAAGTAACTGAGAAAGCTTTGAGATGCTTGGTAGTATGAAAAATTAAAAAAAACACTTCAAATCATAATAATTGCTATACAAAAAGTAAATAGATGGAGAAAAATATACTATGCTAATACCAATGAAACATAAAGCAAGAATAGCTCTATTAATTTCAGACACAGCAGACTCTGAAACAAGGAAAATTATCAGGGATAAAGAGGGCATTAAATAATAATAATGATAAAGGGGTCAATTCTCCAAGAAGACATAATAATTCTTAACATGTATGTACCTAACAACAGAGTATCAAACTACGTGAGGTGAAAACTGATAGAAAGGAGAAATAGATGAATCCACTATCATAGTTGGAGATTTCAACACCTCTCTATCAGAAATGGACAGATCTAGAAGGAGGAAAATGAGTAAGGACATAGTTGAACTCAACAACATATCAATCAATTGGATATAATCAACATCTATTAAATAACTTCATCCAACAACAGCAGAAAATACATTCTTCTCAAGCTCACATGGAACATTCACCAAGATAGACCACATTCTGGGTCATAAAATACACCTTAACAAATTTAAAAGAATAGCAATCATAGAATGTCTGCTTTCAGACCACAGTAGAATTAAATTAGAAATCAATAGCAGAAAGATAACTGGAAAATCCCCAAATACATGGAGATTAAACAATACATTTCTAAATAACACATGGGTCAAAGAAGAAAGGTCAAGAGAAATTTTAAAGTATTTTGAACTAAACAAAAATGAAAACACAACTTATCACAATTGGTGGAATGCAGTAAAAGCAGTGTTTTGAGGGAAATTTATAGCATTGAATGCATATATTAGAAAAGAACAAAGATCTAAAATCAATTTAGTTTCCACCTTAGGAATCTAGAAAAGGAAGAGCAAATTAAATTCATAGTAAGCAACAGGAAAGAAACAATACGTAGTAGAGTAGAAATCAATGAAATTGAAAACAGGAAATCAAGAGACAAAATAAAGGAAACAAAAAGCTGTTTCTTTGAAAAGATCAAGAAAATCAATAATCCTCTAGCTGGGCTAACTAAGAAAAAAATTGAGAAAGGACATCAATTACTATCAGAAATAAATGAAAGAAGGGAAATCACTACAGAGCCCATGGACATTAAAAGGATAATAAAGGGCTTCCCTGGTGGCGCAGTGGTTGAGAGTCCGCCTGCCGATGCAGGGGACACGGGTTCGTGCCCCGGTCCGGGAAGATCCCACATGCCGTGGAGCGGCTGGGCCAGTGAGCCATGGCCGCTGAGCCTGCGCGTCTGGAGCCTGTGCTCCGCAACGGGAGAGGCCACAACAGTGAGAGGCCTGCATACAGCAAAAAAAAAAAAAAAAAAAAAAAAAAAAAGAAGATACTAAAGGAATACTATGACCAATTCTATGCTGACAAATTTGATAACCAAGATGAAATGGACCAATTTCTTGAAGATACAAGCTGCCAAAACTCACACAAGAAAAAAATACACAATCTGAATAGGCCTATATCTATTAAAGAAATTGAATTAATAATTAATAACATTCCCAAGCAGAAAGCAATAGGCCCAGATGGGTTCACCAGTTAATTTTACCAAACACTTAAGGAAGAAATTATACTAATTCTCTACAATCTCTTTCAGAGATTAAGAGGTGAAGGAATACTTCCTAATTCATTCTATGAGGCCAGCATTACCTTAATACCAAAGCCAGACAAGGACATTACAAGAGATATACAGATAAACATACCTCATGAACACAGATGCAAAAATCCTCAACTAAATATTAGCAAATAAATCCAACACTGTATAAAAAGAATTATAACCACAACCAAGAGGTATTTATTCCAGGTATGCAAGGCTGGTTCAACATTCACAAATCAATTAATGTATCCATCACATCAATAAGCAAAAAACAAAAACAAAAAACACCCCACACGATCATATCAATAAATGCAGAAAAAGCATTTAACAAAATTCAACACCCATTCATGATAGTAAACTAGGAAAGGTCTCAGTAAACTAGGGAAAGACGAGAACTTCCTTAACTTGATAAAGAAAATCTACAAAAGAAACCTACAGGTAACATATTTAATGACAAACTAAAAGCTTTCCCACTAAGATCAGGTACAAGGCAGGGATTCTCCTCTCACCACTCCTTTCAACATAATACTGAAAGTACTAGCTAATGCAATAAGACAAAAAAAGGAAATAAAAGGTATAGAGATTGAGAAGGAAGAAATAAAACTGTCTTTGTTCACATACAACATAATTTTCTAGGCAGGAAATCCAAAAGAATTGACAAAAAAAGTCCTGGAAGTAACAAGTGATTATAGAAAGGTTGCAAAATACAAGGTTAATACACAAAAGTTGATTGCTTTCCTATATACCAGCAATGAACAAGTGGAATTTGAAATTAGATTCAGTGCAAACCCAATCAAAATCCCAGCAAGTTATTTTGTAGGTATCAACAAAGTGATTCTAAAATTTGTATAGGGAGGGATAGATAGGCAGAGCACAGAGAATTTTTAGGTCAGTGAAAATATTCTGTATGATACTATAATGATGGGTGCATGCCATTATACATTTGTCCAAACCTATAGAATGTACAACATTAACAGGGAACTGTAATGGAAACTGTGAACTTTAGGTGATTATGATGTTACAATGTAGGTGTGCCAATTGTAACAATGATTAACACTCTGGTGGGGGAATGTTGATAATGGGAAGGCTATGCATATGTGGGTGCAGGTGGTATATGGGAACTCTATGTATCTTTCTCTCAATTTTGCTGTGAACCTAAGACTGCTCTAAAAAATTAAAATCTTTAAAAATGTAGAGCATTTGAAAGGTTAACTTTTCTTTTATATGGGGGAGAGGGGACATAAAGAATTATTTTGTAGCTGAATTAAAATTTAAGAAAATTAATAAAGACTGAAGCACAGTCCCTAGTTTAGACTTACTTCAGGAAAACCTCATAGGGAAAGCCAAAGGACATATAAAACGGAATTATTCTGATAACACTTTTTATTATAGACTCAATTTCAATGTCTTCTTAGCTATTATCAGTATGGTTTTCTTTTAAAAATAATATTGAAATATGTACTATAAAAAACAATTTTACCCAGCCACCCCAGAAGCTCCAGAATGTTTACTATGACTTAACTTTTAGTTATAGCTTTGTCTTACCTCTTACTTTTCTGTTGGTCAGATTCTAAAGGGAAATAAGTGATGTGTATACAATTTGTTGGTATAGCCTAATTGGGAATGTAAGAAATTTTATTCTAGCACTGGGCTTGATCCTTGAAGAAGGTTTTCCTTCTTCATTTGCACGCAGGACTATTCCCTCATATAACCAGCTCCTTTAAAAATTCATTGATGTCAAGCATGGAGTGGTAAGTGCAACGTTTCTCAGTGATCATTTACATGTAGAGCTTAAATGATTGCATACTGCATATTATTTATTAAAAAAAAACTGGAGGGAGTTGGAGTTATTGTTTAATGTATTCATTCATTAAACATTTATTCCTGAGTGCTTATTATGTGTGTAGCTTTCCTCTAGATGATGGAGAAACAGAGATAACCAATATTAGAATTGTGAACTGATGATACTGTACTTTCTTTAATAGTCACCAACTTTTCCTCTTTCCCATGTGTGACAGTAACGATACATACTACACTGACAGTTAAAAACAAAAACAGCTTTTCTCTGATTGAAAACTTTCAAATAGAAATAGAGAAATAGAGACAAAAGTAAAAGTCACCTGAAATCCTTCCCCTCTCCCCAGGGATAATCACCACTAACATTTTAGTGAACTTCCTTAGAAACTTATCTCTATACTTATGCATACATAAAGATGCGCACAGGCATACACTTAGAGTACATTGATGGGATCCATAGTCCTCTGTAATCTGCTTTAACCACTTAATGTTTTCATAGGCATCTTCAACGTTAACACAATCATTATTTTAATGGATACATAATATTCCATTGACTGGATGTATCAATTTAAAAATATGCCATGTTGCTGGGCATTTAGGTTTTTAAAATTTGTAGCTATTATAAATAATGCTGGGATCAGTAAATTTGAATATAAATTTTTATAACTGTACAATCATCATCTCAGAGTCCTTTCCCATAAGTAGAATTCTTAGGTTAGAAGGTATGCTTATTTTAAATTTTGATGTACAGCCAAATTGCCTTCCAGAAAATTAGCCTTATGAACTAGCAGTCCACAAGAGTGCCTGTTTTCCGATATTTTCTCTAACACTGGCTTTAAAAAATAATTTTGATAAAGATATTTCAATCTCCTTTTAACTTTCATTTCTTTGATTATCAGTGAGGTTAAGCATCTTCTGTGTACTAGTTATTCATAGCTCTTTTGTGACTTATAGTCAATTCTCATTATTCAAGGTAGTTATCTTTTCTAAAGTCTCCACTAACACTGAATCACTGAATACTGAACTATTATTGCTCCTAAGGGAAATGGAGGGTCAGGTTCCTGTGAGCCTCTGGTCATACGGTTTTCACCAACTGATCAATATATAAATTTGTTTTATGCATGTTTCTGGTTAACAGTACCTTATTTAATATATATTGTTGATCCATTAACGTTGAACTTACAGCACTATAACCTGTACCTAAACAAAGCTTATCTAACAGACGTATTTTCTCTGTAAGGCACATCACAGCCTTCCTGCACTTAAGAAACACTAGATAGCACATCAGCACTGCACCTGGGGGCCATCTTAAACAGTGAAGTCATTAACAAAAAAACATGAGAACGCAGAACATGTGGCATTAAATTGGCTGCAAAAAGCATACTTTGTTTACTGTCTGAGAGCTGAAACAAGAAAGAGTGTGCTCTTGTTGGACCTCCATCGAGACTGTGCACGTCAGGTGACTCAAACTGTTTGCCACTTTGGGCATGTCCTTGAACAATCTAAAAAGTGCTGCGAGTATTGACTTTGGGGTTACATATAAATTTTAGCAAGCAGGCAAATTCTCAAATATGGAATCCATGAGCAACGAGAAGTGATTGTATTCACTTCCTTTGCCCATTTTTCTACCAGGGTGTTTAGCTTTTTCTTATTGGCTTGTGTAGGCTATTTGCATATAAGGATAGCAATTTTATAAATATTTTCTCCAATTTTGTCTTTCTATTCTATTGCTAGTATCTGTTAGTATAGTGGCTGCTGACAGCAGTATCAAATGCCTTTTGAATGGGGAGGATGACACAGTGGAAACACAACAGTGGAAAAGGAATTTTATTAAGTTTCTATTGTGAATGTGGTTGGTTTTATTTTTACCTCTCTTTCACAGGCACACCAAATTCTGTCTGGGGATTTTCCTCTAGCACCTCCAAGTTATGAAAGAACCTGTAAGTCCAATCCCAAACTACCACTTTACATTCATGTTCTGCCTTTATTGTAATTATGATCTTTATCTGATATCTTCATCCATTCCAGAGTCTGAAGTCACTTAAGGCCTTTTGCATTTTTGCCTCCTTCCTCCCATCATGCACTTTGTTACGTCATTGCACGTACCCCTCCTAACTGTAAGGATGGTAGGAAGCAGAAGTAAACAGTGGGGGGATTCCCATAGAGGCACTGCTAGCAGCAGCTCTGAAAAAGAGCGCACCTGTGAAAAGGCTGTGATGGTGACAGAAGCTGGGGGTCGGGGTGGGAGGGTAGCATGTGTGTGTGTGTATGTGTGTGTGTGTGTGTGTGTGTGTGTGTGAGGTAGGTAGTGTGTATGAACTATTGATTAAAAAATGGTTTAGGAATGTCTGTACAGTTCATTTATTTATACTATGATAGACTCTACCACGAGCACTTACACACTGGCTGTCTGTCTCTTCATGCCAGATGTGAGAATTAAAAAGCCAGCATCTGAGAACCTGATGAAGTACAGCTGACTAAGGAGAGAGTTCCTGAAGCATGTAAGAATCTTTTCACTTGTCACCCAACAGTGGATCCCTGGGAGTGTCAGTAATTTTGCACAGTGTAGCCGTGAGGGTGGAGGTGTGTGTGTGTTTAGAATTGGTGTGAAGGTAATCCACAATTTACAATCATGTGATAAATAGAAAAGACTATAGAAATAGGCTATTCTGATAAGCAGTCTTCCCCAAAGCATCGTGAACATTTCTTGTTTAGATCTCTACAGTTATTTTGGAAACAAGCCTCAAAGAGGCTTTTAGGGACTGGAATTTCTCTCCTACGGTCCAAATTCTCATCAGTGACATCAGGGATTTGCTGGATTCCACCTCTTGTGAAAAAGGCAGTAAGTTCTCAGATTGTCCTCCCCTTCTGGGGACGCACCGTGGGTGCCCAGGGTCCTGGGCTGAGCTTCCTCATGTGCCCGTTCTGCTACCCAACATCTCCTGTCCCTGCTCCCCCTGACGTGGCCCTCCAGAGCAGGGGCTTTGTCTTGCCTTCTCAGACATTCTCAAAACCCAGTAATTTTTAACAGGATATGAAAATGGGATTCTTCTTATATCTTAAGAGTTCTGGCAGAGACTTCTAGAGAAAGAAAGAATAAAAACTGGTTTCTACAAGCACCCTACTGACTTCACCTCATTTAATATAAAAGTTACAACGATTTCTGCTATCCTATTTTGCTTATAAGATTTCTCTTTAAATTGACTTAAAAAATGTGGCCTCACCCTAAGTAATTATATTTACAATACCATGGGTTTGGTATGCTAGTTATGTGCATTAGACAAAAAAACCTGGACTTCCCTGGTGGTCCATTGGTTAAGACTCCAAGCTTCCACTGCAGGGGGCATGGGTTCGATCCCTGGTGGGGGAACTAAGATCCCGCTTGCCGCACCACGGCGAGGCCAAAAAAAACCAAAACCTGACCATTAAAATAAAAATGTTACTCAACTACCATCTAACATTATCATAAGAACCACCAGTATATATACATATCACTTTGGAAAATCCTAGTCTGTGGGCACCAACAGGCTTATCTGATAAATTTCGCTAATGGGACAGGGTTGAAACGGCCCACCTCCGTTCCCAGGTAGCTAATCTATTTAATGGTGGCCTTCCAGAAAGTTACCAGGTAACCTTCCTAGCACGGGAGGGCAGGGCTGTGGCAGGCAGTGGAGGGAGTTATGTGCGGGCATTTGAAGCTGGGCAGTCCACTGAATGTTGTATTATGCGGGCAGCCAGGGACCTCCCTTCCCTGTAGGGTTGATGCCTGCTTCTAGGAAGGGTAGCTGATTTCCTGAAAGTATATTTACTGCTAGCTGGCCTCCTGGGAGTTGCTTGGGAGAATCATGAACTATTGTTAAATAAATAAATCCCTCTTGCTGCACAGAGTTGTACTGATGCCAAGCAATTCCGCTGCCAGTGTCTGCAGCTGTTCCAGGGAACAGTTGCCTGTCTCTTCGAGGTGCTTCCCCGACCCCCTCCCCTAAAGTGAATTTTCTATACTCACAGTAGCTTCTTTTTAGGCAACAATTACCGACAAATTAATGACATTACATCCTGCTCTTGTTTGTACGGTGCAACAGGCTAAAAGTACAACACACACACACACACACACACAGGCACACCCCACACGATTAATATGGGGTGTTTGTTTGGGAAGCCTTGGGCCTAGGGTTCTGAGTAAAGAATAAATCACAACTTGTAATTTATAGGCCAAGGCAAAAATCTTAATTTGAAAAAAAATAGGCATTATATTTGGGGGAATGGGAACAAGCACTGAGATGTAAAATGTACACATTCCTGCATCAGCAGCAAGTAGGGACTGAATGAGATTTTCAGCAATAAGTAAGGACTGAATGAAAATTTCAACCATCATTAACAGTATTCTCACTTTAAAAAGTATTTGCTTGGTGTCTAATGCTTTTGGTAACCATCTTCTGCATATTTATATTTCTGGGTCCTGTTTTCAAGAAGTTCATGATGTAACACTGGAAAGCAGAGACATCCACACCCAGGAATGTCTGGACTAAAGGGATGGTAGGGAAGACAGGGGGAAAAAATCTTACCGCTAAAGGATGATTAAGGGGCAGTAGAGAAGCAGTGAATGGTTCGGTTATTGATTCCAAGAGTTCTTGCCTTTTTTTCCTCTCCTGCTTATTGATCTGGGCTTCCTGTCACAGACACAATACATGAAATAGGAAGGTTAAAGGAGGTGGAAGAAAATGCAGGAACAATCCCAATTCCTGCTCGTTACCGATGTCTTGGCAATTTAATTCCCAATTCTGTTCAAAAAAGTAACCTTAGCGTTTGGGCGAGTGCTGACAACCAGGCCATTTCTTTTTTCCAGCTTCGGGAACCATGTAATTCTACAAGCAAGACTAGCTCATCTGAAGACTCAGAAGCTGATCAATACTCCGTTTACAGTCTGGGAAGACCATTCTCATCATTTAGCTGAGTCGGAAAACGAAGCCACAAAGCTGGAGGCCCAGAGCTTGCTTAATTAACGCCTTTGAGGTATGAGAGGGCCCGGGAAGACCCGGACCCGGGCAGGTTAGCTTTCTTGGGCACTTGCCGGGGCTTCAAACGCCTTCATCCCTGTTTGTTTTTTCTCTTAAATTGGAAGAGGGGACAAAAGTCATCGTTATAATCATTATTAAAATTTCCTTTAAAATAAATACTTGGAACCACACTTCTCTGCAAGAACCACAGAAATGGTGGTGTGGCCCCGACAGCTGTCGTCTCCAGCGTCCAACGAGCCAGCCCCTTCCGTCCGGGGGTCCCGGGCCGGGAAGGGCGCAGGGGCGTGAGAAAGGCTCTTTTGTATTCAGAGCAATAGCCGGCGGAGCTGCAGCCTTGCACCGCCAGGTCTTCCTCCGCGCGAGGCGCCGCCAGGAAGCAAGCTGGCGAGGAGGGGCGGTCCGCGTCGCGGCGGGGGCGGAGCCTGGGGGCGGGGCGAGTCGCGGCCTTTCTCGCCTCGGCTCCCTCCGGAGTGCCCTCAAGCCTCCATAAGCCCCTCCCACGTCCCGCCCCGCCCACGGCCCGGCCCCTCCCCGCCGCCGTCTTGGTCTCCCGGCTCCTCCCGTGTGCTCGCCTCCCGCCTCTCCGCAGGTCCTCCTCCTCCCTCCAAGATCCTCCTACCCCGCTGGATCTAGTGTCCGGCCCCTTCTCCTGCTCTTTCTCCTCCGGCTCTGCGACCCTCCTCCCCCTGCATTCCCACCGCCATCCTCCTGCGCGCTGCCCCCGCCCGCGCCGAGCGCGCTGGAGGGAGGGCGCGGAGACCCTGCGTGCGGGAAGGCAACGTCGCTGTCCCGGGCGCGAAGGGCCTCCGCTGCTGCTGTCCCACCGGGGGACGCCGAACTACGTGTGGTTACGGAAGTAGCTGCCTCCTGCTACACCTCTTCCTCCGCGCCCGCGCCCGGCTCTCTGCCCGGTGCCCCGTTTACTCCCATTTACCAAGCCGTCCTTCTCTGTATGATTTCTATTAAATAGAAAAGGTAATTAAAAGTCGCATACCACCCCTACATACCCATGCCCCCTCCCCCCGCCTTCCCAAACCTCCTAGTGGTTATTTTTGTTCTTTAGCCCAAGTTAGGCTAAATACCTTCCCGGAAAGCCATCTGGTCTGATTCCCGGGATCCCTTCGTATGGTTTTTTTAAGGTCTCCAAACCGTGCTTTGGAATGCTGCCTTGGAGCCACTCAGAAACCTTCAGGGTTTTGCCCTGGCCAGCCTCGTGGAGAGGATCTCGGGCAGAGGGAGGTGACGGCCTCTGTTGAAGGTCTAAATACCTAAGGGTCCTGGTCTTGTGCTGTAATTAATACGTTTTACTACTCCAAGAAAACACAGTTCTCTATGTTAATAGGTATTTATTCATTCTTTCTTTCAGTGTTTGTGTTTGTGTTTTTTTTTCCCCGGGATGCAAAGCATAGCTTAATAGAATACTCTTTAAATTCTAAAACCCGGTGTGAACAGCTTTACGGATGATTTTACAAAATAACCTGGCCACAGAAATTCAGTTTGACCAGAAACATTTATACGGTTGGGTCTACACCTTCTCCCTTTCTGTCCCCCATTCCTCTGCCCCCTAAAGACAAAAAAACAAATGTTAGCCTCTGGAAAAATATTCCCATACACATGGGTTGGGGTTTGTGGTCTAAGAAAAAAGGGAACAGATAGGTTCGTAGAATCATAGTGTTGTAACTGGAAAGTTCCTTAGAATTCGTCAAAAAGAAGTCTGTCAGTTTATTGAGGAGACTCAGAAAGTGTAGGGGTTTACAGAAGATCCCATGGTTTATGAGTAAAGGACTAACTGAGACCTGGGGCCTCATTTGGGGAGGAGACTGACGTCATGTGCTTTATCACATACAGAAAAATGACTGATCAAATTCAGTTCAGTGCTAGCACATTCCCTGTCTCTCTCTCCCCTGCCTTTTACTCTGCCCCACTCTCTGTCCTGCTCTGGGTCTTGCCTATTTGGGGAGTTACAGCCCTTTCTTCCTTCCCCTAACCTAGGCTTCACTCCTTTCTTTTTTTCTTTCCTTCCTACCCCACCCCCACCCCACCTGAGCCCCGACCATGAGATTTTATTTGAATTTTTAAAATGAAACCAGGTGCTGCATAAAACAAAAGCAAAGTAATAGCAAGGAAAGACTATCCAACGCGTAAGGAATGTGCTGAGTTTTATGACTCAGGCTGTCCTGGCAAAGAGCTGCGACTTACACGGAGAGGTGGGTGGCACAGAGCGAGGACCATACATGGCAGCCCCAGCCTCCCCAGATAGGCATGATCAAGGCGGCCTGAGACTCATTGCACAAAACCAAAGACTCTTGTTCCTGGTGAAACAAGATTTCCCAAGACTAGAACCAAACGATCATCAAATTTTCCCAGAGAGGCCAGTTCAGGCTGACATAGCAGAGGCCACCCTGAGGTTTGGAGGGGAAGGGAGCCCAGGCAGAAGGCCAGCCCTGGGAAAGAAACTGGCTTGGTGGACTTGGGCTAGGGTTTTGGTACATTGAAGAGATGAGTAAACTGCAAAGTGACATGAAAATTAGCATGAACTGTTGTGGAGACAATGGCTCCCGAGCTCCAGGTGGCAGGATTGCCACAGTGCCTTGGAGTAGGGGAGTATGACAGTGCTGCTGGGAGCCCAAGGGGGGTTTGCTCTTGGCGGAGGGTGTGAGGTGAAGAGCGCAGGAAAAGCGGGTCAGATGCTGGCAGTGTTTCTGGGGTGCCCTGCTTCATGCAACCAGGAGCGGATAAAAGCAGGAGTGGTGGACTTGACATGCACACTCCCAGACACCCAGACACACATACTCACGTTCTGAGAATGCTTCTCCAGTGAGCAGAGTAGTGGGCTGAGGTGTACATTTTTTCTGTTACTAAGGCGGGCAGAGAGAGCTGAGAGCAGTAAGGAGCCGGTCTCACCTGGCAGAGGTGGTGGGAGGGGTCTGAACTTGGGTGACGTGTATCTTCTTGTGCTCCCTTCATCACACAGGCCTGGGCCGAAGGAGTCCAACAGAGCTTCCTCTGGTTTCCGCCACCCCATTGACGGCTGTCACTTTCTGAATGAGAATGAACCTGGACTGGCATAAATGAGATCTCCAAGCAGAGCCTCCTGGGAAGGAGCCTTATTTTTTCCTTTTCTTCTTTTTCTTTTCCTTTCCGTGGAATACCCGTTGAAAAGCTGCAGCGACTATTCTGTAATGGCGGGAAAAGCTCTGCTTAACTTTTTCATTAAAGTCTACTTACCTGGAAAAATAAAGTCTTTTAAGGACCATGACTACATAAATATTTATAGTGTGAAAGGCGTCGCTCTGGTTCCGCAGGAGAATGGGCTCCTTCAGTTTTATTTATGATATGACACTTGGGTGAGCGACATCTATCATCTGGGTCGGCCCTACACTCTGTTCCACTGAAGCATGTTTCTGGAGTGATTATGTCTGCAAATATTTGCTGTATTTAGTCCCTCTCTTCCCTTAACCCCCTCTTAGCCCTTTTAACTCCCCAAACCATCAAACAGCCAAGCTTATGGTCTCAGGAAGATTTGAACCCTAATGACAAGGCACAGGGGCTGGAACAGTGCTGTAGAAGCATTTGATGAGTTGGGAGGGAATGAGAGTGGGAAGGATGAGTTATTATAGCATCTCCACACTAAGTTGGTATATGGGGCCTGTGTCTAGCAGGTGAGGGCTCTCAGCTGGGCATGATGGGTTTTGACAGGGGATGGCCACAGCCCTGAGTGATGAATGCAGATAGATCCTTATGAAACTTTCCTTCGTAGGGAACTTTCTCTGGACAGGATCTCACAGGCCCTCAGATCCGTCACCGTGCACCCCAGGGCTGTGAGGGCAGGGGTTGGTGGGAGTTCTATGACCTCAGCTGCGTCAAGGTTTCTGGTGTAACCCAAGTCTGCCGCAACTGGTCCCTGGCTGGAGGGCTGGAGCTGCCCTCCATCAGCTGTGGAGAAGGGAGGGCCCCCTCTGACTTCTAGCTTTACAGCTGCACATGGCCGCACCTAGGCATTCCAGGCTGGACCTGGGGCTCAGTGCCTGCCTCTGATCAGCTTGGCCACCTATTGTTTATCCTGGGAAGGGCCGGGTCTTGGCACAGGGGGCTGAAGTGTTGCCAGCATTTTATTTTTAGAGACAGGAAAATGTTTGCTTTTCAACAGCTGCTCTTTCTCTGGCACACACCGGGATGGCGTCAAAAAGTTCAAGCGAGAGATTCCAAGCCCTAAATTCATCGTGTGTGTCATCATAGGCAATAGCACCATAGACCTCTCAACAGAAGCCTTTGTGGAGCCTAAGATCTTTTATTAGCAGGCCTCTTGCACAGAGTGGGTCCCTTTGGCTACATCCTGGCAGCGAGAGGTTTCTAGTCCCCAGCCCTCATAGCCTGAGCGCCTAACGAGTCCCTTTTCGGTGCACCAGCTGGTCTGAAATTTTATAGTTCTTACTTCTGTTGAGCTCCTTCCCTACCAATTCATAATCTAGTCCAACTTGGCAGGCAGAGTAAGAAAAACAGTCTGCTAAACCTGACATTCATCACCCCTCCTCAGAGCCACTATCATTATCCTCATGATGATTGGTGCAAGGCAGTCAGCTTCCATGGCAAGAAGAGCATTACCACCCTCAGGAAGGGCAATTCCAGGTTTTATTGGAATTATTATTTGTTCCAACATGGTTCCTCTTAAAACATATTTTTGTAGGTCCTGTGATTGTGGCTACTGACAGTTTATCTGAAAGCATTTTGTAAACTGTGACGACATATTATACAAAGGTAAAATGGAATGGATATAAAAGTAAAGAATTAAGTTGTATTTCCTATTTTTCTTTCTCCCCAATCTTTTCAAAAGTTACTTTTTAATTACAGAAATAAAAAATGAATATATTCTCCTGGATTCATTTTTCTTCTGGCTAGAGTACATTCTCTGGTAGGTTTTCCTTTGTTCTTCTCCTTTCTCCACCAGAGAGTGTCTGTGGATAATAAATTTTCCTGAGAATTTATTTTCATCTCCAGTGTTAGTTTGGCTGGTTATGGAACTCTAAGTCCAAATTCATTTTTCCTGAGCATTTCTAAGCTATTGTTCCATTATTTTCTTGAAACTTCTGTGGTTGCTCTCACTCTCACTCCTTTGTAGACTCTTTTAGCACTGTCTTTTCCACCTTGGTGTTCTGGAGTTTTATTATGATGTCTCTATGTGTGAGTTTATTTTTTAAGTTTATCCTCTTTGATACTGATAGGCTCTTTCAATCTGAAGGCCCACACCTTTAGTTCTAGGATGTGGGGTGGTGAGGAATAAACCAGAAAGGTTAAATTGATGTATATAAAAGTTCTGAGGAGGAGAGAGAAGTGGCTATGTGGCCTGAACATTGGGCAGAACTTTAAGGGGTTCTAGAGAGAGTGAGAAGAGTAGGTTTGGAGGAGTTTGTCAATGAGGTGAGGAAAATGTCCTAAGAAGATCTTTAAGATCTTTGGATATACATCAAGAATGTACTCCCTTCTTTGGTGTTTTACTTGAATTGCTGTTAATTATATTTTTTCTGTGGGACTGTTTTTCTGGGATTTGATGCTGAAACTGAACCATAAGACTGCCTTGGGTTAATATGACTTATAGAAGACATGATTATTTTTATAAATTTTTAAGCAAATATCTTTGTTTCATTCTGTCTCTCTCTCTCCTCTCTGACCTTCCCCCACCCCGTACATGCCACGGTTTCTTCTTTTATATAATGAGGAAATGAAACTAGATGCTCCAAATTCCTGCCATTTCTCTGTAACTCTCATTCTCTCTCTCTTAATCATCCTTCAACTACCTACCTAAATATTCCTTTTTATGACGAATAGCTTACAAGAAGCATAGGCAAATAGTTTGTCCCCTCATTCCTGTAATCTAATTTGTCACTCAATGAGCTGTCCTGAATAGATCATACATTTGGACAAATGTGGCAGAACAGCGACCAAGCTTATAGCAGGTCAGGACCTTTAGCTTAAGGTCTGGTGTATGAAGCTCTGCCGTCCCCCGCCTCACCGCCCCACCCCCAGAAGCTTACTATTCTAGCCTGAGGAATTCATTCCATAAATTCTGTCAGTCCACCCATTGGAGTTTGTATGTGGCATACAGGATAGAGGTTTAGGAAAGGCTCAACCCAGAGTATCTTTGAGCAAAGGAAAAGCAGAAGATGCAAACAAAATTATTCTTCCTGAAACATAATCATTGGGTTGGTTTTTACTTACCATGTGCGTGTCTTACCTTTTGCAAAGGACTACAGATAGTTATTAAACGTTTAAAAATATGAGGAATGCAGGTGTTGACATTGAGGTTCCGAATTCTCCTAGGAGATTTGGGTTGCATGGGGGCCGTTTCTTCGACTTCTAATATACACACTAAAGTGTTTGATGTGAAGAGACAGTAAGAGAAGAGAATGTAATCTGAATTACTCACTCTCCTAACTAAAAGGTAATTAGGGCTTGAGTAACCCCAACTACCACGTAGCCTCAAAACCCCTGACAGATACGGAGCTCCTCATTGATAGATGCTGGCATTCTCACTAGCATGTGAGACAGGCCTAAGTAAGTAGGAAAGCAGTATATCCTATTAATATCGTTTTGATGTGTCATGTGGCCCTTTTCAGATGACTCCATACGTAGCAATTGAACTTTGGTAGGTGGATGGCTGGTGGTCTTGAGTTAGGGCCAAGATGGGAATAAACTCTCAAGTACTGGAAGCCCATCGGGGTCGGCTCTGCTGACCTCCGTTATTCTAGACTGAGGAATTGTTCTTCAGAGATTCTCTAGGACTCCCCACTGGACTTGATTTGTGACATAGAGGAGAGAGATTTGGGAAAGGTTCCAACACAGCACTGATAGTCAACCAACAGTAGCACCTTGGAGCAAGTGAAGGCAGAAGATGTGAACAAAATTAAGCTCAGAGTCTTCTGAGAATATAAGGCAGGCAGATGAACACGGTCCGCATGGATCCTCAAGGGAATCAGGCACTTCTTCAAGCTGCCATCAGCGTTTCTTCTTTTCTGGAGTGCAGGGTTTCTTCCACTTTGTGTGCAACCAGTGTTCCATCTGTCTCCAGAGACGGGGATGTTTTCCAAATTATAGATCTCCCCCTGCCTTCCTGCAAAAAAGTGACAGTGTGAGGTTTTTAAAACTGCATTAAGAACCATGCATTTACTTTATATTTTCAGGATTCTGTATTTTCAATTTTTGGTTCATCTATAATTGTGTCTTCTCTTTCCTACATTTTCCTTCATCTTCCCTCCCACATTTATGTTAAACAATGAATGCTCTATATATTTGCAGGTATATACTCTTCTGGAATTTGGTACCCAAGAAGAGAATCCAATTTTAAGGGGAGAGGTTCTGAAATAATCACTACCCCTTGTTTTGAAAATTTAAGTTTTCATATCATAGCATTTGTACAAGCTGGCCCACCTCTAGAGAAACACGTGATAAGTATCTAGCAGATGTCATGATGTCATTACTGCAAAGTACTCCCCTTAAAAACCCTTCCATTTTCACTTCCTCTGGATTCACTGCTTTAATGGAAGAGCCCGCCAGGGTGACACATACACTTTGCTTGTCAAAGTGTGGTCTGTGAGGCCCTGCCAGATGGTCTCCTTCAGAATAAACGCTTTCAATATGATAATATTTATATTTGTGTTTCTGGCATGAATTAATAATTTTCTCATGATATTTAATAAGAAACAGATTATTTCACTTCCAGCTCATAAAACCCCGTACCTTTCTTTCCATTATGTCTGACGAGGGTTATTTTTTTCCTGTTGGTGAGCTGGCAGCAGGCATGGGGGGGGGGGATCACTGAGTTGTAGCTCTTTTAGCCCAGCTGAGTGGTGTGCATCCCAGAAGGGTTGGAGACCCACTGCTCTCCACAAAGGTGGGGTTTGCAACGCATCAGAAAATGACAGTCAGGGTAGCATGAGACCAGGGCTCCAACATAAACAATCACGTTTAAGCTTCAGGATTTACCCCTGAGGTCTAATCTTCTGGAATTTGGTGACTGAGTCTGTCCTCTCTGGCCATATCCATCACGTGGTTTTTTTTTTTTTTTTCAGTTGGGCTGCACTGCATGTGGGATCTCAGTTCCCCGACCAGGATCAAACCTGTGCCCCCTGCAGTGGAAGCGCGGTGTCTTAACCACTGGACCATCAGGGAAGTCCCCCCATCATGTCGCTTAAGAGACCTATCATATTCCTTTCTAAGCCTTCATCTTTTCACACTGGAATCCTTATTATTTGATCATTCTGGCCACAGTAGTGGGGGGTGGCTTTCCATCCCTTGACCATTTTTCTTTTTTTGCAATTCTCCAGACTCTTGTATTTAGGAGAAGTACCACTAATTTTTACCCATGCAGCCCTTTTCCTGCAGATGTCTTTGACTGACAGAAACTGGTCCAGGCAGATAGCAAGAGCAGGGATGGTGTGAAGACAGACCACATGCACTTCACAGGATGAATTACACCAGAAATGATGAGGAAAATTGGTTTGAAGCACGGCTGGGATTGTAAGGTCAGCAGCTTTCTCTTCTCTTCGAAGGACTGCGAAGTAGGGATGGGGACAGGTTAGATCTCCCTGAGAGGGAAGGGATGGTTTGACATCTTTGGGCAAGTATGAGGCACGCATGATTTTTTTTTTCTTTCACTACCAAACTTCATACAAGAGTAGACTTTTCTCCTTGTCACCAGCTGCTCACCATCAATTCATTCTTTAACCTGTTGGAATTTGGTTTCCACCCCCAACCTGTCACTGACACTGCATCCTGAAAGATCACCAAGGACCAGCACATCGGTAAAGGCTGTGCAATTCAACCTTGGCCTCCTCAACCTTCTGTGGAATTGCATATGTGGCCCTCTTCCCGCGGCTCCTTCTAAGTGCTGTGCTTGGCCGTGACTTCTCTGATCGTTGTTCCTCGGTCTCCTGTGTGGCCTCCTCCTCCTGTAAAGTTGGCGTCTCCCAGGGTTCTGTCTTTGGTGCCTTTGTTGTTGTTGCTCTTGCTGCCATCGTGTAGCCACCTTCGCCGCTGGCTCCAGATACCACCATTGTGTCTACAAGTCTGATCATGAACTTTCTTCCGATCTCTAGAATACCTTCTTCACAGGCTTTTCTACCTGAGAATGTCCTGTTCAGAGAGGAAATTATTGTGAGACACCTGGCAAGGATGCCGAGGACCTGCGCCAAGATGTGAAGAGGGGAAATACAGGAGAGATTCATACAAGTCTTGGCAGATAAAATGAACAGGAATTTGATGGATTCGTGGTCCAAAGCAAGGGAGGAAGAGAAAGGAAGAGGAGAGACAGAAGGAGGCAAAGCTGACCCCAAGTTTTGGAGCTCGAGTAACTTGGAGGGTGGGTGTGCCCTTATTGGTCTAAAGAACACATGGCTAAGGGGCAGATTTAAGGGAGAACATGGTGGCTTCAGTTCAGGATATTTGAACCTACCACATCTCTCTGGTTCATTTTTGTCTCTCAAGTCCTCCTTTTGCAGCGCTGCTAGAATTATCTTCCTAAAACACAGGTCAGATCCTGCCATTCTCCTCCTCAAAATGTTTTCTTAGCTCTTATTAACTAGAGAGTCGTTTAGATGTTCAGGCTCCTTAACAAGGGATTCGAAGCCCTGCACAAGCTGGCTTTGTTTGGTTTCATTATAATCTTCTAGCACAACAGAACCCACCATGCAGTTTCTCACCTTCTTGCTTTTCCTCAAGCTGTTCTCTCAATCTGGAATGCCTTCCCCACTTTTCCCGCCTCTGAGAATCCTACTCAGCCTTCAGATTGCAGTTGGCATGCTCCGTCCCCCACAAAGCCTCCTGTCACCCTGGTTGGAAGTAGTCACTCTTTATTCAATATTTCTATAGCAATTTATGAGTACTTTTTCCTGGTATTATAATGCATTTGCTCAAACGTGCATTTCTTCTATGGGTTGGTAGATGTCTTAAAGCTAGGGAATGTATCTTACTTTATCTCTGTTTCTTACCAGCTGCCAGCACATGACTTTCCGCATATTGGTTGCTCACTTAATAATGAATGAAAAGGAGAGAAATTGGTCAAGGTTAGAGTGGAAGCAGAGTCTGGGGTTTGCGGGGAGAAGTGATTGGTCGGATGGGCTTGGGCTTGCTTTAGAACATGGCAACTGGGGTGGAAACTCTGGGTTGTGGAGAACAGATGCAGAGAATAATAATGAGGGAGGCGGTGGATTATGGGTAATGTGAGGAGCTCATATTTAAAGGCAGGATCCCGTGACACAAGATCACATGTAAACACAATTTAGCCTTCCTCACAGGCAGACACGCCAAATTGTAAAGTCCTTCATCAACGGGAAATTATTATTCTGCCCATTTAAAAAGACACATTGGCCTCTTTGCATAACCAAGATTCCTGCATATTCAGTGATTGCTGCCATGTCTATTGTCTGATGCCATAAAGAGACGGGACCTTGACCGATAGTATGGTGATGACCCATTGCTATGCCCGTTTATTTAATTGTAGAAAAGATGGGCAAGGGCATATTCTGATTAACGAGATTTCTTTGACCCTTAATTATTCTTTTCATATGTTACTCTTTCATCAACCTGTATTTATTTTCAGCAGTACAAAGGAAAAATGAAAAGTACTATCTTTTAATATTGTGAATTCCAGAATAAGAAAATTCATGGTCTTCCTTCTGGATGCTCTCACACAAATGCATATCTATAATGTTTATATCTGTACTGTGTGTGTTCTCTATGCAGTCTCTCTATGTTCTATGTAACCACGCTTAGTCAAATCTTCCATTAGTGAAAGGACTGCCAGTTGTGGGTTAGAGATGGAAAGAAACAAGTGAAATATCTGAATATTTCAATTTTCAGTCAGTTGTTTTCCATGAGGACAGATACCTCGCTGTTCAGCCCCAGGTTCCCCTGGGAGATACAAGTACAAAGAAAATGCCAGGCGAATGTAACTTTTTTTTCCTCAATGAGTTCCGGCTACCAACCCCTTTGCTGGACCTGCATTCACGAGAAGTTGGGACCTAGGAGAGCCATCAGGATGCCTTTTGCTTGGGCTTGAGGTGGCCACCAAGTCTGGGGGATGGCCCCTCGCCGCTGGCCTCGTTCTGGGCTCTCACGGGGCTCTCCCAGGTCAACGAGGCTCTCTGAGGTGGGAGACAGCCCATGTCCCTGTCAAGTGATTTCCCCTTAATCAAGTCCTAGAAGGGCTCAATCTCATTAGAAAAATCAAAAAGCAAACCCCAAAGGAGGGAGGACTCTAAAGAGACTGCGCCATACAGGTGAGGGGGCCTTTATCTGCTTCTCATATGCCACATCTTCCCTTCCGTAGCGCCAGGACCCAACACTGCCTTGTCTCTGCCCAGCTCCCAGTGGAGGAAAGGAGAAGAGCTTCAAGCTAACCTAATAGGTTGGATGTGTAGCCAACGTTGGTTTAGAGGCTAAAGTGACGCCAACCTTTAAGCCAAATATGACCATTTTATAAGACACCTATTGTTCTGCGTCTCACAAACTCACCTTCTGACTCCAGCCTTTGCTGTAGCCACCAGCTACGGTCAGGTGGGATTGACAGCACCTTCCCTCGGCTTCACCAAGCAGCTCTTGCTTTCTGCACCACTGGCTTCTTGGCCACCTCTGTGGCTGTCTGTGGGGACCGACTCAGCCACTGCAAATCATGGGCAAAGCTGGAAGTGCAAGGGAGTTCACACTCTCTGCGGCTACTCCGGCTGCTTCTCCCTTCTCTCCCTTGGGCTGTCAATTCTGAAATACATTTACACAGCTCCGCCTGAGGTTTCCCAGACGGGTTGCATCCCAGTTGTTCACAACGATGACTAGCTCACCGATGTGCCCTGGGATTGGCTTTCCCCTCTTACTTGCTTCACTCATCCAGTTTCCCACCTTTATTTCTGGAATTTCTTTCCAAAATAAATGTCAGGGTTCAGCTTTTTAGTGGAACCCAGAAAAGAGAGAGAGAGAGAGGCTACAAATGCTGATTAAACCCATTGCATGGAGAACGTTCTAATAGACATTCTGTTTGAAGTGGGACATAAGGGGAAAGGGGACTTGATGGTCTCTTTTTTTTTTTTTTAAGATTTTTTTTGATGTGGACCATTTTTAAAGTCTTTATTGAACTTGCTACAATATTGCTTCTGTTTTCTGTTTTGGTTTTTTGGCCACAAGGCATGTGAGATCTTAGCTCCTCGACCAGGGATCGAACCCGCACCCCCTGCATTGGAAAGCTAAGACTTAACCACTGCACCGCCAGGGAAGTCCCTGATGGTCCTTTGTAATACACACTGAGAAGTCTGTAGACCACTAATTAGGAATTGCAGTTAAATAAATATGAGAACACTGAAGCCAAGTGATGGCATCTCTTATCTAGAAATCTTTGAGACTGGAGAAACATCATTCTAGAATTCAGGCTGGAGGATGCCTAGATAAATTTCTCAGGTCCTAGCCCAGTGTTTACTCTTTTAGTTTTGCTTGTCTGATGACGGGGACCGATCAGTTATTTTCCTGTGTCTCTGTAAGACACATGGAGCCTTTCTATCCAATGGAAGCACCTGGAAGCTTTGATAATGTGCTTAGAGTTCTTGGGCTGAGAGTCTGTCTCAAAAAGTGGCAAAATGAGAATAGTATCAATATATTCTTTCATTATGTTAAAACTAAAATGCCTTTCATTACCTGTTAAAAGAAACCATTTGCTCTTCCCCAGAAAAACATCTGAAACATGGTCGGCAGGAGCTTAGCGGGCACAGCTGCACTTGAGGAGGTTGGAAGCAGGTGGTGGGAGAAGGAGGGTGCAGAGTTAGAGAGATGAAGATGGGCAGGGCAAGACCTTTCCATCCCCGCCTGGCTACCCGCAACTCATCTCACCAGATTAAGTACCCATAGTTTGGTAAAATATGTTTAAGCCACGCTCAAGATGACTGCAGGGAATCCAAGCATGATGACTTGGTGTTTAATCAGAAGAGACACATTTTAGGCCTCCCAAACTCTGAAGCGGGCAAAAAAGTATTTTTAGTCATTGTTTTCTCCCTTAAGTCTGTTGTGGCTTGAAAATGTTGAGGTGTCATTTTTCGCTATAACTGCCCTGCAAGGATTCTGCTTTGTGACCACTTTTGCTTCAAAGACTACTGACTTTTGCTTGTTTAGAAAGAGTAGTGGAATCTGCGTATATTAGATGTTATCTGTTAGGGCGGAAGGGGTCTTAGACACCATTTAGTTCGATCTTTCTTTTTATAAGGTGCTTTCGAGTCAGACTTCAAACTCAGGTGATCAAACTCCACGGGAATGTCTTTTGTGGTTGGATAACATTATCTGTAATCCAGATATTCTCACTAAATAGGGCAGAAAGCCACCTGTAGGGGAAAATACTTTAGAAGTATGAACTGAAATAGATTCTGTGTTCTAGTTCTACAGTTCTATTGAAAACTGACAACGAATTAACTATACTTACCTTAACTCCATCAAAAAAGGAATCCTAAGGGGATACAGCAATTGATTTTCCTTTTCTCCTTTGCAGCTCCTATGAACATGAGCAGAATTTACATTTTCCTCTTTTACAGATCCAGCTATCAAGAAAGAATGATGGGGCTTCCCTGGTGGCGCAGTGGTTGGGAGTCCGCCTGCCGATGCAGGGGACGCGGGTTCGTGCCCCGGTCCGGGAAGATCCCACATGCCGCGGAGCGGCTGGGCCCGTGAGCCATGGCCGCTGAGCCTGCGCATCCGGAGCCTGTGCTCCGCAACAGGAGAGGCCACAGCAGTGAGAGGCCCGTGTACCGCAAAAAAAAAAAAAAAAAAAAAAAAAGAAAGAATTATGAAGGGGAGAACTCCTACCTCATAAAGAAGAGGCCCTGATTGATAACCTCATATCATTCAGACCTTGGACGGGAGAAGAATGGGCCCCTAGGTCCCCAGAGCCACATTTTATTTACTCCAGGGCCTGCGTGATGGGTATTTGCTTTCTTAGTGAATTGTAATTACTTGCAAAATAAACCTCACTTTGAGTGGGATTCTTGTTTTGAGAGAGTTCTATAAGTAAAAGAGTGTTGGCTGGGGTCTCTTGAACATCTGTGGTTGACGGCTCCTTGGAATGGAGTCCGAATCCCAAGAGTATTCTCTGATCCTGCGATTTTGCTCACAGGTTCTAAGTCACCGTTGGGAAAGATTCCAGCTTTACATTCTCTGAGTGAAAAACTGATGAGATCTTGTTTATTTTGCACGAGCCCCCTGACCGTTTATGTCCCACTTCAAACAGATGAAATCACTCAGCTGCTGTCCCTTTCCGTCCCTCCCTCCCCTTTTGTATGAGCTCCTCCCCACGGACTGAAAACACCGAGGTGACTTGATTCTGTGTTTTGGCCACTAAGGAGACGTGCCTTCCCCTGCAAGTCCTTCATGAGCCCCACGTGACCTTTGGCAAGCGAGGGTTCTAATGTGACGCCCTGACTGTGGGTACGGATGTACCGGTGCTCATCAAGCCTTGACATTTCTCCTTGTTCCCCTGTGACCAGCACTGCGGCTCTATGAAACTGTCAAGGATGGTTTCTGGTGTCCACCAAATGGGGCCAATCAGCTGTAGAGACGTTATAGAAAACATGGCCTTGAGTCTTCGCTTACAGTCTTATTTATTTAACAAGACAGTAGGAAAAGTATATATGATCTGGTATTAAATTCAAACAGGGGCCGCATAACTGCCTTGGAGTCCACATGCAGCGCTCTCTGGGTAAGTGAAGGAGGCGGATGAGGTCTGTCTTCTCATGGATGGCTCCCATCCCAGCCACTCCTCAACGCCACTGGAAGCCCATTAACAGGGGAAACAATTGCCAAACTGATGATTATTTTCTTTCTACTTCTGGCTTTTTTCACCCAAAGGGAAAATGTGAGGTAGGTGTGGAATCTAAGGGAAAAGAATACGTACACAAGATGAGATGCCATGCCTGCTGTAGTGCTAGCAAAAAGCCAAGAAGTCTGACTTACTTTAATATTTTCAATAAATACCAGCCATCCCCAAACAAAGTGAGTATTTGAATCAAGTGAGAGAACTTGATTCAATCACTTAAACACAGTTACTGGATGAACAAATGAAGGGGAGAATAGTGTCTGATAAGTGACTGGCCATTTTCAAAGTGAGTTCTCCTACATTATCTCATTTTATAAAAAGCAAATTTGATCTTTGTGAATGTTAGAGTGAAGCAGTTCATAATTTCTTCCAACAAGCCAAGGACGTTATACTTAGAAGCAGGCAAATTGTGAACCAGGCAAAGTATTCTCTTTTGCTCCTTTGTATGTTTCACCAGCCATCAAGGATTCATGGGGAAGTTCTCTAAGGGACAGAACTTTAAAATGGATTTAAAAAAAAGTTGTTTCAATGTATCAGTGTGCTTTCTCACTCTCTCTCTCTTTCTCTCTTTTGGGCTCAGTTTCTTTCTCTGGTACCTTCCTTTGAATGGGGAACTCTTACTTGCATTTGGATAGATTATTATTTAGCTTGCAAAGCATATCATTTTCCCCCTCATTACGTCTCACAGTTGCCAGACTTCATTAAGACAAATGGAATTACTCATCTGTTTCCCCCCCGCTATGGCTATGGGGTCAATAAAATGCTGTTAAGCAGGAGAGGGTAAGGCTGGTGAACACTTTTAAATGTCACTAAGTATTTTCAGGAAGGAGCCGGCCTGCAGCTGTACTGATTGATGGACATGCTCTCGATCCTAATGGCCATGAGTGATTTACATAATACCAGTTTGCGTTAGAACCATGGTTGTTCAAAACTTGCATTTTGCAATAGTTATAACTAGTAGTGGACACTTCCTGAACGTATCTAAAATACACTGAAATGTGAAAATCAGAACAAAGCAAGACAAAACCGTGAGATTAACAAGTAGCCAAAGATGGCACCCAAGAAAGAAAAAGAAACAAGAGTATAGCCAACCTTTTTTTTTTTTTAATTAGAGTATATTATACTTCCAAACTGGATACACTAGAAATTGGCAATGCAACATAAGATGCAAAGGAATATACCAGTTACTGTCAAAATGACCCTGTACAGCCTTGTAATGCAAAAAGCTTTATACAATACAAATTTTCAGTAATGTACATAAACCTTGACAGTATGATCATCTGAACGTAATATGAGGAGTTAAAAAAAGGAGAGAAGAAAGTGCTGAGAACTCTAACTGCATTACTATATGGAAAAATAAGCTAGCTTTCATTGAAGAATGCATAGTGAAAACAGAATTGAAGTTAGTTGGCAGGTGACTATCTCAAAGACATTAGTGTTCTACACGGAAAGGATATCTATGGAATACATCCTTCCCTGAGTATCAAACTGCAAACCAAATTCAGGGGTACATATTACTTCGGTGGAGTCTGAAAAATGCTGTAGATTTTTCTTTATTAATAACAATAATAATAATATAAAAAGTCAAACAAACTCCAAACACACCTTTTCTCACTCAGAAAACTTTTATAATTTACCAGAAAGATTGATGACTCTTTCCAAAGTGCTAAAAAAGTTGCCCAATTACATTAAGCATGACTAAGTCATTCAAATACAAGTTCAGTGGCAAGCATCTGAGCGGCAATTGTCTCCTTCCGACACCCTTCTTGATCTTGAAAGTTTCACCCTAGGACCTCGTATTGCACAAGTGGCATGCTGTAAAATCCGCAGTTTTAATTGTCAGGGCCACCCTTCAGGTTTTTAACCTGCTGGTGCTCGCGTGGGATTCGCCCTCCTGCCAGCCTCTGTGGGATCACCATGGCCCTCTTTCCTGTCATCACTGAACTTGTAATTGTGAAAGCACATGATTAGCCAGGTGGCACATTCTCCATCATATGGGGAAAAGGACGTGACTTTAAAAAAACCAATCCACCCATAAGCCCAGTATTCTTGGAGTGTATCGTCCATAACTGTCTATAGTGTCTTTTACTGAGACATTGATATGGCGACGTTGAATGACGTTTCAAACGTGGCCAAGAACAGATGTCTCTGCTGGAAGATGACCCAGGGTGCAGGAGCTTCCTGCCCTAGCTGGCTCAGCCTCCCTGCCCCTGGAGACATCTCCTTAGTGTAAACAGGTTGCCAGGGCTGGATGACTGGCAAGGGAAGTGTAGCACACCTGCTAGGTCTGGGGGAGGAAGGGTGGGTATAAGGGAGGACCATGGTGTGGACAGAAGACTTCTGGACTCCTTCCTGTAGAACGGTACCAATCTCAAGGGGAGCTTTCAGTGAAGCAAACTGACTAGAGGAAGAAAATTAGGGATGCTTTTATTTTCCCCCAGTGGAATAGATGAAAAAAAAAAATCCCAACCCTAGGATAACACATGATGGAAAAACAGCAACGCAGTAAGAAAGCATTCCTCCTGTACACCAGTTCTTCAATAGATAAATAATATATAAACTTTTATATTCCAAACTTCTCATTATTATACAAAGCACATTTCTTCCTGCTCTTCAGCCTGTTTCATACTGGAAATTCTGTTGTCTTAAAAAATACAAGCCATTAACATGTTTAGCCAAAGATTCTTTTCCTTTTCTTCTTTTTAAATCACCCATTACTTTTTAAGAATAGCAAAGGGCTGTACAACCAATCCATATCTGCTTCTTGCCGCGATAAAGTGCTGCACATAAGTTGCCATTTTAATGACCACAAAATAAGAGCTTTAAATAAGTATAAAGTTAGCTTCCTAGCAGGTTATATCTACCAGGTGTTAACAAAATGGAATACAGAATTATTAATAACATGGAGAATACCGCTATAGCCTGACGATCTGCAAACACAATGGAAACGTCTCAGGGGCATAAACTGAACGGTAGGACAAAACAGCACCTTTTTGTTGGGTCGTTATATGTCAAAGAGGTTATGACAAAAGTTTCAAACATACAGTCTACTCTTTCCATAAAAAAGGTACATTTTCTTCCTTTTATTTTACTTTTCTTTTTTGCAGATGAGAAACAAAAACTAGTGCAAGACCAAAAGCACTGTGCAAAACTGCCATTTCTTTTTTAGTCTGAGCATTTATACCCAGAATTTATCCAAACCCCTTTTAATCTCCTTGGCTGGATTTATCAACCATAAAAATTTTCACTCATACAGTTTTTCTTTTCCTGCAAACAAATGGTAACCACTGACTTAATACATCACATACATATATATATATAATCTGCCCTTAAAAAAATGATGCACTGTGTGTGTGTACCATACACACTGCATACGTATGGACACACACACAAAACACACTTAAGTTTTGTGATGTTGGCTGCAGTGCTGCAAGCTATTTCTCCCAGATGGGGCTCTCAACGGCTCGCATCTTCCTAACCAGAGATGCGAGCACGAGGTCTCCAGGACTCTGTCGGAAATCTCAGGCAGCACTGAGATGTCTACCATTCCTTCGTCGCCTTAGCACCAGGCCCTACCACTCTGCAGCCACAAAACAGAGAGGGAAAGGTAATGAAGGAGCTCGGGGTGCGACTGTAGTGGATGAACCACCCCGGAGGGCCAAGAACGTTCATCCCTGTGAAAGAAGCCAGTACAAAGGATGTGCAAATGTTATGGCACACGACACACGGCTGTCTCTTTCCAAATCCACAAACGCCCACACGCCCCGTTCACCCAACAGAAAACAAAATGCACCGGTACAGAAGCTTACAAGTGCTGATTGCTATTAAGGACACTCTCTTTAGGGTTTAACAAGACGAATTTCCTTTCAAAGTACGGAGAAGGGCTGAGGGTGGGAGTGTGTGGCTGGGGAGGCATGCCTCTGAAGGTAGACGGATGCAGTAGGTCACCTCTCTGAAGATTGGATAAAGCAGCTTTCAGGTCAATGCAATAGGTATACACACAGAGCCAATTCTCTATTCCTCACTAAAGATATACAGTACACGTGGTCAGACCCGGGCGGGTCTGTAGGTTTTGCAGCAACGTACACCTGCTGGGGTTGTGTTTAAGTTTTGTGAGTTTTGTATTTTTGTCTCTGTCTCTTGGTTTTTGGTACAGAGCCCGGCTGCCCTCAGACAGTCTCCGCTCTCTCTCTCAGTCCGAGATAGGCGAGGAAGGAGTGTTTGGGGGACGGGATGCTGGGCGGCGCAGTCTGAGGTCGGGGAGGGTGGAATGTGAGATCCAACTGGTTCTTGGGGTATAACATCGTCAAGGGAATGAGATGGGCAAAATCCGAGTTCCGGTACTTGTCAAAGCGCAAAGGGGAGCCATTCAAGGGCAAGGCCTTGAGTGCCAGGTTGGGCTCGGAGCCGCCGCCACCACCGCCGCCGCCGCCGCCGCCGCCGCCATGGGCGGCCGACAGGGCCACGGTCTGCAGAGCCTGCGAGGCGGACATGACCGACAGGGGAGACAGGAGGTGGCGGGCGCTCCCGACCACGAGGAGCGGGGCCCCGGGGCCGGCGGCTTCCTTGGGGGCCGGAGCCGGGCCCTTCTTGTCCTCCTCGGGGCTGTCCGCGCTCTGGTGCTTCTTGACGTGGCGGCTGAAGACGAAGGGGTGAGTGGTCTTGAACAGGCACTCTTCGCAGCTGAAGGTCTGGCGCGGGGCGTGCTTCAGCTTCTTGTGCAGGTTGAGATTGTCCTTGCGTTTGCAGCTGTAGCTGCACTGGTCACAGTGGAAGGGCCGCTCCCCGGTGTGCACGCGCACGTGCTCGATGAGCTTGTTGGCGGTCTTGGACAGGTAGCCGCACTGGTCGCACTTGTAGTGGTTGCCGAGGCGATGCTCGCGGGTGTGCGTCTCCAGCTCCAGCTGGTTGGCCTTCACCGTCTGGCAGATCCGGCACTTGTACTCCATCTTGTAGTGGGTCTTGAGGTGGCACTCCATGGCGGCGGGGCGGTTGGTGGAATAAATGCAGAATGGGCACCTGTGGGCGGGGGGCGGGGGGGAAAGCAAGGACAGGGGAGGGTCAGCCATGCGGGCTCGGCGGCCGCCCGGCTGCTCCCCGCCTCACCAGCCTGCCCTCGGCCGCCCTCCCAGCTCCGAGGCCCGGCCTGCCCCCTGCCCAGCCCGGCCCTGCCGCCTCCTGCGGGGGCGACGAGGACCCTCTTCTGGAGCCGTCCCTCGGCCTGCTCGGGGTCTCCTGGCTGCGCCCGCGGACGCCGGCCCCCAGGAAGGGGAGCAGAGCCAGTGCGGGAGGGGGCGCCCGGCTAAGCTGTTCTCCCCTCCGTCCTCCCCGCCCGGCCCCTCGGAGCCCTCCCCGGCCCCCCCAGTGGCCTCGGCCGAGGGCTAACCCTCACGACCTCCCCTCGAGATGGGAGCAACACAGAGAATCGACTTTTCATGCACCACACCAAGCACACGCAGAAAGGCTAAGAGTTTTGAAGAACAGCTTATAGGGGGAGAGCTACCTCCAGCAAACAGAAAGTCGTAGGGGTCAGAATCGTGCTGATGAAAGGGTGGTTAGGACGAGAAGGCCTGGGTGTGTGTGTGGGAGTGTGTGTGTGCAGATGCAGAGACCTGTGCTCCTAAAACCTGCCTCCTACAGCCCTGGGGTCTCCATCAGGGAAGGGAGGGGAGGACCAGGGGCGGGCTCGGCAGAAGGAAGCCCACCCACCAGCCCGGTTAGGAATGGGGGATGGCGGGAGGGAGGCGACTGCTATCTGGAGCTTGAAGACATTATTAATGCGTTATTAATGACTAATGTTATTACATCATGGAAATAATCATCATCCAAAGGGATCATAAACTCTCAGCGGGCAGGACCGTCTCCCCCTTTTCTTCTGCGTTCTCTGCAATGCTCGGTAGAGTACTCAGCACATGGTGGGCGCTGATTCATTACTGGACTGGTCTCTGCAAGTCACTTAGGCAGAGTCTGTCTAGAAGGGACGGTTTCAGTCCCAGCTCTGCCACCTTATCGGGCTGGTTGTGCCCTGGGACAAAGCCTGGGTCTCTCCATCCTAGGCAGTGAGGCTACGCTACCCGCAAGCCTCCCGGCTGTCCAGAGGGGCGGGGAGAACAGAGAGGGCAGGTTTCGCTCTGTAGAAGCTGCCGGGCTCGAGTCGGTGGCTGATACGCTAGCTGTAGCCTGTGTGTGCTCTCTTTACCAAAAGAATGCAAATGCAAAAGTGGCTGCCTCGGCTCTGGCCCGGCACCTGCAGGGCAGGGCCTGGGAGTGAATTGTCCTCGGAGGGTTTGGAGAGGTTTTCAGCAGAGCCCAACACACCCAGTGCCCGTGCGCTGCGCCTCAGCACCAAGCCCGCCGTTAGCCTCGGAACCTCAGCTCACAGAAGAGTGCACACGAGAGAAATATAAAGCCCATTCCCAGGTCAGGTGCACACACAACCCCTACGCCAAGCTGGGCCTTACCTAGAGGAGTCTGAAACTCACCACTGTCCTGAGCTACGGCAAAAGAAAAATAATAGTATAATCTTATTTGATCTGCATTATGAACAGGATATAGAGTACAAGCAGTCCCATCACAGAAAAGCAATTTAGACATCGGCAGTCTGTTTCACGTTAAGGACATTTCTGTGACCCACGGCTCAGTCTTTCCTTCGCTGCTCAGGCAGAGTGCTAAGGGTTTTCCGTGCTCCCGTTACTTATGGTAAAGACACTCTCTCAGGCAAATTAGAGCTCTGATACGGCCAAGGGAAAACAAAACAAAACAAAACAAAGACTCACTGTACAGCCAGAAGGCTTTAGCAAGTTTTTCAAAGTATTCTTCTACTTGGTCATCCTAGAACATAAACTATTACATAGGGGACCATTAGTACTGTACGGGAAGTGTCTATACCCGCAAAAGCATCAGCGTTCACTCTGCATCCTCCCCAGTGGGTCGGAGGCTCGGGACTCCTTAGGTCCCCGAAGAAAGGGGGCCTAACTGGCAAAGCCACAACTGGCAGGGGCCGCGGGTAATGGGTGTGACTGGGCTTCTGGGCAGGGCAATGAGTGTTAGTCTAACCACGGAAATACATGGCTTTTTTTTTTTTTTTTTTTAAACATGAGTACACAAATATTTAGAAAGGGACAGTGGGAATAAACCAAATCAAATTCCCAAATAAGCTCGTGCTAGGCATTTCCCATTTACTGGTGGTCGGGAATGATAATCGCCCCTCCCCCCATCCCATTTACCCACCCCTCCCCCTCCCACCTAATCATCCCCAAGGGTGAAATAAAATGGGATCCAACAGTAGGTGCTGCTCCTCTGGGCAAGTTCTTGAGGAGGGTCCCCCTGACCCGGCAGGAGCCCGGGGAGTTCACCCTGCAAGGAGCCCCCCCGACTCGACTCCCAGGCTCCTTCTGGGTCTCTCCACCCCTCACCCATTCAGGACAGTCATGCCACTTCTCTGGCAAGTTGTGAGTTTCAAAGATAAAAATGTTTAAAAACAAAAGGTTTTTTGTTCTTATATTAAGTACAATGTCATTTTTCATTCTTTTAATAACAGGATCATTTCAGCTAAACATGAATAATTATGCTTTGAAAGTGGTATGTCTTTCTGTGCCCAGTGACAGATGCTTTTCTCTTTACTAGACCATGAGTGCCTCCTGAACAGGGACTCTGATTTCAGAACCACTGGGAAGATTAAACTCTGATTGTGCTCGGACGTACATTTCCCAAGGGTGGAAATTATATTTTATTCCTTGTTTGCCCTTTAGCAACTATTATCAAGCCAGACACACAGTGCATTTGATAATAACGGATGGGTCTCTCTTCAGACCAGAGGGCTTGTTGCAAATATTGGTTAATGATGATGCTCATTGTCTAGGTCTTTGGGGATCTGTGGAGAACATGTGACCGGAAATGTCAGATCTCACGAAGGCTACACCAGGGAGATCCCAATGCCAGCTCCTGGGAAGGCATAAGGCATATGTGCAGGAAGACACGAGGCACATGATCTTTGCATGAAAAACGGTGCCTCTTGCCTGTTCACACTGGCAAGGATCCGATATTTGGGGGGTGGGTGTGTGTATGGGGTAGCTGTAATGCTTATTTAAAAGACTTGCGGCAAATCATCTAAAAAACAGAGGATGAAGTGCAGTGTCAGTGTAATGATTTACACCTGGGGACACGAACCCCCAAGTCCCTTAAAATCAAGTCTGAGTGAAACTCAAGCCGTGTAGGATGGGTCTACCCTTGCGTGCCTGTGCCAAGCTGCTTCAGCAAGTCGTCTTGTGAAATGGAGTCTCCTGCTGATATCTGCCAACCTCCTGGGGGGCAGATCTAATTCCTATCCAGCTAAAGGCAGCAGAGGTGCCTGACTAACCACCCCCCATGCCAAGCCCCCCTTCTGCATGACCCCAAAACCTTCAGGGGAGGGGATGGGGTAGGGATGGGGAAAGGGTGTTTAGTAAACAACACAGTAAAAGGTTCTGTACTTGCTTTCCTTACTTGAGCCCACCGGTGGGGACAGTGTGGCATTTCTTATGCTCCAGCAGCTGTTCGGGGGTCTTCATGAACTTGTGGCACACGTCACACTCAAACATCCGGGTGATGAGGTGGATCTGCAGATGGCGCTCAAACATGTTCTTCGTCTTGCAGACAAAGTTGCAAAAAACGCATTCGAACCCTGAAAGGACCGAGGCTGGGTGTACGGGTGCATGGGGCAGAGGGACAGGAGGGCAGGAGTAGGGCAGAGGGACAGGAGGGCAGGAGTAGGACAGAGACCCCCCACCCACCAGCTGTACCCTTCCAGGCACCGTTCCCTGCATCTCTGGGCTAAAAGGTGTTAAACATACAGCTTCAGAATCAATGTCACACTCCCCATCTTTCCACCCCATATACAGATGCCAAGCAAGCCAAAAAGCACACGTAAATTTTAGATGCTACGTACTATACTGTTCCCAGGCCTAATATCTGTTTTCCAACATCACTTCTGTCAAGGGCTTATTCTCAAGACTGGGTCATCCCCCCCAGAGTGGGTAGGGTTGAGTAGACCAGCCCACCTCCTCCCTTACCTTTCTCTGGCTTTTCCTCACTATTCAGTGAGGGCTGGCTCCCAGGCACGACAGAGATGACCAGCAGGTTGTTTCCGCTCTTGTTTTTCTGGGAGCTGTCTGAATCGTCTTTGCTGTTGGCTGAATCACTCAGAGCTGAGAGGGAGGATGAAGAGGGGCTGTTTGATTCACTGGGGGTCTTCCTGTCTTCCCCTGAAAAATGAAACAAACAAACAAACCCAGGTCTGTTATTTAGGAGGTGAAAACCCTAGAATAATAGCAATTATGGGTGGGGGATTTGGGGCCTCATGTCTACATCGTCATTCAGGGAGCACAAGCTGAGGTTTCCAGCTCTCCCAGTGCTGGATCCCAGGTCCCAGTCACCTATGGTGATGACACTTGTGGTTCTCGGGCCAAGAGTAGATATTCAGTTGGCAAGTGTTTATTGGAGTCTTATAAGAATTAAAATAAAATGACAACAATAGCTAAGATGAATGTGTTACCAAGTTCTAGAAACTTCAGATGCGTTAAATGGGTTATCATGCTTTAAATGCGCTATCTCATTTTCTCCTCTCAAAAATCCAATGAGGCATGACTATTATCACCCCCATTTTACAGACTAAGGAAGGGAGGCACAGCCAGGTCAACATGGCCTTGGTCACGTGGCTAGGAAGTGGTGGAGCAGAGATTTCACTAACGTCCGTACTCTTCATCAGGGCACTGGACTCTCCCTCAAAACCAGGAGTAAACAAGTCAAGAGGCCATTGAAATCTAGTGTCAGGAGACTTCTGCTACCATGCAAGATGGAGTGTCAGAGACGGGATTTACCATTGCTATTTATCAACTGACAAAAAACAGACAAAATTTATCAAACAATAGTTTTCACAACATTGGACATGAGGCAATAAAGAGGAGTGACCCCTGAGAGAGAGGAAAGAAAACAGGCAGGCTCTAGGTTTAACCTGCTTCCTGCCTTGAGAGATTTTACTTTCCAGACTGCAGTACAGGGTTGGGGAAGGGCCTGGCAGACTCACTGAGTTGAGGAGATAGAGCTGAGGGTCTGAGGAGATTGGACGTTGCAGGACAGAACACCAGAGAGGAAAGAGCAGCACAGGAGAGGAACCCGGAGACCTGCAGAGGGTCCCTCAAGGACCTTCAGCAGGGTAGGGGTCAGAGCATGTGTGTGAGGAAACTACCCAAAGCTAGAGGGAAAAAAGCCATCTGAAAGGCTTAGAGAACAGTGTCTGTTTCCACTGGCCAAATTAGAAAAACTTATAATTCCCAAGGCATTGAGTAGAAAACTGAGGAAGATCTTTGAATCGTGGGTAATGATTAGCCCTCCATGGAGCACTGCGCCAGACCTGCCTAACAAATCATAAAAGCAAGACCCCAAAAAGATCAAAGTTGCCAAGTAATTAACTGAATCCTAAGACAAAGGTCAAGACTATTTATAGGGATATAAAATGTACAGCACCTGACAAGGTAACAATCACAATGTCTGACATCCAAACGAAGATTATCAGCATGCCAAGAAACGAGAAAACACACCCCAAACGAAAAGAATAATCAGCCAATCAAAACTGACCCAGAACCGACAAAGCTGTTAGAATTTGCAGACAAAGACATAAGAGCCGTTATTGGAACTGTATTCCACATGTTTGGAAAGTTAAGTAGAGACATGAAAGATATAAAAAGATCCAATCCAAATTTCTAGAGATGAAAATTACCATGTCTGAGATGAAAAATGCACTGGATGGGATTACCAGCAATTTAGACATGGCAGAAGAAAAGATTAGTGAACCTGAAGATATAGCAATAGAAATGATCTGAAATGAAACACAGAGGAAAAAGAATCACAAAAATGCAAAGGGCATCAGTGAGCTATGGGACGCCTGCAGGTAGCTTGATATAAGTTCAACTAAAGTCCCTAATGGGGTAGGGAGGGCAGAAAAAATATATGAAAAGGCCAAAATTTTCCCCAATTTGAGGAAAACCACAAACCCACAGATCCAAGAGACACAATGAACCCCAAACATAAAGAAATCTATACCAAGGGACATCATAATCAAAATGCTCAAAATGAGTGATTAAAAAAAAATATATCCTAAAAGCAGCCAGAGGAGGAAAGCTACTTTACGTGCAGAGGAACAAAAATAAGCATGACAGAAGATTTCTCACGGGGAGCAACGCAAGTGAGAAGTAGTGGAGTAACGTCTTTATAAAGTACTGAAAGAAACAACTGTCAACCTGAAACTTTATACGCAGTGACGATATATTTCAAAAATGAAGGCAAAAGAAAGTCAAAAGAATTCATCACCAGCAGACCCAAATTACAAGAAATGTTAAAAAAGAATTCTTCAGGCAGAAGGAAAGTGACACCAAATATAAAAAAATGGATCTACACAGAAAGAATGAAGAACACTGGAAATGATAACTGCATGGGTAGATAGATGAATTTTTCTTTCTATTTAAAATCTCTTTAAAATATAATAAAAGTAATTTTGTTTAAAAAATAATAACAAAGTATTATAAGGTTTATAATAGGTAAATGTATGACAGCAATAACGTAAAGGCTGGGAGAGAAGAAGTTGTTGTGATGTTCTTATACTACATATGAAGAGGTATAGTATCACTTGAAGGTAAACTGTAATAAATAAAAATGGACATTATAAACCCCAAATAACTGGAGAGCTATCCATTGTAAATGTTCAAGAGACTCAGTATTGTTAAGACATCGATTCTCCCCAAGCCAATTTAATCCAATTAAGCCCATAGTTTTAGGCTAGGGTTGAAAATGTAGGGAGACTGTGCTTCCATTCCCTTCAAATCAACCAATTAAGTAATCTAGTGATTGTAAACTCTAGAAACAAAGTTCCTTTATTAGGAGATTAAAAATATAAATCATATTTTATATATAGGCATAAAAAATCCAGAAGTAAACAAAACTGTAATGGTGGCTACATCTAGCATATGAAATGATCAGCCTTATGCCTGTTTTCTTTTATTTGGGTTTTCAACATTTTCTGGAGTGACCATAAATTACTTGTCTAATTAAAAAAATTTTGTAAAAAGAGGAAGGGAAAATATTTACCGGCTTACAATGTTTTCAAGTCCAGTTCCTGTCAGAGCTGCACTTATGCCCAGAGCGTCCAACCCTTACTTCAGTTGCCAATTTTAATTTTCCTTTTTATTTTCCTTTTTGGGCACGCCCCACGGCACGGCATGCAGGATCCTAGCTCCCCAACCAGGGATTGAACCCGCATCCCCTGCATAGAAGCTCGGAGTCCCAACCACTGGACTGCCAGGGAAGTCCCAAGTTGACAATCTTTAAGATCTTGTTCCTTAGCAGAAGTGAACTTGGTTCCTGGACAGACAGTAGGTGATCTCACTTACTGACCCACGAGAAGGGATGGAACACGCTTTTAGGATACATTCCTCCCTTGGTAAAAGGAAAGCCAGCACCATGATTGCCAGTCTCTTATCTAAATATTGAACCAGTTCAGTCACAGTTTGGAGACAAATAGAATATTTTCAGTGGGGGCCCTGAGTCCCTGACATTGCTTCACCAAATCCATCCTCTAAGACTAGTCTTATTAACAGAATATTATGAGTGATTATTTTAAATGAGTTCTTAGAATTAAAACAGATAATTTTAATTACCATCTTTAAGAATAGCTTCAAGTACCCTCAGGCTTACGGCACTGGGGAGAGCTCCCTAAATTAATAAATGTATAAATATAGAGGTGCCGCGGCAAATGCTCTGGGCTACAGCATGGGGAAACAGCCCAGCCCACGCTCTTTATAATCCCTCATCTACACAGCTTCCTCTCCCCTCAGTTCACATCTCCCCTCGCTGTATCTGTAGGGAGTGAGCCAGGGTGCCCTTGTCAACCCAATCCAAGGCTTACTGCAATCCAAGCCATCACTGATTTTCAGCATCGCAAAGATTTTTGGTGAAGGACACCTGTGCACAGGTAATGCAACCTCAAACACTGGGACAGCCAATTGAAGAGAACGTTAAAACCCTAAATATTTCGTAATTTAAAATGACACAAATTGAGAGATTGAGACCAGAAAAAAGTACCCACCCTCTTGCTGCCTCAATACAAACAGCATTACATTTTTGGGGTTCTTTTTTTATTTTTGAAAAAGTAAGCATTTTTATTTTAAAACTGTTGTTGTTAACTGCATAGTGGTTAAGAATAAGTATTTAAGACAAATATCACATGATATCACTTATATGTGGAATCTAAGAAAAAGGGTACAGATGAACTTATTTACAAAACAGAAGTAGAGTCACAGATGTAGAAAACAAACCTATGGTTACCAGGGGATAAGTCGGGGGAGGGATAAACTGGGAGTTTGGGATTGACATATACACACTACTATATATAAAATAGATAACTAACAAAAACCTGCTGTCTAGCACAGGGAACTCTACTCAAGACTCTGTAATGACCTATATGGGAAAAGGATCTAAAAAAAGAGTGGATATATGTATATGTATAACTGATTCACTTTGCTGTACACTTAAAACTAACACAACATTGTAAATCAACTATACTCTGATAAAAAAATAAATTAAAAAATAAAGAATAAGGACTTAAGATCCAGAATACCTGAGTTTGAATGCCATCTGTTCAACTCAGTAGCTGTATGACCTGGGACAAGGTATGTACTTTGTGCCTCCATTACCTCATCTAAAAAATGGGGACAATAGCAGCACCTGCCTCATATGTTTGTGGTGAGGCTCAAATGGGTTTTTACATGCAAAGCACTAAGGACGATGCCTGGCTCATGGTAAGCATTATTGAAGAATATATTATTATATTATAAAATATAACATATAATATTTATAAAATATAATAATAATGATAACTAACACTTTGTATTTTCCCATGCTGTTTTATACACCTGGCAGACAGCTGGTGCTCAAAAAATTTATGAAAATAATTATGAATTAATACTTTTAAATGATATTATTATATCCATGGGGTAAACTTATCCTACTCTACTTATTTCCTTAAAATTGCATTTGAAGTTAAAATTAATATTCCACTGGCTGGTTTTTTTTTTTTTTCCCCTACAGATAAATTCCCAGAAGCAGGATTACTGGGTCACAGCGCATTACATTTTCAAGGCTTTTGGTATATACTAATTAGTTTTCAAAAGTTCTACCACTTTGCAAGGCCATGGCCACAGGCGGATCAGCAGCTTCTGGTAACAGTGGGTAACATTATAAGACGTGCTCCTAACTTAACAGGTGAAAGATAAGCCACTTTTGAGTTTTAGTTTGACGGCTAGCGAGGTTGAACATTTTTCCTGATGTTAAGTCATTAGCTTTTCTTTGTTTTATTGTGACTTGACTGTTCATGTCCTTTGTGAATCCTTTAATTGGAGACCTAAAGTGTTTCTTACCAGTTTATATGAATTTTCCATGTTGTAAATAGATTAACATTTTGTCATTTTTACAAACACATTTTTTTTCAGACTGTGGGTTTTTCTTTTCCTTCTCTTTTGCTTTGCTTTTGCAAACAGGAGAAATTTTCCTGTGTCAGATCTCTTGATTCTTCTCCTTCGTGATTTCTTCTGTCACTTAAGCTTGTACAAATCCTTCTCACTCTGGAAGTTTGAAAAATATTCTATTTTCTTCAAGCCTTTCTAGGGGTGATTTGTAAACAGGGATTGGGTAAGTCATGTGGCATTTATTTTGGTGTCAATGTGGCGTGACATACAGATGGTTGTATTTTCCAAATAGCTATTCAAATTCCTCAATGCCATTATTGCAACATTTAAAGACTGCAGCAAAATTTGCATTTAGGAAGCACCAGAGGGAATATTTTATCTTGCCGATGTTCTCTGCAGGGACAAGGAGCCGTGGAGGAAGAGGGTAAGGGAGAGTCACTGAAGAAACACTAAACAGAGGACAGTTCCTCAGATACCCGCTCAGCACTTCATTCACAGGGTGCCTCGGGTAAGAGTAGCCAGTAAGGAAGTATGAAGAAGGATGTGGATTCTAAGAGAGACTGAGTAAAAATCTGCTGTTCATTAAAGCTCATCCCATAGATCACAACTTTACTAGGTAACAAGAAAGCACTTCAGATCTCCTAGGGTACTGAAATAAAAGATGCCCATTCCTACGACAGGTAAGTCAAATGAGGGAACAAGGCTCACAGAATTAGAGAATCTCAGGCCTGTCTGGCATCTCCTACTCATTAAAAAAACTCAGGGAACAGATGGAGGCCCAGAGAAGTTAAATGAGTTCTTACATTCCCAGAGCTATTTACAGTAACATGGGGTCTAGAGCCAGGATCTAGAATTCAACGTGTGCTCTCCTCCATCCCAAGTAACGTTTTCCACATAGAGTACAGGCAAACCTCGGAGACATTGATGGTCCGGTTCCAGACCACCCCAACAGAGCAAATACTGCAATAATACAAGTCACAGAATTTTTTTGGTGTCCCAGTGCGTATAAAAGTTATGTTTACAGTATACTGTAGTATATTAAGTGTGCAACAGAACTATGTCTAAAAAAACAATGTACATAACCTTAATTTAAAAAGACTTTATTGCTAAAAAAATACTAACCATCATTTGAGCCTTCAGCAAGTCTTGATCTCTTTGCAAGAGTAACATCAAAGATCACTGATCAGAGATCACCGTAACAAATATAATGACAAGGAAAAAGGTGGAAATATCGCAAGAATTGCCAAAATGGGACACAGAGACATGAAGTGAGCAAATGCTGTTGGAAAAATGGCACCATTAGACTTGCTCGACGCAGAGTTACCACAAACCTTCAATTTGTTAAAAAAAAAAAAGCCCAAACCTGCAAAGCTAAATAAGGCAAAGTGTAGTAAAGCGAGGTATGCCCATATATACGTAAGTTAGTGGACTCTAAGGTCAGGCAAGGGCCACGTTTCAGTAGTTTTCTTACTTGGCGTGCACATGTGTGTGTAGATGTGCGTGCACACTTATATTCATTCACTGGTTGAAGGCTTACTCCCCCACCTACACTGTGCAGCCACTGCTCCAGGTGCTGGAGACACAGCAGTGCCTTACATAAGCTCCTTATTCTCAGGAATATACATTGTTATCTATATTATATCGCATACATACTGCTTTATATCATAACTTTGCAATTACACAGCTTACTGATTACAGATGTAGGCTGACATATTTTGGGTTAAATTCTAACCTCAAAGCAGCAGCTAAATACGAGAAACCCAAACTGTGGGGCCATAAGCTTATAACTGGGGGTCAGCAAACGATAACCCTTGGGCCAAATGTAGCCTTGAGTTTTTGTAAAGCAAGTTTTAGTGGAACACTGCCACGCCCACTCATTTGCATATCACACGACTACCACGCCCACTCATTTGCATATCACCTACCGCTACTTTCCATCCAATGGCAGAGTTGAATTGCAGTGACAAAATCTGTATGGCCTGAAAAGCCTAAGACAGTTACTATCTGGCCCTTACAAAAACCTTGCTAGCACCCCGGGATTATAAAATAGGATAGAACCTTATTCCTTAATAGCAGCAGCACTAAAGGCTTCTACTGTGTTACAAAAGAAACTTCTTCAATGCATTTCACTCTGGGCTCTCTGTGCTAACAAGCAAGAATGTTCTTCCCAGCTAGAGCAGGGGTCCCACCATCTCAGAGGGAACAAGATCTTCACCGTGTTCCCTGTGGCAATTAGGAGGTCAGTGACTTTGCGTCGGTTGCTTGTGAATGTGAAGTTTCCAGTGATGACAATTAAGTGGTTCTAAGTCCAACATCTTTCCAGCCATATGGTTTCTATAGTTTCCTTGAGGTGGGGTGGAGAGAGCTGTGGATAGGGGAGGGAGGAGAAAAGTTCTCAACAGGGTTTAGGCATACTTTGGGGTGGAAAGAGTTAGAAGAAAGGAAGTGTAACAGACAAGAGAAAAAAAAAAATCTGAAAGCCAGTGGAAATAGAAGAGAGGCTGGCCTTTCCCTCCACTGGCTACTCCAGAAACGCTGAATTTCATTTGTCTCCACATGGGTTTCCCAGCTCACCCGCTGCCCACAGTGCTAACATGGTTATGGTGAGACAAGTGACTGTAAAAACGGCACCTCCTCACTCAGCATAACGGTTCTCTGCAGACTTCCGAGTCATAGCTGCTCCACTTACTGACAAAAGCAAGCGTTTATTGTTGCTGGTACCACGGAGCCAAAGCGGCCAGTAAAGCACAGAGAGATGCTTCTCGGCCGTGCACATTGTCAGCACAACTGCCAGGGAATTTCCCCTTCCCGAATCCTTCAAGGGCCGAGGATGCAAGGGGCTGATCCACCGCCCAGGGCTGGCAGTCAGCAACGTGAGCTCATGACTTGTAAGCAAAACGCAGGGGGAGCTCCTCTTCACTGTCACTTAATGACGCCACGCTGGTGTCATTTGTAACCATTACTTGGGAGAGGACGATTGCGTGGTGAAGTCCAAATGTTGACATCATGAAATGGATGAAGTTAACCAGTATGGCCGGAGCTTTATAGGAAAGGAAAAGTGCTGGCAAAGTCTTGGCTGCAGGCTAGAGAGCCACTGAGTTGTTTCAGGAGAAGCTGGCTTTCTTTGCCCCTGAACAGAGCCACCATGCATCATTCTGGAGGGGGTCAGGGCTGCAGTTTCAGGGAAGAGGGGCAGAGCCTGCAGAACTAGGTGCACAGGGCTCTGGCCCCACAAAACAGAAAGGGGCAGCCCTCTGCCCAGGGTTGCCTGGGGCTGTCAGAACAGCAGGGTCACAGAGAGTGGCTCTAGCATGAAAGTGTTCTGGTCTGAGTATCTGGAGTCACTTCCTGGTTGTAGACCTTGGAGAGAATACCTGACCTCTGTTAAGCTTCCGTCTCTCACCTATATGGTATGCCCACGATGGTACTGACCCCAGAGGGTTGTTCTAAGACTTCAATGAGATCTGGGGCACAAAGGTGCAAGCCTGGGGCGTCATAAAAGCTCCATGACTGTTACCTACAATGATGATATCAGGATGAGGAACAAGCAAACAGCCCTCACCTCTCCACCGCACCTGAGCCGGTGAACCTGTCAGATGGGCGAGGCGTAAGCCGGGCCAGGCAGTGGCCTTGTGGATACAGAGGGATGTGGCTCTGCTACCCTGAGAAAGTCCCTCCTTCGGGAAGGAAGTGTCAGCGTCGCATGGCGATGAGGACGCCCATGCCAGGTGGGGCGGCGGGGGATGGAGGAGAGACGGGTGAGAAGGGCAGACAGGGAGGGTCACCTGTGTGCTTGGTGCCGATGTGCGCCTTGATCTCCGTCTCCTCCATGGTGACGAAGTCGCAGGCCGTACAGCAGATGGAAAACATCCACTGTTCCTTGTCCACATGGAGTGACATGTGGCTGACAAACTGGACGTTGAGCTCCGTCTCAAATCCGCACACGTGACAGCTGTACGGGACGAGAGAAGAGTGAGCTTCTAAATGGAGGCTACCCAGTTGCACGCGGTACACTCCGAAATCTGGACGTTGACACGTGTCTTCCTCCCACCAAAAGGCTTTGCGTTAGAAAATTCCTTCACTTTCTGGGACACCTCCGAAGTGGTCACTGTGCCAGACAGGCTGAGTGCCAGCATGATGTAACAATCCCATTCATGCTATAACTATGCTAAATAACCATAAAGTTAATTAAAAATTACAGATTCCAGATGCTGTACATTAACCTAACTGACTCCTTCGGGCCAAGAGATGCGGGGCAGCCTTGCCAAGATATCAGCGGAGCTGGTGCGCTGATACACTCGGGCAGGATTCGAGAGCAAGCCTGAAAACTCGGGATTTTATAGCAAACAAACCAAATATTGATTCACGGTTGAATATGGAAGAGAAACATACCATTCCAGGTACTAAAGGATAGCACAGCCAGGGGAAAGTATGCAATACTTCCAGGGCTATTCCCTCAGGGTTCTCAGATTCATTTCTCCTTAGGATAATTCTCAGGAAGCAGCGAGGTGCTCAGTGACAAAGGTGGGAGCTTCCCAGCTGCCCAGACCTCACAGCTCATCACCCCTGAGCCCTGCCACTCTCTGGACTCCGCTCCACAAAGCCACCTCTAAGACCTCCACCCTTTTAATTAACTCTCCCAGGGCCACCCAAGCCAGGAAGGAGTCAGTGAAACACAGGGTTCAATCCAAGCAAAGCCAATATTGAAAGGAAGCTCAGCCCTGTGACTGAGAAAAGACACTTTGTCATGTGTGCCCTCGCAGATGGGCAGGGAGTGTTCAAGAAATTCTGGGCAGCCTGGACCAGCAGGTTCCACTGGCGCGCTCACCTGTAATAATAAGGGTGCTTCTTCCCATCACTGCCTTCAGAGGTGACGGCGCTGACGATGTCCTCGGTGTCCGTACTCACCAGCTTCACCGAATGGACGGTCAGGTGCTGGTTCAGGTTTGCGCGGCACTTAGCAGCATACGGGCACAAGTGGCATTTGTATTTTCTTTCCTCTGGGGGAGAAGGGACAGGAAAAAACCCAAACCACTCTCAGAAATGAAATCCCAACACCTTGCCAAAGACCACTTAAGGGTATCAGGAAAGGAGGGTTCAAATCTCATTTCCAATGGGGACAAAGGGAACACTTTGGAATTTTAAATACCTAAAAAGTCTTCACGTGGCAGGTCGCTTCTGCTTTCAGACTTTCAAAGATGAAAGAAAGTTCCGGGGCAACTGGACCACCTGCTTTTTCCTGGGTACCTATAGGCCCCTCTTCCTGATAACGCGAGCTCCATGCAGGCTACAAGAATAATTTGTGTGTGTGTGTGTGTGTGTGTGTGTGTGTGTGTGTGTGTGTGTCTCCAAGCCCTGACATGTGTCAGTCCAGGGTGGGTGCTGAGCTGAGGAAGGGGATGTGATCAGCCTTCCCAGGACTGGTGTGTAAGAGAAGCCCCTCATTTTTCCTAAGCTCCAGGCCTGAGTTAGCCAAGAAATAAACACTAATGACATTAAAGGGACTCCAGATGACATAACTTAATTGGAAATTTTCATGCTACAGAAATAAAATAAAAAAACTTTAGTTGATTTCTTAATAGAAACCCTTTCATAAAACTGACGATGTTTCAGGGCTGTTTCCAGAGTGGCATTCTGAATTCATTTGATTAATTAAGGAAATTAAAGGAGCAGGCTTTGCTTTTAGGTACAGATCAAGGTAACAGATGGTAGCAGAGGAAGGAAAGAACAACTTCCTTTTCTATCCTTAGTTCTGAATTTGTAATAGTGGGCTCACCTTAAAGAAAACACCTGTCTTATCTACATCACGGGAAAGAGTGTGGAAAAAAATTTGTCTGCAACAAAATGTAAGGCATCATTATTGTTATAGGTGGTCCCCAGCATCCGAGGTGCTGGTGGCCTGGGCTTTGCGGGGTTGGGGAGGAGCCCTACGGTACAGATAGAAGAGAGTCTTTTCTTTAGAATTTGTGCATTTGTATTAATAAGTGAGGTTGTTAAGTTTTGGTGTTAAGGTTATGATTTCTTCATAAAGTGAATTGTTGAGCTTTCTTTTCCTATCATTTGGAAAAGTTTAATAATATCAGAATTTCCTAGTCTCAACAAGTTAAAAAGAACCCAGTTGGGGGCTTCCCTGGTGGTGCGGTGGTTGAGAATCTGCCTGCCGATGCAGGGGACATGGATTCGAGCCCTGGTCTGGGAAGATCCCACATGCCGTGGAGCAACTAGGCCCGTGAGCCACAACTACTGAGCCTGCGTGTCTGGAGCCTGTGCTCCGCAACAAGAGAGGCCGTGATAGTGAGAGGCCCGCACACCGCGATGAAGAGTGGCCCCCGCTTGCCGCAACTGGAGAAAGCCCTCGCACAGAAACGAAGATCCAACACAGCCAAAAATAAATAAATAAAAGAACAAACCAATGAACTGACATTAAAAAAAAAAAAAAAAGAACCCAGCTGGGAAAGTTTCTGGACCTGATGCTTTTATTAATAGTATCTCCATCATCTTTCCAAATTCCCCTTTGGTAACTGATTTACTTAAGTACCACCACCTCCCCCCTACCCAGCTTGGGTCAATTTTGGAAATTTTGCTTAAATTATCTATGTCTTCTAAAGTTTTCAGTTTTTGTTTTTTTTGCCATAGAGTTGCCCTTATTCTCCAATAATTCTTTAACAGCATCTGTATTAAGAATAAGCCTTCCCAACCTAAATGTCCATCAACAGGTGAATGGATAATGAAGATGTGATACATATATACAATGGAATACTACTCAGCCATAAAAAAGAATGAAATCTTGCCATTTGCAGCCACATGGGTGGACTTGGAGGGCATTATGTTTAGTGAAATAAGTCAGACAGAGAAAGACAAATACTGTATGATATCACTTATATGTGGACTCTAAAAAATACAGCAAACTAGTGAATATATCAGAAAAGAAGCAGGCTCACAGATATAGAGAACAAACTAGTGGTTACCAGTGTGAGCGGGGAGGGGCAATACGGGGAGGGGGAGAGGGAGGGGGAGGTGCAAGCTGCTGGGTGTAAGATGGGCTCAGGGATGTACTGTACAGCACAGGGAATAGAGCCAATATTTGGTAATAACTGTAAATGGAAAGTAATCTTTAAACATTGTATAAAAAGAATTAGGCTTCCTTTTTCATTGCTGATTTTGAATATTTCAGCCTCCTTTTCATTTCCCTTTTTTTTTTTTTTGCTGTACGTGGGCCTCTCACTGTTGTGGCCTCTCCTGTTGCGGAGCACAGGCTCCGGATGCACAGGCTCAGCGGCCATGGCTCATAGGCCCAGCCGCTCCACGGCATGTGGGATCTTCCCGGGCCGGGGCACGAACCTGTGTCCCCTGCATCGGCAGGCGGACTCTCAACCACTGCATCACCAGGGAAGCCCTCTTCTTCCTTTCTTAATCAGACTTAAAGTGATTTATCTATTTTATGGTCTTCTTCCTAGATTTTGTTCTTCTACTAATTCTTTAATATGAGTGCTAAGTTCCTTTATTTTTGTTTTTCTTCCCTTCCAATTAAAATGTTTAAGTCTATAAACGTCCCGTGGACCAGAGCTGTAGCTATTCATTCCAGGTTAAGGATGAATGTTCCCCTTTCATTCCTCTTAGATGTCTAGAATTTGTGATCCTTTCCTTTGATACAATTAGGACATTTTATGGCTCCTTGGTTATTTTAAATTTCATTTAAGTATGCTCAGAGAATGCGGCTTATAGAACCTCTACTTTTTATTTATTTATTTATTTATTTATTTGCGGTACGCGGCCCTCTCACTGTTGTGACCTCTCCCGTTGCGGAGCACAGGCTCCGGACGCGCAGGCTCAGCGGCCATGGCTCACGGGCCCAGCCGCTCCGCGGCATGTGGGATCTTCCCGGACCGGGGCACGAACCCATGTCCCCTGCATCAACAGGCGGACTCTCAACCACTGCGCCACCAGGGAAGTCCCTACTTTTTATTTATTTATTATTATTATTATTTTTTGCGGTATGCGGGCCTCTCACTGTTGTGGCCTCTTCCGTTGCGGAGCACAGGCTCCGGACGCGCAGGCTCAGCGGCCATGGCTCACGGGCCCAGACGCTCCGCGGCATGTGGGATCTTCCCGGACCGGGGCACAAACCTGTGTCCCCTGCATCGGCAGGCGGACTCTCAACCACTGCGCCACCAGGGAAGCCTCCTCTACTTTTTTTAACATGTGAAAGTTTTCTTTGTGGTTAAGTATATGACTAAATTTTGTCTTTAGTGGTTTAATAGTTAAGATTAAAAATATTAAAAAATATATATATATAAAAAGAAATTAATCTTGCCATACTAATACTGTCTTGCTTTTTTTAACTTTGTGTGAGATACAAAACTTTTATTTTCTTTACCACTTTGTTTTGTGTTTCCTGTAAATAAGACACATTTGAATTTTTAACAAGGCTGATCTACAGTGTAAAAATTGAAATAGTTCATTTTTTATTTTCCATCTTGCTTTTTGTTTGCTATTGATTTTACCTCACTTCTTATTGTCCTTGCTTATTATTGCTGCATTGATTAAGTTACTATTTATTCGAGTTTCCGCTTCCCAGCACTCAGAATCAACCACATTTCTCCATTATTATATGTAAATAAAGACAGAGACTGTTTCTCCATCAAGGTGCTCTTTTCCCCTCTGCTTCCACCTACCGCAATGAGATGAATCCAGTAAGATGGGGTGCAGCCCCATGCCCTGCACCCTCAAGGTGACAGCAATAAACTCCTTAGAGTTCAGAAATTTTACCTGAACACACCTAAAAATGTGTATCTTTTCTCATCCATCATCCTTGAACTCAATGGACCCTTTCAATACAAATAAAAAACCCTTTCCAGAGCCTTATTTGAACATGCCAGGTAAAATGGCTTGAAAAGGTCCGGATAAAAACATTTCTACCACTTCCTGATTTAATTCTCTTAGAGACACAGCTTCCTGCTCATGGAGAAGCTGGTGGTCCAGGGAGGGAAGGCCCGGCAGGGAGACCCTGACTCACCTGTGTGCAGAGACAGATGTCGGGACAATGTCTGCTGTCGGCCAAATACTTTCCCACACACGTCACAGGGAAAAAGCTGGTCGTTGAATTTCCAAGAGGGCAACCCATTTCCTGCCTCGAGGACTATCTTTTCTGTTTCTGGGCCAAAAGAACAAAGCAGCATGAGGAATAAACAAGGCAACGTGAACACATTTCAGTTTAGTCAACATTCAGGACTTAAGCAAAGACTTCCTTCTGAAGAATGTGGCCCGTAAACTGCAAGTATTGATAAGTCCAAGTAACCTCTGGTCTTCACGCTCAGCTCCTGTCTCTAAGAAGGCCATTCTTGAAAGCTGTGGTGGCACATGGATTCCAATTTTAGTCAAGTCTCCCGTGGTTTCTCTCCTTCCTCACTGAAGGTTAGTGGACCTAACCCTCCAGCAGGTTGACAGCTTGGTTTAGCACTGTGCTCGGTATACAGTTGGCACTCCACAAATAGGTGCTGAATGAGTGAATGGTTGAGTTGCACGTTAAAATTCCAGAAATGCAGACTCTCGCCACCAGACAGTAAATCAAGGGGGCCGAAGCTCAGATTCTGATGTAAAAATAGATGCTTCCATCTCTTGAAAGGAAATACACTTTCACTGCCCTTTATGAAAACAGGCTTTGCCCTATTTTCTGGGTTGTGCAGAATCCTTAATGAGGAACTTAATGTTACACAAACTCAGGGATGACAACTGCGTACTGTTGGCTATGGTCTGAATGTGTGTATCCCCCTGAATTCATATATCGAGACCCTAGTGCTCAAGGCTGTGGTTTTTAGAGGTTGAGTCTCTGCGAGGTGATTAGGTCATGAGGGTGGATCCTCATGAGTGGAATTAGTGCCCTTAAAAAAGAGGCCTCATGGGGCTCCCTAGCCCCTTTGCCACGTGAGGACACAGCAAGGTGTAGGCAGTTTGTGTCCTGGAAGAGGGCCCTCACCCGACCATGCTGGCACTCTGATCTAGGGCTTCCAGCCTCTAGAACTGTGGGCAATACATTTGTGTTGTTTATAAGCTACCCAGTCTATGGTATTTTGTTACAGCAGCCTGAACGGACTCAGACACTACTCCACATAAAACTCCCTAATGCAAGAGTACACAACCAGAATTTCCCCCAAAGTCTCATCATATTAGGGAAAATGACGAGAACCACAAGGTCTTCTGTACCTAATTCATAGCCAAGAATGATCTAAGTGGGCGTTAATACCTTCTCCTGTCATCTTAAAAAGTTTTTATTTTCTTGTCATCATTCATTGAGTTACCTTTAATTTTCTCACGCTTATTTCTTCTCCCTGAGCTGTAATGGATTCTACAAACATTCCTTCTACGGTAAGATAAGGAGAGAGATGACAGACTACCAAAAAGAGGGAAGGGGACACTTCCACGAGGACACTTGTCTGGGCCACTAATAGGGCTTTTGGCCTCAACTCTGAAGAGAAAGACAAATAACTGACTGAGTCAATATCTTGTCCTTTACCTCAGTAAATTCTTGTGAATGTTCCTACAGCACGGTAGTGCTTTATAGAACCGGATACCACGTGGAAAGAACTTTTCATAAAAACCAAGCAGATGAAAACATTCAGGCCACTGGGCAGAGACAGCATCAGAACAAAGAATTTGATTTCACACAATTTGGTTAAAACTGCTTCCCATATACAAATACAGGCTTCCACCTGGATCTGGGTGAGTCAACTGGATCAATTTTCATTTGAATTCAGGCTTGCCAGATAGTGTGATCTCAGGAAAGAAGTAAATACGAATGTATGTTTGGAACGGGGTGGGGGATTGATGATGAAATTGCAACAATGTTTGCTGTGAGGCACCTGCCAGCAATCCTAACACTGATAAGGCACATTTATCGATTTACCTGTGTTTGTTAAACGTAACTTTTTGGGCCTCAGAGAGAAGAGCTAGTCTTCTTATTAGAGTAGGAATGTGTGACTACAAATGTCTTCAGGGGAAGGGGCGGAATTCTGGGGGAAGGAAGGTGAAAAGGGAGGTACAGGGCTCTGAGATGTGCGGACAGGAACCACTCTCAGACGACTGCCCTTGAGTCCAAGCCATGGGCATTTCCACCGCACGGCGCAAGACGGTATTTTAGCAGCTCCTTTGAAGTGTGTAATCAAAACAGTGCTTCAAAGGAGGATGATAGTAATAATTATAAGGAGAGATCAAGAGGGTACAGGGTCTTCCAATACATTCACAACAAGAATGAACTAATTGGGTCACAGATTGAACAAGTAGATGCAATTAAAAAGAAAGACATCTCTTGATAATATTAGTCACACGCTTGAGACATTGAAGCATCATGAAAAGTCCAATTCCCTCCAGTGGCCTAGAAAATGGTTTGAACCATGAAGGCTGTGCTGCGGGCAAGCAGAAGGCCCACCTGCAGCCGCGGAGGCAGGAGAGGCACCACGGGGGTGGCCAGGCTTGGTCAGCCACACCCCTGGGCTTGGACCCCAAGGCTCACCCCGCTTGCTGTCTGCATTTGCTACGGCCGCCCGTTGTCATTTCACACGCAGGAGCAAGGCAACCCGGCCACAGGAGCCTCATCCCAGAACACGACCTTGAAATCACAGCGGGGTGAGGCTGGAGGTGGAGGTGCAGGGGCGAGAGGGGAATTATTACTGCCTAAACAAGTACTAAAGTAAAAGGCCTGCTCTTCTTTTCCCGGAGCTGAAATGGAGCTCAGCAGATGCTACGTTCTCCCACATTTCCTGGAGATGGTGTCAGCCACATGCCATGGGAGAAAAACACAGAATTTTTTGATTCTTCCTGTCTCTGTGTATGTACCACCAAAAGCTGTCCATCTGGTTCCAGAGTGATATCTGAATGTGATGGACACCCAGCAAGGCCAGGCTTTAGAACGACCACAGCCTGCCTTGTGGAAGCTGGACTGGCCCCATCACCGTGGAGGGCTGCCAGCTGGGACACCGGCTCTCCAGGAAGCATTCTGGAAGACAGCAGCACACTCTGTCTGCAGCTCTTGAGGATCGAAAGTTGCCAAAAATACTGAAAACTATTTAAATTGTGAACCTATTGATAAATGTTTATAAAAACAGATGCGTAGGCCTGTACTAATCTCTAGGCGTTAGCAATACAGACTAAGCCTACATTAAGCAAATCACTGCACGGACAGTGGCGAGTGTCCCCAGGGTGTGCTTAAAGCTCAATTCATAGTCACAGGTACTGTTCTCCATCTCCTTCTCGGAGGAACCGAATGCACTGGCCTGGTTACCTCTGCAGTCACATGCTACAGGTTTAACAAAAAGATATCACGATGTGATTTGTGTGTGTGTGGACACTGTGAAAGCTAAAATTGCCATATTTTAATGTAAAGGTTTCCTGTTCTTTGATTTTTGATAAACTTTGGAAACCAAAAAAAAAAATAAAACAATAACAAAAAACCACAAAGACCTCAAAGATCTTTCTGGAATCCCACTGCCTTAACTGAGTCATCATCACTCACCAGGACTTGCAAAAGCCTCCTAAAGAGCCTCATGGGTACCATTCCAACAGCCCCTCTCTCAATTCCAACAGCCCCTCCTCACGGGTTCCAGAATGATCTTTCTGAGGCCCAGGTCAGGTTATGTCTCGTCCTGTGTTCTAATGGCTTCCCCAGGCCAAACTCCTGTGCATGGAGCCTGAGGTCCTTCATACTCTGGCTCCAACCATCTCCCCGCTTCAGCTCCCCACTTCACCTCCCACCATCCAAGGGCTCCGCGGAGTGAGCGACTCGCCTTTTCGGGAACAAGCTAGTGCCTTTGGAGACGTCAGTGCTTTTGAACAAACTATGCCCCCCCCGCCAGCAGCCACTCCCCACCTTGGCACCTCTTTCTGCACACAAACTCCAGCTCATTTTCAAGCGCTATCTCAGACTGCATCTCCTAGGTAAAGCCTTCCCCAGTTCCCCAGGTAAGGAGTCGTTTCCAATTCTCTGTCCCAAAGCACTTTTATGAATGCTCTATTGCACCACTTTACCTGTTATATTATTTATTTACGTATCTTCTATATTATATGCATTTTTTTTTTTTTTTTTTTTTTTTTTTTTTTTTGCGGTATGCGGGCCTCTCATTGTTGTGGCCTCTCCTGTTGCGGAGCACAGGCTCCGGACGTGCAGGCTCAGCGGCCATGGCTCACGGGCCCAGCTGCTCCGCGGCATGTGGAATCCTCCCGGACCGGGGCACGAACCCATGTCCCCTGCATCGGCAGGCGGACTCTCAACCACTGTGCCACCAGGGAAGCCCTATATGCATCTTTTTAATACGGAGTACCCAGCAAGTCCAACATGCGGTGGTGCTCAGTAACGATGTTCGCTGGCCTCCTCTGCCTGTTCGAAGGTGACTCATTGAAGGAGGGGGTTCTGCAGGATTTATTTGTGCATCCTCGGTATGGGCACAGTGCCTGATACATAGCAGGTGGGTAGTAGATAGTTGCTGAAGAAATGAATGACTGAATGAAAGGATCCAAGCGAGGCAGGGAATAAACATTATTCTTATATTATAGTGGGAAAGACTGAGCCCTGGAAATACCATTGGTTAAGGCTAATGGCCAATTCAGGGTGAAAAATAAGGCTGCTTGCCTTCTGAATGGTGTCTTAACCCAAGGAACGGTGATTTTATGATTTTATTAGTGGAAATGTTTGCAGTCCTGAGCCGTATGCCCAGAGGTCTTCTGTCCTTACTTCCTCCCAATAACTAGCCACAGGATTATTCTCTTCAAGACAAATTCTGTGGCAGATGCTGTGTTTTGATTAACCCAATAGTCATTCTCAACTTTCCTTCTCCCCTGTCTATTCCCACTGTACAGGCAGCTGGGGTGGTCATGTGCTAAAATTCTGGCCAACGAGAAGGCTTTTGCTTTCCTGACAAAGAGAAATGTAGGCTTGGTGTTGGCCCTCTTCTCTCTTTTTCTTGCCTTGATCACAGAGGAAATGCCTGGGATTATGGAAGCCATTTTGTGCATATGAGACCTGAGGATGAAAACCAACCTGCCAAGGATGGAGGAAGGGAAAGATGGGAAAAGTTTGGGTCCTTGATGGCATCTTCCAGTAGCTGAAAAAATGGCAGAAACTACCGCTCTGGACTTACTTCTTATGCGAGGAAAATAAACCCCTGTTTCTTTCAGCCACTGTTAATTGGGTTTTCTCTAACTTATGACATTCTTAATTGAAACCCTCCTATGGTTACTCTTGGTCTTGGGACTTTGGAAGTTAGGTCTGGCCTTTGACAAGCTTTATTCCAAAACACCTGCATCCTGTGAAGAACTCTCCATGTTCACTGTCAACAGCAATAAGTTTACAGACATCTGAGCCCATTTCCATCTTAATTGTCTTCTTTTGTTCCGCTCAAAAAACTTAAAAAGTTTTTTTTAAATTATTAAGGAATATACTTTTTAAAAACTTCTGATTGAAGCATAACACATCACAGAAAAATTCACATAACACTAACTCCTTTTCAATCAGTCCAAAGTCACTAAAAATTTTGGAATATAGGTATTATTTTTTTTAATTTGCTCTTCTTGGGCTTCCCTGGTGGCGCAGTGGTTGGGAGTCCGCCTGCCGATGCAGGGGACGCGGGTTCGTGCCCCGGTCCGGGAAGATCCCGCAGGCCGCGGATCGGCTGGGTCCGTGAGCCATGGCCGCTGAGCCTGCGCGTCTGGAGCCTGTGCTCTGCAACGCGAGAGGCCACAACAGTGAGAGGCCCGCGTACCGCAAAAAAAAAAAAAAGAAAAAAAATTTGCTCTTCTTCATCTTTATTCCCATATCCTTTAATATTTGTTTCATTATCTTAAAAAGATGCAAATGATTTTCTTCATTTCTTTTATAGCAAAATACTTATTTAATGATTATATATTTTTTATACAGTGTCTCAGAGGATTCTGTCTCCTACAAAGCATTTTATTTCCCTTTATCCTCCTATACTCTGATTCCTGAGATAGCCATAAATTTTTCCCATAAATTCCTCGCTACTTGGTACTATTTCATTAGATGTTTTTCTCTCTACTTTTCCACTCACGGTCTTTGCTTTGAATGCCATTTGGGTCTTTGCCTCTTCTTTAAATACATTTTTGTTTTAAACGAAGTAAATAGGTGTGCAGGAGCAAGCACTTTTTTTTTTTTTTTTGCAGTACGCGGGCCTCTCACTGTTGTGGCCTCTCCCGTTGCAGAGCACAGGCTCCAGACGCGCAGGCTCAGCGGCCATGGCTCACGGGCCCAGCCGCTCCACGGCACGTGGGATCTTTCCGGACCGGGGCACGAACCCGTGTCCCCTGCATCGGCAGGCGGACTCCCAACCACTGCGCCACCAGGGAAGCCCCAGGTGCAAGCACTTTTATCCCCTACAGTACAGTCGGGAATATGGGACCAGCGCATTTGGAAAGTCACCTCATCTTAGTGGTCCCAATGCAAGGCTCTTAGCTCCTGCCCTTTTTGGTGAACTGAGGCCCCTCATTCATAATGGTGAGGCCCAATAGCCAAGAGACAGGATGCCAAACTCCTCCTCTTGTGACCTAGTCATCCAAGGGGAAAGGTCTCATTTCATGCACAGATCCTGGGAAGATGAAACCCATCCATCAAGTATTTCTCCAAAAACTTCCATGAAAGAAACCCATCTGGTACATTTGCGGAGGGAGCTCCATCAAACTCTACGTGACAGAACATTGGATCCAGTAGAGGACTCAGCTTTTTTTTTGAATCCAACTCCTTCATTTCCATAAGGATGAAACCGAGGTATAAAATTCCAGGACCTCTTCCACCTCAGTGCACCCCACAACCTGTACAGAATTGAATAATAGAATCAAGGTTTCCAGAGTCACGAAGGCTCCCTCCTGCCCCAAACCTTAGTTCAGGGAGCAACCCGAAGGATCGTCTTGTTCAATGTTCTCTTCCTACATATAAGGAAACCGAGACCCAGAGGACTGAACTGATGGCCCAGGTAACCTGGCTAGTGACGCTGGGAGAGGAGGGAGCAGACCATGGGTCTCACTGACGCTCCTCCAAGCCATATGGGATCACTGCCAAAGGTGACCACAAACAAGGAAGGGACTTTTCTTTCTCCTCTTGTGTTTTGGCCCTGAGTTTAATTTCTTGGTTACAAGTGGACATGTGTAGATTTAGCAAAAATTCACAGACACTAGAATTTCTTTCCGTCTCTCTTCTTGAAGGTGTCAGCCTAGAGTATTTCCAGCCACAGAGAAATTAGAAACTGTAATATGTCATGAAGTAGAATAAGGAAGGAACAAGAGGAAGATCAAACGGGAAAATCCTAAAAGCCAAGCCCCTCCGAGGTAAGCTAGTTATTACTACAGAAAGTTCCCTTGGGCCTTTCATTGACATTTGGGGAACATTTTTGTTAAACAAACAAACAAACAAAATGAGGGGCAAAGGAAAGGACTTGAATTTGCTTCTTCCGGTTTTAACATCTTTTAGCTCCCTGACTGGTATATCATCTGGCTTTGTCGCTGTGTTTTGCTGTGTGAGAAGATCCCTGTATCTCCTGCCAAAATAATCCTCTCAAAGAATCATCGCTCAACCTGACTTTGGCAAGAGAAACGTGGAGAGAGAAGGCTTTATTTGGTTAAAGCCATAAGCAAAAGATTGGCCAAAATGTGACCTCAACACATAAATAACTGTCCAGATTGACTAATCTGCATCAGCTGCTCAAGGAGGAAGAGGCTCTGGGGTCACATGGGTTTTCCATTATGACAGATGGTATTTTGAATCTTTCCTTCTTTCATCATCAAGCCTGGAGAGTTTCGAGGCATGTCTCAAATGAACTTCTGAAACCCTCGGCATTTAGAGTCAGGACTCTTCTATAGGGTTAAAACCTATCCAATCATTTCCAGGCAGGGCGTGTGATTTTTCTGGTTAGTCCTTTCCCTGCTGGCTCTATCCTTTGGTTTCAGGGGCTTAAGACAAGCTGCCGCCCTCTGAGGGCTGCTTGTGAGTTAAGGAGTCAGCTGTGGTTTAGGACTCTTTGGGGGTTAATATCTTTGCTCTAGTGTTTGCGGTTCTATATCCTTTACAAATTCCTTTTCTTTCTAAGGGTCACTTCAACTTAGGGGAATATGGCAGGTCCTAACACAACTCTTAGGTTCCCTATGACCACCTCTCTGCAGGTCTTAGTGCAACCAAATTCCCCTTTAAAGACCATTCCAAACACTCTGCCAAAATATAGGATTTTCTGCTGGTTAAGATGTCAGATCAAGGAACAGCTAAGATCGCAGATTTCAGTAAGAGTCAATCTGTGCTCAATTAAAAATAGTGGGTAGAGATTTTTAGGCATAAAAGAGTTCACAGCCTTGATCTTTTTTGGCCTCATTTCAAACTTTAATGCTTAACATACTTAAGCATTAAAGTCCATGCATAGGTCCAAGAAGTATTTCTCCAAAAGTTTTCATGAAATAAATCCATCTGGTAGAATTTGGGAGGGAACTCTATTAAACTCTACTTGACAGAACATTGGATCCAGGAGAGGACTCGTCTTTCTTTAACCCTAAGTGCTTCCCTTCCATGAAGATGAAACCAAGGCATAAAATTCGAGGACCTCTCTCACCACAATGCACCCCACAACTTAAAACTTACACAGGGTTGAGTAACAGAGTCAAGGTCTCCAGAGTAACTACATCTCCATCCTGCCCCAAATCTCACTTCAGGGAGGAACCTTAACAATTATCTTGTTCAATGGTCTCTTCTTATTCAATACATATAAGGAAACCAAGGTCCAGAGAATGGAAGTAACTGCCCCACAGGCTCACTCAAGCTCCTCTCAACCATAAGACTTATGCCAACGTCTACAACCAACATGGGTTTGTGGAATTGGTTATTAGTAAACATCCTGGGATCAACTTAGAAAAAGTCTTATGGCATTTTTTGCATAATTCTGGGCAAGAGTTAGCCTCAAAGAATCCTTACTAATGGACTTTTAATTTGGTAAAGAACCATAAATGTTTTCTACACCTGCTTTTTTTCATTTAAAATCAATAGAAGAAAACAGAACCTGGATTCCTCTGGTAATGGAAAATGGCTAGGACTTGGTACCCCTAATTCCAGTGAGGCTGATCACATGAGCATCTTAGGGAACTTCTGTAAGCATCCAAAGAGAGAGTCACTGGCAGAGTTTAGCCAATAGATGTCTGTCATCTCTGTATAACTTCAGCTTAACAAGAAATCCATTGGGAATTTGGATGTTGCTTCTATATTTTCCCTCTACTTGTGTTTCCAAGATCAGTGGACCTTCAATAAATGCTTACTGAATAAATGAGACAGTCACATCACCAAGATCATGATTGGTGAACTAAATGGCAACCAAATTTTACATTGCAACAGGGAAGCAAACTGACAATATTGATTCAGGAGTGACATCTACAGGGCTTTGGTTATTATCTTGCCACTTACATACACCGGTAACCACTTCTCTTCTTAATGATGATGGTAAGATGTAAAGTCTTAGCAAATGCCCTCAGAATGTCCCAATGTTGAGAACATTTATAAATCTTTGTTAGAAAACCATTAGGCCTGGGACCTGTGTCATTCTTATGTCTTTGTGGAAGACACTGCTGATTACTTACTCAATATCCAACAGAGTGACAACTTTTTTCTTTAGGGTAGCACTGTGCCTTGTTAAAAATCATGCACTTCCCTTCACAACTTCCACTGCTGTTAGGGCCTTGCCCTGAAACATAGTTCTGGCCAATGAGATTCACCCCATTTGGGCAGCATATCTCCATTATGCAAAACAATATCAGAGTTTCTTAAAAGTATATTAAGGATTTAAGTTTAATTCGGTCCCATTTGTTTATTTTTGTTTTAATTTTCATTATTCTAGGAGGTGGGTCAAAAAAGATGTTGCTGTGATTTATGTCAAAGAGTGTTCAGCCTATGTTTTCCTCTAAGAGTTTTATAGTGTCTGGTCTTACATTTAGATCTTTAATCCATTTTGAATTTATTTTTGTGCATGGTGTTAGGGGGTGTTCTAATTTCATTCTTTTACGTGTAGCTGTCCAGTTTTTCCCAGCATCACTTATTGAAGAGGCTGTCTTTGCTCCATTGTATATTCTGGCCTCCTTTGTCATACATTAGGTGACCGTAGGTGTGTGGGTTTATCTCTGGGCTTTCTATCCTGTTCCACTGATCTATATTTACGTTTTTGTGCCAGTACCATACTTTCTGGATTACTGTAGCTTTGTAGTATAGTCTGAAGTCAGGGAGGCCTGATTCCTCCAGCTCCTTTTTTTTTTTTCCCTCAAGATTGCTTTTGCTATTTGAGGTCTTTTGTGTTTCCATACAAACTGTAACATTTTTTGTTCTAGTTCTGTGAAAAATGCCACTGGTAATTTGATACAGATTGCACTGAATCTGTAGATTGCTTTGGGTAGTATAGTCATTTTCACAATACTGATTCTTCCAATCCAAGTACATAGTATATCTCTCCACCTGTTTGTGTCATCTTTGATTTCTTTCATCAGTATCTTATAGTCTTCTGCATACAGGTCTTTTGCCTCCTTAGGTAGGTTTATTCCTAGGTATTTTATACTTTTTGTTGCAATGGTAAATGGGATTGTTTCCTTAATTTCTCTTTCTGATCTTTCACTATTAGTGTATAGGAATGCAAGAGATTTCTGTGTATTAATATTGTATCCTGCAACTTTACCAAATTCATCAATTAGCTCTAGTAGTTTTCTGGTGGCATCTTTAGGATTTTCTATGTATAGCATCATGTCATCTGAAAACAGTGACAGTTTTACTTCTTCTTTGCCAATTTGGATTCCATTTAGACAGCGCTCAGAATGGGAGAAAATATTTGCAAACGAAGCAACTGACAAAGGATTAATCTCCAAAATATACAAGCAGCTCATACAGCTCAATATCAGAAAAACAAACAAACCAATCAAAAAATGGGCAGAAGACGTAAATAGACATTTCTCCAAAGAAGACATACAGATGGCCAACAAACACATGAAAGAATGCTCAACATCACTAATCATTAGAGAAATGCAAATCAAAACTACAATGAGGTACCACCTCACACTGGTCAGAATGGTCATCATCAAAAATTCTACAAACAGTAAATGCTGGAGAGGGTGTGGAGAAAAGGGAACCCTCTTGCACTGTTGGTGGGAATGTAAATTAATACAGCCACTATGGAAAACAGTATGGAGGTTCCTTAAAAAACTAAAAACAGAACTACCATATGACCCAGCAATCCCACTACTGGTCATATACCCTGAGAAAACCATAATTCAAAAAAACACATGCACCCCAATGTTCATTGTAGCACTATTTACAATAGCCAGGACATGGAAGCAACCTAAATGTCCATCAACAGAGGAATGGATAAAGAAGATGTGGTACATATATACAATGGAATATTACTCAGCCATAAAAAGGAATGAAATTGGGTCATTTGTAGAGACATGGATGGACCTAGGGAGTGTCATACAGACTGAACTAAGTCAGAAAGAGAAAAGCAAGTATCGTATAATAACGCATATATGTGGAATCTAGAAAAATGGTATAGATGATTTTATTTGCAAAGCAGAAATAGAGACAAAGACATAGAGAACAAATGTATGGATACCAAGGGGGAAAGGGCTGGGGAGGGAGGAATTGGGAGACTGGGATTGACACATATACATTATTGATACTATATATAAAATAGTCAAGTGATGGGAACATACTGTACAGCACAGGGAACTCTAGCTAATGCACTGTAGTGATCTAAATGGGAGGGACGTTCAGAAGGGAGGGGATATCTGTATGTGTATGGCTGATTCATTTTGTTGTGCAGTGGAGGCTAACACAACATTGTAAAGCAACCATACTCCAATAAAAATTAATTTAAAAAGTATATTAAGGAGATAATGCATAATTAAAACCATAGGCTACAGGTAGAGAGGATTTACCATTGTGCCAGGCACTCTATTATGCATGTACACATATTATATTGAAACGTATAATGGCACTATGGTTAGATACTATTGTTACCACTTCCATTTTACAAAAAAAGACGTATCAGGCTCAGGGAGGCTGAACAATGAATTCAAGGTCACGCAACTGGTAAGTGACAGTCTATCCCAAACCCAAGTCTGACTCCAAAGCCCAAACCCTTAACCATTCGTTACATGATACTACTGTACAAGATCAAAGAAGAAAATCCAAGAGTTCTGATTTATCTCACCAAAGACAAATTTATCTGCTACAATCTCGATTTGTTCCAATTTAAATTTTCCTATATTCACCAGCCATGAAGAAGAAGCATCCGTGATTGCATAAATTTAAAGGAGGATTTACTGGGGCGACCCAAATGCCTACCCCAGGACCTAGATGGAGAGAGAATGGTGGAATTTGGAGCCCGCCAACTCCCTTCTCTTGCCTGATTCCTCTCGGGTCTCCTCCTAGGTTTTTACGCTGATGGGTTGCTGGATATCAAAAATCTGAGCACCAGTTATGTAAATTTTAATTAAATCCTTTCCGGTCAGCTTTTAGTGGTCTTAGAATAAGCCCCTCTAATGACTGTTCTTTCAACTTTTCCCAGCGAAGTAAAAGAACAGGCATTCAAGTATGGAGCTACCCCATGACTGTATTAGGTAATGGTGAATCTTTAAATCAAAAAAATTTTCTTCTACAAATTATTATAAAGTATGGGCACATATGAAAACACCTTGAGGGAAAACACTACCACTCCTTGGGCAAATGGGAGAATTCTCTTTTTCCCCTTGTAAATTGCTGAACTCGGTGCTCCATATTTATTTATTGAATAAAGGAGGGGATGAATAAACTAAAAGCAAATCACCGTTGTTAAAAAATTTAAACTTTATAAAATATTCTAGACTGTGAAAATTCAGACCTTCTAAACTAACTTCTAAAATACTAAAAATGTTGATGTTCATTTACTTCTAATATTATATGATGTGCTATGCACCACACCTATAGAGTATTTTTAAAATATTTAATATGTTTCTTTTAAAATTCAAGTCACAGTCATTTCCAAATATTATTCAAGTAAGCCCCTAGGGATTCTGTAGTTCCCGTCACTGAATTGGAATCCGCTGGTATTCTCAATTATTCTAGTTCTCTTTTCTTATGGACAAGCCTTGATCATATCATCCATTCCTTTAAAGATTTCTAAATTTCCTTAAAGCCCTTATCAGCTCCCAGACACTGCAGTATTCTTGAGTGACTACATCCAGTTTCAAATTTTCAGTCTTCTCTCTCTGTTTCCTAATCTATTGAATTCTGTATTAACAGAAAATATAACTCTTCCAGTTTGCCTTTCTCTTGACCTTGGGTCTTAGCACATTATAAAATTTGCAACAGTTGACGGTAGATTTAACATTTGAAGGCAACACTCATCACAAATATTTTTCTCCTGGACCCAGAAATACTATCTATTTGATTAAGCTGAGCTGTATGTTTTTATATGGTGAAGATTTCTGCTTGTTGGTTTCTTTAATTATTTTTCCCCAGGTAGGGCACACCAACATGGGTTTGGGACATACCTTGTTAGTATTTTCCTATGAAAGTGTGTCTGAATGATTGGCAACACTGATAATTTGTTAACAACAATAATAAGTAACACAGCTGCCAAACATTAAATTTTTAAAATAAATAAAACAGGCCATCTCCACAATAATATTATTGTCAATTATTTGAATATCCACGTACTTTCTTTAATGGGGGAGAAACCTGTGGATTTAGATGTAGCTGAAAGAGGAATTATATATACAACCAGTTAAGATTTACTTAGCACTTATGTTGTTCTAGGCACTGTGGCTAAGTCCTTTACTTATATTATATCATTTAATCCTCAAAGCAACACATTAAGGTTGGTCTCACTGTTATCCTTATTGTACCGATGAGAAAAATCAATGCTCAAGACGCTTAAGGAATCAGCCTGTTCTCACACAGCTGGTAAGAGGTGGAGCTGAGATCTGAACCCAGGATCCCCAACCTGGAAGAATATGTACACTGGCTTTCCTCATACTGCACGTAACACTCGGTGTGTCCATGGGATGCGTCACCCCTTTTTTGTGAAGGATCTTTAATCTCTGTGTCAAAGTAGAAAAAGGCTGATAGCGGATTTGGGACTGGGTCCTAAGGAGGCCAAAGTTGTGTGTTTAATTTTTCTCTTTCCTAGATGGCAAGTGTCGCTGCATTTTATGGTTTCAGATGAAAGTACAACCTTATCAGCTGCCTTAAACACACATGTCCCTGTTAAAGAACAGAAGGTAGCTACAGCATGGAAGGTTTAATGTAAGTTTAATCCTACTCCAAACACATATCCTATGGACAAGGAGTCTGAAGAATTGAACTTGAATTTGAAAGTTAAGGCATTACTATTATCAATATAACTAAATGAAAACTCGAAACCACTTCTATTTAATCATTTAAGGTTAGAGCAAATAGAGGATTTTCAGCTTACAAACCCAAAATGCAAATATCCAGTAGCCTAAGGATATGTTAAGGAACAGTAAATACTCAGTGATACAACTCCAAAGTAGCTGAGCGAGAGGAGGAGAAATCTAAAAAAAAAGATGTTTTCCTTCCATTTCAATTTTCAAACTGAAAAGGAAATCAAATAAATTAAATACAAAAATATCAGTGCAATATTTTGGTTACGAATCAAAATAGAGAAAGATCAAATAATAAATTTGGAAGTGTGGAGGCACAACCTTAGTCCACAGTGGAAATGCAATATATTTTAACTATATGTCCTGTATTACTGAAGGTTGTATGTATGTATCTTTCTCATATATTCTGACTTGGTCATCTTTTTTTTATTCTTTAATTTTTTTTTTATTTGGTCGTGCCACACGACATGTGGGATCTTAGTTCCCCGACCAGGGCTTGAACTTGTGCCCCCTGTATTGGAAGCATGGAGTCTTAATCGCTGAACCTCCGGGGAAGTCCCTGACTTGGTCATCTTTGAAAGCATCTCTTCCTAGCTTCTTGTTTTACATAGATCTTAAATATAATAGACAATCGATAAATATTGGTTGATTTGATTAAAATTTCACTAATTATAGGCAACGGAGAGAAAAGCATTGATGCATGATATATGTAAATTAATGTAAATCACTTGCAAATAGATAAGGCTGAGAAGTCCTAGTCTGTCCCATGTTGCACCACTGCCTACCCCATAACAGAAAGTTACTACCTCAAACTATGATGATGGAGGTTCAACTTTCTTTGGAGACTTCGCCTCAGAAGAATCTTGGCTTCACCTTCTGTGAACCAGGGAGAACTGGGAGAAGGCTTCTATTACTGCTTCTAATTTATAGAGAACCTGAGGTGTGGGCCAGCTAATTGCCTGCCTGGAGTCATACAGTAAAATCCAGATTGGGAGTGAACCAGTCTTAGCTCAGTGCTCTACTCACCTCCTCCCCCTGCCTCCCCACAGGCTGAAGTTCAGGTGCTTAATCACACTACCTACCAATGGCTTTGCATAACTAATCAGTCTTCAACCTGTACACTGTCCTATAGAACACATACTACAGTGGAGAACAGATGTCACCATGATAATCTCATTTTCTATTTCCCAGTTTTGGCATAAGCACATCTGTAACCTTAACGTTGCATGAACAAAGATTCTTACATTTAATCTTAATATGGGAACTCACAAATGCTCCTCCCATCGGAATGCCGCCATATTCTGATTTCAACAGTGTACGAGCATATGATTTGCCTCAAGGTCCTTTCGGTGTTGTCTGAGATGAAAATGTGGTCACAGTCTAATCTCACAGGACATAATGTCAGGTGAAACTCCTAGAGATCTACATTTCTCATTTAAAAAACGTACACATACCCCAAACCCATAAAGGCCAATGGGAAAGCTCTTTACCTGTCAAGACCCAATTCACAGAACTATTTCTACTGTTAAGGAAACCAGTAATATCTCCAGGAGAACAGAGCACTGAAAAATGTCAAATCCCAAATACTGGTCTGGCGGGTAACCATGGGTAAAAAGCGAGTTTCCAAAGGCTTTCAAATGGAACGGCACACCTCTTTCCTCTTCCAAAGTAAAGGTTTAGCCAAAATGGCAAACTCTGATACCTAGACTAAGCCTACTCACCATCCGTGCGTGTCAAAGGATGTCAGAATCACTGCTTATGGGGAGTGACTGCGTCTGCTTCTCTCTCTGTGTTACTTATAGATAACATAACCATATTACTCCTGCACCAGGATAATCAGAAGTCTGCCCTTTTAACCCAATCATTTTTGCCCTAATTGATGGAATATGGAAGAGCTAAATCTGATTTGACCAGGTTCATGTGTGGGGGGCAATGGGAACGATTGAAAGAAGGGAAGTGGAAGCAACTGTCATTCTTCTGAAATTCTTTGCTCTATCTGCTCAGCTAGAGTAGCGTGTCTTACGCCACTGACTCCTCCACTAAGGCTTCTAATTCCCCGTCAGTGTAATTTGGAGCCAGTCAGCTAAGAAAGCATATAAAAATATGTAAAAGAGAATTGGTTGTTGATTCTGGGCACCCACATATTTGGCCCACATGCTTAAATGATCATGTCTCTATGTGGAGATAAAATGGCCTGCTGCATGCGGTAATAAGCTCCAGCGTGAACCGCCCTTTGGGGCCTCAGTGTCTACCCTGTCAAAAGGATCCTCTATATCCAATGTCCTCTTTAGCTTGTTAAATCAAGAAGGATGTAACCACTGGATTCCACAGGGTAGAAAAACTTGCCATTTGCAACCATGCAGGGAAGAGACTCTTAACTTCGTCTCCCTACTTCAATTATCAGCTTGAAAGGAGGTTCTTTATCCTTTCAAGTGGAGGGCTGTTCAAGAATAAATGTTCCAAAAATAAATATGGATACACGCAGATATACAGATACATTTTCACTTGTCTGTGCGTATAGTATCTCTGGAGGGATGCCCATGGAACTGGTAACACTGGTTGAGTGGCGGAGAAGGGGGAAGGAGGGGGAGAAGAGGGAGAAGGCAGGAGCAGGGAGCAGTGAAGTGGTGGTGGGGAGAAGGGTGGGGGGATACCTTATTTCATCAGTGGCAAATCGAATTTCTAACCAACTGTGAACATTTTTTTTTTTTTTTTTTGCGGTACGCGGGCATCTTACTGTTGTGGCCTCTCCCGTTGCGGAGCACAGGCTCCGGACGCGCAGGCTCAGCGGCCATGGCTCACGGGTCCAGCCGCTCCGCGGCATGTGGGACCCTCCCGGACCGGGGCACGAACCCGTGTCCCCTGCATTGGCAGGCGTACTCTCAGCCACTGCGCCACCAGGGAAGCCCCAACTGTGAACATTTAATATCATGTCTCCGTTTACCCTCTTAACACCTGGGCAGGAAATATGGCGGCAGCACCAATAATAAAATTTGCTACTGAGAGCTAGCAATGCATCAGGCGCTCTGTAAAGTACCTGAAGTGAATTATATCATTGGCTCCTCCCAACAGCCTCTGTGGTAGGTTCTGTCCCCTTTTCACAGATACTGAACCAAACCACGCATTCTGGGGGAGTCCTCCCAAGTCAGAGCAAGGTCAAAAGGCAGGAACCGTGTAGTGTTTTATCAAGAATTTTGGTCTCTTAGGGGCAGTGGCCCTGAGTCACACAATTCTGGGACCACATTTGCAACAATTATTAATCAATGGAATCCTTATATAATATCTCAAAACAAAACCCAAATGTCTTGAAGAGTATCCCGCAAGCAAACCGTATCTGGCTCAAGCCACGGTGTGCTGGGTACGATCTCTGTACTGGATAACAGAGACCCTACAGACCAAAGTACAGATCTTGCTTTTAGAGGTAAACTCTTTGCCTTTAGGTAAAATTATTGTGGAAAGCTTCACATTTGACCTTTACAGACACTCCGTCTACTGCTTTGATATAATAATAGCCAGAGGATTATCTTTTTATCAAGTTACAACTGTTCACCTAGTGACTCACATGAGTCTATGCTTCGTTCCAGTTGGCCAAGGAGAGGTTTGTGAAGTCCTTGAACTTTAAGAGATTCACAGCGGCTACCCCTGCCCCAAAATGCTGCATCACAGAAGTTCTTTGTCCCCTTTTTCTCTGGAGCTTGTTCACCAGTAAGGCTATTAGCCCTCATTCTCCCATGTTCCTTCTATGCCTTTCTGTTTCCTGTATTCATTTATTTTAAAAAGAAAGAGAAAAAGAGCGGAATCCTTCTGTTTGGAGGAACCCGCACTCTAGGGCTTGCTTCCTTAAGTCCTGAATAATTTTTAAAAGCGTTATACTGTAATATGCTGAGTTTTAAGAAACCAAAACTTCTATGGCAGAAATGGAAATGATTTATTCTGGAAATCGTTGTTGTATTTTTTTTTTTTTTTTTTAGGGTTGGGCATCATTAGCTGTTGTATATTCACATTGTTAAACCCACACGCCCTCTTGAGTGCTTAAAGTTTTAGCCTGCCTAGTAAATATTTTGATACAGGTCAGTCTAAGTAACTTCCATTTCAGACTTCCCTGGTGGCGCAGTGGTTAAGAATCCACCTGCTAATGCAGGGGACACGGGTTGGAGCCCTGGTCCGGGAAGATCCCACATGCTGTGGATCAACTAAGCCCATGCGCCACAGCTACTGAGCCTGCGCTCTAGAGCCCACGAGCCACAACTACTGAGCCCAAGCACCTAGAGCCCGTGCTCCGCAACAAGGATGAGAAGCCCACACACTGCAACGAAGAGTAGCCCCCGCTCACCACAACTAGAGAAGGCCCCTGTGCAGCAACAAAGACCCAACTCAGCCAAAACACAAACAAACTGAAAAACCTTAAAAAATAAATAACTTCCACTTCCATGTGATTGGGTGAAATTGTTTTCTTTACCATTTTCTGTTGATACAATAATAAGAATTGCTATAATGAGTCACCATCATTCTTCCTCACTGAATTTAAGAGTAAATGGATGTAGAATCATCCATTAAATTTTATGTTGTAAGGACCAAAGGGACTTTGAGAAGAAAATCAAGACAAACGTTTGTGTACTGGAGTATGGCTGCCCCCACTAACTCTATATTCACATCAGAGTATGTTATAGCCTATAGAAGACACACCCTGCATTCCATAAACAATATACATGATTTGCATTTCTATTACTTCATATAGAGGTAAAATACTAACCTGCTTTCAAAATTTATACTAGTAAAAAGTAGGAAATGACCTAACAAAGAACATGCGTGTCGTAGGGGCCAAACTATATTATCACCCGCAGAGGATTTGCTCTAATACACACACAGATACGTATGTACATTCATCAGTTTAAAAATGTTCTAACCTTAATTTTAGTGATCTGCTCAGAATTCAGGGACGGATATCTGCTGTACGACGTTGACACATGAAATACTGTAGAAAGCATGATAATTACTGCCATTTGTAGATCTTCTGAGTTGCAATGTTTTTGCTGTGAGTTCGTGAATTCCTTTACTGAAAAGAATTACCTCGAGTTTAATGAAATTGATCGGATCAAAGCAGAAATCTCTGACATCTGCAGAGAAATCCACAGGTAGTTGACAAAGCCGCAGAACATTAGGTGTCTACTCTGAATTTCTAGCTTGTCCACCGATGTGACTCCGATGTAAAGTGCCGGCAGTCTACTAGTTCGTGAGCTGCCTCAAGCCCACATCAATCCTGGTCAGCTTTATTTTCATCCCAAATCAAATCCCACGTTTTGATAACTTTATTGGGGTGGGAGCTACGACTCAAAATTAGGTCAAAGCAACAAATCTGTATTAGGATTTTAAAACCAAATGTAATTGACAGACATGTATGTGTTTACTAAGTTAAGGTTCAGATCAGCAGATAGGAAATCAGCTAGTCGGGAGCAGGGATCCACCACAATGATAACAGTGTGTAGAAATCTTAGTAGGTCACTCTGATGGGCACTGGTCTGAGTGCCTTACGTGTATGACTTCACTAAACCTCACCCCAAGCCTGTGAGTTAGGTATTACTACCATCAACAATTTACAGAGGAGGAAATCCAGGCACAAAGAGTGGAAGGAAGCTTGCTAAAATCGACTCAGCTGGCAAGTGGCGGAGCTAAGATTTGAACCGTGGCAGTTCAGCTCCTGAGCTAGTACTGCCCTACGTGTGATTGAGGATTGATGTAACAGAGTGAAATAACGAGCCATGGTAGACATCATCACAGTCTGTGCCCTCTATCCTGACCAAAGGCCAGCTGGAATCATTAAGCAGTCTTTGGGTTCCTTGACCTTGAATTAACCGAAGACAAGATATCTGAAGCAGAGGCTGCTAGCTGTCTTCCCACACGCATGCTTTTCTTCTTCCTTTAATAAAGGAACCCCTGAGGTTTTGCTGGGCACATGTCTGCCCAACAAAAAAACTTTGTCAGTCTCTCTAACAGCTACATGTAGCCATGTGACTAAGTTCTAGACAATGAGATGAGCAGAAGTGATGTGCACAACCTCTAGGTCATGCCCTTAAAAGGAGGGCCATGCCCTTGACTTTCTTCTTGCCTTCCTGCCGTTGAGGATGTGGGCGTGATGGTGGGAGATGGAGCTGCCATCCTAGGTGGTGAAATGGAAGCTATATACCAAGGTTGGCAGAACAAGACAGAAGGAACCTGGCCACCCTGGGGCCACAATAACAGCCCCAGATTGCTCACACTCCGGCTGACATATCAGAGAGAAATAAACTTCTACCTTATTTAAGCCGCTGTTCCTTTGGCCTTTTTTTACAGCCATCAAAACTTCATCCTAACTGATACATGTAATTTTTTTTATCATTTAAAGTAGGCTCAGGTACTTCACAGGGAATAGGACTCCCGTTCCATAATGCATATCCTCCATTTCCTGAGATTTTAAGAATTCATGAGCAAGGTCCTGTTCACGTTTGATGCTTGTTTTTCAGGCCACTGTTATAATGAAAGAGTGTCACCGTTGCCCAGTCGTCTACTATGAAACAAGTGCAAGTGTTAATCATACAGCTATTAAACAACAAAACCCTAGCTTAGAAACTTGAAAAATTTCCAGAAGTCTGTGTTTGTACACAGTGGAAGCAATACCACTTAATTTGTATATCTGGTCTATGACTTTTAGTTTTCAACATGCCCTTTAGGTACACACCCGCCAACAGCTAAGGTGGGGTTTCTCAACCTCAGCACTACTGACATCTGGCCCAGAAAATACTTTGTTGCTGGGCCTGTTCTGTGCATTGAAGGATACTTGGTAGCATCCCTGGCTTCTAGATAATAGGTGCCAGTAGCACCTGCCCCCTGGTCATGGCAATTAAAAATATCACCAGGCACTGCTAAATGTCTCCTGTGGGGGACAAATCAACCCCAGTTGAGAACCGTAGATCTCATCCAGCCTAGGTTGCAGATTTTGAGAAAGCAGACTAGGACTTTAAATTCTAGCTGGGACACAGACAGGTAGGTCCTTAATATACCTTCAATGATAGTGGTACCCTGGTGATTACCAGGGGCAAGGAGCACGAGCTGATTCTTAAGTTTTGAATTAAGAAGTTCACTGAGCTTTCGATAAGAAAATTCACAAGGCAGTAAAAAAAGTCATAGGCATAATTCCAATCACATTTAACTATTAGTCCAACTTCCTCTATCCAAGGTTAAGATGGAAATAATTGCCTATGTGAAGTAAAAAAAAAAAAAAAATCCTCCATGTCTGAATGGGATTCTTTTGTAGAAACTCTAACGACAGAAGAAAATTTGACCCTTTCAGAATGGAGAACATTGCCCTATTAAACTTCCAGTTCCTTTAGCCTTTCTATGTTGTGGCACCATATTTTTCAGACATTTGGACACTGAATATGTGTAATAAGTGAGAATTATTTGCAGGTATCTTCAAATATGTAAGCCTTTTTAGCCCTACCAGTCAAGTTCTTCTACCTTAATAGCCTTCGCAATACTTCACATACATATGGATCTATTTTTTATTTTATTTTATTTTTCATTGAAGTAGAGTTGCTTTACAATGTTGTGTTAGTTTCAGGTGTTGTATCTATTCTTTTTCAGTTTTTTTTCCCTTATAGGTTATTACAAAATATTGAGTACAGCTCCCTGTGCTATACAGTAGGTGACAAATAGAAACTTTTCTATGTTCCACGGAATCAGCTCATTCCAAGCAAATAATATCTTCAAAATCTCTTTCCTATTAGAGAGAGTGAGGAGGAAGTGTACTGTAAAAAGATACGTCAGGCCCGTCACCTGTCCTGAGATGGGGCTTCGGGGGTGAGGTGAGGAAAAGGCTGTCACCTTACATTTCTTTCAGATCACTGCACTCATTAGGAAGGTCCCCAGCACCTTTGGCATAACTAATGATTGTCAGGGCGTGGGAAGCCAATCAACTTGATGTTCATTATCATCAACAGAGCAGAAGTAATACCCCAAGGGTGGGATGAAATTTCATTGTTTTAATTGAGAGAATTCTCTCTTTGCTGATTCCTGGAGTGGGTGGAATCCAAGACATATCTTTTTCTCCCTTTCAATACACATGCTTTAAAAAGCTTAGCTAATTACTGTAATCCATCATTTCCAGCAACCGAAAAACTCCATTATTTCAATCTGAGTCTTTTACCATTCATGGGGGAGGCGGAGGAGTGGGGGGAAGGCAGGAAGGGTGATCTGCTATTCATAGGAAATTATTTTTAAAAATGGGAACTAAAGGCAACATACTGCGGAGAGGGGGTCATTCAGCCCCTGTCTAACACACTGAATAAGAATCAAGGATGGACACTGTCATAGCTACTTATATGCAAGAAGGTACAAAACCAAAGACTGGTTTCAGATACTAAGGACTAGATTCAATTAATGGCTAAATGCAGAATTCAAAATTTTTCTTCTATCCTTTTCCTCCCACTTAAGTTCACTTTGCCATTATTTTAAAATTTTGAAAAGCAATCTAGAGACATTTGTTATTCAATGAGATTCACTCACATGCAAAACATCATTACTTTCCAGTTCCTACTGAGATACAAAGACCAATAGCACCAGACCACTCTGGGAAAGGTTTGGTTTCTCTTCTGTTTTGTTTGTTTTTAGTACAGTGGGGCACAGCTTCAAAGGTCTGGTTCAGGAGTGATCCAATCATCTCAATAGGATGGGAGTTTGGATCTGCAAACTGTTTGGCACAAACCAGCCTGTTGAGTCAAGACCAAAGGATTTGGGACTTCCCTGGTGGACCAGTGGTTAAGAGTCAGTCTTGCAATGCAGAGGACGCTGGTTCGATCCCTGGTCGGGGAACTAAGATCCCATGTGCCGCGGGGCAGCTGAGCCCGTGTGCCACAACTAGAGAGAAGCCTACGCACGGCAACAAAGAGCCTACGTGCCTCAACTAAGACCCAAGGCAGCCAAAAAAAAAAAAAAAAGACTAAAGGAGTTGGCACCTAGTTGGTCCTTCTTGACTTTGCCAGAAGGGAACTCAAAGGAGGAGAACACTCCCTTTATCCTTATCGGTTAGCCCAGTGATGATAAAATTGCTGGGTGTGACCCACCAGCAGATCATGAAATGAACTGGGCTCAATCAGCACTTTAAAAAAAAAAAAAGGTGAAATAAAATAGGATAGACTAGAAAATACCAGACATGGTACATGGTGAACATTGTGTCATTTACCTATCTTAATCGATCAACCAACCTATCTCTATATATTTTACACTGTCATTTAACACACACATATACATGCATGTTTGTAAACACATGAAACTTACTCTGGGTTTTTGTCCAAAAGTTTGAAGGCCACCAACTCAGTACACGTTTCCACCTATTTTGTTATGATCAAGCATTTTAAGAGTCCAAGTCTATTAAAACCAATACATAACATAGCTGCACATATCTTTTTCCTCGTGCATATTTAAAATTCTTTCTTTAAAAATCTCTTTAATCCCATCAACCTGAGCTATTGGAAAACAAAATAAAAAAGAGTCCGAGCTGGTTACCACCTTCAAGAGGGTAAGATAATCACTTCTTTGCTAGCGGTGTACTGGGATCACTCTCGTTCTTCAATTGCACAAATAAAGGTAGTCGTGTTGGAATTCAGCTGTTTGCAAAAGGATTTAGAAAGCGTCATGGATCTAATCTGAGAGGAGTTGATAGCATCACCTTGAGAATGTCAACCACACAATCTGACCTATGAGACCTCTCTGTCCTCCTTCCGAGTAGAGAGAAGTTTTTCCAGTTGATCAAAGGAATCCTTATGAATCAGTGTATATCACTCCCCAAGACTCCAAGACTGTAATAGAGACAGCAATATCATTTAGCTTGAGCCAGTAATGATTTCCCAAAGGTCTAACTGCAGCTTTATCCCAGCTCCCCAGTAAAATGAAAATGACTTAAATGTATTCAGTGCGCTAAGCACACAGGAACATCCTGGTTGGGTTATTGATGCACACACACAAAACAATCCAGTTTCTCAAAATGTATGCAGTTTTTCTCAAATTCATTTCCCTTTGTTATTACTTGTTCTAACCTATGGTGTGCTACCCTGAAAAGGGGCCACCATGGCTAGGGAACAATGAGTCAATTAAGAACTTTCTAACTATGAAATCTCTTAAGTGGACATTTCTATTTAAAAGAGCAAAGCCCTTAAGTCAGATGGAGAAAGACAAATATGGTATGATATCACTTATATGGAGAATGTAAAGAATACAACAAACAGTGACTATAACAAAAAAGAAGCAGACTCACAGACATAGAGAACAAACTAGTGGTTGCCAGTGTGTGTGTGGAGGGGCAACGTAAGAGTGGAAATTAAGAGGTACCAACTACTAAGTATAAAATAAGCTATAAGGATGTACTGTACAGCATGGGGAATAGAGCCAATATTTTATGATAACTATAAATGGAGTATAACCTTTAAAGATTGTGGATCACTGTATTGTACACCTGTAACTTATATAATATTGTACAGCAACTATATTTCAATAAAAAAACAATGCTTTAAAAAAGTAAAGTAGCAAAGCCCTTTTAGAGATTTTGACCAGTTTCTTCCCACACGCCAAAAGAAAATGAACACACACACACTCATGAGTGTAAACAGATGTAAACGGACCGCTTGTAAAGGTTTCTCTTGTCTCCACCCTCAACCCTTCCCCCAGTGAATTCTGAAGCCTGCATCACCCTGGAGGAAACTGTAATTCAGACTCACTCTTCAGCTCAATATTAAGTAGTCAACCTCACAGCTTGCCAGCAAGAAGTGGACTGCTTTTCTATCACTGAATCTTATTATCTCATTCCCTATCTCAGCAAACTGTCTCTGAACGACTCGGCTGAAAAATTGTATGGTAACAGGTCTAGTCTAGACAATCATCTACTCTATTCTGGTGGTTGGAAAGCACTTAAAACAAAAATTTAGCCAAACAATGTGTTTATATGATGCAAGTCTCAAAAAGTCTAGGAAGAATCTCCATTGCCTCAGATATTACAGATGACAAAATATTGTTAAAAAGGGATTTCAACATTTGAGGATTGCTGGAGAGAGGTGGGAAGAGGCACATATTTAGCGGGAAGGTCATCTCGAACCTGAGCTTTTTTTTTTTTTTAAAGGGAATTCCTTTATTTTTATTATTTATTTAGTTATTTGTTTATTTTTGGCTGTGTTGGGTCTTCGTTTCTGGGCGAGGGCTTACTCTAGTTGCGGCGAGCGGGGGCCACTCTTCATTGCGTTGCACGGGCCTCTCACTGTCACGGCCTCTCTTGTTGCAGAGCACAGGCTCCAGACACGCAGGCTCAGTAGTTGTGGCTCACGGGCCTAGTTGCTCCGCGGCGTGTGGGATCTTCCCAGACCAGGGCTCGAACCCGTGTCCCCTGCATTAACAGGCAGATTCTCAACCACTGCGCCACCAGGGAAGCCCGAACCTGAGTTTTTGATGGTTTAGTACTTGGTCGTGTTTCTGAGAAATTTCCTTATTAAGTGCTATTTCCTTGAATGGGGAAAGGCACCCTCCCTGCTCCACACACACACCGAAAGAGTCATATTATGTACTAGCAAATATAAGCTCTTCTGCTTGTCAGTAATGTATGTAGGTAACAAACATTTAGGATTTCTGTTGTAAATAACGGATGTTATTGTCTTACACAATATAATTTGGTATAACATTTGTAAAGAACCATCATTAGTGGTTTTACGACTGTACATCACCTCTCCAATGGCAGAACTGGCAAGACACACACATACAATACCCTCTAGGCATGCTTTGTGAGCATCTGTTTGAGTAATTTGCAGTTTTTATTGGTGAATTCACAGTTCCCTGACATAGCTCTTTATAAATAATGCTGGAGCAATTCTTGGTGAAGCTAAATTCCTCTTTCTTATGAAGGCATTCTCTTTTCTACAATGAATTCTAAATAATGGATTTGTCTTGTCATTTTAAAAAAGAATTCTGATTTCAAATTCTGTGAGTTTCCAAGCGTTTTTTTATTATTGAGTTTTGTAGACTTTTTTCCATAAATATTCAGTTAACTATCTAGATAGTGATTTTAACTGATTAAGAAAAAACCCAAAACATTCAACTAAACATAATAAAATAAAAATATTTTGGGCTTCCCTGGTGGCGCAGTGGTTGAGAATCTGCCTGCCGATGCAGGGGACATGGGTTTGAGCCCTGGTCTGGGAAGATCCCATGTGCCGCGGAGCAACTGGGCTCGTGAGCCACAACTACTGAGCTTGCGCGTCTGGAGCCTGTGCTCCGCAACAAGAGAGGCTGCAACAGTGAGAGGCCCACGCACCGCGATGAAGAGGGGCCCCCGCTCGCCACAACTAGAGAAAGCCCTCGCACAGAAACGAAGACCCAACACAGCCAAAAATAAATAAATAAATTTATATATATAAAAAAAATATATATTTTTGAGTTTTTAATTAAAAATTTAGTTTTAACAAATTTTTATTTTATTTTTTATTGCAGTATAGTTGATTTACCATATCGTGTTAGTTTCAGGTGAACAGCACAGTGATTCAGTTTTATACACACACACACACACACACACACACACACAGTGATTCAGTTTTATACACACACACACACACACAAATCTTTTTCAGATTCTTTTCCTTTATAGGTTATTGCAAAATACTGAGTATAGTTTCCTGTGCTATACAATCTCTCTTTCATAACTTAATAGTAAGAAAAATGAAATGAGATAAACATTGGGCAATATTCACCACCAATAATTAATTATTACAGGGATTGCACAGATTCCATCCACTATAAAAAGAATATCCAGCAAATTAAATTAACTTTCTCTGCCTCTCTTATCTTTATTCAGGGCCTCTCTGTTTCCATTAAGCCTTTCAGGGGACCTTATTAAGGCTTTAAAGATTAAACAAGAAGTCAGATTAACTTTTTAAAATGGAAGTGAGATTCTGTCATTTCTCTGCTCCAAACATTCCAGTGGTTCCTAGGATACTTGCAGGAAAGCCCAAGCCCTTGCTAGTCTCCTCCAGCCTCTGTAAGCTCTTCTCCCTCCCTCCCCTCCAGCCAGCCACTCTTCTTGCTGTCACTTCCCCAAGCCAAGCCCATCCTCCCCTCTGGGGCTTGTAGTAACTGCTCCCTTTACCCAGAACTGCACCTTCTCAGGGAGAACTTTCTCTGACCATCCTACCTTTGATGGTCCCTTTCCAACCCCCCTTACATAGCTTAGTTTTTTCATGTTATTAAATAATATAGAAATAAAATTATATATTCCATAAAAATATATATTATATACTTCTACAATGTTATTATATGTGTGTATATATTATATACACACTGTATAATTATTTGTATATCATCTGTCTCTATCTCTAGCACATAAGCCCCATAAGGACAAGGACTTTGTTCTGTTCACTGTTGTTCCCCAGACCTAAAAGGTACTCAGCGTATCATAGCTGCTTCATAAGTGTTTGTTGAATGAATACATAAACTTTCTTTTTACCCCAGGGGTACATACACCTCATAATAGCTCCTCAGACTGCTCATCAAATACTTAATGCTCTCAGATCCTTTTATATTTAATCCCCATTTCATAGGATCTCAATGTCCTCTGACGCTAATGGAGAAGAATGAAAATTATCTAAGGGGCAGTGAATCTGTAGCCATGAAGATCGTTTTTCTAATTGACCTCTTCTGTTAGGAAACTAAACAGATGCAACAAAAATGTGAATGCTCATTTTACTTCTTGATAAAACTACTGAAAACATTCTCCATCAGCAGCTATTATTTTGTTAATTATACCTAAGTGAATGATATTTATGAGACCAATAGTGCAATGTAACAGTACGAAGGGCTGTTCTATTAAACACCGTTTTCAGCGACCCAGTTAAATAAGATGGTGTGCACTTCTTCTCCAACAGCTGGTGCCCTAAGATAAATTTAATTCATTAATCTCCCTTGCAAGGTTGAAAATAAGGAACGATCCTCAAACTTCAATCATTCCTCAAGTGAACTTAGTAAGTAGCCCAACTGAAATATGTACTTAAAAGACTACGGTCATATTTGTATCTCATATGAGGATTTCACAGCCCTTTGTTAATAACTTACTGGATACGTAATTTAAAATTTTTGAAACAACGCTACCAATATTTATTCATTGTAACACAAGATGTTTGGGAGCCTTGGACAAAGGCCCATCTTGTGTGTGACCATGAGAATGACTATAGTGCAACTCAAAGCAACATGACTCTTATCTTTCTCCCTTAACAAACTTACTCCCTCTAATAAATTTGATTTTTTCTTTATAAGTGTTCCATGCTCATTATAGAAAACTAGAAGAACACAGACAAGTGGGGGGAAAAAAAAACCCCAAACCACAACGACAGTTCCCATCATTACCCAAAGACAACTGCTATGAACATTTTGGTGAACTTTCATTTTATTCCTTTTTCATGTCCAAATGCCTTTAAAAAAAGACATTAATTACTATGAAAGGCTTGTAATCCAAGGCAAGTCTTAGTATGACACCAGTGATGATATTTTTAAAATACCACATTTTCGAGTGATAAAAGTAACAGTTGGGAGATAGACCGGAGTGCTTTAAAAATTAACATTTTTCATAAAAATGAAAAACAATTTGGCCAAAAATAGTGTCAAAAATAACTTTCACATACCGAAAGCATGCCTACATGTTAAAAGCATTTGCAAGAGTACACATTTTTTTTTTTCCTGAGTAAAATTTTCCCCTGCTTTTCTTTTGGCAAGTACCTACACAGTACATACAAAATTAGTGAGCAAAAAAAGTAATTTGTATGAGTCATCTTGCCTTTAAGACAAAACAGTTACCTCAAATCCGCATAACCCATTAATTCCTGCCTCCACACTCCAGCAAAGATTGACAACCCGAGTTTGGACCTAATCTTTTTAATTAATTAATTTGTATATCATTCTACCTCTGGGTTATCTGACTCCCTAATTATTCTATTTCCTGTTCCTATAATAGAGCTGATTTCCCTGATAACCTCACCACTGCCTTTCCTGGGACCTACTGATTCATGAATCTTTCAACTGAACATCCCAGAGTCTAATTCCATTCAAGTTAAAAGAGAAGCAACTGATCTGAGTGACTCATTCCTGGATACTTAAGGCAAGGACCTAGAATTTGCAGATGGATGAGTCATTTTGACTGGAAAGCCCTGCATCTACCTTGGGAAGAAGGTACCCAAGGGTGAATGTAACAGAGGATGAGGAAATCATGAAGGCAGGAGTTGCCAATCAGTGCAAGACGTGCGAATGGCTGGTATCCCTTAGTCTGAAGTGCTTTGATAGCTTAAGATAGGTTCTATGTTCCAAACATCCCTTACAAGACTTTTTCCAACATTTTCATCTCTTGCAGCTGAAAACATCTCCGTTCACTTTTGTAGGTCTACCATTTTTTCTGGGGTCACATCTGAACATGGTTCTGTTGAAGTTGGTCTCCTTGTCCAAAGCTCCAGGCATTAACCTCATGATAAAAACTTCCAAGTGGTGTCAAGCATTCAGTATCAGAACAAACAAGATAGCTTCACCTTTGTTCAAATGATGTGTCTGATGATAAAAATAATGCATGTTTATGGTAAAAATGGAAGTCCATAAAATATAAGTAAAAGTCACTTGAAATCCTAATTACCCTGAGATAACAGTTAACATTTCTATCCTTCCTGATTTTTCCCCTGTACGCACACAGTTTTACAAACCATGCGGTCACACCATTCATGCAGATTTGTAACCTGATTTACATTCTCATGAACTGTATGAAACACTCATTTAACTCTGGCCTCTAGCTGGGGGAGTTCACCGAGGGAAGATGGCTAAGAATCATTGCTTTATCCATATTTTTAGCAGTTCACTTAATTTAGAGATTATTCATTAGGGCTCCAAGTCATCATATGAATCATAGAACGATGGATTCTAAAACAAAAAATTGATTTGAACAATAAGTATCTCACTTTACTTTTGATAACTTTAAAAAATTATAAAAGTGTAAATTAATGGTAAAAAAAATAGAACAAAGGATACAAACTGAAAAATGAAAGAACGCCTCTCACTGACTATCCCTCTTCTCCCAGTCCTTTTCACTCCTGTGCTAATCACTGTTCAGAATTTATCTGTGGGGAAATTATCTCCACACATGCAAGCATTTTACGTGCACATAAAATGTACCACCTCTGGCTTCCCTGGTGGCGCAGTGGTAGAAAGTCCGCCTGCCGATGCAGGGGACGTGGGTTCGTGCCCCGGTCCGGGAAGATCCCACATGCCGCGGAGCGGCTGGGCCCGTGAGCCATGGCCGCTGAGCCTGCGCGTCCGGAGCCTGTGCTCCACAACGGGAGAGGACACAACAGTGAGAGGCCAGCGTACCGCAAAAAAAAAAAAAAAAAAAAATATATATATATATATATATATATATATATATATACCACCTCTTTAAAAAATATATAAATGGGATCATGTCACACATATTGTCTGTAGTCAGCTTTTTGTTTTTTAAAATCTAACAATATATCTTAGACATCATTTCATATCAATTCTCAAAGATCTCCTTTACCCTTTTTTAATAGCTCTGGAATTTTCCATCGAATGTCCTATGGTTCATTTCACCAGTTCCCTACCTATGAACATTTAATTTGTTTTCATATATTTATGTAGAGAGCACAGCCTTGTCCATACACCTTAGTGTTGCTTGCTCAAGTTTATTGGTAGATTAAATTCCTAGAATGGGACGTGAAGGTTAAAGTTCACAAAATAACAGGGAGCACTGTATTTCTCTGTAACTTAGAGAATTCATTTCTTATTGACATCTTTAGTAGAATATTTAACATAGGGCTTGCCTCATGTAAACCCCACAATGGCTCACGATAGAAAAAGAGAAGGAAAAGATGGGGATGAGACAGAGTGCCCTGGAGAAGACAGGTAGCTGAGGGCAGAAACGGCTGTGTATGTGTGGGAATCTCCAACTCCAGGGGGCTCATCTCAGTTGATTCTTGCAGAGGTGAGGAGAAAGGTGTAAGAGTAGGGAGGGGTGTAGCCTGACAGCTGTAGAAAACTGTTTCTCTCTTCAGGTGTAAGAAACAACTGAGGAAGTGTCAGAAAATTTGGGGGACATTTCCCAAGCAAGAGGAAAAAGCCATGTATCATTTTTTAATAATTTGCAAGAAAAAAAAATTTCCCTTTCATGGGCTGCCCAAATTCCAGAGAGCTTCAGGCCTGAATTCAAATCTGTCTCACACAGTTTCCCCTTAGTATGAATGAAAGACTCTTATGTGAACTTTTGCCCTATTTGGATCAAAATATAACACTGTCTCTCAATAAAATAATTTACATTAAAAGAGAAGCTCATAAAGCGGTTGGCTCACGGATGGGAAAACAATTCTATCTGAAATAATTCCAAACTTTTTAATATGAGACTAATGACGTAGGGAATTTTATGCCTGGGAAGTTTTATTATTATGCATGAAAATCAGTATTGGGTTTTCACATTAATTCCCGTGTTAACCTTTTACATCAAACCATCTAGTCTTCTTGGACCTCCACCTTCCACTCTCTGCCCTCAGAAATTTGTGGCAGTTAGATCTATACCTAAGGTGAAAAAAAATGAACACAATAGCCCTGCAATCTTTCTCCTGTCAAGCTTAACCGTTTAATTCTAAAAAGACAATTATGTCATGGCAGTTACCCACATTAGCTAGGGAGACCAACTGTATTTGAAAAAAGCTTTATTGCACACCTTACATTTATAAAGAGGTCCATTTTAACCTACAGTCAAAATCGGATCTGTGTCATAATCAAAGTCTCATCAGATATCTCTTAGAACATTTAACACTAGCTCTACAAACAACATAGTTGTTCAACAATATGCCTTCATCCAAGACTGATGAGCGATTACACTTGGTGGTGGCTTCTGGGAGATACCATGGTCAACAAGGCAGCTTATGCCCACCCAAGGAGTTTACAGCTAAGGGAGAAGGCTGATGCTTAAATAAACAGGAAATTCTAAATACCCCAGGAGATCAAAGGAAGCAGCACCTAATCCAGTTTTGGAGTGGAAGGGGAATGCAGAGGCTATTAAAAAAGAAAACAGAAAAACAAACCTATAGGGAAAGACTGCAGGTGTCAGTTAAACTTTATCCTGAGGGTAATGGGAAGCCACTAGGCCTGAGAGTGAGATGATGAGATATGCCTTCTAGAAAGATTACGGCTGCAGGATGGGAAGACGGGACCATCAGGGGTGACACTGGAGACAGGAAGACCTGAGAGAGGCCACTGTTGTAACCCAGAGGACTAATGATGGAGACTCGAACAAGCTTATTGGCAGTTGGGAAAGAAAGGAAAACGTGCATTTAGGAGAGAGGTAAGAGGAAGAATCATGCAGGGTAACTGGTTAGAAGTGGAAGGTGGAGAAGAGGCAGTAATGGAAAACGATGCAGCAAATACTGTCATTCCTGCCCCCTCTCCCGCCATCGCCTTGCCTTTATCACTTCAGCACCTGCCTTCCCACTGCCAGCATGTGCCAACATTTGCCAAGGGCTTCCTCTGGCCATGGGAGCCTGCTTTGACCACCTGTGTAGTAAGACCAGGGTGTTGGGGAATTGACTCTCCTGGGAGAAGCTTGAATCTCACCTCTCTCAGTCCCTCCAGTAGAAAGTTCTGAGGTGTGTGTCCTCCATGGCTTCCCAGAGTCCCCCAGTGACATTAATCTCCAGTTGTCTACATAGGTAACCTGTTTGAGAAGGAACCTTTTGTTGACTGCCTGCCGTTCCCTGGCCCGCTTTCCCATCCCTCTCCCAAGCTTTCCTGGTCTTGCTTCCTACAAAACTCCTTGCGTAAATCCTTGCCTTGGGGTCTGTTTCTGGAGGAATGCAAACAAATGGTATCGAATCTTATGATTTGTGCCATGGGAGGCGATGATGCTACTCAGCAAGGTAGGAAAAAAAGACAGAGCAGAGGGTTTTAATCAGTTTTAATTATTTGGGGAGGGGAGGGATGGAGACAGCAGGGGTCGGGTGGGGAATATGTTTAGTTTGGGACCTGTTGAATTCAGAGAACTTGCGAGACCCCTGCGCGGGACGTCTCAGTAGAACTCCAGAGGAGGACGTGAGGAACCAGGGATCTCATGAAGCCAGTGCAAAGACTGTCCATACTTTTGCGCTTCTAATTCACCTTCCTTTTCTGGATGATAGATGGAGAAGAGAAATGGTAAGGACTTTGCTAAAGGAAACACACTGCATGAGAGAGAACAGCCCCTAGCTGAAGCCCTGACAGTCATTCCAACAACCACATGGAGGAAGGGCTGTGGTGTGACGTGGGGCAGGGGTGTCTCTCTCACTGCAGAGAGGTCCCCGTTGGGCCTACATGTGGGAATACAGAATGGATCCGTTTGAATGAAAAATAGATGGTCTAGTCTGTAAGCGGAATGGCTTTTCTTTTTTCTACACTGGTTACCGGAGGGCAGTTGCTGCCCTGCAAAGGAATAAACACAAAGAAGAAATTGCATGAAATGAGAATATGTATCTTTGATAGCAAAGGAATGGAAGAACGTATTGTATATACAGAAAAGGCCTTGTAGTTTGAATTAGCTGGTCCCAAACTGAAGCCAGGGTCACCACATGGCAATTTTCAAACAAATATTCTCCATCGTCCATTACACATACTCAAGAATTTGACCTTTTACAGCACTATTCATTCTCCAGGCATCTCAATGGTCTCTGCAAAAGTAAAAACACAACCACAGGCACCGCAGAGGCCTTATAAATGGCGTGCAGAAAATTTTATGTTCTGCTCACAGGAAGATATCAGGCCAGGGCCGAAGTGGTCACAGCCTCAGGGACCTAACCTGAGAAACACCTGAGAAACACAGTCCTCAAACTGGAGTTTTTCTTTTCCTGTATATTTTATTACAAGATATTGAATATAGTTCCCTGTGCTATAAAGTAAGTCCTTGCTGTTTATCTATTTTATATATAGTAGTGTGTATCTGCTAATCTCAAACTCCTAATTCCACCCCTCTTCCCCTTTCGTAACCACAAGTATGTTTACTTAGCCATAAAAAAGAATGAAACAATGCCATTGGCAGCAACATGGATGGACCTAGAGAGTATCATACTAAATGAAGTAACTCATTCAGAGGAAGATGAATATCGTATATCACTTATACATGGGATCTAAAATATGACACAAATGAACTAATTTACATAACAAAAACTGGCTTAAAAAAAACTAATTTATTTTTTTTATTTATTTTTGGCTGCATTGGGTCTTCATTGCTGTGTGCCGGCTTTCTCTAGTTGTGGCAAGCGGGGGCTACTCTTCGTTGCGGTGTGCGGGCTTCTCATTGCGGTGGCTTCTCTTGTTGCGGAGCATAGGCACGCGGCTTCAGTAGTTGTGGCTCGTGTGCTCTAGAGCGCAGGCTCAGTAGTTGTGGCGCACAGGCTTAGTTGCTCCGCGGCATGTGGGATCTTCCCGGACCAGAGCTCGAACCGGTGCCCCCTGCATTGGCAGGCAGATTCTTAACCACTGTGCCAGCAGGGAAGCCCAAAAAACTGGGTTTTTAAAAGGGCTTTTGGATGTCACCATTTCCCGCAAAGTACAAACACGAAAGAGTTGATGATTATCTTCAATACCAAGTGACTCAACCCCGGTGCTATCTGGGCATAGATAAAGGGACTTAGCACAGCGACCACAGTTTTGTCCTCTGTCTTCGTGGCTTTCCACAGATAGCTCAGGTGAGGCATCTAAACTGGAGATAAATTTCTCCTTTGGAAAGGTTACCACAATTAAACCCCTTCAGTATGTGAACACCACAACCGCTGGTCTGCAGAGACCTGATTAGTCACATTTTTGAGAAGGACTAACTCGGACACGAAGACCTTTCTCTTCAAAGAATTTTTAATGGAGTCAACAGCTCCCCTTTGGAATTCACCTACACTCTGACTGAGACCAAACTAGTCTGCTGAGGGACAGATGGAACTAGTTGCAAGCACATCATTTTTAGCCTTAAATAACATTATCTGGGTCAGGAAGCTGTGTAACAACAAAAACTTCTCCCTCTAGTAAACAGCTGGACAGACTACATAGCTCACCTTTTGTAAGTACATCAGAGAAATGCTATAAGCAGTGCAGAATACTTTCCCAATTTGAAACAGAACGGGAATCAGAGATATCAACCTATATGTCACTTAATTCGGGGCAATTTTGTGCTACGAATGGAAATGTTCCTATAAACTAAAAATTGTCTACTTGAAAGACAGCTGGCATCATCATCACTTTTGGTCTCTGAAGTGAAGATGCAGGCCACCTGGAGGTGGCCACGTGGCATCAAGACCCACCTATTTGTGAATAAGACAGTTAGCCCTAACACAGCTTGATGAATTTCCACAGAATTACCCATGCATGTAATCAGCAGCCAGATCAAGAAATGAAATGGTCCATCTTCCCAGATGCCCTTCTTGTGCCCGCTTCTCAGTCACTACCATCCCCAGTACTGTCCTTCGAGGATTATGTCCCTTCCCCAACTCTTAGTGGGTGTGGTAGAATTTCTAGTAGACTAAACTGCTGTTCCGCATACCAGCATATAGTTTTGGCTCTACAAGGAAAATAAAGAAACCTGAGTTGAGGTCACAGTACCACTACAGACGGCAGTTTTTGAAAAAGAGGGGATGTGGAAGAAGCTTGAAGCTCTTCTATTCTCTTTCTACTGGAAGCTTAGCTAGGGCTAAACCCGGGTTCTCCTGATTCCCAGTGGAGAACTTTTCCTTTTGCATCGCTGATCAGATCACCACTCACTTCAGTGTTATGTGTCTTATTTAACCAGGAGGTTTTAACCAGGTTCATGAAACTATTTCTACGGCTCAGACAATCCATTAAAGGTTACTGAAAAGCGGGCTTCCCTGGTGGCGCAGTGGTTGAGAGTCCACCTGCCGATGCAGGGGACACGGGTTCGTGCTCCGGTCTGGGAAGATCCCACATGCCGCGGAGCAGCTGGGCCCGTGAGCCATGGCCGCTGAGCCTGCGCGTCCGGAGCCTGTGCTCCGCAACGGGAGAGGCCACAACAGTGAGAGGCCCGCGTACCGCAAAAAAAAGGTTACTGAAAAGAAACATTGTTTCTTTAAGTTTCTTGACTGAAAGAAACATTCCAAGTGACTATGATTACTAGATATAGAGGCATTAAGGGAAAAAAGAAAAGAATTAAAAGGGAAGAGGACAAAATTAGCATTATATTAATAAACAATACATTCTTATCTTGTCACTGCTTTGAAATATCTTATTTAAAGGACTACTTTTTATTCCTAACTAAAAGAAGGCCATCCATCAGTAATACTTCAAATGTCAACTGGGAGTACGTATGGGCAAACCCTGGAGAGATGTGCTGCTTTGCTCACTGCTGGTGACACATATCTGACTTAGGAGGCAGTGTGACAGGGCAGAAAGAGAGAAAATGCACCGTGGAGTTCTGGGTTTGAATTCACGGGCTGCCACTCACCAACTGGATGATTCTGAACAAGTTATTACAGGCATATGTCGCTTTATTGTGCTTCGCAGATATTGCTTTTTTTTTTTTTTTTTAACAAATCGAAGGTTTGTGGCAACTATGCCTTGTCAGATGATGGTTAGCATTTTTTAGCAATAAAATATCTCTTAACTAAGGCATGCATGTTGTTTTTTAGACATAATGCTTACTTAATAGACTACAGTATGGTGTAAACATAACTTTTATATGTACCGGGAAACCAAAAAAATTCGTGTGACTCACTTTACGGTAATATTCGCTTTATTGTGGTGGCCTGGAACTGAACCCACAATATCTCTGAACCCATGAAATCTGTACTGTCTCCGCAAAAGGTACAAACTTCCAGTTATAAGATAAATAAATTCTGGGGATGAAATGTACGGCACGGTGACTGTAGTTAACAATACCACACTGCAGGTTTGAAAGTTGCTAAGAGAACAGATCTTAAAGGTTCTCACAAGAAAAAGAATTTGCAACGATGTGAGGTGATGGATGTTAACTAGACTTATTGCAGTGATCATTCTGCAAAATATGTATATCAAATCATTAGGTTGTACATTTTAAACGAATACAATGTTATATGTCAATTATATCTCAATAAAACTGGAAAAAGGGTATTAAATCTCTCTGAACCTCCATTTAGTCACCTGTAAATTGAGCATAATTCCTATGTCTCAATGGGTTGCTTTCAAAATTAAATGAGATGACACAGATCCCGGGCCTGACAATTTAGCAGGTCCTTGATAACTATTAACTTCCTCCTCTGTACAGGATGAATCTGTTTAATCAAAAAGGAGCTTAAGCCACAAAATGATACACACCAAACAACACCCAATGTTCTACTGTTTATCCATGACTTAGTCTGAATTTTAAAAGAATCTGCTGTGTTTGAAAAAGGATTGAAGAAAACACTTTGCTGTAATCCAGGAAAGCTTGGTATGTCTCTCTCTCGAGATATGAGTCGGGAAGTCTTAACATAAACAAAGGTGACATGCACATCTTTTAAACCCACTGCCTGAGAGAGGTCATTCCTATCTGGGCAGCTGCACGGCAGGCCAAGAGTCAGTCACTGGTGGCACTCTAATGCAAGGCACCATTAATTTAGATTTCAGAAAAGTGTATATGACATGGTACCACTTGTATTAGAGTGATTGGCAGAACAGATAGAGGAAAATGGATCAAGAATTGGCCTGGGGACAAGGCAGACCATTCTAAACGTGCCTTTTTATTTAACATCAAACCTGATTGGCATATCAAGTCTTGAACTAAATTTTGCCCATGTTCTTCTTGTTTGGATGTTATGAACAATAACAGCAAAAAGAGTTTCTTTTTTTAAAGAGAATTTAGCAAGTAATGGGTGAAGGGATTTACAAATACAATTGCTGACATGTTTTACATTGTCTGACTCTAAGCTCCATCTGAAATAACAGAAGCATCAGTGACTCCAAACACCGTGAAAGAGTTCCACGGAGACCTGCATTTTCCTTCACACCCGCTCTGCTTGTGTTTTTGTTTTTTGGCTTGATACAGAGCAAACATACTGTGACTTCAAATCATAATAAAACAGAATTGAAGCTCCACACTGCTTAAAAGCAGTGCCGAGACGTAAATCCTTCTCTTAATAGCCTTTGCTTCGGAAAGACGACGGGAAAACAGAAATAGCTGCAGGTACATGGCAATGGGTCTACTCCTTATACAGAACTGCCCTTCGTGCCCTGAAACACACCTGACCTCAGAATCTCTCCTCTATCAGTGTAAATCTCTTACAAAGTGAGACAACTATAAATTAGACAAAGTACATTAAATTACACAGAGTCTGTAATTTTATCTCCCCCATAATAGGAAATCTCTTTTATTTCTTTGGTACAATCACCCACCAGCCCCGGCACTAGCCAGGGTGCACTCAGTCATCTATTCACGGCCTTCAGGTTATTTTGTCCTCACATCCCTCCAGCAGACGATGACAGCAGCTTTTAACTCATTGTTTTATTAAGGATTCCTGGTGTTACCTCCGCCTAAGACATTCACAGCAAGTAAAAATGTTAGGTCTTGGCTCGTGAGCATTTTTTGGTTCACAGGAAAGTCAGTCTAGAAATAGTGGCAACAACCGGGTCCAGGACACCGCAAAGCTCTGTGTTTATTCTGTTTCTCTGGGATGGTGGCAGCTGTGTGTCTTAGAGACCATCTGCCGAAGGCAAATGCCTAGTTAACAGTGCTATTCTCAATTTTTCCATGATCCGTGGTGCTACCACCTCTCCCCATTTTGCTCTCTCCCACACCGCTTGCTTCGTGCTCCACAGGCCTGAAACACAATCACAACCCACTGCGAGCATCGCTTTGGCCTGGAGCTGCCAGGCCTTCAACGATACTCTCACGTGGTACACTCCCCTGCCCCGTGGTCTCACTCCAAAGGCGAACGGGAGAGGATTTCATCCCACTGATACAGGTGTATAAATAGATACCAATATCTATTGTTGAATTAATGCTGTGGGTTTTCAGCATTTGCAAGGGCTTTCCTGGATCGTAACTAGGCACATTAAACCTCATTAATTACGGTCTCCACTAGTTGGGACTCTGAGATCATTCTCCAGGCTGACATTTGTCTTGACATGATGTGTGGCAAGAAGTTTGCTAAGTAAATAAAGAATGGAAATAATATTTTAATGGTGACACTTAAATTACCCAAGAGAAGATGTCTAAGGATGCTGACGCTTTTATTTATGTACTAACAACAAATGATTTTCTGCCTAGTCACTAAAGCCAGCTATCTCCTTCCTGGCTTCCCCATTTCTGCACAGCCACCATAGGTCCCTACTTCAACCTGCTGATGACAAAGCTAACCAAACTAGTCAACTAGCCCATTTCCTGCCTGTCCTATCCCCGTCCTCCTTTTCTCGAATCCAGGCCCTCATTAACAATGCTGTCGTAGTACTAGAGCATCTGCCTCGGACAACTCGTTCTTGCCACATCGTCAATGATTCAGAAATCTGCTGCCCACTTGGTCTTCCGAAATCTTCTATAGGAATTTATGATTCTTATACCCTAGAATCTTAAGATCTTTGGCTTCAAAATTTCTTTGTTCCCAGCGCTGCATTTAGCAGAGTCCTGGAACGGACGTATGTTCACCGTATCTATCTAAGACCCCTGGGGCCTGATGTATTTTGGGATTCATACTTTTCTGATTTCAGATGATAATATGGTGCATAAGGTATTATTTGATGTAACACTCCGATGGGCCTTCGTAATCAAGCACATTGATATTTCTGCAACAAAAATGTATGGATTTCATCCTTGGCGTAATACATAAAGGCTATAAATAGCCTCCCATTAGGTTTTGCCACCAAACAACTTATTCAAAAAATTATGGGTTTCAGGATTGTGGGTAAAGGATTGGGGAGCTTGAGTAGGTAGTACACCATGGCCATTTATCACTGCCATTAACACGTCAAACACATGTTTTCTTGAAAAGTCGCCGTACTGCAGTCTTTTGTTAGTTCAGATTGGTCTTCTCCACAATTCGTCCAAATCATCAAGGTTTTCCTTACAAAATATATCTTCGGATTACGAGAACTTTGTGATCACCAGATTGTCCTTACCGCTTTTAATTTTTCTAATTTTAACTCCATTTCTAAAGCATTTTTACCTTGCTTGCTTTAAATAGGCCCTTTTTAGTTGTCTATTTTGGCAAAATTTAAATATAGTCATTTTGCCTATCCTCTGCCTAAAGAAAGGCTTTTTCAAGAACAGAGACCGATCACCCCTCAAGAATGGTGCATTTACATTAAAAAAAAATCCCGGTCATGCTGACTTCTCCCCCCAAAATAAGAGTTAACTTTTTAAGGGTGAGTTTATCTAATTTGTAATAAAAGTCTGTGAAGCGCATCATAGCAAGTTCCCCACCCGACAACACAACACACATAGTTAAACATATTACTTTTTGAGGGCGAGCTGTAACTTGACCAATAAACCCTTCGTAAAATATAGCCAAGCCGCACATTAAGCCAGCAATGCAGGGTTTCTATATACATTACGGGATGCTTGGCTGTATGGGTCACAGCATTCTGACAGGCAATTACTAGGCAGTTATTTTGACATTAGAAAGTCACAATCCATCAACTTAACAGCAGGGTGATAATTTGGGGAACAGGGAGATGGTTATTCAAAAAGACACTGTGGGAAGTAAACAGCAGTTCCAATAGCCCCTGTTTGAGAATGAAGGCATCAACTAACCAGAATTTCTTTCCACCTCCAGAACCAGGTATTATGTAACGTGTTTTTGTGTAAGCATGTTATTTATGGGGTTTGAATAGAAAAGCCCTGCCAGGCTAACAAGGCTGCAGGTACCTGGACTCTTTGGAGATGAGAAGAAATGGATCTGCCATCCCAAGACTAAAGAACGACAAAGAGTGGCCTCTTCCCCACTGTCTGTCACGGACCACTTCCAACGACCTGTGACATCCACAAGCCAGTATCTCAGAAGATGCTCCTTGGCTCTTTCCGAATCGTAAAACACTCAGCTCTGCAGCCGTTTGCACCTGTGACACGGGCTCCTTGCGTGTGAGGGGGACACTGGACTTTATTCTTGCAGGAATTCCTGGCCAACAACCCTGCTGTGAGCCCCTCGTGCACACATGTGGCCTTGGTCTCTCCTGGACACATGAACGGGTGTGGAGGCCACCAGGAGCCTCTGAAATTCTCTTAGTGACTGGGAGCTGAAAGCTTCCTGGCAGCTGGACAGGTTGCACTGGGGTGGGGGAGGGGTGGGAAGGGAGGAGAGACTCCAGGGCAGGGGTTCTCAAACGTTCTCATTTCATGACCACTCTGAGATGCACATGTTAAGTCCTGAGGGATGGCCATGCTGTTGGTAAGGGGACAGCAGGCACATCTTTCTTTCTGCTCGGGAAGGGAGCAATGAAAAAGGAAGCGTGGATAGGAAATTGTGCATTGAGGCTGACGTGGCAAAAGGAAGTGGTAGATGGATCTATGCGGATCCTCTCAGAACAGAGGTGATATCTGGGTGCCAAGACTGTCGTAACAAGCTGTGTTGCTGCCATGGAAACCGAAGTGCTCTTTGTGGTGGCCCACCCCCAGGGTCATGATCTTCCCGGTCTGCGACTAGCGGTCTTGCCACCACCCTCCTACATCTTCCTGGCTGCCTGCCTAAAATACTGACAACGTGGAAAGCAAATTATTTCCAGGTTATACTTTGCTATTTCAAAGGAATTCACTCTGCGAATGAAACATCAGCCGATAAAGAACAATAAGCCCCCCGCAGCGGAGAGCTTTCTTACTGTCTGCTTTTTCTTCTAACAAACTTTTGTGGCTATTTAAATTCTCTCTCTTCTCAAAAGCCTAGCTTCAGATGAGTAACTTCAGCCTATAAACTGAACCAACAGTACCTGAGAATCCACGCATTCCAGAAAAGTAATTTTTAAGCAACCATTAGTAGAAGCAAAATCGACCATGTTTCCATACCTGGAGCTGATATTCTTCCGTGAAGCACAGATTCACTGGGCAGCAGGTCTTTTGAGTTGGAGGTGAATGGTGATTGTCTAAAGGTATCTTCTGAAAAGAAAGGGCTGGGGGTGGGGAAGGAGGAGGCAAGTTTAGTAAATCAAAGTTATTTAGGATACCCAGAGCATCTGGCCCCAAATACATACGTATACACAAACAACATGTGGGTCAACGTATTTTTAAAATGCTGTTTAGAGACTATAAGATTGTGCTTAAAATGGAGAAAGAGAGACTATATTACATCAGACAAGTACCATCTGCACATTCTGCCGACTGGTTGTATACTTAAGGTGAACAGATGAAACAACATCTTTGATACGTTGTTAAACCCACTGTCAGGACAGCTGAGCAGTAAATTTTACTTTTGCACTGTAGGATCTGGGAGGGAGTTGTGCCTGAATGAAGTCCAAGCACATGTGTCAGATCAGAAAAGCCTGTTTTGGAGGTCTTTCCAGAGTGGTGACAGGTTTGCCCCAGCTCGCCCACACTGTGTCACCTGACCCCTCAGGGACCAATGGCACCCGTCCGAAGGGCAGATGGCTGGAGTCAGGGTCCGCCGAGCCGATGGAGACAACTCGCTGGTCCCCACGGGAACTGAGTCTGCATCCTACAACTGTCTTGGTTTGGAAGGAGTTAAAGCCAGCTAATGGGGCTGCCAGAAGGGACCCCGGGGAGCACTTTCATTTTTCAAGAAACTGAGGCTTTGACTTGAGTGATTCTAAGCTCCCCTAGTGACTCAGTGAGAACTAGACACCAGACACCCAGGCAGGGTTTTCCCCTTATACCACAGCCATAGTGAACACAAACACTTAGGCTGCTTTTAATCAGCGGATTTTAACCCAGTCATAGCCTCCATCTCCCATGCCTCTAAAGAAAACTATATTGCGATCACGTGTGAGAATACTGGAATACACAACAGAGTCCAACATGGAGCACGGGAAGCCCTATTGCTGTACAACAGAGCAAATTTCACTCGGTGCACAGGTGGTGGAAGGTTCATAGGCGCCAGTAGTGCAGCCCAGAGCTAGCAGGAAGCCACCAGCACGCTGAGGCTGGAGAGACAAAAGGCAGAGGTAAATGGAGCCCAGGGAACTGAGGTCACCTGGTGGAAGCTGGAGGCAAGGTGAGCCTGCCCAGCAGGGAGCTGGGACCACAGAGGTGCAGCCGTAGCAGGAGGCAGACAGGAAGGACAGGGAGGGAGGGAAATACCCCGCCTCTTTCTTAAGCCCCACCCCCACCACATCAAAGGCTCTGATTGGCTGAACCTTCCCGGAAGTCAGAGACGTACAGCCTGCCGGATCGGCTGCTGCAAAACTGCAGATGGAGGAAGGAACAGATCTGGGGTCACGCAAAACTAGGACTCCCATGACTGGTGCTGCTTTTCTAAACATGCCAAGAGGCTACCGGTTACTGTTATTAAATATCAAAAAGGAAAGATTACGATAAAAATGGAAGACATATCCATCTTTTAAAAATAAAACACACAGGGGCTTCCCTGGTGGCGCAGTGGTTGGGAGTCCGCCTGCCGATGCAGGGCACATGGGTTCGTGCCCCGGTCCGGGGGGATCCCGCGCGCCGCGGAGCGGCTGGGCCCGTGGGCCATGGCCGCTGGGCCTGCGCGTCTGGAGCCTGTGCTCCGCAGCGGGAGAGGCCACAACACTGAGAGGACCGCGTACCGCAAAAAAAAAAATAAAATAAAAAAAAAATAAAAAAAAATAAAACACACAGTTAACAGTATAGTCTCACATGACTCAGGCTAGATTCGATGCAACTTTGTGTGGCATGCTTTCTGGTTTTTTTTTCGTATTGTTTCTGATAATAAAATTTTAATCATTACCCTTTCCTCAGGCTGTTTTATCTCTTTTTTTTCACACACACACTGTAGTTTATTTTTACAGGAGATAAATAAACTGACACCAAGCATTGTAAATGGATGGCCACAACAGAAGCAACAATGATTGCAATTACCAAACACGAAACACACCCATACTATGTCATAATATTGACATTCAGTCCAGTCATCCTCCACTGTAACAGCTCCTTTACTTTGCAGTGAAAACTGATTTGTATATTTTTTGCCTCTGAGTCCTTGTGGGTTTTTTTTTTTTTATTCAAACAGAAAGTCACAAAAATTATGATCATCCTCATCAGTTCACTCAGTCCCATGTAATTCATTTTTTTTCTCTTGATCTTTCGTTGGCACCTTTATGAATTCATCAGTTTTCCATCAGAGTTTTGAAAATGTGTGGCATGCTTTTTATTTGTATCTTAAACATAAAACAATTTAAACAGGCTTAAAAAGTGAACTGGCTGTAGGCTAGTCAGTGATGGGGAGTGGGGAGACACGTTGTTTTGTGCCAAACAACTCAAAACCTGCAAGTGATACAGAACTCGTGAAAGGATATGGCAAGGCAGCATGGAGGCTAAGAGAGTGCACTTGAGAGTGGGCAGTTCTAGGTCCAAACTCCAGCTCCACCACTTACGGCTGTGTGACCTTGCACAAATCGCTTAACTTTTCTGAGCCTTCATTTCTTGTCTATAAAGCGGGACGTTAATAGCATCTATACCCACTCTAGGAGGACTGAGTAAGATGGTTCACGGAACGTGCTTTTCACAGTGTCTGGCAACCAGTAAGTGCTCAATCAGCGTAAGCTGTTTTTATCTGTATCTCTGTCTAGCTCAAAAGGGAGCATAAATTAATCAACCTTTCCTCACGAGTCGACAAAAAGGATAGAGTTTCCTTGCAGAAAATGCATGAAGAAAAGGTCACTCTGATATTGAAGGGTCCGTTGACCGCTGGAGAGATTCGGTTAATTTCTAACTCTTCCACAAAGAAAACTGTTTAGAATCAAAGAACTTCTAAGGAGGTAGAGCCCTTGGAGGATTGTTGGTCAGACCCAGAGTGTGAGATTTCTCGAATCCCACCTCCTTAGCTCTGAAGCATCTATACAAGGTGACAATGACATCCTCGTGTTTGAGTGGACAGTTCACATGGGAACCACCACCTGCTGGCCCAAGGGCGCAGGGTAAACGTCAGGCAATGGGCCTTCGGTTACCCTGGAATGACGCTAGAATCTGAGAGTTCAGGAAGCTCATGGAACTGTTTGGTCTGAAATGTGGAGATTTCCTTTGGGGACACCCAGATCCCCTAGAGAGGCCCCCTAAGGTACCTAGGAATATCACCCTTCTTGCCACAGAGAAAGGTGTGCACTGCCCTCCTTCCCTCAGTTTCGCAGTAACCATTTAGTGAGTGCTTGGGCATGCTAGGCACTGGGAACATAAGGTCAGCAAAACTGGCTACGGCTGCAAATGTTAAGAGGGCTCAAAGACCTGCGTGGCTACCACAGCTAGACTAACGCTGTGGAAGAGAGGGGAGTGGGGTCGCAGCGTGGGCCTGGCCAGGAGCACCTTTTCCTGCAGAAGCCACAGCTGAGCTGAGACCTGAATGGAGAGCAGGGTTGTCAGGGTTCCCAGTGGCTGGGGGAAGTGTCCCCTGCACAGTGAGAGGACACAGCCAGTCTGCGGAGCTGGATGAGGCTGGAGTGCCGGGCAAGGTGGGCACACCGAGTTCAGGGATCCCGGCTTTGCCCTAACAGTCCTGGAAAGCCCGGCGGTGTGTTCAGTAAGGCGGGGACGCAGTATGATTTCAGTTTCAGGAAGCTCTGCCCGGTGGGTTGGAGAACCCAAGGCAGGTGGCCAGAGCAGCAGTCCATATGGGACATGGTGACTCTGGTGGCCAACACTGCAAAGCGGCAGCGACACAGGCAGATTGAAAAATAGTTTAAGAAATAGGGCAGGTAAAGACCAAAGGTATATTTCCAACCAACCCGAAGGTTTCCAGGTGAACCAGGCAGAGGCGGTCACGCTACGTGCTGGGAAGAGCACCCTAGGTTTTGCTAGCTCTGCATCGTCACATGTTCTCTTCAACAGGTTTTCACGCACATGCGGAGTGAAGCCCTATAACCATCTAGCCGCTCAGAAGAAACGGAGGCAATCGCTGAGGGAAACAACATTGCAAATAATTTTCTACCCTGGAGGCCAGCTTTCTCCTGTATAGAAAAGAAAAGATTTCTCCTGAAGAAGTGGAGAATTAGAAGGGAATCACGCTGGATACTAGAAAAGCACAAAAGGACTGGCAATGTTAGGGGCAAAGAGTCAATGGAGAAACTTTGACAAGTCAAAGCAGCTTTAGACTGGTGTAAGTTCTTATCTATAAAGAGAAGATACTATGTTAACAGAGCATGTCTCAGACCAGACACCCCGCTGCGATGCTCCGCGTTCGGATCCATTCACGCTGGGAAGTGAGAGTGCAGGGGTTTAGCACTGAGTTTGGAGTCAGAAGGATCTGAGTCTGAATCCCATATTGGCCAGTTAATGGTGAAGTGATCTTTGTCAACAACCTCCCTAGCCTGTTTCATCATTGGAAAAAAGCTTTTAAAATACCATCTTTAAAAATAAATAAATAAATAAAATACCATCTTTATAGGGGAGCTGTAAAGGGTTAAATAAGATATTTCATGTTAAAGTTCTTAGTACATCATACATGCTCAATAAAAATGGCAACAAACACGTGTATTGCTGACTAAGTATCTGGCCCTGGTCTAAAGGGCTTTGTGCATATTAACTCCATTGGATCCTCACAAGGACCCTCTACAGGGTGTCGACAATTACTATTATCATCCATATGTTACAGATGAAGAGACTCGGGTACAGAGAAGGTGAGCAGTTGTCCGTGCCCGTGGGCTGAGACAGGATTTGAACCCAGGCATGCTGGCATCGCATTTTGCACCCTTGCCCATTAAGCTAAGCTACACTGCCTTTTGCTTGGTCTCTTAACATCTAGGGAACACATGGACAATACAAAGTCATGGATCCTTCTTGGAACTGACAGAACAAAAGGAAGAGACAGTGGAAGAAGGGAGGGAAGTGGGGTGGGAGTACTGTTTCAGTACGCAGGATCCTAGGTCACCAAAGAAAGGCTTTTTCAATTGAGAAACAGAAGATGTGAAAAATGATTTGGTTATCTTTAACTTTCTGCCTGTGTTCTGAGAACAGAAGATGCTGTACTTATAACTTGGAACCAAGCACTGTCATTCTCAGAATGTGGAGACGGTCATCCTTAGGCCCCCTTTCTTTTCCTGTGCCTCACAGGGTCTGTAAAGTGCAGAAGCCCATCTGCTCTCAGAGGACGTCCAGCTCTGTGGTGAACAAACCGGCCCCTCGTTCAGGCCACAGGGACTGTGGGTGATGGGAGAGGGTGGCGGGCAGAGAGGGGAGGCCCCGGAGGTACCCGATTCAGGATGAAGCGGGTCTGCACTTTTCAGGGAGGAAAAGAGTCAATGAACTGCAGATTTTACGACGTACTAGACTCTGAAGCGTGTGTGTACCGTCCTTCAACTGCTTAGATAGTCACCAATTCTTCCAGGAAAAAAGGAGCAAGTTTGCGAATGCCGCATGGTTCGTGCTCCCTGACTCAATTTAGTCATTTTAGTGTGAAGAAGCCCCTCCACCAGAAAGAGAGCTTAGGAAGTGGAAAAGGCAAAATCTGTCCAGAAAATGATTTATTTCTAGTCCACAGTTTTCGGTAAAAAGTTGGTAGAGAAGCAGGTTGACTAATAGCTAATGGCGGAAGGGACTGTCACTTATTCTCATTTAACAAAATCACCACCTACCACAGTGGCTCCCCTTTGGTCCTGTACAACGACAGGCCACCTGAAGACTAGCTAACTCGTATGATCGATAAATACTCAGACACAGCGTCTGGAAGATGTTGGTGTAGACTTAGAACTGTCAAACACCCCCATTACTTTTCCTGCCTTTTGTTACTTGGAAAAGACAAAATGTTTATTTATTCGAGTTTCTTTTCTGAATAAAAATGAAATGGACAATGAATGCGTATTTTGATTTTTCTCCTGCAGAAAATCTAAGGGTTAAAATATGAAGGGGCACTGGTGTCACAGTGACTGGACAATTCCAGGCATTAGATGGCATGCGCTGTGAGGTCAACAGCTCAGCGCTGCAGAAAGAAAAGATTTACAATAAATAATAAGAGTCCATAAAAGATTATGGCTCTAAATAGGGATACATTTTGCTAACTGCTGACTGTGGCACAAACATTTCCACCTTTAACATCTGAGTGACGACAGGGAGTTCGGCTTCGTGCAAAACAGAAGGCCCAACTACTTACAAACCATCCCCCCCGGGGTGCCACCACTGAAACCAACACGTTACGGGAATTCTTGTTTTGATGGCAATAGCAAAGCAGAACAAGACAAAAAAGAAAAAGAATAAGGTGGATATCGTATGTAAGAGAAAGTTAAGAAAAAACAACTTTATGCTTAGTAGTGGCACTATAATTTAAAAGGAACACCAAAGAAGAAATCATTTTTTTTTTCCTTCTAAAAGACAATAAATTTTAGGACTGAACTTGGGGATGGCAAATAGAAAAGAAAGATTAAATAAGACAAAAAGACTTTGCTCTGCAATGAATTTGTCCTCAGACTCTAGAAAGATCTACATATTTCAGAGTAGAATGAAATTCTATTAAATGTAAGCGTTTCGGGCAAATCATCCTGAAGTGATATTCCGACTTCAATCCGCACATAGACAAAATTTTCTTTAATCAGGAAAAAAGATGGTGTTTTTTTTTAAGTAAAAGTACTTAATTATTTATTCAGCTATGTATCATATAACATAACAGGGCTTCTGGATTTTTTTCTAAGAGCTGGTTAAATACGTCCAAAAGAATGTTGGTTAATTTTTATTTCATTTCTTTTTATTTTAAGGAAATTTTAAGACCAAATTATCTGACTTAGATATTTCGGAGAAGCTATATATTGCGGAAGGAGAGCCAGAGCCCCCTTCTGAGGTGGGAAAGTTCTGTGGAAGCCAATGTTTTTCCTCTGCAGCTGCTACCTGCCTCCCAGCAGACCCCAGCCCCTGGGCCACCGCACCAGATGGCCATCTGTCCGTCCTGGTAACAGGACTGCCTCAATCTCTACTTAGCCCCAGCTCTCAAGTCAGGACACTGAAATAATTGTTTTCTGTATGGATGTATCAGGTTAATTTTTTTAAGAACTGAAATTCCATACATTTATCAACAACCATTGTACTGACCTCTGAATCACTTAGACCCAGGAGTGACACATTGCATTAACATTCTGAAATAAGCAAGAGGCGTTAGTCAAGAAAACAATCCTCTATGCCGCCAAAAGCCTCAAGCAGAGACAGGCGACAGACTAAATTCTTCCAAGAATAAATCTCACTCTAGTCCCAAGACTTTCTGACTACACGTTATACGAACGTTGCAGATTGAAATGGATACAGGTAACTTCCACATGGGATCTCCAGGTATACATCTTGCAACCAAAGGAAATGAGAACAAACTGGAAACATTGTCTTTGAACAAACCTACACCTTGCTAACAATAACAGGTTATAGTCCTTGACACAGAACACAAAGCGTTGCGGTTTCCTTTTTTTTTTTTAAAGCTTTTCAAACATATCCAGATAGGATTGTTCGAAAATAAGGAACAGGGGAAATATTTGGATTAGTTATAACTATCTTCTCAAAATTTCTTCAAGTACTTTAAGGTCAGAAGAAACTCTCTGAGAAGCTGTACTAGCTTGCATGAAAATATGCTCACAACTGAAAAACAAACACACTTTATTTTTAGATATTCCATTTTTTTAAAAAGATCAAATAACATTATTTCAAGTTAATTTTCATGATTAATGCAATTTTCTTTAGGTGGTGCTTATTTTTTTCTCAAATGTTACTGTCCTTGGGTATTTGCTAATAATTTGTAATAGAATGATGAATGCTCACTCTTTCTTTTGTATATATTTACATATCTGTATGCTCTGAAACATATTTATAAATCATCGTATTTGAAATACATTAACTGCTTAGGTCTACCGATTTTTGTAAAAGGATTTTGAGCTCTCTTTGCAACCCGGGTAAGGTCCTTTTGCTCCAGTATAGCGATCTCTATGTGTCACTGCAGACAGCAGGTGGTCATCCTACCTGCCCGCTTGGGCCCTCATTTCATTTTGGATGACATTGGGTAGCTGCTTCTTCTGAAACGGGCCCAGATATCAACATTTTAGATATAAAAGTCAGTGCCAGTTTCCCTGTTAACTTTCTTGCAGTCAGTTAAAAAGGTGATCTATAATGAAAGAAAACACAGCTTTAGTGGCGCTCATGTATACTGTCCCTCCCGAGGACCCCTACTCTTGAATGATTTTATTTATTTACTTTTTTTTTTTTATTTTTATTTTGCGGTACGCGGGCCTCTCACTCTTGTGGCCTCTCCCGTTGCGGAGCACAGGCTCCGGATGCGCAGGCTCAGCGACCATGGCTCACGGGCCCAGCCGCTCCACGGCATGTGGGATCTTCCCAGACCGGGACACGAACCTACGTCCCCTGCATCGGCAGGCGGACTCTCAACAACTGTGCCACCAGGGAAGCCCTATTTACTTATTTTAATAAAAGAACCCTGGGTGGCAGCTCAGGGGATGTGGCGGTGGAGCAGAGTGCTCGAGATTAAAAACAACTGCGAGTCCCTGACCTGAGGACAACCCTGAGCATCTGAAACAGCAAGTTCCCTATTCAAGCTTAAAAGGGACACAACAGAGAAGCCCTCTCATGACCCCAGGGGGCTAGGCCTGGAAACCCAGTCATCCATCATGTTGGGGACACACATTTTCAAAGAAAGAAGGACTGTAGTGGGTAAAGCTTGAATGAATCGTTATACACTGGCAAGCTTCAGCCGGGGCATTTATCTACAAATTGAGACTTGGCATTGCAGATTCAGTGGGTTTCTAAATGGGGCTTGTGGGCAGATGGAGAACCAAGGTCACTCCATCATTCGGCTGCGCATATAGGCACCAGATTTTCTTTAATGTTTGGAGGTCATAAGAAAGCCAAGATGTGCTTCTCCTCCTCATTGACAAGGCTGTACACTTATCAAACAGAACCTTCTTAGCAATTAAAAACCAATCGAATGTGTTGTTAATTTGTAAGGTATACAATGGTATTGCAGAAAATGTCCTTATTTTTTAGAGATATATATATCAAAGAATGTGGGAGTAAATGTCATGTCAGGGATGTGATCTAAAATATAAGGAAAAAAAGATTGGTGAAATAAGTGTAGCAAACGTTTGTTCAATCTGGGTGGTGGGAATATGGTGGCTTATTGCATTATTCCTTTCACTTTGTTTTAAAATTTTTCGTAATAAAAAAATCAATATCAACAATCAAATAAAAAGTTCAACCCAGACAAACCACCAGACAGAATAATAAGTGACGATTAAAAAAAATACAAGGGGCTTCCCTGGTGGCGCAGTGATTGAGAGTCCGCCTGCTGATGCAGGGGACACGGGTTCGTGCCCCGGTCTGGGAAGATCCCACATGCCGCGGAGCGGCTGGGCCCGTGAGCCATGGCCGCTGAGCCTGCACGTCCAGAGGCTGTGCTCCGCAACGGGAGAGGCCACAACAGTGAGAGGCCCACGTACCGCAAGAAAACCAAAAAAGAAACCAAAAAAAAAAAACCCCAAAAAGAACAAATAAAAATGTCTCTTCATGAATAAAATGCTTGATATCACCAGGAATCAATAAATGAAAAGGTTTTAACTATAAGATATACATTTTAACCTCCCAATCGGTAAAAAAAAAATTTTTTAATGATAAAGCACAGAGACCTTTAAAATATTCTCTCATTAGCTTCTGGTAAAATTGTAGATTCAACCTTTTTGAAAGTCAGTTAGACAATTCATAGCAAATGCCTGAAACCTGTGAATGCTTTCTTGAGTCAATTTATCCCAGAATTAGCAACAACTTGAAAAACCAAACCAAACCAAACCCTTGATATCCAATAATAGGAGACGTATTAAATAAATGATGACATGCAAATATGAAAAGAATAATATTGGGTTATGTTTACTGACATGGAAAGAAATTCTTAATATATTACTAGGTAAAAGAGAACATTATAAAACTGTATATATAGTAGGATCCAGTTTTGATAGGAAAGGATACATCTATAAATAGATAAAAATTCAGCCAGGATACACATCACCAACTTAGCAGTGGCTGCTTCTAGGTAGCAGGATTGATTATAAGTGGGTATTTTTTCTTCTTTATGTTCTCCTATATTCTCTGAAAATAAAAGTTTGTTTGTTTGTTTGTTTGTTTGCGGTACGCGGGCCTCTCACTGTTGTGGCCTCTCCAGTTGCAGAGCACAGGCTCCGGACGCACAGGCTCAGCGGCCATGGCTCACGGGCCCAGCCGCTCCGCGGCATGTGGGATCTTCCCGGACCGGGGCACGAACCCGTGTCCCCTGCATCGGCAGGCAGATTCTCAACCACTGCGCCACCAGGGAAGCCCTAAAAGTTATTTTTTAAACTTAAAACAAATGATTAAGATTTACTGTTCAGTATCCTTTATTTTTTAAAGAGACTCTTAGTCTTTTAAAGAGTAATCTGAAGGATGATATAATTGAAGGCAGTTGTAAAAGACACAGGCGGGGGCAACTGTATCTAAATTCTGATCCCATTCGTATCAGTCAACTTCAGTTGCAGAAGGCTGAGAGCCACGGAAGAAAAACGCTGTTTAAAATACTGTAGAAGAAAAGTAGAACATTTTAGGGAGAATTCATTTGGGTAATGTTTTTAAATTTTCTTCTCTGAAAAGTACAGACGCCTTCTATTTAGGGCTGTCCTAGAGGCAGGCCAATCCGTACAACCTAACACCACGTTTTCAAGGAACAATTCCTGTTGCTGCGGCTCGAGCATTCATCCACCGCGGAGCCAGGAAACTTCTCAGGACAAGTAGCACAATGCCAGGTCTTGTCGAGGGCGGCTGCGGCCGGGAGGCCAGACCTCGGGGAGCTGGAGCCAGGCGCAGCCGCGGAAGTGAACCTGCACGTCAGGATCCGTGAAATGTCAGCTCGTGGAGGGACCTGGATCTCCCGCAGGAATCTGACTTTGTACATAAACAAGGACAATGGGCTTCTGCTGAGGCGAGCAGAGCACAGATGAACTAACTCAGTCTTCTCTGCAGCGATGCGAGACCCTTTGTCCAGTGGAAGTTGAAGGTGACCCCAGTGAAATGTGGATGGGCCCTGGCCTGCTGCATCATCCACCAGGGCTTTCCCTGCTAAACAGAGGTCAACCCTGGAATATTGGAGATATTTCTAGTAACAACCATGGAGACACCCTTGAGAGAAAATCCCAGATTAGAAGAAGCTGGCATCTGAGCCACATGTCACACGTCACCTGTGCATGACCTGTCAAAGGAGGATGTCTACTTACAGAGGCTTACACATTTCTACCTCGTTCCTGACTGTTCTGAGCTGCACAAACAGATGGAACACAGTTGTAAGCCAGCAGAAATAAAGGTGGGAGAACCCAGGGAAATGAAGAAAAGAAAGGCACAGCCCTCTTTAGATCCTTGAAAAGAAGATTTAAACTCTTCACGGTGACACCGTATTAAAGAGTTCCAGAAGCACAGTGTCTCAACTATAACCGTTCAACGTAGAGGTCATGGGTGGGAGGAAAAACGGCAGAGCGTGACACCTACAGGACAATGGCGTATAGAAATAGAGAAAAGTACCAAGGAAAGTTTGGTGTGATAAGAAGGAAGAAACCTCAAATGGCAGCAATGCACAAAGTAGTTTGAGGCTATATGTATTTAAAAAAAAAAAAAAAAGATCCACTGTTTAAAGGATGAGTTTTAACTTCTTTGAAAACTCAAAGATAAGTTGAGAAGGATTGACTGCCAGTGAAAAACTCTCCAGTCAACACTTGTGTCAGGGCAGCTACATACAGTGGTGCAGGCTGTGCACTGCACAAACGTACCTTACTGGGTGGGTGGGTGGGGGTGGGTACTTAACATCAGACAACAAAGATTTCCATATTTATTATGTCAGTATTCCAGTAGATGGCAGTGTCTTGAGCAAAGGCGCTTTTAAAACTTTTCAATGGCCCACCAACCAGGTTTGACTTCACCAAAAAAGCACTGAATGTCCTAACTGGAGGGATTCCATGAAATTAGTAGCCATTTCCATTTTTTAGAAACAAAATTTTGTGCCTTTAATTTTAACGTTAGAAAATATAAAGGGTAAAGAGACTATAGGGAGAGCTACTCCAAAATCACCAATTTCATTTGCTCTGTTTCCTGTTTATTTTCTTAATTGCTTCCATCTAATCCAGTGTTCTTTATGTGTAATCTTTTACTTCTTAAGGTAATGGAGCATGGTTCTCTTACGCCTTCTAAAAAATGAAAAGGGGAAATTGCACAGATTGAAGCCGCACATCACGCTCGTACAAATTTGTGCAATTTCTATTACCGACTCATAAATATTTAAGGACAGGCACCCAAACAGTCACAACGGAAAATTCTATATTGGACACCTCCAAGTACGTATGTCTTTTAGTAAACTCTGTAAGTGCCATTATCTAAATCACAGAAAAATAGCCCGCATTTCAAATTCTGAAAATTGGGCAAATTAAATGTGGGTCGGCACAGCACGATAGGACTCTACCTTTCTGATTTTCCCACTTCTGCTTTCTGTCTAGTAATGGAGAAAAAAACCAATTCAGGTAAATACTTCCTTGCTTTTGGAATAGAGCAAGCCAGGTGTGAGAAGTTTTTCTTATAGGCCCGCAATCTTATAGCCCCATGGACGCTGAATTATTAATGGGGAAGAGAGAGAACAAATAACCAAGAGAGGGTTCCTGGCAGCCACTGCTTGAAGTTCATGGTGTTACACAACATCGAGCATGTCCAATTCACCTGCCAGGAGCCATCTGATTCTTACTCTAGGGTTCCATTTTCCTATTTCGATCTTATCCAGCATCTGACTGGGTGATGGTCCATGTCAGAAGATGTAGATCTTCTTTTTATTCCATTAAACTTTGGGATCTGGTTATGATAGCATGCCTCATATATTTTCATCTACAAGTGATCATATTAGCTGGTTATCTGCTCCCAGCAGAACCTAGGGTTGCGCTGGGAAAGGAAATCGAAAAATCAAGATTGCATTAGTCTCTTAAGCATTCAGTCCTTCTGTTCTCATGGGACTGGGCGGACCTTCTCCCCATCTCATTTGTCAGGTAGAATGGCATTAAGAATGCCACCGGCTATCTCAAAGGGGACGCACAGACTTCTTTACACTTAGGTTGAATTTTCTAGACTCTAAGGTTAAACAGGCAGACGAACTGCCGTTTAGCATTTACAGTGAAGCTCCATCTGAAGGACTGATTCAATGGAGGTGCTCCTAGGAGGGCACAGACAAGGGTGGAAGGAAGGGAAAGGTCAAGGTATTGGTGAGCAGGACCATGGGACCCAATCATCCCGGCTGCTAAGTAGATTGATTTCTCTGCCTGGCCACATGGGATACCCTGGTGGATGGTTTTCTCCTTTACTTTTGGGAAGATGATCCTAACTGAAGCAGCTGAGTCTAAGTTCTTAGGATAATTTTTTAAAAAGGGGTTCTCAAACCAGTTCTTCCAATGATGTCTAGGATTTGCTTCAAAATAATCTACGGGGAAGAAGAACAAAAGGAAGGGATGGATGAAACATGAACTGATAATTATTTAAACTTGATCATGGGTACATTCTCTATTCTTGTATCTGTTTGAAATTTTCCATTGTAAGAGTTTTTGAAAAATGAGGTCAAGAGCCAATGATCCAGAAACTTGCTAGTTATTAGTTTCAACCCTTAGCTTTACCTAGAACTTCTTTTAAAAAATGGCTAACGGGGCTTCCCTGGTGGTGCAGTGGTTGAGAGTCTGCCTGCCCATGCAGGGGACGCGGGTTCGTGCCCCGGTCCGGGAAGATCCCACATGACGCGGAGCGGCTGGGCCCGTGAGACATGGCAGCTGAGCCTGCGCGTCTGGAGCCTGTGCTCCGCGACGGGAGAGGCCACAGCAGTGAGAGGCCCGCGTACCACAAAAAAAAAAAAAAAAGGCTAACAAGGAATCAACATCATTTTCTCTTTCCATGTCTCGCCATCTTATAATCGAGGAATTAACAAACAGCAGAATGGCCAATGGACAGCTGTGACGAGGGAGGACTGGATGAGGACAGAGGTGCAGTCATCAGCCCTTATGGGATGGGGAGTTACCTGTACGCACATCCATGGGCTTCATGTTGCCTTGGTGCCCGGGCATGGAAACCAGCACCCCCATATCTCATTGGTAAGCATACATTGGAACTGCCAGAGACAGAGTGTTTCACACTTGGGTTGCTACACTTTTTCTTCATTCTTGTGTTTGGCATAAGAGTCAAGATTAATAATGATTAACAACAGTGGGGAAAGTTGTGGGTTGATAAAGGACAGAGAGAGAATTGGAGAGAATCAGTTTCTTTTTTCAGCATTGCACATCTCTTTTCTCCTCTGGTTCCCCTGAATCTCCAGATCCCAGAGGCAGATCTCACTGAGCGGAAGGGCTCAGGCACCCATCAGCATTTGGAAGCGCCTGATCTCAATACTGCGCTGAGGCCGGCATCCAAGGCTGCCCTTCACAAGTCAACTGTCTTAAATGTGCCCAGCAACTCTGAAACATGGACAATTCCGAACTTTGATTCCCATGATGAGCCATCGCTCTGGACAGTCAGCTTCTTCCAGGAAATGAAACGTGGGAGATCTGATAACGAACCAAACATCCCACTAAGGACTTAAAAAATCTGGAGGTATGGGAAGTTGGAGGCGCGATGTAAATCTTTCTGGAAAGTATCACAGATCATACCTTAAAACATAACCCCATTAGCTGACCTTGTGCAGACCTCTTCCAAAAATAAGAGTTTCTTCCGAAACGGGAAACAAAAAAGAAGAGAGTTGGCGTTTTTTCCCTTATTTCTGCTATCGGTTAACTCGGGTTAAAGAGGATGTCCTGGCACAAGGCAGCTTGATTCTATTCCACCTGAAGTAATGAGGTGAGAAGGTAAAAAGAGATCCCTTTGAGGAGAGGCTAATTGGGCAAGTTGCCCACTCAAAGGGAAAACAAAAACACACCAAGGATTTTGTAGAAGAAAAATAAACCAAGAAACCTATAACACGGATTTCTGCACACCACACTGTAGGGGTGGGGAAGCTCATAGGAAGCACCTCTTGTGTCGCATTGGGCAAAAGATCTGATTTGGATCTCTTCTTACGCATAATCTCCCAGCAACAGGAGAATTTAAGGATTGCTTCGTTTTTTGCCAAATGGCTAAAAAAAAACCCTCTCTTCTACCCTGTAATTATGCTTCAGCTCCAGCCAAGGCAACCGAGGCTAGGAGGTATTGTACATTTCACTTGTTTGGGGCTAGTTCAAACCTCCTCTTACCTCGTCCCAGAGAACACCTGAAAAGCATAATAACAGGGTCTCGCAGCATACCTTTCTGCTAGGTAAATATGATCGTGTAATCTTAAAGATCCGGCAGAAAGCCTCCATAGGAGATGGGGCTGGGGTCCTGCCCAGATCCCCTTTACCGCACTGGTGCACTCACCCTGCATCCCCAGGGGTGCCGGCTGCTCGTAGTGAGAACTGCCCTCCCCGTTGGAGCCCCCCCCCCACCTGGCAGGCTACACATCCCCTGATGAAGTTAGTGGATAATGAGGGGGCCCCCTTACCTCAAGGCAGGATTTACTCTGTGGTGCAATTCATTCTCCAGAATTCTCTGCGGGAGACAACCACCCCTAGAATCCTTGCTCAGCTCCCTTTCCCTCTCCAGCCCCATCCCATCCCTGCAGGTCCCTCTGAGAGCACGCCCTCCATAACACACCCACACAGGGATCCCTGTCTCGGGCTCTGCTTCTAGGGAACCTGACCTGTGACACTTCAGGAAGCCTAGGGAAGCAACTTAAAATGGACACCTCTTATTTTTAATCTGCCGTCTTTCGATGTCTACCAATCTGGCCCATTTCATGTGTTTAGACTCACAAACATAAGCATAGATACCAAAAAAAAAAAATAGCCTTAGGATTACATGGAGAAGGCTGCTGGAATCTATAGTAGCTCACATCTCCTATTTGGGCATCCAACTGAACAAAGTCCCCTCTCCATCCCCCAGACCCATTTCCCAACACAACGCACAGACCAGATGGAAAGACTCATTCCCCATCTGCGTACTTGTACACGGAGGCAAGCCTAACACCATGCTTGGGTTAGAGTCAGGTTCTGTCCCTAACACTATATGAACCCTGTGCGACTCTGTCTTAATTACTGTTTAATATTTGATAGGCCCAAACGCCGATTCACAGAGTTAAAAAGAAGCAAAGACTCGCGTTAACAGTGTTCAAATGAACACCGTTCATGTGCCCGGTGATGGTACGAGGTCGACTCATATCACATCCAAAGGAAAAACACTGTTGATCTTCCGTCGCAAGAATTAAATCTCAAAACCAAGCAACGGCTCCCAGGAGGAAGAATCTAAGTTTGCTCAGGAAAGTGAAGTTCCTTGACTTAAAGCCTGCCAAGGGGGAGACTGCCTCTCCCCTGAGCTCCCTTTCCACAGAGGTGGGTCTGCACTCGTTGGCACCTGCCTGCAACAGTTCAGGTCTGGGTGGTTACGAGCCTCAGGATGGGTGGCAGTACTGACCCGTCCTTTTCCTTTCAGGCGGCAGACTGATGGGCAGCCCAGCCTGGCTGACCTTCTCTTAAACTGCCTTTGGCAAATGGAAAGCTTCCTTAACCTACAGTTGTTAGTGATGTCAGCTTTCCTGCAATTTCTGAAAGCATTGTCTTTCTTCTGCTTTTTACATTTTTGCCCTCCTAACAATGCAGTGAGTTAAAAAGCTGGGATGTCCCTGGTGACAAGTTATCAGTCCACAGCTGCAAAGCTACTTAGGAACACAGTTCAACCTCGGTCTACCCACCGACTGAGGCTTTCCTGAGATACAGACCCAGCTCCCAAATACAGCCACCCACTTCAACCCTCCGGTCAGGAAACTTCTGTCAAGAGGATAATATTGTCTACTTCACACAATCATTGTAAGGAATAAACAATAATAGCATAAGGAAAACTCTCCAGCAAAGTGATACATTTAGATGTTTAATAACTGTGAATGGCCTTCCCCCTTGGTGTCCTTTGCGTTTTGTGTTGTTTCCACCAACCAAAGTTCAAACACAAAATGATGATAAAGGGGTGACTTTTGAACCCAGTGGGAGAGAACGGTTTGAGGAATGTTGCTCAAACTGTGACGTGGGCCTCAAGGCCCCCAGAGGGAGTCTTCTGAGGGGACTCCACAGTGGCCTACCTGGTGGTCGTCCGGATGGTGTTTTCTTTCGTGTGAGTGTGCTCTTTGCTCACCTTCTCTGTAAAGAGAAAGGATGAAACAGACACCTCTTAGGTTGTTCTGACTCGATTTGTGTGTTTAAGACTGAAGCAGAAACATCCTCCACATTCCTCTTTCTCTGTTGTGGTTTTCTTTTGGTTTCTTTTTTAAACATTCAAACCATTCCTGTCTTACTGGTAAAGACAGGCAACAAAAGCATGTCGATAGCATCCACCAAAATAGTTTATTAAAAACCAATCAAAGGGAAAGAATTACTAACAAAGTACAACTATGTTGTCTGATTTTCATCAGGCCTCAGTAAGTACATGTCCACACACACACACACACACAGAGATGTGCATAAAGATAGTTATTTCTCTTATATTTTTCCCCAGCTGAAAATGTCTGCTTTTCTCTGATTCAGCATGAAAACTGCAGTTGTTGCAACTGTTCCGCTTCTGACTTGGATGACAACCTTTAAGCATTCTGTATTGTCAGGCCCCTTTGTGAGACGGGATATAAAAACAAACGTAAGACCTCTGGGTGCGAGAGTCATCGAGTGCACATTCTGATAAATGTCACAGGGGACAAAAAGTATCATTAGACAAGAGGAGGTAAACTCTGTCTTGAGGTCTGAATCTACCAGCTGTCAGAAATTATTTAATTAGCTTTCAGGAACACAAAAGTTGACCTCTGGTCTTCCCCGTCCAGTTCAAATGTTAGGATTCTGCCCTGACGTTCACAGCTCTGGGTGGCTTCTTTTAAGTCTCCAGAGGAAACCTGGCCACCTCTACAAGGGTTTCAGATTTCAACAGCAGGGCAAGTGAAAAACTCCTAATCTTACGGATTTGGGGGACAATTTTAAACAAAGATATACGCTGTCCCGTGTTTTTTGACACTGGTCTGAAGCTGCTGTGTGCATATTTGCGTGGACAATTCCTTTCTGTCCGTTCAACAGTGACAATGAGGGTGAATCTGGATTCACAGGCAATGTTCTTTCAGAGAGCAGGAAATCGGGGCTAAATGACTTGCTTGAGGTCACCCAGGCAGTCAGTGACAGCGCCAGGGTGAGAACTCTCAGACACAAAGTTTTTAGCTGATAGTAGACCATGATAATGTACTGCTAGAGACAGAGACGTTTTTCAAAGAATCACACTGGCCTCACTCTTGCAGATTTGAACTGCTAAATCATTTTCAAAGTTATATTGTTTTTACAGATGCTTTCAGCCTGTTTTTTAAAGCAAAGCATCTTGCACGTTTGGAGTTTTTTTGGAACTTGCAAAGATCTATGTGGCCTATTCAGTTTACTGACTTAACTCTTTCCACCTCTCTGAGCTCTGCACAAACACAGTCCTTGTTTGAGAACTCCGAGGCTGCCATTTTCGGCACCGACTGATAACTTTACAGCTATGGGGGCGTGTCATGAGGCCAACGAGAAGGTGAGCTATCACGATGCCTTGCAGATTCTAGCTTCTTTCCTCTTTTCTGGTATTTTTCTTAGGGGAGAAAAGTCAGTACTTAAATAATGAGGCATTTAATGGGTGTTTTAAATCTGTTAGCCATAACAAAACAGAGTTTATCAAATATTAGTAACAAACTCTACGGATGCCTGAATTTCAGTATGTAGGCCAATGATTGACCAAGGACAAAGTATCTGTATTTCTATATAAGTCTGAATCTTCTATGAGTCTCTTTCATCCATCTCAATCACATTCAAGCAATAACGGCACATTAAATTTGACAAAGAGCCTGCAGCTTGAATGAGGTGATAAAGAGAACAACTTAGGTTCTAGAACCCTCACCTATTCCATCAAGACACTTAGCTGAGCTGGAATAGGTGATTCCTTAGCTTTTTAATAGGTGATCACTTAGCTGATTCCTAAACGTTGACTTCTGAGTATTTGAAGTAGAAAAAGTTGGTTTACAGGAAATGTCCTACTATGTCATAGCTGGAAAAGAGTCCTCACAGTTTCATCTTTTGCCTTCCCCTTCCCTTGATTTTTTTTTTTGGCAAGCTACCGTAACATCTCATTAATTCCGACCACACTAATTTGGAATTCACGGTAACTCAGTCACTGTTGGAGTAAACTGAAGTTTATCTTTTGCACATTAGGAAAACAAAAAAAAAGGCCGTTAATCAGATCAACTGCCTAAACAAAATTAGAGGTGAGACGTTTAGTCCAGGCAACAGGGATCATTTGCACGCAGTTGAATAGGTTCCAGTTTCAAATGATTCTTAACTATTTACTAAAGAAAGTCTGGCAGGAGTCCTACCTGGCAGCCTTTGATGAACTCTTCGTTTGAGAGGTCGTATACACGTTAAAGTAACAAAATGGATTTCTGTCTAAAAAATCCTATAATGCTGGTGTTTTTACTTCGTTAGAGTGGCTTTCCCTCCAATTAGTCCCCATTATTGACTTTTTTTTTTTTTTTTTTCCTCGAGGAAACGTACCTGACAGTTGAAAAAGAAGCTCGGAAGCCATCTTCACAGAGATGTCCTGACTGAAGAGGTTTCTCTCTGGGGGGACTCTGCTTTCTGGCATCTTCTGTAAGGGTTCAGTTTTCTCTCGCCCAATTAAAGTGCTATAGCCAACACTGCGGCTGGGTGATATTGAGGCCTGCGAGTCCTGGATGTCCACCTCCATGGGTTCCTCTTTGATCTTCACCATCTGAGTGTCCTTGTAGCTTTCCGCTGCAAACAGGTGAATGAAGAACAAAAACGCCAGAGTTTCTTAATTCTGAACCAAACCCAGTTTCTAATCACAGAGAGAGCTACGAGCCTTGAGTCAGGGAGCAGTTTAGAAGACAGCGCCGTGGCACACTGGAACACAGTTTGAAAAACTTCTACTTTAATCGATCTGGTTTCCAGAAAAGGAAGGAACCTGAAGCTCAGAGAAATCAGGGGACTTGCCCAAGGCCACACAAATGGCAACAGAACCAGGCCTGCTGCTACAGATCTAGAACCAGGTTTCTTGACCAAAGTCTCCCAGTCACTCGCACACACTCCTTCCTCTCTGCCATGATGCTTCCAGGACTTACAGAGGACACAACGAATATCTGTCCTTGTTTTATAATGTACTCAATTTCAGTGAATCAGTTAAGAGCCAGCATATTCATACTATGATTTTCTCCCTCTATTTTGAAAGCTCTGATCAATGTTTTTTCTTTCTCTTCTAGGGCACCTAAATTAATAAAGGATAAATAGGGTTGATTCAACTGAGACGTTTACACCTTGCTGGGAGCTAGTAACCCTCAAGACCACCTAGGATGTTAATTGCAGCGCAAGGATTAACACTTAGAAAAACAGCGATCTTACAAGTTATAATAACAGTTCAACTTCCTGACTGCTCTGGCTTTAGGTGTGGCCATTGAACGTTTCGTCTTTAGTTTGAAACATACGTTTACTTTGCAAGGCTGGAGTGTCTTTATGTTCATACGTTCCTTAGAGCTAATGGGAGAACATCTTGGAAACAAGGTGGGACAATTAGCGCATTAATTTGGGTCACTTTAAAATAAGGCCACACTTTCAAATTGGTAAGCATTTATTAGTTATTACTGTGTCCTCGGCATTCTGGAAAACACAGAAACCAAAAAGGATCTGATAGATGGACAAGACAGACAGATAGGGTAGTGGGTTGAATCGTGGCCCCCCAAAACGATATGACTATGTCATAACCCCAGGAACTTGTGAATGTGACCTTATATGGAAAAAAGGTATTTGTAGATGTGATTAAGGATCTCAAGATAAGATGATCCTGGATTATCCAGGTGGGCCCTAAATCCAATGACAAGTGTCCATATAATAGACAGAAGAGGACAAGACACAGACACAGTGGAAAAGGCCACGTGAGGACAGAGACAGTGCTGTAAGACTGACTGTCTGTGTCTCCCCTCCAAATTAATATGCTGAAACCTAATCACCAATGTGACGATATTTGGAAGTGGGGCCTTTGGGAGGTGATTAGGTCATGAGGGAGGAGTCCTCAAGGATGGGGGTTAATGCCCTTATAAAGAAGACCCCGGACAGCTCCCTCACCCCTTCCTGCATGTGAGGACTCAGTGCAGAGATGCCTGACAATGAACCAGGAAGAGGGCTCTCACCTGACCGTGCTGGCACCCTGACCCTCGACTTCCAGATGCCAGGACTGTGAGAAATACCTCTCTGTTGTTTACAAGCTACCCAGTCTGTGATGTTCTGTTACAGCAGCCGGAACGGACTAAGAGAGACTGGAGTTTTGCTGCCACAAGCTAAGGATTGCCTGGTGTCACCAGAAACTGGAGGGAGTAAGGAAAGATTTTCCCCTAGAACCTTCAGATTTCAGACTCCTGGCCCCCATTTCTGTTGTTTTAAGCTACGAAGTTTGTGGTAATTTGTGACGGATGGATGGATAGACAGACAGATATAACTAACTATAAGAGGCAACGTAAAGCAGGTGCTGATCTTGGGACAGTTAGGAGATACGACAGAGGAAATCTCATTGCTGTAAGCTGGGTAGTCAGAGAAAGCTACGCTCTCCTTGCCAAGGATGAGACAGGTGGAAGTCAAGTACGTGCGTACTTTATTGATTTGCAATAAAGAAGACAGTGGAGTACTTTAAATTAAATGATTAAAATTAATGTGGTGCTATCCGTAAGATCTCATGTAAGAAGTGTGCTAATTGTGCTTTTTTTCTTCCTGACATATTACACATGCTTCTCAGAGAAAACGACTTGTTTTTTGTCAGCAACTAAACTTCAGGCAACTGTTATATTTAATTTAAATCCTTTCCCCCTCCCTGTATTCCTGCCAAGCTGTTTTTTTCTTTTTTCTCTGCATGTCTGTGAAGCTCAGAAAAACCAAGTCCATTGATTCAATCATGCTAAAAAAAAAAAGAAGAATATAAAGCTTTCCAAGTTACATGCCTGGCTTCTCTGCCTTTATTTCTAGTCCCTGATTCTTTCCTGAGTACTGACGACACCCCCTGTCCACTTAGGGATTTGGGGACCTGACAGCCATCCTGACCTTCCCTTAGATCACCCATAGGTGCAGTCACCCCACACAGTGCCCTGTTTGTGTCCCCTCAAGCTACTTAGGATTTGGAAAATAAACAGTGGGGTCAGTGTCACAGGTACATAATGATGTCTCTGAACCTTGCAAGTCATTCCAAGGCCTGAAGACAAACACAAAGGGATACTAGAAAGAGATTCATTTTGTTAAAAAAAATAAAAATCTCAACAACATAAAAAGAGCAAAGCTAGAAAGAAGCTCCATTATTTATATCCCCCAAACCCCCTTTCCCCCAGCTTTGCCCCTGGATTAAACACCACCTGGCTCCCTGGTGGCACAGGGGTTAAGAATCTGCCTACCAATGCAGGGAACACGGGTTCGAGCCCTGGTCTGGGAAGATCCCACATGCCGCGGAGCAACTAAGCTGTGCGCCACAACTACTGAGCCTGTGCTCTAGAGCCCGCGAGCCACAACTACTGAGCCCACATGCCACAACTACTTAAGCCTGCACGTCTACAGCCTGTGCTCCACAACGAGACAAGCCACCGCAATGAGAAGCCCGCACACCGCAAGGAAGAGTAGCCCCCGCTCTCCGCAACTAGAGAAAGCCCGCGTGCAGCAACGAAGACCCAAGGCAGCCAAAAATAAATACATTAATAAATTAATAAAAAAAAACCCAAAACCAAAAAACCCACCTGGCTATTTGTGCCACCGGATTTAATGAAATCTGTTTTTAAAAGCTACTTGGGATAATTTCAAATATGACTTTCCATGAAGTGCTTTCTGCTCTTCCTTATGACAACTCTTGACTTTTCAACTATGCACAAAACACTGATCACTGAGTGAAGTAAGTCAGAAAGAGAAAAACAAATACCACATGCTAACACATATATATGGAATCTAAAAAAAAAAAAGTTCTGAAGAACCTAGGGGCAGGACAGGGATAAAGACGCAGACGTAGAGAATGGACTTGAGGATATGGGGAGGGGGAAGGGTAAGCTGGGACGAAGTGAGAGAGTGGCATGGACATATATATACTACAAAATGTAAAATAGATAGCTAGTGGGAAGCAGCCGCATAGCACAGGGAGATCAGCTCGGTGCTTTGTGTCCACCTAGAGAGGTGGGAGAGGGAAGGTGGGAGGGAAACGCAAGAGGGAGGAGATATGGGGATATATGTATATGTATAGCTGATTCACTTTGTTATACAGCAGAAACTAACACACCATTGTAAAGCAATTATACTCCAATAAAGATGCTTAAAAAACCCCCCAAACCCTTTAGCATTTGTAATCTACCCGACAGACCCCAGACTCACCGAGAAGACTTTTCAAACTGACATCTCAATGGGCAAGTGAGACATGATTCAATAAATATTTTTATAGTCCTTGCTCTTGTATGCAATAGCATCATTGCCAAGTGTTTTCTTGCCTTTTTTAAAAAAGCAGGTTTCTCAACCTCAGCCCTATGGACATTTGAAGCCAGATACTTCTTTGCTGTGGGAGGTTGTGCTGTGCACTGTAGCGTGTTTAGCACATCTCTGGTCTCTACTCTCTACAAACGAGGAGTGCCAGCCCCCTAGCTGTGACAACTACAAGTAACTCCAGACATCTCCAATGTCCTCTGGAGGGCAAAACCACAGCTGTAAAGTTTTTGCCACACTCTTGTTTTCACCCCTTCTCCTCTTCCCGCCCCCAATTAATCAGGACCCAAGGCAAAGCAGAAAGAGGCAGCTCCTCCTAAGTTCCAACTTGGTTGATCACCATCTCAGGCCAGCTGGCCGAGGATGCGGGAGGCAGCTGACTTGGGAACAGAGTTTCTGCTACAGATCCCACTTGGTCCCCAGGCCAGCTCGCTCCCTGTTGCCTGGGGCGTCCTAACATAGCAATGGTTGAATACCTCACTCCACTCACTCTTAGCTTTGACTCCCAGGCCACAAATAGGAATTCAACTCCAGTGGGCTCTACTGCTACTTCAAGAGAGAACCTGGCATGTGGGAAGAGATGAGAGAGTGTTAACAGTGCCTGATGCCTGGGAGGGGGTGTAGGTGACTGTTTACTTCAACGCTTATTTGTCTTCTGTAATTTTTCTGTGATGAATATGGATATCTTGTCATTCACCTAATTTTTTTTTAAAATGGAAAACACATACACCCATAAAAAGATGCTCTTTCCTCTTTAGAAGTGTACAGAACAGTGTGCATGTCTGGTAGCATTGGAAGAGTTGGTTCGTGGCTCCAACAAGCCCTATTCAAACTCTGCTTGGCAACAGAAGGGGAAGAAAGCAACAGGAATGCCATAATACTGTTTTCTTTCCTGCCTTCATAAACACAATATATATTCGCTATCAAACTGGATTATTTCATTCATCAGTCACTTGGCCATTCTGTAATCTTTTTTCTTTTTTTTTTTTTTAACATTTTTACTGGAGTATAATTGCTTTACAATGGTGTGTTAGTTTCTGCTGCATAACAAAGTGAATCAGCTATATGTATCCATATATCCCCATACCCCCTGCCTCTTGCGTCTCCCTCCCACCCTCCCTATCCCACCCCTCTAGGTGGTCACAAAGCACCGAGCTGATCTCCCTGTGCTATGTGGCTGCTTCCCACAAGCTATCTATTTTACATTTGGTAGTGTATATATGTCAGTGCCACTCTCTCACTTCGTCCCAGCTTACCCTTCGCCCTCCCCGTGTCCTCAAGTCTGTTCTCTACGTCTGCGTCTTTATTCCTGTCCTGCCCCTAGGTGTAATCTTTTATCAATGTCTACTATGTACTCAGAACTATGACAGATGATTCATGGGATTCAGAGACAAGTAAGACAAGGTTCTTGCCCTCAAGCAGTTTAAATCCAAATGAATGTATGATCAAGACAAGTATCAACAGCCCTCTCACACAAGAAGTGAAATTAAAACACAGTGTGGGAAGAGGGGTCGAGGAAGACCACGGACCAAAGCACAAAGGTGGAATTGTACTCGACCGGGGGCGTCCAGGGAATAGATATCACACTGTCCGTTCGGCTGGAACGCCAACGTTGAGAGGTGGAGCTGGCTCCGTGGGTGAGCGGGACTCGTGAGGTGTCAACGGAAAAGCAACTCTAGCTTTGTCTGCCGTTGTCTCTTTAAACCTGCCTGGTAGGAAAATGTTCCTCGCCTGGTCCTGGGTGAAATCTCAGTCAGGCCATAACCCGATAATTCTTAGGTAATACAAAGCCTTACAGCCCTTTAAACAGCAAAGGAACGGTCTTGATTCGGAATCCGGAAGGCCCAACCCCACAGGTTAAGCCCCAGTTCAGCCTTTCCGCGAAGGCGATCCCAGCTCTTCCCTGGAAGGGCCCACAGGTCGCCTGTGACTGGGGGGAAACAGTGGGTTCTGCACCCTCTCCCTGTTTTCTCACACCCTCCCCAGCACTCTAGCTGCCCTTCCTGAAACTACAACTGGAGAAGCAGGAGAGGGGAGGGGAGGCAAAGCTCTTCCCTCGCTGACCTGATCTAGAATGGTTTTATCCTCTGGAGGCAAGCAGACATTTCTCTCATGGGATTCTCCCATCGGGTCTTCGGAGACCTTTAACCTGGCGGTGATCTCTCCCTGCACTTCCTTTACCTGGCTGACCGGCCTCTAGCCTGGGCTCACTGATTTCCTCCACCACCTGTGGGGATCCACCTGTGGGCCTCCATCTCAAGGCAGGCAAGGGTACCATCAACTCTCTGTGCAGCACCCCAAGACAGCATTTAAAACAACACCCCTGTTGACCCTCCTGTGGGAATCTGGTCCACACTGGGGCCTCCTTATTTGATCACACAAAAAGGGGGAGTTCAGGTCCCATGCAGCCCAGCAGCCTCTCTCTTCCACTCAGACACCAAGGCAATTTGCCCTCTAGATTCCCCAGGCTGACATCAGGCACCAGGCCACCAGGCTCCCAACTGAGGAAAACATGGGACAAACTTCCCGGATGATGTCCCTCAAGCCACGCTCTCTAGATTTGCGATGAGAGGCTGGTACCCTTTCCTCTATCCCCAGTACCCTGCAGTGGGGGAATCACAGACCAGTTCTCTCCAAAAATCCCCTTGCCCAATCTTCAATAACCTCTCACTTTTATACTCTCTCCATTTGACCACGAGGTCCAAGAGGTGTGTGTGTGTGTGTGTGTGTTCAAATATATATAACATAAGATGTATCTTTTTAACCATTTTTAAGCACACTGTTCAGTGGCATTAAGTACATTCACATTGTTGTGCAACCTTCTCCAGAATTTTTCATCCTCCCCAACTGAAACTTTACCCATTAAACACTAACTCCCCATTTCCCCCCTCTCTCAGCCTCTGGCAACCATCATTCTACTTTCTGACTCTAGGCCAGGAGTTTTCGTATTTTTAAAAATATTCTTCATGCAGTAACCTTGGTGCCGAAGCCAGATCTTCCATTTAACATACTGTTTAACAAAGAGCGTCAGATTATATTCCAGAGAAATTACACTGGAGAGGTAGGTAAGGGCAGAATATGGAAACTAAGATGCTGGGTCCGGAAGCCTGTCCTGAATGGGGAGCCGGCGGGGACCCAGCCTTTGGGGGGGGTTTGCTTGGAGAAGCAGCATGATCAGATTACATTTCAGAAGGACAATCTGGCAGGGGCACTTGTACGGGATGAAGGGACTGGAGGAAACGGAAACGGGGCCGTTGATGGGGACTTGTAGTAATCCAAGCAACGAGATGCTGAGAGCCTGAACTAAAGGTCATGAGGGTAGAAAAGACTCACAAGATATTCCAGAGGTTGAATGCAGAGGCACTGGTGGTGGACCGAATAAGAGTCTGAATCAAGAATGAAGAGACCAATGTGAGAGTAATTGTGAAGAAACCTTGCGTATGGTCTGGACAAGGGAGAGGTGATATTAAAGGAAAATAACAATTCTCTGACTTTTAAGCCTCTGAGATTTGGAAAATGCTATCAATAAGAGTAGAAAAACAGAAAAGTTCGGTCGGGGAGAAACATGAAGGAAGATTTTCATATCTATTTTGGCTAAGTATCTGTAATTCCTGCAGGAAGTAGAGGTCATGATGGCTTAGAGGCAGTAAGATAAGAATCACTAGTGACAGACAGATTGGAAGTCATCTGAATCCAAGGGACTGGGTGAGATCAGCAAGGGAGGTTGAGTAGAGAGCGGTGGATGGGGAGGAAATGTTACCATTTACTCCTACAGAGGAGGAAGAAGAAAAGAAGCAAGGACAGGGACTTCCCTGGTGGCGCAGTGGTTAAGAATCCGCCTGCCAATGCAGGGGACACGGGTTCGAGCCCTGGTCCGGGAAGATCCCACATGCCACAGAGCAACTAAGCCTGTGCGCCACAACTACTGAGCCTGTGCTCTAGAGCCCGTGTGCCGCAACTACTGAGCCCACGCACTTAGAGCCCGTGCTCCGCAACAAGAGAAGCCACCGCAATGAGAAGTCTGCGCACTGCAACGAAGAGTAGCCCCCGCTCGCCGCAACTAGAGAAAGCCCGCGCACAGCAACGAAGACCCAACGCAGCCCAAAAAGAAAAACAAATTTTTTTTAATTAAAAAGAAGTGAGAAGAAGCGTAGAGGGAGTGGTCCAGCACAGCAGCCGTGTGCATAGAAAGCCAGAGAGAAGGGGGGTGAGGGCAGAGGCACGACCCACTCCTGCCCCTGGGCTCCTGCACCCCTACAGTGATTCCTTAGTTCCTGCCCTTTGTAAAAGCCCAGCCCCACTCTCCCTGCAATACTGAACTACGCCAGCTGCCCGAATACGCCCGGCCATTCCTCATCTTATTCTCTCTTAAATACCCGGATCATTCCCTATATAGATTTCAAAATAACTTAGACGTCTCCTCTCTGAGCAGCCTTCCTTTATTTTCATCAGATGACACCTTTCCCTCCTCGGTCCTACCTCTAGATTGCTCAGATCTTGCCAACATTGTACTGCGCTGCGGTTATTGTCTACAGATTTCATTTCCCCTGTGGACTGAATGCTCAGTGACAGCCTGGTTGTGATTCATCTTTCATCCCCAGACTTTGCACATTTGATGCGATTAATAGCTGTTTGTCACATGCATCACCTGAGTCAGAACACACAGTAGGTGTGCAATGCTCCTCTCCCTTCCCTGACTGCCGGAGACACTCTGTCTGCTGCAGACACTCACGTATGCTATGAACTTGAAACAAAATACGAAAGGATGCAGCATTGGCAGTGGCACTGAAATAAAAAACAAACATTGGCCATTCTCTCTCTGAACTGCCATCATGATCCTGAGCTGGTGTTTCTGAATAACAAGAAGCTTAAAAGAGCCTCTAGAAGCAATGCCAACGATGCCATCTGGAAACCATTCACTTTCTAGAGTGATACCCCTGTCAATCAGATAAATTAAAAATCTTTTATCTCCAACTTGCCATCCTGAAAGATACAAAGTTCTGGGTTGGGCACAAAAACATGGTCCAGGTAAAAAAAAAAAGATTCCTGGAGGTGTCGGGTTCATTACTTAACACTTTGTGAATGACAATGCAGGTCAAAAGACCAAGTAAAGGGAAACAGATGACCAGGAACAAGAAAAGAGACTGCATGGTAACACCAGCCATGGCAGTGCTTGGCTCACCGCTGGAATCTGATGAAGGCGAGCTGCTGTCTCCCTTTGCTTTCTCTTACTTAACTTTGTCCTTGCTAAAAACAGCTGCTCCATTCTGTAATAACCTATATGGGAAAAGAATCTGAAAAACAATGGATATATGCATAGGTATAGCCGAATCACTTTGCTGTACACATGAAACCAACAGAACATTGTAAATCAACTAGACTCCAATAGGAAATAAAAATTAAATAAAAAAAATAAATACCCTTCGGACAAAGAGCGCATGAAGAGTTGGGCTGGGTTTCCTGCGTGGCACAGGGAAAAGACCGAGCCCCAGCCCTGCTCGAGCAGAAATGGAAATGTTATTTCCCAGAAGTCTCATGCTCTCCATCATGCTTTGCATTCTCAGAGAGCAGCAAGGTGGGAGTGAAACAGCCTCTGGGCAGCCACGCCCTCACCCTATAACTGGGGCTGTGTCCCCAGTGCAAGGCACATAAACACAGTTCCGTTCTTGTTATGAAAATTAGGAACCTGATGCATAGATGCTGAGTGTGATTCTTCCTTCCCTCTCTCTTCTCCTACGCTGTCTCTCTTCAGGAGCCATCACATGGAACAGAAGGACACGAACATTGAGACAGGTCTTGAGTTCTTTAGAGGACTAGATTGGTACATGCTTCTGCATGGGAAGTTATATATTAAACTTCATTTGTCTGAATGGATAAAGGAGATGTGGTACATATATACAATGGAATACTACTCAGCCATAAAAGAGAATGAATTAATGCCATTTGCAGCAACATGGATACAACTAGAGATCATCATACTATGTGAAGTAAGTCAGAAAGAGAAAGACAAACACCATATGATATCACTTATATGTGAGATCTAAAGACACAGATGAACCTATCTGTTCACAAATGAACAGAAACAGAATAATGGGCATAGAGAACAGACTTGTGGTTGCCAGGGGAGGGGGCTGAGGAATGGAGAAGGAGGCTGGGGTGAGCAGATGCAAACTATTATATATAGATGGATAAACAGCAAAGTCCTACTGTAGAGCACAGGGAACTATATTCATTATCCTGTGATAAACCATAATGGAAAAGAATATAGAAAAAAGAATGTATATGTATGTATAACTGAATCCCTTTGCTGTACAACAGTAATTAACACATTGTAAATCAACTATACTTCAATTAAAAAAAATAAACTTCATTTGTCTCTGCAGTGGTCCTTGGGGAGGTAAAAGGAAGGAAGGAAACCCATGCCTGGGGCTTATCCACGGCAGCTGCCACATCCCAGGAGAGGCAACACAGGCTCCTACTGTCCCTATCGGACACATTGGTCATCTGTTCCTGGGGAAAAAGAGAAGAAACGCTCTCCACAAAAGAAAACAGTGGTGCAGCAGTTTTTCTCTAGTTTTCCTAATACACAAGAACTTTCAAGAACAGCATTCCACTGCCTCTTCTTGGAACAGCACAATGGGAGACATTCTCCGGAATGAATAAAATGCATGGTCTCTGGACTTGAGGGTAACAGGCACAGCTGAGGGCACGGCTGCTAAATGGTGTGAGGTAGGGAATTGAATTTTTCCCCCTCAATTAAAAAAAAAAAAGGAAAAAACAGTATTTTTCAACAGAAGAACCTTACAATGACCTCCACTACACACACACACACACACACACACACACACACACACACACACGCACACACACATTTCACCCAGAACTGCACAGAAGGAACTGAGCAAATCATGAGACCAAGCCAGTATCTATGAGGAAAACACGCAAAGCTCTACACAAACTTAAATAATTCATTAGATAATTAATTGATTAATTAAATCAGACCATCTTTCCCAGGTGGTGAAACCAATCTGCACAGTAATCTAAACATTAGGAGAATCTTGTTTAAAATGATGAAACGATGGGTCTAGGTTTTTTGTATGCTTCTTCCTTCTTCTCTTTCTCTTTCTCTCCTCTCTTTCTCTCTCTCTCTCTCTCTCTCTCACACACACACACACACACACACACACGCACACACTCCACATTTTTTATTCCTATAACAATTTCAAAGACATTTTATCAGAATTGGCCCTTTGAATTGGATCAGCAAAACCATAAGAGAACTTGCATTTCCCCTCTTTATCAGTACACTACCTGGCAACTTAGGAAGGAGAATTAACAAATGTCTGAAGAGTGAGCTGTGCACACTAGAATTCACAATTAAGTGGACAGGGGTAAGCAGGAGGTCAACCCAGAAAGACAAACTAAGGAACACCCAGTGTTCCATTTTATTAGTTGTTCTGTGTCTGCAAGGAAAAATCTGCCCTAAAACAAACAAACAAAAAAACAACAGAACTCAAACTTTAAAGATCATAAAGAGTGAGTGAGACCTGGAAGTTCACTTTCAGGGATCCAAGAAACATATCATTTTCCATCAGAGCAAAGCACTTGAAGTTTATTCTTCTGAGCATTCTTCAATTAGTCTTCACCTCCCTGACATCAGCAAGCAACGTAAGAGGTCCTCGTCTGAGATAACTCAGCTGGGCGTTTGCCAGTGTTTTCAGACTGGCCATAAAACGGGACCCAGAGCTGCAGCACAAGTTCTGGAATTGATTCAGGGTATGACACTGCCCAGGGTTAAACTACACAGGGGGCTCCCTGACGTAAAGGAAGGTCCCTCAGACCGGCCATGGGGAAGGTGATCACAAGTCAGAATACGTCCATCACACATAACAAATGCTGCCTTCAATTTCACTTTTGTCCCAAGGACAAGAATTAAAATCCTTGAGTCACTGGGGGCTCCGGGAGATCAGCTTCTCCAACCAGCAGACGACGTGGAGGGGTCCAGTCATTATCTGTTGAACTCTGAGTGTCCCGGTGTTAAAGTAAAACCTCTCCCAATCGTCTTGTTTTCTTTTCATTTGATGATTTCACGAGGAATTAGCTAAAGATGTGCATTTAAACTATAGGTCTGCCATTTGGTAACGTTCCAAATGATCTCATTTTTAAAAAATTAACCTATTTTTCATCTAACGTCCAGAATATACTCTTCTTGTCTCACATTAAAAAAAGAAAAAAAGAAAGAAAAAGGGTCAATTAAAGTATCTGATCTAAGCCTAAAGCGATTTAACATCATTATCCTTTGCCATTTAATAAATCTAAGTCCTGTCCACCTCATCTGTTGTGATTAATAGGCCTTTATATATCTTTCTATGAACTTGAATGCAGGAAGGGTGGGGGGTGTGTGTGCATGTAGATTTTAAACAGAACTTCTGAAAGATTCAGCAGAATTCCTGCTGACATAAAAAAATGACCAAAAAGCAGGATCCATCTCTGTCCGGTGATGGGTTGGCCATTGCTTGATACTCAGGGAGGAAGAGGGAGTCTTTAATGCCCAAGGAAAGGAAGGAGCAAATGAAGAGTTTTATTTCAATAACTGAGAGTTTTACCAGACTTTTAAATATTTTCCACTAACAGATGGTAAAAGGGCTTTAGTATATGCAGACAAGTTTAAAATGCTTTTCTTAGGTGGTGCTAAATATTACTGAATCGTGTCCCAAGGATATCTCTGTTGAGAAGCCCTGACTGCTTTTCTTCCATCGGTCAGTGTTTCCAGCAGGCAGGGAAGGGCTGGTAAGATGGTGCAGAGAGCAGAACACTGCATAATAACAGAGACTGGGACCCAGGCAGCCGTGGATGGGGTGGGAAGAGAACGCAGGCTCACGCAGGAGAGGACACTGTCTTGTTCACCTTGGTGTCCCTAGTGCCCAAAATGGGGCTTAGAAAATAGTAGGGGCTCAATAAATAGTGCTGAATGAATGAGTACATGAACGGAAACAACAACAACAAAAAGAAAGACCATAAAGAAGAAAAGGAAAGCTATGATGAGAAGTAGAGAAGAGCTAAGGTACAGAGTTCATTTAACCCCCTTTACAAACTTTTGCCAAAAATCAAAGCCCTCATGGCCAATGATACATGAGCCTCTGCTTAGGATGGGGCAACATCCTTGGTACCATGCCCATGGGAAACCTTGGAGTGGGGACCAGACCATGTGATGGTGGGAAACGTTCCCTCTGGGCTCTAATTCCTCATACTTCTTGGAGACATGGAGTGCACGGATAGTCTCCGAATGCATTTTAGCTGGGTTTCAACCTTCTTTTCCAAATGTTTGAAAAATCAAAGCTACTTGCAAGTAACGTAAGTGACTCATCTCAATGTCCCTTCCTCTCTCTGTTCCTGTGTCGTCTCTAGCACAGGTGGTGAAGAGTGACAAACAGTGAAACAGGAGCATGCGGACGAGAAGGCGAGACTCCGAAGTGAGAAGTAGGCCCTCATGCTTGATCTCTCCCTGTTACACATGGGCTGAGGACTTCAGCCCTGGGCATCTCCAAGAAAGCTGAGGAGTCACGTAGGAAAATCTGTCTAACATGAACAACGTTTTGTAGGTGAAACTATGTTATACGGTATTAGGGTGGAATAAACATACACACTACAATGTATAAAATAGATAACCAGCAAGGACTTACTGTATAACAGAGGGAACTTTACTCAATATCTTGCAATAATCTATAATGGAAAAGAATCGAAAAAAGAATAGGGCTTCCCTGGTGGTGCAGTGGTTGAGAGTCCGCCTGCCGATGCAGGGGACATGGGTTCGTGCCCCGGTCCGGGAAGATCCCACGTGCCGCGGAGCGGCTGGGCCCGTGAGCCATGGCCGATGAGCCTGCGCGTCCGGAGCCTGTGCTCCACAACGGGAAAGAGGCCACAGCAGTGAGAGGCCCGCGTACCGCAAAAAAAAAAAACCAAAAAAACAAAACAAAAAAAGAATAGATGTACATATATATGTGTATAACCGAATCACTTTGTTGTACACCTGAAACTAACACAACATTGTAAATCAACTATACTTCAATAAAATGTTTTGTTTTGAAAAAAAATTTTTAAATAAAGGTAAATTTAAAAATTAAGTTGTTTTTTTTTTTAAAGAATCAATTTTATTTATTTATTTATATTTGGTTGCATTGGGTCTTCGTTACTGCACGCGGGCTTTCTGTAGTTGCGGCGAGTGGGGGCTTCTCTTGCTGCAGAGCACGGGCTCTAAGTGCGTGGGCTTCAGTAGCTGTGGCACATAGGCTCAGTAGTTGTGGCACACGGGCTTAGTTGCTCTGCGGCATGTGGGATCTTCCCGGACCAGGGATAGAACCCGTGTTCCCTGCATTGGTAGGCGGATTCTCAACCACTGCGCCACCAGGAAAGTCCCCAAAATAAAGGTTTTAATACAAGTGATTGAAAGGAGACAACCATCTGTCTCGATTAAATTATCCCGAGTCCCCAGTTTTCTTCTTTATTCTACAGCTTTCAAAAAATAAGTGCAGACGGGGCTTCCCTGGTGGCGCAGTGGTTGAGAGTCTGCCTGCCGATGCAGGGGACACGGGTTCGTACCCCGGTCCAGGAAGATCCCACATGCCGCGGAGCGGCTGGGCCCGTGAGCCATGGCCGATGAGCCTGTGTGTCCGGAGCCTGTGCTCCGCAACGGGAGAGGCCACAACAGTGAGAGGCCCGCGTACCACAAAAAGAAAAAATAAGTGCAGAAGAAAATTATCTACATAACACACAATAGGTTGGCTACGTAAGCACTGATGAATCCCAAGTGAAGATTTCTGCCACTATTTAAAGGTGGAGTGAGGCACAATGATTCTGCTTCCAAGGTAAGTCCCACAAATCACTGCCATTTCACCTTTAGTCCCATTAATCCTTCAGCTCTGCTAAGGGTCTCTCTCCCTCTCGACCAGAGGGCGATTAAATATACATTTGGCAACGTGGACGTGGACCACAGGAAGCCTCCAGAAAGGCTGTCCCCCTGATCGATCCGACTCCAAAACAGTAGGAAGAGTTTTGGTAGCGACAGGAGAGAAGCAAGTGTGTGTGTGTGTGTGTGTGTGTGTGTGTGTGTGTGTGTGTGTGCGCGCGCGCGCGTGTAGCTGGGTTTACGGGGCTAAGGTTGGCAGTCAGAGGACATAAGGAAACACATTCGTGATGTATTCTTTAAAGAGTGATCCTCACCACTTGATTTTGGACGCAAGATAGGAGATGGTGGGTCACACGAATATTCTAACATTGCCCCCCACCTCTCCAGCTGTGGAGATAAGTGATACAAGCATGTGGAAGCCATGAGAAACCAGGAAATGTGCTCGAATCCAAATGCAATCCCATATTTAGAAAACAGGAAGTAAATCAACTCACAGCACGAACTCAAGATGGCCTCAAGATGGGGAAATGGATACATGGGTGGAGTAAATAGAAGACTTATTAGGAAGAAGACCAAGAATGTCATAGGTTCTCGCACTTTGATAATGAGAAAATACCACTCTTCAAGCCTCCATCTTCCTATCAGAGTAACAGAAGTCAAAAGGGAGAAATAGTTCTCTTCAGGAAAGTTTTCCATTCTTGGGCTAATATAGACACTCCCCGGCCCAATGGAAATGGGTTCCATCAGTCTCACCCTGTGTGTATCTTCCGGTGCTCAATGTGGCTGATGGGCCCGAGTACCATCACCCAGTTGGGCTCCAGGTGGGATGTGGCCACTCAGCAGCAGACAGAGGATTCCCTTCTCCAGAGGTAGGGCTGTGATACCAGCCTGTAGCCAGATGGGCACAGAAACCATGGGGTTTAATTATACATGCAAATGTTCCCCTTCTTTGACATGGATAAGTTAAAGGTTAATATGGCAATGAGAAGAAAAACCATCGTGGAATGAGAATGTTTTAGATCTCTCACTGAGGAAAATAATGACCGTGCTCTCCCTCACAAGACCGTAACTGTGGTAATATATAGCCAAAGAGTCTGAGGGTAGGGTAGGAGCCATAAAAAGCAAAGAGTGGTGTAAGAGGTTCTAATGCAGTGACAAGATGCACAGCTTCTACCTGGCAGGGAAATTTGTCCTCTGAGAGAAAAATGGAACAGAGTGTTTGACTGGTTACACAAATATTTGCATTCACACTGCAATCGGCTCCCTCAGAAAATAAAGCTTCTTGTTAAGAGTTGTCACCATCAAATAGTACTTACTAATGGCCTCTCTGTGCTACTGTTTGTGTCATGTCTGTAGAAATGTTTTTTTTATTTCTATCAGAAGATGACACAGGAATACGGGAGACGGGCACGCTAGGCCAACTGCGATCACATCTCTTAGGTGCCATTCTCAGTTATTTTGCTCAGTATTGTAAAGGATCTGGAACCCCTTCACCACGCCCAACCCCACCTTGCACCCCTTGCCTTACAGCCTTCCATCCCCCAGTCCAGCCAAACAGAAACGGCATCTGTAATGAAGCTGGAGCCTATGAAATTCCTTTCTGAGCTTTTGCCTGGTTTCTGAAACACAGGCCAATACAAATTTTTGTAGCTATATTAACCTATGTGCTCTGCACCGGGGAGATGATAGTAAAACAAGAGCCCTTTTGAGTCCGGCCTTTCTGAGGCCCAGGCCTCATTGTGGGAGGTGAAGGAAGCCAGGTCAAGAAAGCAAAAGGGTGGCCAAAGGGTGAGGGCTCTAAGGGGAAAAGGAGGCGCAGAGGCGCTGGCCTGGGGTGTGAGCCCAGAGAGCTCCCCGGGAGGTGCGGGAAGCAGAAGCCGCCGCTCAGGTATATGGGCTCGGGGATTCGGAAGCTGTGTGTGGAATCCCAAAATAAGTAGAAGGGGGCTTACTAGTCAAGGAGTGAAGGTAACACCAGTTATGGTGGGAGCTTCTGTTAGAAGCAAGTCCCCTCTTCTTGCTGGGAAGAGAATGGCCCTTCCAGAGCTGCATACAGCTATTTCCCACTCTGTCCTGTCTAAACAACCAGATAAATAACACCAAGGTATACCCTCTGAGCTTAACAAAATCTAGACCTTCAAGAAAGGAATTCTCTGGATATATACACAGGTTACATTTTTATCTTATTAAAGTGATCTATTCCGTTTATGTAAGAGTTTCTGCACTCCAAACATCTGCAATTCTCACTGAGTTTTCAAGCGCTAAAAAAAAGAGCCTAATTGCTTATTTATGATTTAACTCCCCCAGTTATGGGTTGCTGTGTGTGTGTGTGTGTGTGCGCGCACACACACACACACGTATATCCTGAGAGTAGCTTAGGATATATATGGCAATGACAAAGTGATCTCCTCATTAGTTGTAAGACCACTGTTGGTTATATTCATTAAAAGTCATTTAAAAAGTGGACATATGGATATCCTTTGCCATCAGCTGAAGTACAGAATGCTATAGCAAAAACAGAAATCAGGGAGGTCAAGTTAGCTTTCATAGGCTTTATATCTGAAAACTAAATATGGTGCTAATATACATAAAGACAGGTTTTCATGTTAATATTAAACAAGTCTTCATTTTTTACCCAATTTTTGGAATTATGGAAATGCGATAATTCCTTAATTATCACAAGCAACAAGCAACAAAAGGAAAGAGAGATAAATTAAAACCTTTTGAGCTGCAAATACCATCAAGAAAGTGAAAAGACAACCAGCAGAATGAGCGAAAGTATAATATTTGCAAATCGTACATCCGATGAGAGACTTACATCCGGAATATATAAAGAACTTTTACAACTCAAGAGTAAAAAGACAAATAACTCAATTAAAAAGTTGGAAAAGAACTTGAGTAAACATCTCTCCAGGAAATATATACAAATGGCCAATAAGCACATGAAAGTATGCTCACCATCATTAGTCATCAGGGAAATGCAAATCAAAATCACAATGAGATACTAGCTCACACCCAGCATGATGGCTATAAGAAAAAAGACAGACGATAACAACTTTTGGCAAGGATGTGGAAGAATTCAAACTCCTGTCCATTGCTGTGGGGATATAAAATGGTGCAGCTGCTTTGCGAAACAGCTTGGCAGTTCCTCAAAATGTTAAACGTAGAGTTACCATTTGACCCAGGAATTCCACTTTGAGGTATATACCCAAGAGAAACAAAACATATGTCTACACAAAAACTTCAAATGTCCTTATCAGCAAAAGTTGGGCAACAATCCGAATGTTCAACAATGGATGAATGGATAAACAACATGTGGTATATTCATTTTATACCATGTATAAAATTAGTATTGCATTAATGGTATATCCCTTCCAATAATATCCGATGGAATATTATTCAGCCTTAAAAAGGAATAAAGTACTGATGCATGTTACAACATAGATGAGCTTTGAAAACATTATGCTAAGTGGAAGAAGAGACTTCTTGGGTAATTACATTCATATGGAATGTCTACAATACGAAAATCTATTGAGAGGCAGTAGATTAGGAGCTGGGAGAGTATTTGGTGTAGATGGGAGGTAAAGAGTGAGTGCTAATGGGTATAAAGTTTCTTTTTGCGGGGGATGAAATGTTCTGTAATTAGATGTGGTGATGGCTGCACAACTCTGTCAATATACTAAAAACCACTGAACTGCACACTTTAAATAGATAAATTTTATGGTATGTGAATTATATCTCAATTAGGATGTTGAGAAAGTGGGATGGTATTTAAAAAAGCAGTCTAGAAGTCCCCTCTGAGACATAACAATCTGAGATATGTATATATATATATATATATATATATATATATATCATTAGAAAATTAGAGTACTGGGTTCAGTAGGTTTCTCCAGGTGCTCAAAAATGCTGAAGTGAAAAAAAGCATTTTTCAATTGCAGACTGATTAGACTAGGCCATTTTGACATTTTCATGCTTTCAAATTCCTCAGCACCACCTATTTGACAATGGGATAAATAGACAATATTAATTAAATAAAATACTTTTTTAACTGATGCTTCTAAATTACTCTTTAACTCTTTTATAGTTGGCTAACGTGTCCACCTGTTCACTTTAGGAGTGTGCTCTACTTTCCACGGTAAGCAAGGAGAATCACAGGAACTAGGTAAAACGAGGCCTCCCATGTTCCTTCCACCGTCCAATTAAATAACCCGTAAGTCTGAAGGAGGGAAACGAGAGATGACATGAATATAAACTGAAGACACCTATTTTCCATCCTTGCAGATAATTACTGAAGTCATAGCTTATAAAGTTTGATAGACTACGATTTTCCAAGGGGGAAGTATCAAATAGAACAGTGAATAGTTTGTGCCCTGAGAACTTATTTAGCTAAAATCCCTACTTTATCTCAAGGAATTCTTTAGAATAGCAGAGTCTCTTGTTGGGGCTGAGGGCGGGGAGCTTGTCCCTCCTAGAGGAATGCACACGTTGCCCAGGAATAATCCTGAAATTTAACAGCAAAGCACATGGGAAAAAAGCAGCATTATCTGAGGCTAACAACCATCGCTATCTTGATTTATTAGGTACATGTGCCCTTCTAAAAAAGGTTCCCAGATACCATTATTTCCTAATAAATGAAAAGGAATCTCCACTGAAGACAGATGATTCTTTTTAAAAGGCAAAATGTGCATTTAAGAGAGCTTTCTTCTCTGTCAGTTTCAACCCAACGCACTCTTTTTTGGATGGACCAAACTTATTTCTCCAATTAACCATTTCCTCAGCACAATGCTTCTCAAAACTTAGCTTTCAGAATCACTTGTAGGGTTATAAAGAACTCGAGAGTTTCAGCTGGGTCCACAGTACAGCTCAAGAATTTGCATCTCTATCACTTCCCCATCTTCTCCAACTCATGCTGATTCTGCTGGTCTGGGGACCACACTTAGAAGCAGGGTCTCAGCACATACAGAGTTGCTGCTGGGTAGGCTGAGTCCTGGCTGGGCAGTCTTCTCCACCAGAAAGGAAAGGCAAGCATCACCCAAAGGCCTAAACACATTTACATTCAATATTTAAATAACAGCAATGACCATAATCTGCTCCTCGAACTTTTGGGGTTCAGACATATTGCTTTTCTTCCTGGTCTCACACTACCCTCACTCTTGCCCATCCAAGGTGTGTTTCTGGGGATTCTTCTCCTCCCAGCAATCCTACATGACAGCAGCCACGTCTGCTCAACATGCCCTTATTCGTAGATACAGCGGAAGTTTCCACTGGTAGGTCACAATTGGAGCTGAGGCAATCAGCTGGAATTTGGGATTGGGACTAAGAAATTTCTGTTTAGGGACTTCCTTGGCGGTCCAGTGGTTAAGATTTCGCCTTCCAATGCAGGGGGTGCAGGTTTGATCCCTGCTCAGGGAGCTAAGATCCCACACGTCTCACGGCCAAAAAAGCAAAACATAAAACAGAAGCAGTATTGTAACAAATTCAATAACGACTTTAAAAATGGTCCACATCAAAAAAATCTTAAAAAAAAAAAAGACATTTCTGTTTAGCTGCTCTTTTGAACAGGGGGTATACTCAGAAGCCGATGGCAACTGTCATGTTCCACCATGTGGGCTGGATATCAGAAAACGTCCATCTGTATGTGCAGAGAAGCAGGGATGAGCAGGGACCTCCTGGGCTCCATTCGGTCTTCCGGTCCCTGGCTTCAGTGGAGGCCTGACACCCTGCTGCATCCCTACCTTTGCGTTCATTCCAGAAGTCAACCCCAAACCTGCACCTTCTATTAAATTCCTCTTTCCTGCCTAAACTAGCTGGAGAGGATGTGTTACTTACAACCAAAAGGGCCCTAATTAAAACTGTTAACAAAGTCATTCTCTGGGTACCTTGCCTCTCTGCTTCAGTTCACCTCGGAGATTGAATTCACCTTAAAACTTCATCCTAGCCGCGTTACCTGCTTCTAAATATCTCTGCACTAAAGCCCTTTCTTATGTAGGTGATTCCCTGAACCCTACATCACTATGTATTTCAAATCCAGGACCTGCCTGGATTCCTCTACAAGAGGTGATTATAATTTATATTTCTCTCCAAGACTAGGTGGGGATAAATGAATATCAATCAGAAATGAATATAAATCGATGCACTTTCCCTCTGTGAGCACAGAAAAAGGAAAACCCATAGATGTGTTTTGAATCAAGGTCTAATGTGAGGTTTTATTTACCATGTTAGATCAATTTAAATGTTTAATTTTTCATTAATGTTTCTGAATAGCTCCAGCTTTCCAGCTACTTATTTTTTGTGGGATTCATCTTTTTAAATGGCATTCTTATCTACTACTTCTTGGTTCAACCATACATGTGGTACATTTTATATATGCACGACCGAGGTAGAAGAGGGCATTTCTTTGAGCGTAGCTACTTCTCTTTTTTTTCTTTATTGAGGTATAGTTGATTTACAGTATAGCTACTTCTTTTAAAGCACAACAGAGACAGAGCAGATGAAACTTTGGGTCACGTCGAGCATTACGTCACATCTGTGATAACACATTTGTTCTATAAGTTTTCAAAGTCACTAGACGTTGCAAAGCCAGAGATTAAGACTGACATGATTCTCTTAGTCTGTCTGATGTTACCTAGCCTCTCTATTGGACTTCAGAATCTTGGCCTCCTTAAATCAAGCCTTCTGGAATTATCTTTGGCAAATATACACTTAGCAGAAAAGTCTGATTATCTTGGCTTTCTCATGTCAAGGAACAACAGGTAGTCCCAGACACCCAGTGGTTTCCTTAGAGTGGGTTGCTTTCTTTATGGTAATCAATTTACTTGGCCCAGCTGTCAAGCACTTGACTGCCCAACTGACAACTGGAAATAGGAAGGAAGAAACCTCAGATTTTCCTAAACACACAGTTAATGAAAATTTTCACCTGGTTGTTAACGCATCTGTGTTTTCCCCATAAAACATAAATGTTAATTTGGAAAACAATATGCCTACAGAGACTTCTCCACCCAGGAAAGTTTCACCTGATATTTGACCTGGCCATGTGCCCAACATCCATCGTGAAGGAGTTAACATAAATGAATTTAAAACCGGAAATGAGGCAGCCAAGTTGTTGACTAGTTTCCTCTTGTTAATTCAAGGAAAAGACTGAAAGGGCCTAAACTACGACAGGTCGTAGCATTGAATCTCAAGGAAATAAGTAAGAGAGATGAAAAATCCTCTTATTCCACATGGTAGCTATTCTTTGGGTCAAAACTGAAAGAAGGAAGAAAAATGTATGAGAATACATGGGACATACTTTTCTCACCTAGCTCTTGCTAACCATATGGATTTTCCCCAGCAGGACAGAAGACCATAAATGAAAATTAGCAAGGCAGGGACTTCCACCCACAGGAATACCTGCATCAGGGCTTTGGGGTATTAGACGGGGAGCAGCCCTGACTACCTGCACAGATGCTTTGAGAAACGCATGACTTCTCTTGTCTATACAGAGACAGGAAATAGCATGGAAAGGGGGGCTTGAAGACACTGACAGGTCCTTTCCTCAGATGGCTTTCAGGGCATAAACATGGAAATTGTTAAAATTATAACTTGAGGAAAGACAGCATAGGTGGTTTTTTCCTAACATCTTCCTTCTTCCAAGAGCACCGATCCACCCGTGATTAGAAACCCTAATATCCACTTTAAACCTAATAAAGGGTGAGTCCCCTTTTACCTTGCGGCTTCAGAATGAAAAGACATTTGTTTTTTTTTTAAGTCACATTCCTATTTTTAGGGCTGACTTGGAAACTTCTTCGCAGTTTAGTGACCACAGTCTGCTAGACTGTCGAAGTATGAAGTTCCAAGGGCAAAGCACTGATTGAATGAATTCCATTGCCCTGGATGACTTCTGACTAGACCACAAGCATCTAGAAGGTAGGGTCTGTGATGCATATTTCTTTGACCTAAGTCAAAGCATACGGAGTACTGGAAAATTTTTTCAGGGCAAAACAATAATTATCTAGGTCTTCAAACAAGTTTTCATTTCCACAGCATGAAGCAGGGCAGATGCCCTTTGGAAACACGACCATGTCATCCATTCAACTATTGCCTTTCTTGTTTTGTTTTTGTGTTTTGTTTTTCTAATTTTTGGTCACGCCACACACCTTGCAGGTTCTTAGTTCCCTGACCAGGGATGGAACCTGTGCCCTCGGCAGTGAAAGCGTGGTGTCCTAACCACCGGACGACCAGGGAATTCCAGATTCAACTACTGTCGAACCCCACAGCACGTGTACTCACTAACACCCAACATAAGCATTTAGAAGAGCCATTGCTGACCACAAATATCATTAAATGTGCATGGCTGCTTAGCTATATTCTATTTTGGGAATCTCTTATTACCTAGGAAATGATTTCATACTTCATTGTCTCAAACTGCATCATCCAAAAGAACCAAGATAAAATGTTTTCCTTCGAGAACATCTTTCCTGAAATCTCATTATTGCATATTATCTTTTGGTGCCACCCTAGTTTCCTCTGCTCACCATGCTGGCTGCACAGTAAACTCTGAAAGAGAAATACTGCACACTGGAATCTTACCACCAGGAGGGGATAGGAGTCACTGTTGGAAGAGCGTGAAAGTCTATGTTATGGGAGAAGCGTTAGAGAGCTGTGTAACCTCTCTGAATTGACTGGAAAACCAACAGACAGATTACTGTATGTCACCGAGACCTTTTGACACAGGGGGAGGGTTCAAAGTATGTGGGCTCGAACATCATTTTTTTCAACTTGCAGCTTTTAGCAATTAGCACAATCTTGCTAAAACTCCCATTTACATAGGAGAAGCTGCGTTATCACTGCGAAGTTTAGAAAAATGGGGCGACAAGGTAACAACTGTATTATGCTTTATCTGTAACAAATCATGTCCCCCGGAGGTTCCAGTGTATTTTAAATTAACGTCAAAAGAAAGAAATCTTCACCCCACCAAATGGCAAATACAGGAATTTCAACTGTTCTAGTACAACAACCCTAAGTAAATAATTATTAATTTCTTACTTTCCAACCTACTGGTCGACCAGAAACACAGAATTGCTGATGAAATTACACTGGGAAGGAGTCTCCCTAATACATATCTTGCTTTCATCCTCCAAGCACACCAAGTTACAGAACTGAAAACAGCTTTTGATTCATATTAGTATTTTGAGTAGAGTCTCTAAAAATTATTTTTAAGCAGCAGCGAACTAAGGATGGGATATGACTTGGTAAGTACTATTATTTACATAACTTTTCTTTCCATGTTTTTTTTTTTTTTTTCTTTCCATGTTCTTAAAGTCATACCTTTGAATTTTAAAACACACTAAATTTCTATCTGTTCTGAAGGGCATGGGGCAGATAGGAGACTGGGTGGGAAAAAAATCCAAAATACATGAATTTCAAATTATAACCCATTTTGCCAACATTTGATAGGCTGAAATGACATTTGGATACTAATAAAAATTATTTGTTTGCCTTAAGAACTTAGATTAATTACTGTAACATTCCATTATGAGATTTTTCTATTTCTAAAATCTTATTGCTACTCTATTGGTACAGAAAAATATTTTTAATGGTTCTTAAAGAATATAGTACAAAAACACCAAACAGTGCAAGGTCCTCTATTAGGAAAGAATAGCTATTTCGATCAATTAACAGAAGTGCTTTGAATGTCATTAGAACCCATTTAAAATTATGACCTACAGCATCTTAGAAAACAGCACTGTTTTCCAACAATTTGCAGGCATAATCAGGAGAGGGGGAGTGTATTTAATAAGACAGGTACACGGCTAACATCCGCAAACAAACTCACACACAACACAGGAATTTTAGCCAAGTAATCCAATCATTCCTGAATTCACTGCAATAATGTGATATTGCCGCCATCAGGCTAATTATAACCCATGCAGGAAGCAGCCCAGGTGGCTTGCAAGTGATGGTATCAGAATGTGAATATTTTAGAAGAAATCAAGTACCTGATAGTTTCATGAGAAGTTCAGATGCTGCTTTGACTGACATATCCCGCCTTAGTACGTTGCCCTTTGCTTCCTGGGGCTTAAGTGTGTCCTCAGAGATGCTCGGGGCTGGTACTTCAGACTCGGGGCTGAACACATAGTTGGACCGAGGCAACGTGGCACTTAGAGCCTCCTCTTCCTTAGGCTCCTCTTTCACTTTAAAATTAAGATTCATGGGTTCCTTCTGATTTGCAGCTGTCAAAAGAAGAAAAGGATTACACACATATACCTGTATGAAGGGCCAGTCCCACTCTTAGCTGCTCCCAACTTAATGAAGTATGTAATGCATGATCATATCTTGCTAACACAGGAGGGACCACAACCCAATCAAAATAGGCTGAGCCCTGAGCACAAAAATACAAGTCACTCCATGAGCGTGGGACTTAGAAGAGTGCGGGCTTCTGAATCTTCGGAACCTATCATATTTTAGGAAGTGCTGCCTCTACAAAGTGTTTGGGCATTTTCTCTCTGGTTTCCAGTGTCTTCTTTCCTGTATACGCTGCTGCCTCTCTGACCTATTAGCACTCTCCCTACCTAATCCTATTATAGAATAATGCTTTCAGACAGTTATTCTGCCATAAAATATTGAATATACACATGAGTCAGAGGCAAAAACCAAAGCAAAAACCTAGAATGCGGTGGTCAGGTGAGGATGGAGAATTTGCCAAAGAGAAAAGCTCAGAATGGAGATATAACACTTTTGCCTTATTATAAGCTGATGCCACCGTCCCACAAACAGTGGGGCATGCACCTGTCATTGCCTTTCTGGTCACTATCTGTAGCCCAAGTTATCTCCGAGTCCACAATGGGCGTCTTTAAGAGAAAAAAATTTTATTTTGGAATAATTTTAGATTTGCAGAGAAGTTGCAAAGAGGGGTCAGAGAGTTCCCAGACATCCTTTACTCAGTGGTCCCTAAAGTTAACACCTTACGTAACAACATGGAGTATTTGTCAGAACGAAGAAATTCACATTACTATGATCTAAGATCCAAATTTTATTCAGATTTCACCAGTTTTTCCACTAATGTCCTTTTTCCATTTCTAGCATGGTTGGCTGGTGTGGAGTGTGTGGTCAGGGCAGAGCTAACTGGCCTATTATGGGATAGATTCTTTCTGTGGCTTGGCTACACCTTACCAGGCCTTCACTCACTGAGCTACATACTACTTCCTGGTCTTTCTTGGGAAAAACCAAGAAGGAAGACTAGCAGCCGCTTTTCCCACTTGCACTTTCACAGCCATCTTGCCCCTTTAAAGGGCCACATAGTAGGACCTTTAAGTTGGTTAATTTAGGTGTGCTGGTATTTTAAGAAACAAGATCTCATCCTAATACAGAGTTCTTAGAAAAGCTTCTTAGAATGAGCCTTGGGCTTCCCTGGTGGCGCAGTGGTTAAGAGTCCGCCTGCCAATGCAGGGGACAAGGGTTCGAGCCCTGGTCCGGGAAGATCCCACATGCCATGGAGCAACTAAGCCCACGCGCCACAACTACTGAGCCTGCGCCCTAGAGCCCATGAGCCACAACTACTGAGCCCTCACGTCACAACTACTGAAGATCCCACGCCTAGAGCCCGTGCTCCGCAACAAGAGAAGCCACCACAACGAGAAGCCTGCGCACCGCAATGAAGAGTAGCCCCTGATCGCTGCAACTAGAGAAAAGCCCGCGCACAGCAACAGAGACCCAGTGTAGCCAAAAATAAACAAAAATAAATAAATAAATAAATTTATATATATAAAAAAAAGAATGAGCCTTAAGCCCACTCTTGCTTAACAACAACAACGACAAAAAGGATGAAAATAAAGCCCCAAAGGGTACGCCTATCAACCCCCTGCCCACCATCTACCTCCAGCCAATACATAGACACAAAGTCCTTTCTTTATACCTTACGCCCTTCTAAGAATATCCCTTCTGGAGTCACGAGTTCACACAGACCAGCATATTTGGGAACTGGACCCCAGAGGGCTAAAGTGACACTTGGAAGTTTTACTACCAGAAAGATGAAGAGCTGAGACTAGAACCCACGTGCACAGGCTGCCCACCCTGTGTCCCCTGCCTAGCTCCACTACACCACTCCTCCATCTCTGGTCCCTGTGTTATAACAACACCTGAATGGAACTTGACCTTCAAGTCTTTGCTAAAATACCACCTTCTCAATGAAGACCGCAACCATCCTGATCAAAACTGCGACGCCCACCCCACAGTACCCGCAATCCCCCAAACTCTCTTACCCTACTCTAATTTTCCTTTTTTTTTTTTAAATTTATTCATTTATTTATGTGGCTGCGTCGGGTCTTTGTTGCGGCATGCGGGGTCTTTCGATGCTGAGCGTAGGCTCTCTAGGTGTGGCACGTGGCTCCGGAGCACGTGGGCTCAGTAGTTGTGGTGCGCGTCTTAGTTGCCCTGCGACATGTGGGATCTCAGTTCCCTGACCAGGGATCGAACCTGTGTCCCCTGCATTGGAAGGCAAAGTCTTAACCACTGGACTGCCGGGGAAGTCCGTAATTTTCCTTTTTATCTAAAATACTTATCACCAGAAAACGTCTTGTTATGGATTGAATTGTGTCTGCCCCACCTCCCCAAATACAAATGTTGAAGCCCTAACTCTCACTGGGACTGTATGGAGATAGGGAGAAAATTAGGTTAAACGAGGCCATCAGGGTGTGGCCCTAATCCAATATGACTGGTGTCCTGAGAATAAGAGAGACACAGAGGATGTGCAAACACAGAGGAAAGACCATGTGGGGACAGAGCAAGAAGGAAGCCATCTTCAAGCCAAGGAGAGGCCTCAGGAGAAACCAAACCTGTCAGCACCTTGATCTTGGACCTCCAGCCTCCAGAACGGTGAGAAATACATTTCTATTGTTTAAGCCACCCAGTCTGTGGTATTTCGCTACGACAGCCCCAAAGACTAATCCATACTACATAATTTTCTTATTTATTATGTTATGGTTTATTCCTTCAACTCAAAGGTAGGCTTCATGAAGGCAATAATCTCTGTTTTAATGCTGATGTGTCTCGAGTGCCTAGAACTGGGCCTGGCACGTAGCAGGAGCTCAACATATATTTGTTGAATAAATAAAATAGATTGGTCACAAATCAGTGACATCTGTTGGCACTCCATTATTACCTGTGGTAAACAAAAGCTACGAATCCCAAAATATTCCACCGAAGGCAATCGGAAGTGCCTTCCTCAAGTCTGATCATGAGATTGGGGATAAGACCTTACAGATAAAGTTAAAAGCTCTGCTACTACACCACAGTGCTTACTGAGGTGTCTCTGAACGATCACTTGGACTCTGGAATTACTAAAGGAGGAACCCAGAAAAATCTCAAGGAAAGTGCTGAAAATCTAGCCCTCTGGGGACAGTGCCATTGGCATCTGAGCCCAAGGGAACAAGGACAGTCTCTAGAGCAATCTTCAAGCATGTATTTTGGGCCTCTACAGAAGGTAGCTCCCAAGAGGATTCTGTTTATCTAGCACATTTCTCCCCTTTCAACCACTTCCGGAGGGAGGGAGTCGTTGCTGTCCACCTCCTAAGCCTTTCTTCCAGAATCCTTCATAAAACCCTAAGCCTTTCTTCCAGAATCCTTCATAAAACCCTTTCCAAGAGCATCCTAAGTTAGTCACGATAGAGTAATTAAATGGTGTGCTGTCGGGGACTTCCGTGGCGGTTCAGTGGTAAAGAATCTGCCTTCCAATGCAGGGACACAGGTTCCATCCCTGGTCGAGGAACCAAGATCCCACACGCTGCGGGGCAACTATGCTCACGTACCACAACTACTGAGCTCGTGTGCCTCAACTAGAGAGCCTGCATGCCACAAACTACAGAGCCCACGCTCTCTGGAACCCGTGCGCCATAACTAGAGAGAGAAAACCTGCACACCACAACTAGAGAGAAGCCTGTGCACCGCAACGAAAGATCCCGCATGCTGCAACTAAGACCCAACGCAGCCAAAAAAATAAAGAAAATTTTAAAAAATAATAATAATTAAAAAAATGGTGTGCTTTCTATTAAGTCTTTAATTTTGATTCTTTGGGTAGGAACAATATAAAGTGAATGGTTATATATTTTTAAAAACGCTTCAGGCTTGCATCTTTTATTTTTGAAACTTTAAAATATTCTAAGGTGAGCCTAGGAAAGAGATAAGAAACTACTAAGGCCCTAGAAGCAAATCCTAACTGCTGGAGCCAATGCTCTCTGAAGATATGAGTAGCTTCTGGGAGCATTAGTCAGAATATGTGCTACATAAGACTTAAGAAAAAAAAAAAAAGATATTTGGCATTATTGGTACAACCCAGATTTAACAGAACTGTAATAAGACACTTTTAAAAAATAATAGGCAAGCTGTATGTTGCTGTTTTATAAATTTGCAAGGTACTTCATACCTGGTTTTCATTCTGACAATGTTAAGAATGGCATAAAACTAGTAATGGGCTAGGGAAATGTAAATATGGCTAATGACATATCAAAAAATATCTGGGAAACACTCATTTGTCCAAGTTTTAGTTTCCAAACATTCGGATCTAAATAGATGATGTAAAAATAGCAATAAGAAGGCTACCCTGCTTTTTTTCAATTACCAGAAATATTTACAGAGAATAGTGCATAAAGCCCTATATTTTAAAATTAATATGACTGCATAATTGCCATCTTTTTTTATTTATCTTAATTTAAAAAATTGTTTTTCTACAGGGAAAGGTGAAACTAAAGTTGTTTTCTCTTTGGGGAAATTGCTAAGAGAAAAGCAGTAATTTATGACTCACTGCCTGGTCTTTACTTCATTCTTACCACTAACAAGAAGATCTGTGCACATATGGAATTCAGTTTGTAAAGGACTTTTCACAGCAAGTATCTTGACTTCCGTTTATGTATCGTCAAGCTTCCAGACACTCCACTTAACTCAGTGAGGAAATCCCACTAACCAAGAGGTCCCTTCTCTCACTGTTCAAACATTTTGCGACCTGAGAAAATTATGATTAAAAATTATGTACATCTGTAAGTTCATGTGCTCGATGGATTTGGGCTGCCGTTGAAAGGAAACAAATCAGCTTTTTCTAAATCAGGATTTAGAAAGGATTCAAGACAAAGGCTGATATGCGAAAGGAACGGGAAAGCCACTGGGATAAAATGATTCCAAGTTTCTAATTCTAATAGGCCAGCATTAATGAGTTGTAAAAGGAACCCGTCTTTCCGGCGAGGTGTCCTCAGTACACTTCGAGATTCTGTCTAAGCCCCTCTCATCCCCACCCCCAGGACAACGCTGTATAACTTCCTTAAAGACCATTATTTGCTTCAATAATGCACACAACTAGCATTTGAATAGTTATACAGGAATTGATCCTTCCATCAACCACAGGATACAGGCATTGTTACTACCTTCATCTTGCAGGGGAAGGAACTAAGGTCCTAAGAGGTTAACAGACTGACTTCTCCAAATCAGAGACACTGGACTTCAGGGCTTCTGGCTGAAAATGCACCCAAGCGCTCTCCTTTCTCTCCAAGATAGTCCAGGCGCCTTTAAGAAGGAAACTAACTCAAGCAGTTGCACTGTGGGCTCTGGGCAGAAGTGATACGGTGTGAATTAAGTATCGTGAACGAGAAATGAGGAAGGGTGGCGTGTAACCTGAAGGAAAGGCATGTTTTCTGGTAGGGAAGAATTTTATGAAGATCTAAGAGGGTGGAAGAGAAAGAAGGGACTGCGACATGACTGTTCTGCTTTGTCTGTTTCCTCTGGGGAAGGAAAACGACACTTTCCTTGAGTTTAATAAGACCGAGCTCTCTTTCAGTTCAGAGTCTGCTGAACTGGTACATGAAAAAGCTAGGCCATTGAGAATTTTACTTACTAGCTCCCCCTAAAGCAGAGCTAAGGACCCTTGGACCTGGAACGGACTGCAGATTTGGTGGTTTTCAAACAGTGTCCCAAGGAACCAACCCTAGGATAAGCTTCTGGGGTTCCAATAAATGTCGGTTTCCAATGTAAGCTTTTAAAATTATTGAAACTAATTTAAAATTTTAAAATGTGGACCCTCAGCTCTGTTATATATAAAATGTCAACTCACTGGAAACCACTGATGGGTTAACTTGAGTTAACAAGTTAATTCAGTCTTGTGTATCACTTGTGATGCAGTTCTCCCTGCCTCTTAGGAGTGGCAGAGTTCTAGTAATGTGTCATTAATAAGGAAGTGATTGGCTATACACTAATCTTTCCAAAAATTCAGGCCTGTGCATGTTAAAACTGTACAGTTATGGTACGACTAGGGTCTATAGGTATGCCTCGAATCGGGCTTTCTCAACCTCAGCACCACTGACATTCTAGGCTGGGTAATTTGCTGTGGGTGACCGTCCTGCAAACGGTAGGACGCTTAGCAGTATCCCTGATCTCTACCTACTAGATGCCAATAGCACTTCCCAGTCGTGGAAACAAAAGTTTCTCTCGACATTGCCTTACTCTCCCCTGAGCACGCCTCTGGTTGAGGACCACTGCCTTAAATTAGGTGCCAGGGTAGTTTCAAGTGTATCTGCTTTGGTGAAGCTTCTGATCGTGGCTAACAGCCACACAGAAATATGTAGATATACACATATTTGGTTCTGTTATTTATAGAGCACAAAATATGGGCCAGGGAGTATGCTGTTTCCTTGGATTAATTTATCTGATCCTCTCAACGACCCTCTGAAGTAGTTACTATCATTATCTCCATCTTGTGGGTGAAGAATCTGAAACTAGCAAGATTAAATAAACTTCCAAATAACGGTTAACTGAGTGATAACCAAGTAGCTAAAATAGAATTATCGATGGCTTTAGTACCTGCTGAAAGTTTGGGGTGCTTTTGTCTGCCCTTTCTTATGATAAGGAATAAGGGCAATTGCTAAATGTTGTCAGCTTTGAAGCAAAAACTTTTTATTATTGTACTCTTCTTTCAAGCAGCTGAATACATTTAACTAAAGGGATCCTGAGATTACAAGGTGAATTGTTAAAAATCTTATCTCATTTGCCACAATGTCCCTGTGTAAATGGTATTTCTTGAAGCTGCAATCAGCAAAATAAATTTAGAAATACACTAGATGCTTATACTGCTGTAAGACCCCATCTTAACATAACACTAATTTCATGTGTGTGGGAGTATCACTTAGCAACTTTTTTCTAATTGTTGGACTTTTAAAATAAATAAATATAATACGTGAGAACCTAAAAACTAAAGTTAAATTTAAAAATACATTAAACTACATATTCTTCGTGTTTTGTATATTGAGTCTGCCCTTAAGATTTTGTTTGGAAAAAAATGGGTTTAATGTTTGAAAACCAACCAACAAAATGAAAACCATTACTGTTTTCCACTCCTTTATTTTACAATAAGAAAACACAGTCTCAGAGAATGATATGACCTTTTTAAAACCACAGCTCATTCATGATAGAATCAGAATCAGAGCTCAACTCTCTAGATTACAAACCAGGGCTGTTATAACTACCCAAGGTCCCTTGTAAGTGTATGTAAGGATGTATGATCCGTCTGGGGACCTGGGATTTTTTTGACAACTTGATGCACTTTGGGTGAGAAGAAAATAGATTGCCTTCGGAAATCATAAGGAAAGCCGAGATTTCATTAAATAATAATTAATAACAGTGAAGCCTATTATATTCAAATAGAAAGTTTAAAACATTAGCTAAATATTTTCAAACCTTGCTCTCTCACAAGGTAAACTACTTAATTGGCCTTAAGTAGTTTTATACTTAGTGTTTAGCGGAGTTTTAACCATCTTATATTTCTCATTATATTTCATTATATCTTTCATCCGCACCTGAGCTAATCCTTGGTCACACTTCAGTGTCTGTGTCTGCAGACTAGGGCCGCGCAGGTCCCCTGTGACAGCTACTGAGATTATAGACATAGTGACAAAGGGAAGACAAAAGAGCCTTTGGAGCAGGGAGGGTAATAACGATAAGCAGTGCCACCGAACTTTAAAATAAATAAATAAGGCTTTTCTCCGTGAACGAAACTACTAGAAGCCGCACATAATAAGCAAGAGCAGCTATCTGCTGGAATCCACTTAACAGACAGGATATCTCTCTTGTCAAAAGCAGGAAGGACCAGTCCTGGAAAACCGATCAAGCCTCTAGCCGGGAGGAGATGGGAGAGAAAACTGCATTTGAAATTCACGCTATTAACACATCCAAAGAATGAGCTGTAGGAACAGCCGTGGAGTGATTTGCATGTAAGAACAGCTTGAGGTGACTTGAGACTGGAAAAAAAGAAAACCTAAAGATTGGATCATATATTTCCAACACTCTTCAGGGAAGTCGGTGACCATCTGCCCCAAATGACATCTGCTCTTGACTGTTACACTTGTCATTTCAAATGACTGTACTGACATTCTGGTTCATACATTGGTATTTTAATGCGTTTTTGTCTTTGTGGAACACCCAGTGAGTCTGAAGCACTCTGGGCGTTGCAAGGAGACTGCAAAATGGTCCTCATGGTCCCTTCTGCCTGCAAACCCACCCCCTTTGCCATGTGACTCCACGGCTCTTCCCATCAAGAGGTGGAGCAGATTATCCCACCCTTTGAATCTGGGTTGAAGTGGCTGGATTTGGTCACTGGAAGGTGGTGGAAGTGATGCCGCTGGACCAGCTCTGAGCCCAGCCTCCTGGAGCACTTCTGCTCTCTCCTTTGGAAGCCAGCTGCCATGTGGGCGAGCCCAGGCTAACACACTGAAGGATGGGACACCCTGGGGGACAGAGAGAAGCCCTCCCAGCTGGGACCCACCTAGACCAGCCATGCCCTGGCAACCTGGCAAGGTGCTGCAGATGGATGAGTCAGCCCAGAAGAGACCAGAAAAAGCACACCGGTCAGCCATGCCCAACTGCCAGTCCCCAAACTCGTAAGCTAAGTAAATGGCTATTGTGTTGAGCTGCTAAACTGTGGACTGGTTTGTTACTTAACTCCCTGTGTGACCGACTCTAGTTCCTAGATTTGGCCCCAGAAGCTGAGGTCCCGGCCAACGCCAAGGTGCTCACACCCTTTGAGGCTCCCTTTGAACAGCCTGTTTTCTTCCCATGGACCACCTCTTTCTTCTGTACTCTTTATGGCACTAGGAGCTGGTTGTGACTTTGTAAATCTTTTTTTTTTTAAAGTTAAATCTTTATTTATTTATTTTTGGCTGCGTTGGGTCTTGGTTTCTGTGCGAGGACTTTCTCTAGTTGTGGCAAGCGGGGGCCACTCTTCATCGCGGTGCACGGGCCTCTCACTATCGCGGCCTCTCTTGTTGCGGAGCACAGGCTCAGCAGTTGTAGTTCACAGGCCCAGTTGCTCCGCGGCATGTGGGATCTTCCCAGACCAGAGCTCGAACCCATGTCCCCTGCATTGGCAGGCAGATTCTCAACCACTGCACCACCAGGGAAGCCCTTTAAATCTTTTTTAAGTGAAGTAATACCACAACCTCTGAAAACCTGCCTCCCAGAGTGTATATGACTAATGGAATACCTTTCTTATCATCTACCACAGAATACATTGTGGATGATACAAAGATAAAGACATTATAAAGGAAACATCATCCCCTGCTGCTGCCCCTCCCCCCCCTTAGCAATCTGAAACATAGTTGAAGAGGCAAGGCTAAGACACAAGCAGTAATGCAAGGATCAACTTGGATGTTAAGATTCTAAGTATCACTGGAGCAGGCAGTAGCGGTGGATATCACAGCAATAAGGTGCAATGTTGCTAGAAATTCTCTACAAAGATACAGAACCACTGGGGGTCAGAGGTGCATTAAACTAGTTATTTTGTGGGGTTTTTTGGGCCACACCGCACAGCATGAGGTATCTTAGTTCCCCGACCAGAGATCGAACCTGTGCCCTCTGCAGCGGAAGCGCAGAGTCCTAACCACTGGACCGCCAGGGAAGTCCCTAGTTATTTTGGTTTAAATAACATTATTAATTCTTTTTAGAACCCCCCTCCCCCATTTTACCTAACAGGAGGAAGATTTATGGAACTCCATGGTTCCAGTGACCGGACTCCTGGAACATGAGGGAAGGCAGGTAAATGGAAATGGGGGGCAGGGGGAGTGAGTACCAGCTGGTGAAGACTCAGCATTTTTCTTGAGAGGAGTGGGGATACCATTACTCAGGAGAAGGAAGCCAGGCAGGGGCACAACCTGATGCCAGAGGTATCAGAAGAGTCCATTAACACCTTGGAAGCCTGGCGGAGGGGAGGGAGGGTCCTGGGGTGGAGGAAGCATCCGGGAGAGAGCTGGTGGGCCAGGAAAGGCCGCCCTCGAGGGATGGGTTGTGGGTGTATTTTGAAGACACACAAAAATTTAACCAGATTAGTGACTGAATTAGCATGCATTAAAAACGATGTCATGGTTTGAAGCCAAGGAAAATAAACAGTGAAGCAGACGGAGGTCAAAAGACAGTTCACTCAATTGACCAAAAAAAAAAAAAAATTAGGTAATAGCTTATTAAGTGGTTACGAGCCAAGCTTCACAGTTAGGCAGCGCTGAATCTCTGCTCTATCCCTCAGTCGCCGAAACCTACTAAGCCTCAGCTTCCTCATCTATGAAATAGGTTTAACATTAACAGGGCTGTTGGGAGGGTTAACTGAGAAATTACATCAAGTTGTTGGCACCGCCCCTGGCTCACTGGAAACCCATCTGATTAGTAATAAGGTAAGGCTCAGGATAACAATAGTAGAAGTTGTAACAGCAGTAACAACAGTAGTGAGTGGAAGAAAATGTACTTCTGAGGGAAGGAAGAAAATGACCTGGATTCAGTTGTGCAGAAACATAGAGTTTGAACAATTTTCCCAAGAGTCTATCAAGATTAAACAACCACTGTGCGGACAATTCTGCAATGAGATGAGCTCTATCCAGCACGGTGAGGAAAGAAACGTCTGGATTCCAGTGGCAACCCTTCTAACGCTACTGACTTCCAGTCTTGGTTTCCTCAACTACATGCTTGTTACGAGCCATTGAAGACACACTGTAACTGGCTTTACTGTTACTACTCTATCTGCACTAAGCAATGCCTGAAAAGCCCACAAGTATGAGCACAACTTCCGGTGGCATCTAACATACGACGTTCAGAGAATGGCTCCCTTGCCGGGGACTCTGACTCTACAAAAACAAGGGCAGAGAACAGAGCCAACCTCCAGTTTCACCACTTCCTTACTTTGTGATTTGGGGGAGGGGATGCTGGAGCCTGGCTGCCTGGATTAGAATCCCAGTCCCACCATTATTAGCTGTGTAAACGTGGGCAAGTTCCTTAACCTCTCTGTTTTCATCTGTGCAATGGGAATACCAACAGTATCTTCCTCTCGGGTTGCTATGAAGTTCAAACGGGTTAAACAGCAAGGAGCAGGCACTATGTAAGTGATTGTTAAGGAAAAATCATAAACAATGAGTCAGTGTCACAAAGTCTCCATCCCTGGAGGCCTGAGCACGTGAGTGTGTCACTCCAGGTCCCACTTTCTTGTTACGCCACCTGCTCCCTTCTGTGACTCAGATCAGCCCTCAGCCCGTGGAGGAGCAAGTCACTGAAAAACAGGAAAGAGTCACACTCTCCCTCTCAAACGGATCACCCACCAGGTTCGGTAAAATCCAGGATTTCAATAGGACATTCGGGCTGCCTCACACATGAGGGCCCACAATGTGGCGTCTGACACCAGGAATTTTAGTCAAGTGATCAGTGAGTGCCCATCATGAGAAAAGCCAGGCAGGGTTAGAAAAGGGCCAAACTGAAGATACAGAGGAAGACTGCCAAAAATAAACCCACTGGGGGAAGGCACACTTGGGCGTGGGGAGGGCCCCAGCTAATGGCACTAAAGCCTGAGGGCGTGAATGGCGGAAGGCCAGCACTTCCTTGGTAGAAGGATGCTAAGATGTCTGACAGAAAGCCAATCAGAGCCATCCGGTAATAAGGATGCCTAGTTAACGGGCATCTCCCGGCCCCCTCCTTCTTCAGCAGCACAAACAAAGGTATCACAGGATAAGGAGCTGCCCTTTACAGACAAACCGTAACTACAGATGCATAACATTATGGGAAAGAGATGAAGGTGGCAGAACAAAGGCCCACGGGAAACCGCAAGATACAACACAAACATTCACCAGCTCCCCTTCGTTTATTCAAGAGAACCTTTGCCATTTTACCGCTGAGCTCCTAACACATTCGAAACAATTCAGCTTGGACCCCTCTGCAGGTCACTGTTTTCCGAAGTCCACCTCTCATGGTTAAGATGTTTCGGCCCCAATTTTATGAAATTAATAGAATATGGGAGACAGGATACATTTTTTGGGCCAGTTTCCAAACTAAAAATAGTTGAAATGACTTGTATCTTTTATTTTCAAAAAACCAAGTACAAAAAGATATTCCCAGCCAACAACTGAGGTGCCAAGTTTCTGTCAACTGCTTGGTTCTAATTTGGAGAGTTAGACTTAAATGTGATATCTTGAAAAGTATAGTTTTCAGAAAGAGAAATGATGTAAGCCCACAGCAGGCAACTTTTAATCAGGCGTCTAATGATGATACTCCCAGTTCCTAGATGTTCTAGATGAGTCTCGAGACTTTCTAATTCTAACTGGAGAACATCAAGATGCTTCTTTTAATTCTCCTGTCATGTGGCTCCACGAGGCAAAACATGGGGCTGAATGACCATGACTCACCCAGGCCTCCAGTTCATGTTAACCTTGACCTATAGTGAATGTCTCAGACCCATCCCAAACCACCAGGCACCTTTTCATGGTCTTGGATAGAAAGTGAGGGAAGAGAGTTGCACTGAAAAACTATAGGGGTACTGAAAAAACAACAAACACAAAAACAGGTACCAAATTTATCTTCCACATCAGTGGTCCTTAGTCCTGGCTGCATTTTAGAATCGTTTGAGGATTTTAAAGAAAACACCAATGTCTAGGGACGTCCCTGGTGGTCCAGTGGTTAAGACTTTCACTGCAGGGGGCGCAGGTTCAATCCCCGGTTGGGGAACTAAGATCCCGCAAGCCACGCAGTGTGGCCAAAAAAAAAAAAAAGAAAAAGAAAACACCAATGTCTAGGTCTAGGTCCTATCCTAGACCAACTGAATCATAATTTCTGGCAGTGGGGTTGGACCCTGGCATTTAAAAAAAAAAAACAACTCCCCAGGTAAGTCTAATGTTAGTCAAGGTGAGAACTGCTACTGGATAAAGGAGAGAAGGCAGAGAAACAGTAGGAATTTAATCTCCTCTCCCCTGCATAGCCCCAGTCACGCGGCTACTGAATCCCTTGCCCTGACATGCGACAGTCTGCATCTGCCTTTTGGCTCTCAAGAAAGATCGATGCAAATATGCAGGGCTGCAGCCCTCAAAGGCCTGCCTCCTAGGCTGAAGCTTGGAGCAGAGTTTGCAAAATTATCTTTTCCAACAGCCCAGAAAGCCAGCAGCAGGGACTGTCCCATCCTCTTCCCTGAATCAATTATGGTGCTGAGCCTGGAAAGCCTTGGTCCTAGGGAACAAGGCTAATCTTGAAGGACGAAGGAATGTTAAGTGTGGGCTCAGGCAGAAGAAGAGTAGACGGTTCGGGGAAGGGGTTTGATTTCACAATCACAGACACTAGGAAACCTCAAAACGGGGGTAGGGAGGGAAGGATTTAGAGTCTTTTTAAAAGAAGATTCCAGGGCTTCCCTGGTGGCGCAGTGGTTAAGAATCTGCCTGTCAATGCAGGGGATGAGGGTTTGAGCCCTCTGCTGGGAAGATCCCACATGCTGTGGAGCAACTAAGCCCGTGCGCCACAACTACTGAGCCTGCGCTCTAGAGCCCGCGCGCCACAACGACTGAAGCCCGTGCACCTAGAGCCTCTGCTCCTCAGCAAGAGAAGCCACCGCAATGAGAAGCCCGCGCACCGCAACGAAGAGTAGCCCCCTCTCGCCGCAACTAGAGAAAGTCTGCGCACAGCAACAAAGACCCAATGCAGCCATAAATAAATAAAATAAATTAAAAAAAAATAGTAAGCATCCTTTACACATTTATAAGGTTTAAAAAAAAAAGAGGATTCCACCAGTGATTTTTAATCCAGTGGGAGCAAGAAAGACTCCCCTTAATCACCAAGCAAGAAAGAATCAAGTGTTTTCCATCTCTCTTTTGGAAACAAGAAGGTATGGACACGCTTGAATTTGCCACTGTGCTCCGGTTCTGCAGACTGTGATGTGGCTGGCACAGAGACTCCCAGCCCCCGTGTCCACAAACAGCTGCACCCTAGAGTCCCAGCAGGTGCACACACAGAGCCCAGCTCAAAAATTCATGGCAAGAACAATGGCGCCGTTATGATGCCTAGGGACAAGGCCTGATGCTAACCCGACATCTGATAAGGGAAAGAGCTAGAAACTCAGGCACAGCTCCCCGGGATCTGGCCTTGTGGTCCCGGGATCACAGTCACAGACACAGCCAGGTAGAACACCACAATGACGGGAGCTATCAATTCTAGAGCCTGACCAACGAGAGTGAGTGGAAGAAAAAGAAATAAATAATGCCTCCCCACCTCCGGAAAATGTATTCCTTTCCTTTTCCCGTGGGCTGCGTTGCCACTGTCACCAAGTTTACATTTACATCCAAATATGCACACACACACAAAAATTACCAATGCATCTCACTCCCCGGTGACTTTGTAACAGGTTGCTAGGTAACAGTGCACACAAGTCAGGTTTCAGGACCTCTAGTAAGCCACCATAAAATAGCTGCGCGGGCCTTTTGCATAAACAGCGTGCATTTGTTATCTGTTTTCTTATGCCAACTGATCAGTCAGTAAATACTGCGACTGCCAAACCCGTAAACAAGTCCCCATCAATAGCCGACTGAGAAAACAGATCACAGTATAAGGCCTGGGTGCACAGTTTTTCACCCCAACCTACCGACTGGCTTCTCCTCTTGTGTTTTTCCTGTCTGCAAGCCTGGCTCCCAGAAGCCACAGGCCTTATCTTGTGCTCCCTGAGACTGGGTCTGGGGCTAATTACAGCCTGACGCCGGGCACTCACAGCTGAGCTCAGCAGGAATTGTGTCCCATCAAACCTTCCTCCACCCCCACTCACCTTCCTCAGGATTAAAAACTTTCTGGAGTCCTGGAGTAAAGGGAGTACCCTCTTCCTAAGAGTTACTAACCCCATCCTGAGTTTCCCCTGTCTGCTAAGTAAGGAAATGTCCCCCGTTTGTTTCTAAGCTATGCTAAGTGAATATGCTATTGCATTCCTTGGGAAAGTGCTAGAAGAGCCCAGAAAAGGAGCCCTTTTTGCTCTGACATTGGTGGGAGAGACCATCAAAGAGGAACCAGAGATCTCCCAGAAGTGAAAACTAAAGGATCAGCAGCGAAAGGAAAACCAGAAGCCTGAATTTCCCCCACGTTTTCAAAAATGTTTAAATACAAAAAGCAGAGTCTCAAAGATCACACGTCCCCCTCGGTTGGGATACAAGAGGAGAAGACAAGGGAAGACCGTTCTTCACTGCCACGGTTGAATTTCTGACACCCGATCATTTCTGGTGTAGGACGAGCTCACTCATCTTGCAGGGTGGGATGCCTCCCTGTAACATTTCCATCTCAGTTCTTTCTGCGGTGCCTCATTTCCATCCCCTGCCTTTCCTCATTTCTCCCAACCAGCGCTGTGCACTCCTGAGGGGCAAAGACCTGGGGTGGTGGGGACATTCCAGAAGACCTGACTGAAGTGTCACTGAGCAAAGGGACTTCAGAGTGAAGCAGAACCTCGAATTCACCTGGCGATGACATTTAGTGAAATGCAACTCACAGTCCATTTAAAGGAAGGTGGTGACCAATTATTCTCCATTTAAAAGGGTATTGTCAATCTCCAAAGAGCTGAAATGGCATTTGGAAATCATCCTGGGGACTGCCATCTTCACTGAAAGATAGAACCAATTCTCAGCCGACCTTTCCCCACCCTCCACATCTCTTTTAAAATTTAAAATCAGACATTAAAAAATATAATGAGTAGCAGCACAGACCCACAACATGTTTTCTCATTCCAAAACGTCAGGAAAAACAGCGCTCCCTCAGCATCTCTACACCCCCTCATTCAACTCCACAACTTAAGGAATTGAGGGGAAAAAAAAGAAAAAAACTAAAAGAAACATCATGCATAATCTGATGGTGAAAGCGATATCAATTAGTAATAAGTTTTGAAAACATACTCCATCTTTTTTCTAAAAGGCACTGGGGCAGTTGCAAAAGAATGTTTAAAAAAAAATTTTTTTTTTTAATTACACTTTACACTTTACATGAGGTACCTGGAGTACTTATGTTCATAGAGACAGAAAATAGAATAATGGTTACCAGGGGCAGAGGGGAGGGTGGAATGGGGAATTCTTGGTTAATGGGTGCAAGGTTTCAGTTTGGGAGGATGAAAAAGTTCCAGAGATGGATGGTGGTGATGATTACACAGCAATGTGAATGTACTTAATGCCAAAGAACTGTATACTTAAAGATGGTTCAAATGATACATTTCATGTTAGGTATATTTTACCACGATAAAAAAACTTTCCATTAGAGAAAACAAAATTTAAAGATAATTTTATCAGTTGCTCAAATTTTAAAACTCTATAATTCCTAATAGTAGTCTCTGTGTACATGTCCTTTAAAAATCTTTTAAATCAAGGCAATAAAGAACTTGAATAACACAACGCGAGATGACCCGTACAAGCACTTTAAAGAACCCAACGGAGAGACAAGTTAAAATGACTCAAGGTCACACAAAGAACTGTCACCAACCTGGCTCACGCTGTGGCCTGTCCCCCACAACAAGAACTCATAAAGGGGGAAAACCAGAAAGAAATCAACAATCCCTGTTGTTTTTAGACCCAAACCACAGCCATGCCTACTTCCAAAGGACTGCAAAAAACAAGTCTCAAGGAGAAAATGTATGAGCGTGCAGACAACTGGAATCTCAAGCGACCTTGAAATCACTTAGTCCTACCAGCTCATTCTATAGATGAGAATACTGGTAGAGGGATAGAGAAGAGAGAGAGAGAGAGGACAACCCTCTTCAAGTACCTGACAGCTTCATGAGAAAATCAGACGCCATCTTAACAGAGATGTCCTGGCTGAACAATGCGGACGCACTGTTGGCTGCATACTCGGAGGGCTCTCTCAGCTTCGTGTGGTTGGCCGGCCTGTCGGTAGCATTCAGAGTAAAGGAGGTTGGCAGGCCATTATCTTCCTTGGGCTCCTCCTTCACCAGCAAAGGCGAGACGCCAGCCCCACCCTGGCTAGTCCTCTCTGGAGTGCTGGACGTCATCATGGTCCCCACTAGCTCTGTCCCTCCTCCTTCCCTTTGCTGCCCCAGGCAGGCACTGTCACTGAGGTGGGGAGATCCCTTGACATCGGGGTCTGGGATCTCCTCCTTCACCTTGGCTTCTGTCCTCAGGAAGTGCTGATGGCAACGCATGTGGAGTTTCAGGCTGAAGTGACGGGAGGAAGTGAAAGGGCAGAGCTGGCACTGAAAGGTCTCTCCCCGGTCCTGGTGCTGATGAACCTGGCGGAGAAGCAAGAAGAGTGAGCTAGCCACTGTGTGCTGATGCAAAACGCCCTGCTGTACATCCGCGCTACTCAGCAACAATTTCCTCACGGTACAAAGGGCCGGCCCAGGGAATCTCATCGCTAGAGGAGCACTTCATTATGTGCTTCAGGTCGTGAGGGCCATCCCTAAACACAAAGCAGGTCCACGCAGGTTAAGAATCCATTAGTAAAGCCATACTCACGACTGAGGATGCTGTCTGCCAATGGAGGCCGTCTGGGGTAGAATCCTCCTAATATTCTAGTCATCCCATCTCGGTTGATGTCTTCAGAGAAAACATTATAAACCCAGCACGATTTGAACTTACATACTTACTAGTTGGGGGTCAATAGAGGTAACCTGTCAAGTAATATAAATACACTGCAGGGACCCAATTATTACCACCCAGAGAATTAGTTACGTTTTGCAAACATAATTTCCATTTTCAAAAATGCTTCTCCAGGTAATTAAGAATGTGGAAAATAATGCCTCCAGGGTATTCCCATTTCATAGACAGAGAAACTGAGACCCCAAAGCACGTGGCTAGAGCAAAATGACATATAAAGGAAGCAGAGGGGGACAAAAACCAGGGGTTGATGCCCACCAAGCTGTCTCAGCAAGATGGAACCAGTGTTTCCAAACGTGGTTCTGTCTGCAATGAAAGAATGCAGACTTTTAAACACAGTTCCAGCCTTGCCTGCACAGTACCTGTAAAAATGGCTAGAAACCTTTTCTTTACTTCCTGTCACAATCAAATTTAGTGCTTGAAAAAGTGAGGAAATCATTGCATTGGCCCGAGCTGGCAGGTGCTCATAAGCTTGTAACTTCCCCATTCACCTCTGCCAATGCACTTCAGGGCTGACCTGCTCCACCCTGCTATTTCAGGACTGGCCCTCCCTTGAGTAGAAACTGTCAATGGTGGAGATTTGGGCCAAGAGATTTGGGGAGTTGTGTGATTTTGGACACACGAGTGGTTGGAATTCAAAACCCAAGTCAAACCGACCTCTCATCTTTGAGCGGTGATCTAGGCAGGATTTGAATCCAGGTCTAAGGAAGGTTAAAGGTTAAAGATTCCTTAATCCACTGGGCCACCTGGCCCCTCTGCGCGGGCTTCCTTTCCAAGAGTGCAAGTTTTACTACAGCCGTTTATGCGTTCTGAGTGCAATCCAAAAGCATTATTCACCAGCCAAAACATACTTTTAAATAATGTTGAGTGACCAACAAAAGCAAAGAAATTAAAAGTTAATGGTGAGATCCTGTCGCTACAGCACCCCACTGTGGCTTTTTGAAAAAAACAACAGAAGAGATTCTGGGTCCCCCAAAGCCTGAATTTCTCCACAGAAATAACCGTATACACTTAAATTCAGTTACAGCAAAGCCGTGCTCATTAAAAGGCTTCCCCTCTGCAACCTCGGGAGGGGCTGGAATGGGGGGACACACAGTCTTGGTCACCAGCTGTTAACTGTCTCTGTTCTTTCTCAACAAAGGGACTTCACTCTGGAGCGGAGCAATTCATTTACTTTCTCACTCACAGAATCGGGAAGATTCCCCACCCTCTCCTCCAACCAGTTCACACAGGAGCAAGCACCTTGGGGGGGGGCCTCAGGTCACAGCCCCAGGGGACCCTGACAGGTGCCAGCCACAGCTCGCCCCGGAACCAGGTGGCAAAGGTCATGAGGCTGAAAGCTTCTGGCGTCCCTGGGAGCAGTGCGGTGGGGCAGATTCCATTTCAGGAGTGTCCTGACATCTATTGCCCCGGGAGAGGACAGGAGCTAATCCAAGAACAGAAGCTCCGGAAGCAGCTTCTGGAAAAAGGAAAAGGACAGAGCCCATGTTCTAAAATCAAACAGGGAGCCCTGGATTCAAAAGCGTCTGTGCCCAAGTCCTGTATGCGGTTCCTCTTCCACCCGATACTGGTCTGGCTGTATTTAGTGGCAGAAAAATGAGTGACCGTTGAAAAGAAAAACAGTGGATGAAGTGTTGACGGTCACACTTAGAATTTTATTAGAGCTAGACCTTCCCGGAGGGGCGAGAGCTCGCATTTGGCCTTGGAGGGAAGGCTCTCCCCTGCTCTCTCGACAGAAAGGGATCATCTGTACTCTCTTTAGCCCGACATCAGCTTAAAATCCCCTCTTGGTCGGCTACTGTCAAGAAACACTTGACTAAAGCGTGTCATTCTTTCCAGGTCCCATAGAGAGCTGCTTTCTGCAGGTCATCCTTCACAGAGAGAGCCTGTCACCACCCCAAGAGGTGGGAAGTATAAGGGCTACTGCATCACTGGGTCTACCTCCTGGTAGCAGCTGGACAAACACGAGGACACTTCGGGAAACATCTCCACCTCACTGAGGGGACAAGGCAGGCCGGGAGGGGGCTTACCTAGGAGTCAGCTCCTTAGCTGGCAGGCCTGAGACTAGAAAAAGTCGGCGCCCTGACCCTTGCCTATTTCTTGCCGTTTCTTCACCCATGTTCCCGATCTCAGCCCTCCTCACCTTCTCTGTTCAATTTTAGCTTATGAATTCCGCATTTAATTCCTGTACGCTCGCTCATCCAGGAAAGTTGTAAAAGACTTAATGGAAATCTAAGATAACCCCGAGGAAGCTGGAGGCATTTACAAGCTCCTTCCGCAGCAAGCCATAAAAACATTTGCGTGATATATGGAGGAGGAAAGGCAGGCTTTCAGAAAATTGTACAGGGCCTGAACCCAGTAAGTACTGTAGTTGTTGAACAAATAAAGTAGAATCCCGTTCTTCCTTAGGTAGCTTTATGTAATCAATATAGAAGGATACAGATTAGGATGATAATGGTTATTTCTGCGTGATGGGATTAAGGGCCAGTTTCAGATTCTTTTTATCAGCTTTTCTAAATTCTCAACACGAAAGCTATGTCATGAAGAGAGAAAAGCAATAAAATTTAGAGTAATTCTTTCATGCCATGTCATCGATTTATTTCTAAATGTAAATATATATTCAGATGGCTTTCGGATAATAATTACTACAGTAGCTGCATTTATTGAGTGTTTCTCCATGCTGGGCATCATATTAAGTGCTTTGTATCCGTTATCTCATTTAACCCTTATAACAAGTCCGTGAGATAGATCGTATGATTATTATCTCCACGAGCGGAAACGGAGCCTTGGAGAGGTTAAATGATTCACCCAAAGCTCCGCAGCTACTGAAAGTCATGGAACCGAGATTCTAACTGAGGTGTTTTTTTTTTTACCACACAGTTTGAGATCCTAATCTATAGGCTATACTGCCCCTACTTCTGAGGTAGGACTTGTTTTAGAAAATCTATCCATCTCGTAGCCTCTGGTGCACAGAGCAAAGAATATGTATTCCTAAGGCCACAGCTATTATGTTTCTCTGTAGACTATGTTTTCAAAATCTACCAAAATGAAAGTATGCCTCATCAAAATTAAATCATGAATTCTTTGATCAAAGCAAGAAACACGGGCCCATAAGTGAGGTGGAGAACAGAAAAGAAAGCGGACACCATCTGATGAAATTAAACTTGCATAAGCCCCTCTCACACTCCCCTCCTCAAAAGCTCAACAGGTTAGGACACCATGAGTTTGAAGAAAGTAGTCATTTCACACCACTGCTTTATTGTACTGGTTATTGATTTGTTCTGAAAGCATTCTAAGACCCCCCGACCCACAGAGCCCTGGCTGCTCTCATCTGCAACGCTGTCATGGCCGACGGTCTGTATCATCAAGGCACCCAACTCATCTCCCTGTAGTTTCAGGGTCAGTAGTTCTTGCTATTGAAAACCCAGTTTGTTTGTTTTTTTCCCATGGGTTTATAAATAGGTTGTTTTAAGTGACCCTGAGCTGAAAACAGGCTTACAAGGTGTCAGGCCAGATGCAAGTTTTCTGCTCACTGAAGCTTTAAATTTGCCAGAACTGATTTCTAAACACAGAGTAGGACACGGTAACAAAAACAAATTTTAGTTTTAAAGGCATTTCTTTGGAAGGCTCATCCTGCTAATCAAATCCACTTTGCAGGTGTAAAATACAAGATTTTACCCTGGGAAGAGTTGACAGAGGATGAGAGGGATGCAAGTAAAACACTGAGTCAGCTCAGTAAAATTCAACCAACCAGAACCCCTGGTTAAATGGATTCTGAAAATGAAGGGCCTGCTACTCCCTGGAGACAAAGGCAAATGGTAGAAAACAAATTATATCATGGCTTTAATTTATTTTTTTAATTTTCCAAGCAATTTCCTAAAGTCAGTAGAGGTTCTGTCTGATCATACATTTTTAGATCCACAATTCTAAACAGTGATTACTGATCTATTCAGAAGGATAAGACTGCAACATTTTGAAAAAAGCAAATACCTCAATTATGTACACATGCTCTTACGGCAGGAAAGTAAACGCTTTATAAGTAATGTCAACAGTGAGACAATATTGCAAACATCAGTGAAAATGATGGTTATTATTATTATTAAGGTGTTCAACAATAGCTATTGAAATGAAATAACCACCACTGAACACTTCTGTGTCAGATACTTTGCTAATACCTCCTTAAATATTAATGATATCCCTTTCAGATGAACATAATCATTCCCACTTAACAGATGAGATCATTCCCACTTAACAGATGAGAAAATTAAGTCTAAAGACTCATTTGCTCACCACTTAGCTAGTAAGTTATACAATAAGATTTAAAGGCAAGCCTGTCAAATTCAGAAGCCATGCTTTTTTGATCTCTTGGGTTTCCTCTTTGCATTCCTTAGCATTAATAGGGTCTGCTAAAAAGACTGCTAGATGACTAAGCTTCCCCCCAGCTCACATAAGAGTGACACATAGTCTAGTCAATTCCCTATATGCTCATTACAGGCGCAAGCCCCCCAGTTGCTCCTAATAGGACACTGAAAACAACGTCTTTAGATGTTTGCTAAGTGTGATCCCGGGAATTATGACGACTCAAACACTGTCAGCCCCAAGGGGACTCAGTCTTGTCAGGAGTGGCCCTCAAGCCTCCCACAGGGTGAAAGTTAAAGCCCAGGTGTCTTTCAATGTCCTCACGCTCCCTATAAGATGTCTCTGGGTGTGTAAGCTGGACGGCAAAGCAACAGCAGAAGAGGGCATTCCTTCCTGGAATGGGGGCAGGTCCAGCAATCCTTCCTGAGCCCGTCTTTCCCTGCTTCTTGCTCTTCCCCAACTTTTCCTCCTAGTGCCCCAAAATGCATCACCGTGCAAGGCCAGTTAGGCTGTTGCTTCCCGATAGGAAAGGATGGTTCTACACTACGTATATTATTTGGATACTGAAGCTGCTCTCTGCTTTAAGTTCTGGGTTGTCGGATGGACTTGAAGACGCTTATAATGAAATCCTTTGCAAGATCCTTTGCAATGGGCTTCATTTGCATTGCAATCTACCTTTCAACACGGAGCTCTGGGCATGGATTTGTGCAAGGGGCCGGGCTGTGCCTGCCTCTCCGTGAGGCCCATCCGCAGGTGGCTTACCTTCATGTGGGATTTGAGATTGTCCTTGCGAGCACACCGGAATGGACAGAGCGGACACTGATGGCTTTTTAAACCCGTGTGAATCACCATGTGCCGCTTCCAGTAACTCTTCCTTTTTATAACCAAACCACATATGGGGCACTGGAAAGGTTTTCCGCTTTCCTCTTCTGAAGCTTGGAAGAAGGAGAAAGACAGGAAAATTAAGGAAAACAAACAGGCACATTGCGTCCAGCGCTAATTCACATGCATTGCTCTATAAAGAACACTAAGAAGGAACTGCGGGGCTTGAGGGGGTTTTTTGTTTGGTTTTGGGGGTATTTTGGGTTTTTTGGGTTTTGGGGTTCTGTGGGGTTTTGGGTTTTTTTGTTTGTTTGTTTTTGCTTCGTTTTGTTTTGTTTTTTGCCATTCCAAGACTTTATATCTATGAGGAAGCTTTATTACTGCTTTTCTTCAGGTAGAAACCCACGTTCACCTCATTACGTCCATCTGGGTTCCATTTTTTTAGAATCTGATCAACCTGCCTGGGGAAAGCCCTGCTTCCAGAGGCCATCCCACACTTCGGAGGGCATCTGTCCCAGCTCAGCCCAGAGAAGACTGGCTTCAGAGCCTTTGTTTCCTGAAGGAAACTGCCAGACTCAAGTTCACATCTGAATTCCTGAACTTGGAGAAGGGTAAGAAATAAAGACAAGTCAAATGGGACGGAGAACAACACCACAGTGAAAACCAAACAGCCGTCATAAACCTCACAAGCCCAGCTCCAGTGGAGACAAATTTCAGGCTCCTACTGCTGACTTGTTTAGTTTCGGCTCCAGCAGATGCTGCTGCCAATTTGGCCATCAGGGGGTCTTAAGGTCAGGGGTTGTCACCCTCTTATTTCTGTCCCTCGGGTGGCCACTAAGATGCACTGCCCTCCTCTGCACAGAGACTGGGCCCCACCACTCACTTTGGGAAGAGCTACAACCGGGCAGCTGCCAATGCTTCCATTTTTCAGGAAATCCAACAAACCGACTACTTCCTCCAAGGAAAGCAGAGATCACTCTCTCCTCCACCAGCCCCCAAGGGGAGGGTGTCCATTGTGACACTGTGTTGCTACACATCTAGTCTATCAACTTATACTGCTCAGGGCCACACTAGCCTCTGCGATTTAGGGATATAGGAAAACGAGTAGAGTTAAGGACTCAAACTGTCTGTTCTTAATCATGAGGAATCAGGAATATTTCCAAACTGATTAAATAAGTTGTAATACGCCCATGAAATAGAACATGAGAAACCATTTTTTAAAATGAACTAGATCTATAGATGCTAATATAGAAACATGTCCAAGCTATTACACTTAGTGGATAAAGCAAGAATTGAAACTATGTATCTAGGGAGATTCTATTTTTATTTTCTAAAAAATGGGAATCAATTGCTTCTCAGACCATTAGGTGAAAGGTTGGTAGGGGACTTTCTAAAGGATGAATCAAGCTGACAACACCTAAAACCATTCATCTCAACAGCACTAAAAATGGGACAGACATTGTGTGCCCTCTGATAATCTATCTATGAAATATTCTTACAAAATATTTAATCAAGCTTCGACATAACTAGTAAATTTACTGGAAATACAGGTTGTTTTTTAGAAATGTTAAACACACCAAGAGGGATGGAATCAGACACATTCAGAATGTGGGACGTTCTGTAGGACAGATGACCCAGTTTCTTCAACAAGTAACCGGCATTTTAAGAAGGGAAGAGGTTATAGATGAAAAGACACTTAAGAGACATATAAAGCAAATGCAAGGTGTGAAGCTTATCTTGCTCCTGATTTGGACAAAGCATTATAAAAAGACACTTTTGAGATAATTAAGAAAATACTGATTATAGCCCGGGTGTTCCATAATATCATGTAGCAATCGTTGATCCTCTTAAATGTTGTAATAGTTATCGAGGCTATTTGTTTTTAAAGCCCTTATATATATGTAAATATTTACAAGCAAATGAATATGAGGTCTGGGATTTGCTTTTAAATACTTGAGCACAAAAAGAAAAAAAAGAGGGGAATAGGAAGAATGGGATGAATAAATGAAACAAAAAAATGATATCTTATTTTTTAAAAATGATATTTTATTTGTATGAGAATTGTCTAGAAGCGTACCCAGGAAAACATTAAGCAGTTCATTTGAAAGGACTGTGGATTAAAGGGAAGGGGTCATGGCGGGAAACTTTTGTTTTCATTGTATATTCGTCTGTACCATTTGAATTTTTTAATATACACATTACTTTCATAATTTTAAAAGGAAATATTCCCAAGTGTAAACTTTAAAATAATCATATAATGTATTCATGGAGTCAACTGAATCTCCACATGCAAAGAGCCACTTAAAATGGATGGAATCAGAAGAGTTCTGGAATAAAGTCGGGGCATCCCAAGATGCCGTTTTTACAGGTGTAAGCAATATTGGTTAGCTCAACCAAGCACCTGGAAAGAGAATCCTCTACCTGAAAATATACCCTTCAAGTCTGGAAATTCTCCTTGTGATGTGTTCCATCACAAGTATTTCCTTTTTTTGATTGGGGGATGGGGTGGGGACTGAGGATTTCCTTTTACTTTAGGAGAAGCACACTTTGCAGAGGTCTATAAACATGCTTTTTATAAACCCACACGAGCTTTCCTGCTGTGTCTCGTTGTTGGTTGCCTCTGCTGACCTCTCCTGACCTATCCCTAATTCGGCCTCTCATTTTCTATCCTGCATTGTCATTCCCTCCACTCTGATATCCTGATCACAAAGATGACATGTTGACCAACAGATTTGAGAGAAAAGACTGAATCAGGCCCCTAGGTGAGATTAGTGTCATAAGCCAGAGGGGGGGAAAATGATGATGATGTCTACTTGGGGTTGTAAGAACATCAAAGTAGGCTTCCACTAATTCCCATCTTCAGGAAGTATTTCCTACCGTCTAAACCCTAAATGGCCTAATTTTACACGATTGTCTGGGAGAGGAGAGAAAAACTGAGATGTCCTCCACTGACCTGAGATTTCCTTGCACATCATAGGAAGGCCATCAAAGGCCATTTACTGACAAGAGGAACACTGCTGGCTTCCCCCAGACAACTTGCTTTGCCTAATGTGATCTATAGGCTTCCTATTTTTTCTGATGCCCTCCCAGCCCCTACCCTAATCACCTATTCGACATAGCAAATGGATCACAGACTTCATACACTACATTGAACCCTGCATGTTCATATTTCATATAAATATATTTTATTTGGGAGCTATGCTTCCTGAGCTTTAATTAATATCAAAATATATATGCATCGTGCACAAATTAGGGTGTCCTTGGATTGACTGGGAAAAAAGAATTCAAATACTCATACTGAAGAGAAACTAACAGCAAGATAGGTGGTCAAATAGCTACACTACTGTAACTGTTTGACATTTTTAACTGATCGCTGCGGGAAAGGAAGACAGAAGCCAATGATCAAAGTAACCAGAATACAAAGATCGAGTTTAAAAATTGGCCAGTAACTTCCCCTGGTAATATTTGCATTTTTATTTATTAAAAAAATTCATATTTTAGTAGGATGCCCTCCACACGTATACGATGTTGTTAACTACTTTAGAGAAAGGCGAAGTAAGGATGGAGTCTATTTTGTATGCCAAAATATTTTCAAGGAACGGATAGCTGTAAATTTCACTCAAATTTCGAGCCTAAGGAAATAGGACCACTTCCTCAGAATGAACCACACATGCTCGAGGCGACAGGATTGAAGTGTTCATAATTTTACCTAGTTCACAACTGTCCGATGAACAACTTCCCCCAGATACACCACTAGTTAGTACCACTGCAAACAAAACTAAATTCCACCAAATGCTACTAGACCTGGTGGGATGGATAGCTGCTAATTTGCTCCCTTGGAGAAAACATTTTCTCTTTATAAGCAATAATATTATTGGAATAAAAAGCAATACTAAATGTATGTAAAAGGCCTGTCATGCAGTAAATGGAGGCTATCTGTAGTAGCTATGGTAAGAATAGTAGTGACAATAAACTCTTCCCTCCAAAGCAGAACGCTTACCACCACAGCAGATGTAAATTTTTTTTAATTAATTAATTTATTTTTGGCTGTGCTGGGTCTTCGTTGCTGCGCGCGGGCTATCTCTAGTTGTGGCGAGCGGGGGCTACTCTTTGTTGCAGTGAGCGGGCTTCTCAATGCGATGGCTTCTCTTGTTGCAGAGCACAGGCTCTAGGGCTCACGGGCTTCAGTAGTTGTGGTGCAAGGGCTCAGTAGTTGTGGCACACGGGCTTAGTTGCTCCGCGGCATGTGGGATCTTCCCGGACCAGGGCTCCAACCCGTGTCCCCTGCATTGGCAGGCGGATTCTTAACCACTGCGCCACCAGGGAAGCCCCCAAGCAGATGTAAATTTAAGCAATTAACATCACATGAGAAATATGTAGCTCAGGCCTTGGCCCAACATGGCAGATTATTCCTGGAGCCAAGAGGAAGTAAAATTCAGCAGCAATCCACTGTGCTATTCAGGGAGGTCCAGCTCAGCCTGTGCAGAACTCTGATGGCCAAATTCAGCTCAGCAGGGGAAACAGAAAGATGGAAAAGATGGAAGGAGAAAAGAAGAAGGGAGTGGAGGCAGGAACTGGCTAGGGCAGAGCTGGAAGTCCTTACCTAGTGTCTCTAGCATCCAAAACAATGCTGGGGACCAAGTACAATTCAGTCATTGTGTGTTGGGCCATAATGAACTTAAGTGGAAGGGGCTGGGTCGAGAGAGTATCAGAAAATGAAACATGGGCTGGAAATGGAAGAAAAAGGTCCAGGAAGCTGCCAGTAAGTCCCAGCGGAAGTATGTTAACCCGAGAGCACATGCTTTTCACAGAGTATGCCCATACACATCTTGAAAGAATGAGTATATAAACCATGATGATCACATACTTATAGAGATGTTCACATGCTCATAGCTCACTTATTTTCAAAATGAATTATGGAGCAACTAATGTTAACAATGCATGGAGTGTGACTACCTCATTAATAAAGTACAATGATATGTGCCATCTATTTACAATGGACAGGATCTGTCCAAGGCAGAGAGACAATCTTGCAGAAGGTTTGACAGGGAATTTTAAGAAGCAACATATTTCATTCAAAAACAGAAAAAGTTTTATTTTGAGTTGATAGACAAATAAAGAAAGTAAGAGCAAGGAATTTTAAAGCGGGGAACAGTCTTGGAGGATAAATTCCGAGCAGTTCAGTGTACAGTTGAGGAAACTGAACTGAGATTTATGCTTAGTATGGTCCCTCTGCTCATTAGTGGAAGGGTGGGGATGACAGCCAATCTCTTCATGTCCGGTTGGTGCTCTGCCCTATTGTCTATACATAAAAACTTCATTGGGTTAAAAAAAAAAAAAATCATGGAGGGTTTTAACTAAATCGCTGTAACTCAAGGTAGGTAATTTTTTAAACAAATGTAATTGTTTTGTAGGCTTTGAAATCAAACTTTGCCTTGTTACATCCTAAGTGGCAAGATAATTTGCAAGTGGGTCGTTTCCGCAAACAGACCTTTCCATACACATCGAAGGAGTTTAAGACGCCAGGTGGCCCTGGGTGTGTTTAATCCCTGCACCATCCGTCCCCACTCTAGGCCCACTAACCTACTAGTGCGTATCTCCGTAGGATGAGCCATCATCCTCCTTCCTAGCAATATACATGGATTTAACATCTTTCCATGGAATTTCTTGGGCATGTCTCTCAACTCCTATTTCAGGGAAACAAAACCTATGTTGGCAATGGATGTCACTGGGTCTTTCTGCTGTTACTGACATCAAGATAATCGATGCATATTTTAACAACTGGTAAGCATTCAGTAAAACTAAGAGAGAAGTCTGATATCTTGAAGCAGTCTAAGTTTAAATCACTGGGGAAATATAAGTGAGATCGGTGACAGATAGTTCTGAATCTTGATTAAAAAGTGAATTTTCTAAGGAAGTCCCTCTATGCCATCATCCCCAGATTACGGCTCTAATAACGATGGACCTAAGGGGAGTATCAGAAGAGGTGACCTGACTTTCTGGACTTTCTCTGCTTTTGCAATAATGTTAATAACATCTCATAAACAGGGATAAAAACAGCAGCCAGAAAACCGTATCTATTGACCCAGGAAATATTCTTAGCTCTCAGCTATATGAGACCAGCTTGCTTCTAAGCATATTTAAATTTTACTCAGGAAAATAAGATGCTTTGGAGACACTCTCTCGGAAACTCGCCTAATGATTTCTTTTAACCAGGAGCCTGGCATCCTGGGAATCTTGTCAGGCTTCTACAAGAAACTTTGTCTTTAAAATAAAAACCATTTATTTTGTTCTGAGCTGCAACAGAACAGTAGCTTCAAAGAGAATTGAGTCAATGTGTGACATTTATCTTTAGAGCAAATGGACATGATCTTCTGTCTATCGTGTCCCCTTTCAGAGGAGCAGTGTCACATGTGCCGGGGCACAGGGTCACATGAAAGAAACCTCCTCCTCCAGTGTCACCTCTCCTTGCAGGGGGAAAGGCTATCGAGTGGTGGACTCTTTAAGGAATTAAATACACCATGACCTGGCAACAACCGAATCCTGTTCAAAAAAGACAAATAAGGGCAGACCTAAAAGACACTTTCTTTTTTTCATGGTTTGGACTTCCCTTGACCTAAAGAAGGTCAAAGAAATGCTAGTGTCTAAATGACTCAAGACAGGACTGGCTTTTCTAGCACATCTCCCTTTGTAACTCCAGAATCAACTTTATGTGCCCTTTCTGCAAATTTTGAGAAACAGCTTTAAAATGTAAAGCCCCACTTGAAATCGGAATGGTGTGTAACTTATTTCTGTGGTTATTATTTGTTTATTTAAGTAGTAGGCAACAGAAACCCTTTCCCTGCTGTGAGGAGTCGGTCCACCTGCCTATTTTGAATTAAACTAAGATTTCTTTCTGAAGTAAAGGAAAAAAATAATCACGAGAACTGTTTAGAAGCATGGGTGACAGCTCTCACTGCATTCCCATAATGCTTTTTAGGTAAAGTCAAGTCACATCCAAATCCAGCCCCCAGGTGGCCCTGAAACCAACAGTACCGTGTGGAGAAAGGGAGAGGAGGCGGCAGACAGAGAAGACCCACCTTCCCTTCCACTCCTCAGATTCAAAAACCAGTGATTCAAGTGACCCCAGCCAAATTATCTCTCCATGGTACAAAGTAAATAACAAAATCAGATATTCTATCAACTTCTTAACCCATAATCCAGTTAGGATGCTGGGAGGCGATGACATTCACTTTAAGTGAAAAGTGCACAGAGGCACCCCCTCTCCTATTTCCAGTCCATGCAATAAGGAACAGAACTTGTCCACCAACCTAAATGTCCATCAACTGATGAATGGATAAAGAAGATGTGGTGTATGTATATATATATACACACACACACACACACACACACACACACACACACACACACACAATGGAATATTACTCAGCCATTAAAAAGAACGAAATAATGCCATTGGCAGCAACATGGGTGGACCTAGAGATTATCATACTAGGTAAAGAAAGTCAGACAGAAAGACAAGTATCACATGATATCGCTTATATGTGGAATCTAACTTATTTACAAAACAAATAGACTCACAGACATAGAAAACAAACTTATGGTTACCAAAGGGGAAAGGAATGGAAGGATTAATTAGGAGTAAAGGATTTATAGATACACATCACTATATATAAAATAGATAAACGACAGGAATTTACTGTATAGCACAGGGAACTATATTCAACATCTTGTAATAACCTATAATGGAAAAGAATCTGAAGCTGTACACCTGAAACTAACACAATATTGTAAAGCAACTATGGTTTAATAAATAAAAGTTTTAAAGAAACATAACTTGAATTTAGGATGCGCCCACATGGACACACAGGGGATCATTTCAAGAGCCCTCGTGTTTCTCTTTGCAGCGATCTTTTCTCTTGCGTGAGTTTTACAAAATGAATGTTTTGTTTTGTTTTGTTTTTTAATGCAATCACTCAGTCAATGGAGCCACTTTGCCAAGTCTTGGACTGTGAACAGAGGCGTGTGGAAAACAGGGGACACAGGTCCCTGTCCATCAGCAAAAGGGGTGGCAGAGCCCCATTCTGAGAAGTTCTTTTCCCTCCTCTTTCAGTTGGAACATGTTCATTGATTCAAATATTAAGTGTTTCAGCAACAGAATAAATTCAGTAAAGAAAAAAGAAAAAATCAATTTCGTATAGATCTCCATATTCAATTCCGCTGAGAAGCCTGTGGAGGTATGGGCATGGATTAAGTGCATTTAAACCAAAAAGGGAGCACATCTCATCCCTAGAGTGTAGATCCTACAATGAAACAGGCAAACAGTCTATCGCCCACCCTGGAAGCTCATGACCTTTCTTCCATCTTCACGTGCATCTAGTCACTTGAGTGAAAAGATCACACTTCATAACTATTGCTGGTTACACCCAAGACACTTGAAAATGACAAAGCCATTAGAGTCTGCCGTCAGGAGACAGTTTTATCAGTTCCCTCTTTCCAAGCCTTTAGCCAACTAAAGTTTATTACTAAATTTGTGTAAGCTTTTCCTAGTAACTAATGTCCAGGTGAATTTACAGGAGAAACATCATTAATGCAGTTATTTAATAACCAGATGGAGAATACTTATAAAGTGACATTTTTACACAGATAGCCATACCTCTCTTTCTGCTGCTACCCCTAAATGAAATTTCTATAAACCAGGAGTGATTTATTCCCTTGCAAAATTACCCCACTCCCTCTGCTTGTCCCCCTTTTCCTAATTTTAGCCATTTTTCTCTTTATTTCCCCAGATGGCGAGTGAGAAGTGAAGAGTAGGGAAACTCAGAATTGATCAACATTCCAGGATTTTACTGACACTTCAGAAACCCTGGACTGAGCAGTTTGGATCACTTAAAGAGTCATAAAAGTTCCACATATCCATTTGCCTAGTTCTGTTCTGCTGTTTACACAAGTTTTCCAGTAATTATAATGAGTGCATATAGCTCACTCAGCAATTTAAATGGAAATTTGTCATAAATGCATCAAACTGATGTTAGCTGTGATTGTTCAGTCAATTATTTGCCATTCTAAGCCCCTGTCATCAACATGGCTGCAAATAATCAAAAGTTGGCTAGACGCACACAATGGCAGCGTTTCTACTGATGAGGACACACATGGCCCACTTCCTGTTCCAGTCTGGCAGGATATCCTCAAGAGACATCCGAAACTCCATATATCCATCTCTGGGGCCCTGTACTTACCATGGGCATAATTTAGAAACAAAGCAGTACAAGAAATGATGTTTCCACTGTGAGGACTCAAGTGACTAAGTTTCTCCCTCAGATGAATAACTGTGAATGTCAAGGCTCTATAAAACGGCCACTTCTCCTTTGGAAAGACCGTCTCCACAAGAAAAACCCATGATTCACATTTTCCACATGCACATTCCTTCAGAATCTGATTGGACTGGAATAAAATAAAGCATTTGCAGGAAATGCTTTGATTACATCTGAATGACAATACTCTTTAGAGTTCTTGTGTGACAAGATATTATGGAAGAACACGATAAGTAAAGGCTTACGTTCCACGAAAAATTAATATAAATACTAACATGAAAGTATACAGTGTGGTAAATTAGGGCAGAATAGCTACTGATGATACAAAAGTCCATTTGTCATGGAGGCAGTAGGACGGTAAGCTCTCTCTTGTCAACTGTTTCAAAAGCAGTGAGTTTTTCTTCTCCCCTCTGTCAGGGATGCCATGCACTCCATGACAAAGGTGCTTTGATCTTCCCCTATTAAATACATCTTGTGTGGACCTAGCCTGAACTTGGTAAGAAAAAAAAAAAATCATTTCTATGCAACGGAGGAGTACCGTATGTCTCTAAGATTATTCATTACCTTTCAAAACTAAAGCTATTGGTGAAGTTTTTTGTGTCACACATACATGAAAGAACCCCCTAGGCTGCTTACTTAAAGTATTCCTGCTTTTTTCTTCCTGCCTCAGATCCGATGGGGAACCCAAGTGAAGAAGGCAATGAATTAGACATTGCAACTGACAGGTAAAAAAAAAAAAAGACTTACAAGATGATGGAAATGAAAGCATCCATACCTGAGTTGGAGGGTTTAGCCACTCTTCCCTTAGGAACTGGGAGTAACAATAATTCCAAGGATTGTGGCGGAGGTGGCGGCGGGGTCACTTTGTCTTGCTTCTTCTCTGAAGGCGGTGGCGGGAGAGGGTCCTCAGGCACCAGTGATGATTTCTCAGCCAGAAGGGTCCCGGCAGCCCTTGCTGCAACCTCTTTCAGAAGGGCCGCCGAGGAGGTCATGGAAGCCAGGGAAAGGAAAGAGCTGGCCGGGGGCGGGTGTTCCTGGCCAGGAGTCAAGCTTCTCTCGCTGACTTTCTTGGATAAAGCTGCCAAGGTGGAGCTGGCAGACTGGGAGCTGAAAGGGGAGGAAAAGGACTCAAATCGCATGGTCTCCTCCGTCCTGGTCAGCGATTTGTCCTGCAGGACAGCATTGGCTGCAGCTTTCAGTTTGAGGATGGCTGAATCCGGGGACAAGCCGCAGGTGGTGGTTGAGTTTGGCAACCACTTACCTTGATTCCATATGAAACGGTTACTTGGAGTGTATTGGTCATTCTGTTCCTGCTTCTCTGCCAACTTCCTGGCCAGCACGCTGAGCTGTTGGGCATGGTGGGACGGTGGGGAAAAGGAGAGATTCGAGCCGACGTTGACAGGGGACTCCACCCTGCCGTTGGCCGTGGCCGTGGCATCGAGTTTGAGGGACCCGGCCTCTAGCAGCCGCCTCAAGTTGCTGCTCAAGGGCTTGGTGGAGCCCACGGGATCGTCATCACACAAAGAAGACACGCCGGGGGAGAGGTGATCCGGACACTGCAGTGGGTCTCGCAGGACCTCACCGTCAAGGGCCACCAGCTCCAACGTGTGACTGCTGGGGGTCCCGCTTCCCAAGGAGGTGTCGGGGGAAGTGGACTGCTCCTGGATCCGGTCCTCCAGGGACAGCTTATAGTTCTCCTGGACTTCTCCATAGGATGCTTCCGACGGCGTCTCTGAAGAGTTCCCATACCAGTGTTCTCCTTCACTGAGTTCTCCCTCCGCCTCGTCCTGCCTACTAATATCTGGGGGAATTAAGAAGATCAGGTTTACTCCCAAAGCGAGCAACAAGCAAGCCTGAAGACACTCACACGGAGTCGTGGACATGCTTCCTCTGCCCTTCCACCCACGAACCACACGAAAGACAGACACAATTTTAGAGCACGTCAGGTGCTGGGTCAGACCGTCTCGGCCTAAGCCTGAAAGGATGCTGAACAGGCCAAGGTAAAAACACACCCACCTTCTACATGTGTTCATCGTTCTCATAATTATTCCAGATAAAGTGAAATGGAAACGGAGGAAAGAGAAAAATGGATCTGGTAAAGAAGAAACCGCTACTTTCAATGATGGGGGAAATGGGAAGAAGCTTGTACCCTGGTGAAAAATCCCAGCATGACATCTTTAGGATTGCGTGGGAATGAAAGAGGCAGACTGGCAGAAGGAGAAACACAGTGTGATGAGACCCAAGGCAGTGGGAAGCCGCTTCTCCACTTTCTAACTACGAATCACTTCGCTGGCTTGATACAGTAAAATGCAATTAACTTTAAGTTGATCAAATCATGTAAATAAAAACCTGCCTATTAGCTATTATACCAACTTCACATAGTTGTTCTGAAGCCTCCATCATAATAAACGTGTGACCATGTTTTGAAAACAGTCAAGTACTATATAAAGATGAGATCTCATTAGCAAACACTATTCACATTCCTGATTTCTTAAAAGGGACAATCTCTCCCTGATTTCTTAAAGGGACAACGCATGCTGCTTGTTTGAGATTCCAACCCCCGACTCGCCTGCCCTCTCAACATGGACAGTGATTAGTAATTTGTTCCCTCACTCCACCCAGAGTCCCCTTTCGTTATTCTTCTATCCATTAGTTTATCTGTCCACCTGTCCACCCTTACTGCTCTCACTGGCCCCCGGCACCGGTCACTTGGGACTCTTTGCCGTTCCAGGAGCACAGGTGAGCTCTGCCACTTTTCTGCCTTTGCTCAAAATATGCCTTTGATCTGGAATGTCTTTCCCCAGAAAACCCGACGGTCCAACTCTGCCCATCCTTCAACAGCCACCTCAAAGGATTCTTCCTCATGATTCTGCCTAGAACTCTCAGTCAGCATTAGTCTCTCCTTCTCATTCATTCACTCACTCATTCAACAAATAATGAGGGAGTGCCTGCTGCATGTCAGGCGTTGTTCTAGATTGTTCTAGACTGAACAATGTTGAACTAAACAAAGATCCTGCCTTCTTGGAGCTTACATTCTAGTGGAGAAAGACAGATGTTAAACAAAATGAATAAATGAGTAAATCCTACAGTAAGCCAGAGGGTGGTAAGTGTTATGGGAAAAGATACAGAGCAGAACAAGGAGGGTTGGAGGTAAGGGGCAGGAGGTGAGTTGTCGTGTTAAATAAGGTAGTTGGGGTGAGGCTTCACTGAGGCGGTGGTGACATTTGAGCAAAGACTTGAAAGACGCCAGCAGCTGGTCAGGCAGCCATCTCTGGGAGAGGGGCCCAGGCAGAGGGGGTCACTGTAAACGCCCTGACGTGGGAACTTGCCTGGTATGTGCATGGACCAGCAAGGAAGCCAGCGTGGGGAGAGTGGAGTGAGTGAGTGAGTGTCAGAGCAGTAGGATAGAAAGAGAAATAATGAGAGAGAGAGAGACAGAGACAGAGACACACAGAGAGAGAGAGAGAGAGAGAGAGTGTGTGTAAGTTATAAAGGAGGGAGGCCATGCCTATCAATCAGTAGGACATTGTAAACAACTGAAAGGTCTTTTGCATCTGGTGGAACTGGGAACCACTGGAGGGGGAGGGGCAGGGCAGTGACATGCTGTGACTCAGGTTTTCAAAGGTTTGTTCTGGCCGCATGTGGAAGAGAGCGCAGGTACAAGGTGGGAACGGGGAGGCCAGCTCAAGGTGATCCCAGGTGGGGAGAAGTAGCCGGATTCTGTGCATATTTTGAATGCAGACCCAACACTCCCATTTTTTAAATATTGGTGTTATATTACTCTAAATGAACTGTCTGCTACGGACCTATCTTCTAAAAAATTAAGGGGTGGTGTTCCTTGAAGGCGGGGATTTTCTTATTATGTACAGATCCCACCTATGCCTAGCACAATGCCTGGTCCCTAGCAGAGTTCCGTGAAGGTTTAGGGATCGAGGCAAAATGCCCCACTGTGCCAAGCTTTGCTGTATAACATGCTGTTTCCTTTCCCAATAGAAATAGCTGCAACTACAAGCTAATACACTGATCTTCCCCTGCTCTTTAGAGGAGAAATGTCACAAATGACAAATTCTCTTTCACTAAGTTAAAGTTCTGCAACTCCTTCCTGAGATTCCTTATTAAGTTATCAAGAAGATATAAAATATCAAATGGAATTTGCTGGAAAAAAGCAGACAAAATTGAGTTTTCTCTGTTAAGAACAGTCCGGCTCCTTGTGATTTGCCACATTTCCTTCTTCCCATTTGATTTCAACATTTTTTATCTTTCCTGGAAGTGGCGGGACACAGAACGACCCATCTCCCCCACGGCTTCTCGTAGGGACGCTTTTACCAAACAGTCAACATCCATTTCAACAACAGGGCTAATTTTACGTTCCTTTGGCAAAGCCCCTGTCTTGATTTCCGATTAAATACCTCATCCTTCATAAAAATCACATGGGAACCATCTTATAAATAGTAAGAGAGCTAAAAGATTTAAACATCACTCCAGTAAGAATCGTTGAAGATCTTGTTCAAGGATCTCTCCTTTGATCTTTATTAACACTCACTATATGAACTAACATAGGAAAATGTATGTTTCAAAAGGCAATACTTGTAGATTACGTTTTTTGTCAAACTAGAGTAGCTACAGATAGTCAAGACTGGTCCAGAACTTTGTAGTATGAGGCAATTAACAAGGTACAGAAAATCGGGGTTTTGAGAACCACAAAGAATTACAACCACATCCGTGTCCAGTCTTGTCATTTTACTGAGACTATTAAATACTGTAAAGGTTACCTGGTTGCATCAAAGGCACACAGCTAACCTACTGCTAACACTGGAACCCAAAACCCAAATCTCTCAACACCCGGCCCAAGGCTCCTTTTCAAAGCCCCTGCCAGATGCCCTCTGAATAGCAACTTCTAGAAAGCTCTGAGCAGCTGTCCTCCCACCCCCAGCCAGCTATCCTTCCACCCTCTGGAAACAGAAATCAGCAAGAGAATTCTCAGTGATAAGGACTGTATTTACTCTTTATTTTAAGATAAACCATTAAGAGGTAAATATCCATTATTCCTATACTCTGATCTCTCCATTCCCTCTCTGCCTCTTCTCTGTTGCTGTCATCAAAAATTGACTTCGAACGCCTGAAGAATTCAACACATCTATTGGCAAAGCCCCAAAGGCAAAGTTTAATTTCCTGCCCCCTCCAGACCCTAACTGAGTAAGAATATTCCCCCTCCAAATGTGCTGAAGCCGGTGAGTGGGTCAAAAACTAAAGAATTCAGGCTCTAATCCCATCAAGCAGTGATAAGGAGATCCAAACGTTCAAGAGTGTTAAAAAAACAACAACAAGGACCTACTGTATAGCACAGGGAACTCTGCTCAATGTTATGTGGCAGCCTGGATAGGAGGGGAGTTTGGGGGAGAATGGATACCTGTATATGTATGGCTGAGTCCCTCTGCTGTGCACCTGAAACTATCACAGCATTGTTAATCAGCTTTACTCCAACATAAACTAAAAAGTAAAAAAAAAAAAAAAAAAAGAGTGATACAAACAGTTGATATCCACTTTTAAAGCAACTTCCTCAACCTCACCAAAACACAGCCCAGAAAAAGCAAACAATCAAACAAAGCATTTCTTAAACAGACCAATTTATGTCCTTTAAAACCCCGGGATATTTCTTAACCATTCATTTCTCCCTGCTTTGCAGACACGCTCACTGAGATACATACACTCTCTTGTGCACTGCAAGGAAACTCGGCTACCTAAAGAATATTTTAAAACTCGTAATATTCTATTAATCACTTTTCCAAAAATGCTGCTCCTGAAATCGAGGTTATTCAAGTAATAAACCAGCAAACAATTGTAAGGCATGACCTAGAAGAAGCCAGACCAGAGACCCGAGGAGAAACATCTCCGAAATTATTCTGTCATCACCTGAGTTCAAGCAAAAGGTGGGAGATGCACGCAGAGAAATGAATGCAAGAGAAGTTGGGACCTGCAGAGGTTTAGAGAAAAATCCTGACAGGCTTCGATAAATAGGCTTTCAGTTCATAAAACGGCGGCAACAAGGATTTTTCTCCCACAAATATTAATTTTGTTTCCCTTCTTCTGGGTTGTTGTTCTATTTTCACATTCAGTTTCATTCTCCCTGGTCCAGTTGCGGGGAGCTCCGCTTCAGCGGGGTCTGCACGGCCACCCCCTAGCCCCCCACCCCCACCCCCCGCCCCAAGCCTTTCACACCGCATGATGAGAAAAGGTTCTCTCGCTGGGATGCTCCAATAGCATTCCTGCAATCTAGGGGATTAATCTGCCGGACATCACGAACTTCAGAACAAGTGAGGCTTGACTTTTGACGCTCTTTCCCAACCTGAGGCTCCCCCCACGCACACACCCCATCCCCCAGCCCCACCCGGGGCCGCGAGGCTGTTCTGTTTCCTGGTCTGTCACCAGCAGGGAACAGTGGCACGTAATCACAGGGCAGCGTACAGGCCACTCTCCTGCAGACGCTCCCCGCACATCCAGCCTCCACCGTGGATCTCACAGCTCTCCTGACTGAGGCTCCTGGGGAAGCCTCCGAACTGCCCGTGTAAATAACTCCCTCCTAGATCCATTATTTTTAACCTCCAGAACAGGAAGCTATTTCCATTGCTATGTCTCTGACAGCCAGGTTCACACTCATTCCTGTCAATTTTACACAACAGTCTGTTTGGGTGTTTTTCCCTTTAAATCAGAAACTCGAAGAATTAAGAATAGAAACGGTGCAATTACAGAATGAGATTATGCTGAATACATTTTGTTTCCATGTGGCAAATACTTCTCCTTTGGGGAAAACAAAACCAAATTTCACTACCTAACACATTTATTTACAATTCAGTCCTCAAGCTGAGAAACTGGGGAACTTGAGAGCCACAACTCTCGCTGCATTTTTTTCAACTCACTTCCCTTTCAGTTGACAATTTTAATCAGATGCATTTAATTGGACTGATAGTCAACTCAGAAGGTCCTCATTCAGAAAGATCGGTAGGAGAGAGAAAAAAATATATAAGGAGTCGCCTATTAATTTTCACGCCTTTTGGCTGAGGTGAAAGCAAAGTGGAGATGGAAGCCGAAAAGCCTCACTTCTAAATCTACCCACAAACCATTCCCACCAGTCGGTCCACATGAATCTCACCAGCAGGTATTGAAGAGAACGAGGATTAAGCTCTCAGGACTCGCCTGGATGGAGCTGACTCATGGTCAGTCCTCTGGCAGCCAACACCCTCTTCTTGTGACCACAGGTGTGTTCACCTGGTCCCTGACCTTCTGGTTCATTTTCATCTACAAATCTTCCATGTTTTCACTTTCCACCAGGCCACACATCACTATCACTATTATCAGTTATACCTGGAATACAAACCTTAAACCATACAACTGACTTTTCCTTGTAACTGTATACAAAAGCAGTTTGCAAAGTTTATGGAGCCGTGTACAAAAGTTATTAATAAAACCAATGCTGATAATTGGTTTAATTCAACATTTACTGAGCATTTACCATGTTCAGGGAACTGTTCTCTGCAACAGGGCGCCTCGAATTTCTAGGCCAACAGTTTGTAATCAACAGGGAAGCCAGGAATGCACAATCCTATGAAACACATGACTAGTACCATCAAGCAAGAGTCGTGTGTGCGTAAGAGAGCAAATCATTCCAATTGCGCAGGTGGCTTTGGAAATGGACCTCAGAGGATGAAAAGGATTTCAACAGACGATGCTGGAAATTCACTCATAAGAGGGCCCACTCCTCTGCCAGCTATCAAACAGGAAACAGCCCAGTTGTGGAGTAAGCTAATATTCTGGTGACCAACGTTAGATAAACTCACCTAAGGAAAATGTTTCCAGATTCTTCACATTTTAAAAACTCACCGTCTATTGATTTGATAAGGGCAGATTTGACCAACTACCTTACCCTACTCACTACTTTGGGGTTTTTTTGTTTTATTTATTTATTTACTTACTTACTTGTTTATTTATTTTTGGCTGCATTGGGTCTTCGTTGCTAGATGTGGGTTTTCTCTAGCTGTGGCAAGCGGGGGCTACTCTTTGCGGCACACTGGCTTCTCATTGTGGTGGCTTCTCTCGCTGCGGAGCACGGGCTCTAGAGCGCAGGCTCAGTAGTTGTGGCTCGTGGGCTCTAGAGCGCAGGCTCAGTAGCTGTGGCGCACCAGCTTGGTTGCTTGGCAGCATGTGGGATCTTCCCGGACCAGGGATTGAACCCGAGTTCCCTGCATCGGCAGGCGGATTCTTAACCACTGCACCATCAGGGAAGTCCCCACTACTTTTGAAATCAAACTGTTAGGTTGTACATTCCTGGGGCAGGACTGTGATCAAGTCACTTTTGTATTTCCCCTCAAAGCCCTGCCCGTAGTAGGGGTAGGTAGTAGGGCTTCTCTGGTTGTGAATGACAACCGGGACTGCAGGAAGCCATAGGTAATATTCTTGGTCCCTACATCACGGAGAGGGACACAATGTTGCTAGCACCAGAGAGGGTGTGGAAATGAGAGGGAGGGCTCCCTCTCATTGGCCTCTAGTCTCTTCTCGGAGATTAACATCCTCCTCTCGGGCCACCTTTCCCAGGAGGCTAAAACCCTGGCCGCGCAGGTTCTGGGTTCTCACTCTCAATGACGTACCATGGGAGAAAGGTCTTTCCTCCTCTGATTGACTGCTGCCGGTCATGTGCCACTCCCTGGACCTATCGCTGAAGCTAGAGGGCAGGCTTAACAATGGCTCAATGTGGGTCACAGAAGAAACGAGAGGAAAGAGGCACCAGGAGGACAAACGCAGTGACCTCTCTAATGTTTCATAAAGGTTTAGTATGCTGCACGTCAGGCGGTTTGGAACCCGTTTTGTGATTCTGAGCATAAACTATATCCTCCTTTAGGCCGATTTACTTGCCAATTTTTCAGTTGTCCCTTTGTAGCCTGAAAGCCTCAGCACATCCCCCCACACCGGTTCTGCCCTCAACGGAGAGATCTTTCAGGGGTTCGGGGCTCCAAGTCCACAGTCTGAGTGACAGGCATGGACAGGTAATCGGCTCTGCAGGGCCAAGCCGCGGAGACCGTAGTTACAGGACACCGATGCCCGGGGGCACCCATCCGCTTCAGCGTGGCCAAGAATAAAATGTAAGAATTGCTAGTTATTTTAAACTGCCAGGGTGGAGAAGACAACCAGATCCCTGTCACCAGTCCAGCTGAGGAAAAGGTGACGTGAGGGCATGGGGAAGTGAGAGGAAGTCTGGAGAGGATAAGCGTCCGCAGACTGAGATAGCAGAGCGGCCTCCTGGGTCAAAATGAGCATTTTGCCCACAGCCGTGTTTGCAAATTGTTGTTGGAAGTGTCCACGAGGAAAACAAAGGTATCACAAATTAACACATCGCTCCTTATCTTCACAGTGAGTTCCAAACAGTATCTAAGCCAGTTTCAATATTCTCATATAAAGTGGCCAGGTCTTCCAGTGACCGAGGAACTACCCAATCTCCTCCATCAAACTGCTCATCTCAACGTGAATGGCAACTACTCCATCCCTGCAGCTGCTTAGACCAAAACGCCACAGCCAGTCTCCTCTATCCTCTTTCTCTCACCACCACCCCCCCATCTAATTCATTTGTGGATTCTCTTGGTTCTACTTTCAACATACATCCCAAATTTTGCCACTTTTCACCATTACTACAGCTCCCACCCTCGTATACAGCCCTGAACCCTTTGCCTGGACTATGGAAGTAGCCTTTTTTTTTTCTTTATACGTCTTTATTGGAGTATAATTGCTTTATAATGGTGTGTTAGTTTTTGCTGTATAACAAAGTGAATCAGCTATACATATACATATATCCCCATATCCCCTCCCTCTTGGGTCTCTCTCCCACCCTCCCTATCCCACCCCTCTAGGTGGTCACAAAGCACCAAGCTGATCTCCCCGTGCTATGCAGCAGCTTCCCACCAGCCATCCATTTTACATTTGGTAGTGTATGTATGTCCATGCTACTCTCTCACTACATCCTAGCCTCCCCTTCCCCCGTGTCCTCAAGTCCATTCTCAACGTCTGCATCTTTATTCCTGCCCTACCACTAGGTTCATCAGTACCATTTTTCTAGATTCCATAGATATGCTTTAGCATTCAGTATTTGTTTTTCTCTTTCTGACTTACTTCACTCTGTAGGACAGACTCTAGGTCCATCTACCTCACTACAAATAACTCAATTTCGTTTCTTTTTATGGCTGAGTAATCTTCCATTGTATATATGTGCCACATCTTCTTTATCCATTCGTCTGTCGATGGACATTTAGGTTGCTTCCATGTCCTGCTATTGTAAATAGAGCTGCAATAAACATTGTGGTACATGACTCTTTTTGAATTATGGTTTTCTCAGGGTATATGCCCAGTAGAGGGATTGCTGGGTCGAATGGTAGTTCTACTTTTAGTTTTTTAAGGAACCTCCATACTGTTCCTGTTCTCCATAGTGGCTGTATCAATTTACATTCCCACCAGCAGTGCAGGAGGGTTCCCTTTTCTCCACACCCTCTCCAGCATTTATTGTTTCTAGATTTTTTGACGATGGCCATTCTGACTGGTGTGAGAATTGTAGTTTTGATTTGCATTTCTCTAATGATTAGTGATATTGAGCATTTTTTCATGTGTTTGTTGGCAATCTGTATATCTTCTTTGGAGAAATGTCTATTTAGGTCTTCCTCCCATTTTTGGATTGGGTTGTTTGTTTTTTTGATACTGAGCTGCATGAGCTGCTTGTATATTTTGGAGATTGGCAGTAGCCTTCTGACTGGTTGCCTTACTTCCAATTCTTGCCCCACTATTCTTAGCCAGCAGCCAGAGTTAAGCTTTTAAAAATATCTCCAATTCCACTACTCCATCCACAAAGCCTCCACAATGGCCTCTCACATTTCTCAGAATAAAATCCAAAACCCTTACCTTGACCTCAAGGCCCTACATAATCTGTATCCCTCTGGCTTCATCTGCTACCACTCTGCCTTGTTAATAAAGTAGGCTCCTGCCTCAGGGCCTTTGCACTTGCTATTCTCTTTGCCTGAAAGCCTTTTCCCCCCAAAAGAGCCACATGGATGATTCCCTTACTTCCTCAGGTCTCCCCTCAAACATAACTGTTTATTAGAATAGAAGTTCCATAAGGGAGAAGGCTTTGTTTTGCTTGCTGCTGTACCCTCAGCACTTAGAATGGTACTCACTGGAGCACATGTTCAAATATTTGCCACATGTATGAATGAGAAAGAAGAATGGGCTTGGAACTTCCCTGGTGGCGCAGTGGTTAAGAATCCACCTGCCAATGCAGGGGACACAGGTTCGAACCCTGGTCTGGGAAGATCCCACATGCCGTGGAGCACCTAAGCCCGTGTACCACAACTACTGAGCCTGTGCTCTAGAGCCCGTGAGCCACAACTACTGAAGCCTGCGCACCTAGAGCCCATGCTCCGCAACAAGAGAAGCCACCACAACGAGAAGCCCACGCACCACAGCGAAGACTAGCCCCCACTCACCACAACTAGAGAAAGCCCGTGAGCAGCAATGAAGACCCAACGCAGCCAAAAATAAATAAATAAATATTTTAAAAAAGAAGAAAGAATGGGCTTAATAATCAGAAAGGTAGCCCATGTCTGTACTGGAAATGAGAACTGTTTTCCAAATTACAAATGACAATTCTATTTTTCTCATGTGAGTCAAACACAGAATAGGGAAAAGAGCCTGTTTTGCAAACTTTTCCACCAGAGCCTCCCTGGTGGCCAAGAAAAGACAACAGTAGCCTAGGGAAACGTGGGACTGAAGCTGATGCCCCCCCCAGGAAGCCCCAAATTTCTTTGAGTTTTAGCTTAACACTTCAAGTGAATTCTGCACTCTATACTATGGCTGTGCTTGTCCTTACTTAATAATATGGGGATATTTCTCACAAACCATCCAGAAACATTTATTCTCCTGGAAGGTGCACCATTTCCCTCTGGATACCCACCTGCTTTGGAGAAACATGTACCCTATTTGGAGAAGCAAGAATGTATGAAAAGTATGTAGCACACTGTCAAGAGCTCAGTAAGGGGTGGCTGTCAGTGTTACTATTATTGCTATCAGAAAACAGCACTCATCCTGGTACGCCCCACTTCAGAGAGCAAAGCAGAAGCCCAGAAGGTAACTTCCCGGGATGATACAATGGACCCGTAGGATATCAAGAACTACAACTCTATTTGTTGAAACTGAATTTTGTTATAGGTATTATTTTAGAGATGGAAAAGCCTTGGAGATCGAGTTCATAGGTCTAGCCTCTAGGCAGAGGCCTAGAGAGAGCTGGTGATATGTCCGAGGTCCCATACTGATTCACAAAAAAGACGGGACTTGAGCTCAGATGTCCCAATGCAGAGGTCAGTGCCTCTACTACTAAATCGCTAAGTGATCATCGCTGAGTGACTGAATGAATCCTAGAATGAAGCCTGGAACACTGCAGGTTCCCAATAAACATTTGTTGAACGAGTAAACAACCATGTATAAAGCACTGGAAAGGTACCTGTTTCTATATCGGGTGTTTTAATATTCACCAGCAAATTTGATTCTCACAGTAATTTTACGTGGTAGACTGTACTCTCTTCGCTTTACAGACCAGGAAACCAAGTTTCCAAAAGGCTTACTTAATATACACACTTAGTGACAAAGCGAGCTTCAAACTCATACCTTCGGAATATGAGTAACCTGACAAAAAAGTCATATTTCAGGTAATCAAAAAGTACCGAAGTACCTTGATGTAGTCAGCATATTTTTATTTTGTTTTGATGGGATTTAAAAATGCATACATACTCAAACAGGATGTGTGAAACATAATCACTACGTTTGTAACATGATTATTATGTTCTGAGATGTGTCTCAGAAACTCAGAAACTTTCAGCAGCTTGCCTCCATATTATATAGCCCCAAGCAATGGTATTTTAAGTTACTATTCCTACTTTAATAGTCTTTTGACTTCTTTTTTTTTTTCTGTTATGCCCTACACAGAGTCCCTTCCTTCTAAATTTGAAGCTTTTTTGTCTGCCATAACTGAAAAAACAATCACCAGGCTTATTAAAACTGTGCACACTGAAGATGAAAACCAAGTGTCATAGGTTGAATTGTATCCCCCCAAAAGACCCCCAGTACCTGTGAATGTCATCGATTTTAGAAATAGGATCTTTGTAGGTGATCAAGTTGAGATGAGGTCATTAGGGTGGGCCCTAATCCAATATGACTGGTGTCCTTACAAAAAGGGGAAATTTGCACACAGAGACAGACAAGCCATGTGAAGACTGTAGTTGTGCTGCCACAAGTCAAGAAACTACCAGAAGCTGGGAGAGAGACCCACAACAGATACTTCCCTAGCACCTTCAGAAGGAGCATGGCCCTGCTGACACCCTGATCTTGGACTTTTGGCCTCCAGAACAGTGAGACAATACATTACTTTCGTTTGACCTTCTTTTGAATCATGGGAATACACTATCTATTTGCTTTGCTTGTATTAAATTATTGCATATAATTGTCATAGGAGTTTATCGATGAAGAATAATTATTAGAAGAAATTTTTTTCTGTCATTGAAGCCATCCAATTGGTGGTACTTTGTAATGGCAGCTCTAGAAAACAAATACACTTACGTTTGAATGAAGGCCTGAGACTTTTTTCTGGGGTCATTCACCTCTGGATTCTAAACCATAGCCTCAGCTGGTACTGTAGTTTTTGTATAAGCTGGGTTTATTGCACAAAACTGACCACCCTGCCACTCAGTGTGAAGTCGCCTGAGGCTGCAGAGATTACAGACTAAAAGGTTATTTTTGCTTCTCTCTAAACTTTAGCCAAATTTCTGTCAAATGTAAGATTTTGAAAAAGACATTAAGCAAGAGAAGTCTTTTATTATTAGAGCAACTTAGAAATCTCCAAACAAACAAACAAATCTATCTATCTATCCTATCTATCTATCTATCTATCTATCTATCATCTATCATCTATCTATCTATGTGTGTCTATATGTACTCATCACCACATATGTTGTAGCAAATTAAAAAAGAGGGGATACTTGAAAATAGAGTATGAACCCACTGGCCAGGAAGCCAATCGAGAGACCCAAACAGGACTGGTTAGTCCACAGATTGATTCCTTGATGGTTAACCCTTTCAGGCACCTCCATGTATAGAATTTGTCCCCTCAAGCAATCAGTAGTAAATTTACCATGGCTACCATGGTGTTACCAGAAAAATTGTCTGCTAAGGCTGATAAATAGGTTGATCATCTGCTTCCTTGACTTTTATTTCCTCTTGCATAAATGTTTTCATCCCAACATTACCAATACCTGTTCTAAGATGAACGATAAATTACCAAACTACTGAAATCACCAGGAAATTCTTAATAGATCAAAAAAGAACTTAATAACAACAAAAAGCCGTAATAACATAATAATGCACTCTGTAGTCTAAGAACAGCCCTCTATAGAGAGATAAATATGGCTACTTAGTAAAATCTTAGCTTATACATAAAATGATACATTTCTTTGTGGGCACATTTACCAAGTGTTGACAGCAGGCACCTTGGAATGAAACATATCACAGTCATAATTGTTCTGACTGCCACAGAAAAGTTCACACAGTAAGCCCTTTATTGACTAAAAATACATGTATATCCAGAAGGAAAAGAGCCTTAGGGGATAAGAGATTTAGCAAGGGAGAGGAAATTGCTTTTTATTTAGTGATTAAATGCACATAAAACAAAAGCTGCAGAGGAAGCAGCTCCTAGCTCCCACATACTCACAAAAGGAGATGGTGCTATGGAACTGTGGGAGAATAGTTCTTTGGGTTATGCATGAGAATCCATGACACCAAAGAACACCACTCACAAGGACAACCCTAACTCAAAAGTCAACTTTAAACACTGATTTAGGCCAACAATTTTAACCTTTACTGGAACCAGGCTTTGTGCCAGGGCTGCTATCTAGGGGTCAAATGTTCTCTTATTTGTTCTCTCCCTTTCTTTTCCCTGCCCACCTTCTGGCATACACATACGAAGTCAATGATAGAAGGGCAAAAGACAGTGGATACAACAAAATCTACAAGCAACCAACAAACCAGGGCAATTCCAAGGGCCAGAATACCCTGGAGCTGGATTAAAAGCCCCTTAACAACCCGGAGTCCACCGGTTTCGTCCACTTAATTCTGTTTGAAGAATTCCAGGGGTGATTTCCTTTCTTCCCGGGCTTTCCTCAGGCATGCCCACTCAGGGTTTCACTAAGAAAACTTTGCTAAGTCTTTCATCTGAAAGAAACCTGGCACTGTTTTCTAGTTGTCTGTCACCAGGAGCAATGCTCCAGAGAAGAAAACATCCATTCCACTTCCCAACAAAGCTCAGTCCTTCTGGAAATGCATCGAGTGATAAGGCTGAGGTCAGGGAATATGTCTACTGTTGCTTCAGATGAAGGTTCAACCCCAAGGTAAGTGCTCAACAACAGTAATAAACCCCTCTGACGCACAGATGTATGGCCCCAAAATGAGCCTGGCCGTTTCCCGGGAGTGACCTCTGACATTATTCGTATGTCAGCTCCTCTCGTTGTTAAACTTTTGGGAGTCTGTAAGATGCCCCACTTCTCTATTTGAATAACCACACCACTTCTTTTTCATCTTCTAGAACTTAGAACTCTCTGCAGCCCTCTGGCTGCAATATTCTCCCACATGTTATAAGAACTTAGTTACCTAGCTTATCCTCCACCAATAACTGGTATTTGAAAAGGAGGATGAAAAGCTATAGGGCCATTTAAAGCTTTCATTTGAAAAGCTTTTTGATATAAATATTCTCAATGACTCAGGCTTTGTTTTCAATCTACGTGGTTTGAAGCTCCTTAGAAGAAAGCCAAATTCTTTTGGTATTTCCACACTAACGTCAATAGTAGTGAATCCTGTAAAGCAGGGTCAGCAATCTTTTTCTGTGAACGGCCAGACAGTAAATATTTTAGGCTTTGTGGTGCACATACGGTCTCTGTCCCATATTCTTTTTTTTTTTTGCCATTGCTTATTTTTTTTTAAACAATGCTTTAAAACGTAAAACCATTCTTAGCTCAAGGGGCTGCAGAGAAACAGGCAGAAAAATAGGTACTTTTTCTTTATAGTCAAAGCAGAATGGTGCTTAAAACAATACTGGAAATTCGGACAGATGGCAACAAGTTTCATCACCATCTTCCTGATCCAGCCACTTCTGTGAGTCACTAAGGACCTTGGTGCCTCAGTTTCTTCATCTATAAGGGGGTTTAGAATAGATCAGTGATTTATAAACCATATCCTCAAAAACCCTAGGACTCCAGGGAAGGTCACGGTTGTGTGGATCCATTTATCTTTCACCTCAGCACACGGCTAACCTGCAGCCCAACTTTGATCTTATCTATACGGGAGTGCTCTCCTTAAAGACAAGGGTCCACTAATTTTTTTTCTTTTTAGTTTTAAAAACACTGCCTTAGATGATCTCGGGGATCTTCCTGGTATGCATCCTCCACGAGTCTATTACTGGATAATCGATCCTTTTCCAATCATTGTACTGAGAAATGTCAGGTAGATAGGAAATGATTTTTTTTAAATATCTTTATTGGAGTATAATTGCTTTACAGTGGTGTGTTAGTTTCTGCTTTATTACAAAGTGAATCAGCCATACATATACATATATCACCATATCTCCTCCCTCTTGCGTCTCCCTCCCACCCTCCCTACCCCACGCCTCTAGATGGTCACAAAGCACCGAGCTGATCTCCCTGTGCTATGTGGCTGCTTCCCACTAGCTATCTATTTTACATTTGGAAGTGTTATATATGTCCATGCCACTCTCTCACTTCGTCCCAGCTTACCCTTTGCCCTCCCGTGTCCTCAAATCCATTCTCTACGTCTGCGTCTTTATTCCTGTCCTGCCCCTACGTTCTTCAGAACAATATTTTATTTTTTTTTAGATTCCATATACATGTGTGAGCACACAGTATTTGTTTTTCTCTTTCTGACTTACTTCACTCTGTAGGACAGACTCTAGGTCTATACACCTCACTACATATAACTCAATTTCATTTCTTTTTATGGCTGAGTAATATTCCATTCTATATATGTGCCACATCTTCTTTATCCATTCATCTGTTGATGGACACTTTAGGTTGCTTCCATGTCCTGGCTATTGTAAATAGAGCTGCAATGAACATTGTGGTACATGACTCTTTTTGAATTATGGTTTTATCTGGGTATATGCCCAGTAGTGGGATTGCTGGGTCATATGGTAGTTCTATTTGTAGTTTTTTAAGGAACCTCCATACTGTTCTCCATAGTGGCTGTATCAATTTACATTCCCACCAACAGTGCAAGAGGGTTCCCTTTTCTCCACACCCTCTCCAGAATTTACTGTTTGTATATTTTTTGATGATGGCTATTCTGACCAGTGTGAGGTGATACCTCATTGTAGTTTTCATTTGCATTTCTCTAATGATTAGTGATGTTGAGCATCCTTTCATGTGTTTGTTGGCCATCTGTATATCTTCTTTGGAGAAATGTCTATTTAGGTCTTCTGCCCATTTTGGATTGGGTTGTTTGTTTTTTTGATATTGAGCTGCTTGTAAATTTTGGAGATTAATCCTTTGTCAGTTGCTTCACTTGCAAATATTTTCTCCCATTCTGAAGGCTGTCTTTTCATCTTGTTTATGGTTTCCTCTGCTGTGCAAAAACTTTTAAATTTCATTAGGTCCTATTTGTTTATTTTTGGTTTTATTTCCATTTCTCTAGGAGGTGGGTCAAAAAAGGACCTTCCTGTGATTTACATCATAGAGTGTTCTGCCTATGTTATCCTCTAAGAGTTTTACAGCCTTACATTTAGGTCTTTAATCCATTTTGAGTTTATTTTTGTGTATGGTGTTAGGGAGTGTTCTAATTTCATTCTTTTACATGTAGCTGTCCAGTTTTGCCAGCACCACTTATTGAAGAGGCTGTCTTTTCTCCATTGTATATTCTTGCCTCCTTTGTCAAAAATAAAGTGACCATATGTGCATGGGTTTACCTCTGGGCTTTCTATCCTGTACCATTGACCTATATTTCTGTTTTTGTGCCAGTACCATACTGTCTTGATTACTGTAGCTTTGTAGTATAGTCTGAAGTCCAGGCATCTGTTTCCTCCAGCTCCGTTTTTCTTTCTCAAGATTGCTTTGGCTATTCCGGATCTTTTGTGTTTCCATACAAATTGTGAAATTTTTTGTTCTAGTTCTGTGAAACATGCCAGTGGTAGTTTGATAGGGATTGCATTGAATCTGTAGATTGCTTTGGGTAGTATAGTCATTTTCACAATGTTGATTCTTCCAATCCAAGAACATGGTATATCTCTCCATCTGTTTGTGTCATCTTTAACTTCTTTCATCAGTGTCTTATAGTTTTCTGCGTACAGGTCTTTTGTCTCCTTAGGTAGGTTTATTCCTAGGTATTTTATTCTTTTTGTTGCAATGGTAAATGGGAGTGTTTCCTTAATTTCTCTTTCAGATATTTCATCATTAGTGTATAAGAATGCAAGAGATTTCTGTGCATTAATTTTGTATCCTGCTACTTTACCAAATTCATGATAGGAAATGATTTAAAACCCTATATTGAAGTATTTAAAGGAAAAGCAACAAAAACAAGAAAGAGATCTTATTCTAAGGGGCCAGATGTGCTTATTTAGATTTGTGGAAATCCACCAGATAGCCTTATCAGAGGGTTCCCAAATGCCACGCAGGCCAATGAGAGTTCACTCTTGTATCTCTCTGCTTAGGGCTCTGGGAAAAAGCAGGATGGTTTAGCAGCGGACAGAGCACTGAGCTCAGATCCGGGGACCTGGGTTCCAGGCTGAATTTGGAACTTACCAGGTATGTAACTCCTGATGTTTATTTAACAAAAACTGGACGGCCTACTAAATACCAATCCATAGACTGGATGTTATGACCACAGAGATGAACCAGACAGTTATGGGACACTCCCTCCCATTACTCAGATCCCTTGTCTGTAAAGTAGGATAATAACACCTGCTCCCTCTCCCAGGCCCCGTGGTCCTGCAGAGATGGCAAGGCTTGTGCAAACCGCCAAGCACAGACAACACTGAACTAGACAACTACAGATTCTCCTCCTTTTAAGTACATAACATATATGAAACTTCAAGAATTCACCCAGTTGATAAAATGAGGTGACAATAGGTTTTGCCTAACCAAAAAAACCACATTTCTAGAACATGAAGCAGCATGGCAAAACAGAAAGGGCACAAGCCTTGGCACCAGAAAATGCCACTCGAATCCCACTGTGCCTCCTACTAGACCCTACCAACATCTACAGGCCCACTGTCTCATGTGTAGAACAGGATATTAATACCTGCAATTTCATAGGGTCATTGTCAAGGTAAATCAGAATTATGTAAGTAAAGTATTTACATAGAGTTAGCACGTAGTGAATATAGTTTTCCCTTTCTCTCCCTCCCAGGCACCTAGAAATCTCAGATGACAGAACAGTGTATTTTAAATAGCAGAGCTTACCTCAAAATTGTTGCTATTGCTACCCAGCTCTATATCATAATCACCTCAACCAAAAAGGGCAGGAAACTTCTGGTTGTTATGACCATGGAATCCAGATGCAGAATATGCCCCGTCATCAGGAAAATCTTACAGTCTTGGCACAGATTGAGGACAGACATGGAGAGCAGCAGCCAGTAACAGAGGGGAGACTCTACAGTCTGGAATGCCACAAACTTCCAACCACAAAAGTGCTCTCTGGCACTCAGATTGTGGTACCCCCCTGTGGTGCAGGCCATGGCCCCTGTTCTTGTCGGCAAGTCTCCTCCAGAAGCACGTGACTTTCTCCAGTCATCGCTAGGCCACATCCATGGGAAGGTTCGTGGCACTGTTCATCACCTCCACCCAGCCCAGTTAAACAATTCAGGCGAATCGTTTTCTCATTTCTGAGAGAGGAAGATAGCAGGAGATAGTCCCCCAAGTCCTTTCTACCCCTATAACCCTTTGATTCTGTGACCCGTTCTTAACTTCTCCATTCGTTCATTCAACAATGTTGATGGAACACCTCCTATGTCTTGGATTCTGTGACCCATTCTTTCATTCATTCATGCATTCATTCACTCATTCATATATTCAATAATGTATATAGAACACCTCTTATCTTTGATTCTGTGACCTGTTCTTAACCTCTCCTTTCATTCACTTATTCAACAATATTCACTGACCACTTACTATATACCAAGTACTGTTATGTGCAAGGATGTACAAAAACGAGTAAGAAATAATCCATGCCCCAAGCTTATAGTCAATAAGGACATAGACGAATAAGCAATTATAATGTGACATGGGAGGTATTATGAGAGATCCATGGGAAACATGGGAGGGGATGCCTAATATGCCTAATTCTGGCTGGGAGGTGGGACAATGATGGGGGGAGGGGAGGCAGGGAAGGTTTCTCAGAGGACTGAGTGTTGAAGGATAAGAAGAAGGTTATCAGGCCAATCAGATGGGTTGAAGACATCCCAGAAGTAGGGAGAAGAATATGCCAAGGTAAGGAGATAGAAGCATGGCGGTCTGCAAAAGAGATCACTCGATATGACTGAAATAAGGGATATACAGGAGGGCATACAGGAGGGATATACAGGAGGGCAGAAGAAAGGGGGCTCAAAAGATGAAGCATCTTCTATACTTTGCTAAGAATAGCAAACTTTATCCTTTCAGGGAATGCCTAAAAGATCCTAAATGAGGATTATCTGGATTACATGAGTCTTTTAGAAAGTCTACAGTGTAAAGACTGGATTATACAGAGGCTGGGGTGGGGGAAGAGGAGATGAGACTGAGGCAAAAAAGATCTTAATTCTTAGGGTAGAAAATAACAACATAAATGAAAGCAGTGGTGGGGAGGGTGCGTGATGAATGCTAGAGATATTTTGGAAGTAGAATTAAAAGACTTGGTGGTCCATTTGATGTGGAAGGAAAGGAAATGGGTCGCATGTAGGATTACACCCAGGTTTCTGACTTGGGTCGGTGGGTTCATGAATGGTGGGGACAGCAGCCCAGAAAGGGATCACAAGAAGACCAGAAATCCTCCCAGCTCCCCAGGCCTGAAAATCTCAGGCATCTCCGTACGCAACAATACACTCTCCACAATAAATCATGCTGAACCCGTGGTATCCACAGGAGTTCTCCTTCTCTAAGGCGGTACCAGGAGGTCACAGGATGAACATGGACATCTTCATAGATCAACGTTTGGACATATGTATTTGTGGGGAAGAAAAGTAATTTAACTGCTAAGTTTATTTAAAACATTATTTTAAAACAACACATGTTATAGAGTAAAATGCCTATTTTCATCCAAATTTGCAGATGGAACAAAAGACTTTGAAGATACTTCAAAGAAACCTCCTAGAGGCTGAGAACCCTTGCGAGAGAAGGGTCCCCTGCCTTTGGGGTTCTTCAGTGCAAACAGCCACAAAGTGCTACATTGTAACATTATCAAGCAAAGCTGAGGAAGCAGAAACACGGAGACTTGGCATTCCCGTTCCCGTGCAGGCACCTTGGAGAGGTGGTTCTCAAAGTGTGGTCTGTGGACCCCCAGGGGTCTCTGAGACCCTCTCAGGGATCCTCAAGATCAAAACTGTTTTCATAGCAATACTAAGATATTATCTGCCCTTTTCACTCTGTTAACATTTGCGCTGATGACACAAAAGCAATGGTGGGTAAAATGCTGCCACCTTAGCTCGAATAGAGGCAGTGGCACCAAAGCATCCTAATAATCACTGCCCTCTTCACCACCACACACTCACAGTAAACACACACACACACGCACACACACAGAAAACAAAACAACCCTGCCAGTTTCACTTAAGAATGTCTTTGGTGGGGGACTTCCCTGGCGGTCCAGTGGTTAAGACTCTGAGCTTCCAATGCAGGGGGTGTGGGTTTGATCCCTGCTCATGGAACTAGGATCTCACAAGCCGTGCAGAGTGGTCAAAAAGAAAAAAATTAGGGCTTCCCTGGTGGCGCAGTGGTTGAGAGTCCGCCTGCCGATGCAGGGAACACGGGTTCGTGCCCCGGTCCGGGAAGATCCCACATGCCGCGGAGCGGCTGGGCCCGTGAGCCATGGCCGCTTAGCCTGCGCGTCCGGAGCCTGTGCTCCACAATGGGAGAGGCCACAGCAGTGAGAGGCCCGCGTACCGCAAAAAAAAAAAAAAATTATATATATAAAAAAAGAGTATCTTTGATGAAACAGCAGTAGAAATTATTAATTTTATTAAAGATTGACCCTTGAGTAAACTTTTAAAAAATATTAAATGTAATGAAATGTGTGCAAAAAGCACTTCTGCCACGACTGAAGTACGATGGCTGTATCTAGGAAAAGTACGTGTGTGATTGAGTTGGGAGCAGAACCAGCAACTTTTTTCTTGGAATATCACTTTTTTTTTTTTTTTTGCGGTACGCGGGCCTCTCACTGCTGTGGCCTCTCCCGTTGCGGAGCACAGGCTCCGGACGCGCAGGCTCAGCGGCCATGGCTCACGGGCCCAGCCGCTCCGCGGCATGTGGGATCTTCCCGGACAGGGGCACGAACCCGTCTCCCCTGCATCGGCAGGCGGACTCTCAACCACTGCGCCACCAGGGAAGCCCTGGAATATCACTTTTAACTGACAAACTTTGGTCATTCAAATTTGGGTATGTGGCAGGCAGTTTCTTGGAAATGAATGAAGTAAGGTTGATACTTCAAGGAAAAGCTGACAGCATTTGTAGCCAACGATAAAATTCAAGCTTTCAAGCAAGAATTAAAATTTTGGAAAACCCATACCCTACACTGTGAACTTGACAGTTTCCCAATACACTTTTCAAATAAGACCAGTGTTGACATTAATAAATTTTTTATACTGTATAATGAAATGTTTCAACATTTGGTAGATCTACAGAACTTAGTGAAACAATCCTTTCCAAATAACTCACGTGTGATGGTACATACATGATGATCCATTCAAACTGCAGTATAGACCAGTAGGTTTTAATGAAACTGAATACAAAAAATTCATGGAAATGGTTTCAGATTCCACATTACAATGAACTAAGCTAAGGGATAGCTTTAAGAAGCTCCCTCTTTTTGAGTCTTGGCAAAGTACCAAAGAATAGCCGTAATTATCTGAAAAGGCTATTACACATCTGTGTGAAGCCAGATTTTCTTCCTATATTCCATCCAAAACAACACGCTGCAATTGACTGAATGCAGCAGCAGATATGATCATCTTGTCAGACGTTAAAGAGATTTGTAAAATTATGAAATGATACCACTCTTCTCACTAAAGTTTTTTGGAAAAAGGTATTTTTCATAAAAATATCCTATTTATAATGAACAGATAATGGGTTATAACCATTATTTTTAACAATAAAAATATTTAATTTCTTTTTTTTTTTTTTTTTCGGTACGCGAGCCTCTCACTGTTGCGGCCTCTCCCGTTGCGGAGCACAGGCTCCGGATGCGCAGGCTCAGCGGCCATGGCTCACGGGCCTAGCCGCTCCGCAGCATGTGGGATCTTCCCGGACCGGGGCACGAACCCGTGTCCCCTGCCCCGGCAGGTGGACTCTCAACCACTGCGCCACCAGGGAAGCCCTAATTTCTCAATTTTAATCTCTGTTATGCTATATAGAGATGGATACAATGCATATACACAAAAGCTCTTCGAAGTCCTCAATAACTTTTAGGAGGTCCCAAGACCAAAATATTTGAGAACCAGCGTCTTAGAGAAATTTTCACTCAGGCCAAAGAGATATATACTTGTATGCTCACAGCAGCACTCTTCTAACAGCAAAAAGTAGAAACAAACCACACACCCTGTGGTATGTTTCTACAGTACAATACTAGGGAGCAGTGAAAATGAATGCACCACGGCTAAATGCATCAACATGAATACATCGCACAAAGGTAACAGTTGGATGAAAATCCAAGGTGCGGAATGCGTGTTATTTGCCAACTTTTTAATACATTTATATTTTATAAATTTCAAAGACAAGCGAAACTGAATATGGTAAAGCTATAGAGAAAAAGCTAGAGGAATGATCAACAGAAAATTTAGGAAAATGGGAACAGGTAGCGGGAGCAATTTGCTAGCGTTGAAATCTGTTAGATTGGGCAGTAGGTTTATTAATGTTCGTTTAACCATAATGCTTCATTATAGATGTATGAATGTTAGATACATTATTTTTTGTAAATGGCACATACTTTGCAACCTCCAAAGGGAGACGCTGCATTAGAGCTTTCTCTGCCAAAGGAAACCAAAGACGTACGGAAGGGGTGGTTGGAGGAGGGGCAGGGACTAAGCCCTGGCGGAGGGTCTGTAGCACCGGCCCCAGAGAACCCCATCACTGGGGCAGGTCTCTTCTCGGGCACCTTCAGTGGTCACAGCCACTGCCATCCATCTACTTTGGTTTTTCAATAGCCCTCCCTACTTAAAAAGGCCATTTCTTCCTTCAGGCCATCATCCTCCATCTCCATCTACAGCACAATGAAAAAACTACCAAATTTCACTGTTGATTTTGTGCTGTATCCAAAACACTAAACGTAACCAGCAGAATCTCTTATCACCTGGGCCAGCTCCTACTACATTTTTCCTACTTCCTATCCTTACATCACCAATATGCCCGCTCTGGCTGAACGAAGTTCCTTAGTGTCTCCTGCCTACTTCTGGTTTATTTCAACCTCTTTTGGCTAATGTTATTTCTTCTGCTTGGAACGTTCTTCTCTCGTCTCAAGATCTAAATCCATCACATCCTTGAGGATGCTTTAGGTACCAATCCTCTCCAAGAATCTTCTACCCATCACTCTTCCTCTGAGTTTCCTCAAACATTTACACACCTAATTCATATATTATTGTCTTGTACCTGTTGGCATATTGATTTGTACTTATCCTCTGTGATTGTTTCGTGTCAACATTTGAAAGAACTGTCAGCACAGACTGCATTCTAGACAACTTTTATGAGCCGGGTAAATGCTCAAAACTTTTTCTTAATGAATGAGCACCAAGTAGGGACTCCAACCCTCAGCTGAACAAATCCTCGCTGCTCTAATGTGTGTCGACATCCACGTATCCTTATTCCCAAAAGGCTTTCAACTCACCATACTGAAAGATGTTCTCTCCCCGCTGTAGGAGCAGATTTCCTGTTTTATAAGAGAAACCAAGCAAAGAAGCATTTGCTCGATAGAATTCTCAACATTTCTGCACCCCGTCTCACCCCCTCTTTACTTGCAGTCCTTAAAAACATCACCCTTGACAGCTGGTGGAACCAGCTTCTTTGTAAACACAAGATCTTCTGTTTCATTTGTGGGCAGTTTTATTTATTCAACAGGCCTTTATCTTAAGAAACCAAAGTTATCTTCCCTATAACTTCTACCCTGTGGGTCCTAGTCTCTGTTTTCTGCTCAGCATTTCAGAAATCTATGAAAATACTTTTCAAGCTGAATTTTAGTTATTTGTTTCCATCTCCTTCTCTGCCTGCTTGGCTCTGAGATCCTTGTGAGCCGGGACCATGCTCTGTTCAGCTCCACAGATCCTTAATCCCTGGCACAGAAACACTCAGTTACTGCTGCCTGAATGAATGAATGGATGGATGGATGGGTGGATGGATGAATCAAGTATCAGTTAGCAGACACAAGGTGAAAATTTAGGATGAGTGACAATTCAGAGTAAGTTTACTCCCTTTTTCACTTGACAGAACTTCATATATTTCAATGTAGCTACCATGCACAATTTTTATCCACCCTCACTTTTTTCTTCGAATTAAATACTCCCAATTGCCTCAATAGTAAATTCCTCACATGATGATTTCAAGAGCCTGCAACATTCTAGTTGCCTCCCTTCTGGTGAGCAGTTTATCAATGTCCCCCTTTAAATCAGGGCACTCAATCTGGGATTCACTATTATGCATGTGATCTAATCAGTTCACAAGGCCAATGTTATCACCCTTGTCCTGAATTCAGTACTTACATTAATGTAGCCAACTCTGCTGAAATGCATCCATTTTTCAAATGATGGCTGAATTTTAAATATTGTTTGTTGATTAATAGCAGTTATCTCTGGGGGTGTAAGTTGGGAAACGAGACTTTCACATCTTACTATAAATATTCCTGCATTGCTTTAATTATTTATACTAAACATGCACTCCTTTTGTCATTAAAAGCCAATATAGATTTTTAAGAATAAATTAATAAACAGTTAATATCTGTGATTTCCATGGTTCCAGTCTCATGGAGTACACAAGTCATATTTAAAATACGTGTACTCTCTACTACGTATAAAATAGATGACTAATAAGAACCTACTGTATAGCACAGGGAACTCTACTCAATGCTCTGTGGTGACCTAAATGGGAAGGAAACCCAAAAAACGAGGGGATATATGTATACGTATAGCTGATGCACTTTAATGTACAGCAGAAACTAACACAACATTGTAAAGCAACTATACTCCAATAAAAATTAATAAAAAAAGAAAGGAAAATAAAAATAAAATACATGTATTTTTTTCTTCTCTTTTGTATATATTTCTCATCTATCAACATGTATTTGAGTAGCCACTGGTACACAGCACTTCTAACTGTGATCTAGCCATCCAGCCAACCCAAGCCCTACTTCTAGATTATGAAATTCCTCTCTTCCTATAAATGTCAGAAAGCAGTTCACTATAATTTGATTTCCCTCTTTCTTAAGGTTAGATTAAAACCCAGTAAGTTATTATTGGAGTTTTGCTTTCCCCTAGAAGGGAGAAATCCTATAGCACATTTCCGGAAAATTTCCTGAAGCATAGGGTGTCCCACACTCTGTTTCCTTCCAAATACAGCTGTGTTTCATGCTCCAGAGAGGATTGTTGGGTTAACAAGTAGGGCCAAACAAGCACAGAATAGAAAACAACTCACAATTCTAGGCCATTACATGAAGGCAATGTTCTCCACGTGGAGCACATAATTCAGACCCCAGAAAGTACATCACTGCATGTGACTCTATTCTATGACCCTCTGCTTAGTCTAAGGTCAAAATAAATCTCTGAGGAAAGAAATATGATTGGTGGCACAAGTTTTTGTGAATCATAGGGCAACGTATGTGTTCCATCAGCACCTAGGGGGCCTCCTGCAGTGGAGGGTCTGAGAGGAGGTGCAGGTGGTGAAGGTATATCCTTCAAGCTTGAGACCCCGTGAAGGTTTCACAGACCTCAGAGCAGCTCTGAGCCCAGAGACCCGCCCTTCACAGGGCTCCAGCCTTTCATAGTACTCGCGCCGGTGACCTCTCAAGCTGGTTTCTTCCTCCCTGTGGCCCAGTTTCCAGGTCTGTCCAATTGGTAAGAGGAGGGGCTCTTCCCTGCCTGCCTCACAGGCAGATGGTATCGACGAAAATGTTTATATAAGCATTATATAAAAAGAAGGTGTGGCTAATGTACTGTTACCCATTTTACAAGACGGCACTCCGCCAAGTACAGAGAGGCCAAGTGACTTACCCAAGGTCACAACGCTAGTGAGAAACCCTGGTGATTGTGGTGGGAGAAGGTGACAGAGAAGACTAGAATCTGTGTCTCCTGCTTAGTACAGGTCCTTCCCTGAACCTCTGGCTTCTGATCCGGAGGAGTTGGAGTCAATTATTCAGATCCATGAGCTATTTTTAAAGGTTTTAAGAGTTTAACAGATTCTCATCAATAAGCTGCCCAGACTCAAAATCATGCCTTTATTTTTGGCTGACATGGCATCAGCCCAGAGTGGGAGTTCTGGTTAGTTCAAGGGTCCTCAACTCTTGCTACCCATTTGTATCACCTGGGGAGCTTTTAAAGGATGTCCATGCCCAGACTCCACTCTGGGCCAATTAAGTTTAAATATCTGGGGGGTGTTTGCATTTTTAAAATCTCCCAGGTGATTATAATGGGCTACCAGGGTAGAGAACCACTGGGTTGGCAGATTATGATCAGAAACTGAGAGGCAACAATAGTTGTCACTGACTGATTACACAGCACAGTTAAAGCAATCGTACTGGGATCCTTAGTTGAAAGAAATTCCCAAAAAAAAAAGACAAGAAAGAAATTCACACCTCGGGTGTCTTCACGTGGCCAGCATTTACTGTGCATATACTATGTGCCAGACACGAATCAAAATATCTACACGTATGAACTCACTTTGTCCCCATAGGACCTACGACGTTTTCCCAATTTACAGATGAGAAAACAGGCAAACTGTAGAAACGTGCCAAGGTCACAGCCAAAATGTGGGACAGCCAGGATCGAACTCACGTGTCTAGCACCAGGATCTTAATCCCGACCGCAGACAGATTCCTGATACTGTCATAGGATGTGGTTTATAGTGCCCTAGCTTCAGTGATGAATTAAAAGATTACAGAATATTGGGGAATATAGAACAGTTTCTAATCCAAACGCCTGTGGGGGCTGGGAGATAAGACACTTCACGGGGGTGGACAGATGTACATGCAGACGGGGACACGGCAGCCCAGTGGCAGGAACTGTGGCAGACTGACGAGCACATGCCAGGGAAGGGAGACAGCCGCCACCGACGGCAGCAGATTGTTGCCATGTGGGGAGGTGGCCTGGTGCTGCTTGCTCGTCCAAGTTTTCAGAAGAAGCTGGAAATCTGGATTTGTATGTGAAACCGACCACTTCCAAATGCTGTCTCGAGTTTTTAAACATACTGTATGAGGCAAAACATATCAGTGGGCCACTAGCTTGTGACTTCTAATATCATCCATAACACACACACAACACACACATACAACACACACATACCCCAACCCTTCTTTTAAAATTCTTGAAAAATAGATACATGTATATGTATAACGGAATCACTTTGCTGTACACCTGAACCTAACACAACACTGTTAATCAACTATGCTCCAATATAAAATTAAAATTAAAAAGAACCCTAAATCAGCTAATGTTCTCTTGGTTTGGTCCTCTGCAATTAGAAACAGCAGACCCTGTCTTTCCTTCTTTCTGTGCAAAATGTGAACTATTACCTATGGAACACATAGAAAACCCAATGGAAATTTCCCCTGGGTAATTTTAATCAGTGGACTGACTGGTAAATCAATGAATAAATAAACTTTTATTAAACACTTATTTTCTCATTTGAATCTCAGTGAAAGTCTGGGAATGTGGATTTACTATCATCACTTTACAGTAAAACCCAGTCAAAATTCATATGATTATTACACAATTTAGATATAATTCAGTCAAATCATACACACAGAGGAACTTGTTCCTCTAGTAAAAGTCTAAAGTAATATTGTTGGCCTATGAAACAAGTACTTGTCAAGCCCTATTATATAGCCTTATAAAAGAATTTTACCATATTGTATTATTACTCTATGAGATACATGGAAATTCTTTTTAAATAATAATAAACACAGACATCATCAAAAAGTTCTGAGGCAGATATGCCTACAGTGTAATCACAAACTAAGCAAATGGAAACATTTCATATACTTAATAATAGCTAATCTTTCTTGAGCTCTTTCTACAAAGCAGCCACTAATTAGGTATGGCTTTGTGTGTGTACATAATATTGACATTTATATAGGTATTCAATTAATACGTACAATATCCCTATGATATAGGGACTGTTATCACTATTGAAAGATGAGGAAACCAGAGAACAGGGAAGTTAAGTAATTTGCCCAAGGTCACACAGCTAGTTAGTGTCAGAGCTCAGATCTAAACAGCTTGGCAGCAGAGCCTGTACACTGGACCACTACTCTATGACCTTAAAAAGCATGTACGGTCTCCATTTTTTACTTAAGATGTACTGTATACAGTAGACATAGTGAAAAGAGGGCAAAAATCACATGATATTTTCTCTCTCTCGTTACAAAACAACAACAAAAACTTTTAAAAATACACCACCAAAGGAAACCATAAGCAAGACAAAAAGATGACCCTCAGAAAGGGAGAAAATATTTGCAAATAAAGCAACGGACAAAGGATTAATCTCCAAAATATACAAACAGCTCATGGAGCTCAATATCAAAAAAACACAAAAATCTCAATTAAAACACGGGTGGAAGACCTAAATAGACATTTCACCAAAGAAGACATACAGATGGCCAAGAGGCACATGAAAGGATGCTCAACATCACTAATCATTAGAGAAATGCAAATCAAAACTACAATGAGGTATCACCTCACACTGGTCAGAATGGCCATCATCAAAAAATCTACAAACAGTAAATGCTGGAGAGGGTGTGGAGAAAAGGGAACCCTCTTGCACTGTTGTGGGAATGTAAACTGATACAGCCTCAGTGGAGAACAGTATGGAGGTTCCTTAAAAAACTACAAATAGAACTACCATATGACCCAGCAATCCCACTACTGGGCATATACCCAGATAAAACCATAATTCAAAAAGAGTCATGTACCAAAATGTTCATTGCAGCACTATTTACAATAGCCAGGACATGGAAACAACCTAAATGTCCAACGACAGATGAATGGATAAAGAAGATGTGGCACATATATACAATAGAATATTACTCAGCCATAAAAAGGGACGAAATTGGGTCATTAGTACAGATGTGGAGGGACCTAGAGTCTGTCACACAGAGTGAAGTAAGTCAGAAAGAGAAAAACAAATATCATATATTGACACATATATGTGGAATCTAGAAAAATGGTACAAATGAACCTATTTGTAGGGCAGGAACAGAGACACAGACGTAGAGAACGGACCTGTGGACACAGAGTGGGGAAGGGGAGGGTGGGACAAATTGGGAGATTAGGAATGACGTATATACACTACCATGCGTAAAATAGCTAGTGGGAACATGCTATAAAGCACAGGAAGCTCAGCCCGGTGCTCTGTGACCACCTAGATGGGTGGGATGGGGGGTGGATAGGAGGGAGGTCCAAGAGGGAGGGGATATAGGTATCCATATAACTGATTCACTTTACTGTACCGCAGAAACTCACACAAAATTGTAAAGCAATTATACTCCAATAATAATAAAAACAAGTCAATAAATAAAATATACCACCAGACAACCCAAGACACTGGCACTACGTAACTTTAGAAAAATCTCTCCCCCTCCTCAAGTACAGCAGCTTGTTTCAAAAGCACAGATAAGCAGGCTGCTGCTGATCTGTCGTGGAAAAGACCATCTTCCCTGGGCTTCTCCGTTCCCCTTTGAAAGCCAACCTCTTCAGAGCACTCCAAACGATTCATCCCGAGACGCACATTTCTCTCACCCTTCGTCTTTTTCCCTTCACAGCTCACTTCTAATGGGGCTCTAACCACTTTTCTGACCCATGGAGAAATTACAGGAAAGAGGGAGAGAGAGAGAGAGGGATTATTTTGGGGTTGGCTTTTTCAGGCGCAAGCCTCGGAGAAGGTCCACACATTCCTTCCTTGCTGGGAGATAGAACTTGGCTGAATTTGGAATTTCTTAAAAACAGAAGCAAGAGTACCTAAGCCTTAGTCACTTAAGAACTCAAGGGAGCTTCAGTGGTAGAAGTTTTTTAACAAGAAGGGAAGGGAAGGCTGGAAACAATATCCTTTTTAGGCACACAGAATCTGCTGCATTTACTATAACTCTGGGTCAGTCTGTGAAAAACAGAGTGGCTAAAGGCCTCATGCTGATTTCAGACCGTGGGCGTGTATCACTGTACATTTTATAAAATTAGCTACAGGGCAGCTTCTGTGTATGTGTGTGTGTGTGTCTGTGTGTGTGTGTGTACACAGGCAGTGAGGCTGACTTTTATAAAATAAACAACGATATGCACCCATGCAGCTAAAGATTAGTATCAAGCCGGTCTGATTTTAATTTATGAAACTACCTTGTAGCTACAGTGATTCTATCCCAAGGTGGGTCCTTGGGGAATGATAAAGCCGTCTGAGAGGCCCCTGCTTCAGCATCTAGACATATATACTATTCTCTAATATCATAAAAATGTAATGTACAGATGGAGGAGAGAAATACAAAACTTGCTCCTAAACAGAAGGGGGAAAGCAGCTAGAAACTTCAGCCCATGAAATCTCTTACCTATTTCTAAGGTTTGTGCTTTGCACATTAGTTTCTTATAAAATATGACGAAAGACATTTCAGCTACCATAAACCATAAAGTATTTTGTACACATGGCCCTAGATGGTGTGCATTACTGAGCTACACCTAGAAAGTAGGAAATAGAAAAGAGCCCATCAGAAACAGGACACAGCATCTTCCCTGACAATCTGCATCTCTAAAATGTGACTCTAGAGTGCCTTTACTGAGGCCAAAGCAGTAACGAAATCTGATGGATAAAAAACCAGAAAACAACCCCCCCCCCACATGTCTTCCCATCACTAGGCCTGGTCTGGATTTCTTTCAGATAAGAGGAAACTCAAAATCTACTCCTTCACCACAAAGCTCATGGTCTTGTAAAAACCTTCTGCTAGAAAGCCTTTCACGCCCCCAAAAGTCCTATTTTGTAGGTCACACTCTCATTATCTTGTTCTGCGATCAGTCTGATTAAATTATAGAAAATTACTAACACATCACTCAGAATAGAGAGATAAGCTCCAGCCTGTTGTGTTTGTTTTTCGGTCCTCCTGTCCTAATACTCCAGCAGATATTTAAAAAGGAAGCGTGGAGGAGAGACGAGGCAACTTCAAACGAGGAAAGCGAAAGGATATATTAACCTCCTCCCAGGACTAAGCTGCCCTCAGCTTTCACAGAGGGCATTACTGACCAGTCACGGAAACCAAGAGAGCTTTTTCCACTCTGACAATCTGGGCTCCACCATCATTTCCTTCGCACCTTACCATCTTTTGAGTCCAAAGACACCACTTTGCACGAAGTGACCAGGGTTAGTGCTACCGGATGAGTTTTTCTCTTCCGGGGAAACGAAGTCATTCAGACACAATCTGAACTACTGGGATTACTAAATAAACTGCTTTACCTACACATTTCGAATCTGGTCTTTCCTACAAGGACATCTTGACATTAATTAATTAATCCTTGTATTGTAAACCAACTTGTGACCCCAGGAGAAGCCTGCTTGGTTACTCCATCAGTACAACAAGATCCCTTGGCTGTTTCCACAGCCTTTTTGTCCATCTAATTTTATAAGCCTCGCGAGATCAAGACTTTCCACACCTCCCTAGGAACTCTCCTAACAGGCCATTCAAAGACTCTGAAAACTCAAATGCACAGCAAGCTCTAACACTGGCCGAAAGCTGTCCAATTTCTACTTCCCCAACGTGATTTATTAACACCTGGTGCAGGAGACTCGTCAGTTCACACCAGCTGTGTCATCCCCAGAGCGAGATGGCAACACGTAGACAAATTAAAAATCAATTTTTTTATTACAAACTATTTTGCAGCATTAGAAGGAAGGCGATTTTGAGCTATCTTCCTTATTTTAACAGCAAAGCTCAGTGGACCCTACTTACTGTATTAGGAATACATGGATTTCTTTCAGGAGAACAGATAGACACTTCTGCCCAGCATCAAGCTTTGTGGTAGCCCAGAACCATCCGAAGTGAAATACTTTTCTATTTCAGATTTTAAAAACTTCCCCATGGTTCCTGTCCTAGTCAGGAGGTACTGTCTGGTCACTGAAAAACTTTAATAAGAATAAGTAAGGGAAAGGGTTCAATCTTCTACCTTCTATCTTTCAATAGACATAGAAAGACCCATAAAAATATAAAAATAAGGGATCCTGTCGCTTTTCAGTCATCTTGTTTCCCAATTTTACTAGAAAGCAAGAAAGAATTTTTAAAGTTTTGTTCATGACGAACACAATAACCTGTTCTGGTCTTGACCCACAACTGAGTAAACAGTGAAAATACTGGAATAACAAAACAACTGTTTTATGAACTTTTCCTTTGTGCTCCCCCTCGGGAATAGGCATCGGGCAGCTTTCCAATGATAAACAGAAGCGAATCTAAACTCATACCCGTTTAGGGGTAAGTTGAAGCTAATGAGGAAATCTTAAAAGTGCTGATGGTACCGATGGTCAAAGGTTTTACAGATGCAACAAACACACCCCTTTCCCTCTCCAGTCTGTGATCCCAAATGGAACGATGTTCACAAAGGGCCGAGCCCCGGGCCTGGCAAACAGTCACCGTATCAGTTTCCCTCTCTTCCTCTTTCTCAGGCTGACAAACATTTTTAAACTCTGCAGCTCGGGATTCTGCTAAAGATAAGCACATTGTATAGCTCCAAGGACCTCTAGGACATTTTTTTGGAACATGGTATCGGACCCCGTTAGTGGAAAGAACTTTTGTAAAAGAGCCATCAATTGCAGCAGAGTCGTATTTAAATCCCAAAATGATAATTACTGCTCTAGGCCAAGAAATAAAGGCTTTAGTTCGAATAATAATTTTGAAATCCACTTCTCAAAAATAGTTTAGGTTTAACACCCTTGGTTGGGGGTCACCTCCGAAAGCTAGCGCCGCTCGCCTTTTTGATTGGCAGCCAGTAGGATCACCATTCAATTGTATAGGACAGTCCATTTGTTTTTCTGCATATGTATGAGGCCCACATAACAAAAACAAACACACACACACTTACTTCAGAGGCCCAGGAGGAAAGGACTGTGTAGAATTTTAAATCAGAAATCTAACGCTTAGGTTAGTAGTGTCAGGTTAAAGGCTCGCCCATCCCCAAAGCTAATTCGGTTCTGAACAGTCCCATGGGTGTCTAGTTGAACAGAAGGAGCTAGGAAACCTTAGCAGAACGAAGCCCAGCCTGGGGAATTGCTGGGACTCCGTGCCAGGGGCTGAGGCTCACCCCAGACTTGGTATCAGATAATACCAAGTGCTAGTCTGGATTTCCAGGACTAATCTACTGGAGGGTGGAACTTCCAGGTTCCCTGGTGTCTGTGCTATAGGGTGGGAGGACTGTGGGCTTTGGAGGTTCCCCACTGTGGCTGGCTAGTATCATATTTAATAACACATAGAGTTTATTAGTAGCAATGGTTTATGGGGGGAGGGGTACATAGGCAAGGGGGGGGACCTAAGAGGAAGTGGAAAGCATCCTAAATTTTCTAGAGATGCAGTTATCACAAGTTTCTTTTCTTGTATTCTAATTTGAACTTCTTAAATGGGTTTACAGGTTCTCTAAATTCTAAAAACGTTACATCAATAGTGGCTCTTAAGTACTTGTGTTTACTCAGAAGGCTTTTTGGTTTCAAAAGCAATGCTCCCCATCTCATTCCCCCTCCCACCTTTCCCACCCTGAAACCCACGCATATCACTCCTTTCTTTTATGGAGAAATGTTAAGTCGGCCCCTATATAACTTCTTAAAAACTCAGGATGACAGTCTATCAGAGCAATCAACTCCCAACGCTCTATATTTTAACTTTGATACAAAACGGTTCTCCAGGGAAAGAAAAATCCGGCCGCCCCCCCCACCGCACACAAATAAACAAACAAATAAACAAAGAACTTAGCATTAAAACTGGAATTTAGGGCTACAATTATATTCTACATTAAATACAAATTAACACTAATTTGACCAAAGTCCACCCCACTGCAAGTTCTTTCAAGACTCACTCAGCACTTAGCAAGCCTTGGGTTACTATGTCTGAATTGCAAAATACACCATTTGCCCAGAAATTGCTCTTAGCTCAAATGCAAACTGCTCACAAAACATGTGTAAACTATGCTTAAAACAGGCAGCACACATCCACAAAAATCCATTCAAACCAAAGGTAAGTGGAGAAAGCTTCACAAATTAGGCTTCTCTTTAAAAACCGGAGGGACTTTTACGGTGTTTCCAAAAGGTTATTGCTTTTTACTTCAGTAAAAGTGGCTTTATGTGACTGAGAGAAGGAGTTGATTTTTTCTTTCTCTTTTTTTTTTAACTTGAGTGGATAACAGTATTCAATTAGAGAACAGGGTGGGAGAGACCACTCTCAAAATATAACTTAATCACCAGGCCCCAGCGCACTGGAGAGGCCCACCAAAACACACGAGCTAAAATGGAGCCTGAATTTCCTCTCAGACGGAGAGGGTAGTCGCACGAGGTCAGGGTCAAGGTCAGCAGCAGGGCAGGCTGCAGCTGCCCGACTGCACTACCCACAACGGGAGGGAAGGCGTTCCATCTCCGTCACAACCGAGCAGATAAATCCCTTCTCCCCTCCTACCCTCCCTCTCACCCCGCCAAGATTTTTTTTTAAGAAGAAAGGAAAATGACCAAATAACCTCACCGCCCTGGTTTTCGCACACAAGCTCATCAGCGCCCAAAGTTGCCATCTAAGGGCAAGTTCGCAGAGAACACTGAAGCCCATTTTGTCCGAGCAGGGCAAGCCTCCCCCGACGCCCCCCCAGGATTCCTGCCTCCTCTCCCTGCCCCCAAACGCCCCCGAAAAGAGCTGGGAACTGCGGCCGGCCGGCCATGTGCACGCACACACTTCCACCAACTGCTGCGAGTTTTCTGTGAATCGCAGCGCGGAGCCTCCCAACTCGCCCTCCCCGACTCCGCCGCCTTCTCCTTCCTCGCACAAAATTTCCCTACACACCCAGGCGCCTGCGAATGATTTTATGTGCATATATATTACATATGTGATATTATCCTCAGAACCTCTAGCGGGCAGGCGAAGAAAGGACTGCCCAGGGGCATTTTTTTTTTTTTTTTAAAGGAAGGGGAAAAAAAGCACAACCCAAGCCCTGTGCGTCGACTCCTGCGTACCGGGAAGGGGAAAGAAAGAGGAATGTTTGCGGAGCGGGCTGCCTGCGAGTGCCCTTGCTCGCCACTTCGGCCGCGGCCCGGGTGACACGGAGGCACGGGGGCGCCCGGCCCGAGCCACCCGCGCCCCCTGCCCGTCCCCCGGGCAGGCACCGCCGCGGAGATTTCGCGAGGGGGAGATCGATCGCGCTGCCTGTCTGCAGCGGAAACGCACACGCTCACACACAACCCCAGCCCGAGACACCATAACCTTAACCCTTCCCCCACCCTCCGTGAACTTCAGGTGACCGACCACGTCGGCCTGACACCCGGGCGGGCGGGCGCTCCGGCTCCGCTCCCGCCCCCAGCCCGGGTTTTGCAGGATCGGGCTCCAAGCAGCGCCAAACCGCCGGGAGAGAGGAGCAGTGCGGGGGGAGAGAAGAGAAATTGACCCTCCGTCTCCCCCGACCCCTCCCTCCGGCGCCTCCGGCGTCCCCTCCTCCCCGTCACCCCGCCCCACGCCTTCTCCCCTGCCCCCTCCTCCCTGCATTCAAGGAGCCGGGCGGCCCCGGGGGATATTTTTAGTTGCTTCTTTCTCCTTCACTTTTAGCTTTAGCAGCATCTCGGAACACTCAAAGCGGAGAAAGATTGGGGGGGGGGGGTGTGAGCTGGAGAGGGAGTGGGGGAAAAGTTAAGAGTCTCGCAAAGAAAAGCCGGAGGGAGGGCGGAGAGGGACCAGGGGCGCGGGTGGAGGAGGGGAAGGGGACCGGGCCGTGCCGGCGGTGTGTGTCTCCAGTTGGTGTGTGGCTGCAGCCGGGGAGGGCTGTGATGCACTTTAGTCCTGGACTCTGCTCAGGCTCGCCGGGGAGGGGGGTCTGAGAGCCCGAGTCTCGCCCGGCTCCGTCTGCTCCGACTGACCCCGCATTTTATTGCGGCCAGGAGCCCTGCTCCTCCCTCCCCTCGGCTCTGCAGGGACCTCGCGCGCCGCGAGCCGCCCTGCCTCCTGCCTCCGCCTCGGCGCAGCTCCCGCACCCCACATCCGCCCGCCGCTGCCGGGCCTCGCCCCCAGCCCGGCCGCCCCGCGCCCCCGCGCCCCGGCGCGCCCCCTCGCCCCGGCGCCCCGGGAGCAGCCGCCCGGCGGCGCGTGTGTACCCGTGTGTTTGTGTGCGGTGCCCCCACACCCTCCCAGCCGCTCCCGCCTCGCCCGCCCCCGACTCCCCTCCTCCGCCGCCGCCTCCTCCACCTCCGCCTCCTGCTCCTGCCGCCGCCGCTGCCGCCGGCGGCTCCGGGCCCGACCAGCCCCGGCGCAACCTTTAGCCGGAGACGGACCTCTCCCTGGATCCCGTACTCGGCAGGCGGCCGCGCGCCCTCGCCCCGACAACCCCAAACGCCATGTCACGGCCCCCAGCCCTCCGCGCGCCCCGACCCCCGCACCCTCAGGCACCGGGATCCGCAAGGAATTTCTTGTTTAAAAAGATTCCAACCTCTCCCACCTCCCCTCCACCCCCGATTAAAAAAACCCCGGCATCCACACTACTCCCCTCCTCCCTTCTTTTGCCCCCTCCCCCCAGCAACCCGGAGTGAGGAGGGGGAGGGGCAGGGAAAAGGGAAAAAAGCCCGATCTCAAGGAAAAAAAAGGGTGGAGGGGTGAGAGAAAGAAAGAAAAAGAGAGAGAGAATAGAAAGGGCACGGGGCTGATCATCACCAACATGGCTGCCTCAGCATAGACCTAAACGAGGAGTAACCCGGGCTGTGTCTTTGTCAGTTTCACCTCTGTAACCCTAAACTAATGCAGAAAACAACGGAGGAGGCTGCGGAGGGGAAAGAGGAGAGGGAGGGCGAGAAAATGGCACGAGAGGAGGTGGAGAAGGGATGACTTACGTGAGGGAAGGCGCTTGGGCTGCTCCTGCTTCCTCCTGGGCATTTTCCCCCTTTTCTCACATTCTCCTCCTTGGTTAATGTGAGATCAAATAAACCCCCGTGGGGGCAGAGAGGCAGACACTGGCAGGAGCGGGGAGGTAGTTGGGGGGCGCGCGGGCGGGCAGGGGGAAACCCCTTCTCTCCGGTGTGTGCAATGGGTTGAAGCTTGTTTCCTGGAGCCAGAAGAGGGGTTTTCTTCTTTTCTTTCCTTTCTTTTTTTTTTTCCTTTTTTTTTTTTTAATTTTTTGGTCGTGCACCTGGCTTGTCCCCGAGCGTAATATTCTTCAATGGAAACGGATCTAATAGGTGTGTGTGTGTGTGTGTCCTATGCTCGCGTGTGTGATGGGAGGTATAAATAAATGAGTGCCGGTGCGTCGGTGTCTATGGCCGCGCTCTGTGTCTCCGAGCCCCTAACACTAATGTCGGGATCAAAGGGCAGCGGCGGCGGCAGCACAGCTCACAGCTCGCTCCCTTGCTCTCTCGCTCGCTCTCTCTCTCGCTCTCTTTCTCGCTCTCTCTCTCTCTCCTCTCGCGCTCTCTCTCTCTCTCTCTCTCTCTCTCTCTCTGTCACACACACACACACAGAGGCACAGACTGAAGGAAAGAGCGAGAGCTAGACACACACACACACACACACACACACACACACACACACACACAGAGCAAAGAGGAAGGTGCCCTAAGGCTCCCAGGGCGGACTCAGGCTGGGATTTGCAACCGCTCTGTCTGGAAAGAATGGGGGGCGCGCGTGCGGGGGTGGGATGGACTTCTTCAAATTTATCCCGCTATTCGCCAGATCTAGGGGGAAAAAAAGTTTTTCCCACTCTTGAAACAACGATTATTTCATTATTCTTACTGATTTTTCGAGAGAAAATAGGTTTCTCTCGTAACTTTCTTTTGTTGATTAAACTACATAAATTCTTCAGGGTTTTGGCACTCAGAGAATTACTCTCTCACACATTCACCTTAAGTCTGTGGAGGTGACAGTCTTCCACGCACTCTCCAAAAACATTACAATAAAAATAACAAAAATAAAAATTAAAAAATAACATATGGTGACATCAATAACTAGGTTGATGGAATAAGTGCCCCGTTTTGGAGTGTCCAGTGGAGTTAAAACTGGAAAAGGCTGCCTAAATGAAAATTACAGCTCCTTGACAAAGGGGGAAAAATAAGATTAGGTCACCCCTGATGGTCGATTTAACTGCTACATGATACTCCTTCGGCAATCTTGACTTCTGAAATTTACTTTTTTCCCTGCTTTAATGCAGGTATGTGAAGCTTACCCTGAAGCAATTCCAGTTTGCATTGTGAGTTCAATATAGCAGTTTTCATTAACTGATACATACTTTCATTACTTTACAAATCACACATCTTTCTTCAAAGAGAGACATAAAGGGGAAAAATAGAAAAGGACGGGTCTCACTCCAGCACAAAAGGTACTTGGTGAAAGAGGACTGTTCTCTTTGTGACTTGCAGTCATTTGGATAAAAGTTCACTCAGAGGTTGTTAATGATTTAAACTCCAAAACCTGCTACTATAATTGAAGTAAAAACCAGTCTGAAGAAGAGTTGTTTCATAAAACTCTCTTTGTAAGAGAAAACTTTGAACTTAGCCGCATACATTATATGTCATGAGTCAGATGTAGCTAAAAAATAAAAAAGGTGCATTATTTAACTACATCTTCCCTTTTTAGCTTTTTCAGACCTCTGACTCATCATCTTATTATGTTAAATATTTTCTTAGAAATTTTAAAATAGACTTTTTCATCAAAGAAGGTGGAGGCACGGCAGAGATACAGAACATTAAAATGACACTCCGTACGCTTACACGGGTAGCTAATGCCTCTTTGAGGTTCTGACTGAATTATCACACCTGGAATGGTGTTCAAGACAGTCATGGGGGTTAAATCCCTACACACCCCCTTCAAAAATAACAAGAAGCTTTCGCATTGCACACTTTCATTGGAGAAGCTTAAAGAGTGTTATATCTCCCAAAAGATGTTTTTCATTGATAGTGAAATCTCAGGGTGAAACCCTCTGTGCCACTCCCCGGAAGGATCTAGCTTCCCAGTGACAGCTAATGCTATCTGACGCAGGTTTTGAAACACCTGCTTGAATTCAATCTAAAACCAAACAGAGAGCAGTCAAGTTTGAAATGGAGCATCACGCTTAAACCAACTCTTCCTTGAAAATTGGCTTAAGTAAACTGGTAGTTAAGTTTCCCCGAGTTCTAATTTGAAATAGAACTACCTTCCAACTCAGATCAAACTCAACTGGTGGCATGATTTTGACTACTGTCAGTAGCATTGGACGTGAAATTAGTGTATGAATGATAAATCAGAGCCTACCATTCTAAACAGAGTCATTGCCCTGAGTGTGTAGCATCTTTAAACCTAACACAAGGTCAACAGAACGGCCACAACACTTCGCCATCGCTCCCTCAGAGCCTTTAGCTGGGATATGGAGAACTATTACTCTGCACAGATACACCACTACCTTTTCCTGAATTGCTGACTCTTTCCAGTGCTTAGTACACTATAATTGAAAACACACTTTAAGGCTTTCTTCAAAGTAGAGTACATTTCCTGAAACCTTTTAAAGGCATGCAGGCAAATGCTGTCGACGTTTAATTATACAGGTGTTCTATCAACAGCCAAAAGCATTTTTAATTGAATTTGTTCATACCTCTACGTCTTTCCAAAAATTATTTGAAGTAGTACACAACAAGAGAAAATGGAAATAAGGACAGAACAACTTCTGTTTCAATCTCAGCTTGGTATCTCTCTCTGCTACAAAGCACTCTTCGAGGGCACTGGCATCTCACCCTTGATGCCTAGAAGTTTAGGGAACACAAGCTAATTTTAATGCTAGACTAACCTAAAATATTAGGAAGATAAATAGCTGGAGGTTGCTACAATGGATTTCAAAATCGAGTAGATAAATGATTTGGGGAATGCGTGCCATTTGGATGCACGTACCCATGAACTTGGATTACTGTTGACCGTAGTCATTATTGTGGAATATTCTATTTGATTCACCCCCATGGCCCAAGCTTTTGAAAGCATATTTTATCTTAATAATTATAGTACTCTCTCCACCTCCATCTCCGTCACCTCTCAAATGTAAGATTAAGATAGATTTTCTCAAAATTATATATTCTAAGACCATGTGTCATAAACCCTCACTCTCACAGGATTAATTCTATCCTTTCCCAAGTACCACTAAGGGTGGTAGAGAGGGGAGCCCCGCCTCCCCTAGAATCGTGTGGGCTCTAGAGGGGTCCTTGAGGTCAAAGTCTTTTCAAAATATTATTTGCTCTTTTATCTGTGTTGACACTGCACTGATGATTAAAAGCAATGGGAATAAAATGGTGGCAACTTAGCAGCTCAGATCAAGGCAATGACACCAAAAAAAAAAGTATTAGTAGTCATTCTCATCTTCGCTTAAAGAAAGAAAGATTCATTTAAGGATATCCTTGATGGAGCAGTAAAAATTATTAATTTTATTAAATCTCTACCCTTGAGTGCAAGACTTTTAAATATTCTTCGTGACAAAATGTTAGGTACATAGAAAGTACTTCTGCTGCATACTGAAGTACTTCGTTATCTTAAGGAAAATCTCTCGTGAGATGGTTTGATATAGCTGCTTTTTCCATGGAATATTATTTTTACTTGAAAGAAAGACTGACACGCAAACTATGATTATTCAGACTTGGGTATTTCTCCAAAAATGAATGAAGTGAGCCTGTAACTTCCAAGAAAACAATTGGTGGTATTTTTTGGCAATGATAATATTTGTAGTTAGAAGTGAAAATTAGAATTTTAGATAACTTGTATCCATCACTTGTGACTTTAACAGCGTCCTGAGACTTACATATGTTTCTGATGAGATTCATAGTGATATTAATGAATGTGACTTTTTGATATTGTGCTGACGTTTTGGAAGAACTATGGAGCTCAATATTTTCCAAATGACCAATACATGATGTTACAAAATCATGCTGTAGTAAAGATCTACTTAAAGTACAAGATAAACCAGTGGATTTTAATGTAAGAGTGTAAAAAGTCATTGACGTGGTTTCAAATTCCACACTGTCAGTAACTTTTAAGAAATTAGCACTCACCAAGTTTTGGTGGTATGTCAAAGAAAAATATCTACAATTATCTGAAAAGGCTACTAAAATGTTCCTCCCTTCTTCCAGCTACATATCTGTGTGAGGCTTGATTTTCTTTCTGTATGTCTTTAACCAAAGCAACATATCACAACAGATGGAAAACAGAAGCAGGTATGAGAATCCAGCCTGTCTTCTAGTAAGCCAGACATCGTAGAGGTTTGCGGAAATGTAACCCAATGCCACTCTTTTCACTGAAGTTTTTGTTTTGAAAAATATAATTATTTTTCATAAAAATGTGTTAACTTGTATTCATTATTGTTATTTATATAGGAATTAGTAAATAAATATTTTAGAAATTCCACAGTTGTAAGGTGTAATGCAGTAAACATCAAGTCGTAACCCACATAAACAAAAGTTCTTTGGGGACTTCAATAATTTTAAGAGTATAAGGAGTCCTGATTCCAAAAAGCTTGAGAACCACACTGCCCTAGAAATAAAGAGAAAAAAGAACTTCTATGGGTGTCTTACTAGTCTCGAAACCCATTGTAAATATTGGTACACTTCTCAAAAAATGAAGCCCACTTATCTCCAGGAACGGAGAGTTGGTTTTGTGTGTCCCAAGATTGGCTTCTCTGATGAGATTCCTTATGAGATGCAGAGAGGATGTATATTCAGGGTTCTTCAGAGAAATAAATATTATTCATTCATTTATTTACTTATTTACTATAAGGATTGGCTCATCAGGGTATAGAGGCCAAGAAGTCCCATGACCTGCCAACTGTCAGACAGAGAACCAGGAAGGCCAAGAGTGTAGTTCAGTCCAAGTCAAAAGGCCTGAGAACTGGGGGCGGCTAATGGTGTAAGTCCTGGTCTGAGTCCAAAAGCCCCAAAACCAGGAGCTCCAGTGTCCAAGGTCAGGAGAAGAGGAGAGTTCAAGGAGAGAGAGTGAATTTGCCCTTCCTCCACCTTTTCTATTCGGGCCCACTGTGGATTAGACAATGCCCACCTTCACTGGCGAGAACAATCTTCTCTACTCAGCCCACAGATTCAGATGCTCATCTCTTCTGGAAACACCCTTACAAACACACCCAGAAATAATACCAGCTATCTGGGCATCCCTTAGCCCAGTCATATTGACGCATAAAATGAACTGTCACAGAGGGCAAGTAGGATATTCACCAAGTGCTCTTGGTACAGGCTGTCCAGCCACGTGGAGAGGCTAGTTCCTCTGACCAGAGGGCCCAACCCTCTTCTGACCTCAGACCCCTTAGAACAATAAGACCAGCTCTCTCTCTTTCCCGGGGCCTGAGCTATTAGCCTCGAGAGTTAAAACAGGGACGCTCTTAACTCCCAAAGCCCTCCACGTCTGACATTTTAAATAATGAGTGCCTGTCCCAAGGCAGAGATATGGGTCTGCCATCTCTCCTGGCCTGGACCTCATGTGTTGTAAATCAGTATCTGATGACGATGACCAGCCATCATGTACGGAGGGGGGGAGGCTTTTGCTGTCATCTGTACATGTGTTCTTAGGAGGCTAGGGCCTGGCTGGGATCTGCAAGTTTTTTCACAACTTGGATTAACCATGATTTCAAAAGTTGCGGATGGACAAGCTTGTGACCTGACAGAGAACCTGGCAGAGGTAACGTTTCTGGGCATTTTGGAGGTCTTCCATCCAAACTCTTTTGCTTGGGATCTTTCCCTTAAATTTCTCCCCCATAGCTCTTCATCTCAACACCATCTCGGAGTACAGGTGGTATTTAGATTTGGTAAGTTCCTGATCTCCAATCTCTATGATCTATGTTTCCCTCACCTTCCTGTCAGCTGTAATGATTGGATCACTCAGTCCCTCCTTATTTATTCCAAACTCAAACCCCAACTGAGTCTTAAGCTCCTGTCTCCCAAGCCTCATTTGCTGGTATTCTTAACATCTCTATCAGTGTAGCTTCCCCGGGCCTTGTTTTTTTATCTACATGGATGAAAAACTCCCCTAAGCGGCAGCTCCCACTTTCATGCATTTTTCCAACTGATTTTGTCTGGTCTCTTAATGTACTTCTTTGCTGCCTGACTCAGTCACCCTCTGACCTGCCTCAAATCATACTGCTCTCTTCTTGCAAGACCCCTCATGCCTTGTGGCTTCTCTCACGGCCCCTCTCTGGCTCTGATTCAGTGTCTCTACAATGTCTGTCTTTCCCTTTCTTGATTCTGCTCCCCATCTTCTTCTCCCACTATGGGACACCCACCCGGGGCATCTTGGTAAGGTTGTTTATCCAACTCACAGGTCAAGCAACTCCCTCTTTAGATTATAGCGCTGTGTGGCTACAAGAATTACCAAAAACAGAATGATAACAACACACCCCGATTCATGACTACTGGTGATCAGCAAATAAAATAGGAACAGAAACCTATCAAAAAGCTTTCTGTGGATTTCCCTATACTCTTTCCTCCATGATTCCTATCTCTGTGGTCTGTAGTCACACCAATCTGCCTCCATCCATTTTTTTTTTCCAGATTTTATGTAGTTAGATAGCTCATGAGAGGAAAGACCAAGTTACCCTAAGCTCCAACTGTGTCTTCATGGTTATTGAGCAGTTGGCTATGCCTTTTCATTGGATTACAAGTCCTTTTATATAAAACAGCAAATGATAATGCCATGGGAATTACCTATTGTATGCTCCCCCTCTTACATCACTTAATCTTGTACTTTAATATTTTTAATAAAGAGGGAAAAATAGAGCTTCAAATTAGAATCACAGGACTTTATGGTCAGAAGGTACCTTGCAGATCACTTAGTTTAGTCCTGGTATTTCACAGACGAAGAACTAGAGGGACTGAAACGTTGGGTGATTCTTCTAGCTGAGTTCTCACTAGTGACTGCTATTCCAGAAAATTAGAGCTCAAACATAGGATAATGTGAAGGTATATTTGTGCATTCTATTGGATTTAAGTAAACCTACCAGAACTTAGAAACATTTGATTTAGCAACATACAAAATGAGAGCACTGAGTGCCTTTAAATATTGGACCTGGAAAACTCAGCGTAGGTTTGATATTATTTTACTAGCTTCTGGAAGGTTCTTTTAAATATGAATAAAGGGTAGTTATGGGGACTACAAGAAACTTTTTTAAATTACAAAGAAAAATTCACAAATTGTAGAGATAGACTCCATTGAGAATATACTGTTGATAAAAAATTGGAAATCTTCAAAATAAAAGCAGAGCATAAGAAGTATTACACTTCTAAGCAGAAACATTGCAGACATTTCAAAATCAAATGTTTATACCTTCATGAAAAGAGTGCTTATGAAGCCCAACTTCAGATCCCATTCCAGTGTTAGCCCGTGGAACACTTGGCCTTGGCTAATTGTCTTACAGAAGTCTTTCAGTGAGGGTCACAGGTATCTTGGAAGGAGGTCAGTGTACCAGTGCAAATCTATTACCCTAAAAGCAGAAACCATGAGTCACCAACCCAGCACCCTAACGGCAGGTCAAAGGGTCGCTTTCACATTGGAAGAACAGGTTCTCTTACAGCAGCAGCTTCTGAAACCTCATCCTCCCTCCACGTTGCATTCAAGGACAATGGGGAAAGTGGAACTTCAGGACCAGAAAAATACCTACTAATTGCTCAAAACAACAGGAAGAAACAGAAAGCCTAAACCACAATACACACACTTGTCCTGGCATCTGAAGCTCAACTGGTTCAGCAAGTGTCCTCTCAGTAAACAGACTCTGGTGAATGGATTAACAAGTTCGTGTGGAGTTACACTCTGACGGAGGAGCTGCACCGGGACATTGTATTGTGGGAAAGCCAGGGACTCAGGGAACTGGCTGCCATACAGCTCCTGGCAAAGATGTCCTGAAAAACAGACTACAGGCATCGCAGGAATTACTGAATTTCCAAAGGTCATGCCTCTAGAAATTTGCACCCCAGGAGGTGCAAGCTCTGTTTGTGCCAGGTTGTTTGAGAGAAAGGTTAGGTTGTTGATGGCTTTTTTTTTTTTTTAACAGATTCCAACTCCTTGGAGAATTTGCTTCTTTGTAGGGTGTCCATGAGAAGATTTGTTGTGCATTTTGCATAACGTAAATGTTCTGTCCAGCAGTATTTCTGTCTGAGATCAACACAGTGACATATGGCGAGGTCTTTGACCCACTTCTTTTTTCACTTAATGGCTGGGGAAACTGAGGCACACCCAGTTAAGACCCTGCTCAAGGCCCCTTTCACCTGGGGCTATGGACATTATAATTCGATGACTAGTGTTCTCCTTCAGCCCCAGTTATCTCCGTCCATCAATCCAGCAGAAACCCGAGGAACAGATGGGCTAGGCATCATGCCCTAGAAGCCAAGAGACTCCGGCTTTTTTTTTTTTTTAATTGAAGTATAGTTGATTTACGATGTTGTGTTAATTTCTGCTGTACAGCAAAGTGACTCAGTTATACATATATATACATTATTCTTTATATTCTTTTCCATTATGGTTTATCCTAGGATATTGAATATAGTTCCCTGTGCTCTACAGGAGCACCTTGTTGTCCATCCATTCTATATGTAAGAGACTCTGGCTTTTTGTCTAGGAGAGAAGGGGTAAAACAGATGCCCTGGTACTCTCTCCAGGAAATGTTGCTTCCGGTTTCCTGAAAGACAAGTATGAGCTCCCACGTAGACATCCATTGTTACATTATTAAAGAGAGCAAAGTCATCTCTGCAAGTAACCAGAATGGAGACAAGCAGTGCCTTCACTGTGCCTTGTTGAGGTCACACTGCGCTGGCTCTTCCACCTTTGCCTCCTGCATTCTCCTCCCTCCCTGCCCTATTCTGAGCCCTAAGAACTGACCTCTAGTGACTGCATCAGCCAAGCTCTCTGGCTGGCTTGATGTACAGCTGGGCCAACCAACAGGAGGTACTTGTGGGAGGGAAAAGAGTAGGAGGGCAGAGGGGTAGGGATATTTCTTCGTTCCCCCTCCCTGCTTTGATGCTTTGTCTCTGGCTGTGACTCTGTCCCTCCATGAATACAGCTTCTGAGCATAGCTCAGACATCACCGGACTTGGGATACACTATTTCCTTCCCTTGTTTTTTCAGCCTTAGATGTGGTAATGGCTTTCCATCATTGCCAGTCTCCGGATGCCTCATCAGCCCTCATTTATTCCCATGACCTCACCCACACCCCAATAAGTAGTCCCTTGGTTAAGGGCTCTTCATTTGAATCATCTGAGGTGAATTTTGCTCACGGCCCAAACGTAGACTGATCCAAGCTCCTTTCATTCATTCGCCAAATATTTAATGAGCGCTTCTCTGTGCCAGACACTGAACAAGCCACTGGGAATGCCATAGTGAGCAAACAGAGATATTATCCTTGACAGTGTAGAGTTTGCAGAACTCCCGGGCTTATTTTAGTTAACACTTCTTTGTTATTTCCCATGAAACTAGGAGGAGTTTTTTTTCCTTTAAAGTATAGAAATTCTCCAGGCCAGCCAAGAACTCTGAGAACAGGGAACAAAGCTATGTGAGAGGTAATAATAAGCCTTGACCCAATATTAGACACATAATTAGTAAATGCTATGGACTGAATTTTGTCTGCCTGAAGTTCCTATGTTGAAGGCCTAACACACAATGTGATGATATTGGGAGATGGTGCCTTTAGGAGGTAATTAGATTTATATAAGTTCAGGAGGGTGGGGTACTCATGATGGGATTAGTGCCCTTATAAGAAGAGACACCAAAAAGCTCTCATTTTCTCTCTCTGTCTCTCTCTCTTTCCTTCTTAGGAAAGGCCATGTGAGGACACAGCAAGATGACAGCCTTCTGCAAGCCAGGAAGAGAGTCCTCACCAGAACCTGAGCATGCTGGCATCCTCATCTCAGACTTCCCAGCCTCAAGAACTGTGAGAAAATAAACTGTTGTTGAAGCCACCCGGTGTATGGTATGTTGTTATGGCCATCTCAGCTGACTAATATAGTAGATGGAAAAAAAAAAAAAAAAAAAAGAAAGAAAGCAGAATCAGTTGCCCAAAGAAAAGTCTTTTGCCCTCACGCTCTAGGACCATCTCAGTTCCACTCTCTGAATAAATTTGGGGTGACCTAAACAAAACTGCCAAGTGGGTGATGTTTTTCTCCAGGACCCATTCCTTACATCTTCTGTCTTTTCTCCCACCCCCACTTCCACATATTTGGTGCCCATTTACCCTCTCAGCAGTGCTGCTCCCTTTAGCACCCAGGAGTACCGATTGCACTGCCCACCAAACCTACCCTCTACTTTTTTTGTTTTTTTTGGCCACCCAATGAGCATTCCAGATCTTAGATCCCTGACCAGGGATTGAACCCGTGCCCCCTGCAGTGGAAGCACAGAGTCCTAACCACTGGACTGCCAGAGAAGTCCCAAAACCTACCCTCCCCTGACAGGTGGAGCCCATAGTCTTTCCTCATTCAAAATATACCTGCTCCTTTTTTCCCCCACCTCCCAAGGTGTCTTCATGTTTTTATTCCCCCCAAAATGATAGCCAATGGAATAATGAGAGCTGTTCATTTTTTTCTTTTTTACTGTCTGCATGATTAAAATATATTGTCATAATTAAAGATTTTTTTGAATTTAAAATTTAAAAATTTTGAACAGTTAAGTATATTAGCTACTCTATGCCAGTGTCTTCAGCAGTACAAATAGCTTTTACTTGTGTTTTTTCCAATAGGGATACACATAAAGTAGTCTGAAAGTACAAGATAGCACAGAATAAACATGTCTGTCTTTCTGGAATGCTCCTTTCACTCAAATATTTGTTGGCGGAGAGTTATGTAATTTAACTTTTAAATAATTTAAAGCATACTTTTATTAAGATATATTTGGATATACCAGGTGCCTTGGTTTTTCTCCTGGAAAGTGGGGGTAATGAGAGCATTGTCCTTACCCTAGGACATTGGGATTTAAATGAATCCAGTGTGTGAAGCCCTAAGCACAGTAACTGTTCCTGATGGCACAGACTATGCTATGAGGTCCAAACTCTAAGTGCATTTTAAGTGAAAATGCAAGGTCTCAAAGAAATGTTTCCCGGAAACCTCTTCAGGCTCTATCCCTAGATTCCCGGAGGATGAGTTTTCGTTTTCTTTGGCTACTAGAGGAAAAGTTTGAATATATTACCTCTGCTTTCTAGACTCCCCATGCTTTATCCCAGAGCAGCAACTTTAATAGCAGGAATTTTAGGCATTGTGGCATTCATTCAGTTATAAATTTCACTTATAAAACATTTATTGAGGAAAAAAAAATTTATTGAGGTTTTCAATAAAAGATTTGGTTTGTTTTAAACCAACCTATTCTCCCTCTTCCACCCCCATCATTGTGCCCGAAACAAAATAAATGACCCAGTATTATTTGGCATTCATCTGACATAAATCATAACCCACATTGGATTACTTACAAGTCTATGTTATAGTCCTATGGAAAAAGTATATTTCTGAATGAGGACTACCCTTTCCCTTTTAACACTTCTCTTTGTCTAAAACAGGTAGGCAAACAAAATCTAAAAATATAATATCAAAACTAAAATTTATTTTATAAACCTGGACTTTCTCTGAATTCAGAGAAGGAATGTTATACCAGAAAACCTTCCCAAACCCAAACAAAACAAAGCCCACATATACAAAGTTTGATAATGTTTAACCAAGTCTTAGGTTGGAATCTTATTCTTGAAAGAACTAAGGTCACAAGACAAGTCCAGTTGTCTCCATGTGCTTTGAATGAATGAATGCTTTTAATTATACACTATTTCAAGTACCTGTGTCACTCTATTAGTTACAAAGCATTCAACTCGCCACAAAACATATGCAATAATTAATAATAATAACATTGAATGCAGAGTAATGGCTAATATCAGCCTAGGCCACCTATGCTTTGGGTATACAGTATGATAAAGGAACCATGGTCCCTGCTGTCATGAAACAAATATAATGACAAGTTACTGTCCTTTTAATAAAAAAGCTCTAATGGTAACGCCTTAGGTTTTAATCCAGTTACTTTTGTTTAAAAATCAACAAAACAGGGCTTCCCTGGTGGCGCAGTGGTTGAGAGTCCGCCTGCCGATGCAGGGGACACGGGTTCGTGCCCCGGTCCGGGAAGATCCCACATGCCGCGGAGCGGCTGGGCCCGTGAGCCATGGCCGCTGAGCCTGCGCGTCCGGAGCCTGTGCTCCGCAACGGGAGAGGCCACAACAGTGAGAGGCCCGCGTACCGCAAAAAAAAAAAAAAAAAAAAAAAAAAAAAAATCAACAAAACAAAATAATTGAATTATGAATCTCAGGAAAAATGATAAATGTGATAAAATCTCTTATTTCAGATGCTTTGGTCAAAGAGCTTGTATCTTATTGAAAGTTCTTTACATAAATCACCTAAATTCACAGTCCATTTATAATTGAGAGGTTGTCTAAACGAACAGCAGGGTCTGGGGATGGGGAGTGGGTTGCACACAGTTGAACAGAGCAGTGAGGCCACCTCCTGTTTCTCCACTCCAGGGACTGTGGACCCTCTCTCACATGTCTTCACATCTTTTAAGAGAAGCAGGAAATCTAAATTTTGTTGTGAAATCTCTAAGCAGGGGGACATATATACCAAACAAATTACATCGTAGGTCAAATCTGTGAATCACCAGTTTTCAATCTCCCCTTTATACATACGTAACTCTCAATAAATCATTGCAGCTCATACATTGTTCTTATCTTGTGTACATCAGACCAAAAAATAAATAAGGCCCTCAAATACCATGGTGGATCACAGATTTATACACTCTCCACATGGGGAGTGGGTTAGCACTTACCTAGCCTAACTTCTGATTTGATCATCCCAAATAATGAGGAAGACTCTATCTAACTGACAAAACTTACTGTGAGATAGTTCTTTTGTAGAGTCAGTCAAAATCTAGCATTTCGCTCACACTCATTAGGATGGTTATTATCAAACAAACAAAATAATAAGTAATGGTGAGGAAGTGGAGAAATTGGAACTCTGGTGTGAACGTGCAGCCACTGTGAAAAACAATATGGCGGTTCCTCAGATAATTAAATATAGAATTGGCATTTGATCCAGCAATCCCACTCCTGGGTACATACCCCGAACAATTGAAAGCAGAGACTCAGCTATTTGTACACACAGGTTCATAGCAACATTATTCACAGTGGCCAAAAAGTGGAAACAATCCAAATTTCCCCTGATGGTTAAATGGCAGTGTATACATACAAATGGCATATTACTCAGCCTTAAAGAGGAAGGACACTCTGACACATGCTACAACATGGAAGAACCTTAAAGACATCATGCTAAGTGAAATAAGCCTGACACAAAGGGGTATATATCGTATGCTTCTCCTCATATGGGATTCCTAGAGTAATCAATTCATAGATACAGAAAACAGAAGAGTGAATGCCAGGGATTGTGGGGAGGATATTGTTTCCTGGGTACAGCCTTTCAATTTGGGAGGATGAAAAATTTCTGGAGATGGATCATGGACGATATGCACAACAACGTGAATGTACTTAATGCCACTGAACGGTACACCTAAAATCGGTTACGATGGTAAATTTTATGTTGTATACATTTTACTACAGTAAAAAATGTGAAAAGAAACCTAGCATTTCCACTCTCTGTTCTTTCTTCTGCTCTCTGAAGCCATACTGCACAGGTCTGCCCTTTTACATGACTATTCTCCAAATATTGGCAGAGAGCGGCCCTGGTACTTCCCAGATTCCCTTTTTACATCTTTGCTACTTTCCCCTGGAGCCCTTCCAGTCTCTCTGGGCCCTGTACCCAGGCCAGAACCTAGTGCGTGTGTAAAAGGTGGAGCGGGGAGGGGACGGGGGGCAGGAAGATTACCACCCCTGATCTATTGCAGTCTCTGGGAGGCTGCCTCTGATTACATGACTCAAGTGATTTAGGTTTTATTTCATTTTCTTTTGGGCCTTGGAAGTTGGCTCACTTATTTGCAGATGCTGGCTAACCTCGAAGGGAAGAAGCAGAGAAAAGGAGACATCCAGGACTGTTATTCCCTGATCAGACATTTTCAAAGCCCATGTATAAGCAATACTTTAATTTGTTTCTGAATTCTGGGACTGCAGCTTGGATGGATTTGCATTTTCACTGCAAATTAACTTGCAGTTGAAAAAGGCCCCAAAGGGGGCTTTCTGGGTCATCCGTGGACTTTGCTTTCTAGAAGCTGTGTCCATCAGCAACCAGATGAGCCTCCAAGAGGAGGGACACTGAAAGATGCCACAACAAAATTTGTTTTTCCCTCTAGACCTTGCCACCCCCTTTCCTGGCACTTTCAGTACTGAAAGATAAAGGCAGTCTTGCACGTTTAAAAGTTGAAATTTCCAACAGGCCTCCTCCTCCCCTTCGGTCTCAATAAAACCAATTGTCATCCTTCCAGTAAAACCCTCCCTAACCCTAGAATACAGCGACTTTTAAAATATTATTTCTAATTTGCTATTTGCCCATCCAGCAGAATGTAATAAAAAGTGACTTTCTAAAGACGCTCTGACAAAATCCGTGAGCCCTTTTGACCTCACAGACTTTAAGGCATCTCAATGTATTTCCTTCTAAGAAGAAAGGCGGAAAAAAGGCTTCCTCGCTCACACACAGCCCACTTTGCAAAGGACCTTGAAAGGTCTGGGGGATGCTGGGAGTTCCCAGCTGGCCAGCTCAGGCTCCGGTTCCACTAGGTCATGTTCAATGTGAGTGTGCACACGAGAGAAGGGAGGTGACCTCAATTGTCTCAACAGGATGTAGGACAGCACAGGGGCGAGGCAGCGAGTGGCCCAGGCCTTCGCTATGAAGAGCTTTAAATATCACTGGTATTAGTAAATGAGCAGCTACAAGCAGTGTCATAAACTTTATGGGTTCACAACACACTGTGACAAATCCTTCTTGAAATATTGGTTGTGGCTGAGGGATTCCTGAATGTGCTGGGTACGGACACAACGCAGATGAGCCAGCAAGAAAGGTCATTTGTCTCTCAGCCAAAGTCCATCCCTGGGCAGAGGCATTATTACTTCTTATTATTCACTCTAATGACAGCAAGACACGTCTTTATGGCATTTGAATATTGCAAAGTACTTCAACGTCATTCTAAGTTATTCTACCCCACAATGAAGTCGGTACAAGGGCAGAAGGAAAATACCAAGCTTAGACGTAGCAGAGGCTGATCTCAAGATTCAGGTGGAGTTGGTAGCCCACAAGAAGTCGTTGGTGAAAAGTTAAAAAGTCAATGAGAGCAGCTTGCTTGAAATGGCCAGAAATGTTCAATGTTGCAATTGCAGACTTCAACAAAGTGTCAAAAATTTGAGCGTTGGGGTTTTTGCTTTGCCTCTCCTTTCCCTTTTAGCCATTCACTCTGCAACTCCCAACTTCAAGCCAGGACTCGAAACTCTCCCTGCCTATTGACCTAACCTACCTCTCTGAACTCACTTCTGGTCCCCCTCCCTCCGCTCAGACATGTCTGGTCACATAGTCTTGCTTCTCTTCCAACAAGCCCAGCTCTTTCCTTCTTCAGGGCCTAAGGTTGCATCATGACTTTTGTGGGCACGTTCTTCCATTAAAAAAAATTCAGATTATATTTTATGACTGTGTTGGTAGAAGGATGAATGTATAATGTTATACATTAAAATAGTTCCTTTGATCTGAAAGTTTATTTTTTCCTTCTGATTTTAAAAGGAATTAAGACATTTTCACGGGCCCCTAAAAGTATTGTGTCCCTGTGTCTACTGGGTCTGATGGAGAAGTCATCCTTGTCAAGGTCTTTGCATTTGCTGTTCCCTCTGCTTGAAATGCTGTTCCTCTGGACAGTCACACAGCATATAACCTCAATTGCATTCATGTTTCTGCAAAAATGACATTTTTTCAGAGAGGCTTTCTCTCATCACCTCATCTAGAACAGACCCCACACCTCAACTTCTGCCGATCATCTCCATGCTTCAACTCTGCTCTACTTTTCTTATAAGCATCTGACAACATATTAGATATTTATTTATGTTTTACTTGTTTGTGGTCTGTATCCCCCACTAGAATGTAAATTGTGTGACACTAGGTATTCTGTTCCCAGGGCCTAGCACCGTGCCAGGCACACAGCCGATGCCCAGAAATGTTTGTCTATGTTGAATGAATTTGTGCCTTCTTGATTTCAAACACTTTGTCGTCCAATACAGAAAGAAAATTAATAGTGAGCATGAAAGGAGAAGGAAAAGGCTTTCTTGATCAAATATCCAACCTTACAGAAGATCTTAGAAAAGCTGGGCACGTGCTGGGATCGCCCAGCTCTTCCACGCAGGCCCTCTGCTCTGGGCTCTCCATAGCCTTGTACATTTCCCTCTCCCCATCACACCACCTTGTTCTGTAATTATGCATGGTTGCTGAAGCTGAGGTTTTCATCCCTCGTGCCGCCTCCTCCTCCCCTCCTCCCCCTCCTGCTCTCCTTCCTCTTCTTCTTCTTCTTCTCCTTCTCCTCCTTCTCCTTCCTCTTCCTCTCCTCCTTCTCCTTCTCCTTCTCCTTCTTCTTCTTCCTCTTCTTCTTCCTCTTCCTCTTCCCCTTCTCTTCCTTCTCCTCCTCCTTATTCAATTGCATTTTATTGTGGTAAAAATACTTAACAGGAGATCTACCCTCAATGAATTTTCAAGTGTATAATACAGTATTATTAACTATAAGTGCAATGTTGTACAGCAGTTTTCTAGAACTTATTCATCTTTCTTAACTGAAAATTTATGCCCATGGATTAGTCATTCCCCATTTCTGTCCTTCCTCCACTCCCAGATTCTAGCAACCACCATTCCACCATCTATACATTTGCCTATTTTAGACCCTCATATAAGTAGAATCATGCAAGATTTGTCCTTCTGTGACTGGTTTATTTCACTCAGCATAATAACCTCAAGGTTCATCTGTGTTGTTGCATATTGCAGAATTTCCTTCTCTCTGTTTTTTTTTTTTGGCCACACCATTTGGTTTGTGGGATCTTAGTTCCCTGACCAGGGATTGAACCCAGCCACGGCAGTGAAAGCACTGAGACCTAACCACTGGACTGCCAGGGAATTCCCCAGAATTTCTTTCTTCTTTTAAGACTGAATAATATTCCATTGCATGTGTATACACACTTGCTTTATCCATTCATCTGTTGATGGGCATTTAGTTTGCTCCCACGACTTGGCTATTATAAATCACGCTGCAATGAACATGAGTGTGTACAAATACTTCTCTGAGATATTATTTTCAATTCTTTTGGATATATACCTAGAACTGGGGTTGCTGGATCATATGGTAGTTCTATTTTTTTTTTTTGCGGTACACGGGCCTCTCACTGTTGTGGCCTTTCCCGTTGCAGAGCACAGGCTCCGGTCGCGCAGGCCCAGCGGCCATGGCTCACGGGCCCAGCCGCTCCGCGGCATGTGGGATCTTCCCGGACCGGGGCACGAACCCGTGTCCCCTGCATCGGCAGGCGGACTCTCAACCACTGCGCCACCAGGGAAGCCCGGTAGTTCTATTTTTAATTTCGTGAGGAAATGCCATACTATTTGCCATTCTGGCAACACCATTTTGCAATCCCACCACCAGCTTTCAGGGGTTCCAGTTTCTCTACATCCTTGCCAACACTTGTCATCTTCTGCTTTTTTTTGAAAATAGCCCTCCTGAAAGGCGTGAGATGATAGCTCGTGGTGGTTTGGATTTGCATTTCCCAGATAATTAGTGACAATGAAAGTCTTTACATGTATCTGCTGGCCATTTTTATGTTTTTTTTGGAGAAGTGTCTGTTTAAGTATTCAGTTTATTTTTTATCTGGGCTATTGGTTTTTTTGCTCCTGAGTTGTAGGAATTCTTTATATATTTTGGACATTAATCCCTTTCGGACAGTTGGAAAATATTTTCTCTCATTCCATTGGTTGCTTTTTCACTTTGTTGCTTGCTCCCTTTGCTGGGCACCTTATGACTTCTTCTTCTTCTTCTCAGTACTCAATTTATTGAGTACTGAGCACTCAATAAACTGTTGCTGAATTAAAAGTGAATGAACACAAAGGAGAGAAAGATACAGAAGATTCTGTAAAAGTGTAAAGAGCTTATGCTTTATGCTTATGTTTATGCTTATGCTGTAACATTAGATTGCACAGAATTAACGAAGATGGCTTCAAAAAAATGGGGACATTTGTTGGCGGATGTGAGAATCATTTAGTGTGCAAAAAAAAGAGAGCTTATAAATATCACAGATATCTAGAAACAGGTCTCTGGAATGATGCTCAGAGTAGCAGGTATGACTCTTTTGGTTGCAAAATTCTCTCTTAAGGAAAAAGGAGACTTCGTGGTTCTTTGAAAAGTCCGAGGATAGGTTTACTTCCGGCTTCCTGGATTCTGAGGTCTGCCAGCTCGCTGGGCTGTGCTGCTGTCTTTTCCCAGCCCCTCCTCCTACTGGAGTGGTTTCATGGCAGCCTCCAGATTGCAGTAAAATGGAGGCACTGCTCCAACCTTTTTGTCCTCTCAAATCCAGCATGGGAAGTAGGAGGGACTCTTTCTCAGAAGTTATCCCCGAGGTCTCACTGTATTTCATTGCCTTTGGTTTGGCCATTTACTTACCTTTGGCCAATCACAGTGCCTTGGAGGAGTGTGCTGATGTCCTTAGGCCTGGTTCACCTTGTGGAGTGACCCGTGGTGTGGGGGAGGGTGGTAGGAGTGCCCCTGGAGCCACAGGGAGCAGGGATGAGTGCACTGGGGCTCCCCAAACCGCAGTTACAGGAAGTAGGGTGTATGGACGCTGAGTGGCCAAAAAACAAATGTCCACTACTCTTGGCTCCAGAAAAAAAGTGTAATGGATTGGTTTGGCATCAAAGGTCAGGACTTGAACTAAGAAGTTGCAGGGAAGTATTCGAAGTATTGGAATCCCCTGGGACAATGAGAAAAGATCATTAGCAATTGTGGAGGAAAAGTAGATTCCCTTCCTCACAATTCCTGCACCCTGTTATCTAAACAATTCTTATGATCTAAGGAATGAAGAGGTAGAGGTTCATTTTACTGAAACATTTCACACACACACACACACACACACACACACACACACACACACACACACACGACATTAATCTTGTTTTAACCCGGCTTTGACCTTGAGACTTGGGTGTGGGTGTGAATGGGGAGTGAATTACCTTTCTTCATGGAAGGGAAGGAATCTTTCCCCGGGGAAAGCTGCTGTATAGACCGAGTAGGTGGTTTTTCTACAGCTGCTTCTGATCGGATTATCTTAAGTAAGTCATATCCATGCCTTAGAGAGGTTGGGTCAATGCCAGGTAACTTTCTGCCTAGGCTTAAGTGTTAGGCCAGAGAGTTTGGTAGATGTCTTATTTTATTTATTCTTTTGAAATTGAAATATAGTTGTTCCAGGTGTACAGCAAAGTGATTCAGTTTTACCTATCTTTTTTCAGATTCTTTTCCTTTATAGGTTATTATAAATATTGAATACAGTTTCCTGTGCTATACCATAGGACCTTATTGTTTATCTATTTTATATATAGTAGTGTGTATATGTTAATCCTAAACTCCTAATTTATCCCTCCCTCCCTTTCCCCTTTGGTAACTGGAAGTTTGTTTTCTATGTCTGTGGGTCTATTTCCGTTTTATATATAAGGTCATTTGTATCATTTTTTTTTTAGATTCCACATATGAGTGATAGCATATGGTATTTGTCTTTCTCTGTCTGACTTACTTCACTTAGTATGATAATCTCTAAATCCATCTGTGTTGCTGCAAATGGCATATTTCATTTCTTTTTATGGCTGAGTAATATTCCATTGTATATGTGTACCACATCTTCCTTATCCATTCAGACGTCTTATTTTATTACGTCTTATTTAGTAAAGAGAGGAGACAGATGTTCACCTAGGCCCCCTCGTAGCCACAGCCCACTCACACAAGCAAACCTGCCTTCTTCCAGTTTTATGGTGCTGGAACCAGAGGGGCAAGAATGTTCATGTTTCTGGGAAGTACGTCAGATCATAGGCTGCACAGAATTGAGAGGTCCACTCACCTCTCCGCCTGCTCTAAGGCAGAAGGCCACTGAAGACCAGATTGAGCAGATAGACGTGCCCATGTTCTTCTCTTCAACACTGTGAATCGTTGTTCCCACTGAGTAACAAGTTCTATTGAACCATAATTGGTGTATTTTGCCTCTTAGGAGGAGAAAGAAAAACACAAAACAAAATAAATAAGAAAATATTTAATTCAATTCAGATTGCAACCACCCTATTTCCTTGCCGTCCTCTTTTTTTCCTAATGAAAAAGAAAAGCGTACTTTCTGTTCCAAAGTTAAAATATTGTAAAAGCAGCAAAAACTAAAAATCAGTAAGTGTGTTCCTTTTAGAGAGTGGGGTGGGGGTGAGGTGCCAGGTTAGGAGCTGTGCTTTCTGCTGACCTATGTTATAGAGTAAGAGAGCTGAGTGTGTGTATAATACTTGGTAATCCTTGGGCTCAGGTGTGTAACCCAAACAAACAAACGAACCCGTAAACCTCTGAAATAACACGGTGTTAGTTTTGTTTTGGCCAACAAAAATGTCTCAGAATGTCTTACTTCTTATACCTCCTTCCTTTACTTAAAAGAGAGAGAGCGAGCGAGCATGGTTGCACCACGCGGCATGCAGGATCTTCCTTCCCCGACCAGGGATTGAACCTGTGCCCCCTACAGTGGAAGCTGAGAGTCCTAACTACTGGACCACCAAGGAAGTCCCCCAGGATGTAAAATCTTGACACCAATCTGGATCAGATAACATCCACCATCTCTCCCCCCTTGAGTGGATGAATGCAAGCAAGAGCAATAGTTCCATCTTACTTGCTAATGTTCAACTTCTTCCCTCTTGGTATCCCTCTTATATCGCCCTAGACAACACTCTCCCAGCAAATCTCTATTCCCACCTCTATTAGCAGGATTTCAGTACTACTGTTTACCCAACGGCATCGTTCTGCCATCTGCCTTTTGCCATGGGGAATTCCTCTATTTTGTTCACATTTTTAATTCGGTCCCTTATTCATCAATGCAACCAAAACCTGGGTTTCTGTCATGATGCAATTCTCTTACTAAATTTCTCCAGCTGAAGCCACTCTTCTTGCTCATGGGCTGAGAAGAGGGGATCCCCTCCCTGAACTCTGCTAATTGCACTCAGTTCCACTGCTTTCTCTTCTGAAGTCTACCATTCACTTATGCCAGCCTCTCTCCATCCTTTCTGCCATCATGTCTCATCTTAGAGAAAGCTTCCTTCTTCCCCAGTGACTTCAGATCTGTGTTCCATGGAATACCAACATCCATTGGCATTCTGGTATTCACGTTAATGAAGACAAAACCCTTCAGGCTCTTGACCTCTTAGGCTCTGGGGATGATAATCTCCACTTGGCCATTGATGTGGTCTCACCTTAACCTTGGACTTCATTGTCATGTAGGATGTTCCTTTCTAAGCCTTCATGATAGCTAGCCTCCAAAAATGGCTCCCAATAAGCTTCTCTTCCCCGTAGGTTCAGGCTGACTTACACATCAAGAAGTATAATTTATTTCTCCTTCCCTGGAATCTGAGGTGGCATTGAAATTCATTTTGGTAAACAGAGTGTGGCTGAGGAGACATCGGCATCTTCTAAACCCAGGCCTTAAGACACCTGGCAGCTCTTACTTCCTCCCTTCAGGGAATCAGCAAGAAGTCTGATTACTCTGAGACAACTATGTTGTGGGGGAGCTCAAGCTAACTATGTGAGAGCCCATGTGGAGAGACAGAGGCTGGGCCAGTCCCCAGCTGTTCCAGCCATCCCAGCTGAGGCTCCAGACATGTTGGTGAAGAAACCACCGAGGACACTTCCCCAACCCAAATTGCGGAAGCGTGAGAAATGATATACTGTTATGGTTAAAGCCACTAAAGTGGGGGATGTGCTAAAAAAACAAATTCGATGGAGTAAATTTTAAGGATTGAGTTGGGTTTTTTTTTGCACAATTCATGACTTGGGCAACACCCCATCTAGCAAGTAGAGAGGAGCTCCAAAGGGTTACAGAAAAGGAGAGGTTTTTAAAGGCAACACAAAGAAGTCCTAAACAAAAAAGATAATTTCAGGCTTAGGTAACTTACCTACAGGGGACAGAAGGGGACTATGTGGCAGATGACCTTTGGGGGCTGGAGAATGCCCATGTGACAGATTACTTCATTGGTGCTGACCAGAAAAGTCCTGACTGAGCAGTAAGACTGCATTTCTGGGGGGAGGTTGAAGTTTCAGTTAGGTTAGGTATGAAGCCCCAGTTTGGTGGCACGGCCGAGCATAACTGATTCCATTTTGGGCCTTTGGTTTTCTCTTTTTTTTTTGCGGTACGCGGGCCTCTCACTGTTGTGGCCCCTCCCACTGCGGAGCAGAGGCTCCGGGCGCGCAGGCTCAGCGGCCGTGGCTCACGGACTCAGCCGCTCCGCGGCATGTGGGATCTTCCCGGAACGGGGCACGAACCCGTGTCCCCTGCATCAGCAGGCGGACTCTCAACCACTGCGCCACCAGGGAAGCCCTGGTTTTCTTTTTAAGGAGTGATTTGTTATGTAGCAATAGACAACCCACACCATCTTGAATTGTGAAATTTCTCTCTAGTCATATTCTAACCCCCCAACTCTCCCTCAGTTTCATTCCTATGGAACATCTCAACCGCCAGTCCTTAGAGTCCTTCCTGAAACTCTATGACACTGTTGTGGCTCCAACGTATCTCTCCTTTTCCCTCATCAACACATTTCTTGAAAGAGTTGTCTGTTTCCTGACATTATTTCCTCATCACATACTCCCTTTTTGTTTCAATCTTTCAAAAATACTTACTGAGCACCTACTACTACCTACTACTCTTTTAGGGATATAACAGCGAATAAAATAGATAGTATCTCTGCGCAGCCCTTATGAAGATTACATTCCTGAAGAGGGAGTCACAAGGAGACAGAAAATAACAACAATGAAGAAAAGAAAACTTATAATGACAGGTGGTGACTTGCGCTTTGGAAGAAAAGCAGAGTTAAGGCAGAGAGGTCAGGAGTTTGCCTCTGTGAGCCCTGAGTCTGTCTCCTCAGCTCAGTGTTTTGCTTGGGTTTCCCGCCAGAGCCAGGGTCCAGTAAATATCTCCAGGCAGAAAGCTTGGGCTCCATTGGGCTTACTCCTCCTAGGGATGACAGTTGCCCAGTGTCCAACTGATGTTGATTCATACGTTTCGTCCAGTTTTCTAGTTGTTTATGGTGGGAGGGCTAGTCTGGTGACCAGTTACCCCTTCATGCTCAAAAGTGGAAGTCTTCTGGCTTAAATTTTAGAGGATGACTCTGACTGTTGTTCTCACTACCTGCTATTTTCTGCCCTGGCTGTGCTGGTTGAATTACTTTCTCATCAGCTCTAGCCACCAAATCCAGTGGGCTCCTCTTAGGCCTCATCCTTTCATTAGCGTTTGATTCTACTGGTCACCCTCCCCTTCCTGAAATCCTCTTTTCTTGTGGCTGTCGTAATGCTCAGAGTTATTTTTGTTTTGGCTTTTGTTTTTACAGTGACACTCCACTTCACGTGCTCATTTGAATACATACCAACTTCCCCCCTTGACTGCAAGCCCCTTGCAGCAGAGACATGGAATGTTCATTTTTGTGTACCAGGGCTAGTGTAGTACTCTTGACTCCAGCAGGGCTCTCAAGGAATGTTTATTGAGTGAATCTGAAACCTAGTCATAAAAGACAGTGTATAAGAAACACTGTCGGTCTGAGGGGCACAGAGCTGGTTAGAGCTTTCTCAGAGTGGTTAACCTTCCCTGTAGGCCCAAGTGTCAAACTCTCAGTGCTAAAACTGGGCAAACCAGGGTGATGGGTCATCCTAGCACTTCCCAACCTTGTCAAGTCATGGCACATGGAAAATGGTTACCTTTTTAAAGCATCCTGGAGTTGATGGGTGAGACCAGCCTTGGCAGGAGATGGCCTGGGGACTCTCAGCTTCTCAGGCTTGCAGGGCCCCTGGGAGGGTCACAGGAACCTACCAGCTGAGCAAGGAAAGCGTGTGTGTCCTCAACAGGCGGATAGCCCTGCTAATAGCAATTCCAAGGAGGAGGCGGCTGGCTGGCAGGATGGGGCTGAAATTGGAAGGCTTCCATTAGAGTCCTTACTCAGCCACTCATCACTTGTGAGCGTGGGCAAGTCCCCTTACCTCTCAGAGATTTAAAAGTGGGAAAACAATAATACCTATTTTTTTAGATTGTAAGGATTCAAAGGAAATTATGTACACAAGAGCATTTTGTATACTAAAAATTCCATACCGATGTTATTTCTTATTGTTGCCTCTATTACAGAATATGAGTTTCTAGAGGGAAAGGAGCTAGTGGAAAGGACAGAGCCACAGAGAAAGTCTTCAGGATCAAGGGGGACGGGTGAGGCTGGAACACAGGAAAGGGCACCATCTTTCCTGAGATAGGGGGAAAAAAGAAGAGAGGAAAACATACTGAGGTGGGACACGTTAATGGGGGGCCGTTTAAATCTAACCACTTTGAAGTTCTCAGGAAAGTTAAAAAAAACTGTTGTTTGTTCAAACTTAGGTGACACTGGGAACTGAAGGCCCCTGAAGAGGGTTTGCAAGGACTTCATTGTTCTTCTTTTTTTTTTTTTTCGGACGCGAGGCATGTGGAATCCTAGTTCACCAACCAGGGGTCGAACCCGTGTCCCTGGTAATGGAATCACAGAGTCTTAACCACTGGACAACCAGGGAAGTCCCCTGGAATGACTTCGTTTTATTAACCCACGTGTGATGGTGGGTGGCAGAGGAGGGAACTGGGGCTGTTTGTGGGGTAGGTAGAAAAGGGAGACCCCCGCAGGCCTTCACATGTGGGCGGAGCAGGGAGCAGAGCCTGGGAAGAAAAGCCATGGACCGAATATAATCATCTTATTTTCTCTACTTTCGTTCATTTCCTCAACTTTCTCATGTCCCTTCTTTTTCCCTCCACTGACCATAATAGGGGCAGTTTTAAAGACATTAGTCTTATGACTTGTATTTATCGAACTCACTATTCCTTTAAAAGCTTGGAAGTTGAATGCTTTGTCTTCCTCTCTCTCAGAAAAAGAAATTAATAGTGATAGTGTTTTCATTTCCATGCAGCCAGTAATGATTTTTTTTAGTGGACCCTTTATTACTCTTGTAAGGGAAAAAAAAATCTCCCCACCTTGACTATTCCTATAATGGTTAAAGTATGTGGCATCAATGGTTCTTCTTTAATATTCATTTACCACATGGAGTGCCGTTTTCAACTTTTATTTCCTGGGCAGCATTCTTTCTGGAGAGGCAAAAAATCTCTCTTTTGACCATCTTTCCCTAGATGTTAAGGGCACACCATGGTTAGATCCTCCCAAAGGTCATCTGCCTTGTAGTCTGTCCTGTAGCCAGTGCTGTCCTAGGAAGAGGAGGGTTTAGGTTCAACAGCTGTTAAGCACCACTGTCCCAACTCTGAGTACACTTTGAGTGGTTGTGATGATTCTCATAAATACTAGATTTCCTAAAACTATTGCTTTGGTCCTCATGCTGTAATTTCATTTGTCCCTATTCTCCTGACCATGACTGCACCATTTATTTATTACGAATACCTTCACACAAGCACACTTTCTCATACGATTTCTGGAACAATCAGGACCGCATCGCTGTCTTTGGCCTCCAACAAGCAAAGGATTAACCCTCTGCCATCTCTCTGTTTATTGAAGTCTAAGCCTAGAGATCATTTCTGAAGTTGAGTTTACTTATTTGGCTTTGCTGTTTGAAGTTAATTTATGACATGGCCCAACTAACTTATCTCCTTACCAGCCCACAGCGGTTTCATTTTGCAAAGTGGCAAGGGAATAGTATGTAAGTACAGAATGGTCTTAGGCTTTCAAGTGCTATATTTATCTTTCTTCCTATGGCTTTAAATATCAACCATCAAGTCAATAAGCCACTATTTGGCATTATTATTCAATATGCAAATGTGTCTTCAATGAAATGGGCATTTCGATGGCCATAGATTAAGTCAAGCTACTGGGTTATTTGTTGAATTCCACATTTACACAGAAAATCAGTTCAAGACATTTAATTGTATGGAGTTTCAAAATACCCGAATTCAGATATTTGCATAAGTCTATTCAGTTTAATCCATGATCCTCTATCAAGATCATATTCCATAGGACTCTCATTTGGTATCAAAATGAATGACTGTCAGAAAGTTAGACTAAACTTTTCTCATTGCAGTGCATTTAGTCTACCATAATACAGACAGTTTTAAAACTTTCTCTTAAGAATTTGAAGATTCATAAAAAAATTTGTAACAACTTTGCCTCCTCTTCCCATTATTGTTTGGTGCAATCTTCCAATGTCCAAGAGAGCCTCCTGCTTTTGTGGAGCAATTGGAAGTCCTATTTGCTGTTTTGCTCTCCATCCCAATTCCTGCCATCAGCATGGGTTACGTCACTGACCAGGTGAGGATCCATTAAACACCCTACCTCACAGCTCCTTAATCTCTTGTAGGCCAGTGACCTTGGTCTCTCTCTCCCCAAATTTTTACCAAGACCATCTTCTGGACTTCGTTAGCGTCAAGGATCACCCCATCTCTGAAACACCACTGTTCTCTTTTTAGACTACAATCTCCTATTCTTTCAGCTCTAGTTCTCATTCTGTACCTTGCAAGGCTCTTTTCTCAGTCTAACTCACTAATGCCACTTTCTCTATTTCTTACCATGCTACTGAAAAAAGAGGATATTGATTGTAAAATACATCATCATTTTACAACCACTAGGGAAAATAACGATGCCAATTAAACAACAGCACAGTGAGTTCTTACGGCTTAGAAAAATTTTTAATATTTATTGAAAGAGCTTTTCTAGACTTAGGCATAGTTTTTATTATGTATCACTCTCGTGCATCTATTAGTAAGGGAACTTGACTACAATAGTGTCTGAATTTTCTGAATCACTTTTCAAAGCAGAGTCATTGATACCTATGGTTTGCCACACAAAATCTTCCTCTGTGTTATCCCCAGCATTGGTGATGTAGCAATTTTTAAGAGAGAGAGAGTTCCACTATTGTCTCTGTATTTTTTTCCAAGACAATGACAGCCACTCTGCAAGTTTCGATGCTGACATATTATTGATCTTACCAGAAAGTATCAATGGAAGGTTTTTTGACAATTCTAAGGGCTTGTATTTCTTCCTCAAATGGTCTTCAAATGATTTGTTGACTGAAATGTCAAGGAGATGCCATGTCCTGTCATGACACCAGAAATAACAATCATATCATTACTTTGTAGCAAGCTTCTCTTTAACTGTAAATATACAAGTCCATGAAATGCATCAAAAGCTAATTATTGGGTGGGTTATGTGAGGTTCATGGAGGGCTATTCCAGATGACATTTAGTGATTTCTACTTCTTTCTTTCCCTGTGCCCTGGGGGGATCTCTTTTGGCCCAGGGAAATCCCCTTCCCTTAACTTTGAGAGGACCTCTTCTGTCTGTGAATTCCTTTCCCCTTTAAGCTAAGCCTGTATTTTACATTCCTCTTTTTCTTTCTCTTCCCTTCCCCTCTGTTCCTTTCTTTTCTATGCTCTTCTTTTCTCTTCCTTTGTTTTCCTGAACAATTTGGTCCTAAAGCTGTTAGGTGGGGCAGAACAAGGTAGGTGTCTGAACCTAAGGTAGGGGGTGTGTGTGTGCCCCAGAATGGGCTACAGGAGCCTGAGGAGGGTACTCATGGGGGCAGCCTGCAGCCAGTGTCATAGACTGAGCCAGGTGAGGAGGACACCCGTGCAGGGGAGGGGACAATAGGAGAGCTGGGGTTTGGGTTACACATGGTAGACTGACCAAAGGTAACCAGAGAGCCAGGTTTTTTACTTTTGGATAATGGACTTACAGATGTGGAAAAGGAGAAAATTAGAAGGAACCCAGTGCCATTACACTGGAATCAGCAGTATCAATATGTGTCAAAAAATGTGAATAGATTAACAAAGTAGAGATACAGAGAATTCCCTGGTGGTCCAGTGGTTAGGACTCAGAACTCTCACTGCCGTGGCGTGGGTTCAATCCCTGGTCGGGGAACTAAGATCCAATAAGTCACGTGGTGAGGCCAAAAATAAATAAAATTAAATAAAATTAAATTAAAAGTAGAGATACAAATGTGTGTGCGAATGTATATATGTTTGTGTGTGTGTGTGTAGACGGATATGCACAATGCACAAATATATTCCCTAGTTCTGTACACTGAGAGGGCCTAGAACACTCCAATAATATGAGCACATCTAGCTCCCAGGATGTAGCTTCTAAATATTATTCTCCACAAAAAGGGACCAAGGATCCTTAGAGAAATGACCGATTTCAGGGCTGGTAGGGAAAGTACAAGATTAGTCTGGGATATCTTAATTTATGCCAGAAATCAAGGAGGTGTTTCAAGAATGACACATCCTTGTCCAAAAGATACAGAAATTAGCCTGAAGGGGCTGCCACTGACCAAATCTGAGATGGTTTAAGCACATCCATAAATAATAACAGTAATGGATTATAACCAACTGGGTAAAGAAATCATGAATCCATTCTGATATAAACTAATGAATGAAGAAATTGAAAGTTTGATGAGAAATAGCAGGTGTACTTATTCATTACATAGGGGAAAAGAGTAACTTTAAAGTGAAGAAAACTGACAGATACCACCTTAATCAAGCGATCAAAGCAAACAACACCAGTAATGGGATAAACTGAAATCATGTACCACCTGATAAGATGCAATAAGAAGAAGGTAACATCACAGTGATTTTCCCGCCAAAGACGCATAACCTGAATCTAATCACGAGGGAATAACAGACAAACCCAAATTGTGGGACATACAGCAAAATAACTAACCTGGAATCTTCAAAAGAGTCAAGGACAAGAAGTCCAGGAAAGAATGAGGCCCAGTTCCAGGCTGAAGGATGCCTGACAACTACATGTAGCCCAGGATTCTGGACAGGATTCTTTTGCTAAAAACGATTGATGGGACATTTGGCAAAACTTTGCTGCGAGTGGAGGAATAGATGGTAGTAGTGTTGCAAGTTAATTTCCTAATTTTGCGGTTATCCTCTGCTTATGTGGGAGAATGTTCCTGTTTGTAGGCAATACCTACTAAAGAATTATGTATTCTTTACATAAGGTGATGGGGCATCAGATCAGCCACTTAGACATCATTAGTAGGGTTAAAGGGGTAAAAGGATTTTTTCATTTGTACTGTAATTACAGCTTTTCTATATGTTTGGGATGTTTCAAAATTAAAACAATAAAGAGAGAGAAAGAAAAATATTGCCACCTGCTTCAACCCCAGGTATTTAAAATTGCATTTATCTCAAATAGAAATGACCACTCTTCCAGTTTGTTCCTTTCCTCAATTCTCAATTTTGGTTATGGGTATTTTTACCTAAGTGTTTACTAAAGCTGGGAACCTTGGAATCATTCCTAACGTCTCCTTCTCTCTCACTCCCACATCCAAGCTTTATCTCTTCTGCCTCGGAAATATCCCTCAATTTGAACTGATCTTTTCCACCCCCATTACCATTACCTTGGCCTCCTTCTTTGTCCCTGACATCACCCACCAGTCTTCCTGCTTCCAGCCTGTCTCTTCCACAGCCCTGCTGGCAATGATCGTACTAAAAGGGAATCTTTTCATGTCATCCCACTGCTTAGAAACATCATCTGGCTGGCAAGGGCTTTCAGGATAAAACCTAACATTAGTAGAGTAGTTTTCCAAGCCTTTGTCAATCCCAACCAACCACAGTCATCTTCTCTCCTATCCCTCCTGAAACACTGCCGCCAGCTACCCATACTTCTGTACCTTCTCTAGACATACCTGCCCATCCTTGACTTTGTGTTTTTATGGATGTTGTCCCACTCCCTAAAATGCTTCCTGTGCCACCTTTAAAGTAGGGGGCATGAATTGGAAGGCCCACACACTGAACCTGGCCCCCAGAATATTTTGTCTGTCTCCCCGCTAAAAGGGGGAACGCGCATCCATTAGGTGGGGAACTTCGTCTGCAGCTCATCACGAAGCCATCCACGTGGACTTCACACCTTCACCTGAGTTGGATCTTTCAACACTCATCTCTTTTGAAGCCCTTCCTGACTTCTCCCTCTTCAAGCCTCCGTTCATCACCCGAAAATAGCACTAATCACATCATCCTGAGGTTTCTGCTGCGTGTTGCTCAATTCTATGGGCGTCTCAGCAAGAACTGTGGCACCAACCTAAATTCTACAGAGGGAAGTCTGCACAGATATTGGGAAACACTAGATAGGGGTTCAGAAGTGATTTGCTCCTTACCTGGAACATTGAGGAATTCCAAAAGTATAATACGGAACATCCCAGATCATACATCTTTTAGAGGAAACTTCCAGAGGGAAGACTACTTTGAAAATTTCTTTCATCTTCTTTGGGAAAGTGGTGATCCTAAACATTTGGCCTGGATGGCAGATTTTGCCTAATTATGCCTTTTGGTGAGTTGTGAAGGAGAATGTGAGCTTTTTCTTAATTTTGGTGTTGGCTAATTCCATTTCTGTTTCAGGTCTACCGGCCTTTGGACAGAGAGAAAGCAGATGAAGAAGCATTATCTCTGTATATGATTATCCCCATCTGGCGGGGCAGCAAACATATTTCTGTTACAATAATTAAAAAGCCTTTTTGGTTATCTGAGTCAATATCAAACTTTGGCTCCCATAGAAATGAGCAAAAGGATTTGCATGATTCCACCAATCCTATGTGAATGTTTATTTTTTGCTAATTTTTTTGGATTTGAATTATGTTCTCTCACAACACATTTTTAGAGGGTTTGAGAAATTAACAAGCACAACAAGCAGACGGATAGAAATGCAGAAATGACAAAAGTACTCACCACGTGTATTCCCTGGATGCATTCATAGTTCTGTTTGCTCCCATCAGAAATTAGAACTCATAAAAGCCAGGCACCAGCACAGGGATGACAAACAGATGCCAGACACATGTGGTTCGCTTTAAGAACCGTCTTCTGTGGGGTGTTCTCTGTGCTTCTGACAGTCCTATCTGTGTGTCCAATTCTCAGATTCCTTAGACGAAAGCAGGCTCTTTTCCTTCCTGCAGTGGGTAAGAGGGAGATGGGCTGAAAAGAGGAAGGGGGCGTGAGAGACTGCGGCTTTTGTAGTCATCAGGGAGTGACACTCAATTCCTAAATCAGGTCCCTTGTCCATCTACGGAGAAAGCCGTAAGTTGCTAAGTCAAATTCTGGGGATGGTCAAAGTTAGCAAACTCTGTTTCTTCATTTCATTGTTTTCTATTGGATAGAGTTGGTAGAAAGTTTCAATTTCTCGAAATCTAGAAACAGGGTTTTAAAAAATTCATTATGTGTAATTAGGGATGGTGGTGTTAATCCCTAATTATGTTTCAGATGGGACAATCTGTATATAGACCTTTTGGTGACAAGTGGGCTTACTGGTTTAAAAATGTTGAACTCAGAAACATATAATAAGCCTTGTCTCCTAATTTGTTTTTTTTAAATTACCCCCAAATTTGAATTTGTTATATATATACACACACACACACACACACACACACACACACACACACACACACAGTCTACATGTCTAGCTGTCTAGATGTCTCTGCCTAGACCCATATATTAGGACCCTCTTAACCTGTGGACATGGGGGTAAATAGCATGCCTCTGGCCAACCTATCTGGTTGCCTTCATTGATGTTCTATAGACTCCAGTTCTGAGATGCCATCACATGCAAGATGTACCATCAATCTAGTAACTTTTCAAGGGGAAACACCCCCATTACATTTAATATGCATTGGATTTTATGATAAATCCTTATTTTAGAAATTTTGTTAAGTGGCAGGGAGAAGGAAGGAGAGATGCATCTTAAAATGGGGGTAGAAAAATCAATACTTGGAGAGAGTTTGTTCTTACCAAATTGGTTCAACTACAAAATAGCATAAATTTTAAGGACATAGAAAGATCTCCTAGAACCCGGTGGCAGGAAGTACAGGAAGACTTCATAAGAACCAGGCAGTCACCGGGCAGTAAGACTCAAGTGCTGGTGAGGTCTTCTCTCTGCATGTCTCTCTAGTTCTTTCTGCCGACCTTCCCATTTACCACTCCGAATTTCTGCCCGCCCATCATTTCAGCTTTGACTTTTCATGGTGCCAAATTTGGACTCCATCTGACTGATTCCTGCTGATCAGAGACTTATTCTTAAAGTGTTCCAATATTTAATAGGGGGAATCAGATTGGCTCAGCTTGGGTTCGGTATTCTCTCTTTGTCCAATCAGGTTTGGCCATGGAGTTGGGGTCACCTAATAAAAACAGAGGCACATAGACTTACTTCATCAAGGTATGGGTGGATCTAGGATCTCTAAATATGGGAGGGGAGATAATGATTATCATTGCATGAAAATCATGGATGTGTAAGGAAATTTTCAAATCCATAGATTTTGGAGATAAATGAAAGGTGGTCATAAGCACCTTGGTTTCTATGTAAAAATAACCCAAACAGTTCTGTTTACTGCTCACCTAACTAGTGCCTATTGTTTTAAAATGTGAAGCTCCATCCTCTAGGCTATAAGCTAGATCCTCTGATATCTAAAGTGTCAGATATTTAAAACTACAGGACTCTGGGTTTATATAATATACAATTTGTGTGACACACTCTCTTTACTTAAGTTTGTCATTTTAATGCAAAACATAGAGTGAAACAGGAATTTTCTTCCAGTGCTTGTGGGAGTGCCAATTGTCTGAATCCTTTTAGAAAGCAATTTGGAAACGTGTATGTATCAAGAACCTTAATGGCCCATAACTTCATTTTGAATTTAATTTGAGTCTTCTTTGAGCTGGTCACACAGTTGGTACTCAATGAAAGCTTGTTGAGAAATTACACTTGGCCCTCTGTATCCACGGATTCAACCAACCAGGGATTCAAAATATTTGAAAAAAATTCTGGAATGCTCCAAAAAGCAAAACTTGAATTTGCTGTGTGGACACTATTTACATTGCATTGGGTATTATAAGTAACCTAGAGTTGATTTAAAGTATACAGGAGGATGTGTATAGGTTATGTGCAAATACTATCTCATTTTATATAAAAGAAATGAGCGTCTATGGGTTTTGGTATCCGAGGGGTTCCTGGAACCAATCCTCCTCCGACACTGAGGGACGACTGTTGTTTACAGTTTATACATCGTATCCTTTCACGCTTTTCTGTTTAACTGGCCTTACTGTGTACGGCATATTGAGCTTATGTTTTAATGAATAAAACAACATTTGCGAGAGCAGGATAAATGTGTGCATGCAATTGAATCTAGATCGCATGAAAATGGAGCTCTGTGCTCAAGTTGGCCTGTGAATACAGGTGTCCAATGTGAGCTTTAGGATGTGATGATTGAAGGCAAACTTGGGGAAAGGGCACTGATGAGAGGTTGAGGTTTTATTATGTCCACTCTTGAGTGAAATTTCATCATCCCAGAGTTTTCTTGGTCTGGCTCAACTCACTTTCACGGGCAGCCAGACCTCAGCCCCTTACCCACCGTGCAAAAGGCCCGTCTCTTTCCTTCGACACTGGCTCTTTGTCAGCAGTTGGAGAGAAGGCTGTGAAGTAGACTATTTCTTCAATGCTATAGGCTTAAGCACTCCTCTCCTGTTCTACTCTTGCGTCCACGTATCTTATGGTATTCCACCTACACCATCTTGCTTCTGTGGGATTTTCACTTACAAAGTCTTCCAAGAATGAGATCATGTGTTTGTCCTTCCGGGTTAATATGGTAGATCTTTTTTTTTCTTCCAGTTTTACTGAGATAAAATTGACATGTAACACTGATTCCTTTTAGGTGGACGACATGATGATTTGATATATGCATATACTGCAAAAAGATCATCACGATAAGTTTAGTTACCATCCATCACCGCACATAGTTACAATTTTTTTTTCTCGTGATAAGAACTTTTGACATTTACTCTCAGCAACTTTCAAATGTACAATACAGTATTGTAAACTATAGTCATCACGCTATGCATGATATCCCAAGAACTTATTTATCTTATAACTAGAAGATAGATCTTACAGATCTTATAGAAGACAGATCTAGTTATCTTATAACTAGATCAGGTCTTATGACCTGATTCTCGGCAACCTTTTACAGAATTGCACAAAGGTGGTCCCTGATTTTGGAAAGAATTTGTCATCACATGTTCTTGTGCACCCAGCAAGGTGTAGATCTTTCCTTGTTTACTTTAGGACTGTTGTTCCCAAGGCAGCAGTGGAGATTGGTGAATGCCAAGATTCTGCTTCCTCATTACAGACAAGTTCGGCCAGATGCCATCTTTACATGTGGTTTGCCAGAAGTGAGACAAATCTAACTTGAAATCCCCATCCTTCTGGGTATGCAGACATACAAATGCATGGTAATAACATTTTCTGTTTGACATATTAAATTTAGATGTTTGTAAAATAATGTGGAAGTCATCACTGAGTAGAAGAACTCAGTTATGTGACCGTGAAATTACTTAAAATAACTTAAAAATTCAGTATTAACTGACTCAGATTTTTGATTAGGTTTCTGAGATTCCAATGAAATCTTTAACAAGATCTGTCATGAGAAATGCCAGCTGCCTCTGGCAGGTTTGCATGATCTATACTAAATAATACTTTGCTAAAGGCCACTGGAGATCCCATACACGTACTTCTTTTTTCATCAAGATTCCCATGTCTTTATGTTACAAAAAAAGCCAGTTAGATTGGGGGATTGAGGAGAATTTGGGAAGAGGAGTAAGGAAAAGAAGACAATGATTTTTTTTTTTTTTTTTTTTTTGCCGTACGCGGGCCTCTCACTGCTGTGGCCTCTCCCGTTGCGGAGCACAGGCTCCGGACGCGCAGGCTCAGCGGCCATGGCTCACGGGCCCAGCCTCTCCGCGGCACGTGGGATCTTCCCGGACCGGCGCATGAACCCCTGTCCCCTGCATCGGCAGGTGGACTCTCAACCACTGCACCACCAGGGAAGCCCCACAATAATTTTACCTACAATGGTTTTGAAATAAAAGTTCCAAGAAGACCCCTGCCAAACATCAGCATAAAGGTGAGTTGGTGGAGTTCAATTTACACTCAGTGTTTAAAGTGTAATTCTAACTCCTTTCCTGCTAAAATTTGTATTTTCTAAGAATTAATGATAGAGTGACAAGATGACCCTTCTGGTCTCCAGTTAGTTCTAGGCCTTAGTGTACAGAGCCCTTTTCTCCCAAGGCCAAGGGGTAATTTCAAGTTTAACTCCCCATTCCAGACACTTTAGGGCTCCAGGAAGCCTTGGCCTTGTGTCCCTTTGTCCTTGAGTTCCCACAGAACGGCAGGCAGATCTGTCTACTGGGTCACAATGCAGAATGTTAGCCTGCCAGAAAGGCAGGGAGACTTCTATTAAGATTTCTATCACCCACCTGTTTTTGTTGTCAACTCCGAAGTTCAGCAACAAAGGGGAACTTTCACTCCGTGCCTGCACCGCATTCCTTCCTGGAAGTGAGAAAGCCGTTGGCATTAGAACAAGAGGAGCCCGGCTTCCCTTGAGTCTCGTGATCACTCAAGGTGTAGCGGGTGACCAGAGAGCTTTCCCTGGGAATCACTCTGAGGCACTGAGGCAGATTTGAAACTAGTCCCTTATTGTGCAAGGTCAGGAGAATAGCAATAGCTGACGTCAATGCCAGCTGCACGTGTGAAGTACCCTCAACCCCACATTCTGCATTAATAGTCATAGAGAAACAAGTCAGAATCTCACATTTGGGATGCCATATTTTTCAATCCTGCTCAAGTAAATAGTTTTGGAGAAGGTAAACATTTCACTCTTCCTGCCAACGTTAAGGCATTTCAGTTTCTCCTTTCTGGTGGATACAGCAAGAGACAAAGGAAGTGCTGGTATTCAGCCTGGACCGTGGTTAAACATCTATACTTAATGTCATTACTCTGTCACCAGGAAAAGTCGTAACAGAGAACATTGGATTTTTATCTTAACTGCTTGGTAAGCTACATAAATACTTATAACCCAAATAGAGATATATTAATGTATACAGCTACAGAGGGGGTTTTGGGGTTTATGTTTATTTTGTTTACTTCTTTGACTTCAACCATTTTTCATATATAATATTTTATACGTGGATATAAAGCCACCTATTTTTGTATGTGAAAGTGTTTATTCTCTGGAAAATTTTAAATGGATGCTTTCCTGAGTTTTATGTTTTTTAGCAGTTTTTCTTTGTAAGTTTTCTATTTTATTCAGCAGAGGAGAATTCAACAAAGTTCTGCAAAGCATTGTTGAACTTGCAATTGGCTGTGATTACATTTACAATGCTTACTTTCTCTTCAGTTAAATGCATTAAATACTATTGTTTCAATGGCCCTTGCTGTGTCAAACTGTTATTTCTGGCATTTCAATATAAGCATGAGGTCAGGAAGAATAGAGAACACCAAATAAATTTCTCAGCAGGAATTCCAGCTTCCTTTCTCCTATATGTTCAGACTTCTGATTTCCAGGAGGAAAAAGGGAAATCTAGGTAGATAAAATTTCTGAATTCTTCTATCATTTCTGCTCATGGCTTTAAGAACACTAAACGTATGGTATTCTATGCCGTAGCAGATAGTTTTGTATAGTAGAGGCTAACTAACTATAATTCTTCTTGGCTTCTACAGAGCCAAATAAAAATTCTAAAATAAAATGTATTTTAAGTCCTCAACTCATACTCTCTCTGAATCCTTTCTTATGTAATTCTCCTACAGGAAAACCTGTCACCACGACATCTCATTTCCAGAGCTCCCATCGACTGGTGCTTTCCAAACTCTGATGTCTGAATGTCTTTAAAAATGTTTAATCTTCGTCACACATAAAACAATGTGGAGCAGTCTGACATTGTTTGTCTTTGTGTGGTTGAAAAAATGCAAAAATAAATTGTTTGTATGGTGCTGAAAATGGCGGTTGGGATTAAATTGACCTCAGGTTAATGACAGGATGAAGATCAACTGTCAAGTAGCAAGAAAACGCTATAGCCTTGGCAATAATTAATGTTGAACAATGATTGGAGTTCAGATTTTTGTAATGAGAGATGATATGATGTAATGAGAGATGTTCTGACTGTCCAGAGGTCAATGTGACTTGGTTTCCTATGGTTAGGGGTAAATAAGGAGGACTTTCTAGTAAAAACAATGTAACTGGATACAGTGAGCCTGCAGTGACCCAAGGTTCATGGGAGATATTGTTAGTATGTATAAAGACTTTATAAAATATGTAGCAACCAATATTTTATGGAATTTGGTGCCTGATGGGGTGCAGAGCTAGGGAGGTGTATATCTAACTGTAGGAAACAGACCAAGATTACAGTTTCCAGAGTCACCACGTGTTGGCTATTATCCTGTAATTCTAATGAATCTTTTCTTGAATCCTTCATTTTCTGAATTGCACCATTCTTCTCATCATACATCATCAGTTGTCCTTGCTCTGATAATGTGTTACATCACTATATCATTAAAGCAACAGATGTATTAGAGTAATACATTATCAGAACAAAGCACTCTGGTGGTGATGTATTTCATAAAAGATGGCTCTGTCTTGGGCAGAACAGGTCCGGAAGCAGAGTCAGTTCAACAAGACAAAGGTGAGTCCATGGCACATGTTCGTTGGCACCTAACACTCAGTTCCAGTTGTATGTTGTGACCCGAGTATAATGCTCATTCTTATTTCTGTTGGCCCATTGACTCTTCATCAAAATCCTTGGGTATGGTGAGTCTCATTTCTGAAAAACAGAGTGGAGTGAAAGTCTTCTGTGAGAGCGGATTGTTTGTAGGCAATGGATTGCCTACACAGAATGGCAGCTGTATTTGCTTTCCCTTCCACCTCACCATAAGCATCATTTTCCTTCAACACTTTATCAAGTCCTTTAACCAGGACAGGTGCTTTCCAAATCAAACATTTGGTCTACAAGTAAAGGGAACAAGTTTACAAGATGCTCAATGTCTCCAGAAAAACTAAAATAGAAAAAAAAAGGTAAAGAGAGAAAACCAATACACTTCCTCTAAGATGGGCATATGTGAATTCTGCCACAAGTGACCAGAGAAATGGTACCCAGATGGGAGCAGATATGGAGAACTTCAATACTTGCTTAGTGCACTTTTAGATAAAGATGGATTTTTCTTTAATAGTTTGTCTTTCATCATCTTCATTCTCACAATAATTGGTTTAGGAACTCAGGATATGGGGAGGTTTGGACCAGAAAGGCATTCAAATCACATTTGGTATGTTGACATGTTTACAGGCAGATAGGGCCATGGCTGGTACCACCATCAGTGCCGGGATTTTTTTTTTTTTTTTTTTTTTGCGGTACGCGGGCCTCTCACTGTTGTGGCCTCTCCCGTTGCGGAGCACAGGCTCCGGACGCGCAGGCTCAGCGGCCATGGCTCACGGGCCCAGCCGCTCCGCGGCACGTGGGATCTTCCCGGACCGGGGCACGAACCCGCGTCCCCTGCATCGGCAGGCGGACTCTCAACCACTGCGCCACCAGGGAAGCCAGTGCTGGGATTTTTATGGCAAAACCCCACTTGCATTATTGCTGTCATGGTACAGAAATCAGATTTTTTTTGTTCACCGTTACCCTTTGCAGCTACTAGGCTTGACTTGCAAAAAGTTCAAGGAAAGGAACAGAATATGTATAATACCTCAGAGGCATACTGGCTAGAAGCTGCAACTGATGGGAAGTTTCCATTATTCAGGGTGTGAGTGATGGGGGGGGGGTAATACTCTCTAGGTACTGACCTCTTCCACCTGAGGGAGCCTGAGAGAAAGGGTTATTCATTTCAATTCTTTCCCTTGCAGAATCCTCTCAGGGCTGTGAGATTCTCCATCCCCTCCCTCCCCCACACCATTCCAGGAGAAAGCAGTAATCACCTCCTCCTAAGAGCCTGCGGCAGCAGTCAACACCTTGAGAAAACAGCCACAGTTTAGAGAATGGCATCTCATAAGGGGTTTCCTTTGGCACCTGAAGGAAGGATTTGGGAGTGTCCAAAGCGGGAATATATGTACTTGCTAATGTGGTTTTACCGTAATTGCTGTGACTCTTTGTCACATGACCTGTGCCTAGCCCCTTGGGGTGAGATGTTTGTTAACTGGGCATTTTCTGAGTGGATGACTTAGATGAACAGATGGATTAATCCCTTAATGGCTTGACTGTCTCTTTGTAGATTACAAGACATCCCAGGAGAGAGGAGTAGAGGGAGAGAGCCATTGTTTTACTAATTCTAGTCCCTTGTCTGGAAGTTACAGAGCAAAATACACATGAGTTCCATGCTTGAAAGAGAAAGAACTTTGAGTAGGACTCATTGGAAAATGCCAGCCTTAAATAGAAGACACAGAAACAGGCTTGTGAGAAGAGACAATTATCTCCCACAGGAACTTGGGTTCCATTGTGTGTGTATTTGCAGCGACCTTGCCACTGTCATTTACTACTGGATGATATGAGAAATAACTGAGTTCCATTCGTTACATTTCAACAGAATAGACTCAGTCCCCACAAGGGGACTGATACATCCAGTCTCTGAGGCACCATAGATTAATTCATTGATTTTAAATATTTTACAAAACGTACCCATCCAAAGGCTAGAAGCATATATCCATTAATTAAAAATTAAACAATCAAGGCAAAACAGTACACATACACATACGAACTCAACCGTGCCACCCATTACTATGAATAAGCCATCAACAGGAGACCAAGGAAAGACATAACTTACACCAGGCCTGCTAGTGAAATACATTTATCAGCCCACTTAATAAATGCTTTTTTGACATTTAAGAGCCTGCTTCTATGTGGTCCTGTACCAAGAGAGATGTACGCATACATACCGTGTACATTCTCAGAACTTATAGTCCAAGAAAGAACCGAACAGTCCACTGAGGGCTCCGTGGCATCTTCTACTAATAGGAAGTTATTTTAAAATATAACAAATTAATATGGTGGCCTTTGGGGGTTTTCCTTACATCATAATCTGAATTTGGAAGATAGATGCATGAGAAGATAGACGAATGAGAAGGCTCACGTCAAATGGGTATGCAGGGACTCACAGATATGTCTAAGGGGAATGCAGATAGTTTCCAACTTCTGGGGCAATTTGGCAATGTGCCGTTAAAGCCTTGACATGGTTCATCCTCATTGGCCCAGAAATCCTACTTGCAGGAATTTATTTTAAAGAAATAATCATGGAGTTTGTAAAGGTTTAGCAACAAGAATATTCATTTCAGCATTGTTCACGATAGTCGCCATTTGTGAACCGTCTAAATGTTCAAAAATATAGGATCCTTTCAATCTATGAGAGGATACTCATATAGTCAAAGCCTATCGAGTTCCTAACAAAATAATGAAGAACGATTAATGACATTATAAGATGAAAGAAGTATGCTGCAGAACAATATTACTGAATCATCACTTTGTGGTTAAAAAATTACACATACAAATTTACATATATGCTCTGACTTCTGTGTTCATGTAGACAGCACAAGACTGCAAGGAAACACAACCAAATATTAATAATGACTATCACTGTGTGGTGAAATTGTTGATGAATTTCATTTTATTTTTGCCTACTTCTTGTATTATCTTCATTTCTGAATTGAACTATTTAAAACTAATAAAAGTGTACTAAGGTAGGTGAAAACAAGTGTCAGTGTGGCTGGGGAGGGGAGTGCCAAGGAGAAAAAGTTGGAGATGGAGACAGAAGCTAGAATAACCTCGAAGGCTAAGCTAAGAAACAAGACATTTTCTCCATATACAGGGCATTTTATTGAAGTTACGTAAAATTGAACAAGTGCTATGTAAAACATTGGCAGTCTCACTTTATGTTCAAAACTGAAGATAATTGGAATCTCCCTCTCCCCGCATTAAAAACCTTCATCAAGAATCACACACTAGGGCTTCCCTGGTGGCGTAGTGGTTGAGAGTCTGCCTGCCGATGCTAGGGGACACGGGTTCGTGCCCCAGTCCGGGATGATCCCACTTGCCGCGGAGCGGCTGGGCCCGTGAGCCATGGCCGCTGAGCCTGTGCGTCTGGAGCCTGTGCTCCGCAACGGGAGAGGCCACAACAGTGAGAGGCCCGTGTACAGCAAAAAAAAAAAAAAAAAAGAATCACACACTATCAGCACAGGGAACTCTACTCAATACTCTGTAATGGCCTATATGGGAAAAGAATCTAAAAAAGAATCTAAAAAAAAAATCTAAAAAAGAATCTAAACAAAAAAAGAAGAGTGGATATATGTATATATATATGTATATATGTATATACTTATATATATGTATACATATATATGTGTGTGTATATATATATATATATATATATATATATATATATACCTGATTCACTTTGCTGTACACCTGAAACTAACATAACATTGTAAATCAACTATACTCCAATAAAAATTAAAAAAAAATTTTCTCACCTGTAAAATGTGGATAATAAAGTCTTGAGAGTTTCATGAGATAATCAGGTAGTTGAAAAAGTATCTCAATAAATGAAAATATTATTTATTTTCCTCAAAAGAAAAAAAAAATACCTAAAAAGAATCACACACTATCAGAGGTGGCGGGCTGAGTTGTCGGGATGCTGTGTTCGCTGTGTGGTCTTGGGGCGGCAGCACCTTAACCAACATCCTTTGTAAGTGCCCGCTGAACCACAGCTCTTTACCTGCATGCGTGTCTGTGAGAGACCTGATGGCTTCTCCTCTGTTATTTTAACATTTACTGCCATTATAATTTAAAATTTTCTTCATATCCAACCTATAATCCTGTAACAAGGTCACTCAAGAGTTCATTAAGTGGTAGAGCTGTAAAACACTCAGGAGAGTCAAGGACTTTGGTACAGAACTTGGATGTGTTAAATCTCCATTGAGAAGGCCAGACAACTCTCATGACGCTCTGTGCTGTTAATTTAAGAGAGAGCACTTCAAAATATTAGAGAAAATACAGGGAAAATAAAAAGCAGTCTTAAAGCAAATATACATTACCACGTTTGCAGATTTATGCACTTCAAGATTCATCCCCCTCCTGCATGCACTTTATATTCAGTCCTGTGGGAAAAGCAGGCTTGAATTATGTAAGTTTTGAATTATATGAGGTCTCCAGGAATACATTCTTTGCATGAAATGTAACCATCTTGCGCAGTGGGGATGGGGTAGGTTGAGGGTGGTGGCGGCAGAACGGAAGGCAGAGAGGACGCTGAAAAGAGGGTGACAGGAGTATAGGGATTTAGAAGCTCAGAGGGGGAATTGGAGGGAAGAGAAGATGGGGGCTGGGAGACAACTGGGAAGGGGCAAGAAGGAATGAAAAGTGACTCAAGGCACTGGAGGAATCGATTTACAGGCATCACGTGGCTTAACTTTCACAGCCATGAGATGTTATTTCTTCTTGGCAAGAGAAAAAACAAATGGAGACCCCAAAGAGGCTTGCGTGGAAAGACTCTTTTATTTATTCATCAATTTCTTTTTAATTCTTTAATTCTATTATTGTCGTTGTTGTTGTTATCTCACGGCTTGTGGGATCTTAATCCCCTGACCAGGGATAACCAACCTGGGCCCTCGGCAGTGAGAGTGCGGAGTCCTAACCACTGGACCACCAGGGAAGTCCCTCTTTTCATTCTTTTGAATGCTCTAAAATGAAAATTTTGATTATAAAAGTAACGCATGCTTAAAAAGAACTTTAAATATTGAGGAAGTATTTAAAATAAAAAGTGGAAGTCCACCATCCAAAAACGTCTTCGCCTCCCACAATTCAATTCTGCTCCTTAGAAAGAACTGCTATTAATGGTTGAGTTATGACCTTCTAGACACTTTTACACATGCAAAAAGATCATTCTATACCAGCTGTCTGAAATCTGCTCCCCCCACCCATCTAATCATAAGCTGTGTGTACTGAGATATGAACCACCTTATCCTTTTTCTTTTTTTAAATTAATAAACTTTATCTTTCAGAGGAGTTTTTGGGTCACAGCAGAACTGAGCAGAAAATACAGCTAGATCCCATATTGCCCCCAGCCCCACACGTGTACAACTTCCTTGACTATCCACATTCTGAAGCACAGTGGTCCACATGTTACAATCCACAAACCTACACTGATACATCGTTATCACCTAAAGTCCACAGTATATATTAAGGTTCACTCTTGGTATTGTACCTTCTGTGGGATTGGACAAATGTATAATGACATGTATCCACCGTTATATGTTATACAGAATAGATTCACTGCTCTAAAAGTTCTCTGTACTCTGCCTATTCATCACTCCCTTCCCCCAGCCCTTGGCAACCTCTGATCTTTTCGCTGTCTCCATAGATTTGTCTTTTCCAGAATGTCGTGTAGCTGGAATCACACAGGTTACAGGTTTCCCTTGTATCCGAAAGTAGTTCCTATGAAGACTTTTGTAAGCTGAAATTGTGTGAAGCAAAAAAGCATTTACCTTAGGACACATCTTGCTAATGGATGCACAAAATAAATTGAGATGAAGCACAGATGCTCACAGACACAGTTCAAAGCAATGATGGCTTGTTACTGAGTTGCTGAGTGTGGTTCCTGGGAAGGAACTTGTTTGCTACAAAACAAACGCAGAACGCTATTTTCGCTTTTCACTTTTCTTCATAAAAGTGAAAATCCTCTTCGGATTTCTTTCTGTTAGTGAAAGCAGGTACTAATGCAGGTCTTTCATAAAAATGAAGTAGCATACAGGGAACTTTCAAAAATGAAGGAGACATGTACAGCCTTTTCAGATTGGCTTCTTTCATTCAGTGATATACATTTAGGGTTCCTCCATGTCTTTTCATGGCCTGATAGCTCATTTCTTTTTAGCATTGAATAATATTCCACTGTCCGGAGGTACCACAGTTTATTTATCCATTCATCTACTCCAGGGCGTCTTGGTTGCTTCCACGTTTTGGCAATTGGGAATAAAGCTGTGGGGACTTCCAGTTTCCGGTTCCACCTGTAAGGAGCTTGGAAGTTGCCGCTCTTACCTAACAACAAGTAAAAAGCTGAACAGACTACAAAATCAGCAGTTCTTCTTGGATTCGCTAGGGAGGGGAGGACACAGAGCAAACTGCTGCCCCCAAGACTGGAGAGTCAGACAGGAGAATACAGGAAGTTGTAGCGTACTGGAGCAGAGACTCCCAATGAACTATGCGCCATGGGTCGGAACACCTGAACTGTAATTGGCAAACAGTTGGAAGTTCAGAAGTTAAAAACTCCTGGGGCACCCGGTCATGAGGAGACTCCCACAATATTCTGAGTTATATCTCCAGGAACTTGACCAGATTCCCACAATAAATATCAGAGAAAAATCTCCTCATGCTTCTTGCAAAGGGAGCTGGGAAAGGAACCATTTTGAAATAATGCCAGAGACCTCTGTTCTTCTTAACAACCAGATTCGGGAGAATCTGGTTAACCAGAGCCTAATCGCCTGGGGTCTCATCAAAGCCTAACTGATCTGAGGAAGGGACATACCCCACCCACTCTAGCCATCCTGACACACTAAGGGGGGAGAAAAAACTGAGACATACTTGTGAAGTGCACAGTCCAGAGGCACAGGCTCACTAAAAGACTAAAATCTAATCAAAGGACTATGGAATGCTTCTATGTGTACCTTTATATTTCAAGTGGGTTTCTTGTAGACCACGTATAGTTGGGTCTTGCTTTTTGACCTGCTCCGATAGTTTCTGTCTTTCAATTGGTGCATTTAGACTACTGACATTCAAAGTGATTATTTATAAAGTTGGATTAATAGCTATCATATTGTTACTATTTTCTGTTCATCTTGTTTTTTGTTCTATTTTTATTTTCCATACTTTTTCTGCCTTTCGTGGTTTTATTTTTTTTTAACTTTTTAATCGTTATTTATTTATTTATTTATTTGGCCATGCCGGGCCTTAGTTGTGGCACTCGGGATCTTTAGCTGCAGCATGTGAACTCTTAGTTGCAGCACGCATGCTGGATCTAGTTCCCCTACCAGACCGACAAGGGATTCAGCCCAGGCCCCCTGCATTGGGAGCTTGGAGTCTTACCCACTGGGCCACCAGGGAAGTCCCTGCCTTTTGTGGTTTTAATTGAGCATTTTATATGATTCTGTTTCTTTCATTTCTTAGCATATTAATTGTACTCCCTTTTTTTAAAAACGTTTTTAGTGGCTGCCTTAGAGTTTGCAACATACATTAATAACTAATTCAAATCCACTTTCAAATAACATTATACCCTTTCATGAGTCATATAAGTACCTTATAGTAACAAAATAATCCTGATTCCTCCCTCTTGTCCCTTGTATCATTTCTGTCATTCATTCACTTCTATATAAGCATACATAAGCACATATATATGTAAGACATATACATAAGCATACATAATCAAATATATAGTTGCTATTATTATTTTGAACAAACTTTTATCTGCTAAGTCAGGGGTCCCCAACCCCCGGGCCATGGACCGCTTCCTGTCCGTGGCCTGTTAGGAACCGGGCCGCACAGCAGGAGGTGAGCAGCAGGCGAGCGAGTGAAGCTTCATCGGCCGCTCCCCATCGCTCCCAATCACTTGCATTACTGCCTGAACCATGTCCCCTCCCCACCCCCATCCTGCCGTGAAAAATTGTCTTCCACGAAACTGGTTCCTAGTGCCGAAAGGTTGGGGACTGCTGTGTTAGATCAATTAAAATTAAGAAAAACAAAAGTGTTATTTTACCTTCACTTATTTATTCTCTGATGCTCTTCTTTTCCTTATTTAGACCCAAGTTTCTGACCTATGTCATTTTCCTTCTGTCTGAAGAACTTTTTTTTTTTGCGGTACATGGGGTCTCTCACTGTTTTGACCTCTCCCGTTGCGGAGCACAGGCTTCGGACGCGCAGGCTCAGCGGCCATGGCTCACGGGCCCAGCCGCTCCGCGGCATGTGGGATCTTCCCGGACCGGGGCATGAACCCGTGTCCCCTGCATCAGCAGGCGGACTCTCAACCACCGCGCCACCAGGGAAGCCCCTGTCTGAAGAACTTTTAACATTTATTGCAAGGCAGGTCTACTTGCAACAAGTTCTCTCAATTTCTGTTTGTCTGAGAAAGTCTTTTTTCCTCCCTCACTTTTCAAGGATAATTTTACAAGGTATAGAATTCTAGATTGGTGGATTTTTTTCTCTCAACACTTTATTTTCCTCACCTCCTGTTTGCATGTCTTTTGAACAGAAGTTGGATATAATTTTTATCTTTGCTTCTCTATAGCTAAGGTCCTTTCCCCCCACTCTGGCCTCTTTCAAGGTTTTTTTCTTTATCGTTGATTTTCTGCATTTGGAATATGATATGCTTAGGTGTGTTTCTTTTTTGTATATTTTGGTTTTGTTTTCTGTTTGGCATATATTCTTCTTGGTGTTCTGTAAGCATCTTGGATCATGGTTTGGGGTCTGATATTAATTTGGAGAAAATTCTCAGTCATTATTGCTTCAGTGATTTGTAAGGGCCTAATTCGCATTTTAAATTCCTTCTGTTTAACACATCTGGGTAGTTTCTGTTTCTAGCAATGGATCCTACTAATTCCAAAACCTATAAAGCATTACCTGCTAATACAAGATAGTCAGGGTGTCTGGTTCCAGCTCCCCAGGAACAATTATTTAGTGAGATAAGGATCCATGAGCAAGTGATTTACTAAGGAAGTTCTTCCAGGAAAGGCTAATAAAGGTATGGGAGAAGCAGACAGGGGAGGGAAAGATACCAAGCAAGCATGGGATCTCAGTAAAGACTGGCAGAGGGTGGTTTCCACCAATCCCACTGAGGAAGTTATGCTGAGTGTAGGGTAAGTGATACCTCAGAGTTGTCTTGCCCCCAGGCAAGGGAGATGGGTCTCTTATTCCCACCGCTGTCAGTCATTGGTTAAGAGCTGCCCCAGGGGGTGGGAGTTTTCAGGCATTTCCAGCTCTCTGTACTTGTGGGCAATGCGGTTCCAGTAGCAACGCTAATCCTCCAAAGAAGAACCGCTGGTGCTGGCTGTTGAACGTGACAGCACATCAAAGACAAGAAGGGTGACATGGTAAGAAGGGGCTTGAGGGGGCCTGGGCAGTGCCCAGGGCTGCACTGGGCTTGTTGTTAGACTGGGGCTGAGAGTTTGGAGCATGGGCAATCCTTGGGTATAGCTGGTTCCCTTTTACCTTGGTACAGTTTAGGAGTTAATCGTAAAAACAAAATTGACGTCAAGGGGACAACATGAGCCACAAAGACAAGAAACTTGACTCAATCTTTACTTTTTAATTAGTTAGGGTTTTCTCAGCCATCGAAGTTTGTTTGTCTTCTGTTCTGGTCTCACGAACCATTAACAAGTATTGGGCATCTGCTTTTATCAAGACACTCTTAGGTGTTGGGGATACATAAAAGATGTAGAACCCAAGCTCACTGGCAAGGCCCACAGAAGTCATCATGCTTCAGCCCTGCCTTCTCCCACTGTTCCCCATTTCCCTGTTCACATCCGGGCTGCAGTCGCATGAACTTGTGTAAACAGTTAGAATACGTTGCTCTTTTCCCCCAACTCTATGACTTCTCATCTGTCATTTCTTTATATTGAATACCCTTCATTGTCCATTTTGCAGTTTCTTACATTCACTAGGATCCAGTTTATGGCAGGTGCTTGGAATGGACCCAACCATGTTCCCAGTTCCTCCTCCCTTGTTCATTTCCCCTGTAAACGACAGAGATGGTCTCTTCCGCAGCCTCCTTGGTTGCCATGGTTGGCCACGTACTCAGTCCTGGCCAATGAAGCAAAGGGGAAATCTACATCCACTTGGGAGTCTTGGGAAAGTTTCTGCTTTCTGATAAAAAGGACAAGCACAAGAATAGAGCTGCTGGGGCTGCCTCTTCCTCTTTCTTCCTGTCTTGATCATGGGTGGACCCAATGCTGGAGCTATTAAAGTCATTCTGTGTCATGAGAAAACAAGCATGAGGGCAGGCAGAGCTGATAGATGGAAAGAGCCTGGGATCATAATGGCAACCAGGATCTCCCAAGCTACAACCGATAACCACACATCTCTGAGTTTCTTGATATATATATATATTAGACTTCTATTTGTTTAAACTAAGGGTTGGCCAATTATGGCCCCGGATCTGATTGCCGTTTTTTTTCTATTATTTGAAGCCAAAGAATTCTTAATTGAAACATGACTGAAGGATCACCTCTTCTGGGATCTTCTTCTGCTCCTCCATGCTATTAATGCATTGTATGTCTTTATAAATTATTTTATTGTTCTTATCCCATGGAGCTGGAATAGCTGCCTAATTCCCTCTCCTCTAAGCTTTGGAACTGTGACGGGGAGAGCCTGCGTGTTATTCATCCTACATATTTAACATCATTCCAGCCCCATGCTCCATTCTCAGAAAATGATTGTTGAATGAAGGAAAGACATAGTGTCCCCTCTGTGGTGTACACTGAGGGCTGCCTCCCCAACAACCAAGTCATCTCGTGGCTGCGGCGTGTGTGCTTTCCAACATGCTCGATGCCTAGTTTGGTCGCTCTCCCTCCTCCTTCATTCCCCAAAGCACCATGACCATCAGGCTGTAGGGTAGAGCCACTCACAGTGAGAGTTTGAGGGTAAGGGATGAAGAATTTTAGCACAGCTCAGAACAGGAACGAACTTCAAATGAAGTTCCATATCAGACATCATTGTCTGAAGCTCTTCAGTGACTGCCATTGGGGAACCTCACACTGGTTGTCTTTCCTTTCTCGCTGTCTTTCTCTTGCCCTGGAGACCTCCTCTTTTTCTCTCCCCTTTCCCCCATTCTAGAGCTTGCTACCTAAATATATTAACCAACGTAACACTCAAGAGCTTTCCAAGTGGCCTGGATTTACTTTTGGTTATCAGTGGTATCTAGCTAAACAAAAATGCCCTCTATCTCTGATGACATTCAGCAGAAGTTCTGAAATTCATTTTTCTTCTACTTCCTTCAATTTCTTGGGCAGGGTTTCCTGCAGTCTATAATCTGTGCACTAGGGGGTGGAAAGTAGGTGGAGTGGTTCTTATTCTTGTGACAGTGGGGTAAAAAATGAGATGATTTATTCTAGAAAGGAGAAAGCTAAGAAACAATTTAATAGGCTTCAAGTAAAAATTTTATTAGTATCTTGAGAGAGGAGAGTGGTAGCTCTGATCATCTCAGATTTATGAACAACACTGAAATGCATATGTTTGCACACTTGATTTAGCTAATTTTATAATGAGTTGGCATTCACCTGCTTTTTGAGAGTATACTAGCTGAGTCAGAAAAGGAGATGATGCTACGGTAATGTGTAGGATGGAGGGGGAAATTTACCTAGGATTTTTTTTTAATGCCACAAAGTGGGTAATTAAGAGTTAACTCTCCACAAAAAGAGATTATATAACCATTCTTCAACCCCAGGAAAGAGAGAAGTGGGATGGGAGAGGGGGAGAGGAGCAGAGGGAAAACACAGAGGGCAGGAGCTAGCTGTTCTATCTCTTTATGCTTGTGGAGCTAGAATTTCCGGCTATCTCTGCTGAGGGTCTCTCCTGTCCCCTTAAACAAGAGTTGCAAAGTCTTTCCATGCCAGCTTGTGATGGCTTAGTTCCCTGCTAAAACTATGTATCCAGAAAGTGGTAGCACAGTCTAGATATATATAGCTTACTTCAGCCAAGGCCAGGGATCCTTGGAAAAGCTTCCACTGTGCTTCTGAGGACTAATCAGAGACCAAGTTATCTTGTGCTCAACTTTCCCCTTACTTCCTCCTCAGTGTTGTTTTCCTGTGGATGGCACAGAATGACTGCACAACAAGAGGAGGAGGAAAAGGAAGACGCTCCACTTCCCCACAAGAGGAATAGCAGTGACAAAAATCTTGGGTTGCAGGGATACTCATTACAGCATACTCACTGCCTCCACCCCATGTGTCTGCCTGGTTTATGAATGATCCAGGCTCCACCCAAAATTCAGCTTAGCATGGCCCTGAACTTGACTCCATCCAAGACAATAGGTTTTCTAAATTCTAAAGAATTAAAGAGACAAAATGAAGGTTTCTTTGAGGGAAGGGAGGCAAGGGGATTAGGTAGGTGGGTGCAGAGGAGGGAGTGTGGGAACCGCATGATACACTGTGATAAAGGCTATCATCCAGGTCCTAGCTTTGGTTAAAGGTGGTGGGCTCCTAGGTGCTTATGATATTATTAAAGGTAATTATTTAACCAACTAAGCAAAAGCAGGTTATGCATGACCTCCAAGGATGACAGTGTCATGAATCAAGGATTATGATCTATCTGATGCCAAGGGGATCAGGGATGAAAGGGGAAAAAGACAGATACTGGTTCTATCTCATGGCACTATTCCTGGCCCATAGTTTAACACTTCAAATTATTATTTAAAAACAAACAAATAAAAACTTCAAATTATTGAAAGGGATTTAGGAGGGACAGGGGCACTGTTGATTGTGGTGGGTGATCTCATAATGAGTTCTATGGCTATGCATACAACACAATCCCACTCGATCCTGGCAGAGTCCATGGATTTGGCATGAGAGCCATTTCACTGATGAGAGAACTGGAGCTCAGGGAGATTACACGGTGTGCTTGAGGTTGCACCAGTTAGGAAATGGTGTCATCGGGTTTGGAACCTGGGTCTGACTCCCAGACCCTGAACTTTCCCTCTGCTGTACCACACAGCAGTCCAGGGGGCTGTGGAGAGCGAGGCTGAGTACCCGCTCTCCAGTGGGTCCCAGCCTGGTGCCAGGTTAGTGGACGGTTTTTGTACTTTGATAATGATCTTTTAATAGGGTGAAGCACAGTAACAATAATCCTACTCCATGCCGTGGACTGGCTCAACATACCCAGTTTCCCAGAAATCGTTTTTTTGAGTACTTAAACTGCTTTTTCTGGGAACCACATTTTATGTTTCTAATACTTAATAATATTAAAATCATGCTACATTATCATCTGTTAACCAAAATGTCAAAAAACAACAGCAACAGAAAAGCCCTAGCAAAGCCTCAGAGTAGGCAGAAGTCACACTTAGGACTTGCAAGGAGAAAATATGGTGACAAACAAGGCTGGGTACACAACACAAGTCATGGGGCTTCTAGGCACAGGGCTCACAACAATGTCTTAAAATAGCCAGTCTTGAGTCCTTAGTGAGTTCTGAAATCAATCTAGTAGGTCTCAGTCGGTATTTTTTTTTTTAAAGAAAAAGAATAGAATAGAAAATAGAATTAATCTGTATAGTAAGGGTAAGTATTGCTTCATAAGGGTTTTTTTTCGGTCATATAGGTGTGTGCGTGCTTTTGCATGTGTGCACACGTGTGCATGTATATGCATTGGGTGGTGGACTTCTTACTGGGGGTGGAGGTCATAGAAGGCCCTTCTGTGTGAGCCCCTCAGAGCATTAATGAACGCCTCTGAGGGGTTAACGGGAAGGGAGCTGAGAATATACCCTGATCTTGTGGGCTCACAGGAAACATGAGCAGGCTCGTACGCAGGATGTATATCCATGACCTGTGTTTTGCAGGGTTAGAATTAGATATTGAGGCAAGTCATGAATGCAGGCCGCTGTAAAGCAGATGGCACCTGGGAGAATTTAGAACACACATAGTCAGCGAGAGAGTTGGGCTGGACATAGCCATTTGGACCAAGTAATTGCATGAGTTATAAGAGGCTAGAGAATTGCAGGTCCTTAGAAATATTGTGGCTTCACTGCTACCTTACTGCCTACAGATAACGTTGGGAAAGAACGTCTCCTATTATGAGAAGGAATGCCTCCTACTTACTATGGACAGTAGTTCTTTACTACTCCTTTTAAGTGTATAGTGTATACTGGTTTCAGGATGCCTGAAGATACCAAAATCCATGGAGCCGCAAGTCCCTTATATAAAATGGTGTAGTATTTGCATATAACTTACACACATCTTCCCATATACTTTATTTTAAAACATTTTATTTATTTATTTTTGGCTGTGTTGGGTCTTCACTGCTGCGCACGGCCTTTCTCTAGTTGCAGTGAGCGTGGGCTACTCTTCGTTGTGGTGTGCGGGCTTCTCACTGCGGTGGCTTCTCTTGCGGCATGTGGGATCTTCCCAGACCAGGGCTAGAACTCATGTCCCCTGCATTGGCAGGCGGATTCTTAAGCACTGGGCCACCAGGGAAGCCCTTCCCATACATTTTAAATCATCTCTAAATTACTTATAATACCTCATACAATGTAAGTGCTGTGTGAATAGCTTTAAGTACAATGTAAATGCTAGCTAAATAGTTGTCATCATGTGGCAAATTTAAGTTTTGCTCTTCGAAATTTTCTGGAATTTTTTTTTTTAGTATTTTTGGTCTGAGCTTGGTTGAATCCGTTGATGTGGAACCCGCAGATATGGAGGGCTGACTGTAATTCAAGACATGTATAGTTATCTCTAAAATGCAAACAATAACAGCAATAACTCCCATATTTATTGTCTACCTGGTGTCAGACACCCTCTTAGGTGCTCTGTCTGCATTATCTTTCCTCCTCTCAGAGTCTGTACAAGGTTATTCTTGTAGAAGTTTTACGTATAAAGGGACAGCAGCTATTGGTACTTCCAAGGGTTAACAGGAAGCTGGTTGCCATGCACAAGCTCACAGGATGCCATTAATTTGGTGGCAGGTACCCATTCCTTGGCTCTGCAGGCTCAGATGCCCACTTTTGTCAGCAACCTGTGAGTCGGTCTCTCAGACACAGGTCATGCCGTCTAAAGCTCCCAGAGGCGTGGACAACCAGAATGTCTGTTGATTAACTTATGATGAGAATAACTGTGCCACAGCCTGGACCACCAAAGCAAGCATAAGTATAAACATGGGAACTCAAAACCCAATTGAAGCTTGCTTGGTGAACCTGGAATTAGAAAAGGGCACAGGGACTGTATAGCACAGGGAACTCTGCTCAATATCATGTAACTACCTAAATGGGAAAAGAATTTGAAAAAGAATAGATGCATGTGTATGTATAACTGAATCACTTTGCTGTACACCTGAAACTAACACAACATTATTAAGCAACTATACTCTGATATAAAACAAAAAGTTTAAGAAGTAAAGATAAACAAAAACAAACAAAATGAATAGCAAAAAAAAAAAAAAAAAAAAAAAAGAAGAAAGAAAGAAAGAAAAAGAAAAGAAACAGAAAAGGGGACGGGGTAGGGGTGGGAGGATTGAATGTTTTCAGGTCACAACGGCCTGAAGCATCTCTTGGAGGTGAGGGTTGCCAGTCCTCACCCTGCACTCATGTAGGGGTCTCAGTGAGAGGAAGAGGCCCAGGGAATGTCTAAGAATCAAAGCAGTGCCTGTCTCTTGAAGCCCCCAGGCTCCAACTCACCCAAACTGGCATGGCCAAACTGACTTACCCCTCCATCCCCTGCCCTGCGCCCCCAGATTCATCCCAAGAAGCTAAGGCAAGAGAAGGCAGAAGGCAGCCTAGTGAAGACGTGAGGCTCACGGGCCGAGGCTCACGAGCCCCAGGGCTGGGCAGGCTGATCAAAGAGAGCAAAAGAGTCCGAGGTGCAGGAGCTGTGCCCTGACTCTGTGACCCCGCCCCCGGGCACACGAGGCCAGGAGTTGATAGGCTGTCCTGAGTCTGGGTAACTCCTCCTCCTTTGGGGAGAAAAGAATAAAAGGGTGGAGAAAGCGAGCGCAACTGTTCTCTGCAATAGTCTGCAAGTTGGATGGGTGATCGTCTATGAGCATCAGATGGCAATACAGGAAGGGCAATAACATTCATAGCCCCAAATGCGCGAGCCCAAGGCCTGGACTGCCTCTTTCCCCCGAGTTATTCTTAGATGGATGCTGTGAGCTTGGGATCCCATGAAGGCAGGGCAAGTCAGATTTGTTAACTGTCCTGAGCACAGTGCTTAGCAAACTCTCAGAAAGCAAACAGAGCGCATGAATTTGCCTCTCTGCTCTCTCCTTTTCCTTCTCCGATAGTATCCAACACGACTTCAAATTGACCGCTATTCCGTTAGCTGTGTTAATATCTTCCATTAAGTTATTACGGTCAATGTGATGGCTTTGCATATCTCTGCTCCATACAATATATATTGATGTTTAAAAAACTGAAGTATAGTTGATTTACAATGTTGTGTTAATTACTGCTGTACAGCAAAGTGATTCAGTTATACACACACACACACACACACACATATATACCATCTTTTAAAAATTCTTTTCCATTATGGTTTATCCCAGGATATTGAATATAGTTCCCTGTGCTCTACAGTAGTTGATTTTGTTGTTTACCTCTTGGAAAACAATCTCATTTTCCTTCATTCCTGATACCAATTTCTTTAGGGGGACATTTCCCTGCAGCTGGCAAGCGCTTACCATCTCTTGCCCATTCTATAGTCACCTAAGGGCAGAGGCAAAGTTATGATCCAAGGACAGAGGGAAGAAAAAAATTACTGGATGTACTGTTTCAGCCACCCCTGTTAGATATTTGTGTTTCAAGAGAACGCATCAGAGAAACCCAAGTCTTCACAAAACTGCATTTTCTCTGCCGCCTGCAGTAGTCAACTTGCCCAAGAGAGGAAACTGTTTCCAATTTACACTTGGTAAAGGGCACCTTCTGGAAAATTTCCTTTGAGGCCCAGAATGTAATCTTACCTAGAGGTTAATACTGTTATTGCAGCTACTCCTTAGCCTGAGTAAGGGAGCAACGCTTCCTCCGCCACCCCTTTCGTAATGTCGGTGAAAAGAGACTCTGGTGGGGTTGTTGCAGACGCAGCCCGGCGGATCCGGTGCAGTTACATCGGCTGCCTGAAAGCAAAGATGCCAGTTCCAGCTACTTCAGCCCCAAACCACCAGATCCGGTCACCAAGGAGATGAGCGGGGCGAAGGCGGATGTCTCTTTGCCTTTTTCTTCCACTTCCTGTTCTTCCACTGCTTCCATTGCCTTCACACAAGTTACCCGGGCTGCCGGCTTCCTTTTCTCTTCTCTTTTCAAGTTCTCAAATGACAGGATAACTTTCAAAGCCTTTGTTTCTCTCCGCATTCCATCCACGTCTCGTCCCCTCAGCTACGCAAATGCACGAAGTTCACCATCCAGCTAAGGAGACAGTGCACTTTTCAGGGTCAAGAATGTAGACCCGGAAGCCAGACTTCCTGAAGCTGAATCCTAGCTACCTCGGAGAGTTATTTAATCTCTTGGTGCCTCAGTTTTCACATCTGTAAAGTGGCCTCATAGGGTTATTATGTGAATCAAATGAGTTAGTATGTGAAAAGTGTTTAGAAATGTTGCTTAACACATACAAGAATGTTTGCTGGGGGAAAAAATAAACAAAATCTGGGGGGGAAGAATGAATAGGAAAATGAAAATGGGTCTCAGAACACGAACCATATTCCACACCTAGAACACGAACCATATTTCACACCTTGTTCCTTTGATTGAGGACAGGGGATACCCTTATACCTAACTCTGTATCTATTCTTTTTATGAAAGTTGAATTTAGTCCAAAAGTATTTGCTCATTTTCTTTTTTTAATTTGTTCATATTTGCTACCATTTTCTTTTGCCAGAATGACAAATCTGGCACAATGACGTATCTCTTTTGTGAAGAGATATCTCTGGCCAGTTTTTTAATGGTGTTAATATTAATGACTATTTTTTATGTCCATGTGATATGTAACCTAAATGACTACATTATATAATTCATGTCCCAGGTATGGGGAGAAAAATGCCAGGATATTATGGGGAAGAAAGAAGTAAACATCACCAACCCACCAGTAACATCCCCCTCCTCCCATATTCACTCCTTAATTACAGAACTGTATTTATGTACATATTTAGATAATTACATGTTTACATGTCTTGTCTCCCCTAGATCACAAGCTGGTGTCTGTTCCATATTATGTAGTCTCAGTGCTCAAAACAGCGCTCTATTTACCTGTGGGTGTATAAGTACAATTTGCTGACAAACTGAGGTTGTTGGGACAGATCAATACAAACATACCATACATCAAGCAAGTTTTATAAATATAGAGTCCATCAAATTTATGAGTTTTAAATGACAAAAATGAAAGGAAAGAATTAAAATGAGAGTGGTTTGCATTTTTCTAATCACATTTTCTCCAGAAAAATCTGGGAGGCAATCTTAAACATACTTTTGTTCTCATATGCATACAGAAGGGATATATATATATATATTCATGGTGTATATATGTGAGTCATATATACATGTGTGAGAGAGATACATGTATATGTATACTTACACACACATACACACACACAAACATAGTTACACACACACACCTACCTAATGTGTGAATTAAGCAATTGAGTCGGTTCACCCACAAGGAGAAAATCATGATAGCCAAAATTACCTTAGAAAATTGCATATATATATCACTTGGGGCTCCATCCTTGGAAGATTAAGAAAAAGAAGGGTTAGCTTCATTTGTTTCTATTTATATGTTCTTTGTGACCTTGTTATCTTTGGAGCCCCAGAGTCTAGAGTCTCATGTGAAAGTGGGGTCCATGTAATGGGATCCAAAAAATAATTTTTCTTTTTTTTGTGCACTGAGATTTATGAGCAGTCAATGCTTTTATTTTTTATTTATGTATTTTTTTTGAAAAGTAAATGCTTTTAAATGCAACTTTATAGTATAGGTATGTGTATATGTGTATACATACATATACATATATGTGTGTATACATATATATACATATATGTGTATGTGCACACACACATATATATACATATATAAGTGTGTGGTATATTATATTTTAAATTTTCTTTTTTTTTTTTTTTTTTTTGCAGTACATGGGCCTCTCACTGTTGTGGCCTCCCCGTTGCGGAGCACAGGCTCCAGACGCGCAGGCTCAGCGGCCATGGCTCACGGGCCCAGCCGCACGGCGGCATGTGGGATCTTCCCGGACCGGGGCACGAACCCATGTCCCCTGCATTGGCAGGTGGACTCTCAACCACTGCGCCACCAGGGAAGCCCTTAAACTTTCATTTTTATTACTTCATTTCATTCTTACAATAAACCTGTAAAGCAAAGTTTCCATTTACAGATCAGGAAGCTAAGAACGCTGAAGGGATTTGCTCACAGCTGGTAGGTAGTGGAGCCCTAGGTTGGAACAGGAGAAAGCTTACATGTTGATGCTTCTCCACTAACAGTACTTCCCGAAAGCTCATGAAATCATGATAATGAAGGAGCTTTTGAAACTATGGATCTATAACATCTTTTTATAGCATCATGTGGTCACAAGACTGGAAAGCCCTTAATTAAATCCTCCATTTACAGAGGGGAAAATGGAAGCTCAGATATGCCAAGAGACTTAGCCCAGGTCATCCCTTGTTGATGGAAGGACTAAGAGAGCAAGTCTGCCTTTCTACTCCCAGCCTTTTCTCCACCCCACCTCCTTTGCCTCAACCAAGGGGCTAGATCTCAGAATGCAACAAGACAAAGCCTTCCTTGATCAATAGTAAGACTGTAATGCTAAGAAGGAATATTAACAACTCCTTGGAAAATGACAAAGAGCATGCATAGCTAATTTATGAAGGAAGGTGCGTATATATTTTTTAAAAGCTTGACTTACCTTGTAAACTAAGAAATGTAAATTAAAAGAAAAACCATTTTGACCCAGTTGGCGAAGACTTTTTTAAATGCTAATACTCATTGTTTGAGGGATGGGATCTCACTGTGACAGACGTTCTCTTAGCTGGTGGATGTAAACCATTTCAGTTTTTCAAGAAAGCAGCTGAGTACTGTGTATCTAGAACCTTAAACATGGTCGAGGCTTTGGATCTAGCAATCCAAATCCTAGGAAAATTTTCCAAAGATAATCAGGTACGTGGCCAAAGGATATTACTCACACCATTATTTATAATAATGAAAAACTGATAATTGTGTATATTCCCAAGTAGAATGGTTTAATAAATTAGTGTAAATTCATGTGATGTGATATTATGCAGCTGTTAAAATCATTGTTTTGAATATTATTTGATAATCTGGAAAATGTTTATGCTATGTTAAGTGAAAAAGAGAATCCAAAACTGTATATAATCTGATTCCTATTTTATTATCAAAAGTGTGTTGAGAAAAGGGCTGGAAGGAAAGCAATTGGAAGTTAACATTTCTGGATGGTGAGCCTTGAAATGTGCTCTGCACATAGGAAGGTGTGCAATTTTGTATATGTGTTACTCGAATGAGCAAATGAATGACTTGTGGGATTATGGATAATTTAAATTTTATTCTCCATAGTTTTTGGAGTTTTCCTGATTTTATAAAATGAGAATGCATTCTTTTTATTATTATAAAAATGTATCATTATAGAAAACTTATAGTGTGTTGACACTGAACAAGACAGGAAAAACTAGTTTTTTTGTTCAGATCCTTCATTTTTATTGTTTTCCAAAAATTCAGAATATGAGGACTCAACATTGGCTCGGTGCCCTTTTCACGGAGAGGCTGGACGGATCCCTTTAAAAATTAGTTTGCTCTCCATTTTTACCTAGTGATCCTGGTTGATATAATTTCTTCTTTCAAGACTGTCTGAAGACAAATATCATATGGTATCACTTATGTGGAAACTACAAAATAATACAAATTAATCCATATACAAAACAGAGACAGAGTCACAGACAGAGAAAACAAACTTATGGTTACCAAAGGGTCAAGGGAGGGGGGAGGATAAATTAACAGTATGGGATTAATGAATGTAAACTACTAGACATAAAATAGATAAGCAACAAGGATTTACTGTATAGCACAGGCAACCACATTCAATGTCTTATAATAACCTACAATGGAAAATAATCTGAAAAAATATAACTGAATCACTTTGCTGTACACCTGAAGCTAATACAATACTGTAAATCAACTGTACTTCAATTTAAAAAAGACCATCTGCTGAAGAGTATCCTTGTATTAGTCAGGGTTCCCCAGAGAAATAGAACCAATAGGAGATGATATAGGTGTAGGTATAGATGATACGGATAGAGAGGTTTTTTATTTTTAATTTTTTACACAATTTTTAAAGGTTACTTTCCACTTACAGTTATTGCAAAATATTGGCTCTATTCCCTGTGCTGTACAATACATCCCTTAGCCCATCTTACACCCAGCAGCTTGCACCTCCCTCTCCCCCTCCCCTTGTTCTCTAGAGATACAGAGATTTATAATGAGGGATGGGCTTACATGATTGTGGAGGCTGAGAAGTCCCACGATCTGCTGTCTGCAAGCTGGAGGCTTAGGGAAAGCAGGGGTGTCGTTCCAGTGCAAGCCCTGTGGCCCAAGAATGAGAGCAGGGCGCCAGGGTGGACGTGGAGGTGATGGCATAAGTCCCAGGCTGAGTCTGAAGATCTGAAAATTAGGGGCACTGATGTCCGAGGGCAGGAGATGGATATCCCAGCTCAAGCCAAGAGAGCAAATTTGCCCTTCTTCTGCCTTCTGTTCTATTCAGGCCCTCATCAGATCAGGTGAGGCCCACACACACTGGTGAGGGCGATTTTCTTTCCTCAAGTCTCCTGACTCAAATGCTAATCTCTTCTGGAAACACGCTCACGACACACTCAGAAATGATGTCTGAACAGCTATCTGGGTATCCCTCAGCCTGGTCCTGTTGACATATAAAATGAACCATCCCAGCCCTCAGAATTAAAATCATTATAAAAGGCTCTTTCCAATTTTGCAGAGATTTTTGTTTTGAGGCATAACTTTTAGACATACCCAAGGCCTGTATCATTTCCACACGAACAGAGACATGTATATTCCAGAGCGCAGAAGGTAGTTGGGGCTATGACTGTGCTATGGGGTCTCTCTCTATACCAACTGTCTTGCATGGAAATAGGACTTTTGATCTCAGGCTCCTTAGCGTCATACGTTAACCAAGTGATTTTCCATGTGCTAGCAGTCACAGTGGGACTCAGTGTAGGGCTATGGATGGCTCAGCTCAATCTATTTCTTGTTTTTGAAAAACAATTCTAATCTTGAAGCCTAGAGCTGGAAGCCAGTTGGGTTACATTCATACAAGGGCAGCCCAATGTCCTTCCATGTTATCATTTCTTTAGAGAGTAAAAAATAAGTCGCTGTGTGTCATTACCAAGCATGGGCAAATTGGGGCAGAAATCATAAAAGAACATATCTCTTTAGTGAGACCCATCTCCTACTTATTTTTTATACTTTAGTAATTTTTCATAATCTTTCAGAATTTAGTAGGGCAGAAATGATCCCCCAAATTACTAGCAGATTATCACTGACTTTCTTGCAAAGGCAAATGGAGAATTTTAAATTTTTACTAGATCTGGGGTTTCAAATTGGGAAATTACTGAGGAACTAAGGGGAACATATGGACCTGTTCCAAGCAGAGAGATCATATTAAAATAATTCTGACATTAAAAAAAGAGAGAATCAGTTACACGACTGAATCAGATACATGGCTGAAGTCAAATAAGACATTCTCATGTCAGCACATAAAGGAAGATTCCACTTAGTTCCTACTGTCAGGGAGTCAGTCCATTAGAACTTATTGAATATTTTATAAGTAATCGAGCTATTAAGATTATTTTGAACAGTGAGGTTATCTGCCACTGCAGGTTATTTAAAAATCTCTCTCTATAAATTAGCTAAATATGATATTGAGTTTGTTTTCTATGACCATATATGTAGGAGTCAAGCTGAGAACAATATAGAACATTGTGCTTGACCCAGTCATTTAAAATGGAAACACGTGGGACTTCCCTGGCAGTTCAGTGGTTAAGACTCTGCACTTCCACTACTGGGCAAGGGTTCCATCCCTGGTTGGGGAACTAAGATCTTCCATGCCGCACGCCTGTGGCCAAAGAGAAAGGAAACACATGAGAATGAGTTAGGCATCTCCAAGCCACAAACACTAGCTAAATATACTGCTGCTTTATTTCTGATCAGAAACGAGCTGTCTTTTGCATAAATGGTTACCTGTACAACCAGAGGATGAAAAAGTTCCCTCTAATGGAAAGAGTACTCACTCTGGGCAAGTCTCAGCACTGAGTGGTTTACCTCAATGACTTGTCAAATAATGAAATTGTCCACTGTGATCATCTGTCCTAAAGGCCTTCTAGACACTTACTCATTTTCTTTTAACTGCCATATAAATTTTTGATGAGCATCTCCTAGGTGCTAAGTGCTAGGGGAAATAAATAATTAAGCCATGACACAAACCCTAATTCTGTCCACAGTGTGCTTTCTCTCAAGTCTATAAGAGGACCACACATCCACTCAAGTAATTATAATCCAAGAAGAAAGTGTTCAGTGTAATTAGTAGAAGACAAAACACAGTACCTTCGAGTTACAGCTGCGGGAGTTTGAAGGAAGGAGAGATCATATTTTAACCGGGTTAAAGCATTAAGTTATCCAGGAAGATCACCAAAGTGACGAGGATTAGATTATTTTATTGATAAATTACTACAATCTTCTATCATCTTCAGCAATGATTTCTAAACACTTTTGATTGTACAGGCCACTAGTAAGTAACATTTTGAGTAGAAACTCTCAAGGATGTCTATTTATATTTTGTTCTATACACACATTGCTGTATTTATATATGATGCACATCATAGCATACACAAAATAGATGTTTTCAAAGGATGATCTAAGTTGGAAATTAACAATATTTGAAAATATTTATTCATTTTTATTCATGACATGAATTTTTCGCTTGAAAATGCTATGTTTAATCAGTGCAATGTGTTTGAATATGCTTCATTATTTTTGAAAATTGTGGTGTGACGTTTTGTGATACAGCAATTCAAAGGTCTCCTTCTAAGTTCAGTTTGTTTTCTCATTAGTTTTAATGGCTGTCACAGTTGAAAAAGACATTTCACAGATGCAATAGAAGCTCGATAGATGCACCTAAAGTGAAATTTAGGTGCATGATGGTAGATATCCTTTCATATTTCTGGTAGTCTTCTGGTTATTTTCGGTTTGGTGGGAACCACTTCTTGTTTGGTACCAGCAGATCGTCCTGATTTTTCCTGTGTCATGTAGCTGAGGAAACCTTGTCTTAGGACCACAAATGTCAGCTCTGCCTTTACCTGGCTTGATTCTGCCTTAGTCGCATCTTCAATCAGAAGAGTGTTTTTTCTTTCCCCTGTAATCTTTTAAAGCTTTTTGTATATTTTGTGAGGCTAGTTTACATAAAATTAGATACTATGATCTCTAAATCCACTTAACTGGCGTAAATAAACGTCCATGTGTTGCCAGACACTGGAAGCAGTGGGATGCCACAGTCAGTGCCCACAAGCAGTGAAGCCCCTACTCTTCCGTAGAAAGGTCCCCTCCTGGGAGTGAGGTCTGACCATCAGACATCTCTACCTCGTGTCATTGCCGCTGTCAGTCCATATATTGAAAATTCGGAAGGCATATTTCCCTTTTTGGAGGGGGCCACGTGGCATGGCACGGCACGCGGGACCTTAGTTCCCCGACGAGGGATTGAACCCTTCCCCCCTGCAGTGGAAGCACAGAGTCCTAACCACTGGACGGCTAGGAATTCCCTCCCTTGCTTTTTTGTTTGTTTTTGTTTTTTGCGGTACGCGGGCCTCTCACTGTTGTGGCCTCTCCCGTTGCGGAGCACAGGCTCCGGACGCGCAGGCTCAGCGGCCATGGCTCACGGGCCCAGCTGCTCCGCGGCATGTGAGATCCTCCCGTACCGGGGCACGAACCTGCGTCCCCTGCATCAGCAGGCGGACTCTCAACCACTGCGCCACCAGGGAAGCCCTCCCTCCCTTGTTTTTAAGATACTCGAAGTGTTCTAACATTTTCTTCTCACAATGCAATGACTGCTCTGAGAATCCTGTGAGGGGCACCCACTTTGGAGAACTTCCAACTATTAGACAGGCTCTCCGCTCCACAACAGAGGCAGGGGACAGGTGACCTAGACACCCAGGATGGAGCCCCAAAGTGGTGCTCTTTCCCTGGTCAATAAAATTCCAGGTGTTTACAAAGCCAGATAACCATTATGTTGCAACTATACCACTTGTTTTTGCTTTGGGGTCCCTTTGGATGAAATAAACCGATTGACTCTGTCCTAATCTCCAAGTCTCTTGAAGTCTTAAACGTGTGTGAGTAGATTCATTAGACTGATGGATTACAGCCCTGCTCCACTCTCACATCAACCGTGCAACCCAGAACATGAGGTTCCCATTTGTTCGTCATCGGCATTGGGAGCTTGATAAACAGTTTTAATACTAAATGCCAAATATCTGCGTTTGTAGATCTATCAGACAGATGGTCTATGTTGTTCTTTTCTTACTTCTCAGACTCAAAATGAAACACTGCCCTCTCTAGGATGTCACTTACTCTGAGGATGCCCCCGTGGCTCAGTCTCTGGGGGCCCGAGACCTGAGCCCTTCCTGCTTCTTCAAAGGCTGGACAGCCTATGCCTTTTGCTATGTAATACTTGTCTCTGATCAGCCCCTGGGCTCTAGCTGTGTCCCCCCCAGCCCTTTTAACTCCATCAGGTAGTTTTGGTTTGGCCTGAGAATGTTTGTATGAAACCCAGTTCAAATTCAGTTAGATAAGTTGTTTGGTGTCTTCCAAATGGGCACGACACCTAGATCCATGGTTATTCGCTTTTTGGGGTCATCAACTCCTTTGAGGAGGTATGCAGCATTTAACCAGAAAAAATGCACAAACATTTTGCATAAAATGTTTGCATAAAAATTTCAAAGAGGGGTACTTTATATCCCTTCTGAAGTTCATCTTAAACTAGGACTGTTTTTAAAAGTAAATTTACTGAGGTATTTCCCTGGTGGTCCAGTGGTTAAGACTTCACCTTCCAATGCAGGGTTCGATCCCTGGTTGGGGAGCTAAGATCCCACACGCCTTGTGGCCAATAAACCAAAACATAAAACAGAAGCAATATTGTAACAAATTCAATAAAGTCTTTAAAAATGGTCCACATCAAAAAAAGCTTAAAAAAATAACTTTATTTTTAAAAAAAAGTAAATTTACTGAGTTGATGTCCTACAAACCAATTGAGTTGAACTAATGTTTTAGGTTTAAAATTTTTTATTGCCATTTTTTCCAATGGCTTAGCTTTAAACAGTTATAAAATGTTTATGGTATGTCTATTTATATTGCCTTGAATGGTTAAGTACTGTTCATTATGGCATAATGTTTCTCCTTAAAGACATAGTTACAAAGGTCCCTGCTTTATAATTTGGTTGTCACTGAAGTCTGTACACAGGCTGCTAATTGTTTACCCAGAATTGATCTCTCCTCTTTTTCTTCACTAAGAGAACCCTGTTTTTGAAGGGGATGTCAATGTAACCAGCTGAAACCCTACATTTTCCAGCCTTCCTTATGGACAGAGATGGCCACGTGGCTAGATTATTGCCAATGCCAATTTAAAGAATGTTCCTTAAAAGGGGCTGACTCAGCTGGAATGTGAGGCATTTTCGCCTCCCCTTCCCACCTTATTCTTTCTTTTTCTTGCCAAGAATACAGTTATCATGGCTGGAGCTCCTGTAGCCATTTTGTAGCCATGAGGCAACTTTGGGAGTGAAAGCCATGCTCTCTGCAAATGGCAGAACAAGAGACTGACAAGGAGACAGAGAAACTTATAACCCTGAAGCCTCTGACTAGCCCTGGGCCTCCTTCCTTTGGACCTCTAGTCTTCAAGTTACATGAGAGAAAAAGGAACACTGACCTTCATCAAATAAATAAATAGGTACGTTTACACACATACAGACACACACACACATCCATGCAACTTAACACATTCTTTGACTAATAAAAGCTTCATACATATGCACATACTTTTTTAAAGTCTATGAATATTAAGTAGCAAATTCTTTTTCCTTAAAAAAACTGATAATTTCAGCAAATTCAGCAAAGTATTCTGAAAATGAGTTATTTGTAATGACCTGTTTGTAAAGTATCATCAAAACACATATATTAGTGGTTAGCATACAAATGATATTCTTGCAAAAATTCCCAGTTTACAAGTATTCATGCCCTTTGATGTCTCCTCTCACTTCCCTCTCCCCCAAGACCTTCTTCCCCAGAATAACCACTTGCATCAGTTTCCTGCTGCTGCTGTAACAAATTACCACAATCATAGTGGCTTAAAAAAAATCCCCCATGAATTTATCTTACAGCTCTGGAGGTTGGAAATCCAAACTGGGTCTTGCTGAGTGAAAATCAAGGTGCTGCAGGGGCTGAGTTCTACTCTGGAGGTTCCAGGGGAAAATGCATTTCCTTGCCTCTTGCAGCCTCTAGGACTGCCTGCATCCTTGGTTCCTGGCTTCCTCCCCTCTCCAAAGCCAGCAATGGCTGGTCCAGCCTTTCTCACACCTCATTACTCTGACACTGACTCTCCTGCCTCCCTCTGTCACTTATAAAGCACTTGTGATTGTATTGGGACCACCTGGATAATCCAGGATCATCCTCCCATTGCAGATCCTTAATTTAATCATATCTGCATAGTTCCTATTGTCATGTAAGATAGTATATTCACAGGTTCTGGGGAATAAAATGTGGACACACTTGAGGGACCGTTACTCTGCTTACCACACCACTATTACAAGCTTGGTGCATATGCATGAAGACTTTTTGGTAACGTGTTCAGTTATATTTGTATTTTAAATATTTTATCAAAATGACATTCCATGCTATTCTGAAACTTGCTTGTTTTCACTTAGTGACATGTAACATACAACCTTCCACGTCGGGATGGATAGACCCAGTAAGGAAATGTTTTAAAGAAAAGCCTCCTTCTGGAATTTTGAGGTTTTTTTTTTTTTCTGCTGAAAAAATGAAAAGAAGGAAAAAAGATTCTAAGCATCCCTCCTAAGGCTAACTGAAGTGAAAAATGTTAGTGAGAATTTCACAAGAAACATTCTCATCTATTTACATATTACAGGTGAATGTGATATTTCACAAAGCAGTGAATATCCAATTGTGTTCAGTTTAGCTCTGTTGAAATGTTGCAAGCTGTCCACAGTGGGCATTTCTGGTTATTTAACTGCTTGGCACTCCTTCCTCTTGACAATAGCATCTGAATTCCCTTGGAAAATTACCACTTCCTAATGGATAAAGTTTGTTGGGATTAAAATAGTTGCCCATCTCTTAGCCAAGGGTGGCCACATGACCCAAGCTAGGCCAATCAAATATTCCCTCTGCAAAATCCAAACTTTGATCAGAGTGTTATGGACTAAATGTTTGTGTGACCCCCCCACCACTCCTCCTAAATTCGTATATTGGAGCCCTAACCCTTAATGTGATGTTATTTGAAGATGGGGCCTTTGGGAGGTAATTAGGATTAGATAAGGTCAAGAGGACCAAGTTCTCATGATGGAATTAGTGGCTTTATAAAATGAGGAAGAGAGAGAGATTCCCCCCTGCCCTGTGCCCACATACCAAGGAAAGACCATGTGAGGACACAGAGAGAAGGTGGCCATCTGCAAACCGGGACGAGAGCCCTCATCAGGACCTAAACATGCCGGCACCTTGACCTTGGACTTCCAGTCTCCAGAACTGTGAGAAATAAATTCCTTGTTTAAACTACCCAGTCTATGGTATTTTGTTATGGCGGCCCGAGCAGCCTACGACAATTAAGAGTGACAATTAAACTGAAAATGGCTGACTCTCATGCATCATCACAGCAACTCTAAAAAGATTAAAAGCAGGGGTAGTACTCAGTGAAATAGAAAACAAAACCCCTAAAAACCACATTGAAGCAGGTCTGCAGAATTGTATCCAAAACATGTTAAGAATTGTCAGTCCTGTAATGTTAGATCAGAGCTATTTGGTGAGCTCTCTTGCATTTATCCTTGGGGTTACAAGGTCAGGATAGTCCTAGGAATGGCTTGGGTACTCCTGAGAGCACTGAGCTTTCGTAATGCGACAATTTAAGGAGATGTGTTCGCTATTGCCCCGAGAGGTGGCGTCCACCTACCTCTGTAATCTGCAGCCAGACCCACAGCGTTGAACAGCTTCAGTCAATGTCTAAGCTGGGGGTGGGGAGAGCAACAGGTAAGAAAAATCCCAGTAAGGAAGCATCCAGGCCTGAGAAATCACTGACTGAGAAATCAAAATGGAGAAGTAATAGAACGCTTTGCCTAATTAGGTAGTGATTTTATAACTATTTGATCAAATAAACAAAAGTAAATGCCAGACATTCATCAGAGCTCTTGGTTGTAAATACCAGAAACTCACTTGATTTACCTTGAGCACAAAAGAGGAATAATGGGAAAGATATTAGGGGAGCTCCCCGAATAGAGGGAAAAGGGGGACGGCCAAGCCCCAGAAGGCAGTGGAGGCCAGAAGAGGGCAGTGGGGACCTCAAACATTGGAACCAAGGACTTGAACCTTTGTATCACCTGTCTCTGAAACTTGACTTCATTCTTACCGACCAGCTTTCTCCATGTGGTGGAGTTCCCTCGCTCTTTCAGGCATCGTCACTAGAAGAGAAAGGGCTCTCCCTCCACTCCTATCTCTTCTTGGAAAACCCTGGAGAAGACCTCTAATTGGTTTCACTTCCATAGCCTCTTGGAGCCACCATGAAAGACAGTGGATAATACATGAAGATTAACCACATTCCTGCCACTATGTCAGGAACAGAAAATCGGGGCTCTGCAATTAGAAGGTCCCACATGGTTGAAGTAAAGAAACAATTCTTCCAAAAAGTGGGGGAGTTGTCACCAGAAGAAGCAATAAGTACTAGGTAGACAAAAACAATAGAGGTTCAGGGAAGCCTGGATGGGGGCAACTTGCCAAAGACCCAATTTAGGTATTCCATATGCCTATGCGAAGAATGAATCTGAATATCATTTGGTTTCAGAAACTAACATTCCATCGAAAGTGAAGACAAATAAAGTGGGATTTATTCAACAAATTATCTGTATAGTTTAAATTGAGCAGAGACTGTTTATTCCTGACGTCTGACCACTCTCTGGCTTTCTCAGGACAACACTGACATTTTTTTGCTCTCTGTGAATGTGGAGGTCTTAGCAATGTCACTTCTGGAGGGTTTCATACTATGTGCAGGAGATAAAGGAAGAACTACCGTACACTCACCCCCAACACAGATTTCTTAGTAAGCTACGTTCTAGGGGAAATACTGCATGTGTTACCAAAGTTAACATGTATGAGTCTGTAGAGCTACCCTTTGAAAATGTGTAAAATGTGGAGATGTGTGTGTGTGTGTGTGCATGTATATGAAAACCCTTCTGTAAAGTGAAAGATAAATGGGCCCTGAGTAACCTAATAGCTCAAACAACTTTTAAAGTAAAAAAGAATACCTATTAAATTTGAACTGTGATGTTTATTTCTCCTGCAAAATGTTGATTTCATTAATCATAGTAGTTGGCCAGTGATAGCAATTTCAAAATAATCCCTTGATAGTTGACAGCCCTGCCAACTCTTTGCATAGTTATTAAAATATTCTTCTTCTTATGGTATAAGTATGTATTACTGCATATTTTTTCAAAGTTCAATTTCCTCATTCTTTATAAACTAGTGGAAATAATGTACTTTAAAAACTGTTCTTGGGCTTCCCTGGTGGAGCAGTGGTTGAGGGTCCACCTGCCGATGCAGGGGACACAGGTTCGTGCCCCGGTCCGGGAAGATCCCACGTGCCGCGGAGCGGCTGGGCCCGTGCGCCATGGCCGCTGAGCCTGCGCGTCCGGAGCCTGTGCTCCGCAACGGGAGAGGCCACAGCAGTGAGAGGCCCGCGTACCGTAAAAACAAACAAACAAACAAACAAAAACAAAACTGTTCTTCACATTTTTACCATTACTACAGTATGTATTACTTAGGCCTATCAGCTAAAATGGTATTCTTTTTCTCAATAAAATTTTTTCATAGTAAATAACAAATAAGTACAGGTAGACAAACTTATAATGAAAGCTCACCATCTTTGTTTGGGCTTCCCAAAAAGTAGATCCTGTGAGAAGGACTGGACTGTGGGTTGTTTAGTTGGTGATCCCAGAAAGCTTGTGGGACGGAGTGGACAAACAAGAGAAGGAAAGGGGGAAAGTCAAAAAGGTGCACTGATAAGCAGACTACCACTTTGGACAACTGGGGTTCACCACCACTGGGGGCGCTCTGAGGAATCAGGTAGAATATATCCCAGAACTAATCCACTGAAGGGTAGGGAAGTTGGAGCAGTAACCTTCTGGCGCTTGAACCTCATTGGTAAAGGGTTGATCTTGGAGCCAAAAAAGGCTGAAAATAGCAGAATTCGTGAAACAAGCCACACTCCTCCCTGCTGTGGCTGGTCCCAAGGCCATCATCTATATCCATCATCTCTCCCCTCTGCCACCTAGTCTAGATTTCCTTTACTCTTAGCCAACACTTGCACTAATCTGACTTGCTTGCATGTAGAAGGACCAGACCTTCATCTCTGGGCAGTTGGCCCTGGTTATCTTGCCCGTGTCAAGCCCTGGTTGCTTGGATTGCCCTTTCCCCTTATCACCAAACGTAGAAGCACTAAGGAGTGTCCCAGCGAATCCTCCAAGTTCCAGACATCTTCCTTCCCATCCCCATTACGAAGCAGCGACTCCAACTCTACAAGATAATCAGAGTCAGAGATCCCCACCAGTATAGTAATTCCCATCTTTACCTGCTGATCTGTCAACATAAGGATCCCCCAATCATCAGGGGGGCAGTTATTGTTTCAGATGCAGTGGAATCATTACTATATTCCTAGAGGAAATACCCGCTACTCTACACACATATACTGAGAACAAGGCCTTTGATCTGGAAGAGCCTAAATTACAAGGATTAAAAACACAAATTTCACTAATGAGTCCCTGGGAGTGTGGTGAATGGGGTCAAATCTACTTGGATCCTTTAATTGCCATTTCTGTGTGTTCCAGATATTAGGATACAGCACATAAAGTGATTATAGATAGTGATCACTGGCTTAACATACATGTTCCATCCTTAAGGACAGTGATTTGACCATGTAAGATGTCATCCCTATGCTGATTCCTTAGCCGAGTCTTTTTTTTTTTTTTCCAGTACGCGGGCCTCTCACTGTTGTGGCCTCTCCCGCTGCGGAGCACAGGCTCCGGACGCGCAGGCTCAGCGGCCATGGCTCACGGGCCCAGCCGCTCCGTGGCATGTGGGATCCTCCCGGACCAGGGCACGAACCCATGTCCCCTGCATCAGCAGGCGGACTCTCAACCACTGCGCCACCAGGGAAGCCCCTTAGCTGAGTCTTTAAGAGGCTATTTAAATACTCTCTCAGGCCCCCTCAAAATCAACAATCTTCTAATAAATGGGTCAGAGTAGTATTCTCAGGGTAGTAGTATTATTTTTTTTTGCCTAAAAAACCAAAGTAGCTCACCAAGTGCTGTGACTCTTTCCTAGTGGTAGTAAATGTGATACATCCTTTTAGATGCAATATTCTAGATCTTTAGGCCTCTAAAATATTTCCCGATGGGGCAGGCTTTAGAAACTTTGCAGGGTTTACTTCTCATCCTCCAGCATGAAGTATTTTACTACAGCAATCAGCATACTTGCTCCTTCCTAAAAACCAAGTCCAATGATCATGCCGTCATTCACATAATGGCCCAGTATGACGTTCTATAGAACGTCAAGATGACCAAGGTCCTTGCTGATGATACTGTAACAGAAAGGAGAGTTAACATCCTGAGGACCAGGTAGTGAATGATGAATAGAATGCATTCTCTAAAACAACAGCCTTTGGCACTTAGCAGGAGGCTATTATAAAGAAGTTTGCGTTCGCAAGAGAAAGATAGAAATGCACATTCACTATCAGCATGAAGTATTTTACCAGAGCAACCAGTGCACTCGCTCTTCATGTGCCTTGGCTTTCTTACAACGTGGTGACCGCAGGGAAGTTGGTCTTCTCACATGGTAGCTCAGACCTACAAAGGGAATGTCCCTATGGACAAGGCAGAAGTTGCATCACCCTTTATGACAGCCTTGGAAATCACCCAGCATTAGTTCTGCTTCACACTGTTGATCAAAGCAAGTGAAGCCTAGCTCAGATTCAAGGGGAGGGTAATTAGACTCCATCTCGTGATAGGGGAATGTCAAGTTTGCATTATAGAAGAGCCATTGGGTTGAGGGATATTGTTGCAGCCATCTTTAGAAAATAAAAACTATCACGTCTCTCACAAGAGGAGCTCGGGCTATGCTGAGACCTGTCCCTAGTTTTTGGAGTAGAGGCGGTGAGAGGAGGCAGGGGCAGACCTCGAGCATAATCTATGAGGCATCTGCTGCAGAGAAGAACTTTGTAGGGTCTCTGGGCAATGGCAAGCTGTTCTCTTCAACTATAAGAAGGTGAGGGACACTTCTAGGCTGGGTGGTTCAGGGAAGTCTAGAGGCGTCAACGTTCTCTATTATACATCTATCCACATGCCCTCATCCCCTTTCTCAGGGCCCCTTTCCTCCCTACCAGGGCTTTGACTTTTATATAAGAGGCCTGACTGGCCTTTGCCTTCAGTCTACTTTGCAGTTCTGTTACCCTTGTTATTAGGCCTGACTTTTCACAAGTCTGCTTTCTGGCTTCAGGAAATGGGGATCTCCAAGGAGGCTTTGCAGCTTTCATTCTCATGTTGTGAATTGATAACTGGATGATGTAAATGCATCATTCTCTTTCCTCAATGCTTCTGGCCAGTGAACAAAAGCCAGACACCTCTTCAATTCCTATGATCACCACATCCTCTGTATCTTTCAGGCATAACACTATTGCATAAACCAAGCATCTCCTTTCACCTTTACCTCATTCCAGTAGACCACAGGTGAAAGTTTGATAATTGTGGTGCTACAGAGTGCCAGGGTTTATCATCACCCAACTTACCACCACCAATGGGGTCTTTGTTACCTCCATACCATTGAGAATATACTTTCTAGGGTCTCTTCCACTGCTGATTCCCTTAGTTTGAGTTCCTCCAAAATCAGACCTCAAGGCAAGGCCTTGGATACAAGGAATTTATTTTAGAAATGATCCCAGGAAGTACGAGTGAGGGAGTGTGGAATATGAGAGAGGAAAAGGAGAAAATCCAATTGATCAATAGGCTACTACTATGGGCAACTTGGGCTCAGGTCTACTGGGGACTTCTGAAAAACCATGAAGAGTATCTCATAATAGTCTCACTAAGGTATGGGAAACTTGGCTATTAAGCCACTGATTCCTATTCTTCATTGGGTGAGAGGTGTTGGATTCCCAGAAATTCCAGGATACCTTATGGGAGGGCTGAGCAAGTTCTTGTGATACTGGAGAAAATCCTCAGTCGTAGAGGCAGAATGATAGAGGTGCTTGAGCTGAGAACTTTTCAGCACAGTTAGGCAATGTTCATGTTCAGCTACAGGTCAACTCAGAAGGGAGCCAAGGGGATATGGGGCAGGGCATAAAGACTGTCTGCTATGTGCACTATTCAGTAATCCAGATAAGAAATCGGGAGGAAGTCCCTGTTAGACATGGTGGATCGAACACGTGCATTTATCATACCTCCGTCTGAAAGTCTCTCTAAAATGACTGACAAGGAATAAAAAAACAATTTTATAAAACCTGGAAGGGTAGGGACTTCCCTGGCGGTCCAGCGGTTAAGACTTCACCTTCCAATGCAGGGGGTGTGGGTTCGATCCCTGGTGAGGGAGCTAAGATCCCACATGCCTTGTAGCCAAAAAACCAAAACATAAAATAGAAACAATATTGTAACAAATTCAATAAAGACTTTAAAAATGCTCCACACCAAAAAAACTTAAAAAAAAAAAAAAACCTGGAAGGGTAAAGAGAGCAGAAGAGACAACCACAGATAAGACCTAGCAACAAAATGTTAGAAGACAGAAGGCTGGTGGATGAGTGGTAACAAAGTTAACAGAACAGCAAGAAAGTTTGCTTTGTGGTGGAAAATATCAAAAAGCAAATAGATCCCTATGATAAAACCCTAAAAAGGCTCAGAAACTGGTAGTAGTTTTTACCTCTATAAGAAGGGGTTCAGGGCAGGGCTGAAAAAAAATAAGGAACTGTAGTTGGACCACAGAATCCCTCTCCTCTCCTGTGCAGGAAGGGACCAACACTAGCGTCAGCCCAGCTGGCAACAGGAGGTTTAATTTCTGGGGAAATGAAACCAGAGAGTTTTCAGAATGAATGATACCAAGTTTGGTAGAGGACGGGAGTAAGACTGAAAATGACCCCAGAGATCTCCCCTTCTGCCACGTGAGGACGCAGTGTGAAGACAGCAGTCTATGAACCAGGAAGTGGGTCCTCAACAGAAACGGAATCTGCCGGCAACTTGTTCTTGAACTTCCCAGACTCCAGAACTGTGAGAAATAACTTTTTGATGTTTTAGCCACCCATTCTATGGTATTTTGTTATATGGGTGGCCAAAAAGTTTCTTCGGTTTTTAAGTAAAAATAAAAGACACATTTTTCATTTTAACCAAGAACTTTACTGAACAATGTATTCACCATTTTGTTCCACTACCTTCTGCCATTCTCCTACTGTATTTCCTCTCCTACCCTCCTAAATGACTGTATCTTCTATAATATCTCCTCTCTCACCCTATTTTAAAGATAATGACCTTACTTCCTAATTCCCTGAGAAAATGAAAGCAATCCGAAAAGTACCACTGTTCATCCTCACCACCACATTCACTTGCATCTGTTGGCATACTCTGCCTGTGTATAGACTGTCCGTGCTCTGAGCTAAAATAATCCCTCTGCTTGTGTTCTAGATTCCATCCACTTGCTTGCACGTTCCTGTAAGGGTCCCTTCTTTCTCATGTCATTAGTTTTCTCCCTCTCTTGGATCATCCTCACCAGCCAACACATGTGCTATAATATCTTTCATTGAAAAATTAAACCCTCTTCCTTATGGCATGTCTCTGCTCCCCTTCAGGACAAAATTTAAAGAGCTATCTATGTCTACTGTCTCTATTTCTGCTCTTCCACTTCCTCTTGAATCCACTCCAGTCATGTTTTAACTCTTGCAGCAGATCTAATCAAAGTCACTGATGACTTTGTTGCTAACTTCAAAGGTTAATTCTCAGTCTTTTCTTACCTAATCAACCAGCAGTGGATCACCCCCTTCTTCTTGAAACTGTCTCCTGGTTTTCTTTCTACTTACCCAGTCACTCATCCTTAGTCTCCTTAGCAGGTTCTTCCTCTGCTCCCTGATCTTTGCGAGACCGACATGCCCCAGATCTCAGTCCTCAGACCTCTTCTCTTTTCTGTATCCCCTTCACTCCTTTGCTACTGTCACCAATTTTGTCATTATTTATATGCTGATGACCTCAAAGTTTATATACCTAGTCTAGTCCTCTCCCCTTAACTCCGGACTCCTGTATCTAGCTGCCCACTTGAGATCTCCACTCAGAAGTCTAGTAGCTATCACCAACCAAGAAATCCAAAACCGAGCTCCTTCTCTTCCTACAGAATTCTCCATTTTGGTAACAGCAGCTTCTTCCTTCCATTTGTTTAGGGAAAAACACTGGTGTCATATCCGACTCCACTCTTCCTTTATCCCACCTACAATCATCCCACCTAAAATCATTCCTGTTGACTCCACACTCAAAACATAATCAAACACTGAACACTGTTCAACACTTTCAACACCACTAGCTGGAACACCCCTGGCTGGGTACAAGTCTGTTATTGCTGGCTGGCTTCCTGCAATCACCCCCTAACTGGTCTCCCTGCCTCTGCCCTTAGCTCAGTCAGTCTTTTCTCAACACAGCAGCCAGTATGATCCTTTAAACATATAATTCAGATCATGACATTTCTCTGCTCAAAACCCTTCATTGCCTCCCCAGCTTATTTGGGATAAAAGCCAAATCCTTATAAAAACCTCCAAAGCCTGATATGATCTGGCCACTGACTACCTCTTGCGCTCCACATCTAACTTCTCTCCCCCTGCAACTTCTGTCCTAACCTCCATGGGCCCTTGCTGTTCCCACCTCTCGCCCCCCGGGCTCTTTACACTGGATATTAATTATCTGGAAGGCTCTTCCCTCAGTGGCACTCTCCCTCACTTCCTTAAGATCTTTTTTTTAAAATTAATTTATTTTATTTTTTATTTATTTTTGGCTGTGTTGAGTCTTCGTTGCTGTGCGCGGGCTTTCTCTAGTTGAGGCGAGCGGGGGTTACTCTTCGTTGCGGTGTGCGGGCTTCTCATTGCAGTGGCTTCTCTTGTTGCGGAGCACCGGCTCTAGGCACGCGGGCTTCAGTAGTTGTGGCACGTGGGCCCAGTAGTTGTGGCTCACAGGCTTAGTTGCTCCGCGGCATGTGGGAACTTCCCGGACCAGGGCTCGAACCCATGTCCCCTGCATTGTCAGGTGGCTTCTCAACCACTGCACCACCAGGGAAGCCCAAGATCTTTTTTTTTAACACTTCAAGCAAAAAGACGAAACAGCAATGCCTTTACGAGACTGAAGTACTACCTACTGCACTAACAAGGCACCTAGCAATGCCTTTAAAAACTTTGCTAGAAAAGATTCTCGATCTGTAATTCTCTACATATCTAGAACATTAATCAAGTTTGAGGGTAGACATGATATTTTAAGGCATGCAAGGTCTCAACAGATTTCCCTTCTGTTTCTTTTTCAGGAAGTTCCTGGAGGATGTGCTCCACCAACATGACATAATAACCCAAGAAAGAGGAAACAGGGCATCCAACACTGAAGAGAGGCAGCGGGAATTCCCAGGGTGATGGTGACCGGAAGTCCTGAGCACTGGCTGCGCAGCCAGCCTAGAAAGATGACACAGGGCTCTGGGAGGAAAGTACCAAGGGGGCAAAATGGAACTGCAATGTTGCCTGATGTATTTCATCATAATAAAGAGAGGGATGCAGTTTTTGAGTTTGGAGGTGATACACACGAGGGTTACATAAAAAGCCAGAGGGATGGTCTTCTGCAGGAAACAGAACAATTGGGCAAGAATGATAAAACACATTCATAATATTCAACATGCCTCAAGTGGTAACAGTTTTTTCATGATTTAATCAAAAATTGTATAATAACTCTGTTGGGAGGATGCAAGAAGAGTGTGGAGAGGAGAGTGGGTAGGGAGAGAGCTAGAGCCTCCACTTTCAGCATAGGAGACTAATACATCACATCTAAAAGTGTAAAAGTCGGGCTTCTAGTGGTTAAGAATCCGCCTGCCAATGCAGTGGACATGGGTTCGAGCCCTGGACCGGGAAGATCTCACATGCCGCGGAGAAATTAAGCCCGTGCACCACAACTACTGAAGCCCACTCGCCTAGAACTCATGCTCCACAACAAGAGAAGCCACTGTAATGAGAAGACGGCACACTACAACGAAGAGTAGCCCCCGCTCACCACAAGTAGAGAAAGCCCACACGCAGCAACGAAGACCCAACGCAGCCAAAAATAAATAAATGAAATAAATAAATTTATATAAAAAAATAAAACTGTAAAAGTCAAGACACAACAATGGAGCCGTGTTACTGAAGAATGTGTAGGTAAATACTGGAAATGATAGCCCAAAGATGTGAAAATGGCCCTCTCTAGTAGAAGAAATCAGGATAGAGGGGGGAGATTTTTTTTCCTTTCTTAAATTGAAAGCCTTGTGATAATTGATTTTTTAAATCTAAGATGTGATGGTAAATTTTATGTGTAAACTTGACTGGCCACAGGGTGCCCAGATTAAACATTATTTCTTGATGTGTCTGAAAGCCTGTTTCTGATGAGATTAGCATTTGAATCAGTGGACTCAGTAAAGTAGATGGCCCTCTCCAATGTGGGTGGCATCATCCAGTCCACTGAGGGTCTGAAGAGCCCATAGGGCAGAGGAAGGAGGAATTTGCTCCTGTTTCCTGTACGGTAGATTGTGGAACTTCTTAGCATCCATAATTGCGAGCCAATTCTCATAATCAATTTCCCAGAATAAATCTATCTATTTATCTATCTATCTATCTATCTATCTATCTATCTAACCTATTGGTTGTTTCTCTGGAGATATCTAATACGTAAGTATAATCATTTCTTTGAGAAAATTAAAATAAAATAAAAAGTAAAGCAAAAACTCCCCTCTCTTCAAATCATACAGAAAAGAGAGCCATGAGTTATATAAACCATATTTAATATAACTGATATGTAAGTGGTGTAAATTTCTCATAGATGGAAAACAAAGGAAATTATCTCAATGTGCTATAACTCTGTGGGTATCTAATAACTTGGTCAGCTAACATTTCTCCTGTTTCTAGCAAATACATCCCCTTTGTTTTAGAAATTTCTTTTTTCTCCAACCCAAACACAAGCTTTTGGATGTACCTATCAGAGTATCACATATTATGTACATAGGATTAGGCATGTGACTCAATCAGGACAATCTGGGTCCTGTCCTGGAACTCTCTGAACTGAATAGAGAAAGGGAACGCTGTAAAGGCAACCCCAGAGCTGCCAGCAGGTATGTCTCCTCCCATGTGAAAAATCCTGTCTGGAACTTCTGGTTTACAGTGTTGCAGGTAAGGAGCTTGGAAGTTGCCACTCCATCTTAACAACAGCTAAAGAGGTGACTAGACTGAATACTCAACAACTCTCCTTGCATCCATAAGAGAGGGGAGGACACAGGGCCCTCAAGACTGGAGAGACAGAGAGGCAAACACAGGTTATCAGGGCTTCCCAGACTCACTAGCAGAAACTACTGCAGGAATCAGGATGGATGGGACCATCTGAGCTAATTGATGAATTGCTGGAGGTTCAGGGTGGACAGTTCTGAGAGTTAAAAATGCCAGGGTATCCAGACATAGGAACCCCACCACCCCAGACTTTTGTGGCTTTACCTCCAGGAGCTCGACCAGCTTCTCACAGTAAATAGTGGAGAAAAATCCTCTCATGCCACCAGCATAGGGAAAGAAAAACAAAACCATTTGGAAAAATTCCAGATAACTCTGTCCTCCTTAACAAGGCCTTCCCTCGGGGGATACTAGTTAGCCGGAGCCTAACCTGTTAGTGAATTATCAGAGTTTAACTGATCTGGGAGAAGAGAAACTCCTAACTCCCACGCAATCTAGCAATTCTCTTCCATCTAAGGGGGATGGAAAAAAATGGAAAAACACTTGTGAAGTTCACAGCTCAGAAGCACAGGCTCACTAAAGACTGAGATCTAATCATAGAACTATAGAATACTTCCCCTCCACCCCCCACTTTATCACCACATTACTGAAGGCCTATTTACAGCAGTTACTCTTACCTAGATTCATGTCCAACTATCAAGAAAAAACAATAAGGCATACTATAAAGGAAAACAATAATAAGGCATACTATAAAAACAACTTGAAGAGAAGGGGCAAGCATCAGAACCAGACATGGAAGGGAGGTTGGCACTACCAGATTAGTAATTTAAAACAACTATGATTAATAGGTAAGGGCTCTAATGGGTAAAGTAGACAGCATGCAAGAAGAGATGGACCCTGTAAGCAGAGAGATGGAAATCCCAAGCAAGAATAAAAAAGGATTGCTAAAAATGAAAAACACAATGACACGAATGAATGAAGAATGCCTTTAATGGGATTATTAGTTGACCGGACATGGCTAGGGAAAGAAGCTCTGAGCTTGAGGATATGTCAGTAGAAACCTCCAAAACTGAAAAGCAAAGAGAACAAAGACTAAAAGAAACAAAACAGAATATATATAAGGACTGTGGGAGCAACTACAAAAGATGGAATATTCCCATAATGGGAATACCAGAGGAGAAGAAAGAAAGGAACAGAAGAAATATTTGAAAAAAAATCACTGAGAATTTCCCCCAAATTTATGTCACACACCAAACCACAGAGCCAAGAAATTCAGAGAACACCCATCAGGATAAATGGCCAAAAAAAAAAAAAAAAAAAGAAAGAAAGAAAGAAAGAAAAAGATCCCCAAAAGTAAACAAAAACTACATTTAGGCATATCATTTTCAAGCTACAGAAAATCAAAGACATGGAAAAATTCCTGAAATAAGCTAGAGGGGGGGAAATCTTACCTATAGTGGAATAAAGATAAGAATTATATCTAACTTCTCCTAGAAACCAGGTAAGCAAGAAGAGAGTGGAGTGAAATATTTAGTGTTGAGAGAAAAAGACCCTACCAACACAGAATTCCCTACCCTATGAATTTTTGTTCAGAAGTGAAGGACTGATAAAGACTTTCTCAAACAAACACAAACTGAGGGAATTTGTTGCCACTAGACCTGCCTTGCAAGAGATGTTAAAAGAAGTTCTTTAGAGAGAAGGAAAACAATGTAAGCCAGAAATTCAGATCTATATAAAGAAAGGAAGAGCATCAGAGAATAAATAAGTGAAAGTAAAATGAAAACTTTTATAACGTATATATGCTTATGTACAAGTGAAATAAATGACAGCAATGAAATAATGGGCAAAAAGGAAGAATTAGAAATAGTTTGTTATTATAAGGTACTTGCACTACCCATGAAGCAGTACAGGGTTATTTGAAAGTTAAACAAAGGCATGATCCATGAAAGAAATAATTAAAAAAATTAAAACTTCTGCTCTGCAAAACACAACGTCAAGTAAATGAGAAGACAAGCCACAGACTGGGAGAAAATATTTGCAAGAGACACATCTGATAAAAGTCTGTTACCTCAAATACACAAAGAACCCTTAGAACTCAATACTAGGAAGACAAACAACATGATTAAACAACAGGAAAAAGATCTGAACAGACACTTCACCGAAAAAGATATACAGATGGCATAAGCATATGAAAAGATGCTCCACACCATATGTCACCAGGGAAACGCAAATTTAAATAACAATAATATACAACTACATGTTTATTAGAATGGCCAAAATTCAGAAAACTGACAACACCAAATGCTGGTGGGGACGTGGAGCAACAGGAACTCTCATTCATTGTTGGGAATGCAAAATGGTTCAGCCACTTTGGAAGACAGTTCGACTGTTTCTTACAAAATTAAACAGATTCTTACCATATGATCTAGCAGTCGTGTTTCTTTGTACTTGCCCAAAGGAGCTGGAAACTTAGGTCCACAAAAAAACCCTGCACATGGATGTTAATAGCAGCTATTCATAACTGCTAAAACTTGGAAGCAACCAAGACATTTTTCAGTAGGTAAATGGATAAATAAAATGTGGTACATCCAAACAATGGAATATCATTCAGTGCTAAAAAGAACAGAGCCGTCAGGCTATGAAAAAGTATGGAGAAAACTTAAATTCATCTTGCTAAATGAAAAGGCTACGTACTGCATGATTCCAACTCTCTGACCTTATGGAAAAGGCAAAATTACACAGGTGGCCGAAAGATCAGTGGTTGCCAGGAATTGGGGGATGGAAGAGGAATAAATTGGAAGAACACAGATTTTTAGGGCAGCAAAAATACTCCGTATGATACTATAATGATGGATACGTGTCATTATACATGTGTCCAAAGCCATAGAATGTACAATACCAAGAGTGAACCCTAATGTAAACTATGGACTTTGGGTGATTATCATGTGTCACTGTAGGTTCATCAATTGAAATAAAGGTACCACTCTTGTTAGGGATGTGGACAGTGGGGGAGGCTACGTATATGGAAAATCTCTGTACCCTCCTCTTGATTTTTCTTGTGAAACTAAAACTATTCTTAAAAAACTGAAGTCTTAGATAAAATCCTGTTTGAGGTAGGTAGTAGGCAACTATGACTCCGCCATGCAGAGAAATCTGGGTAAGAGATGAAAAAAGAACCACAGAGTGAGAGAGAAACAAAAGACCGGCAGCATTCAAGTTCCTACTTCCAGTTGTCCCCAGCTACTTGCCTGCATTCCCAGTTTACAAGCCAAAAAGCCCTCCTTTGCTGCTTAAGCTGCTTCAAGTTGGATTTATAGAAACCGCCAAAAGCATGAGTAATATACACGTTATTCAGGCAGAGGCGGCACCACCAACAAACATTTATTGCTCCCCTGCTAACTGTAGGGCACCATGCTTGACCATGGGTCCACTCTCAAAAAACGTAAGCAATCCAGACACAAAGACAAGTAGAATCTTGCAGAACCTCGATTACAGGTAGCAAATGGCTACAGAGGGAGGTATGGTAATCCAGGAGTAGGGGACCAGATCGGCAAAGAAGGTGTCCATGGCAGGAAGAGGAGAGAAACGGGAAGTGTATTCTGGGCAGGGGACAGTGAGAGCTAGGGTTGCAAACTCATGTGCTTACCAGGGCCAGGCATGAAATCAGGCAGGCTGCGGGGGATCACGGGAACCCAGGCTCTGTCTACAAAGAGCTTCTCTGCCCAACAGATGAATGCTGCCAGGGGACAACCCAGTGTTACCAGACCTTCCAGTTTTTTAGGAAAAGTGGGAAATCTGAATTTTATTGTGAAATTTATTACTTTTAAATGTTGGCAATAATTTCAAAAAATTAAAACACAGCGTGAGCCAAACATAACATGTCTGTTGGCTGACTCTGGGCTGTGGACCTCCAGTGAGAGACGGATGCTTGTAAGCAAAGGCAAAGCGGGAGGAGAAGCACTTCTGTTTGTGAAAGGGAGACCTGGAGCAGATGGCTCGTGTAGGAGAATAGTAGGAGAGTCTGGAGAGTTCGATGGAGTCTTGGACCTGTTAACAGGTTATTCAAGAGAAATGCATGCAGATCAATATTTTAAGAAGATATAGTTAGTAGCTGGTTGCAGAATGGGTCAGACATGAGAAAGAGCAGAGTACTGTTTTATTTAAAGATAGGATTTTGAGGGATTGGTACTTTTGTGTTTTTTATTGCACACTGGGGTCGAAGTTATTTTCATGTGAAATCAGAAGGTTTCAGAAGCAGGACTGATTTCTTCGTCACCTTCTGACAGAGCAATACTGAAATGACAGGTGACTGAGTGGAGAGATGGAGGGGAAGATTTACATTGTACAACACTTGGAGAAGAGTCTAACGACATTCTCACTGTGTGTTTCTATACTCTCCACAAAGTCCTTCTTTGACATCTGGCCACTGAGTCTCCTTCTGTCCCCAACCCCATCCCCCTCCATTATTATGTACATAATCCTCCTCCCAAATAGAGATGTCAATGGAATTGCACCACCCCGATCTCCCTACTAGAGAGAATCTGCCGTGAGTTGAGTTAGTCAACAGCCTCTAGCTGCAGTGCCCTCTGGGACCTGCCACAGGGCACGTGCTGAGGTCAGGCTCTCCACAGGCTGCTCCCAGCCAATCACTGAATATGGCATGAGTCTTAGAGCTCGTCATTTGACCAACATGGAGCCCTCCCAGTGGCCAGTTGGGGCTCCTCATTGTGCTGGCTGAGATTTTCTCAGAGATGCACTTCAGTTGTAACCTGTTGCTACCCAAGCCTCCTTCCTTCCCCATTTCATTTCATGGAGTCAGACGTGTATCATGGTCTGAAGGTTCATCCCTGCCTACTCTTGCTTCCTCACCCCTATATCTTTCTTTTGTTCTTTCTTATTTTTAATTGGAGTATAATTGCTTTACAATGTTGTGTTAGTTTCTGCCGCACGATGAAGTGAGTCAGCTATATGTATACCTATATCCCCTCCCTCTTGGACTTCCCTCCCCCGCCCCATCCCATCCATCTAGGTTGTCACAGAGCACTGAGCTGAGCTTCCTGTGCTTTATAGCATGTTCCAACTAGCTATCTATTTTACACATGGTAGTGTATATATGTCATACCTAATCTCTCAGTTCATCCCACCCTCCCCTTCCCCCACTGTGTCCCCCACTGTGTTCTCTACATCTGTATCTCTATTCCTGCCCTGCATATAGGTTTATCTGTACCATTTCTTCTAGACTCCACATATATGCATTAATATATTTGTTTTTCTCTTTCCGGCTTACTTCATTCTGTATGACAGACTCTAGGTCCATCCACCTCACTACAAATGACCCAATTTCATTCCTTTTTTATGGCTTAGTAATATTCCATTGTATATGTGTACCACATCTTCTTTATCCATTCATCTGTCGTTGGACGTTTAGGTTGTTTCCATGTCCTGGCTACTGTAAATAGTGCTGCAATGAACATTGGGGTACATGACCCTTTTTGAACTATGGTCTTATCTGAGTATATGCCCAGTAGTGGGATTGCTGGATCATATGGTAGTTCTATTTTTAGTTTTTTAAGGAACCTCCATACTGTTCTCCATAGTGGCTGTATCAATTTACATTCCCACCAACAGTGCAAGAGGGTTCCCTTTTCTCCACACCCTCTCCAGCATTTATTGTTTGTAGATATTTTGATGATGGCCATTCTGACGGGTATGAGGTGATACCTCATTGTAGTTTTGATTTGCATTTTTCTAATTATTAGTGATGTTGAGCATCCTTTCATGTGCTCCTTGGCCATCTGTATGTCCTCCATGGAGAGATGTCTATTCAGGTTTTCTGCACATTTTTTGATTGGGTTGTTTGTTTTTTTGATATTGAGCTCAATGAGCTGTTTGTGTATTTTGGAGATTAACCCTTTGTCTGTTGCTTCGTTTGCAAATAGCTTCTCCCATTCTGAGGGTTGCCTTTTTGTCTTATTTATGGTTTCCTTTGCTGTGCCAAAGCGTTTAAGTTTAATTAGGTCCTATTTATTTGTTTTTATTTTCATTACTCTAGGAGGTGGGTAAAAAAAAGATCTTGCTGTGGTTTATGTCAAAGAGTGTTTTTCCTGTTTTCCTCTAAGAGTTTTATAGCCCAGTCTTACATTCAGGTCTTTAATCCAGTTTGAGTTTTTTTTTTTTTTTTTTTTGCAGTATGTGGGCCTCTCACTGTTGTGGCCTTTCCCGCTACGGAGCACAGACTCCGGACGCGCAGGCTCAGCGGCCATGGCTCACAGGCCCAGGCACTCCGCGGCATGTGGGATATTCCCAGACCGGGGCACGAACCTGTGTCCCCTGCATCGGCAGGCGGACTTTCAACCACTGCGCCACCAGGGAAGTCCTGAGTTTATTTTTATGTATGGTGTTAAGGAGTGTTCTAATTTCATTCTTTTACATGTAGATGTCCAGTTTTCCCAGCACCACTTATTGAAGAGGCTGTCTTTTCTCCACTGTATGTTCTTGCCTCCTTTGTCATAAATTAAGTGATCATATGTGCATGGGTTTATCTCTGCGTTTTCTATCCTGTACCATTGATCTATATTTCTGTTTTTGTGCTAATACCATACTGTCTTGATTACTGTAGTTTTGTAGTATAGTTTGAACCTGGGGAGCCTGATTCCTCCAGCTCCGTTTTTCTTTCTCAAGATTGCTTTGGCCAATCGGGGTCTTTTGTGTTCCATACAAATTGTAAAATATTTTGTTCTAATTCTGTGAATAATGCCGTTGGTAATTTGATAGGAATTGCCTTGAATCTGTAGATTGCTTTGGGTAGTATAGTCATTTTCACAATATGGATTCTTCCAATCTAAGAACTTGGTATATTTCTCCATCTGTTTATGCCATCTTTGATGTCTTTCATCAGAATTTTATAGTTTTTTGAGTACAGGTCTTTTGCCCCCTTAGGTAGTTTTATTCCTAGGTATTTTATTCTTTTCACTGTGATGGTAAATGGGATTGTTTCCTTAATTTCTCTTTCTGATTTTCATTGTTAGTGTATAGGAATGCAAGAGTTTTCTGTGCATTAATTTTGTATCCTGCAAACTTACCAAATTCATTGATTAGTTCTAGTAGTTTTCTGGTGGCATCTTTAGGATTTTCTATGTATAGTATCATGTATTCTGCAAACAATGACAGTTTTACTTCTTCTTTGCCAATTTCTATTCCTTTTATTTCTTTTTCTTCTCTCATTGCTGTGTCTAGGACTTCCAAAACTATGTTGAATAAGAGTGGTGGGAGTGGACATCCTGTCTTCTTCCTGATCTTAGTGGAAATGCTTTCGGGTTTTTACCATTGAGAATGATGTTTGCTCTGGGTTTGTCATATATGGCCTTTATTATGTTGAGGTAGGTTCCCTCTATGCCCACTTTCTGGAGAGTTGTTAGCATAAATGGGTGTTGAATTTTGTCAAAAGCTTTTTCTGCATCTATTGAGATGACCATATGGTTTCTATTCCTTAATTTGTTAATATGGTGTAACACATTGATTGATTTGTGTATATTGAAGAATCCTTGCATTCCTGGGATAAATCCCACTTGATCATGGTGTATGATCCTTTTAATGTGTTGTTGGATTCTGTTTGCTTGTATTTTGTTGAGGATTTTTGCATCTCTGTTCATCAATGATATTGGTCTGTAATTTTCTTTTTTTGTGACATCTTTATCTGGTTTTGGTATCAGGGTGATGGTGGTCTCATAGAATGAATTTGGGAGTGTTCCTCCCTCTGCAATTTTTTGGAAGAGTTTGAGAAAGATAGGCATTAGCTCTTCCCTAAAGGTTTGATAGAATTCACCCGTGAAGCCACCTGGTCCTGGACTTTTGTTTGTTGGAAGATTTTTAATTACAGTTTCAAGTTCATTACTTGTTATAGGTCTGTTTATATTTCCTAATTCTTCCTGGTTCAGTCTTAGAAAATTGTACCTTTCCAAGAATTTTTCCATTTCTTCGAGGTTGTCCATTTTATTGGCATAGAGTTGCTTGTAGTAGTCTCTTATAACCTTTTGTATTTCTCTGGTGTCAGTTGTAATGTCTCCTTTTTCATTTCTAATTTTATTGATTTGCATCCTCTCCCTTCTTTTCTTGATGAGTCTGGCTAAAGGTTTATCAATTTTGTTTACCTTCTCAAAGAACCAACTTTTAGTTTTATTGATTTTTGCTGTTGTTTTCTTCATTTCTGTTTCATTTATTTCTGCTCTGATACTTATGATTTCTTTCCTTGTACTGACTTTGGGTTTTCTTTGTTCTTTCTCTAGTTGCTTTAGGTGTAAGGTTAGATTGCTTATTTGATATTTTTCTTGTTTCTTGAGGTGAAATTGAATTGTTATAAACTTCCTTCTTAGAACAGCTTTTGCTGCATCCCATAGGTTTTGGATTGTCACGTTTTCACTGTCATTTGTTTCTATGTATTTTTATTTCCTCTTTGATTTCTTAGTGATTTCCTAGTTATTTAGTAGCACACTGTTTAAGCTCCATGTACTTGTGTTTTTTACAGTTTTATTTTCCTGTAATTGATTTCTAATCTCATAGCATTGTGGTCAGAAAAGATGCTTGATTTGATTTCAATGTTCTTAAATTTTCCGAGGCTTGATTTGAGATCCAAGATTTGATCTATCCTGGAGAATGTTATGTGCGCACTTGAGAAGAAAGTGTATGCTGCCACTTTCCAGTGGAGTGTCCTATAAATATCAATTAAATCTATATGGTCTATTGTGTCATTTAAAGCTTGTGTTTCCTTATTTATTCTCTGTTTAGATGATCTGTCCATTGGTGTAATTGGGGTGTTAAAGTCCTCTACAACTATTGTGTTACTGTCGATTTCCCCTTTATGGTTGTTAGCATTTGCTTTATATATTGAGGCGCTCTTATGTTGGGTGTATAAATATTTATAATTGTTATATCTTCTCCTTGATTGATCATTATGTAGTGTCCTTCCTTATGTCTTATAACAGTCTTTATTTTAAACTCTATTTTGTATGATATGATAATTGCTACTCCAGCTTTCTTTCTTTCTTTTTTTTTTTTTTTTTGCCGTACGTGGGCCTCTCACTGCTGTGGCCTCTCCCGTTGCAGAGTACAGGCTCCGGATGCGCAGGCTCAGTGGTCATGGCTCACAGGCCCAGCCACTCCGTGGCATGTGGGATCTTCCCGGACCGTGTCCCCTGCATCGGCAGACGGACTCTCAACCTCTGCACCACCAGGGAAGCCCCCAGCTTTCTTTTGATTTGGATAAAGAAGATATGGTACATATATACAATGGAATATTACTCAGCCATAAAAAGGAATGAAGTTGGGTCATTTGTAGAGACATGGATGGATATAGAGACTGACATACAGAGTGAAGTAAGTCAGAAAGAGAAAAACAAATATCGTATATTAATGCATATATGTGGAACCTAGAAAAATGGGACAGGTGAACCAGTTTGTAGGGCAGAAATTGAGACACAGATGTAGAGAACAAACGTATGGACACCAAGGGGGGAAAGTGGCTGGGGGATGGTGGTGGGATGAATTGTGAGATTGGGCTTGACATATATACACTAATATGTATAAAATGGATAACTAATAAGAACCTGCTGTATAAAAAAATAAATAAAATAAAATTCAAAAATTCAAAAAAAGAAGTGATCATGAAACAATAAAGCTTTTGTCTCAGAACAATAAAAATAAAAAAGAAAAGGCCTTGGCTGTGGGGGGCGGGGCTTATGCGAGGGGGCTTAGGCATGGCTGGGGGTTTAAGCAGGGGCAGGGCCTATGCTTAGGGCCCACGAGGCTTAAAAAGGCCCTGAGGGGGTCGGGGATGGGGCTTAGACTCAGTGCAACCGGAGGGGCCCTGTACTGCCTTTGGCCTTGGAGTGTGGATGATCAGATCCAGGACCTCAGCAGGCTCCCCAGGGCCTGAGAGGGTGGCGTACACACTAGCTGTGCTTCCCCCCGAATCCTCTGATCCTGGAGGGTCCCTCTCCATTTGCCTCTACTCTTCTTCCCCCTCCTCCCTCCTACTCCCCTAACACCCACGTAGCTTGAGGAGGCCTCAGAGGGAAGAGGACCAGGCCCAGGACCCCGATAGGCTCCCCAGGGCCCAAGTGGACAGGGAAAATGCTAGGCACGTTCTACCCTGATCCTCTGATCCTGGATGGTTCCACCCCCCCATCCACCTCTCCTTTTCTTCCCCCCTCCCTCCCTCCTATGCCCCTAGGACTCACGAGGCTGGAGGGATCCCCAGAAGGTGGAGGACCAGGCCTGGAAGCCCAGCAGGCTTCCTGGCACCCAACTGGGCAGAGGAAATGCTAGCCACATACCCCCTGATCCTCCAAACCCCCGAATGTCCCTCTGGGGAGGGAACCCCTCCCCTCCAGCAGCCACCCCTCAGGGAAGCCAGTCCCATCTGGCCTCTACTTCTCCTCCCCCCTTGCTCCCCCCCACCTCCTAGGCAGTTGCTGAGGGGCTCCTCCCGTTCCCTTGGGTGTCAAGGTCCCCCAACAGCAACTGGTAGGTGCCCTAATTGTGGGGAGATGTGAACTCCACAGCCTCCTACTCCGCCATCTTGACTCCACCCCACACCCCTATATATTTCAAAGGTGTTTCTCCCAATAAACCTTTGGCATTTCTAATTCCATCTTGGTGTCTGCTTCCCAGAGGACTGAACTGACACAGTAAGAACAAGGATTGGTACCAGAAGGCAGGTAGTGAGAGGAGTTTGGGGACTGGATTGTTCAATGTCTGGCTACCAAGGAAGACACCCACCTCAAATGGAGTGTGGGGTACGGACTGTCTTTGGCACAAGATGGCGGCCTATTTGCAAAAACTTGCATTGGTGGTGACCTGGGAAATCAGGTCACTGAAAGTTATGAGGTTATATTTGGTTATGTTTTGTTTGATTACATTTGATTATATAGATTATATTAAATTATATTTGATTGTTAACAAATGTAACCAAATATACTATATTTGGTTATAATATTTATGTAGTGAGTTTTCATCATATGCAGGAAAGTTTTCCTAGTCTTTGAGAGTATTTTGCTTTTGAGAGTGTTTGGATGGATCAATATTTATTAGTCCATAAAAGAGAAAGAAAGTTATGAGGGAACAATGTGTACAAAGACAATGAACTTGGTAAGATTTTACTATGTTGTCCAATCCTCTGCAAAGGGATTATGAAAGACAGGTAAAAACTATGTGTAAAAGACCAAAAATATTTTTTTAATGAGGAGGGGATTTGAATAGACACTTGCCCTAAGAAGAGATATAGTGGCAAACAGGCACATAGAAAGATGCTCAATATCATGAGTAATTAGGGAAATGAAAATTAAAACCAGAAAGAAATACAACTATATACCTATTAGAAGGACCAAAATAAAAAAATTCAGATAACTCAAAGCCCTGGCAAAGATGTGTAATAACCATAACTCTCATAGATGGCTGGTAGAGATGCAAAATGATGCAGCCATTTTGGGAAAGTTTGGCAGTTTTTAAATACATTTAAACATACACATTATCATATGGCCTGGCAATCTCACTCTTAGCTATTTACCCAGGAGAAATGAAAATGTAGCCTTTACAGAAAGACCCATATATGAATATTTTTAGCAGCTTTATTTGTAATCACTTCAAACTGGAACAACCCAAGGGTCCATCTGATGGGAAAAGGATAATCCAATCATGATGTATCCACATAAGGGAATACTCTTTAGTGATAAAAAGGAACCAACTACTGATATATGAGACAATATGAATGAATCTAAATGCGTTATAGGAAGTGAAAACAGCCAGATGCAAAAGCCCTCATGAATGGTTCTGTTTATATGATAGTTTGTAAAAGTCACAGAGACAGAAGTCAGATCAGTGGTTTCCAGGTGCTGGGACTGTGGGGGAGAAGACTGACTACAAAAGCACGTGATGAGGGAACTTTTGGAGGATGATAATAATGGTCCATATCTCACCTGTGGTGGTGGTTACATGATTCTATACATTTCTCAAGACTGATCAAACCATTCATCTACATTTTACTGTATGTAAATTTACCTTAATAAACCTGAATTTTACAAAGAGGCTAAAAATGAAAGCCTTGGATAGTTTACAAAGATGCCCTTGTCTTTGGCAGTGGACAGTGGACACAGCTGAGGAGTAGAGTCAGCACTTAATAGGGTCACAAAGGTAACTGAAGGATCAGACAAGGCAGCTCTGTTATGCTAAGGTCAGGGCCCTGGGTGAGAAAGCCAGGGACCCTGAAATGTGAAATGGAAACATTTGGTGAATGCCCCCTAAGATTTTGGTTCTGCAAACTCCCTGAACCCTCAGAGCTGCAGATGTGTCCCATTCTCCATACTAAGAACCTCACCAGGCAGGAAGACACTGCAGAGTCCTCTTTCCCTCAATACAAATGACCCCTCAGGACACCATCTCTTCTCCTGGTGCCAGGTGGATAAATAGGGTTCAGTCTCAGCATAACCCTGCTGAGGCATGCTGGGTCTGATGAGGGGAGAAAGAGATTACATCCCAAAGGGGCTGGACGAAATACTCAGCATAGACAGGCAGGAGCCAAGGGGAATACTCATTGGATTTGATGTTGAGGGTGTTTGATCGAAGAGGCCAGAATAGGAGACTGGATAAGCAAGAGTTCAGTGTCTTGGGAACTCTATCTTGGGACATTGGATTTAACACCTTGTCAAAAACCAAGGCAAATTTGTGGCTTGTGTGGCTCTTAGAAATATGGAGAGAGTGATGACGCTACCAGAAAGTATTTACCATGGAAGAGGCTCTGAATAAGCAACTGACTTGGTCAGTTGATGTGGCCAGAATTGACATGGCTGGCCCCTGAATGGAGTAGCCTTGGATGCAGAGATGGCAGTTACACATGCGTCCAATAGCATGAACTGCCATGATCTAGCTATTGCTGCCTCCGAACGTCCAACCTTCCAGTAACAGATACTAACGATGAGCCTGCAACAAGGAAATTTTCTTGAGTCAACTTGGTGGCAAGTTGACTTGCCATCCTTCCAAGATGGGACCTGATTCATTCTCACAGTAATAGACAGCTATTCTGGTATGGGTTTGCATTTCCTGTCTACAGAGCCTCAGCCTGCCCCACTCTTTGGGAACTGATGGAATGTCCGATCCACAGGTATGGAATCCCACATGACATAATGTGCAACAAGAGACCCAATTTACACTAAGCGGAGTCCATGGCTTTGGGTCTATTGGATGTACCATATACCACACCATCCAAAAGCAGCCAGTCTCAAAGAACACTGGAACAACCTTCTAGTTACTCAACTTCAGTGCCAGTGGAGATACAATACTTTGTAAGAATGAGTGTCATCCTCCAGGATTCAGAGTATGTTCGGAATCAGAGACCTCTTTATGGAGCTGTGTCCCCAACAGGAAGAATACGTGCATCCAGGACCCAAGGGTTGGAAGCCGGAGTATTTTCATTTCTACCATCATTTCTTATCATCATTTCTAATGACTCATAGGGACATTTTATTTCCTTGGCTGCACCACTGTGGGCTCCACAGGGTTAGAGCTCCTGGTCCCAAAAGGGGTTGCATTCTTGCCAGGAGCACAGCAGAGTTCCATTGGACACAAGTTAAGGCTGCTTCCAGGGCACCTTGTGAACAGCAAGTGAGAAGAGAAGTTACCTTGTTGGCAGCGGGATGTTGATTTTGATCAACGAGATGAGGTAAGAACATTTTTACACAACGGGCATGGGGGCACTCAGAAGATCTACTACCCTTGCCCAATTATACTGTAAAAGGACATACACAGCAACCCTGAAAGGTATGATCACCCAGGCTCAGACCCTGCAGTAAGGTAGCCTTGATCACATCACCAGGTAAATCTCCTTCACTTGCAGAGGTACTAGCTGAGTGTGAAGGGAATTTAGAATGGATGATGGAGGAGGGAGAAAATGAGGACCAGTTGCATCCCCAAGACCAACTTCAGTGATGGGACTGAGGTTCATCCCACTAACTTCCCTCCTCTGAGTTTCTCCTCAGGAAGCAAAGCCCACAGAAGCCATAGAAGAGCTGTTCCTTGACCTCGCGGGAAGACGCAGATGCCGTGGATGAACTGCAGTGGCCATGTGCTCGAATCTCCCTTGGAGAGGGCCTGTTGTAAGGAGTGTAGTTAGTGGGCAGTTTCCAGCTGCAGAACCTTCTGGATCCTGTGCAACGTTCACACACACTAAAATCAGGCTTTCGCGAAGGACTGAGTGTGGCAGGGGAACTACAGCCTGGCCATTTCTACCCAATGCAGGACTCCTCTCATGGGCTGTCTTGGCTCTGTGGTTCCTTGTTGGGCTGGTTGAGACTTTCTAAGAGCTTGCATCACAGTGTGAGGCTCTTGCTATCCAACCCTTCCTCCTTCTCTCTTTCCTTTCATTAGTGTCAGTACTACATCACAGTCTGAAGGTTTTCCCTGACCACACCTGCTCCCTCTTTCCTTTTAATAGCATCATGGTAACCCTAACTGAGGGAGGAGTCTCTTCTGTTGGGCAAATGCCTGCATAGCAACTGGACTTCTAATGGGCTCAGGCATAAGAAAGATGGTACTTCCCCCAAGAAATGTCTTGCATTTCTAATTCTGTCTTGGCACCTGCTTCCCAGAGGGAAGTAATTCTTTTACTAAAATTAAGAACAGAAAATTAATATTTCTCCACATTTTAACATCGAGAATGACTAAGTTATTAAAATTGAGGGGAAGATTTCATTTTTGCCAATATAACCATTTATATTTTAAGAAAGAACCATCCCATAAAGTGAGTGCACATGCAGTACATTTGCTCCAATTTCCAGAAGATCCCCAAACAAACAAGTTTTAATCTATTCTTTTAGGTCTCTTCAAGTTTTGTTAATTTCCACAGCTCCTTATCCCGAAACATACAAGTCCATTTTTCTGCTCCATAATCTGTTAAGAAAAATTCCAATTTCCGCTGATTGAAAAGGAAACTGCAGCTATGAAAACATAACCTGGCAGCTTTGGAGGGGCTGGCACTATTATGCGTAAATGGTTTTGAGTGTTTTAATTTCATGTCCCAGCCAGGTTTTATGCAAACAGTGAGTAAGGTCTATGCCTTATATTTCGTACATCCCTCCCAGGCTCCAGGCACTCTGCCTGTGCTTAACTGGCTTTCAATAAATAGCTATATTTTTTTTCAGTCTTTTGCCCTGCCCTCTTCTCTTTCATCACCACTCTAGGATAATGGCCATGCCTCAGAGGGCCAAATCATTCTTTCTCTTGTTTTTCCTCTCCCAATATGCTTAAATATTTAAAATTATAAGAGCAAATATGCTAACTGAAAAAAGTGGTATACGTCCAAATATGCATAAAGAAATCATTCCTTAACGCCTTCTAGTCCCTTCCATCCTCACCCCATGGATAAGCAGAGGTAACAGTTTGGTGCCCATTTGTCAACATTGTTCCCCAAGCTCATACAGAAATGCAAAAACAGGGGTACTTGTGTGCAGTACGTTTTTTGTTTGAACAACAACAAAATCACATCTAAGCAACCTGAGTTTCTCATTCCTCTATCTTAGTAAGTGAGGCTCTGGCTCATTTTATTTAAAACTACATCATATTCCAAGTTATTGGTAAAACCACAATTTATTCAGTTTGTTGATCTCTGAGTTCTAATGACATTGAGCATATTTTCATAAAACCTACAGTTATCTCTCTTCCAAGAATTGCATGTTCATATTCTTTATTTCTTATGTTTAAATCTCTAAGCCATGGGAATCCTATTTTTGTGTATGGTGGGAGCTATAGTGTGAGTTTGTTTTCTTCCAGACGGATGGCCAGCTTGTAGTATCAATTCAAAAATAAATCAATCTTTTACCTCTGAATTGAAATATCAACGTTTCTATAAGTTCTCATACATAGTTGCATTTATTTGGGGATCAATTTCTAATCCATTGATAATTTTTTCTAGTCTAGTCCCCTTTTAATGTTGTTTGGATTACAATGACTTTATAATATGTGTTAAGATTTGGTAAGGAATTTCTCCCTGTAACAAACCTTTATTTTCATAATTTTCTTGCCTATACTTGGATATTCATTTTTTTTTATATGAACTTTTTTTAAAAGATATGTGATTTAAAATTTTTTTTTCTTTTTAAAAATTAATTTATTTATTTTTTGGCTGGTTGGATCTTTGTTGCTGTGCGCGGGCTTTCTCTAGTTGCGGTGAACGGGGGCTACTCTTCATTGCGGTGTGCGGGCTTCTCATTGCGCGGTGGCTTCTCGTCTTGCGGAGCATGGGCTCTAAGGCACGTGGGCTTCAGTAGTTGCAGCACTTGGGCTCAGTAGTTGTGGCTCGTGGACTCTAGAAAGCAGGCTCAGTAGTTGTGGCACAAAGGCTTAGTTGCTCCGCAGTATGTGGGATCTTCCCAGACCAGGCATCGAACCTGTGTCCCCTGCATTGGCAGGCAGATTCTTAACCATTGCTCCACCAGGGAAGTCCCTCATATGAACTTTAAATTTATTTAATCCAGCTTCATAAAATAAGTCAATGTGATTCTAATAGAAATTGCATATAGTTATATATTGATTTTTTATAAGAATTAACATGAACGCTATCCTGTCTGGAGCAATGACACGATTCTCCACTTGTTTAGAAGTTGTTTTCTGTCTTTAAAAATTTTTTTATAGTTTTTTTCGTATAGGTAATGTTCTTTATTATTAAAAAAAATCCTCAGCCATTATTGTTGTTATCATCATTTTTTTTTTTTTTTTTTTTGGCTGCACTGTGCCGCAGCATGTGGGATCTTAGTTCCCCGACCGAGGATCGAACCCACGCCCCCTGCAGTGGAAGTGGGGAGTCTCAGCCACTGGACCGCCAGGGAAGTCCCCACATCATCATTTTTAAGAAGATATTTTAAATTTCAAATTGCATCATTAAATATTTAAAATATGTAGAAAAGTATAGAAAATAATATTCAAGGCAACAAGTGCCCTCCTCTCATACTTATTAGATTTTAACATTTTGATATATCTAAGATTTCCTTATTTAACATATAAAAAAATAAAGAATGTGGAGACACCCTTTCATCTTCATGCTTCCCAGAGATGTAATTACTATCCAAAAGTCTGTGTGCTATGCATGTAAACTTTGCTCTCTATCCGTGTATCCTTAAATAATAGAAAATGTTTTTATATGTTACAATAACGGAAATTTTAAAAAATCAGTTTCTATCCATGACTAGTTACTGCTAGTATTGAGAAAGGTCAATGATTTTTATGTGTTTATCTTGACTTGAGATGGTCTATCCAATTTTTTTCATTGTAGCAGTTTTATTAGAATCTTGGGCTTTCTTTGTTCACAATCCTATCACATGCAAATAAATATAATTTATTTATAATTTTATCTTTTCTCATATGATATGCACCAAATGTTGCATTTTCTTTTCTGTTTAATTAGGTAAATGTTCTAAATAATGTCTAGTAATATTGTTCACATTACTCGCGAGGCACAGCTAGATGGTTCACAAAATGTGCTCTCTGGACAAACAGCATCAGTTATCTCCTGGGAATCTGTTTGAAATACGAATTCTTCGGTCTCATACCAGACCTACTAAACCAGAAACTCTGAGGGTGGGACCCAGCAATGTGTGTTCTCACAAGCTGTCTGACACACACAAGTCTGAGAACCACTGGTCTGGAGAACAGTACGGAGCTCCATCAGGCTGTTATTGGCTCATCTTTTTTATTCTTTCAAGTTTTCTCTTGTTCTCACTTCTCCCACTAGTTATCACCCATTTCTCTTTTCTTTTGCGAAAAAAATTTTCAAAAGAGTTGTCAATGTCTCCAAGTCTTCTCTTCCCATTCTTTCTTCAAGCCGCACTAACTACAGTTTCTGCCCACGTGCACTGAGACTGCTCTTGTCAGGTCTGTGATGATCTCTATGTTGCTACATCTAATGACCATCAGTCAGAGCCTTTGACAGTGCTGATCACTCCCTACTTTCTGATACACATGTACGTTCTACATTTTTCTCTAGGGCATCATACTTTCTGGGGTTTCCTCCTACTTCCTGGCTGCTCCATATCAGGTTTTTTTGTTACTTTCTCTTTTCCTTCCTGACCTTTAATGTTGGAGTGATCAAGGGTTGAGCACCTAATCCTTTTCTATCCTCCATCTCACTCACTGCTTGGGAATCACATCTGCTCATTGCTTTAAACGTCACTAAGTTTGAGTTGCCCAGTTTAACAAATATAAATACAGGATGGACAGTGAAATTTGAATTTCAGATAAACAACAAATCATTTTTAAATATAAATGTGTTCTAAATATTACATGGGGCATGCAATATTAATTATAATTTTGTTAACATTATTGGCATTAATTATTTACATAATCATAATAGTTATATTAAGGAATTAATTACATGTCCCAAGCAATATTTGGGACATACTTATACTAAAAAATTATTTGTTGTTTATCTGAATTTCAGATTTCACTAGGTGCCTATATTTTATCTGGAAATTATAATCTATGGGCCAAGGAACACCCAGATTATATCTCCAGCCCAGATCTTTCTCTAAAACTCCAGAAATCATTAACTATCTACATTTCTACTTTGATGGCCAATGGACAGTTCAAATTCAATATGACTCATACTGTACTCCAGCTATTTCCCATCCCCAGATCTGCTCTACCTGTAGCCTTCCTCTATCCCTGCTGATGGCAATGCCTTCCTTCCAGTCAATTCAGACAAACATTGGGGCCATCACTTTCTTTTTCTCTTTCTCTTACAACCCACATCCAATCAGTCAAGAAGACTTGTTGGGTCTACCTTCAAAATGTATCCAGATTCCAACCACTTCTCACTATCTGCACTCCACTACCATCCTGGTGCAAGCCACCATTGTTTCTTGCTTCCAATAGCCTCCTGGTGGGTCTGCATCCCCTCACCCCCCTTTTTCTGCTACAGTCTGTTCTCATCACAGAAACTAAAGGGGTTCTTTCAAAATGTAAGTCAGATGTTCCTCTTCTGCTCAACCCCCTCTAATAGCTCCCTCTCATGCAGAATAAAAGCCACGCTGTTTTTAATGGCCTGCAAAGTCTTACCCACTCAAACCCTTGTTACTGCTCTGATATCATGTCCTATTACCTTCCCCTTCATTTACACTCTTCTAGCCATACTGGCCTCCTTGGTATTCCTTTGTTCATTCTAGATATGTTCCCACCTGAGGGCTTTCTAGTGGCTGTTTCCTCTTGTCCAAGATATTCACATGGATAACTTTCTCACCTCCTTCAAGTCTTTGCTCAAATGTCACATTCTCAGTGAAGCCCAAACTAATCACTAGATTTAAGTTTGTGATTAACCCCTTCCACACCCACATACCTAATATCCCTCACTCTGCTTTATTTTTTTTCCATAGCACTCCTCATTTTAACACAATGTAATTTAAACATTGTGCTTATTAGTTAGTATCTGTTTCTTCTCCCTCACTCTAGCCCAGAATGATCAAGGGAAGCTCCTTTTTTATTTCTGTGAGTGGACTTGCCCAATACTCCTTACCCCTACTTCTTTCTGAACATATTTTCTTAATACTAATAAGATCCTTTAATTGAGCTTGGCCCCTCTTCCCAGCAAGATAGTACAATTCATTCAAAGAAATAAGGTGCTGAAGAGTTTTGATCTCAGAGGAGTACTTTGCATGTCCCAGGACCTCAAGATTAAGTGATGTCCAATACATTTGGCTCCGGTCAAACTAGTATGATACCTATAGACATTTCTTTACAGAAACTTATATAAATGAATGTATGTTCCCCAGCAGAATTTGCTTCTTATTTTAAAAGACCCTAAATGCCTTAACTACAGGGTTTTCCATTAACAAAGTATTTTGACAAATTAAATATTATGAGGTTTTCTAGAGTGCATGACACATGGTAGGTACTTCATAAATATGTTTAGATACTCTCACATTCTCTCTTCCTTAAAATATACTGCGTATTTAATCTAACATCTTTTTCCTAAGAGCTCTTGCCTCAGCAGAGCTCAGGTGAATTTATAGCTATTACACCATTAATTTAACTTATAAAGTAGAGTTACCAACGGCTATTACCCTCATTTTGTGGAAGGGGAAATAGAGTTCCTTGTAAGTCAAAGTGATTTGCCCTAACTTTTATGTGTCATTGTCACAGGTTTTCTTTCCATCAGTTCTTAGTACCTTAAAGCCAATATCTGGTTGCAGTTTCATGAGAGCCTTTAAGTGAAACTAGCTGTAAGAAATCAGCCTAGAGAAAATACTTTATATTTATTACACTTCCCTAGGACCCTTGAGATTCAGCATCTCAGTACTCAAGAAACAAGCAGTAAATTCTGAGGTTCATTTCATGCTGAGTGAAATGATTGAAATCAACAGTCATTAAAGGTGACGAAAGTGATAAATTCTGCTCCATATTTCAACTGTTTATCATCACTGCTGTTGCTCATCAATCAGCAAATTAAAAGATAGTGCCTGTATTGCTATTCATTCAAATCATTTATTTAACCACTGTCATAGATTACTAATATAGCAGAAGGGAGATTTTAAAAAATTCCACTAAATTTATAAAAGCGATAAATATAACTCTGATTAAACATGTTAGCAGTCTCACAAATTACATTTCTAAGAACTCTAAACGAAAGCTATGAATTCCCAAACCTGGCCACATCTGAATGATCTGATTCAGCAGATTAAAACAAAACAAAACATGAACCTAATCTCCAAACATTCAGATTCAGTAGGTTTGAACTGGTGGTTCAGGAATCAGTATTTGAAAATATATCCCCCACTGGATCAGATGTAAGCAGGTTCGGGAATCACTGAGTTAAAGAAACAGACTATTAGAATGAAGAGAGTGAGCTTGAAACTTCTCACCAACTGGCTGATTATTAATGGACCCAAGCTGGACGATCCAATTTCATTGGAAAGTCTTCATTCAGAATGTCAAACAGATAACTTAGCACGAGATTTCCTCTACAGACTACTGACCCGTGCCATGTAAAGACAGTGTGGCGATTTTCCTAAAGATGCAAGAGAGAGGCTGTATTAGACCCATCTCTTCTGCTACCAGCATCATCTCTCAGGTGTGATCCCTACCTGTAAACTTGCAGGTGCCTAGTTCTTGCTTTTCTTTCCTATTATCATCCTCCCTTACTCTCCCAGTCCCCCACCACACTACCTTGCCTTCTCCCACTGGGGAGGTATGGACAGTGTCCAAATCTGAATCTAGAGAATGAGTGTGTTAAGTAAGAGGCCTCAAGTAAACAAAGAGCTCATGCAGGCCCCGAGTACCGATTTATTTTGATAGTCTTTTAAAATAATCACCCCACATAAGATCATATTTTTCTTTGCTGTGCTCCTCCCTAATCCTTTCCCTCTGTTTAAATTGGACCTTGAATAATTATTATCTTCTGATAGCTCTTCTCTATCTCCTTTTATTGATCTCATCCTTTGCTCCAATTTGTCATGATTTTATAAATTTTAATTCAATTCCTTTTGCATGTGTGATCCCTCCAGCATCACACTGTCTTTGCATTTTTATTCATGTGGTCTCCAGCCTAACTTCTAAGCTGATAGTTATTATTATTATGTGACGTGAATGAGACTACTTAAAAATATTGTACTGCGGCAGCATCTTATTAGAAAAAAAAGTCTTGCCTTGACATGAAGCCATTAACATTAACTTTTATGTTTAATTTTCTTTTTTTTTTTTGGCCAATCTGGCATTCATTTTACAGTGGAGTTGCTTGGTCCACGTGTCTCTAGTTTTCCTCTGGGTGTTAGGTAAAGGCAAATGCTTTTCTAACACAGTGAAATCATACCATGAAACACTCACTTTGGTGCTATGTTTTTTTTCTTTTTACCTACAGAGCTTCTTAGTTCATCAAATAGAAAAATCCTCCACTTTCTTCACCTGCATTAGTTAAAGTAAAAAACCAAATTCAAGGCAATGTTAAAATAATAGAAAGCCTTTGACATCAAACTACAAATTCGAGACCTTTACAGGTAATATTGATGCTACAGCCTAAATTCATTCTGTGGAATCTAAGTTCAAGTTTCCCCAGAGAGCTGCTTATCATGGATCCTTACTGTACAAAAAAGAAGTGGGTTAAGATAAATGAGTGGATTAAGATATAGATGTCCCCGATGTTTCCGGCAATTCCAGTCAAAATATTATATATTCACATAAAGATGATAAACCTCAGTAGTGATATTCTGCCCTTGTTTGCACCTTCTAGTTACAAATTTCAGCTCTTTCTAGAATCGTGAAATTTCAGAACACTTGAGAAGCAATGTTAAGCAAGGTTATTCTCTATTTCCATATTAATAAACAGAAGAGTGAGGAGTGTTTATGTATCCCAGGGTTTTGAAGCCAAGAGATCTACCCCACTCTTGCCTCTAACATTGTTGCACAGTTCTGTCTGTATTGCGCTCTCCCTGATAACCTCAGGGCTTGCTTGTAAACTGGGCTTTTGACATGATGACCAGTTTTCAGGCTGAAGGCCTCATCATTGCCACTTGCCCCGTTTTGACCTTTTAATTCCCCATGGCTTAAAATTCATGATGGAGAATCTCTCTCCAAATGGGCTTGTCAGCTACTTCTGTTCATCTCATTTTGGGGTCCAGCCTCTAGGGCATTTCATCTCAGCAAGACCCAGGGTCTGGCACCCCGCCATGTTTACCCTGGATCCTTCTGGAAGATCCAGATGCCACCCATGCAACCACAGCTTAATTGACCTGATATGAAAAATGTGGTTATTTCAAATCAACATGTTTTTTCTGTACAATTGAATCCTGTGGGATTGCCCTTATTGATTATAAGGCCTTAAGACACCCTCTGCCACACCTAAGAATGTAAAAAAAAAAGGGCATTTTATGGTATATATTTAATTTTCCTGAGTAGAAAAGGCCTAAAGTATCATTGAACTTCAAAGTCAATTTGGCTAATGTTTTCAATTACTGCAGAGGCTGTACAATACAGACCTCCAAAGACGGTCTCTTGAATTCAAATATTAGGGGCAGGGGAGAGGGACCTCGGAGAACATATAACTGACCTTCTCATTTAACAGAGTAAGAAGTATAAATTACGGAGAAGCTAAGTACATTTTCTAGTGCTCGAACTAGAACCCAGATCTCCAGTGTTCTCTAAACTCTTTCTTCTATCACTCTGCCTGACCTGTGAAAATGTTCCTACTTTTCCAAAGATTAGTAAAATGAAACCATGAGTAACAAAATACATGCATTATAAGAAAAATAATCTAGCATATGTTGGAAATTTCTGGAATGTTTTATGAATTGTATCCTATTGTGAAACAGGACCACAGCATTTTAGAGTTGGAAAGAACACATCATCCACTCCAGCCCACATAAGAAGGCAATGGACATGTCTTATATCTATATTAGCTTTGAGTTCACTAACCAGTTCCTTGTTCTTAAATTCTCTCCAAAGAAGTTGCTACATTTGGAGGTCTCATGAGAATGTAGCTGAAACAACCACATGGAGAACTGTTTTGAGAATTCTCAAGTTCATCCACTGCAGTTTTGCCTCCATGATTCCAAATAGTTTCATTCAACCCATGAAGCCAATAAAGCTATAAGGCATAATAAGCCAGTTCAAATCCATTTAAGAATTTTAAGGAAAGGGAATAAATATTCACATTACAGATAAAAAGATGACAATAAAGTAAACAAATAAAGTGGCTCTTCTGCAAATGGTCAAGACGGGTGTTTCAGCTTATGATGATAGATTGAGTGACAACATTCTGACGTTGTCTGTTAGGACAGCCACTAGTTCACATTTGCTGTCCCTCAGATACCTGGCCCCAGTCTTCTGTGTTCCTTGGCAATTTCATTTGGTATTTTCTCAATCAGCTATACCACCCTGGCTCTTAGACTGATCACATCTTAAAGACCTCAGTTGATAGTAAAGGAATCACTGTCTTTACCCAAGATAATTAGCTTGCAACCACTTGCAGGTAGGAGCATCCTTGGGAGGAAGCTGAGGAGGCTTGGTGGAGCCCTGAAATTGGGTAGCTTGAGAGTTATGCTAGACCAAAGCTGTCCAATAAAAATCATAAAACTCCTAGGAGAGAACATAGGCAGAACACTCTTTGACATAAATCGTAGCAATATTTTTTTGGGATCTGTCTCCTAAGACAAAAGAAACAAAAGCAGAAGTAAATAAATGGGATCTAATTAAACTTAAAACTTTTGCACAGCAAAGGAAACCGTTGCCAAAATGAAAAGACAGCCTACTGAATGGGAGACAATATTTACAAATGATATGGCAGATAAGGGGTTAATATCCAAAAATATCTAAACAACTCATACAATGCAATATCAAACAAAACAAAACAAAACAAAAGCCAATTAAAAAATGGGCAGAATATCTGAATAGACATTTTTCCAAAGAAGACATACAGATGGCCAACAGGCACATAAAGATATTCAGTATCATTAATAATTAGAGAAATAAAAATTAAAACCACAATGAGATATCACCTCACACCTGTCAGAATGGCTATGTTCAAAAAGTCTACAAATAACAAATGTTGATGAAGATGTGGAGAAAAGACAACCCTAGTGCACCACTGGTGAGAATATAAACTGGTGTAGCCACTGTAAAAACAGTATGGAGGTTCCTCAAAAAAACTAAAAATAGAGTTACCATATGACCAATAATCCCACTCCAGGGTATGTATCTGAAGAAAACAAAACCACTAAATTGAAAAGATACTTGGACACCGACGTTCATAGCAGCTCTATTTACAATAACCAAGATATGGAAGCAACCTAAGTGTCCATGAACAGATGAATGGATAAAGAAGATGTGGTACATATAAAACAGAATATTACTTGGTCTTAAAAAAGAATAAAATTCTGCCATTTGCAACACTGTGATGGACCTAGAGGGTAGTGGAATAAGTCAGACAGAGAAAGACAAATACTCTTATGTTATCATATATGTGAAATCTAAAAAATAAACAAATGAATAGAACAAAATGGGAACAGATTTACATAGAAAGAGAAAAAAACTAGTGGTTACCAGTGGGGAGAGAGGACGGGGGAGGGACAGAATAGGGGTATGGGATTAAGAGGTACAAACTACTATGTATATGATAAATAAGCAACAAAGATATATTGTACCACATAGGGAAATATAGTCATTATTTTTTAATAAATTCAAATGGAATATAATCTATAAAAATAGTGAATTACAATGTTGTACACCTGAAACTAGTATAATATTGTAAATCAACTATACTTCAATTAAAAAATAAATAAAAAAGACACATATGCAATTAAAAAATTTCTAGTAGCCACTTTATAAAAAAGCAAAAAAGAAACACATGCAAGTAGTATTAATAGTCTATTTTATTTAACTCAGTATATTCAAAATATTTTCCTTTCTGCGTGTGGCATAGCCACATTTTAAGGGCTCAACAGCCGTGCGTGGCTAGTGGCAACCGTATTGGAGAATGCAGTGTTAGACAGATCTCTTGGCAAATCACTTTTTTCCAATTGAGCCTAGTAAGCTCTCACTCTTTATGATGAGCTTGCCATGACGGGAAAACTATGACGTCATGACTTCCCAGTTGTATGAGTCAGGGTTCTCTAGAGAAGCAGAACCAATAGAGTGTAAGGAATTAGCTCCCTCAGTTGTGGAGAGTCTGAAATCTGCAGGGCAGGCCAGCAGGCTGGAGACGGAGGGAAGGATTGATGTTGCTGCTTAAATCTGGAGGCACAAACTTTTTTCCTCTGGTGACCTCAGTGTTTTTCTCCTAAGGTCTTCAACTGATTGGATGAGACCCACCCACATTAGAGAAGCTAATCTGCTTTACTCAAAGTCTACTGATTTGAATGTTCATCACATCTTTAAAATATACCTTCACAGAAATAAATATATAGACTGGTGTTTAACCAAACAACTGGGCACCATAACCTAGCCAAGCTGGCACATAAAATTAACCATCACATCAACCGAAGCAAAGAAAAAGATTTGAAGCCATGATCCATGTAACTCAGGAAAAAATCTTTATCCAAGAAGTCAAGATAGAATTGAGTTTGGCTTTGGCTGTGATAACCTGGCAGAAAGAATGTCTTTTCCCAGCTTTTCTTAAGTTACTTATTCTTCTCATGGATGGCCCTCATTTGAAACATTTTAACTGTTACAACAAGTGACTTAATTGTATTGTATTAGCAAGGAGGACATTTTATAAATTAAAGAGATAAAAGAAACTAGGAATGTCAATCCACTCAAACAAATTCCCTCTGGAAGAAGGAAAAGCCACAAGAATATGTCATGTATATAACATCTAATGACACCATGGGAAAGTACAGAAGATGGTTATTGATCCTTTTTCACACTTTATTTCATACAGGACTGATAAATGTAGAAATCACACTCTCTAATTGCTTCACTGCTTCTGCTGTCTTTCCCAAGTTAAGATTTGGATAGTTGTCATTTTTAATAGCCTGGTATTTTTTTTTTTTTTTTTTTTTTTTTTTTGCGATACGCGGGCCTCTCACTGTTGTGGCCTCTCCCGTTGTGGAGCACAGGCTCCGGACGTGCAGGCTCAGCGGCCATGGCTCACAGGCCCAGCCGCTCCGCGGCATGTGGGATCTTCCCGGACCGGGGCACGAACCCGTGTCCCCTGCATCGGCAGGCGGACTCTCAACCACTGCACCACCAGGGAAGCCCAGCCTGGTATTATTTTGGGTATAATCCAGAAAAGGTGGAAGGCAGGCCTTCTTTGGAACCTGAAAGGAGCAGATGTTTCCTCTGCCCACTCCCTGGATATTGGGGTAAGGACATAGAAATGAGGTTTTTAGATTTTTGCAAATCTTTTTAATCTCTGGCAGAATAGGAGACAACAGCATTCTCAGGTATGTTTCTGCATTCAATCCGTCGTATGTACTTTAAGTTAAAATATGAAGAAAATCCAGCCTCACTTGGATATGTAATTGGAAAAGATAAGAGAATTTTGATAGCCTTTTCAGATAATTGTAGATATTTTTCGAGACAACGCCAAAACTTGACAAGTGGTAGTTTCTTAAAGGTTAGTTGCAGTATGGAATCTGAAACCATACCAATAAATATTTCCTGTTGTGTGGCGTTAAAACTGATTTAAAAATGGTTCTGCAACATACATTGGTTATTTGTAAAATATGGCTTTACTGCAATAGATCTTCCATATGGCTTTACTGCATTACACAGATCTTCTTGACGCACCTCACTGTATAATATCAGAACATTCATTAGTGTCACCACCAAACTCATGTAAAAAATCCTTAAGTATTAGGAGCTTGTTAGGCTGACACTGGCAAATATAGATTTTTTTAAATTCTAATTTTTACTTGAAAGCTCAGATTTTATCACTGGCAACAAAAACTCCCAGCTGCTTCCCTCCAAGGGACAGGATCACTTCATTCATTCAAAAAAAAAAAAAAAAAAAGAAATGTCTACCGAATACATCAATAGGAAAAACTAGTTAGTCTGAGAGTAATTTCTTAAGTAAAAATGGTGTTCTATGAAAAAAGTGTCTGGTTCAGCTGTGTTCAAACTATCACTCAAGTCCTTTTCCTGGAGACATTCATGGTACTTTGGAATGCCCAGAAATGCTTTGTACGTACTGCCCATTTCTTCACATAGGATATTTTAAAATCCTGTGTTCAAAGGTCTCGATTTAATAAAATGAATAATTTTTGCTGCTTTATCAAGGACATGCTTAAGTGAAATTGGCATTTCCCCCTGCAAGTGTGGTGGTAAAGAATGCAATGACCACCAGGGCAGCCTGGAGCCACAGCCCTGATCCATGCTGGGTCACTAGTAGTTTTACCTACTATTAATGCAGAAGCTGACATGATGTAGAGGCAATGCTTTAATAGTATTATAAAAATAGTTTGAGGACCCCTAAAAGTTCTCTGGCCACACCCCTGCGGGGTTCATGGACCACAATGGGAGAACGCGGGGCTCATGAGTAATGTCTACCATTGCCAACCAAAGGAGAGGCTGTGTAAGTCTCTATCAAGCGGAAGCAGGTGAGAATAAGAGCTGTCTTCTTCATTTACACTCTTTGTTATCATTTTATCTACATAAAGAGTAGCCTGTCATGGTTTTTTGCAAGACTCTTTTCTATCTTACTCTAGGTATAAGCCATGTAGAATTGTAAAAGCTGGAATATCGGGGTATTTGGCTCTTTGTGATCCTACTGGTTATTTTGCCACTCTGACCTCTCAAGCTGTGGTAGGTAGTGCCATAAAGGGTCATGGGTCAAGGGTCATGGGGCTGGAGTGTCAGGAAACGTTAGTTGAGCTCTTGTAATAACCTATGGGTATGGTATGTTGGTTTAGGTATCAGAGAGTCCAGGAGGTGGTATTGGTGAAACCGCTCCTGAAATCTAGCCTTCATGGATTCTGACCCTTTGATTAAAGGCTTTTAACATGCAGTGAAATAAGGGACAATTGTAAAGGCAGAGATGAGAAATTTACACGAGCTAGCTTGAAAGGGCACCGCAGACAGGATCCTGGCCCTGGATCATAGTGGATGGATAATGACAAGAAGGACCTCTAGTAAAAGTTCTTTTTCCAGTAATAATCTAGTAGAATAAAGTGTCAGTTACGAATCCACCCTCTGGTTTAGGGTGATTTCTCGTCAGTCAGTTTGAGCATTTTAATTAACAAATATTGGAGAACCTCATTTTTCTCCAGAGAAAACATGTTAAAATTGCTTTTGCAGACCAACACTGATAAATACTAGGGAAAAATTTTTTTTCAATCCCAGTTTGAAAAAAAACGTTGATTAGATAACAGATAACAAAGAGTTAATCACAGTTTACAATACCCCCAGATTAAAACGTATGATAAAAATTCTAAGGAGATATATCTGGTAACCGAATACCTGTCAAGTTTTAAGTTTTGTTATTTTTTTAAATAAATTTATTTATTTTATTTTTGGCTGCGTTGGGTCTTCGTCGCTGTGCACAGGCTTTCTCTAGTTGCGGCGAGTGGGGGCTACTCTTCGTTGTGGTGCTCAGGCTTCTCATTCTGGTGGCTTCTTTTGCTGTGGAGCACAGGCTCTAGGCGTGTGGGCTTCAGTAGTTGTGGCACACGGGCTCAGTAGTTGTGGCTCACGGGCTCTAGAGCACAGGCTCAGTAGTGGCACACGGGCTTAGTTGCTCCGCGGCATGTGGCAATCTTCCCACACTCGAACCCGTGTCCCCTGAATTGGCAGGCGGATTCTTAACCACTGTGCCACCAGGGAAGCCCAAGTTTCGTTATTTTTATTTTAAAGAAGTTAAATAATGGAGAATTGATGTATTTAAAAGGCTGGACATACAAATTCTTCAACATACCTCTCATACAGTGCAATTAAAATTACAGTATGTCATTATGCAGTAAAATTCCCGCATATCTTGACTTGGAGATAGAATTCAAGGAATTAGAGTCTTTGGCCTGGCACAAGGTCAAGGTCATGGGCAGGCCAGGGGCTGATGAGGCTTGGAGGTCACGAGAACTATCTTCATTGCTGGTGGGGTGGGAGCCCATCCAATATGGGAAACAATTTGCAATATCAAAAATCTGAAAATGCACATCCCCTAAGACCCAGAAATTCCATTTCTAGAAACGTTTCCTAGAGAAACATTCACACATGTGCACAAAGGGAAATGTAGAAAGAATAATCACTGCAGCATTATTTATAATAACAACATTAAAAAAAACTCTAAATAGCCATTTAGAAATGGATAAAGGGTAGAATAACCAAACAATAAAATAGTAAATAGTTGAAAAAAGTAAGCCAGAGCTACGTGTTGTAGATCTATCAACACGAATAAAGCTTATCAATGTAATTGTGAGTATAAAAACCAAGCTACAGGGACTTCCCTGGTGGTCCAGTGGGTAAGACTCTGTGCTCCCAATGAAGGGGGCCCGGGTTTTATCCCTGGTCAGGGAACTAGATCCCACACGCCACAACTAAGAGTCAGCATGACGTAATAAAGATTCTCCGTGCCGCAACTAAGACCTGGCACAGCCGAAATAAATAAATATTTTTTAAAAAACTACAGAAAGTATACATACATCATGATACCATTAATGAAAGAAGGTAAAACAAGCAGCATATATTTTATGATGAATACAGTCACAAAAATTAAATATCTATAAAAAATATGAAAACAAGGGAAGGATGCACCTCAATTTCAGCCTAGTGATTGATTTTACAGAAGGAGGAAGTGGGAATCAGATGATTGACTTCAATTTTGTCTATAACATGTTATTCTTAAGTTAAAAGGATTGGAGGTAAATATGGCAAAATAACCACATTTATTAAAGGGGTAATGGGTATGTGGAAATTTGATGTATTATTTCTATGTTCATAATGAAGTAACAAATATTTAAAAGGAGAATGAGCCTGAGAGTTAGGGAGATCTAGGTCCCAATTTAGGTCCCACTACTTACTAGCTGTAGGTCCATGGGCAATCACGTAACCTTGCTAAGCTGTTTCCTCCCATCTCCCAACTGTATTTACCTCTTGGAGATATTGTGAAATTTATTGGCGCTCATATAAAGCACCTGGTACACAGCATACAAAACAAATGGTCCCTTTTTTGGTAAAGTACTGCCTGGTAACATTGATTCAAACTCCATGCTTCTGTATAAATTAGAAAAAGGCTCTGTAGGGGGAGAGGGACGCAGAGGGCCTGCGTCCTCTTCCTATTTGCCTTATCCTGGCCTTCCTTTCCTCTTAAACCCCTACCTGGTCTCTGGTGTTAAATGCATATGTGCATACATGAGCACATAAGCAATAATTCACAGATGCTTTAGAGTAGACGCTAAGCTTTTGGAGGGTTTAATTTCATGTAAGCATGAAGCGTCTCGACTTATGGGCTCCAAATAATTACAGCACAGTGAAACTGGAAATCATTTAAACTTTTCATGTTAAGAAAAATGATTGCTCGTTTAAGTCTCATGGTGTATGCATTCGTCTTTAGGAAGGCTTTCATAGAAATATAATGAGGACAGCTTTGTATGGTGAGCTTTCAATTACTCTTGCTATGGAGATGTCAGAGAGCTCAGGAAAATCCAGAAACTTCATCTGAATCAATAGTTTCATTTTTTTCAATTGCCATTTGAGCTGGCAGAAAAGATAATAGATTCGAGTATCTACCCCTTTTCGTTATTTTTTTTCAATCCAGAGAATTTGTTACAGAAAAATATGGACGTCAAAATATCAGCAGCAATAAAGATGAAAGAAGGAACTGAACATTTAAAAGTTCTCTGCTACTTTGGCTGTCTTGTAAAATGCCTACTGAAAATCACGCTGACCAAAATGCTTGTCTTGAATTCTCCGTTGTATATTTCTAGCCTGAAGCTCAGAGCTTCCTATAATGAAGTTTGGCCCACGGAGGAGGAAGGAGTGCAGAGAATAGGCAGGAAGGAGGCTGGATCGCCAGGGCCTGCCATGCACGTTGCGCACTGCGCAACACCAGAGAGCACCATTCACGGCAACAGCCAAGTATGCATACGCTTTAAAGGCGATGTCAAAGTAAGGAATAGAAAAGGCCTCTAACGGCACGGAAGAGTCCCTCGTCTCTGAAAATGCCTCAGAATCCAACTCTGTGGATGGAACATCCCTTTTTTTTTTTTTTTTTTTAACCTCCCGACACAAATAAGTGACAGATTTGTGGAGAATCAAAGTCCATAATGTAGATAATATATAGAACTATTCAGTGGGATCCCTCCTAAAAACATGGGAATAAAGAGAATAAAACTAATAGGAACCAACACATAATAAGTTTATCCATCTGGAAAAGTTACCCAGTTACCCAAAGTCGACTGCTGGTAAACAGTCGAATCTAATTTAAAAAGTAGACAAGGGACTTCCCCGGTGGCCTAGTGGTTAGGATACTGGGCTTTCACTGCGGTGGCCCGTGTTCAATCCCCGGTTGGGGAAAATCCCACAAGCTGTGCTGTGCGGCCAAGAAAATAAATAAAATAAAAATAAAAATAAAGAGTAGACCAAGCCGCCCCTGACGTATGTTGGGTAGTTTCCTGTATTAACAAAGACAAGAAAAGGCAACAGTAATCAGTATTGGGATAAAAACATGAAGAGACTCATCTTTATTGAAGTTCCGTTATTTAATGATGAATCTCATCTTCCCATTGATAGACACATGTGAGGAGTCCAGTTATACAATTTTTGCAGCTCTGAGAATAAACTTACTAAAAGTGTAGAGAAAAAAAAAGTACTGGAGAGTTTTGAAGAGAATCTTGAGTTTCATCGCTTTGGTTGGAAGTGTAAAGTGGGTGACCCCCGCCAAAGGTCCTTCTATTTATGTATGAAGTTGAAGGTTAATTCATGAGTTCTTTTTAGCTTTAAGGTTCTGTGATTCTGTTAGCAATGATGGATGATACACAGGGAAGAGGAACGGAAAGAAATCAACCCTTTCCACAGATTGCAGATGTTCTTCTTTATCACTGCTTTTGTGTGTGATTAAATTCTTTAATTTTGGTTAAAAAATATGTTATTCCAAATGCTCTGCTCCAAATCTGAATAGAGTGCCTTTGATGTAAGCAATGCAGGACTGTTGTTTAAAAATGTGATTTGGAGATCAAGTGCTTTACCTAATATGGTCAAGGTCTATTTTGAACTCTTTCCTTTGAAAGTAGCAACAAAAGATTAAGGACAAGTTTACACTCCAAATTGAAAGTAGAAATATCTTTTTGACCAACATTTAATTTCTTGCTCTTTCAGATTCCAATTTGGTGAGATTTTGGAGGTTGAGTATTAAGATTATATTACTGCCTTGTGCTGAAAAATAATTCTAGTCTGTATAACGGCATGGTAAGCATTCAGAGAGGTCCAATGCTTGTTTTCATGGCATATGGATGGTTACTGGCTTGTGAACCATTAGTAGGTCAAGTTCATTGTCAGTAACCATCATATTATCCTACCCTCTCCTGCTGACCACAGAGCAAATGAACCAGAAGATAAGGTTCTTTCCTGGCTCATTAAATGTTTCCATTTTGGCAAATTTATATCTTTCCTGATGTAGCAAAGCAGCAGTAAGCATTGTAATTTCAAGAGCTGAAGCAGAGGTGTTACAAAAAGAAGCCAGATGTCTGCCAATACAGTGGTGGTGTTACGGTGAGGCAACCACTGTCCTAAGTCTGTACTCAGACTTTGAAGTCTAGAATTGGTTGTTTGCACAACCAGATTTGATTGGGCAATAGCAAATAATCAAACTCACAAAGAATTGATGTAAAAACAAACATTCCAACTTCTTAATTACAGTGGTAAATATTTACCATATCATGAACAGATGATGTATGCTCCATATTCAAGGACCATTTTTAAAAGAATCTTGGTTTCTGGGAAGTTGAGTGAATTTCACAAAGATGCTTGCTGTAAAAGCTAGGGTCCAATAAAGAGAAAGGAAAATCCACACAGTAATTCAAACAAGGAATGTATAATATACAGCATTATTAACTCTAACAGAGAATTGGACCTATAAGGAATTAGCTAATAAGAAATATTAATAACTCTAAGGCATACAGGAAAAGCAGAGACGAGGAATAGTCACTAGTCTTAAGACTAAGAAGAAGAAACAGACCTTGTTGGAGAGGGTGTAGCCGCGGCTCACAGGATGGCTGACAGGCACTGAGATGCCTTGCCAGTAGAACTTGCTGGAAACCCAGCCTCCAGGGTATCAAGGAAGCCATCCACACAGAGACACCACACCTTGGAATTTACTGTGAAGCTGCGTGGGGAGGTGCTGTTAGCCCCCAGCTGCTGTTGGCTGCTGTATGCTGCAGGGGGTCTGGCAGTCCAGAGGCCACACACAGCAAAAGAATCTGGGGAAGAGAGCAGACCAGAACAGGAGAGAAACCCTTCCTCCTCTGGTATCCTTCCTTACCCTCTCCGGGCATGATATCCTGCCAGATGGAAAAGGGAAATATTTACAGGGCCTTTCTCAATTCTCAAAGAGTAGGTAAGAGAGGGTGGATTTGGAGCTGAGAAGCCATACGTTGACCACTGGCACACTTGCCAAGTCAGAGCTAATTTCATGCCAAAGTCAGCATGAAATTAGTTCATAGAAAGGGAGACAATTTTGAAAAATATGTCCTTCATGCCAAGGAAAATCCAATAAGCTCTCCCTGTCCTAAAATAGAGCATACTTCTCTGTTCAAGAAAAATGCCTGTGGGTTCCAGACTCGTCACTCCTGGGTGGCTCTGGGTTAGCACAATCCAATACTTGCCCTGTTTTCTAAGTTCTCTGATGACCATCTTCCTGTGTGGGCAGGGTATAGTAAAACAAACCTTGTTTTAGTTTTCTTAGATTTTTATCATTGTATGGCCTATCTCCCTCTAATTATAATCCCATTACTTTGACTAATATTGGGTGTTTCACATGTCTTCAGCCATAATGACAGTCTTTGGGTAATAGTTACAGATGGCTACCTTTCCAGACCAGCGTTCCAGACCCTTAAGTTCGAAGATGACCCTAATTCCAAGTTATAGAATATCTCTCACTATAGACTCCTTTATGCCTATAGAAGGAGCTCTAATGCTCTCCAACCTGACCTGAGAGAGGTAAAATCATTTATCTTTTTAGGCCAGTAGTGTTTGATTTCATGAAATACTAAAGAGCTTAGTAGCCTTCTTAACAACCTTTCTTATTCCCTGGAAATAAGCTTTGTAAAGGGGGAATTAATAAAATAAAAGGAACATGGACTCAAAAAGATAAGTATTTACTAGCTGTGTATCTTTAGTCTCTCTTTGTGCCTAGTTTTTTCACAAAGCAAAAGGTGGATACTAATAGCAACAATTTCGTTGGGTTATCATAAAAGTCAATTGAGATAATACAGGTTAAAGAACTTACGCCAGTACCCGGTACAGAGTGAACATTTGTAAGTGATATATGTGACCTGAAATGAAAACTAAGAAATGATGAGAGAAATTATGCCCATTTTGAAAGAAAAAGATCAGTAAGAATAAAGCATTATAATACGTTTTTTTAAAGAAAAAGAAGGTATTGGACTCATTGGTACTAGACTAAGTCTACTTCCATCGACTAAAGTCAAATATGCTCTATTTATTTGAACACGTGAACATATGAAAATTTAGAAGATCTGTTCAGTTAGGGACGAAAAACCTTGAGGGCAACGCTGTCTCCAATGGGTTCATGAATTGGCAATGCTTGGTGTAACATTCAGTGTCACTAGATGGCGCTGTAGAGCAATTAAGCTTTGGGCTTGTTAAATGTGATTTTGAACATTATTTTAAAATTAAGATTATTTGTATACAAACATTCTGCCCAGGCACAGATAGTTATGTGAACTGAAAGTAATGTGGGTATGTTCACCAGGTTTTTTACTCTTAAATAGCTCATGTGGCAAGGGTAAATGACCTTGAGAACCAGTGGGCTAGGAGGAATAGTAGACTTTAGGAAGATAATTGAACACGAATCAATGTCAGACTCAGTGCCAGCTGGGATCATTAAATGGTGATGGAGCAACTATGATTCAAGGTCAAATTGTCAAAACAGAAACAGACTCACAGACTTAGAGAATGAGCTTATGGTTACCGGGGAAAGGGTGGCAGTGGGAGGGATAGGTTAGGAGTTTGGGATTGACATGTACACACTGCTATATTTAAACTAGATAACCAACAAGGACCTACTGTCTATCACAGGAAACGGCTCAATATTCTGTAATAACCTAAATTGGAAAAGAATTTGAAAAAGAATAGATAACGTATAGGTATGGCTGAATCACTTTGCTGTATACACCTGAAACTAACACAACATTGTTAATCAACTACACTCCCATATAAAATAAAAATTAAAATAAATAAATAAAGCCTGTAACAGTAAATAAACAAGTTCTCATCACAAGAAAGAAAAAAATATTTGTAATTATGTGAGGTGATGGATGTTAACTAAATTTATTATGGTAATTATCTTTTAATATATATAAATATCAAATAGTTATGGTGTAAACTTTAAAGTAATACCATGTTATCTGTCAATTATATCTCAGTAAAGCTGGGGAAAATGAACTACCTTAGCATAAATTTAAAAATTGGAAAACTAAAAAAAAAAAAAAAAAAAAAAAAAGAAAAGTCAAATTGTAGCTGGCATCACCAAAATGGAAATGTGACCTAAACAAACATATCAAAAAGAGAGCATCGGAAGAGTATGATTTGATATCATTATTTATATGTTAGTTTCCAACAGTATTACCTAATGTTTCACTATCTAGTTCCCATAAACAATGCTAAAATGAAATTATATTTTTTCTAGTCTTACCTTGGATTAGTAGCTTCACTTTGAAAAGGGCATGTTTTGGGACTTCCCTGGTGGTGCAGTGGTTGGGACTTCTTGCTCAATGCAGGGGGCCGGGTTCGATCCCTAGTCAGGGAACTAGATCCCACATGCATGCCGCAACTGAGTTTGCATGCCACAACTAAGGAGCCCACGTGCCGCAATTAAGGGGTCTGCCTGCCACAACTAAGACTCAGTGCAACCAAATAAATAAATATTAAAAAAAAAAGAAAAGGGCATGTTTTAAGGGGCGTAAGCAATGATATCAAAAACTGTGTTTAGGATAGAGTAGGGCATTTTTAAGGAGGTAGTGAGTGAGGGAGTGAGGCAGAAAGTCAAGCAAGATAGGAGTGGGTTTTATAGACAGATGTCACAGAGGCAATAAAGAAAGAAGGTGCTGGCCACATGTCGACGTTTGACTCACACTCCAGAGCACTAAAACTAGTCGATTCAGCTCATTGCCTTCAATCTCCTCAGTCAGTACAACCTTGCCAATTGTTAAACCAGCCAGCAGAAAGCAAGAATGACTGGATGCAATGCTGTAATCCATTTATTGTACAACACAGAGCTACAGCTAGATTCTGACTACGCCGTAACATCAAAAAGGAGCTGATTGCACTTAACCTGTAGATGAATGGCTTTTGATGGGATCTTAGATGGAGATAAGGAAAGTCAGCTGCTACGGCTCAAACTTTAAAAATGGTGGGAAAAGGAAACGATCTAATAATCTTGGAATAAAGAAGAAATGGAGATAAGAGATTCACAAGGTCAAGAAATGAAGAGGAAATAGAAAGGAACTTAGAAGGAAATTATTCCCTGGCTTCAGGAAATTAACTGCTGATTCTTCCCTCAGTAAATTGGAGCCTTAAATAGTCAGCAATGTCTGTGGTGTGTTGAGAGGAACATCTGTCTGGCTGTGTTGTAACTCTGGACACTTTGCTGATGCTAAAAGGTGTAACATTTCAGTAATCTGGACCTTAGAACTCCAAATTTTAGTGGTTTTAGTGTTGTAATGTTTTCAGTCTCCACAAAGTTCAGCACAATTGAGTATTGATACTTCATTATCTTTGGGTTATTAGACTTTGGGTTATAGAATTCCTACTTTAGATATCTTCTTAAAATTAACAAAGGGCAAACGTGTATAATTCTTAGGTATTTCCCTGGCACTCAAGGTTCAGGTGATAATTCAGTCGGAAAAAAATGTCAGTTACTGAGTGTAATGATACAGAGAAAATGTTATTTCTGTTGCAGCTCGTATGACAATGCCATCTCTAAGGAGGTTTTGCTGAGCAGGGACTGGGCCATTCATTCTAGGGACTCTGGGCTGTGGGAGGTGAGGTGGGAGTGTGTCTTTGAGGAGGGGGCTAAGGCAGAGGGAGAGATGCTGGTGAGATGGTAGGAAGTGATGCAATCCACATCATAATCTCTCCGGTGGACCATCGAATCTACCATGTTACTCATCGCATGACAAGCTTGGTGTGAGCAGATCCAGGGTCTTTAGGGAAAATCCTGAAAGGACTGGGCCTTGTGTCTGGCTGGCATGTTTGAACTTAGGGTTAAAGAGGAACCATGAGAAAGTATGATGTTGAGAATCATAACATTGTTTTACTGTCGTCATTTACTTAGAGCTGATAATAGGTCATCTAGCTAGAGCACGGCAGACCTGCCACACCACTCTTACTCTAATAGAGGGGAAAAGTAAGCTCTTACACAGTAAAATTAATGAACATGCAAGTTCCTTCTTTTTCAAGGGTGACTAGTACTCCGTTGTACGTATATATCACTTTTTCTTCATCCGTTCATCTGCTGATGGACATTTGAGTTGTTTCTATTTGACGGTTGTGAATAAGGCTGCAGTAAACTTGGAGGTGCAGATATCTCTTTCAGAACAAAATGCAACAACATGGATGAACCTTAAGGACACAGGAAGACAAATACTGCATGATTCCAATACATGAGGTATCTAACAGAGTTAAATTCGTAGAATCAAAGAGTAGAATGGAGTTTGCCAGGGCAGGGGGAAAATGAGGCGGTACTAGTCAATGGGAAGTTACGAATCAATGGACATAAAGTTTCAATTAAGTGAGATAAATAAGTTCTAGAGATCTGCTGGACAATACTGTACACTTAAAAATCATTAAGAAGGTAGCTCTCATTTTAAGTGTTCTGAGCACAATAAAATAGTTGAAAAGCCATGAATGAACATGGAGACTAGTGAGGCATTCCCTCTACCACACTGTCTCCTCTTTATTGCAACCCTAATGTTAGCCAGGACCTCCCCGTGGCCTGAAAGGTTAGGTAAACAGAATAAAGGAGAAATTATCCCCTCAGTTTCCTTATCTGTGAAATGGGGACTTCGTGGAACCTTTCCCATAAGATGTGATGATAGTGACTATAAAGCCCTTAGACTATTGCCTGTCATACGGTTGAATATGGAATATATGTTAGTTCTTATTATCCTTAAAAAGGTTGAATATATGTTAGTTCTTATTATCCTTAAAAAGTGAATTGGAGAGCTGTTATTCAAAGGCCATAAGGTTTTAGTTATGCTAGATGAACAGGTTCTAGAGATGGGCCATATAGCCTAGTGTCTATAGTTAACAATACAATATTGTGCACTTCAACATTTAAGAGGGTAGATCTCATGCTAAGTGTTCTTACCACACACACACACCACACACACACAAGGAAGGAACACAATGAAACCCTGGGAGGCGTTGGATACGTCTGTTACCTTGACAGTGGTGATGGTATCATGGGCATTTGCATATGTCTAAACTCATCAAATTGTACACATTAAACATGTGAAGTTCTTTGTATGTGAATTATACCTCAATAAAGCTGTTATATATAAAAAAAGACCTAGTTCAATACTCTGTGTAGTAGTAACAGATGAAGGAAACATTATCCTCAATGTTTAAACTTTCTTCACCTTGTGCTTTATCACCACGCTGTCTGAACCCCCAGCAAAAGTGCCAACTCTGGAGAAAACCTTAGTGCTCTACTGTGGGAAAAGACCCAGAGTTCTTTTTTTTTTTTTTTTTAATATTTTTTGTTATTTTATTTATTTATTTACTATTTATTTATTTATTTATTTGTGGTACGCGGGCCTCTCACTGCTGCAACCTCTCCCGTTGCGGAGCACAGGCTCCGGACGCGCAGGCTCAGCGGCCATGGCTCACGGGTCCGGCCGTTCTGCGGCATGTGGGATCTTCCCGGACCGGGGCACAAACCCGTGTCCCCTGCCTCGGCAGGCGGACTCTCAACCACTGCGCCACCAGGGAAGCCCTACTATTTATTTATTTATTTATTTATTTTTTGTGGTACGCGGGCCTCTCACTGTTGTGGCCTCTCCCATTGAGGAGCACAGGCTCCAACGCGCAGGCTCAGCGGCCGTGGCTCACGGGCCCAGCCGCTCCGCGGCACGTGGGATCTTTCCGGACCGGGGCACGAACCCGTGTCCCCTGCATCGGTAGGTGGACTCTCAACCACTGCACCACCAGGGAAGCCCTATTTTTTTTTTATTGAAGTATAGTTGATGTACAATATTATAGAAGTTACAGTTGTACAATATAGTGATTCACAAATTTTAAAGGTTTTACTCCATTTATAGTTATTATAAAATATTGGCTATATTTCCTATTTTGTATAGTATATTCTTGTAGCTTATTTGATACACAACAGTACCCCCCAACCTCAAATTTCTCCTCCCCACTGGTAACCACTAGTTTGTTCTCTATGTCTGTGAGTCTGCTTCATTTTTGTTATATTCACTAGTTTGTTTGGTTTTATTAGATTCCATATATAAGTGAGATCATACAGTATTTGTCTTTCTCTGTCTGACTTATTTCACTTAGCATAATAATATCCTCCAAGTCCATTCCTGTTGCTGCAAATACTACTTAGCCATAAAAAAGAAAGACCCAGATTTCTTGATGCTGTACAGTCCACCTCCCAGCTGTAGGCACTGTGGCCAAATGCCAAGCATTAAAATATCCCAAGAAAGATGAGGATGGAAGCTAAAGCAGAAAGGAATCAGAAGGGGAAAAATAATCATTCAAATGACACCCAGTTACAATTAAATACAGAACTAAAACTGAGAAAATTTTTGGTTACTCTCCCTATGAGTAATGTTTGTACTTTGAGACTTTTAAAATATTTAAGGCAAGAAGAAATAAAATGCATGGCAACCAGTTAAGGTCATACATTTAGGACAAAAGTGATAAAATATTAAAATGAAAGAAATAAATGTTCTAACTGAAATACTGAGATTCTGTGAAGATGAATTATTCAGAGTTAGAAACACATGTGTCCTCCAATCTTATTATGTAACAGGGGGAAAATGGTAGTAAAGATCAAGGGTAGAGCAATGCCAAGAAATGAAGAAATGATGGTGGCATTGCTTAATAATATGCTAAGTTTATGTTTCATTTCAAGGGAAGGGGCTTCAAAGAAAGAAGAGGAATGGTTGGCTAGTGTGAAATGGAGTTGGAAGTATAGATTCTCAGGGCTTGAGAATGGTACTTTCATTCAGGACACCTAAGCGGTCGGGACAGACTAGGTTGTGCAGCAGTAACAGACAGCCCCAAGCCTCAGGGTCTAAAACAACACAGTTGTACTGCTTGCTCACAGTAGAGGTCTATCATGAGCTGGTAAAGTCCTCTGTTCACCGTCACTTAGGGAGTGAGGTTGCCCATGTCACAGCCACCGTCTTGAACTTGGCCAATCTCTGTTCTAAAGGGAAGTGAGAGCTTAGGGTTTCAGATCATATGAAATGCCAAGGTCCAGAAGTGACACATGTCACTTTTCTCACTGGTTAGGACACTTCAGGGTGGTCAGAAAGTTCAATCTTACCCTCTTCCCCAAAGTGAGGAAGAAACAAAAAGATGTGGAGAATATTCCTAGTGATTCCCATGAAGTGCAGTATGGCATTTGTTGGAAGGGAAATCTTGTTTGCTTGGCTAGAGGCTTCACACCTTCTTTTTCATGAAAACACAAAAGAATGAATCCTGACCCCAGCACTTAAAGTGAGTAGAACATTTGTGACTGAGATGTTCATAAACTCAGGATGACTTTAAGGAAAGGATTTTAGCTTTAATTTTAGTACTCATTGCCATAGATGTAATGGAAATCCAGTAGACACGGGAAGAGGCAAAGGCCCTAAAAATCATCTAGCCTCAGGATCTTGAACTCAAATGGCCACAGGGTCAAGGCAGGTAATGTGAATGAGTGGAGCGGCCTGGAGTCATACAAGAGGGGGGGTGGGACAGGGTGACAGAGAGGACACGTCCTGTCTGAAGGGAGCAGCTGCTTCTCAGCACCAGCTCATTGTCATCATGACAGATTGTGAAATGACTGTTGCCAGATTTTCTGATTTTTTAAGAGAAGCCAGAGACAAAGGGTTTTTTTGTTTATTTGTTTTTCAAAATCATAAATGTGACAATTTCTGATTTTTAAACATTGGTTTCACATTTTAACTTTTTTTTTTTGCCAAGCCGGGTGGCATGCGGGATCTTATTTCCCCGACCAGGGATCAAACCTGTGCCCCCCGCAGTGGAAGTGCACTGAGTCTTAACCACTGGACCGCCAGGGAAGTCCCCTCAAATTTTAACTTTTATAACACCCTTTGGAACCAACAAAACATGGCTTGAGCCCATGGCCTACCAGTTTGTGATGATGAATTTAGCCGTGTTTTTCACCACCTTTTCTCCACCACCACCCCTTCCCTGCACCCCCCTCCCCATAAGCAGCACGGCAAACCTTTGGTCCAAATTGAACTCAGAAGCCCAATCTGTAGAATGGTTGTATCTGAGGAACTGCTCTGACTGGAGCAAATTAAGGGGCCAGACCCTAAAATTCAGCTCTTTCCCTCTTCTCGCAGGACTCAAGAAGCACACTTTGAAAACCAGGAGATGAGTGCAAAGCTCTCCTTCTGCAGGAGATAGACCACCCAGCCGCCTAACTCCCGGTCCAGCTCCTCTTCCAGAGCATCTGTGGCTGGTGCAGAGAGCGGGCATCAAATGCACTGACTGAATGCCTGCTGAAGCTCTCTGTTTATTTAGAGATTCACTGGGGACCCTCTTTGACATGATTTTGGTTGGCAAGGTCATCACCACCTTCACCATCACCAAATGTGCCCTGAAAGACTCTGCTGGAAACATATGAGGCAAATGATGCAAACGTTGCCTTCGCCAAGGAACTGTTTTCTAAGATGTGCATTTCCATCTCAGCAAGCTCAGAGACAAACACCCAGGCACTATGCTCTAAAGAAGTTAAACTGATAAATTAGGGGAGCAACATCTTGGGGAACATCTGCACAGGTGTTCAGTGTGTTGTGGGAGACAGAAGGTGTGAGTGGCATGACAGACCTGGCGGCAGGAGTGGGAAGGAGTACACGGAATCATTGGTGTACGACAGTTTGAATATTTTAATAGTCATTACTACTTTTCAAAGAATGCCTTGTATCTGCACCCAGACCTTTAAGGTCTGGAGGTGTGTGTGTGTGTGTGTGTGTGTGTGTGTGTGTGTGTGTGCGTGTGTGAGTAATTTTATATATATATATATATATATTTTTATATATAGTTTTATTTTTAAATAAAAGATTATGTTATTTTTTAATTGAAGCATAGCTGGTTTACAGTATTATGTTAGTTTCAGGTATACAGCAAAATGATTCAGTTATAAATATATATATATAATACATATATTCTTTTTTAGATTTTTTTCCATTATAGGTTATCACAAGATATTGAACATAGTTCCCTGTGCTATACAGTAAGTCTTTGTTGTTTATGATTATGTTATTTTTTTAATTCAAATATGAATACACAGAAAAGAAAAATAACCAGCCTCACCAATTACCTGATCCAGGGGTCAAATTATGGTCCCTGGGCCAAATTCATCCCACTACCTGTTTCTGTTTATAAAATTTTATTGGAATAGAGTCATGCCCATCTACTTATATACACCAATGAAGCATTTATGCTGTAATGGCAGAGTTGAGTAGTTGCAACACTGGCTGTATGGCCTATACAATCTAAATATTTACTACCTGGCTCATTACAAAAAAAGTTTCCCTACCTCTTATCTAGTTCCACCAGCCAAGATCATCACAATTATTATTTTGCATATTTCTTTCAAATTCCTCTATGTGCATGCATACATTGGAAAAAATAATAAAATCATAGTCTGTATTAGTGTCCTCAATAGAACTTTCTGCAAATGATGGAACTATTATGTATCTGTACTATCCAATATGATAGCTATTGAATACTTGAAATGTGCCTCGAGGGCAGACAGCAGAAGCAAGAAGAACTACAATCCTGCAGCCTGTGGAACAAAAACCACATTCACAGAAAGATAGACAAGCTGAAAAGGCAGAGGGCTATGTACCAGATGAAGGAACAAGATAAAACCCCAGAAAAACAACTAAATGAAGTGGACATAGGAAACCTTCCAGAAAAAGAATTCAGAATAATGATAGTGAAGATGATCCAGGACCTCGGAAAAAGAATGGAGACAAAGATTGAGAAGATGCAAGAAATGTTTAACAAAGACCTAGAAGAATTAAAGAACAAACAAACAGAGATGAACAATACAATAACTGAAATGAAAACTACACTAGAAGGAATCAGTAGCAGAATAACTGAGGTAGAAGAACGGAGAAGTGACCTGGAAGACAGAATGGTGGAATTCACGGCTGCGGAACAGAAAAAAGAAAAAAGAATGAAAAGAAATGAAGACAGCCTAAGAGAGCTCTGGGACAACATTAAATGCAACAACATTTGCATTATAGGGGTCCCAGAAGGAGAAGAGCCAGAGAAAGAACATGAGAAAACATTTGAAGAGATTATAGTTGAAAACATCCCTAACATGGGAAAGGAAATAGCCACCCAAGGCCAGGAAGCACAGAGAGTCCCATACAGGATAAATCCAAGGAGATACATGTCGAGACACATAGTAATCAAACTGGCAAAAATTAAAGACAAAGAAAAATTATTGAAAGCAGTAAGGGAAAAATGACAAATAATATACAAGGGAACTCCCATAAGGTTAACAGCTGATTTCTCAGCAGAAACTCTACAAGCCAGAAGGGAGTGGCATGATATACTTAAAGTGATGAAAGGGAAGAACCTACAACCAAGATTACTCTACCCGGCAAGGATCTCATTGAGATGCAATGGAGAAATCAAAAGCTTTACAGACAAGCAAAAGCTAAGAGAATTCAGCACCACCAAACCAGCTCTAAGACAAATGCTAAAGGAACTTCTCTAAGTAGGAAACACAAGAGAAGAAAAGGACCTACATCAACAACCCCTAAACAATTAAGAAAATGGTTATAGGAAAATACATATCGATAATTACCTTAAACGTGAATGGATTAAATGTTCCAACCAAAAGACACAAGCTTGCTGAATGGATACAAGAAAAAGATCCATCTATATGCTGTCTACAAGAGACACACTTCAGACCTAGGGACACATACAGACTGAAAGTGAGGGGATGGAAAAAGATATTCCATGCAAATTGAAATCCAAGAAAGCTGGAGTAGCAATACTTATATCAGATAAAATAGATGTTAAAATAAAGAATGTTACAAGAGACAATGAAGGACACTACATAATGATCAAGGGATCAATCCAAGAAGAAGATATAACAATTATAAATATATATGCACCCAACATAGGAGCACCTCAGTACACAAGGCAACTGCTAACAGGTATAAAAGAGGAAATCGACAGTAACAAAATAATAGTGGAGGACGTTAACACCTCACTTACACTAATGGACAGATCATCCAAAATGAAAATAAATAAGGAAACAGAAGCTTTAAATGACACAATAGACCAGATAGATTTAATTGATATTTATAGGACATTCCATCCAGAAACAGAAGATTACACTTTCTTCTCACGTGCGCAGGGAATATTCTGAGGATGGATCACATCTTGGGTCACAAATCAAGCCACAGTAAATTTAAGAAAATTGAAATCATATCAAGCATCTTTTCTGACCACACGCTATGAGATTAGAAATGAATTACAGGGAAAAATACGTAAAAAACACAAACACATGGAGGCTAAACTATATGTTACTAAATAACCAAGAGATCACTGAAGAAATCAAAAAGAAATCAAAAAATACCTAGAGACAACTGGCAATGAAAACACCACAATCCAAAACTTATGAGGTGCAGCAAAAGCAGTTCTAAGAGAGAAGTTTATAGCTATACAAGCCTACCTCAAGAAACAAGAAAAATCTCAAATAAACAATCTAACCTTACACCTAAAGGAACTAGATAAAGAACAAACAAAGCCCAATGTTAGCAGAAGGAAAGAAATCATAAAGATCAGAGCAGAAATAAATGAAATAGAAACAAAGAAAACAATAGCAAGGATCAATAAAACTAAAAGCTGGTTCTTTGAGAAAATAAACAAAATTGATAAACTGTTAGCCAGACGCATCAAGAAAAAGAGGGAGAGGACTCAAATCAATAAAATTAGAAATGAAAAAGGAGAAGTTATAACAGACACTGGTGAAATACACAGCAACCTAAGAGACTACTACAAGCAACTCTATACAATAAAATGGACAACCTGGAAGAAATGGACAAATTCTTAGAAAGGTATAACCTTCCAAGACTGAACTGGGAAGAAATAGAAAATATGAACAGACCAATCACAAGTAATGAAATTGAAACTGTGATTAAAAATCTTCCAACAAACAAAAGTCCAGAACCAAATGGCTTCACAGGTGATTTCTATCAAACATTTAGAGAAGAGTTAACACCCATCCTTCTCAAACTCTACCAAAAATTTGTGCAGGAAGGAACACTCCCAAACTCATTCTATGAGGCCACCATCACCCTGACACCAAAACCAGTCAAAGATACTACAAAAACATAAAATTACCGACCAATATCACTGATGAATATAGATACAAAAATCCTCAACAAAATACAAGCAAACAGAATCCAACAACACATTAAAAGGATCATACACCATGATCAAGTGGGAATTATCCCAGGGATGCAAGAATTCTTCAATATAAATCAATCAATGTGATAAACCATAAAATGTAAATCAATGTAAATCAATCAATGTGATAAACCATATTAACAAATTGAAGAAGAAAAACCATATGATCATCTTAATAGATGCAGAAAAAGCTTTTGACAAAATTCAACACCCATTTATGCTAACAACTCTCCAGAAAGTGGGCATAGAGGGAACCTACCTCAACATAGTAAAGGCCATATATGACAAACCCAGAGCAAACATCATTCTCAATGGTGAAAAACTGAAAGCATTTCCTCTAAGATCAGGAACAAGACAAGGATGTCCACTCTCACCACTATTATTCAACATAGTTTTGGAAGTCCTAGCCATGGCAATCAGAGAAGAAAAAGAAATAAAAGGAATACAAATTGGAAAAGAAGAAGTAAAACTGTCACTGTTTGCAGATATCATGATACCATAGAGAGTCCTAAAGATGACACCAGAAAACGACTAGAGCTAATCAATGAATTTGGTAAAATTGCAGGATACAAAATTAATGCACAGAAATCTCTTGCATTCCTATGCACTAATGATGAAAAATCTGAAAGAGAAATTAAGGAAACACTCCCATTTACCATTGCAACAAAAAGAATAAAATACCTAGGAATAAACCTACCTAGGGAGACAAAAGACCTGTATGCAGAAAACTATAAGACACTGTTGAAAAAAATTAAAGATACCAACAGATGGAGAGATATACCATGTTCTTGGATTGGAAGAATCAAGATTGTGAAAATGACTATACTACCCAAAGCAATCTACAGATTCAATGTAATCCCTATCAAAGTACCAATGGTACTTTTTACAGAGCTAGAAGAAAAAATCTTAAAATTTGTATGGAGACACTAAAGACCCACAATAGCTAAAGCAGTCTTGAGGGGAAAAAGTGGAGCTGGAGGAATCAGACTCCCTGACTTCAGACTATACTACAAAGCTACAGTAATCAAGACAATATGGTACTGGCACAAAAACAGAAACATAGATCAATGGAACAAGATAGAAAGCCCAGAGACATAAGGTCAGCTAATCTATGACAAAGGGTGCAAGGGTAAACAATGGAGAAAAGACAGTCTCTTCAATAAGTGGTGCTGGGAAAACTGGACAGCCACATGTAAAAGAATGAAATTTGAACACTCCCTAACACCATACACAAAAATAAACTCAAAATGGATTAGAGACCTAAATGTAAGTCTGGACACTATAAAACTCTTAGAGGAAAACACAGGAAGAACACTCTTTGACATAAATCACAGCAAGATCTTTTCTGATCCACCTCCTAGAGTAATGGAAATAAAAACAAAAATAAACAAATGGGACCTAATGAATCTTAAAAGCCTTTGCACAGCAAAGGAAACCATAAACAAGACAAAAAGACAACTCTCAGAATGGGAGAAAATATTTGCAAACAAATCAATGGACAAAGGATTAATCTCCAAATTACATAAACAACTCATGCAGCTCAATATTAAAAAAACAAACAACACAATCCAAAAATGGGCAGAAGACCTAAATAGACATTTCTCCAAAGAAGACATACAGATGGTCAAGAGGCACATGAAAAGCTGCTCGACATCACTAATTATTAGAGAAATGCAAATCAAACCTACATGAGGTATCACCTCACACCAGTTAGAATGGGCATCATCAGAAAATCTACAAACAACAAATGCTGGAGAGGGTGTGGAGAAAAGGGAACCCTCTTGCACTGTTGGTGGGAATGTAAATTGATACAGCTACTATGGAGAACAGTATGGAGGTTCCTTAAAAAACTAAAAATAGAATTACCATATGATCCAGCAATCCCACTACTGGGCATATACCCAGAGAAAACCATAATTCAAAAAGTCACATGCACCCCAATGTTCATTGCAGCACAATTTACAATAGCCAGGTCATGGAAGCAACCTAAATGTCCATCGACAGATGAATGGATAAAGAAGATGTGGTAGATATATACAGTGGAATATTACTCAGCCATAAAAAGGAACTAAATTGGGTCATTTGTTGAGAGGTGGATGGATCTAGAGACTGTCATACAGCGTGAAGTGAGTCAGAAAGAGAAAAACAAATATCATATATTAACACATATATGTTGAACCTAGAAAAATGGTACAGATGAATCGGTTTGCAGGGCAGAAATTGAGACACAGATGTAGAGGACAAACGTATGTACACCAAGTGGGGAAAGTGGAGGGGGGGGTGATGGTGGTGGTGTGATGAATGGGCAATTGGGATTGACATGTATACACTGATGTGTATAAAATTTATGACTAGTAAGAACCTGCTGTATAAAAAAATAAATGAAATAAAATTCAAAAATTAAAAAAACTTTTCATCTTTATCATGTATGCCAATGGTAATTTAAAAAAAAAGAAAAATGTGCCTCGTGCCACTGAGAAACTGGATTTTTAGTTTTAATTATAATGAATCAAAATTTAAATTGCCATATGTGGCTAGTAGATGCCATATTGAACAAAACTTTCTTGAAATATTTTCTACAAAACAGAAATAGACTCACAGACATAGAAAACAAATTTATGGTTACCAATGGGGAAAGTGGAGGGAGGGATAAATTAGGAGTTTGGGATTAACATATACACACTACTATATATAAAATAGATAACCAACAAAGACCTGCTGTATAGCACAGGGAACTCTATTCAATATCTTGTAATAACCTATAATGGAAGGGAATGTAAAAAAAGAATATATCAATATATTTTTATATATCTATGTATAACTGTATCACTTTGCTGTATACCTGAAACTAACACAACATTGTAAATCAACTGTATTTTAATAAAAACTAAAAAAACAAAGAGTCACTTAGGGAATGAATGAGGTTCAGGAACAAAATTGTTTAGCTGGAAGAAGATGTGATTGTGGAAGGAAACAAAAAGAACTTTCTTGAAATACTTTTATTTGCATAATATTTCATGATCATTTCTTTCAATCATTAAACGTTCTTTGTAGAACCCCTTGTTCTGATTGTATAATATCATAATGTATGGATGTGTCATCGTTTTCCTAAACAAGCCCCTATTGTTGACACTTGGATTATTTTCCATTTTTCACTATTATAATCCATTTCTGTGATAAGCAGTTCTGTGCATATAAATATGTACACATGTCTATGATGATTGACTTAAGGTAAATTTCTAGATGCAGAACTGTTTGATCAAAAAACATAAATATTTTTCAGATTCTTGAAACGTATCATCAAATTGCTAGTTAGAGAGATTGGTCCACTCTACTTATTTGACAGCAATGTAGGAAAATGCTTCTTCCCCATACTCTACCCTATGTATTTTAAAGAATTGTCTTGAAAAGCCTCTCTCCCTTGTCTCCTCCACCTAGACTGAAGTCAAAGGAATAACTGAGGAGGGCACTTTATGAGAACCCATCAGTGTGCTGAGAGAGGTGGGGCAGAGAGCAAAATGGAACTTTTTCCACTGAACTTTTCTACACAGTCAAGGTTTCAGGCAACTTGATTAACTTGGGCAATCACTCCTGAGCTTCGTGCTCGGGACAAAGTCCTTATTCTGTGGCAGATCATGACATTGAAATGTTCTTGCTTGGCGGTGATTAAGACTTAAATGATCTTGTGTATGGGAAAGTGAAACAGTATGCAAATAGCAAGGAGGGAAATAGTACCTTTTCTTCCTCTAGCTCCCATCCCCCAGGGTCGAAATTGTAAGGAATACGTAACATAGAAATAGAGGGATGGAAGAATAAGGAAGTTAGAGGTAAACACCAACTGCGAGTGGTTGTAAATAAAGGTGAGATGAGGTGAATCAGAGAAGGGTTTTCTGGTCAGACAAACACAGGATTGAATTTTACTCTGCCATCTTATCATGGAACCTTTATCTCTCTGAGCCTCAATGTTTTCACGAGAATAATGAGTACTTTATGATGAGGATTATTAAAAATAATCTATGTGAAACATTCAGTGCAGGGCCTGACTCATGTTTATAGCATCTCTAAGAACAAGGGGGGGGGGCCATCAGTGGGGTAGGGCTCATAAACCAGGAAGTTCTCACTGTCTCTTGAATTGGTAATACAGTGTATTGGCAAAAATGAGATTACGTAATCCAGATAGGCTCTCTGCAACCACGGAAATCTACCACTCTGGTCAAGAGTCAGACACTAGAGAAGTGGTGTTGATATTTTACCAATTCCACAGTGGCTGCTGAGAGCACCAGCCGAGTTTTTGAAGCACAGAGAAGTCAGCCATGCAGCTCACGCGAAAAGCAACTGCAACCCAGTCTAAGTATGTTGACAGCCGGCTTAATTACTAACAGGAGAAAGTTGACATTTTCTGTGTGGAGTCCAGAAAGTGAGTGAAAAGATTACATTTTCATCCAGCTGTGTGTGGGTAGGGCATGAAAACCAGTCCCTGCTTGCTTAAGAAGAGACAGAAATCCTGGGTGTGGACGGACTTTCAAGTTCAAGCATGGAGACCAGTGATTGGATTGCCCCAAACTGCCTTAATGAAGCCTCCCCGGGTCTACACAGGGGAACACCCACCAACCTTCAGAGAGATTCTTTGGTCATCCTCACCCACCACGTTCTCCGCTCTATTTACCTAATATATTTCCCAGCAAAAAGATTAGTTGATACATTCACACATGAAACTAATTATGATAGAATTAAAGCTTTCCCTGCTCCTTTCCACAAATTGAATTACTGAGACTCAGACTGAATTCTAAAAAATCTCTTCTTGAGTCATTCTGGGAGGAAAATGAATTACACGTGTCGTGAGCCTTGAGTGCCATGGTTTCCTTATGTTGCCACCAGTGAAGGGAGCTACATTTTCCAGGGGACTGGGTGACCCTGTGTGACGGAAATCAGAAAATGGGAGTGGGAATTACCGTTGGGTCTTTAAAATAGCCCCCCTGGGACTTCACTGGTGGCTCAGTGGTTAAGAATCCGCCTGCCAATTCAGGGGACACGGGTTGGATCCCTGGTCCGGGAAGATCCCACATGCCGCGGAGCAACTAAGCCCGTGCACCACAACTACTGAGCCTGCACTCTAGAGCCCGAGTACTGCAACTACTGAGCCCACACGCCGCATAAACTGAAGCCCGCGTGCTCTAGAGCCCGTGCTCTGCAACCAGAGAAGCCACCGCAATGAGAAGCTCGCGCACAGCAAGGAAGAGTAGCCCCAGCTCGCCACAACTAGAGAAAGACCGCATGCAGCAACGAAGACCCAACACGGCCAAAAAGTAAATAAAAATTAAAAAAAAGAAATTCAAAGAAAAAATAGCTCCCCTGGAACACAGAACTCCAGAGAGTGACACAGTTGGTCTTGTAGTTGAGATTTAGACTGTCTTAAGTCAACCATTCATAAACTGGTTTAGTTATGACTCCCTTGAGAAATTGTCATGTCTGTCACGTCCTGGACATTTTGCAGGCTCCAAATCATGAAATAAAATGTCCAGAATATTCTCAATGGCTCTATTTACGTCATCCATTTTAACTGGCATGTCAACATTTACATTGCTGGAGAATAGCTTTGGGAACTATTGCTCTGAATACAAATTAACGATGGAATGCACCAACCCAATAGCATGGTGTGGTGGAGAACCGAAATAACTTTTCCCCCAAACTCTAGATGAACCGTGTGTGTGAGTGTACCTGTGTGCCAGTAGGCGTTAATCAATTGGTATTGGGCAACACAATTAAAACTCACTTCGTGGGAAGCGCATGTTACGATAGGATTTTTTCCCAATGGTGTTTCAGAGCAGGATGCTTATAAGCAAAATACAATGAAACATGCAACGATGAAATTCTACAGCTCATCATTCTTTTCTAGTACCTAGTAGGTTAGAAGCACCATGGGAGACACAAAATAATCAACCCCAGGCCTCACCCTCACAGTATTTACAGCCTATTAAGAAATACTAGTTTTTTCCCAATAACAGAGAGAATTAAAATACGGCTAGTTCCCCGCATTTGTTGTCAAAAATAGAAAGAAAACCATACTCTGCTGGAACATATTATTATTTGCTTAAAAAATTATATAAACAGATGCCAGCATAGTAAATTTAATTTAAAGTATCATGGAATTGGAAGTCCTTCATTTATACCGACCAATAAACTGAGCCAAAGAAAATGTGAATGACTTGCCCAGGGTCACACAGCTATTTAATGCCTCCAATGGCACCAGAAACCAGCTTTTTGACCCTCAGATGGAGATCTTTGGATGTATACTGTGCATACTAGCCTGGGATTTGGTCTGGCTCTAAAATTCTGGGACTCTCCAAGGACTCTGCAACTATGCTAACCACACTCCTGTCATTCATTTTAATGAATAAAATCACTCAGTTGAACAAAAACAATAGTTTCATTAAGATGGAGAAAGTGCACTTTCATTACTAAAAATGACCTCATGCCTTATTCACTTTAGGGAAACTTTTATATTTAAAATTTTAACATAAAGAGATTTTAGAGATTTGCTTAGCAAGGAAAAGCAACCAGTCTATTATTGCATAATATTTGATTACCTATTAATTTTGATCATATCACTGAGCAAACTGTTAGATCCTTGCACTGAGGCATGTGTAGAAACTGCCCTATTTTTAACTCTGCCATTCTGGTTGTTTGTAGAATGGATTTCCCTTTATTTGGAATGATGTGTTTGGTTTTTGTTTTTTTTCAAGACTGCAGTTTTTAATTGCTTTCAAGGCATTGAGGAATGAAATGGACAGAGAGGGAGCAAAGGAGCCTAATTGGAGGCACTTTGGGGACCACTTTAATGAACAGAAGGGCAAGTCCTGTATAATTAATATGGTATGGGATAATGTTTTAAACTGAGCATTTGATGTTAACATCATCACCCACTGAAAAAGTGCTAAGTGCTTCCTGAAGAATGCAAGGCAAAGTGAACACTTTCAAATCAGCGCATGAGGCTTTGTTAGCAATGGCTGTGTCCAGCCTTCAACTCAGCTTGTGAGGTGTAAAGAGAAAGTTTGTGCCTGTTTTTGTGGCATTTGGCCAGTTGCCTTTGCTTCAGCCTGCCTCCTGCTCCCTGCTTGCTAGGTCCTGGGAAGTCAGTAATTGCATTAGAAGACAGCGGTAATAGTGATAAAATGTGACATTTGTATTGATAGTACTCTGAAACCTTGTTTCAATGCACTTTTCCACACAGTACCTCAGTAACCCTAAGGGAGGAAGGAAACAGTGTTATGATAGAAAAGTGAGGTTCAGGAAATGTAAGTGACCTGAACTTTGACAGGGGGCAGACCCAGGACTAAAATCCAGGTTATCGGAAGTTCTGTCTGGGGGTTACTCCCCAATGGCAAGGAAGGACACGTAGAGACAGTTCAGTCTTAAGCCACCTTAGGGATGGGAGATATTTCTGCACCTGTCCCTTTGATGACTCCAGGAGTGGATCTCTGGCTTCTGGGTATCCCTGGCTGCTAACGTCTTACTTGACATCGGTCATGGTCACATCTTGCCCTACAGCTTTCATGCACTTCTTTCCCTGTGCTGTGGTCTGTCTTGTTGGCCATTTGATATGTCCATCATGGGATACCTTACTGCCCCAATTTTAATTTTTGGATAAATTGGAGGAAACAGAAAACTTTGGATTCTAAGACTTTGAATCCAATCCCTCATTCTCAGTCTCAAACTCTGCCGAACTTACCATTTATTGGGCACTTAAAGCGTTAGGTGTTACGCTAAGAACACTGAATGTTCTCAACATCCTGACAAGGTGGAAATTGCAGGGATTTAAACCCAGGACATCTAACTCAAAACCCACACTCTTAGATGGGATGGTACCGTTGTCTCCCACGGTAAGATAACCGTATTTTAAGTTTTGTATAACACTAGTGTTTAGAAATCTCTTCAAAAGTATGGGATCCTGAGATTTCTTCTTGCACTGTGGCATAAACAGAAACTATGAACATACCTAATGAACAGCTGCCACTGATATTTACATCTTAACTGGGGGTTAAATATCAAAGACATTGTTCTATTTAGCAGGATTTATGGTGTCATAACTTTTCCAGTAGTTCATTTCAAACAGATTTTTTAAATAGTGGGAGAAAACAGTATCATAGTAGCTTTTGAAAGTCTAGTGTGGGAAATTAACTGCAGATATTCAAAAGATCTCTCACACACTGTCAGCATTCATTTTTAACCCCCAAACAATGACATGAGCAAAAGTGACTGTTTTTTTCTCTATTTTCTTTGCTCCACTTTCCTCTCCGAAAATAAGCCCATTAATAAGGAGGTATGAATGGAAAATGTAGATGTCTCAAGACAAATTACACTAAAAGTTGTTTCTTAAAGAAACAATTTTACCAAAATGAGTTTGCATATAAAAACATAACTAGCAGATGAACATATTAGGGAAGTGTAGCCATTAGGCATGTTTTTATTATGCAATAATTTATCCATGAACAGTTTATATTTCACATCCATATTACAGTATTTCTTTCCTGTCACTGGGAGTACTCAAGAGAATTGAATGAATGCTCATTCATCTGGAAAGTTCCAGAAGGGAGTTTGCAATGGGTAGGAAATTGAGTTAGGTTGGACAACAAGGTCACTCCTAATCTGAAGATTCTATAATTTCCAACTTGGACAACTGAAATGAGGTCAGTGTTCTGGTAGGCTTCATGTCACAGTGAAAAAAAAAGGCCTGGTGGTGGGAAGCAGTCATGGGCTGTCCTGGGGGCCTGGAGCCAGCCTGCCTGGCTTCACCACTTGATTCCGCCACTTACTAGCTGTGTGACCCTGGGCAAGCTATGTCCCCCGTCTCCGCCTCAGTTTCCTCATCTGTGAAGTGGGGATAATAATAGCACTGACCTCACAGAGTGGCTGTGAGGAGTAAATGAATGAATGTAAGCAGAGTACTTAGTGGTACATGGGAATGTCCCATAATCTTAGTTGTGCTGTTATGTTCCAAGAACGATGGGGCTAGATTGTTCATTTCTAATGAACAGTCTTATCTGCTTCTTCTTGTTACCTCCAACATGAAATAAATGGCAGTCCATTCCGAGTTTAATGAAGGTGGGGTTAGGGCTCACAGCTTGCCTGAAGGGAAGGAGATAAGGAGGAGAAGGGGAGAGGTAAAATGAGGGATTTTGTTTAAAGGGAACAGAGAAATGTCTGATGTCCAGGGAGATAGATGGAAATTCCATGGGAATGACACCTGCATGGGATGCTGGGAATGACAGTTGATAGGAGGAGAGAGAAAGCTCATGGTACATACATACTCTCATTTTACAAACACACACACACTTCATAGCAAACAGATATGGGAATGACTGGTCTATTTGTATCCTAAGTTTTCCACGTTAGCACAAGTATTCAGTTCTAATATTGACCTATGGTTTCAGTCGGTCAGTTCAAGTCCACAGGTTTGCCCTGAGCCTCTGCCACAGTACCAAGCACGGTGTGAGGTTCTGTGGAAGCAAAGAGGAGGCTGCCCTGTGGTGCTCAGCCTGGGAGGAATGCAAGAAGTTAAACGCTGTACGTTTCACTCAGCGTGCTAAGTGCCGTGACCAACCTGTGTGTTACACTATAGGGTCTCAGAGGAGGCCACTTGACCCATCTTAGAGAGACAGGGCAGACTCCCAGGAGGAGGGGAAAGCTTAGACTTGAACCAGCTCTTAGGCTGATGAAGAAGGGAAAACAAACAAACAAAACAAAGGAAAACAAAACCCAAAGAAAAGTAGACTTATGAAAAGTTTTAATTCTCTCCATCGACTTGGAAATTTGACACAGCTGGTTCTGCTACTTATTAGCTACATGACTTTGGGCAATTACTTAAGCTCTCTGAACTTCAGTTTTGTCATATCTGAGACAGTTTCTGGCTCATTGGGTTGTTCTAGGAATTAGGGAGACAATGTATGAAAAGCCCAATCCCTGTGCCTGACGCAAGCGGTGTGTGCAGGCTTATTTTGAGTATCGGTGACATTAAATTACTCGTACTAAAATATGATAAAAGAAGAAGTGATGATTTGTTGAATTTAGGCTAGGAATAATGTCAAGACAAGCCAAAAGTAGAATAATAAGCTCAGTGTTAAGGCCCATGTGTCAATTTTGCCTGAACCACTAGTTCAGAGCCTGGATGGAGAAAAGCTGGCCGGAGTAACATTCCATCTAATGATATACCTATGGAGGGCAGGGGAAAGGATTTTGGCATCTTACCTTGTCTATTACCCGCCCGTTGTACTACAAAGCTCCAGCCCAAACTAAAAACCTAGAATAATCCCATGATCCACCTTCTCAGCAAATATGATGGTTAAACCATCCACAAAAGTTATATGCAAAAATATTGATCTGTTTCATTAGCACCATCTGTAATTTCACCTTAACATAGAGATGAAGCCAAACAGGGGCCCAGAAAAAATCAGTTTTTTCTAATGCACGAGGCAACTTAGGAGAAGGTTCTGTTCTCATTTACAAATGAAGAACCCAAGGCAAAATTGGTGACTTAACAAAGGTCAGATTGCTCCTTCATGGGAAGCCACCAACAGGCCGATCTGTCTGCCAGCAGAGCTGCTCTCTTCATCATGGGGCTAGGACACCTATTGCTCTGTGATTGGGGAAGGGAGGTGATATGTGTGGTCAAGGACCCTCAACGTCACCAGGAGACTACGGAAGGCCATTCTTCTTCCTTCTGCTTCTGTGATGCTGCTGCCGCAATGTTGTAATAATATTGTGAACTGTCCTGGCAAGTCAGGAAGTTTCTCAGGGAAGAGAAGAGAAAGGTCCACCCAGAATGGGAGAGGAAATGCTAATTGGAGTTCTTCAGGAGCTGAGTGGAGTTAAAAACTTCATCCTGGATGAGGCTGTTAGATCTCTGCTTTGCAGATGACCCCAAATACAGATGCAGCCTCTCTGAAATGAGAAGGAGTTCTCTGGTTCTGAGGAGGTATATTTTCTTCTTAGGTGGAGTGGAATGCTTTTTTTTTTTTTAAGATAGATATTAAAAAATCAGAGACCTTGATTAAAATCCTGTCTCTGCTACTTAATAACTGTGTGATCTCTCTCTAAACCTCACTACTCATCTGCTAAGTAAAATTAATGGTATTTACTTCACTTTTCCTATCTCTAAAATGGTGATAATACCTGCCTCTTAGGATGGTTGTGAGGATTAAATGAGAATGAAGTCTGGAGTGTAGGAAATGTTCCCCAAAGACATCTATCATATTATTTCTATGTTATTATGTTCATTAGCTACATTACAGCATTCTTATATAAAGTGCTTGGATGTGGTAGATGATCAATAAGTGACAGCTATTGTCATTAAAGGGCAACATTTTTGTATTGGTGGTGGTCTAGTGGTGGAATTGAGCAGGCTGGAATGAAGAGAAATTCTAATTCCACAGGCAAACATAGAAACAAAAATAAAAACAAAAAAGCAGAACTGGAAGGAAAAGAATCCTACCCCGAGTCAGCCAACTTATTCCCAGAATTTAAATATCAAAAATCTCTACATTATAGAGCAGAAGCAAGAAGAACTACAATCCTGCAGCCTGTGGAACAAAAACCACATTCACAGAAAGATAGACAAGATGAAAAGGCAGAGGGCTATGTACTGGATGAAGTAACAAGATAAAACCCCAGAGAAACAACTAAATGAAGTGGACATAGGAAACCTTCCAGAAAAAGAATTCAGAATAATGATAGTGAAGATGATCCAAGACCTTGGAAAAAGAATGGAGGCAAAGATCGAGAAGATGCAAGAAATGTTTAACAAAGACCTAGAAGAATTAAAGAACAAACAGAGATGAACAATACAATAACTGAATTAAAGAACAAACAGAGATGAACAATACAATAACTGAAATGAAACTACACTAGAAGGAATCAACACCAGAATAACTGAGGCAGAAGAACGGAGAAGTGACCTGGAAGACAGAATGGTGGAATTCACTGCTGCAGAACAGAATAAAGAATAAAGGATGAAAAGAAATGAAGACAGCCTAAGAGAGCTCTGGGACAAATTAAATGCAGCAACATTCGCATTACAGGGGTTCCAGAGGGAGAAGAGACAGAGAAAGGACATGAGAAAACATTTGAAGAGATTATAGTTGAAAATTTACCTAACATGGGAAAGGAAATAGCCACCCAAGGCCAGGAAGCACAGAGAGTCCCATACAGGATAAACCCAAGGAGAAACACGCCAAGACACATAGTAATCAAACTGGCAAAAATTAAACACAAAGAAAAATTATTGAAAGCAGTAAGGGAAAAATGACAAATATATACAAGGGAACTCCCATAAGGTTAACAGCTGATTTCTCAGCAGAAACTCTACAAGCCAGAAGGGAGTGGCATTATATACTTAAAGTGATGAAAGGGAAGAACCTACAACCAAGATTACTCTACCCAGAAAGGATCTCATTCAGATGTAATGGAGAAATCAAAAGCTTTACAGACAAGCAAAAGCTAAAGCTAAGGGAATTCAGCACCACCGAGCCAGCTCTAAGACAAATGCTAAAGGAACTTTTCTAAGTGGGAAACACAGGAGAAGAAAAGGACCTACAAAAACAACCCCTAAACAATTAAGAAAATGGTCATAGGAACATACCTATCAATAATTACCTTAAACGTGAATAGATTAAATGCTCCAACCAAAAGACACAGGCTTGCTGAATGGATACAAAAACAAGACCATCTATATGCTGTCTACAAGAGACCCACTTCAAACCTAGGGACACATACAGACTGAAAGTGAGGGGATGGAAAAAGATATTCCATGCAAATGGAAATCAAAAGTAAGCTGGAGTAGCAATACTCATATCAGGTAAAATAGACTTTAAAATAAAGAATGTTACAAGAGACAATGAAGGACACTACATAATGATCAAGGGATCAATCCAAGAAAAAGATATCACAACTATAAATATATATGCACCCAACATAGGAGCACCTCAATACATAAGGCAACTGCTAACAGTTTCCTCTAAAAGAGGAAATCAACAGTAACACAATAATAGTGGGAGACTTTAACACTTCACTTACACCAATGGAGAGATCATCCAAAATGAAAATAAATAAATTACACAATAGACCAGATAGATTTAATTGATATTTATAGGACATTCCATCCAGAAACAGAAGATTACACTTTCTTCTCAAGTGCGCATGAAACATTCTCCAGGATAGATTACATCTTGGGTCACAAATCAAGCCACAGTAAATATAAGGAAATTGAAATCATATCAAGCAACTTTTCTGACCACATGCTATGAGATTAGAAATGAATTATAGGGAAAAAATGTAAAAAACACAAACGCATGGAGACTAAACAATATGTTACTAAATAACCAAGAGATCACTGAAGAAATCAAAGGAGAAATCAAAAAATACCTAGAGACAAATGACAATGAAAACACCACAATCCAAAACCTATGGGGTGCAGCAAAAGCAGTTCTAAAGGGAAGTTTATAGCTATACAAGCCTACCTCAAGAAACAAGAAAAATCTCAAATAAACAGTCTAACCTTAGACCTAAAGGAACTAGATAAAGAAGAACAAACAAAACCCAAAGCTAGCAGAAGGAAAGAAGTCTTAAAGATCAGAGCAGAAATAAAAGAAATAGAAACAAAGAAAACAATAGCAAGGATCAATAAAACTAAAAGCTGGTTCTTTGAGAAGATAAACAAAATTGATAAACCATTAGCCGATAAACAAAATTGATAAACCATTAGCCAGACTCATCAAGAAAAAGAGGGGGAGGACTCAAATCAATAAAATTAGAAATGAAAAAGAAGAAGTTACAACAGACACTGCAGAAATACTAAGAGACTACTACAAGCAGCTCTATGCCAATAAAATGGACAACCTGGAAGAAATGGACAAATTCTTAGAAAGGTATAACCTTCCAAGACAGAACTGGGAAGAAATAGAAAATCTGAACAGACAGGTCACAAGGAGTGAAATTGAAACTTTGATTAAAAATCTTCCAATAAATAAAAGTCCAGGACCAGATGGCTTCACAGGGGATTTCTATCAAACATTTAGCGAAGAGCTAACACCCATCCTTCTCAAACTCTTCCAAAAAATTGCACAGGAAGGAACACACCCAAACTCATTCAATGAGGCCCCCATCACCCCGACACCAAAACCAGACAAAGATACTACAAAAAAAAGAATATTACAAACCAATATCACTGATGAATATAGATGCAAAAATCCTCAACAAAATACAAGAAAACAAATCCAACAACACATTAAAAGGATCATACACCACGGTCAAGTGGAATTTATCCCAGGGATGCAAGGATTCTTCAATATATGTAAATCAATCAATGTGATAAACCATATTAATAAATTGAAGAAAAACCATATGATCATCTCAATAGATGCAGAAAAAGCTTTTGACAAAATTCAACACCCATTTATATAAAAATTCTCCAGAAAGTGGGCATAGAGGGAACCTACCTCAACATAATAAAGGCCATATACAACAAACCCATGGCAAACATCATTCTCAATTGGGAAAACCTGAAAGCATTTCCTCTAAGATCAGGAACAAGACAAGGATGTCCACTCTCATCACTATTATTCAACATAGTTTTGGAAGTCCTAGCCATGGCAATCAGAGAAGAAAAAGAAATAAAAGGAATACAAATTGGAAAAGAAGAAATAAAACTGTCACTGTTTGCAGATATCATCATACTACATAGAGAATCCTAAGGATGCTACCAGAAAACTACTAGAGCTAATCAATGAATCTGGTAAAGTTGCAGGATACAAAATTATTGCACAGAAATCTCTTGCATTCCTATGCACTAATGATGAAAAATCTGAAAGAGAAATTAAGGAAACACTCCCATTTACCATTGCAACAAAAAGAATAAAATACCTAGGAATAAACCTACCTAGGGAGACAAAAGACCTGTATGCAGAAAACTATAAGACACTGATGAAAGAAATTAAAGATGATACTAACAGATGGAGAGATATACCATGTTCTTGGATTGGAAGAATCAAGATTGTGAAAATGACTATACTACCCAAAGCAATCTGCAGGTTCAATGCAGTCCTTATCAAATTACCAATGGTATTTTTTACAGAGCTAGAAGAAAAAATATTAAAACTTGTATGGAGACACAAAAGACCCCGAATAGCCAAAGCAGTCTTGAGGGAAAAAAACCGAGCTAGAGCAATCAGACTCCCTGACTTCAGACTATAGTACAAAGCTACAGTAATCAAGACAATATGGTACTGACACAAAAACAGAAATATAGATCAATGGAACAAGATAGAAAGCCCAGAGATAAACCCACGTACCTATGGTCAACTAATCTATGACAAAGGAGGCAAGGATATGCAATGGAGAAAAGACAGTCTCTTCAATAAGTGGTGCTGGGAAAACTGGACAGCCACATGTAAAAGAATGAAATTAGAACACTCCCTAACACCATACACAAAAATAAACTCAAAATGGATTAGAGACCTAAATGTAAGACCGGACACTATAAAACTCTTAGAGGAAAACATAGGAAGAACACTCTTTGACGTAAATCACAGCAAAATATTTTTTGATCCACCTCCTAGAGTAATGGAAATTAAAAACAAAAATAAACAAATGGGACTTAATGAAAGTTCAAAGCTTTTGTACAGCAAAGGAAACCATAAACAAGAAGAAAAGACCACCCTCAGAGTGGGAGAAAATATTTGCAAATGAAGCAACAGACAAAGGATTAATCTCCAAAATATATAAACAACTCATGCAGCTCAATATTAAAAAAACAAACAATCCAATCCAAAAATGGGCAGAAGACCTAAATAGACATTTCTCCAAAGAGGACATACAGGTGGCCAAGAAGCATATGAAAAGCTGCTCAACATCACTAATTATTAGAGAAATGCAAATCAAAACTACAATGAGGTATCACCTCACACCAGTTAGAATGGGCATCATCAGAAAATCTACAAACAACAAATGCTGGAGAGGGTGTGGAGAAAAGGGAACTCTCTTGCACTGTTGGTGGGAATGTAAATTGATACAGACACTATGGAGAACAGTATGGAGGTTTCTTAAAAACTAAAAACTGAATTACCATATGATCCAGCAATCCCACTACTGGACATATACCCAGAGAAAAACATAATTCAAAAAGACACATGCACCCCAATGTTCATTGCAGCACTATTTACAATAGCCAGGTCATGGAAGCAACCTATGTCCATCGACAGACAAATGGATAAAGAAGATGTGGTCCATATATACAATGGAATATTACTCAGTCATAAAAAGGAACGAAATTGGGTCATTTTTAGAGACATGGATAGATCTAGAGACTGTCATACAGAGTGAAGTAAGTCAGAAAGAGAACAACAAATATTGTATGTTAGTGCATATATGTGGAACCTAGAATTATGGTACAGACGAACTGGTTTGCTGAGCAGAAATTGAGACACAGATGTAGACAACAAATGTATGGACACCAAGGGGGGAAAGCAGTGGGTGGTGGTGGTGGTGGTGTGATGAATTGGGCGATTGGGATTGACATGTATACACTGATGTGTATAAAATTGATGACTAATAAGGACCTGCTGTATAAAAAAATAAATTAAATTAAATTCAAAAATTAAAAAAAAAAGATCTTCCAAAAAATAAATCTCTACATTATTAATTTGACCTTTGGAGATTTTAAAAAATTGCATCTTTTACTGTTTTCTTTTGTTTTTACCAAAGTCCATTTGAAGATTCCAGTCTTCACTGGGCCAAGGAAGAAAGGGAAAGGGACTTAAGTTTCTACTCATTTAGTTAGTTCTGCTTGTGAAAGAAAGAACAGCCCTGTCCAGGATCAGATCCTTAACTGCCCTCACCTCTGAAGATTTTCTCTTAGTCTTTCTTGCCTTTTTGGGTGATGATGTGTCTATGTCTATGGGAGGGGGAAATGGGGACCACATGCCCTGGCGGTGATGAGACAGAATGTAAAGTACTCTAAAGAAAGGGGGAAGATTCAGGAGACAAAGTCAGAGGCTTCTTGTGTAGTTATCCCTTCCACAACCCTCACCCCCCAAGCCTGGAGTGGTTTGTCCCTAAAAGCTACCTGATTGTTCCCTTGGTGATTTTTTTCCCTATCATGGATCTCAGTGGAGCTCAATCCCTTCTATGGCTAAACACCCAACTACTGCTGTCTGGTGAGATGGCTGGAGCCGAGGAGGGTCACACTGAGGAACAGTGTGAGGGCTCCTGACACACCATGACCCTGTGACTGATGCAGGCCAGCCTGGGCAGCCAGCAAGCACCGCATCCCTGAAAGGTGATCGTCCACAAGGAGTCCTGCCACATCGTGGGCCACCTGACCTAGAGCAGAGACTGGGGGGTGGGATGGGATGGGGCGTGGTGGAGGAAATGCCAGGGAGCCGTGGCAAGCCAATATGGAAATAGGCAGTTGTCCTCCGGAAATGATGCTCACAACTTGTCTATATCTATCTATTATCTTTCTTCTTTTAAATTAATTTTTATTGGAGTATGGCTGCTTTACAATGTTGTGTTAGCCTCCACTGTATAACAAAATGAATCAGCCATACACATACAGATATCCCCTCCCTTTTGGACTTCCCTCCCATTTAGGTCACTACAGTGCATTAGGTAGAGTTCCCTGTGCTACACAGCATGTTCCCATTAGCTGTTTTATATATAGTATCAATAATGTATATGCGTCAATTCCAGTCTCCCAATTCCTCCCACCCCAGCCATTTCCCCCTTAGTATCCATACATTTGTTCTCTCCATCTGGGTCTCTATTTCTGCTTTGCAATTAAGATCATCTATACCATTTTTCTAGGCTATCTATTATCTTTCTATCTATCATCTCTCTCTCTCTCCCTGTCTATCTATGTATCCATCTAACATCTATCTATTATCAATCAATCATCTACCTACCTATGTATGTATTTATGTGTATAAGTTTGGGGGTGGAATGGTGTAAGGTAGGTTTGGAGACACTGCTATTCTTTTTACTGAAGTAGAGTTGATTTACAATGTTGTGTTAATTTCTGTTGTACAGCAAAGTGATTCAGTTATACATATATCTATTCTTCAGATTCTTTTCCATTATAGTTTATTACAAGATATTGAATATAGTTCCCTGTACTATACAGTAGGACCTTGCTGTTTATCTATTTTGTATCTACTAGTTTGCATCTGCTAATTCCAAACTCCTAATTTATCCCTCTCCCCACCCTTCCCCTTTGATAACCATAAGTTTGTTTTCTAGAGACACTGCTATTTTGAAACCTACCTAGAATTTGCACCTATTACTCTAGTGGCAGAGACAGAATTCATTTTCAGGGAGACCATCCTTTTGATTGGGAAAACACTGTAATAGGCTTTGTAGTAAAACAAAGATAGGGCCATGCTTCTATTTTGGAAGAGACAGATTAAGACAGGAAAGCTAAGCTGTTCTCCAGAGGGTTTTTTCTCTAACAGATCTGATGGCTTCCTCAGGGGAGAGCAGTGTCAGGCGGAGTGGAGATAAAGAAGGAGGCTCCTGGAGAGGAGAAGTGGACTTTAGCATTGTAGTGGTAGGCAGGAGGTTCAGAACAGAGTTTAATTGTAAGGGATTCCTTTGACAAGGCTGTGACCAATGGGCTTAAGGAGCAATGGTGTCAAGTTTTCCACCTCCCTTTTCTGTGGTATGACTCCTCAGGTTGTCCTGGACTCTCAGTAAAGTTTTGTCACACTCCATGGCTGGTGTCAGCAGTGTTGTTGGAAAAAAGGGAGGAGCTGTGTCCACACAGGACAGACAAGTCACAGGGAGATGGGGGTCAGGAGATGACAGGAGTTGATTGGTAGAGATAACTAAGCAAAATCCTGAGCTTCTCCCACAAATCCTCAGAAATTCTTGGGAAAGAAGACAGCACATCTCTTGGTCACACAGAATGGATTCAGATTATTTGAGGAGGAATATTGTCATAGTTATTTACCATATGGGGCACTATGTGATTTGTGGATGCACTTTTTAAAAAATTAATTAATTGATTGATTAATTAATTAATTATTTTTGGCTGCATTCGGTCTTTGTTGTTGCACACAGGCTTTCTCTAGTTGTGATGAGCAGGGGCTACTCTTCGTTGCGGTGCGCGGGCTTCTCATTGCGGTGGCTTCTCTTGTTGTGGAGCACGGGCTCTAGGTGCGGACTCCAGTAGTTGTGGTGTGCGGGCTCAGTAGTTGTGGCTCACAGGCTCTAGAGCGCAGGTTCAATAGTTGTGGCGCATGGGCTTAGTTGCTCTGAGGCATGTGGGATCTTCCCAGACCGGGGCCCGAACCCGTGTCCCCTGCATTGGCAGGCAGATTCTTAACCACTGCACCACCAGGGAAGTCCCCATGGACTCACTTTTAATGTTTATGGAACTCCCCACACCTACCCACACGTGAGTGTTGATGAGAGGTAGAGCCCAGCTCTCCCATAGCCCTCAAGCAGGTCAGAGCTTGCTTTCCTAACCCCCAACCCCCGGACTGGGCATATGTGACCTAGGTTTGGCCAATCAGGCACTGACCCAGGACCTTGAATTGGAGGCTCATGAGCCAAAGCAGAGGGGTGGTGAAGAATCTATTTTGGGGAGTGGGGTGGGTGCAGTGGAGGACAGCTGGAACCTCCAGTTTCCTGGGGCAGGAGAGAGAGAGGGCTGGTACCATTTGTTAATTCAGGTTCTCTAAGAAGCAGATTTCAAGAGATTTAATAGGGAAAACAGCTCTGGAGGATAAAGAGGGAGGGAGTGGGAGTTGGTGGAGAGAGCTGTTAGATTAAGAGGCAGCTCTGGCCACTGCAAAAGGAGAAAGGGAAGAAAAGATTGGTGGCAAGAGCCTCGGGCAGCAGCATAATTCTGCAAACATCTTGGCTTGGCCAATGTGGATCCCCAGGGAAAAACTCTGCATTAGTTTTCTGTTGCTGTTTAAAATAGCACAAATTAATTACCTAACAGTTCTGGAGGTCGTGAGCCTGCAATGAGTCTGACTGTCTTATCCAGGTGTTGATAAGGCTAGGTCCTTCGGAGCACTCCAGGAGAGAAGCTGTTCCTTGTCTCTTTCAGCGTCTAGAGACTGCCAACATTCCTTGGCTTGTGGCTGCATCACTCCAATCTCTGCTTCTGTCATCACATCTTCTCCTCATTATGATCTCCTGCTTCTCTCTTATAACAACCCTTGTGATGACATCAGGTCCGTCCTGATAATCCACGATAATCTCACCATCTCAAGATCACATCCTCAAAAATCTCTTTTGCCATATGAAGTAACATAGGAATGTTACTTCATAACATAGTAACATAGGTTCTGGGAATCAGGATGTGGATATTTGGGCGGAGACCATTTTTCAGCTGACCACAGTTGCCCTTAGAGGGTCCTGCACTGGGCAGGAATGGGCCAGCACTAGTATCCCCGAGAGGCTCACCCACTGGGTATGAGCAGCCCAGGGGGAAGCATGGTCTCAATGATGATGGGCCAGCAGCTGGACGCTCACAATCAGCGCTGCTCCCTTGTGTAGGTTCTGTTGAAGGTCTGTTCTAAGCAACATCACTCCATGGATCCCTCATAGTCGATCTGGTTTCCTGTGTTGGTGGCAAGAGTGCAAGCTCTGGTGTCCAGTGTTCAGTGGTTCCAGAAGCAGTGTCCTCTACTTATAGTCCTGTGGCACGGGTTTTTCTTTGGTTCCAAATACTTCAGCTCTCTTCTGCTTGTTTTCTGAGCTTTCTTCTAAAAGCTTCCTTGTGTTTCTGTGGGCTTCTTGATCACCTTTTTAAAAAATATTAATATTTTATTTAAAAAGTTTTTATTTTATATTGGAGTCTAGTTGATTTACAATGTTGTGTTAGTTTCACGTGTACAGCAAAGTGATTCAGTTATATATATATATATATATACATATATCTATTCTTTTTCATATTCTTTTCCCATTTAGGTTATTACAGAATATAGAGTTCACTGTGCTATACAATAGGTCCTTGTTGTTTATCTACTTTATATATAGTAGTGTGTATCTGTTAATCCCAGACTCCTAATTTATCCCTCCCCCCACCTTACCCTTTGGTAACCATAAATTTGTTTTCTAAGTCTGTGAGTCTGTTTCTGTTCACCTTTTCATAAATTTCTTTTCTACTTAAATCAACCAGAGTCAGTGTGTTTGGTTATTGTTTCCCAATATTTATTTTCCCCCTTTTCTTTTAGTAACAGAACCTCTTTCCAAAGTTCAGCTGGGCAAATGGCCACAGGGATAGAGCTTAAACTTTCTAATTTACCTTATGGCCAGGCATGGCCATGTGACTAAATTGTCATCAGGGGAATGTAAACAGTAGTCATGTGTATAACTTCCACGTGACTTCTTCAAAAGGAACTTGCTTGCACTTCCCTTCCTCATTTTCCCTCTCCTTGTGGGCTGAATGTGTGTGGTACTGGGGAGTTGCCTTTGATTCAGTGAGTAACAGCAACATTTGAGGACAAGATAGGGCGGGTGGAGAGAAGGAACCACGTTCGCTGGGTGACTTCACAGAGCTCAGCCACCTGCCTACCTTAGATTGCTTGTATTCTTCTGGACTGTTACAGGACAAAGAAATAAACCTATATTGTTTGAGCCATTGTATTTTGAGGTCTCTTTTGAAAGCCACCAAGTCTATTAGAGTTTAGTATAACCTACCTAATGAAAACAAGCAGTTTCTTTCTCATAACCTGGACTAGTTTAGAGACAGAAACCAGGAGTAATTCCAGTACCTCAGGAAAGGAAAGAGGAAAGAATTCTGGGATGAATTGTCTGGAAAGTTGGGACTAAGGGCATTAAAATTCCAGCCACAGTATATAAGAATGAGAATTTGTTAGCCTATAGCGTGCACCAATGAAACAAACAAGTGTCGGGGATCCACATAGCCACTGTCATCGAATAGTACAGATGGGAAGAGGCACACAGGACTGCGGGGCAGGGTGGTTACTACTAATGATAGGAGTAGCTTAGATAAAGAAAATAACAAACAAATCACTAAATTCTAAGCTCAAATCACAGAAAAGAACAGGATCATGTATAACTATGATAATACAATCTCTTGCAAGGGGGTCAACACAGCTACAAACCAAATACAATGGCTAAATCTGAAGTTAGCTTCGATCTGTTTTATTCTCAGCCTTGCCAGTTGAACATCAACACATAGGATCCTGAGAATTGAAATGGGGAGATATGGGAGGATGCAGAGGCCTCATACTATTATTTTGATCCCCCGAAGGCCACTGAGCCTCTGGAGGTCACCGAGGAACACACACCCATAGGTAACAGTGCATGAGGTGCTATGGAAATCAGCTGTTGGAAATTCTACTGAATTTTAACAAGGTAAAGGGAGAAAGGTCTCCATCAGTGTCTGGATGAGCACAACTCTCTGAAGAGGTTGTTCTTGCCTTTTTTGAAAACCCTGTAATAACCTTTCTGAGGATTTACTCTACAGGGAAATGTCAATTGTTTATTTCCACACTCTCAACATCCTTCATTGTCTACAGACCTATAATTAAAATGCCAGCATGCCTGTGGAGTGAAAGGGGAGCAATTACAAAGTCAAGTAGCAAAGGAAAAGTCTTTCTAGAACAAGAGGATAATTTTTTTTCCTATTTTATATTATCAAAAATATTTTTGGAATATGATTGGGGAACGGATTCTGGGGTGCTAGGTCAAGGAGGGGGAGAACATACATTTAAACCACAGATTTTTGTCTTTATCTTGGTGGGGGGTGGTTTTTCAGGGTTTCCTCTCGGTCCAACCTAAAGAGTTAATCAAATCAACCTAACATTCGTGAGGGAATTGCTGACTAATGATGAAATTAGATATTAGAAGCACAAAATGGTTTAGTTGTCCATGTAACTTTCTGGTTTGACTGGAGTAGAACATGGATCTTAGAAAGTACAGTGGATTATTGTAAACTCACTTAGGTGATGACTCTACAACTTCAACTCCAGATGTAGTCTCCTTAATGGAGGCAATTATTAGAACCCATGTGTCCAGGTACTACTTAGTTTATCTTTTTTCTCTGTCCCAGGGATTGGAAGACTTTTTCCGGATAGTATATATTATAGGCTTTGCAGATCATATGCTCTCTGTTGCAACTATTCAACTCTGCCATTGCAGCAAGGAAACATCCATAGACCATACATAAACAATTGGGCATGACTGTGTTCCAACAAAATTTTATTTACAAAACTAAGCCATAAGTGCCCCAGTAGCAATAAGCATATCTTATTGTGCCCAGATCTTGATTTCTGATACCATTCTCCAATAAAAGGAACTAGGGCTCCTTGGGAAAATGTCTGAAAAGACTGAGTCAAAAATATATAAGATGAGCCAAAAAGTAAGGAAGAGCTAAAAAAAATTACATTGATGGAGGTATGTCAAAGCGCCAACTGAAAGAGCTTCCAATGGCCAAAGTGGAACAAATTGAGCAAAAAAGTAAAGTATTTATAGTACTGGATTATAACCCAAAGGATATGGTAAATATCCATGAGCCCATATTGTTACAAATAAATGACTGAATAAATAGTAAACGGAGAGAAGAGGCAAATACCTCATGCAGGAGAATTCTAAATAAATTATGTAGATACTTGGTCCTAAAGAAGGAGGAGCATAAGTCCCAATTCTTTAAGTGTGGGCTGTGCACAGTGATTTCTTTCCAAAGAGTACATATGGAAGGGTGGAAAAGAGTAACTTTAGCGTAGAGAAACCTGACAAATATGGCTTCATAGGTGACTGAGGTCAACATTGACAGTTATAAATCAGGGTGATAATATGTACCCTTGATGTGATGTGATGAAAAGAGCCCTTTACATCTGTAATATTCTTTCCCAAATCCATCACCCCAGTCTCATCGTGAAAAGATCATCAAATTCCAAAAGAGAGACATTTTACAGTATTTCTGACCACTACTTCTTAAAACTGTCAAGGTCATCAAAACCAGGGAAAGTTTGAGAAACTGTCATAGCTATGAGCAGCCTAAGGAGATATGACAACTACATGTAATGTGGTATCCTGGACTGGATCCTGGCACAGAAAAAAGAACATTAGGTTAAAAAGAGGGCAGTCAATAAACTACAAACTTTAGTAATAGTGTATCAATGTTGGTTCATTGATGGGGAAGAATGTACCCTACTAATGTAAGATGTTAATAATAGGAGAAACCATGAGGAATTATATGGGAGCTTTCTGTACTATCTGCTCAATTTTTCTCTAAATCTAAAACTGTTCTAAAAAAATAAAGTCTGTTACGTAGAAAACAAATGGATGGTTACCAAAGGGGAAAGGAGGGCGAGGGATAAATTAGGAGTTTGGGATTAACAGATACAAACTACTGTATATAAAACAGATAAACAACAAAGACCTACTATATAGCACAGGGAACTATAGTCAATTCCTTGTAATAAACTATAACGGAAAATAATTTGAAGAGGAATAGATCTATATCTATATAACTGAATCACTTTGCTGGACCACAGAAACTAACACAACATTGTAAATCAACTATACTTCAATAAAAAATTAAAAAATAAAGTCTGTTAATAAAATAAAAGAAGGTGACAAGCTGGATTTTACCTTCAGACTCTACTTTGCTGACTCCTGCTCTATGCCATTAAGCAGAGAAAACAGTCAAGTTTGCCTTCACCTGTCAGGAATAGTAGAACATCTTTACTGTTTTGCCTCAGGGTTATGTCAGTTTTCGGGGTCTACAAAACAATACAGTACACCAGTACCTTGACCATCCCATTATCCCATAGGATATCATCATGATCTACTAGATGGATGACATCTTGCTGGCACAGGTTGAAGAGGAGGAATTAAGAGGTAACCTACTAGTGGGAAGCAGCCGCATAGCACAGGGAGATCAGCTCGGTGCTTTGTGACCGCCTGGAGGGGTGGGATAGGGAGGGTGGGAGGGAGGGAGACGCAAGTGGGAAGAGATATGGGAATATATGTATATATATAACTGATTCATTTTGTTGTGAAGCTGAAACTAACATACCATTGTAAAGCAATTATACTCCAATAAAGATGTTAAAAAAAAAAAATAAGAAAAAAAAAGAAAAAAAAAAAAAAAAAAGAGGTAACCTAGATGCCTTAATAAGATACACGTCGGCCAAAGGGAAAGAAATACATACTCCAGGGACTTCCCTGGTGGCACAGTGGTTGAGACTGCATGCTCCCAACACAGGGGGTCCAGGTTCAATCCCTTGTCGGGGAACTAGATCCTACATGCATGCTGCAACTAAGAGTTCACATGCTGCAACTAAGGAGCCTCAACCAAGACCCGGAGCAACCAAATAACTAGATAAGTAAATATTAAAGAAAAATACATACTCCATAAAAATAGAGGAGGAGACCTACCACTTCAGTGAAGTTTCCAGGAGTCTTAGAGTCCAGGGCATATTGGAGTATCTTCTTTAAAGGGAATGACAGGTTGGAACACATGGTAGCACCTGTTTATTACAACAGGTACAATCTGGGGCTCTCTGAAATTTATTGCATTTGATTGGGTTGCCCTGAACGATTGACAAAGTGAGAATTGCTAGGATCTTATAGGATGCAAGGAATACAGAAAGTATCTCAGTTAACAAGGTTTATTGATAATTATAAGGAAAGTAAGAAAAACCAGAAAAAGTCAAAATAACCAAAGCTAAGCCCCTAGAGAACTAAAACATTATTGCTATCTAAGATGCACTGAAAGCTCTCATCATATGTCTACTGACTTAACAGTCATCTCGACTCATGATTCAGGTCTTCCACCCCACTTATTTTCTTTCCTAGAACTAATTCTCTATTTTGTCTTGGCTTCTGTTTCTGCTCCTGTAACTACTACAATTGAATAACTGTTTTTAATCTCCTCTATTTATCTCAAGATTTCTGTTTACTCAGATCTTCTACTACTACCCAGTTTTGCTTACTGCCTTCTTTTTGTGCATGTGTCTCTTGGCCTCTCCAGCCTGCTGACTCTCTCTGAATGCTTTGCATTTAATCTCTCAAAAAGAGTTTCTGGTGGGACCCTTAACTCCCATCCAATGCCCTTTTATGGCAGAGCTCTTGTGCTAGATTCTCTCATAGGCCCCTAGCCAATGAGATAGCCGACCAACACCCATCTCTGGTCCAATCAGCTTTGGCCATGGCTGTGATGTCACACAATACACACACGAACCCACTGACCTATGCAAGTGATCCTTCAGAAGAGGCCGTTACTGTGACAGGCACGCTAAAGATTCTCAGAATGAGGATATTATAACTAGGAGGCACTTTCCCTGGCCTGTCCAGACAATTTACTTTGCCATTTTGATTAAGGAAGCCCCCAATCTTTAACACATTAAAGAATTAAGGGAGGCTTCCCTGGTGGCGCAGTGGTTGAGAGTCCGCCTGCCGATGTAGGGGACACGGGTTCATGCCCCGGTCCGGGAAGATCCCACATGCCGCGGAGCGGCTGGGCCATGAGCCATGGCCGTGAGCCTCCAGTTTTACTGGAGCCTGTGCTCCGCAACGGGAGAGGCCACAACAGTGAGAGGCCCGTGTACAGCAAAAAAGAATTAAGGGAAAAAAATTAAACTCTTACTTATTTCAAGTTGGCAGATGAGTTAGAAAGTTTTGATTGAGAGGAAGATACTTTGAGGGAATTCCCTGGCGATCCAGTGGTGAGGACTCTGCGCTTTCACTGCCGAGGGCTCGGATTCAATGCCTGGTCGGGGAACTAAGATCCCACAAGCCACGCGATGGGGCAGAAGGAGAGAGAGGAAGGTACTTTGGGAGACCACCAGTCATTATAGCATACTTCCTGTCCCCTTTTCTCTGCGTATCTGTGGAAGGTTTTCGTCCCAGTGGGTAGTCTTGGTTTATGATGGGAAAATGAGTAGGGCTGTGGAGAAAAGGAACATAGTAGCTCCAAACCCCACATGTAAGTCCGGTGGCTGCCATACTGTTATAGAATGCTATACAGTTAGAGCTCAGTGTTAGTTAGTCCTTGCCTGTGTTGGGTCCTGTGTCCAATGATCAGCTACTTGCTTTTCTTTTTTTTTTTCCTTGAAAATTAACCTGATCTTTGTTTTTTGTTTTTGTTTTTGTTTTTTTGCGGTACGCAGGCCTCTCACTGTTGTGGCCTCTCCCGTTGCGGAGCACAGGCTCCGGACGCGCAGGCTCAGCGGCCATGGCTCATGGGCCCAGCCACTCTGCGGCACGTGGGATCTTCCCGGACCGGGGCACGAACCCGTGTCCCCTGCATCGGCAGGCGGACTCTCAACCACTGCGCCACCAGGGAAGCCCGAAAATTAACCTGCTCTTGATGACTGTGTTCTTGCTTATGGAAACCTGCTCATGCAAACCCTTGGCACAGCTGGTTTGATTTCTGTGTCCTAGCACTCAATCTCCTCGCCTCCTCAGCCTCTCTGCAGTACACAGCCTCCAGAGCTCTGCAAGGTGTGAGTGATGAAAGTGCATCACTGAGATTCTGCCTCTGGCTGCCTGTCACAGGCGCTGCCATCAACCCCTGGATTCATCCCTCTTGAATTCTGTGAAACTCTCTCCTTAGTCATTCAATGTGAAAAGAAGAAAAACTCTCTTTTCCTGATCTAGTTTTTTTTTAAGAAAAAATTAGTTTTACCAATATTTCCCATTATACCTACAAATATTCCTTCCCTGTCATGGTCTAGTTCTTGTCATTTCGTATTAACGTTAAGAGAACATTGAATGGAATCTTCTTTCAATCACCACTCACATTAGCACTTATTTTAATATTTGCAACTTGGAAACTAAAGATCTATAAAATTTTAAATATAAACTCTCTAGACACGAGGTTCTCAAACAATCATGAGTGACTGAATTTAGTGTTGGACTTATAATCCAGAGAGAGAAATACTGGGTGAAGAATACCTCAGAGACTCAGAAATCATATCCTGCAAAAGCAATCATGTTTTATTCGTTTCAAATCAAACTAGCATCATAACAGGATTAATTCAAGTTATTATCTAAGAAGATATCAGCCTATGCACTGTACATAGCTTCAACACCCAGTTTCATTTTGCTGTAAGAAACTATAAATTTTACTGGACAAGCACACAAAAAGCCTGTCATATTATTCTTCACCCCTAGAAGCGGGTCATAGAACAGCAAAGTAATGCCACTAACAAGAAGCAGTTTTCTGTAGTAGACAGCAATTCTCCCCCTGCCATGGATTTATCTTACTATTGACAGTAAATTTGGCTGGCATTGACCAGAACTGGTGCTTCCTCCAGCCCCATACCAGAACTTGAGCATGAGATAAGCTTACGCCACGTTCAATGTCAGTCACATATTTCCCCCACTCAAAGTCACATCCGTCTTCTGATCTAAATGATTAAGGAGGATGTTTAAAAGCAGATATTCTACACTTTGTTACAGAGTGGTCAGTAAGTAATATTTTGCAATGCCAATACTTGTAAGAGGAAACAGCAACTACTTTAATATGATTAAAGGTAGCAGTATTCACTACAACAAATGAGACCTACCATTGGCCACCAGACATTTCTCTGTGGCTGGCTAACTCTCTATTTACTTTGGTCAGGAAAATGCCAGGTCAATTAGCACAGGAATTCGCTGGGCTCACAAATGACCCTGTGAGGAGTTGGTATTCTATTTTCCTAGTTCTGTCATTTCTGTTGCCTTTTTAAGATATATTGTATGATAAAGCTTAATGCAACTCTCATTTTTTAAAAGTCACTTGAGGGATGAGATAGCATGAGAATCTGGGGAGGTATACAGAGGCAGTAATCAATAAAGTTTGCATGAGTAATTGGGCTCAGGGTATGCAAATCAGCAGGGAGAGCGATGTGCCCCTCAGTGAGCAAGTGCTTGGTTGAAAGCTGCTGAGGTGGGTAACCTACTTGGGGTCAGTGGAGGGACTGATGAAGCAGAGACAGCTCCAGAAAAAATGATACCTACCTCCCAACAATATCCATTCCCCCTTTATAGAGCTAGTAGGAAGTTTAAAGACAAAAGGAGTAAAATTGTCCATATCTACAATAAGTATGAAGAGATACACAAAACAAAAAGATGTAAAATACAATGTCAAAGACATTAAATGTTGTGGGCATGGGAGTAAAAATGCAGGGTTGTTAGAATGTGTTTGAACTTAAGAGACCACCAACTTAAAATAATCATATATGATACCAAAATCAGACAAGGACACCTTCAAAAAAGAAAAGTACAAGCCAACATCACTGATAAGCATAGATGCAAAAATCCTTGACAAAATATTAGCAAATCAATTTCAACAATATATTTCAAGGATCATACAACATGCTCAAGTGGGATTAATCCTAGGGATGCAAGGATGGTTCAATAACCACAAATCAATCAATGTGATACACCACATTAGCAAATTGAAGAATAAAAATCATATTATCATCTCAGTAGGTGTAGAAAAACCTTTTGACAAAATTCAATATTCATGTATGATAAAAACTCTCAACAAAATGGGTACAGAGGGAACACCTCAACATAATAAAGTTCATATATGACAAACCTTCAGCTCATATCACAGTCAATGGTTAACAGTGGAAAGCATTTCCTCTAAGATCAAGAACAACCCAAGGATGATCACTCCTGCTAATTTTATTCAACATAATATCAGAAGTCCTAGCCATAGCAATCAGACAAGAAAAAGAAATAAAAGGAATCCAAATTGGAAAGGAAAAAGTAAAACTGTCACAGTTGCAGATGACCGTATACTATATACAGAAAAATCCTAAAAATGTCACCAAAAAACTATTGGAACTAATAAGTGAATTTAGTAAAGTTACAGGATACAAAATTAATATAGAGAAATATGTTGCATTTCTATACACTAACAATAAACTATCAGAAAGAGAAATTTAAAAAGATTCCATTTATAATTGCATCAAAAAGAATAAAATACCTAGAAATAAATCTAATCAATAAGGTAAAACATCTGTACTAGGAAAACTATAAGATGATGATGAAATTGAAGATGACACAAACAAATAGAAAGATATATCATGCTCATGGATTGAAAGAATTAATATTCTTAAAATGATGATACTCCCCACGGCAATCTACAGATTCAATGCAATCCCTATCAAAATACCAATGGCATTTTTCACAGAACTAGAATAATTCTAAAATTTGTATGGAAACACAGAAGGCCCTGAATAGCCAAAACAATCTTGAGAACAAACAACAAATCTGGAGGTATCATGTTCCCTGATTTCAAACTATACTGCAAAGCTATAGTAATCAAAACAGTATAGTACTGGAATAAAAATAGACACAGAGATCAATGGAACAAAATAGAGCCCAGAAGTGAATGTACATTTATATGGACAATTAATCTATGACAAAGGAGGCAAGAATATATTGATACAATGTGGAAAAGACAGCCTCTTTAATAAATGGTGTTGTGACAACTGAACAGCTACATGCAAAAGAATCAAACTAGACTACTTTCTTATGCCATATACAAAAATAAACTCAAAATGGATTAAAGACTTAAATATAAGACCTGAGACCATAAAACTCCTAGAAGAAAACATAGGCACTTTTCAGGAAAAAAATCATGCTCTTTGACATCAGTCTTAGCAATATTTTTCGTATATGTCTCCTCATGAAAGGGAAACAAATGCAAAAATAAACAAATGGGACCATATCAAGCTAAAAAGCTTTTGCACAACAAAGGAAATTCAACAAAACAAAAAGGTAGCCTACTGAATGGGAGAAGGTATTTGCAAATGATATATCAGAAAATGGGCTAATATACAAAATATACAAAGAACTCATACAACTCAACATCAAGAAACAAACAACCCAATTTAAAGGTGGGCAGAGGACCTGAATAGACATTTTTCCAAAGAAGACATAGAGATAGATGGCCAATAGAGACATGAAAAGGTGCCCAACATCACTAATCATCAGGGAAATGAAAATCAAGCCCACAGTGAGATATCATCTCACAACTGTCTGAGTGGCTATTATCAAAAAGAACAAATAACAAGTGTTAGTGAGGCTGTGGAGAAAAGGAAACACTCATGCACTATTGGTGGGAATTCAAATTGGTACAGCCACTATAAAAAACAGTATAGAGTTTCCTCAAAATAATTAAAAATAGAACTGCTATATGATCCAGCAATTCCACTCCTGGGTATTTTTCCAAAGAAAACGAAAACAGTAATTTGAAAAGATATATGCATCCCTATATTGATTGCAGCATTATTTATAATGGCCAAAATATGGAAGCAATCTAAAGTATCCATCAATAGATGAATGGATAAAGAAGATGTAACATATATATTTATATATAATATATATTTATATAGTTTTATATAATGGAATATTACTCAGCCATAAAAAGGAACGAAATTTGCAACAACATTTGAAACTTTTTTTTCAAAGTGTCAACCTTGTTTATAATTTCTTAAACATTTTATAAGTCTTAATATCTGCCTTAACCTTTTTTTAAAAAAAGAAAAAGTAAAAATCTTCCCTTCAATTTGCAGTCTCTTTTCCCCAAGACAGAAATAACCAGCATATAAGTGCACTTTTAACACTGTAGAAATAAAAATGAAATCATCTGAACTAATGTCCTAGTACCTAATATTTCCTTCCATTTGCAATATCAATGGACCTAGAGGATATTATGCTAAGTGAAATAAGTCACATAGAGAAAGACAAATACTGCATGATTTCACTTATATGTAGAATCTAAAAAATAAAACAAATGGACAAACAATAAAACAGAAACAGACTCATATCAGAGAATAAACTGGTGGTTGCCAGAGGAGTGGTTGGTGGCTGATGAGTAAAATAGGTGAGGGAGATTAAAGAGGTACAAACTTCCCTTTATAAAATAAATAAGTCACAGGGATGTAATGTACAGCATAGGGAATAGAGTCAATAATATTGTAATAACTTTATGATGACAGATGGTAACTAGACATCATATTGATGATTTTGTAATGTACAACAAAATTGAATCACTATGTTGTACACCTGAAACTAATATAATATTGTAAGAAAGAAAAAAGTATGCTCTGAACAATTAGAAAAACCAATACCCACCCCTAGTTTTATATTATCTTGTCTACTGGAGAATTTTCCCATAAGTATGCCACCATTGGCTACTCTCATTACCTGATTGATGAAGGCTGGAACCAAATCCATTGAATCTGTCTCACATAGCACTTATGAGGCTACTATGAAGCTACCACAATTAAGGCTACTATTAGCAGGATTCCAAGCAGCAGGATGAGGGCAACCTACAGTGCTGACTTCAGCCACGCTGCCCAGAGTGCCGGGCCAACCAGCTTAACAAATCTCGTAAGCCATCAAGGTCTACCTTAGAAAGCCAGGTGTCTTTCTCCTTAAGTTTCAGCATTGACCTTTCCACTTGGCCCTGGCATTACTCCAGGTACAGCAGAATGTATTAGTGATTGCACAGATTTTTCTTTGGCCCATGAGGAGGAAGTTTACGGCAATTCTATCATCAATAACAGGTCTGACCTACATGCCTTCCAGGGCCTGGGTGGTGTCATTGACAATTTCAGCTAAAGGACAGGACAAATTTTATACTACCTTTTCTAATTGGATCACTTCTGTCTCCTATCATAGAGATTATTGCCTGCATAGTGTGCATAAATAAGGAGGGACATCTGAGAAGCAAGCTCATGTAACCAAGCCTAGCCTTGTTTTGGACAGGACTCTGCAGCCATCTGAAGGCATTATGATCCACTTACGATACTGAGAATTAAATCCCATTAAACCAACACTCCTGTGAGGTGCTCTAGCTGAAAATGGCAGTGATGTATGTCGCCTGCATTTTAATAAGAGGACTTAAAGTGTTAGATCCTCAGTTCTCAACCAGGAATGGTTTCACTACCACCCCTCACTCTCCTCACCCTACCCGGGACATCTGGCGATGTCTGGAGACACTTCTGGTTGTCACACTGGGGACCGGGGGAATTGCTCCTGGCATCCAGTGATTACAGACCAGGGTTGCTTCTAAAGGACAGCCCTCTCACACAAAGGCTTAGATAAAAAGGGAATTTCACTGACAGTGTCTGGGCAAAAAATACCCTTTGAAAAACACACAGACACGTGTTGTGTCACCACCTCTTCTTCAAATCATGCAAGTGTGGGAGTTTCTGGAAGGAACGATGGAATCCTAGAGGGACCCGGAGCAGCCTGACTAAGGGGCTGGTCACCTTGGGGTACTTGAAGTACAGTCAGCACCTTGCTTAGTCAGGTCACCCCAAAATATAGTGTTTCCTTAAACACTTGAAGGTCTCTCGAGAGGCCCCAGCCCCCCAAAGTGCAAGTCATTGTATTTTGGGAATACGATGCTTGGGAAGCTAGTTAATGTCTGACTTCCACACAAAAAGTATAGTCCTGAGGATGGACATGGTACGCTGGAAAGAAAGTTTTGTTTACAATTGTTGGGGACCCCCAAAGGGGACCTACATCAGTTGGGGGCACAAGCTGATAATGTTTCTAATGTGGACTTCTAGCCAATTGGTAAATCTTAGAGGTCCCAGTTCAGTTCAAATAACTGAGTCTAATCCTTGTTTTTAGAGGAAAGACATCTACATATGTATCTATTATCTCTATCTATAGATACATAGACACATGATGTTGAAGAATTATCCATCTACCCTTGTTTTGTTAAGAATCTTGTTTGGCCCAGAATATATTTGAACTTGATCAATTGTTTCGAGCATCTGTAGAGATAATCATATGGTCTTTCTCCTTATATGTAGTAATATGGGAAATTACATTAAAGATTTCTAACTATTAGGGTATTCTTACGTTCTTAAAACAAACCCCATTTAGTCGTGTATCATAATTTCAGTGTGTTGTTGTATTCTGTTTGTTAATATTTTATTTAGGATATTTTAATTGATGTTGATAAGTGAATTTGGTCTGTAGTTTTCTTTTATGTGCGATCTTTGTTAAACTTTCTATGTTATGCTCACTTCATTTAAGAAACATGATCTGCATATAGTATTTGGAATTTATTAAGGTTTACTTCATGGCCTGCTACATAATAAAGTTTAAAAAATATTCATCAGGGATTTGGAAAGATTGTGTAATTTTGTGTATTGGATAGCTTGTTAATTGTGTGTGGTTTAAATTCTCTATAACATTCCCCTCTCTGCTGCCTCTGACCTCTGTCCCCTTTTTTTTAAGTTAGTCAATGTCAACAGTTTCTGGTGCATAGTTCCAGAAAAAAACAATTATGTATTTAATATCATATATGTGAATACGCTTTTTAAATATAAACAATTAACTTGTTTTATAACCTATATTATTTTAATTTAATATAACTTGGAGATGTATTTTTAGCCAGACACATAGATAGACCTCATTGTTAATAGTTCTTTCTTTTTTATTTTAAAGAATAAATAAAATAGTCTCTTCTTCCCATGTAGTTAGATTTATTTTAGATGTATTTTGTTCTTAACATCTAGTTTCCTTGCATAATGATCAGAGAATGTGGCTGTATAGAATATTTGGAGTTTATTGAGATTTTCTTCATGGTCTGATACATAATAAAATTTTTAAATGTTCCATCGGGACTTGGAAAGAATGTATAGTTTTTGTATCTTGCCTGACTTATTAATTGTTTGTGATTCAAATTCTCTATAATGTTATGGAGTTTGACTACTTGACCTGCCAAGTCCTGGAGGTATGATTCTCCCATTATGACTGTGGTTTTGACAATTCTCCTTGCATGTCTAACCTTTTGGTTTTTATATATATTTTGATTACTGTTGTTTAGAATAAAATAGTTCTTGGCTCTTTTATCATTTTTGTGGATTGTATTTTTAAGTCAATATAAAATATCTCCCATTGCATTAATGATTTCTGCATTAAAATATATTTTTCTGACAAATATATTTTTACATGCCATTTAGTTTACATTTGGCTGACATATATATTTGTCTGCTTTTTATGTCCAACCAGTTACAGTTTGCTTTATGTATGTTTCATGAAAATAGCACATAGCTGGGTCTAACAGCTATAAGAAGTCTATAGGGTGTATAATGAAATTTTTTGGCATCTCCCAGACCCAGATCTAAACCTTGACTCCACCATTTACTGGTCATGTGACCTCATAGAAGTTATTTAACTTCTCCAAGACTCAGTTTCCTCATCTGTGAATTGGGACACTACATTCTTAGTAGTTAGTACTTTGTATGGTAATAAAAAGGCAATTCAAATGAGGTTACATGCAAAGGAAATTTTCTGTGGTGTCTCATAAGAAGCAATAAAAACCAAAACATGAGGAAGGACGGGGTTACCCCTGCCCATCATTTATTCCTTTTCTACAACAGTGTCTCCTCATGCCCTTGTTATTTCCAACCAGAGACCCTGTTTATTCATAAACTTTAGCTCACACTGCATTTTGTTTATTGTCTGCCTTGGTGTTACAATGTAAGTCTGATGAGGGCAGCAAACCCATTGGTCTCCTTCGCTACCCTACTATGTTCCACACACTATCTCACCAGTGTGTGGCACTTAGTAAGTATGCAATTAAACATATTTGTAAAATGAAAACAGATGAACTGAATTGGGCCAACATGGTGGAGGGTAGAGAGGGAGAGTTATGGGTTGAATTGCATCCCTACAAAAAGATGTGTTGGAATATTAATGACCAGTACCTCAGAATGTGACCTTATTTAGTGACAGGGTGTTTGCAGATGTAGCAAGTAAAGATGAGGTGGGCCCTAATCCGATATGACTGGTGTCCTTATAAAATGGGAAAATTTGGACACAAACACAAACATGCACAGAGGACTATGTGACCAGATACAAGGAGAACTCCAGGTAAAAATTATGCTGCCACAAGCCGAGGAACATCTGGGGCTACCAGAGCTGGAAGAGGCAAGGAAACATCCCTCCCCTGCAGGTTTCAGAGGAAGCGTGGCCTTGTAAATACCTTGATTTGCGGCTCCTAGACTACAGAACCGTGAGACAGTACATTTACTTTGTTCTACGGTACCTAGTTTGTGGTACTTTGTTTCAGCAGCCCTAGGAAACTAACACAAGTGGGTCTCAGGTACCAAAGACTCACTCACCCCCAGCATCCCAGATGGTACATGGTTACAAGGTATTCACAGACCCCACTAGCTGGTGGCCTGGGCTGCTCTGAGTCAAGACAGGATCAGGAAATGCATGCATGAAACTGCAGGTAACAGACACTGATGAATCCAACGGGCTGTGCCTGAAAAACACCATGCCTGACCACTGACCACCGAGTTCAGCAGCACGGAGAAGGGTCCCTTTGGGGAAAAAGAACTTGTTTCTGACTCAGCACAGAGTTGGCTGCTGAGTGTCTGAGAAATCAGGATTGTGAAGGAAAACACTCAAACCTGAATGCGTATTCAATCACACACCACCCCTGTTTCAGAAGTAGAAATCAGGAAAGGAAAAGCCAGCCAGTACACTACTCTGAGCAGCATTTGCAACATCAGAGATAATTGTGGAATTAGGATTTTTCAAGGTTATTTAGGCAGAATAAATTAAACAGATCACTCGAGGAAAACTGAGGAGGAAAATGACCTGCTTCCCCGCCTCTGACCTTTAATTAGCCATGAAAAAGACAATGCTTGAAAAATTCCTGTGTCTTTCCCACCAAACTGGAACGTTTCAAAGTGCCTCAAGAACGGTGCTTTTTGTGTGGAAAGATTCTCAGTGACAGTCAGTTTATTTTTATTTATTTATTGGCCGCACCTGGAGGCATGCGGCATCTTAGTTCCCCGACCAGGGATTGAACCCATGCCCCCTGCAGTGGAAGCGCAGAGTTCTAATCACTGACCACCACGGAATTCCCGATAGTCATTTTAGAAAGTTGATTGGACTGACCAAAATTAATGAGATTTGAATCCCAGATAAGGAAATATCCACATGTATAAGACATTCTAATGAACACCACTGGATTATGGACACATGTTTCTATGCAAGAAGCTTAGAATACACCCACCATTAGAAGACGAATCATTAAATTCAAATGATTTTGCTTACCTTTCAATAAATGCAGTTCAAGTCTGTTCTTTCAGTACCATCTCCAAGTATAATCTCCAAAAATATTCCAAAGGGTTTTCTTTTAGATTTTGTTTCTGAATTCAAAGCTTTCCATTGGTTTCAAGTGAATAATCAGGGTCTTTTGATAAAAGTCAAATAAACTTAGTTTCGATAATTTTAATTTAGCTGAGACTAAGAGGCTTTTGGTTTCATTCCCATCACCCTATCCTGATTTTGTTATTTTTAGGTTGACTTTTTTAAAATGCTATACAAAAAAAAAAAAAAAAAGTAGGGAAAGCTAAAAGTGAGTTAAGAGGAATAAATTAGGAAGTTGGGATTAACAGATACATGCTACTATACATAAAATAGATAAACAACAAGGACCTACTGTATAGCACAGGGAACTATACTCAATATTTTGTAATAACCTATAATGGGAAAGAATCTGAAAAAGAAAATATATATCTATGTATAACTGAATCACTTTGCTTGCACCTGAAACTAATAGGACACTGTAAATCAACTATACTTCAATAAAATAAAATAAATTTAAAAAAAAAACCCAACTCATTACTCACTTAGCATGGAGAATGCATACATTCAAAAAAACATGAGTTACATATGATCACATTTATTTTGACCAATATGTAATTCTTCATCTTAACTTTATCATTGAAATATTAGAAAAACATGAACACTTTTACAATCAGAAGGGGAGATATGATGTAAAGTTGGGTTCTGAGCAATGGCTTCCTCTCTTCCTACTCTGTGAAGGAATCCAATTCTTTTTTTTTTTTTTTTTTTTTTTTTTTTGCGGTACGCGGGCCTCTCACTGTTGTGGCCTCTCCCGCTGCGGAGTACAGGCTCCGGACGCGCAGGCTCAGCGGCCATGGCTCACGGGCCCAGCCGCTCCGCGGCATGTGGGATCTTCCCGGACCAGGGCACGAATCCCGTCCCTCCTGCATCGGCAGGCGGACTCTCAACCACTGCGCCACCAGGGAAGCCCAGGAATCCAATTCTTAATGAAGTAGAGTCAGTTCAAAAGCTGAGGGAGGCTGAACTGAACTGATGGGCCCGTATTCTGGTTCGTTGTCAATGAATTCAAATAATGATGCAACGATTCAAAGAGTGCATTTTAAAAGTTTTCAGACAGGTACTTTCTTGAAGCTTAATCAAAGCTCTATATTTGACTTTGTATGTTATCTGGGACATATAGCTACACTGAGGTACAAATTTCATCTCCGCCAGTTATCTGTGTAGCTGTCACCTAGGTCCTGCATCTGATGACCCAGCATCTCTGTTATTAAGTGTTGGAGCCCCTCACCTTAATTTTCTCCTAGGCTGTTTATCACCAGGTAATCTGAAGAAGGTCACTGCCCGCAGTAGAGGGAAACAGGGGTAATCTGTGCTAATGTACCTTTAGAATACTTCCCAAAGTCTTTCTTATTCTAATATTGTCAAGTTTCTCCACCAAAATTGGGTTGTTACTGAGCTGCCTTTCCATTGGAGGAAGACTTTGTATATCTGTACCAAATATGCAGTTAACAAGAGGGCGGTGTTGATAGCTACGCTCTTGATGGCTGGTCTGCTGGGCCTACTTGCTGAGGTTGATCCCATACGGCAGCTGGGGCTGATATCAAGGACACGCAGGAAGAGCCATTCCCCTGGTAGGAGGCAGTTATCTGCATCCACCCTCAGCAGTCCTCACTGTGATTAACCCAGAAACCCTCCATGCAGTGGCTTCGATTTCTCTGTATCTGCTCAAAATACTCAGCTAGCAAGTTATTCTAATCAAGGAACTGCTGCTTGCATCAAAAAACCTTGCACCCCAGCAGGCGGATAATAGTTATATCTTCTGAAAGTCAATAACCTTGACCCGTCCTGCTCCTCAGGCTCATACCGTCCTTGTGTTTTTCAGTTATTTGGGGCATTTAAAAATTACTCCAACTCTGGGCTGCAGCAGTCACACTGATACCATCTTCTCCTTCTCCCTGGCACAGGAACTCAGCACAACTGACTGTTTGGATATTTCTGGCCTGAAATCTTTCTCCTACCCTGCTCTGCAGTGCATACTGGTTCTCTGACATGTCTGCACTCATACCCATCAATTAGTATGGCAGGATGCCCACTTCTACTAGGTATGGAGCCAATTTCAACAAGGCGATGTGCCAATCCCATCCTGGCTCAGACAGGGACTGAAGCAAGTGACACAACATGTCCATGGAGATCCTTGCTGGTGGACAGAGCTGCCAAAGTGGGACCTTGTGTTTCTCTCCAGGGAACTGTCACCGTGGAAATCTTTAATCACTGTGCATCATTTCTACGCTATCCTTTCTCTTGTTAGAAAAGAAATCTGCATTATCGGGTACTGTGGATCCAAGACTCTGAAAAATTCTCTTGTACAACCAGAAGAGAGAAACGTGGGTATTACCAAGCATGGAAGGTCACAATAAGAAGTGTGGGGTCATCCTTCCTCCCCAAAGCTGAGAACTGCCTTGACAGACAGGAAAGCATGATCACAGACAGACAGCAAAGCCCTCTGTGTGCTGGTGTTGGGACCTAGGAAAGGTGACTCTGGTGGTGCTAGAGAAGAGAGAAACACTACTGTAAAAGTACTGTAGAGTTGCCCTTTCCCAAGAAGTTCTCCCTTCTGGCTCATGAAGAAAGGCCTCAAATGAATTAAGATGCTAAAAGAGCAGAAGGAACAGGTAGAATATAGGAGTAGGATGATCAAGATAACCTCTCATTAGTTTAGGGGCTTCCCTGGTGGCGCAGTGGTTGAGAGTCCGCCTGCCGATGCAGGGGACACGGGTTCTTGCCCCGGTCCGGGAAGATCCCACATGCCGCGGAGCGGCTGGGCCCGTGAGCCATGGCCGCTGAGCCTGCGCGTCCGGAGCCTGTGCTCCGCAACGGGAGAGGCCACAGCAGTGAGAGGCCCGCGTACCGCAAAAAAAAAAAAAAAAAAAAAAAAAGATAACCTCTCATTAGTTTAAATAATGTACAAAGAAAAAAAATCTGTGAAGCTTTGTTCTGACTGCCCCCCACCCCCCTGCAAAAACATAAAAAAGCCTGTCCATGTAAGAAGTGTCCTCAAGGTGGAATGAACTTTTTTAGTAGTGAGTCCAGTTCAGGTAAGTGGCCTGGAGCCATCTGCATGCAGGAAAACAAGGGTAATAATATTAACAGTGTTTTCTATTTTAGTGAAGAGGTTTGCTGTATGAATTTTTTATGTAACTCTGTTTTCCCATTGTTTCCTGAAGTAAATGTACAATTGCTTTTTTTAACAAGGAAAAAATACAAAAATAAAAAACTCACTTCAGAAAAATAAGACGGCAAGGTATAAAAATGAGACAAACTACTGTCAAAGGAATTTGGAAGAAAGGAGCAAAGGTCACTAGGCATTTTCAGCAAGTAAAAGCATTCAAATAAAAGGAAGATTGGCAAAGAGGAGGAATCACTAATGAAATGCAAGAAGACTTCCCAGAGCTTGTGCCTTGCAGTCTGTCATAGAGTAGACATAATGGAGCCCTCGTTCACAGAGATGAATGAAAATTGGGGACCTGTGGTCACTAACCGGGCTCAGGAGTGTTTCCAGTTATACTTAGTAAATATTTGCCAATGCAAACCTTGTGCATCGGGAGCTGTCTGCGCCTCAACTCTGGGTGCTGCTGTTACCGCAGGCTCCTGATGCCCCAAGTGGGCTATGCTCTGGGTCCCTGAGTCAGTGGCGTGCTGGAACCATGTAGACGGACAACAGCTGGTGGTGACATACTCAGGAATTTTGCCTGTCGTCATCAAACACAGGCATTATTAAAATCTAAATTACATAAACTTACAATTAAATAAATTATATTAAAAACAATACTTTCTCAAAACTCATCAGTTCCTAATTATTTTACTATGATCGTAACGTTTACCTGACTCTATCGAATCTGTAGAGTGAAATTATTATGTGAGGAGGGGTTACTGTCTATCTTCTCCCACCTCCATGTTTGATGACATCACATTGGCAGCTTGAAACTGGCCATGGTGGGAATGTTTACACCGTGAAAATCAGCAAGTTCTACACATTGGGACTTTTACTTTTTTATTTTCTAGAGAGCTGATTGTTCAAATGTATTGGCACACCACTGCTTGAAATCCACAAAAGCCAAACTTCCGTGTTCTGTAATCAGGTGACCAGCCTCCTTCACACCACCTTCTATGTGCTTTGGCTGCCTTTTCCCAAAGCTGAGGTTTGCTTTGAATTTCCAGAGCCCCAAGAAGGCGGTGAAAAAGGTTCTTTTAGTCTTTTTTCTCTCCCAAGGACTCAGGCATCCATGTGATGTTGGGTGGGACGTGAGGGGGAAATGACACCACAGGGTCCTCGGAGCTCCCTTCCTCGGAACCCGAGGGCCACCCAGTGTGTTGTCGCCTCTCTTAGAACCATCTTCCCGCGGAGGCTCCTCAGGCCCCCGTGGGCACGCACTCTGCCACCAACCCTCAAGATCTGCTTAGCCGCAAAGCTTCCGAGGCGACGGGTGAAGGGAAGGTCAGGCTGCAGTGATGCCAATGGGAATAAAAGAGAAAAAAACAAAACAGGACAGATCTGAGGAAGAAGGAAGAAAGGGTGATGCTTTACATCTCATTCGTTACAGGTGATGAAAGAGAAGATTGAGACCAAGATAACTCAGTTTCACAACCTTTGACCCCACTAGGAACAATCAGGACTACAGAGAAGAATAACTTCTGTCAGAAACTCATACCTGAGAGTACAGCATTTCCATTTGGCATCCTAAGAACAAGGGGTGACAATGATCAAAGTGTGGCAGTGATAATATTGGCTTGAAATACTTCTCCAAAAAAAAAAAAAGCCTGTTTAATTCATATATATGGAATCTAGAAAAATGGTACAGATGAAGCTATTTGCAGGGCAGGAATAGAGACGCAGACGTATAGAATGGACATGGGGACACGGGTTGGGGGAAGCGGGGATGGGATGAATTGGAAGATTGGGATTGACATATACACACTACTATGTGTAAAACAGATAGCTAGTGGGAACCTGCTGTGTAGTGCAGGGAGCTCAGCTCGGTGCTCTGTGGTGACCTAGAGGGGTGGGATGGCGGGGGTGGTGGGAGGGAGGTCTGAGAGGGAGGGGGATATACGTATACATAGAGCTGATTCACTTTGTTGTACAGGAGAAACTAACACAACATTATAAAGCAATTATACCCCAATTTAAAAAAATGAAAAGCAGCTATTCGAAACGTCTAAAAAAAAAATAAAATACTGTAGGGAGAGTTTAAATGTCCATTCAATTTGATGACATTTCTTTTGCTCCTTATCTCGACCCCTTAGGGCATCGGACAGTTGGATAGTGAGGGTCATGGCCTCTTTTTTTTTTTTTGCGGTACGCGGGTCTCTCACTGTTGTGGCCTCTCCCGTTGCGGAGCACAGGCTCCGGACGCGCAGGTTCAGCGGCCATGGCTCACGGGCCCAGCTGCTCCGCAGCACGTGGGATCTTCCCGGACCGGGGCACGAACTCGTGTCCCCTGCATCGGCAGGCGGACTCTCAACCACTGCGCCACCAGGGAAGCCCGTCATGGCCTCTTTGAAATATTCTCCTCGCTCAACTTCCACATCAGTCCGGGAGGGAGGGAGGGAGGGAGGAGAGAGGGAGGGAGGGAGGAGGGAGGGAGGGAGGGAGGGGTTTATTTTAAGGAATTGGCTCACAGGACTGTGGAGGTCGGCAAATCTGAAATTTGTAGGACAGGTCAGCAGACTGGAAACTCAGGCAGGATTTCTGTTAGTCTTCTTATTCAGGAAACCTTGGTCTTTCCTTTTAAGGAAGGCCTCCAACTGATTGAATGAGGCCTAGCCATATTATCCAGGGTGATCTCCTTTGCTTAAGTTTGTGAAGATTAATCACATCTACAGAATACCTTCATGGCAACATCTAGACTAGTGTTTGACCAAATAACAGGGCACCACAGCCTCGCCAAGTTGACTTAAAATTAACCATCACAGCTTCCAAGCAAGACCTTCCTCCTGACTGCTGGGGTCCCTTCTCATAAGTCTCTTGCCAGCCTCTTCTTCTGCTGGACCCCTTTTAAATGTTGATATTCTCCAGTATCCATCTAAATTTGAGGTACAGTTTTTAAGAGTTAAAAGAAATTTTATAAATGTGTGAACAGACATAGAACTGTGAAAAGCACATAATATGCCTAAGTAAATGGTGAAACTTAAGACATGATTTTATTTGTTCTGAGGCAGCATAGCTTTCGTTGGGACAGAAAATTAAAATAAGGAATCAAAATAAGGCACTGTTTGTTCTCTTTAAACTTTTGGAACATGACATGCCTAGAGTTTCCCATGTTTCATCTTCAGCCCTCTTTTCTTCCCATGCAACATTTTCTCTTTGGGGATCTGATCTATATCCATCCTTCAGCGATGCTAGTGTCTCCAAAATGATGTTCCAAGGCACACTAGATTCCATGTATAAATAAGGTTGAGAAATGCTAGCTAGAGACCTCTTGCTCTTGGAGAATTGCAATCCGTATTGTCAAACTAAAGGCTCTGAGAAGTCCTGCAGTAACAGGGAAACATGGCCCTGAATCTGCATTCTGAGCCCAGCGCCCTAAGTTTCAGAATGATGCTTCCAATTGTTTACTGTATGTTACACTTAGATGTCCCATGTAATTCAAAGTTAAAATGATCAAAACTGACATTATTTTGGGACTTCCCTGGTGGTCAAGACTCTGTGCTGCCAATGCAGGGGGCAAGGGTTCTATCCCTGGTCAGGGAACTAATATGCCACATGGCACAGCCAAACAACAACAAAAAATAATGTCGTTATTTTGCCTGAGCCAAAGTGTCTCCTCTTATGTTCCTTTTCTCCTATAATCCTTATCTTTTTCTCATAGTCGGTACCTGCGTTGTCCAAAAAAAAAAAAAAAACGAAAACAAAAAACAAGACTTGCAAGGCCACGCAGACTCTTTCTCTCCCCTCGTGGCTCCCCATTTGCTAGTTTACTTACTTAGGTCTGTTGAATCTACCTTCTCAGACTGTCCTGTGTGCCCCTGTCTCCACCCAAGCTGCTCCTGCTTCCCCTCTGCCCTCCATTTTCCCTTTATCTGTAACAGTAACCTCAGTGCTTCCGCTGCCTCTGGAAAGACCGTCTTCAAACACAAAGTGATGACATGACTTGTGGTCGACACACCACGAGTGACTCCAGGTAATGTCACAACTCTCATCGTGGAATGTGTTGCACATTTAATTTAAGATGAAGGGCTAAAGTTTTCTTTGTTCCTCCTGAGTAATTTAAAGAAAAATCCTCTACCTTCCTTGGAGATGCAAATGTGTCTCTGTTGTATTTGAAAAGGCGTCGACAGTATTCAAGTGAGGTTTGGGAAGCAGAAAAGTAGAGAAGCATTATTGATGTCTAATTATTATTATTTTTAGTCATTTGTTTCTGACCATGGAAAATTGAGAGCTGACTTTTTAGGGAATCATTACATCAAATAGTCTGAATCAGTGTTTGATTGACTTGGGAAAATGGAATACTTAATACTACTACAGTGAACTTCCTCACAGATCAGAAAAATTCTGACTGCTCTTTAAAAAAAAAAAAGACTTCTAAAAACTTCTAGAGATACAAGATGTTGTAATACGAAAAAGAGCAGGTTGCAAATTAAAAGTTTCACCTTGACATGCTCAAGTGGTGACACTAGTATATTTTTCTATACAAGGAAACACAAATTCTGGAAGAATACATCCCACACTATTAATCGAGTTTATCCCTAGGGAAAATAAATTGGTCATTTTCATATTCCTCTATCTGCTTAATTGTGTTTCCTAACATGTCTACAATGAATATGAATTATTTTTATAATAAGTAAAAAAGTGTGGTTTTAAAAAAATTATTTGAAAATCTTGGCAGCTTGCCAGACTGACCGATCTTAGTCTACTTATATCCAAGATGACCTCAATTTACCTCTTTTCCCTCAGTTTTGTTTCTCTTCCAGAAGAACAGCATGTCAATTTGAACTAGCCAATAGCGTGCTTTCCGTGCTCATCCGTGTGGTCTGGCGTTCAACGTATTTTCCATGAGAAGGTAGTACGACCCAACCATGATGACAACCCTTCTAAGAAAACCCTGGCTACTCTGTCTGAGAGTTTAAAAGTAAAAATTGCAAACTGGCTTAATCTCAAAATGATGAATTAAGGATGAATACTGATATGCAGAAAAAAATAACTTAAAGACCTCTTATCTAAGCTATGCTTCCTGTTTATTTGAATTTATTTGTATACCCAACCCATTCTAATATCCTAGATATTTTATCATTTCTGCATGGATTTTCCTCCCTTTTTTTCTTTATAAGTGGTCTTATTATGGCTGGAATGCTTAATGATTAACTTTGCCTTTTTTTTTTTTTCAAATAGATTTCAAGCCTAAGTACCTAAAATGTTCATTTTTCTTTACCTTACTTGGAGGGGGTAGGTATATGTCTCTACTTATTTATTTTCTAGTTTTTATTTAAAAAGTACTTTCCTTTTCAATATGCTAAAACAGAAGTAATTCTGAAAATATTATACACGGCTTTTAAGATTTTTATTTTTATCCCAAGAATTAATTTTAAAACAAATTGCTATAATGTTGATCCCAATATCTGAGGGGAAAAAAGCACACATAGTTCATTCAATTAGGGCGACTATCTTTTTTCACTATTCTGTTTAATAAGTTTAACAAAATTTAAAGCACACACTTTAAAAATTTCTGAAAGGGCTTCCCTGGTGGCGCAGTGGTTGAGAGTCCGCCTGCCGATGCAGGGGACACAGGTTCGTGCCCCGGTCCAGGAAGATCCCACATGCCGCGGAGTGGCTAGTCCTGTGAGCCATGATCGCTGAGCCTGCGCGTCCGGAGCCTGTGCTCCACAACGGGAGAGGCCACAACAGTGAGAGGCCCGCGTACCGAAAAAAAAAAAAAAAAAAAAATTCTGAAGTAAGTCAAAGTCTTTTCTCCTCAAAAGGATCACAACCCAGAACTCTTTTTACTTCTCCAGATAACATGACATGCACTTAATAGAGTCCTCAGGCATCTGATTATTGAGTGCCCCCAAAGTTTAATAAACATGGTAGTTTAAAAAATGCAATATTTTGGGGGCTTAGTTCTTAAGAGCAAAGTTATCCACAGAACGTTCTGCGAAGATGGGAAAGTTCTGTATATGTGCTGTCAATACTGTAGCCCTAGCCACTGGGACGGTTGAGCACTTACAGTGTGGTTAGGGTGACTGAGAAGCTGAATTTTAAATTTTATTTAATTTTAGTGAATTCACTTTTAAGTAGCCACATGTGTCCAGTAGCCACTGATTGAACTCACAGCTCTAAAGTTATAATCGGTTGAATTATATTCAGATAAAAGTATTCATGGATATTTGCCACTTAGTAATGTTCCTTTTGCCTTAATAAAGTCAACGTTAGGACTTGCCAAATTTCCCCAAAAGAGTAAATTACCTGTTTTCATTACCTCTTTACTTCCAATTCTTCCCTGGCAGATGGTAGGAAATGAGAGCTTCATCTATTTCCCCTGAGAATGCGTTGGCACGTCACTCCATCCCAGTAATAGTCTGGTTGAGCCCTGGGGGCTCTCCTGATGAGCCTCAGACTGATTAAAAAACTGAAGTCCTTTATTTTCTACTTATAGGAGCACAATGAGCCAATAGTAAAACTTTTATTTTTATTTTATTATTTTTTTTGCGGTACGCGGGCCTCTCTCTGTTGTGGCCTCTCCCGTTGCGGAGCACAGGCTCCAGACGCGCAAGCTCAGTGGTCATGGCTCATGGGCCCAGACGCTCCGCGGCATGTGGGATCTTCCCGGACCGGGGCACGAACCCACGTCCCCTGCATCGGCAGGCGGACTCTCAACCACTGCGCCACCAGGGAAGCCCAAAACTTTTATTTTTATATATGACTGAAGAGTGTTTACTAGTAATCTACTAACAGTTAATAGGGCTTACTTTTCTGGATCTAGAGGTGATAATTAATTACATTCCTGTCCCCACCTGTATTAGTTAGGATCCCAATAGGAAACAGAAGGCACACGCAAACCTGTAATTAAAGAGAATTTTAAAAAGGACACTCTACAAATGTGTGGGCTGTGTTAAAGGAAACCTACTAGGAGTGGTGGGTATCCTAGGGTCAGAAGCAGAGGTGAGCTCCTGGACCAGATAGGGCAAGGGAGAAGGTGGTTTTGGAACTATTTGAGCGTTGCCTTAGGAGAAGATTGTTTGATAGGAGCTGTGCTCTTTGTTAAAGGGACACAGCCAACAGTGGCAACATTACTCCGGTCTTATCCTCTGATCTCTTGGTGTATCGCATTGGCTAAACCAACTAGAAGCTAGAAAACTGGGGAACCTCTAGATATAGTCTATATAGGCAGCCTTCCAGAGCTCAGACATTTGGATAAACATGGGTAGGAGATCTGGAGAGGCAACAGAAAATATCCAACTACCTCTCCCAAGTTTGGAACCAATTGAGAGAGGCACAGATGGTTCTAAATCAACCACGAGAGACCTTAGATGGTTATAAAAATATCTGCTTTATTACTTATGAAAGCTGCATTCAGTGACAAGGTTTTGATGTGTGCACTGGGCCGGGTTTACGCATGTCCCCAGACTCACAGCCTCACCTGCCCTCATCGGAGAGCCTTGCCCACCACCACTGTCACCTAAGTTAAGCAGCACCAGTTTCTAACACCACTAGTTATCTTGCCCCCCTGGCTATAGAGTGCCCCAGACTGCCTACCACTGCAAGAGCTACAGCAGCTTTGCCACCAAGGGCTGGACGCTCTGGATCATCCCACTTACTTCTGGACTCAGATGAAGGGCCACACAGTGGATTATGGAATATGGCTTCCCCAGCAGCCACCTTGGAGTGTACGGGTTGCCAATTCATAGGGCAAACTTTGACAACGAAAGACAACAGACAACATGGGGGTGAGGAACTAGCAGATAAAGTCTTCTTTCTTCCCAATAGACTGTTCTGAGGTGGTTTTCTCCACACATCCTATCTGGAGACTGAAATGTTCAAATAACTGGCTGTATTTTCTTGTATAACCCTGGCCAGGTCAGTCACGTACCATCTTATATTTGCTGTCCCTCTTCCCCGCCCGTGGCCTGTGGTAGGTTACAGATGGCAGCATATTCTTGTTATGCTTTCCATTGAGAAGTAGAGTTTAATTTCCCCTCCCCTCGAATCTTACACTGGTCTTAGGGACTTGCCTGATTAATAGAATGTAGTTGGAGCAACATTCTTGGACTTCGTCTTGCAATGTCTGCCTGGTTCTCCTGGAACCATAATGCTGAGAGAAGCCCACACCACATGGAGAATCCACATGGAGAATCCACGTAGCCCAGCTGAGCTCCCAGCCAAGAGCTAGCATCAATTACCACCGATCCCAGACCATGTGAGTGGGGACGCCATCTTGATAGTGGATCGTCTATCCCAACCACCAGAGCTGATGCCACGTGGAGCAGAGGTGGATCACTCATTCCCATCCTTCCCAGGTTCCTCACAAAATCAGGGCAGAATAAAATGCTTATTGTAGGCCACTAGGTTCTCGGGTAGTTTGTTATATAGCAATAGAAAACCGGAACACTGCCCTCAATAGACTGTTGTTAGAAGTGCCTACTTTCAGGGATATATGGCATTGGGAAGCTGACTAGGGTGTTGCTTAATTTGAATACTTTAAAAAATCAATAATTATTGAGCAGAAGGCTATCATTGCCTTCCACGAGGGAACACTGTACTCCATCATTGAGTTTCTAGATCTAAGTCAGTTAACAAACCCAGAGCCCATTGATTGATTGGATTGGATTGATTGGATCCCCTTGAGGAAGGACCCTCTAATGCCACTGAAAGTATATACAAGTATATATACTTGATCCTTCCCCGGAGGGAACCGAGGCAATTTGCCCGGGTAACTATACGCTGGGGAAAGGGTCAAACCTAGACTTTTCAAGGGCCATTAGCTACAGTGCATGAGATGATCCTGATATCAGGAGACTTGAATCACCAACACAGTCCTCTGGTTAAAACGGAGGCTTACGGAGACCAAGTCCTTCTAATGGTGGGTTCAGTGGTTTTGGATACCCGCTTTGTGATTAGTTCCCTGGTTTCTGAATGTATAGTCAAGACAGATGTACTTAGCTCTGGCAGCATCCTCAAATCAATGACCTGTCCTGTGAATTAGCTGTCCTGTGAATTGACTGTGGTAGGAACGGTTAAACTCAGCACTACTGCCATTTGGAACCAGACAATTCTTTGCTGTGTGGTATTCCCTGGGCATTGTAGGATATTTAATAGTGTCTCTGTCCTCTCCCCATTAGATGCCAGTGAGACGTAGTTGTGACAACAAAAACCATTTCCAGACATTGCCAAATATTCCCTAGGAGGGCAAAATCGCCCCTGATTGAGAACCACTGGCTACGTGTAAGCCCCTGAAACTCCCTTATCCCCTGTCATTTGCAGGAGTAATACCACAGTCCTTGAAGAATGACGGAGATTAACACCATCATTAAAGATGGAGGGGTTCTCATAACATTCTCTTTTGAGTCAACTCTCTGGCTTCTGTGAAAATCAGAGAGATCATAGGGCATGACAGTGAACTGCTGCAAATTTAACAAGTGATAGAGCTGAGCACAGCTACTGTGCCAGATGTGGTGTCTCTGCCTCAGCCACCACGCCTCTAAGGCTCTGACACTACCTCTGTCATGAGCGTCACAATGAAAGCCATAACAGCCTTGGTCCCTAGAACTAAACTGATAGGACTTGCTGAGGATCTAGCTCTTCTCACCCAGTGGGTGTGGGATCTGACTTCCCCATCAGTTGCCTGGAAGTGTGGGTGATACAACCTCTAAGTGTTAGGGAGTACATGCCATCTGGAGCAAACTTTTTTTTTTTTTTTGCGGTACACAGGCCTTGCACTGTTGCGGCCTCTCCCATCGCGGAGCACAGGCTCCGGACGTGCAGGCTCAGCGGCCATGGCCCACGGGCCCAGCAACTCCGCAGCATGTGGGATCCTCCCGGACCAGGGCAAGAACCCGTGTCCCCTGCATCGGCAGGCGGACTCTCAACCACTGCACCACCAGGGAAGCCCTGGAGCAAACTTTGACCAATGCGAGACAGTATACAGAATGGGAGGGGGATGAACTAGTAAATAATTTTTCTCCCTTCTCCCACCAAAGAACTTTTCTGAGACAGTGGTTCCACACAGTTTGTGACATGTGACAAGGTAATTGGCTGTGTTTTAATTTTTTTGTAACGCCATGGCCAGCTTAGTGATACACCTACCACTTTATATTGGCTCTCCTTTCTTCCCTTCCTCACACGTTTTCCCTCATTCCAGTTGCCGTGGGATTGCACCCCTTCCCAATAAAAGTTAGCCTGTAGGTTTCATCTCAGGTTCTATTTTCTAGGAAACTCATGCAACAAACAAATTGCAAAAAAAATAAGTTTCTGGGGACTTCCCTGGTGGTCCAGTGGCTAAGATTCCATGCTCCCAATGCAGGAGGCCTGGGTTTGATCCCTGGTCAGGGAACTAGATCCAACATGCCTCAACTAAGAGTTTGCATGCCGCAACTAAGATCCCACATGCCACAACTAAGGATCCTGCATGCTGCAACAAAGATCCTGCAAGGGGCAATGGAGATCCCAAGTGCCGCAACTAAGACCTGGCACAGGCAAATAAATAAATATTAAAAAAAAAAGTTTCTGAATATTTCTATCAGAATAAAATTTACCCATCCAATAAAAGGCAGAAGTGGAAAAATATGGTATTGCCAGTTGAGACAGGCCACCTTTTTCATGGTAGAGAAGTATAGAACACAGAAAGAAGTGGTGTTGTCAGAGATACTTAATTCCTTCTCCCAAACTCACCAATCGAATTATTTACTTCTCCTTCTGTTGGGACATGTGAGCAAGGGGCAATGACAGTCCAGGAGAGATTCTGTCCTATGTTGCCTCAAGGACATGTGAGGTCAGGAGAGTTTTATCCTCCTTTCACCATGGTGACTAATGCTTGGCATTTATACCTTTTGTAATTGTCCCACAGTTCTTAGATATTCTGCTCTATCTTTTTCACTATTTTTCCTTTTTGTATTTCAGTTTTAGAAGTTTCTATTGACTCAAGTATCAAGCTCACTGATTCCTTCCTTGGCTGTGTCCCGTCTATTGCTAAGCCAATCAAAGGCATTCTTCATATCTGTTACAGCGTTTTTGATTTGTAACATTTCCTTTTGATTCTTTCTTAGAATGTCCATCTCTCTGCTTATATTACCAGTCTCTTCTTGTACGTTGTCCACTTCTCCATTAGAGCCCTTAGCATATTAATTATGTTGTTTAAAATTACTAATCTGCTAATTCCAAAGTCTCTGCCAGGGACTTCCCTGGTGGCGCAGTGGTTAAGAATCCGCCTGCCAATTCAGGGTACACGGGTTCAATCCCTGGTCCAGGAAGATCCCACATGCCATGGAGCAACTAAGCCTGTGTGCCACAACTACTGAGCCTGCATGCCACAACTACTGAAGCCCGCGTGCCTAGAGCCCATGCTCTGCAACAAGAGAAGCCACCGCAATGAGAAGCCCACGCACCACAACGAAGAGTAGCCCCCGCTCTCCGCAACTAGAGAAACCTCGGGTGCAACAGTGAAGACCTAACACAGCCAAATAAATAAATCTTTAAAAAATAATAAAATAAATAAATACATCTAATACCTCTTTTCAAACGAACAAACAAAGTCTCTGTTATATCTGAGTGTGGACCTGAAGCTTGCTCTATCTCTTCAGGGTGTGTTTTTTGTCTTTTAGCATACCTTGTAATTTTTTTGTTTAAAGAAGAACATAATTTACTGGATAAAAAGGACTAAAGTAAATAGACCTTTAGTATAAAGTTTTATGTTTAGCTGGCTAGGAGTTAGGCTATGTTTACTGTTTGCTATAGCTGTAGGTATCCGAGGCTAAAATTTCCTCTGGTGGCTTTGTTGCTTTCCGCTCTGTGTTTTCCTAGAGACTTCTTCTTAAATAAAGTCTGAAGTGTGCAGTTATTTCAGTCGTAATCCCCTGATATTATACCGGAGCCCTACTTATGTGTTGGTAAGATGTGGGGGAAGGAAAAGCATTCTATGGTCCTAGGATTAGGTCTTAGTCTTTTAATGATCCCATGCCCCTGGGCTGTGACCTTCACAGGGGCTTCTCAGATTTTTATTTTCTCCCTCTTAGATGAGACAGGAAGGCTAGATGGGACTGACATTGGGTATTTCCCTACTCCTAGGTCATTAGGCTCTGGTAAAAGCCATGTTGTTTAGGCTTTTGTAAAATATTTTCCTTGAGGGCAGGACTTACTAAGAACAGGGAGTTCTGGGCTGTTTCGAAATGGCTACATTTGCCCTCTCCATGGTAGAAGCACAAGGGGATTTTTCTCTACTCTTCACTGTGAGAACTGGTTCAGGATTCTGGAGGTAAAACCCATCAAAGTGTGGGGACCACCTAAGACTGGGAAACCCTGGCATTTTTAACTCTCAGACTTGTCCACACTGAACTGCCAGCAATTATCTACTTACAGTCTAGGTTTCCTGCCCCCTGCTCTGGTTTTGCAGAGCTCTCTGCTCTGGGAAGCTTTGCCGCTCTAGCCACCTTTCTGCTTCTCCAACTTTGGGGGCAGAGGTTTGCCCTGTGACCTCAGTTCTCTGACAGATCTAAGAACAGTTGTTGATTTTCCATTTGCTCAGTGTTTTTTGTTTGTTTGTTTTGTGGCTAGGTATGATAACTTCTGCTTTATTTATGTTAATAAAGTTTAATGAAAGTTTTGACTCAATATTTTACTAATAAGCCTGCCTCCCACGCCTGGCAATACTGTGAAATTCTTCCTGTGTGTGTATAAACATATGCAGATGAGGAAAAACAGAAAATGGAACTAATAACACATGAAAGGTAAGATCTGGTATGGTATGTGTGCCATGAGGTCTTGTGCTCCGCCTGAGTGAGCCAGGGTCCAAGTTTAGGAGCCCCTCTAGTATGTTATGACCTTGCTGCCTATATTCCAAGGATATTGTTTGGTTCCCATGCCTCGACGGAATCCAAAATCTCACCCACTACCTCCTGTCACACTTAGAAACTAAGAGACAACAACAAAAGATGTTCCAGCCATATGCACAGCCATGAATATTGTGCCAAGATTCCAGTCATGTCCTCATTTCCTCTCCTACTCCAGCAAGACATCAAGAAGCCATTCATCCCTTGCCCTTAAAAAACAGGAAAGAGGTGGCCTGAGAAATTTGCCTTGTCTCTTCTCTCTCGACCCTCACCTGGCCCCCTTTAGGCCTCTAGATCTGAAGGTACCTCCTAAGCAGAAGGCAATACCAATCTTACCAAGAAAGAGAAGGGAAACTACATATCCTTCCAAAGGTCCATCCTCTCATCCTTGATGTGTGGGGGGAAGGGCATCATCCTCCAGTGAGCTATTAGGACCTCTATATACCATCTGCCTCAGAATCAATGGTCTACCTACTAAAATCGCACATGCCTGGGCCTCTGTCCAAGTTTACCAAACCGGCATGTCTACATTAATAACGTGCTCCCTTGATTCTCTTGTGCACATCAGAGTTTGAGAACCACTGGGTTATAGTAGCCTGGGGGTGGAAGGGCAGGCGTGTGGGGTAGTAGTTGCCATTAATATTTGAATGGGTACACATTTTTATGTCAAAGTCATCATTCAAGGATCAGTAGCCCATGGACCTAGGGCCACATGTAGTCGCTTAGAGCTTGAAGTATGATCCTTTGAGCAACCGTGAAGAAAAAATTTCCATTACAAACTATATACATAAGGTAATTTTATATATTCTGAAGTATTACAAATGAGCTCTTAGTGCAAGACACATGACTAATATGGATATTTCTCTTCTTTTAATTAAGATCAATATCTTGTTATATGTATCTTTTTTACTTAGGATAACTATCTTATTTTAATAATTTAACTTAAATGTCTAACAATTAAATAAAATTGATTAAAATTAAATTAATATTTAATTTAATTATTTTAATAATAATAATAGTGGTGATAGGGGCTATCATTTATTTTTTCTGGAGTATAGTTGATTAACAATGTTGTGTTAGTGTCAGGTGTACAGCAAACTGACTCAGTTATACATATACATGTACCTATTCTTTTTCAAATTCTTTTCCCATTTAGGTTATTACAGAATATTGAGCAGAGTTCCCTGTGCTATACAGTAGGTCCTTTTTGGTTATCTATTTTAAATATAATAGTGTGTACATGTTAATCCCAAACTCCTATGCACTCCCATGAGTGTCTAACCATGCTTTAGGCATGGTGGTAAGTGGGTTTCAGTGATTATCTCAATTAATTCTCACAGATACTGTGAGGTAGTAAAACGATTATTCCCATTTCACATATAATGAAACTGAGGCCTAAAGAAATTAGGTAACTTTTCCAAATCGTATAACTTGTAAGTGGCAGAGACAGAATACAGCCCAGGACTGCCTGCTCAGGCTCATAACCACTGTTTCACTGCAGTAAAATTAATTAGATAATAACATCTTAAAAAAATTTATAGCCCTTTGTGATATTGGTCATTTCTAACCCTTGCCTTTACCGTTTGGCTCCTTTACACGATAAATCTTTGATACTTAATTTTGAGTGTGTAGATGGCTGAATGTACCTCCATTTAATTAAAGAGAAGTACGTTTCATTGCGCTGGCAAAGTTTAGATGCTCGGCTATCCTCTGAGCTGGCAAGACCTCCTAAGTTCTTAAGTTAACCCTCGGACTTCCAGAAATTTTGCTTAATGAATGAAAGTTTATTTGAATAGTGAGAGCCCCTCTGGTTTTGGAATACAGTATTAGGGTTTTCCTTGCTAAGCCGTATCAGACTTTTCTCTGATGTGATGGAGGGTGCTTTCAGAATTTCACGGGGAAGTAGCTTGCAGGAGTTCCTTTCTCCCCTTTCCCAGGTACACGGGATTCAGCAACATAGCAGTTCTCAGATGATTTGATAAAAATCCTTCCTGCTCAGTTAGGAGTGGGTAGCAGTGTTAATTAGAGGACTTAGGACAAGGACATCTGAATATCTGCCTCTGAGAATGCAACGCTCTTTTCAAAACCAGAACCAGTATTTTCTACACCAAATGCTATACCTTTAAGGCCTCATTTGCAAACAAAAAGATTGCGAGTTGCTAGCATTTGTTTACTGTCGTTTCTCCAGGCACAATCATCAGGCACCCTCCTAATGACAGAGGAGCTGTCAATATCATTTTCAAGTGATGAGACCTCTTCCAGGTAGGAGAGCAGGGAGAGGAAATGGTCAACAGGCAATGCAGCTTTCATTGAAATCCTCCCCGGAGGATTTTCATTACCCTTTCAGTATCAGGACCTTTTCCCTTCTCAAGGTCAGCTCTGTCTAGACAGTTCAACTTCTGGTAGCTTAAGCACACTCACAATAGACTTGTGCCCAGGACCTCGCAGGGCGCCCTTCCACCTAAATCTGGAGAGTCCCTTCCTTCTGTCTTATTTGTGACCTTTCTCTAGGTGAGAAGGTCTCCTAGGAAGCAGCCAGGTCGGCCTTGTTATGGTGATGGCACTGCAGAAAGCGGCTTCTCCCTCGTTAGAAGTGACATCACTGTACACTAAAGACATCATATCTCCTTTCATATTAAAATGCCTGTCAGCTCTCTTGCTCAAAGGTTGTAAATCTGCCAGAGTCGCCTGAGCGTGGGGAGTTTTCATTATGAAAATACAAAGATAAGCACTCTGTTTTCCTGTCAAAGGGAAAAAGGTAAGCCTTCTGGTAATGACATTACTTTAAAAAATAAATATACATTTTCTTAACTGAGTGTTATAGGAGCACATTTGGAAAAGATAGCTCCCCCCGCTTTTTTTTTTAAGTTTTAAAAATTCAGGCTTAGAAAGCGGGCTGGCATAGCTCAGATAGGATATATAGCTGGAGTAAGATTTATTAATGCATGCTTTTCACACTTACTCTTAGAGTAAATCATTAGACATTTTCAATGATTTTAGCCCTTCATTTTTTGTTGTCCAGTCTCGAAAGTGACCAAAGAATACTTAACCCACCAGTCACTTGTAATTCACAAATGAAGTAGCCATTGTGTTGGACTTAAGCTTTTCCTTAACATTTTTAAAGACTTGCCAAATCATCTCTTGCTTGTAGAACTTATTTGACGACGGCCTCTCTCCAGCACAGGGAAAAAGATGGTGCCAACTACAGACTGGCACTTGTCATCTACCTCTACAACGATTAAATCATGAGCCGCTGCAGCTGCTGACTTTCAACACCCCCTGGAAGGAGTTCAGGGTGGAGATCAGGAATGAGGCCCTCTGTGCTCTGGGAAAAACTGGTAGAACAGGTCTTTAGATAGTTAGATATTTTCAAGGGAAGATTTTATGAGCCCAATTCTTGCAATCTCCTTGTACATAGAAAAGCACTAAAACCCTTCATGGTGACGTCTGCTCCTCGTGACTCGCAGTAACCTTCACGAGACTGGCAGAAACCTGCAAAAAATATGTGATTGATTGCATGTGCTCCCCCTTCACCAAAATCACATCTTTACTGACCTTCCCCCCTGCCTCTCTGGAGCAGTTTCTCAGAGCTATCTGGGATGCTGTCTCCTGGGCTATTGTCCTCATTTTTTCCCCAATAAAACTTAACTCACGGGCTTCCCTGGTGGCGCAGTGGTTGGGAGTCCGCCTGCCGATGCAGGGAACACGGGTTCGTGCCCCGGTCCGGGAAGATCCCACATGCCACTGAGCGTCCAGAGCCTGTGCTCTGCAAAAAAAAAAAAAAGAAAAAAAAAAGAAAAAAAAAAAACCAATGTAACTCACAACTCTTATGTTGTGCTTTTTTTTTTTTCAGTTGACAAAAGTGAGTTTAGGGAGCATTATCCATGGAAGGTGGGGTTTCCTTTCTACCTAAACACATAAAATAGAGAAAAATGGTTGAGGAAACTACAGTATAAACCTTTGCCTCTGTGAGGCTTCAGGTTCCAAATTAACACTTTCCAGGCAGGGACATTTGCATTTTCTGAAAGGTCTTACAATCAAAGACCTAAATTAAACTCTCAAAACACCGCTGCATTCAGGAGTGGGGTTTCATCAGCTGTCTGTGAAGCAAACTAATGATTCTCAATTTGGTTTTGAGGTTCATCTCCGAAGTTTATTCTTACTTGGTAGCTCGTGAAGAAGAACTTAGATTTCAGATACTATTACTTCTCTCTGCAGAAGTGACCATTAAGATCAATGCCGGTTATTCAGGGCATCCCATTAGTGAAAAACAAGTGGCACAGCTGTGTCTGGCTGTCAGCTACTCTGTGGATTCTTAAAGACTCAGAGAACTCAGCTTCTCAAAGCTGACAAATCAAAAACTTCTCATAGGTTGGAATTAACTCCTCTTTCATTCATAAAAGGCTAAAATATCAATATCTCTATATTCATCCCACTGACAAATGAATAGAAATGCCACAACGCTCCCTCTCTTGCTTTTGACACAACGCTGTGGACTGTACATTATCACTTTCCAAGGTAAGCCGTGAAATGATTTTATGGCTGTGTTTATCTGTAATTCAGTAAGTCTAGGCCCTATGACTGGTGACTTTCTATGGATTAATTCAAATGAAAATAACCAGACTCAACAAGCCCAAGAAAGGCTTGGGTATGAGAAAAGCTATCCAATTACCATGAACAAAAAAGAAAACCTCCAGGGAAGTGGCTGAAGCCCAGACATCCTCTGTTTGCTGTGTTCTGTGTAGTGTGTCTCAACACCAGCCTGGCTTGCTGGGGCCTGCTCTGTGGCTCTCTCGGTAGAGGAGGAAATCTAGTTGAGATTAGTCAGTGATCGCAAATGCCCAGACATAAAACTAAGTCAGGGAACAGGCTCTGTAGTTCCTAGCGGCAAAGAATTGGTTCCGGCAATGTTATAAGTCAAGGAATTTGGGGCACTCCACTATCTAGTGAAGCGAAGTGATGTTTTCAGTTATCAGCAAAATTCTCAAGGGCAAGTTCTGTTGTTTCTCCACCCTCGCCCTTAGAAAATTTAGACCATGTTACAAAAGTTAACAACCTCCCACCAATAGCGGTGTGCCTTGTGCCAATTCAAAAGGAGACCAAACCTTCGCTCATCATCAGATCCAATGAGCATTTAAGGGGATCCCTTACTTTATAATCCTTCTGTTGAAGGAGAGGAGGGGGAAAGACTCTTGGCCTTTTGGGAATTTCTCGGAGTCTGGCTTGGGGCTGGGACGCTTTTCTCCCTAGCTGTGCTACAGGCAGTCTGTACTCACGGATGTTGGCTGTCGGTTCCTTTTGAAGTCATAATCACAAGCTCACATAAAATGGGCCTAAGTTACTTTGTGCCACTGAACATAGTCACGCACTAGAGTGTTTTGGACTTGTCCAGAACAGGTGGGACAATTTAGCACAGACAGGCCGTAGTGACTTACAACCAGAGACACTAACCTACGCAGAAACGCAGCGTTCTCAGACTCCACCAGTTTGAAATCAATGACAGGCTTTATAAAACAAACAAACCAACCGTAAGCACCCGATATCCCCAAGGCCGTCATGGAGGGCTGATTGAATCACTCCGAGCTGGTTTCCTTTGGGGGGACTTTTACTTTGTTACCTACAGCCAAGAAGTAAATAGGATTGAAATCTCTAGCTGTCACTACTCGGGCCTCCTAACGACTTCCTAAATCAGCCTTGTTTGGTAAATGAAATCACAGCTGAAAGGGGACAGGCCGTCGCGGTGGACATCACTGCATGGGGAGGGGGTCAAGTTGCCTTCGCCTTTCTGCTCCCAGCCCTTTATTGCTGGCCTGCTGCCAGAGGCCAGCACTTGCCTGGACACCGGTGACCCTATATAGAAAGCCCAGCACAGTAAAGTCAGCTACACTGAATCGAATTCGTGTATGTAATAAAAAACAGTTTTGCAATAAGGATAATTTCTTAGAAGCAGAAAAAGTATATCTTTCCCATTTAGTTGAAATTCTGCATTAAAATCCTGGACATTAGGTCAGGGTCCCAAGCTCAATTTATATAAAGTCTGGTCATTTCTCTTTGGTCCAGAGCCGCAAACTCTACCTCCATTCTGTAAATATACTCTGCCAATTTGCCATTTTATAGGCATGTTTTATCAATCAGAAGAGTGGGTTGCTGACAAACAAGAATGAATCAGTGCCCACATTATCAACTCTGTGAGTTTTAAAGCACGTTTTATGGGCAAAGAAATTTTTAGTTATGTGGCAGATTGTATTTCCCTTTTTTTAAATTTACTTCTTAAAAATATCTTTATTGGAGTATAATTGCTTTACAATGTGGTGTTAGTTTCTGCTGTATAAAAAAGTGAATCAGCTATATGTATACATATGTCCCCATATCCCCTCCCTCTTGAACTTCCCTCCCACCCTCCCTATCCCACCCCTCTAGGTCTTCATCACAAAGCACTGAGCTGATCTCCCTGTGTTATGCAGAAGCTTCACACTAGCCAACCATTTTACATTTGCTGGTGTATATATGTCAATGCTACTCTCTCACTTCCTTCCAGCTTCCCCTTCCCCACCGTGTCCTGGGTCTTTATTCCTGCCCTGGCATTAAGTTCATCAGTACCATTTTTTAAGATTCCATACATGTGTGTTAGCATACGGTATTTGTTTTTCTCTTTCTGACTTACTTCACTCTGTAGGACAGACTCTAGGTCCATCCACCTCACTACAAATCACTCAAAGAGGGCAGCAACAAGATTTCCCATCCCTTGTGTTCTTGCGATGTGACTTTGACATACCTCCCACTGAGGGGAGGAGTCTCCCTTAACAGTGGAGTTGCTTTGTGACTTTTGACCAATAGACTACGGCAGAACTGACTCTGTGACTTCTGAGGCTGGTTCATAAAAGCCTTCAGCCTTGTTTGCTGGAACACTCACTCAAAAAGTCTTTAACCACCTTGTAAGTTGTCTGCCATGCTGGAAGGAAGCACAATTAGCTCATGCTCAGAGACCATTACAGAGTGGACTCACGACCACATGAATGGAGAAAGAGAGAGAAGTACCTAGCTAATCCCCAGCTGCATAAGCCCACTGTAGTTCTAGCTCTAGCTACCATCTGACTGCAACCTCGAGGGAGATCCTGAGCTAGGGACACCCAGGTCTGTCCCAAATTCTCACCCACAGAGACTGTGGGAGATAAAATGATTATGATTTAAATAACTAGGTTTTGGGGTGATTTGTTATAAAACAATAGATAACAGAAAAGAACTTAGCTATTTGGCCCATGACTACTGCAGTGCACAGATTAGTATTTGCAATTTAAAAGAAATCTACTGGGCATATACCCTGAGAAAACCATAGTTCAAAAAGAGACATGGGGCTTCCCTGGTGGTGCAGTGGTTGAGAGTCCGCCTGCCGATGCAGGGGACACCGGTTCGTGCCCCAGTCCGGGAGGATCCCACATGCTGCGGAGCGGCTGGGCCCGTGAGTCATGGCCGCTGAGCCTGCACGTCCGGAGCCTGTGCTCTGCAACAGAAGAGACCACAACAGTGAGAGGCCCAAGCACTGCAAAAAAAAAAAAAAAAAAAAAAAAAAGACATGTACCACAACGTTCATTGCAGCACTATGTACAATAGGCAGGACAAGTTCATTATAGCACTATTTACAATAGGCAGGACAACCTAAGTGTCCATCAACAGATGAATGGAAAAGACGATGTGTCACACATATACAATGGAATATTACTCAGCCATAACAAGAAACGAAATTGAGTTATTTGTAGTGAGGTGGATGGACCTAGAGTCTGTCATACAGAGTGAAGTAAGTCAGAAAGAGAAAAACAAATACCGTGTACTAACACATATATATGGAATCTAAAAAAAAAAGGTTCTGAAGAACCTGGGTTCAAAGCTCAGATCCACAACTGTGTGATATTGGGCAAATTATTCTTCTGAGCCTCAATCAACTCATTTACAAATCGGGGATGACAGCTGTAGTAACTTCACAGGGTCTGTGTGAGGATTAAATTAATTCATATTCATAAAATGCATAGGAGAGTGCCTGGCAAAGAGTAAGTGTTAGTAGGAGAAGTCCAGGTTATATAGGGGCCTGAAGCATATACAATTTGGTTTCTCTTTTTTTTTTTTTTTTTTTTTTGCGGTATGCAGGCCTCTCACTGCTGTGGCCTCTCCGGTTGCGGAGCACAGGCTCCGGACGCGCATGGCTCACAGGCCCAGCCGCTCCGCGGCATGTGGGATCTTCCCGGACCGGGGCACGAACCCGTGTCCCCTGCATCGGCCGGCGGGCTCTCAACCACTGCGCCACCAGGGAAGCCCCAATTTGGTTTCTCTTAATTCCAAATACATAAAATTACAAATACTAGACATACTTTGGGTTAGGCATGTTCCAGGAGCTAGGGACATAGTAGTAACCAGGAGTTCTCGCTGTCTTCCAGGAGCTTATACACCACAAGGGAAGGCAGGAAAATAAACAGAAATTTACAAACGAGGCAGATTATTTTGGAAAACATCTATCTTTGGGCACTCTCATTTATTTTTTGAGGAGTATAAATTGGTCTTCCTGGAGACACATCTGGCTACAGTTGTAGAAAAATATCCTTTAAAACACGCAAATCTTTGGAAATACTGATTCTACATTGCGGAATTTATCTAAGGAAATAGATAAGCATTCAAAAAAAACACAAAAAACCTCACACACATATTTAAATATATGTTGCTATTGTAGCAAAGAATTTAAAATACAAAGTTGTTTAATAATGACAGGATTAACTAAATTGTGACGTGAGTGTTATGCTGTTATTAAAATGATTTTATATTCACTGATATGGAAAGATCTTCACTAAGTCTAATTAAATGAGAAAAAAGTTATACAAGAGTGAGTGTCATCTGGAGTAAGAGAGAGCGAGAGACACAGACAATGGCAGTGGCCCAGGGGAGCTCTGTACTCACACACTGGTTTGCTCGGAAGTGGTGAAATAACAGGCAAATTTTGAGTTTTCTCTTTTTCATCTGTATTTATCTACAGAAAACATGTCATATTTGTGTTTTTTAAAAAGTAGATAATTTTTTTAAAAGAATGACTACATTTCACTCAGTGTTTTTTCTTGAAGAGTAACAAACCCATCTCATTAAATATTCATATTTGCCCTCACTTCTTGGTCCACCTTAAATAAAAACACATATTTGATCAAGCATTAGTTTTTGCAGACTTGGAATCACCTTCTGGCTTGGATGGAGATGTATTGGAACAGGAGGTGAAGTGCAAGTTTGTTAGCCAGGACCGGACATGAGCTAAGAAAACACACGCCCTTCCTGGACGACCTTCTGCGCTTCCACATCCAGATTCACTAATGGAGCGTAACTAAAATCTGAAGTGTGATATAAAATGTTAACAGTATTGATAGAGAATAACGCATCATCTCTGTGGTTTAACTGGATCGACTTCCTTGGAAGTAATCAGGCACGTTCATCTCGATCATCTTTGTGGCTCACCTTCGTGACAGCTGCCACTATTCTAACTGGGGGGTAGAAGCCTTTCATTTTTCAGGGATGGAATAAGAGGCTTAAATCTTTGGGGTTATAAATATTGAAAGTGTTCGAGTTAAATAAATTATATTCCATGCCACCTTCATGTCCTTCCTCTCCACCCCCTCCTTTTTTTTTTTTTTTTTTTTTGCAAACAGGTGCTGTTTTATTCCTTGGTTTGAATGAGATGGACAGAGTCTAATGTGGTCCACTCTTAGCCCTATACAACAGGAGGGCTAGGCAGTCAGGCTGCTCTGCGTCTTTGGGCAAGTGGGCTCGTCTCCTGCTTGTCTGGGAAAGCATTGCACCTATAAATACCTGCACACTGTCCCCACACCTGGCACTGATGCCAACGCTTCCTAAGAGATTTATGACTCTAAGCTATTAAAGAACTCCACCTTACAAATGCACACGAGCAAAATCACATATTGGATCTGCTATTATCACTTTATCAAAAATGAGCTTATGAGGTCTTTGCTATGATGACGTTCAGCTGAAAACCTGGGGAAGAGACCGAAAGCACAGGAATTACCTTGGGGAACATTTAGAGGGTAGAAGGGCAAACTCAGAGCCAAGGCTCAGTTCCTGGGGACACTTGAGAGAAACAGCCCGAAAAGAATTCCAGTGTTGTCAGGGGATGGCCTAGGAGACCAGAAGGAGGAGAATCTTGGCAAGGAAACTTTGGGAAGATGTCAAAGACAACAACTTTCTTCAGACAGCTCTTCCCTTGGCACTCACTATTCACATGGGAGGCTGAGGGTGTCATCTTAGAGGCTTATTTCCCCAGCTGAGAGGCAAGGCTCACCCCTTCCTCATGCCCTTCTCTACAGAAACCTTGCTTCTAGTGTGTCTTCCAGTGGACGTTCTTGTTCTGTGGCACCATATCTGACTTGCCAGGTCCCTCTCGGACTGAGGGGTGGTGAGCTATGGTGGCCTACCTAACGATTGCCACCTTTCTAACCATCCTTGCAAATCCCTGTCAGATGCAAATATTCAGCTTTAGTACTGGGATAAGTCTTGCAAATGGTCAAAGGCGAAAATTAATCCCTGCCCAAGTTTTGTCCAGCAGCTGTTTCCAGGCGAAAAGTTTCACTCTTTCTAATACGGCACTTGGTGCAGGTTTGTGTGAAATTCACAGCCTCATACCTTATCAATCAATACCTCTAAGTTAGGTGAGCACTCTTGGGCCAATGACAAGTTGCCAGAGGTTTAGGAATGAAGGAACTTCAATGATGGAGAGAGACCACGCACAGAGCTTACCCAAGGCTTCCTTTGCTAGTGGAGACTAATAAAATATTATTGTTTAGAACACATGCATACACTCTAAGAATACAAAAGTCATCTACCTTTGTATTTTGAAAGAACAATCAATTTTCTCTATAATAGATTTCCTCCAGAATCTTCTTTTCTCTTGATTTTTGAATTTTTAGGAGTGTACTATTGAATTTTGCTCACAGTAAGTTATTCTTGAAAACCCTCCTTAAGTGATTTGGGGTGGGGCAGTTGGCATCCGTAAGACTCTAGTTTTCCTTCACATGTAGTTAGGAAGTAACTTACGTGCTGAAGGAGGCACTGGCATGGTCTTTATCCAGTTAGGAAAGTGAAAAGTAAGCTTCATTGAAGGTTCTGCGATCTTTGCTGCCCCTGAAGAGGAACGGATGCAGAAAGTCAGATTCGGAAGCCATTACCCATTTCAGGTACTTAATCATTGATGAAGAAATGTTTATTAACTAATTGTGTGATTTGGGGATGGGAGAATAAGGCTCAAGAAGTGTTGAAACTCTGATTCCTGTAGAGTTCACATCAAGGAACTTCATATTCTTTCATATTTTATTTAATATTTATTCAAGCTGTGGTTCTCAGAGGGTCTTACTCTGGGACCAGCTGAGGATGTGTCACGTAGTCACATTTATTCATCCACGTATATTTAGGAGTACCTTTTCTTTGCCAGGCACTGAACAAAGACATAAAACTTTAAAAGGGAACAGGTTGTCATATGGATATAATGTTAGGATGGATCTTAATCTAGCAAATGCCTACATTAATTTTTCAGTATCTCCCCCACCAGGTGTGAGAAGAGTATATCCAGCAATTGTAATATACATCCTGGCTCTTGACTAAATTGGACGCTGTGATGTCCTCACCACGTTTTGTGTCCTCTGCGACCTATTTGTCTCAATTCTTCAGCGTAAATCCGAAGGCCTTGTTTCTCCTTCTAACAAAAAGCAGAAAGGGACTTTTCTGATGGCGTAGTGGTTAAGAATCCGCCTGCCAATTCAGGGGACACCGGTTCAAACCCTGGTCCGGGAAGATCCCACACGCCGCAGAGCAACTAAATCCTTGCGCCACAACTACTGAGCCTGCGTACCACAACTACTCAAGCCCGCGTGCCTAGAGCCCTTGCTCTGCAACAGGGAAGCTACTGCAACGAGAAGCCCGTGCACCGCGAGGAATAGTAGCCCCACTTGCCGCAACTAGAGAAAGCCTGCGTGCAGCAATGAAGACCCAACACAGCCAAATAAATAAATAAATAAATAAAAAGGCAGAAAGGATTCTCCTCAGCTGAGTCTGTAGAAGACCCTCAGGGAAAGAGGGTATTATCCTTTGCTCTAGTTACAATTTATAAGATGGCTGTCAGTTCCCCAAATTCTTTTTTGGGAATCTTATGAAATGAGGACAGTGTTGTGTTTTTGAGGCAGCTGATCACCCTCTACCTATGGGTAACCTTCTAGAAATGTGTCCAGACGTTGGTGCAGGTCTTGTCACACCAGAAAGAACTAGACAGTCTGCTACTCAGAGTTTTAGGTAGCCACAGATGTGTTTTTTATTGCAGTAACTTCAGTGAGAGAAAAAGGCAACTTTTTCTCTTTTGTTTTAAGAAAAACAAAATTGGAAGGAAAGAGTTTATGCTACCATATTGGTAATTTCTAGCTGTATTATGTTCACTAATCCAGAACTGGGAAAAACAGCTTCTAATGCTAAAAGTTACAGAGAGGTAGCATCTGCTCTTAAATTTTTGCTTTCTCCCTGTATTGAAGGCCTGAGATTCTGAAGTTGTTCTTGAACTTGACCCTGCTAGTTTATAATATGCTGTCTTTTAACTACACCACAGTGCTGGTGAAAGAAACATTTACATCAAAAAAGCATATGGATTTGATAACCCACCCTGGGAAATCAAGGACACCTGTTGGTTTTTTTTTTTTTTTTTTGCTGTAAACATTTTTTGAAAGTCTAAACATAAAGCACTGGTCCAATTCATTAATATTTTGGAATGAATTTAGTTATGTGTCATAATAGAAATGGATTGTGGTGTTTTTTGTAGTTGAAAAGATCAAAATTTTCACATTATCAGTTAAAATCACGTTAGTAAGAAACATTTTGAAAATTGAATTTATTTTAAATAAATGTGGTGTCAAGTATTCAAGCAGAGAAAATCCCTCAGAGAGGTAGATGTGCATTTTTAAGAAAGAAAAGAACCACATACCTTGGAAATCATTTGCTGATATCTAAACTATTCCTGAATTTTTATAGACTGTAATTTGTTTATTTCAACTGGCTGTACAGTTTTAATTAGTTTCACTGTGGTAGAATTAGATCACTGAAGTAGATTCACTCCACTGCAAGATGAACAGCAGCCTTATGGACCACAGATTTCCAACATAAACTATAATTCAGAAAAGGCCAATACAACTCTTTTCTTTGTGGCTGGGTAACCATTTATGTCTGAGGTGAAGATGTTAATATGGAGATTTTGTGAGCTAGGAAAGAAGACGAACGCTATCATTCTAATTTATGACCTTTCATATAAGGCCAAATGTAAAGGTAACTTCAATTGTTTTATATCTCAGAGCCAGCACATAGCAGATGTATGAAATTTGGAGTGTTAGACATAAACTTTTATTACTAAATTATAAATAATTTCTCCCACGTATACTGTTCACCTTTCAAGTTCATCTTGATTAAAATACGAGAGCAGGGCTTCCCTGGTGGCGCAGTGGTTGAGAGTCCACCTGCCGATGCAGGGGACACGGGTTCGTGCCCCAGACTGGGAGGATCCCGCGTGCCGCGGGGCAGCTGGGCCCGTGAGCTGTGGCCACTGGGCCTGCGCATCCGGAGCCTGTGCTCCGCAACGGGAGAGGCCACAACAGTGAGAGGCCCGCGTACCGCAAAAAAAAAAAAAAAAAAAAAAAAAAAAAAAAAAAATCCAAGAGCAGCGTCACACCGATTTCACTGAATTTTACTACTGAGAGCGGTTTTCTAGAGTTCAGAGTGGAGCATAAAGCATAAAGACTTTCCTCATAGGAGTTCAGACCCTGAGCCCATCTCTTCTGAAATTCAAGTTATACCAAAATGATGGTCGATGACGTCTGAACATTTATTTAAACATCTCAAATGTTATATCTGAAACCCAGTGCCCATGATGTAGAATATATCACATCTTTTGGGAAAAATAAAAGGCACACCACGGTTTTTTCTGAGAAATTTGGCCCACAGTCAATAAGCTTATATTACTTCTCAGAAGATATTCGACAAGAGTATCTTTTTCCTTGTTGTCTTTAACAAAAAATTTTCACATCCCATGATAAAAGGTAGATAACAGTGGTCCAAATACCCAAATCTAGGATGTGACAGGTGTTTCTACTGTCCAGTCTGAAGCTCCAAGTGCAAGCCAGCACTTCATAGAGTTAATGCATTGCTGGAACAAGACGGCCAAAGTTACTAGAAGCATAACACTAATTTAGATATTAAAATCTGCTTTGGAGACTGTTGACCAATCCAGTTTCATGTTTGCATTTCTCATCATCAGTGTCATGAACATAACACAATCACCCACATGTCCGCAGGGCTGTTGGGTGTTTTATAAAGTAAGCTAGACGTGATATTGTTACCCAACTGGGTTTGTTTGCCTGAGGCTCAGCAAGCCAAATGCTCAGATGATGAGGTTTGCAGCAGAGAAAAGTTTATTCACAAGGCAGCCAAGTGAGGAGAAGGGAGAACAGATCTTAAAACCGCCTCCTTCAAAGGCGAGGGGCTCAGGATATTTATGGGATAAAGCTGAGGCATAGGAAGCGTGGAGAGAGGTGCCTGGAGATAAGAACAAGGTGAGGTGATCATCATTCTGCGCAAGCGCAACTATGCTACAGGCTTTTACATGGGACACGTGTTCAGAGAGTGGCGGTGCCAGCATGTTTTGAGGGTGGAGTTTTGGATCCTCTGATGTCAACAGGTCACCTATTGGACAGCCTAATGGGAAGGTCAGTGGTCCTAACCAGTCTTAACCTACCTGAGTTTGAACTGGAGACACAGGTGACTCCAAGTTTCTAAAACAAATACTTGGGCAAACATCTTATTGTTTAGGCTACATGATGCTTGGAGGACATGCAAGTTTTTGTAAAAACAAAGTGAGTTTGATCAATGAAGTCAGGTTACAGTTTATTATTTATTAATGGCTAATTGACGACTGCCCTTGACTACCTTCTCTTATGCACATGAAACACTGAAGGACGTGGTTTTTTCAAAGGCCTAAGTACAAAGAACTATACAAGTTTGGAACAAAAAAACAGAGTGGCAAAAGTTCATCTCAGTATTTTTATGCTAGCATTTGCCTATTTTAAGAATAATAAATTCAAGAGAATGAAAAGACAAGCTACAGATTGGGAGAAAATATTTGCAAAAGACACATCTGATAAAGGACTGTTATCTAAAATATACAAAGAACACTTAAAACTCAATTTTAAAAAATGAACGATCTGGTTGAATAATGGGCAAAAGATCGGAAAAGACACCTCACCAAAGAAGATGTACAAATGGCAGATAAGCATATGATGATATGTCATTAAGGAAATGCAAGTTAAAACTGTGAAGAGATACCACTATATACCCATTAGAATGGCCCAAATCCAAAATACTGGACACACCAAACACTGGTGAAGATGTGGAGCAATAGGAACCCTGAGTCATTCCTGGTGGGAATGCAAAATGGTACAGCCGCTTTGGAAGACAGTTTGGCCATTTCTTACAGAAGTAAACACACTCTTATCATACAGTTCAGCAATTGCACTCCTTGGTATTTATTCAAGTGAATTGAAAACTTATGTCTATACAAAAACCCACACACAGACATTTATAATAACTTTATTCATAACTGCTAAAACTTGGAAGCAACCAAGATATCCTTCAGTAAGTGAACGAATAAATAAACTGTGGTACATTCAGACAATGGAATGTTAACCAGAGCTAAAAAGAAATGAGTCATCAAGCCATGAAAAGATATGGAGGAACCCTAAATGCATATTACTAAGTGAAAGAAGCCAACCTGAAAATGCTACATACTGTATGATTCCAACTGAATGATATTTTGGAAAAGGCAAAACCATGACGACAGGAAAAAAATCAGTGATTGCCAGGGGTCAGTGGGGAGAGAAGGATAAAAACACAGACGAGGCACAGATGATTTTGGAGACCCTGGAACTGCTCTGTATGATACGATAATGGTGGATACATGTCATTATATGTTCGTCAAAACCCATAGAGTGTACGCCATCAAAGTGAACCCTAATATAAACTATGCACTTGGGGTGATTATGATGTGTCAGTGTAGGTTCATCAATTCTTACAACTAAAGCATGTAAGCTAAACTAAATCTTGTCATGCTATTTTTATGACTTTAAAACTCCTTAATAAATTAATGTTTGTGTTCAGGGTTTTGAAGACTTTTTCTCAGTGTACTACTATTCCGAAAAAGCCTTGCACGTGTTTTCTTTGTATAATAAAAGATGCTGGGGGGAAAAAAGCCCTGTAAAATATGGAAGGTTGCTTTGTGGGTTAGTGAAAGCCAATTCTAAGCTGCTGAGGGGGTTCTGGGCACAACTACATTTTGGTAAACATTTTTGGCTTGTGAACTAATTCATGGTGCCCACCCTGTTTATCTGCTTGGGCCCTTACAAATCTTTGCCCCTTCGAAAATGTTGCAGCTGCTCTGCAGATGAAACATGTCCTTAAAATTCTTCCTTGTCCCCTGCCCACCAGTCACAATGACTCCATGGAGGCTCTTTGGTAAAGTGAAAGAGGCTATGAATAAAAAATTCTGTTTTAAATAATTGAAACAATCGGTGCAGAATATAGTACAATTTGATGTCTTCTGTGAAGGTTTTTGGGGATGGGGCTTTATATCCTATTATGTTGTGGGGTTTTTTGGGGCAGCTAATTAATTTATTTAAATGACACTTTACCTAAATTTTTAAAATTTACATTATATTTTATATTGCAAGAACTTCAAATACAGCTCTTTTAAATAAATCTACAATTATGTGGTCTTTACCCAAAGGGAGCTCTTATAAAAGCATATAAGGAAGTCCTTCCTTTCTACCAAATCACACCTAGTCATTCTCTGTCCCCTGTGTCAATCAAAGGTTCATTTCTTCTGCCTTTAGCTAAGAGAAGCTCACAAGAGGGTGAACTCATTTTTGTCTTAGAAAAAAAATCTGTATTTTAGATCCTGTAACACTTAAACAGGGTTAAAGATCTGCTTAAAGATATCATCGCTTTGTTTATAGTATTACAAATTTGGAATAGAAGTAAAGGATAAATTTTAAGCTGATGAGGGTATGTGTGTAGGGGAAAAAGGATCAAGTCCTGGCATATTAGTTTTCTTCTTTTTCCTCTCCCTTGAATAGCAAGAATATTGAGAATTCATGCAAAGTTCCAAACCAAGTTCCAATAGCAGCACTTAAACAATGTCTGTACACCATGTCCAGTTAGAACTAGTTTGTAATGCAACGCACTTTATGCCTTTATAATACGAGTTACTTCAGTGATTTTAATTTTTTGTGTCGATTATCGTCGCTATGGAAACAATCTCTTGCTAAGAAAGACTTCGTCTTCACACATTTAAGCAAAATCCAAAAGTGGATTTAAAGGTCCGAGACTGCTTGTCTTATTTATTTATTTGTATTTAATTATTCAAATTCAGGACGTTTCTTGAGTATGTATAGACATTACTTTCGCAGTGAATTCCAGTTTCTTAACGCCTTCAAGTTATTTTTTAACATTTCTGCCTAAAAGAAATCCTGGTTAAAATATCCTTTCCAGTGTTGCTTTTTCCTTTGCGGGAGTGGGGGAGGGAGGACTGGTGGTGTTTGCTTTCTGTTAGAAAAGAGCCCCAGCGCTTTCCACCTTGACTCCGGGGCGCCAACTTCACCTTCAGGCAAACCAGGATTCTGGGATTAGCGCGCTCTGGCGCGGTGAGGCTTTTCGGTCCTCGCGGGCTGCCGTAGTCATGGAAAGCAATGATTGGCTGAGACAGAAAAGCGCCGCAGCCTCGGCGATTTCAGTTTCGGTTTCGCCTGGTTGGTCGGCGGAGGCCGGGCTTGTGGGGTGCCCGGAGTCGGGGTGCTGATCCCGGCCGCGAGGTGAGCCATGCGGCCGCGCGGGCAGTCCGAGGCCTCAGTGTTCCGTCGTCCCGGGCAGGGTTAGTGAGCAGCATCCCCGGGCCGGGCCTGCAGCCCCTGGAGGGCCCGGGAGCGAGCGCGGACTTCGGAGCCTGCGGGTGCCGGGTCCCCGCGCTCACGCTCGGTCCTCGGCGCCTGTCGTGCCCGGGAGATCTGGGACCGCCGGCGCCGGGCTTCCCGAGCTCGGTCCTGAGAACCCCACCCCGAGGGCAGCCTAGATCGCGCGGGGAGGAACGGCATTGGCCGGGCCCCACGAGGTGGCTTCCGAGACCGCTCATGGTGGTCGAAGTACGCAGGGAAGCACGACATGAGCCCGGGGATTCGGCGGGAAAGCGGACCCGAACACAGGGCCAGGCTTCGCCTGGGATTGCTTGGCCTCCGCTGCATCGGGGTGGCTGCGCCTGACTCCCAGGAATTAAGAGCTGGACTAGCCCACCTTCCCGAGTTGTCAGGTTGGGGATGCCCACAGTTGCATGGTTTTAAGTCCTGTCACCACGGCTTTTGTGAGCAGGCGTGTGCGCGCGCGGTCAGCCCGTATTTTCGTTTAAGGTGTCTAGAACTGGGATGATGCAGATAATCTTGAGAGTGATTTGGTGTGTCCTTTCCCTACCCCTTATTAATACAAGACGGTTATAGAAAAATTGAAAATACAGAAACGTTTAGTGAAGAAAATAACGTTCATGGCACCCTTCCGCCTACAGTCTGTTCTGGGCTGGTTTGTATTTGAGTTAAGGCTGTACCCATTTTATCACTTAACAGTATATTTAGTTTTTCACTTTCATTTAGAAATCATTCCTGAGTATAATTTCTAATTTTGTATTTTCTTTTGATCGGCTACCTAAATCATCATTGTGTAGGTCCTACCCATTATTTAACCATTTCCCGGCTGTGGGGCATTTAGGGTGTTTGTGAATTTTTGCTTCATTTTAGTATTCCAGGTAATACTTTGATAAACATTTTTTTTAAAAAGTATTTCAGATGATTAACTTGGACTGATTCTGAGGAGTGAAATTATTAGAATAGATGCTGTGATCTTGTGGGGTCTTTTTTAGGTCTTCATACACATGGCCAGATTGTTTGCCAAAAAAGTTTTAGCAGTTTCCATCATTCACGTTTGTGCCTTTTTCACCAAAACTAATTCTTTTCTAGGATATCAACTGGCAAGGTTGAGCCTCTTTGGGTTTTTTTTTTTTTTTTTAATGTAGTGTTACGTGGCAATTCCACTTGCTTGAATTTTGTGCAGGACTCTTCAGAGGATGTTATTGTGTGTGTGTATTTGTATTTTTGGAGTTACTGCATAGGCCCTGACTGAATGTTAGAGCAGGATGATCCCTTAAGCGATCGTCTGGCATAACTCCTTTATTTTGCAGATGAGGAACCTGGGGCCTGAGAGGTGAAATGATGAGTTATCCAAGGCACACTGCTAATTAAGTAGCAGAGCTGGGATTAGAACTCAGGGTTCCCGCATCCCAAGTGAGTACTCTTTATGCTGCAGCAGGTGGTCTCTCACTGAACTGTGACGTTCTTAGTATTAGAATTTTAAAAGATGTTTACATCACTTGGATTATTCAACAGTTTATTTTTTTTATTGAAGTGTAGTTGACTTACAATATTGTGTTAGTTTCAGGTGTACAGCAAAACTGATTCAGCTATGTATATATAATTTGTATCTATATATAATATATATATATATTTTTTTCATATTCTACAGTTTCAGATTTGGGCCAGGTAACAGAGATTGTAATCATCTGAGTGATCTGTAGCACTGAAAAATGGGAAAAGTGACGTTTTCATGGTCAGGACTAGAAATTCATTATTTGGAATGGCAATCCCGTCAAGATTTTTTTTGACAGTTGTTTTCATATTCTTTATATGTTGGAATAAAATATCTAATAAGTTATGATTTATACTCTGTCATGTGGTTAGAACTTAGCTGTTGGTTCTCATTTGTTAACCCTTGAAGGTTTTTTAAAAACTTGTTGCCTTGAGATCAGAGAACAGTGGTTTTAGGGCTTATAACAGAGTTTCCCAACCTCAGCTGACATCTGGGGGCAGATCGTCCTTTGTTGTGGAGGACCGCCGTCCTATGCTTTGTAGAGTGTTAAGCCGAATCCCTGGCCTCTACCTACTAGACATCAGTGGCACCGCGCTCCGCAGTCAAGAGACTCTAAAATGTCTTCAGACGTTTCTGAATGTCCCTGAGGGTGGGGTTTAAAAGCGCTGCTGGTGGAGAACCACTTGCTTATGGAAATTATTTGGGGAGCTTTATACAGCATAAATTACAGTGTTCCTTACCTAGAGAGTCTGACTGGGAGTTGGCTTCAGGAATCTGCAGTTAACAAGCCATCTGTGTTGATTTGGGTGCAGCTGTTTCTTGGACAACGCAGAAACGTTTCTGTTTTCTCCATCTTTCTTTAATTTGGTGGTCAGTAATAGAGATATGACTAGGTTAGAGCTGTTTACATGCATGGATGATGCTGTACTCATCCCTGTGCCCATAGCTGGGAGAGGAGGGGAAGGGACAGGGCTTTTCCTTGGCACTGCCCTTAAGTGCTGCTTCCTCAGGCCTGGGCAGTGTGCTTAGGTACCAGGGTTACTAAATGAGGAACACATTTTCCTCGTCCCCGAGAAGCTTAGAACCCAGTGTGGGAGACTGGTCAGCAAACAGGAAAACTGCAAAACAGCCGCCCAGGGCAGTGACTGCGAGTGGAGAGAGGCGCTCTGGGTGCGCAGAGGGCCAGCTCAGCGTGCCCCCGGGAGAGAGGGGAGGAAGGTAGCCCCCTGTGGGTGGGGAGGAGGGATTGGTCTGCAGCCTTCGGAAGAGGGCAGCGTATCCGCTGTCTCGGAAGGGAGATATAGAGAGAGCTGTGTTTCTCCGTGTCTCATGCCCTCTCTGACAAATGATGTGTTAGTCTACAGCTGTGTTTACTTGGGTTGTAGTATTGGGTTTCATTGCAGTTTTTTTCCTTTTCAATTTTTTTCACCCTAAACTGTAAATACTTCAAGAGTAGGTGAAAGTTTACAGTGAACATTGCCAAGAAACAAGGATTTGCAAGTCTCCTTGTATATTTCTTTCTGTTTGACCATTTTTAAATATTGTCACAGGCTAATTTACAGGACTTTGTCACTTTCGGTGTTTTCCCCTCAGTACTGCTACTCTCCAGATAAGATCTCTCACTGTCTCTATGGCCATTCCCCTGGTTTGACACCTATTCAGAAGGGCAGCTGAACCTCTGAAAGGGCTTCGGCTTTGGGGTCAAGCCTTAGTTCTGCTCACCCCCTCACAGGGTTGCTATGTGAATTGCTGAGGAATCTAGTGTGGCCTGGCACATAGTGGATGAATAAAATGTTTCTTTTTTCCTCCCCATTCTTCTAATTAAAAAAATCTCTGCAAGGCAGTAGGCAGATGTTCTTGTACCAGACCTCTCAGTAGCTTCTGCTAGAAAATATACTGCTTTTGACTTAATAGCCATTTATGAAAATAGGTCATTTAAAACCCCGAGTAGGAGTCAGGGAAGGGAGAGGAGGCCTAGAGGGTGATTATGGCTTTAATTTTGAAGAGAAGTTTTATCAAGGTGACCCTGAAGCAAGAAAGCCTTTTTCCTCTTATATGTTTATGGTTCAAGAGGCTTTTTTCTTCCTTCAGAAACAGTCAGAACTGTTCCTTCTGCCTTATCCAATTTAAAAGATGAAAACTTAAACTTACGTGAGGCAAGTCATGGGAAAAATTGTGGTGTCGAGACCAATTGACTCATACAAAATGGATTTATGGACGAGTCATTAAGTAACAGGGAGTACCACGGAAGCCTAATGAAGACAAATGTAAAAGATACACTCTCCTAAAGTGATGGATAAAATGTGTTTGAAGCAACCATCCTCTTTACAAATAAAAACAAATTTTTTTTCAAGAGATTTAGCACAATGTCGATGTTCTAGAGAGTAAATGAGAAGCTTGGTACTAGTCTCTCCTTTCACGTGGCTTCCAGTCTTGTGAGGGAGCAAAGACTCCTATTTAAAAAAAGTAAAGCATATAAAAGAGTAAATAGTGACAGGTAACCATATGGGAAACTCTGACGCCAGAACTAAGTGAGAGGGCCTGTCTCCAATCATGCAAGTCTCTGCTTCAGACCTCCCCAGGGTCCCCATCACTGACACAAGTATTTCCCATGCTTGCCAGTTCATAGGCGTCTCCTGCGCTTTTGCAGACAGATTCTGGTTCCTGCCCCAGAACTACCGAATCAGGATCTCCAAGTGATGCAGATGATTCACTTTTGGGAAACTGGCCTAGAGGCTCAGGGCTGCGCTCTCTCAGTCTGACTTGCTCTGATCCCATGATGGTGGCCCTGCTCCCTTCTGCAGCTGCTGCTTGTCCTTCTTGCCAAGGTGGCATTTTCCCCTCAAACCCAAACACTGTCTAATACCTTTGCTAAGATTTCTCTCCTTTTAGGCTGGTGGACTCCTTTTCCTCCATATTCAGCTCAGGTTCACCTCCCGAAATCTTCCTTTGATCTCCAAGGCCTGGTGTAAGCCACTCTTCCGTATGTGCTGTTCTCTGCACCATTTTATCCAAATGCATACAGCTTTTTAAAAACTTTGCCATTTGTATGTTTCTGTCCCCTTTGGAGTATCAACTCTGAGGGCCCAAGGCCACATCTTATAGGTGCTACATCCCCAGCCTAAGTGCCTGACAGGTAGGTGCTGCATAAAAATTTGAAGCGTTGAATGCCTTCAGGAAGAGATTGATGTTAATTGGGGTAGAGATGAGACTTAATGGCAGAGGCATGATCTTTGATGAGTTTAGAACAAGAATATGTCCATGCTTTTTTAAAAGGTGAGGAAAGATAGTGTTAGCAACATTTTAAAAATAACTAATATCATCAGCTAAGCAACTATCAGTCTAGGTTTGTATTCTTTCATGTGTCTTTAACTTTTTTCTTTTTTCTAAACAATGGAAAATTTTATTTGAGGATCCTAACCCAGGAAGAGCATCTCAGAAACTTTCAGAACTGTTCTCTGTCATTAACTTTTTTTTTTAACATCTTTATTGCAGTATAATTGCTTTCAATAGTGTGTTAGTTTCTGCTTTATAACAGAGTGAAACAGCTATACATATACATATATCCTCATATCTCCTCCCTCTTGTGTCTCCCTCCCACCCTCCCTATCCCACCCCTCTAGGTGGTCACAAAGCACTGAGCTGATCTCCCTGTGCTATGCGGCTGCTTCCCAGTAGCTATCTGTTTTACATTTGGTAGTGTATATATGTCCATGCCACTCTCCCACTTCGTCCCAGCTTACCCTTCCCACTCCCTGTGTCCTCAAGTCCTTTCTCTACGTCTGCGTCTTTATTCTTGTTCTGCCCCTAGGTTCTTCAGAACCAATTTTTTTTTTTTTTAGATTCCATATATATGTGTTAGCATATGGTATTTGTTTTTCTCTTTCTGACTTACTTCACTCTGTATGACTGTCTCTGGATCCATCCACCTCACTACAAATAACAATTTCATTTCTTTTTATTGCTGAGTAATATTCCATTGTATATATATCCCACATCTTCTTTATCCATTCATCTGTTGATGGACACTTAGGTTGCTTCCATGTCCTTGCTGTTGTAAATAGAGCTGCAATGAACACTGTGGTACATGACTCTTTTTGAATTACGGTTTTCTCAGGGTATATGCCCAGTAGTGGCATTGCTGCATCATATGGTAGTTCTATTTTTAGTTTTTTAAGGACCCTCCATACTGTTCTCCATAGTGGCTGTATCAATTTACATTCCCACCAGCAGTGCAAAAGAGTTCCCTTTTCTCCACACCCTCTACAGCATTTATTCTTTGTAGATTTTTTGATGATGGCCATTCTGACCAGTGTGAGGTAATTCCTCATTGTAGTTTTGATTTGCATTTCTCTAGTGATTACTGATGTTGAGCATCCTTTCATGTGTTTGTTGGCAATCTGTATATCTTCTTTGGAGAAATGTCTGTTTAGGTCTTCTGCCCATTTTTGGATGGGTTGTTTGTTTTTTTGATATTGAAGTGCATGAGCCTCTTCTATATTTTGGAGATTAATCCTTTGTCAGTTGCTTCATTTGCAAATATTTTCTCCCATTCTGAGCATTGTCTTTTTGTCTTGTTTGTGGTTTCCTCTGCTGTGGAAAAGCTTTTAAGTTTCATTAGGTCCTATTTGTTTATTTTTGCTTTTATTTTCATTTCTCTAGGAGGTGGGTCAAAAGAATCTTGATGTGATTTATGTCATAGAGTGTTCTGCCTATGTTTTCTTCTAAGAGTTTTATAGTGTCTGGCCTTATTACATTTAGGTCTTTAATCCATTTTGAGTTTATTTTTGTGTATGGTGTTAGGGAGTGTTCTAATTTCATTCTTTTACATGTAGCTGTCCAGTTTTCCCAGCACCACTTATTGAAGAGGCTGTCTTTTCTCCATTGTATATTCTTGCCTCCTTTATCAAAAATAAGGTGACCATATATGCGTGGGTTTACCTCTGGGCTTTCTATCCTGTTCCATTAATCTATATTTCTGTTTTTGTGCCAGTACCATACTGTCTTGATTACTGCAGCTTTGTAGTATAGTCTGAAGTCAGGGAGCCTGATTCCACCAGCTCTGTTTTTCTTTCTCAAGATTGCTTTGGCTATTTGGAGTGTTTTGTGTTTCCATACAGAATGTGAAATTTTTGGTTCTAGTTCTGTGAAAAATGCCATTGGTAGGTTGATAGGTATTGCACTGAATCTGTAGATTGCTTTGGGTAGTATAGTCATTTTCACAATGTTGATTCTTCCAATCCAAGAACATGGTATATCTCTCCAACTGTTTAATTTCTTTCATCAGTGTTTTATAGTTTTCTGCATACAGGTCTTTTGTCTCCTTAGGTAGGTTTATTCCTAGGTATTTTATTCTTTTGGTTGCAGTGGTAAATGGGAGTGTTTCCTTAATTTCTCTTTCAGTTATTTCATCATTAGTGTATAGGAATGCAAGAGATTTCTGTGCATTGATTTTGTACCCTGCAACTTTACCAAATTCATTGATTAGCTCTAGTAGTTTTCTGGTAGAGTCTTTAGGATTCTCTTTGTACAGTATCATGTCATCTGCAAACAGTGACAGCTTTACTACTTCTTTGCCGATTTGGATTCCTTTTATTTCTTTTTCTTCTCTGATTGCTGTGGCTAAAACTTCCAACACTATGTTGAATAATAGTGGTGAGAGTGGGCAACCTTGTCTTCTTCCTGATCTTAGTGGAAATGGTTTCAGTTTTTCATCATTGAGGACGATGTTGGCTGTGGGTTTGTCATATATGGCCTTTATTATGTTGAGGTAAGTTCCCTCTATACCTACTTTCTGGCTGGTTTTTATCATAAATGTGTTGAATTTTGTTGAAAGATTTTTCTGCATCTATTGAGATGATCATATGATTTTTCTCCTTCAGTTTGTTAATATGGTGTATCACATTGATCGATTTGCGTATATTGAAGAATCCTTGCATCCCTGGGATAAACCCCACTTGATCCTGGTGTATGATCTGTTTAATGTGCTGTTGGATTATGTTTGCTCGCATTTTGTTGAGAATATTTGCATCTATGTTCATCAGTGATATTGGCCAGTATTTTCTTTCTTTGTGATATCTTTGGTGTTGGTATCAGTGTGATGTTGGCCTCGTAGTATGAGTTTGGGAGTGTTCCTCCCTCTGCTATATTTTGGAAGAGTTTGAGAAGGTTAGGTGTTAGCTCTCTCTAAACATTTGATAGAATTCGCCTGTGAAGCCATCTGGTCCTTGGCTTTTATTTGCTGGAAGATTTTTATTCACAGTCTCAATTTCAGTGCTTGTGAGTGGTCTGTTTATATTTTCTATATCTTCCTGGTTCAGTCTTGGGAGGTTGTGCTTTTCTAAGAATTTGTCCATTTCTTCCAGGTTGTCCATTTTATTGGCATATAACTGCTTGTAGTAATCTCTCATGATCCTTTATATTTCTGCAGTGTCTGTTCTTACTTCTCCTTTTTCATTTCTGATTCTATTGATTTGAGTCTCTTCCCTTTTTTTCTTGATGAGTCTGGCTAAGGGTTTATCAATTTTGTTTATCTTCTCAAACAACCAGCTTTTAGTTTTATAGATCTTTGCTCTTGTTTCCTTCATTTTTTTTCATTTATTTCTCATCTGATCTTTATGATTTCTTTCCTTCTGCTAATTTTGGGTTCTTTTTTTTATTCTTCTTTCTCTGATTGCTTTAGGTGTAAGGTTAGGTTGTTTATTTAAGATGTTTCCTGTTTCTTGAGATAGGATTGTATTGCTATAAACTTCCCTCTTAGAATTGCTTTTGCTGCATCCCATAGGTTTTGGGTCGTTGTGTTTTCATTGTCATTTGTTTCTGGGTATTTTTGATTTCCTCTTTGATTTCTTCAGTGATCTCTTGGTTATTTAGTAACGTACTGTTTAGCCTCCATCTGTTTGTATTTTTTATGGATATTTTCCTGTGATTGATACCTAGTCTCATAGTGTTGTGGTCAGAAAACATACTTGATACAATTTCAGTTTTCTTAAATTTACCAAGGCTTCATTTGTGACCCAAGATATGATCTATACTGGAGAATGTTCCATGAGCACTTGAGAAGAAAGTGTATTGTGTTGTTTTGGATGGAATGTCCTATAAATATCAATTAAGTCCATCATGTTTAATGTGTCATTTAAAGCTTGTGTATCCTTATTTATTTTCATTTTGGATGATCTGTCCGTTGGTGAAAGTGGGGTGTTAAAGTCCCCTACTATGCTTCTGTTCCTGTCGATTTCCCCTTTTATGGCTGTTAGCATTTGCCTTATGTATTGAGGTGCTCCTATGTTGGGTGCATAAAGATTTACAATTGTTATATCTTCTTCTTAGATTGATCCCTTGATCAGTATGTAGTGTTCTTCTTTGTCTGTTGTAGTAGAGTTTATTTTAAAGTTTATTTTGTCTGATCTGAGAATTGCTACTCCAGCTTGCTTTTGATTTCCATTTGCATGGAATATCTTTTGCCATCCTCTCATTTCAGTGCATATGGATCCCCAAGTCTGAAGTGGGTCTCTTGTAGACAGCATATATATAGGTCTTGTGTTTGTATCCATTCAGCCAGTCAGTGTCTTTTGGTTGGAGCATTTAAGGCATTTACATTTAAGGTAGTTATCAATATGTATATTCCTATTACCATTTTCTTAATTGTTTTGAGTTTGTTATTGTAGGTCTTTTCCTTCTCTTGTGTTTCCTGCCTAGAGAAGTTCCTTTAGAATTTGTTGTAAAGCTGGTTTCCTGGTGCTAAATTCTCTTAGCTTTTGCTTGTCTGTAAAGGTTTTAATTTCTCTGTCTAATCTGAGTGAAATCCTTGCTGGGTAGAGTAATCTTGTTTATAGTTTTTTCCTTTCATCACTTTAAATATGTCCTGCCACTCCCTTCTGGCTTGCAGAGTTTCTGCTGAGAGATCAGCTGTTAACCTTATGGGAATTCCCTTGTATGTTATTTGTTGTTTTTCCCTTGCTGCTCTTAATAATTTTTCTTTGTATTGAATTTTTGATAGTTTGATTAATATGTTTCTTGTGTTTCTCCTTGGATTTATCCTGTATGGGACTCTCTGCACTCTCTGCACTTCCTGGACTTGATTATCTATTTCCTTTCCCATATTAAGGAAGTTTTCAACTATAATCTCTTCAAATATTTTCTCAGTCCATTTCTTTTTCTCTTCTTCAGGGAGCCCTATAATTCGAATGTTGGTGTGTTTAATGTTGTCCCAGAGGTCTCTGAGACTGTCCTCAATTCTTTTCATTCCTTTTTCTTTATTCTACTCTGCAGTAGTTTTTTCCACTATTTTATCTTCCAGGTCACTTATCCATTCTTCTGCCTCAGTTATTCTGCTATTGATTCCTTCTAGAGAATTTTTAATTTCATTTATTGTGTTGTTCATCATTGTTTGTTTGCTATTTAGTTCTTCCAGGTCCTTGTTAAACGTTTCTTGTATTTTCTCTATTCTATTTCCAAGATTTTGGATCATCTTTGCTATCATTACTCTGAATTCTATTTCAGGTAGACTGCCTATTTCCTCTTCATTTGTTTGGTCTGCTGGGTTTTTACCTTGCTCTGTCATCTGCTGTCATTAACTTTTAACTTCGGACAAGGTAGTTAATAATAGATTTTCACATCAGAATGCATCTTAGTGGGTTTTTTAGCACAAAATAAACTAGTTTTTTCTCAAGTTTGTAGATGAAGAAGCTGGCACAATGGGACTTAGCATCTGATGGGAAATGAACCTAAGTCTCAGTGAATGAGTCTCTGTGGGGCCTTCAGCATGTCTGTAGACCTGTCCAACTACAGAACAATGCATGTTGAAGACAGAAATAAAGCACTTTGTAGATAAATGGGAAGATGTGTTTCCTTTTACTAATGTCATTAAAGGTATTGAGTCTGCTACAGTATTTACTCTGTAATTTTCTTCGTGAGCTCAACACACCATAAATAATGTTGTGTGGTCTGAGTCATGAATGAATAGTGATTGTCCTGAATAGTAGTCGTAATTTCAGTTATCTGTTGAGACAGTGTAGCTAAACAAATAAACTGGCAATTCAGTGGAAAAATTAAAATTTGCCAAGCAGAATAATTATTTGATCACATTTAAAAAATCCTTCAAACCTGAGGAGATGGAATGGATAGACCAAATGTCAGCCCCACATTCAAGAATAGTTTTTGAAATTTGTATTTTCTTTTGTTTAATTTGAGGTATTGACTTTTCTTGTTTAAAGAAATTTTTTTTTTTTTTTTGGTGGTACGCGGGCCTCTCCCTGCTGTCGCCTCTCCCGTTGTGGAGCACTGGCTCCGGATGCGCAGGCTCAGCGGCCGTGGCTCACGGGCCCAGCTGCTCCACGGCATGTGGAATCTTTCCGGGCCAGGGCACGAACCCGTTTCCCCTGCATCGGCAGGCGGACTCTCAACCACTGCGCCACCAGGGAAGCCCTAAAGAAAATTATTTTACTTAAATTACGATCATTTTTGTTTACTCATGCCCTTTAAACAAGAGTTTAAGTTCTTTTAGATTCTAAGTTCTTTAAGGTCAGAGCCTGTGTGTACATTTAAAAAATTTTCTTGCAGGGCGTGTCCATACACATAATTGTTAAATGAAAAGCCAATAATCTAGCATTCTAGTTTATCCAAACTGCTGAGTCTGCATGGATTTACATTGAGAAAATCTCTAAACAATCATCTTAAACCTGAATTGAGATCATTGAGTGGATGGACTTGGAGTGAAATAACCAGTGCTATTTATGGAAGAATGTTTAGTGAAAGTTTTGATTGAAAACAAAACAAGAAAAACCTTGATTTTTTAAAAAAAATTAATTTATTTACTTTTGGCTGTGTTTGGTCTTTGTTGCTGCGTGCAGGCTTTTCCTAGTGGCGGCGAGCGGGGGCCACTCTTCACTGTGGTGCACAAGCTTCTCATTGCGGTGGCTTCTCTTGTTGCAGTGTGTGGGCTCTAGGTGTGTGGGCTTTAGTAGTTGTGGCACGCGGGCTCAGTAGTTGTGTTTCGCAGGCTCTAGAGCGCAGGCTTAGTAGTTGTGGTGCACGGGCTTAGTTGTTCCGCGGCATGTGGGATCTTCCCAGACCAGGGCTCGAGCCCGTGTCCCCCGCATTGGCAGGCACATTCTCAACCACTGTGCCCCCAGGGAAACCCCACAACTTGAGTTCTTGAGGAGAGTCCTTCAAGTATTGTATTCATACTAATTTTTAAATGTGAATGTTTATATGGCTACTAAATAAAATTGATGCTGAATTTGACTGAAACAGAATAATTAATTTCCAAAGTTTTTATTTAAGTAACAGTTTCGTTTTGTTACGTTTGTTTATCAAAATATTTTGAGATAGAGAACTTATAAAACAGGATGAGTTTTGAAAGGAGTGATGGGTAGCTATGTATGTCTGTGATTGATTTGGGTACGTAATGCTCTTTCTGTATTTTAGATTTCTATTATACTTGATTTTTAAGATTTTTTTCTTTGTTATAAGGAGTGTATATCTGCTATAATTATAATATAATATAATAAAAATATTTGGCTACATTAGCAGCTTTCAGGAGACTGCATAAAGGTGTGATTAAGACATGGGCTGGCCGTCTACTTACTGGCTATGTTACCTTGACCAGGATGTTTAGCCCTTTCTGTGTCTAGTCATCTGTAAAATGAGTGAGCGCTAAGTGGATTAATACATGTAAAGTGCTTACATAAGTGCCGGCCTGTAGTACACTCAAATATTGGCTCTCAGTTATGATTCTTATTCTTTCTGGAGATACTGTTTTGGCATATAGTATTTACAATCAGATGTTGTAAATACTATATAAACATTATGTAAACTGTGGCTTTAAAACATGCCTGAGGGCTTCCCTGGTAGTGCAGTGGTTGAGAGTCCGCCTACCGATGCAGGGGACACGGGTTTGTGCCCCGGTCCGGGAAGATCCCACGTGCCGCAGAGCTGCTAGGCCTTTGAGCCATGGCCACTGAGCCTGCGCGTCCGGAGCCTGTGTTCCGCAGTGGGAGAGGCCACAACAGTGAGAGGCCCGTGAACCCCCCCAAAAAAAAACAAACAAAAAAACATGCCTGATTAGAACTTGAATGTTGATCCCCTCACATTTGTGGGCACGTAATTTCATCCTTCTGGGCCTTTAATTTCATCAACAGCCTTTAATTTCATGGGGATGTGAAGACCTTCTTCCCAGGGTTCTTGTAAAGATTAAATTTGACAGTATTTCTAGGGATCTTAGCAGAGCGCTCAGCATGAAGTGAATGTTGGGTAAGTGGTGGCGGTGGTCATGGTGGTCGTGGGTATGTTGACTGCGGACACAGTGGTGACAAGTGGTTAAGAACAGGGGCTCTGGAATCACAGGACTCTTCTGTGGTGAGGCTGTGTCTGAGGATTCTTGTGGGCCTAATGAGGTAACGTGTGTCAAACGCTTTGCTTAGTATCTGGCTCCAGGTAAGAACTGGAATCACGTGCTCTGGGTGTGGTGGTGGAGCCGTGTTGGCTCTTTGCACGTGGTCCTTTGACACTTGATTTCCTATAAATACATTAAGGGCTTCCAGGCTTTTTTGTTGAATAATTAACTTTTGTCTTTACCTTTATTTCTCCCTTTCAGATTTCTGATCAGGATTGTTAAAATGAGTCTGCGGAAGCAAACACCCAGTGACTTCCTGAAGCAAATCATCGGACGACCAGTCGTGGTAAAATTAAATTCCGGAGTGGATTACCGAGGTAAGATTTCCATGCTTCATCCTTACTGGTGTTCACTATAAAGAAGTAAAGGTGACTTAACTGCTTTTTATTAACCTCTTTGAAGTACCCAGTAGACCAAAAAAGTGTTGGTTGTCAACAGTTTCTATACCCATTCCTTTTTTTTCTTTTTTTTTTTTGTGGTACGTGGGCCTCTCACTGCTGTGGCCTCTCACTGCTGTGGAGCACAGGCTCCGAACATGCAGGCTCAGCGGCCATGGCTCACGGGCCCAGCCGCTCCGCGGCATGTGGGATCTTCCCAGACCGGGGCACGAACCTGTGTCCCCTGCATCGGCAGGCGGACTCTCAACCACTGCGCCACCAGGGATGCCCCTATACCCATTTCTTTTTCTACCTCTGAGATGGTTCATTTTAGAGACAACTCTGACAGCAGAGCGTGTTCCTCTGACTTGCGTGATCTGGGGCTCCTGTCTCCTGTCTTTGCTTTGAGATTGGTGTGCCTGCATCCCCTGGTGACAGCCAGGCTTGAATAACCGGATACTAAAGAACTCCTTGGCCCAGCAGCATTTGTTTTTGTGGAAGCAGTCAAGATTGGCAAGCAACAGGAGGGACCTTCAAGACGGCAGAGGAGTAAGATGTGGAGATCACCTTCCTCCCCACAAATACATGAAGAATACATCTACATGTGGAACAACTGCTACAGAACACCTACTGAACGCTGGCAGAATACCTCAGACTTCCCAAAAGGCAAGAAACTCCCCACGTACCTGGCCAAGTGTCTGACAGGGTCTTGGTGCTCCGGCCAGGTGTCAGGCCTGAGCCTCTTAGGTGGGAGAGCCGAGTTCAGGACGTTGGACCACCAGAGACTTCCTGGTCCCACGTACTATCAAATAGCGAAAGCGCTCCCAGAGATCCCCATCTCAACGCTAAGACCCAGCTCCACTCAACGGCTAGCAAGCTACAGTGCTGGACACCCTATGACAAACAACTAGCAAGACAGGAACACAGCCCCACCCATTAGCAGAGAGGCTGCCTAAAATCATAATAAGTTCACAGACACCCCAAAGCACACCACCATATGCGGACTTGCCCACCAGAAAGAAAAGAACCACCCTCATCCACCAGGACACAGGCACAGGCGCCAGTCCCCTCCACCAAGAAGACTGTATAACCCACTGAACCAACGTTAGCCACTGGGGGCAGACACCAAAAACAATGGGAAATATGAACCTGCAGGCTGCAGTTAAGCAAAATGAGAAGACAGAGAAATACACAGCAGATGAAGGAGCAAAGTAAAAATCCACCAGACATAACAAATGAAGAGGAAATAGGCAGTCTACCTGAAATAGAATTCAGAGTAATGATAGTAAAGATGATCCCAAGTCTTAGAAATAGAATGGAGAAAATACAAGAAACATTTACCAAGGACCTAGAAAAACTAAGGAGGAAAAAAACAGTGATGAACAACACAGTAAGTGAAGTTAAAAATTCTCTAGAAGGAATCAATAGCAGAATAACTGAGGCAGAAGAACAGATAAGTGACCCGGAAGGTCCAATAGTGGAAATAACTACTGCAGAGTAGAATAAAGAAAAAAGAATGAAAAGAATTGAGGACAGTCTCAGAGACCTCTGGGACAACATTAAACACACCAACATTCGAATTATAGGGCTCCCTGAAGAAGAGAAAAAGAAATGGACTGAGAAAATATTTGAAGAGATTATAGTTGAAAACTTCCCTAATATGGGAAAGGAAATAGATAATCAAGTCCAGGAAGTGCAGAGAGTGCAGAGAGTCCCATACAGGATAAATCCAAGGAGAAACACAAGAAACATATTAATCAAACTATCAAAAATTCAATACAAAGAAAAAATATTAAGAGCAGCAAGGGAAAAACAACAAATAACATACAAGGGAATTCCCATAAGGTTAACAGCTGATCTCTCAGCAGAAACCCTGCAAGCCAGAAGGGAGTGGCAGGACATATTTAAAGTGATGAAAGGGAAAAAACTACAAACAAGATTACTCTACCCAGCAAGGATCTCATTCAGATTAGACAGAGAAATTAAAACCTTTACAGACAAGCAAAAGCTAAGAGAATTTAGCACCAGGAAACCAGCTTTACAACAAATTCTAAAGGAACTTCCCTAGGCAGGAAACACAAGAGAAGGAAAAGACCTACAATAACAAACCTAAAACAGTTAAGAAAATGGTAATAGGAACATACATATTGAAAACTACCTTAAATGTAAATGGCTTAAATGCTCTAACCAAAAGACACTGACTGGCTGAATGGATACAAAAACAAGACCCATATACAGTCTGTCTACAAGAGACCCACTTCAGACCCAGGGACATATACAGACTGAAAGTGAGAGGATGGAAAAAGATATTCCATGCAAATGGAAATCAAAAGCAAGCTGGAGTAGCAATTCTCAGATGAGACAAAATAGACTTTAAAATAAAGACTATTACAAGCAACAAGGACACTACATAATGATCAAGGGATCAATTGAAAAAGAAGATATAACAATTGTAAATCTTTATGCACCCAACATAGGAGCACCTCAATATATAAGACAAATGCTAACAGCCATAAAAGGGGAAATCGACAGGAACACAATCATAGTAAGGGATGTTAACACCCCACTTTCACTAATGGACAGATCATCCAAAATGAAAATAAGGAAACACAAGCTTTAAATGACACATTAAACAAGGTGGACTTAATTGATATTTTTAGGACATTCCATCCAAAATCAACAGAGTACATTTTCTTCTCAAGTGCTCATGGAATGTTCTCCAGGATAGATATATCTTGGGTCACAAATGAAGCCTTGGTAAATTTAAGAAAACTGAAATTGTATCAAGTATCTTTTCCGACCACAACACTATGAGACTAGATATCAGTTACAGGAAAAGAATCTGTAAAATATACAAACAGTTGGAGGCTAAACAGTACACTCTTAAATACCCAAGAGATCACTGGAGAAATCAAAGAGGGAATCAGCAAATACCTAGAAACAAATGACAGTGAAAACACAAGGACCCAAAACCTATGGGAAGCAGCAAAGGCAGTTCTAAGAGGGAAGTTTATAGCAATACAATCCTACATCAAGAAACAGAAAAAATCTCAAATAAACAACCTAACCTTACACCTAAAGCAATTAGAGAAAGAAGAACAAAAAAACCCCCAAAATTAGCAGAAGGAAAGAAATCATAAAGATCAGATGAGAAATAAATGAAAAAAAATGAAACAAGAGCAAGGATCTATAAAACTAAAAGCTGGTTGTTTGAGAAGATAAACAATATTGATAAACCATTAGCCAGACTCATCAAGAAAAAAAGGGAGAAGACTCGAATCAGTAGAATTAGAAATGAAAAAGGAGGAATAAGAACAGACACTGCAGAAATATAAAGGATCATGAGAGATTACTACAAGCAGTTATATGCCAATAAAATGGACAACCTGGAAGAAATGGACAAATTCTTAGAAAAGCACAACCTTCCAAGACTGAACCAGGAAGATATAGAAAATATAAACAGACCAATCACAAGCACTGAAATTGAGACTGTGAATAAAAATCTGCCAACAAACAAAAGCCGAAGACCAGATGGCTTCACAGGCAAATTCTATCAAACGTTTAGAGAGAGCTAACACCTATCCTTCTCAAACTCTTCCAAAATATAGCAGAGGGAGGAACACTCCCAAACTCATTCTACGAGGGCAACATCACCCTGATACCAAAACCAAAGATGTCACAAAGAAAGAAAATACTGGCCAATATCACTGATGAACATAGATGCAAAAATCCTCAACAAATGCGAGCAAGCAGAATCCAACAGCACATTAAAAGGATCAAACACCAGGATCAAGTGGGGTTTATCCCAGGGATGCAAGAATTCTTCAATATACGCAAATCAATCAATGTGATAACACCATATTAACAAACTGAAGGAGAAAAATCATATGATCATCTCAATAGATGCAGAAAAATCTTTCAACAAAATTCAACACATTTATGATAAAAACCCGCCAGAAAGTAGGTATAGAGGGAACTTACCTCAACATAATAAAGGTCATATATGATAAACCCACAGCCAACATCATTCTCAATAGTGAAAAACTGAAACCATTTCCACTAAGATCAGGAAGAAGACAAGGTTGCCCACTCTCACCACTATTATTCAACATAGTGTTGGAAGTTTTAGCCACAGCAATCAAAGAAGAAAAAGAAATAAAAGGAATCCAAATCGGCAAAGAAGAAGTAAAGCTGTCACTGTTTGCAGATGACATGATACTGTACATAGAGAATACTAAAGACTCTACCAGAAAACTACTAGAGCTAATCAATGAATTTGGTAAAGTTGCAGGATGGAAAATTAATGCACAGAAATGTCTTGCATTCCTATACACAAATAATGAAAAATCTGAAAGAGAAATTAAGGAAACACTCCCATTTACCATTGCAACAGAAAGAATAAAATACCTAGGAATTTACCTATCTAGGGAGACAAAAGACCTGTATGCAGAAAACTATAAGACACTGATGAGAGAAATTAAACAGTTGGAGAGATATACCACATTCTTGGATTGGAAGAAATAACATTCTGAAAATGACTATACTACCCAAAGCAATCTCCAGATTCAGTGCAATCCCTATCAACCTACCAGTGGCATTTTTTGCAGAACTAGAGCAAAAAATTTCACAATTTGTATGGAAACACAAAATACCCCGAATAGCCTAAGCAGTCTTGAGAAAGATAAATGGAGCTGGTGGAATCAGGCTCCCTGACTTCAGATTATACTACAAAGCTACAGTAATGAAGACAGTATGGTACTGGCACAAAAACAGAAATATAGATCAATGGAACGGGATAGAAAGCCCAGAGGTAAACCTATGCACATATGGTTACCTTATTTTTGATAAAGGAGGCAAGAATATTGAATGGAGAAAAGACAGCCTCTTCAATAAGTGGTGCTGGGAAAACTGGACAACTACATATAAAAGAATGAAATTAGAACACTCCCTAACACCATACACAAAAATAAACTCAAAATGGATTAAAGGCCTAAATGTAAGGCTAGACACTATTAAACTCTTAGAGGAAAACATAGAACACTCTGTGACATAAATCACAGCAAGATCCCTTTTGATCCACCTCCTAGAGAAATTAAAATAAAAACAAAAATAACGAAAGGGGACCTAATGAAACTTAAAAGCTTTTGCACAGCAAAGGAAGCCAGAAACAAGACAAAAAGACCACCCTCAGAATGGGAGAAAATATTTGCAAATGAAGCAACTGACAAAGAATTAATCTCCAAAATATAGAATAAGCTCATGCAGCTCAATACCAAAAAAACAAACAACCCAATCCAAAAATGGGCAGAAGACCTAAATAGACATTTCTCCAAAGAAGATATACAGATTACCAATAAGCACATGAAAGGATGCTCAACGTCAGTAATCACTAGAGAAATGCAAATCAGAACTACAATGAGGAATTACCTCACACTGGTCAGAATGGCCATCATCAAAAAATCTACAGAGAATAAATGCTGTAGAGGGTGTGGAGAAAAGGGAACCCTCTTGCACTGCTGGTGGGAATGTAAATTGATACAGCCTCTATGGAGAACTGTATGGAGGTTCCTTAAAAAACTAAAAATAGAACCACCTTTCAACCCAGCAATGCCACTACTGGGCATATACCCTGAGAAAACCATAATTCAAAAAGAGTCATGTACCACAGTGTTCATTGCAGCTCTTTTTACAATAGCCAGGACGTGGAAGCAATCTATGTGTCCATCAACAGATGAATGGATAAAGAAGATGTGGGATATATATTACAATGGAATATTGCTTAGCAATAAAAAGAGATGAAATTGAGTTATTTGTAGTGAGGCGGATGGACCTAGAGACTGTCATACAGAGTGAAGTAAGTCAGAAAGAGAAAAACAAATACCGTATGCTAACACATACATATGGAATCTAAAAAAAAAAAAAAAATGGTTCTGAAGAACCTAGGGGTAAGACAAGAATAAAGGCGCAGATGTAGAGAATGGACTTGAGGCCACGGGGAGGGGGAAGGGTAAGCTGGGACGAAGTGAGAGAGTGGCATGGACATATATACACTACCAAATGTAAAATAGATAGCTAGCGGGAAGCATAGGGAGATCAGCTGGGTGCTTTGTGACCACCTAGTGGGGTGGGAGGGAGACCCAAGTGCGAGGAGAAATGGGGATATATGCATATGTATAGCTGATTTACTTTGTTATACAGCAGAAACTAACGCACCATTGTAAAGCAGTTATACTGTAATAAAAGTGTTAAAAAATAGATTGGCAAGCAACTATTTAGACAGTATCATTTTTCAGCGTAAACTTCTCACTCATATAATATGTGGGGTATCCAAAGACACCTTTCTGGTCTTGTAGAAAATGAAATGCTCTTTTTAAGAGGCTTGACACTACTGAAACTAACTTTGTGTAAGGAATGGTATCCAATTCCATTTTTTTGAAGTAACTAAATTCCTAATTTTCCAAAATTAAGATATGTTAAATTACTGGGAATATTTCACAGGTATGGATAACTAATTGATTAGCAAAGTTTTAAAGCCTTTTTTGGCCTCTTTCCTGAATAATTCTTGGTCTCTTTCCTGAGTAATGATCGAAATCTCTTGAGATTTTTCCACTTTCCACATGTGCAAACTTAATTTTATTGAGAGCTTACTGTGGGTCCCGTGTGCATGAATCACTTTAATTTTCATTTTCTCTTCACATAAATCCTTTGAGATCTCTGTTGATTATCTCCACCTAGTAAGGGAGGAGCTAGCACTCAAACTCAAGCTTGCTTCAAAAGCCTTCCTAAAAAATACTCTGCTTTTTATGTACTGCTTTAGTTTCTTGACATTAATAATGTAGCTCCAGTTTAATTTGACTTTTACAGTGGAATCAATGGATTTATACTGAATACTGCGATATTATAACATCTCTGTGTGCCGCTTCTCACCCCTGGGCTTTTGATGGGCCCAGAGGAGGTAATAGATTCGTAGAGAATATCCAGCAGCTGATTAGGGTGGCGACATGTGTTCAGTATCTTCTCAGTACCTCCTTCATTGAGGAGATCCACCAGCCTACTCTTTAGGGGAACATTTTCTATTTTCAAAGGAAATATATACACATATATATATATATATTTAAGAAATTTCAAAGCAAATAATGGAGAAAAGTATATAGAAGAAAGGTAAATCTTCCCCAAATTCTACCATCCAGAGATAATCACCCTTACCCATTTAGATCTGTCTCTATATAAGCATAATTTTACATAAGTGGGATCAATTAATTGTACATGCATTCTGATTTTTTTTTAACATTAAATGCATTCAATTTTCTGACAACATGGAGTGTTTAATGGCTACATAGGAATACCATGAGTGGATGGACCACAGTTTTGTTTTTGTTTGTAACCAGTGTCCTATTAATGGACATTTAGATGTTTACCAATCTTTTTTCTAATGTAAATGACTGCTCCTTTAACATGTATCTCAAGCCCTTGTCCAAGTGTCTCTTTATAATAAATTCCCTGGGGTACGGTTTCAGAGTCAAAGAGGGTGTAGATGACCCTCCATCAGGGCAGGTGGCTCATTCATCTCTACGTTCTCATCAACCCTTGTGTTAGCCTTTAATGTCAACTTTTCCATTCTAATTGGCAACAAGTAATATCTCATTTAATTTATATTTCCTTGTTTACTAGTAAGTTTCAACAACCTTTCACATGGGTAGTAGTAACCCTAATTTTTCTCCGTTTATGATTGTCTGGCCATGGCTTCTATACTATTAAAGCAAAACGTTGTACACTATTGAGAGCATACTATAAAGAATGTGATTAAATAAAAACAAACAAGGAAACAGCCCAGTTCTCTGTAGCAATTTCCCTTCAAGTCTGAAGAAACTTGTTTTCTGTTATTCATTGTAATTTAATCCCTTAGAGAAGGGAGGGGGTTATAATCCCAACCTCCAAGAACCTTTTTTGTTAAAAAACCTTTGCTATGAGAATATTTTTATTAGAAGGGAACATTTCATTTTTAAATGCGTTTAATTAATTTTCAAACATTTGCATATCATGTCTCAGAAGTTTCTTGCTCATTTATAATTGTGGTTTAGATATAAAGTAATACAGCCGGAGTGAAACTAAAGTTGTAGCTTCAGCTTTCTTTTGATAGGAAATATTTATTATTATTCACAATGCATTCTGATGCTTCGAAAGTTTGCAGCTTCTAGCAGAATTTTGTTAGCTTACTGTCTTGAGCTCTCATTACACACACACAAAATTTTGAAAAGAAACTTTTGTTGAGAGGATAATGGGGGCAGAGGCAGGGAGTGAGAAGCATATTAATGAAGTTGAGACTACATGGGGCTATCGACTTGGTTAATTGAATCACATTTGTAGTATTTGTTTTTACTTAAGTTGTCTATCTAGAAAATACCACTTGAAGTTAGAGGCTCAGAGTTAATGGTTTACATATCTTCGTCTTTTTTAAAAAAGGATCATCAGGTCCAATTTTGCAGAATTGATACCATCTTAACACAATTAAAAAGGTTCACTTGAACAGTTTCCTCGAAAGCTGCCTGGAACGTTTACTGTTTTTCTTATTAGTGTGGTTCTGCAAATATTCTAACTGGAACAGCACAGAGAGGCATGTGCTATAAAGCAATATGGTGCCCGTGTTCTCAAGCTCTTCCTCACTGGGAGTCACAGCTTTAAGATGTTCTTTCAGGAGCACCTGCTGTCTCCTCTTTTCCATTATTCTGACAGATTGTGGAGCCTTCCTCTTAACCTTGGAATACATTCATCCGCTGCAGGAGATGTTGTGAAAGAACGAGATCAATCTGCCAGACCCGTATTTCACTTAGTGCCCGAAGTCAGAAATGCCACTGGGCATGAGGAGTCATGGCTAGGGATCATTTGTTCCTGCATAATTGCCCACTCCTGTCTTTAGCGCTCAAAGAATGGTGTCGTACTTGGAATATTCTTACCGTGTTACTTTTGTGAAGGCTTTAAAAGTTGCCATTGTTGCCACACATGCAATGAGGGAGGCGGCAGCCCATTGTTTTCCCTGCCAGCAGTGGGTGCATGACGGCCTTCGTGCTGTACGCGTCTTAGCCTTTCATTCAGACGGGCAGAGAGCAAAGACTTTTGTGCTTTGCTCTATTGAATTTCATTTACGGTGTGAGTTTTTATATTAAGCATGTAAGAGCTAATGAGTAAAGAGATTGTCAGCTCTAAGGTATACCCTGTAATTTTCAACTCTTTGCTTTGTATGTCTTCTCTTTGTCTGAATCCATCTCCAGGGGTCCTGGCTTGCCTGGATGGCTATATGAATATAGCCTTGGAGCAGACAGAGGAGTATGTAAATGGACAGCTGAAGAATAAGTACGGGGATGCATTTATCCGAGGAAACAATGGTAACAGCCCTTCACTCTACAGTTATATCGCATCCAAAACAGGATCACCAGCATGTTTTCTAGATGACTTAAAAGTTCAGTTTTAGTTTTGCTTTGTTTTTAAATTCTTACTACATCTCAGATCTTCGGTGTGGCTAGTTCTTTTTTGGATGCTTCATGGCATTTTGGAACTAGAAATTCTCTTCTTCCCTCCCTTTGCTGATGGTGAATTGAGGGGCCTTGGTACACTGACCCAGAGCTCTGTTCTCGAATACAGTGTGTTATATTCCCCCAACACGGCCTCTCACACTGGCGGTTGGTGCTCTGAGAATGGCCACTATTTCCCTGCTACCTTTGGTTTGGCAGTTAGCTTGTCTTGTTTCTCTATTAAGCATTCAGATGCTTTTTTTCTGTGGGAGATCTGTATCCTTTAGTTTGGCAGAAATGACAAAAGAGGAAATATGGTTCTGAAGTTACCCAGCTTTTTTAACAACTTATTATTGATATGATTATTATGGTTACTTTCAAGTACCTGGTTTAAAAACACATTATCAGTAAAGTCATATTTGAATTTTGGGGTGGGGGCGGGGAAGACATCAAAACTGGGGGAATTATCCCTTGATTCATCCCCACTTTTTGGTCCCATCCCCCAAATGGAGCTCTGTGACTCTTGATTCGGGGTTTTTTATTGATGTGTATTCTTTAGTTCGGATAACTTCTTCAGCCCCCATAACCCTTGGATCTCTTTGCTGTGAACTAAACATCCTGACTTTCATTGTAGTTATTCTACCTCCTGTCCTTACAATACCATATTGCTGCTTCACATTATATCTTCATTTTATTTTATTTAAAATTTTTTTATTAAAGTATAGTTGAGTTACAGTGTTGTATTAGTTTGCGGTGTGCAGCAAAGTGATTCAGTCATATATGTGTGCATATATAACTGACTATATATATTCTTTTCAGATTCTTTTCCATTATAGTTTATTGTAAGATACTGAATACAGTTCCCTGTACTATATAGTAGGACCTTGTTGTTTATCTATTTTATATATAGTAGTTTATATCTGCTAATCCCAAACTCCTAATTCATTCCTCCCCCCACTTCCTCTTTGGTAACCATAAGTTGGTTTTCTTTGTCTGTGAGTTTATTTCTGCTTTGTAAATACGTTCATTTGTATCATTTTTTTAGATTCCACCTATAAGCGATATCATATGATATTAGTCTTTGTCTGACTTATTTCACTTAGTAGGATAATCTCTAGGTCCATCTGTGTTGCTGCAAATGGCATTATTTTATTCTTTTTTATGGCTGAGTAATATTCCATTGTATATATGTACCACATCTTTATCCATTCCTCTGTCAGTGGACACCAAGGTTGCTTCTATGTCTTGGCTATTGTAAATAGTGCTGCTGTGAACATTGGGGTCACATCATATCTTTATATATATACCTTTTTAGTCCTTCCAATGTGTAGAATTTCTTTTCCTATTTTTAATATTGTTCTTGTTTGACTCTCTCCATTTACTAAGAAATGTTAATGATCTTTCCCCATCTCAGTACAGCTGAAAACAGCAGTCAGCTAGCTGCAGGTTCTGTGAGAGGTGATAGGATGCATCCTGTCACGTACAGACTACACCTTGGACTTGGCCAGTTTCCTAGGGATGTTTTTACTGTCATTCTGATGCTTTCCTTTATATAACTTTTTCTATGGGGTAATCGGCTCCATAATTCACATCCTAGGCTCTTAAAGAGGATCCTGGCTTATTTAATTAATCTGTGCTATGTCCTTTGATCAGGATGTCTCTTAATGTTCACTTTGCACAAACCTGTCAGAGTGTGAGTAGGCGTGGGTAGTAGGAGGGGAGGTACACCTCTGGGGAAAGCTTGGTCTCTAGTGACCAAGACATTAGATGTGGTCTGATTCTCATGTACTACATGTTCAGTATACCCTGAAGAGTTCATGTGGGTGGTCACGAGAGGACTAGCTGAGCAAAACTTCGGATAAACCAAAGGCTGATACTTTACAGGGAATTCAGAATAAGACAAAATAACAAACTCCTCAGCTCTTGTTTATCCTGATGCAATTAAAAAAGTAAACAGGAAGTTTAGTGATTATATCGAGGAGATGGATGAAAATATTTATTTTTTATTTATTCTTTATTTTGAATCTGAAATCTGGCCTGGTAGATTTACTAATTTGCTTTAACCACCAATCATAATTGTTATACCGAGAATTATAAAACATTCGAAGATTCCAGAGACTTTCACATACATTTTATTTTATCCCCTTGGTTGCGATTTGCAAATCCAGTCAGATGTATAGCTAAGATCAGAACACAGTCCTCTAAGACATCAAACCCAGGTCTAGAGTCATAAAATTAGTCTTATAATAGTTCTAGAATTTATTGTGTGGTTTGAAAATTCCTTTGAAATATGCAGAGGTGTCAGACTAAAATCTGCTTGCTTTTAAAACTTGCTATTATGATACTTAGAAAAGTTTTTTTCAATTTGTTCATTTTCTCTTTTCAGTGTTGTACATAAGTACACAGAAGAGGAGGATGTGAAGACACCTAGAGTGCCATACTTTTCACACTCGGATATGTTTTTTATTAAGTTTTTTGGTTCTTCTGTCATATAATTTGTCCTATTTTGTCATAGTTGGTGATTTTTCACTGACACGTGAGTGAGATAAATGTATAAAATTGTGGATTTAATTGTAAAGAGTTCTTTCATATTTAAGTTGCAGTCATTTTCTTTTACCTCTATGTCAGTGAGCAGAAAGCAAAAAGAATTTTCAAAAAAGAGAAAATCTTTTTCTCCCTACATGATTTGTAACTGAAGTCTCAAACAACACCATTTGATTTGCCTGCTTTGCTTGTGGGACTGACTGAAATGATGGACGTGAGGACAATTAAAACATTTATAGAGACGGCTTCCTCTCTCCTGCTCTGTTCACCGTACAGAATGCTTGAGGGAAAATGTTCCACGAGGCATCCAGTTTCAGTCTCAGGCTGAAAAGGTTCCCTGAGACCAGATGCTCAGCCTCTGTTTCCATTATCTTGATAGGAAATAGAATTGGGTGTCTAACCGTGGCACTTCTGCAAAAGGAGTGGGAATCCGAATTGAGCTGGGGGAGAGATTCTAAAGGTTCCAACATGCTAGGTGTAGGTGTAAACGTTCCTTTTAAGCCAAGTCTGTGCGCACTCATCTTACATCTCCCCCGGGCGGTTCACGCGGTGGGTGACGGAGTCCGGGCCATCCACGCCGTCCTCTCACTTTGTGAACACGGTGGAAAGCGAGGCCTGGAGTTTGTAAACTCATTCAGGTTCCAGTTGCTCTGCTATGACTGGAAGAATTTCTCTGCGCTCTGGCTTAGGGAGGGGCTCCCGGGAAGCCTTTCTCTCCAGTCCCAGCTGGGTTTGATGTGACCTCATCAGAGCACAAGTGTCCACGTTGCTTGGCACGAGGCAGCCTCTCTGTGTCATGTGGCTCCTGCCGAGAGGGTTTCCCACTCTATTCATGACGTTTCCACAACCCTGCTGTATTCCCTGAACAGTTCACGCTTTCTCTCGGAACAACAAACACATCTGGGCACTGCGGTTGAACGAACACCAGACAATTGTGTGACCATCGTGTTGGCCTTCCTCCTCCGCCCCTCCCCCTTCTAAGCAGCAGTCCTGTTCCAGGAGCGCCGTGTGAGTTTCAACAGTTTCCTGGTTGAAGGATGTGCGGGCAGGATGGGGAAGGAGGGGAGGGAAGGGGCGGTGCTGGGTCTGGAGAGGCATGTGTGGTATTTTGTCTGGTTTTAGCTTAAAGGTCACAGAGTAATTGGAAACAATTATTTTTTAATTAATAACTTAGGAAAGGTGAACAGAAACATTTCACAAGGTATTACTGCACACCAAAAATAAAACTATGCTTCAATAATTTATCACTCCTTGACAGAGGCTTGAAAAGGGTCCAGTCTGTAAGTACAAATCACCAATTTGCTCTTTTATAAATGACTTCTTCTAAGGGGAAAGTGGATGTCCCTCCAAGTGGAGCATACATGTTCTCATTTGTTTTGTAGAATATGGGGCTGCCAGGTTACTGCATCCCTTCATTTACTCACATCAGCCGCTTCTAAAAGCAGTTCCACTGTTATCTCCCACCAATCTGTAGCATCCTGTTTTTACTAACTTTTCCCCTGACCTCCCTTTCAGTATGTGTCTATTTTCCCCTTGCTGTCTCTCTGTTCTAATATCTGTGTGGTGGAGTAGTGTTTTCAACCATGGAACTACTTTTAATCATGATCAACTTTGGGAAGTGCTACCATTTTTATGGTAATAAAGGACTGTATTATTCACTTGTACCAATGCAAGTTGTCCCCTGTGTATACCTTCACATAGTAGAACGGTGAAACAAAGTATAAAAGCTAAAATTACTTTTTTTCTTAACTGGAGTCTCCTAGAGGTCAGTGAATGATTTCCAATTGCATTGTAGCAAAGACATTTGTTCTGGGTTGAAGAATTTTTCACTTGAGTAAATACATTTTTCCCTGTCTCTCTGCCCCCAAACTCTGGCCACCAGGCTCTGTCTCTTGGGCTGTGACAAAACAGTGTTTAGCGAGAAACAGAAAATTGTGCTTGATTTTTTTTTTTTTTTTTTTTAGACTATCTGACTTCATGTTCTGTTTTGGTCTTCTGAGCTGTTCCTTGGTTAATCTTCCAACAAGTCGAATTGATTCTTACTTCAAAACTGTTTATCCCAAAACAGAGCTGTTGACAAGTACAAATACAGATGGCAGACATGTGCTGTGATTTCCACATTCACATCTCAGCATTCAGGAAGGGAATGCTATTGAGAGATGGTTTACATCTTCAGCTTTTTTATCCAGGGCGATGTGGAGTGCATGCTGGGAGTGCTTCATTACGTGACAAATAGTCAGTGTTTAAGGGGTTTCCGTAAGGTCTGAGAACTCAGCGGCGATGACTTGCATGTATGGTTTATCACCTGGGAGGCTATAATAATCTACTTTATAAGAATAAAAGTGACCTCTGGGGGGAACATTGTCTTCGATAATCACACTGACTCACAAGTGACCTTAGTACAGCATTCCAGGCCGAAGGGTCAGTCTGTCCTCTTACCGTGGGCTGACACTGACCTTTGTCCTCATAGAAAATGATCCTCAAAGTATTGGCTAGCTCTTCTATTCAGAGGCAAATCCTGGCCCATTCTGTGGCCAGGACTAGTCTCCACAGCCAAACTGCATTAACCATCCTTTTTCTCTCCACGAAAAGAAATTGTTGGTGAAAGGAAAACAAACTCCAGTTTTTTATCTCCCGTGACCTTGTTTCTGGAGGGCCTGCACTCAACAGCATGGCTCTGACTACCTTTACTAAGATTGCCCTCATCGTTGTTGAGCTAAACTCCACCTGAGAGTTCGGCTTGAATTCTGGGATCTGAATATCCAGCAGCTACTTTTATTCCAGTTTGTACCAGTACACAGCAGTACACAACAGACGTGCGGCACTCACGCATGTCTCCGTTGTTGACCGACTAGCTTTGACTCACCAGTTGGAGTCCAGTTAGCCAAAGTGGGGATGAGACCACAGAAGTGGGTGGGCAAGAGTGGCACATGCCAAGAGGCGGGACAGTGGATGTGACCCTGACACTTGCTCTGCGCCTCTCTCAGCCTGCTTCCCTGGTTTAGGGGATGGGGGAGGGGGCCAGGCAGTGGGATTTGAGGAAGTGGTAGCAGAAATCAGTTTCACATTTAGGGAATGATAGCAGTAGGCAGGCACTGTGCTAGGTCCTGTGGGGAGAGTAAAGTAAGTGTGACCCTGTTCACGCTCTCCATACGAAGTGTGCAGGTTTAGGTGTTTGTGGGAGAAAATGGTGTCATCCCTTTTTTTTTTTTTAAATTGAGACAAATTTTGAGAATTCCTTTAAAAATCTGAACACTTTAGGTGGATTTGATCATCTCAACTGTATGTTCATATCTTGCAATTCAAGATAACCTCAGGACTAGATAATTTTGAAATCTGATTGTCCCCATCTGTTTATCCCATTTCCTCACAGGCCCATATGGTTCAAACTCCCATCTTTATACACTTTTTTTTTTTTCCATCTAGCAAAAGCCAGATTTTTGGTTTCGATTCATCTGTCTTATTGAAAGATTATCTCTTCTTAGTAGTAATTTGGGAGTTATAGCAAATAGAAGGTGGACATATTCTAGGACCTTCATAAAATCATAGAACACTGGAGCAGTTGAGATAGAACATTTTGTAAACAAGATAGGTCTTGTTTACAAAATGTTCAAATCCATATGGACTCCATTTCTTCCAAGTTTCGTAATGGAATGGATGCTGGAGGGTTTAGCAAAATATTCTACCAATAATTTGGATTAAAGGCGAGGCCAGTTTGTGAAAAGTTTACATAAAATAATTTTAGAGAAACTGTTTTACTGCCATCATGTGCAGCATTCCAAATTACTATTCAGTGTTTACATCAAATAGAAGTCCTACTGAACTTGTAATAAAGAAAAAATAAAAAATTGGTAATCGGCACGTTGAGTGGATGTTGCTAGGATACCAGACAACTTTGTTTTTTTTCCAGGTGGTGTGTCAGTCATAAACAACACCCAAATCTCAGTGGTTTGAAACAAATGATTTTCACTCATGCTGTACATCCACAGGGGCTTGTAGGTAGGACTCTGCTCGTGTGGTCACCTGGGGGCCCAGGCAGAGGGAGGCAGCACCTTATGTTTCTAGCATCTCAGCGTGACTCAAGGCTTGGTGCCCTGGCAGAAGAGCGCAAAGCATCACGCCCTGGCTCTTAAATGCTTCTGCTTCGAAGTGACACCAGTCACTCCCACTCCCATCTTATTAGCCAAAGGAGGTTACATGGCCGTGGTTTACCTTAAGTTTTCAGTAAAGTATAATCTTTTCATGGACCTAGACGGGGAAGAAACCAGAAATATCGGTGAACAATGTTCATATTTATTACAGTATGTGTGTTGGGGTTCTCCATAGAAACAGAACCAATGGGGGTGTGTGTATATCTGTCTATCCATCCATCCATGGGGGGCAGGGAGGGGACATTTATTTTAAAGGACTGGCTCACACAGTTGTGGAGGCTTGGTATTTCAAAATTTACAGGGTAGGCTGGAGACCTGGGGAGGAATTGCAGTTCGAGTCCAAAGGCAGTCTGGCAGAATTTCTTCTGGGGAGGTCAGGTTTTTTTCTATTAAGGTCTTCAACTGATTAGATGGAAGTCTGGCCACATTATGGAGGGTAATTTTGCATTACTCAGAGTCTGCTGATTTAAATGTTAACCTCATCTAAAAAATACCCTCACAAAAACATCTAGAATATTTGACTAAAAACTTCAGTACCATGGCCTAGCCAAGTTGACTCATAAAATTAGCCATCCCAGAATGTTAACTACATCCTTTGCATTATACATTTTTCTTACAGACTGCAAAAAGTCTCAGATTTTTATTGCCTTGAAAAAAATCCTTTTTTCGTTGACAGGGGTCGAGGGACCTGTGTTCCTAGTGCCTTAACTACTTCTTCACTAGATTCCAAAGGAAAGTAGTGATCGTTCCTTCCATAGTTTCTGAAGCTGGGTGTGGATAGGTTGGTTTGGTTTTGTTGCAGGATAACTTAAAAGTTCCCTATATTTCTGGATTTAAAAGAAAATGCAAAAGGTAAGAAAATCCATTCCGTGGAGCAGGTAAACATGATCCCAAGCCAGACACATATGTTTTCTGTCCACATATTGTGGAGAGCCGTGGAGCCTTTCATGTACATCACAGCCATACCCTGTGTCAGCTGTGTCTCAGAGGCACAGGGTATATCACATCTAAAACTGAACCTCATCACTTTTCAAACATTAGGTTGGTATGGCTCTCACTTTCAGTATATTTGAAACCCATTTTAAGTATCTTTATCCTGAGAAAGCGAATGTGCTTCCTATTTGTCCTGTTGGTAGGACCTGACCTTTGAGCTGAGCAAGCCTGCCTCACACCCTCTTCCCAGTCTCTCTGGCATGAGCACAGATGCAGAGATTTCTGGGATGATTTCCCCACCTTGGGAGTGCGGTAGAAGATCCCCACGGGATCACACCTCCGCCCTGACCTCAGGAACCGACTGGGCAAGTCCTCGCAGTCTCCCTCTGTGGTCACTGAACAAGACAGTCGCCTTTCCCAGACGCTGAAGCCTGAAGCAAAGAAGTTCCGAGACTTGCCTGGGTCACTTGGGGAGTGGCTGCGACTAGAATAACAGTTCCCACTATTTGATCAGGCTCTTTTTTTTTTTTTACATCTTTATTGGAGTATAATTGCTTTACAATGGTGTGTTAGTTTCTGCTGTATAACAAAGTGAATCAGTTACACATATACATATGTTCCCATATCTCTTCCCTCTTGTGTCTCTCTCCCTCCCACCCTCCCTATCCCACCCCTCTAGGAGGTCACAAAGCACCGAGCTGATCTCCCTGTGCTATGCGGCTGCTTCCCACTAGCTATCTATTTTACGTTTTGTAATGTATGTATGTCCATGCCACTCTCTCACTTTGTCCCAGCTTACCCTTCCCCCTCCCCATATCCTCAAGTCCATGCTCTAGTAGATTTGTGTCTTTATTCCCGTCTTACCCCTAGGTTCTTCATGACCTTTTTTTTTCTTCTTAGATTCCATATATATGTGTTAGCATACGGTATTTGATTTTCTCTTTCTGACTTACTTGACTATGTAGGACAGACTCTAGGTCCATCCACCTCACTACAAATATCTCAATTTCGTTTCTTTTTATGGCTGAGTAATATTCCATTGTAAGTGTCCATCATCGGATGAATGGATAAAGAAGATGTGATCAGGCTCTTAAGTGCTGAGTGCCGTCGACTTCTCTGTTGATTGTACGTTAATCAATAAATCAATGTTCTCTTTACTCATCGTCCCAGTAGTCGCAATAAGAAGGCCCCAAGGTGTGTGCGGTCCTCTGCGTTCAAAGATGATGTTGCTGACAGTGATTTGTTGGCGCTCTGCTTGGGTGTGACAGGAAAGATCAATAGGCAGCCAACAGCCCTTTACACCCCGGCCGAGGTACAAGCTGCCCTGGGGCTGTGTCTGCAGGTGCTGCATCTTGAGTTTTTTGACATGACTGTCTTTTAGAATTTGTTCCCCCCGCCCGCCCCCGGAGTCTCCTGAATCCTAATTTCTACACGCCAGGCTGTTTCCCAGCAGCCCTTTGCTGCATCTTCATGTTAGAAGCTGCATCGTCGGACCCAGTAAGTACATGAGAGAGATGGAGACGGACTGTGTGCAATGGGATCTCCTTTTCCACCCCGACCCAGCTCTGGCTGCATCCATTGTCCTTGGTCACAGGTACATGCGCTCAGATGTCAAATAAAGACTGAAACAGTTTGGTGCCCTTTCTAGAGTGAGATTTGCCGTGCTGCTTGACCACCCTCCTCTGCACCCTGTCACACCCACAGTGTGAGCTCAGGGGTCCCTCGCCCCCCACCCCTTGAAGCAAGACCCACCCCATGAAACCGCCACACCCAACACATGGGGCTCAGAATCCAACCGGGTCGTGTTGTGTTTCCTGTTAGACACATTTTACTTGACAGGTTTACTGATGACTCCTCTTTTGCTGTTCTCCTTATCATCTTTCACTTTATTATATAACTTAAAAAAAAAACACACTTTTCACTGAAGCTGATCACTGAGAATTGTGATGGAAAAGTCCAGGATGTCGAGAGATGTAGCAGGCCTCCATCAAAATGTCCTATTGTGTTTGCATTTTGGAGAAAAAGAGAAACATCTATTTTAAGAACTATTTAAAATACTTCTGAAGAATGGGTGAGAGGCTGAGTGAGAATAGGTGCTTTTCCCCTGATTAGAACAGTGTTTTCCCAAATGAACCTGTTTTGCCCGTTCAGAGAAATGAAAGTATTGTTTTAACTGAAGAGGAAAACTAGGGTAAATAATCAAGCCATCAGACAGAGAATTTAAAAACCGTTCTTTTTATTATTGAATAAAACCCAGAACAGACTCTTAATATGATTCCTTTTATTATTGTCATTCATTCCCCTTTAACGGAGTGAAACTTAACTCCAAACTAAGGCGTTCTCTTCTCTTCTTGCACCATCTCCCCTGTGTTGTGGGAGAGACCAGCCTTGAGACTACAGTTCCTGTTCCTGACATCACCCCTCCCAGCTTATACAGGCATCCTTTCTCTCCAAGTTGCCCTTCTGTACGTCATGTCGATTTCTGTATTTTTCGAACAAGCTGACCCTACCTCGAGCTTTCCGCGCAGGGGGAGGAGATGTGCCGTGGTCACGGCTGACCTTCAGTGGAGGAAGGACCCATCCCACAGGTAGTGACCACTTGAGGGGCTGGTGCGTGAGTGTCACTGACGTGGGTGCTTTAGGAATTTAACAAAACATGAAGAAAGAAGTTCCTCTCTGGCGCATGTGGAGGCATGAGAGACACACCACTCCAGTGGTGTTTAGACAGAAAACAGCGAGGAGACTGGATGGATTTTAGAGCCATCGTAGACTGGAGGCTCCTTGCAGGTAGGGCTGTGCTTGGCTTCGTATTTCCAGTGCCTGAAAGTGTCTGGCTCTTTGGCGTTTGTTTGCTGTCTTCCTGATGACAAGTAACCACACAGAAACGCAGTCCTGACGCCCTTAAATAATTTACCTGGGTCGTTGGCAGGCCTTTTTGCTTCCAGATAGACATGCTCTCATCCTCACCATCAGGCCCACTATTATATATTATTGGGAAGTTTGAAAACACTGGCAAAGGCAGGGTACGGTGCTATTCCTTCATTTCCTAACATTGGCCGGCAGCTCATCCCGCTACAAGGAGGTCATCTGACACATTTTTGGCTTGCCTGGGTGACAGTTTCATCCCTTAGAAATCAGAAGAAACACCAAGGAGGGTCGATACTGGGCTCAGAGGAGGAAATGCTCACCGACAGAGAAGTGATGGGAACTGGGGAGAGTGATTTTGTCACATAAAATAAACATGAATGTAGTCAGTCGTGTAGCCCAGCCTTTAGGAAGGCAGATAGCCAAAAGTTCAGAGAAAACATCATCTTGTGAGAGGAGACTCCAGAAGGTTAGAAACCTTCGTAAAGTTTCTTCCGGTACAGAAACTCCAAAGAGAAAGTGAAGGATCGGCCTTCAGAGAGTTCCCCGTGATACCGATACCAACAGCAGCTAATTTCATGCTGGCCACTGTTCTAAGCTCACAGCAGCCCCACGAGATAGACATTATTCTTCCTTTTGCAAATGAGCAAGTTGATCACAAAGAGGTACTTGCTTGGCATCACCCAGCTAGTAAGTGGCAGGGGTGGGATTTCCACCCAGCAGTTGATTTCAAAGACTCTAACCTACCACCTGAATATGTCAAGAAGCCCAAACCACAAATGAGCTGAGGCTTTTCAGAATAAAGTGAACCACCAAGGGACAGGCCACTTGTTAACGGGGTGCTACCAGGTGGTAAGAAGACCAGGCTACTCTTTATTCTTCAAAAAAAAAAAACAACTCTCCAAGCTGGAAACATTCCTAGGAGAGAAAGAGAATCCACCAAGATACAGGAGACTGTAGCTCGTCCAAGTTAACTCATTGAATTATGTCCCCCCGCACAAAACAACTTGCTGGTGACCTTGAGGAAACACTGTTAGGAGTCTGTGAGATCCAAGAAAACAAGAGGCGAGCAAGTGCCCTGGTTTTAAAAAAGGAAGAAAAGGTTAGGAAAACAACGGATCTGTGACTTGAGGTTACAACCTTTCAAATTCTTCTGAGGTTACTCAAAATAGAAAAAGAGGAAAAAAAGGGGTGATTTTTAGGAGGCACTTTGGGTTCACTTGAAGAGGCATGCCAAGACCACATTAGTATGGTTTTGAGCAGCTATACTGGAGGAAGATCACTGTGACACCACCATCATCACCATCGATGTCATCCCAGCTAACAGCCATCCAGCCAGGCACTGTCTAGAGCACCCGGCTTACATCACCTCATTTCATCCTCAGAACCAACCACCCTATGGCATAGCCACGGTCTCTCTCTCTCTCTCTCTTTTTTAAAATATATTTTATTAAAGTATAGTTGATTTACAATGTTGTGTTAATTTCTGCTCTACAGCAAAGTGATTTCGGTTATACATATACATATATTTTCATATTCTTTTCCATTATGGTTTATTACAGGTTATTGAATATAGTTCCCTGTGCTATACAGTAGGACCTTGTTGTTTATCCATTCTTTATATAATAGTTTGCATCTGCTGACCCCAAACTCCCACTCCTTCCTTTCCCCACCTGCCCTCCCCCTGGCAACCACAAGTCTGTTCTCTATGTCTGTGAGTCTGTTTCTGTTTCGTAGATATGTTCATTTGTGTCGTATTTTAGATTCCATATATAAGTGATATTATATGGTATTTGTCTTTCCATGGTCTCTTAATCTTACCACACGGAACAAAATTTCTCAACCTTGTGGACAAAAATAAAATAGAGAAGTTGTTGGTATGCTTGAAGGATTTGTAACTGATTCTTGGAAAAGAAACTACATAAATAAACACACCTGGGTGAGCAACTGCACTTAAAATGAGTTGCAATCTTCTGTTCTTGGTTCTATACAGTTTCATATTTTCATCAGTTACTCAGGTAAAAGGATCAAAGATTTTTCAGATGATGTAGTATAAGCAGGAACAGATAATAGAAATAGATCAAGAATTGAAAAGCTTAATAATCTAGAATAAGAGAAGGAAAGCAATAAACTGGAAACAAAAAGCAGTTCAATTAGGGTTTGGGTTTTTTTTAAGCTACATAACACAGTTTGTATTATTGAATGACTGAATCTCATTGTAGGAAGGAATTGTTGGCTCTCTAGCTCACCCAAGCAGCCCACTCAATAGTTCTCCAGGCCAATGTTTTTCAGTCCGCGTGATATGGCACTGGAGATGAAATCAATTTAGTGGATGAAGTTCAGCATTTAAAAAAAGTAAAATAGAGGGACTTCCCTGGTGGTCCAGTGGCTAAGATTCCCCACTCCCAATGCAGGGGGCCTGGATTCGATCCCTGGTCGAGGAACTAGATCACGCACGCATGCCTCAACTAAGACCTGGCACAGCCAAAATAAGTAAATCAATAGATTTTTAAAAAAAAGTAAAATAGGAAGAAAAACCCAAAGTGCATCATAGCAATTAGTAGTAGTAGTAGTTAGACTTTTGTTTCCATTTTATTCTCAATCACGTATGCATGTATATGGTGGTGATATAAAATATATTATCTACTATATGTATATACTATAATATATACTATGTATAATATTTAATAAATAGTGTATTATATATACTATGTATAACATATACATTATACATATACTATGTATTATATATATATATATATAATTTTCTGAATATTGTGGTTGAAAATTTGAAAGCCACTGCTATGGCCCATTCTTAAATACCTTTCTTTCATTGCTTCATAAGTAAGACACTATCTACATGAAATCTGCAGACTTCTACTTTGTATTTGTACAGATTTGACTCATAGGAGGATTTTTTCTATTAATATTGAATTTAAATTTGTTCTGAGCTCGAGCACATTCGTTGTCTCTCAGCCCTGCCACATACTGGCCAGAAGGTCTTTGCTCAAACCATTTTATGTCTTTAATCCAAGATATCCAAATATTTTGGATTAAACGCTCTTCTTCTTCATAATCCTTAAGTTTACCTTGGACAAACCTAATCTCTTCTTGTCAACCCTTCAGCTATTTGAAAACACCTCTTATAAATCTTCTTCCCCGTCCATCCAACTGCACTTCAGAAATGCAGGTTCAGAGTCCACAAGCCACTCCGGCCACTCTCTTCTAAATGCACTCCAGTTTGCATATGTTTATTCTGTTTTATTTATTTTCTTCTGTATACTCATTTTAAAGTAAGTATGCAACGTGAAAAGAGACATGCAAGCAATGAACATAGCCGTGTTGGGTGAAGGAACTTATGGACAACGACTTTGCTGCTTCAAATTTTTTTTTTTATAACATCTTTATTGGATTTTAATTGCTTTACGATATCAAAATTTTTCTTAATGTTAGTTTAGACACATCTTCCACAGAAATAAAGCAGGGTGCCCAGAATCTAATTCCAAATGTAGACTAGTGATCTCAGAATATGAAGAACATATTCTTGTTCAAAAGACAAAATTGCACTAAGAAGTTTTGGGTTGTTTTTAGTGACATGCTTGTAGTTTAAACCTCTAAAGTTTTTTTGTTTGTTTTGTTTTGTTTCTTATGCCTGCTGGGGAACCATATCTCTTCCATCTTGGATTGGTACCATTGGTTTTTTTCTGACCTAAGAAAAGCACTTAACATTTGTCCTTGTTTAATTTCATCTTGTTAGATTCAGCTCATTGCTCCGGCCTGTCAAGATCGTTTTTCATTATTATTCTGTCGTGGGGTTGTCTGCCTGCTCATCCCAGGGCTGGTCACCTACAGGCCAGAGTCACAAGCCCGCCACACCTCCCTCCCTCAGCACTGGGGGAAGGGGCCACAGGGAGCCCCTCGCCAGGTGACATGAAGGAGACGACAATAAGTATCCTTTCGGAGATCCTGCAGCCAGTTTATCGTCTCTCTAGTTATCCTTGTGTTATTTTAGCCCATTTTTCTCCTTATGGTCCATAAAGATAATAAGTAGGCAACTGGTTATACTTACCTTTCTTACTTAGCTTCTAGGAAGCTCAGAGCCTGGGCCAATGATCCATTTTCAATGGGTCTAAGCCATTCAAAATCGATAGAAATAAACTAATAACATATGTGGTAAAAAGCTTTTGTTTTTAAATGATGTACTTCTATAATATATGTAATTTAAAAGAATCTGGCTATATAAATCCCACTTGGGACTGTTCCTATCTTGTATATTTCAAATAGAGTTATTTTTATACACATGGCGCAGAAAAGCAAAACACTAAAGGAGCGGCCATATTTGAATTTTGTTTAGACAAAAACTATGTTCGAATAATGAATAGTTTCTGCTTAACTACAGATCCTTCAGTAACACACGTGTGAATTTGGCTTTGGGAGGGAGATAGAGGTGCTTTGGTGGAGGAATTCGTACTGATGCGCCATCTTACCCTGTGAGATAAGCAAACAAGTCGGCAGGAGATTTAGTGAAATGATGGCGTTAAAGTGGTATTGTTGGCGCAGCTCAAGGTAGACCTTTCATTAAACTGAAGGGTGCTGTTGCTACATGGATTTTGTCCCCTTCAGCAATGTTTTCATGTGAAGAGAGAATTAAGTGCTGGCCTAGGAATCGGGAAGGCTGGTGTTTCTCCTTCCAGCTTTCCTGCTCGGAAGCAAATGAGCACATTTCTCTAAGATGCCTCAGACTCATGCAGACGTGGGCCCCCCTCACGTATTAGAGGTGTGTGCAGAGGACGTCAGTGATTCGGTAAAGACACTGGCCAGTCTCCCGGTAGCAAGTGCAGGTGTAGCATTAGCGGCTGTGCGGCACTGCCCTAGAGGCTGACTGCTACTGCGATTTAACGGGAGGCCAGTGAACGAGGCCTGTCCGTTTCAGGTGCCCGTTTAGTAGAAGAAAGGGCTGTGTTAACAGAATGTGACAGAACTCCAGTGGGTCTGGGGGGAATTTGGACCCGGCTCCGGAGTTGAGGGTCATAAAGCCAAAGAAGGAATTTGTCCTTCAGAAATTGTCTATAAAAAGTGAACCAGAGAATCGTCTTTGGAGTTTGGTCTTTGTAGGTGCCTTGAAAAATGTTTTTTAAAATTTTCTCAATTTTGATGAAGGGCTTTCACGTTCAAAGATCCTGGTATTCTCCATTGGCAAGGGAGGGCGGGGTGGAGGGTGCTAATCAAACAATCTGCTTCTTTTTGATGCAGGCTGGATAAGAGGTTTGGATCACTTCCGTAAGGGGGAAACTTAGAGAACCCTCCTTGTCGGGACTGCTTCCGTGATGGGACAGAAAAAGGCAGTGTGAAGGACGAGAAAGGGAAGGATGATATTTAGGTACTAGAATAAGCTTGTTCTTTATTTTGAAAAGAGGGAGAGAAAAAAGGGAAAAAGAAAATACATCCTTAGAATTTTAAAATTTCTTTAATTTGAGAACATCTGCCGTGGATGGAAGGATGGAAAACATTTGACAATGTGCAGTACTGAGGCTCCCTTACCTGCAGTTATGCTGTGGGCTTTTTACCTGCATCCTCTGAAGGAGTGGATTTGCCCATTTATGTTAGGTTTGCAAGTTCAGGATGCGAGTTCCTCCCTGAGGGGAAGTTCTCACGGGGTGTCCTACTTACCCAGAGGGCCTTCCAAACCCTGGTCCAAGAAGCAGAAAATGGAAGTCTCGCTGCCACCCTTAATGTACTCTTTAGAACCCTCACAACCCGCACTCTCTGTGTACTTCAGTTTTCTGCAACATCGATGGCAGCTGTAACAGCACAGGGGTTGGGCCACAGGTTCCAGAGCTCCTCCGCTTAGGAGCAATGTGACCTCAGACAAGTTGTCCTAATCTTTCTATGCCTCAGGCTGTGAAGCGGGAGAGTATTAATACATAGTTTACAGGGTTGTTGTGAAGATTAGATGAGTACACACAAGTAGAGTTAGATGTGTGCCTAGCACATAGTGAGAACTCAACAATTGGGAGCTATTACTCCTCCTTCCCTGGGAAGGTTGGAAGAGGATGTTTAAAATAAATGAAACACATAGAGTTCTGAACACAGAGACGCATGCACCTTAGCTTCTGTCTGTGCTCAATTATTTAACAGATAGCCTCACAATAAGCATGGTATTGGGCTATGTATTGGAGCTTAGCAACTTTAAGACGAATCCTACCCTCCAGGGGTTTAGCGCTTGGGTGGCAGAGAAGATAAGCACACAACGCCCGGTCAGGTGCCATGCAGGGCAGGGAGGGGGACCAAGTGGCCACATGAGGATAAAGAGTAAACATGGTGTAGGATACTTAAAAAAGGCTACACAACAGTCATAAACGCATTACTTGAAGACTGATCTTTGAGACTGATTTTTGGCATCCAATCACAAGATGTGAGTGTTCGGGTTTTTTGAAAAGGGAAAAGGCAATTCTTAACCAACCCCCAGATACTCCTCCTCTGTACTTCCATGGTCGTATGTGAGTCTATCTCCGCTGATCATTTATCCCATAGTTTTGTGATTATCTGCTGATGCTTTGGTCTCCATCTCCAGCATGACAAAGGCAGATGTTGTGTTATTCATCTTGATAGCCCAGCCCTGTGTACATGGCCTGCACTTAGTAGGCATTTAGGAGAGGTTGGCTGAGGAGTGGATGATGCTAAGAGGGCGTTTTCAGCATGTCTAAGATTGAACGCTATCTCCCCTATTTCAGATATAGGTTATATTTTTCGTTCAGGCTTTCTAAATACCAATTTTTAAAAACCCCTCCTTTGTCTCCATACAGACAGTCTCCAGATCTTCCTGGCGCTTCCCTTTACTTCCATTTCCTCCCAACAACATCACTAGCTCCAACACCCTACATCAGGCATGCCTCATTTTATTTCCGGATAATTACAACTAACGCGATCCGTTTTTTCCCACTTTCACACCATTGTGCAATCTCTTTCTCCGGCTTTGAATGTTCTACTACCCTTCTCTATCTACCCAGACCCCACCTAACCTCTAAGATCCACCATCTTTTCTTGTTTCTAGTTGAAATACCTCTCTCTGCTCTAAATTCTGGTAGCCTGGCTTTAATCTCCCTTCTGATAACAGCTGTGATTTACTGCTATGCATCATGATACAAGGACACCTAGTCCTTACAGTATCCTTGTGAGAAACCTAATCATCTCCCCATCTCACAGATGGGAAAACTGAGGCTCATCAACATTAATTAACTTGCCAAGGCCACACAACTAACTTGCCGTCTGACTTCTTTCTTCTACATCCTGCCACCCCACCCCAAGTAAAACGTTAACTCCTAGAGAGAAGAGATACTGCTGACACTTTCTCACATTAGCCAACTCTCTGTAAGTACTTTTTTTGCAAATAGTAAGCAACTATTGATTTGTTTTAAAGTCCTGTTCGTCTGTATTGTTCTTTAACAGGGAGAATATAGGAGGGGATAATTGGGTAGGAAAAAAGCACCAAAAGATTCTTTTTTTCCAATGGAAGAAAGTGCATGGCAGCATGGAGAAGGAAGCAAGTCGACAAGCCTGCGACATTTACATAAATGTCCATCAATTTCCCATTTTTAAGTAAATTAAAGTCGAGTTCAAAGAAAATTGTGAAAATTTTTCTCTTTTCTTACACTGATGGTCCCAGAACTCCAGAAATCTGTAGTTTTAATAAAATTTTTATTTCTGAATATTGCAATGCTCACCACAATAACGATACTAGAATAGCCATATCTACCTACAAACACCAATCAATGTCAATGGAAATTCACGACCAAGGCATGAAAAAGGGACAAAGGGTGTTAATAAGTTGCCAAAGGCAGGGCCTTCCCTGGTGGTCTAGTGGGTAAGACTCCACGCTCGCAATGCAGGGGGCCCAGGTTCGATCCCTGGTCGGGGAACTAGATCCCGCATGCATGCCACAACTAAGAGTTCGTGTGCCACAACTAAGAGTCCTCATGCTGCAACTATGAGCCCACATGCTGCAACTAAAAGATCCCTCATGCCACGACTAAGACCCGGCACAGCCTAAATAAATAGTAAAAAAAATAAGTTACCAAAGGCACATTCTCCATTTCTCCCTTTCAGAAGCCTCTAAACATGAAGAAAATGTCCCAGGGATGGGACTGGGCTGGTGAAGTTGGCAGGTCCTTCATCTCTGAGGATTTCATGGAGGTTGGGAAACACTTTTCCAAGGCTGCTCCCGTACCTGGAGGATGCAGGTGGTGTGGTCATGCCATCATCACGTGCCAGACTTGGTCCATGTCATCCCAAGATGCTCTGAGGGTAGCTCATTCTATGCCTTCATGACTAAAATAAAAGTAAACATATGTATAATTTTCTAGCTGGAAGAAATCTGAGGGATCATTTAATTCAAACCTTTTATTTTATACCGGAGGCAACACAGAGAAGTTAAGTGATTTACCGAAGGACACAGAGCTGCCGATTTTTAACCATAAAACCCACCATGAAAGAGAATTTTCTTGTGTGTGATGTTAATGTAACTCTTCTAGTCGGGGGGCCATGGGATGTTAATGTAACCACTTAGTCACTTAATGTACCAAGTCCAGCCAGATTGCCAGTGTGAAATGACTCCAGCAGATTCAAACAAAAAGCAATGTTTTCTTGCTTTCCCTGTGCACCCCGGAGCCCAGATGCTGGATACCCTCTTTCTTAGCCCCACTCTGTCTCTCTTCCTCACTGTCACACCCCTCACACCCCCACCCCCCGAGGGCTGCCTGGCAGGAAGCCTCTCCTCCGCAGCTCAGCCCTTCCGCAAACGAACGTGCTCTGAGCCCTTCCTTTGTGTCCAACCCGGGCCGAGGGCTCCCTGCTTACTCTTTATCACCTCACTGAAACCTCACAGAACAGGGGGATGCAGGTACAAGAAGGACGGTTGTCCTCATGTTTGGAGGAGGTTATAAAGGGGGTCAGTGGCAGAGCTGTGGGGAGAGACTGCGTCTATCACAGCCTGGAAGCTCTAGAACCTTTGGAAGTTAGACACAGGGGCTCAGTTTCCTCCCCTGTAAAATGGGCTAACAGTAGTACGGCCCTCCGGTGGTGTGAGTGTTCGTGAGCTAACTGGCTAAATGCCCAGAATGTGGCACCGGGAGTCCTGCCAACCCAGCGGAGGCTGTGAGTGAGGCAGGCATTGAAGGTCATGCCTCGGATAAGGTGTCCTCCTGGTTTCCACCAACAGGAACACTTAGTACCTGGGTGAATGGCAGGATTATTTACTGAGCCGTGTGTGGGCTCTCTCCAGCTGCTCGCCAGCCCCTCTCTAACCTGGGGGCTGCTGGCCTTTTGAGAATCACTGCATCAGAGGGCATACTTGTTATGGGGCTAAAGCAGAAGTGTTGGCACCTTACCCCTCTCTCTGTGGCAGGTAGATTATACCAGGTGACCGGGGTGGGGAGTTGGCTGGAGATAGTGGGGAGGGATCTGGGGAGGGGAGATAACCAGTTATCCCCAGACTAGGAAGGGAGTGGGGTGAAGAAGTCTTTCCTAGCAGCAGGAATCTGTGCCCCACTCACGGGGGACCCGGCAGAGGGGGTGGGAGACCCTCAGAGGGCAAAGGACACACGGTGCATCTGGGGAGGTCAAAGCCCAGCCTGGCTGGAGACTTGAGACTTTCTTTGCACCAGAGCATCTGAGCCAGAGCCTTCAAATGACCTTGTGAGCAGCGGCGATGGAAGACCCTCACCCTAGGTTTCTGAGCCCCCCAGAGTCTCTGCTGACTTAACAGAAGATTGAGATTTCCTCCTTCCTGGTGGGACAGAGGCTTGGAGAAGTCAGATTCTATCAACGTGATTTCACCCTGCACAGGGAGCACCGGCGTCCTGGCCGAGGGAGCTCAACCTCCTCTGGCGTCTGCAGGGCAGACGGTCTTGCACTTGCCGTGATGGCCTGAGCAACTTGGCCCCCAAACCGACATTACGGGCCTGGAACTGTGGTCTTCGAGTCGGTGCTTTGCCCATGAAGTCACTCACTTCATTGCCTGGAGCAGAGACTAGGCCTAACGGTCCAACTGCTGCCCTTCCTGGAGCCCTACTTCCTGTTACCTGGCACCGCCGGTGCTAGGATGCTCTCTAGGACATCCTGCATTTATTTTTTTTTAATTTTTTAAAATAAACTTTATTGAAGTGTAGTTGGTTTAGATTGTTGTGTTCATTTCTGCTGTACAGCAAAGTGACTCATTTATACATATATATATTCTTTTTCATATTCTTTTCCATTATAGTTTATCACAGGATATTGAATATAGTTCCCTGGGCTATACAGTAGGACCTTGTGGTTTATCCAGCCTGTGTATAACAGTTTGCATCTGCTAATACCAAACTCTCAATCCATCCCTCCCCCATCCAACCCCCCCCCCTTGGCAACCACAAGTCTGTTCTCTATGTAGGACACCCTGCATTCATTCGGTCACCAGATGCTACCAAGTCTGTCTCCAAATGGTGTCCTGAGTCCCTCCCTCTCATTATCTCCACTGTCACTGTTCACCTCACCCTTTCTGACTGACCTGCAATACAGTGGCCTCCTCCACAGCCCCTGGGCTCTCTTCTCTTCCCAAGTTGTCTTAAGGGACCCCACTGCCTGCCTGAAACTCTACTGCTTAAACAGCCATGGAAGTTCCTTACTTCCCACTGAATACGGTTGAACCTCCTAATACTATGACGCGCGAATCCCTTCAGCGTTTGGTTGCTACCACAGTTCTCAGCCTTGCTTTCCTCTCCCTCAGAACCTTCTTTCTGGGCATGTCTCAAACATGCCAGGCCCTTCTCAGGACTCCACGGTCAAGTCTCAGAGACGGAAAAACAAAGACAAACAAGCAAACACACGAAAGCGCTCTCACATAGTTCCAATAAAGGGGAAGGAGGACGTGACAGAGAGAGAGCTCTCAGAAGTGAAATTTGGTTGGGCTGGGCATGTCACCTGTTCCAGTCCTCACTTTCTGTATCCTTTTAGCTCAGATGATGTGTTTCTTGAAAAGTCTGGATTCTCAAGGCAGCCTGGTTGGTTGCTTCCCCATCAGTGATTGACTCATCTTGGGTAAAGTGACTGCCTCTGACCGATCAGTCATGGTAGGGAGGGGGCAATGCCATACAGTATAAAGGGTGTCTGCCAAGGGCTGAGATCTGGCAGGTTCTCTGGGAAGCCTGTGAAAATGCAGGAACCGACTCAGTGGCTCTGCCTTTCTCACAGGCTCGCAGGTGACACGGGTGCTTCTGGTCCATGGACCACACTTTGAACAGTGAGACTCTACAATAGGATGTAGTCGGGAGAGGCAATAAACAGTATTCAGTACATCCTTCTTATTCTAGAATGTTCTCCATTCTTTGTTGGCAGGAAACATTTTGCTCACTGTTTAAGGTGCAGTTCAAATGTAAGGTCCACAGGGATGTTGGGTTCTCCTAGAGTTAATCTCATAAGTCCTTTCTGGAATCCCACGTGTCATTTGCCTAATAGTTACTTGTGTGTATTTGTCACGTTCGTTTTTGCTTATTCTACTTTTTTAATGTACATACAGTAAAATCCACTTTTTTTGGTACACAGCCTGTGAGTTTTAACAAGGTGGTACAGTTGTGTAACTACCACCACAATTGATTCAGATTCACAGTAGCTCCATCCCCCAGAAGGTTCTCTCCTGCTGCCCTTTGGAGTCACCCCTCCCCACTGACCCCAGCCCCTGGCCACCACTGACCTGTTTCTGTTCTACAATTTTGCCTTTTTCAGAATGTTATAAAATAGAATCATGCACTCCGTAGCCCTGTGAGTCTCCTCCGTTTTGCTATATCTGTGGATTGGGATTCGTGTCTGATTCATCTTCATTTTTGACTAAATAAGTGCTTAACACCAAGTTAGAGTTCAGATAACCCATATGCACGCATGATGCTTGTAGTGAGTCCAGTGTCTTTTCAGAAGCCTGACTATTAATAAACCTCCAGGTGGGGTGGAGCCTCTAGAGGTTTGGTGGTGATTCTTCAACTCAGTGTTTGCCTAACTTGCCTGGTCAAAGAATCTCCTGTCTCCTGGGTGTGTAGTAAAAATATGGATTTCCAGAACTCTTTCCTGCACAGTCTGATTTCACAGGTCTGGAAAGAAACCTGGGGAGCTTCTCAAATTATGCTCATGTCAGAATCACCTGAGTCACAGATTGCACGGTCCCACTCCAGAGTTTCTTTTTCAGTGGGTCTGCAGTGAGGTCTAAGAATTCGCACTTCTAACAAGTTTCCAGGTGATGCCAGTGTTGTGCTCTGGGGATCCCACTTTAAGATCCGCCGATCTACGGCTCTGCGCTAGGGTCGTCTCCAACGATCTTTGTACGCATGCGCAGGTGTGAATTCCAGCTTAAGTGCGACTGATGGGGAGGGAGTGTGCTATGTGGGCATTTTTGTACCAAACATTGCACCCTGGCCACGACCTCAATCCCACTTCACCCGGGACAACTTCTTCAGCCCACGTTGACCCAGAAGCAGAGATCTCTGAGATTTGTTTGATTCGATCATTCTCCCCGTGGCGGGGCACCAAGATGAAGGCGTCCGGCTCCTGCTGAGAATGCCGAAGGAAGTCGTATGCGAAACCAGTCCCAGTTCTTTCTAGTTCTTCACACAGGCTTGAACAATGATGATGTGGAAACTGTACATGAGGATGTGTCTCTGATCTTAAAGAAACCAGTGCGATTAAGGCTGGATTTGGACTCCGAAGAAAAGTTCCTGGGGACGCTGAGGGTTAGCGGTAACAGCTGTCATCCTGCCCATTGGAGGAGAAACTGAAGGGGGAAGAAAGGACTTGTTGAAAGGATGTGTCTCTGCAGCTCTGAGAGTGGAAACTGTTGCATCAATCCTGGAGGAAAGTGTATTCCTCGGTAAGTGGATGTTTTTTCTGGTTCAGGTAGACAACAAAGTGCCGGTGGGTAAGAAACTTCGAGATCTAAGGGGGGGGGGGGATGAAATTTATGGCTTTCGGTGGTGATCTGCGGCATGTGGCCCTCACCCCGCTTCCTCCATAGGCATCTGTGTTCAAGCTGCCTCTGTGAGGAGGAGACCAGCTTCCGCCATCCACAAGGGCCCCCCGGGGCTGTCTATGTGGCCCCTCTGAAAGGAGACGAGAAGGGCCCTGGGTCTCCTCAGCTGAGAATAGGCTTTTACAGCTCCTTGTTCATCATCTTCTAATGTGTCTGGAAATCGGTAGGAACGGCCCCTTGTGGTGTAGGGGTTTTGACTTTTACTGCCTTATGGAGAACAAACCTAGCAGAGAAAGGTATTGTCTGAGGACTCTTAGGACAAGTCCAAGAGATTCCCATTATACAACAGATCATACTCTGGTCCCCTGTGTCTGGTCAGTGTAAAGGTGGCGATGGTGTGTGCAGATAGGATGGCAGTAGATGACACGATGATTTGGTTGTATGGTTTACCTCCTTAGTCTACTGCTTTTATAGCTAATTTCACCAAATTTTTACCTTTTAAAACCAGCTTATTAGAGAGGAGAGCTGTTGTTGCTTTGCATTGCTCCTTAGATCACAATATTAGCAGAACTTTTAAAATACATGTACATAGGACTATAAAAACAAATAGCTATTTTTAAAAAATGCCTACTAGTCCAGAATTTTTACTCAGAGAGCTTTTCATCTGTCTTATTTGCTACTTCTCACTTTACTTCCATCTGTGAACTTCTTTGACAATCAACTTTTAATTCTTTCTGTGGATGGGCATCGGAGGTGTAAACAAAAATATTTACTCTATAAATGTTGTTTTGCCCAAACATTTTATTCTATTTCTGAGCCAGTTTTTTTGTGGGCTTTTTTTTCCCCCCCAGTATATTTAACAATGTATAGAGTGGATGGGCTTGGGTATAACTTTCTCTGTGAGAAAGGAGTGAAATAATTAAAAATCATCAACAGGAGCAAGGACAGGAGCTATGGAAGCATTGCAAATTTAGCAGTCTCCTCTAAATAACTGATAGTTGGCAGAAGATACGTAGCAGTTAACTCTGTAATCTGCAATTAGAGAGATAAACCAAGTCACCATATGTCAGGCTGCCTGCCCATATTGGAATATTGGGTGTCTCATTTCAGCAATAATATATTACAGCTCACGTTGTCCTTGGATATCAGGCAGTTTGTAAGGAGTCCACATTAGGATTCAAACATTTTCTGGTCTTTTTTCTTTGATGTAATTAGTATAGCCTCTCTTTAAAAAGAAACATTCTTACAAAAAAATTACAAGAAGAGAGGTTTAAAAAAAAAGGTTTAGAAATGAAATACTTCCTACAGTCTGGCACATTTTTTTTTCTTGTGGTTTCATTTTTCACATTTAAACTTTAATTCAATTGAAATTCCTTTTAGTTAAAAGATGTTCTAGCTATATTTATTGATCATTTCCACATTGATTTTTTTTTGTTTTTTTTAAATGCCATTTTAAAGAGATATACCTTTTTTTCAACAGAAGTATAGTTGATTTACAGTGTTGTGTTAGTTTCAGGTGTACAGCACAGTGATTCAGTTATACATATACATCTATTTTTATTCAGATTATTTCCTTTATAGGTTATTACAAAATGTTGAGTGCAATTCCCCATGCTATTACAGTGGGTCCTTGTTGGTCATCTGTTTTATGTATAGTAACGCGGCACATCTTTTTGATCTTGACCTTGAGTGCTTACAATCTGGGGAGGTGATACCGAAGGTATTTCAGGTTTAAAGGCAGTGTGGGATCCACGTCAGGCACATTCAGAAGGACATCGTATTGTTTTCCTAAATAACATCTGCATTGAAGCTGCTGTTTCTCGGGGTACAGGAGAGGGCAGGATGAGGGTCCCCGCTGCCCTCGCAGGCTGGCCTTGTGCCGCTCTCTGCCCGGCATCCAGCTCCTCTGCCTTTTCCCATGGGGCCGGCTCGGTGGCCTGTGTGGACATGCAGCCCAAGCACATTCCAGCCCAGCCTCAGCACCCCAGGACCCCCCCACATCACCATTCTCACTGGCAGCTCTTCTGACTCACCGGGTGACACGGCTTCGGGTATGTATGGGAGGGGCTTTGAGAGACCCCCAGGAGCCCCTGGGCCATAGTGACAAATTCCAAGTTGTGTTTGTCCCAGGTAGGAGTTTCCTGGGCTAAAGTTGGGCTTAATCCTAAGAAGAAATTATGCAGCCAAAAATAAGCATGAAATATTTGTGGGTTTAAAAAATTTTTTTTTTATCGAAGCATAGTGGATTTACAATGCTGTATTAATATCTGCTGTGTAGTAAAGTGCCTCAGTTATTCACATATATACATTATTTTTTATATTCTTTTCCACTATGGTTTATCATAGGATATTGACTATAGTTCTCTGTGCTCTACAGTAGGACCTTGTTGCTTATCCATTCTATATGTAATAGTTTGCGTCTGCTAACCCCAAACTCCCAATCCATCCCTCCCCACACCCCCCTCCTCCGTGGCCACCACAAGTCTGTTCTCTATGTCTGTGAGTCTGTTTCTCTTTCGTAGATAGGTTCATTTGTGCCCTATTTTAGATTCTACATGTAAGTGATATCATATGGTGTTTGTCTTTCTCTTTCTGACTTATTTCACTTAGTATGATGATTCCTAGTTGCAGCTACGAAGCATGAAATATTTGTATCATGAAAACCATATAACTTATCTCTATATTGAGATTAATCTTTATAAGAGAAGAGGGCACAAATGGCCTTATAATAAAAACTTATTTTGTCTTTATTATAAGGTATAAATATAGTTACCCTGAACAAACATCACATATCGAGGATGTGTGAGAAATAGACTTTTTTCCTCCTTATTTAAAACTAAAATTATTTGAGGAGTGAAAAGAGCATTTCCTGCTATTTTAGTTCAGGTGCCTACAAATTCAGAGTGAGAACTTGAGTGCAGGTGGTTTATTTGGGGAGTGATCCAGGAAGCATAGATGAGAGAGAGGGGAAAGGGTGACAGGGAATAACGAAACACTAATGAAGTGTCAAATAGAGTGGGTTACTGCCGTGGGCAACGCACTGGGGCCCAATTCCAGTGGGGACCCTCTGAGAAACCACGGGAAACACACCTGTGAATCATCCCTTGGGAGGATGGAGGAGGGGTATTTATTGGTTGAGGGTAGCCCCCCAGGGGTGTTTCCACCATCCATCCCACCTCCCAACACGCATACACACACTTCAGAGTCACACCTGCCCACCTTGGACCAAACTCCCAAGATGCCAGCTGGAAAAAGCAGGAAAGACAGCTACTCATGCAGAGTGAAGGAAGTCAGAAAGAGAAAAACAAGTATCGTATATTAACGCATATATGTGGAATCTAGAAAAATGGTGCAGATGAACCAATTTGCAGGGCAGGAATAGAGAGGTGAACGTAGAGAACGGGCAGGTGGACACAGTGGGGGAAGCAGAGGGTGGGATGAATTGGGAGATTGGGATTGAAATATATACACCACCATGTGTAAAACAGATAGCTAGTGGGAACCGGTGGTATATAGTGCAGGGAGCGCAGCTCAGTGCTCTGCGATGACCTAGAGGGGTGGGATGGCAGGGGGTGGGAGGGAGGTCCAAGAGGGAGCGGGTATATGTATACATAGAGCTGATTCACTTTGTCGTACAGCAGAAGCTAACACAACATTGTAAAGCAATTATACTCCAATAAGAAAAAAGATAGAAAAAAAAAGAAAGAAAACTACTGAGGTGATTCAGTTATACATAGACATATACACCCCTGGGGGGGCTACCCTCAACCAATAAATACTCCTCCTCCATCCTGAAACTAACACAACATTGTTAATCAACTATACTCCAATATAAAATATAAAGTTAAAAAAAAAAGAAAGCTACTGATGTTGAAGATAGTAGCTAAGCGTAGACAGGAAGGTATCTATTTAATCGCTACAGTGAACTAAAACACATCAACACTGTTGACTCCATTCCTTTTTGATGTATGCTAACTCTTTTGATGGGAATTAGAGGCAATACATGGAAATGAAATTTACCCTCTGTATATGGTTTTATCCAATCATTTTGTTCTACTGATTAGTGTGAGGAATAAAAAAAAAATGGAAAATATTGTCGGGTTACCCCCTCAAAGAGTTGCATAGTTTAAGTTCCAGTACTACTGAATGAGTGCCCTAGTTTTTCTGTTGGCCTATCAATATTGGTTATAATTACACATTTTGAAATTTGTTAACATGACAGGTATAAAATAGTGTCTTATTTATAATTGTTTTAAAAATTATGATTGAGCTTGTTTATTTTCTGTTTGTGTCTATTGATAATTTTCAGTTTGGCTATCTTTTTGTTAATTCACCATAACTCTTTGTATATTTGTCTGTTGTATCTTACAAATACCTTTCTCATTTTATCGTTTGTTATTTCTTCTATATTGAGAATTTTAAGAAATCATCTTTTCCTTTATGGCTACTGAATTTGCTTGGAGAGGCATTCCTAACTCCAATATTAAAACAAAAACAAAAGCAAAAAAAACCCAAAACAAAAACAATGAAAAAAAAAAGCCAAACTATTGTTTCTACTTCTTTTGTATTTCATTTTTACATATCTTTTATATTCCATCTTTACAAATGGAATTTATTTTGGGTGTGAAATAGCACTTCAACCTTTTTTTTTTCCCTAATGAATTGCGTACTTTTGGGGGACTGGGCTGGTCCTAAGCTTTTCATTTTGAAAATACGCATGTAAAGTCACCAAGTGGAACTCCTTCAAGTGTGTTGACCTTGAGTGGATGTTTTCTGTGGAAGTGGCTGTGAGGGGCAGTCGTGATTTCATGGGCTTTCTACTTCAGGCCCAAAGGGAGTCTGATCATCAGACAGCTGGCACTTTGGTTTTCATTCCTCCTCATTCCAAACCGATGGCTTGTTTTGAAGAGGCTGACACAGTCACCCACGTGGACAAGTCCGGAAGAGAAATCTGTCGTTTGAGTGGCGGGCCCCCGCCCACCCCGTAAGGGACGTCAGGTTCCTATAAGAGAGTCAAGTTCTGGTTCTTGGTAACTGAGCTTCCACTTTGAAGACAGGGAGCTTCTCCTCCCTTTCTTCTCGTTTCCTACCTCCCACCCTCCACCTTATAACAAGGACAGGGTCACTGGGGCTGCCCCAACTAGAGTGTCTCTACGGGGGGGACTAAAAAAAAATTGTCCCAACTCCCCTCTGTGCTGTTATCCATGGTCCAGGAATATGTGATGTCCCTCCTGCCCGCGCACAGATGAACCTTGGCCAATCTCTCCAGGAAATTCTCACTAGGGGACAAAAGAGCTGCTGGTGGGAGAGTCGGGAGAGAGCCCAGAAAGAGAGAGACAGAAGCAGACAGACAGTGGACACTTCCTGGGCCTGGGCAGAGCCACTGAGGGCTCTGTGCTTCAGCTTATTGTCCCCCAGATGGGTGTGATCATGACAGCACCCACCTCGTAGTGTTGCATAAGGACGAAGGAGCCAACTGCGTGGACCAGTTCCCGGCAACTGTAAGCATCATACAAGCATCATCGTTCCTCAAAAGGAGACCGTGGCTTTGTCTTTCTTTTCACTCACATGTACCAAGAAAGCGAACTTCTTTTTTTTTTTTTTTTTTTGGTTTTTAGGAAAGGGTATGTATTCCTCTGTTTCTTTCCCCTACACCCTCATATACAGAAGAGGGAGGTTGTGCCCAAGTGTGGAGGTATCCAGACCCCATGGTTGTCCCCTCTGCACTGGGGAACATGAGAGATGAGGTGTACATCCCCTGTCCCTCAAGGTCCTCTTTCCTTCCATCCATTCCTGGTGGCCTAAAACAGCAGGAAGGACAAACAAGGAGGACAACACTGTGCCCTGACAACTTTGCCCATCTGGAAAGGCCAGGACCCACTCGACTGTTGGTGTAACTGGCTCCTGCCAGGACTTTGGTTCCAATGCAAGGGGTGTGTGGTGCCTGAAGGCCTTCAATCTGTACAGTTACTTTTATTTCTCAAAGCCCCTCCGTTTGTATTTTTAGATGTACTGTCATAGCTGCTCTGTGCTACAGAAGAAGTAGTTCAGAAACTGTTATCTCCTTTTGGCAGAAAAAGGAGCTGAGTCACTGGTCAGAAGCATCTCTCAAGTCCTCCTACATTCTCTCACCTCCCAGGATCCTTTCCCACCATAACCTTGACATGACAACAAACCATGACTTTTACTTGCCCCTTAACTCTCTGGGTGATCTCAGCTAAATTCATCACATTTTTATAACTGCCTTCTGAATACTTACAGTGAGAACAATGGTACTTGCCAATAATCCCTACTTCGGTGAAATTTGGGGGAGGATGAATGAGATCATGTCAGTGCAAATGATTTTTACTGAAGAAAGGCATTATGTATTCAAAATATTATTTAGACTATGAATGATTTACCTCTCATTTTCAATAGCATTTACAATTCCAATAGGATTATATGATTTTACGACAGATTTATAAAATTTTCAATGAAGGGTGTAATTCAATTCATGACGTACCAGTACTGGCGAACGATCACAGTTGAAGATGAAACCTTTTGAGTCCACGGTTCTAGAAGACACCTCTTAGTCAAAAGGAGATTCTTAATGATTGCATTTATTCGGGAGGGTAATTGATTTGTACCTATTGTCTCCTATAGTCACCCGAGGGAGTAACACAATCATCTCTCTCTAAGTTCTATCCATGTAGACTTGGGCTCTTCTTTATCTTTTTGTTTGTTCTCTCCTTTCTATCAGGACGGCCCGAGGTACGATTTAAGGGAAACTAAATCCTCGAATCTCTCTGCTCTCTTTCTCCACCGTTTATCAGTGGTCCAGTCATATTTCGTTTACTGGACGAGGATTGAATCATCTGTCGTGTCTCAACAGACACACAGTAGAGCTAGTTCCGACAGCCACGTGGAGCCTGGCTCACCTATGCCAGCCCCTGGGCAGAGGCCGGAGGGCATGGAAGGAACCGCCCCAGGCGTAGCTTGCCGCTGCATTCACCAGGCTGGTTGGCAGCATTATTTTCACAGTTACTAATTTTCACTTAAGAATGACTCTAGCCAGTTTCCTGTTCCTGGGACCCAACCAATAGACACCTGCCATAGGAGTGTCAACAGTTCCTGGGGATGGGATCCCACAGCCATGGGTGTGGGTCGGGGAGACTCTTGCAAGTTCAGGGTTCGCTGCAGCAAATACACTCTGTCCGGCTCAACCTCACAGGTGAAGTTGGGCCACGAAGCATTGGAACTGAGCTGCAAAACCAAAAAATTAGCCAACCACCTTCCCCCACTCCCACACTTAACAAATCACCACGATATTTCAGCTGTTTTCCCCAGACCCCTGAGGCTGCACAGGCAGCACCAGAAAGAAATAACCCTTTTTTCTTTTTTTATGTAAGTTCATCCAGTTTTGATCGTTACTTTCCGAGGTAGGTAGATGGCTCTTTGCAGCCTGGGTTGTAGAACAGAATGAGGAACGAGAGGCTGTTTTGATGGCAATGGGTGTTTTCCCTGGCTCACCAAGTGGCTTTAGATTCCATTGGCCCATGAACTTCTGAGAAAACAAACAAACAAAAACAGATAATGAAAAAAACCCTAACCAGCTAGAGAATGTCTGATCCACCTGAAAATTCCTGGTGAAATGGAACTCATTTTCGTTATTTATATCTAGTTAAGTGCTCTGAACAGATGCCTTCGTAAAGGCATCCAATCACCTGCACAGAAGATCCAACCTTTGGTCCATTCAATTCCACTTTCCTTTCCGGGCTAACATGGTGAGGCTGGGATCCGATATGAATCCCTGACTTTGCTAGTCTAGCAGACCCAGGCTCAGAGCCAACCCTGGGCCACCCTCCATCCCTGCCTGTGACCAAAACCTTTGTTTTCTCCACATTGCCCAGCACTGCTCCTCCAACCATTTCACCAAGATACTCCTAAAAGCAGAGAAAAGGTCTCAGGGTCTGAGAGGGTGGCCTTAAGAAGACCCTGCAAATCCAACATGGGTTTGAAGTCTCCTGTTTCATGTTATAAATCATGTGAATGTTGCATTCGGATCCCAGGCATGTTTATTTTAAGATGAATATGAATATTAGTGAGGCTTCAGGAAGATGGGTCCCGTTGATACTGTAAAGTCTCTCAGATGGTTGACCCTGCTGGCACCTTGTCCCCTGGGGGGTGGCGGACTCCAATCCGAGCAGCTACAGGGTGGACCCCTCATCATGCTACTCACATTCCTCCCCTTGGCCCCCGCCTCTTTTCTTACCCATTCCTCTACACAAACCCCAGTGCTTCCCAAGGGTAAAACGAATGTGTGTGTGTGTGTGTGTGTGTGTACACGCGCACACATTGGGGGAGGTGTCATCTAACAAAGTTAAATGGATTTTTTAAGTGTAAGAAGACTTCAGTTGGCAAATGTGAGTGACAAATTGTCCCATTGGGAGGATAGTATATTGTAACTCTCAAACTTATTTTCCAGCAGAGCCTTGGAACACTTTGGGGTCCTACCCAACCGCACTAGGCATGACCTACTTTTATATCTCCATGTTTTGCCTTCTGACATTTCCTTAAATGGAACTGTTCCTCATGATGAACTATTTACCTTTCCAGGAGCGATTCAAATATCTCCTTTGTGAGCCTTTTCCCCTTACTTCTTGGTAGGCAAATGTAATTGCTTTCTTTTTTTTTTTTTTTTTTTTTGCGGTACGCAGACCTCTCACTGCTGTGGCCTTTCCCATTGTGGAGCACAGGCTCCGGACGCGCAGGCTCAGCGGCCATGGCTCACGGGCCCAGCCGCTCCGCGGCACGTGGGATCCTCCCGGACCGGGGCACGAACCCGTGTCCCCTGCATCGGCAGGCGGACTCTCAACCACTGCGCCACCAGGGAAGCCCTGTAATTGCTTTCTTCAGCTCTGGTATTGAAGCTCTCCTCACACTGCGATTTATAAGGTTAGGCATCTAGGAGTCTGTCTCCTAGACTTTGAATTCAGAAACAACAGTTAGCAATCGGCATCACTTCTACATCCCCAGCACCTGGAATGATGCCCAGCACGCAGTGGGTCTGCAGAAAGTGTCTGAAGCATTTAGAGTTCAGGCAGGAGTTAAAACTGTCAGAAGTTTTGCTAAATTCTGCATGTCTGTGTAAGCCTTCTTTATTTTTCACGTCAATCTTGGTATTTTTGAGTAATGAAGACATTAGAACAAAGTGTCACAAGAAAAAAAAAGAGAGAGAGAGAGAGAGAGAGAAAGAATTCAATCCAACCCAGTTGCAGCCCTGGCCAGAGAAACTTCTGTCAGCACCTTTTTGTGAACAACATCGTGGTCGCCCTACTCATCATCGTGGTAAACACGTAGCGCTCGTCGCATCTGTACCAGGCACTGTGCTGCGTGCGTTTACATCAATGATTTCACTTTACCCCTGCTACAGTCCTAGGCTGTAGGTACCGTTACTGGTCTCATTTTGCAAAAGAAGAAACTGACCTTCTGGAGGACTTACCCCAAATCAGGAATTAGCAGAGTGAAGATTCCAAAACCTGTGCTTGTGTGTTTGCTGCCCTCTGTGAAGCTATTTCTAATGCTCTGGGCCATCATGTCAGCTCATCACAGATGGGAAAGGAGACAGTGGAGGGCAGTGATCCCACCTCTGCCCATAGCAGAGGCTCGAGCCCTTACCATCCCTGGGGAAACATTTTGCATTCATATACTATGGCAAGAATGATCTAGGGCTTTAAAAAATCTGTGATTTGTGGGATTCCATTTTATTTTCTAGCTAGAAGCAGGCTTTGGCAGAAGTGAGAAAACACAGAGTGGTCACAGCGGTTTCTATATTCTCTGATTGGTGTCTGTTAAGAAGGCACAAGCCCAGAAGCCTAGGAGCTTACACTTTAAAAAGACATGAGAATTCAGGTGCTTTGCTGCTTGGTCAGGAGTTTCTATTACTGAGCAAATCATCTTTATGGTGATGCTTTTGAGTGGTTCACACTTAATAGTCTGTCCTCAGGCACGTTAAAGTCTCTGGCATTCAGCCCATTGTCCTGGCTGTGTGTGCTAATCGATAAAAGGAACGATTTCTCCTTCTCTCCCTGTAGTGTCTCTGGGCCTCCGCTTGGCCCCCAGGGTCCCCGTCATTCTTCCTCAGCAGCGCACGGATATCTCTGCTGTGGCCGTCCCTGGAGCTGCAGGAGAGGACAGCTTAGATCCTGTTCCTGCCAATGTTCAGGTGACAGAATTTCCTGGGGCTGCAGAGAGTCCGTTCCCAGCATCTTCACACATAGCTGCCGTAGTCAGCGATGGCCACCAGCCCAGTGGGGACAGCAACCAAACCCTGGAAGCATCCCCAGACGTTCGTGGGCTGGAGAGGTTCATGGCCATCAGGGGATTCTCCTCAGAGAGCTTTGCTTCCAGCCCTAGCACCCACCACAGGTAATGGGCCAGGGGTGGGCCATTCGGGACAGGTGGTGGGATGAGGCCAAACACAAGGGTGCTAAGGAAATGCAACCTTCTTGGAGTCAGACAGAAAAAGATCTCAACCATATTTATTCTTAAGTACATGAGAAACACTGATTGCAGAAAAGCCACTGGTCAGAAGAGCTGGATATATAAATTACCTGGGGAAACTGTACTGTCTTGGACAGGGTGAGGTCTCTGAGATGCTGCTATAAATAAAATAAAATATAAATATAGGTTTTAGATACATACATTTATAATATGTAAATATATATAAATATAAATTATATAAATCAATTCAAGCATTCACTGAGTCTTTGCTGCCATCTTCACATATCACCCGCCCCCATGCCCTCTCCAACTCCAAACTCCAGTGTTTCCAACAAATGTAATTTTATCAGTATACACAGCAGTGACAGGAAATGTTGCTTTTATTTATTTATTATTTTTTTTTTTTTTTGCTGCGTTGGGTCTTCGTTGCTACGTGCAGGCTTTCTCCAGTTGTGGTGAGTGGGGCTCTTTGTTACGGTGCACAGGCTTCTCATTGCAGTGGCTTCTCTTGTTGTGGAGCATGGGCTCTATAGGCACGCGAGCTTCAGTAGTTGTGGCTCGGGGGCTCTAGAGCGCAGGCTCAGTAGTTGTGACGCACGGGCTTAGTTGCTCCGCGGCATGTGGGATCTTCTCAAACCAGGGATCGAACCCATGTTCCCTGCATTGGCAGGCGGATCCTTAACCACTGCACCACCAGGGAAGCCCCAGGAAACGTTGCTTTTTGATTATCATACTAAGTGAAATAAAGTCAGAGAAAGACAAATACCATATGATATCACTTATATGTGGAATCTAAAGAAAATAATGCAAATGAACTTATTTACAAAACAGCAACAATCTCACAGACTTAGAGAACGAACTTATGGTCACCAGCGGGGAAGGGCAGATTGAGAATTTGGGATTGACATGTACACGCTGCTCTATTTAAAATAGATAGCCAGAAAGGTTTTAGCGCAGGGAACTCTGCTCAGTACTCTGTAATAACCTAAATGGGAAAAGAATTTGAAAAAGAATAGATACATGTATATGTAAACTGAATCACTGCTGTACACCTGGAATTAACACAGCATTGTTAATCAACTCTACTCCGAAATAAAATAAAAATAAATTAAATAAATTAATTTCTGAAGGAAAAATCAAACAAACAAACAAAAAAACCTGGCAGCAAAGTAGGTAGGTAGGAATAAAGATAAAATAAAATTGGTCATGAATTAATAATTTTTGAAGCTGGGTGGTAAATATTTGGGGGTTCATTATATTATTCTACTTGTTTACTTTGAAAATTTTTATAATGAAAGGTAAGAAAAACCCCCCGATACTTAGGGACTCCTTCTAAGCCTTTTTTCCCTTCCCTTTAGGACTCAGAATGATCCAAGCTTTGATTCATGGGAAACTTGCCTACCCTCGGATAGGGATGAACAGGTAACAGCCAAGTTGCGCATGGGCAGTGAGTTTGGTATTTTTGACGCCAGAGTGGGAAGTTCCAGGCTGGGAAATCAGAGCTATTAGACTAGTAGCCAAAATCAGAGAGAAGGAGGCAAGGGTATGATATATACACAGCATCTTTTTCCGATCAATATCAGCCTTTTCATTATACACAGCATCTCTGAAGTTATCGGCAATTGTAGAAATTGATGGTTTTAGTGAGTTGTTTTCCCACTTAGCTTCGGTTAATAAGCCCTCTCTCCTCCTCCCCCCACCCTGTCCTTCATAACATTGGCCTCAAAATACCATGTATGGTCCCAGAGGTGAGATCAATGGACAATATAAAATATACATGCCCAATGAATACTATTCCTTTGAACTCTTAAAAGGAACACAAAATAAAACATGGTATACTATCCTTACTCAAATTGATTGGAACCTACAGCAAGATTCAATGGTCCCTCTTGCATAAAAAGACACACTCAAAGCTTTCAGCCATTGGAGATGACTGTCACCCACATTGGTCTAGAAGCCTCTTAAACGACCCTAAGTTTATTCTTGACTTACAAGAATGATCTCTCAGTGGAGTTTCCATTAGCTTCCCCATCACCATCAATAACAAGTGCATGTTTATCTGCATGGACGTTTTCCTCTGAGCTCTTTTTTTTTAAATTTATTTATTTAGTTTTGGCTGTGTTGGGTCTTCGGTGCTGCACGCGGGCTTTCTCTAGTCGCGGTGAGCAGGGGCTACCCTTCCTTGCGGTGCGCGGGCTTCTCATTGCGGTGGCTTCTCTTGTTGCGGAGCACGGGCTCTAGGCACACGGGCTTCAGTAGTTGTGGCTCACAGGCTCTAGAGCGCAGGCTCAGTAGTTGTGGTGCACGGGGTAAGCTGCTCTGCAGCATGTGGTATCTTCCCGGACCAGGGCTCGAACCCGTGTCCCCTGCGTTGGCAGTCGGATTCTTAACCACTGCGCCACCAGGGAAGTCCCCTCTGAGCTCTTTTAAGAGCAGGCATGAGGCTGGGTTTTCATCTGCGATCTGGGATTCTCTAAGGAACTCAGGTTAGTTGCCAAGTTCAGTGGCTGCTTGGCGGGGAGACCAGCCCCTTTGGTCTCTCTGTTTTCCTTTGCTTTTCTAGGACAAGATGAAGGCCTCAAATAGGACGGTGATGAGGCCTCCTCTGTACACTGTCCGTCTTTCCTATACTCGCCTTTGGTCCTCTGGGGCACTCACTGGACATGGGGCCAGGGCGGCCAATCCAACCCCTGTCCTCCACACCTCTGCCACCTCCAGGCCACCCACTGCCAGTGGTCAGTCAGAGTCATCAAGACCCTCTGCCAGCTTCCTGCCTCAGTCAAAGCACAAGGAGCCCAAAGTGAGGGAGGGCAATGGAGAGAGTGGCGTGGGACACCCCATGAAGACCAACCCAAGGCCTGAGCTTGGGCAAGACGAAGCCAGGGCCCCTTTGGGGATCCAGCTCGGAACTCTGCAGCTGGGAATCCTGCTTTGCCTCTCAGCTGCTTTGGGCATGGCCGTGGCTGCTGGCCTTCGCTACCTGCATACCCAGTCTTGCCACAAGCGGACAGAAGTATTCTTTAGTGAGCCTGCTGGGCACGCACCTGCCAGGAGTGACGGAGGCGAGATCGTGCATGTCAGGAGGATTGGGGAGAACAGTTTTGTTTTGGTTGAAGCAGGATACAACTGGATCACTCCCTCTGTGGGTAGCAAGAAAACAGTCCTCTGAGAAGGCTTCTCAGTGCCCCCCCTTAGACCCTGCAGAGTGTCTCAGCCAGAACAGAGCTACTGAGACTAGCTAATGAGGACAGGGTTTCACTGTGCCTCCCATCAGGGAACAGTGAATGGAGGGAGCAGCAAAAGGACAGTTTTATCAACAGAGGGAATTACTTTCTGGCTTTGTTGTCTTAACATCTGTAATTTAGCAGTTTTTTTTTTCCTTTCTTATTTTTTTTTAGCAGCTTTTTTTTTCTTTTTGCAATTAGACGTTCTGTTTGAAGAGTTAAACTCAACACAATGAATATTGTATAATCTGCTCATTAACTAGACTCCTGTGGCCACTGAACTTCCTCCGTTGCCTTAAGGAACCCGCAGAAATAGAACTTCTGTCCCTCCTCAGTGTGTCAGCCTCATCGACTCTCTTTGAAAAAAAAGTAACGTTGAGGTTGAGTCTCTTGCAAGAAAAAGGACTGCAGCCCTCCCTTTGCCTCTTCAAACCACCCCCAAAGAAGTCCTGTTTTCCAAACTGGAGTTCAAAGGTGGCTCTGATGTCATTGTCTGGGTGAGTACAAGGGTGTTCAGCCTTCTTGGACACTCAGAAGCCCAGCAAATCTGCCATGGAAATTGATCCAAAGCAAGGAAGAGTTTAGAGAGTTGGATTACCCACATCTGTGGGAAAACATACATGCAGCGGGAGGCCATAAACACCAGAGAGGGGTAAGCAAACCTCTTCATCAGGGGTAAATGGATCTGAGATCACCCATCCATTTACACTTGATGAGAGACTTACGTATCCCAGAGACTAGCAGACATCTTGCCTTTTGCGAAAGGTCATGCTGAAAAAAATGATGATACCAGCACAGTTTTAAGAAGAGTCTTTACCCGTCTAAGAAAGCAAGAAGGACGAAGACTGTCTACCCACCTCATGACTTTATGAAGGTCACTTCGATTTAGCAAGAGTCCCATAGATACTACATGCGGTCAAAACAACGTGTTTGAATAGAACTCTCGAATCTGCTCACCTAATATAACACAATGGAATTAGCTGTCTTTTCAAAGGTAAACCTATGACAGAGTCATGATCCGTTTAAATGTGGAAACGAAAACCACTATAGATTTGAAAAGGGTATTTCCTGATTGAGCACCTAAATCGTGCAGATACTGTGCTAAGAACTGTACATATATTTTCACATTCAATTCTCACAATAACTTCATGAGGAATAAGTTCAGTAAATCGCTTAAAGGGAAGGAGGCATTCGTGACATCTCAATTCAACAAAAACATTTTTAAAAAATTGGGTGTGTGGGAAAGAGCTGCTTCTGTTTTTCCAGCCCCTGTTAGCTCACTAGGCATCAGTTCCAACACTCTCTCCTCCTGGATTCTGGGGTTGACAGATCTGTCCCCTGACTTCAGGCAAGCACTTCATTGGGCACGTGGAGACCTAGGTAATTGTATGTTCACAAATGAAGGTGTTCTAGGAATGCTGTGGAAAGAGACACATGTACTGTACTCCAGGTGGGGCCACAGATATCCCTCCTACATACCCCACCCTCCCAAGGGATGCCCCCCGCCAAGATGCAGAAGACAAGCCATCTCACTAGTGGAGAGCTCCCATCTGGCCAGGTCACATCAGAGCTGGGTGCACCACATATACACTACCTTCCAAATCTTTCCCGTCCAAGAGGATATTATCCTGTGTAAACACACTGTTTTTATTCTCTATTGCTGTGAAACAAACTACACCTTAACCCAGTGCTTTAAAACAACGCCTACCACTGATGGTCTCACGGGACGCTGGGGTTGCCTGGGCTCAGCTGGGCAGCTCTTCTGCTCTGCCTGTTGTCAAATGGGCTGGGACATCCCAGATGACTCACTCACGGGGCTGGCAGTTCCTGCTGGCCGCCGGCTGGGTACTCACTGGGGCCGTGGATGAGTGTGAGAAACAATTTGCTTCTCCTCTTTGTGACTTCTTACTGCATAGTGGCTGGGTTCCCAGAAGGAGTGTCCCAGGCAGACAAAAGCAGAAGCTGGGCATCTTGGAAGGCTTAGCCTGGGAAGTAACATGGTTTTACTCCCACCACGTTCTGGTGGTCACAGCATGTCACAGCCCTCATTCTTCCAAGGGAAGGGCAACAGATTTCAGTTTTCAAAGGAAGAGGTGGCCAAGGAGTTGAAGTTATGCTTAATTCACTGCATCGCTGGTTAGACTGCTGACCTGCCACGGGGCTCGTGTGAGAAGAGACAGGCTGCTCAGCTTCAGGAGATGCCATGGGTCACCCTCCCTGCAAAGCATCAGAGGGGCCGAGGGAATTCTCCAGGCCTTAGGGGGTTTTTTTTGTTTGTTTTCTTGTTTGTGTTTTGGCCACACCACGAGGCTTGCGGGATCTTAGTTCCCCCGACCAGGGATCGAACCCATGCCCACTGGATGGCCAGGGAATTGCCCAGGCTTTAGGGTTTAGGCACCTCCTCCTCTCCAGCTGGGAACTCCAGGTCAGGCACGATAGTGACAGGGTGCAGAAGAGTCAGCCAGACTTATGAGCCTCAGCTTCCTCATCAGAGATAAATGGATCACAAAATGATTTATCTCTTTTGGCTGTTGTGAAGATTAAACGCATGTTGAACACTTAGCTGCCTCTAACCGACATGCCATTGTTATTAACATCACCCTGCAGCTGCGACACTATCTTTAAATCTAGTTCATTTAGAGAAATCCTATGGCCACCAAAAATGTGATTCCCTGTCCGTGACAATTTCTCCCCCTGTGCCCCTACAGCCCCAGCCCAGCCAGTGGAGGCATCACCGCGTTGGTTGTCATGGCAGCCACTGGCTACAGTTCCTGCTGGGGTCAGACATTTTTGCTGAGACATTCTGAGTAAACTCCGTTTTGGGAAGGGCGGCTGGAATCCCCAAGCCTGAATTCAGGACACATCAAACCCCTCAGTCACTGATCTTAAAGGTCCTCTAAGCCTGGCTTCAGAGAAGCCCCAGAGGGGAGGGAGTAGGCAGTGTTCATTTAACCTGAAGGCATTTACTAAAGCACAAAGCCCTTAAAAGTTATAAAAAGGCGAAGGACTCAAATGCAGCATTTAAAATAACTTTTTTGTTTTGTGGGAACAGCTAGAGAATTGCTCAGCCCACCACGTCTTGGAGAAGGAAGTTTGGGGCTAAAGACACACTTCAGGGAAGATAACAGAAAACCAATTGCTAAAATCTCTATTTTAAACAAATGGTTTTACATCTATTGTGCTAATTTCATAATCACAGATCGGGGCTAGGGGTGGGCTTTAACCTTTTTACATTCAGAGACTATTTTTGATATTTCTAATTAATTTCTCCCCTTGGATACAATAATTTTGGTAAATCACGACTTAACGCTTAACTGTAGCCCCGCTGAGCTATCTCACTGGCAAGGCTGTCTGCATTAATTTACTGTTACAATGTTTGCTTTCTTTTTTAAAAAAAAATCTAATTAACAACAACAACAACAAAAGGGATCAACAAGCCAGTAAACATTTAAACAAGTGTCACGTTTTATTCGAAATGTTGTCTGGGAAGAGCCAGCATTTTATGAATAAATTACAGATAGCATACCCTCTCCTGGTCCTGGACTTCCGGTATTACAACGTGATCCCAGCCTTTCTGGAATGCAGGCCCTGTGATTGGATTTCATGTCACCCCGACGTATTCCCCTCTTCTAAAAAACGGTGTGTGGCAAGGAATTTCTTCTATTCGAGTGAAATGAATTTGCATTAATTTGTTTTATTAAACTTGAGAATTTCTCCGTTGTCTTAAGCTATTCGGAACTCGGCTCCATCTGGCCTTTAGGGGTTTGCAAAAGCGGCCATAATCATCTCTGGCTTAGAATGTCAGGAGGACCTTGGTGACGAAAGGCCGGTTGATGTTTTGTGGGTTTGCTCTGTTCTTTTTTTTTTTTTTTTTTTTAAACATCTTTATTGGAGCATAATTGCTTTACAATGGTATGTTAGTTTCAGCTTCACAACAAAATGAATCAGTTATATATATACATATGTTCCCATATCTCTTCCCGCTTGCGTCACCCTCCCTCCCACCCTCCCTATCCCACCCCTCCAGGCGGTCACACAGCACCGAGCTGATCTCCCTGTGCTATGCGGCTGCTTCCCACTAGCTATCTACCTTACGTTTGGTAGTGTATACATGTCCATGCCTCTTTATTGCTTTGTCACCGTTTACCCTTCCCCCTCCCCATAGCCTCAAGTCCATTCTCTAGTAAGTCTGTGTCTTTATTCCTGTTTCACCCCTAGGTTTTTCATGACATTTTTTTTTTCTTAAATTCCATATATATGTGTTAGCATACGGGTCTCTTGTAGACAGCAAATATATGGGTCTTGTTTTTGTATCCATTCAGCCAATCTGTGTCTTTTGGTGGGAGCATTTAGTCCATTTACATTTAAGGTAATTATCGATATGTGTGTTCCCATTCCCATTTTCTTAATTGTTTTGGGTTTGTTATTGTAGGTCTTTTCCTTCTTTTGTGTTTCTTGCCTAGAGAAGTTCCTTTAGCATTTGTTGTAGAGCTGGTTTGGTGGTGCTGAACTCTCTCAGCTTTTGCTTGTCTCTAAAGGTTTTAATTTCTCCATCAAATCTGAATGAGATCCTTGCTGGGTAGAGTAATCTTGGTTGCAGGTTTTTCTCCTTCAACACTTTCAATATGTCCTGCCACTCCCTTCTGGCTTGCAGAGTTTCTAAGGAAAGATCAGCTGTTAACCTTATGGGGATTCCCTTGTGTGTTATTTGTTGTTTTTCCCTTGCTGCTTTTAATATGTTTTCTTTGTATTTAATTTTTGACAGTTTGATTAATATGTGTCTTGGCGTATTTCTCCTTGGATTTATCCTGTATGGGACTCTCTGTGCTTCCTGGACTTGATTAACTATTTCCTTTCCCATATTAGGGAAGTTTTCAACTATAATCTCTTCAAATATTTTCTCAGTCCCTTTCTTTTTCTCTTCTTCTTCTGGAACCCCTATAATTCGAATGTTGGTACGTTTAATGTTGTCCCAGAGGTCTCTGAGACTGTCCTCAGTTCTTTTCATTCTTTTTTCTTTATTCTGCTCTGCAGTAGTTATTTCCACTATTTTATCTTCCAGGTCACTTATCCGTTCTTCTGCCTCAGTTATTCTGCTATTGATCCCATCTAGAGTACTTTTAATTTCATTTATTGTGTTGTTCATCGTTGCTTGTTTCATCTTTAGTTCTTCTAGGTCCTTGTTAACTGATTCTTGCATTTTGTCCATTCTATTGTCCATTCTAGCTCCAAGATTTCGGATCAACCTTACTATCATTATTTTGAATTCTTTTTCAGGTAGACTGCCTATTTCCTCTTCATTTGTTAGGTCTGATGGGTTTTTATCTTGCTCCTTCATCTGCGGTGTGTTTTTCTGTCTTCTCATTTTGCTTATCTTACTGTGTTTGGGGTCTCCTTTTTTGCAGGCTGAAGGTTCGTAGTTCCTGTTGTTTTTTGTGTCTGTCCCCAGTGGCTAAGGTTGGTTCAGTGGGTTGTGTAGGCTTCCTGGTGGAGGGTACTAGTGCCTGTGTTCTGGTGGATGAGGCTAGATCTTGTCTTTCTGGTGGGCAGGTCCACGTCTGGTGGTGTGTTTTGGGGTGTCTGTAGACTTATTATGATTTTGGGCCGCCTCTCTGCTAATGGGTGGGGTTGTGTTCCTGTCTTGCTAGTTGTTTGGCATAGGATGTCCAGCACTGTAGCTTGCTGGTCGTTGAGTGAAGCTGGGTGCTGGCGTTGAGATGGAGATCTCTCCGAAATTTTTGCTGTTTGATATTATGTGCAGCTGGGAGGTCTCTTGTGGATCAGTGTCCTGAAGTTGGCTCTCCCACCTCAGAGGCACAGCACTGACTCCTGGCTGCAGCACCAAGAGCCTTTCATCCACAGGGCTCCTTAATTTGGGATGATTCGTTGTCTATTCAGGTATTCCACAGATGCAGGGTATATCAAGTTGATTGTGGAGCTTTAATCCGCTGCTTCTGAGGCTGCTGGGAGAGATTTCCCTTTCTCTTCTTTGTTCTCACAGTTCCCAGGGGCTCAGCTTTGGATTTAGCCCCGCCTGTGCGTGTAGGTCGCCGGAGGGCGTCTGTTCTTTGCTCAGACAGGACGGGGTTAAAGGAGCCGCTGATTCGGAGGCTCTGGGTCACTCAGGCCCGGGGGTAGGGAGGGTCACGGAGTGTGGGGCGGGCCTGCAGCGGCAGAGGCCGGGGTGACGTTGCAGCCTGAGGCGCGCCGTGCGTTCTCCCGGGGGAGTTGTCCCTGGATCCCGGGACCCTGGCAGTGGCGGGCTGCACAGGCTCCCCGGAAGGGCGTGTGGCTAGTGACCTGTGTTCGCACACAGGCCTCCCGGTGGCGGCAGCAGCGGCCCTAGCGTCTCATGTCTGTCTCTGGGCTCCGCACTTTTAGCCGCGGCTCGCGCCCGTCCCTGGAGCTCTGTCAAGCAGCGTTCTTAATCCCCTCTCCTCGTGCACCAGGAAACAAAGAGGGACGTAAAAGTCTCTTGCCTCTTCGGCAGTTCCAGACTTCTCCCCGGACTCTCTCCCGGCCAGCCGCGGTGCACTAACGCCCTGCAGGCTGTGTTCACGCCGCCAACCTCAGTCCTCTCCCGGCGCTCCGACAAAAGCCGGAGCCTCAGCTCCCAGTCCCGCCCGCCCCGGCGGGCGAGCAGACAAGCCTCTCGGCTGGCGAGTTCCGGTCGGCCCGATCCTCTGCGCTGGAATCTGTCCGCTTTGTCCTCCGCACCCCTGTTGCTGTGCTCTCCTCCGCGGCTCCCAAGCTCCCCCACTCCGCCTCCCGAAGCCTCCACCCGCGAAGGGGCTTCCTAGTGTGTGGACACTTTTCCTCCTTCACAGCTCTCTCCCGCTGGTGCAGGACCCGTCCCTATCCTTTTGTCTCTGTTTAGTTTTTTCTTTTGCCCTACCCAGGTACGTGGGGGGTTTCTTGCCTTTTGGGAGGTCTGAGGTCTTCTGCCAGCGTTCAGTAGATGCTCTGTAGGAGTTGTTCCATGCGTAGATGTATTTCTGGTGTATCTGTGGGGAGGAACGTGATCTCCGCGTCTTACTCTTCCGCCATCTTTGATCATTTCTCGCTCTGTTCTTTAACTGCGAAAAGAAAAGTGAACATTTTGAGACTCTGCTCCTCTGAGCAGATGGGTGGAGCGGCCGATACAACCGAAGTCTGGCAAATGTTTTTCGGTGTTTGTATTTTGCTTTTAAAACATAAATCGTTCATGCTACACTGTCTCCACATTCACTGATGGCTTTCCATCTTGCGCAGAATAAAATGTCAATATCCGGACTGGGCTGACCAGGTACTGCGAGACCCCGTCCTCCAACCACCTTCTTGCACATGCCCTGAGTTTCCAAGAACGGTTCAGGGGTGCTGCACAGCTCCATCCAGCTCCCTTGGTCTGGCTGCCCTTCTTGTCTGGAAACTGGTACCCCCAGAATTCCACAGTCTTCAGAACTTTGCTCCCATGTTGCCTCACCCGAGCGGCCTCTCCTGTGCATTGCCCCCCCCCCCACTCTCTATGCCCTTGGCTGCTTTAATATCGACAGCGCTTCTTACCTCCTGAGTCTACGCATTCACTTGTGTGTTTATTTTCTGACTCTCCTTGACTGGGGTGCTTTGTAAAGGCAGAGGCATTGTTTATTCATTGCTGATTGTTCCCAGTACATAGTAAGTTATCAATAAATAACAAGTGAGTGAAAAGTTCAGTGTTTGTGTTACTGTCACCACTGCCTGGTCTAGATCGAACTTGAATATGCAGCCAGCACCTTGGGCCGCTGCAGGTGCCTGGGTGTCAAGCAGTATGAGTTTCTCTCCAAAGGCGAACTAAAGAGTGCTGTGTGCCACCGTCCCCAGGAGGGGAATATTCTGTGTCTCAGATCCAAGGCTTGGAGAGTTCTTGGTGGGGGGAGGAGTTGAGAATGGACTTACCCTTTCAATCTTGGCTGGGCAGAAGAGAAACTGAAAGGAGTCTTCCTACTTCACCTGTGAGCATCCTTTCCTCAGTGTATGTGGTCTGGCACGGGGTTTCTCATCCTCCATGCTACCAACATTTGGGGTTGGATTATTCTTTGCTGTGGAGGACTGTCCTGTGCATTGGAGAAGGTTTAGCAGCATTCCTGGCCTCTACCCTTTAGATGCCAGTGGTACTCCTAGGCGTGACAACCAAAAGCATTCCCAGACATTGCCAGATGTCCCCTGGGGGGGCAGAATCACCCCCAGTTGGGAACCACTGGCCTAGCAACTAAGAGATGCAATGATAGGCCCTTCGATGAAGCCGCATCTCCTAAATCATTCTCGTATTCAGTGATGGAGTGGGCAGCATTGCAATAGAGAGCTACAAGATTCAAAAATTGGAAATGGCTTTAAAGATAATCTGACTTAGTGGTTTTGAATTTTCAATTTTGCCTATTAGGTGAGACAGTAAAGGCTGAACGCTCTAGTTGAAGGCTGAGTATATTTCCCCTCCGCCTTCTCTCTCACCTGAGGCACCGCCTCAGAAATGCAGGGCTCCAACAAGCACGGACTGAAATCACTAACAACACCTCCTCATTAAAGACGATGAGAGCAAGGCCCGCGAGCCGTCACAGTCAAGCAACAAGACAGGGTCTAGGTGGTCCTCGGATTCCTGCCTCTCCCCTCGACTTCCAACCCACTTTTCTTTCGCCATACTCGGCAGATCAGTTATTTTCTTGGACCATGTTGGGTGCTGTAAATATTTCAGTGGATCAAGAGCGAGCCTGGAATCAAGCAGAAAAATGGCCTGGAATGATTAATCTACAGTCGCCATCAGGACCAGAAGGATGAACGGACTTTGAGCGATGGCCACTGCGGTGGGCTGAGGGCGTTACCGAGTCCAGGCTTATGCCGCTTCCCCCACGACAAGCCAGTAATGGAGAGAGGAATTGCTGGGGCCAGGAGTAACGACTTCATTCGGGAAGCCGGGAAACCGAGAAGATGGTGGACTTGTGTCCCAAAGAACCATCTTGCCTGAGTTAGAATCCAGGCTTCTTTTATACTAAAAGGGGGAGGGAGTAAAGCCAAACACTCCCTGGTTCCCATCAGCCTCCGGAAGGGATGTGTTCATTTCTTCCTTCCTGCAGCCATTCACAGGTGGGCCTGGTCAGGATGTTTCCCGTGAGCTAAACAAATGTATTTTAGCTTAATGTTCATGACCTGGGAAGCAGGGTTCCCAGAGATGGGCCATTATGTACAATTTAATCTTATAGGCAACATCCCTTTAGTGATTAACTTGTAATAGAATACAAAAGATTCTCCCTTATTACAAGGGGAGGAGACATAACGGAGGGAAAAGAGACCAATAGGCCCAGATAGGGAAGGTGCTGGCTGTCCCCATCCACTGCCCAGCTAAGAGACACCACTTTAAGATGTTTCTCTGGTTTACAGACGCCATCTTGAACTCAGTGCCTCCCTTCCTCTGGGCTACTGCATTTTCCTTCCTTCCAAGAGCCCCTTGGGAGAATCTTCCCCCCATCAGCTGGTCAGAGACGGTTTCCGCCAAGGGTTTTGTTAGTTACTTCGTCGAGGAAAGAAGCTGCCTGGAGATACAATCCATTGGATGTTAAAGAATGTGTTTTCTTGATTTATAGTCAGGCCAGGCAGGGTTGTCCGAGAGGCAAGGAACCAATGGGGCGATCCACTTTGACTAATGATTAATTATTATACCTAAAGTGATGTTTTCCTATCATCTGATAGGCTAGAAAAATAGACTATAGCTTGCCAGGTTAGCGTCACGGGTCACAGACGTTGCCTCTGCATTTTCAGATTGTATTATCCATTACAGTCGGCATCTTCTCATTTAGAGACATAATTTGTTGTTCTCGCAGACAAAAAAAAAAAACCCTGACATTTCACTTGCAAGCCGAAGATTAGAATCACAGCACAGGACCACAGATGGGAGTACATTAGGAGGTGGTTGTGGCGTCCCTGCATCAAGGACAGGAGGCTTGTGCCAGGAGAGCTGTAGAAGGCGGTGACTTCTGATCTTTATTATGCAAATGTGCGGCCCCGAGAGCCGGGCTGTTTAACCTCATCAGGGGAAATGTCACTGATCATTTCAAGCTCCAAATGTAGCACAAGCATTAGTACTATTATGTTATGATGATTATTATTTGTAGGACATGATGTAAGCCCGAGCCCTCTGATGAAGCTGAGTCTCTGCTTGCCCAGACCCTCTGGGGTTGAAAATCAAGTCTTCTTGATGTTAAACAATTAAACAAACCAATATATTTTGTTCTCTCTCTTTAGTACTTGTGGAGGGGGCGCTGTCCAGGTCTGGTGTCTGCCGGGCATGGGGAAGATGGTGAGAGTTTCACAACGTCTAATTTCCACCCCCAGATGCTTCCTCTCCTGTCTCCTGCAGGAATGATGCCCCAGCGACAGAGGTGTTTAGAGAAGCTGGGGCAGGAGAGGGGGACGGATCTGGGGGTGGAACATGGTGAGGATGGAAAAGAGAGAGATACTGCAGGAGATTAGAGAAGAAAGGGCTGAAAGAGGGGAAAGGTCCTTCAGCCCCGGGCATGGGTCCCTGCTATCTACCGGAGCCATAAAGCAAACTGAGAAGGCTCCCGGATCTAAGAGGTGGAGACAAAAAGAGATCGGAATCAAGCAACAAAGAAAAGGAAGTCAGTGAGAAGGGGAAAAGTCAGAGGCAGTTGACTTGCAGCCCGGGGTGATAGAAGGCAAAGGCTTGTGCATCTCTGAATCCAGATTTCAGGACCTGAACTGGCAAGGTCCTAGTTTCCGAAGAAGAGACTCCCGATGTGGGAAACTAAGAAATAGAAGTAAAACACACAGAGGTAGTGAAGTTCTGGAGGAGACGCAGAGCCCGAGTGTGTTACTGCTTTCCCCTCCCACAGCCTGGCAGTAGGGGAAAGGTCCAGCTTCACAAGTAACCCAGGAGGGAGGCTGATTCGCTGCACAATTGGGAAGACTAGACACTTCTCCGCAGACCCTCAGAGGCTCTCCCATCTGGACCCAAATCCTTCAGACATAAACACTGACATCAGGATCCCAGTCCAATTAAATCAGACTTCTTAGGAGTAGGGCCCACGTCCGTATTTTTTAAAGCTTTCCAGGTGACTCCGATGGCCTGCCAGGGCTGAGAACTGCTGCTTTAGATTCTGATGGATATAAACTCCACAAACTCTTGTGTGTTTATGTTCTGCTGTATCCTCTGGCCTCTAGCACAGTGCCTGGCACAGAGTAGAAACTGAATATAGATTTACTACATGAAAGGATAGTGGGTAAAGCACGGCATTTCTGTAATAGAAACAAGTCCTATAATTAGGCCATGCAGGGCATCTGTGCAGAGGAGTTACCTCCCAGCCCTCCAAGAGCCATGGTCTCGGGGCACGTTTGTCTCTTGTTGTGTCAGTGCAAGCAGACGCACAGATGTTGGACTCTGGGTGTGGGTTGTTTAGTTGACAGCAAACCAACAACACTACCACCCAAGGAGTTGGCCCAGTTGTCTTCCTCTCTTCTCCCAGGAGCCCTGGTGTGACAACATGGCTTTCAGAGAAGAGGCTCAAACCATCACGCCACCATCGGCAGGCAGCCCGCTATGGGCCATTAATCTTTCCCCACCAGCAACTGAGGAATAGACAAGGGTCATTTCCGGTGGACTTTTCTTCCTTCCTCTTCCTGCTTAAGGTCCGGTCAGTGATGAGTTCGGCAGAAGTGTTGAATGACCTTTTCACTCAGAGGCAGGAAACCTGTCCCTTTGGCTACTGGATGAGAGAAGCCTCGTGAAGGGAAGCTAAGGAGGGTCCCCGGGTGTGGACTTGGATCTGAGTTAGTTTTGTGGAAGAGCATCTCCTCAGCATCTCTGCAGGACCGAGGTCGAGGGAGTCTGACATCAATGGCCAGACTTGTGTACCACTGTCAAGAGCCAGAGAAGCAACACATTGGATTGGAGCTAGAACCAGTGTATGGTCTGGGTCCTTCCTCTACTCTCGCGGGAGTCCTGCAGCAGATGCTGGGAGACAGGGAGCCGCGTACTGTGAACCCACTTCCGACGGTGCGGGATGCCCATTCGAAACCTGCGGGCTGGGAGAGACTTTGCGATCTCATCGTTCCCCTCCCCATTTCCACCAAGAAACAGGGCATAGGGAAAGAAAGATAGACACTATTTGGGAGTAAGACGGGCCTCAATTCCAAACTTGACAGTGCTACTGATGAACTGACGACGTCTGGCCAGTCCTTTCAGACCTACACATCTATAAAATGAGGATGACACAATTTACCGGGCAGATTTATCTTGAGCAATAGATCTTAGGGCTATGGTGAAATCTCCCTGTTTGGATCCTATGGAATTGTTATTTCACCGTTGCGCTCTGAGCTCTTTGAAGGTACAGATGACACCGTCTTTTTATCTTTGTATCCTTAACCTCTAACACAGCAAACAGCTGGCCCATAATAGATGCTTAACGTAACCTTCTCAGAGCAGTCTGCCCAAACGCTCAATCTCGCGACCCCCCAGTTATGCATTACACTCTCTTGGTTTCCTTCAGAGCCTCAAAATGATATATTTGCTTGTGTATCATCTGCCTCCAAATTACACTGTAATTTTCATGAGATCAGGACCTTGTCTGTCTGGGTGGTCTGAGTCTAGAACAGAGTGCCTGGTGCCCAGGAGGTGCTCAAATATGCTTCTTGAATGGGGGAAGGAAGGAACGGCAGCTATTTTATTACTACTCGTGGTAGCAATGGTTGCAAGATGAATTGGAATCCATCCAAACGGAGAAAAGTTCATGGACTCTGGAAAGCGGACCAGAAAGGGAATGGGAATGGTCAGAAGCCCTTTGAGTTTCCTCCGCACAAAATTCTGCCAGGGAAGCCTTCTTTAGGGCCGGCGATTTCCTCAGGCCTCCGCCAGGGGGCCCTTCATGCTAAACTGAGCCGCGTGAACGGGGTTTTATGACGTGGACAAGGGCTGCCTCGGAGCCTGAACTGGGACCCTCTGGGGGAAGCGGGCGGGGGCCACACCCACTCCTGGGCTCGGCACCAGTGGAAGGCTCCAGACGGCTCGGGCTCTGCGCCAGGCTGCTTGGTTCCAGTGGGAAAGCTGACCTTGGCCAGGAAGAGGCACAAATGACTCATTGTCCCACATCCTCCAAGGTAAAAACCCAGCAGTGTGTGTGGCCTTTGGGGCTGGACGTCACTGCAGCCTTGGCTGCCTCCGCAGCCAAAATAAAAGCCGTCGGCCAGCAACCCAGCGCAGCCTAGGAATACAACCCAGGGATCTCTCCCATTGTCCCCTTCCACACACTTCCCTGCACGGAAAGTTCCTGAACACTGTGTGTAATTTCCAGTTCTAAAAGTGGAGCACCATTTCCTTTTAAAGACTTCAGGCAGCCTTCATTTCCAATCAAGACCATGTGACATTTTATGGACTCGTGGAAGAAACTGGATCTGTTTTCAGGTCACGTGTGAAGAAGGTCTGGGTGGAAGGTGCTTTATTTTTATTCAGGAGTTTGGGAGCCAAGTCCCTTCAATTTGTAAAACGTGCCGCTGCCTTCAGATTTCCACTAGAGGGCACTCTTGGAAAATATTTATAAATATATATCTTATTGCTCTGTCTAGGAAATGCTGTTTGTAAAAAGAAGGGGGAAAAAAAAAACACCGGCAGCCCAGTCTAAATTTCAGGGCAAGCCCTTTGCTTTCAGTTGGAACTATTCCTGATTCTTCCAGAAGCACAGCTAGAGAAGGAAGCTGGAGAGCCCACAGGCAGCTGCTACCCTTGTCTTCTGTCCTTTTGTCCACATGGGATGCCGCTGACCAACCCCGCTCGTCCCTCCATCCCCGGGCCACGGCCCAAATCCCCTCCACGCCGTAGGGGGCCACCCCTGGCCTGCCTGGAGAACCCCCTTGGAAAGGGGCTTAAAGATGCTGAATTTGGGGGCCTCTGGTTTGGTCGGGGGCCTTCCCTCACGAGCCAGCGGTGGCCAGAAATCCTCAGAAAAGCGCCAGGAAGGGTCAGAAGGGTGGCTGGAGCGTCAAACAATTAAAAATAGGGCTTCCGGGCAGGCAGCCATGGAGATCTGGCTTGATATGTAAATAAGTGTAAATAAGAGCAAGCCTCGGTGCTGGGAGGACGTTGTGCACATCTTGTGCAGCCAGGGCTGTCCGGGCCGCGGTGGGCGGCCTTTATTCTGCACACAGCCCAATTTAGAAAAAAAAATATTATTTTTTCCCACCCAAAAAGAAAATAGCTTCACTGAGTTCCACTGGTGGGGTAGGGGTGGAGGACAGGAGATTATTCTTCCAGCTTAAAGTTCATACTCAATGAATAGAAGAATGTCAGTGAAGACATTGGGACTGATTTTTAGCCGCTCTAACTTAATTCTGGAGCATATTTGATACACAGCACTCAACCTTCCCATCCCTGACGTTTCTGTCACCTTTTAGAGTTGACACCTCATTTCATCCTGGAATCAGCTCTGTGAGGTGGGTATTACCATCAACATCCCATTTCACAGACGGAAACTAAACTCAGGGAGGAGCAAGGACACACAGCAGCGGTACAGAGCCCGGGGCAGAGGCAGTTCAGTTTCAGCTGTAACGTTTTACTGAGCATGCGCCGAACCGGCCGCTGCTTCTTGCTCTTCCTCAAAAACCAGGCTCTCCAAATGTCAAGGCAAGTCTTTGACTTCCTTGGAACCGTTCCATTCTTCCAGAATGAACCGTTCCTCATTCTTCCAGAAGCACAGCTAGAGAAGGGAGGGAGAAGTACAAAGGCAGCTGCTTCCTTTGTCCACGTGGGCATCTTCCCCGTAGTCAGAGCTCCTGTCCGTCTGGGTGGAGCCACCAGGGCGTGCCCCTTCCTCGGGGCATCCCGGGTCGATCAGGGTAGGCCTGCCCAAGACCGCAGCTTGCTCCAGGGTCCTCCAGGCAGGAAGGCAGGCATCCGTCCACTCCTTGGCCGTCCCCCCGCTGACCTTGGCCTCATCTGTGCAATCCCACAGGGACGGACAGCAATCCTCAGAAGGCTTCTCTCTGTCCAGAGGTTTGCGCTGCAGGCTTCCTGCTCTCTAGTTCCTCTGTCTGGAGGGAGGCTGCACTTGAAAGTAGGCTTAGGGTTCTCAAGAAGCAAGATGGCCGCAGTGACTCCTGAAGAGCTCCCCTGTGGCCTAAGGGCTAGGGCGGTAGAGAAAGAGAGGCAAAGACCACAGAAGGGCTCTGGGCAGTGGTTCCCAAAGTGTGCTCGGCAGATCGACTTTCCCTTGACTCCATTCTGGACTTCTTTCCGTGAGCACGTATTAGTTTATAACTAAACACACAGGTGCACGCGTGCGAGCACACACACACACACACACACACACACACACACACACACTCACACAAAGCACTCCTGCAGCTTTGAAAACCAGCTCCTGTCCAGTTTGTCAGGGCGAGTAACACCATATGCTGTAACAGTGACTGCGCATACAGATGGATTCCCCCCGCCCCCCAGATTCGGATGCAGCCGGGAATCTATATTAAAAGTGTTGATACCCGTGAACAGAAACAGACACAATAGGTTGTCTCCATTTGATAATACCGAGGTGTCTGAAAGCATGGCAACAGAATGAAAACGCAAATTGGGAACCTGGGGGCTACTTTCTGCTTCAGAACCCCGTGAGAGGGGTTGGATAGGAGGATGGGGGAGTGAGAGAAGGGAGAGCAGAGGCTCTGGCCTGCTGCGAGTGGTCCCGAACTCTGGTCTTTTCTCGATTCATCTAAAGGGTGAGGTCAGGCTCAGGTCTAGGAACCACAGGCTCCCGTCCTAACAAGCAGGGCTGGAGGGACCCAGAGAGAAGGAGGTAATGGGTTTCTCCGGGCACAGAAATGTGGCAGTGGATTTCCTGGTTCATGGCTCTTACAGGTGGCTCAGAAGTTTGCTCCACACACCTTGGCCGGGTTTCCCAAAGCCAGGTGAGCTCCGGAGGCGCGGGACCCATGGTTCGCATCCTCCAGGCCCATCCCCTGCGCTGCGGCCGCCGCGGGTCGGCAGAAGGGGCGGTGGGTGCGGTCTGCGCCCTGCCGGCCAAGGGGATTCGGACGGCGAACTGGCGAGGATGTTCCTCAACAGCCCAAGGGGGCGCCTTGTATTCAGAGCCCCAGAGTCTTGGGAGGACTGGGCGCTCCTGGGATGACCCAAGAGGGGCCACACTGCACCGTCCCGGAGGGGTTAGAGGAAGTGGAGCTCGGACAAGGAAACTCTCCGAGGCCCAGACCGGGGATGCTCGGTGCCGTGGTTTCACCACCCGGCGAAGAGGAGGGGTTTAGACGTTTGCAGCGAGTCAGACCGCCCTGTGCATTTGCCAGAACAATCCAGGGTGGGTGGGAATTCCTCCCCCTTGGTGGTGAGGAGAGTCCAGTCTGTGGGCGTTCCATAGACTGTCTCCCGAGAGTCTGGCAGGGCCTGTCTGTGCCCAGAAAGGGAGGAAGGGTCTTTCTTAGCTTGATGCTTTTAAGCTGGTGGCTTAGACAGTTCTATGAGGGAAGGAGAGAGGCGAAGATAAAACACCCTTAGAGAGGATTGTCCCCCGTGCCCCTCATCCAGAGAGCTAGTGGTGAAGCCACTGTCCCTGCCTACCCTGCCCTGTAACTCACAGGGGACGCATTCAGCTGCCCAGCCCTGCATCGTGCAGCAGACAAGGATAAAAATGTCTTTTAGGGATTTTTCTGTTGTGATTTTGACCGCTCTTCTTCTGATGCTGCAGAATCACATTTTCTCAGTTGTCCCATTACTTCTGACTACTTTCTAACACAATGGCCTCAGAGGGAAAAGACAAACCTAGATTAATAAGGTGCTCAGGAAGGGGGTGAGACGAGAGAGCCGTCAGGCCCCCCGAGCGGAGGTTGCTGAGACGTGGGCTGGCCTGGCCTCAGAGGCCTGCCAGAGCCGGGGGCCTGTCGCCTGACTTCTCCTCCGTCTCCACAGAGTCCAGGGCTGCTTAGGGCCAAGTGTGATGTGGACACTTGCCTGCTGGTTGGTGACAGAAGCTCATTTTCCATCTGTCAAGCAGCCTGACACAGAGCTGCTAATGATCTTCTGCCAGGCGAGGCCTGGCTGGATTTGAACCAGTGACCCAGAGGTAAAAGGCCCCGATGCAGGGCTCCCTATGCAATAACTGGCCTGCCTCTGCCTGGCCCTGTGCTCTCTGTTCCTCTGCTCCTGCGTTCTCCTCATCCAGTTGAGTTTTGGTTGGATCCTAACTTAGCTTTTGGGGCTGAGCGGTTCAAGTCCCAGGAGGGCAAGCAGGGGTGCATTTCTGTCCTGGGGGGCCGTGAGATGGAAGGCAGTTGGAGGGCAGAGGGGTGGGGGGCCATCTTGATTAGCCTGGGCCCGAAAGCCACGTGCTCTTCCCAGGCTGGGTGCCTGATCCAGGCCTCAGGACCTTTGCACGCATATAGAGCTAGCCTCCACAGCAAAGGCTACAGCAAGAAATGTACGTCTGAGGGGTACTGAGGCCTAGATGCTCTGGGCCTCAACTACTCTGAGGTCAACATTGTCATCATTTTTTTTTTTTTTTTTTTGCTGGTAGTTTTCATGAAAACAAAAAAAGTCCTTTCAGGAGCATTCATAGGTTGATTAACATGATGATTCCCATTCACTGAATGATAATCGAGTCCCATGCCACTCTCCAAAAATAGTTTTATCATCTGAAGATGTCTCCTCCAGAATCAGAAAAGCAACCTGGGGGACAGTAAGGGCCAACCCGTCGTTCAACAAACATTTATTGAGATTCCTGCTATCAGGCAAGCACTCTTCTCATTATCAGGGTTGCAAAGATAAACAAGACAAGGTCCCCATTGAAGGAAGGAATCATTTAGAGGGAGAGGGGCATGTGACAAAAATGATTTGGCACAATCTGATGGGTAATCAATAAGCAAAAGAAGAAATTCAGTACACATTTGAAAACCAAGGGCCGTGTCTCACTGTAGGGGTAGAGGGTGTAGGGGACACGGCTGGAGCCCACAGATCAGGAGTCAACATTGCAGAGGGGGAGGGAAGCACAGGTGCTGGCCAGGTCAGCGCCCAGGTGGGCAGCCAGGCTTTGCCACTTATAAGCTAGGGCATCTGATATTTTCTTTCTTGGGGCCTCCACTTTCTAGTCTGTAGAATGGGAATAATGACGCCAATATAAAAAACCTTCATAAGGATTAAATGGGATCGTTCAGGTAAAGCATTGAGCAGAGCACCCAGCACCTGGTAGGTGACTGAGAAATGTCAGCAAGGGCTTCCTGGATTGGAGAAGGCTTTACTGGAGGAAAAAAGAATAGTAAATGACGGCAGCCCAGTGGACAAGACAGTTGAGATTAAGGAGAGGTTTTGCAGATAGAATCAAGGGAATCTGGTGATTAGCTGAATATGAAAAGTGAAATGCGAAGGCTGAGGGGAGGACCCCAGGCCCAGTTGCTATGACAAGCCAGGAAGCTGGTTGTGGAGGATAGTGTGTCAGGAAAGATGTTACTGACTTTTCCTTCAGGGCCAGGCGTGCCTTCAGGATGCCCGGGGTGGGGGTGGGGGGGTGGCGGGGAGGGGTGGTCTCCAAACACAATTGGAAATGTGAACTCAGGGCTACAGGACTGGGAGCTCTGGCTAAGTTACAGTGGTAGCTGGCGCTGCGAGTGGCCCACAGGCTCCCAGTGGGAGTGCATGGCGGGGGGGGTGGGAAGAAAGATCGGAGACCAGGATGCCTGGAAATGTCAATATTAAAGGTGTGAGTGGAAAGGGGGCCTGTGAACAGGAAACCCAGATGCTCCAGGGCCACGGGGGCACCTGACGAGGTGGAACTGAGTGGCTGTCCAAGAGGACTGTGGTCATAGGGAGACAGCTCTAGAGCAGCTGTACAGTCGGACCTCAGATCAGCCGGGCGTTAGCAAATCAGTGTCCGTATAGGGCAGCTCTGTCAGCTGCATTATCAGGTGGTTCTCAGCCAGACTCAGTGCTTTTTGGGGAGTTGGGCAAAATTTCTGCTTGGAGTTCTTTGGAGTAAGTAGAAAAAGGCAAGACCCAAGCAGCAATGGTGGGCTGGAAAGGCCTTTCAATTCCTCCTGGAGGCCAGGGATGGCTGCAGTCGTCTTACAATTCAGAGTCAGGTGTCTTCATCAACTGATGAAGTAGGCACTCATGCCCTGGTCAGGTCCTGACTTAATTGGTGACATTTAATGGACTGCCTAATAGATTTTTTGCATAGATTAGAAGTCAAGCAGAATAGACCCTGACAGCTGACCCCATACATCCGATACGGTTTACCCAGGTCCCATCCCTGTGGAACCATAACAATAGCTGTCACTGACTGGGTTCTTACCAAGTGCCAGACACTGTGACAAGCCATTTGCAAGGATTCTCTCATTCATTCCTAATAACAAACCTGTGGCATTACACGCTTTTCACTTTGGCTTCATGAGCAGAGAAGTGATACAGATGGTATCCTGCCCCGTCTTCAACGTGCACAGGAGCTGGAGCGGCTGCTGAGGGGAAGGGGCATTGTCAGAGGCACCACGTGTGAGACGGTGAGAGTAGTGGGTCCCAGGGTAGGAAGTTGCCGTAAACATTTAGCGGTGGATGAGTTCTAGCTATGTTGGCAAAACCAGCCCGGGAGGCCGCACTGACAGCAGTGCTCTCAGTGAACACCTAGCATCAGGGTCAAGAATGCCCACTAGGGATCCCAAATCAATGTGGTTGTAAGGATTTCTAGTCTGGAATAGCCAGTAACAAGGGAATGACCCATGTCTAGGGCTGAGGCCAAGACTTGTTTCCTCCGTGTGTGGTCTTTTCCTATCAGTGGACTCTGAGGCCTGGCATGTGTCAGAAACCCTAGGCTCCTTCCTGCCAATGCTCTGGAATTTCTGAGTCGTGGGGCTTTTGAGTCACTCCAGCGAAGAGAAAACAACACCCTTTATGAAAACCTTGGCTGCAGAGTTCAGGTAGAGTTCAGAATCATTGCTAGCTAGTTTCTAGAATGTTAGAATATGAGAAAATAAGATCTTGCAGGGAGCACATAGTTTCCGAGGTGCAGAAGAGTCTACTCAGTGGTGAGCAGTGTGGACTCTGGAATCAGGAAAGTCTGAGTTCAAATCCCAGCTCCACCATGTAGGCGTTGTGAGGCTTGCACTCTTTTTCATCTTGGTTTGCTTATCTGCACATCGCCGATAATAAGGGTACATATCCTCTTAGGAATGTTGAAATAATTAAACGAAAAACTGGAATAAAGAAGCTAGTATCGACCTGGGGGGCAGAGGGATTTTCACACCTTGGCTACTGTGAGTAATGCTGCAGTGAACACGGAGGAACAGGTATCTGTTTGAGTTAGTGATTTTGTTTCATTTGGATATATAACTGGAAGTGGAATTACTGGATCATATGGTAGTTCTATTTTTAATTTCTTGAGGAACCACCATACTGTTCTTCACAGTGGCTGTTTCTGCAGTTTTAAAGCACCTGCTGCCCATCACCCCTCAACAAACAAACAAACAAACAAATTTTTAGTACAAATCTCCTTTTCCAGCAGACATTTTTGTTCATTTGGAGGAAAATGAAGTAAAAGTTCCAACATCCACAAGGAAGTTATATAGGGGAGAAAAAGAACATTCCAGTAATACAGACACCAAGTCACAAGCAGGAATTCTGTGCATGAGATGATAAAAATGGAAACTCCTGGAAATCTTGGGGGGCGTAGAATGCTTCCCACAGAACATGGAATTCATTCTCAAACCATTACATCTAAATATAAATTAATATGTATTCAGATGGACTGGGGGATTGCAACAGCCATAACTAATATTCAGTGCTCTGATCTGTGGTACTTGCCAATTTCTGGGGTGTAAACAGTCCCACCCTTGCCAATTTCAAGCTACCAGCAAGCTGTTCCTGAGTTGGCATCGGGAAAGGATGCCCTCGACTGGCTCTCAGGAGATGATACAAGCCGACTCCAGCCTACGCACAGATACCTGTTCCTCCGTGTTCACTGCAGCATTACTCACAGTAGCCAAGGTGTGAAAATCCCTCTGCCCCCCAGGTCGATACTAGCTTCTTTATTCCAGTTTTTTGTTTAATTATTTCAACATTCCTAAGAGGATATGTACCCTTATTATCGGCGATGTACAGATAAGGAAACCAAGACGAAAAAGAGTGCAAGCCTCACAACGCTTACATGGTGGAGCTGGGATTTGAACTCAGACTTTCCTGATTCCAGAGTCCACACTGCTCACCACTGAGTAGACTCTTCTGCACCTTGGAAACTACGTGCTCCCTGCAAGATCTTATTTTCTCATATTCTAACATTCTAGAAACTAGCAATGATTCTGAACTCTACCTGAACTCTGCAACCAAGGTTTTCATAAAGGGTGTTGTTTTCTCTTCACTGGAGTGACTCAAAAGCCCCACGACTCAGAAATTCCAGAGCATTGGCAGGAAGGAGCCTAGGGTTTCTGACACATGCCAGGCCTCAGAGTCCACTGATAGGAAAAGACCACACACGGAGGAAACAAGTCTTGGCCTCAGCCCTAGACATGGGTCGTTCCCTTGTTACTGGCTATTCCAGACTAGAAATCCTTACAACCACATTGACTTGGGATCCCTAGTGGGCATTCTTGACCCTGATGCTAGGTGTTCACTGAGAGCACTGCTGTCAGTGCGGCCTCCCGGGCTGGTTTTGCCAACGTAGCTAGAGCTCATCCACCGCTAAATGTTTACGGCAACTTCCTACCCTGGGACCCACTGCTCTCACCGTCTCACATATGGTGCCTCTGACAATGCCCCTAAGTGGCCATCGACAGATGAATGGATGAAGAAAATGTGGTATATATACACAATGAAATATTATTCAGCCTTTAAAGAGAAGGAAATCCGGCCATTTGTGACAACACAGATGAACCTGGTGGGCGTTATGCTAAGTGAAATAAACCAGAAAGAGACAGACAAACACTGCATGGTATCACTTATATGTGGAATCTTAAAAAGAAAAAAGTAGAACTCATAGAAGCAGAGAGTAGAATAGTGGTTGCCAGGGGCTGGGGGGGTGGGAATGAGAAGAGGTTGGTAAAAGGGTACAAACTTTCAGTTATAAGAAGAATAAGGTCTGAGGATCTGATGGACATCGTGGTGACTGTAGGTGATAACTGTATCATATAACTGAAATTCGCTAAGAGACTGTATTAAGCAACCTCACACACACACAAGTAACTGTGTGAGGTGAAGGGTGTGTTCATTAATCGTGGGAATACTTTCACAGTGTATGTGTATATTGGATCATCACTTGTACACTTCAGATAGCTTACAATTTTATTTATCAATTATACCTCAATAAAACTGGCAAAAGATGAAAATGATGATATGATAATTAACCACCACCACCACTATCACTTAGGCCATCACACATTTCCCACTGGACTGTCTTTTCTCTTTGGCCCACTTCCTCTCTGGTTCCTCTTCTTCCAGTCTTTGGACCTCTCAGCCCCCTTTCTCCGACTCAAAATTCCTCTCACCTCAATGCATGGGACAGTCAGATTCCCTTGTCCGGCCCTTAACCCCTAGGATGTGCCTAGAGGCCCATCTTTCTCAACCGAAAAAGGTTTTGCTTGACAAGTGCGTCACGGCTCAGAAATGAATTACGCCGTTCGCTCAAGAAGTAGCAGAAGTAGCCCCAGTTTGTGCTTTATGCTTGTTAGAACTCTTCCAAAGTGTGATTAAAAGAAAAGGTACAATTAAAAGTAAGAACACCTCTGCATTCCTGGTCCTAGGAATCATCACTGTTAAGTAGTCTAAGCGTGGTTAAAATGCGCCCACTTCTTAATTTTGTGGCCTTGAAAGCCACTTAGTCTGGGACTCAGTTTCTCATCTGTAAAATGGGGATAATACCACCTACCTCATAGAGTTGTTGAGAGGGTTAGATGAAATAATGTACAGGGCGTGAAATAGTACCAGGCCTAAAGGAAAAGCTCAGTAATGTTACTTATAAGTATACCTCTAAACATTTTTTATGTATGGAGTGTCCCTACACATATGTAACATATATTTTAACTAATGAAAAAATAGGATATATAAAAATAGTATGACAAAATGCATATTCTTCCCTGAAATTTATTCTTCTTCCTACTCAACAATATATCGTTATTACGCAGTGACCGTCATTTCTTTTAATGCCTAAATAATGTTCTACGATAAGAGCATAGCATTGAGTGTTTAAACACTTCCTTGAGTTGGGGAATTTGGGTGCCCTTTCAGCCTTATCAATGTTCTGAAATGTCCTTGTCAGTAGATTCTAGGGCACTTATCTATTTCTGGATTCACAGAAGCCAAAGAGCTGGGCTGAAGAACACATATATTTAAACTTTCAATGGCACAGCTAAATAGCCCTCCAGAAAATTCCATCCCCATTTATGTTCCAACTAGAAGGGCACGAGGTCCCTCTCCCCAAACCCTTATCAATATTTGAATATTATCAAACTTTCAACTTTTTGTCAATCTCATAGGTGAAAAACAGTATCTCATTTAAACGTATATTTCCCTGATCTCTGGTAAGACTGAATATTTAAAAATATGTCTATTATCCATTTTGTATAAATTACCCATTCACAAACTTTGACTGTTTTGCTAGTGCAGAGAGAAGTCACAGCTCCTTTTCCATCTCCTCCCCGACGTTCGGGCTACAGCTCATCCAGAACATACGCGAATCCTCATGTTGCCTCATTCCAACGCCCAGTTGGCGAAATGAGAGGAAAGTGGAAATGAGGAAGTTTCTGTCAGGTTATATAGCCATTGGCCCCAGGGCAAGTTCAGGAAGTCAGAGAATGAACAAAGAGGTGGCTGAACTTCTGTGAACTTGGGGGTTGGGGAGAGAAAGAGCTGGTAACAGGGCAGGTAGATGGGGTTACGGGGAAGGGCGGTCAGTGAGAAATTCCAGGTGGGAGGGTGGCTGGGAGATTGGTGGGAACAGGATGTCTAACATCCCATTTTTTTCCTAACATTACATTTTAAGTTTCTCTATCCCCCCCAAACTCAGTGTGTCCAGACTTTGGTAGAAATCAAGGAACTGGAATGGAATTCCATGTGTGGGTGGTGGAGTCTGAGATGCTGGAGAGCTCGGTGGAGGAAGGGGGTCTGGAGAGGCCTGTGGGCATCTTCTGGGTGACCCCCTGTGACTCAGCTCAGCCCTGAGACTTCAGTGCTCGTCTGCACCTGTGTTTACAAGCACATTGGCACCAACCGATCGTTAGAGTGACGTTTAATGTTTAATACAGTTTCTCATCATTGGCTCTGTAGACAAGTTCTCCAGGGTCTATGAAAAATTGTTTTCCCTTTACATGAGGTTAGTATTTTACTCACATTTGAGAAACTGTTCTATAGTGTAAATAAGATTAGCTGCTTTGCTAAAGAGAGTACTCTTATAAGACCCTTGGTATGTACCTACATAAACCAATAATATGATGATAATCATAATAATTTGTATCTAGTCTTTATAATAAGTATGTCAGAATTCCGATAAGGAAAACGCTTTATTTTTTATGCATATAAAGTATTCACTAATTCAGATCAACCCAAGCTGATTTAGCCTGAATTATTGAGGGTTTATTGTTCTGTCAAAATATAAAAGATGAAAGTTATTTGCACATCACATCTGCAGCTTCAACTTGGAGAGCTAGTATTTACACAGTTATGAAGCCATGCATGAAGCCATGCATGTGGCTTCACAGCGCAATGTGGCTTCACAGTTTCCCTCAGGCTAGCTAGGAATAGTAGCAAAAAAAATCAGTTTTTCTTGTAACTGAGTAATGATCTATATGTAGGGAAGAGCTTTCATAATTATGAAGGTTCATGTCTTACCTATTAAGATCACAGTTTGGAAAATGGTTTTTTGGGTTTTTTTTTTTTTTTCTGGTTATTAATCTGAGTCAGGCACTGTGCTAGGCACAGGAGGAAAACAAATGAGGACCACATTGGAGGAGACAGAAATGTAAAGTGATGATTAGACAAGCAAAGGTTTTGGAAGACTTGAGGGACTTGTTCTAAAGGCATGTCACAGGGAGTAAGTCTAGAACTGACTGGGGGAGCAGGAAAGCTTCCTGAATGAGGTGACATTTCTGTCAGCCTTCCAGGGAGAAGAGGCTTGCTAAGTCAAGACAGCAAAATGAGAACACGAAGGTATGGAATTCTACAAAAGGGAATGTACCCACGAAGAAACTCGGGGTTTGGAAAAGGCATTCTGCATTCTAAGGGTTCATATTTCTATCCCTGAAAAAATTGACAAGGTGGCTAAAACGCAGATCACCTATGTTCTGTCCCTTCTGTTGGATATGTTTCTCTTTTGGTCCTCAATCCTGATGCTGAGAAAATCTCTAACCAGCAAGGGCTGGTTCTGGATTTTAACGTTATGGCGTGGTGGGGTATTGGGATGGATACCTGGGAAGACTATGAAACTTATGTCCAGCTAACCACAAATAGTATAAGAGGATTGGAATGAATTAAAAGAAATCTACAGATACTTGGAAGGCATTATGAGTGTATATCTGAAATCAGGTTAAAAATAAGCCGCAGGTTCTCTTGTGATTTCTGAAACATCTTTGTTTAATCATAGAATTATGTCCATCTTCCATTCATCATAAATAATCCATTTCATGACTTTACCGATCCTTTTGAAAAAATTTGGTATTTAGCATAAACAAACACTGAACATTAGCCAGGGGTGTGTTAGTTTTAACCAGAAGAGGGAAGAATAAAAAGAAGAACCCACAAAATTTTAAAACTTAGAAAAGAGCACATGAAAAGATGAACATTCTCATCCATTTAAAAAATCAAATTTCATAACAACCATTAACAAAACTCCAGGTGGAAAAACAAGCAAACATAAATATAATCTAACGTATTTCTTTCATAAATACATTCAGACAAAACAAATGCATAAAAGAGATAGTGCATAGATATAACAACATATTTTAAGACATGAATAATTAAACCCCAATAATCATGAATTAAAAATAGATTTTGATTTTATTTTTTTGTCCTTTATGGAAAAATATGCCCAGCATTTGTGTAAAAAAAGAAATAGGTATACACATCAATAAAGCCACCAAAATTCACTACGGAAAGAAGATTATGTGAAAAAAGAACACATTTTTTTTAAAGCAAAAGGTAAAGTGTTATATCATTTTCAGTTGAATTTTATCCCATAGTCACACCTACTATAGGTGTTAGATAATAGAGGTAGATAAGTTGGGGGAAAAAAATCAGTATTCTAATGCTAGGGAGAAGATTTTTATGATAGCTCAGAGAGACAATTCCATTCACTCTGAAATTCAAAGAAGCTTGCGGGAACAAAACATGAAAACCTTTCTGTGCTCCATATGTAAGCATCAAAAGTATCAAGCAAAATTACTGTAGTTTTAGACACAAGTGAAATTCTTGACAATAGGAATTCTTGCCAAACAGCCTATTTAGCATAGCTTTTTTGCAGGGTCTGGCCCTAGCCTTACAACTCACACCCAGGCTAACTCTTAGGAAATTTATGAGGTTCAGTGACATTGAAATGAGTCAGAAGCAACACAACATGAGAGCTGGTAGTAACAATAATGTAAATTTACCATACTGGTAAACATGGTGAGTTTCTAAGGAATGATTTTTTGTTGTTGATAAAACAACAAAACAGCTGCTGAAGATATGGTGTGACTCATGATGTCAATATCACCTGTCAAATCACGAAAAGACACGTACAGAGGATGTGACAGAATGGTGTGCAGGCAACAGAAAAAGTGTTCCCTTATTTCTATACATTGCTTTTTTCTCTATTCGGGTCGTGAAAGCTCTTCCAGACACGGTAGAAGCAAATATTGGATACTCCCTGGCAGGCTGATGCCCAACTGGGAGCTAATTTTACTTAATATTTTGGTTGACGAATGGTTTTGCATCTTCTGTGTCTATTTTTCTTTCCATCTCGCTAGACAGAATGTGTATATGTAACATTTGTTTGCCTCTATGACCTTTATATTTTCATTTATTTGTAAGAGCAATGTGATTTAATTTTTTTTAAAATGTTGCAAACATTTGTCAAATCTGCCAAGGAAATCCTCATTAATAACTTGTCTCAAATGCCTTAAGTGTGCTTAATTTAAAGATGTAACAGGCTGCTTCTGGCTAAAAGAGGAAATTTGTGCCCAGCACATCTGTGTAACAGGAAACACATTTTGGTCTCCGTTGTGGAATGTGAAATAATCCATCATTAATTGTTGCTGCTCTCGAACTAATTGTAACGTTTTTGGGTCTCACATTTGGTTGTTATGAGTTTGCAAGTGTGCTGGAAAACAGGTAAGCAAGAAATAATGGAAGAAAAACGAAAAACATTTGAAATATAATTTTAAGAATCCTGAAACCCAAATCCTGCAGTTTATCTGAAAACTGCACGTACTTTGACTCATAACTCAAACATCAGGCCCTTTCTTTGAAGCAGCTTATAATAAATTTAAGACATAGAACACCACAATCTCTTGTAATGGAACTGAGGAATTTCTGAGTGGAAACTATTTGAAGGAATGTCTTAAAAACTGATGTCAAGAAATGCAGATGACTTATGCTTTTCAGCATCTATTCAATCTATGACCCCTGCTGAGTTGATAAGGAAGAGGCATGTCACAGTTGCAGAAAAAAAGAATCACAAGGGAAATCAAAGTATCCGTGAATAAGACTTTGGAAATTTTCACTGTCATGAGAAGAGCATTTTCCTGATGGTGTGACCTCATTCCAAATAGTACAGTAGCTAGTAGAGAGCTGTATTGCACAGAAGGTGGTACGATGAAAACGTGTTTGCTTTTTGTCACTTATGATGACTGTTTCCTGTGTTAGGAAAAAAAAAAAACAAAGAACAACTCCAAAATACTGAACCACCCCTGGCAGTAACCAACAAAGTAGGTTTTGGAAATAACGCTCTCGTCAAATCCATTTTAAGGCACTTAAACAGTTATATTTTTTTGTGTAAAAAAATAAAATATGCATTGAAGCAACGTTCACAAATACATGTCTTCAGAACTGTTTGTATGTACAACCCTGTACGTATATACATCGCTGTGGAAAGACCACCTCCTTCCTTATACCGTTGGCCTTGTCAACTTCACTCCCTACGAGAAAGGAAAACATGACATCAGAGTTGGACGGTATCCACGAGCAACGTGAGAGCATCAGTTAACACCAGATAATTTATGCTACGAGAAGGAAAAAGAGGTCCGCCTAGATAGCATTATATAACCCAGGATCCAAACCCCTGGATCCAAATAAATTCACCCGCCCACCTCACTGGCCTGCAGAATCTGGCACCTCCCCCACGCCCGGCATGGCTATTCATCCCGTCTGCTGTGCGTTAGATGGTGCCTGTGGGTCTCAGTCAGTATTGTCTGTAAAGCAGAGGAGACACTCAAGGATACCCTTACGATGGACACTTTGTTTTTGTGGCCAGGTGGGAATGGCTAAATATTCTAAGCCTTCTGGATTATTCTACATTAGCCAGTGGCCCCCTGGTTTGGAGTGGTTTCTGTGTGAAGGGAAAAATGAACAGCGTCCAGTTTGGTCTCCCTTTTGGAAATGCTTCTGTTACTCTGCAGGATAAATCCTAGAGCTTTTAAACATTTAGAAGAAAACTTCATTCTGATTAATTTGCTGTTCACTATGACTGTGTATTATTGATGGAGTATTAGGATTTTCAAATAATTTTCTTCATTCTTTGTCAAAATTTATATGTATAAATTCTGGTCTATCATGCACATACACATTGTTAAACACGAGCATATATACAAATGAAGTTTTCAAAGGGGATAAATAGTAAAAGAAAGAGAATTACTAAACTGCTCCTGTACCAATTCTGAGTGGGAAGACCCCAGACTGGAGTGGTCCCCAGCACAGAATGGTGTTTGCTAACATTTTGTTCAATTACAAGAGGAGGGAAGGTGCTGGAGGGCTACCTTCTCAGGCAGGATTCTGGGGACCTAGGGCTCTCCTTCTAAAAGCAATCTTGGGGGTGGGGGGGGGAGAGATAAATTAGGAGAGTCTGGGATTAACATATACACACTCCTATATATAAAATGGATAAACAACAAGGACCTACTGTACAGCACAGGGAACTATACTCAATATCTTGTAATAACCTATAATGGAAAAGAATCTGAAAAAGAATATATATATATTCCTATATATTTTTATTCTTATATATATTCTTACATATATAACAATCACTTTGCTGTACACTTGAAACTAATGCAACATTGTAAATTAACTGTACTTCAGTACCAAAAATTAAACAAAAGCAATCTTGTATTTCTGTTTGGAGCATCGTTGTGGTGTAGGGGAAAGATTTTGGGGGACACATAGACCAGGGTTCAAGTCCTAAGTCTAGCACTGAGTAAACCCACCCCCACAACCCTGGGCAAGTTGCTCAACTCTCTGGGCCTAGTTCCTATGTGTTCAATGGGGATAGCAGAGCCTGCTACAGTGTTGTAGAAAATAAGGAACATCAGTGATGATAACAGAGATTATATCAGATAGCTTTTGTCAAATACCTGCCACGTAATCCTCCACAACTCTAAAGAGTAGATGTTATCATGAGTCTTAGTGTGGCAGAGACTGAGGTGCACAGACGTGAAGTAACATGGCCAGGGTCACACGGGGGTAAGGTGGCAGAGCTGGCAGGATGGCTCAAGGGCCCACACTCCGAACCTGGTAAAGGCTGGCACGTGCTTAGCATAACACAGAGCTTAACAGGCTGTAGTGGGGCGGTCCCATTTTCAGGACACTAAGAACATGACACACAGCGCTCTGTCACTGGCTATCTCCTTGCCACCTCGTGAGCAGGCGAAAGCAGACTTGCAAAGTCTGAGCCACTAGGAAGAAGGAAGAAGCCAGCTCTATGGGCACTTCCGTGGTATGTGCTGCCTCTGAATTTTGTATGAGTCACTCCGTTTATTTTATTTTGGCTGATAATTTAGAAAATCAAATCCACAAATATCAAATAAGTAACACGACTTCTGAGCCAAGTGTGGTGAAACTGATGTCCTTGTGTGGCCTCCTTTGCTACTGAAATTTTATTTTTTAATTCCCAAACGCATAGTACAAAGAAGTTATTATGTGTCTGGAAAATTAAAAATAAAGTAGACGCTCTGGATAAATCCAGGTGCTATCATATTTAGAAAGGCATGTGAAGTCAGGACACATACAAATGATCAGGTGGGCAAAGATGGTGGGCACCCGAGCAGAGGGGCACATGTATTTTGAGTATATTTACTGAAACTTTAATCCACTGCAATATGCCCTTCGATAGGAGCAAATTAAAAAGGGCTTTTAAAAACTACCTTCTAAGTATCATCGTGCTGTTATAATAATATAGAACAATTAGCCCTCAATCCTCTTGTTCAAATTGAATTGGATTAATGCGTCATTATTACCGTATTTAGTTAAGAGAATGTGTACTTGAGAACAAGGTTATATGTGCAAAAGTTAAAGCATATGAACAGCTAAGATTCAGAAATAGCATTTCAACGTGACTTGGATCCAAATAAGATTCTTCTAGAGTCTCACCTTCTGCCTGGACACCATCCAAGACCTTATTGTTGGCACCAACACACTTCCCAGAAGGATCTGCACCGGGTGGTAGATCAGCAAGGGGACGGATATTAAAGAGAGGTACTCATGGCCCGCAAACACGATCTTCAGCATTGGAATCCCTGATGAACAAAGAAGACAGAAAACCTAGAGGCAAATTCAGTCTGTCATCAAACTAAAGACATACGCCATTAAAACTGGACTTCAGATTGCACCGCCTTTCCCTTGTGTATATTCACAGAACTGAAAAGGGAAGGTCTGGAACGACTCCCCAAATCTTTCCATCTTCCTTTCACTGTGTAAACCTCCAAGCTCTATCTAGAACAGATTAAAACTGAAAAGGTGGTCGGTTCAAGGGCAGCAGTAACTCTCACTGCAAGTTAGCAGCCTGTCTAACAAGGAGAGGAGAGAAGAGAGTGGGGAATAGAGTTTCTTTTTTTTTAATTTTTAAATTTTATTTATTTTTTTATATAGCAGGTCCTTATTAGTCATCCATTTTATACACATCAGTGTATACACGTCAATCCCAATCTCCCAATTCATCACACCACCACCCACCCACCCCCGCCGCTTTCCCCCCTTGGTGTCCATACGCTTGTTCTCTACATCCGTGTCTCAATTTCTGCCCTGTAAACTGGTTCATCTGTACCATTTTTCTAGGTTCCACAGATATGCGTTAATATACGATATTTGTTTTTCTCTTTCTGACTTACTTCACTCTGTATGACAGTCTCTAGATCCAACCACATATCAATAAATGACCCAGTTTCATTGCTTTTTATGGCTGAGTAATATTCCACTGTATATATGTACCACATCTTCTTTATCCATTCGTCTGCTGATGGGCATTTAGGTTGCTTCCATGACCTGGCTATTGTAAATAGTGCTGCAATGAACACTGGGGTGCATGTGTCTTTTTGAATTATGGTTTTCTCTGGGTATATGCCCAGTAGTGGGATTGCTGAGTCATATGGCGATTCTATTTTTAGTTTTTTAGGGAACCTCCATACTGCTCTCCATAGTGGCTGTATCAATTTACATTCCCACCAACAGTGCAAGAGGGTTCCCTTTTCTCCACACCCTCTCCAGCATTTGTTGTTTGTAGATTTTCTGATGATGCCCATTCTAACTGGTGTGAGGTGATACCTCATTGTAGTTTTGATTTGCATTTCTCTAATAATTAGTGATGTTGAGCAGCTGTTCATGTGCTTCTTGGCCATTTGTATGTCTTCTTTGGAGACATGTCTATCTAGGTTTTCTGCCCATTTTTGGATTGGGTTGTTTGTTTTTTGATATTGAGCTGCATGAGTTGTTTATATATTTTGGAGATTAATCCTTTGTCCATTGATTCGTGTGCAAATATTTTCTCCCATTCTGAGGGTTCTCTTTTCGTCTTGTTTATGCTTCCCTTCGCTGTGCAAAAGCTTTTAAGTTTCATTAGGTCCCATTTGTTTATTTTTGTTTTTATTTTCATTACTCTAGGAGGTGGATCAAAAAAGATCTGGCTGTGATTTATGCCAAAGAGTTTTCTTCTTATGTTTTCCTCTAAGAGTTTTATAGTGTCTGGTCTTACATTTAGGTCTCAAACCCATTTTGAGTTTATTTTTGTGCATGGTGTTAGGGAGTGTTCTAATTTCATTCTTTTACATGTAGCTGTTCAGTTTTCCCAGCACCACTTATTGAAGAGACTGTCTTTTCTCCATTGTATATCCTTGCCTCCTTTGTCATAGATTAGTTGACCATAGGTGCGTGGGTTTATCTCTGGGCTTTCTATCTTGTTCCATTGATCTATGTTTCTGGTTTTCTGCCAGTACCATATTGTCTTGATTACTGTAGCTTTGTAGTATAGTCTGAAGTCAGGGAGTCTGATTCCTCCAGCTCCGTTTTTTTCCCTCAAGGCTTCTTTGGCTATTCGGGGTCTTTTGTGTCTCCATACAAATTTCAAGACTTTTTGTTCTAGTTCCGTATAAAATGCCATTGGTAATTTGATAGGGATTGCATTGAATCTGCAGATTGCTTTGGGTAGTACAGTCATTTTCACAATATTGATTCTTCCAATCCAAGAACATGGTATATCTCTCCATCTGTTGGTATCATCTTTAATTTCTTTCATCAGTGTCTTATAGTTTTCTGCATACAGGTCTTTTGTCTCCCTAGGAAGGTTTATTCCTAGGTATTTTATTCTTTTTGTTGCAATGGTAAATTGGAGAGTTTCCTTAATTTCTCTTTCAGATTTCGGAATAGAGTTTCCTCGAGAAGGCTGAGGCATACTAGTAAGGTAGAGGTTAAAAATGGATCTTTTCTGCACAACACTGTAAAGCAACTATACCACAATTAAAAAAAAAAAAAAAAGGATCTTTTCTTGCTTAGTAGTGAAACACTCTGTTAGTCTTTAGGGAAGCCTGCCTGGCACCATTTCACGGCCCCCAAGTTCACTTTGGGGCTGAAAGTATATGGTAAGATAAAGTATGGTATATATGGCTATAAGTCGGAGGGTACTTTAGCCAGATAGACATTAATAAAGGCTTTTGCACATTCTCTTTTGGCCAAGAATCTCGAAGCGCTTTAAGCAGTACTGTATACAGCAGATGAATTCTAAAATCTGTGCTGAATGATTAAACCCCACAGTGAAGGCTGTAACGGAACTCAGGTAAATGAATACTACTTCTGAGTCTACCGCTCTGTTATATCCAGGGCAAGGTGTGCATACTTTGTAAGCAGCTGCCTAACATATGTAACTATTAAGCTTCTGTAACAGAATTCAGACACTGGTGATTTGACTATTATCACCAATTGCTTTAATGTGGTCCAGTTGTTAGTACGGCTGTGTATGTACGTCAGTTTTTCAACTGAATAGCTTTAACAGCTTAGCTTTCTGTTTCTTTGAGAACAACCACTGAAAAGGACCCAGGCTCCTAAATACACACAATGATGGTACATAAATAATGTTTTATGATAGCCTGGTGAGGAAAGCTCTGCTTTTTCAATTATTTTTACCTTCTAATAAATTTCAAACCTTTATGCAAAAATGTATTTCATGGCTGCTTTCTTTTTCATAGCCTCACATATCATTGCCATAAACTGCAAACACTTAACTCTTCCCAAACAAAGTCTCTCTCAAAGCTTCAAGCGTATGCATTTAAATTTTTGCACAGCTTCTGTCTTCTCACTAATATAAAGAACAAAGGAGTTTTCTTTTTAAAAGTAATATGCTTAATCCACTTATTGGATTTGAATTAGATCAGTGTTAGATATTGAAAAGCAGCATTTAATATTATAATCCCAGAGGGCTTCCCTGGTGGCGCAGTGGTTAAGAACCCGCCTGCCAATGCAGGGGACACGGGTTCAAGCCCTGGTCCGGGAAGATCCCACGTGCTGCAGAACAACTAAGCCCGTGTGCCACAACTACTGAGCCTGCGCTCTAGAGCTTGTGTGCCACAACTACTGAGCCCGCGTGCCACAACTACTGAAGCCCACGCACCTTGAGCCTGTGCTCTGAAACAAGAGAAGCTACCACAATAAGAAGCCCGCACACCACAACAAAGAGTAGCCCCCATTCGCCACAACTAAAGCCCACACGCAAGAACAAAGACCCAATGCAGCCAAAAAATAAATAAATAAAAAAATAAAATAAAATGAATAAAATCTAAAAAAAAAAAAAAATTATAGTCCCAGAAAGTTACTACAATGAGAAATGAAGAAGACCTGAACATATACTACTCCTGTTTTCAGGAAAGGTTATTTGGCCCAAAAGGATGATGTGAAGGAGTTGGGGGGTGGTGTGGAGTAATAGTGGGGCTAAAGGGAGCAAATGATAGAAATATGCAGGTATGTGTCTCTAAAACATGGTCAGAGCAGGGGTTTCTGACCCCAAATTCAAGGACGATGGCTGCTGGGCTAAATCACCTGAGTTACACTTTCTTGGCTAAGTTCAGGCAGGCTCTGGGTCGTTCTTCAGCCAGCTCAAGCAAGCCCACAGATATGGTCACAGGGCTGCTGCTCCAATACATAAGTTCACAAGGTATCTTAATGGAAGCGACATCAATTCACCGTAGTGTGATGAAAAGATAGTAGTAATAATGATAATAACGGTTTGTATGCAGTGAGTACTTACTTGAGGCCAGGTGCTGTCAAGGGCTCTCCCATATGAACAGACAACAACTCTCGGTGGTTGATGAAACCTATTGTTTGCACCATTTTACTAATGAGGAGACTGAAACGCCTCATTAGTGGTTAGAAAACTTTCCCAAGTGGTGGAGTCTTTACTGCAATCCAGGCCACCTGGGTTTCCAGTTCTCTGTGTCAGGTAAGGGTCAAGGCCTCCGAGGTCTTCAGTTCAAGATGCCACAGGCGTGGCAGCTCCATGAAGCAGAAGAGGGCCTGGGATGCAAAGAGCTTTCTAGTCCAGAAGTCCTTTCGGAACTCGCTCCCCTTGGGCCCCTAACCCTCCCAGCAGCACTTCCGGGGGCAGCAGACCTCACACTCCCCTGCTACCCACGCTGGGGTATTCCTGTGATTTCACAGCGGCCAGGAGCTCAGTAACCACGAGGCCTACCCCAATAGTGGCAAGGGAACCCCAGACTGACACTGTCTTCAAGAAACTTCCAGTGTACAGGTGAACTTCTACCTTCTGTGGATGCTGCTATCACTTTGTATGAAGTCTCTTCTGGTCCTGGGCTGGTTCTTCAGCTCTTCCGTCTCATCTTTGAACACACTCTTCTGTACAGACCAGGCTGGGACTCTGCAAACATCACTCCTCCTTGGCAGCAGGTGGCCCCCTGGACACTAGAGGAAGGCTGGAGAAGGCGCAGAGGCCTGGGGTTTGGCCCCAGCGGCTAGCCCACTGTGCCCCTCCTTGAAGGTCTGACCCCTGTTTCCTCTCCAGACTTCTAGGTTCTGAGAACCCAACTTCTTCCTTTGTTCCCCCAGCTCCAGCTACTTCCTGCACTTATTACTCCTTCATTTCCTCACTGTCCCCTCCCCGCTTTCCCACACTGTTTTAGTGCCCTATGTTGATTGTGTGGCGTGTTTGCCTGCCTCACCCTGGAGACACAGGCCCTCTCTCACTTGGCTTCGCACCCCAGTCATCCACTTCGCCTGGAAAAGAGAGGGCTCCCCCATGACTGGCCGCTGCTGTAGACATCTGTCGAATGAAGTAGGGATTTCTCTTCATCACTTTGTGTACCTGCAATACCTTCTTGTTAATTGTTAATCAGATTTCCTATCACCACCACTCTCAGTGACTAATGTTAAAAATATGATTGAAAATCACATCAGAGAGAAAAACTTAGCTTCCGGAGATTAGGGCCAGGTCCCTTTGCTGCGTCTTTGCTTGTCATTCTCTCAGGGTGGATTCACCACCGGCTAATCCCCGGATGAGGGGAGGGGGACTCCAGAGATTCAAGTCAAGCTATTTGTTTTGGGAACCTTTCTGTTCCCTCTGTCTGAAACTCTACCTTACTTCTCGATCATTCAATTATCCACTTTCCTTTTCAATTATTAGTTCCTTCGCAATCTCTTCTTTATATCTCAGTCTTTCCCCTGCTTTTCTTCAGTTTCTCCCCAGCTGCCCTCCTGGCAGCTTCCATCCTGTGCATTTTCATTTTCTCGAGGGTCAGAGTAGGAAGAGAAGTTGGGAGAAGTGGGGGGGTGGAGGGGGAGGTAACTATTCTACGATTCCACGTCTGAGTGGTCCAGTCCACCCTGGCGATGTTTGGAAGCGGCGAGTTTACGATCTCTGTTCTAGGGCATCTTTGCCACGTTTCCAGCTCTATCAGGATGAACACTGGAAATGAAATAGAGAGAGTCCTGGAACTGTGAGGGCCACTGTGCTCACCACACTGCGATTTCTGTCACCTGGCCACGAATTTGGCAAAACTTGACCTTCAAGTCAAATCAGAGAGCATCGCTATGTCTTTTTCCAGAAGCCCATGTGATGCACCACCCTGTCATCCTCTTCACCCACCCTTTCAACAATTCACTCAATCGTTCATTCAATTAGCACTCACTTCACAGATTAACTAAAGGGCGAGGCATGTGACACGACCCTCACTCAGGTAACTCACAGGCCCCTCTATGACCACTCCCACTGCCTCCCCGTGACCTTCCTTCAGGGCTCGGTCAGCCCTCACCCGCCCCCCAACCCTCGCCCCAAACCCATCTCTCTGCCTTCAGGCTTGTCCTCTGCAGGGTATTTTCCAGTCTGCAACCAGGCTGAGTACAAAATCTCTCTCTGTCTCACCACGCTCCCCTGGGCTCTCTCTGTGCTCCAGCCATGAAGAGTGTGGTGCCCCTTCCTCCCCTCCTCTCCCCAACCTGTGCCCATGCCCACGCTCTAGGCTCTAGAAGTCTCACCTCTCGGTCTTTGCACGTGAGTTCCTTTTGCCCAGGATGCTCGCCACCCACTTCTTGACCTGCCCGATTCCTTAGCCCGCAGTTCCTAACTCACCTCCTCTGGGAAGCCATCCTTGATGTCCCAAGCCTCCTTTCTGCTCTAGGCTTACCCAACTGGGGCGTGTTCCAGCCTAGCGTTTGCTGCATTTATTATCGCTGCTTGCTTCGTGTGTGTGTGTGTGTGTGTGTGTGTGTGTGTGTGTGTGTGTGTGTGTGTGTGTGTTTCCCTCACTAAGCTGTTAGCTTCTCAGGGTCAGTGACTGTTTTGTCTTCATCTCTGAGCATCTTAGTGCTCAGAGGAAGAGCACTGAAGGATCGGACTTGTGCTTTTCCAGACCCCATCATAAAGTTACTGTGCAGACTATCACTCCATTTTCACTCCATTCATTAACTAGGGAGAAAAAAAGGGCAATAATTTCAAAAAACCAAACAAACTTACTCAAAAGAGTTTTCTTTTTCAAGTAAAATTTAAATATAGGACTCTTTTCATCTTGCGATCACTGCGGTAACATAAATGAAGCAAATTAATTTTAATGCTCCCAGGTACTGATTCTGTGTCACCGTGGTTGACAGGATCCGACTAGACTTTACGAGACGGCGTTTGACTTTATGGAAGTGAACACCATGCGCACATTTACAATTTTACAGGGACTTTAAGCTGTCATGCTGAAAAATGTTTATAAAACATTAATCAAAAAATGCCTCTTTAATACAATGCATTGTCTGAAAGATGTTAGAAGGCGCATATTGTAAATGGATTCCTTTTCTGACTAAAGTAATTTCCACCAGAAGCATTTCCCCACTGCTCTACAAGTACACTGTGTGGAGAGATAAAGAGCACTTCCCCAGCACATTACTACCTGCTCCAAACACTTGGGAAATCACTAATGTATGGCATGCCATATTTCCATGTCACACATGACACATTCGTCTAAAATTATCCAACAGACTTTGACACTGCGGCATATTCCATAAGCAGAGCTTTCAACTGACATCTGCCAACTAAGAACTTCAAGTGAGAGCTTTCTTCTTCTAACAAGCAAATAAGGGGTTTCTTTTATCCTGCACCCAGGATGGAAAGGATAAAACAATACGTACCGGAACAAGTGGGGGTTTCCCCCCCTATTTTAAATGTTTATTTTATGTTCTCTGAATTAGAAAATTCCCTTTGCATCAAGTTTCAACAGTTACTAGTTTCTATTGGATGGACGGTTTTTAAATTTTTCCTTGAGAAACAGACATTTTTCTTCCTCGATTAAATATGGACCTTCACATACCTCTCACGGAAGGCCGCTCTATTGCTCACAATAGGAACACCATCTACTTTATATCGTTGTTCAGAGTTTACTTGTAGGAGCACGATGCTCTCACCATCTACTCATTCATTCAAAAAATACTTTCTGGGCCTCTGCTGTATGTGATTCACTGTTCCCGGTGCTGAGGATATAAGGAAAATAACACAGACAAGGCCCCTGCCTTCCTGGGGCCCACTTTCTGTAGCACTTGCCCCAATCACCTCGGCTTCCCTTCGTCCAGAGAGTGAGTGCCGGCCTGGTGCATGCTTACCAAGTTGCTACAACTCAGAGTTTGGGGATCACCATTTGTCTTTCTCCTTGTAGATCAAGTCACCAAGTTCTGGAGGTTCTTTCCTCTATCGAGCACTGTCCTTCCCCCTCAGTTTTCACTGCCAACTTCCTAATTCGGTTCCTCATAAAATCAAGCCAAATGACTCTTTCAGCCTCCTGACATAACCCCCTGTCTTCAGACTCTTCCCTTCATCAATCCTACAAACCACAGCCAGATTAATCTTCCTAAAACCCACATTAATTAAAGGCAATACCCTGCTCAAGAATTACAATGACTTTCCAGTGCCCATTCATCAAATCCTCTACCCCTTCGACGTCAGTAAAGAACGATGGCAACTACCGCCATTTTGTAAGTGCTTCCTGCCTGCCAAGTGCTTTTCCTGCATTATCTCACTTAATCCTTAAAACAGCCCTAAGAAGTAGGTGGCAATTTCCCCACTGAAACATGAGGCAACTGAGGGGTAGAGCAGTTATGTGACTTGCCTAACATCACACATCTGGTAGGTGGTAGAGGCAGAATTAGACCACAGTCTATTTACTTTTAATCACTAACCTATGTTAACTCCATTAAACCAACCTCTCAGTTGCCAATTGCTGTCACTGGCTCAGGCCTAGAACTTTCTTGTCTTTGTAAGAGCTGAGCCCCTGCCTCGATCTTGTCCTTTCCCTCTGGGTGACTAAATCCTAGGGGTTGTTTTGGGCTCAGCTTTACATTTTTTCTCCATGGTGAAGGTGGCCTCCCTACCGATTTCTTCCTCTTTTGAAGAATGAAGCCTCTCTTCCTAGCTGCACTCCATAATTTAGCATTTGCTTATGTTGCCATTATTTTCTTTTGTGTAGGTTTTGTTTGCCCCTGAAAATAGGCAAAGCCTTATATTTTTCTTTTAATCTCCTGCAGTGTTTAAGCACAGGACTGGTACTCAATATATGAATGATTAATTATTGAAGAATAGGTGCTAAAGCAATGTTTCCCATCAAAAAAGACAGGACAAGAACAAATACTAGTTGCTTTACTGGACTAAAAAGAGAATAAGGGCTTCCCTGGTGGCGCAGTGGTTGAGAGTCCGCCTGCTGATGCAGGGGACATGGGTTCGTGCCCCAGTCTGGGAAGATCCCACATGCCGCGGAGCGGCTGGGCCCGTGAGCCATGGCCGCTGAGCCTGCGCGTCCAGAGCCTGTGCTCCGCAACGGGAGAGGCCACAACAGTGAGAGGCCCGCATACCGCCAAAAAAAAAAAAAAAAAAATCCTTCGCACACCCCTCTGGGAGAGGGTTGTATTTCATAGGAGAAAAATATATTCATTATGGCAGGAAGGAAAGAAACTGGTCTGACCGTGGAAACCAAACTTTGAAATGAGTATTGAATAGTGGAGTAGGAAAGGAAATATATTGAAAAACACCCTTTGTGTTTTTGAACTTGAATATGTCACTTACTTTCCCACTTCGCTAAGAGACAGTATACGCCAGTCACCTGGATCCTTTCCTGTCTTTCAAAGGTTCATTCGCCTGAATTCACATGACTTGTTTTCCATTTAAATTCTTTCTCGGATGTTCCAGTGAGTTCTGGAGAGAGCTGCTGGCAAATCTGGCATCGAGCTGCTTAGCTCTTCAGTCGTCATGGAGATTTCCCACTTTTGTTTAGTTTGTTCTTAGTTAGAAACATCCATAATTTTACTCTCCAAACATCTTACACATTGTTATTTGAATTCTATCTCTTCCTTCTTAGTGCATCTCTCAGTTCAAAAGCCCACATTTGCCTTTAAGAGTCACTGGGATAGATGGTCTCCCCAATCATAATGTAATTGCAGAGGCAGCCGCTATTAGAGGAACACAGCCACTCTTTTCAGGCATCACTAAATGCCAGTCTGGGTCCCCTTCTGACACCACGCACGCGCGCGCGTGTGCACACACACACGCACATACACACACACACACACACACTCACACACTTTCTCTTCAGAGACAAATAGTCACAGAAAGTCAAACTCACTGGCGCTGATTTATCTCAGTTACTACACAAAGGGGTACTTATATGCCTTTTCTAGAACACAAAATGGTGTCATGATAAGGTACACCAACAGTTTTGGAATTTGTTTAGAAAAGGCTTTCAGTTAGGATTTTCCTAAAGCAAGCTAATTTTCAGTAATATAGCTGTCGCTTCATGCAGCAATTTATCATTTATTATGTCCAGTAGCCTACACAAGGCAGTACAGGTAGCTGTTACGAAGCCTGATACAAGACGCAGAGAGCCCCGGGTTGGAATCCCATGCTTACCACTTACCAGCTGTGTTACTTTGGTTAGGCAAGTGATTGAACCTCTGTTTTCACATCTGTAAAATGTACCTACTTTGTAGGGTTTTTTTTTCTTAATAAACCATAAATGAAACAATACACAATGTCTGGTAAGTAGTAAGTCTTCAGATACCATTCTAGGTGCAGTGAATAAGTGGGTAAACCGATACCCCTCCCCCAACCCCGCCTTCACGGAACTTATGCTCTTATTGACTAGGGAGAGAAGATGGAGAGTACCATGCCAAAGCTAGGTGAAGAGCAAATTCCACCCAACCACAGAATCATGGCACAGGGCAGTGAGGAAATGCAGCACTGCAAAGCTGTTAGGCAAAACGGATGCAGTGAACATTTGGGTTATTCTAATTTTTGTCTCTCTTTTAGAGTGGGTACAAAGAAAGGCCACCTACTTCCAGGTTGACGGGTATGGCTTGGCATGCTGTCCTTCAGAGAGAGGGCCACTAACGTGTGGCCTGTTGGAGCAGGTGGTACGTCTGCACAGCCCCCAGAATTACTGCTCGTAATGCTGGCTATGCTAGGACTTCCCCTGAAACCCATTCTGCAATGTTCCAAAGGCTGGCGAGTCTACTTCCTGCAGATTCCCTTAGGAAGGTGGACAGGATGTCACGGATCATGTGACCTGCTCTCATTCACTCCCATCTAAATGACTGGTCTTTTGCTCAAATTCTCCAAGGTATTTTAATACACAGATTGGGCTGCCTTACCCTTGCCAGTGATTTACATTTTATTTGCTTCCCTGTTCTTTTCGTGTCGTTCCATCTGTAATGGAGAACTGCTATATTATCTTTTTTTTAAATTTATTTATTTTATTTTTGGCTGCCTTGGGTCTTTGTTGCTGCGCACGGGCTTTCTCTAGTTGCGGCGAGCGGGGGCTACTCTTCGTTGCGGTGCACAGGCTTCTCATTTCAGTGGCTTCTCTTGTTGCGGAGCACGGGCTCTAGGTGCACGGGCTTCAGTAGTTGTGGCTCGTGGGCTCTAGAGCTCAGGCTCAGTAGTTGTGGCACGCGGGCTTAGTTGTTCCGCAGCATGTGGGATCTTCCCAGACCAGGGCTCGAACCCGTGTCCCCTGCATTGGCAGGCGGATTCTTAACCACTACGCCACCAGGGAAGCCCGCCATATTATCTTTGATGTGACTCCACCATCAGAACCTCTATTGTTGCTTTATGAGACACAGAAGGAAAGATTCTTGTCCTTTTTGTAGGAGTCATCCAAAATGATGTACAACTAAATAATATATGCAAATAAGAACTCTTTAGTTTTCTCAGTGTCCCAGTGATGGGTTCAGGGAACCCACATAGACTTGGGCATTTCTAAATCGCTGAACACAAAGGCAATAGCAGCAGCTCAGGGATGGCTAACAACCAACCCCCTTGGCTAGACCTCCGGCAGAAAAACAAGACAATCTTATACCATTTTCACAGGTAAGTATAAATGGAATTTTAATTTCCAACCTCTGAGGCCTGAAAAACGTCCCATGGTTATCTCTGTAGATGGCATATGAGAGGGAAAGGGACACGTGGAAGTCCACACAGGAGGTGTCAGAAATGCACTTCACATGTTGGACTCAGACATCCCCTCTGAGGTCCTGACGGGGCTCTCCTGCCACCCTCCCCTCCACGGTTAGGAAGACTCACAGCTCCATTTCTTTTCGGTGTAGTCAGGAGCTATTTAGCTATGCTAAATCGATGTTTATGTAAAACTCTCCTAAGAGATTTATCCTTCCTTCATATTTCAAAACCAGAATTCAAAAACATAACATTTTTATATATTATAAAATACAGACTATAATAATATATAAAAATACATCTCCCTTTATCCAAAAGGCAGAGTTAGGCCTGGAAGAGCAGGAAAATGAACAAATACAAGGGTATAAACTAGAAGTCCGAGGCCATTACTAACAGAAGGAACAATCTTTCCAGTAATTGAAAGTTTTAGGAAAAAAAGAGCAGTGTTCATGTTGTAGTCTTTCGGTCATCCCACCTCAGGCAGGACTTCAGAAGCCATATCTGGAGTTCATGGACCTTTCTGGCTCTTATCGGTATGTTGGTAGGTGGAATACAGATTGTGGAAAATCATTACACAGGGCTTACTATGGGTCAGGCACTATTCTGAGAGTGAGCCAACATTAGCTCATTCACTCCTTATGTCTACAATGTGAGTAAAGGCTACCGTTATTCTCCCCATTTTTCAGATGAGAAAACTGAGGCAGCAGAAGAATAAAAATCTCCCCAAGGCCACGCACAGTGAGCAACAGCGTGTAGATGTGAACACAGACAGACTGGCTCTGGTTCCGGGCCCTCTACCACATTACTGCCTCCAATGGTGATTTGTCAGAGTGCCTGGAACCCGAGAGAAAAAGAGATGCTTGATGATATTAACACAGAATAATGGAGGGTGAAAAGGAATAGAATACAGAACGTAAGAAATGAAATATTTACACAGGAAAGGTCTGCAAAGAAGAGAGGTATTCCTTTCGACAGAGGAGCTCATATGACCAGCTTTTACTCACTTTGAATAAAAGTTGGTCGATGACCATTTTCTGACCATTGTCAGCCCATTCAGAAAATGAAAGATGGTGGTTTAGCCTTCAGTCACCTGGGCTGTAACCCTACCCCTTTGCTGAAAGTTTTATGTAATAAAACTTGCATAAAGATGCAAGAAAAGACCCAAATGAGCCGCTGGTGTTACTTCTGTTTTGAAACAGGTACATTCTGATTGGAAAAGATGTTTAATGAATGTCCTGAACTGGCTCACCACATGCTGACAATGAAACATTTAACTCTACCAATCGAAGTTCTCAGCCTCGGAAGATTAGGTACATCCTCACCTATCTGACAGCACTGTAGGAGTAATTAACAGATGGGGAATTCAAGAATGCATTGAAGAGCTGAGCCACGGAGGCTTCATTCAGATGCCCATGGTGGCTTCTGGGAGGGGTCACCATATTTACAGAGACAGGTGGGAAGGAAGTAGAGTGACCTTAGCATTTTCCTTCTCTGGGCGGCGAAGGAAGAGTCATTTGTCTTCTAAAGAGAATAATCTGCCTAATGTTCACAATCACAGGATGTGAAACCTCAAAAATAGAGAGTTTCATATGACAAAAACAACACAAAGGCATCAGAATAGATTAAACATCGTCACCAACACAGGGCTGGCCCCATCTGACTGGCTCTGGAAAGCCTTGTCTAGTTTCACAGATTTTTTAAAAGATGTGTTTTTATATAAATGAAGAAAAACACTTGGAACTTTTTAAGTGTGAGCCAATGAGAGGCTGATGAGTATGACATGCACTTTTACTGATTCTGCCACAGCTTCCAACACCCTAAACTTAGTTCTCCCTAAGATTTTGCATTGATAATGTTCTTAACAATGGACAGAGGAACTTCTGGAAGGCGTCCAAACTGTAGTTAAGTTGTAAATGGGAGTAAACTGTGACCCAAATGCACATACACTTTCTGTTTTGTCAACATGGCCACGAATCACCCTCTGGTGCTAATTTTCTTCTTGATGGTACCATGTTTATGATAAACTTAAACCTCAGAAGAGATATCTTCTGACACAGAAGAACAAGGATGTTTTGATTTGGGGATTAGAAACTAGAGTTATTTACCCATAAATCCATCTCTCTTTTAAAAGGCTGACTCGGAGACCTTCAAGATGGCGGAGGAGTAAGATGCGGAGATCACCTTCCTCCCCACAAATACATCAGAAATACATCTACACGTGGAACAACTCCTACAGAACACCTACTGAACGCTGGCAGAAGACCTCAGACCTCCCAAAAGGCAAGAAACTCCCCACGTACCTGGGTAGGGCAAAAGAAAAAAGAACAAACAGAGACAAAAAGATAGGGACGGGACCCGCACCAGTGGGAGGGAGCTGTGAAGGAGGAAAGGTTTCCACACACTAGGAAGCCCCTTCGCGCGCGGAGACTTATGGTGGCGGAGGGGGAAAGCTTTGGAGCCGCGGAGGAGAGCACAGCCACAGGGGTGTGGAGGGCAAAGTGGAGGAGAGCGCAGCCACAGGGGTGCGGAAGGCAAAGATTCCCGCACAGAAGATCAGGGCCAAACAGCACTCACGAGGCCGAGAGGCTTGTCTGCTCACCCGCAGGGGCGGGCGGGGCTGGGAGCTGAGGCTCGGGCTTCGGGCTTCGGTCGGAGCGCAGGGAGAGGACTGGGTTTGGCAGCGTGAACACAGCCTGCAGGGGGTTAATGCACCACGGCTAGCCGGGAGGGAGTCCAGGGAAAAGTCTGGAGCTGCCGAAGAGGCAAGGGACTTTTTCTTCCCTCTTTGTTGCCTGGTGCGCGAGGGATTAAGAGCGCTGCTTAAAGGAGCTCCAGAGACGGGCGCGAGCCGCGGCTAACAGCACGGACCCCAGAGACGGGCATGAGACGCTAAGGCTGCTGCTGCCGCCACCAAGAAGCCTGTGTACGAGCACAAGTCACTATCCACACCCCTCTTCCGGGGAGCCTGTGCAGCCCACCACTGCCAGGGTCCCGGGATCCAGGGACAACTTCCCCGGGAGAACGCACGGCACGCCTCAGGCTGCTGCAACGTCACACTGGCCTCTGCCACCGCAGGCTCGCCCTGCATCCGTAACCCTCCCTCCCCCCGGCCTGAGTGAGCCAGAGCCCCCGAATCAGCGGCTCCTTTAACCCCGTCCTGTCTGAGCGAAGAACAGACAACCTCAGGCAACCTACACGGAGAGGAGGGTCCAAATCCAAAGATGAACCCGGGGAGCTGTGCGAACAAAGAGGAGAAAGGGAAATCTCTCCCAGCAGCCTCAGGAGCAGCGGATTAAAGCTCCACGGTCAACTTGATGTACCCTGCATCTGTGGAATACCTGAATAGACAACGAATCATCGCAAACTGAGGAGGTGGACTTTGTGTGATTTTGTCTGTATAGCTTTGCTTCTACCATTCGTCCTAGGGTTCTGCCTGTCCGTTTTTTAGTATAGTTTTTAGCACTTGTTATCATCGGTGGATTTGTTTTTTGGTTTGGTTGCTCTCTTCTTTCCTTCTTTTTTTAAAATTAGTTTAAATTTTTGTTATATTTAATAATTTTTTAATGACTTTATTTTATTTTACTTTTTCTTTCTTTCTTTTTTTCTCCCTTATCTTCTGAGCCGTGTGGCTGACAGGGTCTTGGTGCTCTGGCTGGGTGTCAGGCCTGTGCCTCTGAGGTGGGAGAGGCAAGTTCAGGACATTGGTCCACCAAAGACCTCCCAGCCCCACGTAATATCAAATGGCAAAAGCTCTGCCAAGATCTCCACCTCAATGCTAAGACCCAGCTCCACTCAAAGACCAGCAAGCTACAGTGCCTATGCCAAACAAATAGCAAGACAGGAACACAACCCCACCCATTAGCAGAGAGGCTGCCTAAAATCATAATAAGTCCACAGACACCCCAAAACACACCACCGGATGCAGTCCTGCCCACCAGAAAGATAAGATCCAGCCTCATTCTCCACAACACAGGCACTAGTCCCCTCCACCAGGAAGCCTACACAACCCACTGAACCAACCTTAGCCACTGGGGGCAGCCACCAAAAACAACAGGAACTATGAACCTGCAGCCTGCGAAAAAGAGACCCCAAACACAGTAAGTTAAGTAAAATGAGAAGACAGAGAAACCCACAGCAGATGAAGGAGCAAGATAAAAACCCACCAGACCTAACAAATGAAGAGAAATAGACAGTCTACCTGAAAAAGAATTCAGAGTAATGATAGTAAACATGATCCAAAATCTTGGAAATAGAATGGAGAAAATACAAGAAACATTTAACAAGGAACAAGAAGAACTAAAGAGGAAACAGACAATGATGAAAAACACAATAAATGAAATTAAAAATTCTCTAGAAGGAATCAATATTAGAATAACTGAGGCAGAAGAATGGATAAGTGACCTAGAAGATAAAATAGTAGAAATAACTAGCACAGAGCAGAATAAAGAAAAAGGTATGAAAAGAATTTAGGATAGTCTCAGAGACCTCTGGGACAACATTAAACACACCAACATTCGAATTATAGGGGTCCCAGAAGAAGAAGAGTAAAAGAAACCAACTGAGAAAACATTTGAACAGATTATAGTTGAAAACTTCCCTAATATGGGAAAGGAAATAGTCAATCAAGTCCAGGAAGCACAGAGTCCCATACAGGATAAAACCAAGGAGAAACACACCAACACACATATTAATCAAACTATCAAAAATTAAATACAAAGGAAAAATATTAAAAGCAGCAAGGGAAAAACAACAAATAACACACAAGGGAATCCCCATAAGGTTAACAGCTGATCTTTCCTTAGAAACTCTGCAAGCCAGAAGGGAGTGGCAGAACATATTTAAAGTGATGAAAGGGAAAAACCTACAACCAAGAGTACTCTACCCAGCAAGGATCTCATTCAGATTCGATGGAGAAATTAAAACCTTTACAAGCGAGCAAAAGCTAAGAGAATTTAGCACCACCAAACCAGCTTTATGACAAATGCTAAAGGAATTTCTCCAGGCAGGAAACACAAGAGAAGGAAAAGACCTACAATAACAAACCCCAAACAATTAAGAAAATGGTAATAGGAACATACATATCGATAACTACCTTAAAAATAAAAGGTTTAGATGCTTCAACCAAAAGACATAGACTGGCTGAATGGATACAGAAACAAGACCCGTATATATGTTGTCTACAAGACCCACTTCAGACCTAGGGACACATACAGACTGAAAGTGAGGGGATGGTAAAAGATACTCCATGCAAATGGGAATCAAAAGAAAGCTGGAGTAGCAATTCTCATATCAGACAAAATAGACTTTAAAACAAAGCCTATTAAAAGAGACAAAGAAGGATACTACATAATGATCAAGGGAATCAATACAAGAAGATGTAACAATTGTAAACCTTTTTGCACCCAACATAGGAGCACCTCAATACATAAGGCAAATGCTAACAGCCATAAAAGGGGAAATCGATAGGAACACAATCATAGTAGGGGACTCTAACACCCCACTTTCACCAATGGACAGATCATCCAAAATGAAAATAAATAAGGAAACACAAGCTTTAAATGATACATTAAACAAGATGGACTTAATTGATATTTATAGGACATTCCATCCCAAACTAACAGAATACACTTTCTTCTCAAGTGCTCATGGAACATTCTCCAGGATAGATCATATCTTGGGTCACAAATCAAGCCTTGGTAAATTTAAGAAAATTGAAATTGTATCAAGTATCTTTTCTGACCACAACGCTATGAGACTAGATATCAATTACAGGAAAATATCTGTAAAAAAAATACAGACACATGGAGGCTAAACAGTACACTACTAAATAACCAAGAGATCACTGAAGAAATCAAAGAGGAAATCAAACAATACCTAGAAACAAATGACAATGAAAACACGATGACTCAAAACCTATGGGATGCAGCAAAACCAGTTCTAAGAGGGAATTTTATAGCAATACACTCCTCCCTCAAGAAACAACAAACATCTCAAATAAACAACCTAACCTTACACCTAAAGCAATTAGAGAAAGAAAAACAAAAAACCCCCAAAGTTAGCAGAAGAAATCATAAAGATCAGATCAGAAATAAATGAAAAAGAAAGGAAGGAAACTATAGCAAAGATCAATAAACTAAAAGCTGGTTCTTTGAGAAGATAAACAAAATTGATAAACCATTAGCCAGACTCTTCAAGAAAAAAAGGGAGAAAACTCAAATCAATGGAATTAGAAATGATAGGGGAAGTAACAACAGACACTGCAGAAATATAAAGGATCATGAGAGATTACTACAAGCAACTATATGCCAATAAAATGGACAACCTGGAAGAAATGGACAAATTCTTAGAAAAGCACAACCTTCCAAGACTGAACCAGGAAGAAATAGAAAATATAAACAGACCAATCACAAGCACTGAAATTGAGACTGTCATTAAAAATCTTCCAACAAACAAAAGCCCAGGACCCGATGGCTTCACAGGAGAATTCTATAAAACATTGAGAGAAGAGTTAACACCTATCCTTCTCAAACTCTTCCAAAATATAGCACAGGGAGGAACACTCCCAAACTCATTCTAAGAGGCCACCATCACCCTGATACCAATACCAGACAAAGATGTCACAAAGAAAGAAAACTACAGGCCAATATCACTGATGAACACAGAGGCAAAAATCCTCAACAAAATACTAGCAAACAGAATCCAACAGCACATTAAAAGGATCATACACCATGCTCAAGTGGGGTTTATCCCAGCAATGCAAGGAGTCTTCAGTATATGCAAATCAATCAATATGATAAACGATATTAAGAAACTGAAGGATAAAAACCATATGATCATCTCAATAGATGCAGAAAAAGATCTGACAAAATTCAACACCCATTTATGATAAAAACCCTCCAGAAAGTAGGCATAGAGGGAACTTACCTCAACATAATAAAGGCCATATATGACAAACTCACAGCCAGCCATGTTCTCAATGGTGAAAAACTGAAACCATTTCCTCTAAGATCAGGAAGAAGACAAGGTTGTCCACTCTCGCCACTATTATTCAACATAGTTTTGGAAGTTTTAGCCACAGCAATCAGAGAAGAAAAAGAAATGAAAGGAATCCAAATCAGAAAAGAAGAAGTAAAGCTGTCACTGTTTGCAGATGACATGATACTATACGTAGAGAATCCTAAAGATGCTATCAGAAAACTCCTAGAGCTCATCAATGAATTTGGAAAAGTAGCAGGATACAAAATTAATGCACAGAAATCTCTTGCATTCCTATACACTAAAGATGAAAAATCTGAAAGAGAAATTAAGGAAATACTCCCATTTACCATTGCAACAAAAAGGAATAAAATACCTAGAAATAAACCTACCTAAGGAGACAAAAGACTTGTACGCAGAAAACTATAAGACACTGATGAAAGAAATTAAAGATGATACACATAGATGGAGAGATATACCATGTTCTTGGATTGGAAGAATCAACATTGTGAATATGACTCTACTACTCAAAGCAATCTACAGATTAAATGCAATCCCTATCTAACTACCAATGGCATTTTTTACAGAACTAGAACAAAAAATTTCACAATTTGTATGGAAACACAAAATACCCAAATAGCCAAAGCAATCTTGAGAAAGAAAAACAGAGCTAGAGGAATCAGACTCCCTGACTTCAGACTATACTACAAAGCTACAGTAATCAGGACAGTATGGTACTGGCTCTAAAACAGAACTATAGATCAATATAACAGGATAAAAAGCCCAGAGATAAACCTATGCCCATATGGTCACCTTATTTTTAATAAAGGAGGCAAGAATATATAATGGAGAAAAGACAGCCTCTTCAATAAGCGGTGCTGGGAAAACTGGATAGCTACATGTAAAAGGATGAAATTAGAACACTCCCTAACATCATGCACAAAAATAAATTCAAAATGGATTAAAGACCTAAATGTAAGGCCAGACACTATAAAACTCTTAGAGGAAAACACAGGCAGAACACTCTATGACAGAAATCACAGCAAGATCCTTTTTTGACCCATGGAAATAAAATAAAAAATAAACAAATGGGACCTAATGAAACTTGAAAGCTTTTGCACAGCAAAGGAAAACATAAGACGAAAAGATAACCCTCAGAATCGGAGAAAACATTTTCAAATGAAGCAACTGACAAAGGATTAATCCCCAAAATTTACATGCAGCTCATGCAGCTCAATATCATAAAAAGAAGCAACCCATCCAAAAATGGGCAGAAGACCTAAACAGACATTTTTCCAAAGAAGATATACAGATTGCCAACAAACACATGAAAGAATGCTCAACATCAGTAATCATTAGAGAAATGCAAATCAAAACTACAATGAGGTTATCATCTCACACCAGTCAGAATGGCCATCCTCAAAAAAATCTACAAAGAACAAATGCTGTAGAGGGTGTGGAGAAAAGGGAACCCTCTTGCACTGTGGGTGGGAATGTAAATTGATAGAGCCACTATGGAGAACAGTATGGAGGTTCCTTAAAAAACTAAAAATAGAGCTACCAGATGACCCAGCAATCCCACTACTGGGCATATACCCTGAGAAAACCATAATTGAAAAAGAATTATGTACCACAATGTTCATTGCAGCACTATTTACAATAGCCAGGACATGGAAGCAACAGATGAATGGATAAAGAAGATGTGGCACATATATACAATGGAATACTACTCAACCATAAAAAGTAACGAAAGTGAGTTATTTGTAGTGAGGTGAATGGACGTAGAGTCTGTCATACAGAGTGAAGTAAGTCAGAGAGAGAAAAACAAATACTGTATGCTAACACATATATATGGAATCTAAAAAAAAAAAAAAAAAAAAAAGGGTTCTGAAGAACCTAAGGGCAGGACAGGAATAAAGATGAAGATGTAGAGAATGGACTTGAGGACATGGGGAGGGGGAAGGGTAAGCTGGGACGAAGTGAGAGAGTAGCATTGACACATATATATATACTACCAAATGTAAAATAGATAGCTAGTGGGAAGCAGCTGCGTAGCACAGGGAGATCAGCTCGGTGTTTTGTGACCACCTAGAGGGGTGGGATAGCAAGGGTAGGAGGGAGATGCAAAAGGGAGGAGATATGGGGATATATGTATATATATAGCTGATTCACTTTGTTATAAAGCAGAAACTAACATACCATTGTAAAGCAATTATACTCCAATAAAGATGTTAAAAAAAGTCAAAAAAATAAAAATAGAAACAACAGGGGCTTCCCTGGTGGCGCAGTGGTTGAGAGTCCACGTGCCGATGCAGGGGACACGGGTTCTTGCCCCAGTCCGGGAGGATCCCACATGCCGCGGTGCAGCTGGGCCCGTGAGCCATGGCCGCTGAGCCTGCGGGTCCGGAGCCTGTGGTTCGCAATGGAAGAGGCCACAACAGTGAGAGGCCCGCGAACCGCAAAAAAAAAAAAGAAAAGAAAAGAAAAGAAAAGAAACAACACAACTTAAATAAATAAATAAATAATAGTCTGACTCACGTTTCCGTGGTTTAACTTGGCTAGATGTTGTCCCGTTAACCTACTTCTGCCCTCCTTTGTTTTCAGTGATATAAAAATTGGGGAGTGAAGACCTCATTCAGAGGACTTTTAGGCAGAGGAAGAAAATAAGAGAACCCTGGAAGCCATTTCTGGAAATAACAATGTTTTTCTAATCCCCTTGGTTTTCTTTAAACTCTGAACAGTTTAACATATCTAATCACAATACAGAGAATTGTGGTTTTCACAAATGGTCGGTTTTATTAACAAATGAACAGGTAATAATTACAGGTGTAATCCCACCTGGATCCTTCTGGAACACAGTGGACCACGCATGCGTACAAATAAAGGAAGTAGCATGATACCATGGCTCTCAGCGGCAGCTGCTCGTTAGAATCACCTGGGTAGCTTTTAAAAACTGTGATACCTGGGTCTATCCTGAGAGATTCTGAGCAAACAGGTATGGGGAGGGTCCCGGCCCAGTTTTGCGTAGCTCTCAGGTGATTCCAGTGTGAGCTGGGCTGAGAAGCTTGGTCTGGTAATAAGGGAGAGCAAGAGGATTCTAGAGGTTTCTGGGGGTTTCTGGAGGTAGACACATGGCCACTGTGTGCTGGCTTTGCCGTTCTCCTCACTGTGTAAACTGGGGTGATTTACTTGACCTCTCTGAGGCTCGGTTTTTTGGACAATGGGATCAATAATAGCTATTGTGCAGGGTTGTTGTGTAGATCCAATGAGATAATAAGGCAACCCATGTGCTTGATGCAGTGCCATAGGACTGCCAGACCCTCTTCCTTTTAATGTTTCAAAGTGGTTTTATATCTACTTTCTTATTCAATCATCACCTCAACCTTGTGATATGGGAGAAAAATACAGGCTAGCCATTTTGGACGTCTACATGTCTGGCTGATTTCTAATTTCAATATCATTTTACACTCAAAGTAATTTCGTAGCCTCCCTAACCTCTGGAGGGCCTCAGGGCCCAGTGCTCTGGAGCCCTTTTCTCCTCTGTCTACCCATTCTTTAGTGATCCCATGGAACCTGATAGCTTAAACTACCATCTATATGCTGAAAATTCCAGCCTAGACCAGAATTCTAGACTCAAAGACAACTCTTCTCTGGATGTCGAAAAGGCATCTCAAACTTAACACGTTCAAGATGGAACTCTGGGTCTGCCCCACATCCCTCTTCCACCAGTAAAATCTGTTGCTCATCCAGTCTAGTAAATGGTAACTCCATCCTTCCAGCCCCTCAGGCCAAACCCCTTGGAATCGCCTTTCATTCCTCCTTCTTTTACATACAAATCCAATTCGTCAGCAAATCCCAGTAGTTCTGCATTCAAACTACAACCAGGATCCGAGGCTTCTCACCACTCCACTAGTACCTTTAACCACACCACTCCAGCTTTCGTCTGGATTAAAGGCTCTTAACTGGCTTTCCTGTTTCTCCCTGCTGCACCCTTCCCCCCAGCCAGACCCAGTCCTTTTTCAACATAGCAGCCAAAGTGGGAGCTGAATCTTTTGACTTTTTCACTCAGACCCCTCACGGCTTCCCCTCTCCTTCTGCACAGCGGGCAAGTCCTCACAGCGGGTGGATAAGGTCTCACACGGTATCACCGGCACTCTCCTGTGACCTTTTACCACGCCTCCTAGAACTCTCTTCTCACCCCTTCTGCTCCCTGAACACTGGCCCCTTCCTCTTTCTCCAACTTGCCGAGCACACCATGGCCTCACGTCCTTTGCCCTCGTTGTTCCCCCTGGTGGGAGGCTCCTTCCTCTCTATATCATGTGGCTTGCTCCCTCTTCCCTACAGGTCTTTGACTCAAAGCTCTCTTTAAGCCTAAAATGTCCCCACCTCCCTCTGGCCCTCCTTATTCTCCTTTATGGTTTTCTTTTTCTCCACACACTTCCCATCATCTGATGTGCAATATGTCTGAGTGTTTGTCTGTTGGACCCACTAGAAAGGAAGCTGGATAAGGGGGAGTGAGTTTTCGTGTTTTGCTCACTGCTGTGCCACCCTAGGGCCTAGGACAGTGCCTGGTGCATAGTAGGCATGAAATAGACACTTGTTGGATGAACGCATGAATTGAGCAAATGATGTTGGCAAAGCATCTTTCCATTGGCACCGTTTATTCCTGCACATTTCTGCACTCGCTATCAGTTGCAGAGGAGTTGGTTTTCATTATTATTAATATTTAGAAAGCTTGCTCTACCAGTACTAGAGTACAGTAGTAGTTCTAGCACAGAGAGTAACTAGTACGTAGAGCAAACCTGAAGCAAAGGCAGATCTGGGAAATGTCACTGCTCCAAAACCATGAGCGTGCTCAGCTTCAGGGGGTGACATTCCAAACGAGCTGGCTTCCTGGGGCCCAGGAATCTTTTGAGTTATGTCCAATTTTAAATTTATTTATTTATTTTGGCTGCATTGGGTCTTTCTTGCTGCCTGCGGGCTTTCTCTAGTTGTGGCGAGCATAGGCTACTCTTCATTGCAGTGCACGGGCTTCTCATTGCGGTGGCTTCTCTTGTTGAGGAGCACAGGCTCTAGGTGCTTGGTCTTCAGTAGTTGTGGCTCGCGGGCTCTAGAGCGCAGGCTCAGCAGTTGTGGTGCACGGGCTCAGTTGCTCCGTGGCACGTGGGATCTTCCCGGACCAGGGCTCAAACTTGTGTCCCCTGCATTGGCAGGCGGATTATTAACCACTGCGCCACCAGGGAAGCCCTATGTCCAATTTTATATCTCCTCCTGCCTCCAGGGTAATTTGTCAAAAACCTACTGCATCCCGCATGGCTTTAAAAAATGGGCAGCTAACTTTAATATCTGGCTGGAATTGTTTGGATAGGTCTATAGACGGGGACAAGGAGGCAGTGGGTGTCACCTCATTCTGCAGCCGTGGAGTCCTTTATTCTTTATTGTAAAGAAGCATGGAGCTGGCTGTCATCAAATCCATGCAAACTGGTTTATAGTGTCTGGTTCAATTAAGGGAATTTCTGGGAAGAGTTATGACCAAATAAATAATGTGAGAGATGCAACTCTGAAACAATAATTGTTATTCATCAATCTCTGTTTGCAAGTAGAGATGGAGAGAGAGAAACTTCAAGTGAAGGAGCTCTCCTGGGTGAGATCCTTCACTTCAAACACAGTAAACAACTGTTGTTCTGTGATGCACATTTTAGTACCGCTAGAGGCAACCTTTCTAAATATTAATAATAATAAACAATCCCCTCCGCAACTGACAGCAGGTGCAGGGATGAACAGAGAGCCCTGGGAGACGGGCTGTGGTCGGCCCTCCTGGATGTGGCGAAGGCCTCCTCAGAAAGGACAAGCTCCAGGACAACAGAATGTGGTCCCCTCACTTCCTGTTTTCAGAAGCACGGAGTGCATATGGCTTCGGGCATGTGAGTTGATTATTAACATGTAAAATGAATCTCTTTAGAGCTCTTTCTAACTATGACACGGTGGTTTTTATTTTGAAAGAAATATGAAACTGCGGAGTTAAAAGCTTCCACCACTAACAATTGACATTTAGAGACGCACAGGGGTAAGGATTCGGTGTATAGTTTGAGGTGCCGCTGTACAATATGTGGGATTTTTTTTTTTTTTTTTTTTTTTTTTTTTTTTTTGCGGTACACTGGCCTCTCACTGTTGTGGCCTCTCCCGTTGCGGAACACAGGCTTCGGACACATAGGCCCAGCGGCCACGGCTCACGGGCCTAGCCGCTCCGCGGCATGTGCGATCTTCCTGGACCGGGGCACGAACCCGTGTCCCCTCCATCGGCAGGCGGACTCTCAATCACTGCGCCACCAGGGAAGCCCCCAGAGACACCATTCTTTTTTTCTGTTTTTTTGTATTTTTTTTGCGGTACGCGGGCCTCTCACCGCCGCGGCCTCTCCCGTTGCGGAGCACAGGCTCCGGACGCGCAGGCCCAGCGGCCACGGCCCACGGGCCCAGCCGCTCTGCGGCATGTGGGATCCTCCCGGATCGGGGCACGAACCCACGTCCCCTGCATCGGCAGGCGGACTCTCAACCACTGCGCCACCAGGGAAGCCCTATGTGGGATTTTTTGTCTCCTTGCCATTGAGCTGTAGGGTAACAACGGTGAGTGAGCTCGGCTACAGTGACGCTGCCGCATGTAAGCCTTGGCCGCTCTTGTTCCTGCTCCAATCCTGAGACCGAGAGAGCAGCAGACGATGCACCACTGGAGCTATTTCTAGAGGACTGGGTGGTGTGATGGAAAGGACTTGGGCTTTGACGTCAGAGACCTGGTTTTCAGTCCTGACAGTGCTACCCACCAGCTACGTGATCGGGTGACCTGACCCGAATACCCTCAGTTTCCACATCTGCTCAAAATGAGGTTAAAATAACTATCTCAAGTGGTAGTTGGAGCTTTCAGTGAGACAGTGCATGTCAAGTACCCAGTACAGTGCCTGGCATAAAGTCGGCATCTCCAAAATGATAGCTATTATTATTATTATGAATAGCATTATGAATCAGTATTGCGGGGTTCAAATTCGGTAGTCTACAGGACTGAGCAGGGAAGGGGTTTGTCACTGAAATCATCAAGGATGAGGTCGGAAGCATTCCTAAAATTTTTGAGAATGGGGACTGCTGAGGACTGCCACGGGAACTGAAACATCTACCTCGGATGCCACGCAAACCTCCATCGGCCTCCATCTGTTTACAACTTCTTGATAAGTGCTTATGATTCTATCTGGCCTGCTGTCCCTTTCGGAGCACTGACTTCTGCAAAGCATGATTCTATTTTGTGTGTTGATGGGTTTTTTTAAAATCTTTCTACAGTATCAATGACACTGTGAGACTTTTGGGGAAAATCATATATATTTCCTTTCATAATGGGTTTTTTAAAAGGATAACTTGCAAATAGTAAGGCATTCTGAAATTGTTTTTAAATATGCTTAAATTCGACCGTCAGCTTGCCAGGAAGACATGGTCTTAAAGGAAGAAAGTCCCCTCTTTTGGAGTGAGTGCTTGGTATGATGGGCACGAAATGGACGGTTTTCTTTTGCTCGGGTTATACCTCGTGAAATACTGGTACACTTCCACATCCAAGCACGGTGGTTTAACCAGACTGGTAAAAAAAAGGACTCAAGAGAACATCTGAAGGCAAAAAATCAGTACAGGTTTTTATCCTTCCTAGACATGACCATGAGGCCATGGAACGAAGTGAGTGATTCCTAGAAATCAGAGTCCAGGCCTACTGAGTCTTTAAGAAAAATGTTTGTTGTTTACCTTTTTATAGTACTTAGTGGTGTGTCATAAGCCTCTATGTCCTAAGCATCTCATTTTGGCTAATGATGAGATAAAAAAGTATCTAAAAGTGGGGCGCACCATGGCTAGGCTAAAGTTAAAAAAAAAAATAAAAAAAAGAAAACCAACAACCATGGTTGGTACAAACTGGTTCCCACCATCATCACTAAGCACCTATACAAAGTTTGGCCGAATGCTCTGCTAGGTCAAATGCTCGCCTAAAAACCTGGGTGGGTGAGCTAGGTTCTCTGGAAGCTGAGAGGTGATTATGGATGGATGTAATATGGTGGCTCTTACACTTTTGTGTGCATAATACCCTTTTTTTGCGATGTGTTACAATCAGGCTCCAGGGTCTTATTCTTAAAAATTCTGAATCGGTAGGCCTCAGATGAGGCCCCGTAACGTTTTTTTTTTGGAAGCAATTTGCTATATTTTTAAGGGCCACCCTTTGAGAAATGCTGATCTTAGGCTGTCCCTCTGAATGACTCAAGATTCTAAAGCTAACACTTAAGTCTTTCAAAATCAGAAAATTATTGAATCTTAGAACTAGAAGGATCCCAGAGATCATCTAGCCTAGACTTTTCATGTTAGCAACCAAGGGCTGATACAAGAACCTGGGTTTCACAGCATAGGACCTTCCCCAGAACTCTCATTACAGCTCGGCACAGTGGCTAAGAGTCAGACTTCTGGCTTTGCCACTTGAGGTCATGTGACTTGGGCAAGTTGTTTATCACTCTGGACCTCACCTCCCTTGCGGGGGGTGACTGTGGTAGTGAGGTGAGCTGGTGCATGGAAAGGACTGTTGGAACGTGACCTGTACCAGGCTGGTCATGCATAAGCTCCAGATTCTTCCAGCAGATAGAGTACAGTGGCTGAAGAAATTTGAAGGGTAGGTGAAAATTACCTGTACTCCCCACTCCCAGCACCTTGCCAGCAGCTTTGAATGAAAGCCAGCGGCCACAGGTACAGGTATTTTTAGGTTAACACATATTAGCAGTAAAAGTGTCAACTAAAGTCCCAGCTCTGACCTTGCCAGTGCTCTCACTAGCACCTTGCAGGAGAGGGTCTCTCAGAGCAGGATTCAGTAACCCTTACAGTCAGCCTCAGGTGACTACAGGGCCTCCGGACAGAGTCTGAGCACAAAACTGGTAGGGATCAGGCCTTCAGCACAGCCCCGGGGATTGCATACTCAGGACATGGGATTTGCTAAATTCTTCTAGCAAGTGGGAAGTGTGTCTCTTAAGTTTAAAGGCAGGCTACATATCAATGAGGGTCCATTTATTACATTTATCATGCAAGGCAACAAGTCAGTAATTTCATCAATAAAAACCTATTTCTGGGCTTCCCTGGTGGCGCAGTGGTTGAGAGTCCGCCTGCCGATGCAGGGAACGCGGGTTCGTGCCCCGGTCCAGGAAGATCCCATATGCCGTGGAGAGGCTGGGCCCGTGAGCCATGGCCGCTGAGCCTGCGTGTCCGGAGCCTGTGCTCTGCAATGGGAGAGGCCACAACAGTGAGAGGCCCGCATACCGCAAAAAAAAAAAAAAAAAAAAAACCTATTTCTGAATTCATTATGCTAATTAGTAAAGTCTCTGGTTGATAGAGATATAGATAACAAAAGCATCTGTTGTAGCTGCCTCTGGAGTATTTTCTTTTTGATAAAATAATAGCTGAACACTCCAGTGAGAATTTTCCATGAGAGCAGTGGGCTGTCCCGGGCGCCGAGGTCTACACTAACCATCAGCATAAAATATTTTCAAGTAAATTACTTCTTGTAACAAGCATTTAGCCTATTAAGTACCCAATTAATCTCCATTGTTATTATTATTACTAATTGAAAACATGTTGAATAGAGAAACAATTTAAAAAGTAAATCAACAAAAGGTATAGAAACTCTGTTATATAAGCTGGATTAATAAAATCTAAATGGAGGTGACCTGACTGCACTTCAAGAATTATTCCAAGTCTCAAATTAGGTCTGGTTCTTACATGGTATCAGAAATTTCGGTTAAAGTTTCATGAAAAACGGACAGCAGTAGCCGAAGCCTACATGGTAACTATTTGAGAAAGGGGGTAAAATTTCACCAAGCAATACGTGAAGTAGTATTTTTCAGACCTTGGATCACGACCCATTAATGAGTTGCTGAATCAATGTAATGGGTTTTGATCTAGCACTTGGCTAGCAGATGGAATGTATCACGAGAAGTGAGAGTGAATGTTGTTTTGTCAAACTTTTACACACATGCAAATGTTTTCTGGATCACACTGTAAAAGGTATTTCTAAACTGCAGGTTGTGGTTAAAAATGTCTGACAGTCCCCGGCACAGGAAACGTGGAGAAGGAGCAGAAATGTGCGAGCACCAGGGCATCGGTCCTGGTGAACACCGCACACTGCAAACACCTCCTGCGGTATCGTTCAGAAGAATGGTACCTGAGCATCAGGCTAGGAAATCCTCAAAGAGGTTTTAATGTATTTCATTTGATACTTATGCAGAACCTGGGGACTTCCTAAATTTTTATTACGAAGTCTGGATATGCTAGTGATGAAGTTCAGACACCAAATTCAGAATCAAAAATTCAAAACAAAGTAATCTGCAAAGCTCCAAACATAAGTGAATCACTTTGTTTGAGAACTTGCATCTCTCTCTTTCTTTATGTGGATCAGAAAACAGTACAAAAGGACAGACACTACCCAACTTGTTTTCACTATGATGGTAAATCCTACTGGGCCTTTAATTTCAGTGGCATCTTTAAGACTCTGTCAGATGCCAGATGAATGGATAAAGAAGATATGTATATATATATATATATATATATATATATATATATATATATATATATATATATATATAAAATGGAATATTACTCAGCCATAAAAAAGAATGAAATAATGCCATGTGCAGCAACATGGATGACCCTGGAGATTATCATACTAAATGAAGTAAGTCAGACAGAGAAAGACAAACACCATATGATATCACTTATTTGTGGAATCTAAAATATGATATAAATGAACTTGTTTACAAAACAGAAACAGACACACAGACATAGAAAACAATCTTATGGTTACCAAAGGGGAAGTGGGGGAGGGAGGAAAGGATAAATTAGGAGTATGGGATTAACAGATACACACTACTATACATAAAACAGATAAACAACAAGGATCTACGATATAGCACAGGGAACTATATTCAGTATCTTGTAATAACCTATAATGGAAAAGAATCTGAAAAAGAATATATGTATATATATATTGAGTCACTTTGCTGTACACCTGAAACTAACACAACATTGTAAATCAACTATACTTCCATTTAAAAAAAAATCTGTCAGGTGGTAGAGGACCCCATACTGTCTTTCCTTACAGAACTGAAACGCCAAAAGCAAACTGCAGGACAAAAAATATATTTACGCTTATGCCTCAGAGACAAACTTCTATTTTCTGTCTTTACCCAGGACTTCGATTTCTACTTTGATAGTTTGTTGTTAAACAGCATTGTGGTTCTCAGTTTGCAAGAACAGAGTGCAGACACTGATGCCCCTGAAAGGTAAGGGCTGGCCCATCAAGGCACACTTTAACTACAATATAACCTTTTGTTAATAAAGAAAATATAAGGACTGTGTGCCAGTTTATGACGGGCCATAAGGAATATATACATATGGCCACAATTACAGGTAGTGAAGATTTTTAAACTGTCTCATAACTAGCAATGGAATCAGAAGTGATTTTCTTTTTTAAACAATCAATAAAATGATTCAAACCCACACTGAGAGTGTACACTGAGAACACTCAGAATCAGTCTAGCACTTCTGGGTCTTCAAAGAGCTTTCACATCCTATTGTCCAATGCAGCTCTGGAAGCAGGAGACCTGGAATCTAGTCTCTGTTAGTTATATGCCCTGGCATAAATTTTTAGAATTTTTTCTACGCTTCACTTCTTTGTTTGAAAAATAAGATAATAATTACTGATTTGCTAATATTCAAGGTTATTTAGGTAACAAGAGTTAAGGGGTTAAAGCCTTTAAAAAAGTGCTTCCCAATTGTAGGGCAGTTTCATCAAGATAATAGTCTTTATGTGCCAAATAGAATTGCAGAGAAGCTTTAGGGGGAAAGAAAAACAGAAATGCAAACTTTCCTATTTCAATTCCATTTCCTCTGGAGAAAATAACCCAGATGTTATTAAATGATCTTTTCAGCCCAAGCTGCAGGGTAATCCTTTAGCACTCTTGAAAAGCTTCCAAGTAAAATTGAAAATGAGATCCTTTTCAGAGTTTGTGTCTCCTATGAAACACTTTGGAGAGTATGAAGATAATTTTTAGCCTCTTTAGGAAGATGTAACAGTCATATTTCCTTTCTTGTAATATTGTAACATTATTTATATAGCTGTTCCTTTCAAGAACTCTTTTCCTTTTCACACATAGCAGGGAAACTGTTACCTTATAGAATGGTGGTAATATCAGTCACTGAGCAAAAGACTCATAGGAACTTAAAACTGGAAGGAATCTCAAGTACCATCTCTTCCATCTTCTCATTTTACAGATTTGGAAATTGAGGCTGATAGCAGTTAAGTGATTTGTTCAGCTTTTGGTGAGAGAACTGCAACTTGAATCCCAACTAGAATCAGGTATGTATTCTTTCCACTCTTTCCAGAATCCTATGTCTATCAAAAAGCTATATGCTTTTTGCTTAACGCATAGTTTCTTATCACAGCTCAGCTGTGTAACTGCAAGCGTAGACTCATAATGAAGTTCAATGTGAGGAAAAGATGCCTTGATTGGTCTTTGTACACAAATGTCTATAAATGGTAAGACCCATAGTGGACTTTTAATACACATTGATCACGACACTCTATTTAAAACTTAAAGAGCATTCTTTCAATTCAGAAAAGCTTTTGGAAACAAACAACTGGTCTCACAACTGATTGCCAGTTGTCAGTTGACATGCTCTAGGAGTATACGCTTTCATTTTGCCATTTGGAAACATGAAAAACTAATATAAACATACACTCACTTAAGGATCTCAAACATCCTTAAACATTCTCTTTCTAGGAATAGTGAGAAAGCTTTCTCTATATATTAGAACTCTAGATACCAAAGTGATTTGAACACTCGAGAGAAAAAGATAAATAAAATAAAATACTAATTCCACAGGGTCCCTCGGATCGAATTTCTTTTGTGATGAGCTCTATTGACTGAGTGAGCACTGAACCATTGGTAACTAGGGTGCACGCTGTTCTCCCACCTCTGCTATGTAAAGTGTCTTCTCATCATTATACAAAAATCACCATCAAACTAGAAAACAATTTGGGAGAGTTCATGGCTTTTGGAGCAACCCACAGCCAGTGATGCTGTCTTGACAAAATATAATTATCTCCAACCCTGAGGTGCAACTACAGGAGAGCAGCAAACAAGCCCTGTAGTATTGTTTCAGATGAAGCACAGTGAAAGCGCTGCACTTCCTCCAGGCCTCCGCTTTCTTCCTGAACGAACTCCAGGGAATGGCATCATGTCAGGCCTTCCAGATGGATTATGTGAAGCCATAGCTCAATGTCATTTTCAATAGGAAGCCTCATAATTAAAGGTCAAATAGTCACTTCATCTGCAATCAATCAGTAGAAAAAGTACTAATACGAAGAACTAATCTATCAATGGCAAATGCACTAATAAAAGCAATGAATCAAATTCAGCATGTGTGTAGATGCAAGTACATTGAAGAGACTGAGACAGGGCAAAAGCAAGAACAAAAAAATAAATTTCAAGTGTATGTACAAGAGAACTTTCAGAAGGCTTCTCAAAGCCAGAGTTTTCATCTTTGGTTCATTAGTTACCTGGGTGTCACCGGGCCTGCAATAATTTATTCTTAAATACAAATACTGGATATAATAATAAAACATGTTATTTCACAGGGCTTTCTTAATGTATTCTATTTGAGATGTTATGTGTGTGTGTGTGTGTTTAAAATCACTAGAAGAAATATTTTGACAGGGATCACAAAAGGGATAGATATATTTTCTACATGCCAAATAGATGCATTTTAATCTGTCGTATTTCATCTTGAAGTAAGAGAAATATAACTCTGAGTGATATTACCTGAAATTTGCCCCCTGCTTTCTGGAATATGAATTCTTCACACTTATTGTGATGTTCTTTCATTGCTATGCAGATGAGAAGTTCCATTAGGATAATTATCGGCCTGTACCTCAGGTCACTGCCAGGCATATCCTCTGTACCAGAGAAGTCAGGTCACCAGTAGAGAGAAACATGAATTGGATCTTGTGAAAACTGATACACTAAATTTACAGGGCTTAACAAGTCCATTCAAGCAACAGGACCCGAACACCCCTTGCTGTATGTAGAAATAAGGGTGCTCCTGGGACAAGGGTGATCCGTGCCATCTCGCTGAGATAAGGAAGCAGCAAAGAGGTCATTTTTATAAATGCTACCTAGGAGATTGCAGGCAGGAAGCCAGGTCTGATCCCAGCATGATAGAATAGCCTAGCTCGAAGTAAAATTCCCTAATCTAAGAGCTACGGAAACTGAGGCCTGGGGATGTCTCAGTGGAAGAGTCAGGATGAGTATTTAGGTCTTGCAATTCCAAGAAAGCATAGGTCTACCATGTTATGGAAATAACTAAGGATTTACACTACGATGGTTACTTAGATACCACATCAGTATTTTATTGGAGGACCCAAGTATCTATTTCATGGGCGAACACTGCAAAAGCAAAATGCAAAAGCAGAAGTCCAAGTTAACCCAAACATTTTTAGCACAACAGCTACTTTTGATCGACGTTCAGAGCACCTGTTTGCCTGAAAATTAGAAAGCATCAAGGACAGAAGGATATGGCTTTGAGATGAAAAAAATGAAAAGAAAAAAAAAAGATAGGATGAGTAGGTATTCTGCTTACAGAAAAGAAAAGAATACTGATCACGGTGCAGTATGCTTCTCGGGTTCACCACCGCCAGCTCCAAGCACAGGAGAAAATCATGGAGAAACAAACACAACCCATTTTGGTTGTCCTGACAAAAGCAAATCCTACAGGGGGGGCAGGTTTGAAAGGCCACTGCAGAAGTGTGGAAGCATATGTGGTGCAGCCAGGACTCAGCATCTGCTCTAACGACACAGGCTCATTTGATCCCTGACTCGTGACCTCTGAGGTGCCTGGCAGCATCCGCCTCTGGCCTCCCTACCTTTGTAACAGCCCCTTCCTTTTCAGGAGACCTGGAGCACCGGGCATCACATCACAACGACCGCATGAAGGAGGAAGTGCAAGATGATTTCTCTGAGGTCAACAGTTAAACCACACCTGTTACATGAACATCTACGGAACCGGGGTCAGGGGACTGGAACCCTGGGAATGGTAATACCGTCATAACCAAAACAGTTAATAATAACTAATAACAGCTGCTGCTTTAAGGGTATGTGTTATGTGCCAGGCAGCACACCGAGCTCTCTAGGTGGGCACTCTCATTTCGTCCACAGCAATCCACACACAGCACAACTACTGAACACATTCTGTCATGTACTGACTTGTATTAGGTACAAGTCCTGTGCTGGGTACTTAACACATTTTATCTTTAATCTTTACAGCAGCCTTAAGAATTAAGAAAAAGTAAGAAAATGGCTTACAAAGTGAGAAAGCTGAGGTTCAGGGAGCCTAAGTGATTTGTCCAGGATCACAAAATCAGGACTGGAATGTGGCTTCCAAAAAGCTCTTTCAAATTCTATTTGGTGATGATTATAAAGAAAACCTAACAGTCATAATGCAACGTATGGACAGTATATATATATTTTTTCTTCAAATAAGCTGAACCCCTAGATAGCAATTGCTTCTTTAAGAGTATGTCCAATTTCTAAATCATTTCCCAAACTTTGCAAGACTGAAAATAATTCTATCAGACAAATATGTTTGGGGCTAGTAAAACCATTATGAAATCTCTTTGTTTCCTAGTTTACAGACTGAACTTTAACACGAGCAGACTTAGAGCAATGTCATTCTCTTTAGTCAGTCACACGTCAAAATGTAATGGAATTTTTAAAACTAGTTTTACCACAATGTGCCTACTACCCCAAGGAGTTTGTTAATGATGTATATTTCAATAAAGTTTCTCATTACTTAATGACTTTTAATGACTAAAAACATGGATTCCAGATGTCTTGGACAGGTTATTGGGATAATGTCATTAAACTGGATAAAGCTAAGTAGAAAATAGCACTTTTCTTGATCTATTTTTATCCATTAAATACGTACTTATTTCATTTTAGGTGCTGATCAGATTGAGTTAATGATAACTATGTCGTGTTTCTTTATAGAAATAACATTCTGAAAGGAACTTCAAACTAATGTCAATATCAAACTAGAGTAATAACATTATTTCCACCTTGCTCCAAGCTTCCAGAAAATATAAGGTGACATTTCCCAGGGGTCACTCTAGAGCCTTCCAAAACCAAGTTTGTGCTCATTGCACCCCCTGCCCCCAACTACGCACCCCCAGACTTTTAACATGAACATTCTACATTGAAAATCTTCTATGAGAATCGAAAACATGATTACAAATAAAGTTAAATCCTACACTATTAAATGTAGGCCCTCAAAAATGGGTTCAATCCAGTGATGGTATTTCAAAGCTATGACCCATCCTCACTTTGCTATTGTTCTTTAGGTCACAGAGTGGAAAATACCCCCATTCCATTTAATTTGAAGAGTTGTTTGAATTTCAAAATCATAAGATGCAATTATCTGAGGGTAATATTAAGTTGGTTTTTACGTCTGTGGGACACTTACCCAATGTGAGGGATTTGTGTGTAGAACAGAACATGACAGCCACAGTGTCTGCTGGTGTGAAACCTGAATTATTCCTAGTGGCAAAAGAAAAAAGTGTTTTACAAATAAAAAGCATATTTAATACATCCTCAATCAAACGTAGTACCTACCTTTGTGCTAACATCCCTTTGATCAGTCCTGGTGACAGAAGTAATTCTATACCCAAATGTACAGAAATGTCCAAATTTCTTTTTAGAGAATAATTTCTGAGTCATTTATCCATGAAAAGGAGACAGTCTTAAAAATGTGTGGTGGAGGTCTTCTAAAATCACATATGTAATCAGCTTGTGGCACAAGACTTTATAAAAATCACGCAGCAAGGAAAGTTAGCTCAGTCACTAGGCTATCACTTGATTTTAACCCAGTGGCTTGAAAAGAGTTAATGTATTTCAAAAAGGCTTCCCTCAAGGAGCAACACATCCCTTTGGCAGCAAACAACGGCCTTTGAGAAATACACGGTATGAACAAAGGTTTAACATCATATGTTTTTAGTAAAAATAATAAATTACCAATTTTTATCCATTACTATGTATCAGGTATTCCCTTAAGGTCTTTGCATATAAAGACAAAAACCCTATCAGGTAGGCAATACAATATCATTATTTATGGATGAGAAAACTGAGGCACACAGAAGTTATGTAACCTACCCAGGACCCCATAGCTAGGAAGTGACAGAGCCAGGATTTAAATCAAGTCTGGCTCCTGTGCCTGCGCTTAACTGCCATTGTTTTATTGTTATATAATATGTTAAGGATAAAAAAAATCTTGTGTAGTCAAAATCCATTAAACGTTATGGGGATCAGTACTGGTGAATATCATATTCAGATTTCCTATTTTAGATCATAAAGATTTAGAGAACCAGGAACCAAAAAGGTTAGAAATGTAAGTTTTATTATTGCATCCTTGATATGTTAGAAACTATTCCTTCCTGCACGATCAGTGTTTGAAGATATAGTGAGTCTGTTCATTCCCGCCCTGAACTCAGACAAGAGGGCTAGCAAACGGAAAAATGTTCTAGAACCCGACTGCATGCATATAGTTGTAGATGTAACAATCTAACCAATTGTCAAGTATGTCTAAAGAAAGAGACCCCACCATTTCCCTTAGTAACCTCATCCTTATATACAACTTTCACTGGGAGAAAAAGCTTCCCTCAGCAGATCCCACATCTGTTTCTTTGTTATATACTCACTGGAGGGGAGCAGGACCCTCTCCTCCACCACCTGCTCCTCTGTACATATGTTAAGAGAATATTTAAATTGCCCTTTAGTCTCCTCTCCTTTGAAAAATCATGTAAGCTCATGCTTCCTAACCAGTCTTACCTGCAGCCTTTTTTTTTTTTTAAATAACATCTTTCCAAATTGAATTTTTGGTGTCTCACCTCAGTTGAAAGAGAAGGAGGGAGGGAGACAGAGAAAGAGAGAGAAAGAAAGAGAGAGAGAGAGAAAGGGAGAGAGAGTCTCTAGAGAGGATGTTTTGGTTCTGAAGGGGAGGATGATCTCAAGCTTGTCAGGGGGGTAGGGGATGATGATGAAGCCTGTGGAGAACTTCTTGGAGGAAATTACAATTGAGCTAGGCTTTAAAGAACAGGTTTAGACATGCGCAGATGCGGATTTTAGATAAGGGAGAGCAGAACGGAAGCATGCAAGTGCCGGAGGCAGTTGGCAAAGCGCAGACTCTCCAGGGTGACTTGTGTGCAGGGGCACTCACTCACGTCCAGGGGCGTGGACTCCATAAGATAGGATAAGGGGAACTACTGAAGGACATGGGGCAGTAGAATGGCATGGTCAGACCCGTTCTTAAGGAAGAGTAGTCACACAGCCAAGTATAAGGCTAAGTTGATGAGCCCAGGCAGGGAGCAGAAAGCTATGAGGGCCTGAAGAATCACAGTGAGTACAGGAGCTGGTGGTAAGAGACATGAAGATAGAATTAAAAGAACTTGTCAACTGGTAACTTCTACAAAATATTCCCTCCCAACAGCTTAAGAGCACAGGCAGTGCGGGAAACACACTGGAATTTAAATTCAGACCATCCTTTTGCTTAGATATAAAATGGGGATAATACTGTCTGCCTCTTAGGGTCATTGTGAGGATAAATGCCAATATCTGTTAAGAACTGGGCACATAGCAAGTGTTTAAAAATGCTAGTTTAAGGCTTCCCTGGTGGCGCAGTGGTTGAGAGTCCGCCTGCCAATGCAGGGGACACGGGTTCGTGGCCCGGTCTGGGAAGATCCCACATGCCGCGGAGCAGCTGGGCCCGTGAGCCATGGCCATTGAGCCTGCGCGTCTGGAGCCTGTGGTCCGCAACGGGAGAGGCCACAACAGTGAGAGGCCCACGTACCGCAAAAAAAAAAAAAAAAAAAAAGCTAATTTATACTTTTACGGTTATTGTTGCCTTGAGAGAAGAAGAGAGATTGAAGAGAAATTAGAAACTTTGAGAGAAGTATCAAAGCACTAATGGAAATAAGGAGTGGAAGAGGAAGCCCAGTAGGGTCTGGGCAGGAGACCCAGGAGTTGAGGTTTAAGTTTACTGAATTTGCAGTAGTGAAGGGGGCTGTGTTTTCAAGAAATCTGGTGAAGAGAAGAAAAGGGCCATGGAGACGAACCTGTTTATACATAGAAAGTGATGATACAGCAGGTAGAAATAATGGACGAAACCACATCCTCAAAGGGGCCTGAGAGGATGAGACTGAGATTAGCTGGAGAGGAGAGTGTCCTACAGTCTGAGAGTCTGTGAGCTGGAAGCAAAAGAAGACAAGGTGGGTGAACAATACAGAAAATCTTCAGGTGGAGAATAAGAAAGTGGAGGGAATCTACATCAGAGAGTTTACTTTCTGTGCAAAGCGTGAGGCAGTTCATTCATCTACAGAGAAGTCTGAGGGAATACTGAGGCCTGAGAAAAACTTGACATAAACAGACTGGGGAATATGACCTACGGTCAATTCACAATGAATAAAAGATGTCTCCAGGAATGAATGCCCAGCTGTGATTGTGGAACACGTGGCAGAGCCAGCTGGCCTAGTCTGGGGTCTTTCTCCGTCAATGCTCTGGTGTCAATAACACTGCAAAGGCCTTTGAGGGCTTCGGCTGCCCTTGTTTGTAACCAGTTGCTGCTGCATCTGGATTTAGGCAGTTTGGTTTTCTTCGAAGGGAGTCCGGCAGTACACTTCTTCTTTGGTGAACGCTGTTCTGCTTGACCCATTTCTAATGTGTCTAGATCTCTCTGGCCAAGAAAGCTCTGATTTAATCTGGCGCTGGCTGCCATGTTGGAGCAGCATTTCCAGTGTGGCGAAAGAGGATGTTTGCAAGATATGCTTACTTGTCCTCTGCTCCGGGGTAAGGAGACCGAAGGTAAGCCCACACGAGGAGGTATCTGGCCTGATGTGGGTTGGAACACTGCCCTAGGGTCCTACTGACACAAAGTCCTTCAGTGGGGAGAGAGAATCAGGATGTAAAGATGGAATGTTTGAGGTTAAAAACAATACTCCACCTAAATAGGGCTGACGTATACTCTATGTCTACAGTAACAGACTGTTCTACATCACAGGTCTTGGAGAAGCCAGCAGAGCACGTGCTCACTTAACCTTCCATCCAAGATAAGGAGGAAGAGGATAAGGATGGTGAGTAACCATAGCAGTAAACATTGAAGAAATTTTTTTCTATCACATATATATATATATATTTTTTTTAATTGAAGTATAGTTGATTTGCAGTCAACTTTTTTTTTTTTTTTTTTTTGCGGTACGTGGGCCTCTCACTGTTGTGACCTCTCGCATTGCGGAGCACAGGCTCCGGACGCGCAGGCTCAGCGGCCATGGCTCACGGGCCCAGCCGCTCCACGGCATGTGGGATCTTCCCGGGCCGGGGCACGAACCCGCGTCCCCTGTATCGGCAGGCGGACTCCCAACCACTGCGCCACCAGGGAAGCCCTGCAGTCAACATTTATTGAGCACTTTTCTAAGCACTTTGCATCCAGTTCTTCTTTCTTCATAGAACAGCCTTAAACGGTAACAGTATTTTTGTCTTGTTTTTTCCAAAAAGGGATCTTGAAGCACAGTTGCCTCAAGTCACACAGCTAATAAGGAGGGTGCCCCAATTTGTGAAGACAAGTTTGCCTTCTGAGAAGAACATTATAAAAACTCAAAACCATAACCAAAATCACCACACAATTGTGGATGAGAGCAGCCATCCTGGTAACTAACCCTCCCTCACCCATGCTCTGTTCAGGGGTGGTTAAATGGTGAAAAGTCGTGACAACGCACAGAGAAACAAAGTATCCCATACATTATATTAAGTGGTAATGGCTATAATTATTTTCAGTGATTATCATCTCTACTGTGTCTGCTCACATTCTTGAAAGGAATCGCATTACTATTTATTTTCGAACTCTACCTTATCTCTATTTAATATTGATTTTCTTTTTATCTTGTTTTTATAATTCTTTTGATTACTTTGGCTTCCCTCGAGATGTTTATTTCCTTTTCTTCCCAACTGGTCTTTTTATTCTCTCACAAAGCTTTCATTCAGTGTTTTCCACATAATATTTATTTTGCCTTCCTTTGAGTACCCACAAAGGAAAACATGTCAAAAGGTTTTACTAGCAGAATTACAGAATGTGGAGCAGAAAGGGTCCTCTGAGATAGTCCCGTCTAAGCCCACTGTTTTTACAGGGGGAAACTTCCACGTGAAATACTTTCCTTTGTTAACCTCTGTACCTGTGTGGCTTTTTTTTTTTTTTTAACAGAACATGGTTTAAGAATCTTTACCTGGGCTTCTCATCTTCTTTTTTTTGAAATTTTATTTCATTTTTTTTATACAGCAGTTTCTTATTAGTTATCTATTTTATACATATTAGTGTATATATGTCAATCCCAATCTCCCAGTTCATCCCATCACCCACCCCCACCCTGCTTTCCCCCCTTGGTGTCCATATGTTTGTTCTCTACATCTGTGTTTCTATTTCTGCTTTGCAAACCGGTTCATCTGTACCATTTTTCTAGATTCTATATATATGCGTTAATATACAATATTTGTTTTTCTCTTTCTGACTTACTTTACTCTGTATGACAGTCTCTAGGTCCATCCATGTCTCTACAAATGACCCAATTTCGTTCCTTTTTATGGCTGAGTAATATTCTATTGTATATATGTACCACACCTTTATCCATTCGTCTGTCGATGGGCATTTAGGTTGCTTCCATGACCTGGCTATAGTAAATAGTGCTGCAATGAACATTGGGCTGCATGTGTCTTTTTGAATTATGGTTTTCTCTGGGTATATGCCCAGTATTGGGATTGCTAGATCATATGGTAATTCTATTTTTAGTTTTTTGAGGAACCTGCATACTGTTCTCCATAGTGGTTGTATCAATTTACATTCCCACCAACAGTGCAAGAGGGTTCCCTTTTCTCCACACCCTCTCCAGCATTTGTGTTTATAGATTTTCTGATGATGCCCATTCTAACTGGTGTGAGGTGATACCTCATTGTAATTTTGATTTGCATTTCTGTAATAGTTAATGATGTTGAGCAGCTTTTCCTGTGCCTCTTGGCCATCTGTATGTCTTCTTTGGAGAAATGTCTATTTAGGTCTTCTGCCCACTTTTTGATTGTTTGTTTGTTTTTTTTAATATTGAGCTGCATGAGCTGTTTACATATTTTGGAGATTAATCCTTTGTTGATTCGTTTGCAAATATTTTTTCCCATTCTGAGGGTTGTCTTTTCATCTTGTTTATAGTTTCCTTTGCTGTACAGAAGCTTTTAAGTTTCATTAGGTCCCATTTTTGTCTTTACTCGTTTTAGGAGACCTCGTCTATCACCAGCTGTGTGGCACTAACCAAGTTACCCAGAGCTCTGGCTTAGTCGGCCCATCTCTGAAATGGCTAGGAGACTTCCCAGGAAATAACAATGCTCCTCTTCTCTCCTTCCCTCCCTTTCTCCCTCTCCTGCCCTCCAGGTCACTCTCCTTCCCTCCCAGGACTATGGCCTGAGGCTGAATGAGACATCTGGTTGAAAATGTACTGATAAGGGCTAAACCACCTAATGCAAATATTTATATTTGTTTTCTTCCTTTTCCTTTCTTAATAGTTTCTTTTGTCACTCTAGGGACAATCTAGGTTTCTATTACTCTAGTTATCAATCTACCAAACTATCTTGTATATACTTTTAAAAGGCTCCCAATTACTGCTTTATTTTTCTAAGCTTTTTCAACTTTTTTCTTCTACCTTTGAAGCTTCTGAAAGTTGCAGAAAGCTTAGGTCACTATGGACAGTGGACTCTTGGTTTGATGAGTCAACTCCCCATTCCTAGCAACTGTGACAGAGAAACATCCAAAAGAATATATTGCAAAACTAGAAATGCTAATTCTCTCTCTTCCATAATTAGTTTTTGAAATAACATACGCTACTGTGATATAGCAAATATTTTACAGTAGCTAACATTTCTTGAGCACTTACTATATACTAGGTATTATGCTGAGGGCTTTATGTGCGTATTATTTAATTCTCCAAATGACCCTATGAGATAGGTACTACTACTATCTCCATTTTATCAATGAGGAAACGGACAAAAGTTACAAAGTTATTAAACAGGATTGAAACTTGAGTCTGTCTGACTCCAGAGTTGGAATTTTTAACCCTGATGCTCTTCTGTAGACAGATAAATGAGAACACAGAATAACAACTCTCAAATGTATTTTAAATACTCAAAGTAGAAGAGGCTCCCCTGCCAGACACAATGACATGCTACACAATGGTAACATGTCAGGTCTGTAAACCTAAGAAATATTAACCAGGTAAACAAGTGTTGCAGGGAAGTTGAATTTTCTAGGCTGGGTCTCTCCTGGTTTATGCTAAACTTCCACCATCAGAGGTCAGTGGCATGCTGTACAAAAAAAGACAGACTGATTTCTATGTTGAGATTTTTGTCTCTGGATATCTGGATTGGTTTTAGCTTTACTGAATTGGCAAGTAAAAGAAAAGAAAAAACCCACCACAGGCCAATTTCACTAATTTTAAGAAGGAAGGAACAAAAAGTAGGAAAAGAAAAGAACTCAGAGAATAAACCAATGGGTCCTAGTTCTAACTCTTGGTATCTTTGACTAATTTGTGTGTGTGTGTGAACTTGGAGAATCCAGTTATATGCTCTCTACAAATTCCCCAACCAAAACAAGGATTGTGAACATTAAAATTAATTGAAGTAGTTTAGTGCAGTGGAAAAAGCATGGGTAAATTCTTTTGGAAATGTCAAATGGAGATGAATTTCAGTTCTAAGTGCAGTATTTGCCATCTGATTTTGGGTAAGTTACTAAACTACTAAAATCTGATTTTAGGGAAGTCCCTAAACTACTCTAAGTGTGGGTCATCATCTGCAAAATAGCAACAAAAATGCATAGTAACCTAGTCTTTTGCTGTCAGACTTACACAAAATAACATATGCACAATCCCTAGCACAGTGCCTGGCACAGAGTAGGGTTCAATAAATGTTGGTATTTTTCATTCCTCCAATAAAATCCTCAAGTGCTATGGGGTCTTCCAGCATGAAAACAGAATGTGAAAATCATAAATTTTGTCTAATTGAAACATCTCCAAATTTTAATGGCATATTTTGGGGCTACACAACCACTACCCAGGAGCACGATTACAGCTACTCCATATTCTGTTGTTTACCAAAGAACAGGCATGTCTGGCAGTGGGCCAAGCAAGTTCAAAACACAACAGAACTTTAGTGAAGGCAGAATAAGGCAGAATAGAAGGGCCTCAAAACCACAAGGCTTTATGAAAGCCCAGCCTACTCCATGCTGACAATTCTCACTTCGAATTCAACTAGTTGTGATACTCCCCTCCCCCAGCCCTCCTTCAGCAATCCCAGTAGTGGCTGTTCTGTGCTTTTCAAGGAATTTTTCAGTCACTGACAGTCTGATACGATAGGATGACTGGGTCTGAGGATTACTTCGGCCACAAGGACCAGCAAACAAACAGCCAGCGGAAGGCAAACATCTTTTCGAAGGTGACGTAACAAGCCATTTACAGAAAGAACTTTAAAATAGCTCCTACTCTCAGACTTACCCAATTAAGTCACATTTTCTCTGTGACTTAACGGCTCCAGGCTCTACTCTTACTTCATAAATCACAACCACAAGCCTGGGAAAATGCTTCAAATTACACCAATCAATAAATTTTTATTGACTGTTTACAACTGGCCTCGTGCTATAGCAAGTGCTCTAAGAGCCAAGTGCCTAATGTGAGGCCTGAGCCATCCATGCTCTGACGCTATTTCAGGCCCCATAAACAACGCAGGCCCCTTGCCTTGTGGCAGCTCATTGCCAGCACCTGGCATTCAAGGCCCTCGCAATCTGGCCCAAGCTTACTTTTCCAGTTACTATTATTATTTTTCATTTTCCTCTACTCCTATTGTTCCACCAGGTCTTCGTGTGTGTGTGTGTTTGCATGTCTACATTTGCTTTACTATTTCTTCTTCCAAGAACTCCCTCTTTGCATCTGTGTTTGCTGAATAATTAGCTATTCTTTATGACTCACGTCAAATCCCATCTCCTCCATGGAGTCTTGTTCTACCACTCTCTTCGGGAGTGCCTTCTTCTTTGAATTGACTCCAGGTTGTGTTACTGTCTCACTAAGAGAACACTCAGTTACCAATGCATATATCTAGTCTATAAACTCATACGGGATCAAAATCATTATTTGTGGTATTCACTGTGGTAACTTTCTCCTACCAAAGGCTTAAGTCATATCTGTTGAATGTATAATACTGGTGGAAGAAGTGAGGCTTTAAGAACAGGAAAGATGAACCAGGACATGGAGACGAATTTTGGCGTGGGGTCAGCCTAAGCAAAGGACAGAAATGAGAATGCTTGAGGTTCTTCCAGGGAACAGCAAAGATTTTACCTCAACCTAAAGCTTAGAGAGTGTGAGTGCTAGTAGTGGTTCACTTAGCCCCCCAAAATGAACCTCATTCTGCAGGCACTGGCTGACCACTGAAGGTCTCTGAACAGGAGACCTATTATCAGGACTCTGAGTTATTGGAAGCAGTATGAAATACACAAGAAAAGCTCGGTCTGGAAATGAAGAATAACAGTAAGACATGCATGGCAACAGTCTAGGGAGAAAGAGGCAGCGAGAGCCTGAATTAGGGAACGGGCTTGGAGAGCACCGAGGTGGGATCAAGACATTGAAAAAATAATAATGTGAAGGATTCCAGTCTGAGTAACTCCATGGACGGTAGTTCCATTAAAAAATATGAGAGAAAGAGGAAGTACTGGGGAAAAAGATTAATTCCATTTTGAATATTTTGAGTTTAGTGCAGTGGAAAAAGCACGGGTGAGTGTGAGGTCTTGTTAAGACAGTCCGGTGAAGATATCCAAATGGTAAGTGATGAGCAGGGCCAGAGCTCCAGAAAACAGGGCAGTGTAAGGTCTAGGCTTCATCAGCAGGAAGCTGAGAGCTCGAGCCAGCAGAACGGAGGAGGCTGCCTACGCACAAAATGTGAATAATGAAACGAGGGCCAAGAACAGATCCTTCGGTAACTTCCACAACTTGAGGGCGACAGGAGCAAGATACAACAGTCGGGAGACAGGAGACCAAGTAGAAGCATGTAGGGGCCTGGAAGCCAAGTAAAGAGCATGATTCGTCCATTAGGAAATTAACAACAAGAGATACCAGGTCACTTACCTCGTTGAAAAGATGAATGTTAAAAGCATAAAACTCAGCTGAATGGAACAGACTGAAGAAAAAACAAAAAGATTAAATCTAAATTAGCACTGTAGAATCAGTATCTGTAGCATACTTACTGGTATGCTTCGTTTTATCTGAAACTTATGGGAATTCAAATAGAAATATAAACAAACGAATAAGTGAAACACACACACATTGCTAAACTGACAGAATCATTTAAACCAGTGGGACTCAACTTGTTCTTTTTATTTTATTTTTTCCACGCCTCGCAGCATGCGGGATCTTAGTTCTCCAACCAGGGATCGAACCCGGGCCCCCTGCAGTGAAAGCGCACCTGGGCCCCCGGCAGTGGAAGCGTAGAGTCTTAACCACTGGACTGCCAGGGAAGTCCCTCAACTTGTTCTTAGTGAAGATATCCTCAGATATAACCTATGATATTTGCTACTCAGGGTAACTCTAAAACCCTCTTTGATTTAAAGTTTGGATATTTGTTCAATTTCGGAAGAGCTGGTTTGTACTATGAATAATAGCAAATAGCATAAATGTGGTAGCATATAACATATATTTTGGAATGACTCATGTTGATTTTAATAACAAAACATTCTTTGATATTATAATTACCAAAGTAGTCTTTGGTATTACTGGGTAAATAGAACAAAAGGTTAGTTTTGGACCCTAGCAGTTACTTGCATTTTATAGCCTGCTGCTTCTTAAAATGAAATGATATTACTTTGGGTATATTTTAATAGAAAACATTATGTAAATAGTCACATTTTAACCAATGCAGCCAATTACTATACTTAGAAAACGACAGTACCATAGATTATAAATCCTACTTTTAATTCACAATAAAGGGTAAGATTAGCTTCAAGTTACAATAAAATAAATTGGCAAAAAAGTGCTCAATCTAGCATTTGAATTTGACAAATATTATGGCTTCTTTCATCTGGCATCAACTATTGTAAATCAGACATAAAAAACACAGGAGATTATGTCATAAGTGCATAACTGATGTCTTTCTAAAGAACAGATACATACGATAAAGTCACTGAGTCCGTACATGCAACACAAAAGGAAGTATTCTTTTCTAAGCAAATGAATATTGGCAATGAATTTAGGGACCACAGATGGCTTTGCTTTGCTATTGAGGAGGCTGAGGAGATAGCAAGGGTATCCCACCTTCCAACTTACTTATGAACAGTATGAGAATAAGACTGAATCTATCCAGGTCGATATCTGGGTTCGAGAACGTGTCACAGAAGGTTGTGTAGATTATCACGAGGAGCACGCTGCTGCTGACAGCACCAAAAGGAGGCTTCTTTCTTTCAAGCCAGTCCTTGATGTATCTTCGGACAATCTGAAACACAGAGACCAATAGTTTGCCTCTTTTCAGATGTGGAGGGAGTTGAATTGGGCATTGCAAAGTGATTCTGACAGCAGAAAGACATAAAGGAAAGAGAATAATTTGGAGGATGGCCATAGGGGATTTCAAAGCTTCCCTGCCACACCACTCTTCTCCTGGGGAATTTAACATTTGTAGTGCAACTTCCACTGGTGTCCATAAGGACAGTATATTTTCCACTGCATTCAAATCCATCCTTAATCATGCCAAATGCTCTTTGCTAGCTGTCACTGAGACATGCCCATTAAGCCTCCCCAAAGTTTATCTCTTCTGCTGATCCTAATGGATGTGTGTAATTATCACAGTCCCCTTTGCCTCGATGGACAATTCCAAGTGCAACTTTGGGAATCTTAACAGTCTGACATCTTCAAGAATTTCAAGACAGTAGATAATCGAAAATGATCCATGGAACATATTAATATTTAAAATGCTAGCAATGCACCAGAAGTTTTTAATTAAATTATAACTCATGCTTGAAAAGCAAAAGTGCATGTGTTGTGGGAGTTTAAATAATTCAGACTCTGAATATCTAGAGTTTTTGTGAATCCAAAGACAAATGCCATTTGCATGCTTTTAGAATTCCAGAATTAACACTTAAAAATGAATAAACCTGTCCTAACTTTCCTACAAAAGGATGAGTGAAATATGAAGTTATATGGCAATCCTCTCATATTTTAAAATCAAGTCAGATATTTCAAATAAGGACAGCCTGAACATTGGCGATAACTTTAAGTCTGGATATAAAAGTGAACCACTCTATTTAAAACCTTTGGCTTTTGGAAGAAGCTGAACAAACCCGATAATGAAGACTAGAGTTGAGAGACATTAAGTTTTGAGTCACTCATTATCCTGCATAATTGAACATGAGATTTCACAACAGGCTGAATTACCATGATCCATTAGCAATAATGAGGCCAGGGAACTTCTCCTGACAAGGCTGATGGGGTTCTGTCATCTTCCACTCTGTCACTAAAAAGGCTTAATTCGCAATGAGGCATGCCTTCACAGATACTCAAGAATAAATAAACGACTCTCCAGAGAACCTGTGAACAAACGGCTATTGGATCGATCTCCTCCGATCTCAAGTGCTCAGTAAGTAAAACAAGTGTTGAAAAAGGGTGTCCTGGCAGAAAGCTGACCAGTTGGTATGAAGTATAGGTGCAGCACCTTGAAGGTTGGGTGGGGCGGGAGGAGAACGAGGGTTTTATAGAGAGAGATAAATAGTGGTTAAATATTTTGAAAAAGTAGATCTTGTAATTAAAGTTACAGGTGAATTTATAAAAAATCATGTTTTGTTTTTGCACAAGTGATCCGAAACCACAGTAACTTATCTAGTGTTCATTTCTTTCTTTAAAGTTTAAATGTAGTGAGGTAGAGAGAAATAAGAGTAGTTCTGTCACATAGTATTATGGACTGATGTATCAGCACACAAATTTTGGTGCTTGAGGGACCCAGATAGTCCCATGTTCGGATATGTCACCATGGGGGTAGCTGCTTAATAGAAGGCTACAGAGACTTCACTTAAAAGGTCATTTCATAATCTGTTGTTTCTGGTAGCATAAAGCTGGTAATTGGTCCAATTCAGTGCAACCCAACTTCTTCAGGAAATAAAATAAATGGAAATTACACAGAGTTATTGAAATTGATACTGTCCTCCAATTCTGTTTTAATATATAATGGTTAAAAACACAGAAGTCCTCTCTTTGCAATAGGTTATAGAATGTATGATCCCAATTCCAAAAGTATTGGGTTGGCCAAAAAGTGCCTTCGGTTTTTAAGTAAAAATAAAAGACACATTTTTCATTTTCAAAGAACTTTATCGAAAAACATATTCACCCTTTTGTTCCACTACCTTCTGCCATTTTTCAGTCAACTTCATAATTCCATCTTCCCAAAACCTTTTATCTTTTTGAGCAAAGAACTGTTCCACGTGCCTTCTACAGTCTTCCAGGGAATTGAAATTTTTTCCATTAAGAGAACTTTGTAAGGACAGAAGTAAATGGAAATCTGAAGGTGCAATGTCTGGTGAATACAACAGTTGAATCAGAACTTCCCAGCCAAGCTATAACAGTTTTTGACTGGTCATCGAAGAAACATATGGTCTTGCGTTATCCTGTTGGAGGATTATGCATTTTCTGTTGACTAATTCTGGACGCTTTTCGTCAAGTGCTGCTTTCAGTTGGTCTAACTGGGAGCAGTACTTGTTGGAATTAATCGCTCAGTTTTCCAGAAGGAGCTCATAATAGAGGACTCCCTTCCAATCCCACCATATACACAACATCACCTTCTTTGATTGAATACCGGCATTTGGTGTGCTTGGTGGTGGTTCATTTCACTTGCTCCATGATCTCTTCCGTTCCACATTATTGTACAGTATCCACTTTTCATCGCCCCTCATGATTTGTTTCAAAAACAGAATGTTTTCATTACGTTTCAGTAGAGAATTGCATGCGGAAATATGGTCAAGAAGGTTTTTTTCGCTTAACTTACGTTGAACACAAACATCAAAGCGATGGACATAACCAAGCTGGTGCAAATGATTTTCAGTGCTTGATTTAGATATTTTGAGTATGTCGGCTATCTCCCACATGGTATAACATTGACTGTTCTCAATTAATATCTCGACTTGATCGCTATCAACTTCAACTGGTGTACCTGACCATGGGGCATCGTCCAGTGAGAAATCTCCAGCGCGAAACTTCGCAGACCACTTTTGACACGCTCGGTCAGTCACAGCACCTTCTCCATACGCTGCACAAATCTTTCTTTGTGTTTCAATTGCATTTTTACCTTTCTTGAAATAATAAAGCATAATATGCTGAAAATGTTGCTTTTTCTCTTCCATCTTCAATATTAAAATGGCTACACAAAAGTTCACCAATTTTGATGTCTTCTTTTTTAAATGCACGCTAATATGACAGCTGTCACATACAATCTAACAAAATTGTTTCGAATGAAGTTAAAGACAACTAAGTGCTACTAGAGCCATCTTACAGAAAAAACCAAATGAACCTTTTGGCCCACCCAATAAAAGCATCTTCTTCCACTACCATCGAGCCCTCTGACAAAATAAACAAATAAATATGAATGAGGTGTAACTCGAAAGTCAAAGCCATTTTAAAAACCAAGACAAATCTGTAATCATCAATCAACTTTATAAGCTGTGATTTGACTTAGTCAACCTTATTACCTCTTTCTTCATTACAAAGTACTCAAAGCCTCATAGTATATTAGGATTCTTTCAATAGGCAAGAAACACGGGCTCCAAATCCTGCATCCTCCTAATGACTTTCTTCTAAACTCTAGCTCACAGAAACGCAAGCATTCAAAATTAAATGACTTTTTTGCTTTTCCCTGTGGAGAGAGAAGGGGAAAAAAATCCTCCTCAGGAAACTTTTTATTTTATTGTCTCACCTTCTACATTTTCATTTTCTTTTTTTTAAATTAAGCACAAGGAAAGGTTAAAGGGAAACTAAAATTCGAATCCCTGTACTTCTAATAAGCTGAGTGACATGTCAATTACTGCATGACCTCCAAGCTGAACCCCTGGAAAAATAACACATCTTAGGTGAAGAAGGTTGATATGCAGAAGTAAGTGAGAAGTGTAACAGCCATCATTTTGTTTTCTTCATTTTCTTTTTCGGGGTATTTTCTTATGTTTTTCTTTCTACTCTGTCTCTATACTTATGAATTGATTTTTGAGTGGGGATATACAATGGATAATTTTTCATGTTAAGTCTGAATTTTAAAATTTCTTCAGTTGGCTTCAATTTTTTTAAGATTTTTTTTTCATTTGTTTTTATTTAAAAACACTTTTTAAACTTTAATACAATTTTTAAAGGTTGCTTTCCATCTACAGTTATTACAAAATGTTGACTCTATTCCCCGTATTGCACAATACATCCTTGAGCCCATCTTACACCCAGCAGCTTGCACCTCCCCCTCCCCCTCCCCACTGGTAACCACTTGTTTGTTGTGTGTATCTGTGAGTCTGCTTCTTTCTTGTTATCTTCAATTTTTATCCCCATTCCACTGAATCCATACATTTTCATAAGCTGCTTTGTTTCTTCATTAATATTCTGTTGAAATGTATAGTAAGGGATATGATATCAAATCCAATTATGTAACGCTTATTAAATATTGAGTAGATTCAAAATATCTGTACACTTTCTAAAAAAGTAGAAACAATAATAATAGATGAATACAAGACGCACCCGTCATCTACTGCACTTTTCAAAAATTCTTTCCCTCTATTTACTTCCATTCTCAGGAGCGAGGTCGTGCAGATATTATCCTGCTCAGTTTACAGCTGTAAACAAGGGCATAGAGACCCCAAACAGCTTGAATAAATGTTAAAAAGCTAGTCAGGTGGATGAGCAGGACTCTGACCTCTATTTCCTGAGGGAATAATAGCGTAGAGGTTCAAGGTACAGACTTTGGAGCTTCTTACTTTGTCATCTTGGGCAAATTCCTCAACTTCCCTATGCCTCATCTCTAAAATGGATATAATAGTAGTTGTAGTGAGGACTAAGTAATTAAATAAATATAAAATGCTTTAGAACCAGGGACCGTACGCGGTAAATAATGGCTCTTCTTATTTCCAAGTCCCAGTTTGGTGATGTTTCTCTCACAACACTGTTCAGCAATACATCCCAATGCATAATGTAAAAGTCACTGTTCTCTCAAAGCAATTCAAGTGAAGCAATGAAAACCGTTCATAACTAATTTTATAAATGCAAAATTTTACTAGCATTAATAACATTAACTGCAGCTTTAGCTGGGTATTATTTAATACAAAAAGCCAATCTCAAACTGTGAAACAAATCACTAATGAAAGACTAGAGAATGCATAAATGATAAATAATATGGTTTTTTTTTTCACTATTAATTTATTGAAAGAAAAGTGGGGTTTAGCGTGCTGTTTTAAAAAATAGTTTTCAAAGGTGCTGGAAATTCCATTTCATTAACATTTATTCATAAATCTCTCAAACTTAATGCATAAAATAAGTATGTGTCACAAGCACTTAGATATATTGAGGGCTTTATCGGAAGAGAAGAAATATTACAATAACAGACATTTTATCTCTTTCTAGAATTGACAGAAGCAACAATCTCCCAGCCATCTATGGAAAGACTAATCTTATCTCACAGAGTCACAGCATCTTCGGGCTGGAAGATATACTCCTCATCCTACAAATGAGGTAAGTGAGGCCTAGAAGTCGTGTGTATAGCCAAGCAGTGGCAAAGACCAAACTGGACCTCACGTCACATCACAGTCAGTCAATAATGATTTCAACCCCAAAGAAGTACTGTTTGGAGAAAACACACACAAAAAAAGAAAATAAAATCCACTCTCAGAAATATAAATAAAAAATGGAATGATGAAGTTTTATCATCACTAAAAGATTATGGAAAATATTTTCAACTCACCCTTCCTGGTCTTTTTCTTCTCCCTCTAGTTCCCATTGTTTATTTAAAAGGTAACAATAAAATCTCATTTAAAGATGCATATAAAAGTCTATAGAGATGTTTATTTTCACAGTGTGGCACTGAAACTATAATGTGGTTACAGTGGAGAAATGAGGCTACGTTGCCAGGAATCTAATTCCTCTGAAGTAAATAGTACACTGAGCACTTCTAATGAGGGCTTTAAAGATTGCTTCACAAAAGTTAGGTCTGTCAATCAATTACAAATGAGCAGAGATAAAAGAGCAGACAAGGTCCCTGGTCTCATGGAGCTCATGTTTGAGGAGATAAATAAAAAGCAAAACAACAAATAAATGAGAAGCAGATAATGATTCATACCAAATAGAGGTTTAAACTGGATAATACATGAGTGATTGAGTGGGTAGCCTCTGGAGGAAGGGCGAGGAAAGGTCTTTCTGAGGAGGTGACAGGTGAGAGGGGGTTCCAAACAGAAGTACCAGCCAGTGCAAAGGTTCTAAGGCAGCATCAAGGCTGGCTGCTTTCAGAAAACAGAAGCAAAGTCCGTGAGACCCAAGGGTAATGGGCAAGTGGGAGAGTGTTAGGGGAAGTAAAAGGGACTTGAAAATAGAGGACAGGGTGAAATAATCCTGTAAGGAAGCAGAGTAAGATATCTGGAAAGTACTGAGTGACATTTTAAATTTGGGGTCATGAATTTAAAACAAGATGAGAACCAATCATATGTTTCTCTCTAGTGAAGCTGGAGACCTAGGGAAAACGGCTGCTGGGGGTACTGAGGGGATAGGTTCAAAGTTTTCTTCAGCCAATGTTTTTATACAGTTTACACCCAACTACTGAGTATGCTATTAAATATACTTATGATAGAGTTTCCGCTTCCTGGAAGCTCACGGGTACATTACTGTCTCTCCTGATAAATACGACGGGTGAAGTATGATGGGAGAACTGGAGTTTACTCTAGGCCCAGGGAGTCAGAGCACATCAGAGGGCATCTCTGTCTTGAGTCTTTAGAAATGAAGAGAAGTTTGCTGGCAGAAACGATGGCAACAACGAGATAAAAGGCATGGAGCCGTGAAGGGGCACGGTCGGGTGAGGGGGTAGTGGGCACACCACATGGCAGAAGAGGAGCCTGTGTGAAGGGGATGGTGGGAGGGGACAGGCTGGGGTCAAACTGTGAGGGGCTTTGTGGGCCACACGAGGAGTGGGCGACAGGGAACCGTGAGGGAAGATTCTAAGGAGAGGAATAACATAATCTGGTTTGTTCTTTAGGACTACCCTGGAGTGGTGAACACATTAGATGGGGACTGGAAGAGATTCCCAGCAGAGAGACAGGGTTGGGAGGTGCAGTAATTTAGACAAGAGATGGTGAAGGTGTGGCACCCTCTCTGGCACGCACGAGGCTGCAGATGCCAGAGCTGGAAGATTTTGGAGGCAGAAATGGTGACATTTAGTGCCTGCCTGGATGTGAGGGAGTAAGGACGTTAGGCGGCAGTGTGGCTTCTAGGGGGAGAGACCAGGGGTGTGACTCTTAATTCCCAAGACTAGACTATAAGAGGTAGATGCAAACACATCTACCTTGTAAGTGGTTGCAAACATAAAGGTTTCCTCTTTGAAAAAAGCCACGAGGGTACTTTGGTACCAGAGAACTTTTTAAAAGCCAGCCCTCTTGCTTTTTGACTACCTTTACTGCTTTATAATTTACTGTAATACTTTACTACTGGGCACGCAAGCTATCTAACAATTCATTATTCTCTCTGGATAAATAGTCTTAATTACATAAATAATATAACACTATATATTTAAAAAATCCATTGAATAGTGTAGACAACATTTTTTTGTCCATATAATTGAAGACAAACATTTATTATTAAGAGAGATTGTTTCTGAGATCTACTAAGAGAAGAATGTGTGAGCCCCGAGTTATTATATGGAATTCATTTCAGAACCAAGAGAATAAGCGTGGGTTTAAACTAATACTGTCCAGAGCTGAGCAGGGCAGGCAGGTTCCTCTCTAAGACACAGCATTTCCCTAAGTGATCGCAGACCTCTCACGCATTCACTCCCTCTCTCCCTCACCCAACACGTATTTATTGGGTGCCTATGTAATGACAAACAAAGCAAATGTGGTTCCTGTACTCATAAAGCTTACGGTCTAATGAGGGAGACCAACTGTTAACAAGCAAACAAAAGATAAGTATATGTTGTGACAAGGGCCAAGAAAGGACTCAAGCAAGGTGCCACAATGAAGAGTAAAAGGGAAACATACTTCAGGTAGGTGGTCCAAAGAAGGTATGAATTAAGGAGCCCAATGAGCAATGAGTTGCAGTGGGAGGGTGGGTAGAAAGACATTCTAAATGTCTAAAGACATTCTAAAAAATTAAGCAGCAATTGAGAAAAAGCCAAGGCTAGAGTTTAGGAAATGGGCAAAGAGTTAGAGAGGTAGACGCCGTAAGATTTATTCAGAATACCTGTTATGTGAGCAGCACTGTGGGAATATTTTTTCAAGGATTATCCTGTATTTATTTAATGGTATTCTCTGAGTGCTTTTAAACCCTCCCCCTTTACTGTGTTTAGACCCTTTCCTAAAACTAAAATTAAAAAAAAAAATAGCGCATGTACAGTGGATGCTGTGTTGTGCCCCCCAGACCCATCTCTTCAGTAATGAGATGCTTATTCCCATATCTGCAGGGCATGTTGATTGACTGAAAGATCTCAGTTGACTTCCTCTTTGGGAACTGCTGCTAAGAGAGCAGACTCACCCAAGGACCTACTGCGGAGGGGCAAGGAAGCCAGCATCTGATGACTGCTCAGCACAAGAGGAGAGAAACCAGGCACGCGTGTCTTAGGAAGGACAACTCTGAGGGGTTGGTCCAGCCTAAGGCTGTGGCCCCTTCACCCCCGTCCTACTTGTCCCACTCTCCCAGGTGTTGATCCCAAGGGTTCTCCCCCATTCAGCTTCCTGCATGGAAACCTCTGTCTCAGAGTTGATTTCCCAGAAAACCTAAGACAGCATGTAAATATTACATGTCTATACACACACCATTTTTTATTGTTAGTGCCTCAAAGAGTTGCTTCCTGTTTCGTATCTACAGGGAATTTGAAAATGATGATGAAACTATAGAGCACTTACCTGTATCAGGTTCTATGAGGACAAAAACTTTACATGCATCATATTTCATTTGATGCTCACAACAACCCTTCAAGATAGGTCCCATTATTACACAGTTTGATAAATTATGAACCTGGAGCTAAGGAGATTAAACGACTTGCCCAAGGTCACACAGCAAATAAAAGGCAGAACTAAGAGCTAGAGTCTAGTTGCTCTTAACCCAACATCTGTGCTCTTCGCCATCCTAATGTACTCTTTTTCTAAGACTCACTCACTTTAGCAGTACATTAAACTCTGTACGCTGTTACCGTGGCTACCTATGATGAAAACAACAATGACAACCTTGTTTTTGAATCTGTATGCTCATAACTGAATTATATGCTCATCATCAGCCTGTTATAAGAAGTAGGAATTTCTTCTGCGAGTCTAATTCAGTAAGAATGATAAGGGAAACTAAACTTTCTAAGGTCTAATTTTAAGAGCTAATAGAATTAAATGTTTATTTTATAAACTACAGGGTCACAAATATGATCACTGCTATCGGAGGAGCCTAAGAATAAGAAGAAGCCAGTCAAATGCAGATGGTTGTCCCCCAAATGGTCACAATTGCTGAGACCTTATCAGAAATCAAGGTAATGATCTGCTAGACGTTTCCAAGCTAGCTACATAGCTACAAAGAAGGGAAGATACATTTTAAACATCAAGATTGTGTGCTGGTGTCCCTATATATAGCTATCTGTAAAGCAGATTGATGTTAATTAAAAAAATAAAAAGATGAGACCTTTGTGGCTGAGGAAACCTTCTGTTGGACAGTCTTAGATTTTCATTTAACCATCTCTTCCTCTATCTCTTCTCTCGATTGTCCTGACATTACATAAGAATTCACAATTTGATCTATAAAGAAAAGAGCAGAGAGAACTGGAGACCTTACCTGTCCAATAATGAGGGGAACCACAACAGTCATAAAAAGCTGAGAAAAAATAGATGTAAAAGGCACAGAAGAGGAGGAGTGAAGCTGTAAAACAAGAATACGAGGAGTTAGAATCACTTTAAATCCGTTCTCAATACCGCTGTTAACTAGTGTAATAAATGAATTCTCTCACATGCACAAAAACTTGGTAGCTATATACAAGGAGCAAGTGAAGTTACTTTTATTTTTGAAATTTAGCACGAAATAGACTGAGTAGTTTAATATATAATTTCTATTGGGAGACTAAGATTGAAGAAAAATAACTTGTTTTGCAATTAACTTAAATTTCTTCTTATTAAATACATTTCTGAATTGTAAAGCCGTTCTGTGTTCATGCTGTCTGTACCCATATGGCATATTTCACCTGTAATCATAGTTTACGTGATTTCTATTTCACCCGTCTGCAGATACCTAAAACAAACAAGTGTGTCTCATTCTTTTATTAACGAGATAATATTTGTATTTATGTAAATGAAAGTTTCTAACTTTCCTACTCCTCCAAAACAAAGGCAATGATTCTCATACCCTTTAAAATTCATTCTTAAACAAAATCTTGGAAATGGGAAATCCTGAAATGGAACTTATTTTTCAACTGAAAATTTCAATATACCGCTCCTAAATTTGTATGTCTTAACATTGCTCAGAATTCCCGTTTTGCCTCTGTCCTCAGTTTTTGATTCTTTCTTTGCTAATGATTGCCGTCTCAGCTTCATAAAGATGCCAGCAGCATCAGGCAGTGTTTCTCTGTGAACACATCAACACTCACATTAACCTCAACTACCAAGACCTGCTGTCTTCCTATTAACTTTCTAATGTTTTTTTCAAAATCTCCTTTCTGGACAAACAGTAGCCTGTTCCACAGTTGTTTATCCCTTTCATGAGTCCCTTCTGCAAACAGGTTCTCCCAAGCCATCAGTGACGATCCCCCCGGCCCTTGGAAGTTACTTTCGCCTTCCCCTGCAGACCACACCTCAGTTTTCATATTTACCTAAGTTTAGTTAAACTTGGAAATATCTTTTGGAAAGTAATTTTTGTGAAAGATGCGGAGACGGTAATGATGGAAGGCAGAGAATATTAAATAAAACATATCAAATATTTAGATAAGTGAAGTCCATAGCTCAGAATGAAGTGATGTGGGACCAGTGTTTTCACTGTTTTCTGTGTGAACTGGCTTACCGAAATCTTTTCTATGCCCTGGCCTATTTTATAAAACTCTGTCCCCCATCCTCAGCCCCAATCTATACGCACTCAGAAGGTCAAGAATGTATGCCCTGTCCATCAGTGGCCTGCATCCACTTAATACTGCCTTCAACACTGACCACTGGCTGTCAGTTTCACCCACAAAAAGTGTCGCCTCTAGCCTTTTCCTCCAGAACAAATATAAACGAAAGAAATACAAGCAGAAAAAATGAAACTGGTGAAGAACACACAGGATTTGTGGTGTGTTAAATGTTACATGGCTGTTAGATATTTCTTTTTAGTCAAAACCAAAGTATTAAAAGCTAATGATTAGAGCAACGATGTCCTTGAAGTGCAAGGTATTTAACAAATATATTCTCTCCACAAATATCAACCCTAAGGATGCTCCTGGGGCAAGGACTGAAATAAGGAAAAATATATTTTACAAAGAAACTGAGACACTGGATAATTAGAAAAATAAACTTTAAAGAACAAAGTTTTCGAGTTCAGAAACATTCAACTCAATGCTCTATCCATAGGGTTCACAATGTTTGAAGAGAGGCAGTAGGGTTCGAGGTGATAACCCTCAAGTAAAAAGTCTCAACTCTTGCCTGAAATCTCATGGGTGATCTCACATATCTCTGTTCCTCTTTTTATCTCAACTTTATTAAGTTATTTAATGTATTTTTTAAACGTTTTCATGAATAATCATATGAAGCTATATTCCCTCTGTCAGCCGAGTGCTTATCCCAGGAACTGGCACAGAGAAGATGTATGCAGAAAGCATGAACCTGTGCAGAATGAACAGATGAACTAATTTGTAAACATGGGGTGCTAAAAAGAGACAAACTCTTATCCAAAATCATATCCCTGTTTTTTCTAAAAAAAAAAAAAACACACAAAACTTAAGTATATCTAAAAATCTCTTATTATCATGTAGCATTACAAAATCAGTTGGTATTATTATTTTCACTGCTTGTTTATCACGAGTAACAAAACGAACTTGAACGTGCACCTAGAAACTAAGGGCATCTATTCATGATAAAAACCAAGGGAAGAAAGAACCAGCTCACACGCACGTGCGCCTGTGTAAAACAACAGAGCGAGCCTGGTGGTGCATGTTACCTCCCTCAGTTCTCCTCCACCCCCTCCTTAGCTCCTTAATGCTGCTCTGGAAGGGAAGACCTAAAATTGATAGAATCCTAACCTGCAAGAGACTTGTAGTCCCATTAGCTCTTTTTAAAAATGGAAAACTGAGGTCCAGAGAGAAGCAGCTTGTAATGAACACTTCGAAGACCTGTGTTATGAGGTGCAGTTGGCAGTGCTCCTCAAACACATGCAAGCAACTCTTCAGCCAGATCTGCTCTGTGATAGAAGCCAGATGCACACTGGGAAGGCTGGTTAGTTTAACCATAAAGTATTACTGCAGAGCAGTAAACTCAGATCAAATGGACAGAGGAGTTAAAATGTGATTTCGTGTATTGAGTCCATGTTGGGGGTTCTTTTTAATCCTAATCCAAGCTAAAAGGGAAGTAGAGGAAAACCCATTTCAATTTTGGTGTTGAAGAATATTCTGTGTTTCACTTTCTAGATCCATCACGTAACAGACCACCTGCATGTTCAGTGTCTGGGAGCCTCTTGTTCCTAGAAGACAGTGGAAAAGGTTATGGGGTGAGGGGAAGGGTGGGAGGTTGTCCATGATCCCCAAGGTCCCTGTGTCCTCGAAAACACCCATGATCTCTGATCCACTTGATTAGGAGCACAGGTTAGAGCAGCCCTCCTCTGCGGCTTTGTCAGATCAGATCAGAGGCCAGAGCAAGCTAGCCAGGGATGTAGGTAACTGGGTACACGAAACCAGACTAAGTACGGTGGAGATGTTGGGGAGGAAGTCCTGCAGGGTGGCTTCCTTAGAAGCGGCTCTGAAAGGAAGGAAATCTCAGTGCTGGGGTCTAACTTGGCATAAGTCCTTTCTTTTGAATCGGCCACCAGACCTGTCGCTGTGGTCAGTTTGAAGATGCAGAGGTCCCCTTGGGGAGGTTCCTGACACTATGAAGTACGCCCTGGCATCCAGAAGAAAGAAGAGTGAGCATCTGCATTTGAGAGTATGACTAGAAGATTACAAGACCCAATCACTTTGCATGCAGAGTTGATTTTAACTAAAGCAGAAGGAAATACGCTGCCCGGGCTATTTGTTTCTTCACATTTTAATGAGGAGCCTCATGTGGTTTCTGTTTCAGAGACCAACGTGTTTGGTCTCTGAAGCATCAATTATTGAAGCATCAATAATTTGCACGTTTGGATAAAGTTGCGGGTTCAGCATAAGCTTGTGTCAAGCAAGTGCTCTGGGCTTCGCTGAGCCACCCGGCGGGTTTAAAGGTCCTACGTCTCACATTGCCAAGCCGTGCTTTACGATATCGCATGTGAAATAAACAATCCAGGCATTGGCTAATCTCTTTCAGGACTATAGTGCTTTAAAGCAGAGAACTCACAATTAGGTTTATTTGTTTTAATCTCATGCTGCGAAGAAACGTTTCAGTGAAAATTAAATATGTGGGAATTTAAGACCTTTGTGTTCAATCATTCAAATGGCAACTGGTGCCTCCTGTGGGCCAGAAGCATGTTCTCAGTCCCAGGGATCCAACAGTGAACAAAAAACCAACCCCCCCCCACCCCCCCCACCCCCGCTCCAGGAGCTGCTTTTCAAAGTTGAGGTCTGCATGTGGGTCCACCCATCACCAAGTGCACACTCCTTTCTTTCCCCTGCTTATAACTGGAAAAGTCCTAGTCTTTTCCTAAGAATTATTTCAAGCATCACTTCTTTGGGGATTATTTCCAAACCCTCCTCCCCAAATGCGGACTCGGCCACCCCCTCTTTTGTGGCTCTGTGTTGCCACTGTACCGCTCAGAATCCTTGGTTGTTCTTGTTTACACATCTGCCTCTCCCAGTAGACTGTATGTTCCTGAAGGTCAGGGACGCGGTCCTTTTCATGTTTATGTTCCGGGTGCCCAGCAGAGTGACTGCGTTCTACATCTAGGGTGGTGGTTCTCAAACGTTAACATACCAGACACACCTGGAGGGCTTGTGGGAACACCTGTTCCTTGGTGCCACCTTCAGAGTTTCTGATTCGTGACACCTAGCAGGAAGGACGAGGGGAGGAAGGGGAGAATTTGCACTTCTAACCAGGCCCCAGGTGATGCTGCTGCTACTGCTGGGCTGGGGTTTACCTTTGAGAACCACGGAGTTAGTACACAGTATGTGCTCCAGAATGTGTGTTCACCTAATGAATGGCCACAACACATAGGTAGAAAGAGAGGCTTGACAATGTTTTTTCTTCTTTCCATCCTTCCAGCTTTCGGTAAGTTACAGAGTCCTGCTGAATTCACAGCCCCAAGAAAGGACCAGGAGTCTCCCACCCAATTGTCTCCTATAATTACAGTTATGGTAACATTTATTGTGCACTGCTCTGAATGCCTAATGTGTTGAAGGATTTAATACAGCGACCCCTTGAGGTGGGTCTCATTAGCACCCCCATTTTCATATGAGGAAACCGTGGCACAGAACACTTGAACAGCCTGGACATGGTCACCGTACCTAGAAAGTGACGGAGCCGGGAACTCAACCCAGAAGGCTGTCTCCACAGCCCTCACACTTAATCCTTACATTCCACCGCACATTAACAACAGAAGGGACAGAGCAGTGAGATGGGGAAGGGGGCGGGAGTGGAGGCCAAAGCTGGCCTCCCCTTATCTTGTCCATGTGAGAGAAAGAGAAGAACGTCTGTGTGTCTGTATGTGTGTTTTGTGAGGGCTGCAAGGAGATGGGGAGCTGGAGGGCAGAAGCAAAAAGACAGAGGGAGGGCCTCCCTGGTGGCACAGTGGTTGAGAGTCCTCCTGCCGATGCAGGGGACGCGGGTTTGTGCCCTGGTCCGGGAAGATCCCACATGCCGCGGAGCGGCTGGGCCCGTGAGCCATGGCCGCTGAGCCTGTGCGTCTGGAGCTTGTGCTCCGCAACGGGAGAGGCCACAACAGTGACAGGCCCGCATACTGCAAAAAAAAAAAGAGGGGAAAAAAGAAAAAAAGGGGATGGGAGGAAACTGGATAAGCAGTGGACAACGGTGCAGCCTTTCTCACCTGGGTTTCTGGATTTGAACCACAGGACACCGAAAATTATTTGAGTAACTCTTTTCTTAACTCCCTCAAGGATGGCACACCACTAGTACCAGGGTAGATGTGTCAGAAGGAAGTTAATCCAGTACATACAAGGCCTGCTGTAGAGCATTAGGATTTAATTTTCTAACCTGGCAGAGAAAGGCTGAGTCAAACGAAGCAAGATTGGCTGCTATCGATCCATTCAACTTAGAAATTGTTTGATTTGGAAAGAATCTGGGGGCGTCCAGTCAGTGAAATTTTACAGGGCCAGACTAAGCAGACTCAGAAAGACAAATAAGTAAATTCTTGATGAAGACACATTGACCGTCCGTAAAATCAGTTATCAGCCTATAGTTAGAAAACAGATGGTGCGTTTTAAATCACTCCTGTAAGTGAGCTGACCTGTATATCGTCATTAACGCACCAGGTCTTCACTTGCTCTCTGTGTAATCAGCCTTTTATCTCCTACCAGGGAAATCCATTAGCCACAGGCGCTGCAACTATTTGTGTCCCTTCTCAGCTATTAAAACATTATTGTATTATATAATTCACCCTTGATGATTGGTCTTTGCTTTCATGAGTCCCACATTCAGAGAAAAATAAGAATAGATATTTATAGTTTATACTGTAGAGAATTTTAAATCTCCTTTGCGAGGAAATCAGGAAGAAGCCACTTCAGACCTATATAGAAAGCAGGATGAGCTCCCTTCCGGCCCAGTTCTGGCCCCTCACCTACATTACCCAGAGCCCAGCCCCAGGCGAGGGAAAGAAGGAGGGGACTTGCTTACTATTGGATCTAACTTTCTTGTACCCACACACAGACATTATGGATGTTCATAAATACTATCCCCTTCCCGTCACAAAGACAAGGCATTCAGACGTAAGAAGGGAGAGTGTCCCTAGGCCTTGATCCCCTGAGCCCTTCTACAGTCCCGTCTTTCCCCAGAATCTATAGTCCAGTCTGTCTTTCATTCCATGCGAACTGAACTGATTACTTACACAAAATCAATGACTCAAAGGTATACCAGGCTGACAGGCTCAGTGGAAAAATGACTGTCATTTTTATGAAAATTAAGAATATGGTTGTTAAAAAGCCACACTGATTTGGCTGCGTGTATCAAACTAGAGGTGGGTTACGGCATGGAATGTGTATAGGTCGTTGAGGAAATGATCCCTTTTATTTATTATTTATATATCTAGATGCATGGTATTTTTCCTTCTCTGAGCAACAAAGAACAAAATAGGTTTTAAATGATTTTTTTAAAGATTAAAAAATATGTAAAACATTTCTTTTTGTTATCTGCTAATTTAAAACGTAAGATGAAAAGATTACCTTCCAATAACTGATGGAAACGACGTACAATTGTAAGTTCTGTTTATTCAAACAACACAAGAATTGTAGTGAAATGTGCCCAAATGAACTGTAAATCAGCTTATCGCCCGCAGAGGAAAGCTGTGTGAAGATGGGCTTCCAGGACACGGCTGGCTAGAGGCAGAGATACGCAGAGGCATCTAGAAACAAGCTTTGTCCGTTATTCCATGACCACAGGATTCGGTCTTGTCAATCCTGAGTTTGGTTCAGGAACCACAGAACCTGCTGTTGCTAATTGTTCCTTAAGGAGACAAAGTTTTAAGTTCCTCCAGAAGAGGGACCAACAGGCAAGGGTGGTGTAAGGAAGCAGTGTCCTTCTCACTTCAGCCAGATCATAACTGCTTGGGGAGCAGCCGCTGGTGTTGGAGCGGGACCAAGGTGCAGGGAGAAGCCTGGCTAGGACAGCGCTGCACCTGAGCGCATCCCTTCAGATAAGTCCGCCAAGTCCCAGAGCAGCAGTGGACTTGGCCTCTCTGGGTCAATGGTCCTTGAAGGGGGATGGGGGTGGGGGGAGTTTATCAATGTTGCTTCTAGAGCATTTGAAAGTGGCTTACCAGGTGCTCCCCTGCTTCCCCGTTATTTCAACAAGGTCTGGGGGAGTCCCAGGAAGAGCATTTATAAAAGACTCCACAGATTATCTTGCATTACAAAATTCTCCATGCGTGAGAAGCATCCCTGTGTGATTTATACACACAGTCAGAAGATAAGCTGCTCTCAGGCTCGAGGAGATGAGATCCGTCTTACTTGCTTTAGGAACAAACGCTCCTGGGCACATGGTGGAGAGCCCGGTTCCCTGTGGAACAACTGAGGCAATCAATGGGATCGTTTCTCTTCAAGTGCTTTATGTTTTATCATCATTTTATACATCGCACATGTATGTGACCATCAGTTATGCAAGCATCATTGGGAACACACTACAAAAAATAATCAGAGTACTGTACATGACACTAATGTCTGTATTTGCTGTTTTTGTTTCTATTGATGGGATCAAAAGTTGAAGGACTTTCTATCACAGGTAGCCAATTACTAGAGAAACTAATGATGACCGTAGCCTTGAAAGCTGCCACTGACGTCTCTCCCCAACCCTGACCTCGCTCTTCTGTGAACTCCTATGAAATTCAGTCTGAATCACATAGTTTAGTAGTTAATTTTTCCTCTAAAATTCTTCCATAGTCTATTCTTCTTTACCTACATGAGGTTTAAGTTTCTTCAAGGCAATATTTATGCCTTATTCTGTTTATCTTTCCTATGTTACCTAAAATATATGTCCAGGAAGTAGTAACTGAGTGCTGATAAAATGTCTTAAAATCACCTGTCTCCTAGGAGGCACGCTTTGTAAGCAAAACCTGGAAGGAACGCTGCCTGAAAGCGCCCCGTGTTCTTGACTAGTCTTTGAACCTAAGTTTTCTCATATAGGTGAGGATAATACCTACCTTTAAAGGTACTCATGCTACTCACATGGGAATATGCATAGAGTACCCATTATACCGACTCAATAAAAATTCGTTTCCCCCTCCCCCCACCGTCCCCCTCCCCTTCCGGAAAAACAAGGTTTCTTTTAAAGTGTCCTGAGAATTCAAGCTGATTGGATTTAAGAACTGCTGAAATGGAAAGTAACAGAAGAGACAGTCAGACGAATGGAGCATACAGTTAGCCTAGAAACAGGGCCTGGTGTGCATGCATGGGGGTGCACGTACATGTTTGCGTGTTGTACACATGTGTGTATGTATGTCCAAGTATCACAATGCCTTCTAAATATCTACTTGATGAGGGGCCAGATTTCTAAGAAATCAAGTCATATAAAATCAATTAATATAACAGCAGAGCTGGTGGTGCTCCCACTTACTTAAGGGGCGCTTACATTACTATTGACTGGGTAAGCATGAGGGTGAATGTTTATTAAATATCCTAAGCGATTGATGTGACCATCCCCACATATGGAGACGGGTTGATCTGTAACTCTGAGAACATGACTTTCAGCAGTGGTCCAAGTTTCCGCCCTTCGTGTTTCCACGGGTCTTGATGTTGAGCTGACCTTTGTGGCTGTGGTGGAAGTGAGGCCTTGATTTGTCGTTTCAATGGCACAAGCTCAAAGCGCTACTGACTCTCCCCTGCCACGCAGGAACTCATTTAAATAAAAGTGGTGGTCTACAGAATTATGAGGCTTGAGGCCATGACAATACCAGATAATATCTGGTTTCCTTAGATCATAACTGTGTAGAATTAGACTGACCTGTTCCACAGTGTGAACATAGTTATCTTACCTCCTTTGTCTTAATTTTAGAGGGAGTAAGGGAGAAGTTTAGACGTTGCTTCCTTTCATTCCGCACAGTCACCAAGATGTAGTTGGGAAGAAGGTGTGAGGGAGCTGCTAAGGAGACTTGGGGGGACAGGGGTCTACAAAGGCAGGAGCTTCACGCTGCCCAATGGACTGTCCCTGACCTCACAGCCTAAGTGCTTGACTCAGCACCAGGGCCTCTGCATCTTCACTACCCACAACACTCCATTTCAAGTTTTCAAATCTCTCTCTTTCAGTCTTCTCTATTATTTGCTGCTGAACAAAAACTGTAATAATGGTCGGTAAACAGAGTGTTAGTGAGAAACCACATCAGAGGACAGGAAAGATCTGCAAGTTTTAAGTGATGTTAGATATGAACGAGAATCAGAACCACGCACATGAAAAAAACTTGAAGTAAGTAGGAGATCCCTGGAGAAATATTAGAAGTTTCCATCTACCTCTCAAATTAAAAGTTTTCCTCAAATTAAAAGTTTTCTTTCAAAAGGGAGCTCTGCTACACTGTTGGTGGGAATGTAAATTGGTAAAGCCACTGTGGAGAACAGTATGGAGGTTCCTTAAAAAACTAAAAATAGAGCTACCATATCATCCAGCAATCCCACTCCCGGGCATATATCCAGAAAAGACAAAAACTCTCATTGGAAAAGATACATGCACCCCAGTGTTCATAGCAGCACTATTTATAATAGCCAAGACATGGAAGCAACCTAAATGTCCATCAACAGATGAATGGATAGAGAAGATGTGGTACATAAATACAAAGGAATATTGCTCAGTCATAAAAATGAAATAATGCCATTTGCAGCAACACGGATGGACCTAGAGATTATTATACTAAGTGAAGTAAGTCAGACAAAGACAAATACCGTAAGATATCACTTATATGTGGAATCGAAAATATGACACAAAGGAATTTATCTACGAAACAGAAACAGACTCACAGACAATAGAGAAGAGACTTGTGGTTGCCAAGGGGGAGGGGGAGGAGGGGGAGGGACGGATTGGGAGTTTGGGGTCAGCAGACGCATCTGTTACATATAGAAGGGATAAACAAAACAAGGTCCTACACACACAGGGAACTACATTCAATATCCTGTGATAAGCCATAATGGAAAAGAATATGAAAAAGAATGTGTGTGTGTGTGTGTGTGTGTGTGTGTGTGTGTGTGTGTGTGTATAACTGAATCACTTTGCTGTACAGCAGAAATTAACATGAATCAACTATACTTGAATATATTTTTTTAAAAAGCTTCTTTCAGTAAAAAATTATTGTAAAAAAACCCACTTCTCCTATTAAATAAAATGTTTTCTTTTTTAGTAATCTCCTTTGAAATATTATGATACTTGTGATACAATTTCTACCTTGGATTTTAATTAGCTGTGAATATATTCTATTTTCTCTGTTAAATCATAAATTCTTTGAGGGAAGGATCAATGTCAGACTGATCGTTGTAATATTCACAGTGCACAGTAGGCATCCAAACACTGAACAAAAGAATGGATGTTTTAATATTATTGAAAAAAATTGTAAGTTATTTGTCATAGCAGATATAAAGTAAAATTTTATGGCTCAGGCTGGAATGCTAACCTTCGAACCACTTATTTATCATCTGAATCATTCTAATAATTGTTCACCCATCTTTCTATTCCCCTCCTTCCAACATTTATTGAATATTTGGCACCAGAGATAAGTTAATGAATAAGATATTCATGGTTCCTGGCCCAGGCGGACAAAATCTAGTGGCTGCTTACCACTGTTTCAGAAGGACAATTCACATGGAATTTCAAGTAATGAACTTATAAGTATGGTTTTTAGCTAGACAAGGCCTTTATTTACCCTTACAGATTGGAACTCCATGGTCTGATACACATCCACTAACAAAATAAAGACAATAATTTCTGCCCTTGCCAATAGCAAAGGTATGTTATCAAGAAAATTGAGGTGATATATGTAAAAAGCACTTTGAGCCTTAGGAGTTAATGGTGCTATTTCAGGAAGTTTCACTGCACTCATTGCCAGCCATGGTAAATATTGGATTCATTTATATACAAGTTTATAAGATTATAGATGATTATAGAATCTTACAGTTTTAAGACTCAGCCCATCATTAAGGTCTGGACTAGCTGGACCATCGCTGCATTTCATCAGATAAGTGCTTTTGCAAAACCTTGACATCCTTCCTGGCATTATTTTCTATTTTTCTTTATAAAGTGTCAAATTTAAATAACTACCATTTGCTGGTTCCTTACAGTTTACAACAGGCTTTCCCATAAATGAATTCATTTCAGCTTATAATTCTCACTTTACAGAGGTAAAAACCGAGGCTAAGAAGGGTAAAAGAAAATCCACTGTTCACAACAAATACTGGCTGCAGACTGAACCAAAACGGGATGCTTTCTCCCCATACCATGCCACCCCTGCACAACAGACTGTGAGGGAAGTGAAGTCGGTCCATTCAAAATGGCTTTTCAATAAGGAATGTGGCCCTGAAGGTAGAGCAAGTGATGAGGACATACAAGTCCTAAAAGTGGTCCTAGCCTGACTCTTTGAACAGAGGGACCTGTCCAACTGTGATGTAGTGAAATAGTAAGAAATATATATTTGGTCTTTGTCCCCAATTCCTAGCACAGAGCTTCTAAAACCCTCAGAACTTCCTGAGGGATGGGATGATAAGAGTGTCTTTTGTTACATTATTTGGGTTTTGTCCCCAGTACCTGGCACAGAAGGGTTCAGAGAGCTTCCGGGTTGGTGAATGCACCCATATGCAGGGTGGGTGGCACACCCCAAACTCCATGGGACAGAAACTCCTGCACTTGGGACCGTTCTGGACCTTGCTCTATGTACCTCTTCACCTGACTGTTTATTTGTTTCCTTTATTATTAACCGGTAATAATAAATAAAGTGTTTCACTGGGTTCTGTGAACAGTGGTAGCAAATTATTGGACCTGAGGAGGGGGCTGTGGGAGCCCCCTGATTTGTAGCCAAGTCGGACAGAAGTGTGGGTAACCTGGAAACCACTATTTCTGATTGGCACCTGCAGTGAGAGGCAATCTTGGGAGACTGAGCCCTCCACCTGTGGGGTCTGCATTAACTCTGGGAAGTTAGTGTCAAAATGAATTAAATTGTAGAATACCCGGTTGGTATTTGCAGAGAATTGGAGAATCCCTTGGCATCGAAAACCCACACCTTTGGTGTTAGAAGTACTGTGAGAACAGAAACAGTTTTTCTTTACCAAGCATCCATTCAAAAATGCTTTCAAGTGGCTTCCACAGCCAGGCATTATTTTGAGCAGTGGGCTTTTAGCAGTGACCAAAACATAAAGTCTCTGCTATCTTGTAATGCTTTGCTCTAGTTAGGGAAGATGGATAATAAACAAATTAACTAGTGATTAAGATGTCACGTGATAAGTGCTAAAGAAGAACAATTAAGAATGGTAGGTGGGGAGAGAGTGATGGAATATATTATTCTTCTCCTCTAAAATGACATCTGACCAGAGACCTGATGAAAGTGAAGGAGGGAGCCATGTGGATATCCGGGGTGGGGAGAATCCAGGCTGAGCCAATGCCAAGTGTAAAGACTCAGGATGGTCCTCGGTGCTGCTGGACCATAGCACTGCATTTGTCCATTCCATTCACTCTGCCACATGACTGTTTCATGTCTTTGCCTTTCTCATCAAATCTCCAACACCTCCTTGCCTTTTCTTGTCCTCCACCCCTAACCTTGCTTGCCACTTCACTGAGAAAACAGAACCAGAGGAGAACTTAACAAGCTCCTATAACTACATCATCCAATTTACTTGCATCCCTGCCTACATCCCATGGCTTCCTTTCCGTGACTCTGGATGAACTATCTGTGCTTAGGAGGCCATACTCCCTTTACACACTAGAACTCATCCCTTTCTCCTACTCAAGGACATGGGTCCACGAGTTCTCCCCTCTTTTTTCTGTATCAAATTTTCCTTCTCTAACTGGATTAATCTATTGATACAAATATGCTAATAATTTTCCCAACTTAAAAAGGAATCCTCTCTCGGTCCTTCATTAACTTTGTTGCTCTCCCATTTTCTGCACACTTTACAGCAAAATGAACTCTTCTTTCTTCATTTATTCTTGAACCAACTTCAATAAGGCTTTCTCCTCCAAAACTCTGCTGAAATAGCTCTTGTTAAGGTCTCCAGTGGCTTCCATCTTGTTACAATCAATGGCCAATTGTTGGACTTCATTTTATCCGAATTATTACCAGCATTTGAAGTAGCTGACCATGATCCCCTTTTTGAAACACATTCTCTGCTAGGCTTCTAGGACATTAAAATCTCTTGGTGTTCTTCCTAAGCAAACTGGATATCCTTGGTCTTCTTTGCTGACCTCTTAATGTTAGAATGCCCCAAATTCAGTCCACTGATACCTCTCCTTCTTTATTCTCTTTTGGTGATCTCGTCCAGCCTAACTCAAAATCCATCTCTATGCTGAACTTTCCCAAATGTGTATCTGTAGAGATACACACACACAGAAAGTCCAGACCCTTTCTCCTGAATTCCAGACATATAGTCAACTGCTTACTTGACTTCTCTACTTAGATGTCTGAAAGGCATCTTAATCCAGACATGTCCAAGACTGAATTTGTTGGGAGTTCCATCAACTTGTTCGACCCTACAGCCTTCCCTATCTTAGTAAACGGCAATCCCATACTTCAAGTTGCACAGGCGTGGAGTCATCCTTGATTCTTATCTTTCCCTCATAATTTTCATTCAATCTCTCAGCTCTTTCAAGAAAATAAAGAACTACCTCCCACCAGATTTATTCAACCACGCTGGCCCAAGCTAATGGCATCTCTTGCACTAGCTTTCTAACTGGTCTTCCTGTCTCCACCATGATCCCCTTAACAATCTACTCTCAACCCAGCATCCAGAGTCACCCTTTTAAAGGGAATGTCAGAACATGCCATTCCCTTGATCAAAACTCTTTCAGTCGTTTCCTGTCTCTCTTGAATTACAATTCAAAATCCGTACAAAGGACTTTAAGGTCCTCTATCATTTGGCCTCTGCTATGTCTCTGACCTCATCTCCATCTACTCTCCCCTTGCTCACTCCATTCCAGCCACACTGGCCTCCTTGCTGTTCCTTAGGCACCAGGCACACTCTCAGGACCTTTGCACTTGTTGTTCCTTCCACCTGGAACATTCTACCACCAGAAAGCTCACTTTCTGGTGGTATCTCCTCTAGGCCTTTGCTCAAATATTGTTTCTCAGTCAGTCCAACCTCCCAACCCACTTCCCTTCCTTACTTTATTTTTTCTTTAGCACCCATCTTACACAATATATTTTTACTTATTTGTTGGTTGCTTCTTTCCACTAGTATATAACCTCCATTAGAGCAAAGATGTATCTGTTTTGCTCACTGCTATATCCTTGGCACCCCGGAAAGTGACTGGCATATTGGAAGAACTCAATACGTATTACTGAATGAGTGATAAATAAGTTAAAATAACTTTTTGGAGGACTTCCCTGGTGGTGCAGTGGTTGGGAGTCTGCCTGCTAATGCAGGGGACACGGGTTCGAGCCCTGGTCTGGGAGGATCCCACATGCCGCGGAGCGACTGGGCCCGTGCGCCACAACTACTGAGCCTGCGCGTCTGAAGCCTGTGCTCCGCAACAAGAGAGGTCGCGACAGTGAGAGGCCCGCGCACCGCGATGAAGAGTGGCCCCCGCTCGCCACAACTAGAGAAAGCCCTCGCACAGAAACGAAGACCCAACACAGCAAAAAAATAAATTAAATAAATTAAAAAAGAAGGCTCAACATTAAAATAATAACAACTTTTTGGAGGAACTGTGCCATAAAAGAGTGCACAGAAATGGACTACAGGTAGGATAAGGTGAAATTTAATTTTTAAGATGTGTAATATTACAGAATGCTTACACGCTGACAGAAATGACCCAGCAGAGATAGAAAATTTAATGACATAGGAGAAAGAGGGAAATGTGTGTGGCTCCTACTGTTAAGTAGGCAATAAGGGATGGCACAACTGGAGGGACTGGCCTTAGATGGGAGCAAAGATAGTTTATCTACGGAAGGAGGAGAGAGGTGAAAAATATAGAAGCAAGTAGGCGGGATTTTGTAAATTTCTCTGATTGCTTCTGACTTCCTCATCATCTAGTTTCCTTTCTGCATCAGTTAAGATGAAAAAAAGAGAAGAGGCACTGGAGATTTGAGAAGCAAGGAGAAGGTGTGAAATGATTCTCTAGAGATTGGGGATGTGCATCAGTTCGGGGAAGGGAGTAGGACTGCCAGGCTCATTTACAATTAGTTGTCATGGATTTCGAATGAGATCAGTCAGCATGAGAGTGGGTGCCCCCGCGTGTTCAGGTACAAATACAGAAAGGTGTAGAGTTGGATTTAAGCAGGCCTGGCACTTGCCAGACAAATAGGAAGCAGTAAGAAATGAGCAAGGTTGTTGACGGTGTATGTAATAAAGTAATTACAGTGATGGACCATGAGATCTAGGCTAGGTCAGATGGAATCTGAGGGTAAGAGGGTGAAGGTAGGGTGGATTAGTTAGAAGCATTGAAGGTGATAAGGTAAATAAATGAGCCCTCCTGGCAAGTTTGCAGAATTCTTAATCTGGGGAGTAAGTCACAAAGATAGCAGCTGCTAGTAGGAGAAGACATTTGAAAATAGGATTATGGAAGGATGCTATCATTGGCAGTAATAAGTCAAACGTCTGACTGCAGGGGTGACTGGCTGAGATGAGGGGGAAGGCAATCTCACTGGTGAAGGGGGTCAAGAATTTAGAGGCCAGGGTATTGGGAAGGTCAACTATGTGAATACTGAAAACACCAAGAATCAATCCAAGTGTATTGTGAAAAAGAAGACAATGGAAAGGTACTAACATTTTTCTGGACTCTTAGAGCGTGACCTGGTGTTCCACTGACAATTACAACAAAGAGCGGCAGCAGGTAATATAGGTGTGCTGGCATAACCTTTAAAGGTAATAGGAGGATTTTATGGAGCAGGCATGGGAAGTGATTTGGGATTGGTAAAGAGGAACAAGAAAGACACCTTCTCCCATTTCAAGGCTCAGTGATATGAAAGATGCCAACAGCAAAAACATGAATAAGAAGACAGGTTTCAGTTGGAGCAAGATGGTAAAGGGAACATTCTGAGAAGATGTTAAGAATACAGGGAACTGAGACTCCATCAGCAAAAATGGCTTTTACTAGCTACTGTGCCTGACTATCCAGAAATTTACACTTTCAAGATATGATTTAAAAAAAAAGACAATTCAATTTTCAGGGGTTGTATTAGCTTTTTTGACTTCTGTAATGAAATATCATAAACTGAGTGGCTTAAAACAACAGAAACATATTGTTTCACAGTTGTGGAAACTGTAAGTCTGAAATCAAGCAAGGCCATGCTCCCTCTGAAATCTCTAGAGGAGAATCCATCCTTGTCTCTTCTAGCTTCTGACGTTTGCCGGCAACCGCTGGTGTCCCTTGGCCTGAGACCCGTCTCTCTAATCTCTTCCTCCGTCGTGATGTGGCATTCTCCCTGTGGTTCTCTGACTCCTATTCTTTACGGACAGCAGTCATATTGGATTAAGGACCCACCCTGTACCACTATGACTTCATCTTAACTAATTACATCTGCAACACCCCTATTTTCCAATAAGGTCACATTCGGATGTACTAGGGATTAGAACTTCAACCTATCTTTTGGAGAATCACAATTTAAGCCACAACAGGGGTGTTGATGAAAAACACTACATCTTTAATGATATGTGTTCATATTTTAAGTCGCTCAGGCTTTTCTCTCCTGCTAAGTGAAGCCTGGTCACCCAAGTGTTTAAGCAATTCCCATTGTTCGTAAAATGCACAGGCAAAAAGTATTATATACTGTACATGCGATTTCAAGTCACGTAACACAGAAGTAACTATTGATGTCGTGTGACGGTGCCATTGAACCTAGTGGGACAGCCCAGTTGGCTCAAAAGGGAAGCATTAAACTTTTAAGTTGAGGGTCTTGGGGTTTCTTTCACTATTCCTGTAGCTCGATGATTTAAAAAGGTTGAACCAACTAAAGCTCACAAGTCTAGGGTCTAAGAGGGGAGGCAAGCTTGCATGATGCCATTAATATTAACCAGCTGGGAATGTCTTGTTACGGCATGGAAATGGGAAGAGAGGGAGAAAAGTAAGCATCTGGTTCTTTTAGTCACAGCTGAAACAGTGTCTCAGGGATTCCAGACTCTGAGATACTCAAAAGTGCTACCTATGGGCTTCCCTGGTGGCGCAGTGGTTGAGAGTCCGCCTGCCGATGCAGGGTACACGGGTTCGTGACCCGGTCCAGGAATATCCCACATGTCGCGGAGTGGCTGAGCCCGTGAGCCATGGCCACTGAGCCTGCGTGTCCGGAGCCTGTGCCCCGCGGCAGGAGAGGCCACAGCAGTGAGAGGCCCGCGTACCGCAAAAAAAAAAAAAAAAAAAAGTGCTACCTAGGTCTTAGCCCCCTAGCTGTGGCTGTGACTTCTCTCGTGATCTTCTTCAAAGAGTCCCCTGAGTAGGAGATGCTACTCTTCTGCAATGGAGAAAATCTAGGCTACGTAGCCATTTATTGGACACTTTCTATATGGCCAGCTCTATGCTACTTCTCTGACTCACTGCCAGGGCGGACCCCAGGCTGGCCTGCATCCTGTGCCCACTGAGTGCTGCTCCTGGGAAATTACGATCCCAAGGCTTGGAAAAAACACTGAGGGATGATCCCAGGTCCTCACATCTAGTGAACAGGTGAGCAGGTAGGTACATACCAACCAAGTCGTTTTTTCCCAAAGAGACATTCACTTCAGTTTCAATTTGACTCACTGCAAATTCTGACTTGCTGAGTCTAAATTAATGAGGTTTGTGATGCTGTGGGAAGTGATCTGATTTGACTCTCCTTACTTGTCAGGATGGAGCTAGCATTTCAGAAGGGATGGTAAGGCTGAGGGTTATTACTGGAAGGAAATGTCTTTCATGAAAGACGCAAAATCCAGCTGTTTAGTAGGGCATCTCTCCCTCTCCACTTCCTACACAGCTTGTAAGAAATGAAGTCCCACATTCTATTACTCTAATTGAATTTCAACTTGGGTAATTACCCTATAATTAAATAAATTTGCCCCATAGTTTTAATTCACTGACAAATAGTGCTAGTCAAACAGCTACATTTCACTCCCAGAAATGCATCCCTACTCTATTTCAGTGATGAGTGGAGTGATTTATACTTGGGAGATGTGTGTATGAAGAATGCACAGTTCATAAAATATTTTAGGTATCATTCATGGTTACATATGCTTTTCTCAGCATGAGATAACATTAATTTCTATTATAATCTCTCATCTAATTTCTCATATGCTTAGTGCCAAAAGAAATAAGACAGCTAATTAGCATTTCTTATTTTCAGAACAATTTTTGCTTGGTTTGCCAGTAGCTTGTACTTTTCCTTTCTAAAGCACATTTCATTATCCCTGGGAGACAGGCTGGGGTAGGTGTTATTGTTTCCCATTTTACAGATGAAAACACCGAGGCAGTATTCCCCAAAGTGAGGAAGGCAGTTCCTATCAGTACCAGCACAGGAAACTAAGCTTTGTCTGGTCCCCTGGACCAAGGCTCTTTCAATCAAACCCTTGCTCACTAGCAATCACTTCCATCTCACTAGTGAGAAAATAAAGTGCAGCACATTTTTGACCTACGTCACAGGTCATTAATTTGTAATAATTAATGATTTAGCCAGGAGTCAGAGGCCCAAGAACTGGGTCCTGTTGCTCTCCTTGGGCCGTGAGACTACAGAGATTCTTTGTGTCTCCATGTTATGACTTGGTACAGCTCAACTGGAAGAACAGTTCAAAATATGATGCAAGATTCAAATTTCAATTTATTTCTAAAGACCTTTCTTAAAGGGTTGTAGATGGCTTTTAATAAAGAATATTAAAAACAACATCAAAATACTCACAAAAAGCAGCAGTAGCAGGGGTGTTACAACGATGCCCTGAAAGAAATGAAAGAGATGATGATCATTTATCAGCCTGGAAAACAGGACACTTTCTTTGCCATTTTAAACTCTGATGCATGGACATGCTTACCCTTCTCATTTCTGTTTAATAAAATCTAGGGGATAAAGAAGAGGGAGCCCCACTCTTGGCTCTCCCGACCATAATGCCTTAGCATCTCTAGTATAATTATTCATATCTGGCATCATTTAAAGTACAACCACCAATCTTCCTTAAACTCGTCTTGCCTTTTTTAAGCTTAAGTTTCCTTCCACGTTGCATATGCATCACTTGGGTGGAAGCTGGCAAGATTTCTCACTCCAAGGCTTTCAACTCTAACTTGGATAAAGTGCCCCTTTTCAAGAGAAGACAGGTGGTTTAGTCCCAGTTGGGGTCCTCTCCTGAGCAAAGACCACGTCAGTTGTGATGAATGGGATGTCATGATTTTGTAATGTGAACTGATCTCCCCTAGGAAATGAGTTGGGATCTCAAAACTCATTTCACTTGATTGGACTCCATGTCTCCATGGTGGAAGGCAAGTCTTTCATCTAATTCAGCCACCCAGGACCACCTCAGTCCCTCTGCCTCCAGAGGCAGGAAGGAGCAAAAGATTTGTTTTCTTCGATGACAGGGAACAGTTTGAGGCTGTTGTTGATGAGGCAGGATACAAGCTTTTAGGATTCTTGAAGGTAAATCTTTAAAACTAGGTGTTTGAGTTGGGAGTTAACATGACAGGTCTCGGTTTTACAGCAGCAGCTGATGATTTGCCCCCTTAGTTGTTCCTTTATCTCTCAACACTTTATTATGATTTATACAAGAAAAAGCAGTTCATATTTTTATTAATGAATTCTACTTGGAACTTTAAAATTCCAAAGAGTCTGTGTGTGTGTGTGTGTGTGTGTGTGTGTGTGTATGTGTGTGTGTGTGTGTGTGTGTGTGTGTGTGTGTGTGTGAGAGAGAGAGAGAGAGAGAGAGACAGAGACAGAGACAGAGACAGAGATAGACAGACAGAGAGAGACTATACTGTGCCCAGGATCGAGGTCTGGGACCACTTCATTACTTTTGGGAAAAAGTCCTTTTGGTATTAATATATGGAAGCCCTTTTATCATTACAGTAACTAAATTCTTTTGGATGTGGCCCAAAGGGAATGGCTTGCCTTATATGAATATTGCTACCATAACTTTTTTAGGCATATACACATGTGAATATCCACACACAGACTTGTTTTATTGTTAAATAATAGAATAAATGCTTCTTTATTGTGCAAACTTTCACAGCTAGGTGGCAATAAGGAATACCACCTTTTTATTCAAGTGTTATATTTTAAAATCTACTTATTAAAACACGTATTGTGGTTTATCAGCTCCACTGATGCCTCTGAAGCAAGGTCTCATCAGCACCATTTAGAAGAGCTCAATGTGCAAAATAACTTTTAAGAGTTACTGTCCTTCAATAACATGGAATCTATTCAGACTCTGGGAGGAATTCCGAACTTTGTGAGGTCACGTCGAAATGGAAATATCTGGCTGTTTCAGTCTAGGTGGGAGCCATCTGATTTCAAGTCAATTTGTTTAAATGTCTATTGAATATCCACTTACATGCCAGGCATGGTTCCAAATAATTAGAAGAATTAATGAAAAGTGATCCGGTAGAAAGGGTGTTAGGATATTGCAGGAAGAAGGAAGGGCATTTGCAAAGCTATGAAGTTGAGCAGGGAGGGAAAAAAAGTATCAAGTGGAGGATTCAGATACCAGATCATCAAAGGTCTTGGAGGCCAGGAGAGGGAGCTTGGAGCTGATCCTCCAACAATGTCAAATTATTGTGTGGGCCAAAAGTTCATTTGGTTTTTTTTGTAAGATGGCTCTAGTAGCACTTAGTTGTCTTTAACTTCATTTGAAACAATTTTGTTAGATTGTATTGTGACAGCTGTCATATCAGCATGCATTTTAAAAAAGACTTATCTAAATTGGTGAATTTTTGTGTAGCCATTTTAATATTGAAGACGGAAGAAAAAAGCAACATTTTCTTCATATTACGCTTTATTATTTCAAGAAAGGTAAAAACACAACTGAAACACAAAGAAAGATTTGTGCAGTGTATGGAGAAAGTGCTGTGACTGATTGAACGTGTCAAAAGTGGTTTGCGAAGTTTCGTGCTGAAGACTTCATGCTGGACGATCCTCCACAGTTGGGTAGACCACTTGAAGTTGATAGCGATCAAATCAAAACAATAACTGAGAACAATCAATGTTATACCACGTGGGAGATAGCCGACATACTCAAAATATCCAAATCAAGCGTTGAAAATCATTTGCACCAGCTTGGTTATGTTCATTGCTTTGATATCTGGGTTCCACGTAAGTAAAGCAAAAAAAACCTTCTTGACCATATTTCCGCATGCAATTCTCTACTAAAACATAATGAAAACGTTCTATTTTTAAAACAAATTGTGACAGGCCATGAAAAGTGGATACTGTACAATAATGTGGAACGGAAGAGATCATGGGGCAAGCAAAAGGAACAACCACCAACCACACCAAAGGCTGGTATTCATCCAAAGAAGGTGATTTGTGTATATGGTGGGACTGGAAGGTAGTCCTCTATTATGAACTCCTTTCAGAAAACCAAACAATTAATTCCACCAAGTACTGCTCCCAGTTACACCAACTGAAAGCAACACTCCACAAAAGGCATCCAGAATTAGTCAACAGAAAACGCATAATCCTCCATCAGGATAACGCAAGACCGCATGTTTCTTTGATGACCAGGCAAAAACTACTACAGCTTGGCTGGGAAGTTCTGATTCATCCGCCGTGTTCACCAGACATTGCACCTTCGGATTTCCATTGATTTCGGTCTTTACAAAATTCTCTTAATGGAAGAAATTTCAATTCCCTGGGAGACTGTAAAAGGCACCTGGAACAGTTCTTTGCTCAAAAAGATAAAAAGTTTGGGGCAGACGGAATTATGAAGTTGCCTGAAAAATGGCAGAAGGTAGTGGAACAAAAGGGTGAATATGTTGTTCAATAAAGTTCTTGGTGAAAATGAAAAACGTGTCTTTTATTTTTACTTAAAAAACCGAAGGCACTTTTTGGCCAACCCAATGTTAAAGGGGGGGTATAATGAGTTAGTAAAATAATTTAGTAAATGGAAAATGAATTTGACTTTGCTTCTAACCTAGCCACTTTTACCCTTGTTATCTATCAGTTCATCTAAATTCAGATAAAAGAAAACAGAAACTTATATTAATGTTAATTATGGAATTTCAATAGCACTAATAACACTTCTGAGAAACAGTATGATATCTGTGATAGGATAAGAATTTTCCCCCAGGAAGAAGGTTGAGCATTGTCACCACTCTGGGAACATCTGTCTTGTATTAGAGGGGTCGAACCCACACTGGTATCATATAACACATGGGCACCCATATTCTTCCTGGTGCCCGTTTCATTTTCCTTTGCAATAGTGGAATAGTAACAGTATTAGTAATAATACCAGTACTACTAATGGTATTTTGCTTCAGTACTTTTATGTACATTTAAAAATTTGACCTTCCTCTACTGAAATAGTTGGTTTCCATAATATCCCCACTTTATGGATGATGAAACAGGTTCAGAAAAGCCAAGCAACCAGCCCAAAATCACACAGGAAATAAATGTCAAAGCTTGGACTAGAGCCTGCTTTGTCCAGCTCCAAATCCTGAACTGACTCCAGTGCAGCACTGGTCTCTGGGTAGCAGATTAACAACCAGTACAGTTTCCTACAGAGTTCTGCTAAGGACATATATGTCATGATTAGTTGCTATATGACCTTGGCTTCCAGCTGATCACCAATTCTTAGAGATGCTCTCGTTCTGGAAGGGAGAGCACTATTATCTCCAGATTTTCCTGCTTGAATATTTCAAGTGTATGGTCACCAACACACAACAGTTCTTACAAGGACTTACGACATTTGTTGCTAAGACATTAAGTTTCCTAGTGAATAGGATGTATCTTCTAATTCTAGATTCACAATTCCTCATTATTTTCTCAAGAATGGCTGTTTAAGTTCATTAACTAAGAATGAATTGTTGCACAAAGCTGAAAGTTGCTTTTCAATTGTATTAGGAAATGAGTCAGCCATGGTGCCGTTAATCCTGACAAGAGCACCATAATTAAGTTTTGGTGAAGTTGTTCTAATTATTATAAAATAATAATAGCTAATATTTATGGAGTACTTGTATTAGATGACGCGCTAAGGACTTTCTGTGTGTTATCTTACGTAATCCTTACAACACTATACAGTGGGTACTGATATTATCCCCATCTATTAGGGAAGGAAACTGAGTCTCAGAGACACTGAGTGACAGGAAAAGGCAATGTGAGGAATTCAATCTCTATCTCCCTGACTCCAGAGCCTGTGATCCTGAATTGTGTAAACAAAATCTTTGCAATCTTACACTATTTCCCCAGGTTTATATTTTAAGAGTAAACCTAAGAGGAGCTTCAAACTCAGTATGTCTTTTTGATGACATGAAACAAATTGAGATATAAGCCTTTGTGTGACATGGCTGATACAGTTTTTTAAAGTCGCATTTTTGCAAATATCCATGGCAAATATCAATGGTAAAAAGGGTAAACTAAAAAGCTAAACTGTAACTGCAATAGTCACTGGAAGCTGGAAAATCAAATAAACACGCTATTTGCTCTTGAATATATCTGGTTCCTTCTCCTTTCTCTTTCCCAAGTAAATTCTATACAGATGGTTAAAAACAAACAAGTGGTAGATGGGCACTTCTAGCAAAAGATGTTACCCAACTCCTTGCAGATTCAAGGTCAAGCATAGTTTTAGCATCCTTGCAATTGAGATGATGTGTTAAGCTTTCTTTTTGCAACACCTGAAGAAGTTAAGTCACAAAGCGTCTGACTTTGATTATCTCTTAAAAACCTTTAGAAAATCCATTTACACCTCTGATGTGAACGACCAGGTGAATATATTTCAATGACTTTAGTGGAAAGGAAAAAAAAGTGTCACACCTGAGACACTGAGATTTAGTCACATTAAAATACAAACCAGCATCACCCTCCCCAAATAACAACAAAATCAACAACAAAACTGTGAATGCGCTTCTCTCGGGAGTAGAGCTTGTAAAAAAGGTAAAACTGAAGTAAATTATCAATTTTTAAAAGGAGAAAAAATTATCAAAAGGCTTCACTGCAATAACTATTGTGATCACACAGCTACTAAAACTAACATAAGGCTTCTGTCTCCAGGATATTAAATGTTGAGCCTTGGAAATGGTGCTTCTTATTTTTTAATTAAACAGCAATAACTCAATTTTCACAAAATAACAGAATCTCAGTTTTCTAAAGGATCTTAGTTGAGGCTGGTCCAGTCCTCATCTGAAACGTGACCCTCCTCTGTCTCCTTCACTTGCTCCTGATGTGAGGCTGTGATGGCCACGCCTTTGCCAGAGAACTTGCAGACAGACACCTGTTCCTGCTCTCAAGGCACACACTGCCTGGCTGACGTTCTTTCACGGTGAGAAGCTCTTTCTCAATCTGAGCCCAAACCACTTCCACTGGTGCCCTGTCTTCCCCTTGCAGCAACTTAAGGCACATCTCACCCCTCCTTTCTTTCTTTTTTTTTTTTTTTTTTTTTTACGGTAGGTGGGTCTCTCACTGTCGTGGCCTCTCCCGTTGCGGAGCACAGGCTCCGGACGCACAGGCCCAGCGGCCCTGGCTCACGGGCCTCGCCGCTCTGCGGCATGTGGGATCTTCCTGGACTGGGGCTCGAACCCGTGTCCCCTGCATCGGCAGGCGGACTCTCAACCACTGCGCCACCAGGGAAGCCCTCACCCCTCCTTTCTTGTGATGGCCTTTTAGCTGCTGCTTTTGGATGGTGTACGTAAAATCTCTGCACTCTTAAACTATTTCCTCAGGCCTGTAGTTTAAGAGTAATGCTGCAGTGAGCATTTGGGTCCCCATACTAAGTCTTGTCCAGGCTAAAAGTCCTCAGGCCCCCCCACTGTTCCTCCTGGTGGGGAAGGGCGGTTCTGAGCCTTCTTTTATTTATTTAATTTTATTATTATTTTTTTTTGTGGTACACGGGCCTCTCACTGTTGTGGCGTCTCCCGTTGCGGAGCACAGGCTCCGGATGCGCAGGCTCAGTGGCCATGGCTCACGGGCCCAGCCGCTCTGCGGCATGTGGGATCCTCCCGGACCAGGGCACGAACCCACGTCCCCTGCATCGGCAGGCGGACTCTCAACCACTGCGCCACTAGGGAAGTCCCGAGCCTTCCTTTAGACATCATCTTATCCAGACGAATTTAAGAGTCCACAGCACTTGCTTAATAAAAATTGACCAAAACTTGGAAATAAGGCCAAATGAGGACCGCATGTCCTTTCAAAGTCACCCTGGAGATTTGTCTAACGGGCCAATCCAAGGATTACTTACTTAATTTCCTAGAGGGATATACCTTTGTTTGACTTCTACTTACTAGTGATTAGGGCCCAGACTATCAAATTACATGTTCACTTACAAAGCTTTGTCCAGTAGAGAAGGAAAGAATTTCTATCTAGTAGAAGAACAATCACAAAGGTTATGGTTTTATTACCCTGCAGAAATTAGCTGGTTCCGTCTCTAACTCAGCAAACTTATTTCGGTATGTTTTTCTGATGGACCAAATAACCCCTATTTCTATCATTCCTTGAAACCATCTTTACCATCCTGCCGGCTCCCTCATTATTCAGTTAAATAAATATTTGACAGGCGTCCATTCTATATTTATAAAAAAGTCATATTTTCAACTTTTGAAGATTATGCTTTGACAACTCCTTTACTCTGAACCTTGCATTTATGTTAATGCAAAGATCACTTTTATTTTTATTTTTTTAAGATTAATACTAACTTAAACTCGCAGGTTGTCTTAATATTTTGTTCTGTGGTCAGTATGTAGTGACATCTTAAAAAGTAGTAGTAAAGTTTAATCTTCAAGAATGAAATTGTATCAAACCAATATGTAATGAGTGACATTGGCCAACACATCCTAAGCAATAAATTTAAAAGGGGTGGTATGGAGAATTTTGGAGACACCTAAATTAAATAAAATGGTCAGGTTATATGGCCTCAGGGAATATGACCTTATAAATATGGCTCTCAAAATATGTAGTTGAGGAAATTTTATAGAGGAAAGAAAAATGCATTAGGAATCTAGGGAAGGGCAGTTGGAAAGAAAGTGGTGGTTGACTGGTAGGTGAGGGCCTCTTCCCTCCCCTCTGCCTATATTTTCCTCTTTAAAACTGGGCCTTCACAGAGTCAGTACCTTAAAATGCCCAGCTAAGCATTTCTCAGTATGTTCATAGCTCTGTCGGGACGGGTATATCTTAGCAGCTGATATGAGCATTCTGGCTTGTTCACCAGGCACAGTGCACTGTAGTAAAGTCAGATGCATCAGACTATTTGAGCTTGATAACACCAGCCACTGAAAACATCCACTTAATTCTCTCTAGTTGGAGTCCATGCTTGCCAAGAAAACACTGAATAATAATTTTGTTTTCCACATAGTATTTCTGATAGGAAGAGAAGACCCTGACTAGTTGACACCAGTCTCCTAGAGCACAACCACATTGGGGGGTGCTCATGATAGTTGAGTTTCTGGACCCGCAAAGCTAAGGGTCTATTCCTGGATTCTGGTGACCCCATAAAGCAATGTCACCCTGTGAGGCCTCGCAGCAATAGCAGTTGGCTTGTCTCAATGGCATACATTAAACAGACATTTATTGAGTGTCAACTGTGTACAGACATGATGGGTGCTGAGGGAGAAAAGATTCCAAGTCACCTAAACACATAAAACTTTATAGTCATTTTAAAGTGGACTCTTACCTAAAACTCCAGAAAATAGTTTCTGTGAAGTCCTTGGGGTTGTCTTTAAAGACTGTCTTGGAAAATCTTTGTTCTTTCTTTTCTGTTTTTCTTTTCCCACAACCACTGTTAAGCACTGCTTACCCTCACTAATATACTTAGAGTGATTTTTGATTTTTCAAGCCAAGTCTCTGATATGCACATATTTGATCTTTCATTGATGGTCCATGCCCATAAGGAGTTCCCATTATAGAAAGCAGTTCTACCTTGTCCTTCTGTAACTTCAATGCTTCTGTTAAGAAATGCCTCTACCATCTTATTCTCAAAAGATTGGGACTGGGCTTCCCTGGTGGCGCAGTGGTTGAGAGTCCGCCTGCCGATGCAGGGGACACGGGCTCATGTCCCGGTCTGGGAAGATCTCACATGCCGTGGAGCAGCTGGGCCCGCGAGCCATGGCCGCTGAGCCTGCGCGTCCGGAGCCTGTGCTCCGCAGCGGGAGAGGCCACAACAGTAAGAGGCCCGCGTACCGCAAAAAAAAAAAAAAAAAAAAAAAAAAAGATTGACACTTTTTTTTCAAACCAAAATTAAGATATATATATATATGTATATATATATACACATTTATATATGTGTGTGTGTGTATATATATATATATATATATATATATATCACCACTCTGGCTATAGTTTAGAGAAGAAATTAAAGTGGTGAAAAATTAAAGGGAGGGAGACTAACTAGGAGGTTGTTCAGTAATCCAGGCAGGAGTTGATTTGGGCTAAGGAGATAGAACCTTAGAGATCAAATTAGAGAGACAATACATTCAAGAAATATTTGAAATGTACACTGGTAGATTAACTAAATATTGGGGGAGTGGTGATAAAAAGAAAGGAAAGATAGTGTCTTAATCTTCTGAGTTAAGGGATTTTTAACCAAATAGGTAGATTATAGATCAAATTACTGAGCCAGGAAAGCACTGGGATGTATAGGTTAATTTTTTCTTGGGGAAGATGATGAGTTTGAGGTGTCTACAAGGCATCCAGTTAGAGATACTGTAAGGAGTTGGATATATGGGACTTAGGCGCAGAGTACTCTGGACAGTGGCTACAGATGAGTGAGTCCTCAGCATTTGGTTGGTGGTTTACTGTTACAGAGAAGATAAGCAGTTTAGGAATACAGAACATATATTAGAATTCAAAGGATGCCTAGAAGAATACAGTTTCAGTGGGATGACTGAATGAAAGTTAAACTGGAGTAGATTGAGGACTGAGAAGGAAGAGGAGAAAGAAAAACAGAGTTTGGACAATTTCAAGAAATCTGACTGTAGAGAAGAGGAAAGAAATAGAGCTGAAACTCAAAGGGGAATAAAGATGAGGGAAAGGAAGCTTGCTGTTTGCTTTGTTTTTGAAAGGAGAAACTTAAGAATTTTCAAAATTCATAAAAAGGGGGGTGGGGGATGGAGATTTAGTAAAGAAAAGGGGTTATACTTACTACCCCTAATGAAGCAGCAGGGAGAGTTCCAGTGCACAGCTGGAGGGGCTTAACTTTGGAAAAGAGGTAGGGCCGACACCTCTTCATTGTAAAAGGAGAGTAAAGGATAGATTAGGTACAGATGAAGATAGACTTGTATGCTTGATGTTAGAAAGTTGAAGGGACTTTCATTTAAAGCTTCTTTTTCCTATATTAAGTAGAAGGTGAAGAGTTTTACTAAAATGAGGTGAAGACAGGTTCAGAGAAAGGGGAAAGTCAGTGATTGCAAACCTGGGCTGTGACTCATGGGAGAGGGTGTCTAAAACTGTGAAGGGGCTGAGATTTTACCAGACTTGAAGATCACAAGTTAGCCTGCCAGAGCTTCATGGATGCTGGAAGCAGACACAAGATGCCCGGGTCAGAGCCAAAGGACTGTGTCACTCACACACATTAGAGCGAGTAACCTAGCATGACGTTAGCATCAGTTCCCCTTGCCCCCAAGTCAAGGGGGTGGTACAGATGGGTTTGGGTGGATGCCTGCATCTATAGTGGGTTACATTACAGGAAAGGAATACTGAGTTTAGGAAACCCAAATCTTTTTTTTTTTTTTTTTTTTTTGGTACGCGGGCCTCTCATTGCTGCAGCCTCTCCCGTTGCGGAGCACAGGCTCCGGACGCACAGGCTCAGCGGTCATGGCTCACGGGCCCAGCCGCTCTGCGGCATGTGGGATCTTCCCGGACTGGGGCACGAACCCGTGTCCCCTGCATCGGCAGGCGGACTCTCAACCACTGCGCCACAAGGGAAGCCCCCAAATCTTTTTTAATGCGCAGTAAGCAAACTTGCCAGTTGTCCCAGAGGGAGATACTATTTGTATCTTTCAAGGCAGTTCACCATACAAACATCCTTGAAAAGAGAGTTGGGTAACAAAGAGCAGTCAGGGCACAAGATGGATAGAAATGTAGGAGACACGTGGAGAACTGTCTTCCAACAGAGGAAATGTCCAGCAGACCAATCTAGTTGATACTGGACACCTAAACATTTGAGCTATTGAGCTCATTATTGCTCCCTTCAAATATCATCACTGAGCCAATGTCCTTATACAAGGAAATGATCATTAGATAATCATTTTTTTAATTGGGGTATAGTTGTCTTACAATGTTGTGTTAGTTTCTACTGTACTGTAAGTGGAGTTCCCTGTGCTATACAGCAGGTTCTCATTAGTTATCTATTTTATATATATTAGTGTATATATGTCAATCCCAATCTCCCAGTTCATCCCTAGATAATCATTTTTAAATGATCAGAAAAACTTCTCTCCAAGATAACACTGATCCTTTAACAGTCCTTGGGCACTATGATTCAAATAAGAGTCGAACCAACTGAACTGACTTCCAACTCATAATTCACTCTCTTGATTTTTCTAAATGGGGAAATTTTAAATCTTTTTGAAATCTACATCCTCGCCAGACTGAACTGTGGTCTGTAGACCAGCAGCACTCACCTCACCAGGAAGCTTGTCAGGAATTGCTGAATCTCAGACCTCACCCCAGATCTACTGTACCACTATCTGCATTTTAAACAAGATTTCCAGATAATCTGTCGACACATTAAAATTCAAAAAGAACTGATTTAGGCTCTAGAGCAGGTGTAGGCAAACCTTTTCTGTATACGGTCAGATAATAATTATTTCAGGCTCTGCTGGCGATACAGACTCTTGTTAAAATTACTCAACTCTGCTATTGTAGCTAGAAAGCAGCCCAAACAATAAGTAAACAAATGGACATGGTCAAATTTTGCCCAAGGGCTGTAGCTTGGACCCCTGCTGTAAGCATTGTTTTAGATTAGCAATTACATTTGAAAAAGAAATAAGTTATTGTAACAAACTTTTACTTTTAATGACTTGGTTTTTAGTGAACCCAAGCTGGCTTCTAAACATCACAGCAGTTCCTCTGTAACTGCTTATAACACACTATTAAATTATCCAGTCTTCCAACTTTTCTCCAAACTGAAAACAAAATTATCAGTTAATAGTGTGTAAAATCTACTTTTTTCCTCTTTTTGATATTTGCAGTGACATTTGCACATGGCCAGCTGCTGCTTCTACTCCTTTTCTTTATGATTTGTCAAAGACAGAGATTCTGTAATCTCAAACATTAGTTTTCTCAGGACCCTACAACGTAATTTGTCTGGGCCAGCAGATAGAGTCCGCTTATCTGGAGCCTACTTTCCTTTTTCCAATATTTACTTTAGCATTTCTAATCTTAAGATGGTTCTCTTTGCCAAAGATGATGGAAGCAAAGGGAAGGGCCAGCAGGGAGGGAGAAATTAATTAAGGATGCTGAACAGCACGCATAATGTGTGGCGTTTAGGGTCTTAATATCCAGAGCTGTATAAGAGAAAAACAATAACACAAGAACACAAAAGGGGAAAAACATGTACATTGCTAATTAGAACTATATAGTGATATATAGTAAAGCTGAAATACGGTGCTCAAATTCATGATTTTTCCTTTTCCTTTTTAACTGAAAAAGTCAATCTTTTTTTCAGATTATGTACACTCATAGATCTGTATTAAAACTATTAAGTTGGATTTTTCTATCCAGATTAAGAGTGATAAGAACAATTTGAAATTCACCTAAAGCCCACAGTGAGATGCATATGGGAATTTTCTGTATTTTCCAAGAATCTTTCATGTAAATGACTTCTAAGTGCATAGACATAACATGCAATAAATATTTTCCAAAGGACTTTCTTAAAAATGCTTATCTGTAGAATATATATTAGACCAAAAATGCAGCAAAAGGAAATTAAGTCAAAATTTCTTTTTTGATGACACAAGCTTTCATAGCTGAGGGAGGACTTGCCAGGGTTCACTTTGGTTTGCAGGTCTCCACTGTGGGTACACAGCTGCAAGCCAAAATGCTGAAGTTTTGTTTTCCCTGGTAATGCACGTGGCGGCCTATTAAGGGTCATCGTAGCACAACAAACATTTTACACAAGAAGCACAGCTCTCACAAAATGTCAAGAAGATGGTCCCACGTTACCCAATGGTCAGCCCAAATTCCTACGGTCTGAATATTATACGTAGGAGCCTGTAGTATCTCTTACTTTGGAATCACTGCTTCAATAATACCAAATACCACCATCACCAAAGGCCAACATTTATTAAGGTATATTATGTACTAGGAACTGTGCTAAGTGCTTTACAAACATTATCTAGCTTAAAATTCCAATAAGTAAATTGATTATCCCAATTTAATAGGTGAGAAAAGAGGCCTATGGAGACTAGGAAATACCAGGAGGCAGAACCCCAGCCAAAGGAATAAAAACAAAAGTTGAGAGGTTAAGAGATAGGCCAAACATAAGAAAAGTTTAGAAAAGAAAAAAGAAGAGCAAAGGAGGAAAGAGGAAACTCAAAATAAAAAGATAGACAGGAAATAGACTGTCAGAAACCCATACAAAATATGTAATATAAATTAAAAATAGGGTCAAAGATCACACATACAATCTACCAGTGGTGTATGAATATATGAAAAGAATGCACCAAGTAACTCTCTCGGGTGACTAGGGAAACACTGAATATTTACTACTCACTGGCTTAAAAGATTTAATGTGTATCTACCATTATGCTTGTTGATGCCTATAAGAGAATAGCACCTGGCATATATTAGGCACTCAATACATTTTTTTGCTGAACAAATGAATGAATGAATGTATGTCCACAAGTGCTTCTCTCAGGAAGCAGCATATCCATTTGATGAGAAACACACACTTTCTGAAATGCTTTAAAACCCTTATGTTTGTAATAATAACAAGACTAGTTGACATTTATTGAATGCCTACTTTGTATGTGTCAGGAACTATTCTATACTCTTCATATGTACTAACTTGTTCAGTCCTCACAACAAACCTATGGGAGGTGCTGCTATGATTCCCATTTTAAAGAGGAGAAAACTGAGGTGTACAGCAGAAGAATACAAAATTCCCAAGCAATAAGTGGCAGAATGGGAAGCAAGCTATGCATCTGGCTCCAGAATCCATGGTCTCTATCATTATGTTTACATAACGGTTAAGAGTTCTCTGAAAATTTAGAGATATCAGAGAATTTTAGCTGAAAGGAATATTAGAGATAATTTGCTATCTCATTTAATAGATTGCAAAGTTGAGGCCAAAGGTGGCAGTGTCTCTCACCCATAGCTTCAGAGTTGGTGGAAACAACAGGACTGGGACAGGAAGTATCTCAAATCCCCTGCCCAGTTCTTTATTTCTGACACCACACTGCCCCTTAAAAACCAGCTGAATAGAGCAAAACTCACAGATGGAAGACTTGAAAGCTATTATATTATTAAATATGAGTAATTATTTATTATTTTATTTATCATATGCATAAGACAAAAAAGACATAGACAATAAAACTAGAATGGACTATAAAAGGATGTTTTGAAGGAAATCAAATCTTGCAATAGATGCTCTTCCCCCCTCCCCAAAGTCCTATGAATTGTCAACGTGGCTATGGGAGAACAGTTTTGCAAAATGTTGCAAAAGCAAGGAAGAGATGTGGAAGATGGAGAGAGAGAGTATGAGGGTCAATGAGGATGGAGAAGGGAGGCAATGAAAGGCGATTTATGGGAGATTTGGGGAAGGGGCTTTTAATTCAGGTCTCTGGATGTTAAAATAAACTTCTAGAACAACTGTACATTGATTTTCTTTTTTTTTTTTTTTTTGCGGTACGCGGGCCTCTCACTGTTGTGGCCTCTCCCGTTGCAGAGCACAGGCTCAGCAGCCATGGCTCACGGGCCCAGCCACTCCGCGACATGTGGGATCTTCCTGGACCGGGGCATGAACCCGTGTCCCCTGCATCGGCAGGCGGACTCTCAACCACTCTGCCACCAGGGAAGCCCCATTGATTTTCTTTTAAATAAGATATTCAAATTAATGGTTTAGTCAAAACCAGTGTTCAAACTTAATAGACCTTTATCATAAACAAACAACAAACAAAAAAGCCAGACCATGTGTACACATGTGAAATGAATGGGCTTGGCATAGCCCATCCATTTCTTTTGGATGTGTCTAAATGACAGCACACGCTGCCACTAGATCTAGCTGTGACGATCAATACTGAGTGTAAAGATGGACAAAATGAATGGAGACAGCTGCAGTCCACTTGCCTTGTCTCATATATCAATGGTCTGATTTACTCTAGTTTTCATAATATTCCTAAGCCAGAGCCAAGTGGCCCTGAACTTTATGACTCAGAAAGGCTTCAGCTCAGGGATGCAGGTGGATTAACCGATGGCCCCTAATTAATGTCTGTTCCTCATGTAAGAATCCTTGGTCCACAAATCCTCCCACCATCACCAGGGCAGAGGCAGTAGAATCCTGATATTCAGGCTGACTTTTGGGAGTCTTTTCTTTCCTAACACAATTCCCACCATCCATGTCTGTTTTAAACAGGTTTCTCCTTAATAACATGTTTAGTTTTATTAAATACCAGCGGGCAGGAGAAGAAAAACATAGAGTGTGATACTGGGGTCTGAAGAAGATGGATCTTAGACCCTGACCCTCTCTAGGGCAGTGCTATCCAAAGCCTGACAGGATTTCTGGAAGCAGATAGAAAAGCACTGATGAGGTGAGGAAGAACATTGTCGTACCAGCTTATAAGAAGTGGTATATAGACCTTGCCATTTTATGATCATGTGATTTTTTTGGTATAAAAAGTTCAATAATTAATACAATAAGTAAATCACTTCTGCACCATTAAATTTGATCTTGACACCCAGGAAAATGAGAATGAGCTAGCTAAATTTTTTTGAGTGCTTAGACTTTTATCCTCAAAATTCCTATGGTGAGCTGCTAAACCAGTCCTGACTCATTTTTTGGTTATGTAATTATATACAGCTAATTCCCCTTAATGCTTCAGTAAAGATTCATGTTATACAGTTATTTCTGGAGCTACACTATTGGGTGTTGTCACTAAGGGGTTTTTAAGAAGGAAAAGCCAATGTTTTCACTCAGAAACGGCTGTAGGTATCTTCACATCAGATATTTATTTTGAAATGTACGCTGTTAATCACTTCAATATCTTTGGAACTTAAAAGTGCCCGAGAGCAAGAAGTGATCATCGGGTAAATCACATCAATGAACTTAACTAAGAGTCTTTAAGAACACTGGAAATCTATGTCAACATAATTTTTCTAGTTCCCCAGTAGAGGGCAACTTCTACACACTTCGACAGTCAACAAAGAAAATCTATGCACACCACATCAGTAAGAACCACTGTATGTTTAAAATAATACAATTTGTGTCTATGAATGGATTTTCACTAACAGGTAGCTATAAAATGTCATGAAATTTTAAATATGTAATTAGAAATCGAATATACTTAATAATGAGTAATTAGCATTTTATGATTAATATAAGTGTTACTGTGGGAACTTTAAAGTAGCAACCATTTAGGTCACTATGATAGATAGTAAGTGAAATATAAAAGGTAAATGATGAGAGTACTGTTCCTTAGTAAACATTTTGATTGAATTTCATTATGACTGACATAGCTAATGTGAATGCATAAAATCTAAGAATAGGCAAAAAAAAAAAACCCATAAACATCTCAAAGTATACTTAACTTCCTTTGTTACTATAAACTTTGAATTAATACTTATCAATGTTCATATTTTAAATGATGTCAGATATAAGAATGCAACTATACATGCGTATTTATGTATTTGCAAACAGAGTAAAATTCTACTATAACACATCTCATTACTATAGAGATTTGGACATAATGTGTTATGTTTTCATTCATTCACCCATTCAACATTTATTTACTGAGCACTTACTATATGCCAGAGACTATTCTAGAAGTCAAGAATACAGTGTGACAAATCTGACAAAATTCCTTACCTTCTTGGAGCTTATACTCCCACTAATAAAAAATACTACATCATGAAGGCTTCTGAAAAGATTAGCTTATAAGATAGATGCTTACCATGTCTCATAACACTAGTTTCATTTTTTATTAGAAAAGTAGGCTTTGTTTTTAGAGAAATATTACAAGGAAAAATGAAATGCTTCAAATCTTAATATTCAAAGACCACTTGTTGACCTTAAATAAAGTAATAAAGTTGATTAGAAAAATATTAATTGTACGGAAAAGTACAAAATGAAAAGTGAAATTTTCTAGCACCCCACTCTCCCCAGAGATGTTAACAGTTTCTTGTGACTCTATCCAGAAAAGAATATACCAGTATTCATCCATCATTCTTTCCACCCATTCATCTAGTCTTCTTAAATTATTCAAATTTATACAGTTTTCTTAAGACAATCATATAATCAGACAAAAATACTTACTATACTCACACTTCACTATATTTCTTGCAGTGCTTTCCATAAAAGAATGTATAAGTGTACCCCATTCTTTTATTTGACTCATTTTATTTTTTAATGTAGAAGTATTTTATAACATTCCATCTCTAAAACCCTCAAAATTCTAGTTTTAAAAGTGGTTATATAATTTTGTCTGAAACTGGTAAGAGCTGTGGAATGTGTCGTTACTTAGTGTGTTTTAATTTGTGGAGACTGGGAATTCATGGATTTCAAAAAGAAGCCCGGAAAAATTACCTTTCCTATAGAGCAGCAAATGAAAAAAAAGAATCAACATCTGCTTTGGGTAAAAAGCTTACCAATAACTCCATTAGATCACACACAGGGTAACATCTTTAGCTGTGAATTAGAAATTCTAATACTTTTTTTTAACTAGTCAATTTTTATAATAGTTCTGTGTTATACAATCATCATTTTTTGAGTTCTACTTAAAATTTTTCAATTAAACATGTAAGAATTACTTTCTATTTATAATACTGCTTAAACCATATATTTATTTCAGTGCAAGATTTGATATTAAAATGTGATCATCAGAATTTTTTTAATTTATAAAAATATTATGCAAAATAAAATACAGGGCACTAGGTGGTGCTGTGGGACCTTCCAGATAAACCAACATTGCAACCTGCACTTCATTAGTTAGTTGTGTGGTTGATTCTATATATTTAAACGTACATTACATATTTTTTTCTAGATAAACTAATGCCATGTAAACAATAAAAATAACATAATAGAAAAGCAAAGTTTTGATGATGACCTCTTTCAAAAAGACATGACTCCCTTTCATACTCTAGCTTCTATGTTAAACTATTAAAAAATCTCTATATTATAAATGTCACTTTTGAGGCATGCTTCTTAATCAGTTATTTTTCATTTATCTTTAATGTTATTTTTTAATATGTATGCAAGAATAAAAAAATCAGTGAACTGATGAGGATGATTATATTTTTTGTGACTGTTTGAATTAACAAAAAAAATCCTACAAAGACTCAGAAGCAAAAAATATACAAATCAGTTATCACTGCAAAGTGAAGGAGCTGTTACAGTGGAGGATTACTGGACTGAATGTCAATATTATGACATAGTATGAGTGTGTTTTGTGTTTGGTAATTGCAATCATTGTTGCTTCTGTTGTGGTCATCCATTTACAATGCTTGCTGTCAGTTTATTTATCTCCTGTAAAACTAAAATACAGTATATGTGTGTGTGTGTGTGTGTGTGTGTGTGTGTGTGTGTGTGTGTGAGAAAAAGAATACAAAATCAGCAATTATATATTTTTACCAAATAATTTTCTACTAGGCAATTTCCTATTTCACAGTACACATTGTGTTCTTGGGTTCTATTTTTCTATTCTCCCTAGATGTGACTGTTTGTTGTAGAGCTGTTAATTCAAAGGCTGACAGTGGCCAGACTGACAAGGTAAATGTCTGAATCAGGCCATGTGTAAGATAATAGGGAGTGAGGGCACCCTAGAAAAAACAGAGTATAGGCATTCAAATCCAGATGAAAAACAAAACCAGCACACGTGTGCACACACTCATACCCCGACACCCCCCTATGCAGGCCAAAGAAAGCACATCTGTGGCCTGCGTGAAGTCTGTGGGCCACTTATTTGTGACCTCCGACCAAGGCCAACACATCCCTAACCATGAATCTATGAGTGACGTATTTGAAAAGAAAATCCAATTTCAGTTCGAATGAAGGAGTGCCAGTGGTGTTTCAGCTGTCCTTCTAGAATGTTTACATCACTTGTATATATATCCCTCCTTAAAGAACAGAAATCACTAATGATTCAGGAGATAAACTGTAGTGGTCAAGAGAGTTAATTCTCCGCGACAAGCTACTGGTTCAACGAAAACCATAGATTTAGCAGCCTCCCTCTAGCGGCAGGGTCTTCTCTTCCTGGAACCACTTGTGTGACCCCTCTAATGGGGTGTGGGTGGAGGGGTGAACCATTTACTATTGAATGCATAGAAATATATGATTAACATACATTTTAAAAGGGTAGATGGTGATGGTGGAATTTATATTACGGTACAAGGTGTGATTAAAAGGAACAAAAATAAATTTTTGACAAAAGCAACAACACTCATCTAAAGGAATGTGGTCCTTCGAGCTTGTTATTGAGAGAAGCCAAACTCATTTTTAAATGATGCATCATTCCAAACATTTTTCGCTGTCTTCAGAAAGAGTTTGTGTGCCACATAAGAAAATAATATAAAATCATGTCATCCCTGAACTGGAAGACAGCACAGAGATTAACAATACTCTTGTTACTTTAGCTACACCTCACAAGGCAGTTCTTCTTGAAAGATAAACATGGTGAAGCTGCGGTCTCCAGGAGAGGCTGTGCCGTAGAAAGCTAAGTGACCTGATGCTCAGAGGAGGGAATCACAATTTACTTTGCATAGGGAATAAGCCTTACACCAGAAACCAAGGCAAAACCAGCATGCTTCAGGAATTTCAAATATTGTCTAAACATCCATGAGAGTCTCTACTAACATTGAAAATCATTTGGAATTTTTAGAGAATTTAATGCGTTCAAACCCAGATGTACAGAAGAGGTGATGAAAGGCAGAAACAGATTAGAGTCACACTGCTGAATTCTTTTCATTCACTTTTTAGATTGCCTGAAATGCCATCTCACATGAGCATCTTTTAACTTAATAAGCATCTTGGTTTTCTTTTAATTGCATGCCTTCGTCTGGAGCAGCAGTTCCCCAGGGTCGCTAAGACCATTTTGGGGGCTCAGTGAGACAAAACACGACTTTCATGATAAAACTAAGTAAGACACTCTTTGCCTTTTTCACCTTCATTCTTTCACAGTCGTACAGCGAAGTTTTCCAGAGGCCACCCAACATGTGATACTGAGAGATTTTATACAGAAACAGATATGAGACTCCAGTTGTCCTGTATTAAGCCAGACATTAAAGAGATTTGCAAAATGTAAAATAATGGTATTGTTCTCACTGGTTTTTCTTTTTGTTTTGGAAAATAGAGTTATTTTTCATTAAAATATGTACGTTTGCATATCACGGGGTTTACTGTTATTTAAAAATGAATTAATAATTTCCCAGCTTTAATTTCAAACGTGGTAAATACAGATAGATCTAACCGATACAAATGAAAACTCCTTGGGGTTTTCAACAAACCTTAAGAATGTAAAGGGGTCCTAAAAGCTTGAGAACGCTGTTCTTGAGGTAAGCTGCTCACATCTTAGTCTAAATCAATTCTGTTAGGGTGCTTTCCTCTAAATATTAATATGAATGTAAAACTTCTATCGAAATGAGCTTTGTTAGAAATCAGGGAAGGTAGAGCATCTGGGGGTAGGAAGCACTCATCCGGGCAAGGTGAGACTGTCAAGCTTGATGCAGAGGGGTAAACAGAGGCAGGAGAGCTAGGGGCCCAGGTGGAATGACTCAGGTAGAAGAGGGAGCAGAGAGGGAGTCAGGAGGGTGCAATGGCAAATGTCTGGATTTCAAAATGTAGCCTGGGACCAATGCTACATCTAGAAAGGGGTCATTGCTCTTCACCTTCTCTTACCTCTTATTACTTTGGGAGACTCCAATCCAGTCTCCACACTGAAATGCAATCCTTCATGGGTTTCCAACTCGTCTTTAAAGACCAGGCATGACCTACAACACCCTGTATGATCTGCTTCTGCCTACCTCTCTATTTCCATCCCTCCTCATTCTGCACTGGGCTCTCCATGCTCCAGCCCCGGGGCCCCTGGTCTGTTTCCTTGACTGGGCTATGTTCCCTTCCACCTGCAGGCTTTGGTTTCCTTCAGCCATCAAGGAAGGCTTCCTGCCAATATCAATTTCCCCTGAACATGCACTCTTATGGTATCATGGATCTCCTTTGTAGTACTTCCTATAGTTGCAATTTTACAATTACTTGTATGATTTTTAAATTATTATCTGTGTGTCCTACACTAGACTGTAAGCTTATGAGGGCAGGGGTCATTCTTATTTTTACTCCATCCTGTATTCCCTGTACCTAGTAAAATGCCTAGGACATAGTACGAGTTCAATTAATATTTTTGAATGGAGGAATAAATGATTTCTTGCTTCTAGGACTGATTAATAATTATAATAACAATAATAGGGAGTATTTACTGAGCATAGACACTGTTCTATGTACTTCATGAATGTAACATAATTCTGAAAATAAGCCAGTGGATAGGTACAATTATTATCCCCACTTACAGAAGAAGAAATCGAGGCACACAGAAGTTAGACCATTTGGCCAAGGTCAAACAGTCATTTTTGAGGTCAGGATATGAACTCAACAGTTTGATTCTAGAGCCTGTAATATAACTGTCATTTGTGGGCCCAATTTCTACTCATAAGGTTGCCATTCAAAATTATTTCCCATAGAAATCAACAAATGATTTACAAAGTTTAGGAAGCTAATTAGCAAATTGATGAGTGACTCTAATGGGGAACTGTGTAATATGTTCTGGAATTAAAGGGATCTAAAAAACAACAAACAGTCATTTTTGCATTAGTGCTTTTGTAGCTTTCTGTGTTTCAGCAGTTAAAAGAGAAAAAAGACATTTGTACATTCTGTTTTCCAAAAGTAAAATGGGATCCAAGAAATAATGACAAAAACGATGTTCTCTTCTAGACCTCTAGAACTAGATAGTACACATGTTAAGATATAGAAAAAAAAAATCTCTGATCTTTGAGAAATTGTATTTTTTAAAAAGGAAGTGAACCCAAATAAAGCAATGAGCCTAAACTTTCCAAATTAAATAGATACATGTCCTCCTCCCCAATCTGGTTTAATTTCATTAAAAATTTTCAGTATGTTTATTTCTTAACAAACACAGGTTTTATTTCTATTAACCTGGTCATTTGAAATTACAAATTAGTCTCATGAGTCTTTCAATACAAAACATAATTGTAATTCAAATCTATTTTTTCTGTTATCACAGCATTCTTAAGAGCGTATGTCACTACAAGAAAAACGAAGGGCAAATCTAGGAATACTACAAATGCCGACGACTTATCATCTAAAACCTAACCATCTATTTCATCATTTTTATGTTTAATTTCAATTTTATATTGTTAGTATCTTTGTAGTTCTGTTCAGCAAATAACTATTGGACACCACTCTATGTCAGCCATATCCTAGAAGCTGGGGAAACAATGTTAAAGGTGGCCTGGTCTCTACTTTACAAGAAATTACGGTCTAGTTGCGGTAAAGTAAAAAGCCAGAGGCCAGATAATGGAGGGAGGAAGGGCTGTTCACCTCACCTAACTGAACGAGGGATTCTGAAAGGAGTAATGTCTAAACTGAGGCCAGAATGATGAGTAGGAAGGGCCAAGAGACAGGTGGAGGTGGAAGGTTCTGGAAGTGACCTGGGAAGTGGGGGGACAGCGTGTACAAAGACCTAAACACAAGAAAGTGTGCTCATGGCATTTAGGACAGGCAGGATGAATGGGATGTAACAAGCACCATTCTGGCGGCAAGAATCTCACAAATTCCTCATAAGATAACCAGTTATATCTACTAGACTTCTCACCTTCTAGTAAATCAAAGAACCAGAAAGGGCAATTAGATTAAGGGATACCCCAAAAAGTGCCATTTGGAATTTTAACTTTCCTCAGCACTAAACTTTTTAAAAAATATATTACCAAAATGTTAGCCAAACCAAACACTTCCAGGGCTGCTAGGTTGAGAGATGGTTGGAGTGGAAGGTAGGGTAGTAAAGTTAGGAGCTTAAGACTGTCCGAATCTTCTATTGCTGGCGAACGTTCTGTTCTCTGGAGAATATTTATTAGTATGGCAAACTTACTCCTTCTGGAATTTTTGTTACTTTGCAAGGAGTTATTTCTATTCAAAAATGGAAAATTCAAAGACCTGAGACCCCTCACCGTTTGGTAATCTATATGGCTTGTGTACTGGTGCTGTCTGCTGGGCCTCAAGTCATCAATTATGTACAGAAATGTACAGCTACAGCAGTAGCCAGTGTTGTGGGCCGGTCAGGGGTTTCCTAAGAGGAACAAAAACATCTGACTGTGTCTTCTAGAGGAAAATCTTTGAGAGCAAATATGGGTAATCCTCAATATATAAATTAACTTCTTATAATAACTGGAAAATGAATTTTAAAAAAGTACTTGAAAAGAAACCAAAAATATAACTAGGGGAAAAAGTCTCAAAAATAGATATATGAAAGGCTGACATTAATTCATTAAAACCACACACTTTAGAATATACATCCATTCCTTGCATATTTGAGGAAAAGTAACTAAATGGGGTCACCAAGCTCCAGGCTCTCTGAACCAAATTCAATGGATTCTATGTTTACAACCAGGAGTAGTCAATGTTATTTGAAATAAAATGTCTTGTAATCCCCAAACCTGGCTGGCTTCTGAGGTGTGAGATTCCATTCTAAATGAATGAAGCATTATTTAGACACTGACCAGAGGGTACAAGGACTATGACTGAAAATGCGATCTAAGATATCTTACGGAATTTTCCCTATTATCCCAAACACAAAAGCTTTCACTGGGATTTCAATAAATGTAGCTCTACCCATTGCTGCAGAAATTTAGTTATTCTCCCTTTCTCTAGTGGATAGCTGGGGTAGCAGCTGGTGTGTTTTGTAATTAAAACGTGAGAAAGATCTCTCTCAGTACCTAGATAAATGTGCTCAAGAAAATTTGGAGAAATGATTGACTTTAAGTAAAATGACTCTATTTCCTTTCCTGTAAGATATCCGACAAGCTTTGAAACATCTAAGAGTGAGAGTCGTGCTTTCAAAAAGCATACCGATTTCTTCTGCAGGAAACTATCGTGCATAAAAACATATTTACATTTATGTAGATTTAAATGCACATGTTTGAATGTATATCCTGATTGTTCAGCACTATCTGCGTGGAATTTTTAAGGCCTGACTTTTATAAAATAATTTAGGTGACATAAATATTGTGAAGTAGCTAGAAAAAGATATCATAATTTTATATTACTTTAAAGAGTATCTAACAGTCTCATTTTGTCATTTCTATAGAGGTTAGATCAAATGTCATATTATTTAGCCAAATCTATAAAATTGAAAGCATGTTTATAAATCAATGCTAAGTCATTAGGGAATGCCTGAAACAGATAAGAATTAAATCAATTTCCTTATTTCTTAGATTTAACTGGAAATAGTTTGCTGATCATTCGTAGAAACTGTAATTTAGCAAAAGTCTCCCGTGAATGCTAAAATACCTGAATTTCTCAGCTCTTATTTTTTAACACATGATCTCTGCCAGTTTAAATGTGAAAATTCTGACACATTTAAACACATGACATATCAAATTAACTACTTACTAATACAGTCCGTTAAAAAAGACAAAGCTACAGTTCCACAACAATTATACTTTAACTTACTGACTTCCATATTTTGGCTTATGTTAATTGAAGATATTAATTGAATTGAAGTTAATTGAAGATATTGCAAATTCAGTGAGAAATGGAATTGAGGCCATTTAAAAAATATCTTTCACTGTAAATTTTTAAATTCATGTTTTATTACACACATGAAATGTGAAGAAAATCTTCAGTTACCGTCTACTATATGACAGGTGATTTACATAAATTATCTCAATCCTTAGAAATTTATTATTGAATATTGCTCCAGTAAGGTACATAACTTGTCCAGGGGTCACATGGCTACTGAAAGCCCCTCATGTTATCCATCACTCAACAGCATACGACTTCCTCCTTCTTGAAACACTTTGTTCTTTGGCTTGTGGAATATTGCAAACTCCTCTTCTACCTTCTTCTCCTAGATCTTCCTCCCTCACTTAGTTCAGTTCTCTTAGAAGACCTTCCCTGACTGCCTTATCTACCCCAACCTGCACCTACTTTCTATTCCTTTATCTTGCTTTATTTCTGTTCACAAAATTTATCACCACTTGATATTATATTTAGTTATTTGCTTATTGTGTTTATTACCCCTACTGTTCACCTATTCCTACCCCCCAGCGAAGGTCCCCAAGGTTGGGATATTGTTTGTCTATTTCCCCCTGTATTCTCAGTGCCTACAACAGTGCCTGGCACAAAGGTGGCCCTCAATAAGTATGCTGACTGAACGGCTAGAAGTGTGAAGCTGGGATTCAAATTCTGGTCTTTCTAAACTCTAGGGATATGATTATTTTACCACACCTGGTTTAATTTCAAATATAGCGCACCTTCATTAAAAGTTTCCAAATAGTAAACTCCAAGGACACAATACATCTTTACAATGAATCCTAAAACCCTGTCCCTCTCTGCTCTACCCAAAGCCTATAACTAAAGAAAGATGTTTTACTGAAAGGAAGGGAGTGAAAAGTCACCTAGTCCAGGAAGAAAGAAGAAAGGAGTTAACTTTTTGCACACTTACCTTGTTCTAAGTACTATGTGTATAATATGTGTGTATGTGCACGTGTGTATTTGCATGTCCATTTCTGTATACATATAATTCATTGCTATTTTATCCTCATGGCAATAATATAAAGCAAGAGAGTGGGCCCTGGCTCCCTCCCTGAGAAGCTTACAGCTGAGAGGCTGGCAGGGAGAGAGGCTAAAATGGGAGCAAACTGCAAGTTCTCCACTGGCCAGGCAAAGACGTGTCAGTTTTCCTCTGGGTCAAGTGACCCAAGGAAGAGATGGACTCAAGTCCTTCTGACTAGGACTCCAGCCGTAGGAGTAGATCACTAAAGGCCAAGGGCTGCAGCTGGCGTGTTAAGAGGATCACTGCCCATGCCAGGCAATGCTGTACTGGGAGGTTCCTAGTGAAGCAGGATTGCTGAAAAACCCGCAGCAGCGTCCCCCCGAGAGAAAGAGCTGGCCTTTGGCGATGTGCCACACTCGGAGGGCAGCAAAGCCCGATTATAAGCCAAGACACATCACTGTGTCCCTTCCTCTCTGGTCCCTCCTTCCCCCACGTACCTGATCCTGGAAGGGACAAAAACAGTGGCTCAGGAATGGGACAGGAGGTGGCCCAAGGATGAGAGAAGAAACCTATCACAGTTCTCCCTTCCTTACTGCAGATGGTTGATCGTGAGTCGATGGGGGAGGGGAAGAAAGGGGAAAAGCTTTCAATTAGCTAAGAGACTGAAGTTTTGACATTAGACTGGACTAGGCTTTTTCTCTATTTATTGAAGTACATCAAACATGGCATAAATTTTTACACATATATCTCATACACATACATACATACCTGGGTAACTGTCACACAGATCTAAATATGAAACATTTCTAGTAATCTAGAAAGATCCCTCATGCTTCCTCCTAGTCAAGTCCCACTCAGCCAAAGTCATCACTATTCTCACTTTCATTGCCATGGGTTAATTTTTCTCACCTTGAACTTCATATACATGAAATCATACGTACAAACTCTTTTGTGTATGGTTTCATCGGCTCAATCTTACGTCTGTAAGAGTTAACCATGTTTCTGGGTGGAGCAGTAGCTCATCTTTTCCATTCATATGTCATGTTCTATTGTATGAACACATCACAACTTATTTATCCACTCCCTAATGATGGACATTTGAATTTTTCCCTTTTGGTTTATGAAAAACAGCTGCTACGGAACATGCCTTCCGGTGGACATGTGCACTCATCTGTTGGGTATATACGTGACAGTAGAACTGCTGAGTCAGGGGTAGGCATGCATTTAGCATTCATAGATATTGCCAAACAGTTTCCCAAAGTACTAGAACCACTTTCCACTCCCACCAGCAATATATGAGAATTTCAGTTACTGGGCATCTGCATTAATACTTGCTATTGACAATCTCCTTAAATTTTAGCCATTCTGCACTTTCCTGATGATTGATGATGTTGAGTCCTTTTTTAGATGCTTTCTGAAGATCTGGATATCATTTTCAATGAAATGTCTATTCAAATCTTTGCCCATTTCTTATTGTGTCACCTATATTTTTTATTGATTGTATGAGCTATTTACATAGTCTGGATACGAATCTTTTGTTGGATACCCGACAATGTGTGTACTCGAAATATTTTCTCTGACTCGTGGCTTGCCTTTTACTCTCTTAATGGTAGTTTTTGTTGAACAGATGTTTTTAATTTTAACGAAGTCCATTTGATCAATCTTTTCAGATATAGTTATGATTTTGTGAGTTGAGAAGATGTTCTCCCATGTTTTCTCCTAGTACACTGGACTTTTTAATACCTGAAAGTGACTGAAGAAACTATGGCTTTTTTCTGAAATTTTATACAAAAAGGGGAAAGAATTATTTCACAGAGCAAGTGTAAAAACAAGTACTGAGTGACAGTAATATTGCTTTATGCTTGTACCCAATAAGAGTCTAGCTCATCAATAAGTCAGTTATACTTGGTTTGACTATGAAGATTCATTTGAGAAGGTATAGCACCTTTTTTTTTTAAATGAACAATCCTCCCAGTGAGTACATGAGGCACTCCTGATTTATTAGCTAAGTTTATTATAGATATGACACAGCTATACAGAATCAAGACTTTCCATTATTGAATATATATCGAGTGCCTTAGGGCATTCCATACAAAGATATGCTTCTTCTCTTATAATTTGGTTTTCTTAGAAATGGTATTTGCTATTGAAGTTTAGTGTCATACTGAAGGGATGCTGGCCAGGAATTCAGAAGTGTTTCCAGTCTGCTCTGTCACTGACTACCTAGCAATAGCTCATCCACATCCATAGAGTTAATTTTCCAAAACTGTACATTACAAGGTTGGATTTGGATTTCTAACCTGTCTTTCTGTCCCCACCCAGTGACCCCAAACTAGAAACCTAGGAGTCAACCCTAACTCCTCTCCCTCTCACCTGCCACATCTACACCCACCAAGGACTCTATCCCACCTCTAAAATAACTTCGCAAGATATATTTGCTTCTCATCATCCCACTGCTACTTTCCTCTAGGCCAATGTTCTTTTTCTCTTGAATCACGGTACCAGCCTCCTAATTAGTTCACACCTCTAGTCTAGCCCTGCTCCAAACCATCTTCCATATGCAGGCAAGGTGGTTCCTCTAAGTTAATAATGACGAAGTCTTCTACGGCACTTACTCTGCGCTTGGTCCTTTATAAGGCATGATCTCATTTGATGTCTCTAACAACCCTAAGAGGGAGGTACTGTATTTCTCTTTCCTTTAAATGGAGTCATTGAAGCTTAAAGAGGAAGAGCAACTTCCCCACGATGATTCAGACAAGGAAGGAGTCTGCAAATCTGATCAGGTTGCTCGCCCCACTCGCCCTTAAGTTCATCAAATGAACCAGGCTCTCTCTCTGTACTGGCCCCTGTGTGTGCTGTTCCCTCTGCCTGGAACATTTTTTTTTCCTACTCTCTACTTCCCACCCCTCTTTTCCCTGACTCACGCTTCATCTTTCAGGCATCAGCACTCCTGAGGTTCCTGAAGGTTGAAGTCTCTATTTACACACTCAAATAGTTCCCTATCTTCTCTCACAGCATTGTCCACATTTTATTTTGATACTTGTTTAACTGTCTTCTCCACTAGATGAAAATTCCTTGAGGGGAGGGGTGGTCTATCTCGTTTATTACTGTTCCTGCGGGCCTAACCACGCGCTGCCGAACTTTTAGTAGGCACTCAATAAAGGTTAAAAGAAAAAAACGTCAGAAGAATATTTTGTGATTTGTGGATTGTTCAATGAGAAACACAATGGACCACAACACTGTGAAATAAACCACCAAATAGAAATTATATTCTTTTCTCAAACAGCCCCCAAATAGATCATCAGGAAGTATGTAAACTTGCTATAAGTTCCTTGAGTGCAGCGTCTGTATCTTATTCATTTCTGTAGTGCTTCCCACACGACGGGCATTTATTAAGTGACTGTCAAGCAGAATTACTTGCAATGCCTCTCTTTGGATGCTTTTCCCTATCCATTACTGAAGACACACTCAAGACTCCCCTCAGATGAAAATACAGACTAGTATGAATTCTGGAGCCAGACTACTTCTGTTCAAACTCTAGCACCATCTGTTGTATGATCTTAGATAATGATTAAACCCTTATGTACCTCAGTATCTTCATCTGTAAAATGGACATAATAATTGTACCTATGATGGCTGTTAACATAACTGATGCCATCTTGGGCCCTTACAGTTTCTCCCGTCCTTCTGTGAACCTACCCAGTAATTCAGTTTTCTGTTGTCGAGAGCTTTGTAGTTAATAGATATTGTTCATTAATCATTAGGATCAGGTGGCCTCTATGCTGTTAGTCCCCAAACAATGATGAAAACCGCTGAGGAATTCTCAGTGCCCACAAGATTAGTTACTCATTCACGAGTCTTGACTTACGAATGCACATCCTGTTTCCAAGCACATACTCCATACCGTAGGTTAACTATAAAATTATCTCAATGGCCCCTTGGCAGTATGGAGTGCAGCTGCGAATGCTTCTGCATCATGGTCTGCCCAATCTCACCCTGTAAGTTACCCTATAATACACTGATCCATTGATTACATGGAGCTGCCTGCCTCATTTTTCAGTCTCAAGATGCCTTCTCAGTTCGGTGGGCACTTTTTGTTCCCTCCATCCTCCAACATACCTACTTCATAGGGCTGATACAAGGATTACATGAGTTAACATAAAGTATTAGAATAGTGACAGACACAGAGAAAGTACTATGATACTGATGCTACTATTTATACTACTACTACTACTACTACTACTACTGCCACTAAAACTAATCCTTCTCTTCTCTGAACTTCTTGAAAGCAAATGTGTTAACTATCTTTTTACCTCCATCCACAATGCCAGGTATAACGCTTCACACATCATTGGTCCATAATCAGTATTAGTTGGGTAGGTTGAGAGATTATTGCATTTCTAAAAAGAGCCAATGCCAGAGAGTCAGATGAACGGTTTTTTTAGGTAGGTCAAATGTTCACTATTTATTTCAAGCTAAGTCAGAACTGTGCTTTGTAGGTAAGTTGGAAGAATGGGCTTGGAAGGCTTTAGAAGAGTTATTTTGATGGAGCCAATTAATACGAGGCTGTCACAGCAAAATCACAAAGAGAATTTAGGTCAGTGATTCTTGCTTCTTGTCCAAGATCCTGACAAGTACACAGTTTAAGAAAAAAAAAAAAAAAAGCCAATACACACAGTGGAAGCCTCTTCCATTTCCTTTTTAGTACTACTTTCATTGGAGAGTATCCAACAAGGTAAACTGCCCCCCACCCAAAAAGCAGACTGCCAATCCTTGGCAGAAACTGACGTCAAGAGATCCATGGACCGAGCAAAGTATCAGGGGACTCTGTAATTCTAACTCGGCTTATTATATATTAAGATCACATTATTACAGCATAAAATCCAGTAAATATAGAAAATATAAAATTTTGCCAAAAAATTATGGTTCACTAATAATATCTTTTGTACTCCTAGAAAGCACAAAACACTATCTATATTTATATAAACACTGAATTAATCAATAATAAGTCAGATATTTGCTTCCTTTTTTCAAATATCTATATATGCATTTTTAATTTTAATTTTTATCTAGATTTTTTAAACTGTATTTTACTGTGTAAAATACAGTAAAAATCTCATATAATGATTTAAAAATCACAAAGTTATGTCCAAATATTATTTTAGTGCCTCATGATTGACGGTAGCTGACTTTATGACTGAGTTTAAAATTAAAGTTTATCTTTACTTAAAGCACCGGTAACAGAAGTTTTAAATTATATCATTAAATTAAATTAAATCATTAAATTCAACTTCAGATATTTAATAAACCAAAATTTTCTTATTATTGATAAATAATGCTTCAAAATTATAGGGATGGTTACCAACTTATCAATATCTGAAAGTTCTGCTCCAGCTCCAAAAGGTGGGTAGTTATATATTTACTGTTTCTCAATATACAGTCATTTTATTCAAATGAAGCAATGCTTTAGGCACTCAAATTCTGGAATCAGACAGTCTGAGTCTTAGCTCTGTTTCCTAATAGCTATGAGGACTTCAGCAAGTTATTATTTTTCTTTTTTAAACTTATAATTTTGAGATCATTGTAGGTTCATATGCAGTTATAAGAAATAATGCAGAGAGATCAGTGTACCCTTCACCCAGTTTTCCCCAGTGGTAACATCTTGCACAAGTTTAGTATTGACAATATCACAACTGGGAAATTGGCAGTGATACAATCTACCCCTCTTATCCAGAGTTCACCAGAGTTTACTATTTTTAGAGTAAAATAGTTTTATACAACTTAAGAAAATACTTATTCTCCCTTCATGGAAAAGGGTCTACTTTCCTAAGTATTTCCTTCCAGATTTTCTTGGTCTTGCCTTTTATCATGCAGACAAAAATTCTTCTGAGTACCCTGTGTTGAAAATGTACGTGGGTTATAAATACATTAGGGGCAAAGAAACTTTATCCTTTGACTCCATATTCAGATCTTTTCCTCTTCTGAGCAGCCTATAAGCAAGGCTTTTTTTGCTATGCATCCTAAAAAACATGGCTTAGTTAATCTACAAGGTATTTGTTCAGTTCCTGAGTCACTGGAATAATGTATGTATAGAGATCTGCGAGCTGTTTAATATCATAACAGTGCGACACCAAGATGAATACAAAGTTCTCACACTAATTCTCCTAACAGTTATAGTCTCTGCCTCTATAAAAAAAATATGTTAAAATGATAACTAAAAGCCAAAACCAAAACCAACAAAACAAAAGAAACAAACGAAAACTTATTTGGCTTTCCCTAGTATTGTCCAGTGCAGTGCTGTCGACTAGAACTTTCTGCAATGATGGAAAAGTTCCAGTCTGCACTGTTCAACACAATAGCCAGTAGCCACATGTAGCTATTTAAACACTTGAAATGTGGCTAGTGCAACTAAGGACCTGAATTTTAAATTTTATTTAATTTTCTAATTAATTTAAAGTTAATTAGCCACATGCGGTTAGTTAATAGTGTATTAGATAGTGCAGGTCCACAAACGTCAATTGTTCATGAATTCTTCTTCAGTGGAGACACTGAACGTCACTTTTAGTTTTAAATGATTTGTAATGTTATCCATTGGATAAAATTTGGGAGCTCTTTTCTACAATTTTACTTGAAAAGAATCACTGAAAATCAAATTGTCAGAGCCTGCACGAAGAAAAGTTTCTGTTTCATTGTGCTATGTTGGTGGGATTTGGCTAAAGAATTCATCACTTTATCCAACATTTGTCTCCATCTATTATTCTCTGGTTCTTTAGGCTGTTCTATCCGCCCTGCATTACCAAGTGGCTTCAGGCAGACAAACATTAAAAACAAAACAAAACAAACAACAACACACATAGTCAATATAGCAAATGAGTCTGCAATCAGACAACAAAAGTGGCAAGTGACAAAAGCCAAGTCTCTACTCAATATTCTGTAATAACCTATATGGGAAAAGAATCTAAAAAAGAGTATATATATATATATATGTGTGTGTGTGTGTGTGTGTGTGTGTAACTGATTCACTTTGCTGTACACCTGAAACTGATACAACATTGTAAATCAACTAAACTCCACTAAAAAAAAAAAAAAAAAACTATCACTGTCAAAAAAACCACTTTAAATTCCACCACAGTACACTGACCCTATTGCTCAGTATTAAAAACTTTACTCAAGTTTTGAAAACCTCCAGAAAGCTTTGGTTTCAGCAGTCATTATACTGCGGCTCACAATTAACACTGCCAGATTCCTCTCTAATCAACTATTCGCTCAGATGTCCAGCATTTCTTTGGAGCTCCTTACCTCCATGTCACCATGGTTTAGGAGATGACACATGCCTGTGTACTTTTCAGAATGAAGGGCGGGCTTTAAGTGGGTTTTAACACTAAATGAGAACAAGGGTGAGAGAAGAGAAATCAACCCTTTTAGTCAAAGTTGAGCTTCCGGCGAGCTGCAGGCAGTGCACAGCGTGAGAGAATCTGGCTCCAGAAAGTGCCCATGTGTTGACAGCTGAATAAGAGTTTGAAGCCTTAATGGTACAAATGTTCTGTCACTGGTACAGTTACACAGGGCTTTACTTCACCAGAACCGCCAAAATATGCAAAGCTGTTGACAACCCATGATGTGAAATTAATTCACTCTAGACTTTGACATTAAATTAGCAAGTTATTTTTACATAGGTAGTCACCCTGCACTGACTTGATTAACTGAAGAAAAAGAAGGATCATTTCGTTCAGCCTAAAACTTTAAAGGAGTAAGACTAGAGACTATGAAAGAATGCAACTAGTACCCGTGCCTTCCTTCTGGAACAAACCCGCTAGACAGCAAGTTGGCATTGTGTAACATTTTTATCAGGTGTAAATTCAATTTATTTCACAGGTGAGAGATCTCCAAATGCAAAGTTCACCCCAAAGTATAAATATTCAAAATAATCTGGGAGTAAATTAAACTCACTAAGAGATACTCCTACCGGTACGTAGCATCACGTGTAAAACATAAAGATACCGCAGTCTGTAAAATTACTTCCAGTATTAACATTCAGTGTTTGGGAATTTTAAAGCTTTTCTAGGCATCTCAGTTTTAACTAAATAATGACAAGTTGTTCTGAATGCTACCCAGCCTATACTAGCCCTTTTGTCTTCTTGAATTCCTGCAGCACATATCTGGGGGATGTATTCTGCAACTTAGTAGTTGATCTTTTATTATGACTTCCTGTTCATGATTATTATCACCAGAATGAGAAAGTGAGCCCCCGAGGACAGGGACTAAACCTCTCACACGTGCCTCCTGCAGGTCTGCTAGATTAGTTAGGAGCATGGGCCCTGGGGCCAGACATCCTGGGTTCAAATCCTGCTCTACCACTGACAATCGGTGTGATCATAGCAAGTTATCACCCTAGCAAGTCATCTGACCTCTCTGGGCCTAGGTTTCCTCGGTAAACTGGGGATAAACACAGTACCGACATGCCTTTGTGTTACTGTAAGGAATGAATAAACGTATACATGCTAAAATGCACGGTGCAGTTCTTGGCACTTAGTAAGTATTCAAAAGATGTTGGTTTACATTATTAGTAGTAGGTTTTTCTTGGACAAGTAGAGTTAAAAAAATAACAAAACAACTTTTTCTTTTTTTTTTTTCTGGATTGCAGGATGCATTATGGAAACTCTGATGTGAAGCATAAAACAGCTTCATTTTTAAACATCCCATGTTGGGTAAATAGAAAGAAAGGCTGATAAAGGAAATGAGGTTATCCTTTTGAATATATCATTGTTGGTAATACTGACAGGTAAATTCTACTATCCTAAATGATGTTTCTATGAACAGTCACCTTGTGATTCGTATAATATGAGGCCTCCACAGCAGACAAATGAGGCTTATTCCTAAGGCCTGATTACTGATAGACCATAAAATGAGTAATGTTAGAGGCATTATCTTTGTTATTACAGTGAATGATTTATTCTACACCAGAGCTCAGGAATCCTAATATTAACATATCTCGCGGCAATCAATCATATTCAATTTTGACTTTCAAATCTTTGTGAAACATCAAATGATACTGCTAAGCATACAGCTTAATTGTGGAGACTGCTGATGTGGACAATAATGCCATTAGTGGGCCCAAAAAGCTAAATCAGCAGTATCGAGCCTGAAAATAAAAGAGGTTGGAATGCTGAAGAAAAAGAGTTAACCCACCAATTGAAACAAGATAAACACACTAAAAATAATTTGCAAAACAATGTTCTTCCTGCATTTAATAAACATGTGTCAGAAGAAACAAAAATCACAGGAGCTGAAAGTAAAAAAAATCAATTAAAATAAAGTCACAGGGCATGGTAGAGAATTCTTTCTGGCAGTCATTTGATATAATGTGGTTAATATTTCCTGTCAGTCAAATTAACGCCATTTTGCCACTGCAGATTTACAGTCACAAAATGCACACTCCCAAGAGGCTTATTTTATTCCAAGAATCAGAGCAACAAATTCCTTTTAGGCATAGAACAACTTGACCATTTTCTTCTGAACGTAAGTAATGAAAGAGAAACCGTCCCTCAGAAAAAAAATTAATTTGCTGTACATTCACATTTGGCCATCATCTTGTTCCTCCTTGATTTCCCCTTCAAAGTCCTTGGATAGAAACCCGTCCATTTATCGCTCCATTTGTATCAACAGATATGCTTTTATTTCTTATCGGCCTGCCTATTCGTATCATGTGTACTCCGCCATGTTATTGATTGAAAGAAACTCAGGCAAGGTGGTGTCAGCTCATATTCCTAAAGGGAGTCCCCCGAGTAGATTGGTGAGGCACTTAAGGTCAAGTCAGAATTGTCTGTTTCTACATTAAAACTGCAGGGCACAGAGACAAGAAGAATGTAGATTTCTCAAGCATGCCAAACAAATACGAACGTTCAACCTTCATGGTTTTATCTTCCCCCACAGAGTTCAGAGGTACTTTTCATGGAGGAAAACTTGGTTTTGTAAAAACAAAAATTATTTGAAACCCTTCTTCCTACTTTCCATGCTTTCTTCTTCCTTTCTTTCATCTCTTTTATTTATCTATCCAAATGGTTACTCCAAACAGAGAGAAATCGTAAGGCAAATAAAGTCACTGAAGCACACAATGGCCGGAGAGAGAGGATCTAGTAAGTCCCCTAATAGGTTAATCTGGTGTTTTCCTGATGACTTGTGAGGTAATCCTTTTCTCCTTTGAGCAAGGAGAAAGTAAAGTTAACCATGTTTGTCAACTATATGTTTAGCGCCATAAAAATTCCCAAGATCTGGATTATTGGAAGAACCTCAAAATTCATTCATCAAACACTTTCCAGAGCACATATTATATGCACAGCACTCTTTCTGGAACAAGGGTTTCAAAGATGGATATAATATGCTTGCATGATATGTGCTGTGATAGGACATAAACCACATGTCAAGGGAGAGAACAGCATATCATGGCCTAAAGAGCTAGAGTTAGACAGACTGGGATTCAAATTTGTCTTTCTCCACACATAGTGGGGCTCTGGGAAGTCACCTACCTTCTTGAATTTCATTTTGCCCAAATATAACATAGACATCGTATTATTTATCTTACATAGTACTCTTGGTAGATGGTTAATAAACAATAGTTTGCTTTTCCTCCTTGGATACAAAGTCAAGGACAATTCGTTTGGTCTAAGGGCAGAGAAGATAAGGAGACAAGGGGCCAAAGAAAGGGCAGAGTTGACACTGGCTTTGTAGAAAAAGTAGGATTTCAACAGAGAAAAATGGGAAGTAAGGTATTCTTGGCAAAGAAAGCATCATGAGGGAAAAAAATGGAACTGTATAAAGTACATGTTTGTTTGTTTTTTTAAAAAACACATGGCATGTTTAGAGGGAGAGAGCAGAGTGGTTAAGAGTGGGGTTATGGGGTCAGCCTGCCTGAGCTGGGATCATCATGCCTACTTGGGATAACCTGGGGTAGGTAACTTGCTTATTCACTTTCCTCCTGTATTGCCCACATATAACAATACCTACGTCATAGGGTGTATTGAAGATTAAATGGAGGATATATATATATATATCTCCTCCATATATATGTGTGTGTGTGTGTGTGTGTGTATATATATATATATATATAACAGGGCCTCCTGTAAAATCAATGTTACTGCCATTATTGTTAGAGCTATTACAACTAAAGACCTATTATTGTTAGAGAAGTCTCAGTGGGTTGGGGATGGCTCAAGTTTAAGGAAAATGGAAGAAATATGGGTCATCAGAGTGGTATTTTTCATTCTTCCTTTTGACTACCAGGCATCTGATTACTTAGTACTCTAAAAGCAATATTTTATCTCAGTTGGGTGAATGGGTTACTTCTATAGATATCAGGCTACTCTATGTCTCCTCGCATTGCTAAATATATTCTCGTCCAGTGGTTGCTAAACCTGGCCGTGCATCAGAATTCCTTGGGAATCTGATTTTAAAAAGAGAGAGAGAGAGAGAGAGAGAGAGAGAGAAACTCTTGGGTCTAAACCTAGAGATTCTTATTCAATAAATTTAAGGTGGAGCTGAGAAAACTGCATTTTTTAAAAAGCTTCCCTGGTGATTCTGATAAACACCTAAATGTGGAGACCTTCACTGTAGTCTACTCAGAAGCCAGGTCAATATGTTTTACTCTTATTGTCCATTGAATAAAATAACATCCAGCTTATCTAATAATAAGAGATTCATAAAAGTGCTAGCCTCCTTTTAATCTTAAACACTCTTATTCATTGAAAGAAGGCATTAATAAGAGTATAACTTCTTTGTTAATTAGTTACTGAAGCATTTTGCAAGGATGATAGCATGAAAGAGGTTGGAATGACAGAGGTAAGTTAACTTTTCATCAAACATTAAAAAAGAAAATACCCTTTTCTCAGATTAAATATCACAACGCTTCCAAAATAAGTTGTTTCACCATTATTTACTCTACCCTCAGATACATTTAGGAATGTAAATTATGAAATAAGAATCCAAGGAATTCATGATGGTTTCAACATTACTACTAGGAAGACTCAAATTTTGATTGTCCAGAGTCCGTTTGTTCTTTCAATAGATTTGTCTGAAAGAATATCAGTCAGCCATATCAGTGAGACCTATTAGCTTCATAAAATAATTGTTTATTTTATTAAGACCATTTATAGCTTCTTAGTGCACCTAAGGGTTTGTTGATCATTATTGGATAGGAAGTCCTAGAGGAAGAACATTTTAAGCAAAAGGCTGATTTGGAATACAAATAAACATCCCTGAGGTTATAATTTTAAAGTAATTTTACTTTACAAATAAATTCAAGGGCAGGGCAAGATACAAGGGCTGGCAAGGTAAGCCCAGGGACCAGGTCAAGAACTGCCATATTAAGTACAGATTTTATCCTGAGAGAAAGGAGGGGCTACTCAGGGATTTTAGTGGTAAAATTTACATTGTAAAAGGGTCTAATACAGTAGTTCTCAACACTGAATACATATTTGAGTCACCCAGGAGCTTTAAAAGAATATCAGTGTCTAAACCCCCCTACACCAGATTATAATTTAATTGGTCTGGGGTGGGGCCCACACAGCAGCAATTTTCTTAAAAAAACTACCCCGGTTATTTACTATATGGCCAGGGTTGAGAACTACTGCTCAGACTGGAAGCAAGGAAATCAGCAGGGCTGTGGAGAGACGATGGCTGAACAAGGGCCCTGGTGGTGGAGATGGAGACACGTGAATAAAGTTGACAAATACTCAGGTGATAAAATGAACAGGATGTACTGATTGGTTACCTGTGGCAAGTGAGGGAAATAACATGAAGTAAAAATTGCGTACAGGTTACCCCAGGAAAATGGGCAAATTGTGATGCTGTTCATTGGCCTTAAATTCTATTGGACCTGGGTTTGGATCTGGTTTGTCCATTTTCTATTTTGAGCCTTTGGCCAAGTTATTTAATATCTCTTTGATTCCTCATACAAAATGGAGTCAATTTCACTTACTTCACAGCTGTAGAGATTATACAAGATAACATATATAAAGGACCTAGGACAGTGCCTGTTACACAACAGGTGCTTAATAAATGTTTTTCCCTTCCATATTATAACACAGCTACTCCAGGTGTCTCATTTAAATTCCTAAAGGAACTAAATTTGTTTCAATACATGAAATTATCTTAACATAGTATTTAACAAATACTATGATTTCTACTTCTCAGAAGATGCAAGACACTTAAAAAGGATGTCTTGGATGTTGGGAAATAGTTTACTATCATTTCTAGAAACACAGATACATTGAGGAAAATCTGCTTCTAATTTTAAGTTATTTCAGAAACAAACAGTAAGGATAGAGAGAGTTTGATAATGAAAGACTGATCTTAGGAAAAGCATTCTAGTTTCAATTTATAAACACAGGGTCTCAATACCTGGAGGGATGCTCTCACTTCGTGGCCTTTGCACTGGCTGTTCCCTTTGCCTGGAATGTTCTTCTCCAGAAATCTTCATAGCTAACTCCCATGAGAGCCCTCAAGGTTTTGTTCTCCCTAAACGAGGCCAACTTGATCGCTCCACTTAAATCCCAACCTCCCCACCTCTGCCTCAGCACTTCTGGCTTCCTTTAACCTCTCACTCTCCTTCTTTTTGTTTGTTTCTGTAGCTTTTATCTTTTTTTTAACAAACTGTATAATTTACCTATTTGTTTATTTTTTATTGTCTGTCTATTCCCAACAGGATGTAAACTCCATGAGGGAAGAAATCTAAGATTGTTTTATTAACTTATTATCATTGTACCAAGGACCTAGAATAGTGCCTGGCACAAAGTAGGTATAAAATGAGTATCTGCTGAATAATAAAAGATTTAAAAATTGCCAACAAAATTCAAAATTCATAGAAGTATATGCTAGTATTGTAAGTAGGCATGCGACTAATATAAAATCAAGTCATCAAAACTGATTAAAAAAGAAAAGCATAGGTGAAGGGGTTGTTGAAAACAAAAATTTTTGTTCACTAGTACCAATCAGTGCTCTGTTCTTAGAGCATCTGCGCCAGGACTAGTGGAAAACAGGAAAGAGTATGTGTTTTAGGGGAAAACTAGCTTTGGAAGCAGTACCTTGGGAGTGAGGCATGATCTAGTGATGAAAACAAAGATTAGGATTTAAGAGTTTGCCATTTTGCTTTTAAGTTTGCAGGGATGCTTTCATATGCCAAAGAAGGGCATAAAAATACACTTTCTTATTAACAACTTATCAGGGATACTACCTGTCTGGCTATAGAGAAGATTATAACTTAGAGCAAGCTAAAATATCATTAGTGTTCTCGCTCGCTCTCTTTCTCACCCCCCCATCCCTCCCTCCCTCTTTTCTTATGTCCCTTTCTCTCTTTGTTTCTGAAAACAGGAGAGGATGATGATAATAGTCTGGTCTTTGACAAAAACATAATTCACAATCCAGCCCTGATTTCCTAATCCACAGAAAACTGTGACTCACAGAGAACCAATCTTTCTTCTGACTGAATGACAGCTGCCTTGAAGAGCACAAACAAGCAAGATTACCAGGGCACCGAGGACAGCCTAGGCGGGAACGACTTTATGAATTTCCAGAGAAGAGATTAAATTACATCGTAATGCTCTATCTACATTACAGAGAACACAAAAAAAGGAAAGGTGTTGGAGTAATTCCATTTTGCATGGATTTCATGATACATCTGTTCTCCAGTCTAAAGATTTCTAGGAGATAAGAGTAAAATAAATGGGGTTCAGGCAACTCTAGAGAATACAGATTAAGATAGAGAAAATGCCAAAGCAAATAAGCCCGAAGCCATTTAACAAAGCAGTGCCTGTTGATTGATTTATATTTGGTTTACTAATGGGATTGCACACAGAGTCCACCATGCCCAACTTCTTGCACTTCACATTTGAGACCCATACTTGGCAACTGAAAGCCCAGTAGGGAGGCTGATGAAAGAAGATCAGATAATCTGCAAAGCAGATAATCTGCTTCTCACAATTGAGTATTAGAACAGTCTAGTGGGCCACCTGAGCCCCCGTAATATACCCTTTCCAGGCTCACAGACAGAGTCTCTCAGGTTATTGACCTGAGCCCAGAGGCATCGTGGAGGTTCACAATTAAAAGGCTTTGACCCAACTTCTGACCTCAATGTCTGCTTCCTGTGGAGAGGGTCTGAACTGGCCTAACAAAATTGCAGACTTAGGAATGCTGTCCAAATTACTTTCATTCTGTCTTCTAGTTCACCAAACCATTAGGATCCTATTTGTTCAGATATATGCTGGCCCACCAGCTCAAAACAGTCCATGTTAGTCTTTGTTGTAGAGGGCTTTTGGTGTTCTCAACAATTACTTATCCTTTACTCCTATCAAAAGTGACAATCTTTAACACGTGTAATACGTGTGTCTACAGCTTCAGCTCTATGCTTGATCGATGAATACAACATCTTTTATTGATGCAGATTTATCAGAAGATTCAGAAAGATCATCAGAACAAACAGGTCTTAGAGGAACAAGACCTCCAATAAAAAAGTTACCGGTTACCTTAATTTTGTAATTGCTGCTGCGGACAGAATAAAGGATATTCAAAACTACGACACTTGGTCTAAAATGAAACAAATATTTCACCTCATTTAATTGCTTGTGACATTGCCTGAATAACTAAGAGGATGAGCCCAATGGGGAGGCTGAGAAACAAGCATCTTCAGAGATGAAAATTCCAGTCTGGACAACCTCTCAGGCAGAAGAAAAAATTTTAAATATACTATGTTGATACTAATAATTAAGTACTTTGCTCAAAATCACTGTATTCTTTCTATATTTTTAATTCTCTCCAAAGAACATGGCCATAAAAGACTATACTCTTTCACTGTGTACTTCTAGACCATCCATCATTTGAGCATTGAGTCAAGAATTACTCCTAGCTGAGAGAGGTAAAGGTCCTGAGAGCTTGGAGAACGGCCCTAGCTCTTGTCAAGTTCTGTGCTGATAGCTCAGAGTTCATTCAGTGATGCAAACTATACAAATACCTGCTTGTCAAAAAACTATCTGTGCGTGTGGACTGCTTGTGTGTGTGTGTGTGTGTGTGTGTGTGAGAGAGAGAGAGAGAGAGAGAGAGAGAATGTGTGTATAAGAATATGAGTGAGTAAGCAAAAGAGAGCTAACTTCGTCTGTTACAGAAAGCTGTCGCAGCTGAGAAGAAAACTATCAAGGATATAAGTTTCAGATACAAGTATATAACTAGTCAAATAAAATTTTGTTGAAACCCAAGTATACTCCGTTAGTTATTATTTCTCCAGGTCAATTTACAACCCTATCAAAAGCAGGAAAAAAATCAACAACAATAATAAAAAATAAGGAAAAAAATATCCCCAGAGCTTTCGGGCATACATGAATTCTCAGACGAGTCATATAGGATGCCTGAGTTAACCATGGATTCACTTATCAAATAAAAATGTGGTAGCAGGTTTGTGATCTCATGTTAATTATACTTGCCAAGGGATGATTATGAAATTTCCGGTAAGTAGAGAGTTTTGCTTTGTAAAAGTTACTTGCCATCAATGTGCATACAGCTACATTTAGGTTAAGTGTTTTATTTTTTTCACATCAGCCAGATTCTGCTAGCTCTTCTTTTTAGTAAAGCAATCCAATTCACAACATAACACTTAGTTTCAATTCAACAAATGCTTTTTGACCACGTACTGTATACAGGGCACTAAATGAGATATTGCTAAAAGGTAGAAGGATAAATGGTATCACAATTCAGAATACAGGAGATCTGAGTCTTTTAAAAACTAACCCATTTGATTCTTATTTATAATTATTGTACCAGTACACAGAAATATGTAAAAAATGGTACCTCTATATTATTATATCATATTTTTTCTACTTTTCCTTTTTTAACATTACTAACACTCTATTTAGGGAATAAAGTAGTCACTGTACTCACAAAAACATGTGATTAGCTAGGATATTGTTCATCTCAACTCCCAGAATTTCAAAACCTTGATAATTTAGAGTAAACAGATATAGGTCTAAGCATTTATGAAACTTAGTTCCTGAATCCCTAAGGAGTGAAGAAATGCTGGCCTTCATTTTGGAGAACTTTTCAATTTATGCCAATCACTCATTATTATTGGAATTTTATCAGCAGGGACAGATGTAGGTTTTGTGGGACTCGAGGCCTATACAATTTGGGGCTCTTCTTTAAGAAAGGAATGCAAAATTAGTTCCAGGGTGAGGGGTCCTACAGTTTAAGCTTCATTAGCTTCTCAGCAAATCTGTCTCTGTTTTCAGCCATTAGTAACAAGCTTTTATTAGTGACATGATGTAAAACAGAGCAACAAGTATCTGAAACTTAAGTTGGGGCGGAAACATATTTCTCTGAAATTTAATTATAGGAGCTATGTGGACTTTTGTGAAAATGAGCTCCTAAGGCACCGCCCAGAAACCTCTAACATTACCATGCACAGCGTCAAGAGAAGGCTCAAGGTTAATCACTCATTTCCCCTTTCAATCTGTCTCAATTACTGTTCTGGGATGCTTCAATTAGTCATTCTCCTTCTCTCCAGGGATAGGGAGAGATTGCAGATAACTCATCCCAAATAGACTTCACAATTTGAATCCCTCCACCCTGCTAAACAAAAATCTTCACTAGAGACAAGCAAGATTTGCTATCATCCACTCTGTATTCTGTCAATGCCACTCTTTCATCAGACAAATAGAAGTCATAAGTCTTCTGGGATACTGGGCCTTCTTTTCCCTTCCCCCAGAGGAGTGAGTTCTTTTTCTGCAACACATTCAGCCCAAGACAGCCGTAGGCAATTGTTCTTAAAACTGCCCTTGGATGGCCCTTTCCAGAAGCCAGCCCCTGAGACAGACAACCATATTATCAATCACCTAGACAGCATTTATCCCTTTTTCTATGCCTACTCTCCACCTGTCATAAGGAGACTGTTTAGCCCTAGAGTCTAAAATCTGCAAAAGGAGATATTTCATAACTCTTTAATAAGCATGCGTGGTATCAATAGTTTACAGAAGACTACGTAGAAAATAATGATTTCTAAACCCGGAAAGAGTAATGTCTCCTATCATTAGAGAAGGCATTCAATCTCTCTAAATTCATGGGACGAGAAAAAATTCTAATCCAACAAAAGGCTTTGTTACAAAGGTTGATTTTTCTTTCTTTGCAAACAAACAAACGAACAAAAAACTAGGTTGTTTGGGTTCTGCTATCATGCTATGGAGATTATCTACAGCAGTAGTATAAATTGACCCTAGGAATGGATAACGATTTCTAGTTATGTTGACATTTTGGTAATTGTGTATTTTTCTGTAGAAGGACTAAATGTGCTCAAGGACTGTGTAAAGTGGTCTGTTTCTGATTGGTCATTTCTTCCTTTGTGCTATCACTGGATTTACACTATCACAGCACTTGTATCATGCTGCAATTACTTTTTCTCATGACTGATACACCCATAGACTATAAATTTCTGGGGCTAGGGTGCAGGGGGAACACTGGGGCTGTATTCATTTTTGTCTCCCTAGTGATGAGTAGAGTGCTGACACATAGTAGATGCTCAACGTACTGAAGGAGAATCATGGAATGGATAATAGTAAATGGTGAGATTTAAATATTTTAAACATTGACTTGGAATTGTGCTCTTCAATTAAATGTGAATGGCAGGGAGCCCAAGGTTTTAGGAATCAACATGGTATTTTGAAAAACAAATAATGAAGTTACTTTATAAAGACCTGGCACAAAAGATGTTCTCTATGGAACCAAGCAGTGTTAAGTATGGAGTGATTTTTAATACATGGTAACTTCTCTTTCTGGAAAAACCTTTCAAAAACTAGAGATTAAAAAATTCCAGATGTGTTTAAAATTACATCATTTATTTCAAATTTCTTATAAAATTGACACTGTAAGTCCTGACTTTCCTTTTCATAACATTTGTATTTCTGCACATGAGAAAAATACAGAACTCAGTCAACTTATGAAACTCTTCTCATCTATGAGCCCAAGATATCTCAAGACAGAATTATATCAATATTGAAAGGATGGAAAGAGGAGGATTAAATCTAATCAATATTGATGACACTTTCATTTATATCATCTAACCTCCTCTTGGTACCACCTCCTCTTTGCATGACTCTAACTTGTTTTTGCAAGCAGGCCTCAAAAACAAATCAATGTTCAATTTGTCTCCTTATCTAGTTTGTGTTCTGCTCTCTCATCACACAATTTAAGTATTTTTATTGTATCAGTGACCATTGTAGATTGTGCTTACAATCACGACTCCAGAAGGAGGCGGGAAGCAACTAGACAAGATTAGTTGGCTCAAGCTGATTCTAGGAGACTAAGTGGTTCTATAATAATATTGGGAGGAGGTCATAGCCTAACTCCTGGGGACAGAAGGTCCTGCACTCAGGATCCTTCCAGACCTCACCCTATGTGCCTCTTCATCCATTGTTCATTTGTACTCTTTTTAATAAACTGGGAAAAAAAGGGGAAAAAATATTATTTCATATAATTTTTACATAATTATTATTTTGATACAGGTGCTGGTCTGTGTTCTGCATATTAGAAAAAACCAAAAACTGTTTCTTTCAACTCCCTTATGAGATAGTTTCTTTCACTATTGTCCCCTATTATAGTTGAGACACCTGAGGCTCAGAAAGACTAACAACTCACTGCTAATCTCACTGAGGTTCAATGTCAGTCTGCTTCCAGAATCTGTTCTCTTTGAATAATGATGAACATACTGATGACAACAGTGAAGTAACAATAATAGCTAATACTTAGGCAGCACTTATTAGGTACCAGCCATGTTCTAAGTACTTATATGTATTTATTCACTTACTGAAGAATCAACACTAGACTGAAAGTCAAAAAAAGACCAGAATTCCAGTCCAACTTCTGGTGCGATTAACTCCAAAAGTTTGAGGAAGTCTCTTCAACCAGTCTGGGTCCCATCTGCCACAGATACGCATTGAAGGTATTGTACCAGATGATCTCTGAGGTCTAACATCATATTTATAGTTGGCCCACTCAGAATAGGACAGAAGAGACCCTTGAGATGAGTGTGGGTACTCGAATGAAATTATATTCTTGTTCTCAAAAAAGTTTTATACTAAGTCAAACAATATCAATGATTGAACATTAACAAAGATCTCACACAGTGCTCAAAACTGCCATTTGGTGGATTAACGCAGAATGCAATATTACACTTGGTAATTGCTATGGCTGAATTGTGTTCCCCCAACCCCAAATTCACATGTTGAGTCCCTAATTCCCACTGTGTCGCTATTTGGTGATAGGGCCTTTAGGATGTAATTAAGGTTAAATGAGGTCGCAAGAGTAAGGTCTTAATCAATAGTGCTGGTGCCTTATAACAAGAGGAAGAAACACCAGAGATCTCAGTCTCTCTCTCTCCACCATGTGAGGACACAGTGAGAAGGTGGCCATACACAGGAAAGAAAGAGATCCTTCACCAGGAACTGAATCATCTGGCACCTTGATCCTGAACTTCTTAGCCACTGTGAGGAATAAACTGATGTTTTTTAACCTACCCAGTCTATAGTATTTTGTTAATGGTAGCCTGAGCACACTAAGTAATTTAAAAAAAATTCCTAGAAGCTATAAAGGAAGAGACTGCTAAATTTAATTGCATATTAAACAACTTTATATGAAAAATATACAGTCAAAAGATAAATGAATTAAAAAAATTTGCCACACATGTAACAGGCTAGATTATTATTATATGAATAGCTTATGAAATCAATATAAATGATAAAATTGGTAAAAAGATACGAACATTTTTCTATCTTTGGTGCCTAGCACTGTTACTTGAGAGAAACCAATGGTAAAGAAGCTAACGATTAATTGAACTAAATACATAAACTATGTAATTTTATTATCCCTCTTTGTTAGGTTTTTTAAAGCACATAATATATATATAGATATACCTATATGGATATATATATATAGTGATTTAGATAATAAGGTTAATTCTACACATAGAATTTTATAGGAATATAAAATCAGAATATTGTATTAAAAAAGAAAAAGGTAGGAAAAAGTTAATGAAGATTTTAAAAACTGTTCAACCTCATTTATAATTAACAATAAATAATATAAATAATGCCATAATAAAGAATTGATAAATACACATCTAAACCAGGTAATATTTTCTCTTAATGAATTTACAAGTCAGTAATACCCACTATTGGTGAGGGTGTGGCAAAAACCCTCTCACACTATTGAAAGGAGGGTAAATGGTAGAGCCTTTTAAGAGGGAAATTATCAAAATTAAAACTATGAACAGTTTTTGGCCCAGCAATTCTACTTCTAGGAATTGTTGCTAATAATATGCTCCAAAACCAACCAACGAAACATCAAGATAAATGTACACTAATGTTCATGACCAGTTATTCGTAACAGTAAAAAACTGAAAACAACCTTACATGGTCATTCACGGGGAATTAGTTAAATCCAGTATGATATACCTTGCCAGTGGACTCATAAGCAGATGTTTAACAGAACAAAGGAAGATTGGATTGAGTTAAGGAAAAAAAAAAGCAAGACCCCTAGATATATTACCATTCGTGTGAATTTTTGAAAGTACACACATATGCGTGTGTGTGTACACACAGATATGATACTGGTATTGTCATAAATATTTTTCTGGTAGAAAACATGAGAAACTTAACAATGGCTATCCATAAGGAGAGGCTTGGGAAGGATACTTTCATTAACCGTTCTATTTTGTGTGTGCACCTGTAATATATATTTAAGAACATAATTCTTCAAAACAGAGCATTTATATAAGAAGTCTCTAAATTATGGGTCTATCTTTAATAATTTCTAAGGATCAACCACCCTTCCTGAAAAGAATTCCTCAGCGTATTCAACAATCAGTGTGGCAGACAACTCAATTAAGCCAGCATCTTCTTCTTTCCTTAGCAATTTCTCTTCTACAAACAAACAAACAACACCTGGAGTTTTTCCTGCGCTCTCTATCCTCCTCCTTGTTCCTTCAAATGCAATCAGTTGCCAACTCCTATGGATTTTCTCCCATCCCCCTGCTTCTCCCCTCGTTCAGGTGTTCGGCATCTTCAACTAGATAATGGTAGTAGTAGACGGAGATGTTACTGAGTTCTTTTGCGTGCCAGGTACCTCATATGCTCTGCTCTTGAATCCCTACAGCAATCACAGAAGGTTGGTATTGTATTCTGTTGGCATGTATTCTGTGCCTATTAATACCTTCTGCTATCCTGGCCCTTCAGAGATCCTTTCTCAAGCATGTTGAATTCTCACCACTTCTGGTATAATGCATTTACTGTTTCCTTTCCTTGGAATGTCCAAATCTATCCATCCTTCAAAGTCCTGTAGTCTATGAAGGCTTCCCTTCTCACTTTTCCTTCTGATGTCTGTGCCTCTATTATACCACTTTTTGTTTTCTTCTTGGCACCACGATTAATTATGTATATGTCTCACATCCCCAAATAGTCCACGAACACCTGAGGACGAGAAGTGTGTCCAATAGCAACCTGTATTTTCACAGGGCTTAGCATAGCTCCTTGCAGATAGGAGACACTCAACAAACATCTGCAAAATCAACCAGCAGGATCACTGAATAAATGTTTGTTTATGAGAGAAGCAGAAGGAGGTTCTGACCCTGTCAGCAACTCTTTTTGATTTTCTACGAGTCACTTAACTTTAGTAGTGATAATACTGATGATAAAATAATAGCTCTTTCTTTTTCAAGACTAGGCACTTTACATATACTGTGTCATTCAGTCCTTTCAACAGCCTTATGAGGTAGACAGTATTACCATATTACAAGAGGAAACAAGTGTAGAGAGATCGAGTAACATGTCCAAGGTCACACAGGTGAGCTGTTGGCTTGTGATTTCTGTCTTGTTCATCTTTGTATTGTTTTTATTGCTCGCCTGACCTTTTGTATGTGTTCAATAAATGTTTGAAAAATGACTTTTTAAAAAGTGGGTATTTCTTCAAGGAGAAAACTTTTTTCTTTTTTCCTTTTCTTTTTATTGTATCTATATGAGAGGATGGAGGTTAGCTAGACCTACTGTGGTAATCATTTCATAATATATGTAAATCAAAGCATCATGCTGCATGCCTTAAATGTATACAGTGATGCATGTCAATTATTGCTCAGTGAAACTAGGGAAAAAACTAAAACTAAATAGATAGAGAGATAGATAGATAGAAAGACAGGTAGATAAAATTGGGTGTTGCTTTGTACCTGCTTGGGCTTTTATGAATTCAATGACTCATGCTATTGAGCCAAAAAAAACCCAAACAGATAATTAAAGAAAAGCTGATACTTTCTGTTATACACAGAAAGCGACATATTGATCTTTGGGACTCTATGATAGGTTGGTTTGGCTTTTAACTTTTTGCTTTATCATGAACAGCAGCAATACTTAGAGAGGTACTGCTTGAAACATATGCAAAATTAAGGGGCTTTTTCTTTGGGGGGTTCTGGTGATGAGCTAGGTAATTTTAGCTCTGCTTTTATAATTGGCAATTCCACCAAAATCCCTCAGATGGGCATGTGTGATTTCTCTATTAAACATTTTATATTACCTTGGACAATGCTCAGGCCAAGAGTCCAGTGTCAGGGCCCTTTGTTACCAAACTGGGGATCTGGTGCCTATTTCTCACAGGTCTGAGAGTCAGTGGGCCAGGTACAACCTTTCTGGCTGACAAGGGCTGCGGAACCTCAAATAACTGGGCTACAGTTTGAGTTCTCTTAAATTCTGATGCCAAATTAACTGATAGGTTTTGCTCTTTAAATGAAAAAAGAAAAAAAGTTATGTGCATAGAACAACTTGTATCAAATTTTGTTTCCCTGAATTACACAGACATTCTCACAAACTATGACTATGTTTTAGTTTTGAATATATATGCTTAATAAGCTATATTAACTCTTTTAAGAGCAGTAAGTAGCCAAGACAAGTAGCAGACCAACACCTCCAGAGAGAACTTCAGCCTCCTTGTCCAGTCTTTATGGCCAAGGTCAGGGGATCAGCTTCAAAAATAGTGGCAGGGGGCAGGGAAGGGGGAAGTGAATGGCTGTTGTATAGATATAAACTCCAGATTTGGAATTGGGAAGCCTGGTGAGATAGTCTTCTGGCTCTGAGATGTTGGGCACATCACTTATCTAGCCTGTATAACCCTCAGCAAAAAATGCAGGGGTCCATTCTTCCCTGGGGCAGCTGATAGGATTTCTGATTGTGGGTGTGAAAGCACATAGCACAGTTACCTAGCTTAAGAAATGCTCGATAAATGTTGGTTGAATGCAAACTATGGGGACTCAAAACATATGTTTTTAGGGATTAGGACAATGAAAAGTGTTAATAGCATATGCATTACTAAAGCGTATGTGTTCGAGTTTTAATCTTTTAGTAAAATTTGTTGTAGACATCCTAGATTCTGCTATTTGAAGGATGACATATTTTATACCTATAAATGTGTGTGTCCAGTGAACAAATGAATACATGACTGAAAAATGGGATTTGGGGTTATAAACATACCAGTTCACAAGAAACTGTATTAAAACTAACAAAAGGCAATTGGAATGTTTTATGGTTTCAATTATTGATAATATTGCTAAAGCTAGTACTTATTAAGGGCTTAAATTATGCTAGCTTTGGGGAGTTGTAGGGTAAGGATATGGAATACGTAAAAGATACTCATTTAAATCAGAATCCTAGAACTGGGAAGGTTCTGAGTAGGAAGTGCCAAGAAAACATGAGCCATTTTCCCTTCCAGCTTTATCAGTTATTTAAATGTACTGAGTTTAAACATGCCTGCATTGCAAATACTTTTTGGCTTTTAATTCTAATTTCAGATTTAGCAGACATAAAGACACAAAATTCAAAATGCAGAAAATGGAAATAATGGAAATGGTGGTACAGACAGAGAATATAAAAGCAAGAAGGCTTTAGGAGAAACTGATGCTCAGAGCGACCTGAAAGGGAAAAGGAAACAGACAAACAAAGCTTGATCTATTTTCATTAAGAAGAGAGACAGATACTGAAGCTAGAAAGGGCAATATCATCCTCCTAGTAAAATGTCGATGTGATATGTAAGTGAAATTTCTAATTGTTTATAAAAAACGACGTATATATGTCATCTCGACTTATAAAGAAAATTTCTGCTTTGCTCAAAATAGGATATGTAGACCATATAAACTCATGCACTTAGTACAACAATTGGTAACGATCTAGAATTTTTATTTTTATTGTAATTCTCATATCCATATTAATATAAAGGATGCCAGAGCTTTTAAATACTGGCCCCCAAATTTGAACACTACAAACGTGTAAAGAGGAAAACAATGTCAGGTATCCATTTGTGACTGTGCAAATCAATGTCTCTAAAAAAAGCAGTCTGGACTATGGGTTATTCTTGTTACCAAAAAGGAAAACAGCCAGTGTGACCATCAACATGGAGAAAAAGTGCAAAGTAAAAACACTGCTAAAAGCAAAGAGAATTCTTGAACTCTTTGACCTAATTTGAGTTGAGATATAAAGTGTCCTTCAGCCCCTCGGTTCAGAGCCCACTCATCTTTGGGGCCGTGGAGCTGGATTTCATTGAGTAACTAACTGGTCAGTGGTGGGGCTGAGCTACACAAAAGACAGATGAAGTCTTTCATTCTGAAGGTTAATACACCTGCTCTTAAGGTCCCGAAACCTCCCTAACTCTAATCAGTAATTGCCATTAAAAGCTCTCATTATGTGAAGTAAGTGTAATTAGAGCATCTTGCCCTCACAGGGTGTACTGCACGGAGAAGGCTGGAAGCGTTCATAAATTAGTGCCAATTCACTCTGCCTCTATCTACCATGCATTCTGCTGTGAGGGGGAAAAATCGTATTTATACACATTAAGTCAAAAGCCCACTGGCCCTTACAAAATTAGCCTCAACGCTAACTGTGGTTATTTGAGGGACTCCCTATTTCATTATGTGTCTCAGAAATAAAAGAGATAAAGTTTGCTGCCATCAATAACGCTGAACATATCTGCTGAATCCTGCAAATTCCAAGAAATTAATTATTCAAAATCTTGTGGGAATTTTGTCATGGTGGAGATATGACTTGTTTGCAAACGGAGCTCAGGGGATGCTCAGTATGATCGAGCCCTGTATATGTACACAACTGCTGCATTCATCACGACGTGGAGAACACAGCCTTCTCCTATATCTCTGCAATTCCTGAAAACTTGGAATTTATATTATAAAGTCGTTACGCACAACACAATACATTCCCAATCTCTTATGAAGAGTAATCATGATCTGTCATTATAGCTTATAGATTAAAGGGATTGGTAAATATATTTTCTCTTCCTCATCTCTTAAACATACATGCCATAACTCAAAAAACATTGAAATCGAATGGTCAGAGGCAGAAGATAGGAGAGAAAAACATACTGGTCTCTCTCGGGAGACAGAATGTTTGTGTGTGTGTGTGTGTGTGTGTGTGTGTGTGTGTGTGTACACAAACATACATGCATGTATATTTATATGTATACATGTGTATACCTGTACACACATAATGTGTTTATATATATTTGCACATATATGCATATACTCATACACACACACGCTCATATAATTCTGAACCGCAGATTTACTCAAAACCTAGAAATTGGCAATGCCAATTTTATCACTGACTGGTATCCCAGGGACCAACACCCAAGAAGGTGACACTAGCAAAAAATCCAATATTTCCCCCAAAAGGTCCCTTTACAGATGAGCCAAATTCTTGATGAAAAGTTTCGAACCATTGTCAATACTTAAGCCAGAATAATCTTTCCAAAACTCAAATCTAATCATGCCATTCCCCTGTGGAAATTCTTCTTATTGTCCTTAGAATAAAGGCCTAAATCCTCCTTAACAAGGCCCACAAGACCCTGTGTGATCTAGCCACCCCAGCCTACCTCAGCCTCATTTTAAGCCATTCTTCATTTTCTGAGCTCTAGGCACAGGGGCTTTCTTTTAGTTCTTTGGACACATCATGTGCCCTGTCTCAGGGCCTTTGAACATGGTGTTCTTTCTTATAAGATGCTCTCCACTTAGCAAATCCCTACCATTGTTCAGATCTCAGTTTAAAAGTCAATTGCTCACAGAAGCCTTCCCTGACCCTCCCTCTCCCCCTCAAAAACAAATAGGTAATAATCACTAAATGTTCCTGTGTGTTAGGCACCATGCCCAAATTTTCACAACAGCCCCGTGAAATTAGCATTATTATTATCTCCATTTACAGATGCGAAAATGAGTCCCAGAAAGATTAATATGCAAGAGTATACAGCTTGTAAATGGTGGAAGAGGAACTCACTGATGTCGTCCCCTTGGTGTAGTCTCTCTTCACACGCTACACACTTCGGTTAATACTTAGCACATAATCAGTTGCTTAATGTTTGCTTTCCACACTAGAATGTAACCTCCATAAAGGCAGTAAAGGCAGAACGGGTTCTACCTTGTACTAAGATACGGTGCTGGTACTGGGAACGAACACAGAGGTAAACAAATGTTTCTTGTTGCATGAATGAACGCATGACATATCAAGTCATTTTGAACACAAAGAAAAGAAAGGCTAAAAATGCTCATGATAAGTTGCTACCTATGCAATTCTAGCACTGAATGTGGAATGCTGAAATAGGCATAACTTATTATTAAGTACTATATGAAGTCAAATCAAGTCTATAGTAAATATAATTTGAATAGGAAATGCATGAAGCATGTGTTAGAAAGAGGCAAGGCAGTGTACACATCTAACTCCATACTGAAACCTACTAGTAAGAGTACTCAGAGCACTTTTTGAAAATTCAGTTCTCTGTAGTTTTCAGAGTCAGCTTGATAGCTCCCAATTCCAACTTCAAAGTATAATTGGTATGGCCACTGTGGAAAACAGTATAGAGGGTTCTCAAAAAGCTAAAACTAGAACTACCATATGACCCAGCAATTCCACTCCTGGGTATATATCTGAAAAAAACAAAAACACTAATTTGAAAAGATACATGCACCCTAATGTTCATAGCAGCATTATTTACAATTACCAAGGTATGGAAGCAACCTAAGTGTCTATCAAAAGATGAATGGATAAAGAAGATATGGTGTATATATATATATATATATATATATATATATATATATATATGTATGTATATATGTGTGTGTGTATATATATATATACCACATCTGAATATATATATTCCATTGTATGGAATGAAATATATTCAGCCATAAAAGTGAATGAAATTTTGCCATTTGCAGCAATGTGGATGGACTTGGGGGGCATTATGCTAAGTGAAATAAGTCAGACAGAGGAAGACAAATACTGTATGATATCACTTATATGTGGAATTTAAAAAATACAACAAATTAGTGAATATAACAAAAAAGAAACAGACTCACAGACATAGGGAACAAACTTGTGGTTACCAGTGAAGAGAGGGGAGGGTTGGGGAATATAGGTGTAGGAAATTAAGAGGGGTAAACTATTAGGTATAAAATAAGCTACAAGAATATATTCCCCAAAATGGGAATATAGCCAATATTTTACAACAACTATAAATGAATTGTAACCTTTACAAATTGTGAATCACTATATTGTACCCTTGTAACTTACGTAATACTGTACAGCAACTATACGTCAATAAAAGTAGGTAAATAAATAAAATCACGTTGAAAAATTGTGTGTAAATATGGTAAAATCATCTCAAAGACCCATAGAAGATTTATCTCAATGAATATAGCTAATCCTAGCATCTAAACAAGATTACTCATATTATATCAGGAAATCTATTCAGAATAATGGCAAATTTTCTTGAACTTAATATGTAAGGCCAATACCACTGACTCTGGAGATTGGTCAAGGTCAGCCCTAGATTCCAAATTCTCATAATCCATGGTTATAACATGAATGAAAACCTGACTTAAGTATTTATTTCTACATTTCACCTCATTAAGTCTTTTTCTGTGTGTGTGTACATACATTTTATAAATTTTAAATTAAAAATTATGTAAGAGACAATGTAAACACCTAATACAGTGCTTGACAGTTTTTCTTTAGAATTGTAACCTAATGTTACACATGTATATCAAAGATGGCATACGCTTGTTCCAGCTAAACTACATGATCAGTTAATAGATGTGGTTTTCACCTCAAGTTTATGTAATTTACACATTATAGTTCTTGTTGGTTACATTTCCATTTTCTTTATTATTAATATATTAATCTATATCTCAAATTTATGAAAGCAAATCAATAGCTTCAAAGCAGTTTTATAGTATTAAATTAGTGAGAAAAATATTAAAAACATTATAAATAAATATAGTAAACAAGACAAGTGAAAATATAAAATATACATGCTGACATAAACACATCTCTAAGTATAAAAATTGGTATAAGTACTGCAAAAAAAAAAAAGGGAAGAAGAAATTTGGAAACTAACTGATTTGAGCCACAGAACCCAGGAAAGCCTCCGTACTTGACAAAGTAAGCGTAAGAAGAGGGAGAATAGGAGAATTGGTTGAAAGCCTGTATAAGAAGCAATTAGAATTCAAGATCCCCTCCCCCATCCCATATACTCCCTGGGACTGAAAACAAGATTTTTATTTTCTATGGAACTGAACCAGAAAGGTTCTAGTGCAGGGAATTCCATGTACCATGTAGAGTGAGCAATGACACATCATACTGAAAACAAAGGGATTAAATGAAATTCTACATTATGAACAATGAATAATGACGCTCAGGCTCGTTTTCCAGTCAGTTTCTAGAATGTTTGCATCAGGTTAGATACTCCCTAAAAGGAAATTCTCTGAAGGGTTACTAGCACAAGAGAAAAGATGGGGTGGATTTCCAATAAGCTTTTTTTTTTTTTTTAAACATCTTTATTGGAGTATAATTGCTTTACAATGTTGTTAGTCTCTGCTGTACGACAAAGTGAATCAGCTATATGCATATATATATCCCCACATCCCCTCCCTATACCATTCCTCTAGGTGGACACAAAGCATCGAGCTGATCTCCCTGTGCTATGCAGCTGCTTCCCTCTAGCTATCTATTTTACCTCTGGTAGTGTGTATATGTCAATGCTACTCTTACACTTCACCCCAGCTTACCCTTCCCTGACTCCATGTCCTCAAGTTGATTCTCTACCTCTGTGTCTTTATTCCTGTCCTGCCCCTAGGTTAATCAGAAACTTTTTTTTTTTTTAAGATTCCATATATATGTGTTAGCATACAGTATTTGTTTTTCTCCTTCTGACTTACTTCACTCTGTATGTCAGACTCTAGGTCCATCCACCTCACTACAAATAACTCACTTTCATTTCTTTTTATGGCTGAGTAATATTCCATTATACATATGTGCCACAGCTTCTTTATCCATTCATCTGTCGATAGACACATAGGTTGCTTCCATGTCCTGGCTATTGTAAATAGTGTTGCAATGAACATTGTGGTACATGATTCTTTTTGAATTATGGTTTTCTCAGGGTATCTGCCTAGTAGTGGGATTGCTGGGTCATATGGTAGTTCTATGTTTAGATTTTTAAGGATGCTCCATACTGTTCTCCATAGTGGCTATATCAATATACATTCCCACCAACAGTGCAAGAGGGTTCCCTTTTCTCCACACCCTCTCCAGCATTTATTGTTTATAGATTTCTTGATGATGGCCATTCTGACTGCTGTGAGGTGATACCTCACTGTAGTTTTCATTTGCATTTCTCTAATGATTACTGGTGTTGAGCATCCTTTCATATGTTTGTTGGCAATCTGTATATCTTCTTTGGAGAAATGTCTATTTAGGTCTTCTGCCCAGTTTTGGACTGGGTTGTTTGTTTTTTACATATTGAGCTGCATGAGCTGCTTATATATTTTGGAGATTAATCCTTTGTCAGTTGCTTCGTTTGCAAATATTTTCTCCCATTCTGAGAGTTGTCTTTTGCTCTTGTTTATGTTTTCCTTTGCTGTGCAAAAGCTTTTAAGTTTCATTAGGTCTTATTTGTTTATCCTTGTTTTTAATTTCCATTTTTCTAGGAGGTGGGTCAAAAAGGATCTTGCTGTGATTTATGTCGTAGAGTGTTCTGCCTATGTTTTCCTCTAAAAGTTTTATAGTGGCAGGCCTTACATTTAGGTCTTTAATCCATTTTCAGTTTATTTTTGTGTATAGTGTTAGGAACTGTTCTAATTTCATCCTTTTACATGTAGTTGTCTGGTTTTCTCAGCACCACTTATTGAAGAGGGTGTCTTTTCTCTATTGTATACTCTTGCCTCCTTTATCAAAGATAAGGTAACCACATGTGTGTGGGTTTATTTCTGGGGTTTCTATCCTGTTCCACTGATCTATATTTCTGTTTTTGTGCCAGTACCATACTGTATTGATTGCTGTAGCTTTGTAGTATAGTCTGAAGTCAGGGAGCCTGATTCCTCCAGCTCCGTTTTTCTTTCTCAAGATTGCTTTGGCTATGCGGAGTCTTTTGTGTTTCCATACAAATTGTGAGATTTTTTGTTCTAGTTCTGTGAAAAATGCCATTGGTAGTTTGAGAGGGATTGCATTGAATCTGCAGATTCCTTTGGGTAGTATAGGCATTTTAACAATGTTGATTCTTCCAATCCAAGAACATGGTATATCTCTCCATCTGCTTGTATCATCTTTAATTTCTTTCATCAGTGTAATAGTTTTCTGCATACAGGTCTTTTGTCTCCTTAGGTAGGTTCATTCCTAGGTATTTTATTCTTTTTGTTGCAATGGTAAATGGAAGTGTTTCTCTAATTTCTCTTGCAGATTTTTCATCATTAGTGTATAGGAATGCAAGAGATTTCTGTGCATTAATTTTGTATCCTGCTACTTTACCAAATTTATTGATTAGCTCTAGTAGTTTTCTGGTAGCATCTTTAGGATACTCTATGTACAGTTTCATGTCATCTGCAAACAGTGACAGTTTTACTTCTTCTTTTCCAATTTCGATTCCTTTTATTTCTTTTTCTTCTCTGATTGCTGTGGCTAAAACTTCCAAAACTATGTTGAATAATAGTGGTGCGAGTGGGCAATCTTTTCTTGTTTCTGATCTTAGAGGAAATGGTTTTAGTTTTTCACTACTGAGAATGATGTTAGCTGTGGGTTTGTCAGATATGGACTTTACTATGTTGAGGTAGGTTCCCTCTATGCCTACTTTCTGGAGAGTTTTTATCATAAGTGGTGTTGAATTTTGTCAAAAGCTTTTTCTGCATCTATTGAGATGATCATATAGTTTTTATCCTTCAATTTGTTAATATGGTGTATCACATTGATTGATTTGTGTATATTGAAGAATCCTTGCATTCTTGGGATACACCCTACTTGATCATGGTGTATGATCCTTTTAATGTGCTGTTGGATTCTATTTGCTCGTATTTTTTGAGGATTTTTGCATGTATGTTCATCAGTGAGATTGGCCTATAGTTTTCTTTTTCTGTGACCTCTTTGTCTGGTTTTGTTTATCGGGGTGACGGTGGCCTCCTGGAATGAGTTTGGGAGTTTTTCTGCCTCTGCTATATTTTGGAAGTTTTGAGAAGGATAGGTGTTAACTCTTCTCTCAATGCTTTATAGAATTCACCTGTGAAGCCATCTGGTCCTGGGCTTTTGTTTGTTGGAAGATTTTTATCCACAGTGACAATTTCACTGCTTGTGATTGGTCTGTTTATATTTTCTATTTCTTCCTGGTTCAGTCTTGGAAGGTTGTGCTTTTCTAAGAATTTGTGCATTTCTTCCAGGTTGTCCATTTTATTGGCATATAGTTGCTTGTGGTGATGTCTCATGATCCTTTGTATTTCTGTGGCGTCAGTTGTTAATTCTCCTTTTTCATTCCTAATTCTATTGATTTGAGTCTTCTCTCTTTTTTTCTTGATGAGTCTGGCTAATGGCTTATTAATTTTGTTTATCTTCTCAAAGAAACAGCTTTTAGTTTTATTGATCTTTGCTACTGTTACTTTCATTTCTTTTTCATTTATTTCTGATCTGATCTTTATTATTTCTTTCCTTCTGCTAACTTTGGGATTTTTTTTTCTTCTTTTTCTAATTGCTTTAGGTGTAAGGTTAGGTTGTTTATTTGAGATTTTTCTTGTTTCTTGAGGTAGGATTGCATTGCTATAAACTTCCCTCTTAAAACTGCTTTTGCTGCATCCCATAGGTTTTGGGTCGTCATGTTTTCTTTGTCATTTGTTTCTAGGTTTTTTTTTTATTTCCTCTTTGATTTCTTCATGATCTCTTGGTTATTTAGTAGCATACTGTTTAGCCTGCATGTGTTTGTATTTTTTTACAGTTTTTTTTTCCTGTAATTGATATCTAGTCTCATAGTGTTGTGGTCAGAAAAGATACTTGATATGATTTCAATTTTCTTAAATTTACCAAGGCTTGTTTTGTGATCCAAGATATGACCTATCCTGGAGAATGTTCCATGAGCGCTTGAGAAGAAAGTGTATTCTGTTGTTTTTGGATGGAATGTACTATAAATATCAATTAATTCCATCTTGCTTAATGTGTCATTTAAAGCTTGTGTTTCCGTATTTATTTTCATTTTGGATCATCTGTCCATTGGTGAAAGTGGGGGGTTAAAGTCCCCTACTATGACTGTGTTATTGTCAATTTCCCCTTTTATAGCTGTTAGAATTTGTCTTATGTATTGATATGCTACTGTGTTGGGTGCGTAAATATTTAAAATTGTTATATCTTCTTCTTGGATTGATCCCTTGATCATTATGTAGTATCCTTCTTTATCTCTTGTAATAGTCTTTATTTTGAAGTCTATTTTGTCTGATATGATAAATGTTACTCCAGCTTTCTTTTAATTTACGTTTTCATGGAATATCTTTTTCCATCTCCTCACTTTCAATCTGTATGTGTCCCTAGGTCTGAAGTGGGTCTCTTGTAGACAGCATATATATGGGTCTTGTTTTTGTATCCATTCAGCCAGTCTATGTCTTTTGGTGGGAGTATTTAATCCATTTACATTTAAGGTAATTATCAGTATGTATGTTCCTATTACCATTTTCTTAATTATTTTGGGTTTGTTATTGTAGGTCTTTTCCTTCTCTTATGTTTTCTGCCTAGAGAAGTTCCTTTAGCATTTGTTGTAAAGCTGGTTTGGTGGTGCTGAATTCTCTTAACTTTTGCTTGCCTGTAAAGGTTTTAATTTCTCCATAGAATCTGAATGAGATCCTTTCTGGGTAGAGTAATCTTGGTTGTAGGTTTTTCCCTTTCATCACTTTAAATATGTCCTGCTACTCCCTCTGGCTTGCAGAGTTTCTCCTGAAAGATCAGCTGTTAACCTTACGGGGATTCCATTGTATGTTATTTGTTGCTTTTCTCTTGCTGCTTTCAGTAATTTTTCTTTGTTTTTAATTTTTGATAGTTTGATTAATATGTGTCTTGGCATGTTTCTCTTTGGTTTTATTCTGTATGAGACTCCTTGCACTTCCTGGACTTGACTGACTATTTCCTTTCCCATGTTAGGGAAGTTTTCATCTATAATCTCTTCAAATATTTTCTCATACCCTTTCATTTTCTCTTCTTCTTCTGGGACCCCTATAATTCAAATGCTGGTGTGTTTAATGTTGTCCCAGAGGTCTCTGAGACTGTCCTCAACTCTTTTCATTCTTTTTTCTTTATTCTGCTCCCTGGAAGTTATTTCCACCATTTTGTCTTCCAGCGCACTCATCCATTCTTCTGCCTCAGTTATTCTGCTATTGATTCTTTCTACAGTATTTTCAATTTCAGTTATTGTGTTGTTCATCACTGTCTGGTTACTCTTTAGTTCTTCTAGATCCTTGTTAAATGTTTCTTGTATTTTCCCCATTCTGTTTCCAAGATTTTGGATCACCTTTACTATCATTACTCTGAATTCTTTTTCAGGCAGGTTGCCTATTTCATCTTCATTTATTTGGTCTTGTAGGTGCTCCTTCATCTGTAACGTATTTTTTTGTCATTTCATTTTTTCTTTTTGATGGGTGGGGCTGTATTCCTGTCTTATATGTTGTTAGGCCTGAGGCGTCCAGCACTGGAGTTTTCAGGCAGTTGGATAGAGCCAGGTCTGGGTGCTGAGATGAGGACCTCCGCGAGGCCCCACTCTGATTAATATTCCCTGAGGTCTGAGGTTCTCTGTTAGTCCAGCAGTTTAGACTCATTGCTCCCACCACAGGAGCTCAGGCCTGACCTCCAACCTGGGAACCAAGATCTGCAAGCTGCGTGGTGTGGCAAAAAAAAAGAAAGAAAAAAGGGAGCAGTACAATATCAAAGAATAAAGAAGAAAATAAAATTAGAAAGATAAAGAATATATTAGGATAGGTAAAAATATAATTGACACAACTGGTCGCTGGGAACTCCTCCCATCCCTTAGGTGTCTGTGGTTCCCCACCGGTGCCTGGTAGGTGCACTAGTTGTGCGGAGATGCAAATTCCTCGTCCTCCTACTCTGCCATCTTGACTCCGCCCTCCTCATTAAATCTTTTATCTACCAGTACTGCAACTGAAAAGCAAAATAAATAGGTCTTGCTTCATAATTTTCCTTTCTACCTTTCTGTAACAAAGTGGTTAATGATTACTGACATGGCCAAAGGCATGAGGCAGCTTGCCATGAAAAAATTTTCAAAGAGTACAAATATTATACCTTAAATCACATATTATAAAGGCTAATTATACTAGATCAGCACTTATATGAGGACACTGAGACAAAAGTCTGTCACTATATCTTTAGCAATGTACCTACTTAGACAGCCTGCAGAGCCCACCATGTACACATACACTAAATATGAACCACATGAGCAAATGAAAATATGGAGGACCTGGGAAAGATGCAAAGACATCTCCCTTCTAAATCCTTTTTCCATTCATGTATGTGTGGGATCACATTCCTTCATATTCTCATTCTTATGAGTATAAAATGAATTATCTGTAATTTTCAAAACACATGCCTTAATAGACATACATGAACTCTTTTCAGCTATCAGAATTGCTTAGTACTGTTCTCTGATCAACAGCTCTACTTCTTCCATGGAGCCTTCCCTGAATATTTCTATCTTCCCTCCTAAATCTCTGAGCTCTTACTCCTTGTTACCATGGTACCTGTCCCTCAGTTATATGCTTCCCTGTTAAAGCACACAGTTTCTACTATCTTGCTTTTCATATACTTATGTGTACATGTCTCCCCTTTTAAAGTAGAAGCTCCTTCGGGATAGGTTTTTCACCTGAATAAAATCTGCCCTGCTTCCCCTAAGCACTTGTCATAATGGATGCACATAATCGACAGAACAATTCACTTCACAAGTAAATGAACATGGCTGTCTGTGCGTGCAGTAGAGACAGGTGCTAATATATATTTGCTCCAACATATAATAACATCAGAGATGAGGTTATAACTTGATAAAATGTTATAACATAAGTAAAAAAACAAAACAATGTGTGTATGGATGGCATGACTATCTTGCTAGACTAGTGTTTCTACTTTGATTATTCAATATTTCAATGTATTTTCTAACCCCTGGGCTCCCCCCACCCTGTACCTGTAGATAACCATATATGTCATTTGTTTTCCTTTGCTCAATTTGGACTTTATAGAACTTAATATTCATAAAAATGAATAAGAGATTCTCATAAATGTAAGCCAAGCTGGCACTGAATTCCAGACACTGATCATTCTCTTTGCTGTGCATCATGGATTATTCTCATTATAGGTCAATTTACAGGGTTTTTTCCCCCCTTTACATCCTTCCAATATTAATTATACTTTCTTCTCTCTAGTCTGGATCTACTATCCAACAGGTTGCTTAATCATTTCTATCTGAAGAAAATTGATAAGGTAACTAGACTCTGGTATCATTTGATATTCTATTCTCCAGTTTAATCACCCTGCTTAGTCCAATTCTTTGGCCACAATAGGGGATCATTATGTTGTTTTATTATAAATAAAGAGATGACTAATTAATCCAAAGTAATCCAAAGGGCTTAGAATATTGGAAGACACCCAGACAATGGTAGAAAAGCCTATTTCAATGGAGGGGGCATATTTAAATTAAAATTTTCCCTCCAGTGACAGACATTTTAGTGAAAGCTTTAAATAAAATGCATTATTTCATGCATTGTGGTGTGAAAGTCAAAAGCTCATGAAAGTAGAAAAGGCTGATAGTTTCAGATTACATTACTCTAAATAAAGAAGGAATTGTTGCTGACAGTACCTTAAATATACTGCATATTGACATGCTTTTGAAGGAATTATAGTTGTGTGGCACAAGTCAAAATCAAATTTAGTTCAATCAGCTGCAGCATATTTTTAAAAAATAAAAACATATTAGGACACAAATGTATGAAAAGGTCTTTATCAACCTTGCTTTTTACATACCAAATTTTTTAATCCCTTCTTATTTGCAAGCAAAAAATGTGTACATTGGTGAAATTGTGGGATTATGCATATATTCATAGAAAAAGTAATTTCACACACACACACAAATTCCTGTCCACTACCTCCTTAAAAGTTCACTGAGAATAAAAAGCAGGGAGGGACCTGCCGCTTTAGAATTCAGTACTAAATGTTTAAAGCCATAAAAGGAAAAGTCACCAAGATTTATACATACATAACAAAGGAAAAAAGAGCAAAAGAAATAACAGAATTAAGTCAAACCCTCTGTAAACTCAATTCAGACTTTAGGGTTTTACAGGGCATTAATCTAATATATGCCAAATTAGATTTTCAAATTCCATAATATTTGATTTCTTTTCTAAAACTGCTTTACCCTCAGTCCCAGAAGTTTTTCTTTCAAAGATAAACTACAGTTCTAAGTGAGATTTACGTTCAACTAGGAGCGCTATTTATTGTTTTTTTTAAGTATTTATGAATCATATTTACGATTTTACCCTCTCTAAACATTATTTTTGACTTTAATAAAGTTAAGGCAGTTGTAAGAACCAAAAGATGGTTTAATGTGGATTAAATAATGCTCATTTAAAAAGCAGGCCACCTGTACACTATTTGTCAACTAAAATCATGTCAGAAAAGTTTTCAGACATCTGGGAATTTCTTCCAACTTAACAACTAAGTTCCAGCAACAATAAAGTCATCCAGGAATTTTCAGGATAAGACAGAGCTGCTTTCAAAACACAACCCCCCAAATATACACAATTGATCACAGGTAACTTTTCTGCTTTTGCTGTGGGAACTTTAGCTTGAAAAAAAACCAAACAAACCCCATGACTATGTTTTTTTTTTTTTTAACATCTTTATTGGAGTATAACTGCTTTACAATGGTGTGTTAATTTCTGCCTTATAACAAAGTGAATCACTTATACATATACATATGTTCCCATATCTCCTCCCTCTTGCATCTCCCTCCCTCCCCCATGACTATGTTTTAGTCTACGTCAGGAAGAACGTGCACAGCACGCTGGGATTTTTAGCAGTGGGTCAGCTTGAGCTTTCCTTCACACCCTGCTTAACCCATTAGCTTTTCGCTAACATCACTCCTGAACATCGAGTCTCAAAGTGAGACTGTAAAACAGAAGTCCTTCAGTTTGGCCCATCCTCTTATGCTGACGTGGTGTTGAGACGTAAGTCTGTGGGTTGTTCAAGAACAAATAAAATATGGCAGCAGGATACCCAAGGATGTAATCACTGTACAGTGAGTAGATCTGGGGTAGCATCAAGATAGGACAGCAGAAGAAACACCTTTAAGAATTCTCGGGAGTATGATTTAACAATACAAACCAGAGCAGAAACTAAAGCTGAAAGAAAAAAACTGGATAAAGCAGTAGCAAAAGAAGTTGTTCATTTTGGGCAGAGGCTCTGGGGACCAGAGTTTAAGAGGTAGAGCTGTAAAGCACAGTGAGCTCTTCAGGCAGTGCAGATGTGTATAATGCACAAGTGTTCAAAGTGTTAACAATAGAGCATTGGCATTGTCTGCAACATCATGTAATCAGAACACCTTGAGATTTCTGAAAATACGTGGACATGTGTGGACATGTACAAATGCCTGAGAAAGAGTAGAACTCTTCTACGGGACCCTCTCAATCAAAAAAGGAAAAAGATTCTGTACTGAAAAAAACAATAGATAAATCTCTTTACATAAGTCAGTGTCCTACAATTTCATATTTATTTCAGCAATGAACTATCAAGGTAGAACAAGCTATGTAAAAACTGGTAATAGTTACATACACTTATACACACACACAATGAATGTGTGACATCCACTACAGCTTAAATATTTGGTTATCTTTCTAGTTTCAGTATAGTAAGAGAAGAAGTATCAAAAAGATTCTTCATCACAAAAGAAGTCAAAGAAGACAGATGAAGATCAAGAAAATCAGAAACTCCAAAGGGGAATCTATACGCGATTATACTGTAACAACAGTGGAACATTTGTTTTAAGAAAAGTAGACAAGCCTTGGACCAGTGATCAGGAAGTCCTTTAATTTGATGTAATAAGAAACAGCTTTATGGACCACTGCATGCTGGACTTACTTTCCTTCACAAACGAATCTCTGAGTGATGTCAAAAGACCTGAAGGATGAAATGTGGCCTTGGAAAGGCTGTTTAGAGATGGAAACAAAGACAAGTCCACCCTGAAGAAGAGAAAAGAAGGGAGAGAAAAAATAGCAAGGGTGGGAAAAGTGAAAGCTTACCTGTGAATACGTAACACAGACAGACTGCTAACTGGTAAGACTTGAAAATTCCCAGGCTTTTTGTTCTACTCTGAGTCCTGGAAAATTGTTAATTTATTCTATAGCTATTTAGCACAGTATAGGTGCCAGGCACTATATAAACAGCAGGAGTATTGGGATGAAAAGGGCAGACAAGGACCCTCCTCTCTCAGAGTTTACACTCTAGTGGGGATTGACATACAGCAGATAAATGAACAAGATAACTTGGATAATAATAACGGCTTTGAAGAAAATAAAACAGGTTGATGTGATAGAAAGTGCTGGGGAAGCACTCAGGGAAGGTCAGTGAGGAGGTGCCGTTTGAGTTGACACCTGCATGACGAGAACGAGCCAATCCAGTGAAGACTGGAGGAAAGAATGTTCCAGACAGAGGGGGTGGCTAGTACAAAGGCCCTAAGGAAGAAACGGGCTTGGTGTGTTTGGGGAGATAAACTTTGTGCTGCTGAAGTGTGCTGAGTATGGGGTGTGGTATAAGGTAGGGCCAAGGAGGAAGGCAGGGCTAGGTAACAGGACCTTATTGGTTGGGATAAGGAGTCTAGATTTTATCCTCAGGGCAACAGAAGACACCAGAGATGTCTTAAAACCAGGGAAGAGCTGGGAGAGAGTATGGTGACACAACAAGAGTTTTACATTCTGAAAAGGTTACTTTAGCTGATATGTGAAATCAGAATTTTAGGGGGATCAGAATAGAAGCAGGGGGACAAATTAGGGCATAATTGTAGCATAACAGGCAAGAGTTGATGGCATCTTGCATTTGGGTAGTGACAGTGAAGATGAAGAGAAGATGATGAACTCAAAATGTATTTTGAAGGTAGACCCAATAGGATTTGCTGATGACTTAGATACGGGGAGGGGGAAATGCTGAAAAGAGAGAAATCTAGGAAAACTCTTAAATCCAAGTAATGGGTAGAGCCATTAACTGAAATGAGATAGATTAAGGCAGAAGCAGTTTAAGGATGGGGGAGGTGTGATCAAGAATTCTATTTTGCATATGGTAAGCTTGAGATGCTTATTAGATATCCAAAATGAGACATCAAATAGGTATCTTGATGTATGAGTCTGGCATTTGGGGGAGAAGTTGGAGCTGAAGACATCAATTTGGTAGCAGATGCATTTTGATGTTCCATAAATCCATGAGATTGGATGATCTTTCCTAGGGAGTTACTGTAGACTAAGAAAAGACCAGGACTTACCACCAAATCCTGACACAATCTAACATTTACAGAAGTTAAGCACAGCAGAGAACCCACATAGGATACTGAAAAGGTGCAGTAGGAACCTCAGGAGAAGGAGGTAGCATGGAAATGAAGAAAGAGGAAAACATGTTCCAAGGAGAAAATGACTGACTGTGTCTAGTAGTGCCAAGTGTTTGGGTAAAACAAGGACAGAGAAGCCACCGTGGCTTTGGCAAGATGGAGGTCACTGGTGACCTTGACAAGAGCAGAGTCAAGTTCTAAGTAGAGTGCTAGGGAGGCTTGATTAGAGTCAACTGAGGAGAGGCAGTGCTGTAAGAAGTAAAGATTGGGACAGCTATTTCAAATTTTGCTTGCTTGGAAGTTGAGCAGTGAAATGGGGCAGTGGCTGGAGGGAACATGGAAGGTGTTATAAGAGCACGGTCCAGTAGAGGCCCACACTCAATCCTATTCTGGTTTCTAGGCTCAGTATAAATATATGGGATGGAAAGCAGGATCTTGAGTTATTTACTGAGTCACGGATACAATAAATACTTGTGAAACATCTAGATGCAAGATGTGCAATGTGGTAGGAGTCAGAATAGAACTAAGGACATGGGCTTGAAATCAAAACTACGATGATATACACATATGCATATAACTGGATCACCTTGCTGTACACCTGAAACCAACAAGACATTGTAAATCAACTCTGCTTCAATTTTAAAATCTTTTTAATTAAAAAAAGAAGGATATGGTCTTGGAATTTCAGCACTTGAGCTCTTGCCAGGCAGAGAACCCTAACCCTAGAATTTGGTTCCAAAAAAAGAAGGCTAGGCTTCAGGTCCCACTGGACTTACTGTACTTCACATCTGATGACAGATGAACAGACAGGCTGTCAACAAGAGCTCCTATTCGCCGCACATACAACATTTATTATATATATCTGACCTTGCAGATACATATTTTTTCTTTAGATTTTTCAACTGAATGTTTGTGCCTTCTGAGCACCTTCGCCCAGTTACCGCATCCCCCCGACCCCACAGATATTAAAAGAAGAGGAAGAATATGAAGGAAATAGAAATGAACTAACATGTAATAAAGATGGCATAAAATGTATGTGGATATTTAGGGAATATATATTTACATATAAAAGTGTAAAGAAGGCTAGCAATAAGGAAAACACCCCAAAAAGAACAAAGGAAAAATGGAAACCATCAATGAAAGGGAAGAAACTGCAAACACTGAATGGCTTCAAGACTCAGAACAGCTAAAATTTGCTTGCTGAGTAAGGAGTCAGAGAGGAAAATCAGATAGTCATTTGGCCATGATCAATCAGTATTTTTCTTAGAGATCGTTAGCTGCTGTAACAGCAGAGATAATAGTATCCAGGTTGGAAAGACCTGCTCTGCTCTATCCAATCCTCCTCACTGACACTGGCTGCTGGTCCCCAGTAACCCACTCCAGCAATCCTCTCGTCCTCTCTGTGCTCTACTCCCATCCTCCCCCGCAAACTGTGATCACCATCTGGCTTGGTTCATCTTCTGGATGATGATGGATGACTTAATTACAGAAATAAGGCAAGAATCAGCTACAAGGAGAGAAGCCAAATATGAACAAAAGGGCAGGGACAGAGCCTTTTCCTATGGTCCCTTATTAATAAGCTTTGCACTTCCCTATGCCCGGGAGGCTTGTGTGGATGATTTTGGTGAGAGGAGGAAGAATGAAGTGAGGAAAGGCAATGCTTACTGCATGTCTCTTACATGCCAGCAACTCTGCTTAGGCTTTTCATGTTTCCACATTTGTTCCTGACAACAATCCTTAGTTGCCTATGGATGAGGAAACTGTGAACCAAAAAAAAAAAACCCATGAGAATTTTGCCCACATTCAAACAGCTAGACAGAAGCAGAAATGGGGTGTAAAACCAAGTCTGTCTGACTCTAAATACCATTATTTTCTCATTATAAAACACCAAGGAGTGGATTGCATATGTTTAAAATATATTAAACTAATGAGAAATTATGAACTTATATACTATCGTACATCAACTATATCTCAATAAAAAATTAGAAACAAAAACTACAAAGCAAATAAATAGAAAGAAACTATGTGAAAATAATAAGTAAAAAATGTATAAATGTAATAAATTTGTGATTTGGGGTACTCTGAATCAGTATTTTTTGTTGAGATTGCAAAGGTCAACTAAGCTCAAAACTAGATCAATAGAAACTTTATGAAACATTTTTAGAAACCAGGTTAAAGGGTTACATAGTATGCAGACCTGTTTAGAATGAAATAAAAATTTACATCTACACAACCACCACAAAAGAGGTATGAACAGGCATACACACTCAAGCATGCACACACACACGCACACACACAATCATTATCTTCAGAACCAACTGAGTGTAAGTTGCAGACGTGATACACCATTAACACTTCAGAGCGTATTTCCTAAAAGACAAGGACACTCCCATATACAACCACAGTAAAACCTGCTAAATCAGGAAATTATCTTGATAATGATACCACCATCTACCATCAATCCAGTCCCATCAAACTTCACCCAACTGTCCCAATCTAGTCATATTTTGCACTTAGTTGTCATGTCTCTTTATCTAGAACAATTCCTTAATCTTTCCATGCTTTTTATAACCTTGGTATTTTTGAAGAGTACAGGCCAGTTATTTCGCAGAGTGTCCCCCTATTTGGGTTTCTCTGTGTCGTTCTCATGATTAAATTCAGGTGATGCATTTTGACAGGAATGCCTCAGAAGTGACGCTATACTCTTCTTAATGTACCACATTCGGCGGCAATGATGTCCATTTGCCCCACTACCGGGGATGTTCACTTTGCTCATTTGGTTTAAAGGTGGTTATCTTCTAGGTTTCTCCTCAGTGAAGTTACTGTTTCCCCCTTTTTAATTAAAATACTTTGAGAATACTACCACCCTGTTCCTTCATTAACTTTCAAGAGCTAGTTTTAACCTCCATGGATGATTCATGCCTGAATCAATTATGCGTATTACTTCTACAGCAGTGCCAAATGGTGATTTCCTAACTCCATCATTCTTTCTATGTTTATAGCCTGGAATTCTCCCCATTGATTTGTTTATTCATTTATTTATTGATATTAGTATGGACTCCTGGGTTCCTATTTTATTCAGTGGAGTATAATCTTTTACAATCATTATTTATTTTGATGCTCAAGTAATTCCAAATTTGACCAGTGCATGTCCTTTCAAGTTGGCTCCTGTATAACTTCTGACATGGCCTCGTCATTTTTTTAATTGAAATATAGTTGAGGTACAATATTACATAAGTTACAGGTGTACCGTATAGTGATTCACAATTTTTAAAGGTTATAATCTATTAATAGTTACTACAAAATACTGGCTATATTCCCTGTGTTGTACATCCTTGTAGCTTATTTTATACATAGTAGTTTGTACCTCTTAATCCTCTACCCCTACCTTGCTCCTCCCCCATCCCCTCTCCCCAATGGAACCACTAGTTTCTTCTCTAGGTCTGTGAGTCTGCTTGTTTTTTGTTATACTCACTAGTTTGTTTTATTTTTTAAATTCCACATAAAAGTGAGATCACACATTTTTAGCACTGAGTACCCTCAATTTAGTCATATCCCCATACCTCCTACATACAATGGCTATCCTGACCCTCTCAGCCCCGGCGGCCTCTTCAGTCTTACCTCCACCCAAAACCCAGCCCCAGTCGCCTCCTCAGCTTGAGCACTGACCAGCCCTCTTGGTCCTGGCTGCCTCCTCAGCCCTGGACCTGAAGGCACCCTAACCCCAGCTGCCTCAAGAGGAGGGAAGGGAACCCAAATTATTTTTTAAATAAATGATGAGGAAAGGAAAAGAAATAGGAGGAGGACAGGAAGAAGAACTCAGCCTCACTCTTGAATGACTGTCAATAATCTTCGGGGGCAGGGAGGTGGCCATTTTCCCACAGCACCTGAAGATATTCCATTTTATTTTGTCCTCTCTTACTGCTTTAGAGAAGTCAGCTGCCAGACTAGTTGTTGTTGCTTTAGAAAGTTGTCTTTTCTCTCCGGTTGTTTTGAAGATTTTCTCCTTGAGCACTGTGTGCAGTGGTTAAGAGCACAAACTTGGGAGCCAGATTATACGGGTTCAAATCCCGTTTGGCCACAAAGTAGCTGAATGGCTTTAAGAAAATTCAGTAACTTCTTTGTGCCTTATTTTCCTCTTCAATAAAATAGGAAAAATTGTAAGTTACTATCCATAAATAAGTGAGTTAATATGTATATAAAGCACTTAGATGATTACCCAGCACGAAGTGACCACTATATAAGTGTTTGCTGGTACTATTAGTAGTAGTTGCGGTCTTAGTAGTCTGTGTTGTATTGAACTTTTATTCTGACTCATTTATACTCATTCTACTTGGGACTTGGTGAACTTCTTCAATCTAGGGATTCATATCTTCTAATTCTAAAAAATTCTCTCTTTTTGGAACTCCTGTCTGAAATTAGTTTTTAGATTAATTTCTAGGCTTGGAGTTTCTGGACCCATAAAAATAGTATAAATTCATACTCCACAACCACCTGTAGAACAGGCTTTGAGTTTCCATTGTTCACAGGAGATTCCTTTTCTTCCATTCAAACTCCCAGCCTAGGACAACACTATCACTTATCTTGGCCAATGAGTAGGTTTTTTTCCAGTAACCCTCTGACTGAGGGGGCACCTTTTAGGTTCCCAAGTTTCTTCAGTGGTCTCAGTTCCCATTAACTGCCTTGAATATGCCCAAGCTACATTTCATGTAGGTGCATGTATACTTCTCACCTAAATATGAAGGTATGTAACATTCTTGTACATACAACTTGGGCATTGATGATTGTCTCTTTTTTTTTTTTAAGATTTCTTTTTGATGTGGACCATTTTTTTTTAAGTCTTTATTGAATTTGTTACAATATCACTTCTGTTTTATGTTTTGGTTTTTTGGCCATGAGGCATGTGGGATCTTAGCTCCCCAACTGGGGATCGAACCCGCACCCCCTGAACTGGAAGGCACAGTCTTAATCATTGGACCGCCAGGGAAGTCCTGACGATTGTCTCTTTGATATAAATTCCTAGCACTGGAACGGACCCACCAAGAGCAGGCTGAACTACATAGTAGCTGTGGAATCTGGAGTTAGAAAGATATAAGTTCAAATCTAGTCTTCATCACTTAATAGCTATATCACTCTGGGGGAAGGGGGAACTCAAACTCTTTAAGTTCTGGTTTCCTCATTTATAATATAGGAGTAATAATAATTATTGTGAGAAAAAATATAATACATGCTAAATGTTTAGCACAGCTCCAAGTTCAGGGTAGCTTTGATAGATGCTATTATTATTGCTGTTATTATTTTAAGTGTTTTCGATTTTGCTTCACACTGTGAAACTACCATCTAGAAAGATTGTATATACGTACACACCTACCACCAGTGTGTATTTCTAAGTCTTTCCCTTCTTACCAATAATAGGTCCTGTCAATCTTGTTCAACTCTGCCAATTTTATAGATGGAAAATATTTTTTATTTGCACTGATCTGACTGGCAGTGCGGTTGTTCATCTTTTCATAGGTTTATTGCTCATCCATAGTTGTTCCTCTGTGAATGGCCAGTTAAAGATCTTTGCTCATTTTCCTCCTGGGATATGTATTTGTTTCTTCTTTATCTATAAGAATTGTTTATATATTAAAGATAAAAACATCCTTGTGTATATTTTGCCCCTTTGTTATGGTGAACTTCGGATACTGAAAGCACTTTCTTTACAGAGAATGAATTCGTTGACATATCACTGTCAGAATAAACTGAAGATGTAGTCTTCACTGATGTACGTTGCAGTGGTTTGGGCTATCACCAATCTCGTTTGCCAATTGCATATGAAAAGAACATAGGACCACATCCTTCTTTCTAGGTCAGATTTGACCTCCTCTTGCCTAATCAACACAAAATTCTGTTTCTAAAGGATGTCCCAGAGAACATGATAAAAAAAAAATAGGAGGCCTTGTTTAGCATAATAACATTTACAATTACTTAGGATATGTTCAGAGTTTACAGGAAGATTTGCTACATCTTAATTTCTCTTTGGTTTGAAAATAAATTCACCCAAAGCTTTTAAAAATTACTTTTCTGTCCCTGTTAAGTAGCTCCACTTCTTATATTTCAAGAGAGTTTCAAGAATGTCCTTCCATCTTTCTGTTTCCAGATCTAGCATCTTGGTCCATGTTCACCCTACCCATGCCATTCATGATTTGATAGATTTCTACTTTCCAGGCCAAAGACTCCTAATCTTTCACTTTGTCCTCATATGTCAATTCCTCTTCCCCCTCTCCTACTCCTCTGATCATTTTATAATGAATTGGTAACCACAATAATGAAATTTACAGGGAAAACTAAATTTTGAGATGCTGCCATAAATAATGGAGTCAGAGAAATGATGAAAAGGGCTTTAAGGACGTTTGAGATACGGTTAGAATATTACAGATAGAAAATCAATTTGCAAAATGCTGTCAGCTTCGTCCACAGGGGGGATATTATTTAAACACACACGTATCTAAAGGGTGGGAGTAACTTTGAAGGCAACGTAGAACTGAGAATTGTTTTATAATAGAGAAAAATAGTTCTTTTTTATATCTATCTATCTTTCTATCTGTCTACCTACCTATCCATCATCTACCACTATTTTGCTATGATTAAAAGTCTAAGTAGGTAAATATCCAAATACATTGGGTATTCAAATTCCGGAAGCACTAGTAAATAATTAAGCATTTGACTATTATAACTAATTTACCCTTAACGCTACATAATCTTGAAGGTAAAAGAAAGAGTTTTACGTTCCTTTGCAATATCACTTACAAAAACACTGCCTAATTTTGGTCACCTCATGCAATATATTTTATCTTCCTCAAGAGAAAAACTGCATTTCGTAGACTCAGGACTGATGAATATTTTACAGAAAAACATATCTTTTCCATAAAACCACTTATGCCATCTACTGCACATACTGTAAAGCACCATATACATCAAAGAGAAATTACTGTTTAAACAGATTATCAGGTCATAGAACAATTAGAAGTTGCAGTTCTCTTAAAATAACTCTTAATGAGACCTGGAAAACTGCTTCAAGTCTGGGTTATTTAAGCATTCAACAGATTCTCTGTTTTCAATCTTTGAAAATCTGATGAAAGCTATGGCCTTGCTCTCTATAAAAATCCATATACAATTACAGAATAAATTTTGAATATAAATTTTCAGAACGTACTAGGACTCCAAGTCTTCAGGCTAAGAAACTCTTGCTCTAGAGGAAATTTGGTTTTTAAAACTATCACGAAATACCTAATATACAAACTAATCTGTCTCTACCTTAGGTACTCCATCTATTTATTTTGGAGCATAGAAGAATTAACGCTTCACCATAAGTTTCACCTCATCCATAAGCTCTTCATCAGTGCTTTGCAGAGTAAAGCCTTATCAACCCCTGAAACTCACTTCCGATGCAGCTTCTACCTGAGCTCCACTCTCAGCTACAGCCGACTTCCAAGGAGCATCCAAACTGACTACACTGGAGACCTAAGGATCTGCCAGAGCAGCCGTTGCAGTTTGACATGTAAGCAGCTAGCTACCACCGATCTGCTCAGTGCCTGGTTCCTAGGAGCTTTCCTTACGATGCACTTCCGGTCTCTCACGTATAAACCTGGTTCACTTTGGTGATAGGCCCTTTCCCACCCCTCACTTTCTCTTTACAACTGCCAGCATAACTCAACGTATGCAGAAGTCATATTATCGCAAGTGACGCTGAAAGTATACCTGAAAAAAAGAAGGCAACTTTACAGCTACAAGCCTCCTTCACAGTATATAATAGTTTCACTATGAAAGGGGGAAAAAAAGTAACTCCCCAGAGTAACAGATACACATTTATTCAAATCCAAACACAACATATTCCAAGATCAAATGTAACTTATTGAAGGAAACAGCTACTGTGCCAGGCTCTGTTGATTGGTTACCTAAAAGCCACTTCATCTTATATGCTAATAGAACCCTGTTTTCTTTAGAGCAACAATATGTCTAATCTAGGATGTGACTCATTACTAGTCTAAACTAGTCATTTCCAACCAATATGAGTCTTAAATGCACCACAGATAGCCAAGTTTTGACTCCCTTTAACCCTCAGGGCAAAAGTGCAGGACCTAGAGCCGCAGGAACACTCTTTTTACCCCTAGGATGTGTCATGAAAGGAAGGGCTCAAGAAGCATAGTTCTAAGCCAAACTCTTCTCCGTTTGATACCCTACCTGTCTTCTTTCCTTAGAGCTAGCAGTAACCCTGTGATTGAGCTCTGACCAATGAAAGATTAGAGCAAGTCTGCTGAGAGCCTCTTGGGAATGTTTGTTCTTACTTATTAGAAGGACAGAGATGAGAAGAAAGCTTCCCAGCAATGCCTTTCCCCTTCCATCCTACCTTGAACAACACACAATGCCTGAAGCTGCAGCAGCCGTCTTGCTACCACGAGGCCACAAAGCATAGACGCTGAAGCTTTTTGTCTTCAGAGCCAAAAGAAAGATAATTTACACCTATACATTGACACAGAGTCAAAATTTTAGCAGTTCCAAAACTTTGAGTCTCAACCGAGGAAGAAAGGAAGGAAGGAAGGAAGGGAGGGAGGGAGGAAAGGAGAGAGACAGAAGGAAAGAAACAAAAGCATATCTTGTTCCTAGCTTCTTCACCTTTAAAATGAGGTGTTTATGCTTTTCTCCTTGACATACATAAAACCTCTTTGGGTGTCCTGAAGTGCTCTAAGTTCACCAAAAGCAGGTGTTTTGACACTAGTATCAGTCTCTAGGTACCAGTGTGGTAACCTGTAGCAAGGTTAACCAGCCTTTGAGACCAAAACGCAAAATGAGCCAAAATGAGAGTAGAAATAATTCCAGGAATTGTGATATTTCCCTTAAAATGTAAGTCTGCTTTAAAATTACATATTAAATGTTTAAAAATATCTCAGTTCTACCTTTTAAAAAAAACAGGAGTCTTAATTATAAGATTATAGAACAAATGGCTTATTTTTTTTTTAAATCTTCTTACCCAGCACGGAATAATGCACACACAGGGACTTGAGAAATATTTCATGGTGAGGTTGATGGTAATGACAATTAGAAAGCTACTTTTGCATTTATTTGTCTTTAGTGGCTTTCATTATAACAAAAATGAGAAAGAAAAACCATTTCCAGTTTCTATTGTTTTATATCGTCCCTTAAACCTGTGAGTTATCTGTTCCTGGGTGTATATTTTTTTTTACACATAGAGATGTAAGTCACTTGCTGGAACAAAACTTACAAAATGAAGTTCATTTTGCTTGTCAAGTACAGATAAAAGGAAGAAGGGGAAGAAACAGTTTAAATGTAAAAGGCACCTTTTCCCTAACTCCTGAACTAGTTCACACAATACAATGAATAATTGAACTGCCTGAAACTTCGTATGTGCAGAACGCTGCAATGCAGACCAGTGGCATTTTCACTTCAAATTTGTATAGTCTTTAGTCAACATGCTTCATCTGCATTGCTAACACCTGCTTCAGTCAGCTGTGAAGTAGGCTGTTATTTCTATGGCTGTCTTTTATCTTTACTCTGTCCCTCTAACCAAAAAAAAAAAAAATTGCATGATGGAATATAATTACTTGGCCTAAAAGAGATAGGGAGGAACTCACATGATCTTCTGGAAGGCATTTTCCTTTACCTTATCCAAAGGTAATTTTAAAACAAGTTACTAATCATCATTCTTTATCACATACATCTTTAAACATAAATTTTGTACAGCAAAAATAAGAGCATCAACACTTTTCTGCAATGAGTATCTGTTTTAGGAACAAAGGAAAGTAAAAAGTTAAATGCAATGACTGATATCATTTGTAAAGTACACAAATATCTCTTCTAAACTAGTTATTATTGTGCTGCTATTAAAATGATACTCTTCTAGCTTAGTGCCCCTAATGTGACCTAGGCTAAAGTTTTGTGTATGTCAACATAAATGTCAGCCAAATTTTGACTGTCTATCTATTAACAATGACTCACATTATTTGTCCTGTATTAAACAACTTCATATGGATGACTTGAGCAAAAAACTTAAAAGAACGAGTTTCTCTGATAAAAAACATTATCTTAGGAGAAGAGGAAAAATGGGGAGTAGTTGAAGAAAGAACTGGACTAAAATGGAACAATTTCTGCTTTATCATCGCTCTGCTTATTTCCTTCATAATTAAAATTATAATGTAATTACTTCATCTCTTGTTCACTTCCCTATTTGAGTGTAGACTCCATCTGGACAAGGACCATGCCTGGCTTATTGACCACTCTACTGCTAATGTCTAGCTTAGTCCTAGGCATACAGTACATATTAAGTAAAATTTTCTTAAACAAATGAATTAAAAATTTTTCTACCAGATTGAATTGAAAGGGATTCTGAAGGACCATTTGAACTTCTCTATGGGGTGGGGGGGAGCATATATCTCCTTAAAGTCTTAATTTAACATTCACAGAATCGGAACTTTAATTCCGAGTGTAAACAGTAAACAGTGAACAGTCGAAAAAACAATAGAAATTAAGCAATTTCCAGAGAAGGAATTATTTGATAATTCAAAGGAGGTTCAAACTCTTGGACTACTTTAAGGAAACAAAGCTAAACTTTATGAAAAATTAGATACATGGGGAAATGCCATCAGAAGGAAGGAATGTTGGTCAGGATGGAATACTGCAAAGTTCAAATTATAGAGTATTTTAAAAGAAACTTTTACTACCTTCTATAACTTAAACTATGCTCTGGTTTAAAATAGAACTCCTTCAGCTACAAAATATAATGGAAAGCAGACTGTATGAGAAATAATAAGAACTGGATTCTAGCTGTGTTTCTTCTCATTACTAGCTAGGTAACTGGACAAACTAATGGACTTTTCTGACTCAATTTCATTATCTATTAAATGACAAACATAATGACAACTAGTATTTATTACTTACTAGTGTGCCACTCTACTAAACATTTAACAAAGAATGTTTCATTTAATCTGCACAACACTATACAAGGTAGGCACAATTGCGATTCTCAGGGATTGAACGCACATAGGGAAATACACACCCAGGAAGTTGCTCCAGAATTAGTCTCATTCAAAACTCCAGTCTCACAATACTGTGCTTGCCTCACAGGAGAGGCATGGTGCTTGCCTGAGAAAATATATGTACAAGAGCTCTGACATTCATAAGATACTATATACATATAAGCAATCCAGGGAACAGCCTGTGAGAATGCGCAAAGCTGTAATAAGCTTGGTTCAGTAGCTATCACCTGGGTTCCAGCCACTATCATCTTTTGGCTGAACTAGTGCAACCATTTCCTAACTGGTTCCTCTGCTCCTGCCCTTAATCCTACAGTCCATTCTCAACAAAGTGGTCATTGAGATTATGTTATTGGTCTGCTCAGAACTCTCAAATGTTTTCCCATCTGCTATGAATTGAATTCTGTTCCCCTAAAATTCCTATGTTGAAGCCCTAACCCCTAATGTGACTGTATTTGGAGATATGGCCTTTGAGAGGTAACTAGGTTAAATGAGGTCATAAGGACGGGGCCCTAATCCAAAGGACTAGTGTTGTATCAGAAGAGAGACACCAGATCCAATCCCTCTTTCTCTCTCTCTCTCTCTCAAGCCACCCAGTCCACGGCATTTTGTTATGGCAGCTCAAGTTGACTAATACACCATCTTATTTAGATTTAAACTCAAAGGTCTTTCAATGGCCCACATATAATCTGGCCCCTTGTCACATATCTGAATTTATCTCTATTGCCCACCCTATTCTGGCCCTTCTCCTGCCTGGCCCTTTAAACTTTGGAGACATTCTCTTTATATGGACACTATTTCCCCAAATATTCTCATGGCTTTCTCCCTCAGCTGCTTCACGTCTCTGTTGAAACATTCTAAGTGAGACAGTCACCTATCACCTTTTAAAAAAACTGCAACCCTCTAGCTTCCTCCTGTCTTTCTCCCTTCCTGCTTCATTTTTCTCCATTTTCTCCATATGACATATACACACATATAGATATAACTAAAATATATAGATAACTAAAATATATAATATAAAATGAATATGTAATGATCACATGAAATATATATACACATAGAATAGATATACATGTAATATATACGTTTAGTCTCAAATCTATATATTTTAGTTGTTATAGTCCCTCACTAGAATGTAAGCTCCATGAGTTTTTGTCTGTTTTATAGATTTCCATAGCCTCAATATAGAGTACGTGCTCAATAAAGTATTTGTTGGATGAATGAACTGGAGAAACTCAACTATATCTACATGGAAGCTGCCTTGTGGGTGAAGAAGGTGGCATGGGATGAAGCTGGAGAGGAAGGCAAGGCATAGACCATGCAGGCCCTTGTAAGCCATATAAGGAATTTTGGTATTTATTCTAAGAAACACTGAAGGATTTTAAGCAGGAAAATGTCATATCAATTTACATGGTTCAAGATCATTCTCACTGCTATAAAGAGAATGGAATGGAATGGGCCAAAAAACAGAGGGAGAAATCCAGAGCAACTTCCATTTCTGGGGTTAATGCATGTCTTGGTGTCTCTTCATGTGAGGATGTGTACACCCTTAACACATGCTGATGTAAAAAGAAGGCATTGCTCACCTTATCACAATTATATTTGCAAAGCTCCCAATACTATCTCTCAAAATTTAAATATTTCTTTCCCATATCTTTTCCTTCTGAATAAGCCCTGCAATGAAAATGTACTTACATAATGACTTTTAGGAAATTCTAATTACTCAGCCCCCAATGCATAACATAGTCAGTACTTTGAGCTTACACAAAACATATCTCTGCACAAGGTGAATAAAGGTCATGAGGAGCCAAATTTTCTGAGATTCTTTTTGCTATAAATTTGGCTAAGAGCTTTGGTAGTACGGGAAAGAAGATAAGTGAGAGAAACACTGGTGATTTAACCTCCAGTGTTCCCTTAAGGACAAACATTTGTCACCTTGACAGCAAGGTGAAAGGTTTGCAGCGAGTGTGCTTATAACAGGACTCTCCCCACTCTCCCCTCCCTGGGGACCTGTGATTTCTGAACAGGCATGATCTGAACGGATGATGATGATGATGATGAGCCACAGGAAAGGCCAGGGGAGGAAAAGAGGTTGAGACCTACATAACTCAGAGCCTCAAACTGAAATGCTACTCCAGGGACCATCACAGAGATTTACCATTTGCTGCTCTTCTTTCTAAGGTTCCACTTGAAGCTGGAGTAATCAACCCTATAAATTATCACAGAACATTCAACCAGCATCCAATGTTAACAGCAAGGATCCCATTGCTAATAATTATGAGCCTGTTATAAAACTGAAGTAGGTCCTAACCATATATACTTCCACTTTCTATACACATCTCTAAATTTCTAATTCGAATATGAAAGTCTGCTGCAGGCTCAAATCAGGTGCTAAAATAAGCCTGATTCTCACTCTTGATGAACACACATAACAAAAATTAGCATGAATGTCATGACACCTATGCATCAAAAAGAATAATAAGACCTCTATTTTGGCCTATGAGCTAAATTGTTTACTATTTTCAAAGTGAAATAGGAAGAGGTACTTTGAAAGCTAAGAACTTAAAAAAAGAATTAAAGTTATGAATTTATGAGCATTTGTGTTCTAATTTAATTTCAGGAATCAGTGGCAACTATTTGTCTCCCTTTGATGGAACTTTGGCTATGATACTATTTTACACTTTTCCTTTGAAAAACATCTTAAGCTGAAATCACTATAAAATCAAAATTGAAGCTATCATCCATCCCATTTGAATATTTATTCATTACCTATTAATCATCACTGACTCTAAGTACTGTCAGATGGGCCAAACTATTTTTAATAAAAAAATAAACTTTAACCTAATCAACTCAAATAAACACAATTAATAGAAAAGTAACGTTAAAAAATGTATAGGAGTAGAGGGGAGTGGCAACAGAGAGGTGAAGGCTGGGATACAGAAAGGATGAGATCAAAAGTTTAAAAAAAAAAAAAAAAGAGGGAAGTGCATTAATGATCAACCCCAAAGAATCTATATTGGTTTAAGATCCATGTATCCTCCATTCATGAAGGAAAACAGATTCCAATCATGTCCATCCCTGGACACCTGCCTTTGAACGTCCCACCACCACCATGTAACTAATAGGTATCAATTCAAACTTAGTCATCTCACTCAAAATTAGTCTCTTGCTTAAATTCCCTGTTTTTCTTCACGACACCACAGCTTTAATCCTAAGATCCTTGAGTCTCCTGTCTATGTTCCTTGCATTTCCTGGCCCCTTTCTACCATAAAGATATCCCAAACTCTTTCGTGAAAAACTGGACCAGTAAAAGTCTGTAAGTGGGAAAACAGCATCATAGTTATGTTTAATAAAGAGAGCCCTTACCTATTAAATTCATGTTGAAATGAGAAGACGTGTGGCGTTTGCTTCAAAATAATACCTGAGAGAAGAAAAGTGGATGCAAGTGTAGAGGAAACAAGAGTGGGCTGAGTTAACAATCACTGAAGCTGAGAGATGTGTACACAACATTCATTAATATTATCTCATCTACTTTGTATAAGTTTCAGAGTTTCTAACTAAAAAATGTTGTTGTTTTTAAGGGTCCAGAGGTTTAGGAAAATACTGTTTCTAGGGACTAGATAAAAAGTCTAAATACAGGATTATAGAGAGGGTTTTGGCCATAGGGATGAGGACGGTCAGGGTTTCTAAAGTAAGCTGGATAATAGTAATTATAATTCTTATAATTCTTGCTCATGTGCCAGACATTCTGCTAAGCATCTCAGGGACTCAATCTAACTGAATCTTTTTAACAGTGCTAGGAGGTAAGTATCCTTGATTCAAAGCTTCGTAGTGAGACTCCTATGTCAGGACCTTCATACAGTAGGCACTAGGTTAATATTAGCTGTCTAAATAATTTAATAAATGGCTAAGAAAGTTTTTCCTTTTTCTTTTGTGCTTGTGATTATTTCTTTGTAAGAAAATTTAAAGGCTCTCGCCAGGGCGTTCATCACTGTTTGTCTACACTCAGAATGGTGTACGTTCGTCTTTCACATACAAACTCACCAACAAACACACCGCTGCCAGGCCACTTATCTTAAGATACCACTTTTGGCATGATATACTCTTAGAAGACACCTCAATAATGCCTCACCTGGTATCAAGTTCCAGATTTGCTTCCGATTCAAGGCTCTTCATTAACCTATCTCACATAATTTCTACAAGTCACCAACAAGAATTGGCTTAGTCCCATAAACACCTCTCTTTTCACTGTGTTTTATCTACCCATTCATTTATTTATTCATTACATATTGATCATCTACTATGTACCAGGCACTATATTTGCCATTACATCTACATATAGAGATAGAGGAATGAGCATAAATAGCACGGTCCCTGCCCTTGCTGGGCCATATCCACTCTCAGGTTGACCTTCTCTGCTTGTTCTCGATTTTAAAGATCTTACATTGAACATCCTCCAGGAATCCTTTCCTGATCACTTTACCCTGTCTTGCTCTCCCTTTCTGAATTGATGGTACCACACATTTAAGCACTTGATTATATTTTTTCTTGTTTTTCTCCCAGCATTTTACTTATGCCTGTTTCATTTCCTCCATTACACTAAGTCTCTGAAACAGAAATTGTGTCTTATACTTTTCTTCATCACCCAACTGAATGTAACTCAACTGAATTCATGGATATGTATACAGCATGTCATTAATCAATAGCTTTTGGTATTGAAAAGAGTTCAGAATACTAAGTCAAACTAAGACCAAGATCTAATTTATCTTTGCAAATAGAGATATAAGAAAATCTCTGGAAAAGGAACAGATATATAAAAGATATAGTTATATAAAAAAAAAAGAGAAGAGGAACAAAAAGAAAAATTTCTCCTACATGGTATAACTGTCTCCCAATCATGTGTGATATTTCATAAGTTCTATGAAACATCAGTCTTTTTCTTTAATTCATGTATTTTATATTTATTTTATACAACATAGAGACCATACTATAGCCCAAGTTTAATAGGGTTCTACTAAGATGTCAATAATATTGATGAAAGTAAATGAGGTCTTTACTTATTTAACTTTTTTAAAAGAAAAAGTATTTTCAAAGCAAGCAAAGATTAATATTCTACATGTAGAGACCATTTTCATTTTCTATATATAGAGACTACTGTCTTTTATATTTACCTAAAAAGAATATTACGACAGTTAAACCATGTGTAAAAGTGTAACTAGAATGTCTAATAAATGAATTTGCAGGCTTTTCATGTCAATTATACCTTTCTTGCAGAAATTCAGCTATGACAAATATTAGACCAGGCCTCCTTCTATGTATTACTCATCCCTGTTGGATTATTATTTTGTATTATACCAGATTTTTGTCTACAAGACACTAACATTATAACTCATCAAAAACTTAAGCCTACTAGGTAGACTTCTGCAAGAGAATCAGTAACAGTAAGATCCCCTTAGCCTTAGTCTGGAATGAGCATCACTACATTCCCAAATTCTATTTATTCTGCAAGGCTTCTTCTCATACCATCTCTGCTGGGAAATATTCCCAGTCGCGCATACTGTAGCTGTTCTCTTACATGTACTTTTGTATGTATTTGATTACTACAGTGTAAGCCCTCTGAGAGCAGGATCTGTGCCCAGAGACATCTTGGCCTCCCAGAAGCTACACTGAATCCATTACCTCTAAAGTACTCAATAACAAGTGACCTTTTCTAATGATAAGAACAATTGTGTATAAGAATATGGATGAAAAAATATTTATTTGAGTGTATATACATACTCTCCAATAAGTTCTTTCACAAGTCAACCAAGCACATAAAAATTCCACTGGTAAAAATTATATATATATGAATTACATGTTACCTTAAAAAATATTTTCCAAACTACATATTTTTTTCTAAAATTCTAAGTTCCTAAAAAGTGAGCTGTATTATCCAAATATTCCCCAAATAGACTTTTCTCTGAAAATGAATTATTAGGTCTACTTAAGAATTTACTTTGTCTTAATTCCTTTGTTTTCATCTCCCTCCAGTTCTGGAAGAGATATCTATTTCTTCCTACTCCCTAGAGACTATAACTTGGACAAACTTAGAGTATAGCTCAGACAAATGAAAATCTGGTTAATAGTTGCCATGGTTGAGACTTAAATAACTTTTTGATAAATTACTACCACTTATTAAATGTTCTGACTGGCCTGATTATATTATAGGATTTCCTTGAATAGAGACAGTCTTTGCCTAACAAATAGCATAGAATCTATATCAAAATTGTAATTCAAAATACCAAATAGAGGTGGTAAAAATATCAAAAAAAAAAAAAAAAAAAGAAGAAGAAAACCAGCAAAGGTTGGTAATTTACAGCGAAGAGCTTAGGCTTGTGACTAGTCAGAAGCTCTAAAAGAATAAATGGGAAAAATAAGAAGAATGTAGTATGACTATCATAAAGCTAAATTTATTCAAGGATGTCTGAAATACATCCTTTCAGGTTTTATGTTTAAATGTCCATTCTTGGGGCTTCCCTGGTGGCGCAGCGGTTGAAAGTCCGTCTGCCGATGCAGGGGACGAGGGTTCATGCCCCGGTCTGGGAAGATCCCACATGCCGCGCAGCGGCTGCGTCCGTGAGCCATGGCCGCTGAGCCTGCGCGTCCGGAGCCTGTGCTCCGCAACGGGAGAGGCCACAACAGTGAGAGGCCCGCGTATCGCAAAAAAAAAAAAAAAAAAAAAAAAAAAAAGTCCATTCTTCCATGGATTGAAAATGATAATAAATGGTAGTTCTTATTTGGCAAAATAAAGAATTAAAGACACTGGGCACTCCCAAAAATTTCTTTTGAAATTTTACTGATCAAGAAATCCAAATGTTCGAAAATCACTGACCCCATTAAACTACCAGGTAAGAAAGACCAGTCTTATTGAGTATGATCTTTCAAATGTACAAGAGTAAAGCAGATTTTAAAAAATTCTAAGAATCCCATGAGAACAGTTGTTAAATGCAGAGGAAGGCACACAAATTAAAAATAAAATCATATTCAGACTTTGAAAATGGATTGACTTTCAGGCCCCTCTAGCTACAACATTGTACTATTTTCCAAAGGATATCTCTTACGCATTTATTTTCCTGGCACTGTCAGCATTTCTGAATGAGCTTTATTAATTTATCAAAATAGCAAAGTGTTGGAAAAAGAAAGAAATCTACCATTACAAGTCAAAATTATGAAAATTATAATATAACCATTTAAAAATGTTTTGGCTGTGCACTGGAGTTTTTTCCAATACTCCAAAGTAAACAGTCCTCTCAGTAACTGTAGGAGAATTGCAAATGAAATTCATGAGCACTTGTTAATAAGCAGAGTAGTTAAGTGCTGGATACATAACCAACAATTATCTTAACAACAACAAAATCCCTGTTGATCGACTTCAAATTCACTAAAGAAGATCGGAATAGTAAGTTGGACTATATCTGAAATACATATACAAAATGAAGACATATAAAGATATCAGACACCAAATTATATTAAAATAGATAATGCAAACTATCTTGTCAATTAAACATCTCTTCGGTGTTGTCCAACAGAACTTTCTGCAACGATGAAAATGTTCAGCATCCTGCACTGTTCATTACAGTAACCAGCAGTCACTGTGGTTACTGAATCCCTGAAATGTGTGACTGGGGAACTGAATGTTTAATTTTGTCTAATTTTAACTAATTAAATTTTAAATAGCCGCATGTAGCTTGTAGCTACCTTATTGGTCAGTTTAACCATAGATGATACAAAATGGGATTTTATATTTGTATTTCTTCCCTCTTTGAACTTGGAAATAAAGGAAATGCCTTTACAGCAAAGACATGCAAAATCACTTTAAAACATTAGAATCGTTTCAATGTCAGCAAGATTTCACTTTAAGGTATGGTAAGTCTATAAAAAGGGAAACTAGTCAGCAATGAAGGCAGTGAAAGTACCTTGAAGTAATTTTTAAGAACACCTACCTAAGCACCATCTAGGAAAGAAGATCCCTGATCCAAATGATGGACCTGTTTCCAAGGGCAACATAACCCTCGTTGTGGAGCCAGACACATTCACTTACAACAGCCTGATAGAATCAAACTTGGGAATTATCTCCCTATCTCTCCTTCCTCTAATTCCAGTCCCACCAAGTAAACTTCCCTTTTTTTTTTTTAAGTAAAATTCTTATTAAAATACCTTCTCATGTGAATTTAGCCATGAGGAGAGAAGGCATCAACCCAAGTGTCTAAGAGCTTCTCATAATTATCTTTCCCACTCTCAATTAATAAATTGGCAATCTGCTTGAAATATCATTATCTATGAGTATGATTAATGTGAGTCCATCCCTGTGAGCTGGAGACACAAAATCAGTTTCTGAAACAGGACCACAGTAAATTTACAAAGTATGTGTCCCTTAGAGCTCTGGCAATGAGGAGCTCAGTATCTTAAAAGTGGATGATTCAAATAGACAAAGAAAAAAACAATAAGGTTACTGGAAATGATTCTGCTTAAGGGTGACATCATGCCAAAAAAAGGCTTAACCCAAGAAAAGAGGTCTCAGATCTTTGAAGCAACAAGAGTGATTTCCAGCAGAGAAAGAAAAACTTCCTTTAAGACTATATGGCACCCAACTTCTTAAAGGAGAAAAACTTCCCCTTCTAGTTTGTTTGTATTTTTATAACACATATCAAAACATATATGTTAGGTAACTCACTACATATAGTTCCCATATAGAAATGAAAGGCTAACAACATCTAGGAAATCTAAGACAGCGATGCACAATGCTACTTTAGATTTCCATTAGTTTATGATATTTTTGTCACTAGAAAACCCTTAGTGATTGTGGCATCAGGTTGATAGAATTTGGGGAAAAAAGCCAGACTTAATGGAAGATTCGTTTCAAGACTAAAGATTGTTGAGATTACTCCCTAGGGAGATCTTGATGCTACTTTTCAAATATATCTTGAAGCGTCATACAAAAAAAAAAAAGCACTCTAAGAGGAAGCATTCTTCCTAATGTAGATATTTTCTACTCTTACACATTTAAGCCTTTTTTTAAGACCACTTGTCTGCACTGGTGGGAGTTCTTATTCAATTTTTTTTAAGAGTTGGAAATTTAACCTTTTGACTTCAACAGTTGTTTAGCTTGAAACTACATGAGATATGGATCCAAAATTCTATAGAGACATTTAATGATACAGAATCAGGATTCAACCATCTTTGAGGGAAAATATCTATGAATTAAAGGGCAAAAGGCAGGAAGCCTCCACATACATTTCTCTAATATTTTCCATTATTTCTACTCATTTTTTCCTCTTTAGTTTAAAGAAGTAGAAGTAAATGAAGAAAAAAAAAAGTAACATGTAAGTCTACTTTCTGTGGTGGGGGGCAGTAAAGAAGAAATAACCTTTCCTATTGCTTTAGTTATTGAAAAATATTGAAAAGCTGTCCTGCTCCAAATTTGTATACCTCAGCAGTTACTGATCAGGAATTCTGAATGCCTTATTAGGCTGCTATAACAAATATAAATGGCACAAAGGTATTTTTTAGGTTATCATAAGAAAATGCAACCAACTCTTCCGTGAAAAAAATCATGTCTGATTAACTATACGTCTCTTCCTTTAGTATCTTAAAATTCTCTCTTCTTTACTCCATTATATAGAGGTATTTCTCACTCTCCAAAGCTGTGCTAACTAAAGTCACATCTTCATTATTTTCTATATCTCACTTAACAAATTTTAACCTCTGACAAGATAATAAGACCAACATCAAAGCAATATTCTGAATCATGAACCTACCAAACTCAAGTGCAGACGGCTGTAACATGATGCTTCTAAAGAAGGAACTGCATTAGCTTTCATTTGCTGTCATATCATATTGCAAGTTCAAGCTATCTGCCTCCTCATTATCACCTTGGCTTTTCTTTCTTTCTTTCTTTTTCTTTTTTTGGTCATTTCTATTTCCTAAGTACTTCTAATGCCTCTCAGTCATGGATTTGACCTCGTTTTTATACACCATTGAATAGGTTCTTCTATTTTTCAGACTTACTTTCATTTTTACTTCTTCTCTAGGATACTGTACAATTTCTTTTTCAGCATTGTCTAGAAATTTGGCTCTCATTTGTCAATTTAATTATATATTTCACAAGTTGTGAAAGGTTAAACTTTAACAATATAATCCTTTTCCTGAATACCAACAGTGCAACAATTCTTTAAAATGAACTCACTTATTATAGCCCCTTATCTACAAATATCCAGCTCTTTATAGATATATATGTAGTAATCAAACTTGTAGCAATTTTTCATGGAAAACTTTCTGATATTTAAGATAAATTATTTGAATCATAATAGCATATGGGTTGGTAATCTATTACATAGAGATGATCTGCCCTAATCTACTCACAGGGAGTTATTATAAGAAAATCTTACAAATCACCCAATATCAAATTTAGATGTGGGAATGAGTTTGCATCCTCATTCCAAATCAATACCGTGAATATAAAACAATACGAATTTCTATGGCTATAGCATTTCTTTTTGTCTTTTTTTATAGCATATGTTTTATTGAAACTAAAAGTTTATGATTTAAAATCACTTTAACATAAGTAAGAAGAATTTGGTGGATAACCAATTAAAGTAATATTGGGATTTTTGTCAAACTAATTTAACACCTAATTAGCATGCATTTTAAGTGCACATTATACATAAGATATTTTACAACCTTAGATACATGACGAAGACAGGTTAAAATAACATTCACTGAACCTACTTCTTCATTTAACAAATATTTTTTGTGTGCTGACCATGTGCCAGATACTACATGTGCTGTGCATAGTGCAGTGAACCAAACCACCCAGAAGAAAAATACCCACCTTCATGGAGCATTTATTGGAATAAGGAGAGACAGACAATAAAAATAATAAATATATAATGTTAGAAGCTAAGTATTTTAGAATAAAATAATAAGACCAGGATCACAGGAGGAGCCAGAGGTGGGAGACAAGATCAGAATTTTAAGCTAACTATATCAAGCAGTTGCAATCTAGATGGAAACTCATCCCAAGAGCTAAATAACCATAAAAGAAAAGCTGGAGAACTTGCTTGAAGGGGCATACAGGCTTTTGAGAGATGGATAGGATATGGAAAGGATGGGAATAGTATAAGCAAAGAGGTGGGAGTCCCAAGTGCTGGAGGAAAGGGAGGAAAGAGTAAACCAACAGTTAAAATGTGAATGTAAGAAGGATGCCGGAGAGAGAGGGGATGGGGTTGCACTGAGAAGACTCCAGAATGGCCAACTGGGTGGTGGGCAATAAAGAGCCACTGAAGGCATTGAGGCATAGGAGTAACATATAAAAGTAGTATGTGAAGATAGTTTATCTTACAATAACAATAGGATGGTGAGAAAGAATATAGGACGCACCACTTTGGTTCTTGAGAATAACCAAAAGCACAATAATGTTAATAAACATTATCCTTCCTAAATAAATGGATAAAAAGAATATAATAAGCTTTCAAGTGAAAACGTAGGAACACTTTAGAAAATAACTACTTTTAAGAGAGTTGCCTGAATAATGAAAAACTAAACCACAAATACTGACCACTAGACCAAGCACTGTTACAGTAAAACTATAAACACAGTGGAAATTTTTAATCTAATTACTCTACTTATTAGAAACATCACAGAAAAAGCTACTCAGAAAAGTAAACATGTATTTGGTTCTGTCAAAACAGAAAGAAAATGTACAAACTGCATACTCGGAGTACAACCATCAATGGACATGTAAAATATGAATCAATGTTCATCTCATGAGCCTGGAGAGCTGTGATGCTTTGACTTTAATTTCCAAGATACCATGTTCTCATCATGAAAATTTTCTTTCCCCTGACCAGTACAGTTTGTTCAATTATAAAATTTAAAATCAAATTGATCAGGGTTTTTTAAATCATATTTTATCTTTTAAAAGTCCTCTATTATTTGAAACTCTGCAACTAAGAGAGCTATTCACCTTACTCAACAATCCTCCAAGTAGAAACATTTTACTGTTAGTTTGTGTGAATATTTGCAAATTAAATTGATAGAGATCAAAAGGAGGTTTCTATAATTTTCAATCACTATTCTATGTACATCTCCATTTTATACTTCAAATGAATAATTTTATCTTAGGTAATTATATTAATGTCATGGGTAATATCCTAAGATAGAGAAACCATTTTTAACAGTCTTGAATACTGATCTAATTATTTTCAGGGACAAGCATATATGTCACTATGTAGATATGACAGTATCACTACAAAGATGGACTTACATGAAAAGAAAACAAAAAACAACAGTAGGGCCACAGCAGCAACAGAAATTGACTTCTTTAACCAATGATACCTTAATCAGGTGAAGTACTTTCAAACTGTTATTTGTATTTGTTAACTCCTGTATGACAGGCTTTACTTTTAAGCATACACTATGTATGCATTTTGTCTATAAAGCTAAAAGAAAATATATGTGAAATTTTATCTGATACTGTGATTAGGGAAAGGCTTTATCAGTATAAAGACTATGGAAAAATCCATAAAGGGAAAGATGGATACATTTGACAGACATAAAAACTTTAAACTTCTACAACTATATGCAAAATAATGAATCCCAACTCATATAAGGCATCATGTACAAACATTAATTCAAAATGGATCACAGACTTAAATATAAAAACAAAAACTATAAAACATCTAGAAGAAAACATAAAGAATTTTGTGATTTTGGATTAAACAAGAATTTCTTAGAGGACACAAAAACCAAGAGCCATAAAAGAAAAAAAAATGGATTTAATCAAAATTTAAAACTTCTGCTCTTCAAAAGAAGAGAAAGACATTAAGAAAATGAGAAGACAAGCCACAGACTGGGAGAAAACACTTGCAAAATACATATCTGATAAATGACTGGTGTTCACACATATTTAGAAATTCACAATCCAATTATAAGAAAACAACCCCATTAAAAAATAGACAAGAGATTTGAACAGACACCCCCAAGAAGATACACAGGTGGCAAATAAGCACAAAAAAAGATGTCCAACATCATTCGCCATTAGGGAACTAGAAGTTAAAGCTATGATGATGTATCGCTAAACACCTATTAGAATGGCTAAAATAAAAGGTACTGCTAAAATCTAGGGCTGGCCAGGATATGGAGCAACTAGATTCCTCAAACATTCCTGATAGAAATGTTAAAAGGTACAACCACTTTGGAAAACAATTTGGTGATTTCATATGATATTAAACATATGCAGGTGTCCCTCAGTATCTGCAGGGAATTGGTTCTAGGAACCCCACAGATGCTAAACTCCACAGACACTCAAGTCCCTTATATAAAATAATGTAGTATTTGCATATAACCTATGCACATCCTCCCATATACTTTAAATCATCTCTAGATTACATATAATACCTGATACAAGGTAAATGCTATGTAAATAGTTGCAGCAAGTTCAAGTTTTCCTTTTTGGAACTTCCTGGAATCTTTTTTTTTTTTTCCCTGAATATTTTTGAGCTCAGCTGGTTGAATTCTTGGATGTGGAACCTGAGGATACAGAGGACTGACTATACTACAATTAAAATAGCTTTAAAAAAGTTAATTTTTAACACAATGTTCCCACAGAATAAGTTATATACCGTAAGGTACTTTTCTAAGTCAGCTTTTGATATACTTACAAACTGAATCTAGTATCTGATAAGCTGCTTTTTAAAAACATCTATATTGGCAGACACATAAACTTAAAATTCAGTTTTCTTTGGAATTTCAATAAAAATGAAAGAGTTTTATTTTAATAATTGGAGATGCTAATCTTCTGCTTTATTTGAAGTTATATAGTCAGAATAAGTGGTCCTCAAACTCTGTGAGAGCAAATCATCATTTAGGGGTAATTAAGAATCAGGTTGCCTGGGTAATCACACTGTGAAAAATGACATTTAAAATCCAGGAATTTTATATGCCTTGAAGCCAAGACCTCATATACATACATATATATATATATATATATGTGTATATATATATATATATATATATATATATGTAAAATTTAGTTAGTTAGCTCTAAAACCTAGCCCAGAGCCTAGCACATAGTAGGCTACTTCCTAGCAGGAAGTCCATAAATGTTTAATTAATAAAATTGATATAAGGGGAAACAATGACACACAATGAATTGAGCTAAAAAAAAAAGTTTGATTTCTTAATTTCAAACTACAGTCTGCCATTTCCAATAACACAGACCATTGTTTTTTAGAAGTGCTAAGTGTTTACTTGAAAACCTGCGTCTGCAATGGAGTTTAGATGTCTAACTTTGCTTTCTTCCTAAAGACCAGTAATTAAAGGGAAGGTTCTTTCTGGTTGGTAGAATCCACAAGTTTAAACAGTTTATGCATGCTCAGATGCCCTTCTGCTTCTTTCCCATGCCCAGATATATTTTGGAATGGCAGTTCGGTCTGAATCAATGAGGTATATTGAGAATGAAAATGATTACCTCCTCCCTTCCCCCCGCCATGGGACTTGATATTCTCACCTTAAGAATCACTAATGCAGATGAAGACATGAAACTTAATTGTTTGGCTCACCACACTATTATCCCCAGATCCCCCAAATATTAGCTTAATAACTGGGTTAATCATGGTAAATTTTTAGTTTGGAGAAACGGGAACTATCTAACACATTATCATCATTTAGCAGTTAGTGGGTATCTCCTACTAAAGGCCATAGACTAAGCAATTTGTAGTTAGGTTGGATTCAAATTAAGGAAATAGTCTTGCTTTTAACCAACTACTAGGATTGTGTTTCTTAGGAGGCCCTTTACAAATATCCTGTGCCCCGCCCCCCAAATTTATATTTATTTATTTTTACCTAAATCGGTATAGGAGCAAGTACTTTTCCAGTTTGGGAATGATGACATTTTAAAAATTAATAAAAATAAAAATGAAAGTACGTGGCATATGTTAAAGGGTAATAAAATAATTTCAGTCAATTGACTAGTTCTACACCAGTAGATTTCTTTAAATGGTAATGAAATCATTGCTTTTAAAAAAATCCATCATTATTAAAATAAAAAAAAAGTTGCCTCAGCCTCCACCAAAATTAGATTTGTAAGTTGCCGGTCATTCCTATAATTAAATCTATGTCACAAATTTTCAAGAAAAAATGGTCACTGTGACTAATGCATTTACTTGCTACACAAGTCCTGTCAGACGGCACAGAGCATTATGCTGCTATAATGGAGTAGGTAAGGATTCTATACATTTTTATGAAGTAACGAAGACCATTTTTTTATTTACGGTGACTGTACTTCAGATAAGAATTTGTCTGAGAAATGAATCCAAGTGCAACTATCACGGGGTTTTCCTTACTAAAGCGATATTGCATACTTTTACGTCTACAAACATGTTTGGCACACATGCATACTGCTTTTCTGGACAAGCGTTAGGTAGAAAATATTCTAATGAAAGAAACACGAATATATTCATGTTGCCAGAGTCCCTGATTCTGGGGGTTTCCTCATTTGACCTCCCAAAATGGTTTTAATTCACCTCTTTGCTGAAATGATTTGAGAAATGACCCTAGAGGACAGTGCTTCCCAGAGCCTAAGAACGTGAAGCCCAAAGTGGAAGTCAAAGCAAACGACACAGAGACAGAGAATTTGTAATAAAACTTACTCTCTTTACAAAAAATCTTTTTCAATCCTTCAGATTGCAGAAAGAGACAGTTCTTGGTTAGGTACTGATGCTAATTCCACTTCTTATCAAAAGGAGGGTAGGCATGGACTCAGAGCCTTGTGTAGGCAGCAGAGTACAAATTAATGATAGCTTTTTCCTATTTGATTTAACTTCAGTTACCTTCTCTTCATGACAAGATTGGTTTTTATTTGATGTGCTGATGTAGAGTTTCACTTTAAAATAAAGTTAAATTTTAAAAGTGAGTTTTATTTAACTTAATAATACAAATAATATGTTGACATGGCAAAAGTTATAAAGGTGCCTGAAATTTGGAAGACACTGCCTTCAAGGCAATTCCTGTCCTCTTAATTCTTTTACTGTTACTTATTTTTTTCACATATTTATGTATTGTGCATTTGCTTCAGTATCTGGAAAAGTGCCTTGAATCTAATTGACTCTGAGTATATGTGTGTTAATTTTATATGCTATTTTCCTATTTTGTGCCATACTGCTAATTGACCCAATGGCATTTTTTAAAGAGGAAGTAGTCTGTTCTCAGCAATCCAGCTTTCATGGTGTCCATTTGCCCAAAGAGGCGAACAAATGAAAGGCATAGAATGATGATGGATTCTGCTTTATAAATGTAGAAACTCACTTCCTCTTGTCCAAACATAGTTCATAAGTTACTTTAAAGCCCAGGATGATATTTAGAATCCTGGTTTTATTGAGTCCTTAGCAATAAAAGGATAAATGTAAGAAATGACATCCTGTAAGATAGTACTGAATATTGCTCAAAAATTCAGTTGTTTGTTCTGGTGTTTAAACTTAATGAAAATAAAAACCTGCATTTTAAACAAGTCATGAACTTTTGAGGGGAAACAAAGATCTCAACTGAATAATACAGGTTGGTTAAGATTTTAAACAAATTAAGGAAAAAAACTGGCATAGTTTTCAGTATTGCACAAAATGAGTATTCCGTAAACAAACTGAATTAAAAACTGACATCCTAGATTTAGATGAAAGGAAATCCAAATTAACAATTAAGCCTTGTATGGTACCACCCTTAACCTTCTTCGTTAATATTTGAGATTCTTGATCTGATTTTTTTTTTTTTTTTTTGGCGGTACGCGGGCCTCTCACTCCTGTGGCCTCTCCCGTTGCGGAGCACAGGCTCCGGACGCGCAGGCTCAGCGGCCATGGCTCACGGGCCCAGCCGCTCCGCGGCATGTGGGATCTTCCCGGACCGGGGCACGAACCCGCGTCCCCTGCATCGGCAGGTGGACTCCCAACCACTGCGCCACCAGGGAAGCCCTCTTGATCTGATTTTTAAAAAGCAGTGTTGCACAGCAATCAAACAAGTTACAAAGTTCATGTGCTTCCTCTCTAACCATTCTGAGTATGGCTGAGCACATTTTTGTATTTACAAGAAAGGAAGAATAAAGTGATAAACATATATCCCAAGTTATTAAAACATGGCATTTGTGTTTGAGACTTCTTTTATTTCAGCAACTGTTTTCTTTCAGCATCAGTTAACTATTAAATCTTTCTACAAAGATGGGTAGTAATGGAGGATCAGCCAAAGCAAAGAAGGAAGACAGAACAGGTAAGGGAAGAAAAATATGTGCTGGCTAGTTCTTCAGCTCAAGGTAAGGAGTTTCTTTTAACCCTTGGTCTGGCATAAAAAGAAATAAAATTATTCATCTTAGAATAGCTTCTGCTGGTTCTAGAAATGACTATTTTAAAGGAGAATTATGTAGAATAAACCCATTTCTTGATACTTTAAATGATGAGATTTAGAAAGTAAACAGTGACTCTTAAAGATCTTTTTTAGACTAGGTGTTATCAATTCACAAAAATGATTTAACTTTGCTTAGAATTCTTTGCTACTGTTTCAGAACTCCTTACATTTATGTTGCCATGAATTACTATAATGCTGTATAACATAGTTATTCGAAACTCAATTTGACAGATCGACTTTGTCACTCACTAGGGTTTCCCTTTAAGATTAGGAGCTACCAAAAATAATAAAATAGGCTAAGGAATCTAAAAAGAAAAAATTCTACTTTTTCCTTTTAAACTTTAACGTATAATTCTTGAGAACATGGAAACACTGAAATTTAGCCTCCAAACCAAAAATGCTCAGGGTCTAACAAATCATGTGATCAATTTTTTTTCAACATAGTTGAATCTTTTTAAGTTAAAGAAATGATTTTTCAATTGGAATTTTTCAAAAAGTTGCCAATATCTAAATCTATTTTTAAAAAATCTTTCATTTGATGAGGAAGCAACATATGAAATGGTTGAACTTGAAATACATGGTTTTACATAGAAAAAATAGATATACATATAAATTTTGATAACATTTTCGTTATTCAGGGTGGTTGACTATCAAATTTTATTAAAATTTCATCGAGGGAAATCTCAAAACACTTATTATGCTCCACAATTATTATAAACCAAACAATTTAAATGAGAGGAGGAGATAATAACATTAACTTCTTAACTTAAAGCAATCCTCTGTGGCATAATTTTAAAATATTTTCTTGGCCTGAAATTTATGTAAATTGAATTCATCTATCATTAGTTATTATCAGCCTAGCTACATTAAAAAAAGTTTTCTGTGACAATTAGTTCTTAAAAACACTGTTTTAATTAGACCTGGGACATTATTAAACTAGCTAATAAATATGTACAGTAGTTTACTTGGTACACCCACATGTCTGAAAACCAACAAGAATGTCCAAATAGTTCATTCTTCAAAAATTCTTCAGTAAAAGGCCTTCATTCAAAGTTTTAATGTAATCCAAAATAAATAGCCTTTTCACACTCTATGCTTTAAATACAAAAGAAATGGTCACTCATAACCAGAGAATAAGCATTGAATCAGTGTATCTTAGAATTATAGGGCTTAGTCACAGATAACCAATTTCTTCATTTTATGAATGTCCATGGTCATGCACAGAAAATTCATGGTAGAACTTGGACAAAACCTAGACCAGTTATTTCTACTACATCATTCAAGCATTTTTTATAGATTATCCCATTTAATCCTTACCTCAACTGTATAGTTTAGGTACTATCATTACCCCATTTTATATATATGGAAGGTTTTGTGGTTAGAATAGTATTCAGTCAAGTAAGGATTTAAACCCAGTCTGACTCTAGAAACCATCCTACTACCAATAATCCTAAATTTTAAGGATAGGTGAATATTTTTCATTTATAAAGAAAATTTAAAAAAAAAAAACTCTTAACAAGTACCACCCTTTAGGAATAACAAAATAAAACATGAAGGTTATAGTTTGGAATTTTCCTCCTCTAAAATAAGTCCTTTTACCCAAGCCCAACTCAAGCACCAACTTCTCCCTGAAGCCTTCTCATATCATTCAACTAAGCTTAACCTCTTTCTTCAAACCCTTGACAAATGCTATACACTGCTCTTTTGCACAAAGCACTAGCTGCCTCTTATACATTCTCTTCTTCCTTAGTTACAGAAATTCAGTTTGTAGCTCTTACCAATTTGCCACGTGTCCCAGCCTCTCCAGTGGCTGGGTAGGATGATATGACTAAGTTCTGCAATAAGATATTACTGCAAGTATGGTGTTGGAGTTCCAGGAATGCTGTTTAAAGAAAGCAGACTTAGCTTTTAGGGGAGCTCTTTTGTGCTTTCCCAAGGTAAAGACCTTGCTATCCACTTGGACCATAAGGTAACATTGATGAAGGCAGCTGTGTGCTGTGGATGGTGCAGGAGAAAGATGGTTGTCTCTGTACACAATGAGACCATGAAGCTCCCATGACAGCCTCCTTCCAGATTTTACATAATAGAGAAATAAACATTTACCTTTGTCCAAGCCACTATTTTTTTTTTCCTGGTAAATAAGCTGAGCCTAATTCTAACTGATTTAGTTCAGACTTGCACATAGTTCATAATCCAAGGTTTGTTGTAACTATGGTGAAGAGGGAAGAAAAAGGAATAGAGTTCTTTCCCTTACAACACTGGAGCAAAACATCTCCAATCATAATTTTTATTCTCAACCCCTTCTGGTAATTTTCAGCTTTGGGAAAGAAAAAGGAGGGAAAGGAAGGGGAAGGGGGAAAAATGGAAGACGCTTCTGCCTCTCTGCCACTGTTCATGCCTTTTTCCTCTCCTCTCTTCTTGACTAGCTAAGTCCTATCACACTTCAAGGCCCAACAGCGAAATTGTTTCTGTCCGACCTTTCAACCCAGAGTTCATATCTGATAATCATACATCACCTAGTAACATCTTTTGTTTGATTTGTTAGCTTTTACATTGTATTTCTTTTTCTATGTGTTATCTCCACAGCAGAGTGGGACCATGTTGTATTTTTTTGCACTTCTACAGCTATTAGAAAACCACCTCTGTGTGCAGGAAATCAATAAATATTTTCGATTGACTCATTAATGTAAGAAAAAAAGGTGAAGAGAGGAAAAAGAGCAAAAGACTAAGGAGTGAGAATGCATAACGTTTTAAAAGTGAAAGGGCATAACAAAAATCTGAAAGAATCCCTAGAACAAGTTTTACTTCACTGGATCTTATCAAAGAATTGGGCCTGGTAGAACAAATAACATGATACATTTATTGTTCATACAGTCAGTCAGTGCAAAGCTCAAACTGTACTTAGTGAGCTTGTCCTCCAACTAAAGGACTGTATTTTGCTTTAGTTACTCAGACAATTGCCTCAAAGTTATTTTCTCAATTACACCAGACATTTTAAAGAGTAGGAGATCCAGTTTAGGTAACCACGTTTCGACAGTGGATATATACAAATCCAAACCATGTAAAAAAACTGGCTTACAGCAAGAACGTATCTTACAGATATTATTTTGTCAATTGTGACAACATATAGAAAATAATACTTGGATATGTGAAATAATGACAAGAAAATATCACTGAGTCTAAAATAAGTAGCTCAAGAGATCATTTGCATTAAATGGACTCTATTACCTCTCTTCTAAAACCCAATAATAGTAATACACCATCGGGAATAATATTACTGCTTCTTTAAAAATAAGATAGAATCTAAGCATGTATTTTGCAGAAGCTACATCATTAAAAGCTCTGTAACATTGGGACATTAAAAGCTATATAGGACTGTACAGAATTAACACTATGTAACAATATGTTTTAAAGCTTCAAGTACATTTAAATACATACAATAATAAGTGACATAAAGAGCATTTTAAACAGAAGTAATTGATATTTTGCCTAGACTCATGAACCAGCTTATATACCTCACTGATTTCATTCTCAATTTTTTGTAAATCACTGTAACCACGTATCTGTTAATGAGTTATATATCTAAAAATACAATATTCTAATTTGTTTTCATCAATTTAGCAAAGTTTTAGGGAAGGTATAAATAAAATATTCAGTTGACAGAAAACTCAGTTTCTTTCTCATTCTTTCATAACACAAACCAAGTCTTTGTTTATATCATCTGTTTAAAAGATAATGATTAAAAAATGCTAAAATAGTATTGTCCTTATAATTATATTGGTTCCACTTACGAAAGATGAACTATTTTTAATCTTTTTATATACAATTGATAGTTCACATGTCAAAAAATATTGTATTTTCTTGCAAATTACTCGTTAGTTATTTCCTCATTTCAAATTTTTTTTCACATAGATTTCTCAGAAGTATCCAAGACAGTAGCTTCTTTAAAAGTGAAATGTACAAAATAAATGACATGTCAACAAGTAAATTAGCATTCCCTTTCTGACCAGCTGGGTCATGTTTCCTTTTTCAAAATCCTCAGTCCCATGACACAAAATAATAATAATCTAAAAGACCTCATTAAATGATCAATATATTGACATACCTCTATAAGGAGACACATAGTGTTTTAATTGATTCCTTGAATCCATTAAATGGAATATTAAACCCAAGCCTCCAAATTATATTATAATGGCATATGACAGGATTCAAGAACTTTTATATTTAACCAAATAGTAAAAAAAAGTCCAATTTTCACTAAATATTTCATACAATCATCACAACAAAAGTTATAAAAGATAAATTAAACCATGTTTACTTACCAAAAAACTTCCAAAGGCCGAATTAAATATTGCAGCTGCCTATAGAGAGAATAAATGGGGGGAAAAAAACTCACTGAAAGTAAACAGGAAAAGGAAAAGCAAAGACTATCATTCTCCCATCCCCCACTATTCAAAACCTTAAAACACTGACTCTGTAAAGCAAAGTTAGTCACTGCTTACAAAAATTGCCAGTAGCCTGTAGTTTACTAAGATAGATGAGCTACAGCTTAGGAATTCATAAATAATGGGTCTCAAAAGCAAGGAGAAAAGGCTTGCCATAAGATGCTTTGAACCTATATGACAGTACTGAAGAATCATCCCCAACAGCAAATTGAAACCTTGTTGTTATTGATTTTGCTACTAAACTTAAAACAATCAGAGGTTGATTTGTTCACCAAAAAAAAAAAAAAGAAAGAAAAAGAAAAGAAAGGAAGAAAATTCATATTACTGGGAAAAGGAATACCAGAATTGTAAAGCAAACATTAAATACTCTCCATCAAGAAGCATAAGACCTATGAGCTACGCCCACAAAGTGAGATCTGTAGTTCCCACACAACGCACATCAGAAATATGAACAATGCTGTTAAGACCATGGGAGTTATTGCTACACGATTAATTCTAACGTAGAAACAGGCAAGAAAAACTTCTGTTTGGTGTTCAAAATTCAAAGAAGAAATACTTGACTTTGAGCTTACCTAAATATCCCGGGAATACATAGTAGATATAATATAGCTCTTAACTTTAATTCAATCACTACGGTCCATGAAGCTACACCTGAATTCTGAAAGCTTCTCACATGACCTCCAAAAGATAAAAACTCATATAATATCCAATTGGATGGAAAAAAAAGAGAGAAAGAAAAATAATAAAAAGTGGAAGGAGGGGCAGAGAAAACCTATTGACATCTCCTGTGGATCCAGAGCAGAATTAAATTAATCATCATGGACATTAGCAGCCACATCGTAGTAAGAAGAGGATGTCAGTTTAGCAAGTTTGAATAAAGTCCAAAGCCAAGCTAAGAGCTGTAGCTGAAAATGCCTTCTGCTCCAGAAGAGAATGCAATGAGAATGCATGGGTAATGAGATCCTTGGCTCCAGAGAGCTTAGCTCTCCTATTCAAGTTCATAATTAATTCAAAGCTTTGATAATTTCATTAGATTTCTCCTTTGCTGGCCTTATCAATAAAAGATGGCACTGGACCACAGCTCCGCTGTGGCATAAACATAGGCACAGGCACAGACCAGGGAAACCTTTGCTTCCTGACAGGGACAATGGCATATGGTATTTCATGTTGTACAGGGAGCTGTGAAGGAAAAAAAAAAAACATTCGGCTAAATAAAACATCACAGATGACAAATGTAAACTGTAGCAACATATTTAACACATCTTCCTAGTATCCGATTATGGATGATTCAGGGAAAAGTTTTATGTGCAGAGAAAAATAAGTAAAACTGTATAAATAAATGAGTTGTGGGGAGATCAATAGGGAACACTGCCTTCCTTTTGATAAAAATGTACTTCGCCACAAACAATGTTTATTTCTAGACCCTATTTTGTGCTTAGAACGAGTTTCTCTCTTTTTAATAAAGAAATGAGGTATTCCCGTTTGAGCTCCTCTCTTCCAGATTTGTTTCTTTCCAGTGCCTTTCACCAGCCTTATACTAGACCACTAATAGTTTTGCCTAGCATTTAAAAAAACAAACAAACAAACATGGAACATTAGAAACAAAAAGACTCAGAAGTCAAAGTAAAATAAGTATTAACTACCACTCAGTAGATCAAATCGCTATACTCCCATTCCATCCTGTTCTCTTTTAACCCAAACCCAAGCAATATATTTTATGTGGATTGGCTATGTTCCTGCATTTTATAAAATGATGGTGATGACAGTGATGAGATATCTTAGGTATCCAAAGATGCTGCAGGCCAACTTCTTAGCTATTTTCCTGACAGTGGTGATGGATTTGAAATCACTCACCATGCAGTGGGCTCTGGCAACCACTGGTGACTTGGCTGATTAAGGTTCTGGGTTCCCTGAAGAACCATGTGAAATCGGATACCGAACTAAGGATCCTGGGCTCAATAGCAACAGATAATGAAGCTAACAGTTGGCTCAATTTTGCCGTTGCAGCATAGGAAGCCATTACGTTTTCCAGAGTTCCAAAAAGTGATGACAAATATTTAGAGAGCTTTTAATTGATATACAAAGACAAGCATATCTTTTGACTTAAGGGGGAATTCCCAGCTCCTCAGCATGAACTACAAGGCCGTCCATAAACAGGTCACTGTCCATCTCATTTATTACCTCAAAATTTATATTCTGACAGCACTAAACTACTTGTGATTCCCCACACTCATCATGCTGTTTCTTACCTCTTTGCGCCTTGGCCTGGAATGCCCTTCTGCCTGCCAGGGAACTCCCATTTATCTTAGTGACTCAGCTTAAGCATCGTCCTTCCAAGAAGCTTTCAGTCACCTCCTCAACACTCACACATCCATACTTCTGGGTGGCCTGAGTGTCCCCATACCTGCTGTCACAACATCCTGAGCATACTTCTGCCCTGGCACTTGTCACACTATTGAATGACCTATCTACATGCCTCCCTGCCCCGCGAGAGACTCAAGTCTTCTAAGGAAGGAATCTGATGAAGCTCCCGAGCACCTCCATGTTTGCTAATTGGATTTCTAAAGCAAGTAGGATTCCCAGAAATGTCCAAAGTCTACTTCTCCAACTACATTATTCTATGTGTTTGGCAGAATCCAAGGATTGGCAGACAAAGAAGACTGGATCAGCCACCTGGCACCACAGCCAAGCAAGCAGTGGAAATGACATTTAGACTTTGGTCTCTCACCCAGTATAAGTATCTCTCTCACGGCATCGTATTTTACTTCTCTTAACCTCCCTATTCTTATATAGTTATATACATACGCTTAATGTAATATAAAAAATGTTTTAAAATTTGCCACCACTATATAGCAATAGAGTTAGTTAAATAAAATCTAGAATTACAAAGGAATACTCTGTAGCCATTAAAAAGATGACATGCATATACTGATATTAAAGCAGGCTAACATATTTTAAGTAAAAAAAGCAAGTTTCAGAACAGTGTGTGTAATTCCTTCAGTATGTGTTTCTCCACACCACCATGAAATTCACCCACCACCAGTTGGGTTTTCTACAATTCAACTCATTTCTGACATTATCTACCCTCAAATAGCATCAGATTCCCCAGGTTAAGGGTTCAGAACCACAAGGCTGTCCCCACTTCAGATGTCAATCAAAAGTCAAGGCTGTCACCTGTGCTTCTGACCAACTGACTATACATCGGAGGTTCCACAACCCAGTCCCCTCCAGTTTGATTAGTTTGCTAGAGCAGCTCACAGAACTCAGCTTACTCACTAGATTACTGCTTTATCATAAAAGGCTATAACTCAGGAACAGCCAGATGGAAGAGATGCAGAGGGCAACGTATGGGGCAAGGCTGTGGAGCTGCCATGCCCTCTGATCGCATGCCTCTCTCATCACCTCCAGTGCTCACCAACCCAGAAGCTCTCCAAACCCATCCTTTGGGTTTCTATAGAGGCTCCATTACATAGCATGATTGATTTCAACATTGGCCACTGGTGACTGAACTCAATCTCTAGCCCCTCTCCCCTCCCCAGAGGTCCAACCTTCTAATCTCTGATTGGTTCCCCTGGCAACCAGCCCCATCCTCAGGTTAGCTCGGAGCTTTCCAAAAGTCATCTACTTAGCATAACAAAAGACACTTTTTCCAGCTCTCTTCACTTAGGAAATCTAATCATTTTAGGAGCTCTGTGCCAGGAATTGAGACAAAGACCAAATATATATTTCTTATTATAATCATAATATCACATTCCTATTGTGTAAATGTGTACACACACACACACACACACACATATATACACAGACAAGTATAAAAAAAAACACTTGTTTTCTGAAAGGGATCACAGAAAAAACCTCAACTATGATTAAATTTGTTTGAAAGGAATTGAGTGGGGGTCATTTTTATTTTTCATTTTCTTCTGTCTGTCCTGTTTGTCTTTTTTTTTTTTTTTTTTGTCTTCTTTTTTAAACGTGTTGCATTTCTATATCTGGGCAGGAAGATGTTGAGCCATTTACTGTTCTCATTTTAAATCCCTTTGTGTTAAAAATGGAATACATATTTTATTTTTAAATAAAATTAAGATTTCAATCCCTACTTTGCACGTTAGTGATATCTCTTGCTGGCTGCCTGACAAGCTGGAGGTTGAGAACCCTCTGGAACATACATCAGTGTGCTGGGGGTATGAGAAGCCACAGGATGAAGAGAGGACACCTTCCACAAGTATCTGTAGCATGTGAATATTTGGTTTAGAAAATAATCCAAAAATGCACTTTCATTTTTATATTAAAGCAAACATGGCTGTGTACAAACTTCATGTACTGAGCTCAAACGTGAACCACCAAAGACAATTTGTTCTGAAGGGAGGACCCCTCAGGTTATATGACCAGACTGTCTTAGGATATGAGTTTCCTCTCCTCTGTCTTCTAGAAGCCACACCTGAGAGAGACCATTGATTTTTGTTTTTTAAAGATTTTTTTAATTTTATTGAAGTATAGTTGATTTACAATGTTGTGTTAATTTCTGCTGTAGAGCAAAGTGATTCAGTTATACATATATATATATATATTCTTTTTCACATTCTTTTCCATTATAGTTTATCAGAGGATATTGAATATAGTTCCCTGTGCTATACAGTAGGACCTTGTTGTTTATCCATTCTGATTTTTAAATAGTGCATTTTATTTATTATCTCTTTTGCCAGAAACAACTTAATTATCCATTCCCCCTCTAGAATGTTCCATCACAAGAAGAATTTTGTCTAATTTGTATCTTCACTGCCTAGATTGTATCTTCACTGCCTAGAACAGCACCTGACTTGTAGTAAACCCTCAACGAATATTACTGAACAAAAGAATGAATGAATAAATGAATGAATAGTTCTTATGTTAACTGAATGTCCTACACAGTAATGTTTTCATTATTAACTCAGGAATCCCATGTGCAAAGTACATACCTTGGTGTAATCATGTTTGAGGGATAATTTGATCAATGCTAACTAAAAAAGTTCATATTGAGGTGGTTTTTTAATACTGAGTAGATTGGCTTCCTTTATATTGTACATTTTTAGATAATATATTGCTTTTAGTATCAGCCCAGTTTTACTTGAAATATGGTATTTTACTAATGTTTCATTATATATTACAGCATGTCTTTATTAAATTATTTTGGAAAATTGAGCAAGTTCAATAACAAATTAATTTCTTCATAACTTACTTGGAATTATTTGAAATAAAAAGGTAAATTAAAACAAAAACAAAACACTGAAAAGCATGGTGACAGAGTGTTCTCTAACTCAGGAAATCAAGTGCTTCCACTGCTGAATGCCCTTGAATGTTATGAAGTCCTACCTGACAGTAAGCCCAAAACCTTCACCTTCCATAACTGCTGTGCACTGACCATGTTCCATACTCTGGAGTTACATAAACATGTGGTCCCCTTATAAAATGACTGCACTCCAAATATATGACACTGCTGGGCTCTACCCAAGTCCTCTCCTCATATCACTATATCTACAGTTTTCATAATGCTGGCCCAACACCCCTCTTTTTCTTTCCCTCATCAGTCCACTAAAAAAAAAAATGAGATCCATTGTTTACACTGAGTGTGAATGATCTGTTACAAATTAATTGATGAAACTTCCTGTGTGGTGTTCCGTGTTCGCTGTTGCATAACCTGTTTCCCCAGCCAATGTATACAGCAATGCTTACTAAAATGCTAAAATGGAACATTTATGGTTGTCTCGGAATTTCTAATAATGCTCCAAGCTAAGGAGAATGTGTGGCAAGTATCCCACTAGTCTAAAGTAATATTCCAGAGATATCAATGCAGAGCTTATAAAAAGACATGAAAACTAAGCTAGGGACCATTTCACATGCAGCCTATATAAGAAAAGCCTAGATGTTCTAGAGGAGATTGATAAAAGGAAATTTCTAGTAGTAGTGGGTTTTTTTACTTTTTCTTCTTCCTCTAGGCAAGAAAGCTGATGTGTCTGCCATGCCTCCCAAAGTGGGGATGGATGTTTACTGAGGGAGAAAGTGCTCGCCAGGCTGCCACAGGAGTGGAGTGCACTCTGTGAGCGCTCGTGGAACCATCACGGTCTATTCCCTAGAACTGTGCTGGGGGGAAAGGGAGGGTGTGTAATGAACCAGAGACAGGTACTTGCTTCCCGACTAGAAACAGCAAAGCTGGGGAGGCTGCCTAGGACAGGCCACAAGGGTAGGGCAAGGACGGAGGTAAGCCATTGGGCAAAGTATACTTCAGTTCAGTGATGGGGCAAGGTTCCGTCAATCCCAGGGGCCAGGTAGGGGCCTCAGAGGACTGCCATGAAACTTGATTCATTGTGAGAGACCCTACATAGCAGCCTTCCGGGGAGAAGAGACTCCAGCAATGAGAGGATGAAGGGCTGTGTTGAGGGTTGGAAGCTGCACGTGTACTCTGAAGAACTCCCTCCCCAACCTGTCCTGGAAAAAGAAATAGAAGGTAGACACCTGCTATGACAGAGGGCACTACGGGCCAGATTAGAACAGCACCAGTAAGATCAGATTCTGTCCCTCTCCCTCTAAGCCAGTGGTCCTACTCTCATCCCTGACTCTACAGAGTAGGGAGGGTGAGAAAGTAAAAACGTAGTGAAACAGACCATACCTTCTTCCCCACTGGCTCTACCTATCTGTTTATTTAAAAAAAAAAAAAAAAAGATTATATTTGTATATGTGTATGTATTCATTAAGAAAAAAGTACAATTTTCTGTGCTTTACAAACACAGATTAGGGCCTCTCGCCTTCTGAGCTGGTCCTCACTCTGTGGAGTGTGTTTCTCTCAGGGCTGCGCTCACCTTTTGAGAAGGACCTCACTCTGTCTATGGTATGTGACCTCTCTAAATAAATCCATTTCCTACCTATCACTTTGTCTCTCACTGAATTCTTTCTGCAAGGAAGCAAAGAACCTGAGCTTCAGTAAAGTCCTGACACCAGGAACTAAGGCTCCCACCCAGGTGGAGGATGGAATGATGATGTTGACCCTTCTGTCTTCAATAAACTAAAGCTTGGACTGTCGACCTTTGCCCCAATTCTATGCTGAATTCTTCTCTGCTCAAGCCCCCTTAAGAATATGCACATACCCATAGTTTAAAGCTTCCCCAATTTTGCAGTTCAGGGAGACACTGCTTTGGGAAAAGAGCCCTGGTGTTCTCCTTACTGGCTGCAAGTAATAAATCCTTCCTTCTCGCCCACCCGCCCCCCCGCAAAAAAAAACGGAAAACAAAAAACACAGATTAGGCCTAGGTTGGCAAAGAAGAGAATTTGTTTAAGCTAGACTGCCCCGAATGATATAATACCAGAAAGTTAAACTTAATTACTAAATATGACTGTTTTTGTAACAAAAAGTGACCAGAAAAACCTTGAGATCTGTCAGAGATGTTGCCCAAAGAGAGGGTAAGGGTGGGGAAAAGGACTATGTTAGACGGCATTTCATGTATATAATCCTTAAATTCACACCACTCAATAGATTATAAGAATATAACATTTCAAATGTATAGTTGAGGGGCTTCCCTGGTGGCGCAGTGGTTGAGAGTCCGCCTGCCGATGCAGGGGACACGGGCTCATGTCCCGGTCTGGGAAGATCTCACATGCCGCGGAGCAGCTGGGCCCGCGAGCCATGGCCGCTGAGCCTGCGTGTCCGGAGCCCGTGCTGCGCAACGGGAGAGGCCACAACAGTGAGAGGCCCGCGTATCGCAAAAAAAAAAAAAAAAAAAAAAGTATAGTTGAGCCAAAACAAAACAAAAACCCTGGTAGGAGACATATGGAAGTTAGTCAAAGACAGAGTGGTCAAACAGGGGGTTTGAGGCTGCACTCTCCCAGGCGATACTGACGCATGCGCAAGAAGCACTAGGACGCACTGCCTTTGGCTACAAAGGGTGAGGACCTGAGCTGAGGCACCTGCGGCCAGAAGAGCGGGATGCTGAAGGGGCTGCCCACCAGGGGAGGGCAACTAGAAAACTCTCCTCAGACAATCACGGAGGTAACACAGGGCCTGGCGTCAAGGGTGGGCACGGAATAGAATTTACACTACCTATGTGACTCAGGAATCCCAAACTAACGATCAATTCGGAGAAAAGAAAAGACAAAACGGATCAAAGACCGGTGGAACCCCTGAGGCCCGGAAAGAAGCAAACGCAGAACTTCTCTTTGGAGTCACTCTAATAATCCGGAACAAAGCAGATTCCCAATTAAACGACCCCCAGTGAACAGGAGTTTACAATAAAAAAAGTACAGACAATGCGAGAAAGCTGTATATGACAGCAGCTCCACTGTAACACAGTTGGGAAAGGAGGAGAAACTGAGTTTTTCACAATATGCTAGAAAAGAAAATACAACATAAATTAGAGACCTAGAATTGGAAGGCACAACTTTAAAACTCTTAGAAGAAAATATGAGACTCACTGTATGCTTCCTGAAAAGGAAAAAAAATTTTAAATAAGACACAAAAAGTACACGTGAAATAGGAAAAGCTAGGGTGGCCACGCAACAAGGTGCTGGCCAGTGAGATATAAATTGGTTTCCGCTTGATGGTTGGGGGATAGGGAAGTTAGTTTCTGGCACTGCCCTTCTTCCGTTCTTCCTGCCTAGAGCAGTGAAAGCTACCTTGCATCCAGCAGAGAAAGGCCAAGAGCAACGCAGAGATAATATCATTGAGCCACAGAACAAATGCCAGCCAGCCGCACCTCCAGGCATCTTGATATATGAGAAAAATAAGTCCCTGCTTGTGTAAGCTACTTTTAGTCTGATTTTCTGTTACTTGAAGCCTAACTGATACAATCATGTTCCTAAACAAAGGAGTAAGTAATGAAGTACTAATCAGGCAGGTTAGATAAATCAAAAGCGTTTCCCAGACATAAACTTGACTAGGCTATTAAGTTTTATTTAGCATAATCTCTTGTTCCCATTGCATATGGCATAACATATCATGAAAAACCAACAGAAAGAAAATTGACTATTGGTGACGGTTGTTGGAGATCAAAGCTGCATTATCCTAACCTGGAAAAGTTCCTCAACTATGTGAATTTATATCACCCCTGCCTCTGAGTCACAAGAAGGAGAACTAGCCTAAATATTTATCCCCTTTCTAAGCATAGCTGTAGTTGGAAAAAGCATAAAGGCATCAAAGATTGAATTCCTATCCTTGGTCTCCAATTAAACAAGGAAATACAAAACATTTTCTTTTTACTTGTAAGGTATTTTGCAAAATGCTACAGAAAGGCCAAAAAAAAAAAAGAATTAAGAAAAGCTTATTCTGCCTGTTTTTAAAAATTATAATTGGCTGACAAGCACCTTAGTTGCTAGGACATTTTAGTACTAAATTACCACTATTTTCACTGTATAAATCTCATAGCAAGTAAAATTTGAGTTATACATTTCTATATTACCTTTAAATATTATTGAACCATACCACACAAAAGTATATATAAGACATCAATTTAAATGCGAGTTTATTTACCATGCTCAATATTAAAGGGGCATTATTCATTTGATTCCATTATTTGTGTTGTATTTTTTAAGCAGCAATGGCTAAAAAGTAGAATATTGCCTTAAAATCACTACTGAATATTGCTTCTCAACAAATACATCTAAGTGAAGACTATAGAACTGCTACAAGGCATTCTCCAATTTAAAGAAAGATTATTTAATATACCATTAAAATTCACCATCTTAATGACCGCTTTCATTCTTTGTTTTGAAAACACTACAGGAATGAAGAGACGTTCATCTATACGCAAGTTATGAGAAAATACCATCCAGCTGCTTTTTTGAGAGTAAGCGACATTTCTTGCCTACTTCTATGGGTCCATTTCTTGATATCAATGGAAAAAAATATTTAACATCCCTAATCTTGAGGTGAATGGGGGGGCGCTATTCTTGTTTGTAACTATTCATCTCAATTCAGGCAAGGAAAAAATATATTCAAGTTACCGCTTCTGGATGCCAAATTGAATCAGGTGTCCTCTCCTCTTAAGAAAATTAAGTTGCTTTTGTGCAAGAGTGTTTTAATGAGAACCGAGCCCGCCGACAGTGATAAATGGGAATGACACCAGAGAGAGCATGTAAGCAGGACAATATATGCATGTTACAGTCTTACAGCCTATGTTTCACTGACAATTCTGAATGACTTCGCTGTTTCTTAAGGGGCCTATTAATCTCAAATTTAGTTATTACACACGTTTATTTGAACATATATTCTGCGGATGATGACAGCTAATAAAGGAAATCTTCCGCAAGCTGTATTTTTACATATTGTTCCAACTCCAGCTCCCAGTCATTTGATGGTATTGATGGAATAACCTACATTGTGCTGAGGCTTTAAAAAAAAGGCACATACATTCTGATTCCTTTCGAAGCATATGGGGACTCTTAAAAAACAGTTAAAATGCATACCAAAAATCCTACTAAGAAATGGTAAAAGTTAAAGGACATCTTAACTGTTCAACAAAAATTGTTTAATGTGAAAACGGACCCTTGTAAGATAAACCAGACACCTCGGAACACTTTTAAAGCTTTGGTCCATCATATGCGATAGTTCTTGCATACCAATCTACATTTTTACAATATGCGTGGAGGGGAGGGGAGACAAAATCAATTTTCTTGAGGTGCAAAAAGAATCAAGTCAAATAGTTGCTTTTCTCCTTGGTATGCTTTTTTGATAAAATACCAGGTACTGAAAATAGTGGCGATACTGTATATCTTATTTCTGGTCACATACCTAAAGGCTGATGAGAATTATTTTAACACTTTCCTACACACATATTTATCAGCTCAAATTTCATCTGGAATTCAGATTTTGATTCAAGAATCACAATATGTTATGAAGTATAACTGCTTCATAATAACAAAAACCTAATGATATTAGCAAGAAATATTTATACCAGTTTAAGATTTTTAAATCTGCCTCATAATTAAGATGAATATAGACTTAAACACTTTCGATTTCATCCTCTGAAATCTGTCTTCAAAGGTGTTCAGTGTCAATGAAATCAGAATTTTCAAGCGAGAAAAGGCCCTTAGATACTATGACAATCCCTTTATAAATGAAGAAACAGACCTCTAGAGATAAAGGATCTTTCCTAAGGTCATACTGGCTAGTGGCAAAGCCAGAATAGAATTCATCTCCAGATGTTCCCTCTACCCTCTCAATAACACCCACACAGCCTATTTTATATATTATTTTTAATATGATATTTGTAGATTTATAGTGTAAAAAGGGCATACACCAAAACACTCACAGTGGTTATACTGGGGTAATAGGATTAGGGATATTTTTTTCCTTCATGCTTTTCCCAGATTTTCAAGGATTTTTGTACTGATTATGTATTTATTAGAAAAAAAGCATATAATAAATGTTATATGTTAAATACAACTAGCATTTTAGAGGTTCTCTCTTTAATCTTTAGGCAAACCCTGAATAATGTTGCACTCAATCGATATCTAACTAAAAGCTGAATGATACTGAGGATAATACCAAGAAGAAAGTACCTAAACAGTCCTACTTGTTATATTAATGCTGAATACTCAGAGGAACAAAGTGTGATTGTAACTCAGAATATCAACTATTAAACTGAAAATATATGTTACTTACTTATTAATAGCTTATTAAACACTTGTAAATATCTAGGATGAAGCTGAACAAAACGTACTTGAAATATTACACACGATTTGACATTACATCTCTCTTTTTAATGCCAATTTTCTCAATATTCCTGAAATTTAATTGTGCTTAATCTTTTGGGTTCCCTATTTCCTGCCAAAAAGGAATAAAATAAATGTTCCTTTAATTATTCATTCATTCAACAAAAATTTATTAAGCAGTTTACAATGCTAAGCACTGAGAATACAAAAACAAATACAATAGAGTATCTGCTCACAGTATCGGGCTAGAAGAGAGACATCATAATGGCTATAACACAAGAAGATCAATGGGATCAAAGCTATGGCAGCACAGAAATTTACTAAAATTTCCTTTTAAGTGGGCTTTTTCAATACCTCCTAGTGATATACAAACACTTTTCTGATCAATTAATGGAAACTCTATTTAATGCCAAACACATGAACTAAGCTCTCAGCACACCAACAGAGAAATTGGCCAAGAATTCGCCTAACACTTTCCTTAGAAGGGCATCCACAAAACATAAGTGACAACTTATGTCAAACCATCTAATGTTTCTTACAAATTTTAAACTTGAGCTACCTAACTCTGTTATTTCTGCTCTTTTCCGTCCTTTAGGTCTGGGAATCTCAGAGCTTCTTAAAAGGGCAGTGGATCAATCCCTCAGCAATAACTCACTCATCAGCTTTTCATTTGCAATAAAATAGCTTTCCTACCATCTTCTGGGAAATAACTTACCATAGATTCACAGAACTGCAATGGACTTCTACAGATCATCTAATCAAGGCACTTTTCCTCAAGAAGGACTACACTGAAATCACTAACAAATGGAACCTACTATCCTATTCTTCATGACTTCAGGATCAAGACTGCATAATCTCTTTGAGAATTTTAGATTTAAAATCTATATTTTAAATCACATTTTTTCACCAACAAGTCTTTTCCTTTTCTGAATTAACTTTTAAGATCACCTTTTTGTGTTAGGTGCCCTGAGAGGATTAAAAAAGAGTTGTGTTGATGGCCAACAGGCACATGAAAAGATGCTCGATATCATGAATTATTAGAGAAATGCAGATCGAAACTACAATGAGGTATCACCTCACTCCAGGCAGAATGGCCATCATCAAAAAGTCTACAAATAAATACTGGAGTGGGAGTGGAGAAAAAGGAACCCTCCTACACTGTTGGTGGGAATGTAAGTTGGTACAGCCGCTATGGAGAGCAGTATGAAGGTTCCTTAAAAAACTGAAAATACAGCTATCACATGATTCTGCAATCCCACTCCAGGGCATATACCCAGAGAAAACCATAATTCGAAAAGATACATGCACCCCAATGTTCATTGCAGCACTATGTACAATAGCCAAGACATGGAAGAAACCTAAATGTCCATCGACAGATGAATGGATAAAGAAGATGTGGTATATATAAACAATGGAATATATTATTTACTCAGCCATAAAAAAGAATGAAATAGTGCCATTTGCTGCAACATGGGTGGACCTAGAGAGTATCATACTAAGTGAAGTAAGTCAGACAAAGACAAATATTTGATATCACTTACATGTGGAATCTAAAAAAAATGATACAGGGCTTCCCTGGTGGCGCAGTGGTTCAGAGTCCGCCTGCCAGCGCAGGGGACACGGGTTCGTGCCCCAGTCCAGGAAGATCCCACATGCCGCGGAGTGGCTGGGCCCGTGAGCCATGGCCGCTGAGCCTGCGCGTCCGGAGCCTGTGCTCCACAGCCGGAGAGGCCACAACAGTGAGAGGCCCGCGTACCGCAAAAAAAAAAAAAAAAAAAGAGAAGCCCACATGCCACAACTAAGACCTGGCATAGCCTAAATAAATAAATTTAAAAAAATTTTTTTAAATAAAAAAAATAGCCCATTATATATTAAAGACATTGAATCTGTGCTTTAAAATTTTCCCACAAAAGAAATCTCCAAAACCAAATGGCTTCACTGGTGAATTCTACCAAATATTTAAAGAAGAAATAATATTAATTCTGTAAAAACTCACCCAGAAAATACAAGAAGAGGGAAAAATCATTTTATGAAACCAACATTAGCCTGATACTGAAACTAAGTCAAAACATCATAAAAGAACTGCAGAACAATAATTCTCATGCACATAGACAAACACAAAACTTACAAAATTTTAGCTAATTAAACTCAATAATATACAAAAAGGATAATATATCATGACCAAGTGGAGTTATTCCAGGAATGCAAACTTGGTTTAAGATTTGAAATCAATCAAGGCGATTCACCTCATCAACAGATTAAAAGAAAAAACATATGATCAGATCAATAGATGGAGAAAAAGTATTTGACAAAAGTCCATATATATTCATGATAAAAACTCTCAGAAAATTGAATTGGTAAGAATTTCTTCCAACTGATAAAGGGCATCTTTATCAAAAATCAAACAGATTAACATCATACTTAATGAGAAAAGACTGAATGCTTTCCCCCTAAAATCAGGGACATGATAAGAATCTCTACTCTTACTACCATTTCTATACAACATTGGCCTGAAAGTCTTTGCCATGTAATAATGCAAGAAAAAGAAATAAAAGGCAGAGAGATAGGAAAAGAAGAAATAAACCCATTTTTTTCACAAATTATATGATCCTAGAAAACCTTGACCAAAAACAAACAAATAAAAAAAAAAAAAACAAAGTCCAAGAAATAATAAGTGAATTTAGCAATGTTGCAGCATACAAGGTGTAAAAATCAATGAACATCTATATACTGGCAAGGACTAAACTGAAATTAATAAAAATACCATTTACAATAGGACACCAAAACCATGAATAATTTGAGAAATATTTAAAGTCCTAAATAGAGACATATGTATTAGAATCCTCAATTATTAAGATGTCAAATTTCCCCAGATTGTTCTATATATTTAATGTAATTCCAATCAAAATCCCTGCAGGATTTTTAGAAGAAAACGACAATATGACTAAAATCTATTGGGAAATCTTCTTCTTGGAAAAAGAAAAATAACAGTTGGAAGACTCACACAACTTGATTTCAACACTTAATATAAAGCTATATTAACTGATGAATTCATAAAAGTGCTAACTCAAGATAAAAAAAATAATTACATGGGACTGAGTGAACTGATGAGGATGATTATAATTTTTGTGACTTTCTGTTTGAATGAAAAAAAAAAGCTATATTAGTTAAACTAGTGTGGTACTGGCTTAAGGACAAGTATATAGATCAATGGAACAGAATAGAAAGTCCAGAAATAGATCTATATAGAAATGATAAATTGATTTTTGACATGGGTGCTACAGTAATTCAATGGGAAAAGAATAATCTTTTCAGTAAGTGGTAACTGATTTCTCTATGCAAAAAACAACAATAACAAAACCCAGAACTTTGACCCTTATACACTGTACACAAAACATAAGCTGGAATGGATTATAGAGCTAAATGTAAGAACTAAATCTATAAAACTTCTAGAAGAGAACATAGAGAAAATCTTTGTGACTTTGGGTTAGGACAACATTTCTCAGGACACAAAACTTCTAACTTTAAAATTAAAAAATGATAAATTAGACCATCACAATTTAAAACTTTTTTCCTTCAAAGACACTGTTAAGAAAATGCAAAAGCAAGCTACATATTGAGAGAATATATTTACAAAACACACATCTGGTAAAGGACTTGCAGGTAGAATATATTTTTAAAATTCTTACAAGTAAATAATAAGATGACAATCCAATAAAAAAGTGGGCTAATGATTCGAACAGACACTTCACTAAAGAAGAGATTTGGGTGACAAATCAACACAAGAAAAGATGCTCAACATCATTAGTTATTTGAGGTATGTAAATTAAAATCATGAGATACCACTACACACCTACCAAAAACTTAAAAACAAAACAAAACAAAACCCTGATAGTTCAGGGCTGGTTAGGATGTGGACCAGACAGAACTCTCATATATTGCTGGAATGAATCCAAATGATACAGCCACCTTGGAAAAAGTTTAGCAGTCTCTTTTAAAGTTGCACATATACTTACCATATGGCCCAGCTATCCCACCACTGGGTATTTATTTACCCAAGAGACAGATATTAATATGTTCATACAAGAACTTGTACTCAAATATTCATAGCAGCTTTATTTGTAATAGTTCATAATTGGAAATTACCCAAATATCCATCAACTGGTGAATAAACACATTATGATACATCCGTACAAGAGAATACTACTTGGCAACAAAAAGGAATGAACTACTGATACATGCAACAACATGGATGGATCTCAAAAGCATTGCTGGTCAAATGCAGCCAGACACAAAAGGCTATGTACTATATGAGTCCATTGATATGACATTCTGGAAGAGTCAAAACTATACAGACAGAATTCAGATCACTAGCTGTCAGGGACTGCAGGTAGGGAAAAGGAAAAGAGGCACAAAAGAATTTTTTACCATGATAGCAATGTGCCACACAATTTTATTTTCCAAACTAATCAAACTACATACTTTAAAAGAGGGAATTTTAATATCTATAAGTCATGCATCCATAAACCTGACTTTTTAGATTTATACAAATTTTGAAAGTAAACAAAAAAGTAGAGAAATGTAACTATATAATATTATGATTCAGCTTTTTCATATTTACTTTGTTTTGAGGTTTACAGAGAAAATTTCAATAAATAAGCATTAATAGGTCTTTACTTAATAAAAATATAAATTAATCAAAACCACAGAATTACTGTTACTACTTACTACCTATGAAAACTGAAGCTTCAGAGCTCTACCGTGTAATTTGTAAAAATGTCTTTCCAAGTCATTGTTTTAAACATTAACATAATGTGGATACTTAAAGAGTCTATGGGCTTATCTGATATTCAAAACAGATATCCTTGTTTTAAAGATGATAAAGATATCATGTTAAATAACTGTTTTAATTTAAAATCATCAGAGACAAAAATGGTACAAATGAACCTATTTACAAAACAAAAATAGAGTCACAGACGTAGAAAACAAACCTATGGTTACCAAGAGGAAAACAGGGGGAGGGATAAATTGGGAGATTGGGATTGACATATACACACTACTATTTATAAAATAGATAACTAGTGAGAACCTACTGTATAGCACAGGGAACTCTCCTCAATACTCTGTAATGACCTATATGGGAATAGGCTCTAAAAAAGTGTGGATATATGTTTATGTATAACTGATTCACTTTGCTGTACAACTGAAACTAACACAACATTGTAAATCAGCTAGACTCCAATAAAAATTAATTAAAAAAAAGAAATGGTAAAAATAAAATAAAATAAAATAATCACAGAGACATCTCTGAAAAAGTAGAAAAAGCAATGATAATGAAGTCAGAAGACTTAGTTTAAAAACAACCTGATCACATACTCAGCTACGAAAACTCTTTAAATCTCAGTTTCTTCACTTCATTAAATGGGAATAACAACATCCACTTCGTAAAATTTTTGTGAGGATTAAATAAGATGAAATATAGACCCCCTGGGTATTCTACAACTATAGCAAATCTCATATACAAAAGGCCCAGCAAGCCCTCATCATACAAGTATTCATTCTCCAAGTCCCTGAAGAATTTAGGTTTAGGTTGTACAGGGAAATCAGAGACTCACAAATGAAATGACCATTTCTAAAATGATTCTCAAGAAAATATTTTCTCCTCCCACACTCACACCCCAACTACTTCGCAATAATATCTATCTCTGTACCTCAGCTTTCGTTGGTTTATTCTCACCAATTGTCTGGTACTTTAAGCCACCTGACAATACAACACAAATAAAACACAAATAGCTTGCTAAATATAATTGCAAGTCCTATAGAAGATGCAGGATTTCATTAGTCAGTGAAATCAGAACAAAGTCAATGACAAGTGAGAAAAAAATGACAGGATAGGTATTAAAAGGAGAGTAATCGAAATATATTTTTAAGTGAGAGCACTCGTGAAAATTGATGAAGCCTCAATTTTTTTTTTTTGGCAAATTTGTATCTTTATGATTGTGTCACAAAAATAAACAGGAGAAAAAGATGTGACGTCATGTCATCATCATACAATTCCTTGCGAGAAATACATTGATCCCTGCCCTCCAAAACAACACTTGATTCTTTCTTCATTCACTCCAAGAATTAGCAGACAGTTATAATATAACCTGAATTTTGTTCAACAAATTAAAAAATAAGCTTATTTCCATAATTTACAGTTCCATTTTTTCAAACTAAAAACTAATATTTTTCAGTAATTATTACTAAATGCTAATTCTTTTTTTAAAGTTAGTTGACTTTAAGTGAGCTTTCTTCTATATCATTTACCATTGAATAATTGGATTTTTTTTTTTTCTAGTTACTCAAACTTTTATGGGGGGGCAGAATAGAGCAATTCTTTTTATTTCCTATAAAAGCATCAATGAGGTTAAAAATGTTTCAATGTGTTACATTCAGCAGAATGTAATTTATATTTTCTACAAATAATAGAGCGATGCAGGAACAAATATCAGCCAATATCTTCCCAATTTCCTAAATTTTACATGTAAGGTTTGGACAGAAGCCCAGCGTGGGAAGTGACTTGCTCGAGATCACACAGTTTCTGGCAGTGGCCAAGCTGGGGTTATAAGAGCTCCCAAACACTCTTCCTTCTCTAGGCCATTAATGTTTATTTGATTCTAATATATTATGTAGATAAGATCTATGTGAATATCAAAAATACACAGAATGGAATATATAGACACACTAAAGCGTAAAACACTGGTCAGCAAGCAGTGAAGCACTAAATCGACTTCAAATTTTTATTAAGGTTATCCTTCTGTTAGTGATTGAAGGTATATTAGCTTAGTGGGCCATACAATAGCTGTAGCACCACAACTAATGGACTGCCAAGAGATGATTTAATAAAGAGGCCCAGCTGAACAACAGTGTATAAGTAACTCTGACAACCTGAGGCTTTCTTTTGGTCAAATGTTTTATGTCTGTAAGTGACTTTCTCTAAAAAAAATTACCTGAGAAGATACCCTAAGAAGGTTTCACTGTAATAACAGCAGCCCAAATATTCTTATATAAGTTCAGATTCTTCGAGATCTAAAGATGTGATTAAAAAAAAAAAACCTTAAAGGTCTTGTCCCCAGATCCTTCTACAGGAACCATTTATAACATGGTTAGAGATCTAGTTAAACAACTCATTCAGCAACCACACTGTGTCTTTCTTTTGATTGAAATAAAAGAAATAGAACAACTTTTTAAATGTTGCCCTCAAGCTTTTACTCTAAGATATGAGCAGTAGAAATTGGGAGAGGACTGGGGAGGATGAAGTGAGAATATTTATTAAATACACTGTTCTATAAAATATTACATGGACTCCTCATCTTTACAACATGGACCAATCTGTAATGGGAAGAGAAAAACGAAAGCCGTGTGGAAGAAAATATCAAATGAGCAAAGAACTAAAAAATTAATAATGCTGATGACTGATCAGAGTTCAGGGAAAAGACACTTTGCGTCCTTTATAACCATACTGGATGTGCTGCGGTAAGTAGTAAAACCTTAAAAATGTCCATACACACCCCTTAATCCAGGAATTCCACTTTAAAAAATTTATCTAAGAAAATAATACAGATACAAGAAAAGATTACTAAAAGGATCTTCATTTTAACATTATTATTATTTTTTTAATAGCAAAAGTTATCCAGGGCTGAAATGAACCATTGCACAGCCACACATGAGAATGGTCAGTAGCCTTTAAAAAGAATGTTTTAGAACCCTGTTCAAAATGTATTGTTAGGTGGACAAATAGGATTACAAAATGGTGTATATTATATGATCTCATTTTATTAAATATATGTACAGATAAAAAGGTCTGGAAAATACACATTCAAATATCCCTGTGGTTGTCAGACCAGTGGGATTATGATATTTCTTTGTTTTGTTTAGCTATATTTTCTCGATTATCCACTAGGAATACATAGTGCTTTTGTAATAAGAAAAAAACAAGTTATTAAAAATTTTTTAAACAGTACAAGAATATAAAATTCTATATAGTCATTTTGGAATATTGTATGTGACTTCGAAATGCCACAATATAATGTGCTTCAGGGCAGTGAATGAATGGTAATCCTTTCCTTTGATATGCCACTGGTCAAAAATTATGTTTATGTGAAAAAAATTATGTTTATGTGATAGTGAGAATCTAACCCGAAAGAAAAATAATCATTTCATTGAGAATAACAGTAATTTTATGTTATTAGAAAAAGAAACCATGACAGTCATTATCAAAGTAGTCATTTTGGGGAAATTAAATTGCAAATAAATGAAGACATTTACATGGAATGATTTTAGGTTGCAAGCAAAATGAATGAGGGTTTAGATACTTAAAGTCACAAATAGTATTTTAAGTAAAAACAGAGTTTTTATTTCCTTTAAAACAGGGTTTAGTATTTACTCATTTAAAAAAATGTGTTCCCTTAAATACTCCTTACAATATAGCACAAAGTCAAAGAACTCTGTTCCAGATGTAAAGTCAGATTCATGTTTCTATTTTAAGGATGTTCAACTTCTAATGAAACAAAGACAGAGCTTCCCACCTGAATTTTCACATGAAATATTTCTACTAAGAGACAATCTAAAAGTCTTTGAAATTTGTTTTTTTATATTATGTTTATAGAGTCCAATAAATATTAGGTAGCCAATGTGTGTAACTAACATACACACACATACACACTGTGGTTTGTGTATCACATCTGTGGTATGACTCATTCAAAACAGGTTTATGAAGTAAATATTTTCCTCTTCTAGACACATGTGAAAATAAGGAAATGACTTAAAAGTAGGAATAATACCATTGCATTTAGAACTGTGTTTAGGGAATTCCCTGGCGGTCCAGTGGTTAGAACTCCATATTTCCACTGCAGGAGGGCCAGGTTCGATCCCTGGTTGGGGAAATAAGATCCCGCAAGCCATCCCACAATTCTTTTGTTGGCATGGCCAAAAGAATAAATTAAAATAAAAACAGAAAATTAAAAACAACAACAACAAAAAAACTGTTTAGATTATCTTAAAACAAACTCTTGGGACTTCCCTCATGGTGCAGTAGTTAAGACTCCGCACTCCCAATGCAGGGGGCTGGGGTTCCATTCCCGGTCAGGGAACTAGATCCCACATGCATGCCACAACTAAGAGTTCACATGCCACAACTAAGGAGCCGGTGAGCCACAACTCAGAAGTCCACCTGCCGCAACTAAGGAGCCAGTGAGCCGCAACTAAGGAGCCTGCCTGCCTCAACTAAGACCTGGCACAACCAAATAAATAAATATTAAAACAAAATAAAATGTGTTCTTGGGAAATTTTAAGAATAAAATGAGGCACAATGTTATTCCTTTTGAAAAACTGTTTTCAAATTCAGTATCAAATAATTAATTGCTATACTTCTTTCTCCCAATCATAGACATATGACTGCTCAACATTTTTTAAGACCTTAAATCTCAAATTTTAGTATTCTATAGAAATTAGGGGGAAAAAATAAGGTATTTGTCTTTCTTCCAATACTACTCTTTATTTCCATTAATATAATGAAGTTATCATAGAAAAGCACTGCTTAAATCTGAACTGTCTATGCACAAAGTGTCTATTACACCTAATTATTCCTAAGACACCCCCTTGATCAGAATATTGTAAGGAAAATTGAAGCATCAGGTAACAGGTGAATTGAAAGACCTCTGTTTCTATCGACTTCCTTCCCAATCATTCTCGGCAGTTCTTAAAGAGCTCAGGTTAACTGAAGTCTTTATCAGACACCAAGCAAGTTAATATGTACTGGAAGACTCTAGGGATATAAATGAGAAGGCTACTCAAACCACCCCTCCTTCTTTAAACACAAGTAGCTTAAATTCAAGACCCATATTGTGAACACAGTTTGAAAATTTTTCTAATATGTCCTTCAACCTGCTTCCTGAACCCTTCTCTTCCATATGTCCTTTATCTTTCTAACCTTAAACTTTAGAAAGGCTTACATTTTTCAGAAAAAATATGGAGGCTTTTTCAAAATGTATTCCCTTAACTACTCCTTACATCTACTTTCTAATCCCCAACTCAATTAAATTCAGCATGAATTTAAATTGCAATTAACATCTTTTGAGGGATTACATGTTTTAATCACAATTAGGCAGTGAATACTTGAAACACATGCATTTTGTTATATTATCTGAAATGCAAATTGGAGTCCAAAAAAAATGTTTAATAAAACTGTATAGTACTGAAGACTTTATTATGGAACCCAAGGGACTAGAAATGAGATTTAAGAGTAAAAGTACAGATACAAGTACAAAAACAAATTGTTTCACCTCCAAGACCCCTGGAAATGGCCTCACTTGGCTACCATTTAACCTAGCTTCATCACAGTTTAAAAACTACCTTCTAAGAGTTTTCATTAACCAAACTAAATTTCATTTTTTCCCCTACATCAGGAGCTCACAGGGTCTTAAAGGAGAGATGATGTAAAATATTCTATAAGATCAGGAGATCAAACCTGTTTTCTGACCCAGGAATTTATAGTGAAATGACTTCTTTTACTTTACTTTTCCTTCAAAATAGCAATTCATAAGCAGAAAAAAAAAAAGCTGACCTTTTCTGAGCATCTTCTATGTGCCAAACAATAAGTGATATTTCACATAATCCCCAAAAGAACCCTATGAGGTATTATTCCATTTCATAGATTGTGAAAAATAAGGCTCAGGGAAGTCAAGTGGTTGAGAGAAATAAGTGCAATGAATCAGTGATGACATTGGGACTCCTAAACCCATGCTCTTGTAAAAGGACAGTATCATAAATGTAAGACCTTAGGAAGAAAGCCTAGGACAGAGCACCTGTTTTCAATTGTCTATTTTAACTAGAGTCCTCTCAAACAGGCCGCTGGGATTTCAGGAGCCCCAGCAGACACCTTCCTCTCTGGTTAGGAGCCTGGATAAAGTGATTCAAAAAGTTTCATTCTTGGGACTCTCAGGGCTCTTTCTGCAAAATCCAAAAGCTTGCTGAAAGCCAGGCTTACTTCACTGCCTTTTCAATCAGTGTCCGGCAAACAGGACAGGCCTTATCAGGAAGTCAAGATCTGACTTATTAACTTATACCCGGTTTCCTTTTGATAACTTTTCTCTTCAAGGTCTGTCTGTGCACTTAGCAGATTGTTACATCCAAGGTGAGGTTTATCTTTAAGGAAACTAATACAAATTTCATTCCCTTCAACTGTCAGCTTCCTATTAGCTATTTACTACCCACACAACATTTGCTGTCGAGCTTTGCTAGTAAAAGAGGGACTAGTTAGCCTAGCTCATAGTTTTTCCTTTGAGATCATTATGAGATAATACCAAGTTACTAAGCTGCCTACCCAGTCAACCCGGAAAAGTAGGGGTAAAAAAACCCTACTAGCGTGGTTTTCCTTTTATTTATCCATGATCCATCCTCCTAGACCTATGTGACGTGATTATGCCTAATGTGACACAACCTCCTGTGCAAAAATAGATACAGACGGAACCCAAAGACTGAAGGGAGACAGGTGGGAGAAGAGGGCTATGTTTTCCGTATGCAGTTTACCACCTAAAATAGCCATGAGATATACAGGCACACACAAGAGGGCACTAGACTTAACTGACCTAGGTCCGAATCCAGCACCAAAGCCAGAGGTACCTCCAACAAGATCAGTTTTCCATCTCATGCCTGTTTCCTCATCTCAAAAATAGGTGTAATATTAGTATCTACTTGTGAGTACTAAGTAAGAATTAAATCAGACAATTCGTGTAAAGTATTAGCACCGTAAATGCTTAATAAAGATTAGTTATTATTATATGTTATATTATTATATTACATATATATAATATCATCAATATTATCATATTATTAAGTGGTAAGAACCATTAATCAATGACTTGCCAAATTAGAAATCCAGAAATAGAGATAAAATTTCTGGTAAATTTGAAAAAATAGAGACAAACAACTTAAGGTCGAAAAAAAGAAGGAAGGATGAACATTGGGATGTGAGGCAAGCAAGCCTTTTTAAAAATGCAGTGTTTCATATATATGGAATCTAAAAAAAAAAATGGTTCTGAAGAACCTAGGGGCAGGACAGGAATAAAGACCAGACGTAGAGAATGGACTTGTGGACACGGGGAGGGGGAAAGGGAAGCTGGGACGAAGTGAGAGAGTGGCATGGACATATATACACTACCAAACGTAAAATAGATAGCTAGTGGGAAGCAGCCGCATAGCACAGGGAGCTCAGCTCGGTGCTTTGTGACCACCTAGAGGGGTGGGATAGGGAGGGTGGGAGGGAGACGCAAGAGGGAGGGGATATGGGGATAAATGTATATGTATAGCTGATTCACTTTGTTATACAGCAGAAACTAACACAACATTGTAAAGCAATTATACTACAATAAAGATGTTAAAAAACAATACAGTGTTTATTTTGTTACAACATAACTCACTGTGTTTTAAAATTATAACCTGTTATGTAAAATTCTTTGGTAATATTTAGAGATTTGTCAGACCTCAGAAAATATTCAACAAAAAAAATTTTTTTTACCATTTTTGGGGTAAAAACCTGAAAGAAGTCCTGGATTGGGGTTGGGAGAAGAGGTGGAAATGAACCTTTATAGCAGAGTGGGTCCTAACAATTCTAATTAGGATTGGGGTTTGGAATAAACTAATCGTTCACAGTGCTCATAAAGTCTCCCAAAAGCCAAAGGCTGAATGGGGAACACAGCCAGAGGGACGGCAGGTCACTGGAGAAGCTAATGGCTTCCAGGAGAACAGAAACCAACCCATCCGGCAAGATCTTTGCATCTTTCTATGAAGTGAATCTCAATCCAGTCATCATTTCTCCACCTCTAGCCTTTCTTGCACCTCTGATAAAATAACAATGTGGGGAGGGGGTAAGGAGGTGCACGTGGCCGGTAGAGGTAGGAAGGTGATCAGGAGAAGTTAACACTGGCGTCAGAAAGGTTGAAAATTGAACTCAGTCAGCAGCTTCATGAAGCTGCCAGAGGGCACATGGATAATGCTTCCTTGAAAGCAGTACTAAGGAAAGGTAAGAGAAAGCAAGGAATGCTCAGATCCATGGACTTAAAATCTGAGTATTACCTTCAAAACCAACCCAGTTATCTGGTCAACAAGTATTTGATGAATTCTTTCTGTGTATAAGGAACTGGGATTCCTTTTTTAAAATATAAGCTGTGACCCCTGTCCTCAAGAATATTTCAACCTGCAAGGGAGTATAGGATGTATCAAATCCAAAGCTCCTTTAGAGAAAAGCAGGCATTGGACAAATGTTTATTTAAAACAAATAGACTGCATAGATTTTCTTCAAAGTCGACTTCCTTTAGAACAGTTTGTTACTGGGCTTCCCTGGTGGCGCAGTGGTTGAGAATCTGCCTGCTAATGCAGGGGACACGGGTTCGAGCCCTGGTCTCGGAGGATCCCACATGCCGCGGAGCAACTAGGCCCGTGAGCCATAACTACTGAGCCTGCGCGTCTGGAGCCTGTGCTCCGCAACAAGAGAGGCCGCGATAGTGAGAGGCCCACGCACCGTGATGAAGAGTGGCCCCCTGCTTGCCACAACTAGAGAAAGCCCTCGCACAGAAACTCAGATCCAACACAGCAAAAAATAAATAAATAAAAATAAATTTTAAAAAAGAAACAGTTTGTTATTTACTCTGTGATGGGCTTCTTTCTGTGCACAGTGGCTATGTCTGGGGCAGAAGTATAACTGTGTGCTGACAACAGGCAGTGTACACAGCCTGAACTGTTGGTTGGTGGGAAAACAAGGATGTAAAGAAAGGGGTAATCCTTCGACTATTTCTCTACCTACCTCATGGTCTTACTGCTTCTACACACACCCCATACATAAAACACATTACATATAACATATATAACACATTACCCACAATGTGAAAACATGTTATAAAATTTTGCTATAACCACAAAGGATTGCTTAGAACTGGTTCCTTCTCCCTTTATTCTGTGTATGTAAATGCACTATTACCTTTTTAGAAAAGAATCTTTTTGCTAATATAACACAAGGAACCTATCTTAAACTTTAACAAAGTTTTCAATGGGATAGTAAAGTGATTTGAAAAAATTACAAAGAATCATGTAGACCCTTTTTCACCAGATATATATGGTAACTGTCTTACTAGCCTGAAGAGCCTATACTAGACCCAGACTTTCTGCACTTGTTGACCTTGAGAATCTCCCTGAAGTTCCTCCTTTTTAATCTGGAAAGTTACAAACACAGGCTGGTCTGTCAGTATGGAACATGCACTACCACTAATATCAGTGACCACCATCTCCCAATCCCTCCATGTGTGTCAGGCACTGTGCACAGATCATCTTTACACAATCATCTCGTGCAACAGGTACGGTGCTAAGTAATAAACACAAGAGATATATTTAAAATAGTTCCCAATCATATACTGCCATTTTAAGCTAGTTTAAATGTATGTATTAGAAAGTTACACATACAAGAATATTTGGAAACTTTCCCGAATTTAGGCAAACACTAAAAGTACCTCCAGAACTGTCTAGAACACTGGCCCAACTAGATTTTCTTTTCCATTCAATATTCTTTCACATTTGAAGGATGACTTATTATAAAACTAATTGTTTAAGAGCATATTCTAGCATTAACCCTTTCAGTTAAATAATGTCTATCTGAATAATTTTCTGTCTCAAATTCTGGTTGAAGCTAAAGTTACTCCCACTTGGTGAGGTTTGGTGATAAAAAGGTAGATAATCTAGGAGAAAGTTAAAAAATCTTCAATCCATTGAAATCTATTGAAAGTATAGAGCCATACATATTAAAATAATCATCTAATAACTGAAAATTATTACTGTTATGATGGCAATTAAGTATAATTATTATGGCAAGCATTTGTGAGTACTCACTCTAGGTCAGACTAAATGATTTATATTCATTATCCTCTCATTTAAAATTCATATCACACCCATTTTACAGGTGAGGTAGATGAGTGGTGAAGTAATTTATCTAAAGTTAGACAGCTAGTAATGAGTAGAGCTGGGATTTGTATAGGTCTAGAGACACCAAAGCCCATACTCTTTTTATTATGTTACAATGGCAACATTAAAAACCTCAACTGAGGGCTTCCCTGGTGGCGAAGTGGTTAAGAATCTGCCTGCCAATTCAGGGGACACGGGTTTGAGGCCTGGTCTGGGAAGATCCCACATGCCGTGGAGCGACTAAGCCTGTGCGCTGCAACCACTTAGCCTGCGCTCTACAGCCCGCGAGTCACAACTACTGAAGCCCGCATGCCTAGAGCCCATGCTCTGCAACAGGAGAAGCCACTGCAATGAGAAGCCCGCGCACCGCAACGCAAAGTAGCCCCCGCTTTCTGCAACTAGAGAAAGTCCACGCGAAACAACGAAGACCCAATGCAGCCAAAAATAAAATAAACAAATAAATTTTTAAAAAATAAAAATAAAAATCTCAACTGAAAACAAAATACTACTGCAATTTGAACCCCTACTCATATCAAACTCATAACCCACCAAAATATCCCTCCAGCTCATTCAATCATTTCCTCACATCCACCCCTACCTACTCCCAAAAGATAGGTTTAGGAAGTTTCCTAAAGCTGCATCAAAAATAAAGAGAAATAAAAGTGATGTCAACACAAAATATAAATCCTTCAGCATCTTAAAAAAATAACTTTTCTATAAAATATAGTGCAATAACTAAGGGACGAGTATTAAAGAATAATGAAGGTGCGAAAAAATGCATTACTGTCAGCACTCTACCTGGGTACCAATGTGTTAGAGCATCTTAGTTGAAAACAAATCAACCTAAGTGCCTATTTTGGAAAACATTGCCTGTGCTGTATATACCAGTGTTAGGCGAAAGCAAGCCCAGAAATTAATTAAGAAATGAGTAAAACCACTCATTATGCTATGAGAGAAAGTACTTTGTAATAAACTTTCTCTCTACACTTAGAGTGAAATCTTCCTACAGATTGCCTTCCTTCATTTACATATCTGCGCAGGTCTATTCTTTTTTTTTTCCTTCCAAGCCCCTTTGCCCTTTCAATCATGAAGCATATTACTCCACTGTCAGTGCAAAGCAGTTCCTAACAACAGGGAACCCAGCTGGGATAGGAAGAGGGCAGCAGGCTCATGCATTAACATAATAATCCAACTGTGTTCCCATAGGCCCTTAGGGCAGACAGCATATTAGGTAGGCCTCCTGTGCAGACCCTGGTGGAAGCTGCCTGATCACCTGCCTATCAACCTGTGGCAGCCACAGCGGGCTCAATAGCACCAGCTCCTGCCAAGCAGTGGTGCCCAATTACCTTACTACAAAAGACAGAAATCCATTTTTCTATGTCTATTTAATGTACTCAATGCATTTCCTTATTTACGATTTGAATCTATGTTTCTGCATCGTTTCCAGGGGACTGACTTATGGCCTTTTAACTTTTGAAAGTCTAGTTGTCCAAAGGCCATATCACTGCAGTAGGCAGGAATGAGAATGAAAACCAAATTTCAAATACAAGAGGCCAGGTTGGTAAAGCTAACTGCTTGGTCATCAGTTGTCGAAAGATTCTTTCCTCATCAATACAGAGGACTAGAGGTGTGGGGAAGACCTGAAAGGCTGCCATCTCTATTTCCTCGAGGGGACAGAGTTGGGGGGAATCCTATCCCCATGTCTTCTCGAAATGTAGTTTTTCTTAATTCTAACCCAAGCATGTTTTGATTTAATGCTGCTCGGTTCCCGGAGTCTTTGATTTACTCTATGTGTGGTTTTCTTTCCAAGCCACAATATCTATCAAATAAGGAAAAGCCCAGGGGTATATTCCACTAAAAAGATATTATTTATACATTACACAAGATCACCCTTATCACGTCATAAACATATGTTTGAAATTATAGTTCACCTCAGTGAATTAAACACAGTAGTCTCATTCTTTGATGAAATTTCTCCTTAAAAAGGTTGCAAGGAAGGTGCATAATTTGACATTTAATTTAATACATGAAAAAGTACTTTTAGAAGCATTCCAAATAATGCTATTTAAAAGATCACGACACTACCAATTTGGCTAGAGAAGCATTTTCTACTGGTCAAGTATTTCTTAAAAAAGTTGAGTTTCCAGAAATGTTATGTTTTGGGTTTTTTAATGGCTATTTTAATAAAAAATGAATCCTCTAGTCAAACAAAAGTGCATTTATCTAACATTTCTATGAATTTTAAATGATACGGAACTAATACTATTGTTTAAGCCAACCAATCTGATGTGCTTTATGTGTATTCTAATAATTAAGTAAAAATTAAGTATCAAGGGTCATATCTGCACATGCCACGGATTTTCACTGTCAAGGTTACCTCTGTTACCTTAGCATGAACAGTGTGTGCATTACATTAACAGATGATGGTGACCATGCAGCAACTTGTCAGTTCTTTGATTACTTCCACACATACCAGACCAGGTTTTATATAATGTAAGTTCTCTCATCAGGAGGAAATCTGTTTGCTCTTTACCAAACAACCTAGGGAAAATTCAAATAAAAGAGAGGAAAAAAAAAACCTAACTTTTTTTTTTCCTCTTCTGTGAATAAATCGTGAGCTGTTTAACGGCCTCTAAACAATACGCTATAATATATTATACGTTGATGGGAGTGTAAATACAAAATACTAAACTCAATAATAAATATTAATGCTTATATATGTGTTAAACAGCAAAATTATACACATCCCCTCCTTGATCTTTTGGGGATTCCAGAGGCTCTTTATTCTTCATAAATTCTTATATTTTGACAAAATGTAATGCATCTTCCAAGTCATTAAGTACAGAAACTTGATTTTTGATTAAAAAACAATAAACTACAGCCATGTGGTGACAGAATAAATGGCAGCCTAGACTTTACCATTTTAATTCCTTCAAGGAGTATGTTTCTACTCTAGCATAAACAAAAGAAAAGCATTTATAGAAAATAGAAATCTAGCTATTCCATTAGTAAGAACTTGATTTTAACTTAAACAGCAAGTTATACAGCTAGAATAATTCAGCCTCTAAAGAATGGTAGAGAAGGCAATAAGGGACAGAATTGTAGTATCATTTCTAGCATGAGACATTCAATTTTGGATGAGGTTAAAAAAAAACAAAAAAACAAAAACCTAAGCATAAATGAAAGAAAGTGCTATTTCAAATTTAAGTGGGAATAAGTAGAAATAGAAAATAATGCAAAACAAACCATAATACACCAAAGTTTAAAATCTCCTTCCCCTCCTCCCTGCAGCCATTCCTTTAGGCTGTATGTTCCTATATTTGAAATACACCACATCTTCATTTTTATTCTACTAGAGTAGTCCCTTCCCAGCAGAGAATTACCTAGAAAGGACCCTCTTCTCCCCGTGGAAAACTACTTGATTCTTAAAGACTTTACCCAGTTCAATTTGATAGTGTAGATATGGCTTCAGAGACGGTTTGCAGCTAGTATATTCTGACATTTCTGCCAAGGATAAGATTAAGTATGAAATATCGAAATTACACGTTAAAATAGATGCCATTTTACTTTGTTTCTTCCTGAATAGCCCTTCAGCTGTTGAGGCACATACATTTTTCCCCAGGCAAAATCCCCAGGCTAAAATAACTAAGTCTCATATCTTCAGGAAACCCAGCTTCCCAAACATTATTCTTAGGTATCTGATTATCTATGGGCTGTAGTTTCATTTCATAGTGAATCATGTAAATCTTACTTGAAAAAGGAAAACTACTCCACTGTAAACATTTCTCTTCAGTCAACTGCTCATACTGGATATGACAATACATAATTTTCTACAACTTCTTAAAAACATTTTTTTTTATTTTAGTAATAGAGTTAGAAGTCACAAGGATTCAAGAACTGATCATTTGTATTCAAAACATAACTTTCCTGGGGCTTCCCTGGCGGCGCAGTGGTTAAGAATCTGCCTGCCAATGCAGGGGACACGGGTTCGAGGCCTGGTCTGAAAAGATCCCACATGCTGCGGAGCAACTAAGCCCGTGCGCCACAACTACTGAGCCTGCGCTCTAGAGCCCATGATCCACGACAAGAGGAGCCACCGCAATGAGAAGCCCGCACACCTCAAGGAAGAGTAGCCCCTGCTCAGCACAACCAGAGGAAGCCCACGTGCAGCAATGAAGACCCAACACAGCCAAAAATAAATAATTTTTTTTAATTAAAAAGAAAAAAAACCCATAACTTTCCTTCCAGGACTGCCCTCTCTAGCAGCATGCTACCCTACACTTGCCACTGGGGAAAGGACCTTCCCATTTGCTAAGATCTAATCCTATCACTTTGCAACCTCAGACTCTCAGGCAACTTAAAGTCAAAGACCACCGCTTTAAACAGTAAACAGATGTTCCAAGGCTATTACTCCAAACCTCAGGTGAGGATAAATACAACTTTAAATTAAAACTAAAGAAATTTAGCAAGCAAGTAAAAAGGTAAGTAAGTCAGGAGCTCTTAAGATCTTTCAGACCATCATAAATTAAAAAGAAAAGTTTAAGATTCTACCTTTAACCTCAAAGCTTTTAAAATTAAGAGGAATTAAAATGCATATTATCATCACATTCTAACAAAGCCAACTTGAGTTATATTGCAAGCATTTTTATTTAGCACATAATCCCATCACAAAAAGTTTATAGATTATTCCCTCCATGCCCACTCAAGTACTGAATCATTATGCATTAAGTTATTAAAAGAATTTTTTAATATAGGTCTTAATTGCCTGCTCTTAACAACTTAGTTCTTATTTCAAATCAGAACCCATCTTAGAAAGCTGTAGGCAGAATGCTGAAACAGAGTTAAGAAAAGTAAAAGATGAAGAAAAAGAGAAAATATGACAGCGTAGAGGAGAAGGTCATAAAAAAAGAAATCTATGAATGAGAAGATCAAGTGAATAGATAAAAAGCAGGAACTAGAAAACCCACACTCTTCACCTCCTCAAATTTGATAATATCTAATTTTTAAAAAACATAATTAAACACATCTCTGTACACAGTGTTGTGGGAGAAATGCCCCACGAAGAGCTGATACACACAGCAATGGTTCATAAGTTATGGGAGGGGGAGAGGAGGCAAAGAAGGTGGGCAGGGAGTGAGATGAGTGCCCCAAATGTCAGTGGAGCAACCCAAGGTGAAGGCATTCACAGGTTCATGGTCAGCAACGTTGGTAACTTCTGAAAGATAAAAAGAGGGGTTACCTTTTTGTCTTCTCCTTAGCAAATCCCTATTTTACGTGTGTGTGTGTGTGTGTGTGTGTGTGTGTGTGTATACATGAGTCTGTGTGTCTTGCGGACGAGGGGAAAGAGGGAAACAAGAACAGCCTCCCCCGGGGGCTTCCCTGGTGGTGCAGTGGTTAAGAATCCGCCTGCCAATGCAGGGGACACAGGTTCAAGCCCTGGTCCGGGAAGATCCCACGTGCCGCGGAGCAGCTAAGCCCGTGCACCACAACTATTGAGCCTGTGCTCTAGGGACCTCAAGCCACAACTACTGAGCCCGCGTGCTACAACTACTGAAGCCCGTGTGCCTAGAGCCTGTGCTCCGCAACAAGAGAAGCCACTGCAATGAGAAGCCCGCGCACCGCAACGAAGAGTAGCTCCCATCCGCCACAACTAGAGAAAGCCCGCACGCAGCAATGAAGACCCAACGCAGCCAAAAATAATAAATAAATAAAAACAAATAAATTAAAAAAAAAAAAGAACCGCCCCCTGGGCTACAAAGGGTGGAGTGCTACTTCTACCACTGGACCTCAGTCCTGGAACTATGACCCTCATTCCCTCAGATCAAATCTTGCCATATAACCAACTCCAAGGAACTGACTAATATTGTGGTACTGGGAGGTGTTTTGTTACTCTTGAATACTACTTGCTTAAAGTAAGCCATTAACTGGGGCTGAGAAATATTTACGATATAGTGGTCATAGCTGACAACTTGCGTTCAAAATAGGAAAACAGAGCTTCCTCTTCCCATAAGCGGCGAGGTGACCTCTGAAAATGGTTCACTATTCATGTGACCCAGAAAACCCCACAGAGTCATACAAGTCAAGAGGTTCAAATCTTTGTGTTCACTTTAAGAACACTCATGAAACCACCCAGGCCATGAAGGGTATGGATATCTGAAAAGCCACCCAGTATGTGAAGGACGTCACTTTACAGAAGCAATGTGTGCCACGCTGTGGTTACAATGGTGGAGCTGGTAGGTGTGCCCAGGCCAGACAGGGGCTGGACGCAGGGTCGATGGCTCACAAAGAATGCTGAATTTTTACTGCACATGCTTAAAAAAGCAGAGAGTAATGCTGAACTACAGGGCCTAGAAGCAGATTCTCTGATCACTGAGCACATCCAGGTGAACACAGCCTCGGCACAGAACCTACAGACAACACGTGCATAAGCTTTCCCTGCCACGCTGAGCTGACCCTCACTGAAACACAGCAGGTTGTTCCTAAAGCAGAAGAAGAGGTTGCACAGGAGAAAAAGATATCCCAGAAGAAACTGAAAAAACAAAAACTTATGGCCTGGAAATAAATTCAGCATAAAGTAAATGCAAATAAATAAAAGAGGGGAAAAAAAAGACAAATAAGCAGCCTCTGGTGATAGCAAATGGTGTTCACAATGGTAGCCAGTGAGAGAAACACAGGTGGAAAGAGTGAAAACGCAGATCGCCCTTTGTCACGGAAGTAACAACAAATTCTGCTCTGAAAAAAAACAGTTTCCTCTCCAGTTCTTTGTGCAAGAAGCCAATATTTTATTCTTGCTTCCATACTTAAATCTAGAGACAAAGAGATCTATTAATCCTTATAAACTGCTCCTAGGAGCTTCCTTTTCCTCAAGGAGTTAACAGAAGCCTTGACCATCACACAAAGGAGATGAAATCTCTGCACTACATAGCAAACACATAGCTCCAATTAGGTATAAGGACATTTTTACAGCTTTTATGCCAAGTTTATATTACCAGATGTTAAAGAATGTGTGGTAGCACTTTAAAGCGCTAAAGCTGGCTAATCACGCTCTTGATAACAATGGTTTATGATTATATCTCAAGGAAAGCAGGAAGAAGGCATTTACATGATTTTGTTGTTACATCATAATATTGAACAGAAGCAAAAACAAGGGGCAAGGTCAACCCAAATCTTTTGTTCTCTCTTTTGATACTCTCATCTAGGGGCTAAGACATGGGAAGTTATCATTAGATTTTTCCTCGTGCCTTAGAATAAATTCAGCTAAAAGGCTTTAGAGCTTTAGGATGAAGACTAACTCTAAAAAGCAAATGTATTCATATTGTCCAAATCTGTATATGTCTAAACAATATAAAATTATACCTATAAAGCAAACAGGTAAAGGATGGCAAGAATTTTTAATTAGCATTTCATTATAATACCAATGTGAAAAGAAAGAGGTCAACTATTAATAAGGGACAGATTTCCCACCACTGGGATTTATTCTGAATTCATTTTAAGACCAGAAAGCTGTGATCTTAAAAATCTCCACTCTGAAAGGGTTAAAAGTTGAAATAACAGTACTTTAAGGATTGGGGCTTTAAGAACAGCTCTTTGTATGTAGAAACCATGTAGTTCCAGACTCTTAATTTGTAATTTTAACTTAGAACCATAATGCCCACTTATTTCATGAATAAATGATTACACACTGGATAGCGTATCTATTTTGGATAAGGATAAAGGCTTAGAGGTTTCAATCAAGCATGTGACTTCCTTTTCATTTCTCTATTTTGATACGTGCACTTCTCAAAATTCCACAAAAGAATACATATCAAAAAAGAAATATACTCACTAAAATTTAAGGTTACTCCAACAAAAGGGTTAATTAGAGAAACAAATTTTCTCAGACTGTTAATAATGGGAATGACACATACTATGTGCCCATAAGTAATTCTCAGGTATCTTTGATCTTCAGCCCCATGCGGTTTCTGTTGCCTACCGTAGCCTGGCCTCTGGGACTCTCTCAGAACCAGACATCTGGCTACTTTGTTGTTTTAGACTAATCTTCTCCCAGGAGAGCTCAAGAAATGACACCAGGCAAGGAGGGTCCTGGCAAGGGAAAAAACATTACAGTATTGGCAGATTTCTTTTCGAGTGGACGAGAGTATCAAAATTGTCTTCAAATTTCTACAGTGGTCTTAGGAGTGCTTCTGTTCTGTGGTTTTACTCCAGCATAATTTAAATAGGATGTATATATTATATCCTTAAGGCCCATCAATCAGCTTTAAGAACTCACCGAATGTTAATCATAGAATATTACAATGTGTAGGAGAAAGTTGTGAGGAAAAATACAAATCAGATTAATGCTTCACCCATCTGTTAGGGTTGGGTGATGACTGATAAAACAAAGATTTTAACTGTCAGCTGAAGGGTTACACCAAAACTGTGGGATAATGTCTAAGATTTGCAAATACAGTTGCATGCCTCTCATTACGCCAACCTCCTATCATGTTTCTACTTTTAACTGGGATTTTTTTTTAAAGAATCTTAGCTGCCAATCTACCAGAAAGGTTCGATTAAAGTATACTTCTGTAATGTGCCTCTGAGGAAAGCAAGAGGGTGCAAGAAGTGATGTAAGCTTAAAAAAAAAAAGCCAAACAATTCAGTCAAGGACAAAATGTTATTTTTGAAATGACAAAGATTATCAATATTTTCCCCCCAAGTCAACAAATAATCATCAACATTTTAATTCCTTTTTAGGGATTATTGTTTAATCTCCCAAGTCTACACATTCTGAGAAAAAAAATAATTTACCATTTTTACACAAATAGAATATAAGCCAAGTGGGATAATGGCTTAATCTGTGAACTTCAATATTTTATCCTAAAATCACATTTTATCTATTTGCAATACATTCAGATAATATATGAGATCAAGTGTTATACTACATATGACATTTATGTTCTTATACAGGGTGACAGAAAACTCATGAGACTTGCTAAAATACCTGATGCATTCATCTCATACCTGTCAAAAGAAGTCCTTGTTTTGTTTCAATTTTTTTGTAATATTCAAAACACAACTATATAAAGACTTCTACCTTGTAGTGTACTTCATAAGTTAACGATTCTAATATCCTATTTTATCCTAACACTATCTACTCTGTTAACATCCATTATAATTACCACTAGAGACAAAAATTTTCAGAGGATGAACGTAAGAAATTTAAGCAATAACAATTTAAGCAATAACAATTCATTTATTATCAAGTAAAGCAAAAGAATTATGTTAGTGTGAAATAAGCCCCTCACAAAAAGACAAATATTGTATGATTCCACTTACATGAGGTTTCTAGAGCAGTCTAATGTACAGAGACAAAATAAGAAAGTTGGTTGCTGAGGGCTGGGGGCAGGGAGAAATGGAGAGCTATTGTTTAATGCGGATGGAGTTTTATTTCGGGAAGATGAAAAAGTTCTGGGTGGTAATGATTACACAGCAATGTAATTAATGCCAATGAACTGTATACTTAAAAATAATTAAAAAGGTAAATTTTATGTTATGTTTGTATATTTTACAACAATTTTTAAAAGAATTATGTTAGATATATAATAATATGAAAACTCAAAGATAATGAAAATTTGGAGGTCTTTTATTTTGAATGTCTTTCCTTGACCAAAGATACATAAATGAGAAGCATCCGCAATCATGTTTTAATTTATTTACTCTTATCACCATCACTCAAGAAATGAAAAAACAAAACAAAACAAAAGCCCTAAATCAATTTCAGAGCACATTAGCAGAATAGATTCCAAAAAACGTATTTCCAAAATTTCCCCTAGATGTCTAGAGTTTGGGACCTCACATTAGGAATACTGCTGCTAAGTAACAAAACTATTTCTCAATATTAATCTGCATTTCCAGAATTAAAAGAGGTAGAAAATTCAAGACAACCAATGAGATTTTTTTACAATACTGTGAACTATTAAGATATAATGGACCCAGGAATTAATCCGGCTCTCCAAGTGCCTTCCAAATATCATATTATTTTAAATTATATTCAGGGTAGTTCCAGTGCTAAGCTTAATTTATTCTATTCTATTATTTGAAAATTATACAAATATATTTTATATTAATTGTGATTAAGTTTAACTACATACACACACTAAAAAAGAAACTCCAAATAACAGTAGCTTATACAAGAGAGAAATTCACTTCTCTTTCACGTGAAGGAAGTCCAGAGGTAGGCAATCCAGGGCTGGAATGGCAGCTCCACAGACAAAAGGACCCAGAATCCTATTCTTGCTGCTCTGCTACCATTAGCAGGTCAAATCATTAGCATGGACGAAGTTTTCTCCTCAAGTTCTAGTCATCAAGTCAACATTCCAGTAAGCAGAGAGGAAGGAAAAATGAAGGCTGTACCACCTACTTTTAAAGAGATGTCTTGGATGTTAATATACAATATTTTCACTTACATTTCACTGGCCAGAACTTAGTTACGTGGCCACTAGAACACCAAGAAGTCTAGTAAATACAGTATTTAGGTGGCAGTGTGCCCACCTGAAAGTTTGGGTTCTGCTCTAAAGACGAAGGGAAAAGGAAATTAGAAAGCAACCAGAGGTGTCTGACACATATATTAACCAGAATACTCACTTAAATACAACTACTATTGTAGGTAAATAAACAAGTCGTAACAAAGGGAAAACAAATTCATTAACTATTACTGGTATCTGAAGAGTATAATTCATATAAAAGAATGAGAATTATCAACAAATCACCATGATGAAAAAAGGAAATTTGAAATCAGTTTTCAATTTGAGAAAATATCAATAATATCCAATTAAAGAGACAGGGAATCAATTCATTTCCTTGCAACACAGTGAATTTCATTTATTTCCTTAAAAATGAATAGAGTACTTACTAAATAAATGAATCAGGCAGATTCTCCCAATGAGTTAATATTGTGTGTTGGCTTAGACCGAGTCAACGTAGAGATGAAAACATAACTTCAGGTCTGGATTGAATACAGTGTTTTTCCATCACCCCACCCCCATCCCTTGCCACCACTGAGGAAAAAAATGTTGGAAAAGAAGCAAAAGAGTGAAAATCAGAAAAACTAAACCAATTCCCCTTAAGGCACATCTTCCAGATCAAATGGAGAATTATTTGTACAGAATCATGGAGGAGGGAGTTTAAGAAGATTATATGATTTGACTCTGACTAGAGATTTTAGAGAGTTCCAGTTATAGCCCAAATTCCTCTCATTTGGCTATTGGTCTCCGTGCCTTCTGCAACATCCATATAAAGCTGCAATGATTCATTCTGAGAAGCCTCTGGAAGCAGCACTTTAAAAAGTGGCTGCCAAGGAGAAAGGCCCAAAGGTGCATGACAGCAGCAGCACGACAGCAGCGGCAAGCAAAACAGGGTCACACATTCTAAAGGAAGCTTCCTAATACCTTGGTGCTGAGGGCGGAATGCTTCAGAGTCCCACGGACCCTGAAAACACCTGCTACACACAGAGCTGGTGTGCAGGGCAATCCCCTGTCCCAGGAGACCTTCAAAGACGATCCCTGCCGGAGCAGACTGACAGACCCTAACAGCTTTTGGAAGAGTATGTAGGGCCAGGAAAGTAGATACTTTTGTCCTTACAAGGCCAAGTTCAGGATTTGGAAACCTGAGTGGATGCCCCACTCTGGGCTGAAAAACAGTTACGCCCAGAGCTTCCAAGAGACCACACGATGGCGAGATGACCACGAGGGCAGTGACAACAACAAAGGCGCCAGAGGACCATGCAGGAACCTATTGAAGGGTCTACTTGGGTTAAGACCTAGTTAGTGGAGGAACTAAAATTCACCAGCAAACAGAGGGAGAAACAGTGATGGAAGAAAAAGAGGAGAAGGACAGGAAAGAGAAAGGGAGAAGCTCAGATGATAGAGGCATAGATTTTTAAAATATAAATATAAAAAATGAATAAGCTTTAAAAAATCAAGTAGACTATCATAGCATCCTCTCTTCCCAGGCTTATGAGGCAAAAAGAAGTATGTGAAGCAACTTAGGCAAGTAAGAGAGATAATAAATACTAAATGTTTTTTCAGGTATCATGATAAAACTAGTCTTATCAACCAAGGTGAAAAATACCACATTTAACTTCTAACCCCCAAAGTAATAACACAACATTCAATAAGACATTCAATACTCAACTAGAAACTACAGGCCATTCAGATAAGCTGTCAAGAGAGCAATAATTAATTTATGAACAATTAGCTACATCCAATAGACTTTCCAATCAACAAAATTTTTAAAAGCCAGTCATCTATAGCAATAACGTAATTATATAATGTTTTGTAATTTGCAAAGCATGTACACATTATGTTAATTTAATCATTTAACAAGCTAACACTAAACAATGTGTATCTGTTGCTGGGAGATATTTTATATAACTTAATCTATGGTGTGGATTTAGGGGGGAAAGTGGGTATGTACTTATAGGGTTTCTAACATTGTAATTAATTTTTTCTATTTAAATAGCTTTTAAAGAAAAAGCATGTACATGGTATCTTATAGTTTCAGATACTGGAATAACATTTGCTAGAAAGGGATATATTTGCTGCTGTGTTTCTGGGTGGAACTGGCTTCCTGGTGGTAGAGTGTGGGTCTGTGGTACCAAAACAAATTCAAGACAAAAGGCCTCCCATGTTTGAGGCGTAGAAGGAAACCTCGGCTTTGCTTTTCACCTTTTCATCCTGCAGGGAATGGAAGTTGCTGAGATATACGTGAAAAATCTCCCTGTGATTAGGGCAGTGGTGAGTTTCTCTTTTAACCCTGCAACGGCCGTGAAGCAGGGCACACAGGCTTGACCTCCCTGTACCACCGACCTACCCACACCACCCAAGCGTTTGGTTATTCCATTCAGATTTGGTACCTGTGTGGCACAGCAAAGCAGTAACTCTGCCACTAGCTCACTAAGTATAAAGGAAGCAACATTTGCAGTCAAATTGTCAGCCACAATGCAATTGCTTCTTTGGTCAGTCTGCACTCCGGCTCTCACATGCAGGTCAGGTATGTTGCATTGATCAGGCCACTGGGACAGGATTTGTGAGCAGCAGCCCTTCCATCAGACTCATCCATTCTCTTGGATCTTCCAACCAGTGTATTATCTTAACCCTAAGGGGGAGGCCTTTCAAAAAGATACCCTAAGCACTAGGAGAGAATTTGAAAGCCTATCACTTCCAAGAACCAACTTGCCAACCAGGACCTGTGGGCCCAGCTCAAGCTCTAGGGACCTCCCCTGCCCCCTCCTGACTTACTCCACTAGCTCACTCACACGCACCTGCTGTTAACGCTCCCAGTTCTCCCCATTTCATTACCAAACTCTGTGAAAGCATACGACATCGCATTCTCTTTGTACTCCACCTCCCCACGCCTCAAAATACTAGCTCGGTGCTCTGTAAATTGCAAATGCTCGCTAATGTGTTTTAATTTAATTGTACACTGACATTCATCTCTCGGAAAAAAATTCAAGCCATCCACCTTTAATGAGAAGCCAACACAAGATCTAGGTGTTCCTTCTTATGTGACTGATTTCTAGAGTGTTGCTGGTTTTGCTGAAGATATTGCATAATTGGATGAAAGGTCCTGGAGAAGGAGTCTATGCTTCCCAGCTGTGTGACTTTAGTCACCTCACCTCTAAATCCTAATTTGACCAACTACGAAAATCAGGATAACATAATACCAGTCCTATCTACTTCATATAACTGTTGGGAGGTTAGAAAAAGAAAATACAGGTAAAAGCATTTCATAAGATATGCAAAATAAATATATTTATCACAATAGGAGATGTTCTGATTAAGGGTACAAAAACAGTCTCTCCTGTGGAAGGAAAAAAGAAGTACTGGCATATGTTTTAATTCTATATACAGTTGACCCTTGAACAACAAGGGTTTGAACTGCCCATGTCCACGTATATGCAGATTTTTTTTTCAGTAGTAAACACTACAGTTTTTACTGTACTACAGTACTAGACAATCAGTGGTTGGTTGAATCTGTGGATGTGTATATGGTGTTGAATCCATGGATACGGAGGAACCAAGGGTATGGGGTCTGACTATAAATTACACATGGATTTCAACTGTGAGGAGGGTTGGCACCCCTAACCCCTACGCTGTTCAAGGGTCAACTGTATACTGAAACTTCCATACAGAAATCACTATTTATTTTAAATAATGGAAAGAAATTTTACCTTATCATTCATGCAAAAAAATATATTTTAAGTATCTACTAATACCTTTAATGTCAAAATCATTTTTCCCACGTGAGATATTTACTAGACAAGTTAATTTAAGAGCATCCAAAATTTACAAGGGAAGAAAATAGACTAAAAGGTCCCATTCAGCTACTAAAACGTCTGTGTATGTTTTTCATCACTTAATAGGTTTGAAAATGCAATATCAACCCTATAGAAGTCTTTTATTCCCTTCCAGGCCAGATCAACCATATAAAAGTCTTTCATTCCCTTCCAAGCACTAGAAATCTTGTATTTCCTTCTAGGCATTATGCCAGCCATTTTGGAGACTGCCACCATGTAAGTGGCTATGACTGCTGATGCTTAGACAAAGCAGAACAGGTGGGCTTCCCTGGTGGCACAGTGGTTAAGAGTCTGCCTGCCGATGCAGGGGATACGGGTTCGTGCCCCGGTCCGGGAGGATCCCACATGCCACGGAGCGGCTGGGCCCGTGAGCCATGGCCGCTGAGCCTGCGCGTCCGGAACCTGTGCTCCACTACGGGAGAGGCCACAACAGTGAGAGGCCCGTGTACCGCAAAAAAAAAAAAAAAAAAAGCAGAACAGGTGTGAATAACGGAGAAAAGTAGAAATGTTACAAGAGACAGCCAATTATGTATCCTGATTTTTTACAAAAATTTATGATATTTCTATAAAAGTTTATTTAACATACAACAAAGTAAAACTAGATATCAGATATTACTTTAATAAGACATTTAAATGAAGACGCTGATAGGGCTAGATTTAAAGTCCTTCAAGAATATTAATCTATTCAAATATATTTACTGTGGCCCCAGTACATGCCAAATGCCGCAACAGACACAGAGGACACAACCGTGAATAAGAAATACACATTTCTGTCATCTCATGACGACAGTGAGATACACAGGCACTTACAATACTCTGTGCTATACGTGCCTTGATGGGGTCAGTACCACAGAGCCCTGGTAGAGAGATGGGAAAGCGTCCTCAAGGGAGGCTTGCAGTCAAGTGGGAAAGTCAATACCTGTACAACTTCCTAGTGTTTTACCTAACTCCATTTTTTTTTTTTTTTTTTTTTTTTTTTTGCTAACTACTGGCTTTTTGGTCTACTCGTAGATCAACCCTTATTTTTCTTACCTAAGTAGTTCAGGCACTAAGCCACGTGTAGATGGAGAGCCTTTAGTACCATGGGTCCTATCTACCTCCAGTGTTAACTCAGAGGCTAGTATTGAAGGGGAGACTAGGAGCACAGGCATTGAAAGAGAAGCGCCTGGGTTTACATCCTTGCTCTTTCGCACTACATAACCCTGCACAAGTTTCTTAATCTCTTTTTGCGTCAGTGTTCTCATCTATAAAATGGAGATAATAATAATAATAGTACCTAGCTCAAAAGGTTGTTAAAAGGCTTAAAGGAGTTAATCTATAATATAAAGCACTGAGAACAAGGATTGACACATATCGTGAGCTATAAACGCACTGGGATGTTATTATTTTGATGGCAAGACCTTACTGTGATCGCAGTTATCTCTTGCTGTGTGGGTCAGCAGCTAAATAAATCAACTTAGGGCAGAGGAATTGCCCAAAGTTAAGAATGCTCCCCGGAATTGTGCGTTGTTGCCGTCCTGTGTCATTCCATTGTCCTGCTGTGCCCTTATTTTCTTTTCCAGGTCAGAAAGTGGGAAAACGTAGAAAAACGTTAGCAGTTCTTCACATGTCTAAGAGGCTTTGTAAAACCTGAGGTCAAGCTTCTTCCATCCAGTAAAAGGCTCCTTTAATTAAACAAACAAGCTTCTAACTCAATTAACTTCTTTCCTCTTTCTATATTGACAATGAATTTATAATGAATTGCGCCTGAAGTTGTAAAACTTCATCAACCACAGGCAAATTGTTTCTTGAAGTAGGTTCGTTTTTTTACCCTCAGAAGTATTTCAAACACAACTTGAAAATAAAATTTTTTTCAAGAGAGCTACATAATCCTCCAACAAAAATTTCATTTTTGGTTATCCATAAAAAGATAACGATATCAAACCAACAGAATTCATGTGTCTCCTTATAAACTACTTGAGCATAGTAGATCTGTTTTAATTTTAATGCCAGCTTCCATTTTTCATATGAAAATGTGACTATGTATCTCACATTTAACAGCAAGTGTGCAAGCACACAGCAAAATAATTGGTAATTAAAACTATCTGGGAACTGGAAACATCAAACGTTGGAGGAACTAAAAGAATAACGCATGGCAGCAACTCCATTGCATAAATGCAATGAGTGTCCACGATGGCTTATTTTGACAAGGACTTAACATAAACTCAAACAAGAATTAAGGCATATCAGTCCCCGCTGTCCTTGACAAGGAGGGCAACAAAAGTTGAAAAGCATTTTTCACAGGCTAACTCATTATGCACTTTAAAAAAAGATTAGTACGTATAAGTATATGAATACACTTTGCCTCACACAGTTTCTCAGACTGGTTTTCAGAATTAAAGTACCATGATCTCCCTATCTGAAAAACTATACCATTGTCAAACATGAACTTAATGTAACTGTAATAAGACTGCAAGTTTGCAATAACACTGTCTCTGAGTCCAGATCTAAAGGACTGTTTAATGAGAGACACTATGGAGCATAAACTCTGAAAATTTCCCATAAATAAGCGCTCTTAATGGGATCTAAAATGTACGTACATCAATGAGAAAATATGTCTAATCTAGATAGAACATTGTTCAATTCTATCCCACTTTATTCTGGTACAGTAAATACAAAAAGATACTTGAAGGAGAGATTGAGAACATATACTTATGAAAATTAGTGCAGTGTAAGTGACCTCACATTGTTCTGAACAACTCTGCTGGGACCATCGCGTGACTAAGAGTCATACAAAGCTAGAGTCATTCTCTAGCTTCCCCAATCCTTTGCCATTTTTATTATGGATACTCTAGTACTGCATTAAAGGGATACAAAGAAAAGCAGTTCCTGCCAAGAAAAGTCAAAAATTGATTAAAGAGCCTAATACATGCAAAAGTATCTGATTAAAGGTACAAAAACAGTCTCTCCTGTGGAAGGAAAAAAAAGATTAATATTTCTGCCTGGGCATCTGCAAGGCTTCTTACGAGGGAAATGATTATTTGAGCTGGGTCTTTGACTGATGGGCAGGACTTCCACCAGCAGATACTGGAAGATGAGGAGGTCTCTGTTACAGAGCAGACTGGTCAAGTGAACTGATCACAAGCAGCAGAAGACTTTCTCAGAAACACAAAGTTCTCACACTGGTCTGAGGGCCAACACCAAAGGAACGGTCTGCAAGTAACAGGAGGCCAGGAATCTCCTTGAGAATAGACAAAAGGCTAGAAATTCTGTCCAGAGGATCAGAGGAGCTGACTCAGGAGGAAATACAGGTGGCACGTTTCCACTACAGTTTAGGGTTGTGTTTTTCAAACTGTAGTTCCCAAAACCAACTAGTAAATTGGCATTTATTTTACAAAATGAAAGAAAGTAAAGTAAAAGGAAGGGAAGGAAAGGAGAAAGGTGGAGGAGGAGGGGGAAGGGAAGAAGACAAGAGAGGAGAGGAGAGAGTGAATTACACATAGAGTACCTTTTCAGTTTCTAGCTGTGGATTGTGTTTTTTTTAAAAAAATGGAAATCACTCATTTAAAGGGCCCTTCAGGTCTAATCTTGGCACTTGATTAGAATGCAGCTCAGTCTCACTCAATATATTCAGACCATTAGTTTGGGTCTAAGTGTTCTTGGTCATGAATAATTGACTTAAAAAATCTTACTGCACTAAGCAAGATGTTCTCATTAGATACTTAGAAGACACAGTCTGATGTCTTCATAAAGCAAGTAAAGTTTAAAAGAGTCATTTCCAAAGTTCATAGCCATGCAGTAAAGATTATGCTTGTTTCCTTTAGACTGACAGATGCTAAGCATCTTCATATGAAAGATACATGGATAATGTAATGCTCTGTTATGAAGCGGATAATCTCATAGGGAGAAGAAATTGAGAAAGCATAAAGATCTACAATTAACACAATAAAGTAGATCATATTTCACCAAGAAGTAAACAGCTTAAAATGACAGATTACCTCCTCTCATTTATATAAGTCCTTATATATTTTTTCCCAAAGTATATTCAGCTAAAACAACCCTGCCTACATACAACTGATTAAAAAGCTGAAAAAGAGAATACCCAAGATCACAGAGCTAGTTAGCGATGGGGCCAAGAGAAGAAACTAAGTCTTCTCAGGTTTAATTTATTAGTATTACCATAATTCCATGGTTTAACAAATTATTGAGAATAATCTCCTTTTTCAATAGTAACAACTTTACAAACACATACAAATATATATGTAACTAGCATGTAGTCAATGCACAGATAAGCCAAAGAACCTAAAAAAGGTGCTTGCCCAGAATTTGGAAATGAAGGTATAAATACTCAAATTCTCTATAACAAGATACAACAAATGTGAACATTAATCAAATAAGATTAAGAAAAAAGTGATGAGTGTGTTGTTGTTTAGACTAGTGTTTCCTCAAAATCACTGATGGACCCAGGGTACCTCCCTAGAAAAGGAAGTTTGATTATTAAAATGTAACTAATAGAAATAAACCAAATTATTGAAAAATGTTTTATGTTAGTCATAATATATGCAGACAATCTGAAATTGAAAAAGAATTAGATAACAAATGTCCAATCTTTACGAAGAATTGTTCAAAGGACACATGGTACCTGATTGTTTCTGTGGTCTGTTTGTTTGTTAGTTACAATGGAACCCGGGGTGGTTTTCCAGGCATTAGAGTTTAGAGGAAACATCCTGCAGGTCTGTTCAGTCCTCTTTATCTGGTTCTAAATTCCCAAAGCAATCTTTCCGTAAGTAACTTGACTTCCCGTGCCCTTTAGTTCCCAGAGGGGGTAATCTCAGATATCTGACATGAATATTCCATGTTATGGTAAGAAATATTTATACAAAAATGTTGAGGATCTATAATAAAAACTAATAAACTGGGATTACCCAGTTTGTTAAATTTATTTAGACACCTGCCATCTTGTAAACTTATTTAAACACCAACCTTCTTATATTGCAATTTACTGTTTATGCTTTATATCACTTACTCAACTGAAAATTCTATGAAGGTACGATATATAGGAAGCTATAGTAAGTACTCAACATATATTTTTGAATGAATGAATGAACAGAGTAAATGAATAGACTTAGATCAAACTTTGAGGAAGCAATGATAATGACTCAGAAAACTAGGTGATTTCATCAGTGACAAACCTCTACAATGAGGATGACGCTGATGCTTGCTTGATACGTGCCCTCACAATTTATAAGTACTTCTGCATATGATTTCATGAGATCCTTGTAAGCAATTTTATGAAATAAGGATGCAAAGACTATTGATCCTCAGATGAGAAAACCAAGGCTCAGAAAGGTCCAGGGCTTACCTGGTGACCACTCAGACCACTAGGTGAGTGATGGCAAAAGCAGGAATCAAACACCAGCTTTCATTTCCTGGCAAGTGTATCCTTTGCTAAAAGGTCAGGTGGCCTAGCAGCTCAGGTGTGATGCTGCACCCAGCACGTTAAGCTGGTGTTGTTTAAATACTTCTCACCCAAGATCAGGACTTGTCCTTATGTCTGAGGCAGAGTTGGACCCAAAGGTGGGGGTCAAATGACTTCAGCTGTAGAAAGAAGGACTCAGAAACAGGAATCTGGCGATGTTGAACAAGGTGTTTCAAGATCAAGTCCCTGGAAGATACTCCCATTCAGATGGGAAAGGAGCCAGGTAAGAAGAAAAGGAGTGATGAGAAACATAGGAAGAGAATTAGGAGAGAAGAGGGTCAGAGAAGCAAAAGGAAGTTGGAAGCAAGTAGGCGTGGTGTCACAGGTCGAAGTCAGGTCATGAAGGATGAGAACGGGACACTGGATTTGGTGAACAGACATCACTGCCGGCCACCAGGACCCATTTGGTTGGAGTGGTAGAAATAGAAGACAATTTGAGAGGCTTTAAGGGGTTAAATGAGAGAATTCTAAGTTACACACAAAAATCTTGGGAAATCTAGGTATGTTTCAAGCCCGTTTTATAATAGCTTCAAACAAACCCAGTCAACTCTTCTGAGGGCTCCTAAGAATGCTAACCCAAAGCAGATAATGAGACTAAAGTCCAAAGGTAGAAACGGAAGACTAGTAGGCATATGGAATTTCTTGCTGCTATTACTTCCTTTCTTTCATCTGTCAAAGAGGAAAAACTGGAGCTTCCCTGGTGGCACAGTGGTTGAGAGTCCACCTGCTGATGCAGGGGACACGGGTTCGTGCCCCAGTCTGGGAAGATCCCACATGCCGCGGAGCGGCTGGGCCCGTGAGCCATGGCCACTGAGCCTGCGTGTCCAGAGCCTGTGCTCTGCAACGGGAGAGGCCACAACAGTGAGAGGCAAAAAAAAAAAGAGGAAAATCTGTTACCATTTCTCTGAGAGCACAGGAGGCTGGAGGGTAGAAAGTACACATAGGCCAGCTTGCAAGCGGGCTCAACACTGACAGGCTTTTCAGGCTGTACAAGATTGCTCCAGGAGGCCAGTAAACTCCCACTGCAAGCAAAAGCAGTGACCAAGCCCATTTAACAGGAGAGAAATGCAAGGTACACAAAAGTCCAGTGATGGCTGAAGCTGAGACAGTGACTGACAGATCAGATTTCCTTCTCACTTCAAGTCCTCTCTCTGCTGATCAGATCTACTCTAAATGCCTTTATAAATGTTTCAGTGAATCTTATCTTCATGCATTGGATTAGCAAGATCAACTCCCCACTGATAATGCAAAATAACCCTGAAATGTTTCATGCCTTGCTGATCAGCCAGAAATTGAACTTTCCGTCTTCATTTGGACGGTGACGATCTTGATCTTTCACCTCTAGCAAAAATCTTCTCATAGCTATAATTTTAAAGTTCGTAATGAGTGCTTCATTTGCTTTCCAAGCAGATAGAACACCTTTTTTAAATACACTCAGCCTGCCATGACCTTCGTCAATGACTTAAAGAGTTCACCACATGTAATCATTTTCTTTGCTCGGGAGACATTCTTAAGTTTTCTTTGAAGAGATTTGGGCAATAACTCCATCGATGAAATTAAGCACACGTGCGCGCACGCGCGCGCGCGCGCGCGCACACACACACACACACACACATTTTCAACTTGTCACCTTTCTACCATACCTGAAATCAAAACTTTTCCTTAAAATGTACTTGGAATTCTGCATGACTACCAAAGGGTTCTAAAATCCTTCAGCCTGTTAACTAAAACACAATAAAAACGTCAGCTAAATCTGTTTACACTAAAAGCAACACACCATCTTAACTCTAGGCTAAGCAAGAGGACAGCTTAATGCCTACAGGAAGCAACTACAGTCCACATGCCCAGATGGAACTTCGGGCTGCCCTACACAGCTGGATGAGACTGAACTCACTTGGGGTACATTTTGGTTTTTTTCTACACTAAGAAAAAAAACAATGATTTTAATGATATGGGCCAATGTAAAGCCATTCTACTCTGTTTTGCCTACTTTTGTGAGGTTTTTAATATGAAATAGAGGTTTTGAGTAGTGTAACATGACACTGAATGTAGGCTTCTTGAAGGCAGGCCCCAGATCTTACTCTCCTTTTTTATTCCCTATGGTAAAAGGCAGTGTCTACATAAAGTGGGTGCTAAACTACTGTTGACTAGTACATTCTATTTCTAAAGCTGGATGGCGGGCACAGTGGTGTCTATTATTATGCTTTAAAATGGATATATGTGTGTTTTTTGTAGATATGATATTTCATAATTTTTAAAAAGAGGGAGAATCCTGAGGCCTACCCACTACACATTCTAATTCAACAGGTCTAAAGTGGAGATAAGGGATTTTTTTTTTCTAATCACCCCAGGTAACGCAGATGTGGGCGATCTATAGAATTCACTTTGAGAAAAAAAACAACAACAAAATAAATAAACAGACCAATATAAATAACATGCCTGTTATCAGTACACTGCTATTAGTGGTGAAGGTGTTTTACTTTCCTGGTTCAAATTATCAGGCTCAGACTTAAACACAGAGAACATAGTATTTAGCATAAAATATTACCCTCAGATGTGCCTGGAAATTCCTTCCTAACTTGCTCTGATTTTCCTCTATTATAATTCTTAATGCTTTTGCTTTCCTTTTCTTTTTTCCTTCAGATATTTGAAGACAGAAATCCTTAATTACATTTCTCTCCTACTTAGTTTATTGCCCAGACTCACAAAATCTTACAAAGTTATACAGCTTTGCAACTTTACTTGGAAATTAAGACCTCATATTTACTTCATATTTTGAGGAAGGGTTTTTAGCTGAATCCTTCCATATCTCAGTTTGCAAAAAAAGAAATAGAGGTAAAAGGAGATAGTGCATCTTTTCCCAAACCCTACCTCTCTTGCTTTTTCATTAAACAACAGTATAAGTGTCAAATGAAATAAAAATACCTCTATAACAACAACACAAAAACCACATGATATCTTCTCTCCAAACTTAGGGAAATAATTTTCCAGTTTTTTTTTTTTTTAAGAAATGCCTTGGGCTTCCCTGGTGGCGCAGTGGTTGAGAGTCCGCCTGCCGATGCAGGGAACGCGGGTTCGTGCCCCGGTCCGGGAAGATCCCACATGCTGTGGAGCGGCTGGGCCTGTGAGCCTGCGCGTCCGAGCCTGCGCGTCTGGAGCCTGTGCTCCGCAACGGGAGAGGCCACAACAGTGAGAGGCCCGCGTACAGCAAAAAAAAAAAAAAGAAAGGCCTTTTATAAAAGAAATCCCTGTGGTAGTTACTATAAGGCAGAAGTTACTTGAATTTAAGCACAATGATTTTCTTAGCAAATCTCATAAAGTTTAAAACCTATGTAAGGCTTTTGGAAAAAAAATCATGTCTTTTACCACCTAACATTACATTTGGAACAGAACTGTATACAGTTTTAAACAAAAAATATGTGTTTATACTATGTCTCCCATGTTAGAATAAAAAACATTTTGACTTATCTTCTTTTTTATACTTGGCAATGTAATTAGGACAGACACACACACACACACACACACACACACACACACACACACACACTACCATTATTGCCACCAATCAGACCATGTCAACATCATACACTACAATCCTGCAGGTTTGAAAAATTGCATTTAAAACACTGGAATGAATAAATAACAATCACAAAAACAAACCTAACCAAGTTTCCAATACTTAATTGAAAGTAGTTTAAAATTTTAAAGCCACGAAATAAGACTGGCAGTCAGCTATACCCTCCAACAGTCTCACTTTAATACCTAAAGGATATGCTGGCATTCCAGTGTACACGCATTGTTATGCACATGCATTGAGCTCCCTCTGCTCCTAAAAATGATTATAAATTTTAATTGGCTCACTGAAACAAAAACAATCTAAGTTATAAAAACAGAAATTGTTTTTTAACTTTAACAAAAAGTAAAAAGGCTATTCTCACCAAAGTACAAGATGTGAGTTTAAGGGACGCAATAACTTTCAATCCATGACAAAAACCTTTCAGTAAGCAACAGTTTTATGGAAAAAAGCATTTACAATGAGAGGTATATAAGTAACAGAGAAAAAAAATTCCTTCTAAGTTATACAACAACTTTACAAAATAAAATGAAGAGAATCATTTCAAATGACACTATTGTATCTGCATATGTCCCCAAAATCATTAAATACAAATATGCTACACAGTCGCACATTTTAACATACGAGAGCATATGCTAAACATGTGTACAGGTATTAAAAGATGTATATATAAGTGTTTGAGAGCATAAACTCAATGTCAATAAGTTTAATAACACAAAATCTGGAAAGAAAAAAGTTTTCTTACATGTATAAACACTGCAAAGAATGGTCAGCTGAAAAGAACAGTGTAACATGGAAATGTGCCCCAGTAATTTTCCCCCCATGCTAAAATCCATGTGGGTACATAGCCGCTGTATGTGAGACAGAGCAGACAACCACGGTGAAGTAGAATCGAAACCTTCACCTAATGGCACCTGACACTGCACTCAGCTTTTGGATCTTTTCATTTACATGCACGAAAAAATTTATTTTCTATCCTTAGTTTTTTCCGATATATGATACAAAAGATTAATCTTCCCTTACATTTATTTCAACAAAAGCCTATATTCGGTTACCTTATAACAGTATTTTAGAAAACCATGAAACTTAAAATTATCTAGTATTTTTACCTACAGATCATTTTCTTCCATAATCTGACATAAATATAAAATAGTCTATTCACTGCACATCGGAAGACATGACCAAAATGGACTTTGAAAGCTTCATTTCTGAAGCTCAATGTTCAATATTTATGAAAAATTGTGTCTTATTCCCCAGGACTTCAAAAACGCTTGACAGGGCTTCCCTGGTGGCACAGTGGTTAAGAATCCACCTGCCAATGCAGGGGACACAGGTTCAAGCCCTAGTGCGGGAAGATCCCACCTGCTGCGGAGCAACTAAGTCCCTGTGCCACAACTACTGAGCCTGCACTCTAGAGCCTGCGAGCCACAACTACTGAGTGCGCGTGCCTAGAGCCTGTGCTCTGCAACAAGAGAAGCCACCACAATGAGAAGCCTGCGCACCACAACGAAGAGTAGCCCCCTCTCGCTGCAACTAAAGAAAGCCAGCACGCAGCAACAAAGACCCAACGCAGCCAAAAATAAAAATAAATAAATAAATAATTTTTTTAAATGACAATCATGAAGCTGCACAATATAAACATTTAAAGAACTAGACCAATGATACTAGAAAACAAAGGAGATGTTCATAAATTCAGCATTATTAACATGCAACATTAATGTAAATGATTTAAATATCCACTGGGGAATGAACATGTAGATACAATTTCAAATGTTATACGTTGATGTCAAGAAAATGAGTGAACTTTGAACTTCTGCCAAAAGTCATTTGAGAAAGAAAAGTTTTTTAAGGGAATCACATTAGAAAGAAAGAGATAAATGACACCTTTAAACCAATTACCATTAGTCTCAGATATACCACAGGAGACCCTTTCCTCAAATTCTTTCAAGGCAATAGAAAGATAATCATAGCAGGTGCTAATCCAAGACTCCAGTAACTTCTCTACCTCACTAATTATGTGGCAACTGAAAGAATTACTTGGCATACTGAAATGCTGGTTAAATCCATCTATCTGCCAATTCCATTCCTACACCGAGAAGTTAAATGTGGCTTAGAGAAAACACACATCCATGATGCCTGGCTTCACTTTAAATGCATGGCTTGGTTTCAGCTGGGTCCTTGGTGCTGCCTGGCAATGCTACCATCTTCTCCAGTTGACTCACTCTCCCCATCTACATGGCAATTCCGCATTTTCTTCTCTCATCTCGAACATTAATAGCACTTACCCCCATCACCACTCTCTGCTGCTGAGAAAAAAATGAAAGCCACCAGAAAAAACTCCCAAGTGTACCCCTTCTACCCATCTACATGGATCTATAGCCAAGCACCCTGCCTTCCCTCTTGTTATTATGAACAAATGGTCCAAGCTCCTACTGAAGCTCATACAACCCAATACCATTGTCTCCCACTTGATCAAATAAACTACTCCAGCACTCTCTCTTAAATCCACAGCTTGCTCTCTGCTGTATGATTTTCATCATGATACAAATACACTGTCCTTTCTGCATTAAAAAAAATATCTTGAGCCCACAACCCTCTCTAAACATAGTCCCATTTCTCTATTCTCTTTTATCACAAAGGACCTCATAACAATGGTCTAGACTTCCTGTCTCTAATTCTTCTCTTCCTGTTTTCCTTGAACCCACTCTACAAGCTTTTGCCCCTACGCTCCACCAAAACCACCCTGGTCAAGGTTACCAGTAACCTCCACATACCTTAATTCAATGGTCAACTCTCGGAATTCATCTTACACAACTCACATTAGCAGAATTTGATACTGCTCATCATACCCTCCTCCTTCAAACGCCTTCTTCACCTGGCTTCGAGGATACCATGCTCTCTTGTTTTTTCTTCAGTCTCACTAATTATACTCTCTGTTGCCTTTGCTGGTTATTCCTCATTGTCCTGACCTCTTAAAGTTGGAGGGTTCCCGGACTCAGTCCTTGAACCTCTGCTCTTTTCTATTTATGCTCTCTCCCTAAGGAATCTCAACCTCAATCTTGGCTTTTAATACAGTTTATTCACTGATGACTCCCTAATTTATGTCTCCAGGTTTAGGCCACCCCTCACCTCTCAACCCCTGTAACTCTAATTGCTCACTGACATTTTCGTTTGGATATGTAATAGGCATCTTGACACATCAAAAAAATAAGCTCTTGATCTTTACCATATGGCTGACATTACAAGTGTTCATCAACGTCCAGCTCCCCTCCCCTTCAGGGCACAGGAATGACAACCCATGATAAGACCACATGACTTGTTCTGGCCAATGTAATGTGAGCAGAAGTGCCATATGTCATCTCCAGCCTGGACATGATAAGCCCATTGTGATTCTCCAATCTCTCTCCTTCCGTGCTGTGGCAACTGAAAATGTTTTGTGTTCCATCCAGATGGTGTACTTCAAGACGTGGAGCCAACCAGGCTTCCTTAGTGATGGCAAAGACCTTCCCACTGACCAACATGGAACAGGTACCATTAACAAGAAATAAACTTATATGCTTAACAAGCCATTGAGATTTTGGAGTTCTTAGTTATCACAGTATAGCCTTGCCTACCCAGACTAAATACCCCCCAAAAGCAGCTCTCACGTAGTGGTCTTTTCTATCTCAGCAAACTCCATCCTTTTAGCTGCTCAGTCAAAAACCCTGAAGTCATTCTTGACCCCTTTCTTTCTCTCATACCCCACATCCCATTCATCAGCATACCCTGCACCTTCAAAATACATACAGAATCCAACCACCCTTTACTTTTTCCACTACCACTCTGCTCTTCAAAAGACACTGATAAGAACATGAAAAGACAAACACAAACTGGGAGAAAACACTTTAAAAGCATATAGATAAAATGAAGGGCTTGTATCCAGAATATATAAAACTCTCCAAGCTCATCAATAAGAAAACAAAACACCCAATTTTTTAAAAAACAAAATTTTAATAGACATTTCCCCAAGAAAGGCATGGATAGCAAATAAACACATGGAAAGATAAGAATGCTCACCACTATTAGTCACTGGAAAATGCAAATTAAATTAAAACCGCAATGAGATACAACTACATACATATTAGAATGGCTAAAATTAAAAAGAATGACAATACCAAGTATTGATGAGACGTAGAACACAGCAATTCTCATATATTGCTATTTAAAATGTAAAATGATACAACCACTTTGGAAAATATTTTGGCAATTTCTAAAAAGTTAAACATACACTGGTGGTAAAAGAAGAGTGTTTATATATTGACAGATATGGTCCACTCCAGAAGTTGTTTATAGATGACTTATATTTATTGGTGATTCTTCCCTTGGCTGAAAGGTGCTAAAACATACACCTATTAGATGATCCAGCCATTCCACTCCTAAGTATTCTCAAAAGAAAGAAAGTATATGTCCACTTAAAGATTTGTACACAAATGTTCATAGCCCAAAAGTGGAAACTACCCAAATGTCCATCACCAAGTGAATGGATAGTCAAATTGTGGCATATTCATACAAAAGACTACTATTCAGCAATAAAAAGGACTGAATTACTAATACACACAATATAGATGAATCTCAAAATAATTATGCTGAGTAAGAGAAGAAAAGGAAAAGAAAAGGAGTACACACTGTGTGATTCCGTTACAGTACGTCCCCTACATACAAACGAGTTCCATTCCAAGAGCGCATTCGTAAGTCCATTTGTTTGTAAGTCCAACAAAGTTAGCCTAGGTACCCAACTAACACAATCAGCTATATAGTACTGTACTGTGATAGGTTTATGATACTTTTCACACAAATAGTACATAAAAAACAAACACAAAAAATAAAGAAAACATTTCTAATTTACACTACAGTACCTTGAAAAGTACAATAGTACAGTACAACAGCTGGCATACGGGGGTGGCATCGAGTAAACAGGCAAGAAGAGTTACTGACTGGAGGAGGGAGAGGAGGTGGGAGAGGATAGAGCTGTCAGCGATAGGAGACGGAGAGCAAGGTGCAATTTCACTCATGCCTGACATCGATGGAACACACGTTCGCATCTTTGAAAGTTCGCAACTTGAAGGTTCGTATGTAGGGGACTTACTGTATATAAAACTCTAGAAAATGCAAACATCTATAGTAACAGAAAACAGATCAGAGGTTTCCTGGGGAAGACGACAGGAGGGAGGGATTACACAGCGGTACAAGGAAACTTTTGGGGGTGATGAACACGTTCACTATCTCAATTGTGTTGATGATTTCCCAATGCATACATATGTCAAAATGTTAAATTGTTTTAATTTGTTCAGTTTATTGTATGTCGATGATACTTCAATTAACTTTTTTTTAAAAGGAATATAGCAGGTACTGAATAAAGTAAATAAAGATGAAAACAGATGCAAAGAAAGCAAAATCCTAAGAACGAATTGCAGTGGGAACATTTATATCCTCCCTCATTCTATAGTATTCTTTTCTGAATGATAAAATATTAGTGGAAAAGGAGGAATAAGCTACTACAAAGCAGAGTCCCTCAGTATAAAGTCGTAGGGTCTTTCAGCCAAGAAAAACCACCTATAAGTAGCTCCCGAAATGGACAACTGCCACCCCAATATACAAGCACTCTTCTTTGGCCACAGTTTCCTAGTAGTTGAATAATTTCTTTGAATTCATCTTAGAAACCTGGCCTAATTTCTCCTTTTTTATATCATCTTCATTTGCCATTAAACTTATATTGACACTTTTCCCATGAATTAATTTGCTACAAATTTTTTAAGAACTAAGGAATGGCCATGGCAGGTGTCCTCAGTTGATGAGTCTTGGATGTAAAAGTTCCTTGCCTTGGACTCACTGTCTTCTGTCTCCTCATTTCCCACTGAGGTAGAAAAATCACCATCTCTATTTCATTCACCTCCCTTGCTCTTCTCTTTGAAATCCTAAATTTCATTCATTATTGTCAATTTTAGCATCATCCTAAACATGAATTCACCCACTTCTTTCATATGCTGCTATGGTTATATGTTTTCTGTGACATGACTCCATCATAGAATAGAATAGAATAGAATAGAATAAAATAAAATAAAATATAAAATAAGAGCATAGCACCCACTTATGTTTAAACAAGTTAGCCCTGTGACTTACCTCATTTCCACCAACTGCCTTGGTTAAAATCACTGCAGAAGACACAGGGGGAGGCATGCAACCTACTGTCTGCAACCTGAAAAAGAAAAAAATAAGCAACTATAAGTAGGCTTTTGTTATCAATTATAAATAGTTTTCACTACATTCATTCTAAAATAGCAAAGCTGAGTAAATGAAAATAGGAGAATGTTTACTGATGCACATGCCCTTTTGAGTTTAGACAATTCTATATGAGGCAACATGGCTTAATAGAAGCTCTCACTCCATTCCACAGACTTGGGTGATTTTATTTTTTAAATTATTTAAGGTCTTATACAATTCAAAAAACAGTCAGGTTATGGTGAGTGTAGTCATTGCAAGATAACCAAAATGGTTAATCATTTGGCAAGTGTATATAGTCAGTTATTTTCAGGTATCTTTTCCTTACATTTTTTATAGGAAGGTTTTTGGCAAAAATAAAACTTTAAAACCTCTTGCAGATTCTTTTCCACATAACAGCAATTCTCAAACTTTCATCTCATAAAAGACATTTTCATGCTGTTGTAATATCATTATAAAAATAGGCATGACACAATCATGTACTTCTTAGATTCAGACCCTATAGTAAATTCTAGTGTCTATTCTAAATTTGGTTTTTATTAAACTATGTGTATACTCCCAAGATCGTGACAAGAATTCTATTCTCTTAGTTTAGAATAGAAAACACATTGCATGACAAGCAAATGAAATTATGAGTAGTAAATCCAAGTATTAAAGATAAAAAACATTCCTCAGCATTCATACAGAATATATATTCTGGGGACAAAGCCCAACTAAAGTGGAAAGTTTATACAAGGAATCAAATACACAGAGTATCTGACTAATATTTTGAATGTAGGATCACAGGTCATTTTTATTCACTTTTGTAATAATATATTGTCTAATCTTTATGCAATGAATTTATATTGGCTCTGAAGTAAGAAAAAATAAAAAGTTTTCATTAATTTTTGACTGAAAACTTAAGAAAAAACCTTATAGGGAACTTCCAGTTCAATTCACTTTAACATGGTCTTCTTTTAAGGTCTGTTTTCCCAAGTGATGCTGAAGTAGTCTGTCTGATTAAGAATTCCCAATCTCTGAGCCTTCCTTGTAATCATTACCATCAACATCACTAATATTACTGAGATTTTACCATCTGTAGTAGATACTGTTCTAGACACTTTACTCATTTATCCCTCACAAGTATTTAAGATAAATACTATTATTATTCTCATTTTTACAAAAGCTGAAGTTAAGACAGGAGTTAAATATATGACCAAACTCACAAAATCACCTATCTTGGGTTAAACTTTTATTCTGTAATCCAGGGCCAAAGCCTTACCAAGGCCACCCCTCCAGGCTCTCTGCCTTCTGGCTTCTCTACCACCAATACAAGGAACAGGTCCTCTCAGGTATTTTCAACCGAACTTTTTCAAACTTTCCCTCTCATCTGGCCTCTTCCCCTCTATGTACAAAGAAGGAGAGTTCTCCGTATCTTAAAAAAAAATCTCTAAGATATATACTGAATACATATACTTTCTACAGGTAGGACACTACACAAGGGTATAAAAAAAAGTATAAGACATCATTCCTGCCTTCAAGGAGGCAGAATATTCAACACACAAATGTAGATAACTAACCTCAAAATTAGTACTGTTGCCTCCTCAGGATGTAATAATACTTTTTCCACTGTGGCTCACTGTTGTGCTCTACCTCCAAGACCCCAAAGCTCATTCCCTCTTTGCTCCCCTGGAATCTGACTTATGCCCCTTCTAGTAAAAGCAGTAACCTTATAAGTAACCAGCAATCTCCCAATCACCAAATCCAACATCCTTTTCCCTGTATTCATTCTCCTTTCCTCCTTGCTTCTCAAAGCACTCTATTCTCTTGGTTGCCATAGTACAGTATCATTCTAATTTATCTCCTGTCTTTTAAACCAGCCCATTCAAGTATTTTCCTGTCTTCTGCTCAATCTTATTTGCAAATCTGAATCTATATGAATACTTACAAATTTCTGTTGCTAACCCTAACCTCCATTCCCAAATCCGTAGCTGTCTATGACTGCCACCATAAACAAAACATGTCTAATGTTGAATTTATGTATATTCTAAGAAATCAATTTTGCCTCTCAATTAACCTATTTCTTCCAATGGGACAGCTTTTTTCCTAATGATCCAGTCTGAAACTTTGGAGTTAAGTGGAGCTCCACTCACTCTTCACAAACCAAACAATCGCCACAACCAACTTTCCATTCTTTTCCATGACTACTGTCATCATCCCCCTTCAGATGCTTTTCGCCCAAGTCTGGACATTTCTAAATGCCTACTCAGTGCTCTCTCTACCTTCACTCTTTCCCTTTAACACAGCAAGGTAAGGAGTGTGCGCTCAGAATACATTTATCTCAGTGATTTAAACAGGACCTTGATGTAGAAGTCGGTAATTCCCTCCAGTTAACATACTAAGTGTGTACTCTCAAATTGGGAGGGGAAGGGAGAAAAAGTGAGTGAGGAAGAGCTTTCTCTAAGTGAGGTAGACTAAGTTTGTACTCCGTTAAGTTTAATATCCTGAGCTGAGAATTGTATGCTTTTTTTTTATTTAGCATACTGTGATTACAAACTCTACTCTGCTCTGCTTATATACCCAGGACAATACTATCAGACAATCTTCTTTAATGACCATTTTCTAGCATGTTGTTCTCTTGTTTAGCACATTTAAGAACCCTGCATCATCTACAGATTCAAACTCAAACTCCTCAGCCCAGTAGTTCCAGTCTTGCAACTTGGCCTTAAGGAAGCTTTTTATCTTTGTCTCCCACTAATGCCTCATGTTTGAATTCTCTTCTTTAGGAGTACACAACCCTTGCTGCACCTCTTCCCCTTTAACTGATTACACCACTTATCTAACAAATCATATGCTGCCCCATTTTATTGGTTACTGTTTTATATATCTGTATATATATCCTACATATCCAACTAAATTGGAAGTTCCCTGAATACAATGAAAATGAGTTAATATCTTCCAATTTCTTGAGTGCTCTCTACAGGGCAGATAGTTGGTAAATACTGGTTCTCTATATGCATCATACCTTGTTGCTCTAAAATGATGTCATCACATTTATGTAGCATTTTATGCTTTCTGGTGAAATTTTATGTTCATTCTCTCAAACTCGACCTGGCCAAAACAGCACTCTTGATTTCCTGCTCTCGTCCCAACCTATTTCTCCCCCAGCTAAGAAAATGATGCCGCCAATCGGCCAGTGGCTCATACCCCGAATCCAGACTCCTCCCTGTCCTCTCTCCACAACCTATCCACCCATGGATACTGAGAGCTCTAATTTTAAAATATATCCTCCATACATCCATTTCTTTCTTCTGAGCTGCTCCCTCATCACACTAGCCTCCAAGCTGGTCTCCTAGTTTTCTCTCAGGCTCTTCTACTATCTATTCTTCATACAGGAACTAGAAGAATCATTTGCAAACATAAATCAGAACCATATTACTCTCTCATTTAAATCCCTCCTGTAGCTTCCTGCAGCACTCGAAATAAAAACTGAATGCTTTACAAGCCTACAGGGCTCTGCATGACCAGGATCCTATCCATCTTTTCAACCCCGAGTCACATTATTTGTCCTCTATATCATCAGGCTTTGGCCATCATTGTCACTTTCCTGACCCTAGAAGACACCAGGCTTGTTCCAGTCCTTAAACATTTTGTTTCCTTTACCTTGAACATTCTGCCCCCAGAACTCTGCAGTCTAAATTGATCACCAGCCTGTCCTCTCAACCATTCATATCACACAGTTTTACTTCAGATCACTTATCTCTATCTTGATCATCTATTTACTTATTTATTGACAATCACACCTAGAGTGTCCTTGACGTGCAAAACTAACTTGCCAATTTTGTTCACTGCTGTTTCTCTAATACCTATGATAATTCCTGGCATATAGAAGGAGCTGAATAAATGACTTGAATAAATGAATGAATAAGTGATCTCAATTGATATCCCCACAGCATTACTAAGCAGGCAATAAAAGTATGATTATCCTCACTTTCTACAAAGGGAAATTGAGGTTCAAGACTATTCAATGACTTTCCTAAAAGTCACATAGCAACTTAGGGGCAAGGTCAGACTGCAATCTTTAGGCTTTAAGTTCAGCGTTATAGTTGTTATACCATGATGCTAAAATGTGGTTAGTTTTAAACCACTTCAAATAATTTTTAAAAATCATTAAATCCTTTTAACAAACATGGCAACATTTTTAATGGGAGAAAAGATCCTAATAAAAATCTATTGCTCTATTTACAACAGTCAGGACATGGAAACAACCTAAGTGTCCATAGACAGATGAATGGATAAAGAAGATGTGGCACATACATACAATGGAATATTACTCAGCCATAAAAAAGAAACAAATTGAATTATTTGTAGTGAGGTGGATGGACCTAGAGACTGTCATATAGAGTGAAGTAAGTCAGAAAGAGAAAAACAAATACCGTACACTAACACATACATATGGAATTGAAAAAAAATGGTTCTGAAGAACCTAGGGGCAGGAGAGGAATAAAGATGCAGACGTAGGGAATGGACTTGAGGACACGGGGAGGGGGAAGGGTAAGCTGGGACGAAGTGAGAGAATGGCATGGACATATATACACTACCAAATGTAAAACAGCTAGCTAGTGGGAAGCAGCCACATAGCACAGGGAGATTAGCTCGGTGTTTTGTGACCACCTAGAGAGGTGAGATAGGGAGGGTGGGAGGGAAACGCAAGAGGTAGGAGATATGGGGATATATGTATACGTATAGCTGATTCACTTTGCTTTACAGCAGAAACTAACACACCATTGTAAAGCAATTATACTCCAATAAAGATGTTAAAAATAAATTAAAAAATAACATGAAAAAATCTATTGCTAATTCAATTATCCTATCAAACATAAAACAGAACAAGGGAAAAAGTAAATGTTTGTCCCCTCTATATATTTTTCTTTCCTATGCATTTTAAAAACACATATTATAGTCAGCCAGTATCTGTATACATTTGGTAAGATATAGAACACAAAAGTTAAAGCACCCAATTGACAGCCTACATTACACACATGCACACAGACCTTACATCCTGTAGTGCCTTCCAATTTTCTCCCAACAGAAAATTGTCTCTCCTAGAACCTTATCATTTAGCAAGAGTGTATATTTTAAGATTCTTGTTATAAGATTCTTTAATGCAGTTCCTTAGTGAAACACTATCACTTTAAAGAATAATAATAATGTTAAAAGTGTTTTTATTTCCTTATATGACACATAAGCCCTTTTGTGTACAGTTGCCACAGAAATAATAATGTTACTAAAGATACCCCATTAAAAGTGGACCCTTCAAAATATTTAAACATACCCTTTTAAAAGCCACTCATTGATGGGTGTGATTGACAAAAGCTGAAGAAGAAGCCATATTGCTGCTGGGAAGAATGCAAGTGTAAAGATCTGAATAAAAAGATGTAGTTTTATATGCACCAAAGCACTTGTCAGCTCCTGTGAATATGAAGGACACAAAATAACAAAGGTAAGAAAACTATTTCTGAAGACTGCTACCAAAACAACATCATATGAATTAGGTTTTTTTTAAATTGAGATATAATTGACATATAACATTATATTAATTTTAGGTATACAACATGAAGATTCATTGTGTATACTGCAAAATGATCACCACAATAAGTCTAGTTAATATCCATCAATGTGGAGTTATTTCAGAGCTAAAACTTTTACCTATAAGCATATGCATAAGAGACAGACTTTAAGGGAAAAAAAAGTTGTTCATCATAATTATAAAGTATTTTTCTATAAAATTTCTGAAGCATTCTAATTTCTTTCAAATACAGTATACCCCAACAATTCAGATTTGTAAAAGTCTGGAACAGGACTAAGCTAACTACCTTTACACTAGTATAGATTTCAGAATTGTTGACACTGCAGACAAACATGTATGTTTAACTATTTAAAACAAAATCTTGTTTAAAAATTTTGGCAGGACCTAGAACTTTAATTAAATTTGATAATTAACCTCTACTCATTACACCAGACCTAGCAAGGACTCGATTTGGCAAGATGTTACTAAATCTACACACAAATCCTAATTTTTAAAAATGTTTTCCCAACAATATTCTACATTTCAAAAGGGCTTTTTTCCCCAAAATCTACTCACTAGATTTCTTTATTAACATTTACTGAATAGCAGCTCTGTGCCATGCTCTGAGCTTGCCACTTTATGTATGTTATCTCATTTAATCCTGACAACAACCCAGTTAGGAAGATATTATTATCCCTATTGTACTGATGAGGAAATTGAGATCGAGAGTGAAGCCCAGAATCAAACCCATTTCTGGCATTCTATCAAACACACTCACTCCTGCTTCTCCCACCATGTCACACCGCTGCCCCAGGAGAGAAAAGATTTGCATGAATCATGACACACCAGGCACATATTGTAAGTCTCACAGCTAAAAAGGGATACTCGGTAAACTTTGGGATTTCAATATGTACAAACCAACAAGCGTTTACCTTTGAATTTCTTTGAGTTATGTGGTTATTCAGCAAAAATAAAACAAATTCAGAAAGTAGTAGAATATAAAACATGCAGGCAGTCATTAAACACATTCAAAGTTGCCAGAGATTCACTGGTTTATAAACATAGCACTGTCATGTTCCCCACCTCCCTTAGTTCAAGTAAGTCATGAACTAGCCTCAGAGACATTAGCCAAAGTTCATGGTGTAATAAACAGTAGGTTAATGCAAACTCATTCACTGGTCACCACTTTCTGCAATCTGTCTCATCAGTTCCCACCATTAATCTCCCTTCATGTTACACAGCAGTTCCAGTTTAATCACAATACGTCCCTAATGGCATCTATGGAACTTCTGGAAATCTGGGTCTAATGCAGGACAACTGGGAAACACTGTGCAAACTGGAAGCCACACTGGGTCCACGGATCTGAGCTAACATAAAAGGAGTCATCTTTACAATGAACCCGAAATTGCACCCCAGAGAAAACTTGAGCACCAGCAGTTCCAAGAATTCTCAGCAGTCTTGAAACCAAATCTCACGCAAATACACTCAGAGGCATTCTTAAATACCAAATGAATATCAGTAGGTTTTTTATTTTCAAAAAATGAAAATAAAATGATTAGCCAGAAGGCAGTAACAAAGACATTTGCATACACTTCTCATAGGAATATAAAACGCTGTAACTTTTCTGAAAAGTAATTTGGGAGAATATCTCAAGGACTATAATAGGATTCATACTCTTGGACCCCGAAATTTTATGTCTAGGCATTTCTCCTGAGGATATAAAAAGTGGTTACAAGCATTTATATATAGAATTGGTTGATAGTCACAGCATTATCTATTACAGTAAAATCTGGAAACAACTTATATGTCCAAAAGTGAGGAAATAACTAAATAACTTAAGGTAGCAACAGAGTGTTCAGAGCTATTAGAAACTATGTTAAAACTGTGTAGACAAGGATGTAGAAGTTCAGGGTCTTGCCCTACTTAACCAACAGGTGTCTCACTGGCACAGCCTACGTAGACCAACCTAGCAACTCATTCCTTCAGGCGGCAAACACTTACCCAGCACCTGCCTCCTTTCTAGGTACTTGGACTATCTCTCACAACTCAAACTTCACATATCATCTGACCCAGCAATCCTACTTAGAGGAATTAATCCTTCATACATATTCCCAAATGTAGGAAATGACGTATTTTTAGGTTATCCTTTGCAGAATGTTTATAATAGCGAAACCCCATAAGTTACCTAAATGCCATTCAAGAGAAGATGAGGAAAATATATCAAGACACATTCAAAAATGGAATATTTTTCAGCATCCAAAAAGAAACAGGGAGTTTTTTATGTGTTGATATGAAAAAACCTCCAAAATATGTGTTTTGAGTAAAATAAGGTAAGGTGGCAAACGGTATAAAACACCCCAGTTTGACAGGGGCGGGGGGTGATACACATATGTATGTTTTGCATAGAATACCTCCAGAAAGATACACAGAAACTGTTAACATTGGTTGTCTCCAGAGACGAGAACTGAATATTTAGTAGGGGGGTAAAAAGAAGACTTCTCATCGTATATACTTTTGTACCTTTTGATTTATGTTCATAAAAGTAAATAAAATATAAATTATCTTATTTTCAAATATGAAGAAAAAATAAATGAAATATATTACATGGAAAATTACTATTATACACTGTCATGTATTAAAAATAAAATTGTATGTGTGTATATATGTGTATATTTATGCAAGTATGTGTATACATATATACACATATATACATATACACAATTTTTTAAGTATTTTATTTTTAAAGTAGTCTCTATATAAAAAATGCGTTTAGGGAAAAAAGGGCTAAACTACACACAACTGTTAACAGCAGTTATTTTTATTCTTTCTAATCTTTCTACATGGGGAAAGACTACTTTTGTAATCATGAAAAAAGTTATAAAAAGTAAAATGTAGTTAGAAAACACTAGTTGATCTGAAAAATGACAGTAGAAACAACTGATATTGTATCAAAATAATGGAACAGTAAAGAACCCAGCAAAATGAATCACAAGGGGCCACTATGTTGGGTCCTCAGGGGCTTCTTAACAACAGGGAAATAACAGACATGAAGTGTTTCCAAGAAAGATTTTCAAGACTGTCACAAAAACCCAGTATTCTATATCTTCTATACCTTCTTCATACAACCTTAAAGATAAAATAAGCTTGCACTGGAAAAGAAAAAGCAAGTAAACACTATAAAATTCAAAATACTATTATTCCATACATATCCATGCAGAATTGAGGGCCACATACTCAAATAAATACCATCATGAATAACTGAAGAGTTGATACCACATGACATCTTATTTATTCACATGTAATACAGGTCGAATCCCATTAAAATAAACTTAAGGAGATACTCCACATACCAGGGCCTCACTGACAGCATCAAGAATCGCTTGAAATCAGAGGCTCTGACTGGGACTTAGAAATATTTTCATTACGTACCAATTTCCCTCCTAACCCTTATTTGACCTTTATTGGATTTGCTTTCGGAGAGTCAGCCTCATAGCTCTGGGCTGGAAACAAGCGGCAAGAACCTCAATTTTAGAATTTGCTGTATTTATTTCTAAGCTGATGGGATTTTTCAAAAATGATCTGTTTAGGAAAATAAAGGAAAGCCGGTATATTCTGGCCTAGTGGGGACCCTTTTCACGCCCTGAGTTTCCTGTTCATCTTTGCTTCTGTCCCGAGGCAAGTACAAGTGCACAAGGTGGCAGTGCCTTGTGGCCACAGGTGCTAAACAGGTACTTGTTTAAATGAGATTGGTCTTGTCACAGCGTCTTAAGTAACAAATCCTCTGAAACTGTAGATTTGAAGTTCGCTAAATATGAAATATATTTTGAATGTGACCTTATTTCATGTCACTACAACAAAATTTCAGAAACCACTTCAACAGGTATGTCACAAACTAGAAATCAACAGTCATAAAACCGAAGACTTAGCATTAAATCTTTTCAGCATGAAGTATTAACACAGTCCTTTATAACTTTAATAAATGAACAAAACAAATTCTAGAATACACATCATTACATCAATGTATAAGTAATACTACATGAAATGTTCACTATAAATCAAACTTGAGTGGGGCCGATGTAAATGCTTTCAAATAAACGCAAGTTAATTATAACCTACCGTCTCCTGTGTGCAAAAATGCACTGTTCCAGGACCTAACAGGATATAAAAATAGTAGTCCCAGCTGAAATTAGTTTGTAAACTAGAAAACAAATTGTTACAATCTTGTTATTGAAACAAGATTGTTAACTAGGAAACAAATAACAAGAAGTTCACTACCTCCTAACTTACAACTGTTTGGTTGCCTGGGAAATTAACAGGGCTTAGAGATGGTTTAACATTACAGAATGACGCAATCTAGGGCATCTTAAGTTAAACGGATCTTGAAAATGACTTAATGTTGTATTAGCTTGAAAAGGGCCTTTAATATGGAAGAAGTGGCTTTGATGGCTATTTAGATGCCACAATAAAGCACAGGATCAAGGCATTTCAGCGTTAGATCCCAATTAGCTGGATGATTCTGAAGGTTTCCTAGGTGCTTACAGAAGAATTCGGTCCTTAGAGAAACGCTGGTAAGTATGACCTTCTTCCTTCTTCAACTCCTGCATCCCGCAAAGTTGGCTGCTTGACAGAAGAGCATTAAGCAAGAAGCTAAAGGAGTGAGAGAATCAAATCTTGCCAGATTTCCCATGGCATAAAGAACAGCCGTAGCCATTAAGCAGCCACCAGGGGACGTAGTTAGAGCAACGTCCCAAGTAGAGGACTTGGGTAAGGCAGCTGCTCCACAAAGAGCATCAGCAAAGGCCAGCAGGAAGACCTCCAGGGAAGCTCAGTCCAGCACCACAGGAGTGGCAGCTATCCTTCTGTATCACTGGGTCCCACATTTGAGAACCAGTAGGAGAACTCAGGCGTTGACAGAAAAAGCCTGTGCCCCCTTAAGCACTAATCATAGTCCTTTATTGCAATATAATTTCCAAAAACTAGAATTCAACATATTTAGGAAATCCTGTTCTATGTCAGTTTTCAAAAGAGCAAGTAATTAGTGAGAATATTTCAAATTCTTGAGACAAAGTTTCTCAGACACTACACGGGGATCCCATTTACATCAAAAATGTCCCATTGATAAGATTTATACCAACCTGACAACTACAGAATACATAAATATAGTAAAACCATGCTTTTTCCACGTCACTACTAGGATGGTCAAAGAAGAAGGTAACTAAATTGGGTCTTCATTCAAAGCACACTTCAAAGAAAATAAACTTAAAATAAATAAAGGCAAGACATAATGCTGAAACAAATTGTACAGCCATTTCTAAAAAAACCCAAAATCCTGACATAGTAAGATTTCCCTATCTACATAAGAATAAGTATCTTAGAATGACAACTTTAGAAACTCAATGTAATTTCTTCAAAAGTAAATAGGTATTTTCTCCTCTTTTTTTCTTCTACTACAATTCAAAAGAGAATCACAACTTCTACTCATTCCTCTCTTGGATGTAAAAATGCCTGGATTTGTTTAATTCTATAAGAATCCCATATTTAGTGACACCTAGATCAGTAAATAACATTACCTGTGTGTCTTCATAATAGATGGTGGCTTAGTATGAAAAATTCCAGAATTTCTCTTAAAACATTTATTAATATGTAACAGATATACCAGCAAAGAATATACTTATAAAAAAATTAGTTAAAAATTATAACATAACAAGCATCACTTGAGCAGCATAAGTCCTGGAAGCAAAAGATGATCCACAAGTTATGGAAACCTAACTAAACATCAATAACTCCAGTGCGCCTCAGTGCCACTAGAGTGACCACCACAATCTGAGGAAGACCTGAAGTAGATGTTTCAGTTCAGTTGTTGTACTGAAAACATAACCACTATAAACACACCCTTATTCTCCATGCCACCCAGCTATGCAGTATCTATAATATATAGGTACAAAACGCAAGTCCTTTGCTGCAGTCCAAGTTCTCTTCTGTGATAGTGAAGCTTCAGACTGTACCTACACACGGCTTTACAAAAGGAATCTGAAATTTCAAAAGAGTAAGCATGAATTAAATTTTTCTCCCTGCTTCTCATGTGCCCCATAGTTGACAGTACCTCCGTATTTAATGATAATCCACTGTTAAAGAATATTGTTGCGACAGCAATGTAGGAGACAGTTATTTCTGGCATCAGTGGTCCTAAAGAGAGAGAAATGAGTCACTGTTAGATAGGCATTTCCTGTAGATAACTTGACATGAAAGGAGAATCCATTGGAGAATAAACGGTACTTTAAATCTCGGTGTCGCCGCTAGTATACTAATGTCCTGACAGAGTTAAGTGTTTGCTGTGATGCAGCCTAACTCCAGAGGATTTTCCAGATAGGCGAAGACCACGGTTGTCCAGTGCAGCACAGTATCCTCAGAGCAGAAAAATGAAAATAAATGCTGCTCTCACACGAGAGAGCAAATAGGCCGCATCCTTCCATATTAGTTCCTCTAATTTTATCTGCCATAGTAAATGTCAGCCCTGCCGACATTTTGATTTCTGAATTCTAGCCACCAGAGTAAGTTCTGGGGAAAAAAAATTTCTGTTGTTTTAAGCCACCCAGTTTGTGGTAATTTATTGTGGCAGCGCTAAGAAATGAACACACTCCCTCAAGCCAAACAACAGGACCACATCATGGTTCCTCCATTGCCTGTAACCCTCCACCATTCCAATAGATACTGCTCAGCAAATAAGACCAAGCTGGGGAAAAATCACCACTCAGTCAGTCAACAAATATTCACTGAGCAACCACAAGGCTACATTTTAGGCATTTGTAGCACATCAGTGAATAAAAGAAACAAAGAGCTCCTCAAACACTGCAATACCTAAGTGTCCTCAACAGATGAATGGATAAAGAAGATGTGGCACATATATACAATGGAGTATTACTCAGCCATAAAAAGAAACGAAACTGAGTTATTTGTAGTGAGGTGGATGGACCTAGAGTCTGTCATACAGAGTGAAGTAAGTCAGAAGGAGAAAAACAAATGCCGTATGCTAACACATATAAGAAAAAAAATCTAAGGAAAAAAAAAAAAAGGTCATGAAGAACCTAGGGGTAAGATGGGAATAAAGACATAGACCTACTAGAGCATGGACTTGAGGATATGGGGAGGGGGAAGGGTACGCTGGGACAAAGTGAGAGAGTGGCATGGACATATATATACACTACCAAACGTAAAATAGATAGCTAGTGGGAAGCAGCCGCATAGCACAGGGAGATCAGCTCAGTGCTTTGTGACCACCTAGAGGGGTGGGATAGGGAGGGTGGGAGGGAGGGAGACGTAAGAGGGAAGAGATATGGGAACATATGTATATGTATAACTGATACACTTTGTTATAAAGCAGAAACTAACACACCATTGTAAAGCAATTATACTCCAATAAAGATGTTAAAAAAATGATAATCAAGTTTGGGGATCTTGAGTTCTATAGTGGAGACTATAGTTCATAATACCATTTTATATACAGTAGATCTTAAATGTTCTTATTATAACAACAACAAAAAACATGGTAATTATGTGAGGTGAAGAATGTGTTAACTAACTTGATTGTGGTAATCATTTTGTATATCTAAAATCATCACATTGTACACCTTAAACTTATTCAATGTTATATGTTAATTATATCTCAATAAAGCCGGAAAAAAGAAAAAAAAATACACTGCCATACATTCTTTTAGATACCTGGCATTTACTCAAATCATTTTGCTATGATCTGAGAAAAGGCAGCAAAAGGGAGAAAGTAGGGGAAGAGGCATTACACTTCAGGGCAGTGAAAGTGGTTCAAAAACTTAAAAAGAAGTACATTTTTCCCCCCATACTTGTGAGTGAATCTGTCTCAGCTGCTCACACTTCAAAATAATATTTCCTCGAAAGCTGAGGAAGGTGATTCAGGAGCAGGTTTGAATGTCAAGGAATCTGGCTTGTTTTAGTAAATGCCTTCCAGGAATTTTTAATATCCTGTTTGTTTTTTTTCAAACTCATATCCTTTTTCTTTTCCTCCAACCCCTTGCTTTTTGTGAGACCCGTTTTTGTCAACTGTGCTGCCATCCACAGTGGTACCCCAGATTCTCTCTATAGGGTGGGTTATAGTTAGCAGTATATTTGCAAGCAAGAGCTAGGTGATGCGTCCGAAGATTCATCTCCATAGCAAGCACACGGCATTGACTTAGACCACATGTTTCTTTGGAGCAGCTAAAGCATCTACCTTAGTTAGCCAACAACTGGATTTTTTAAGAAGGTAACTCTTCCTACACTCCATGCACATATATATATAAATACACATGGTAGCTCTTAACTAACTGGCATAACTCAGTGGAATGATTCCTTACTTTGAATGTCTTAAATCCTAGAGACAGGGTATACTGTTTATTTTTATATTGTTTTTTGTATTAGATGCACATCCAAATAACTAATCCATGAAAGGACCTGGTGAGGCTCTTCCAGGGCTACCTACAATGTACCTTTTTAAAAGGGAAGGAGGAATTAATTCTTATCTGGGGAAACCTAAGGCCCCTTTGAGACAGCTGCTAATGGATCGCCCACGGTGTGAATGCAGAACTAGAAGCAGGCAGGGCTGAAATAAAAAACTGGTAAATATTTGCACAGAGGTGAGAGTTGAAACTACGCTATGAAATGGTATGTGGCCCCTCTCCAAGGTAATGATTATATCCTCCAAGTCATGAAAATAACCAGATTCAGATCTTGGGAAGGCTACAAAGCGCAAAGTGGAAATATAAGTTTTAACTCTTCCTTAAACCAAAGCAAAAAAAAAAATGTTTATCAGTGAAAATGGAATGGAGTAGCAACATCAAAAGAAAAATTGGCCGTAAAAAATGAAGCAATTTTGGGACTTCAAACCCACGCTTTTTAATGTGGGAGTGGAGTGTGGGGAAAGAAGACGAGCTGGAATGTTTAGGAATGCAAGGAACTATTACCGTTTCATCAAATCTACCTATCTAGTAAATTTCACTCCTAAACCTCATCTAAGGTATTCATGCTAATATTCTTAAGTTTATACAGTAGCATGTTTCTGGTTATGTTTTCTTAATGCAAAAATGAAGCAATTTCCTTTTTAGGATTTATGTCTTAATTAATGGCAAAAATTTCAGTTAAGATGCAGGTAGAAATGAGATGCTTAATCTGTACTTCCAAAGAAGTAAGCCTTTCTCTTGGAGAATGAATGGCACAGTGTTGAACTCTGGTAAACTCTAAGATGTGCATAGCTCAGGGCTCCCCTGTGTGGAAATGAAACAAGAGTATCTACACTTCAGGATCTACAATTTACATCTCCTGTGGCTCTTTACTTTCAACCTTGTATATATTTTAAAATGAAATGTAACTGAGTAAAAAGAACAGGGAACTAAAAATTAAATTTTCCATGCTAGTACCTGTTACACTTTTTCCCATATGGAAAGTCATTCAACTTCTCTCACTTCAGAGTTCCCACCTCTATAAATTTCCTGCCATATATAACTCACTCACTGGCTATAAAGATTGTTTTTTAAGGGAGAGCAGAGCAAAGGTGTGATCCTTTAAGTGTAGAAGTCTTACACTTCAAAATAGAGTCATTAAGGTATTGATCCAGGTAAAGGAAGTGAGCATTTATTAAGTTGAAAACAATCAAAACTTTCTACTGAAGAGAAAAGAATGTCTAGAAAACTGTTCGACTGAAAATTGTTCAGTCAATGTGAATGCATTAACAATGCACACGCATTCTAGTGTACAGACCCCAAAATGGAACTTCTGACTAAAAGTGACAAGCAAAAAGAGATGCTTTAGGTCATTCTGTAGAGCAGAAGAGGACAGACCACTTTCAGGCACCATTACTCTCCTTGTTCCTAGATTTTTGTTGTTTTAACTGATGGGGTCAAAGTGTTATTTGGTACTATTAGGAAGTTTGTTTTTATTGAAGAAGTTTTACAGGTGGGAAGGTCAACTGAAGTACCAAGAACTTAGCCTGACAGCTTATATAAGACAGCTTATATAAGCTTATATAAGAAATCCCAAACAATTGTTTGTTTAACTGTTGTTTTTAGAAACAGTAACTTTTACACTTGGACAGATCTCAAAAAATCACATGAATACACAGTTGTCTAATATTACCCGATTCTGCGCAGCTTCTTTTGGCCTAAAACTCAGGGCATGGAAACCATCTTTATTACAGAGAGCCTTTCTTTATAATGGTTATTCATTTTTAGTGATTTTTGCCAAGAATATTTGGATGGATGTTGCAACTGGTATGAAATAAGGGGGAATCCTGGTCCCCAGTCAGTCCTTCCTCTTCCCTAAGCTAGCTAACCTGACCTAGGGTGAGTCACCTGACCTGAGGTCTCAGTATCTTCAGCATGTTAGCTGAAAATAAAGTTCCCTCAGCTCTTAACAGTCTCCTCTTTTATAATTAAACAAACGAACTCTCCTAGATTAATGGCATAAGGACTAGTGAAAGTGGGAAACAATATTTCTAAGATACAATAATTCCCAAAACTTCAAGAAGCAGAGTCTGAGGGAACAAATCAGATTACAGAATCCATCTCACACAGGCCACTGTGGGGAAGCCCTAGGGAAATGATTCAGCAATCAACAGCTCTCCTTCCCACTGAGCAGCCCAGGAATAGAAGAGAAAAGGAATTTTACCAAACCTAGTCTCTGCAGGTCTCAACTTAAAGATCACACATCACCTGTGATTTCACCTTAACACTGAGCAAATCAGAGATCTAACCCTAGAAGCTATAAAGTCTGCAAGTGAAGCTAGTGAAATCTACATTCCAGATCACCACAAAGACGCTCTCTAACATTCTTACTACCTGGCTAGCTGCAGGGACAGGGAACTCATTGGACAGTACCTAAATACCAACCTTCACAAGTTTCCCCAAAGCTCACAGAGAAACTATGTCAAATGAGAAACTGGTATCTTCAGCAGGGTAACCCCAAACAGCTTTACTCTCACAGTTACCCACCCTCCACATTTTGTACTAAGTTGAACATAGAAGAACATAAAATAAACCAAAAAGTTTGAATCCCCACTACCTTTGTCCAAAAAATTCCTTTTAAATGTTCTCTGAAGCTACCTCTAAATGGAGGTATTGAGGGTAGAGGGTAGAAGGAACCACTGTTCTCCTGACAGATCATTTCATTCAATTCCATCATGTTTGAACAAAAAGGTTCAAATAACTTCAAATATCCTCCTGACAGCTTCCTAGCATAAAGATTGTGTGTGCTCACTTCGGTTCTTATCTGTCCTTGCATGAGTAAAACCTGTCAATAAGTGTGAAAACTGCTAAACAAGGTCAAACAGACAATGAACTGAAGAAATTCAATTAATGTTTATGAAAAGTGGGACATGATTGTCTAAGGGTAGGAGGAGGGGGTCGGGGGGCATGAAAAGCTAACGGTATTTCCAGTCGTTTCCACCAATGCCCATCCACACATGACAAGGATCCCACAATTCAGAGATCTGGGTGTGATTTTTAGCCCACCTACATTTCCTTGCCAAAATACACACTACACATGGTCTAACATGGATGGATCTGTTAGACTGCTAAAGGTAGCAATTGAGTCCCGGCAGCACACGGAAGCAGTTGAATGCAACGTGTCAGTCGGTTTGAGAGTTTGTGGAGCGGCAGGAACTGCAGCAAATCATCACCCTCCAACATGTGGGCCAACAAATCTGAGTTGGAAGAGGAATGGGTGTCCCTTTTTCTTTCCCCACTCCTTTTTTTTTTTTTAACATGGGGGAGGGGCGTGTCGGAAACAGACAAGGTAATGGTGTCCACTCCAAGATAGATAAGGAACTCCTGGCAACCTAGCGTCCCTTGGGATAGGATGCTACTTTGAAGGCAAATAAGTTTCATTCTCGGTAACCTCACTCCTTGACACTAAGGATACTCATTGATTGTTCGCGGAAAAGGCAACCTGCGTTCAAATTCCCTCGCCCCGTTCCTAATTATAAATCCTCTCTGGGGCTGGCAAATTAAAAAACCAGCAAGAGGGCCAAAAGACACCTTGGACTGGTCAGTGCCCCTAAGAGAGGCAGACACTCCCCAATTCCGGTCTCCTCTCCTTCCCAAGACTCGCAAATTAGTTCTGAAGTGGGAATCGCAGTGGAGCATATGCAGAGGTGCAGCACTTACCCCCATTCACCCCTATGGACGGCTCCAGCTTTGCTCCGGCGATCGCCAATACTATTCCAATCATGAACCATTCTTTCCTCATTCTCTCCAGTAGCCTCATGTTTGTTAGGGTGGGTGGGTTTTGTTTATTTGTTTGGCTTTTTTTCTTTTTAAGCTGCTATCGCTTAATCCCCGGGGCGTCTCCACACTTTCCACGGTCCCACCTGACATGCAGCAGAGCAAGTCAAATTGCTACTTGTAAATTAAAGACCGGGGGGTTGCTCCCGCTGCTTTGAGGAGGGCTGCGAGTAGTAGTATCCAGTGACAGGAGAGTCTCACTGAGCGCCGCCATCATTACCGTGTGCCTACTAATAGACGCGCACAAGCCACCGCGGCTCCGGCTGCGCCTCCCAGCCCTCTGAAGCGGACGTTTGGGCCAGGCCGACCTGCGCAAGCGATCGAGGAAGGGAAGCTGGCCGCCGAGTAGGGCTGACAGACTGGCCACCGTCAAGACCTGTGGAACCTTAGGAATGACAGGGGCGGGGAGTGGCGTGAGGCGCCACAGCCTCCTAGCTCTATCAAGGGTCCGGCTCCAACAAACCTTTAGACACAGCCCCCCGCGCCCCTGGAATACATCCATGGAGAGACTCTTTTTGGCTTCGCCTTGAGCCTGCGGTAAAGGCTAGCGTGCGCTTGGGGCAGGGATTTCTCTGTCGGCAGCTGCGGCGGCGGGGTACAGGTTTTTTTGGTGGCGAGCTTCTTCGAAGCATTACGACGCTTCCTCGACGCCGGCGTTGACGTGTACGCAGGGGGGGAAGGGGAGGCCGCTCTCGGTCTCCTAGTCCCGGCCGGAGCCTCTGGAGTTAGCCATGCTCATACCCCGGCGCGGGAAAGCGGCACCTCAGTGCGGGTAGCTTTAGCCCCGGAAATGCGTTGAGAACTGAACACCGAGCCGACGCCCACATACGTAGCAGCGTTGCAGCCCGGGAGGGTGGGCGGTCCCCCAGGTCGGTCATCCGCGGGTGGGCGCCGGGCCCCGACCCCCTTCGCCATCACCAGCCCCAGAGTGGGGACTGCAGAGGTTCAGCCCCCTACCGGGAAGCGGGGACCACATCTTCCTTTGGGGATGGTGGGTGAGTGCTTGAGCTCCCTCCCTACCTCCCAACGAAGCTGACCGGGGGGGGGGGGGGGGGGGAGGGGGCGGCGAAGTGGGAGTCTGTGCTGGCGAGTCTGAAGCGTGCACGCTTTCGCTTGACCCTCAGAACTTGCCCCACCCAAGCAGCAGGGCAACTGTGGGAAAATCAGGATACCCAAGGCAAAAGTGGTGAGGGACCAGGAAGAGGCAGGACTCCTGTCTTCCGTTGCCCCACGTGCTAGATCCTATCCGTCCCCATTTCTCCCTTGAAGTGTTTTCTGCCAACCAGTGACATTGATAGTTTCATGAATGGACTTCCTACCCACAGACCCTGCAGGAACATCAACTCTTTCCATTTTGCACCCAAATAAATAAATCAGGCAAATGTTGTGTTACAGTTTACTAAGAACTCAGATCTATTTACAGCAGAATCAAACTCATGGAAATGATTTTTGTTTTGGTGGTTACTTAAAGGGAAAGAATACAGTGCACTGTGAATTCTGTATTAGTTTCCTGCGGATACTGTAACAGATACCTAAAACTGGAGGCCTTTAGAATAATGGAAATTTAGTCTCTCATAGTTCTGGAAGCCAGAAATCCACAATCAACGTGTTGGCAAGGCCACACTAACCCTGGAGGCTCTAAGGAGAGAATCCTTCCTTGTCTCTTACAGCTTCTGGTGGTTGTTGGCATAACTTGGCTTCCTTGGCTTATGGCCACGCCACTCCAGACTTTGCATCTGTCTTCACATTGCCCCCTGCTCTTCTGTGTGTCTCCTATAAAAACATTTGTCATCAGATTTAGGACCCAACCCGATAATCCAGAATGATCTCATTTTAAGATCCTTAACTATATCTGCAAATATCCTTTTACCAAATTAGGTAACTGTACTTTGTTGAATGGTGTCCCCCAAATGTTCATGTCAATCCAGAACCTCAGAATGTGACCTTATTTGGAAATGGAGTCTTGCCCATGTAATTGGTTAAGATGAGCTCATACTGTGTTAAGATGGGTTTAAATCCAATGACTCATGTTCTTATAAGAAGGTCACGTTAAGGCACACAAAAGAGACCTGAAGAAGAGATCATGTGAAGATGGAAGCAGAGATTGGAGTGATGTGTCTGCAAGCCAAGGAATGCCAAGGGTTCCACTTTGGAACCAACCACCAGAAGCTGGAAAGTTGTGGGAGTGGGGCAACCGGAAGCTGTGGTAAAGGATTTAGATTTTATTAAACACTGTAGGAAGCCACTGAAGGAATTAAAACTAGCTAGTGGAGTCATGTCCAGTTTTGCTGGAGAGATTACTTTAGAGGCAGTCTCTGAACAAATGGTTCAGAAAGAAGTGACTAAGTCAGCGGAGCCGGAAAAGGTAATTAGTATAAGAACTTTTAAGCAGGAAAAATCAAAAATAAATGACCAGGGCTTCCCTGGTGGCGCAGTGGTTGAAAGTCCGCCTGCTGATGCAGGGGACACAGGTTCGTGCCCCGGTCCGGGAAGATCCCACATGCCACGGAGCGGCTGGGCCTGTGAACCATGGCCGCTGAGCCTGCGCGTCCAGAGCCTGTGCTCTTCAAGGGGGAGGCCACAACGGTGAGAGGCCCACGTACCGCAAAATAAATAAATAAATAAATAAACAAACAAATAAATAACCAGTTGCCTATAGGGGAGTGGTGACAACGGTGAGAGGCCCGCGTACAACAAAATAAATAAGTAAATAAGTAAATAAATAAATAACCAATTGCCTATAGGGGAGTGGCGAAACAGTCTAAAATGACTCCCAGAGTATGTCTGTCAGACAGATGCTCGTACCAGTCACTCAGCCAGGGAAACTTTATATAGTAGATTTGGGGAGGAGATTATAAATTCAGTTTATATCTTGTGTTCAAGGCCATTGGAGCATACAAATAGAGATGTCCAAAGGGGGTAGAATGGATGTTTGAGTTCGTGAGTACAGAGTTACTGTAGGTCTGGGATTCTTCAACAATAGATTATGGAAATCATAGGCATTAATGTAGCGAATATTTACTTTTATACTTTGTCACATTGGTTACTCAATCTCTGAATATAGTTCACTTACTTATAATATTTATGAATGTTTACTATGTGCTAAGAATAGGAGTACACCTTGTGATTGAACCTGTTCCATCAGGCTATTGAAAAGATTCAGTGGGATGTACATTGTATGTACATTGCTTTGCATGGAAAAAATGCTCAGTTATTCATTTATTCCACAAATACTTATTGAGCTCCTACTTTGTGCTAGGCATTATTCTGTAAATACGGGGGTTACAAGGAAAAGTGAGAGACAAGGTGTCAGCTTTCCTTGTGTGTTCCAATGATGACATAAAAATGAAAATTAACAAGTAGTGATAACTGCCACCATGAAAATAAAACAGGTCGCTTGAGAAAGTAACAAGGAGGCTACTTTGAGTGGTCAGGGAAGGCCTTTCTGAAGGATGCAATTTAAGCAGAGACCCAAATGATGTGGGAACATTCATGATGCTGACATCTGAGAGATCAGCACCTCAGGCAGAGGGAGAACTGGTGAACAACCTTTGCAAATGCCCTAAGGTGGAAATGATCTTGACATGTGTTTTAAGTTTCCTTTTGCTGCTGTAACAAATTAACTCAGTGGCTTAAAACAACATAAATTTATTATCTTATGGTTCAGGGGCTCAGAAGTTCAAAACGGCTCTCACTGGGCTAAAAATCAATGTGTCCACAAGTCTGCATTCCTTTCTGGGTTTCTAGAGGAGAATCTTTCCTCTTCCTGCTTCTAGGGGCTCCCTTCATCTTTAAAGTCCACAACTGCCTATCCAGTCTTTCTCATGAAGAATCATTCTGGCACCGCCTCCCTCCTTCACTTACAGAGACCCTTCTGATTCCAATGTGCATACCCAGATAATCCAAGGTGATGTTCCTATTTAGTTTAATCCTTAATTTAATCACAATAACGAGGTCACAGATTCTGAGGATTAGCATGTGGTCATCTTTAGGGGCCATTATTCTACCTACTACAGCATGTTAAAGGAAGGAAGGCCAAAGGACTGGAATAGGGCTTCCCTGGTGGCGCAGTGGTTGAGAGTCCACCTGCCGATGCAGGGGACACGGGTTCGTGCCCCGGTCCAGGAAGATCCCACATGCCGCGGAGCGGCTGGGCCCGCGAGCCATGGCCACTGAGCCTGCACATCCAGAGCCTGTGCTCCACAATGGGAGAGGCCACAACAGTGAGAGGCCCGTGCACCGCAAAAAAAAAAAAAAAAAAAAAAAGGACTGGAATACAGTGTTCTGGGGAGCCAGAGGAAGCAGGACCAGAGCCTTCAGATCATGTAGGTATTTGTAGACCAGGTAATAAGATTTTATTTAAGTGTGGTGGGAAGCTATAGGAAATTTTCAAGCAAGGAAAAATCGTTCTTAGGTCACTCTGGCTGCTGTGTGGAGGAGGAATTTTAAAGAAGATGGAAAAGGAGATACTAGGCTTTTAGAGTACTTCAAAAAAGAGATCCTGCTGGCCTGTGCTGGAGGGGCAGTGGTAATGGGGAAGAGAAAAGACAATCATTTCCAGTTATGTCACAGAGGCAGAGACAGCATTTGCTGTTGGACTGGATTTAGATGAGTTAGGGAAAGGAATCAGGGATTTATTATTTATTTAGCTAAACCTAAGGTTTAGCTAAATCCACTATTTATTTGGGTGAACCTTGCTATCAATTTACAAAGATGAAAGAGGGAAGAGCAGATTTAGTGAGGAAAATCAAGATTTATTTTGAGATAGTTTTGAGGGGCCTGTTAGAATTTCAGGTGGAGGGAATTCCCTGGCAGTCCAGTTGTTAGGACTCAACCTTCTCACTGCTGGGGCCCTGGGTTCAATCCCTGGTCGGGAACTAAAATTCTATAAGCCACATGGCATGGCCACAAAAAAAAAAGAAAAGGAAAGAAATTCAGGTGGAGGGAGACCAGGCAGTTGACCAAACAGTTCACAGAGGGAGATCAAAGCTAGAGAGAAAAATTTAGGAGTCATAGGCATGAGTGGTCTTTAAAGCCATGCGATTGGATAAGATTACCCAAAGAGAGAGTATGAACAGAAAAAGTTTAAATAAAGGACTATAAGTCAACTACCACCAACTAGAAATCTCACCCTCTTTCCAGAAATATGGCCCCACCCGACTCAAAGATCTTCAATGGCTTCATATATCCCACAGAATAAAAGTTTAATAAAAAGGCACCTGGCAATGCACAGAAACAATTTAGATGGTAGTGTCCGGTTCAATAATCAACCCACGTAATTTATCACTGTTGAATAATTTGTGAAAATTATATAGGGTGTGGTGATATTTTATATTTTTCTTTTGAGAAGTTAAGTCATTTGTATTCTTTTTAATGAAGTAATTACAAATTAAGTAATTATGAAGTAATTACAAATTAAATGAAAAATCCATAAGGACATAATCTTCAACATGTCATATAATCTTCCAACAAATGAATATTTAAGAGCAACTGTTTTGATCAGAGAATACTTTTACACTAGTGAATATTGTTAGCTCCAAAATGTTACCATGAGAGGAAATGCTGACTTATTTTCCTGTACAGTATTCTAAATATAGCAAAGATAGAGATATATAGTGGCCGCGCCAATTACAGCAGAAAACTACCAATACGTGCATAGTTTGAAAATATATCGTAGCTAGCTAGCTAATTTCCAAAATAAATATCTGGTAGTCCACTTCTCTGAGCATTGCTAAAGTGCTTTATGGAGATAGAGTATTATTTTCTTCTTTGCTATTGGCTCTCCCTGGAACAATTCACAGACTAATATTAAACAGTTATGAAAACCAACTCAAATATAGGAGGCCATGCTTTACATTAGACGAGAAGTATAACCACTTCGGTTTTTCCTGCACAGGAATTTAGGCACTTAGCTCCTATTGTATTTGTGTTCATGAGAGTTATGCATGTAGATTCCCTCAATTTAAATGTGTTCCTGCCCTCTTCACATAGATAGGGAGTGGGTTTGTCAGGTGGAGATGTAATGCTACTTTCTTTAACCCATAGTGGGTGAAGTGTCTCTTTGCAGAAGACCTTCTGCTCCTGTGGTTTGTGGGAACTATCTAATAGTTTCTCAGTCTCTTAAGTGGAAATCTGTCTCAGGAAATTAAGGACAGAGAGGAGAGTCAACAGCCATAGATGATAACCTATGGGGAAGCCCAGTAAATAATGGAGGGAAATGCAGCCCAAAAGAGAGGGATCATTTAAGGCTATTAGATGACAAATCCACTTCAATGCAGTTATTATACCTGTAAATATAGAAAAATGATAATGTTGACAACTCTTCATCACACAATCTGGGTCATTAATAAATGGTGAAGGATAGAAAGAGTAAAAGAAATAAAGCTGAGACTTCCCTGGTGGTGCAGTGGTTAAGAATCCACCTGCCAATGCAGGGGACATGGGTTCGAGCCCTGGGCCAGGAAGATCCCACATGCCGCGGAGCAACTAAGCCTATGTGCCACAACTATTGAGCCTACGCTCTAGGGCCCATGTGCCACAACTACTGAACCCACGTGCCTCGAGCCCATGCTCTGCAACAAAGAGAAGCCACCGCAATGAGACGCCCGTGCACCGCAACGAAGAAGAGCCCCGCTGGCCTCAACTAGAGAAAGCCTGCACGCAGCAATGAAGACCCAACACAGCCAAGAAATAAATAAATAAATTTATTTATTTAAAAAAAAAGAAAGAGCAGAGATCTAAAAGAAATTCAGAGAGCCTTAAGTCTCTATGACGTGGAGACCTGTGTGTATTACACTAGTTTCATGGAGCTCCCCAAAGCTGCACGTTTCATAGACTTGATTAATATAAAGGCTGTGTATGTAACTAGAATGGGTACTAGGACCCATTCTTAGTGGCAAAACTCCTGATTCTAGCTGGGCACATGGCCACCAAATAAAGATGACAGCTTCCTTTGCAGCTAGTAAATGGGCATGAGACTAAATTCCAGGAATAGAATGTGATTGGAAGTACCTGATTTCTAGGATGATTCTTATAGGAAGGCAACGTTCACTTCTTTATACCCTTCTTGCTTGCTATAATGCAGATGTAAAGGCTAAAATCCCAGCAGCCAGCTTCCACCAAGACTGGCAGAGCAGCAAGACAGGGGGTGCATCTAGACCACCAACTTCCAGATTGTATGTGTGTAAGTGAGAAACAAACTTCTATTGTGGTCATTACTGTTATTGTGAGTTTTCTGTTGCTTATAGCCGAGCCTAATTTTAATTAATATGCCATACATTTTTGAAAACTTGAAAAGTAAGCAGTGATGTCCTGACCTTTTTTGAGTGATCAAAAAAGTGAATTGCTAACCCTAATGCCTAATTGCTTACTTTTAACTCATACAATCTTTTGAGTGTACACGTAGTAGAAACTGAATCATCAGTGATAAATTAATTTTTGGGGTTTGTTTTGGCTTTATTTTTCTACGTAATTTATTGTGAGGTTATCAATGTCAGATAAAATATTGATTTTCATCACCTGCTTCTGTTCATCTGTTCTGATCCAGTTCCTCATTTTTCCTTCTGAAACATTGCATGCCACACTTGAGATAATGAAGAATTTCTGAACACCACAGCTAAGAACCTGGACATTCATCTGTAGCTACCTATATACTCCTTACATGCAGCTGTGGTCCTAGTGGTTTTTTCACAGCTGTCCTTTATGACAAGTCCTTGGAAAACATTTATCCCAATGACCTTCATGCATCTTCAAAACTCAGGCTTTGTTGCACCTTGAAGGCTCTCCTGCTGCCTGGCTGATGGTGCCTCATACACCTTCCTTCCTTGGCAGCTTTGCAGAAAAGCAATAGATTATTAAGTAGGAAACTAAGACTGGAGTTTGCTGTTGTGATTGGCCTACCTGTCTTGGTGGATCCAATTTGTGCATACTATTTGGAGGAAGAAAAAGTTTGACCTAGGGGCCAGAAGCCGTATCTGAAGACACTTTAAAGCCACACTGGCCAGGCATCTATAAATATTATTTTTGAATACACTGCATCTCCTAGCATCATTTGTGAGGCTGGCTCATGATCTCTTAAGTGGCCTGGGTACTGGTATTGAAACTCTTGAACAGTGAGGAGGAAAACAGGTGCCACTACCATTCTCCAAGGAAAGTGTCACTTTTTTCTTCTACTGGAAGGGCTGTGGCAATTGTGTTTCCCTAGAAACAAAGGATTGAATAACTGGACCAATAGCATTTCCTAATTTGTCCAGTTGATCAAAGCCCTTAAATTCACATCTCCAAATTACTAGTCTAGTATTTCCCTTACACCAGCAGTGAGCAAACTAAAGCCCATCCCTTGCATTTTGTTTTGTTTGTTTTTTGTAAATAAAACAAATCCTGAGGTTATAAATAAAGTTTATTGAAACCTGGCCACAGCTCTGCCTGTCTGTTTGGTATTCTCTATGGCCGTTTTACCTACAAAGTAGAATTGAGTAGTTGCGCAATGATCTCCTTACCCAGCAAAGCCAAAAATATTTATTATCTGGCCTGTTCCAGACGTTCGTCTCCGTAAAAAATATTTGCTGCCCTCTCCCTCCCCAGACAGCACTGCCTTAGATAAGAAAAACTTAAGGTTCTTAAGTTTCCTCTTTGACTTTTAAGTCCCTCCTATGCTAAGATAACTCCCCACCTCTGTCTCCTTCTGGGTGCAAATGACATGATTTGCTAGGGCATGAGTAGAAATTTATTGTCAAGTCTCACTGTCAAGTTTGCCTGCAACACTTCCCTGCAACACTTGACCTGAAGCCAAAGTTGGTATCTATACAACTTAGTACTTGCATCTGGAAAGTTATGTCCTTGGGTAGCCAGAGGATGTCATGACATAATTTTTGTTCCTTTCTGGAATGCAGAAAAAAATGCATGGAAATGAAACCAACAAATGATTAAGGAAAGAAACAGAAAAAGGATTCAGCTGACAATATATGGCTGAGGGAAAGAAGTAAAGATAGGACAGTTGAAAAATAGCATAGAAGAAAAGCAGTGCAAGAAGGTGTATTAAGGTAGGCACAAATAATTCCGATAAGGCAAAGAGACTTTCCTGGTCAAGTCATTCATTTCTGGTTGAAAGTTATTCACATGTTTCTTCCATGTGTTGCAGGAAGGGGACCCCTTCCAGGGCCCGAGAGTGAGCTCTTGTCTAACACTTGGAAATGAACTGTCCGAGGAGACACACGTGCTGACAAAGCAAGAGACTTTGTCAGGAAGAGGTGCCCGGGTGGAGAGCAGCAGAGTAAGGAAACCCAGGAGGACTGCTCTGCCTTGTGGTTTTCGGTCTCAGGTTTAATGGTAATGGGGTTAGTTTCCAGGTTGTCTCTGCCAAATCACTTTGACTCAGGGTCCTTCCCAGTGGCACACGCATCTCTTAGCCAAGATGGATTCCAGCAAGAAGGATTCTGGGAGGTTGGTAGGAGATATGGACTGGCATCTCCTCTCTCCTTTTGACCTTTCCTGAATTCTTCTGGTTGGTGGTAGCTTGTTAGTTCCACGTTCCTTACCAGGAGCTCCTGTTGTAAGGTAACTCATGCAAGTGGTTACTATCAGCTTGGCCAGGCTGGGTGGTTTCGGTCAGTGGTTCCCCTAACACATGAGTGCTTACCCAAAAAAGATCAACCCTATTTGGATGTGTCACCATTTTCCTGGGATTTTAGAAATTTAAAACTGAAGGTAAAACTGATACCAAGCAGGACCCTGTGGGGCTCCTGGGCACAAAAGCCTTTCTGTGTCCCTCATTTCTTGATTATAGGAAATAGGCTTCATTCAGCCTCAGTGACCTTCCCTGAATTCCAATGAGCAAGTTCAAACAGTTGCTAATCAAGGAAGGGAGGAGATGCTGAGTCAGGGGAGGAACAGGTAAAAGAAACAATAGTGCAGCCTTGGGGCAGCATCCTGGTTCCCCCTCAAGGATACACATAACAATATCTTTGAGCTGTTTTGCAGATGCTGAAACGCCCACCAGGTGGGAGAGGTTAATGGTTAATGAAGGTATACTGTCCACAAGCACACAGACCCCAGACCAGTTGGATCCAGAAGGTTGATGATGCTGACTCCCACTTCCCACCAACCAATCAGAAGAATGTCCATGAGCTGACCACACCCTCTTTGAACCATTACTATAAAACTCCTCACTACCCCCTCCAGGTTGGGACACACAGTTTTAAGGGCATTAGCCCGCTGTGGCCCCCATGGCAAAGCAACAAATCTATTCTTTTCTGCTTCACCCAAAACTCTGTCTCTGAGATTGAGTTTGGTGTCGGGGTACAGAAGTCAGATTTGGCTTCGAAACTAAAAGTAAATTTTAAAAGTAAAAATAATTCTAGTCCAACATGCTGATTATACCAACAAGAACCAATTGTACCCCTGCTGAAAATCACAGCATGGTGACAGAGCTGGGACAAGCAATTAGAGCCCTCAGTCACTCTGTGCTTTCTCTCATATACACTACAGTACGACATATACCCTCCCAGAAAGCTATTTTAATGGTGAAAATTATTAGACACAGAATTCAGTTTGGGGAAAGAAAGTTCAAAAGCTTTGGAGATTTAGAGTTGCCTTAAACAATTGGAAGGTAAGCCTTTAGAAGTTCCTTTGAAAGATAAAGTCAATGCCTAATGTACCTGTGCTAGCTGCAAAATGAATGTAATGTAACCGTACTTTGATAACCCAAATATATCTTCAGATTAAGAACAGAGACGGGGAAAACTCCACTAATATTTTCCCCCTTTCCTCATGTGGTACACAAATTAATAAAACAATTTTGAGTATTTTAATTACTGTAACTTTTTGATGTATCTCCCTGAACCGTGTGCTATCTTCCTTTTACCATCTACTTCCAGTAATTAAAATTCCTTATCATTTCTTTATTTCCACATTCTTTTTTTTTAAAAAAATTATTTATTTATTTAGGCTGTGCCGCGTCTTAGTTGCAACACGCAGGATCTTCGTCGCGGCATGCATGCAGGATCTAGTTCCCCGACCAGGGATTGAACCCAGGCCGCTGCATTGGGAGCTCGGAGTCTTACCCAGTGGACCACCAGGCAAGTCCCTATTTCCACATTCTTAAACACCTGAGCTTATATTTTCCTTAAAGTGATCTCAATCACTGTATTCCCATAGTCCTTTATGGAACAGTGTTAGAGAGTATTGAGTGTTTTAGAGATAGAGATGAGAATAAAAAGGTAAGCCATGCTACTAGATATTTAGGAATATTAATTAGGTCGTAATAATACTTAAATGCTTCTTTGTGGTGGCAATAGCACATCTTCCTTACAAGTTCTCTTCTTTGTCTTACCTTGAGTAGCGGGTGATATTTGTTGCGTCTCCTCTTCAGCTGGCTGCCAGCTGCATTGTCTCAGTGGCTTTCAAAAGGAGACTGATGGACCTAATCCGTAAATACTGACTGGAAGCCAGAGTAAGGCAAGAGGCTCTGTTTATCGGCCATTAGTCATCAATAAATAATAGCAGTGTTAAACAGTAAACACAGAGCTCTGAGAATATCATTAACATTACTTACAAAATAAATGTTTCTGTGATATATCAGTGTGTGGCAGTCAAATCCCCCGAGGGCTCTAGGACTGAATTTGTCATCTGCTGTGTTTTAAACTGAAATATCTTTTTAGAAAGCTCTTTCTGGTTCTCTGCTCTGATTGACTTGTAAGAAGACTGGGATTTTCTCAATAAGATCTTCATTTCTTCTGGTTATGTGTCATGTCTTTATTGGGTTGACTTCATGAAGAGCTGGGAATATCTGACAAATATTTGGGGTCCCTATACTTGAGATATACGTTATAGGAAGCATGCCTAACCCCACTGACTACCTAGCCCAAGGAAGCAAAGTATAAATCTTGGGGCTTTAAGAAATAACTAACCACAAGCAAGATATTGTAAATCTTTTCTTGTATTGCTTTCTAGAAGAACATGGGGGAAAGCAATAACAAAGTACTTTGTAAACAGTCTGTTTCTCCCCACCCCCTTTTCCTTGAAATCATATGCCGCCTCACTTGGTACCACGTTGCAAACAGCTGGATTCTATCACTCGTCATGGTATTATTCCCACTTGTTGAATGTCCTAAAACCAAACACTCTAAAAGCAATAAAGAAGGAAAGAGTAAACATGTTCTAAATGATTCCATTTTCATGCTTTATGACTTTCTCATGATCATTTTAGTCATCTACCTGAAGATTTATTTTGAAGGCTAAGTGGTGATTACACAGATGAATCGCCCATTTGAAATGCCTTACTTTAAAACACAAGAATGAGAGAGTGAAAACCTGGAGCCTTCAAACTCCACATCCACCATTTGAGTAAATTATCTGACCACAGTTATAGGTCTGTTCCTTCATTGACAGAACAGAGTCGGCAAGGAGCAAGGTTGCTATCTGGCACATGTGAGTTCTCAAAAATCACAGGGAAGACATGATTTTGTTGTTACTTTTAAAAATTGCATAAAAATCTCATGCTATCTCAACTGAGAGGCATGTGACCCTTTTATTCCCCAGTGAAACTTGTTATGGTTAATAATACTTACTTCACAAGGTTGTCATGACAGATATAGATAAATCACCTAGCAGTAGAGTTAATGGTCAATAAATGTTCATTCTTTTCCCCTTGTGTTTTGTCTTTCTTCCCATTCTGTTTTAATATTTATTTATTTAGTTTATTATTTATTTTGGCTGCACCTGGTCTTAGTTTCAGTGTGCAGGATCTTTAGTTGTGGCATGCCTGCAGGATGGGAACACGGAGTCCTACCCACTGGACCACCAGGGAAGTCCCTCTTTCTTCCCGTTCTTAAAAAGGAGAAAAGTCAGCAGTGATCCTAAACATGAATATTTGTGGAATGGACTTAAAAACAGAATAAGAGGAAAGTCTCAGACTTTTTAATGATAAACGTAAAATGATAGCAAGACGTATAATGCCTTTCTAATGCTTTTTGCACAGGGAAAATATCATACGATTTCCCTCATTTTGAAAACACAGACAAAGAAGCATCAAAATGTTAATACCTTCCCTAAGGTAATACCGTACCTAAGATCAGATACAAAGAGAATTGTCAAAATCTCCAAATTGAAATTCTAAAACCAAATACATTATTTTTAAGATATTATTTGGTGTATTGTATCTGTGTCAGCAACCAGTAGTGAAATCACTAGTTAATTTTAGGTTGTGTTTTTCTTCTGTGCTTTTTTGTTTCTTTCTTTTTTTTTTTTTGCCGTGTCACGCGGCCTTTGAGATCCTAGTTCCCCGACCAGGGATCGAACCCAGTCCCCAGAAATGAAATCGCTGAGTCCTAACCACTGGATCACCAGGGAATTCCCTCTTCTGTGCATTTTTAAATGGATATCTCATTACAGGTTTAGATGAGGAAGGCAACAGGGCCTCAGGAGACCCAGAGTGGAGAGAAAGAATGAGGCTGTAAGCGAGCAAGTACAGGTGCAACTGCCATGGCTGTCATTGTGGAGAAGCTATTTCGTCTCAGTAGTTGATATCATTCTCCTCTGCCTCTTACTGAACTTCCTGTGTTTCTGTAGCTGAGTCTGTGAAACTTTATTCTCTGCTACTTTAGAGCCAGGCCCCACTTGCATAGCTGCCTGGGGTCTCTCCCAAGACTGCACTCTTCAAGACTGGTTCTCTTCCTAGTCTCCCTATTGCATTTGCTGGCGTGGCCCTCTGTCAACTTACACGTGCTTCACTGCTGCCAGGTTATTGCCCTCTGCACACAGGATGCTAACTGTGTGATCTCTGCTAGTCATAGGACACCCATTGCTTGATAGAGTAGAAAACTCATCAATGCCCTGTGACAGTGTTAGAACATCCCCCAGAATGCTATAAGTGGGTGACATACAGTGTCTGCATACGAAGATCTCTAAATATGTTCCAGGACGTGGCCTCATTCTCGACCATGGCCACCTGAGGGATGAGAATTTTGCTCCTGTCTCCAGGTTGAAGGTTTTCCAGAGAGTCACTTTGATCTAGTTTCAGAGGGTCCCCGATGGGATAGCTTTAATGTACCCCTATAGCTTGGATCCTGCTGCAGTATCCTCAAGATGTCCCTAATCATAGTTTTCTTGAGATAGACATCCTTGGAGGTTCTAAGACCAAGCCATGCTTCCAGATGTTCATGGATCACAGAGAACACCGGACCAGGCCACTGCCTTTCAATGCTTCCAAATAGCAGAGCAGGACGAACTGTACAAACGATCCATGTGAACATTTAGCCTTATTTGCAGTAAGGACCCAGAGAGGCGATCAGCCTGCTGCTACTTGGCAAAGTGCACTTCAATTTCAAGCTGATGTGTTTACTTTCCAAGGCTGAAATTGTTGTCAGCAATTTTTATTTTAAGTAGAAGTTGCAGTCACTGATCTTTTAGAATACGTCATATTTACAAAGGTGCATTTTATAAGACTATCCTGATGTGCTGTATGAATATCATTTCATTTATCTTTATCACACCTCTGTGAGGGAGAGTAGCCCATATCATCCTTCCCATCATCACCAGGCTTAGTGTTCAAATGAAAGCACACAAAGGCTTTCTAGAGAGCAGCACAGAGCTCACAGTGGACCCAAGAGTAGGCCGGTTAGGGTTGTATATGAATTTCAGCCTCCGGCAAAAGGCTGGGGGCATAATTCTATCAACCCAAGAAAATAAGACTTTCTTAAGTGTACTTAAGGGCAGAAGAAAGGGGTCTCACTACAAAATGTGCCTGTTGTGTTGAAGACACTTCTTTTTTGATTTCTTGTTGCTCTGGTTCTCCAGTTACCAGTTATTATTATCACTATAGAAAAAGAGTGGCAGGGAGGCACGGAGCCAACTGGACCGTGAGCCTGTGAAACTGTTGCAGGTCCACCATCTTGGACCTAATTGGTTCTAAACAGTTTATATTGTGTCCTCAACAGCTGTGTCATTCTTTTAAAGGTTGTGCCCTGCCCCCTTCCTGTCTTAAAATGTTGGTCCTGTTATTTGAAATACTCACCTGTCTCTAGATCAGAGACCAACATTTTTATTCGGCATCACTTACAAGTAATTAGGATAGTCCATTAAACATATCCTAAGAACCTTTTATTTCCAAGGATTAAATGAGTCTGATTTGACTGTTTAGTAGAGGTCTTGATAACTGTACAGAGTATTGACCAAAAAAGTTGGGAAGGGTGAAGGTAGTAGAAATTTATCTCTTTCTTTTACTCAGAAGTAAGGAAAAGAGTATTTATTGAGTATCTACATTGTACCAGTAGCTCTTTTAGATGAGCTCATTTATGCACGGAATTTTCAGTTATAATTACCATGCTATCTGCCAAGAAACCACGGCTCAGAAAAAATAGGTGACTTACTCAAGGTCACACAGCTAGTGAAAGTAAACTACAGAGTCTGGATTCAACCCAGACCTTTCTAATTCTTTTTTTTATAATTAAATTTATTTTTATTTATATTATTTAGTTTTGGCTGCATTGGGTCTTTGTTGCTGCTCACGGGTTTTCTCTAGTTGTGGTGAGCGGGGGCTACTCTTCATTGCAGTGCACGGGCTTCTCATTGCAGTGGCTCCTCTTGTTGTGGAGCACGGGCTCTAGGTGCATGGGCTTCAGTAGTTGTGGCACACGGGCTCAGTAGCTGTGGCTCACAGGCTCTAGAGCGCAGCCTTAGTAGTTGTGGCACACGGGCTTGGTTGCTCCGCGGCATGTGGGATCTTCCCGGACCAGGGCTTGAACCCATGTCCCCTGCATTGGCAGGCAGATTCTTAACCACTCTGCCACCAGGGAGGTCCCCAGATCTTTCTAATTCTTAAACTCCAGTTAAGAGCTGCTTGGGGATTGTCCTTATATGCTAATGTGAAGTTACTCAAGAATATAGCAGAAATACTCTTACCAAGAATTAATTGTATTTGTTCCCAAACCAGCCTTGTACTTGTTATTTGAATTATGTTATTTAATTAAATAATTAATTAATAACATCCTTCTGGACTAATAAAATAAAAATACAAAACAAAGAGGTTTACGTTTCTATGAAGACTAACTAGAATGCTTTGGAAATACAAACCGAGCAAGACCCTCTGGGCCCTTTTGGGTACAACAGTGATGGGGCAGGGTCCTGGTTCCTCCTTAGTGAATATACATAACAATCTGATGTGTGTCTCTGAGTTTTTCTACAGGAACTAAGGCCCCCACCCAGGTGGAGGATGACAACTTCAGGCTGAGCACAAGCACATGGACCCCAGACTGGTGGAAACCAGAAGGATGATTCCTGGAACACTGCCCTGTTGCCTCACTACCAACCAATCAGAGGAAGGTCTCACACCCTCCAGCCCTTCCCCCCAGATCTTGCCTATAAAAACTCTTCCCCAAAACCCCCTTGGGGTTTTTGAGCACAAGACACCCCTTCTCCTTGTATGGTCCTTGCAATAAACCTTCTCTGCTCCAAACTCTGACGTTTCGGTTTGTTTGACCTCAATGTGTGTTGGGCACACACTTAGGTTCAGCAACACTCTGTATTCTGGATTTCTTCCTGTTTTTATAGATGTGGTTCATCTTCTTTTCCCACAGTAGCTTTGCTCTTCTGCACAATTTCTACTCACTCTTCAGGACTCACTTTAGGTGTCTCCTCCTCTATGAAGTACTGCTGTTGCCCCTGGGACAGAAAGTGAGGTCTGCCTCCTATTGTGTCTCCAACCTCCATATACCTAGCCTCTGATACGGGGAACACCATGTGCAAAGAAGCCAAGGAGAATTTGCCAACAATAGATGGAAAAGATCAAAGGTCACTGTGCTCTTGGGGGATCAGGTGTGCTGGACCAGTGTCTAAGCAGCTGTGGACTTGAGGAGAGCAAAACAGGAAAAAAAACCCAGCTGTGGGACCCATCCTCCCTGCCTGAGCCATCCCCTGTGGGGATTTTTTTTTTGGTTGCACTGCGTGGCTTGTGGGATCTTATTTCCCTGACCAGAGATCAAACCATGGTCCCTATAGTTGACTCTCAGAGCCCTAACCACTGGACCACCAGGGAATTCTTGCTCTGTGGGGGATTATCCCATAAATGCTGAGAATCAGTTTCTTTCGTTCTCTTTTTATTTTGGCCGCACTGTGCACTGTATGTTTTCAGGATCTTAGTTCCCCGACCAGGGATGGAACCCAGGTCCCTTGCATTGGAAGCACAGAGTCCTAACCACTGACTGCAAGGGAATTCTCTAGAATCAGTTTTAATCTTGTGCTTTTTATCAGAATCTTCTCTTTATTCATACTGAATATCACCTTATTTTTTTGTATTTATATTAATCTGCCCAGTTAAATTATCAAGGGGAAATACCAAAAGATTTACAATTTCCCAGCAGCCTGACCTTGCCTTTTGGCCTTCTACAAGAACTATAAATTCAGTCTGGCAGCAAAGTGAATTCTCAAGTTTTTCTTATGCTTATACCATCTCTAAGACCAATGTAAACTTGAAATTGGTTATTCTTAGTGTCTGGCATTTATTCCATGAAGGTGGAGCATATTGGGAAATTATCACTAAATTTAATTTTTCTCATTCTAAAACTATTTACATAGATATCAGCTGTTGTTAAGAGGCTCCATTTTTCTATTCTTAAAATTGCACCAAGTAAACATTATATTCACATATAGTTGTATGCAGTAGTTTACAGTTATGGAAACCACATGAATTCATTCACTTCTCATAGTGGCATAGACAGAGCAGGTATTATTTCCTCATTTTATTTAAAGGAAACTCAGGGTTGTTTGAGGACTCTGCCCAGGGTTAGCATCGGTTCAAAAACAAACAAACAAATCAAGTTATCTGGTTCCTGAGAAGAGCTGGTGCATAGGCAGTTGCAAGCATTCTTTTTTTCTAAGGAGGAAATGTATTGGATATAGTATTTTAAGCTTGGTAAAACCATTTTTCAAGTGTTAAAATCTATCGATAATACCAAGGAATAGAAAATATGGGCTCAAAATTAATTCTTCCTTGACTTCTTCATCATGACCTTGTATATAAGAACCATGGTTTTATTAACCAGACATCTCTATCATTAGCTTATAAGAAGTCTGGTTTACCTCTTCAGCCATCTAAGACAACTTACGTATAGAATTAAATATTTACGAAAAAAGAAATGTAAAGGTTTGTCTGATTCCTATAATTCTGAAAGCAGCATATCTACATTTTTAAATACCACAGAAGGAAATCAGGACAGTGTTTACATTTGTTACTATTTTTATGGCAATTAGTAAAACTAGGTGGAAAAAAAAGAACCTAAGATTTTAGTGACTAAAAAGTAAGCTCCAAGGAAGCAGGAACTTTGTTCACTGGCACATTCCAAAGGCCTTGAACAGGGCTGGAATATAGTAAGTGCTTAATAAATATTTGTTGAGTTCATAAATGAACAAACATAGGAAACAGACAAAGTCGAGGCTCGCAACCTTACGTCATTGGAGAAATAAAAAGAATTAATGTATTCAGCAAATATTGACTGAATGCCTAAGAAGTTCTAGACAGATTCAGAGGCTCTGGACTAGAACCACCATGCCCCTATGGCTGCGCAGGGGGAGGTGAAGCCGTATCCAGCCTCTGTACCCCGACACCAAATTAAATCTTGGTGACAGAGTTTGGGTGAAGTAGAAAAGAATAGCTTTATTGCTTTGCCAGGCAAAGGGGGCTACAGCGGGCTAATACCCCCAAAACTGTGTGTCCCAACCTGGAGGGAGTAGTGAGAAGTTTTATAGTAATAGTTCAAAGAAGGTGTGCTCAGCTAGTGGACATTCTTCTGATTGGTTGGTGGTAAGTGGGAGTCAGCATCATCAACCTTCTAGGGGTCAACCCCAACTGGTCTGGGGTCTATGTGCCTGTGGGCAGCATACCATTAACTTCTCCCACCTGGTGGGCGTTTCAGTATCTGCAAAACAGCTCAAAGATATTGTTATGTGTATCCTTGAGGGGGAACCAGGATGCTGCCCCAAGGCTGCACTATTGTTTCTTTTAACTGTTCTTCCCTTGTCTCTGCATCCCCACCCTTCCCTAATGAGCAACTGTTTGAACCCACCCATTGGAACTCAGGGAATGTCATGGAGGCTGAATGAAGTCTATCTCCTGTCATCAAGAAATGAGGGACACAGAAAGGCTTTTGTGCCCAGGAGCCCCACAGGGTCTTGCTGGATATCAGAGGTATTCTGATTTAGCCTGAGTGACCAGGGAAGGAGGAGCTGCCCTTTGGGATCTGAATGAAATGAAAGAGCCAGCCATGCAAAAATAGTATGACCTACCTGTTGTTGCAGCATTAAATTAGATGATGCATAGAAAGCACTTATCTCAGTGATCAGCAACTGGTAGTGATGAGGTTCAGGACACAACACCCCAAAATGTGATCCCTCGGCTTACTGAATATTTCAAGCTGAAGGAATATGAGAAATGGCAGGTGAAGGAAGGACTTTCTGACTTCCCCTGAGGCAGGTCACAAAACCCTCATATGAGAGGTGCCTCCCTTAGAAAGGAACATCCTTATCTCCAAAAACGGAGGGACACCAAGAGAACCACCCCCCTTTTTGTGGTCTTATCACATTTTCCCACTACTCTCCTCTCTTCATCAAACCTGGCATGAAAACATTCAGGTTTAACTGCTTCTTCAGGTCTTATTTCCTTATGAAATCTCCAGTGTCCTGTAAAACCTACGTTGAATAAACTTGTGTGCCTTTCTCTTGCTAATCTTTTGGGACAGGGACCCAAGTCGAGAACTTAGAAGGGCAGAGGAAAAAGATAGTTTTCCTCTCTTATAGTAGATATTATTGTTATTTCTATAGATGGCAACCAAGATATTTATTCACCCTGTTCAAAACCGAGACAAGTCCATGGTGCTATGATACATAGGTATCTCTAGATGGCTTTTGCAAACCTTGGGCTTGCGTGCTCCAAATCCTTGGAAGGAACGAGGACTTAACTCCTGCCCCCAGAGGATCAGGATCTGCTATACATTCTGACTTTATATATCAAAACCCAACATTTCAAATCCTGCATACCCCAATGTGGCAGATATTCTAGTTGGTTTTAATGACCCTTGAACAGGATTAGGCTCTGCAAACGGTCTGCTTTTTGTACTTGGACCATAACATATCAGCATAATATAAATCCTTGATGCAATGTTAAAGATTTGCCAAATCAAAATATTTTTTACTGGTTATCTGGAGCATATATGATGCCTTATATTTGAAAACATAATATTAATTTTTGGCCTTTCGAAAGCCTGTTTATATATTCTGTATTTTACAGATTTGAAAAGTTTTTTCTTAAATTGAACATTAAAATTGATACTGGTAATTCTTTACACTTCTTTCCATCTCATTATACAAGTAAAGTATGCTATATTGTAGTCAACCGGACAAAAAAATTTAAAGAAGAAACTAAAAATCATCTGAGATAACCACTATTAAAACTTTAGTAACCATCCTTTAACATACCTCTTCAGACTAATATATGCAGACTTATATATAAAATGTTGAGAGAATTCCCTGGGAGTCCAGTGGTTAGGACTCTGCGCTTCCACTGTGTGTGTGTGTAGGGGCCTGGGTTTGATCCCTGGTTGGGGAACTAAGATCCCACAAGCCACACTGTGCAGCCAAAATAAATTAAATTAAATTTTGAAAAAATAGGATCATATTATACACGTATTTTATTAAGAATATTCTTTAAAGCATTTCATTAAGTTCTTTATGTCTTTCCTCTTCCTCTCTTATCCATCCCTCCTCACCATTCCTATAAAAAATGTTAGAAAACTGTTTTTCTCACTTGAACACACAGTGTGAAAAATCTCTCCAATCAACTAATACAGACCTAACACGTTTTCTTTAGTGAATGCATCCCATTTCATGGTATGAATGAACCCCAGTTTATTTCTCTATATCTCTAGTGATGAGCACTCCTTTTATAGTCCTGTTTTTTACCCCAATGAACAATGCTACAGTAAACATATTTCACATGCACCCTTATGGGCTGGTAGATTAGTTTTTATGGTATTGCTAGGAGAGGGGGTGTATGTACGGTCATCTTAGTAGAGATGTCCAGAATTGCATTCTCAAAAGATGTTAACAGTTTACATTTCCCCTTTTGTTTTATCCAGTGTTTATTTTTAGTGTTTATATGCATATAGGCATACATAATTGGGGGTAATTACTATAGACATGACTTCCTTAGTGATGCTAGAAAAATTCAATGATTATTCAAGTTTCACCAGGCTCATTGATCCTTTCACCTGTATTTTAAAAGTAAGTGAGGGACTTCCCTGGTGGTCTGGTGGTTAAGACTCTGTGCTTCCACTGCAGGGGGCACGGATTCAGTCCCTGGGTAAGGAACTAGAATCCCGAATGCTGCATGGCATGGCCAAAAAAAAAAAAAAAAAGTAAGTGAAACAGGCCTTCAATAACCATTTTTCTGAAGCTCTGACAAGTAACAAAATAGAGCTCTAACCGCCAACAGTTCTGAAAACCACAGTGGGATGTTATTCACTCATTCCACCAGTTCATTCGTTCATTTATTTATTTATTTATTTATGTTGGCTGTGTTGGGTCTTCGTTGCTGCGCACAGGCTTTCTCTAGTTGTGGCGAGCAGGGGCTTCTCATTGCGGTGGCTTCTCTTGCTGCGGAGCTCGGGTTTAGGCGCGCAGGCTTCAGCAGTTGTGCCACGTGGGCTCGGTAGTTGCAGCACACGGGCTTAGTTGCTCCACGGCATGTGGGACCTTCCCGGACCAGGGCTCAAACCCATGTCCCTTGTATTGGCAGGCGAATTCTTAACCACTGTGCCACCAGGGAAGTACCTCCACCGGTTCTTGAAGTTAAGAATGCTCTCTGCATCCCATTTAGCAGAGGAAAACAGCTCCATTTTGCCCATTGCTTTCTGATTTTCATCCTGCTGCTATGCTATTTGCTTCTAGCACCTGAAAGCACTATAAAAATGCATTTTAAATCATTGACTAGAATTTCTCTGCTCTGATTTGCATTACAAACTTTTTTAAAAAAAGACAATTTAGAGGTATGAATCGCAGCATCTTGGTAGCATTCTAATTTTTTAAGTGCTAGAAAAAAAAAATTAAGATCACCCATCTAAGAAATGTAATGCCATTTAATGAACCATTGTACTGATACAGGATGAATTATTTATAACCTAATTATTATAATTAGAATTAACGCACCAAACACATTCAGGCTCGGGTTTCACAACAATGTTCTGATTGATTTTCTGAAATACACAATCACTGGCATGTATTTGCACAGGTGGAAATCAGTGTCTCATCGGTGGTCCTTCCAGGTATAACAGTCTGTTAACCTGACTCTTATGCTAAGCTCTGAACTGTAAACTGAAAAAGGGCAAAAGGCTATTCATCATCAAACACCATATTTTCAGTCACCTCTTCAAGTAGGAAAAATTTAGTTGCCTTCTACTGTAATCACAGAAAAAAAAATGTCTAAAGATACCCTATTATTTTTTTAATATTTTAATTTTCTTGGATTTAATTGATTTACAATGTTGTGCTAGTTTCAGGTGTATAGCAAAGTGATCCAGTTATACATATACATATATTCATTATTTTTTAGATTGTTTTCTCATATAGGTTATCACAGAATATTGGATAGAGTTCCCTATGCTATACAGTAGGTCCTTGTTGGTTAAAAGATGCCTTCTTTTTAAAAGCTTACTATTATGATTATTTGATCCACATCGTAAATAGCTATTCATCTCCAAGTATGATAGAAAAACAATCTCGGAATATAAATGAAGCCCAGACTTTTTTTAAAAAAATCATCTGTCCAGTAGCTGTTTATAAACAGCTGGGCGAGCCCCAAATGAAACGCCCAGCAATAATCACTGCATACACGCCAGTCCCCAGTGAGCTGTGTATTAATGTCTGGCTGGTAATTTAACGGCACCTCTAGGCATAAACAAAGGTTTATTAAAATAGTAAGTAAAATATTCCTGAACACTGGATCACTTTTTAAATTTTCCTCTGCTTTTGAAAATTAAGGAAGCCTATACTGTGATGCTAAAAGACACTGATTGAATCCATACTTGGTGTCCTTTTATTTAGGTTGTATTTAACATAGCCCAAAGCAAATAATCTACCTATGCTTATGTTAAAGTTTTTTTTATTTCTGGGAGAAAAACCATAATGGGAAAGAATAGAGTCCCTTTCTTCAGGTTCGCTTCTTCAATCTACCTCTTAGTTTTACTTCCACTTTCTCCCTGCACAGTTTCTACCCTCTTCTCCATGGCAAAATCCCTGAAAGCTTTTTTTTTTCTTAATGAAAGCAAATTAATCTTACAGAATCTACCTCATGAATCCATCCTGGATCAGCAGCTTTGGAGTTCTCATGGTCTCCTTATAACAATGGTATCCACATGGCTTCTGGTGGGTCATAGATCAGAATAATTCTTCGTTTTTCAAACTAATAGTTAGGGTTAGGGTTAGGATTATTAAACTTAGTTTTTCAAACTAATAGTTTTTCAAACTCTTTTCCTTTTTTCAAAGGAAAATAGTCTAAGGCTATCGCCAGCATCATTGTGCATTTCTTTGTAGACTCCCAGCAGGTAGAATACACTGATATCTTGAGAATATTGACTTCAGAGAATGTGGTTATAATTTCTTCTCTGGATATGTTACATCACTGTACTCATAGCTTAGGGTCTTTCAGCTTAAAGAAACATCAAAACTGTACCTAATGGTATGATCTGTCCCACCCTCTTCTACAAGTGACAATGCAACTCTTTTCTTTTTAAAATTATTTATTTATTTATTTTTGGCTGCGTTGGGTCTTCTTTGCTGCACGTGGGCTTTCTCTAGTTGCAGAGACCGGGGGCTACTGTTCATTGTGGTGCGCGGGCTTCTCATTGCGGTGGCTTCTCTTGTTGCGGAGCACGGGCTCTAGGTGCGTCGCTTCAGTAGTTGTGGCTCGCGGACTCTAGAGCACAGGCTCAGTTGTTGTGGCACACGGGCTTAGTTGCTCCGCGGCATGTGGGATCTTCCCGGACCAGGGCTTGAACCTGCGTCCCCTGCATTGGCAGGCGGTTTCTTAACCACTGAGCCACCAGGGAAGCCTAATACAACTTTTTCTGAAGAGACTAGAAGCTCATAATTCTTAACTTTCTCTTAGATCTCTCTCTCTCTCTCTCTTTCTCTCTCCCTATCCAGAAGTTAACCTAATATAATAAAACACTGATTTGTAAAAGTTTGTCACTAAATCTTTTCATGTAGATTTTACCTTACACTACGAAATTCTATTGCTACTGGTACTTTACCAATAGATAGTGCTCAGTATACATCTGGTTGACTTTTCAATAACCAAAAAAGATATTTAATGATGATATTTAATGAAACTTGATACACATTTTTTAAATGATAGAAGTTGGTAGTGACCTGTGTCAGAAGTTTATTTTGCCCGCACGTATAGTTACAGGTAGCAATTTTAGCTATGCATCCATACCAAATCACTTAGAGTAACTTTCACGAGATAGTTTTAGCAGAAATGACTAGTTTAGGTACAGTTTTCTGACGTAAGAATATATTTAAGGACCTCTGGGGGATATCTTCCTTCAGTCCTTTGAGGTACGCGGGCCTCACTCTGTTGTGGCCTCTCCCATTGCGGAGCACAGACTCCGGACGCGCAGGCTCAGCGGCCATGGCTCACGGACCCCGTCACTCAGCGGCATGTGGGATCTTCCCGGACCGGGGCACGAACCCGTGTCCCCTGCATCGGCAGGTGGACTCTCAACCACTGCGCCACCAGGGAAGCCCTTGAGTTAATATTTTAATCTAAAATCTGTTTTATATAATGTCTCCCAAAGCAGACATTGTTTTCCTTCATTAAAAAGGATAATTTTCCAGTCTTCATCCAGAAAACGTAGGGGTTTTTTTGTTTGTTTTTTATTTTTGGCCACTCCCTGTAGCTTGCAGAATAGTTCCACTGCAGGGGGCAGGGATCATACCCCTGCCCCCTGCAGTGGAAGCACAGAGTCTTAACCATTGGACTGCCAGGGAAGTTCCCAGAAAACTAGCTTAAAATTATAATCATGGGGGTTAGGAGGGAAGGGATAGACTGAGAGTTTGGGATTAGCAAATGCAAACGATTATATATATGTATAACTGAATCACTTTGCTGTACACCAGAAACTAACACAACATTGTAAAATCAACTATACTTCAATAAAATAAATTTTAAAACATTACAATCATGGGCACAATCTATTATGTTGAGTAAAACTTATTTGAGTGATTTATTTCCCCTCCAAAAATGTATACTTATTCTTTATATCTTTCAACAATGCAGCGTGTGGGCAAAACAGTGTCACTTTATGAGCTCTGTCCACAGGTTTTAGTAAAAATAATTGCTTTACCAATAAAAAGAATGACAGGAAGTTAAGAAATAAAGGACAGGCTGGTCTCAAAAAGAAGAAAATTGCCCTAACGTGAGGACAGAGTTTAATTAGGGAAGCTCTGTGGTGCCCCATCTCATAAAACTCATTTTATTAAATTTATGTCCCATATTTTTGCCAGACTATATTGCTTTCTGCCCTTAAAATCCAGGCATGAGGATATGAAATTATTTTCCTACTCAGTCACTGGCTTCAGGGGACAGGGTTCTGATTTCACCAGGGTCTTTGGTCCTCTTGCCCTTTTGTATCTTATTCAAAAATTTCAGCAAATTTGACCTCTGAGAAGGTAAAATTTCCTGTTAGCCTTATAGTTTGTCTTTTCTGTTTGCATATCTGGACACTGCTCAGAAGTAGAAAGTCTTAAAGCTGAGCTTGGCGGTCAGCGCCAATATCAAGTGGAGTTTTACTGCCATCGTATTTCACAACTCAGCCAGTTTCCTTACTTAGGACTTGGCATCTGAATCCTATTCTTTTTACGGTCCGTTTTGGAGTGACATGTTTGTATAGTTCTCCACATAATCCACTCTTGAGTATTATCTGGTTAGTTCTGCAAAATGTCTTTGTCTCCAACATTGAGCCATGCACTTGAAGGGGAAAAAACCCATGCGTTTCAGAAGTCTTGGTTACTGGGGAAGGTGGGGAGGGGTGCTGTCTACACTGCTAACATCCAGACAGGTGCTCAGCTCCCCAGTTCTTCATTGGTAGTGACCCAGTCAGACCAGAACATTCTTTTGTCGAATTTGGTCCTATTCGAGAAGAAGTAAGATTCCCAATTTCTACTTGAATTGTATTTCACAGATTCACTTGTTAGCTAGCTGCTTGGAATGCACTGTCCAATGAAAACAGTGTTAAAAATCAGAGGCCGAAATGCAAACACAGGTGTTTGGGAACGGGCAAGAGTGAAGGAGGCAGGGTGGAATGTGCATGATTTATAAAGATTTCAGTGAAACAGAAAATACTGGACAAAAGCCCTGACCTTTGTTCCCTGTCAAATGCTGAGAGACAGGCAGATAGCCCTGAGCCCCTCTTGGCCTCATGAGGAGACTCCGCTCTGACAGAACAACAGAGGGTCACTCATGACTGGTTTGCATAACTGGGTGATGATTGGGAGAGAGGAGGTGAAAAGGTAGGATCAGAGGTTGGGTTCTGACTCATTTTAGTGGGAAATTAGGGCAGAAATGATGGTCCTGTGTGAACTTCCAACACAGCTCTCTTACCCTGTCTGGGGACACTGCAGGGAGATGGTTCCCTATTCCTTTTATAGAAATACAGAAAGAAATGAGCAAGGTTTATGAATAAAGCAGCTTTAACCAGAGAATTTTCAGACATAACACATTTTCTTTCCTTGTGATCTATCTTCTGAAAAGAAGCACACAGATTTTGATCTACTTTGCTTACAGTAATCACAGTTCATTAATCTTACTACCTGTAAGAAGAGTCACTATACAGTTATGTTAGGGGGTCTGAGGCCTTATAAAATGTCTATAAAATGCTATGTAATAAATACTAACATTCATATGGAAAATAGTAGAAAATAATTTTATAATATTAGTCAAAATGCAGTTATGTTAGGGGGTCTGAGGCCTTATAAAATATCTATAAACTGCTATGTAATAAATACTAACATTCATATGGAAAATAGTAGAGAAATAATTTTATAATTTAGTCAAAATGCACAGAAAACAGTGAAAACTTAAAGAAAACACCTCAGGGAATTCCCTGGCAGTCCAGTGGTTAGGACTCCATGTTTTCACTACCGTGGCACGGGTTCAGTCCCTGGTTGGGGAACTAAGATACTGCAAGCTGCTCTGAGCAGCAAAAAAAAAGAAAAAGAAAACACCTCAGATGCTAGAACTTGAGGAACAGTAGGTTTAATGTGGATGAAATATTGGGGAGAAACGTGAGGAAATTCTGAAAGTGACTACGTTTAATTTCAAAAGTTATGAAATTGTTCTTAATACAAGAGTTGCCTAGCACTTTCAGGGCAAGGATGGCAAACACATGGACTTCAGGCCAAAGCCTAGAGTCAAACTAACATTAGGATGAACTGACCAGCTTTCATCAAAACTGGGAGCCTGGCTCCAAAAACTGTATTTTTTTACATTTTCTGAACTAACATTATTGTATCATAGATTAACACTTAAAATTGCTGTAATAATACTATGTGAATGTAAAGCTACTGGCTTTGCAAAGGGATGTTTGTGAATTTTTTTTCTCTAGTGTATAATAGTGTTGAATTGATTAAAAATATCCCAGAATTAATGTTCCCTTTTGTCACTGTTTAAAAACATAGTAAATCACTTGTGTCTATGCCTTTGGGTCTCTAAAGTATTGTGGAATTTTCAAGTGTCTATATCTGATTGCCTAAAAATAATATTCACAATTTAGCTGATAAATAAATGTTACTCCCCTAAAAATAACTTTAAAAATTAAAAAAAGAGGTATATTGAGAGGTGTGCTGTTTAACCTTTTAAAATTGGAATTTGAATAGTTTGGGGTGGGGCAGACACACTCTACCACCCCTGTATTTCTACTCCTAGTTTCTTCATGTTTATAGTGTACTGGGGTCCTGAGGTGAATTTTTTGGCCCTAGATTATGTTACTCTGGAACTCAGAAATGTTAAGAAAAGCAGTGAAAAACAGAAGACCAGGAGGGGAGAGATGGAAATGCAAGGGTTAGAGAAAGATAAAAGGAGATTTGCATGGCAAATAATTATTTGGTTCCTTTCCTGCACTGAGCACTGTTCAAAACACTAGGTAAGAAAAAATAAATAAAACAAAGTCCCTACTTTCCTGGAGTTTATATTCTAGTGGGAAGAAATATAAAACAAATATCAGTACTGTCAGTGGAGATAAGAAACATGAAGAAAAATGAAGCAAAATAAGAGCTATAAGTCCTGGTGGGGATAAAGAAAGATGCTAATATGTGGAGTGGTCAGGGAAGGACTTTTTGACAAAGTTACACTTTTTAAAAAATTTATTTCGTTGTGCTGGGTCTTAGTTGCGGCAGGCAGGCTCCTTAGTTGCAGCATTAGAACTCTTAGTTGTGGCATGCGTGTGGGATCTAGTGCCCTGACCAGGGATCGAACCTGGGCCCCCTCCATTGGGAGGGTGGAGTCTTAACCACTGCACCACCAGGGAAGTCCCTTGACAAGATTACATTTGAGCAGAGACTTAAAGCATGTAAAGGAATGGCATTCTAGGCAGAGAAATGGGAAGTGCAAAGGTCCTGAGGCCAGAGCATGGGCAGTGAGTTAGAGGAGAAAGGAGACCATGCTGGGGGCAGAAAGCATGAGTGGGGAAGTGATAAGACACGTGGCAGTGGGCCAGATGATGTAGGGCACAGCTGTTAGGCTGCACCCCAAAGGCCTACAAGGCCTATACTTGCCCAGCTTCAGGACTGAAAAAAGAGCCTGGAGTCAGCGACAGAGACATCAACAGTTTAATGGATGGAGGATCTTACACATCTGAAATAAGGTCCTGGAGTGACACCCCACCATGTGGGGCAGGACACGGCAGCAGTCTTGGCTCCAGGGGATGGGGAAGTTACCAGTTAAAGGGGGAACTGATGTCAGATTAGCCCATTGGTTACCAGGGAAACTAGCAGAGGGGCATGCTCACACAGCCCCTTTGATAAGCTCTGGTGGTGGAGATATTCTGATCTAAAGGTTAGAACAATCACTAGCTGGGGCCTTGGGCAAGTATGTATCCACAGGAAGTCAGTCATTGAAGTAGCGTGTAGCTGAAGCAGGCACTGGTCAAGCAGGGGATGTACAGAGAGCAAGAGAACAGTCATCTTGGGTGGCCTGACCATACAACAGCCATCCCAAGACCTTTGGCATTTCCTCTGAAAGAGATGAGAATTTTGATCAGAGTAATGATAAGATCTTGCATGAATTTCAGAAGGATCTGGTTGTTGTGTTGAAAACAGAGTCAAGGGCAGAAGTTAGTAAAACTGTTAAGAGTCTCTTGCAGTACTAATTATGGGTCAGGAGGGTAATAATGGTAGGGATGCTGAGAAGTGGTCTTTTTAATCTTTGATGGTAGAACACATAGGATTTGTTGGTGGATTAGATGCAGAGTATGAGCAAAAAAACAACGGAGTCAAGGTTCACTCAACTTTTGTGTAGTTAAAAATGTCCATAACAAAAGTGAAAAAAGAGTCAAGGATGACTCAAGATGTTGGGCTCAAGAAACTAAGAGAATCAAGTTTCCATCTACTGTTATGAGCAAAACCAGGGAGAGGCACACATTTGAGAGGGTGGGATCATGGGTCCAGTTTGTGATATGTTATTTTTGAGATGTCTGTTTAGACTTCCATGTGATGATACCAAGATGGAAGTTGATTATTTGAGTCTAGAATTCAAAGGGGGAAGTGTGAGCTACAGATAGAAATTTTAAGTTATATACAGCTAGTTGGCATTTAAACTTAGAGGACTGAGTGAGATCATGTGAAGAGTGAATGACAAAGAAGAGGTCTGAGGAGGAATACTTTGGCACTCTCAAGTTTGGAGTCTGGAATATGAGGAGGAACCAGCAAGAATATGACAAGAGGAGTGACCAGAGAAATAGGAAGATAAAGAGACAAGCAAAGAGAACATTTTAAGAGGAAGTGATGGACTGACGCAAATGCTACTGATAATGCAGACGATGAGAACTGGGAAAAAAACATTAGCTTGGCAACATGGGAATCACTGTTAATCTTTGAGAGCTAGGGCTTGCAAGTGGAATTGGCTCAGGAAATATTAGAAGAAAGGCAGACAGCAAACGGAGTTCACCGTGTGGAAGACTTTTGCTATGAAGGGGAGCAGAGAAATGAGGTGGTATCTGGAGGTGCACGTGTGATCAAGGTTAGGTTTTCTTTTTAAAGATGAAAGAGATCTAGTTAGAGAGGGAGATATCAACAACGCAGAGAAGACACGCAACTGCGGGAAGGATGCTCTTGAGTGGAAGAGAAGCCATTTTATTCGTGGGGGGTGGAGGTTGTCCTTAGTTAGGAGCAATGTATTCAGTGTAACAGAAGAGAAGGCAGAGGTGGGGCATCGAGGGAGGAAATTCTGTGGATTTGGTGGTGGGAGCATGAGGAAGTTCCTTCTAATGGCCTCTATTTTTTTAGTAAAGTGAAAAGCAAGGTCATTACAAGTAAGAGTAAGGGTAAAGGATGAAGTGCTGTAGGTTTGAGGAGAGAAGAAAGTTGAGAGGTAGTTGTCTGGGAGCATAAGAGAGGAAAGGGACCAGTCAAAGGCAATAAAATTTCCTGGCAACAGTAAGGGCTCACCTGAGATTAATGATAAGAAATTGAAGGAGTATGTGCCACCACAAGTGTATTTTCTTTCAGCCACCTTCAACCGTTCAGGGACAGGAAGGAGTAGGTGGAAGTTTTGATTGAATTAAGAATGAGTAAATTTGATGACAGGAGAGAAGGACAGGAAATTGGGATGTATGCAAGGGAATGATCACCATGTTGAGCCACTGAGTCTTAATTAAAGAAAGAGGTAAATTAGGACCCAGGGAGGTGGGGGACAAATGCTGAGGTCAATAGATAGGTGTTCCTCCTGGGCTAAAAAAATGATGAGAGTGGGAGTGCATGATGTCTGAAATTAACATTATGCAGGGGATGCAGTTACTAGTAACAATACCGTCTAGGGCCTGACCGTGGAGCAGGGTGGCTGGAGTGATATGGAGAATAAGATCAGAGGAGAAGAGGACATCAAGAGCCTGAGGTGAGTTTATTGCAATGATCTTTCCAATGATTTTGAAATCACCAAGAATTATGAGAAGAGTGCTGTTGGAGAGATTGACAGTGGGTCATGCACGAGACTATTCAAGGAATGATGAGACGTGACTATAAAGTCTGTAGATGCTTGACACATGGAGAAGTGGGTGACCAATGGCTGAGCTTCAAAGGAAGCAAGAATGTTTAGGGAGAAGAAAAGGGGGACCATCTGGAACTGGCAGTGAGTACTCACAGCTGTAGGAAGAACAGGTTTCATTTAGAATAAAGAGGTGGAGGTAACATGGAGAAGACCTTGAGGATACAGGAAATTTTGCTGATGACAGACAATGAGTTCCAGAGGGCACAGTGAAGAGTTTGTGTCAACCATGTGCAATTAAGAGTTTGGGAAGGGGATCCCCTGGTGGTGCAGTGGTTGAGAGTCCGCCTGTCGGTGCAGGGGACATGGGTTCGTGCTCCGGTCCGGGAAGATCCCACATGCCGCAGAGGGGCTGGGCCCGTGAGCCATGGCTGCTGAGCCTGCGCGTCCGGAGCCTGTGCTCCGCAACGGGAGAGGCCACAGCAGTTGGGAAGAGTGTGAGATTGGGTCGTATAAAGGGAAGGACAGAGCTGTAGGGGGATGTGATTTAAAGGATGAGTCGTGTTGGGGCTTCTCTTGATGGCTGAGATAGCTTGTGGGTATGTGATTTGCAACTGCAGAAAATTTCTAAAATGATTTACTGGATTTCTAATGTAGACAACATGGGAGAATATGGCTTGTACGTGTGCTAAAGCCATCTCTTTAGACAATTTAACACCATGACCAGTAGACAGTGCTGTTGGCCCAAGATAGCTTGGTTCAGCACAGGGAAGGGAAGGGAAGGAGGTCACAGGTTGGGTATGATGGGAAGAAGGCAGTACATCTGCCACGAGGTGAAATGCAGAGGTTGCTGGTAGACTTAAGAGATCTCCCTTTCTGAATTAATCATTCTTATACAAAACTAATTTTTTGTAGAATAGACAAACAAGCACTAATTCTCAGAAAGGACTGGGACTTAAAAAAAAACAAAAGCCAAAAAACCCTTCAGTATAAAGACAATTATGGAAATATATAAAGTGAACATGATGGTGTGTTTGCTTTTTATCTTTTGGATCAAAAAATTAGAAACAGAGCAAGAGACAAACTTCAAGAACCACTGAAGACAATTCAGGATGCCAAGCCTTTGGGATTTCTCTTGTTTCACCTCTGGGACAACCATGTGCGGTTAATCCTGGTAGACAACTGTATGAGAAATCACTGGCTAAATCCTGGTATTTGTCTGAAAACACATGCTCTGTAAAAGGCAAATTCAGTTTTTTGTATAAAAACAAACAAAACTCTCTCCCCTTCTCTTCGCTCTCCTCCTGCTTGCTTTGGGGATTCAGAACACAGCTTAGAAAGCCAGGGGGCACAGCGACTTCCTTTTCAGAAGGAGGAGCGGCTGAGAGAAGAAGTTGCTGAACAGAGTCCATGAGCTTCGCATATTCATACTCCTCAGCTGCTCAGCTCTAGAAAATTCTGGTAATGAGCGTGTGAAAACTCTAGCAGCCTTTGTATAGCTTGGGGGTTTGCTATTCTCGTGTTCTCTGTGTAGAATTGCCTCTTATCAAACCAGGAGGCTCTCGCTCCTCAAACTGAATCAGCACTTGTACGTTGAAGTTTTCAACATCACCCACAAGATTTTTAAGGCTTGTCAAAAGACTCTTCATAGTCTCTAACCATGAATAAAAATGATTTCAGATATCTCTCTATTGCATATTTTATTTCATGGGATTAATTTAATTGATTGAGCTGAATGGTTAAGGGTTGTTAAGTGGTTGCTAGTAATAAGGAGAAATGTTAAATTTTTAGGAAAATATTCCAAGTACATACTGACATTTTATTTAAACGGTTGAAACTCTTCTTTAATGTTAACAACACAGTTACACCTTGATTAAACAATCTTCTAAAGCAAAAAAAAAAAAAAAGCCAACAAACTCCTTTACAATGAAATCAGCCTTATTAAGAAAAAAATCGGCAACTATCACATGAAGTTGCTTCGCCTGGGATTCATTTGCACATTAAAAATGTTATATGATTATCTCTGCCCACATCTCCTATTTGGCCAAGTATAGTCAAAAGTTAATAACACTAGCCCTGGGAAAAATTACTATTTTCTAGTTTCTCCTGGATACATCATCCTGGCTAGGCATTTGAGGGCCAAGTTATTATTTTACAATTTGTAAAAGATTTAAAGTCTAGCGTTTATGAGCTAAGCTCCAGGAAATTTTTTGGAATTACTATTTCTTCTCCTTATTAAAAATTACAACAAAAGACCAGAAATCTCCACTTTTCCCCCACTGTTAGGTAGACAGTGGGGCCTGACCTACTTCTTCCTTAAGTGTGATTCATTCTAGAACAATGGAGGACATTCTAGAATAATGGAGATCTTCAGCATATGCTATAATAAAACTTTCTGTCTCTGAACCTGGAACAAAAGCTGCTCTTCAGCGGCAATGTCTTCTAGAACAAATCAAGGGCACCCCATACGGTCAGCGGCTGTTTCTATCAACACTTCCGGTCTGCATGCAACTCAGAGCAGTGTTTATCACAGTGTTCAAAATCATCCATGGTATTTGTTAAAAATTCCTGGACCTTACCCCAGACATAATGAATCGGGATCACTGGGGTGGGCTGAAAATTTGCATTTTACAAACTCAGAGTTGAATCTTTGCTTACATCTCCTACTGGCAACGAGTGTGTAGCTGTGCTCCCAAAAGAACTTTTAAACAGAACTACTTTAAATGTCTGCAGAGAAGACAAACAGTATGAAATATCATTATGTCACAAACCTAGCTCTTCATCTGACATATCATGAGCGGGCTCAGAGGAATCTTTTTGATGACCCATTCAACTTTTACTAATTCCTCAAAACCCCTTACTCAGCCTTCTTTCCCTTCTTCTCAGCACTTTACCTTGTGTCCTATTTCATCAGGCAACTAGAGGTGATCGTCAGTAGACATTCACTCTTCTTTCTTTCAATAATTATATGAGCTTCTAACTCCCTGGAATAATTCAATCCTGCTCAAAATCCCTAGACTATTATGACTGATACAGGCTACTTCCAACCTTCTCCTTTTATTTACAAACAATGATTTTAAAAAATATACCATTCTAGGCTTAATGTTCAAAACTCTCTCATCCAGAGTCACATAGCCAAGTGTTACTTGACGTTTTAATTGGGTGCATGTATAACAGTCATCTCAGTGTAAACATACTGAAAACTGAGCTCCTGTCATCTTCTCCTGCAGTCTTCGTCACCTAAGTTTATGGCAATTCCCTCCCCATAGTTGCTCAGGTCAATCACTTTGGTGTCATCCAGGACTCCTTTATTTTCCTAACAATCCACACAAAGCCCATCTGCAGAAGCTGGCTCCTCTACCTTTAAAATATATCTAGCATAAGATCACTTTTCACCACCTGCTTTATCATCTCTCTGTCCCAAACCACTCATCTCTCATCTGGATTATTAAAAGACTTGTTCTCTTCTGCTCTTACCCCTCTGCAGGCTATTCTCAGTGCAGTGGCTAGAGTTAACTTGAAAAACTGAAGGCAAGTAATGTCGTTTACCTGCTCAAAACTTTCCAGTGTCTTCCCATCGCTTAGAGTAAAAGACAACGTGCTCACTATTATCTGCAAGGCAGCCCCTTCACCTCTCTAAGTTTCATCACCTACCCTGTCCTTTTCCTCTCTGCAGCAGCTACACAGCCCTCGTTACTGGTCCTAGAGCATGCCATTTATGCTCTCAAGGTCGTTGAACATGCTTTCTCACTTTGCTAGCTCTCTCACATCCTTCAAAAAATGACCTTCTCTTTGAGGCATTCCTGGGCCACCCGATTTAAAATTTCAATTTCCTCAATCCCTGATATCTTCTGTCTCCTTTCCTTAATTTATTTTTTCTTTTTCGCACTTAATGTTATCTTACATGCTAAATATTTTACTTATGTGTCTTGTTTATAAAACGTCCTCTTCTAGAAGAGCCATGAGAGTAGAGTATTTTTTAGTTTTGTTTAATATTATAGCCCCAGCACCTAGAACGATGTCTGGCACATAGTAGGTGCTCAATACCTATTTGCTGGATTTTGACTAAATAATTCTTTGCAATGTTGACACAGATCATTCCTGTCATATTTGGTATATATTTCTGGAGAAAGACTCATTAAAGTAAGAGAATAAAAGCGTTTGTAGCATTTGGACTATTCATGTCAATCAACAGATATTTATTAAGTGGATGGAGTGGAAATATCAAATGATGATAAAAAAAGGGATGAGAATATGATATAAAGTAATGGTGACAGAAAAGTCACTGCTTTTATGGAGTGAAATGTTAGGATGAACTATAACTTTTATTCTTGTGGGAGGAGATAGTGATAAATAAACCAACCAACCAACAAACGGATAAAGGAAAGTACTAGTACATCAAATGATAAATGCTGTGAAAAAGAAAATGGTGGATAAAGGGAAAGATAGTCATGGTGTGGATGCACTTTATTTATTTATTATTTTGTTGAGGTATAATTGCCATATAACATCATGTTAGTTTCAAATGTACAACATAATGATTCAATATTTCCACGCATTGCAAAGTGATCTACACAATAAGTCTAGTTACCATCAGTCACCACACAAATTTACACATTGTTCTAAGTTTCATTGATAGTTTCTAAGATTTACTGCCTTGGCAACTTTCAAATATGCACACCATGCTGTACATTATGAATGTGCTATTTTAGAAAGCCTCTCAGAGGAGGTGATATTTGAGTAGAGACCTGAAGGAAGCGAGGAAGGAAGCCAAGTGGATATTTGGGGTGAATGTGTTTCACACAGAAGAGATTGCAAGTACAAAAGCCCTGAGGCAAGTGTATACTGGGGCGTTGAGGTGACCATAGCTAGGCTAAGGAGGATGGGGCAGAGAGAGCCTGAAATAGAGAGAGGGACGTTGAGGAAAGTCAAGGGATACCCTGGGCTCAGCTCATTTGAGTTCTTGTAGGCTGGGGTAAAGCTTTTGGATTATACTTGGAGTGAGCTGGGAAGCCATTGGAGAGTTTTTGAGTAGAAGAGAGTCATGATCTGACTTGCATGTTAGAAGGATCACTGAGGCTTCTGAGTGGAGAATAGGATGTGGGGAGTTAAGGGCAGCAACAAGGAAGCCAATGGCCATTGTCAAGAAGGAGTTGATGGTATTAGTAAAAGTAATAAAGAGTGGTGAAGTTTGGAAATGATTTGAAAGTAGAGCCAACAGAATTTGAGATTAGATGTGGAATATGATAGAAAAGATTTAAGGCAACTCCAACATTTGGGGCTGAATAGCTAGGAGACTGGAGTTGCCACGTCATAAGAAGGGGCAGACGTTGAGGGCTGGGGTAGATACCTCAAAACAATAATTTTTTTTCATGCTAAGTTTGAGATTCTCAAACTCTCAAGCCAAGAGTTTCAGTATGTAGTTAGTTATATGGATCTGGAGTCCAGAGAAGAGATAGGGGCTGAAGATACAAATTTGAGAGGCCTCAATAGATAGTATTTAAAGCCATGAAGTTTCCAGAGAGTGAACATAATAGAGACAAGAACTGAAGAAATCTCAAAGATGAGAAGGAATCAGCAAAGAAGCTTGGGAGTTAGAAAGAGAATCTAGAAAGGGTAGAGTCCCATAGGCCAAGTGCAGAAAGTGTTTCAAGAAGGAGGGAGAGATTTTCTGTGTCTGACAGGTAAGACGGAAAGAGGAGGACAGAGAAACACACAGACCACTAGTGACCTTGACAAGAGCAGCTTCACAAAATGGGGAGACAAAAGCATGATTAAAGAGAGTTCAGGAAAGAATGGGAAAAGAGGAAGTGGAGACAGTGAGAGTAAGACAAATTAGCCTAAGAATTTTGCTACAAAGAGGAGAAAAGAATGAGTCTATAGCTGAATGAAGATGTAGGATCAAGAGATCTCTTTTTAAAATTTAAGTTGGGCAATATTATTGCATGTTTATAGGCCAATGGGAATAATGCAGTAAAGAGGGAAAAAAGTCAATGATGCAGGAGAACGGACCACTAGGAGAGTGAGATCCTTGGATGAAAGAAGGAATGGAAATGGAATTGGGGATTGGTTTAAATAGGATAAATAAATATAAACTCACCGTTTTTGGTTTGGTTTTCTCACAACAGGAGAGAAAGCATAAGAGGTGGGCACCAATACAGGTGGTTTTGTAGATTTGGTTGTAGGAACAAATAGTAAATGCTTTCTGATCGTTTCTATTTTCTCAGTGAAATAAAAAAGGTCAAGGTCATCAGCTGAGTGTTGCAGAAGGACTGAGAATCCATGATCTGGGGGAACTTAGAGCAATTGGACTGGGTCAGTGAGGTGGGATCACAGAACAGTACTAAGTGGACACTGAGACAGCGGTGATGAATTTGCAGTGAGACCAGCAGGGGAGAGGAGGGGTTGGATTTAACCACTTGGGCATTTCCCCACATAACCACTGCTTGAAGAAAGAAAAGCAAGAGATTTAAAGGTATGCCTAAGGAATAATTTTAATGAAGGACAACTGGGTTGGAACTATGTCAGAAGGGAAGAAAAGACATGAGAGGAGTGGGGATTCTCTGGCAGTCCAGCAGTTAGGACTCGGTGCTTTCACTGCTGAGGACCCAGGGTCAATCCCTGGTCGGGGAAATAAGAGCTCACAAGCCAGGCAGTGTAACCAAAAAAATTTTTAAAAAAAGACATGAGGGGAGTGAGGCTGAGTGAAAACGTGGCCAAAACAATCAAATTGGAGGTTCCAGTGGGGTTGATGAATCATCGGTGTAGAGATATCAGAGGGAGATGAGGGGAAGATGGCGGAACAGTAAGACGCGGAGATCACCTTCCTCCCCACAGATCCACCAGAAATACATCTACATGTGGAACAACAACTCCTACAGAACACCTACTGAACGCTGGCAGCAGACTTCAGACCTCCCAAAAGGCAAGAAACTCCCCACGTACCTGGGTAGGGCAAAAGAATAAACAGAGACAAAAGAATAGGGACGGTACCTGCACCAGTGGGAGGGAGCCTTGAAGGAGGAAAGGTCTCCACACACTAGGAAGCCCCTTCGCGGGCGGAGGCTGCGGGTGGCGAGGGGGATAGCTTCGGAGCCAAGGAGGAGAGCACAGCAACAGGGGTGCGGAGGGCAAAGCGGAGAGACTCCCGCACAGAGGATCGGTGCCGACCAGTACTCACCAGGCCGACAGGCTTGTCTGCTCACCCGCCGGGGCGGGCGGGGCTGGGAGCTGAGGCTCGGGCTTAGGTCGGAGCGCCGGGAGAGGACTGGGGTTGGCGGCGTGAACACAGGCTGCAGGGGGTTAGTGCGCCACGGCTCGCCGGGAGGGAGTCCGGGGAAAAGTCTGGACCTGCCTAAGAGGCAAGAGACTTTTTCTTCCCTCTTTGTTTCCTGGTGCACGAGGCAAGGGGATTAAGAGCTCTGCTTAAAGGAGCTCCAGAGACGGGCGCGAGCCGCGGCTAAAAGCGCGGACCCCAGAGACGGGCCTGAGAAGCTAAGGCTGCTGCTGCCGCCACCAGGAAGCCTGTGTGCGAGCACAGGTCACTATCCACACCCCTCTTCCGGGGAGCCTGTGCAGCCCGCCACTGCCAGGGTCCCGGGATGCAGGGACAACTTACCCAGGAGAATGCACGCCACGCCTCAGGCTGGTGCAACGTCACGCCGGCCTCTGACGCCGCAGGCCCGCCGCGCACTCCGTGCCCCTCCCTCACCCCGACCTGAGTGAGCCAGAGCCCCCGAATCAGCGGCTCCTTTAACCCCGTCCTGTCTGAGCGAAGAACAGACGCCCTCCGGCGACCTACACACAGAGGCGGGGCCAAATCCAAAGCTGAACCCCGGCAGCTGTGTGAATAAAGAAGGGAAAGGGAAATCTCTCCCAGCAGCCTCAGAAGCAGTGGATTAAATCTCCACAATCAACTTGATATACCCTGCATCTGTGGAATACATGAATAGGCAAGGAATCATCCCAAATTGAGGAGGTGGACTTTGAGAGCAAGATTTATTATTTTCTCCCCTTTTCCTCTTTTTGTGAGTGTGTATGTGAATGCTTCTGTGTGAGATTTTGTCTGTATAGCTTTGCTTTCATGATTTATCCTAGGGTTCTATCCGTTCTTTTTTTTCTTAAAAAAATTTTTTTTCTTAATAATTATTTTTTATTTTAATAATTTTATTTTATCTTCTTTCTTTCTTTCTTTCTTTCCTTCCCTCCTTCCTTCCTTCCTCCCTCCCTCCCTCCCTCCTTTCTTTCTTTCTCCCTTTCTTTCTTTCTTTCTTCCTTCCTTCCTTTCCTTCTTCCTTTCTTCCTTCCTTTCTTTCTTCCTCTTTCTTTCTTTCTTCCTTCCTTCCTTTCTTTCTTTCTTTCTTCCTTCCTTCCTTTCCTTCTTCCTTCCTTTCTTTCTTCCTCTTTCTTTCTTTCTTCCTTCCTTCCTTCCTTCCTTCCTTCCTTCCTTTCTTTCTTTCTTTCTTTCTTTCTTTCTTTCTTTCTTTCTTCCTTACTTCCTTTCTTTCTTTCTACTTTTTCTCCCTTTTATTCTGAGCCGTGTGGATGAAAGGTTCTTGGTGCTGCAGCCAGGAGTCAGTGCTGTGCCTCTGAGGTGGGAGAGCCAACTTCAGGACACTGGTCCACAAGAGACCTCCCAGCTCCACATAATGTCAAACAGCGAAAATCTCCCATAGATCTCCATCTCAACACCAGCACCCAGCTTCACTCAACGACCAGCAAGCTACAGTGCTGGACACCCTATGCCAAACAACTAGCAAGACAGGAACACAACCCCACCCATTAGCAGAGAGGCTGCCTAAAATCATAATAAGTCCACAGACACCCCACAACACACCACCAGACGTGCACCTACCCACCAGAAAGAAAAGATCCAGCCTCATCCACCAGAACACAGGCACTAGTCCCCTCCACCAGGAAACCTACACAACCCACTGAACCAACTTTAGCCACTGGGGACAGACACCAAAAACAATGGGAACTACGAACCTGCAGCCTAAAAAAAGGAGACCCCAAACACAGTAAGATAAGCAAAATGAGAAGACAGAAAAACACACAGCAGGTGAAGGAGCAAGATAAATACCCACCAGACCTAACAAATGAAGAAGAAATAGACAGTCTACCTGAAAAAGAATTCAGAATAATGGTAGTAAAGATGATCCAAAATCTTGGAAATAGAATAGAAAAAATGAAAGAAACATTTAACAAGGACCTAGAAGAACTAAAGATGAAACAAGCAATGATGAACAATACAACAAATGAAATTAAAATTACTCTAGATGGGATTAATAGCAGAATAACTGAGGCAGAAGAACGGATAATTGACCTGGAAGATAAAATAGTGGAAATAACTACTGCAGAGCAGAATAAAGAAAAAAGAATGAAAAGAATTGAGGACAGTCTCAGAGACCTCTGGGACAACATTAAACGCACCAACATTCGAATTATAGGGGTCCCAGAAGAAGAAGAGTAAAAGAAAGGGACTGAGAAAATATTTGAAGAGATTATAGTTGAAAACTTCCCTAATATGGGAAAGGAAATAGTTAATCAAGTCCAGGAAGCACAGAGAGTACCATACAGGATAAATCCAAGGAGAAATACGCCAAGACACATATTAATCAAACTGTCAAAAATTAAATACAAAGAAAACATATTAAAAGCAGCAAGGGAAAAACAACAAATAACACACAAGGGAATCCCCATAAGGTTAACAGCTGATCTTTCAGCAGAAACTCTGCAAGCCAGAAGGGACTGGCAGGACATATTTAAAGTGATGAAGGAGAAAAACCTGCAACCAAGATTACTCTACCCACCAAGGATCTCATTCAGATTTGATGGAGAAATTAAAACCTTTACAGACAAGCAAAAGCTGAAAGAGTTCAGCACCACCAAACCAGCTTTACAACAAATGCTAAAGGAACTTCTCTAGGCAAGAAACACAAGAGAAGGAAAAGACCTACAATACCGAACCCAAAACAACTAAGAAAATGGGAATAAAAACATACATATCGATAATTACCTTAAATGTAAATGGACTAAATGCTCCCACCAAAAGATACAGATTGGTTGAATGCATACAAAAATAAGACCCATATATTTGCTATCTACAAGAGACCCACTTCAGACCTACAAACACACACAGACTGAAAGTAAGGGGGAGGAAAAAGATATTCCATGCAAATGGAAACCAAAAGAAAGATGGAGTAACAATTCTCATATCAGACAAAATAGACTTTAAAATAAAGACTGTTAGGGCTTCCCTGGTGGCGCAGCGGTTGAGAGTCTGCCTGCCGATGCAGGGGACACAGGTTTGTGCCCCGATCCGGGAAGATCCCACATGCCGCGGAGTGGCTGGGCCCGTGAGCCATGGCCGCTGGGCCTGCGCGTCCGGAGCCTGTGCTCCACAACGGGAGAGGCCACAACAGTGAGAGGCCCACATACCACAAAAATAAAATAAAATAAAATAAAAAATAAAATAAAATAAAGACTGTTAGAAGAGACAAGGACACTACATAATGATCAAGGGATCGATCCAAGAAGAAGATATAACAATTGTAAATATTTATGCACGCAACATAGGAGCACATCAATACATAAGGCAAATACTAACAGCCATAAAAGGGGAAATCGACAGTAACACATTCATAGTAGGGGACTTTAACACCCCACTTTCACTAATGGACAGATCATCCAAAATGAAAATAAATAAGGAAACACAAGCTTTAAATGATACATTAAACAAGATGGACCTAATTGATATTTGTAGGACATTCCATCCAAAAACAACAGAATGCACATTTTTCTCAAGTGCTCATGGAACATTCTCCAGGATAGATCATATCTTGGGTCACAAATCAAGCCTTGGTAAATTTTAAAAAATTGAAATTGTATCAAGTATCTTTTCTGACCACAACACTATGAGACTAGATATCAATTACAGGAAAAGATCTGTAAAAAATACAAACACATGCAGGCTAAACAATAAACTACTTAATAACGAAGTGATCACAGAAGAAATCAAAGAGGAAATCAAAAAATACCTGGAAACAAATGACAATGGAGACACGACGATCCAAAACCTATGGGATGCAGCAAAAGCAGTTCTAAGAGGGAAGTTTATAGCAATACAATCCTACCTTAAGAAACAGGAAACATCTGGAATAAACAACCTAACCTTGCACCTAAAGCAATTAGAGAAAGAGGAACAAAAAAAACCCAGAGTTAGCAGAAGGAAAGAAATCATAAAAATCAGATCAGAAATAAATGAAAAAGAAAGGAAGGAAACTATAGCAAAGATCAATAAAACTAAAAGCTGGTTCTTTGAGAAGATAAACAAAATTGATAAACCATTAGCCAAACTCATCAAGAAAGAAAGGGAGAAGACTCAAATCAATACAATTAGAAATGAAAAAGGAGAAGTAACAACTTACACTGGAGAAATACAAAAGATCATGAGAGATTACTACAAGCAACTCTATGCCAATAAAATGGACAACCTGGAAGAAATGGACAAATTCTTAGAAATGTACAACCTGCCAAGACTGAATCAGGAATAAATAGAAAATATGAACAGACCAATCACAAGCACTGAAATTGAAACTGATTAAAAATCTTCCAACAGGGCTTCCCTGGTGGCGCAGTGGTTGGGAGTCCGCCTGCCGATGCACAGGACACGGGTTTGTGCCCCGGTCTGGGAGGATCCCACGTGCCACAGAGCGGCTGGGCCTGTGAGCTGTAGCCACTGAGCCTGCACGTCCGGAGCCTGTGCTCCGCAACGGGAGAGGCCACAGCAGTTAGAGGCCCACGTACCCCAAAATAAAAACAAAAAAAAAATCTTCCAACAAACAAAAGCCCAGGACCAGATGGCTTCACAGGCGAATTCTATCAAACATTTAGAGAAGACCTAACACCTATCCTTCTCAAACTCTTCCAAAATATAGCAGAGGGAGGAACACTCCCAAACTCATTCTACGAGGCCACCATCACCCTGATACCAAAACCAGAGAAGGATGTCACAAAGAAAGAAAACTACAGACCAATATCACTGATGAACATAGATGCAAAAATCCTCAACAAAATGCTAGCAAACAGAATCCTACGGCACATTAAAGGATCATACACCATGATCAAGTGGGATTTATTCCAGGAATGCAAGGATTCTTCAATATATGCAAATCAATCAACGTGATACACCATATTAACAAATTGAAGGAAAAAAACATATGATCATCTCAATAGATGCAGAGAAAGCTTTCGACAAAATTCAACACCCATTTATGATAAAAACCCTGCAGAAAGTAGGCATAGAGGGAACTTTCCTCAACATAATAAAGGCCATATATGACAAACCCACAGCCAACATCGTCCTCAATGGTGAAAAACTGAAAGCATTTCCACTAAGATCAGGAACAAGACAAGGTTGCCCACTCTCACCACTCTTATTCAACATAGTTTTGGAAGTTTTAGCCACAGCAATCAGAGAAGAAAAGGAAATAAAAGGAATCCAAATTGGAAAAGGAGAAGTAAAGCTGTCACTGTTTGCGGATGACATGATACTATATATAGAGAATCCTAAAGATGCTAGCAGAAAACTACTAGAGCTAATCAATGAATTTGGTAAAGTAGCAGGATACAAAATTAATGCACAGAAATCTCTGGCATTCCTATATACTAATGATGAAAAATCTGAAAGTGAAATCAAGAAAACATTCCCATTTACCACTTCAACAAAAAGAATAAAATATCTAGGAATAAACCTACCTAAGGAGACAAAAGACCTGTATGCAGAAAATTATAAGACACTGATGAAAGAAATTAAAGATTATGCAAATAGATGGAGAGATATACCATGTTTTTGAATTGGAAGAATCAATATCGTGAAAATGACTCTACTACCCAAAGCAATATACAGATTCAATGCAATCCCTATCAAACTACCAGTGGCATTTTTCACAGAACTAGAACAAAAATTTCACAATTTGTATGGAAACACAAAAGACCCTGAATAGCCAAAGCAATCTTGAGAACGAAAAATGGAGCTGGAGGAATCAGGCTCCCTGACTACTACAAAGCTACAATAATCAAGACAGTATGGTACTGGCACAAAAACAGAAAGATAGATCAATGGAACAGGATAGAAAGCCCAGAGATAAACCCACGCACATATGGTCACCTTATCTTTGATAAAGGAGGCAGGAATGTACAGTGGAGAAAGGACAGCCTCTTCAATAAGTGGTGCTGGGAAAACTTGACAGGTACATGTAAAAGTATGAGATTAGATCATTCCCTAACACCATACACAAAAATAAGCTCAAAATGGATTAAAGATCTAAATGTAAGGCCAGACACTATAAAACTCTTAGAGGACATAGGCAGAACACTCTATGACATAAATCACAGCAAGATCCTTTTTGACCCACCTCCTAGAGAAATGAAAATAAAATCAAAAATAAACAAATGGGACCTAATGAAACTTCAAAACTTTTGCACAGCAAAGGAAACCATAAACAAGACCAAAAGACAACCCTCAGAATGGGAGAAAATATTTGCAAATGAAGCAACTGACAAAGGATTAATCTCCAAAATTTATAAGCAGCTCATGCAGCTCAATAACAAAAAAACAAACAACCCAATCCAAAAATGGGCAGAAGACCTAAGTAGACATTTCTCCAAAGAAGATATGCCAACAAACACATGAAAGAATGCTCAACATCATTAATCATTAGAGAAATGCAAATCAAAGCTACAATGAGATATCATCTCACACCAGTCAGAATGGCCATCATCAAAAAAATCTAGAAACAATAAATGCTGGAGAGGGTGTGGAGAAAAGGGAACACTCTTGCACTGCTGGTGGGAATGTGAATTGGTACAGCCACTATGGAGAACAGTATGGAGGTTCCTTAAAAAACTACAAATAGAACTACCATATGACCCAGCAATCCCACTACTGGGCATATACCCTGAGAAAACCATAATTCAAAAGGAGTCATGTATCACAGTGTTCATTGCAACTCTATTTACAATAGCCCAGAGGTGGAAACAACCTAAGTGTCCATCATCACATGAATGGATAAAGAAGATGTGGCACATATATACAATGGAATATTACTCAGCCATAGAAAGAAATGAAATTGAGCTATTTGTAATGAGGTGGATGGACCTAGAGTCTGTCATACAGAGTGAGGTAAGTCAGAAAGAGAAAGACAAATACCGTATGCTAACACATATATATGGAATTTAAGAAAAAAAAATGTCATGAAGAACCTAGGGGTAAGACAGGAATAAAGACACAGACCTACTAGAGAATGGACTTGAGGATATTGGGAGGGGGAAGGGTAAGCTGTGACGAGGTGAGAGAGTGGCATGGACATATATACACTACCAAATGTAAAATAGATAGCTAGTGGGAAGCAGCCGCCATAGCACAGGGAGATCACCTAGGTGGTTTGTGACCACCTAGAGCGGTGGGATAGGGAGGGTGGGAGGGAGGGAGACGCAAGAGGGAAGAGATATGGGAACATATGTATATGTATAACTGACTCACTTTGTTATAAAGCACAAACTAACACACCAATTTAAATCAATTATACTCCAATAAAGATGTAAAAAAAAAAAATAGAAAAATAGAAAAAAAAAGATATCAGAGGGAGTGAAGTAAAGTTGGAGTGAACGTGCTTGAGAGTGAATTATGGGAAAGGCGGTGATGAGGTCTAGATGACCCTGGAGTTAGGTGGCTGAATGGCATGAATGACAAGATCCTTGGAGAGAGGCAATCAAGGGACCAAGAACTCATTTTAATGAAAGGATCATCTCAGTGATAATGAGTTGACTAGAGAGGTTGACAGTGAGGCAAGAGCTAAAATCTTTGAGGACTGATGGAGAGTGACCTGGAGAGCTGTAGGTGACGGCAACTTGGAGGCATAGTGACAGAACTGACAAAAGTATGAGCTTCCAAGGAGTTGCTGGGTTTAGGGAAGAAGAGAAAGCATGGTCTGGAAGTGGCCATGAAGTACACAAAGGACAGCTACAACTTCTGAGCCCAGGGATAGGAGACAAAAACAGTCACTACCTGAGGGGATTTTAGGGGAAGTAGTGTTTTCAGGGGAGAGCTGGGTTAGAGTTGCAGCAAGATGAGATTGAGGGTATAGGAAATTTTGTGGGGGTTCTGTTGTTTTTGTTTGGTTTTGGCCATGCTGCACAGCTTGTGGGATCTTAGTTCCCTGACCAGGGATCGAACCCGGGCCCTTGGCAGTGAGAGCATGGAGTCCTAACCACTGGACCGCCAGGGAATTCCCTAGGTGATTTTGTTGATACAGATTTGAATTCTGGAGGTTACAGCAAAAGTGACCGTGACTACAGAGGGAAGAAAGATCGGGACAGATTATTAAGGGATTCCCAGAGCCTTCGGAAGTGAGCACTGGAGTAAAGCAGCATGATCTGGGAGTCTTGGCTTTCTTGAGTTTGCTGAAGTTAATAGGGATGGAGAATATGATGGGATTTTTCCTAGTGGATTCTTGGGCAGATAAGGGTGCAGAGGCTGGGAATGCATCAAAGAGTGAAGTCAGGGCTCCTGCCCACAGCAGGTAGAGCTCTGAGGGTTCACGGTTCAGTCATTCTGACGGTGGCTTTGAGGCTGACGCAAATGTAGTGGCACCAGGGACCCTGGGGACTTTGACAGAGTCAGTGTATGCAATGGGGCTTTAGTGATGGGCAGAGGGAAGTTCTTGACGGCCTTCCATCAGTATGGGCAAAATAGTTTTCTCCATCTAAAAGAATAACAAATGTAACAAATGTTTCCCCTGGAGTTCACTCTTGGGAGCGTACACATCACTCTACGAAACCGGGATGCAGGGTGGGTCAGACTCAGCCATAAAAAGAAATGAAATTGAGTTATTTGTAGTGAGGTGGATGGACCTAGAGTCTGTCATACAGAGTGAAGTAAGTCAGAAAGAGAAAAACAAATACAGTATGCTAACACATATATATGGAATATAAAAGAAAAAAATATGGTACCGATGAACCTAGTGGCAGGGCAGGAATAAAGACGCAGATGCAGAGAATGGACTTGAGGACGTGGGGAGGGGGAAGCTGGGGCGTAGTGAGAGTAGCATCGATATATATACACTACTGAATATAAAATAGTTAGCTAGTGGGAAGCAGCAGCTTAGCCCAAGGAGATCAGCTTAGTGCTTTGCGATGACCTAGAGAGGTGGGATAGGGAAGGTGGGAGGGAGGCTCAAGAGGGAGGGGATATGGGGACATGTGTATGCATATGGCTGATTCACTTTGTTGTACAACAGAAACTAACACAGCATTGTGAAGCAATTATACTCCAATAAAGATCTATTAAAAAAAAAAAAAAAAAGAAGATGCATGTTCCACAAACTACATAATGGAAGCAAACTAGTTAATTTAAAAAATTACTGGGGAATTCCCTGGCCGTCCAGTGGTGAGGACTCCACGCTTCCACTACAGGGGGCAAGGGTTCAATCCCTGCTAGGGGAACTAAGATCACACAGGCCGTGCTGGCGGCCAAAAAATAAAAAACCAACACAAAACAAAAACAAACAAACAAAACAAAAACAAAAAAACCACTTAAGATTCTTGGTTTTGTTGGCTTAGAATTTGGGAGATGAATAACTCTGAGATGGCTTAATATGAGTTTCATTGAGAAAGAGATAACTTTTTCATGGAAAATATTCACAGGCTTATTAAGTTGGAGCCCATCTTAGCAGGGCCTGGAAGAGTGTTTCCCAACACAGGAAGCTTATCTGTGTTGAATGTCCTCCCCGTAGGGCACTGATATCAGGCAGATCATCTGGTGGTTTTCTACCCATTACTTCTGCAAAGAAAATGTTAAAGGTAAATTGAGGAATTAAAGACTATGAATATCTTCTTTTCAAGGAGAATGACATTTAGGTTGGAAAATAAAGGAAAGCACTGCAGGGTAAGGGAAAATGGGTAGGACTTCTCTCCTCCTTTCCAGATCAGAAACTGCTTCAATCTGCGTTCTCCCTCATGAGTCAGAAAAATAAAGGAGACAAAATCCAGTCTATTCCTATGCCTTGAGGCATGACTGTAACTAAACCATTAGGGGATGCACACTGAATCCTCTCTGACTAAAATTCAGTGTATAACTTACTGTTTGGGCCACATGCAGAAACCATCCATTCATAAATGGTCTTTTCCTCTGAACATTCACAGGCAGGCTCTGCTCAAGCAAGGAGGAAAGTTTGACTCACAGGATTATTAAAAATGAAACAGTACTTTAAATTTTTCCTTAAGTTAGCTGATAACATGCTGAGAATGATATCAGTTTTATTCACTGAATTTTGAAAAATGAGACATTTTATTAACTTGATAGTTTATGAAGAGCAGTGCAAGTGTTGAGGTGTAGATAGCTTGCTTCTTACCTCATTGTTTGGGAGCCTGGAGTTAAACTATTGTCAGACAGTTTTGTCCTGCCTCCCCACCAGTGATGGATAGGATTGAAGCATTCATTTACTGTAAGCTCCTGTGACTCCTTACAAATGCTAATGGGCATAGTACTGTTGTTCCTTATAAAAACTAAAAATAGGATTACATTATGTCCCAGCAAGTCCATTCTGGATATATACCCAAAAGAGCTGAAAGCAGGATCTCAGAGACACTTGTGCTCTCTGTACACTCAGGTTCATGGCAGCATTATTCACAATAGCCAAAGGTGGAAGCAACCCAAATGTCCATTGACAGATGAATGGCTCAACAAAGTGTGGTGTATACATACAATGGAATATTATATAGTCTTAAAAAGGAAGGAAATTCTGACACATGCTACAGTGTGTATCTAACATATGCCAAGTGAAGTAAACCAGACACCAAAGAACAAACACTGTATGACTCCACTTATATGACTGGCCCAGAGGAGTCAAATTCGTAGACACAGAAAGTAGAAGGGTGGTTGCCAGGGGCTGGGGAAAGGGGAGAATGGGAAGTCATGGTTTAAGGAGTATAGATGGGGATGATGGAAACGTACTGGAGATGGATAGTGGTGATGACTGAACGATAATGTGAATGAAATGAATAACACTGAACTTAAAACTGGTTACAATGGTAAATTTTGTGTTATGTGTATTTTACCACAATTTAAAAAAATGCTAAAGGCTCTATGGATTTGCCTGTTCTGAGCATTCCATATCAATGAGCTCATACAGTATGTGGTCCTTTGTATCTGGCTTCTTTCACTTCCTGTAATGTTTCAAGGTTCATTCATGTTACAGTATGTGTCAATACTTCATCCACTTTTATTGCTGAATAATATTCCATTGTATGGATAAACCAACATTTTTTTCCAGGAGCTGGAGAGAAGAGGTAATGGAGAGTGACTTTTTTTTTTTTTTGGCCTCACCGCGTGGCTCGCTGAACCTTAGTTCCCCGACCAGGGATTGAACCCGGCCCGCGGAAAGGTCATATCAGGTTTGGAGGAATGGTCTGATCTTTCTTTCTGGTCCTCTCTTTCTAATCATTCTCTTGATCCCTATAGAGCCAGGAAAGAGACTTAGTCTTTAAGATACAGTCAACACACACTACTATATATAAGATAGATAAACAACAAGCACCAACTGTATAGAACAGGGAATTCTACTCAATATTCTGTGATAAGGTATATGAGAAAAGAATCTGAAAAAGAATGAATATATGTATATAAATGACTGAATCACTTTGCTGTACGGCTGAAACTAACACAACTAGACCCCAATAAATCAACTAGACCCCAATAAAATTAACAGAAAAAAGATACAGCCATTTCCTTTGCCCCACCTTGATGCTGCTCTCCAAAGACAGGGGAAAAGTGCCACTCAACCAATTCTCCAATTTCCTCACCAACATTTCATATTCTATTGTGAGCTATTATTAGGAAAAATGGGTCAATGAAAGAATAATTGACTTTTCCCCTCTCTGAACATCTTAGGGATAGTTTAGATGCACCTCCTGCTTTTCCTACTTAAGAGAAAGACACTCAGGGGAATTCCCTGGTGGTCCAGTGGTTAGGACTCCACGCTTTCACTGCCGAGGGCCCTGGGTTCCATCCCTGGTTGAGGAAATAGGATCCCGCAAGGCGTGGCCAAAAAAAAATAAAAAGACACTCAGAGTGTGTGCTCAGAGGACCCGTCTTTATTATGCATCTTGATTTAAGAGACAACTTACCAAACAACAGGTCTTGAGATAAGGCTGAGCTCCCAATCCATCCACAGAGCTGGTGATTCCTTAGCTAATTAGATTGTACATTGAAGATGGTGGGCAGGGGGTATTAGTATTCCTGTAGTTGAACATACTGAATTGATGAGAAATTTAGTGTTTCTAGGACAGCAGAAGGTAAGAGAGTAAAAGAATAGGAATGTTTGCTGAGAAGCTTAATCCTTGAGGTTTGAGGCATTTACTGGAAGCAGAAAAGGGACACTTTAGAGAGAAAATCTCAGTTTCATGCTAGTTAATGTAAGAAACTTCAAGTATGTCAGATTGCTGACACCTCAAACTTTCTATGGCCAGCTGCTCAAAATATTTATCTCTTTATGAAAACTCCTTAAAATATTGTTTAAAAAAAATCTGTCCATTCAGGTATCTTTGCAGAGGTGAATAATATTTCAATATGTTTGTAAAAGCCAAATGCTTGGCCTGTGGCCTCACTGGGGGTGGGTGTTATCATGCTCCCACCAAAGAAAAATATCTATCTTATTTAAAAAAGAAATCTTTCATTTTATGCTCTATGGGAAAGTTTAAAATAGAGAAATATTATTTTCCTTAGAAGGCCTGATAAATAATTCAGACTAGCTATAAATCTTAATGAAAAAAAATCTTTTTTCTTTTTCAGTGAGTCTCAGTCCTCTGTCTGTAATGGAATATAGTTGTTCTTTGGCTATTCCACATCTATTCACAATACTTTCTGGAAATGGCCTCTGGTTTTCTTCTCTTTCTCATTCTCAATCTTTGTGATTCTGGTGAAATATATTCCAAGGGTGGACATGTGACCCAAGGCTGGCCAATCAGACTGGGGATAGTGATTGGTTCAGAAAAGGAACATGATCCAAGTTAGACCAATTAGAGACAACAATGTTAATTTCAGGACATCATCGGTATCAACTGGTACATTTTCAAACAAGTTACCATTATAGGTAACTGGCGCTTAATCTTGCTTTGAAATCCTGGAAGCAAATGTAGGACACATACCTCAGAGTTATCCTACCGTAGGGGCAAAGGAATTGGGTATGTTTACCCCACCTCCCATCAGTCATTTGTTGAGGGCTACTGGTGGTGGTGGGAGAAGATCATTAATCCCTTGCATTTTGGGCTTGGGTGATCAGAGAAAACCCTCAGGCAAAGAAATACATTTGGAAGTTGGTTCTGCGTGTACTGAAATAGTAAAGGCATGGGGAATATGGGTGGGGCATATCCATCTACTGCCATAAATAATGATCTTAGTACAATACTTATTCCAGTTTATCCTAAACACTTGGTAAATATCAATTACTGATGATATTTATTCATTCAACAAATATATATTGTACTATGTACTAAGGTAGATTTATTGTGCTAGATGCTGGGAATAAAACAAGATAGAGAATATCCCATCCTTCAAGAAGCTGACAATCTATAATAGAGATGAACAAGTAAGCAAGAAATTATGTGCTAATGATAGGAAAGTACGCATTGCTGGGAGAACATGCATGAGAAGAACCTAACCCAGAATGTGTTTTCTAAGCACCTCCTCAACTTTTGGCAGCAGGAAGAAGACAGTTGGAAGAAGATTAAAAAAAAAATAGGAGACAGAGGTGGGAAGGAAGTGGAGATTTTACTGTACATCCTTTTGTATTGTTGCATTTCATACTATGTGCATGTATTAGGTATATTAAAAAGTTAACTTTTTGACGCAGACCTACTAGAGCATGGACTTGAGGATATGGGCGGGGGGAAGGGTAAGCTGGGACAAAGTGAGAGAGTGGCATGGACATATATACACTACCAAATGTAAAGTAGATAGCTAGTGGGAAGCAGCCACATAGCACAGGGAGATCAGCTCAGTGCTTTGTGACCCCCTAGAGGGGTGGGATAGGGAGGGTGGGAGGGAGGGAGATGCAAGAGAGAAGAGATATGGGGATATATGTATATGTATAGCTGATTCACTTTGTTATAAAGCAGAAACTAACACACCATTGTAAAGCAATTATACTCCAATAAAGATGTTAAAGAAAAAGAAATGTAACCAAAAGAAAGTTGAGTTTCTATACAATATCATACAAAATAGATTTTATCTTAGAAATTATTTTTAAGGATAAGAGATGTCATTATATAATGATAAAAATTCACTTCTTAATAATGAAAGATATAAAAATTCTTAAGTGATACACCTCTAATAATAAACTGACCTCAAAATATGTAAAGAAAAATGTATGAAGCTATAGGAGAAACTGCACAATTATAATGGGAGGTTTCAGCACCTTTCTTCTGAAGTTTGATAGATAAAACAACAAAAAATTAGTAAGCAAATAAGACTTGAAGAACACAATTAGCAAGCTTTATTTACTAAACACATACAGAAGTTTGGACCCCCAAATTAGTCTAAACTTCTGCCATGCAAGACCTAATGCATTATTGGCTGCTCACACAGTTAAAAATTACCGAAAAAGACAGCTGCCATGCCAACATCAGATGTGTTTAGAACAGAGCAGGTAAACACCAGAGACTTAGAGGGAATGCTCTGGGTCTGTTATCAGTGCTCCCAGATGAGCTAGAAACACCAGGAGACCTTTTCCACCCTGATCATCTGAGAATTATCTAAATCTTGGAGTCATCCTTGAGACTCTTTTTTCTTTTCACCTCATATCCAATCTATTAGCAAATCCTATGGTTTCTATTTTCTAAATATATCTTGCAAATGAAACAGACTGTTTCTCACTACTTTCATTGCTAATATCCTAATCCGAGCTGCACTCATCTCTTGTCTGGACCACAGCTATGGGCTTTCGATTAGTTTCCCTACTCCCAGCTTGATCTTCTATAGGCGACTCTCAACACAACAACCAGAGTGATGTTTTAAAGCCAAAACTTACTTTGAATCACATTCACTACCCTGACTTCAGTTCTCCAGTGTTTTCCTGTCACGTTGGGAATGAATCCATTTTTTCCATGGTTTACAAGACTCTGCATGGTCTGTCCCTCGGCGACCTCTCTGGGCTCATGCCCTGCTCCTGTCCCCCATCCCCTTCACTCCACTCTAGTCATACTGGCTCCTTGCTGTCCTTCAAGAACCATGCCCTCTCCTGCCTCTGGCCTTTGTGTAACTCTTCCACCTTCCTGGAACTCTCTTCTTCCATAGATGGGCCTTCCCAAACCCACTTTACCTAAAATAGCACACCTTGATCTTCTCTATATCTTTACCCTCTTTTATTTTTCTTCATTATTTTTAAGCATCTGATTTTATACATCTATTTAGCTATTTGTTAATTATCTGGTCATCCCACTAGAATGTAAGTTCTGGAGTTTATCTTCTTCGCTGTTGATTCCATAGCACATAAAATGATATATAACACTTAGTGAGTATTCGATACATTTTTTTCAAATGAATGAACGTTTTTTGTCTTACAAAGCATGGTTGAATGACAGGTATGAAGAATATACAGCACTGTAAACCTCCAATTTTCATCTTTCCTCCAATCCAGGCCAAACTGAAAATGTTTTAAAACATAAGTCTGTTCTTTATATTTTAAAATACACCCACACCTCAAAACCTCTGTATCATACATCTAAAGTTGAACTTTCTGAAGATGCATTCTCCTTCTGAAATAAAGGACTCCAGAGAAAATTATTATTTTGGGGGTAAGGACATAGATCATGAATCACGTTACTGATGATCATTCCTATACACTTACCCAAGAAATTCTCTCCACCATGGAAAACATTTTCTTGGCAGCAAGGACCTTGAATGTGAATGAGAAAAAATGAAAAATTTGCATACTGGGAAAAGAACTCCACACAGCTCTGGGCTTAAAGATTTCTTTCTCTTCCTACCTATATCCACGGTAGATTATAAAATCCCTCTCCAAGTTTTAGGAAATAGACAAGAGGAGAAAAGTATCATGTAGAAAGAGCATGACCCAGGAGAGTCTTCTTGCATGTCTTGAGTTATACACATTTGAACAATGGAAATTAGGGACAAGGTTAAAACAAAGAAGGCAAAAGTGAAAGAACTCTGCCAAGAAACAGAAAGCCTATAATCTAAGGGAAGAACTTAGAACAGTTGCAGTCAAAGTAACTCAAGTTCTCTACAAATACTGAATAAATGGTAGTATTTGAAAGTGGCCGGACAAATGTGGGTCAAAGTAAAATGAGGAATACATGGTGGATCAGAGGCACACAGATAAGACAATGAGCCATGAACATCCTGTTGGGCACTGGTTCATAAATTACTACACCCTCAAGACGGGGGCTTGGAGGTAAACCACAGGCCAACACTGGGTATCATGGCCGGTTCCTTGTTTAAATTACCTGAAAATAAACTGCTCATAATAGGGTTGCAGTTAATTTATCCATCTGTTGTCTCTGTAAAGAACTGAGCAAACACAATTCCTTTAGATGTTAAAGAGGTGAGCTGGGAGGTCTGCTCTGACATTTACATCCTCAGAGACAGAAATATAAGTGTAAAATGGCTCTCTAACCCTCATTTCTGTTTAGGAGATTGGTCCCTTCAATTGACACAATATATTTGGATTATTTAGTATTTAGACTAATTCTTCCTTGAAAGGAAACAGACTGAGAGTATATATTGAATTTTTCTGAATAATTACACAAATTTCCCACATTATTCTGTATGTCTGTATATTCAGGAAGTTTCTTCAAGTTTAATACATTTTTCTAAATTCAAAAAGTCACTCCATCAAATTTCAATGTTTTGATTCTCAGAAAAAAAGTTTAGCCAAACTACAATTTTTTTTTTTTTACTAAGAAACTGAGATAATAGTTGTGCTTTATATCACTGGAGAAGAATAAGAATTACTTAATTAAAATTAATTCCATAAATAAAAAAACTGGAAAAAAGAAGTCTGCAAAATCTCTATGGTAATTTTGACATGAAATCTCTATTACCTAAAACTGAATATGTCCATATTTAGTTTTCAAATATAGAATTACTTGTTTTAGAAAAAAGGAACCAGAAACAAGGTGTCTTACAATACATATAGTCTGATACCATTTAAATAAGCCTCAGGCATATAAACACATATGTACTTATACATAACATTTATTGTTACTGGATTCCTTATGGTTGGACATTAAGGATGTTTCTTTTTATTTTTTCCTATTATAAACAAGCTAAAGAACACAGACTTGGTTTCCTAAGGAAAAGCTTTAACACGTTATGGAGATTAGACATTAAATTTTCAACTAACAATCAGTACATCAGTGTACGGGGATTATGGTTGATTTTTTTTTTCTTTGTGGATATCACTCTGGACTACACTTTTATTAAACATTTTTATACTTTATGTATCATGGATTTTATATTAATTTTTAGTTTTATAAAATATTGCATTAAACTATTATCTTGGTTGCTGAGTTTTTTTAAATTAAAAAGTTTTAATTTAAATTGGAGTATAGTTGATTAACAATGTGTTAGTTTCAGGTGTACAGCGAAGTGATTCCCTCATACATATGCATGTATCTATTCTTTTTCAAATTCTTTTCCCATTTAGGTTATTACAGAATATTTAGCAGAGTTCCCTGTGCTATACAGAAGGTCCTTATTGGTTATCTATTTTAAATATAGCAGTATGTACATGTCAATCCCCAACTCCCAATCTATCTCTCCCCCTACCCTTCCCCCCTGGTAACCATAAGTTCCTTCTCTAAGTCTGTGAGTCTGTTTCTGTTTTGTAAATAAGTTCATTTGTATCTTTTTTTTAGACAGCATATAAGCAATGTCATACAATAGTTGTCTTTCTCTGTCTGACTTATTTCACTTAGTGTGGTAATCTCCAGGTCCATCCATGTTGCTGCAAATGGCATTATTTCATTCTTTTTAATGACTAAAAAAATTTAATCCGCATTTTGTACTTTCTTAAAAAATAAATATATATTACTTGCTTAATAAAACAATAGTAAAGGGGACAAAAACAAGCAAAAAAAGAAAAAGAAACAAGGTGTCTTAGCATCTCCCAAATGTTACTGCATTCTGTCCACAGCTGACACCTATGATTTTCCTTACCCTTCTAACAACAAGAATCTGCATTTAATAAGGCATTCAGAATTCTGTGTTAACAAGAGATAATCGAGGATCAGGGTCCCTTCCCTAGCTTGTCCTCCTCCCCACAGTTAAATTTTGTAAAATACCCTGCAGATATAGAGCATGAGAGAGAAAAAAGGAGAAACACCATGTGGTATAAGCTAATAATTATTTATATTCTTAATCAAAGGCTTGGCATTTTACATGCATGGTTCACTACTCTGGCCCACCCAGGCCCTGAAGCTATTTTCCTTTCTTCAAATTAGGAATTTGCTGAGCAAATCAAATGCTGATTCTGTATCTAAAATGATATGTTTTCTCTTTGTGCAAGTGATTAGTCCCACTAAGAAACTAATTGCCGCCATTTCAAATTGCACCAGTCGCAAAAAATCGCTTTCCTTAAGAAAGAATTCCAGCTATATCCATGATATTTTTTCACCCTTTTATTTATTTTATTTTATTTTTTTAGCTGTGCTGTGTGGCAGTGAAAGCGCAGAGTCCTAACTACTGGACTGCCGGGGAATTCCCTTCACCATCTTAAAGCCATGTTTTCATTCAGCTCTGTTGTTCCACCCATAAAAATGGCAAAGAGTAATTGTGAAGTGATAAGGCCAACATGGGTAAAATTTAAATGTATATTTCCTTTGACAAGTGTGTTATCTCTTATCAATCTTATATGCATGTGGACACTTACATGCATGTTGAATTATTGAAGATAATACCTCAATATTGCCTTCAGTTTTACGTGTTGCCTATTCACAGGTTTAAGTTCTTTTGGCAAAAGGTCAACTAACTGCTCATTTTACCAAGTGATCCTAAGTAGTTTAGCCTCTTTTTGTCCTGTCCACCCTAACAAGTAGGTAGACTAAACAGCAATTTGCATACTATGATTTCAGGGCTGCTTCTCTTTCTCCACCATTGTCTTCTTTGCTAATGTTGGACCATTTACAACTAGACATTCACTTTGAGAAATTCTATTAAAATGCAGATTTTCCCAGAAAAAGTGATTCATGATACCTGCCTGATAGAGCAGCAAGTCAATTACACCTCAGTGTGAACAAATGTGTCAGAGCCTTTTCTGCGAGCTGGTTTTGAGGATGGTGGCAGCAGAAGACCCTGAAAGAAAAAGGGAATGAAGCAATCAGGATAAAGAAAGAGAAAAGACAGCGGATCCAGAGACAGTTCTTTTAAAGAGGTGTGCAGGCAGAGTGATATTTATATATATATATATATATATGTATAATATCACATCTTCTTTATCCATTCATCTGTTAATGGGCACTTGGGTTGCTTCCATATCTTGATATCGCAAATAACACTGCTATGAACACTGGGGACATGTATCTTTTTGAATTAGTGTTTTTCTTTCCCTCTGACAGAAACCCAGGAGTGGAATTGCTGGATCATACAGTAGTTCTGTTTTTAATTTTTTGAGGAATCTGCATACTGTTTTCCATAATGGCTGCACCAATTTACACTCCTACCAACAGTCCATGAGGGTTCCCTTTTCTCCACATCCTCGCCAACATTGTTATTTGTTGTCTTTTTGATAATTGCCATTCTGACAGATGTGAGGTGTTATCTCATTGTGGTTTTGATTTGCATTTCCCTGTTGATTAGTGATGTTGAGCATCTTTTTTGGTGCCTGTTGACCAGCTGTATGTATTCTTTGGAAAAATGTCTCTTCAGATCTTCTGTCCATTTTTAAATCAGATTGTTTGCTTTCTTGCTATTGAGTTGTATGAGTTCTTTGTATTTTTTGGTATTAACCCCTTACCAGATATATTGTTTGCAAATATCTTCTCCCATTCAGTAGGCTTCCTTTTTATTTTATTAATAGTTTCCTTTGTTGTGCAAAAGCTTTTTAGTTTTATATAATTATGTTTGTTTATTTTTGTTTTTGTTTCCCCTGCCTGAGGAGACATACCTCAAAAAATGTTACTAAAGACCCATGTCAAAGAGAGTACTGCCTGTATTTTCTTCTAGAAGTTTTCTGGTTTCAGGTCTTACATTTAAGTCTTTAATCCATTTTGAATTTATTTTGGTGCATGGTGTGAGAGAGCAGTCCAGTTTGATTCTTTTGTAGGTAACTGTCCAGTTTTCCCAACACCATTTATTGAAGAAGTTGTCTTTTCTCCATTGTATATTTTTGCCTCCTTTGTCATAGATTATTTGCCCATATATGTGTGGGTTTATTTCTGGTCTCTCTAGTCTGTTACATTGACTTATGTGTCTGCTTTTGTGCCAGCACCATACTGTTTTTATTGTTGTAGCTTTGTAGTATTGTTTGAAATCAGGGAGTGTGATACCTCCAACTTCATTCTTCTCTCTCAAGATTGTTTTGGCTATTTAGGGTTGGGGGGGAGTGGTCTTTTGTGTTTCCATACAAATTTTAGAATTATTTGTTTTAGTTCTGTGAAAAATGCCATTGGCATTTTGATAGGGATTGCATTGAATATGTAGATTGTATGTTATACATGAAAGTTGTTAAGAGAGTAAGTCATGAGTTCTCATCACAGAAAAAATTTTTTTCTATTTCTTTAATTTTGTATTTATATGACATAAGGGACATTCACTAAACTTACTGTGATAATCATTTCATGATTTATGTAAGTTAAATCAACATGCTGTACAGCTTAAATATATACATTGTTGTATGTCAATTATGTCTCAATAAAACTGGAGAAAAAACAAATAAATTTAAAAAATAAAGAGGTGTGCAGGATGTTCTCCTATGGAAAATGTCTTTATAGGGAAATCTTCAGTGAACAAAATGTACTGCCCCTGAAACTTCTTTGAGGGCTCTTGTTATTGAAGAATAATTAAAAGCTGCCCACTACTGCAACCTCCCATGTTTGGTCTCAGTAAGAACATCTCCAGTGATTCCTCCTCTCTTCTTGTGTTGCTGGAAGAAACTCAGCCAAATGATAGGGACAGTTATTTGGTAAAAGACTGAAGTTGTCAGAGGAATGAAGAATGGAAACAAGCAAAATTAAAATGAGTTTACCACCAGGGCTTTTAAACATCCCATGTGTAAGGGGAAGGAAACTTTAAACTTGCACTTAAATATTTAATGCCAACAGGAATCAGACATTTTGTGTGTGTGTTCACTGTAGTAATGCTTGATTCACTTAATGGTTTCAAATATGTAAGTGATTTACTTACAGGGTTTAGTGTTGCACAAAATGAACTGAGATTTAAGGGGAAACTTGTCTCTTTCTAATGCTATAGTACTTCTTTTCAGACTTACTTCTGTTCAAAATAATATTTTAAAATATAGCACTAGTGCTTATTTTAAGAACTAAATTAACTCTCAGGGAGAAATCAATAAGGACATGATATTACTGAATATATTTTAATTTATTGGTAAAATTGACTCTGGAAATAGTCTGTATCCTAGATTTTGTATGGTAAAATTTTACTAGGACACTTTTTAAATGCCTAATTTATAACTCTCAGACAATATACTTCAGGGTCTTCAATATACTTACAGTACATAAAATGCTTAATTGAACATTTGAACCTCAACTAAAAATTCATTGCATTCTGATATCACCAATGTTTAGTTTTTTTAAAATTTATTTTACTTTTGGCTGCGTTGGGTCTTTGTTGCTGCATCCAGGCTTTCTCGAGTTGCTGTGAGTGGGGGTTACTCTTCGTTGTGGTGCACGGGCTTCTCATTGCGGTGGCTTCTCTTGTTGTAGAGCATGGGCTCTAGGCACATGGGCTTCAGCAGTTGTGGTATGTGGGCTCAGTAGCTGTGGCTCGCAGGCTCTAGAGCACAGGTCCAGCAGTTGAGGCGCACGGGCTTAGCTGCTCCGCGGCATACGAGATCCTCCCGGACCAGGGCTTGAACCCGTGTCCCCTGCATTGGCAGGTGGATTCTTAGTCACTGCACCACCAGGGAAGTCCACTAATGTTTACTTTAAACATTTTCTTTCATCTGCCTTTTTTCTAAAATAAAGAAAAGGATAAAATTAGTCTTCACGCTTATAGTTATTTGTAAACTATACATCTTAATTGTATCCACTTTTCTTCTATAAGATCTTTGAGAAATAAAAAATTTCAAAGATTTTGAAAATGATCATTTGTGTATTGATCTTGGATAAATATTTAAACATTGCACACTAACTAATAAAGACATTAACCTGTAATTTGAGCAAGAAACGACTTTATAGTTGTTATTAAAAAAAAAACACAGAAAACTTTATTAGTCGAGACATAAACTGCAACTTTACAAATTTCCAAACCATTTTCAGATTAATCTAGGCCACTTGCTACAAGGAATTTATAGGCCAACATGCTATAGTTGATCCATGCCTATCTGTAAGATCATAGAAGTAGAACAGGCAGTTGACTAGATTGTCTTAAAATCCAATGCATCATACTGGGACAATGGGTATCTTAGAAATGTCCTTTCCTGAAGACTGAAAATAATTTAAATTTGATAAAGGAAAATAAATTCTGAGCTACCACTAAAAATGGCATAAATCAACAACCTTGATTATTGAAAAACTCAATAATTCTTACTGGAATCTGGACCTTCTTTAGGATATTTCAAGTCCCCAACTGGTCCTAATCTCTAGCCTTCAGATGCAAGATCCTTCTAACCATATGCTACTGTTTTCCTGTGGAACACACGTTAGCCAGGCATGCTACTAATCAACTCAATAAGAAGGTTAACTCTGTAGCCAGACTGCCTGGTTTTGCTATTTTACTCACTGTAAGACATAAGCAAGTTAGTTAACATAACTATGCTTCAAGTTCCTCTTTCGTAAAATGGAGATTAAAGCATTATAATAATGTGAAATAGATATTTAAATGAATTTACACGTATAATGTTCTGATAAGTGTTCCCAGTACATGGTAGGCCCTAAGTAGATATTATTTTGATTATCATCATCATCATTGTGTAACTTGGCAAACTTGGGAGCCAGATATTGCCTGCCACCTAAAGATAGTTTTTACACGTTTAAAGGGTTAAAAACAAAAAACAAAGAAGAATATGCAGCTGAGATGTATGTAGCCCTCAAAACTTAAAACACTACCTGGCTGATTACATAGAAGTTTGCCAACCTCTTGTCTTGTCTAGAGGATGTCTGTTTAATTGGAATATTTAGTCCATTCACATTTGATATAATTACTGGTATATTTAGTTTAAATCAACCATATTACTATTTATCTTCTGTTTGTTGCCTCTGGTCTTTGTTCCTTATTATTTACTTTCATACTTCTTTTAGGTCATTCGGGTATTAAAAACTTCTATCACCCCTCTCTACTAGCTTTTATTATTCTTTTAGTAGTTACCTAAAGATTACAGCATGCATCCTTAACTTAATAGAGTTAACTATACATTAAGATTTTATCCTCTCTTGGATAATGCAAGGATTTTAACACACTTGAACTCTATTTAATTCCTTCCCCCTCTTTTGTGTTATTGTTGTCATATATTTTGATTCTGCATACATTTATATTTACTCTGTGTTAATCTGTTACAATGCTCATCAATTCTTCATGACTTCCAATGCTGCTTTTTTTGAATCATTTTTCTTCTTCCTGAAGAACTCACTTTAGAATTTCTTTGAATAGAGGTCTGTTGGTGAAAAATTCTTTTGGTAGTTGTCTGAAAAATCTTCATTTCAAAGCACCTTTCTCAGTTATTGGGTTATAGACTGGCAGATAACTGTCTTTCAGTGCTTTAAAGATCTCATCCCATATTTTCCTCAGAAAGTCTGCTGTAAGTCTTATTGTTGCTCCTTTGAAGTTCATATGCGTTTTTCCTCTTGCTATCTTAAGACTTTCTCTTTTCTTTCAGCAGTCTTACTATGAAGTGACTAAATAATGTCTTCTTTGTATTTATCCTGCTGGAAGTTCATAGAGCTTTTCTTTTCATAGAGCTTTTTGAAGCTGCAGGTCTTTTCTACATACTCCATCTTTTTTCTCTCCATGATTCAATCCAGACCCATATTCCAGGCCAATAATCCTCTCTTCTGATGTGTCTAACCTGATATTAAACATATTTTATTATTTTATTCACCTCCAGTATTTCCATTTGACTTTTTATGGATTATAACTGTCATCTACTTTCTTAAGACTATTAATCCCAGTTATTTAAAAGTGTTTGTCTAATGACCAAATATCTGTATCATCTAGACAGTCCATTCTCTCATCTGTTTTTTTCTCCTTATTTTTTGGTCTTCTGGTCCTATTTCCTTGTATTATTGATAATTTTTTTTCATAAATGCCTTACATTGTTTAAAAAAACATCTCCATTCTCAGGCACAGTCTATCCTGGCAATACTGCTTCTAAGCCAGGGCAAACTAGGAAATTTACCAGGTCCACACTTCAGGAGCCTTATGCTTTGGTGTACCTTCCTTTAAAAAAAATTTTTTTGGGGGGCTGTGCTACACAGCCTGCGGGATCTTAGTTCCTTGACCAGGGATTGAACCGAGGCCCTGAGCAGTGAGAGCATGGAGGCCTAACAACTGGACTTCCAGAGAATTCCCTACCTTCCTTGAAATGTTTAAAGTCGTCCTCTGATTCCTTGAGTCAGCAAGGACCAGTAGCACCATCCAGACAGGGCTTTCCATGCTGAGACCCTGTCTTGCATGGGTCCTAGTTGTCAGAAGCACTTTGTGAAAATTTCTAATTCCTCTTCTCTTGCCAAAATGGGACTTAGCCAGCAGGGCTGTCTGAGAAGTACAGGCATTTCATGCCTGTACTGGGATCTGCATGGACCCTGGTCCCAGTTTTCATCCTCCACTTGCTTTAGACCGTCTACCCTCTACTTAATCCATGGTTTCAACCAGATACTCCAAAGACCTCCAGAACTGGAGCCTATGGGTTATGCTAAATTACTGTGGCCTTATTCTTGTTCCAGGACGGCAGCTTAGTAAATGGATTATTACTGCTGACCTGTGTAATATTTATTTCATGGGATAGTATGAGATTGGGCCACCAGAATGCTGTTGACACTCTGATTTGGGGCTTGATCAGGTGTCTCATACTGTGTATTGACTTTTGCCCATCTGTCTTCTAACCACAATGTCACCTCTGGTGTGCAACACCCAAGGACAGTGGAGAAGAGGAGGGTCTCAGGCTTTTACTGATTGTCTTCTGTCCCTGAAACCAAAAGTGGTTATCTCACCATCTTTACCATCTTGTCAGGCAACCTCTAGATGGCCATGCCTTCCTCCCCTGAGAGATTTTGAAACCATGGGTCCACAATGCTAGAGCTCTTCTGATCAATGTCCTCTCTTGGCACTATTCCCAGGTAGATGCCATGTTCTCCTGGACTGGTTTTATGCCATGCTGAACTAAGGATGGATATCCTTGAGTGAATAGGACCACTCTTTTTCTCTGCCCATAGGGGCCTCACCTGTCCTCCTAGTTAGTGATGGTATGTGGAAGGCAGGGGTACAGTTAACACTGTACAATCTAGAAAGGCACTGATTATGGCCTAAAAAATTTCAAGAGAAAACAATGTTGGAAAATATGTTATTTTACCTTTATTCCATAAAATTCTGAAAGGTAAATTTAACATCATCAGAAAACAAATTATAATCCACATTTTTCTGCATACTCTGAGTATGACTTGCATTTGAGGTCATCATCAACAAAGCACAACACAATGTTTGAGAGAGTCAACGGAAATCAGTATTCATGGATGGCAGGATGGAGAATGCAGACTCATGAGTAATGATGAAACTAACATTAAGTAATGGTATTAAGACACTGCAGAACAAGAAAATCTGTATCACATGAACACAAACAGATTCTAAAGAGCTATCTTTTTCTTATCATGGGAGGTATGAAATCAGCCAGGAAGAGCATATTTAACAATAAAGAATGTGAAGAGATGGTCCTGGTCATGTACAGGAAGAGATGGTGCCTGCATAGTATGAAGAAAGAATCTTCACACATACTAATTGGACAATAAACACTATGTAAGTATCTCTTCTCTATCCATCATTCTGAATTTTCATCATTAAATCCCTCCATCTCACAAGAGCCCATGAATCTCATAATACATTTCTCAATCAAATTATTTATATAGACAAAGCCCTATGAGGTTTTCTTTTCTTATATTTTATCTAACATTGCCATGTTTTTGCAACTAATGGGGTAGTCAAAGATTGAAGCTACTGCACCATCTTGAGCATAAATCTAATCATCATTGTGTGTTAATTTTTCAATTAAAAAAAAACAACTAGTTTACAAAAGTTCTCCTTTGTGTATATCAGCTAGGGAACCAAGGTAGAGAATATAATGGATCCTGTCTCTGAGAACAGAGTTGCCATTTTAACAGTTTCTCAATAAAGTGTATTTTTTCCCTTAAACTCATCAAGTGTGCACTTTTTTTCCCTAATAAAATATTGGAAAGGGTGAAAATAAGATGTCTGATAACATACCCCTTCTTGTCCCTGTCTCTTAGCTACCTAGGGAGCATCTTGGACCTGCTGTAGGCAAAGAGAGGCGATATGGATTGCAGTTGAAATGATTTAGGCCATATTTAGAGGATCATTTTGTGGGGTCCCCAGCTAAGCATGTGATAGTCAATACTGCCTTCTCTTTGTAATCCTGTGAGCTTTTCCACATTTCAGAGTTGCACTATAAAATTTAGATGGCAAAATGCATCTTTGTCAAGTCAATTAAATACCATTTCCAATCTATAAATTTTCACTACAGCTAATGTTAGTGAATGAGTTCAGCTGATGGATCACTTAGCTACAGCACTTTAAACAAGAGGTGCAATGAATCTTATAAGAAAAAGTATACAACCTAGGAAAGTTATATCTATAACTACATCTAAATCTGTACACACATGTAATTCTGGTAATAAGAGGAATAGAGTTCATCATAGACAATTTGGGAAGCTAAAATCTCTCACAATGCAACACTCAAAGTACTTATTTTTTCACTATTTTCTGTGTATCTATATACTTCTTTTGAACAAAAAGAATCTTTGTTTTATATTATGTTTGCTTTATCTTAAAGAATGTATTTTCCCATGTCATTAAAAATTCCCTGAAAACATGATTGTAGTGGCTGAGTACTATTTAATAATATGACTGTACTACAGTTATTAAACTCTTTCTCTTCTACTGGACACTCTCCAGTTTTTACTCTTATAATCAAAGCTGCCTTACATCTTTGTGGGCATTGAAAACAAATTTTTTTCTTAAGAGAAATTCCTAGAAGTGCGATTCACAGGAGAAAATGAACCTTTAAGGCCTTTGATGTATCTTAATGAATTTATTCCCCAGTTACATTCCTACTAGCCAATGGCACTTATGCTAATGAGTTGAATCTATCTTTGTGTGTGTGTATATATATATATATATATATATATATATATATCTTTGAAAAATACACAACTTTTTTGTGTGTGTTCAAGTATAAAAATAGCATTATATTATATACTGTGTTCAGTTTTCACTCAACTTTTTAAGGCCTTTCTATATTGCCATAAGAGTCATTGCTTCTATCTGCTGCCTCTACCTCTCTGACATTATAAACAACACTGATAGGAACATCTTCAAATATTGCCTTTTGGATCTGTAGGAAAATTTCTTTGGAGTATAACGCAGCAATGGAATTGGTAGGTCAGAGGTTATCTGCATAGTTGTGTTACTAAAGATTACCAGTTTGCATTTCACAATGGCCATCCAATACTTACACTTCTATCAATATTGTGTTATGATTTCTATCCTACATCCTTAAAAACTTTTGGTATTATCTAACTTTTCAACTTTATGAAGATGATAGCTATAAATTGGTACCTCACTGTTTTAATTAACATTTGTGTGGTTACTTAAGCGAGATTTGGCACTTCTCCAATCTTAGTTAGCGCTTGGCTTTGCCAACATATAAATTGCCTATTTATGTCTTTTTCTATTACATTTCTTTTCATGTTAGTTTGCAGGGGTACTTCGTATGATCTAGTTTTTCCTTTGTCATTTTTAGCCAATACAAATGTTTTCTCCCAGTCTCTCATTTACCTGTTAATTTGAGGTCAGGTTCTAAAAAGATTCAGAAAAGAATAAGCATTGGTGAGATTTTAATGCACAGCAGTCTCATCATTTGCTATCAGAACAATCATCCATTGTCAGCCAGTGAATAAGTATCAGGCACCTACTCTATATAGGATACGATGATAAGCTTGTTAAGGGCATGGAAGGAGTTAAACATAGACTGTCTTCGGGGATCTCACAGTCTCATCTAGGAGATCAGACAAGAATAAAAAATTATACAAATGGAAAGTAATACATTTCATAAATGAATTATTATAAAGTGGTATGGGTCTGTAGGGATTGAGTTTGAAGGTAGAGCAGGCATCCAGGTGGAGAAATTGAGTAAACTGTTGGAATGTGAAACTGACTTTCAGAAGACATCAGAGTAATATAGTTTGGGGAGGCATTTGGGTGAGAGTAGAAGCTATGAAAATGATTTAATTAGCAAGGGAGAAGCAGAAATAGAGTTTATAGATCCTTAGGTAATCACTACCTTTCAGAAAATGGGAGAGTAGCCAAGGAAAAGAAGAAAGGAAACTGTCTCAGAAGGTAGATGTGCAGAATACTCTTGACTTGAGAAAGGGACCCATATGCTTAGGTGTAGATATTGGGTATGTTATTCTTTCAAAATTTATTAGCTTTTTAAGGAAATAAGTTAGAAATCATGTTAAAATGGTAGGGGAAGTCTGGTGACAAAATTTTGGGTCTTCTGAGCAAGATAAAGCATTTAATCAATAATAATTAATCCCTGGTTTCTCTGAATATGTCTCTGAGTTAATGAATAAATGATATATAAGCCTACATTTTTGATATAACAGCCTTGGGGAGATGGATCACTGGGGTGCTGGCCTTGTTTGATGGGCAGGAGAGGATAGAAAAAGAACAACGAGAAAGGCCAAAACCTGGTTTAAAGGATGATTCTGTTGAGGTTGGTAAATCCTGCCTTTACAGACCATAGGCTGAGATCCAAGCCAATCCATTTCAGGAAAGAGAGAATTGCCAACCCTCACATTCCATAATGACTATTATTGGTATTGTATTATTAGCTAATATTTATCAAGGACTTATCACATACAAGGAAATATCCTAAGCCCTTTACATGTTACGTGTTGTTTAATCCACTCAGCACTCTGGGGGAAGAATATGCTATTATTCCACGATTTTCAGAGGGGTAAAATGGGAATTGGAGTCAATAAGTAGTAGAACTAGCACAAAATTCCAAGTTTGAAGGCTACGCTTTTGGAACAAGTACCACAGAGTGTGTAAACTAAAAGACCCTTGGTATCCTATGAGGCAGCATCATCAGCAGAGAGTTAAGAAGTTAAGAAGTGATTGGGTGGTAATCAGATGAAAGTAGATGAATGGTAGTAAATGCAACTACCATTTGCAAAAATCTGATGGCAAAAGGAAGAGAGATATTGGAGGAAAAATGTAAAGAGTTTTTGTTTTAGTTAAATTTTATGGCCAAAACATCTTGAATATATTAGTAGGATAAGGAGAGAGAGACTGGAGAGGAAAAATTGAAGATGCAAGAAAAAGAATAAATTGACAGACCAAGGTTCAGAAGGTGGTGAGAGGATAGAAATCATGAGCACATTAAAGGGTTAACTTGAAGGAGGAGGCGGAACACTTACAGGGGCAGGGATGGGGGGGGTGGGGGGGGTGGGGAGAATCGAAGGAGATGCTGGGTTAAAACACAGAAAACATGCCCAGGTGGCAGTAGAAAACTTAAGGGAATGTGTGGCAGTAAAATAATTTATTTTTAAACTGTGAGGTGAGGTTTTATGCTCAAAATCATGATGGCAGAAGTAGAAAATGTTGGCAGTAGACGCTGTAGGGAGTGAGATTGAGAGTCAACTAACAGCAAGTAAAAAGGATACTGAGAAGTAGAGAAAATAATGTCAAGGCTGGAGTATAGGTCCGGGAGTAGCTGCAAATAACAGAAACTACTTTATTTTAAACCAAGAGAGATCTCATACAGGCAGGTGCTTACACATCTTTGGAAAGAATGAAGTCACAAACTGACACTGAACTTCCTGGAACAACACCCAGAGCCACAGTGCAGAACTAGTCTGCCGGGAAAGCCGTGAGCTCTCCCACAGGTAAGAAGGAGGAGAATAAGAAAGGCACTGGTGAAACTCCAGACTTCAAGAATATACCATCTTAGTAGCACATAACTGTTGGCTCTAAGGAAGTACCACTCCTCTTAGGTTCACACCAAACGAGAATAACTGAGCTACACCTCTGCCTCTCAGTCACAGCCAGTACCTGAACTGTAGGAGAGTCTGGGAAATGTAGTTTTTAGCTTCACAGACTGTAGAGGAAGGTACATCAGAACGAAATTGAGTTTCAAGCTATTACAGATATACATATCTGTATATGTCTGATATATATATATATATATATCTCAGATGGATAGCATGAATATATAATAAATTATAATTTAAAGAGAAATTAGCCTATTCTCCTATCGCCAGTGAAATCAGCAGCCTATTGGCAAAAGTGGAGAAAACAGGAAAGGTAAGGTTGTTATGAGAAAGGTAAGGAAGCAAAGAGATTAAGGGGTGTAGCAGGGTTACTATAGAGATGACTTGTCATATGGTCCAGACTAGACAGTGGAGCCCAGGAGAAACCAGTGGAATGTGAGTATAGGCATATGTCAGATAAGCAGAATGTTGACAACGCTTTCTTTGGCCTTGTTTTGACAAGCAAAGAAGGGGTGTAATAAGCACATGACATCACAAAGTATATAGATTTTGTATTTCGAAGAGGAGAGATCTTAATGCTTTCAAATACAGTTTGCTTGTCATAATGCTAGAGCGATTTCATGTCTTAAGTGCATGTCAGGAAAAACTAGTCAAGGCACAAAGTTATAACATCTTCCAGAGCACATGTTAGCTGAACTATATCTTGATGATCTATTTATGAGGATAAAGGAGAGAAAGGAAAACAGAGACAACAACACATCCTTAGGTACAAATATTATAATTCTATGATTGGTTTGCTCACTTCTGTATATATGAGATTTACAGGCAAATCATAGGCAATATGTAAAATTTCAAGAAAGGATAAAATGTTTAAATGTGAGTTTGTTGTCATTGTTGTCACGGTGTCCTTCTGCTGCATTTAAACAAAAACTGAGAGTGGATGCCTACACGGACTCTATCATGCTTTATGCACTCAGGTCATATTTATACAGCTAAGAAGTATTTATAATCTTTGTAGGCAATCTATTAGCATTTCTCCTTAGGTTTTTCTGTTTCTTACAAAAGGCATGTTGTTTTGTTTCTAATTCATCTGGGGATGGGAAGGAAGGAAGCTTCAAATTCTTTAGATTTAAAAGATTTGACATGGGCTGTAGGTCTCCACTTCCTGGTAGCTTCCCAGCAGATGCCTCAGCCATGACTTCATTGAATTCCAGTTGCATGTCTGCAAATCTCTCCTTTTGTAAGAATTCCCTTTATCTCTGAAAAGAGGCAGTGAAGTTTGCTTTCTGCCAGGCTGCTTTGATTTCCTCCCAGTGTCTCCAAACATCAACGGAGCCCTCTAGGGCAGTCCCATGTGTCTCTCAAACAAAATAAAAAGAATATGCAGTGAAAATCAGAATGGAGTCACTGTATCTTCCTTCCCAACATCTTTTTAAAGTTCTAGTGCATGACTAAAAGTTTACTGCATGATTAAGTGTAGAAAACTGCTCTAAAGCCTTGGAACATTTAAAAAACACATACTAGAGAGAAAATAAATATAATTTAGGTAACAGAAAAATACACACACATTTAAGAAAAATACTGGAATGTAACACCTCTGGTGAGAAGTACAAGAAAAAGGATGACAATGAATCCTTAAAGGATGACTCATCTTTTTTTAAAAAGTGATCACAAACAGGAACAGGGAACAAACTGCTGTCTTTAGAGGGTCATTATTTTGTGAAATCCTTGTGGGATGGGATTGTCCACCCAAAATCTACTACAGAAGCATGGATCTCTTAGGCACCTATAAATATTTGTCAGTGAGGCTAGTTAATAGACAAGCCATCTGGTGTCCCTGATCTCCACAATTCGATAAGGTCTGTATTGTTATTGCTCAAGAGATTTCTGTTGCATAAACTCTGACACTCCGTGTATATGAAGAGGAGGATTCAAGCTAACTCTGAGAGAATTAAAATATGTGGGGACAGTGTGTGTGTGGGGGGCGGGAAACAAGGAAACTCCTCTCCTTTGACAAATGCACAGTCCTTAGTTAACTTCTCATTAGCAGTCTGTTCACATCTCATTCCCATTAAGAGTATTCCGTTTTCTTTGTCTAAAGTGTTGAGTGGTTATGAATAGTAAGGATAGACTATCTGTAATTATTTTTTAATTATTAATGGTTTTGTTAGATCCTTTCACTTTTACATTACATTTCTGTTAATGTAAGTTAAATCAAAATGTACTTCAGTTTCCAAGCTCTTCCCCAGTGTATTTTTTCATTCTTTCATAACATTACTTCAGATTTCTATAAGGTGTCTATGAGAAAGCTTGTCTTTCTGGAATCAACCTCACCATGCTAATAGATTCAGGGACCATTCTATTCTGCAAATCCACTGGCCATAGCTTTAGTAATCACAAAATTTCTAAATTCCCAACAGTACTTAACGTCAGAGTCACAACATGTTACAAAAGTCATTTGATATTAGCCAGTATCTTTAAGCTGAATTCAAGAGCATCTATTTTATTTAGTGCTCCCACATGAAGATCTTTTGGCACTTTATAGATATGCAGATTCTCAAGTAATTAGAAACCAAAGGAGAGGAGAAAATGAGTGAGTCTGAAAGGAACAGATATCAGAGCAAGAAACTACTGTCCTGGTTTTGTGGTCCAGCTAAAAATACTTTGAAGAGTAGTTTAGTCAGAACAAATATTCAAGCAGTGTGCCTTAGGAAGATAAAGACGAAAGTGGGGGGGGGGGGAGAGAGAGAGAGAGAGAGAGAGAGAGAGAGAGAGAGAGAGAGAAAATTTCCCTGGAGAGAAAGAAAAAAAAGTGCATCTTTTAATCAATTTTTCCATCACCAGCAGAAGGGCACTTTTTGATGGGGCACTGTTCCTTCAGAGAAATGTTCCTGTCTTGTATTTACTAAGGTTCCTGATTTCAGGTCTAGTATTAAGCAACTCACACAAATTCAAGTACAGCCCCAGTGAGCAAAAAGAAGAGAGAACGGGTGAGGTTTTTTATTTTTAAACTACACGCAACACTCAGCCCCAGGGATCCTTGTACCGTTACAGTTGGTGACCTCGGAAAAAAGTTACTAGATCAGCTCTGAGGAGTGGGAAGAAGGGGGAGTCTAGTGCAGGGCAAAATTCCTGGCTGAGGTTGGGTGCAGCCACCCCCAAGGAATCAACGAAGGAAGCCAGATCTCAGCCCAAAGTATAGAGTTAACGTACACTGCACTGAACACGGACGCTACGAAAAATGACTGGATAAATTATGCAGAGGGATTTCTGGATTTCTTTCAAGTAATTAAGTTTCGATTTCTTGCATTTATTTTAGTTCCAGGAAGCGCAAGGCGCCATGGATCGCAAAAGTCTTCATTGATTGTTCCAATGCTTTAAGTTTGATTTCGTGACTGGACTTAACTTTGGGAAGAGAAACACACGGACCAAGGAGATTCACTACGACGAAAAATAACAGTTTCGTCGGGGAAAGTAAACAGAGGGACTCTTGCATGCGGACAGAACGCGGAGCTCCGCCTCTTCCCCCCCAGCCCCTTCCACGGAAGGTGGGGAGGGGAGAAACAGGTGTGAATCTGAGTGAGTGGGCGTGAGTGTTAGCACTTGTGTGTCTGCATGCGCGGGTGTGAGCGTGTCTGTGTGTGTGTCCGTGCCTGAGTGTGTGCGTCCCCGCGCTCTGGGGAGTGCGGAGCACTCACGCTTTCCCTCCGGCCGATGTTAATTCCTCGGCGCCTGTTGTGTTTGCTCCAAAGGTTGGTCGACTCCAGTGGGTGAGTCAGCAGTCCCCGCGTGCAGGTTCCTCGCCACCCTCGGCCTCAGCCAACCTACCCTGCGGAATCGTGAAGGCGTCTGGGAGCCTCGCAGACATCCAGCGGGCCTGGGGCTGGCTGCGTCCCGCGTCCCTTCTTTCCAGTCAGTCTGCTTTTTTTTGAAATTCAGCTCTGCGCCTTTCCCTCCACCGGGGAAAGAGAGAGCCGTTACTTTCCTTTCTACCTTGCCTCTTCTCATCCTCTTGTCCCCTGCCTGGCCGCTGTCCTCAGTCCAGAATTATCTAGAGAGAGCCCCACTCGGCTCATTCGGCGACTACAGGGCCCTGGCCCTGGCGCAGGCCTCTCCCTACCCTCAAAGTGCGTCCTTCCGATCGCCAATGGCCATTTGCTTTTACCCCCGCCCCTCCCTTCGCTCTGCCAGGCCTTGATGGGAGGGCAGGAGTTGGCGAGCCCGAATTTTGATCTAGGAGGGCCTGGGAACTGCCGGATGCAGAGGTTTCCGGAGACACTTGCTGAGTGCTTGCAGTGAGAGGCGGTGAGAGAGAGAGTTAGCCAAGAAAGCACTGAGGCGAGGCTGTGCCCTCGGCCACAGGGGGTGCCTGGCAGCGTTGGGCGAAAGAGGGGCTCCTTAGAATCTCTAAGCGAGGTGGACTTGGGACTCACGGGGGAGCCAGTGGAGAGAGAAAGTTAGAGACAAACACAAGAGCAGAGGTGGACGTGCTCGGAAGAGGAAAGGTGTTTGAGCAAAACGCACCCATACTCCCCGAACTTAGCCCCAGGTCGTAAGAAACCCAGGAGAGCTCTCCTTCCCGGCGCTTCGCTCTGTACCAGGCTCTCTGGGCGCTCCCAGAGGTCTCAATTTCAGGGATAATTCCCTCCTTTTTTTCTTTCTTGGTACCGCTGAGGCCATGGAAGGAGTTTAATCATCCCATATCCTTCTGCCCCAAGCTACAGAGTGCAGAGAGAGCTCAGAGGATCTGACGCTATTCAGAATCCAGAGACGATTGACCTTGAGGAGATGGGATGGGGGAGAATCCATCCTTTCCCTCTTTCCTCCCTCAAACCCTCTTTACCCGAGATGGAGATGGTGCCTGAATAGGGTCAGATCTCTCTTTTAAGAAATCTTCCTTGTAATCCAACTCAGTTCTGTTTGAAATACAGAGAAATCACACTGCCCTTAATGGATTAAAATTTAATAAAACACATTAGGTCCAGTAAAATATGAATGCACTGCTTAAAATTTTAGTACTAAATTAGGTCCCAGATACAGGAGAGGAGACAGTGATTTCTCCCCTCAGGATGGCTGCGGGCCGATTTCGGGGTGTGGGGGGCACCTTCTGCAGGGACCCCACTGCCCGGGAGCTTGGGTGGAACCTCAAGCGATTCCTCGCCCGTCGGATGGGAAGCTGGTCATGTCTATCCACATCTGGCAGCGGGTGGGACAGAACCTATTGCTAAACAAAGAGGCTTGGTGAGAAGAAAAGACGCCCCTCGTGTAGTCACACAGTTGATTCATTTTCCATTTCTCTACTTTAAAAAAAAAATCACTTCTCTGTTTTCGGTTTATTAGGTAGATCTGAAGGTGTGCATAGGTGCCAGCGCAGATAGGTGCTGGGACATAAAAGTGTATGTTGAGGTTATATGAAGCAGATTTCCCATGTTGGGCCATTTGTTGCCACCCCTTGGGTTTATTCCCAACTTTCGGTTGTTTAGATGGTTTCTGCTACCTGGGGGGCTGGAGTTTTACTTCCTCAGAGAGCAGCTTCCATGCTTGCTGGAGCACTTCGCAACATTGCCTGTGGACAAAACCGAAATGGGTTTTATTGATATCACCGCAAAGACGTTGGTATTCTGGGCAATTCTGGTAGAAGAGATTGCAAGATTGCAAGTCGTGGTGATGAAAGAAGAATTGCATTTTCACTCTAATACAACACAATCACTGCTATTCACTTTTCAGTTTGAGTGAGAAAAGGAGAAATCTAACTCTGACCTCTTTTTGAAAACATGTATATTTTCTAAGAGGAAGTGAATATGGGGAAATAAATTCTTGACTTGCTCTACAACTGCATATTAATTTATCTCACCTTGATAATTAGAATAAAGGGCTTCCTTTTTTTCTGTCTGGAATTAGAGATATCACTGAGAAGTAGTTGAAAGATTTTTCAAAGTTATATTGAATTAATTTAATGATATATTGATTTTAGCCACCAGGAAAATATTCTCTTGGGAGTTGTCCTGCTTAAAATAGTTTTAATCACTAAATTCCACATCAAACAAAGTTTGTCCAGTCATTTCAACAGTGCCCTCTTTATTTCATGAATTTATTTTACTACCTTATTTACCATATGAAGTGGTGACAAGTGTTTAGCATTTTGGAGATCAGTTGTCAGTTGCTATTAAAATCAAGATTAATTCATATTAACGACATGCATTTCTCAATACTCGCAGGTGACAACATACATTAAAACAACTATTGCAAGTAATTAAGCTCAATGAAGGGGGAGGGGAGAGGGAGAGGTTCAAAACACCCCCAAATATTTGATTTTGCAATCCAAGTTCAGCTGACTGTTGCCACAATAATGCTTGGGAAACTCCTCAGGGTTGCTTTTTACTTTACATCTAATTAGGCACCTAATGAAAGAGAAGAATTTTTTCCCCTTGTGGTTTTTTTTCTCCTTGATATTCTTATGCCTTTATTTAAACACATAAACACACTGTTTAGGAGGTGTAATACCCAAAATTTTCTCCCGTAAGTCACTTAGTATTATAATCTGGGGGAACTGGTAGATGCAGACCTTTGCCTTCCAGTTATTTTCCTCCTCCACTATCACTTTTAGCCCTTTGGTTCTTACACAGTATTGATAGAATACATACCGAAAATATTTTAATGGATTTTTTTTAGGCTTTAGAGATGCTCAAAAGTTTATACTAATTAGACCATCCAAAGCCTTTTGGAGATTAAGCAGATTGGACAACCCTTGTTAATTAGAACATAATTTGAAGTTTGAAATTATATCACTGATGAAGTAGTCTAATTAGTATGACGATATGTTAATGGACCAGTGAGACCCAGCAACACTGGAGTTTGGCGTGAACCTCTCCAAGGTTTGAACGAAAATCCTCCCCCCTATACCGACGTTAATAAAAGATTTCTATAGACTTCAGCCTTTCCACGATGACACACAATTTATAGTCCACACAATGCATTAGCCCATAGTACTGCTCAATTTTTTCACTATTATGAAAACTAATAAATTCGTCAAGCTGAATTAAGCATACAAATCAGATGAGGCATAGCAGATTACACAGTGAAGCGCGGTGTCTCCCGAGTCTAAATGAAATTTCAATCTAATAATTCCTTCCTGGCCCAGTCATAATTTGTTTAGAGATGTTGTTCTACTTCTTTCAAAGCGCTATTCGCACTATAATTAAATGATACTCAAGCCTTTAACTTTGATTTATTTTATTTCTCGAATCTTGAGACAGTGAGAGCTGTGCAATGTCATTTTTTTATTTCCTTGAAATTACCCTGGCTGTTGTTGAGATAGAAATTAAACACCTAAGCATTTACTTGAACCGACCAGCACAAGACACATTCATTCATGTCAACACCCCCTCTCCAGTCCCGAGTCCAGGCTCCTCCGGGCTTCTGCTCAGGAACACGGCTGGTAGGAATTCCCTTCGGCTGCTATTTATTATTTTCCTCCACATAGGGGAGGAGGAAGGCAAGCCCCGGGGTTGCAAGGGGGTTAAGCACCATGGACAGAGCCCGTCGCGCGTCGTTTGCTGCAGCCTTCCTAGTACTCTGGCGACTCCCGAGGACTGAGCTCCCGACTTGAACCTGCCATCTCGCCCGCAGGGGTCGTGGGTGAACGAGAGACCCCCTACTTGCCGCCGCCGCGGGGCTTCCAGGCGCTGACCACTCGAGGGTCCCCCTTCGCCACGCTCGTTCCCACTCTGTTTCGTCCCAGCGCGAGCCGGCGCCTCTCAGGCCTGCCGCCTGCTCTCGCACCTGCTCGCCTTCCCCAGGCACCGTGTGCCTGCACCTGCTTCCAGCCATCCCCGTCCGGGTCGGGCCACCGGCGGGCTCCAGCGTCCCGGTCTTAGGGCCTTCCACCCTCGCTTGTACCCCGCTCCTCCCGCGCTCCGGGGAGGTGACAGCAGCCCCAGCACAGAGGAAAGTAGAGAGAAGACCGGAGCGGGGAGGAGAGGAAGGCGGTGCGTGTGTGTGTGTGTAGGAGATGTTGTCTGCTTCTTTTACAAATGGAACTTAGAGTGTGTGTCCACTTCTAAGAAAAGTGGTCCACGATGGGACAAAAGTGAGAGCAAAGTGTTGGCTAAAAATAGGCTCTCTGCACCGAGCGGCTGTGGAAATGAAGATAAGTGGGGCTTGTGCCAGCCCCTGAGGGCGTGTGTGTGTGTTTATTAGTGTGTGTGTGTAGGGGGGGAATATTCTGCAGCACATGCGCTCTGTGATCTCTGGCCCTGCCTCTCCGTCAGTTGCCCCTTCCTCCTTTGATTGCGGCTAATGAAGTGGCAGCGTTTGCCAGTGGATCCGCCCAAGACCCAACTCACACTGAACTGGAGACAGGGAGGAGGAAGAGGAAGATCCGGAGGAAGAGAAAAGAGGGTGGAGAGGAGTGTCTGTCGGTGGTGGCGTTGGGGGAGTACACGGGGGTCTGGCTGGCGGGGGCGGGGGTGGGGGAGGAGTCGCATGCGCATAGGCGACCGGAGCAGTCTCCTCCGCCGTCCAATCCGCTGAGAGCTGTGAGAAACCGAGTAAGAGAAAGCCCTGCAGCCCTGAGGACCCCAGGGCTCTTTGGCACCAGGCACCCGCCAGGCCGAGGGGGCGCAGAGAGAAGCGCCGAGCGCTGTTCGTACCAGCCGGAAGCGCAGAGCAGAGCAGAGGATCCAGGTCGGCGGCAGGGTCCGCGTTCTCCACTGTGGTCGAGAGCCAGGGATCAGGGTCACCCGAGCTACGGGGAGAGGCGGGCCGAGTTGGGGGCGGAGGCCTGGAACTTCGCGGTAAGCAGGGGGCGGGGAGGCAGCTAGGTAAGAGGCGTTCCTTGTAGTCTAGGGAAAATCCCACCCAAGACTCCCTTGGTCCGCAACTTTATTTAGTAGTTTCTTTTCCCCGCGAGGCGGAGACGGGAGTGGCAGAAGCAGGAGGGGCAGGAGGCCGGCTCTTAGGTAGGAAGTGCCCTGCGACTGGAGCGCAGACCTGGCCGGGGGTGGGGGGGGTGGGTTTGAGCAGGGGCACTACTGTAAGTGAGAGCTGCGGGGCGCAGGGAAGGGGAGGCGGCATCAGAGCGCCGCGGGGGCAGGAAGGGGAGGTGGAGGGCGCGGCGGGGGAGCGGGAGGCGGGTGTCGGGAGAGCAGAAAGGACCAAAGCCTGGAGGAAGCCGAGAGGGAGAAGGGGCGACGCCAGAATCCGAGCAGGAGAAACCTGCGCTTTCAGGCAGGGGAGGGCGGGGGCGCGCGGGAGGGAGGGAGGGAGGGAGGGAGGCGGGGGTGAGGGGGCAGGCGCGGGGAGAGGGGAGTATAACTCGGCGGCCGCGAAGCGCGGGGCAGTTTCGCATGCCCAGGTCTGCAGCCAGCGCCAAGCGGAGCCCAGCAACAGCGCAGACTGACCTCGTAGCCAGCGGTGGAGCGCGTAGCCGGGTCAAGGCGCGCCGAGCTCCGAGCGGCGGCGAGTGAGCGCAACTCCGCATCGCCCTTCCCCTCTCTGGCGCTCGCCCAGCGCTTCTGCGGAGGGTCCCGGCTACCGGGGCCAGTTGCGTGAGCCACATACAAGCGCGCGGGCAGGCCGGGAAGATGATGATGATGTCCCTGAACAGCAAGCAGGCGTTCAGCATGCTGCACGGCGGCAGCCTGCACGTGGAGCCCAAGTACTCGGCATTGCACAGCGCCTCGCCCGGGTCCTCTGCACCCGCGGCGCCCTCCGCCAGCTCTCCTAGCAGCTCGAGCAATGCTGGCGGCGGTGGCGGCAGTGGCGGGGGCGGTGGAGGCCGGAGCAGCAGCTCCAGCAGCAGTGGCAGCAGCGGCGGCAGCGGCGGGGGCTCCGAGGCGATGCGGAGAGCATGTCTTCCAACCCCACCGGTGCGTATTTCTGCATAATCACCGCTTAAAGGCACATTTTGACAGCCCCCTTTATCTGCTTGATGTTTTTTTCATGTCTGCACAGCAAATCACCCCGCACCTCCAACCAATTTCCTCCCCCCCTTTCTTATGTATTCAGAGGGTCTTTCCTTTCATATTAATTTTTAAGACCTGGAATGTTGCCTGTGCGCGTGTTGTGTTGTGTTGTGTTTGCAGGCTCACTTTCCTCCTCCTCGTGCACTCGTGGCTTCTCTCCGTGGCTTCCCTCCTCTCCTCCTCACCTGCTAGTTTCAGGATTGTTATTATTATTATTTTAATTTATTTTTAACGTTCTGGGAATGTTGTAGGCGCGGCGGCGGTGTCGAGCTCTGGGCCGGAGCTTCCGGAGAGAGTGCGCACAATTCCCCGCTGAGAGTGATGTGTGCCTTTTACTTGCAATTGCAGAGCAATATATTCGGCGGGCTGGATGAGAGTCTGCTGGCCCGCGCCGAGGCTCTGGCGGCGGTGGACATCGTCTCCCAGAACAAGAGCCACCACCATCACCCGCCCCACCACAGCCCCTTCAAGCCGGACGCCACCTACCACACCATGAATACCATCCCGTGCACGTCGGCTGCCTCCTCTTCGTCGGTGCCCATCTCGCACCCGTCCGCGCTGGCGGGCACGCACCACCACCACCACCACCACCACCATCACCACCATCAGCCTCATCAGGCACTTGAGGGCGAGTTGCTGGAGCACCTGAGTCCCGGGCTAGCGCTGGGTGCCATGGCGGGCCCCGACGGCGCCGTGGTGTCCACTCCAGCTCACGCGCCGCCCATGGCTACCATGAACCCCATGCACCAAGCCGCTCTCAGCATGGCCCACGCGCACGGGCTGCCCTCACACATGGGCTGCATGAGCGACGTGGACGCCGACCCCCGGGACCTGGAGGCGTTCGCCGAGCGCTTCAAGCAGCGACGCATCAAGCTAGGGGTGACCCAGGCCGATGTGGGCTCCGCGCTGGCCAACCTCAAGATCCCCGGCGTGGGCTCGCTCAGCCAGAGCACCATCTGCAGGTTCGAGTCCCTCACGTTGTCTCACAACAATATGATCGCGCTCAAACCCATCCTGCAAGCGTGGCTAGAGGAGGCGGAGAAGTCTCACCGCGAGAAGCTCACCAAGCCGGAGCTCTTCAACGGCGCGGAGAAGAAGCGCAAGCGCACGTCCATCGCGGCGCCGGAGAAGCGCTCGCTCGAAGCCTACTTCGCCATCCAGCCGCGGCCCTCTTCCGAGAAGATCGCCGCCATCGCTGAGAAGCTGGACCTTAAGAAGAACGTGGTGCGCGTCTGGTTCTGCAACCAGAGGCAGAAACAGAAAAGAATGAAATATTCCGCGGGCATTTAGGAGACCCACGGCCTCTCCAGGGACAGGCCCCTCCTCATCTCCTCTTTTCCCTCCCTCTCTCTCCTGCCTCTTTCCCCCCCCCCCCCCCCCCCCCCCCACTTTTCGCGACTAGAAACAATTCCATTAAATGTGAATCCGGAGAAAGCGAGGATTGGAGAGCGAGCGAACGAGCAAGTCACTGAGCCCAAGTCCGGTGAGAATGTGAAACGATTTCTCAAGGGAAAGAAAAACAAAAGAAGGGATTTGTCAAGTTGTAGCAAAGTTGTCCCTTTCGACCCCACCCCACCCGGAAAAGGCACCTCGGCCTCTTCAGAGGAAGTCTGGAGCCGGCTGTTTGCAGGAAGGCAGACGAGACAGCCTTTTAAAAGGCTTCCAGAATGAGCAAGTAAGATTTGTTTTTATTCCTAAAGACATCACCCTTGTTCCAAGTTTAAAAGTACACTTTGCAGCTATTTTTCAGAAATAGAAATTGATTCAGGACTGAAACTTTAAGCTAGAGTTGATGCTTAATGTGATAGAGACATCTCTAAAGTATTTTGAATTTTAAAAAAAAGATGGCAGATTTTCTGCATTTACACTGTATATTATATATATATTTTTATTGTGGTTCTTACCCCCTTCTTCCTTCTCTGAAGTGTTAATGCTTAAGGAAGGAGTTGCGCCTGCTGTGTTCACTGATCTTGAAAGCTATTATTAGATTATTGCTGAACAACCCTCTGTAAATTATTAATTTATCTCTCTAGCAACTTAATTTGTGCACATTCTAATTAATTAAGCTTATTTACTCTTAAAAAACGGGAGAACGTATGGCTAGTGAAGTTAACAAATTTTTTTATTTGATGAATTTACTGAATTTTTACAGCTTTCCTCTTATACTATGTTCCTTTTGGCCCATTTGTATATTCTCACTTTGAATGAAGATTGCTTTTTCTTTGTTTTTACTGGTAGTGTTCTGATTTGTGAGTCGACACTCAGTAATGGATGTCTTAATCGTGTAGACCTGATTCACTGTCCAAAGTATTGTTTACTTCGTTACATATTTAATGGGGATTCCCACATTGTCCCTGCTACACAGGCACTCTCTCACTCACTCATAGACACACACACACACACACACACACACACACACACACCTCTAATGGAAGAGAAGAAGTCAAGCAGTTGGAAGCATGACTAGGATGCATCGTTTTCTAGCTTTAGGTGCATTTGTCACTTGGTGTTTGCCCTTCCAGATTCTAAGATTTCACCAAGGTATTTCAGTCTTCTAGTTTTCAATTGCTCTGTTGACTACATTTTAACATTTACAAGAATCCTTCCGTTTTTCCTTTCGGAGGTTTGTTTGTAGGAAAACAAATTTGAACTATAAGAAAGACAGTGCACTGCTTGTAAATTCACATTGTTTGGTAGAATTCTTTTGAAACAACAACAACAAAAATTAGGTACATGATGACTGGTACCTTATCTACTGTAAATACTTCATTCAAAATCATGCACATATAGATATATTCTTACAAATTTTGCTGTATTGCTGTTCCATTTAAGGCTCTCTGAAGCCTTGAGTTCTGTATATGACCTGGTTTCTTGTTTCTGTTAATAGATTTATTTACTATGGTAATGTATTAAGTTATTTTTGGTGTTGTTTGATTGTCTTTCATTGAAGAGATGATTTTAATGTTTTATTGGCAAAGTATACTGCTTTTTTTCATTAAAATATGCTATTGAAATTAAATGGCTTTTAAAATGTGATGTTGTTTTAAATCATTTACATGGGAATTATTTTGATGGGGGAATTTTTTAAAAGAAGAAACACATTTTAACGTTTTATAATGCAGTGGTTGTTGCCAAAGTCTGGTTTGGATTTAGTAGAGGGTGTTTCTCTAGGAAAGTATAAAAGAACAGGGTCTATAATAGCCTTCTCATAGCCAGAGCTCATCTCACAGGGTGCTTTGCTTTTCTGCCCAGATGAGGTCACAACATTGGGCTCCAAATACCTCTCTTGAAGTTATTTCTCCAGATCAGCAAAATTCTGCAAAGAGCATCTCTGTGAGCAGAGGTATTGCATGGGTAAAAGAAAGGAACTCAGTTCGGTTTTCAGCAGCACTGGGAGACTGGGTGTGGCAAGTGTCAAGGTCTGGTTGGTGGAGTAGGACACCCTGGCTGAGACCTAGGGGATGGCCCACCAGAGTTCTCAGTTCAGTCACCACTCCTGGAGAGCAGTGCCCCACAACCAGAGCTCAAAGCACCTAGGTTACTGGGATATGAAGTAAAGCATCTCTCTCTCTCTCTCTTTCTCTCGCCCTCTCTCTCTCTCCATTGCCATGACCTTTAAGGAAACTCACATTCTGCAAGAAATCCTGGGTGGTTAGAGGGAGCAAAATTTTGCCCCCTTTCTATGACTCATCCAGACACCAGAGTTGGTGGAAGTCTGTCTACTGGTGGTTTGACACAAAGAAATTTTGCCTATTTGATACACTGACTTTTCTTTTTCTGATCCTAGTTTTAAAAAAACCTCCTCGCAAATTTTAATAATTTTCAGACTTCCTACAATATTTGGGCAACATGTTAAGTTTTCAAAGTTTTTTTTTCAGGAAAGCTCTGGTTTAGATATTTACATTATTAATGATGAAAGCATCATATTAATTATAGGTACAACAAGAGAGAGGAATCAGGCCATCCTTCATGGGTAATTCTGCTAACCAGAGCTGTTACCTCTCTAATATGGAACTGTCTTGGAATATTTCTTATTTTGAGGATGAGGTAAGGAAACATCCCATGAGTCAATGAAAATTGTTGTAGTGGCTCAAGTTGGAATGAAATGTTGTTGGAAAATTGATTTTGACTTTCAGATGTAACAAACAGAGTTCTGAAAGTTGGATGGATAATGGGTGGAGGGACTTCTTTCCTATAACTGAATAAAAGGCACCTGAAAGAACAAAATCCATATGTCCCTTTAGAAATAATGAGATACATTGCATAGATATCTAAGGAAATATAGAAAGTTGTGGAGATTTAAAAGAAAGAATTGTAATTTCATATATAGTGATATTGATAGTTTAATTTTATTTCTGTGTTGTGAAGGCTGAATGTCCTTTCTTCCACTTTACCCCCCACTATTAGATTCAGTTTTCCTGAAAGTCTTTTCAAACAGCCAGTCTCCAATCTCACTGTACTAGGTACTGGTTTCAGCACCACGGATAGTAACCACATGACTCAGTCTCGCTCCAACACGTTTAACCATACAGTTCTAGCCAGTTAGAGAACTTTCTGCTTGCTTACTTTTTCTGGAGAGCAGGAAATGAATTAAATGGCTTGAATGTATAGCAAAACAGACTTTCTGATCTAGAATAAAAATTATCTTCAGTAAATAACACCTCCTCCTTCCCATATGTTGCTGTTAACTAAGCGTCCAGGAAATGTGTTAGGAGGAAGGGGAGTCAGTTAGGGGAAAGACAGGTGTGCTTGTGTTTTCTTTCTACAAATATAACATCTTTAAATGAAGAGAGAAATACTGTAAAAGTAGTAGAAATTAAGAAATATAATGGATAGAAATAAAATAGGTGTTCTTTTTAGTGCATTTTGAAATATGTGATAGCTTGCATGTATGCATGTTTGTCCTAGATTTTTGTGAGGAACGTGACAGGAAGGCAACTATCCATTTACTTCAACAGTTGATAGTAAAGACCTATATTTCCCCCTTCATTCATCAACTGTTCTTTGTCTCCTGTGTTCCTGGACTTCTACAACTATCACATTTTAAGTTCATCTTCTTGATGTTATCACAAGGGTAAAAAAAAATTTCCTGCCTACAAAATGGAAATTATATCCATTATTTAAGCCTGCTTAAATGTGTTTGTTTTATGAGAAAAGCAGAATTTTAAAAAGAAATATATTCTGAAAGTTTTTAAGTGAATTATAGTTGCAGAGATATACCAAAACAAAGAGATTTGAAGAGGATTGGTCTTAAAGAAGAAATTAAAGGTAAGACTAGAAGGGTCTGTTTATAAATTGTTGAGAAATATCCATTTGGTATTGGCTTTCAAAATACTCAGATGGATAAATAGCAAATTGTGTCTGAAAACCCTTGTCATATCAATCAAATCCATTGGCATTTATGACTCCTTTCCTAATTTTTTCCCCTAAAGGTCCACAATGACTATTTCATCAGAAAAAGGTATTTTACGAATTGACTTAGCTGCATACCTAATCTTCCTCAATATGACGTTTCAGAATTATGTAGTTTATTTTCTTTTAACTTCTTTAAAGGCAAATGATCCAAATGATTCAATGGGTAATCATTTAAGTCTAAAATGGAATGGAATAGTGACTAATAGCAAAGATCATTGAGGCCTGGTTGATAGCTAAGTACTCTCTACACCAATTGGATAATACTATTATCTGCAATTTTTTTTTTGAAATTTGACATTAAATCAGTTGGTCTGTTCTTTATAGATTAAGTTTCATTGATACACAGCTTGGGGAAGAATAATGGAAATATGAAAAAGCAAATGAAATAACTGGGCTTTACATTCAATGTAACACTCTCCTATCTTCTATAAAATGTATCGAAAAAATAAATAACATTATGTAACTAAGTCTTTTTTACTATCAAGAACAGATTCTGGGACCTCTTTTTGCCAAGAGAATTGGAATTTGGGGAGTAAAATGTTTTATTTTAAACTTTGAATCAATTCATTTTGATCTATCTGTTGGGGAAGCTCTTGAGGAGATGGTGGAAAAGGGATTAAAAAATTCACTTGATCTTAAAAGGCATGTTATTCGGAAGATGAAGCTCAAATTTTTCTAAGCAAGCCATAACAGTAAGTTTAGAAATTCATCCTTTCAATTGTTTGGCAACAACAATTTATATTTCTAGGTAAATGGTCCACATTAGAACTCAAAACTACACTTTACTTTTCAGTTAGACTTGGAGGGAGGGGCTGCAACAGAAGGAAGAAAAAAAAAAAAGAAGTTGGATTGGTGTCCTGATAGGATGAAAAGGAAGACAAAGGTTCCCGGATAGTTATGATGATAGAAATATTCCTGAAGTCTGCATTTGTCAGGAGACAGATTTATGACAATGTGAAAAAAAAATCACTAAAATTTCCCTGCTTTTCTCCTTTAAAGGAGCCATTCCCTGTCCTGAAAGGCTATTATGAGCGAATTAATAAATTACACAGCGAATTATTAAATCCAGATAATTACAAGGAATAAGTAAGTAATCATTAGTTATCTCAGCTAATTACTGTGGGTCACAGCCAGCCGGAATGTGAAATCCTCCTCGGGAATTGAAATTAAGTTTGCACAGTGAGTCTCTCTGCTTGACATCCCCAGTCTGTAGGCACATGGCAGCTCCCTTGTGAGCCAGTCTTTCTATTTAACTTGGAGAGAATAGAAATAAAATTAAGTGGCGATGTGATAATAGGAAGCTGCTCAGAAAGCAAACTGTGGGTTTTATTCTACTTGGAGATGAAACGCTATATTTACACCAGTTTCCATTTTTTTTGAAGTACCCTTGTTGAGACAGGCTTCCTGAATACTCACACTCACACACACACAGAGGCATCTGGTGTGACAGTCCGATTAGTAGCATATGAAGAAGGCTCAAGAAGAACAAACGTTTTGAGGTGTCTGTGTGTGTGTGCGTGTGTGCATGTGTGTGTGTTTGGGGGCAGCAGTGAGAAAGAAAGAAAGAAAATGAAAATATTACTCTTTGCTTTCATCCCACACAGTGGAAAGGCTGTCGAAAAGTGCAGCCTCGTCTAATAATCTGTTTGTTTTGTTTGGGTAACAATATGCTTTCATCTTGCTACAGGAAGAACCAGCTTAGTGCAAATGTTGTCTCTCGTTGATCTTTGCCAGATGCTTCAAGAACTGATGTCACCTTTTTTCTTTTTTTCTTCCCCCCCCCCACCCCGTATAGCATCACTTTCTGAAACCAGTCTCCACTACCCTTTTTTCCCTCCACTCCAACCCCACCCCTAGGCCTTCTCAAAGGGCAGAGAAGACAGTCAAGCCTGGTGCCTGTTGGAAAGTGGAAAACGTATCTTTGTGATAAAGTGTGTGTATCACAGGGCTGGGAAAGACTGGACATATGAAGAAAACTATTGTTAATATATTAAAATGAGGGGGGAAATCTAAGAGCTTTTTTTTTTTTATCAATTGCAATTAGACGGACAGTCTTTCCACTCATTCCCTGCTCTAGTCTGGGATGATAATAAAAATTTAATGAAGCCTGGGACGAGCAGAGAGCTCTGTCTGGGGACTGTGGAATAGAATATTTTAACTGTACATTCATACCAACTGTCTGGCTTCAAAGACGTGACTGCTTTTAATCTCGAATTAGAAAACCACAGACTTGAAATTAAATATTAGATACCCTCGGATCCCCTTCCTTTCTGAAATATTGTCACGACTCTGTTTTCCTCCATTGGCCTATAACACACATATCTTAGGTCTCCAATTACATTTCCGTGAATAATAGATGGCTTTGATAGGGTGCAGAATTCTGGTGCTTTTGTTGTTGTTGTTGTTTTTTAATAGAGTTAATGCAATATTAATTGGCTGTAGACGTTATAAGAATGCACAGCCCCCTTTTCAGGAACAAATCGATGAGATAGGGATGTGAGAGAGAGGGAAGGCGAAGGCTTTCCCCAGCCTAGGTCACTTCTTTGTGGAGGGGACCTTCTTAGAGCTTTGGGTAAGTGAAGGGGCGCCTTGAGTTCCACGACCCTGGCTGCTCGGGCTCGGCAGCCTGGAGCGAGGACCTACCGGTGAGGGCAGAGGTAGCGAAAGGGAACTGTGCGTGTGAGAACCGGGGCGCGGGAACAGTGATCACCGACCGAGAGACTTTCCTCTCGTGATTGCCTGACCGGCTCTGGCGGTGCAGAGGAATCAAGATCTTTGCACCCACCAGCTGGCTTACCATCACTTACACCCGCCGGCCTTGGGTTGCCTGCCAGCCCCAATTCCCCTCTCCTCCAGTTCCGGGTGCACGTTGATGAGAAACTGATTGGGAGGGGGTGACTGTTACAGTCCACAGCTTTAGGGGGTGGGGAGCAGAGCCGCCCTCTGCGCCGGACGAGCTTGCCCTGGCCCCGCGTGGCCCCTAGAGCCTGCGGGAAGCAGGCGCCTTGCCGGGCGCGCAGCCAGGAACCTGCGAGAACGAGAGGCCCGGGCGCCTCGCCCCCTTGCATTTTACTAATCACTTCTATTTAAATTCTAGCGCGGTCCGCCGCTCTCTCTCCGGGAAAGCTCTGGAGAACTGGACCCATCAATTATTCTGAAAAAATCCCAGACTACGTGAGGCTTCCAGCCTGCGGGAGGGAGGCGGCGGGAGGTGGTGGAGAACCTAGCCCCTACCCCTCTCCCCTCCTCTCCGCCCTCCCCAGCGCGGAGCCCTCGGTGTACACTTAACTTCAGGTTCGGGGCCCAAGGGAGTGCTTGCGCCTTCTGAGGATTTGAGCTTTGTGGGCCGGGAGGAGAGGTGGTGGGATGAGGCTGGCACCTGGCCTCGCTTTTCCTTCCACCCGCGTGGGAAGGTTTCAGTCCTGTGCAGCCGGATCAGATGTGTCACTGTTTGCCGGGCTGCTACCCCCTTTAGCACCGACCCCGCCGCTCACTGTCTGCCGGGTCCCTAATGCGGGCCGAGGGGTGGAGGGCTGCTGGGCGCGGAGCAGTCTCTGCTCAGCCTTCTTTTACTCCACAGCTCTGCAAGGCTGAGACCTTGGGGACATTCTACTTCAGAAGCTTTTTCGGAACCTCGATTTAAAGTTCTCTAGCACTCACCCCTGCTCTCCCAGCGATTCAGGCTCCAGGATGCCCCGAGGCCGAGCAGCTAGCCGAGCGCGCAGCTGGACGCGCAAAAGGAACGCATTCGCTCTGAAGTAGGCAGGCGGGTGAGCCTGGCTAGTAATTACTGCCCCCGCCCAGCCTCACCACCCCCCGCCCCAGCACTGGGTCTGCAGCCATTACTCCAGCTGTCACTCGGAGGAAAGCAAGAGCCCTCCCCCATCCCCTGACTTTGCAGTAGCCAACGGAAGGTTGCGCCCCCTAACCCTCCCCTAGGGTCTGAGTCGTGGTTCTTCAAATTTTGTTATAATTTTTCATAAACACATTAGTTCCTCTTTCCCCATAACCCTCCCATTTTCTGGACCTTGGGAGCACATTCAAAGTCTTATGTGTGTCTATTGGTGAGTTTTTTGTTGTCTTTGTTGTTCTTGTTGTTTTTGATGGGCGGGTTCTCTTTTAGCTTCCAGGTTTCCCTAAATAATTTGAGGCTACAAGAAAACGAGAAGTATGCGTCCAATATTTTTGAAAGAAGCCAACTGGCTTCTGGAATACTTGTAAGATGCCAAAGTCCTCCTGTTAATCGGTAGGATTTGGTTTAAAACAATCGAACAAGTAATTGATGGGTTTGTAAGTGATTGGAAGACATAAATCAACACCCTCTGCACAAGTGGCTGGGACAGTGACTGCATTTTCAGAAGGCCTGTGTGACTCAGAGGTTGGTGGACTCACCAGGAGATGGAGGGTTAATTCACACAGGGCCAGAGTGTCCGGCTTTCCCAGTGGGCCCCCAGGGCTTTGCTAAATGGCAGTCTGCCTCTTTGTGCATTTTGGTTAAAAGAAGTAGAGGCTCCCTGATTTCTGGGGACAGAGCAGGCCCTTGGCTTGGGGAGTTCTTGGCCTGGTTGTGTAAGGTGTTGGAGGTGAAGGTGGCAGAAGGCGGTAATCCTGTGTGTGGGGGGCAGTCACCTTATGCTCCAAATTCTACAGCAGTCCAGGGCCCACATAGGTAAGGGAAGATTTCACAGGAAGGCCCCTGACCCTTGCCCGGAATAGTCATCTTTTCTGCTCCAATCCTAGGTGAACCAAATCACTTTGCAGCGCGGGGGAGGCACACCTCTGGCCAGAGTACACCGAGCCTCCGCAGGTTTGACCTGAAGCCACAGACTGGAAGAGAAGTGGAGATCCCCTACTGCAACGCGGGCATTTTCCTCACTGCTTGTCATCCAGTAACACACATGTAGCTGGACGTTCACACACCAACACACAGGTTCACTCAGAGCCATTCCCTGGGGCCCGCATGCCTTGGTGAAACTTTCCAAACTCACTCAAAATCTCTCCTTCTTAGTCTATCCAAGACACGCGATTCACCTGGGAAGGTGCTCCAGACCCCGTGCGTGCCTCTTCTTGGTGCACCGACAGGCTCTGACCTTCTGTTTGCCACAGGTGTACTTCCTACCCATCCTGCCTTTACACGGAGCTCAAACATGGTGTCTTTGGGGCAGCTCCTCTGGCTCCGAGAGGGAAGCGGTCTGTGACTCCCCGGATGGGCGTGAGGACAGGGTCTGTGTCTGGGCTCAGCGGGGGTGAGGAACCAGAATTAGATGAAGGGTTCCCTGCGAAATCAGGATTCAGTGCCTCAGGCTCTGGGCTCTCCCGGACTTCAGCGTGGCTTGCAGAGAGCGTGGCCTGGCTCACCAGTTGTAAGTGTCATTTTGGCACCATCTTCGAGGTTCTAATTAACAATGCCACTCACGTCTTCACCTGGAGCCAGAATGAGGGCAACCGCTTTCTCCTCTTTCTCCAGAGTCTTTGGTCTTTGGGGTGGGATTAGGGGTGGGTGGTGAGTGGGGAAGAGGACCCAGACCCTGGATGCCCAGCTAGGATTTCTGATTCCTTTTGAGAGGAAAGTCGTTTCTGAGGACGTGGAGTTCACGTCCCTAAATTAAGTCTCTGACTTCCGCGAAATGGTCCTAAATGGGTTAGATAAAAATCAGTTGGCAACTTGCACTTTTGTTTCATCAACTTTTCACTTTGGAGCCCTGAGAGCTTTTAATTACAGTATTGTCAGAGGGGGCCCATTCTTCCATTTCCTAAATCATTTCATTGATTTCTTTCCCCCTCATGCTGCTTTCTTTTTCAGTAAGACTTATTTTTATCCCCCCTGGGATTCACCCAGAGTTTGGAAGGTGAACAAAGAAAAAGAGGGAGTATGGGGGGAGATGGGTGGTTAATAGGAGATGATCTCTACTTTTCCCCGGGGAGAGGAAGACATGCAGAGTGATCACATCTGCCGTCTCCTTATCTTAGATAGTGTAGATGCCCAAAAGAGAAAAGAGAGCTATAATAAAATAGAAAGGGCACATCACAGGGAACCAGAGCGGCCCCATTTGGTCAGGTATCCGCTATGTGTCCCCAGGAGGAGTGGAAGTACCTGCATAGCTGGGAATTAATCTTGAGAATATGAGTTCATTCACTGTAAATAAAATCACGAAATTCCCTAAAGGTGACGTGATTTATCCACTCTGGGCAGGAGGAAAAAGTGGAAGAAGAAGCAAATCCAGCTCTCTAAGCTGTAATGTGTCAAACATCGCTTGGCATTCTGAAAAGCTCAGCCACTTTTCCCTCTCCCGACCCAGTGAGATCAGAATTCTGTAGTTTTGTGATTAATTTTGCTATTCACATAATTCTAAGTTTTAGTTTTCCAAGTTAGTTTTTTTTTTTTTTTCCCAAGTTAGTTTTTACCATCCAATTCTGCCATCACACAGAGCATCCAACAGCCAGTGGAAAACAGAGGGGAGCTGGATGTTGCTGTCAGATGAAATGGAAGCTGAGTCTGCTCTTGCTCCCATTGCTGCAGAATCTTACACTGGTGGGTAGAAGAAATGTCCAGATGTTTCCCGCATGTCCTGTTAGCCCTAGAAGTGTGTGTGATTGGGGAGGAGGGTTAGAGGGAAGAGTAGACAGATTAATGGAAGATGAGAGCAATCGTATTTATTGTACCCCAATTTAAAACTACTTCATAACTCAGTAATGATGGTAAGAAGCATCTTACTCTCCACCATTTAACTCCTGGATATTAGGTATCAGTTACTGCAAGATAAAATGATTTAATCAGTCTAGGAGAAATCTCTTTAATGCTCAACCCCTCACCCTTCCATTTTCCTCTTCCCTGTGCTCTTCTCATTACTCTTAGCTCTCAGATGGCTTGGATGAGGAAATCTTAGAAGCTGGTGTCACTGGTAGAAATAGCTCCCTTATTGAGGCAGGATTTCTGTATTAACTTTAACACTGCCCACGAATTGCTTATGAAAAACCGACCCCTCCCCCCAAATCCATATTTATATTGTGTGTGTAAGGCAGGGAAAACTGCCCTGAGATGCAGTAATGCTTGAATTTCCTGCAGCAGAAAGGCTGAGGTTTTGTTTGTTTGTAATTCATAATAAACAGGTCATTGACAAGTTAGAGTCTGCTGGGTTTTCAGGTTATGCAAATTCACTCTTACGCAAACTCTTTCCCCTTGTTCAGGAAAGGATGTTATCTCTGAAACTGCAGCCAGAAATAGCTCTAAGCAATCCCAGCGTTAAACATGGCAATCACCCCGGCTGATGCCAAGTAGACGTGATAAAGCAGAAACTGGACACAGGTAACACAGTCTTAGGGTAACTCCTCTTCCAAGCTTCCCATGAGCCACCAGAGCAGGAATAGGCTGGAAGGAAACCAACTTGAAGAATCAGTCCCCAAACCCTTTTATGCACTCTGATGGCTTGAGACTTAACTCTTAAAATGTGGAAAGCACAGAAGGAAAAAAAAAAGAAAGAAAGAAAGAAAGAAAGAAAGAAAAAGCAAAGCTACGGATGTCTCCTCCACTTTAAATTAGGTAGGTATTAGAGTTCCTCCAGTCTTTCCTTTCTGAACTCCTGCTCTCACATTCTTTTCCACTCCCCTTCTTCCCGCCTCACCATTACTGTCATCATTTTCCCCCTTCTCCCCCTCTTCACTTTCCTCTCCCAATCCCTTCCTCTTCGCAGCACTGTCTTAGAGAACCTGAATTGTGTGCAAAGCTAGGAATGAGAGCTCAAGCAATTTCACAGTGAAAGGATTCTAAAAATTGATCAATAGAGCGTAGATCCCAGTAAAGTTGACGGTGTCTTTGAAGATGATGCGGGGATGTGTGTTTAGGGAGCATATAACGCAGATTTGGGTCCCAGTGAAGGAGGAAGTTGTGGCTGTTCTGGGTATCTCGGTGGGTGTGAGGTGCAGGTCTAGGGAGATGAGCCTGGATGCTCTTCTTTTGTGAACCTCTTTAACCACGTGGAGGAGATGCCAAGGACGTCTTTTACTCTTTCGGTTGAAGAAGAAGCACACATTGACTCTAGAAGCTATCATATTTACTACCTAAACACATTGACTTTTAGATGGAAATGCCATCAGTTGTCTCTGCCCAGTTCTGTTGCAGATCTATTAATCATATCCACAAGGATTGCCAAAATGGCAGGGCTCTCTTCGCTTTTCAGTTTATACAGAACAGAATCATTTACATAAAGTCCTTAAGGCAAATAACTGTTGGGGCTCTAATTTATATCTGATCGAAAATTAGCCGTCATTATGCGCTCCATTAGCAGCGTCTTTAATGTGCTTCTAAGCACCATTTGTCAAGCGGCTTGTTAATATCTTTCAAGTCTTTAAAGTTGAGAGCTCATTAAAGAGTGCGCTCTGTTATTGATGTAATTTAGATGAGTTTGGAAGAGCAAGTACACCATGCCTTGAATGGGCAACCTCCAGAAGCCGGGGCAAGGGGGCATATGGTGGCCAAGTTCGCTATTAATGATTTCCCAGAAGCCTTCATGCTTCCTTGATGGAAGATTTCTGGATCCTGTAAAGGTGTTTTTGAAGCCCCCACCCCCACCCCCGGCTCCTTGACCTAGGTGTAAGTCATTCATTTCTCTGGGAAGGAGTATGTTTGTCTTCAATATTTCTTTTCTTTTTTTTTCTTTCTTCTCATTATTCACTGAACCTTATGAGGTTTGGGATGGGGATTATGAAAAAAATGGGCTCTAATCTAAAATCCTTTATAAGAGAATTTGCCAGTTTTCTTTTCTTTTGTTTCTTCATACCTCCATCCCTCACTTAGTGCCTAGTTGTTTATAAATATCCATTAAGAAAACCATAGGCCTAAAGACAGAGCTACTGCCCCTGAACCTATTTTGACGGAGGTATAGTAAACCCGCTTAATTATGTACATATTATTACATTATCTATCAACCACACCATCAGAAGAGCATAGAGGCCAATAAATTACCTCAGTTATTTATCTGAAAATCTATATATTTTGTCATTTTTTTTTCTGGAGTAGATCATGTTAGTGTAACACAATAAAGAAAAACATTAGTACAGCCAGAAAATTGCAAGTGAGTGCAACGATAATTCCACTAGAAGGAATAAACAACAGAAAACTGCATTTTGTCCTGAATTTTCTGGTAGGTTAGATCAGCCCCCTTTGGATTCAAGTACTGAGTGTATCTGTGAACCTTGCTATCAGGGGTCTGTAAGATATTGCACCCCAGTCTAAATCTCACATTAAAAGAAAAGCATTCCAACCACCATGATTTTTTAACCCCACTTCTTATCACTACTCTAAATTCACTTCCCCTCCTGAGGCCTTCTGGGAACTCAGATGAATGCAAGATAATGAAAGACATTAGGCATTTTATTCTCTCCTCCAAATTTCCAAGGTTCTTTCAGCCTTAACTTGTGTGTGAAGATAGCTCTACTTTTATCAGATTAAGTAAAAAATAAAACCAAGAGTTTAGGAACTGGACCCAGATGGGGTTGGTTCAAATACCTCAAAGTCTTTTTAGAGAAGACCCATCTCCCCCCTTTACCTCCTCTTCCAAGACTAATCTTGTTTTCATCATTTGTTAAACAGTTTATTCTTACACTCCACACCTTAAAAGAGTTCATCGCGTACACACGGAGAAAGAGAAGCGAGAAAGATATAATAGGATCAATCTAAGGACATATTGAGGTCATATAACAGCACAAATATTCTCAAGTGCTCTGTGTAATGTGCAGTGGGGATTTTGGGCAGTTTTATTGTGTGGTAGGATCCTCATCTCCGTTGTTTTTTACAGGATTCCTTCAGGCTAAAGTAATAAAGCGAGTAATTAGAATGCTAAAGACAGATGTAAATAACAGGAATGAGACAGCGGTGACAGATGAGCGGCTGGGTCAGGAAAGAGCCCAGTTGGTGTAAATGACACCGCTTCCTCGCTCCCGATCCCCTCCCCCACCCCATTCCCTTTTTCTCTTTCGGCCTCGCTGTCCTCCCAGCCGTGGCCTTAGGCGACCGACCGGGGACACACCGGTCAAATTGCACTCGGGAGGCGCAGCGCGGCTGCCGGGTTACGGCCGCGCGGGGGGCGTCTCGCGCCTCGGGAGCCACAGGCTCACCCACCGATCGGCCGCGAGGCGGGCGCCAGTCGGGTACCAGGGCCTTCCCGGGGTCCCTCCCTGGCCGCCAGGACTGGCAGGTCGCGCAGCCCGCGCCTCCCTGCAGCGCCCCCGCCTGCGCCCAGCCGGGGACCTCGGGCGCGGTGGCTGAGCGCCGCAGCCGCTTCGTTCCTCCCATCGGGCCGGCTGCCCTCGGGCCTTTGTCGCCTTTTCTCCCAAACCTGAGCGAAGAGGCCCGGGAGGTGCCTTCACCGCCCGCTTTGGCGGAGGAAGCCAGGCCCGCCCAGGCGTCTAGCTGGCCATAGGGCTGCGGCCCGATACCCTGGAAGCGGCCCAACTGCGCGCCGGGGTCTCCAAGGCCCTTTTCCTCCGGTGACTCCCACCCTGGAAGTGCATTATAGGGCTTCCTTGGATTCCCAAGGCCACCCCTGGCAGAAGCCAGCCCTTCCTGATGTAAATGTACAAATTACTCCACGAAGAACCGGAGAAAAGCAACTCACCTTGCCTTTTGATTAGGAGGATGTAGCAGCAGTTTGCCTTTCCCACCCCTGACCTGTCAACAGCGAGACGCGTAGGAGAGCAAATACAGTAATTAGTAAGTGAATGCATTTCATTCCTTCGCAATAATTTAAATAGACCGAAGCAGCCTGGTCCCAGCTTGTTATATGGAAGTTTAAAAATGTAAATCCTACTTAACCACTATCTTTGGCGTTAAAGAAGGAAGAATAATCAGATCTCATCCAAATCTCATTAACAGGTCGTTTAGTCACTGAAACCTCACAGATAACTTTCGGGATCTGCTTTACAGAAAGACCTCTTATTCATTCTTAGAGGAGGCTTAGCCCTAAAATTAGGGCCTATGCGGGTATGAAGATTCATTTTAAGGAAAATGACAATTCTAGGGACACTGCTGCCCTTTGGAGTGGCATTGGTTAAGAGTAGACATAAGTGAGCATTCATCCTCACCTTCCTGTTTAGCTTTAGAGCGTTAAATGCCATCAGTATTCTTCAGATTACACACACACACACACACACACACACACACACACACACACACATCAAACAAACAAAAAACTCCTGAGTCCGCCAAATTGGCCAGGAGGCAGCTCCAATCTCCCTTGGTAATGTTGGTACTGGGGTAGGTTAGCAGGTGCGTATGAAACACAGTGACATATATGTCAGCTGTCCCCTGTTCCTTCCCAGATTGTTAACATTAGTTATGCCTATCAGCAGACTAAGATGACCATTCTTCCAGATTTTTAAAGGAGGCTTGTAACTGGTCGGGCAAAATGAGAAATGTATATTTATTAATTTGGGTTTTAATTTTTAATACCTGCTCAATAAATATATTTTCATCATTTGTATCAATAAATGCAATGGATGCCTTTCTGAACCTGATTCCTGCCTGATTCAGACTGATTATTATATTGTTTTGAGTTAACATTTTATTTTTAAACTACTATCTCTTCCTTAAAAAAGAAAACACTGAGGAATGTCTGTGAACTATTGATGAAGCTGGTGATGATGAGCGCTATCCCTCTTAGGCTCTTAGGTCAAATCTAGAGGGCAAATTTTTGGAGGCTTTTGTTAAGTCTATACTTGATGAAAGTGAGTATTTCAATTAGGCATGACTAAAGAATGAGAGCTCCTTCCCAGATGAAAAGTTTATCAACATCGGTGGGTATTGATGAGGGATCACCATAAATTTGTGGAAAATTGGTAGCCTGCTTTGCATGATATATATTTTTCTTTCTTTAGTAACTAGAAGTCTGATCAGTTTTTTACAGTCTGACCTTGGAAAACTGAATTGGGTCAAAAACTAATGCTCATGAAGAAACATATGGGACTAATGGATAAATTCCCTCTGTTTATGTGTAGCCTCAGGACCTAAAACCTAGGTCTGATCTGAAATCTTGATCTAGTCCTCTGATAGCAACCTTCACTTATGCTCCGGTGAAGAAGCATCATACATTCCGACTAAGAATCAGGCTGGTGCTAGAAGGTGGTAGGTTATCATGTAAATATGTGATGTAGCCACGTTCTGGGTGTGGATTTCTTATTGCTAAGGTAGCTATGCAACTGGAAATGAGGAGAAGCAGAAGGAATGGTGGGAAAGAGCTAGAGGTCATGGGGGCTTGGATCACTTTTGTAAGAGGTGAGAATTACTTTTGGGTTTCCTTTTATTTCATGAAGGACCTTTACTGCGTGCAGAAATATTTTCTGTTATAGAAATTTCCAGTGTTAGGTTGTGACTCATTAGTGGGTAATGAACTTAATTTAGTGGAATTTGACCAGCATAAAGAAAAATTTAAGAGAATGAAATAGCATAGAAACAATCAATTGGATCTCATTTTGTGAGATCAAGCTTTGTTTCATGAAACTTGTTTTACTTTTATTTATATCTGTATGTTTATATTGTGCCATAGTGTAAAATGTGTATTTTTCAATTTTTTTATTTTTAAAAACTTTGATTGAAGTATAGTTGGTTTACAGTGTTAATTTCTACTGAACAGCAAAGTGGCTCAGTGAAATGTATTTCTTATTGTGTGTTTTAGTCAAAAACATTTGAAAACCATTGTTGGAGGGTCTACATCCTGTCCTGCCTTCTCTGAGAACTCGTTCTGGGTTACACCAGCCCCTAATGATTCATCAGTCCCTTTGCCTTTTATCACTTATTTGTGCCACATATTTGATGCCTTTCTAATGCTTTCTTGTATTAAACTTCTCATGTGTACGTGTCTTTTCTGTGTAATTGAATTTAAACTTCTTCAGAGTTGTGAATGTTAGGCTTCTTTGTATACTTAATTCTTGGTCTCTAAGGTAACACTGTACACATGATGACTAATCAGAAAGCAAGTCAGATCTCAGCTCATATGTCATTTTTCAGGGATGCATTTTTCTTTTCTTTTCTTTTAGTTCTGCTGTATTTGTTAAATGGCTCTTGAAGTATTTGATTCTTGGTTAAAGGTAGAAGATAGCCACATTGGTATAAAGGGAGTAGTTATTTTCAGAAGTCTTTTTATAAATCACTCTTCTTGAGAAGTTCTCCTTTTTGAGATTTATCCAGGTTTTCAAGAAACTGCTCAAAAACTTCTACAAAAGGAGCTAGACTGGTCTTCTTATAATCTCTGGTTCTATGTTTGATATCAGTTTCAGCCCCATTCTCTTTTTCTTCTTCATTAGTGGAATTAGCATCCAATTCATGGCAAATGGAACTTACGATTGGGACAGTAAATGGATCAAACTGATCCACTTTCTGTAAATCAGTAGGCACAGAAATGCAACCTGTTTTAGGATGAACACTGAAAGGGCTCTTCAATAAAGGATTGATTCCTTTGCTAACATTGATATCCAGTTGTGGAAAACAGTACTGGAGCATGATCTCCCACTCAAGCCAGGGTCATTTTTGCTGTTATTCTGATACCTGCTGGCTGCTTTCTTCAAATGCTCCCAATGCTGAAGTGAATTGTGATGCTTTTGGAAGCTTTGCTGAAGTTCATCATGCATTGTTTCAGGAACAAGGGTTAAAATCTTATCCCAGCTTTCTTTATTCTCAAGAATATCTTAATCAACCAAAGCATATTCTTCAAAGTATTTTTCATTATGCTTATAGATTTTCTGACAAAAGGGTGAATTTTTGTTACTTAGATGAACTTTCTTTTTAACGTCCTGACCACCCTTTACAAGATTCAAATATTCAAATATCCCAGAACGTACTGCAGAGGACAGTTTTCTAACTGATTCATCACAGACCCAAAAATGAACATCTCTCCTTCCAGAATATACCGAGAGATGATGTTTAAATCCAAAGTCCTCCTTCAGTTCTCGGTTGATGATGTGTGTGGCCATCGTCATGAGGGTCCAGCACTTAGAACACATGTCTGCACAACTACAATGTCTCCTCACATCGTCATAGTCTGTCATGTCAATGTCAAACACCAGTTCTTTTTCCTGAGCCCGGAAAGCTCCCAGATGCACTGTATTGTGTTGATTTGGTCTGTGGGACTATACTAAGCCTATATCAATCTTGTATGGATTCATTTTCTGCATCTCCTTTTCCAGATCACTCTGGTTGTTGAAGGATTGGTAATGAATGTAAATATCACCTTTCAATGTGAATGAAAACTCATGATGTTGAAAGTAATTCTTTACCACCCTGCCATAGTTGAGCCAGTGATAGTACTGGGCTTAGGGAAAGAGCTTCTGGTAATAAAGTTTAAGCAGCTCGGGCAGCTGGGTGAGGTAAAATACCTTCATGGAGCACCGAACTCAACTCAGGGAGGGATGCATTTCTTAAACCTGTTCCCTGCCTCTGCTCTAAGCTAGATCATGTCCCTATTACTGGCTCTCATAGCACTTTATTTATTTATTTTTCATTTTATTTATTTATTTAACATCTTTATTGGAGTATAATTGCTTTACAATGGTGTGTAAGTTTCTGCTTTATTCTCCTGGCACTTTGTAATGTCTTCGTAACAAGTACTGGAGTTTGAATATAAGTATTTGAGTGACTAGGTAAACTGTTTCCTCCACGAAAGAGTCAACTTCCTCAAAGTGGACAAGATCTGTCGAGCTCATTTGTACCGAGCACAGTACTTGGCACACGATGGGCACTCAATAAATATTTGTTGACTGACTGATTGATTGACGGGCTAAATGACTTAAAGAATGACCAGTAGTTCTGGCAGAGGCAGCAGGCCCATTCTTACTTGTTATCAGAAAGGTGTTTTGCTAATAAATGTGGGATGAGAAAGAAAGACTCAGATCGAATGATCTGAGGAAGTTAGAGCTTTGTATGGGGACATTATTGTTTTTCTTCAATTGTGCTATCAGCACCTTATTTTTGGTTTGCCTGTACCTGGTTACGGAAGTGGATCTGTGAAGAAACAGGTACGTGAATGACACCTCCGGATCTTTGGATAACTGCTACGGAGAAAATGGATTCTACTGTATGAGGTCCAGTTTGTGACATACATAAGAAATCCCTCTTAGAACTTGTAAGCTGTTTCTCCTTCTTGATAGACTGACAGTCTTCTTTTTATTACATAAATAAGAGCTGCTACCCCTCTGATTTCCCTCTTTGCCTTGGATCACAATGCAGACCTAAGATTTGGGTTAAAATGCAATAGGTTTTTTTCAATATGTGTATTTTGGGAATATGTATTTATCTTCTCTTTCTCCAGCCTTTTATAGCTTGCTTTTTTCACGGTTTGTCTTTTATTTATTTATTTGTTTATTCATTTGGGATTATGTGCTTCTGGTTTAATTATACCTGTGTTAGAATACTATAGAGGAAATGGTATCAGCCTTGGTGTTGGAAAGACCTGGGTTCAAATTATGAACAAATTTGGATGGTAATACTTCCTAGCCATGTGATCCTGGAAGAAACACCCCTCTGTGTCTTAGTCTTCTCATGTGTAAAATGAGACCAACACTATTTTCTTCATTGTTTTAATTATTATCTGGTTATTAGCACAGCGTTCAGCACATTTTAGGTACTCAGAAAACATTAGTTCTCTTTCTTTCCATTGACGGTGTATAACTTCAAATCCTTTTTGGAGGGAGGTGAATAGGATCCGTGATAACCAGAGGGTTTGGTGTGTTAATGTTACATTTTCTAGTTTTTTGAGAAGTTGGGAAAATAATCTTGTTTCTCTCAATTGCTTTATCTACAAAATGAAGAAAATAGTAATCGTTATATACTACCTCAGGGAATTATTTGTTAATACTATTGATGTATACAGTATTTGAAGATGCTTATCTATTGTCTCCAGGATAATCTTGAAAAGGATAAAAGAGATAATTTGATATGCTGAGAAAGTCATTTCTAGTTTCAATAATCAGGTTTTTGTATTAATCACATAAAATGTATTTTTTTAAAACTAGTATTTTAGGTGGAAATTCATCTTATGTTTCTTGAGAAAATTGAAGATGAAATAATTCACATTCTATGCTATCCTAAATGGTTATAGTGTAGAACCAGGTATCAGAAACAAATGTCTGGTATCTAGGAGGTCGATAACCAGGGAATGAGACACACGTATCTGATGTTCCAGGTAGGCAGGAGTTCAACGTGTAGAGAATGAAGGTAGTTCAAAATATGATTCCATTAACAGACGCATAGAAAGGAAATGAACTGAGTATTTTTCTCTAGTTTCCTTTACACTTCTTGGGCTTTATATATGAACCTGTGGTTATAGGTGTATTATGGAAGTACTTGTCATTTAGGGAATTCTGCTATTAAATTTATGGTTTGAGTGAGATATGAGACCTTGTTTTCCCCTTTATATGATTTTTTAAACCAAGATTCCTGGAATTACTATATTAATGAGTAAATTGAACATTGAAATCATTACTTTAACAAACTTTGAGTTTCAGGTATTTTGAAAGATGCTGGGGATAAAAGACATATTTTATCTTTGAAAAGTTCATGGATCTGTGGGGAGAGAGACACCTGAAGAAGATGATGAGCAAATGGTGAGAGCCGTGGAGTCAAGTCCCACGTGCTGTGGCAGGAGGTAAGCTGGAGCAGCAATTTACATTTTATCAGATAGCGGTTTATACCAACCCACTCTTCCCTTCACCCCTGCAGCACACACCCTGAAGTGACACAGTTAGGGTGAAGAATTTCCTTTCTTTGGAGCCTATTTTAGCTTATGTGAAACTATAATTATTTGCTAAGGTCAAGTGGAGAAATGAGATAGCTGTCATGGAGGTTCAAGGAAAGATTCTGTTTTGCCATTGAACTTTGTACGCCTTTGCCATTTCAACTAACATACTTTTTTAAGAAAAATAATTAACTAATTAATTTTATTTTGGCTGTGTTGGGTCTTCTTTGCTGCGCATGCTCTCTCTAGTTGCAGCGAGCGGGGGCTACTCTTGGTTGCAGTGCGCGGGCTTCTCACTACGGTGGCTTCTCTTGTTGTGGAGCATGGGCTCTAGGCGTGCGGCCTTCAGTAGTTGTGGCGCACGGGCTCAGTAGTTGTGGCTCGTGGGTTCTAGAGCGCAGGTTCAGTAGTTGTGGTGCATGGGCTTAGTTGCTCCACGGCATGTGGGATCTTCCCGGACCAGGGCTCAAACCAGTGTCCCCTGCATTGGTAGGTGGATTCTTAACCACTGTGCCACCAGGGAAGTCCTTAACATGCTTTTTGATACATATATTTGCTCAAGAATTTTAGGTTTATCCACATTTACTGTAAACATTCTTGGCTCAGGGAAAACAATACTCCATCCCCTATCCCTTTAATGAGAATCGATCATTTCTTTTGGTTTCTAGAAAGCAGAATATTAGAACTAGAAAAGATTTTCCTTTCTTTATTTTACAAAAATGTTAAAATGGTTTTATTTTTAGAATCAACACAGCTTTGAGAGATTTAATACGTCGCCAACTGGGCAAAGTTTCTCTTTTACTCTCTTTGTGGAGCTGTATGATTGTATTTTTTGTGCTACTGCTTCAAAGATGGTTTCACCTTTATTATTTGCAAAACATGTCAGTTCAATATCTGGGGAAAATGTTTTGGGGCGAGAAACAGCCACTGCATGCTTTAACAATTGTGGATGTGAAGAGTGGTGGTTTTGCGTGATGAGAACCTCATACTGCTAATAAACTTAAGAAAATGATAACATGTCAGTAAGCGTCAGTTATCTATTAAAAATCTATTTTTTATTTGCTTTTAACATATAGTAATCTGGCCACTATGTAATAATCTGAGCCTCACATTTCCCAGCAGCTGGGGAGCTGGCTTTGGCAGCTTTGGCTTCCCTTCAGGACTTGGCTGGGAGCCAGGCCACAAGAAAAGGCCATGTGGGTGAGGAAAATTAGTTAAGCTTTTAATTAACTCCCCCTTTGCTGTTGCCGGGATGGGTAGAGGCTCAAACCTTCAGTTATCCTTCAAATGCTCGATAAGCCCACTTATTGAAGTAAGCGATAACACTGTTTACTGAGCTGTAAGTATGAGAGTACAGAGGTAGAGCAAGGCTTTAAAAAGATACTCAGCAGACCTAGGAACCTGCAAGAATTTGTATAGAGATGAGAGATCTGAGGTTCCTCAAGGTGCTGGGAGCTCTGCTCCAGTCCATTGTAGCCACCCTTCTGGGCATGGAAAGCAGAGGTGGTGCTTATCAAAGTAATAAGACATTTGAACATGTTCTATATGTTCAGAATTTTTTTGCATATTTATATGCAGCTAACCTGGGTATTTCCAGACATTCAGTTTATTTACACCCGTGGACTACAGCCCTTGTAGGGTCCTTAGTCTGGGCATGTTATCCATACAAAGCTCCTTTTAAATCCCCCAATTCTTATAGGTTACAGTTTTGAGTGGTCATATACTCAAGTGACCACTGTCTCTGAAGTCAACTTTTACAGTTTTAATAATAAGAAATGTTTATTGTGCTCACATAATAGGAAGTCCTGAGAAAGGGCACTCTGAAGTTGGTTCACCCAGTGTGAAAGCAAAATTTTATCCCTTGAAGGAAAAGCAGGAAGAACCCTACTGCTTAGTGCAATGTCAAGCATGATCTACAGACTAGAATTGGTCATTTGCATCTCAGACTCCTTAATGCACGCAGCCCAGCCCACAGTGTAGGTGGCTGGCGGCTAAGTCAGCTGCCTGTGACTTTTGTATTGTATTGGGAGGTTGGGGAGGAAGGTGAAGAGTGTATATAATAAAGATAATTTGATCTGTGTTTATTGTCTGGGAGATTTAGTAGACATTATGTGTGATATAAAGGATGATAAAAGTTGCCTTCCTTGATTGTATTTTTCAAATTCAAATGACAGTTTTAACTGAGGTTTTGGTTTCCAAAGGCTGTTCCCATTACCTAAAGCTAAACAATTTATTTCTCTCCTTCCTTCACTTCTTACTTGCTTCCTTTCCCTCCCCATACATCCTATTCCTCTTATTCAATCTCTCCCTTAAACCTCTCTTCCGTCTTTTCCTTAGGATAGATTTTATCTGAAATCTATTTTACATTACAATGGTTATTTAAATTTTAATTATATAGCTAAATTTTAATAGCTAAAAATTTTCTGTGAAAATGTTAAATGAAAGTGATTCTTTTTGTTTTTAATACTAGCATTTTGATTTTAGAGCTGAGCTTAAAGTCTTAGTATATATAAGAAGCACATTGGTAAACTGAAAAGTTTCAAATTCATCCTGTGAGAAGGACTCAAGGGGAAGAGAACCAGCAAGCACTAACAAAAGAGTTTGGATTTATTGTGCCATATGTGTATATATATATATATATATATATATATATATATATATATATAATATATATATTTTTTCCTGGTACGTGGGCCTCTCACTGTTGGGGCCTCTCCCGCTGCGGAGCACAGGCTCCGGACGCGCAGGCTCAGCAGTCGTGGCTCACGGGCCCAGCCGCTCCGTGGCATGTGGGATCTTCCCAGACCGGGGCACGAACCCGTGTCCACTGCATCGGCAGGCAGACTCTCAACCACTGCGCCACCAGGGAAGCCCCTGTGCCCTATATTTTTGAAGCACAGTAGCTAAAGCTTTGTAAAAAGACTTCCACATAATAATAAAATGTTATAGTCAAAAGAAGTTTGAGAGATGATTTAGTCCAAACTTCTTATATTATAGGAACAAAGAGGTGAAGCGACTTATCCAAGGTCACATAGCGAATTAGCAATAGCTTGTGCTGGAATTCGGGTAGAAGGTGCTTTTATTATGTGCCTTTTCGTCCGATAATGACCTCATAAGAAATTAGGATAACGTAAAAGCAAAATAAATAATTACCAATGTCAATCTCTGTACTTGCACCTTCATTACAATTATTTTCAAAGCAGTTTTTCATTTTTCTCTTAGGCTGAACTCCAAGAGACCATGACAAGAAAGTAGTCTATTCTGTCTCCGTAGCATAACTAGGAAGGGGTAGCTGTTGTGTGTGCCTCTGTCTCTGAAGCTGTCTCTTCCCTATTGCCCTGACTTGCCTTGTTGACCTCTTGACTAGAAGATAATTCCTTTCTTTTTTAAATTTCATTTTTAATTGGAGTATAGTTGATTTATAATGTTGTGTTACTTTCTACTGTTTAGCAAAGTGAATCATCTATACGTATACATATATCCCCTTTTTTTGGATTTCCTTCCCATTTAGGTCACCACAGAACATTGAGTAGAGTTCCCTGTGGTATACAGCCGGTTCTCATTAGTTGTCTATTTTACACATAGTAGTGTATATATGTCAATCCCAATCTCCCAGTTCATCCCACCCACCCCTTCCCTGCTTGGTATCCATACGTTTGTTCTCTACATCTGTGTCTCTATTTCTGCTTTGCAAATAAGTTTATCTGTACCATTTTTCTAGATTCTACATATATGCGTTAATATACGATATTTGTTTTTCTCTTTCTGACTTACTTCACTCTGTATGGCAGTCTCTAGGTCCATCCACGTCTCTACAAATGACCCAATTTTGTTCCTTTTTATGGCTGAGTAATATTCCATTGTATATATATGTATCACATCTTTATCCTATTTTTTTAAATCTAATTTTATTTTTTAGAAGTTAATTCTTTTTTTTTTTTTTTTTTTTTTTTGCGGTATGCGGGCCTCTCACTGTTGCGGCTTCTCCTGTTGTGGAGCACAGGCTCTGGACGTGCAGGCTCAGCGGCCATGGCCCACGAGCCCAGCCGCTCTGTGGCATTTGGGATCCTCCCAGACTGGGGCACGAACCCGTGTCCCCTGCATCGGCAGGCAGACTCTCAACCACTGCGCCACCAGGGAAGCCCTAGAAGTTAATTCTTAATGATCTTTCTCATCCTCCTTCATAGACACTTGAAGAGTGTTGTGAATTACACTCTGCCTGGGACAACTGAAGTTCTGTATTCCTTTCCCCTCTTCTGGTAAGACTACCTGCCATGTGTTGATTTATCTCACCCCATGATGTCATTGATGTCAAGCAGTGGCATACCTGTCTAGGTCTTAGCAGTTGATCTAATGGAACATGTGACCCAAGCCTGGCCAGTGAGACTTCTTTCCCTGAGTTTTTATATACCGAAAGTTGAAGTGCTCTGTCCTTTGGGGTTTCTGAGCTGTGATGCTATAACTTGGAGCTGTGTGAAAGAGTAAGAGACATGAGGAGAGGGGAGAGGGAATGGGGCAAAGAAGCAGAAGAACAGAGGAGAGAGGAGTGAGTTGAATTCCTTAATTCAGTTATTTCCAAGGTCAATGGCCTCCATATGCTTCCCAGTTACATCAGGCAGTAACTCCTTTTATGTAGTTAAGTTAGTTTGAATAGGATATATTGACTTGTCTCTGAAATAGTCCTAATATACATCCCCACTTTTTTCTGTAGTTCCAGGTTAAACTAAAAGTCTATAATGTAAATTTCCCACTCTGCCTTGCTCTGATGCCAAGTGTTAATCATAATCAGCATCGGTATTAATTGCAATAGATCTTCATGCTTAAACTAAAAGTGCTGAATTGGTCAGCATTTGAATCCAGATTAGTGACAACAGATAAATTACACTTTAAATTAATAAATGAGGTGTTGAATGAGTATTAAAATTTATAGGATGTTTATTCTCACCTTGAATTTAATATGATAGGTTTGTTACTTTTTCTCTCTGCATCCCTCTCTAAACTGTCTATTCTCAGGTAGAAAAATTTCAGGAAAAGATTATTTTTTTTGCTATCATTAAATTCTTGATTTGTTCATGAAAAAGAAAATCTTATATTTATTTCCTTCAAGAGTATCCAGTATATTTCTTAGCTTTTTGTAATGTTTGGATTGTATCTGGGACCATATTTGAGGGTAAATTATGTCCATTCTAGGTGTCTTGACTTGCTCCCAAAGTGGGCTGGTAGATATATGTCATCAATTTGATCAATTCCTAAAAGACTTCTACCATAAAGTAGATGTGAGAAGGTCTCCGGGGGGGTGGGGAGGTGTGTGTGTGTGTGGGGTGGAGGGGTAGAGGGTTGGGGGGGTGGGGAGGTGGGCAGGGCTTGCTTAAGACTGTAGCTTCTCAAAGCCTTTAAAATGCTAATTTGCACAGTTAATCCTCCAAAGGAGACTGCAAAAGGTAGCATTTCTCAAACTTTTTTTTTTTTTTTAAACCCTCGGGTACCTTTTTCATCATCGGTTATGTGTTCGGTCCTGGAGCTATAGCAGTGAACAAGGTAAGAAGTTTCTCTGCTTTCACAGAATTTGTAGAAATTACAGTGTATCAATTATTTGCCTTGCTGAAACATAAGTACAAATAAGCACCTATATATCGTATGCCAATATATTTAAGAGCTATACATTAAGCTAACAAATTGTTAAAATGCGTTCCATGTTCTTACCTTGACTGACATACCTACAAAATGACCTGGAATGCAGACTTTCATTTAGAATTTTTGGATTCCTTGGCATTTTGTGCCCTGGTTCTCTGCTTTCTGAGTCTCTTTCCCACTTCTCTTCCCACCCCAGGAGAAGTTTTGCTTGCATGTTTGTGGACACCACAGTCTCTTCATCCAAAGTCTACCCTCCTGGTCCTGAGGAAGCCCAGAGCACTGAGGGTGATGGGGAGTGCCTAGGGTAGAGGCCCCAGAGCTGGTTCTAAGTAGTACTTCTCACTATATCACCTATGAATATCCTGTGTTCTGAGGTATGTGCTTTGGGAACCTGAGTTCATCATTTTGAAAACAGTGACAACCTTGAGAAGATTATGCCATAGAATTTTGTTTCATTTTGGTTTTGTTTGTTTTGTTTTTTTCATGCCATAGAATATTTTTTTAAAAAATGTTTATTTATTTACTTGGGAGGTCTTAGTTGCGGCATACAGGATCTTTAGTTGCAGCATGCAAACTCTTAGTTGTGGCATGTGGGATCTAGTTCCCTGACCAGGGATTGAACCCAGGCCCCCTGCATTGGGAGCACGGAGTCCCAGCCACTGGACCACAAGGGAAGTTCCCAAGCCATAGAATTTTGACTTAACTATAGTGTTGTCTTTTGTGACAATATGCACGTTAGAATGTTGAAACAGTTAAAAAAATTCTGGAACTATATTAAATTAATCCACCACTTTTCCAGAAGTCAGATTTAACCTATAACATATTTTGTCTTAAGCCTGGAAGTAACTGACAAAAGCTTCTGAACACCAAAGACCTGCCCAGAGCACACTGGGATCTGTAAGAGAAGTTGAGCGCTACCATTCAGGTCTCACCCAGTGTCTGAAAAAGAGGCAGCACATACTGTTAGTAAGTTGAATTAATAACAAATAGCAGGGAAAAGAGAGGAATGCAAACAGTTGACAGAAAAACTATGAAAACACAGCACAGCCATCAGTGGCATGTAGCGTATAGGAACAGACAGCCTTACACCCCTCAATCCTTGCTTCATAGGACTTTACATGAGTCTCCATAGATTTAAAGAGTGAAATTATGTTTATAATACTCTTTATTTAAAAAATGATAATGTGATGTGATAGACTCTTTGCACATGTTTAGAATGGAAAAAAAACTGCTTTGAGATAATGGCTTCTGTAATTAGTAACATTCACTTAGGTGGAATATCTAACAAAGAAATGAATGTATTTAGTAGTTGCTGAAAACTTCCAGATTAATGGCATTCACCAGCATATGAATTACCACTCTTACGCTTAAAATGCTGCACAGCATGACTTGTTTTTCTTTTAAAGGAGGCTGTACTTTTTCAGCCTTCTCTTACCCACACTGTGCAGAGTTCTAGGAAGTCCTTTGGAGACAAGTGTTTATCTCTTCACTGAAGGACGCACTAAGAAGAACTCAGGTCATTCCTTGATAAGGGCTCCTTTAACACTTGATGGGAGAATCCTTCCTGCACACTGACAGACCAGATTTTTGGGAGCTGGAGCAGTGTTTGTTGAAGGATATTGGATCATTGCTTATTGGACCTGATGAAAGGCTCCCTTTGTTTCCTTTAGAGTATGTTGCAGACATTTTCTGAAAGCATTTTGTGACCTTCCTATGGCAAAATGTTTATTTGCCAGTGTATCTAGTGGACAAGGAGGGAGAACAATGAACGTGCTAGTATTAAGTATGTGCCACAAAGTTAAGTTGTTGCTAGACATTGACTATGACAATACTGTGTCGCAGCTTTCCTTATTCTTGGCAGCCGAGGTTCAGAGAATTACACTTGATCGCACATTATCTGTTCACAGAAATTATAAGAATGGCACGGCCTAACAGTGCTTATTTACACAGAACACCCTAGTTTGCTGTTCCCCCTCCAGCTTTTCTTAAACAAGCAATTTATTCTCAACAGTTTTAAATTTCAAATCAATATTTCTACTAAAATAGCTTTACGCTTTTCATCTTTATGAATGGACAAGTAGTGGAAGAGAATCCGAACGAGTTTAAGCAGTAAAGATGAGGCTGTCGATAGAACATGTTCTAGGGGAGTCTGTGAAGATGACATAGTTCTGTTTTATCTTTCAACACAAAAATAAATGTGAATGGACAGATAAGGCAACTTTCACCCATTAACTAAATATTAAGTAGTGAAATTGGTTTCTGGGAAAGAAAGTAGATTGGTGTAAAATTTCAAACAATGATCACTTATATGTGGAATATATTAAAAAAACAAAGATACAAATTAAATTATTTCCAAAATAGAAATAGACTCACAGACATAGAAAACAAACTGTTGGTTACCAAAGGGGAAAATGAGGTGGGGTGAGGGATAAATTAGGAGGTTGGGATTAACATATGCACACTATTATATATAAAATAGATAACCAACAAGGACCTACTGTGTAGCACAGGGAACTGTACTCAATATTTTGTAATAACCTATAAGGGAAGAGAGTCTGAATATATATATCTATTATAGATATGTATGTATATCTGAATATACATCTATCTGAATCACTGTGTTGTATACCTGAAACTAACATGATACTGTAAATCAACTATACTTCAACAAATAAAAAATGAAAATAAAGAAAAAATAAAAATTTTTAAAAATGCATTTGGTAGTTGGAAAATAATAAGTAGTTTGCTCTTTTAAAGTTCGTACTGAGTACTCTTCATCGACAGGGTCTTCAGCAGAACATATATAGGGAAAATTTACTTTGGGGGGCCGGGTATTCATAAGCATTCCTGAGGTTGCTCAAAGTGCTTATACTGAGATACTACTGAAATTATTCTCCATTAATTTGGGGAAGTGGGATGATAAGCTTTTGAAACTACTTAAAATTACACAGATAATACATATTTATTGTAGAAAACTCACAAAGTACAAATAAGTAAACAGAAAAATCAAGTAAATGACCAAAAAAATCACAAAGAGATGAGTGTCATTAATATTTTGTTCTATTATATCTGTGTGATTATAAAAAAGATTATATTATATAATTGTTATTTTATTTTGTTATGAGTTGGCAATACATAATTTCTGTGACACAAAATTTAAGAATCTGCTAAAGTATACGTTTCCAAGTCTAGCTTTCATTCATGTCTCTGTTTTCCCTATTACCCAGACCCACTTTTGTTAGATTTGTGTGTAGCCTTCCACTGTTTTGTTTTCTTTAAGTTAAATTTAAAAATTAAAAAAATATATATATATATATTTAGAGCAGTTTAAATTGACAACGAAACTGAGAGAAAGGTACAGAGATTTCTATACCCCCTGCCTCCACACATGCATAGACCCCCAGTATCAACATCCCCTGCTAGAGTGGTACATTTGTTACAATGGATGAATCTACATTGACACATTGTTATCACCCAAAGTCTGTTGTTCATATCCAGGGTTCACTCTTGCTGTTGTATATTCTGTGGGCTTGGACAAATGTATAATGAAGCGGATCCACCATTATTATATCATACAGTGTATTTTCACTGCCTTAAAAATCCTCTGTGCTCCGCCTATTCATCCCTCTCCCCACCCTTAACCCCTGGCAACCACTGATCTTTTTGCTGTCTCCGTGGTTTTTCCTTTTCCAGAATGTTATATATTTGGAATCCTACAGTATATAGCCTTTTCACATTGACTTCTTTCCCGTAGAAATATGCATTTACTATTACTCCATATCTTTTCATGGCTTGATAGTTCTTTTTTTTTTTTTTTTTTTTTGCGGTACGCGGGCCTCTCACGGTTGCAGCCTCTCCCGCTGCAGAGCACAGGCTCTGGACGCGCAGGCTCAGCGGCCGTGGCTCACGGGCCCAGCCGCTCCGCGGCACGTGGGATCTTCCCGGACCGGGGCGTGAACCCGCGTCCCCTGCATCGGCAGGCGGACTCTCAACCACTGCGCCACCAGGGAGGCCCGATAGTTCATTTTTTTTTTTAGTGCTGAACAGTATTCCACTGTCTGGATGTACCCTAGTTTATTTAACCATTTACCTACTGAATGACATCCTGCTTGCTTCCAAGTTTTGGCAATTATGAATAAAGCTGCTATAAACACTTATGTGCAGGTTTTTGCGTGGACATAAGTTTTCAACTCCACATACCAAGAAGTATGACTGCTGGGTGGTATGACAAGAGTATGTTTAGTTTTGTAGGCAATTGCCAACTGTCTTCCAAAGTAGCTGTGCCATTTTCCATTCCCACCAACAATAGATGAGAATTCCTGTTGCTCTACATCCCCACTGGCATTTAGTGTTATCGTTTTTCTGGATTTTGGCCAGGAATGACCAAATAGTTATAGTGGTATCCAATTTGTTTTTTAATTTGCATTTTCCTGATGACATATGATGTGTAATATCTTTTCATATGTTTATTTTCCTTCTGTGTATCTTCTTTGGTGAGGTATCTCTTTGGCCCATTTTAAAATTATGTTGTTTGTTTTCTTATTGTTGAGTTTTAAGTGCTCTCTGTATATTTTGGATAACACTCCTTCATCAGATGTGTCTTTTGCAAATATTTTCTCCCAGTCTGTGACTTCCCATTCTCTTGATGTTGTCTTTTGCAGAACAGCAGTTTTTAATTTTAAGGAAATTCTGCTTAGCAATTCTTTCTTTCATGGATCATGCCTTTGCTATTGTATCTAAAAAGTCATCATCATACCCAAGGTCATCTGGGTTTTCTCCTATGTTATGTTCTAGGAGTTAGTTTTGCATTTTACATTTAGGTCTATAATCCATTTTGAGTTAATTTTTGTGAAGGGTATGAATTTGGGTCTAGATTAATCTTTTTGCATTTGGATGCCCAGTTAGTTCAGCACCTTTGTTGAAAAGATGATTTTTGCTCCATTGTATTGCCTTTACTGCTTTGTCAGAGATCAGTTGACTATATTTATATGGGTTTATTTCTGGGTGCTCTATTCTGTCTTAATGATCTAATTTGTCTGTTATCTTGCCAATACCATACTGTCTTGATTACTCTAAAGTAAGACTTGAAGTCGAGTAGTGTCAATCCTCCAACTTTTATGAAATTACCATTTGTTAAATTTTGGTATAGTATCAAAGAAGAATACACACAATTATCTGAGAAGAATGTGAAATACTCCACCCTTTTCCAACTGCACATCTGTGTGAGGTTGGATTTTCTTTATAATAGTTCAAAGCAATATATTGCTTATAGATTGAATTTAGAAGCAGATATGAGAATCCAATTGTGTTTTATTAAGCCAGACATTAAAGATACTTGCAAAAATTTAAAACACTTCTCACTAAATTTTTTATTTTGGAAAATGCAGTTATTTTCATAAAAGCATACCACGTGTGTTAAAGTGTAATGGATTTATTAAAACGTTTAAAATAAACATTTTAAAAATTTCTATTTCAGGGCTTCCCTGGTGGCGCAGTGGTTAAGAATCCACCTGCCAATGCAGGGGACACGGGTTTGAGCCCTGGCTGGGGAAGATCCCACATGCCGCGGAGCAGCTAAGCCCGTGCACCACTACTGAGCCTGAGCTCTAGAGCCCACGAACCACAATTACTGAGCCCATGCGCCACAACTACTGAAGCCCACACGCCTAGGTCCCATGCTCTGCAACAAGAGAAGCCACTGCAATGAGAAGCCCGTGCACCGCAACGAAGAGCAGCCCCCATTCGCTGCAACCAGAGAAAGCCCGCGCACAGCAACGAAGACCCAACGCAGCCAGAAATATAAATAAATTTATTTTAAAAAAATTCTTTTTCAATTTCTAATATGGTAAGTATGAATATATATAGCCTACATAAATGAAATCTCTTTGGGGTCATCAATAATTTTTCGGAATCTGAAGCCCCCTGAGACCAAAATGTTTGAATCATATTCTTGCTTCTCTGTTAGGGTTGGGCAATTTGAAAATGGGTGAGGTCTGAAGGTTCAAGGCAAATCATTCGTTAGGGTGGTTTTTTTTTTTTTTCTTTTTTTTTTATTGTGCATGATCTATTCTCTGAGTTAATTCTCATGTCTCCATTGATACAAGTGGAAGTTTGTTCGCTTTAGAATAGTGCACAAACTGAGCTAAACTATTGTGAACATGTTTTTTCTTTTCCTCTTCTCCTTCTATTTTTACCATTTTGCTTCTAGCCAAATGATTCCTATTTATAGCGATACCTTTTATGCCTTAAATAATCTTGTTTTTAGTCTTTTATTCAGAATTCACCAAGAAGTCTACTTTGTCCACTCTATTCTGAAGCAGTGCTATCACCGTGGGAGAAGTACACTGAGCATGGGATATGCTATGTGTGGTGAGAGGCTGCTATGAAGTTTTATAAGTGGCAGAGGGTTATGGATAAGAAGTCACCATTATCAACAAGAACAAGAACAACCATAACACAATCCATTGAGCATCTTTATATCCCATCTCTGTGTTTTTGTATCTGGGAAAATTTAGTTTGGAGATAAAGAATTTCTAAATATATCTATGTGGATATGGGATATAAGGTTCTCTGTAGGAGACAGATGTTTGGTTACATACTTCCTTTTAGGGATGCACCATAGTTTGGTGTTAGCTAAAATATTTGGCCAACATTTTTGTCTTTGGTTCAGGCTAAGGCTTTTGGAATGATGACTAGACAAATGTCTACTTCAGCTGTCATCCCTAAACATTCAGCAATGTGGTCATATGAGTTAAACCATGTTGAATCAGCATAACAATGCCAACAACAAGAGCAAGGCATATAATTCAGATTTACTGCTACTACCTGGATATTCACTTTCAAACAGATTACATTCTATATGTAGTTTGGGATGAAAAACATCTCTGTAGATTCTAAATGTTGACAGTCTATTGATCTGTTGAAGTATAAACGTAAATGATATTGCAAGAGTAAAATGCAACAATAATTAACGATTGTAGAAATTATTTTATATACAAAAATAATCAGAATATTTCAAATAATAAATGTATAAGGAAATAGATATAAAATAAAGATTAATATTAAGATAGAATATGTTAGCTAGATAACTTTAGGAAGAATATTATATCTTCTTAGAGCCAGTGAATATTTATAAAATTTAAATAATACAAGAAAGAATAATAGAAATCATAGCATAGAGATTAGAATTAATCTTTGAAGTTGTATTAGTATTCAAATATTAATGAAAATTACCTTTAAAACTATTCTTATTGTACAGTATTGTTTAGTTATTTAATTCTGTTTAGGCCATGAGTCTTTCAGGAAAAAGTTCTCTTTAGAAATTCTTCACATCTTGAAGGATGGATAAAAAGTAAAATGTTAAGTTTGCCTTGTTAAATTTGACAAGGTGGGAAAACAGCCCAAATCATGTACAACATCTGTAATAAATCATCTTTCATCTAGACATAACAAAGAATATATAGAATAAAGGAAGACAGTGTTAAACAAAAATGAGGAACTCCTAAATACGTCCATCTACCAACCTCAGTTGAAAGAGTGAATCTATTTAGTATAACAGATGAAGTGTATGAAGTGTATGGTGAACTCAGGATCAATCCATCAGCTGACAGTATTGAGGAACTGATTTTCCTATATTATGTCAAATTTAAAAAATTTTACTAGTGGTTTTAATGATAAATTATAGTAAAAACTACTTTTGGGGTAAAATCCCAAGATTCTGACATCTGAGAAGTTCAATCTGTGGTGGTGACCTAAGAGTTTGGTCTTAGATATGGCTGAATGTTGATTTTAACACTTGTTTATTTTGTGTTACCACATAATTTTGTGCATCTCTACTTTTTTAAAGCATCACCCACCCCCTTCTATAATAAATGAAAAAACGAAGAGCTAATAGTGCTACTAATGAGGTAGGACATCTTTCCTTTGTGTTTTTCTTTGTTGTTTATTTGCTTTGTAATTTTTTCTTCTCTGAAATGTTTATTTGCTTTCTGTCCATTTTTTTAGGGGGTGATGGTTATCTTTTTTTCTTACAGTTTCGTAAGAGTGCTTCACAAATTCTGTTTATCCTTGTTTTATCATTCATTTTGTGGCTTTTGTTTCCCCACTCTGCTTTTGATGTCCTTTGATGAACAGAAATTTAAAATTTTAATTTGTCAGGTTTATTGGTATATTTTGTTTGAAAAGTTCTTTCCTAACATGAGGTCATAAAAGTATTCTCCTATATGTTTTTCTAAAAGTTTTGAAGTTTTGCCCTTCATATTTAAATCTTCAGTCAGTTTGGAGTTTATTTTTTGTGTGTCTGTATTAAGATAAGGATCCAATTTTATTTCCGTTTGAATAGCCAATTCTTTCAGTACTAGTCATTGAATAATCTGTTTCAGTGATTTTTGATGTCATCTCTGGCATAAATCAAGTTTCCATCTGTGTGTGGCTCTGCTTTGGGCCTCTCTATTCCATCAGTTAATTTAGCTACTCGTTTATAAATACTACATTTGAAAATTACAGTGGATTTATGACGTTTTGATTTTAGTGTTTTCCTAACTTATTCCCTTCCTCCTTCTTCAACAGTGTCTTGACTATTTCTATGCTTTGCTTCTCCATATAAATTTAAAAATTGGCTTGCCAAGTTTTTTGAAAATTCTGCAGTGATTTTTGTTTCTTGAAGTAAATGTTACATACCATAAAACACAGATTTTTAATGTACAATTCAATGAGTTTTGAAAAGTGTATAGCCTTATATAGCCAGTAGTCAATCAAGGTAGAGAATGTTTCTATCACCTCAAAAGTTCCCTTGTGATCCCTTTCAGTTAATCCTTACCTGCCGGAAGCAACCGCTGTTCTGGTTTTCTATCATCATAGGTTAGTTTTGCGTGTTATTGAATTTTAAATAAATAAATTCATTTGGTATGTACCCTTTTCTGTCTGGCTTTTTTGCTCAACTTAATGTTTTTGAGATTTATTCATGTTTTGTGTATATCTGTACACACAAATACTTTTTTTTTAATTGTTGAGTAACTTTCCACTGCATGGATATCTCACGATTTGTTAGTCCATTCTCCTGTTGATGGTCATTTGGGTTGTTTTCCATTTTTGGCTATTATGCATAAAGCTGCTCTAAACAGTTACATACTTTGTATGGATGTACATTTTCATTTCTCTTGGTAATTACCTAAATGTGGAGTTGGAGGGTGATAGCATAGGAATATGTTTAAATTTATAAGAAAATGCCAAATAGCTTAAGTTGATAAAAAACTGCCCAATAGTTTCCAAATAGTTTCCAATAGTTTCCATCTTACATTCCCACAGCAATGCATGAGAGTTCCAGTGGCTCACATACCTGCCCAATGTTTAGGGATATCAATCTTTTTTTTTTTTTTCCGATACGCGGGCCTCTCACTGTTGTGGCCTCTCCCGTTGCGGAGCACAGGCTCCAGTCTCGCAGGCTCAGCAGCCATGGCTCACGGGCCCAGCCGCTCCGTGGCATGTGGGATCTTCCTGGACCAGGGCATGAACCCGTGTTCCCTGCATCAGCAGGCGGACTCTCAACCACTGCACCACCAGGGAAGCCCGGGATATCAATCTTTTTAATTTTAGCCATTTTAGTGGGTGTGAAGTAATATCTCATTGTGTTTTTCATTTGCATCACCCTGGTGACTAGTGATGTTGAGCACCTTTCCATGTGCTTATTGTTCATTTGTAGATGTTCTTTTGTGAAGTGTCTGTTCAAGTCTTTTCCCTATTTATTAAATTGGAATTGTGTTGATATTGAGTTGTATGAGTTCTTTCTGTACTCTATGTATAAGATCTTTGTCATATATTTGTATTGTGAATAGTTTCTCCCAATCTGTGGTTTGAGTTTATTTTCAAAATAGTCTTCATTAGCAGTTGAGCGCTGCTGATCTTGAATTGTCTGTGATTTTGTTCATTTTCAAATGTCTTTTTAAAAAAATATTCATTTATTTATTTAGGTTCCACCAGGTCTTAGTCGTGGCATACAAACTCTTAACTGCGGCATGCATGTGGGATCTAGTTCTCTGACCAGGGATAGAGCCTGCGCCCCCTGCATTGGGAGTGTGGAGTCTTATCCCCTGCACCACCAGGGAAGTCCCCTCAAATGTCTTTATTCCAATCATTTGGGATATATTCACTTGACAGAGAGTTCTCTTTGACAGTTTTTTCCTTCAGCAGTTTAAAAATATCATTTCTTTGTCTTCTGGTTTCCATTATTTCTGATGTGAAGTCTGCCATGGCTTGTGTTGCTGTATATTATGTACCTTTCTCTCTATTAGATTTTCTCTTTAACTTGGGCTGTCAGTAGTTTGATTATGATGTACCCAGGTTTTGTTCCCTTTGTATTTATTGTGTTTGGGTTCACTGAGCTTGTTGGAGCTGTAAATTGATGTTTTCCAACACAGCTGGAAAATTTTGGCCATTATTTTTTCATATACATATATATATATGTTTATGTATACATATATATATATTTTTTTCCTTTGTCTTCTCTCTCTTCTCCGTCTGGGACTCTAGTTATACTATATGCATTAGACCATTTTATATTGTCCTTCAGGTCACTAAGTTTGTTACTTTTTTTCAATTATTTTTCTCTCTGTTCTGTTGGATAATTCTTTTTGATTTGCCTTCAGGTTCATTATAACTTTCTTCTACAGTCTCTAATATACTCTTAAACCCATCTGGGAATTTAAAAATATATATCAGCATAATTTAAAGTTATAAGACTTCCATTCAGCTCTTTTTTTTTATAGTTTCTATTTCTTTGCTGAGATTCTTCATATGCTTACTTATTATGATCATCTCTTCCTTTAGGCCCATGAACAAATTTATAATATCTGCTTTAAAGCCCTTGTCTGCTAATACTAAAATCCACATCATCTCAGGGCTGTGTCTATTGCCTGCTGTTTTTCTTGGTTATCAGCCATAGTTTTCTAATTTTTCATATATCTAATAATTCACTATTGTATGCTGGACATTGCTATGGTACATTTTTGAGAGACTAGATTTTTTTTTTTTTAAATGCTGTTGAGTATTGTGTTGTAAGACACAACAAATTACTGGCAGATCGTTTTGGTTCTGCTTTGATTTTTTTCCCCTATATTACACTTATTTGTGAAAATTACAAAAATCTCTCATATATATATTTACACACACCAATTTTCATGAAGCTGAAACTTCTTGTACCACTTAAAGATATTTTACTAATCATGAAATTATTACATTCTATTATTATTAATTTCTTTGTAAGTATATTCTATTTCCTTAATTACATTGTGAGCCTCAGGGATGGATCTTCATTTTATAGCTTTTTGTAGTCACGGGATTTGACACACAGCTGGCACTCAATAAAAGTTATTATTTTAATGAATATGAAGGATGTCTTGCTGTGGTCCTTTGGGCTTTGCTCCGGTGTTTCTTCCATACCTAGTTTTGCTCCAATCTTATGAGTATCAAACATTGAGTTTATTCATTCATTCACTCACATACATCCATTATTCTGTTCATTCAACAAATATTTATTGAGAACCTACTATATGCCAGTTCCTATGCTGGTGCTGTGATTACAACAGTGAATAAGATGAACAATGTTCACACCCTCAGAGAACTTATGTTAGTGGGTACTGAGAGTTTAGCCTCGCTACTCCAAGGTATTGCTGGCTTGGCATCCATTTTGTTTGGCTAACAAGCCTGCAGGGGCCTTAAACAGACACTATTCCCTTTAATGCAAAAGCATGCCCTAGATAACAGAGTCACAAGTAATTTTAAGTTCTTGATATGATTTCCCCAACAGCCCTTGTGATAAACAGTCTTCTCTACTTCCCAGGACCTTCTCCTTGTGTGCCTCTTAGATAAGAACCTATGTGGAGCTTACTGAAACCCTGCTTCTTTTGATTTGAATTGACCAATCTGGTCTTAGTCAGAACCCCAAAGCACTCCACCCGTGGATGCTCATAAAGGCATGTGCCTCAGGTCCTGCCCCTTTCTCTGCTTGCACTCTGCCTGACCTCCCAGTGTGGCCCTTCAAAATGTGCTGTGTACTTCACAGGACCTGTGAGCAATGACCTTCTTTGTTTCAATTATTCTTGTGGTCTTTTGTTCCTTGTCATCTGGCATTCTGTGTTCTACTTAACAAATGTTAATTTAACAGTGAGGGAGACTAATAATAAGGAAATAAACAAGTAACCACATAGATAAAGTGAGTATTCTATGAAGTATGAGTACTCTATGAAGATAAAGAGTAAAGGAGGTAGTTATTGTGATGAAGATGCATGTGTATTTTTAAAAATAGAGTTGTGAGTAAAGGCCTGTCTGAGTAGGTGATATTTTAGCAGAGACCTTAAGCAATCTATCAAGCCTTGATTCGTAGCATTTGCCAATATCCATGGTGTAAATGGTTCCAGTTTTGCTGAGTTCAAGCTGCCAATGTGACATCAATGAAAGTGGAATTGGGATGAGATGTACAGTAGTACAGTGTTATATAGCATTTCCACTGTTCAGTTATAATAGATGTAAATAACATCTAGAGCATGGGTAACAGTGAAATGAGGTAAAATACACTGTAAAAGGTAAAGTAGTAAAATGAATACAATAAAATGAAGTTTAATAATGGCTGTATTTAATAATAAACTTGTAAAATTCTTAGAATTTAACAATTAGCTCTTGCAAAGCTGTGTAAACTGTCTCCAGCACACTACTGGGGTAGGGTAACTGGTGCAGTGCCCTTAGAGAACCTTCGGGCAACCCTTTGTAACATTACCTGTGTACCCTTTGGCTGATACCTCTACTCTGGAGCATACCTTTCAGACCCTTATACATAGTCCTGGAGGGGTTTGTACAAGGGTCCTCATCAAAGATTGTAGGATGGGAAATTGGAAGCAATTTTAATCCTAGGGGAATGGAAAGCTATAATGTGGTGGACACAAGATCCAGCACAATCTCCTCTCTGTCCATTGACGACACAAACATACACCTAACAACACTTTATGTTTGTCAAGGACATGCACCTTAAGGCACACTAGAGTAGGGGGTGACGTGCCTAAGGAAAGAAGTGAGCTTTGGGATTGATGGAGAAGGAAGAAAAATAGACTTGAATAAAATAAAATCAGAATTGGGCTTCATCCCAATCAATGAGGACAGCAAGCCCTGATCTGAAGGGTCTGGATTTATGACCTCTCCATAGCCCAGGTGCAGAAGGAGGGCCTATGAAATGTGAGTGGATATGATCTATCTATCTATCTATATATATATAACTTATAAGCAGAAATTTTTAAGAGCCGTTGTATATGTCCACCACTCTCTCTTTTCTCTCTGTTATGAGAATGGTGATGTCTCAGTTAGGGGTTTCCTCAGCTTGGATTCTGGAGTAAAGAGATTATGAAGAAGAACAACACCCAAAGCCAACATATAATATGTGAGAAATCTACTCTGTTGTTGTGAACCACTGAGATTTCTTACTGCTGCATTATGTAGCCTAATCTTACTGATGCAAAATAATAATTATTATTAGCATGCTTATTATTAAACATGCTATTTTAAACTGATGCATAGTGTATCTGACACATATTGTAAAATAAATAAATAAATAAGATCTTTAGGGTGTCTGGCTGTTGAAGAAAGACTGGAATAGAATTGCAAGTGTCTGGGTTGGCAAAACCAAACTTTCTGAGTACTTCCTGATTCTGCCATAATCTTATAAGCTAGGTATAAAATATAATGATATGTCATTATTCTTAAGATCTGAAGTGGATATTAGAAATAAGAGGGTGGAGTTGAATAATTTGCTAATATGTTGCATCGTATTTACAAAGTGTATCTTATGCAGTCTTTACTCCTCAGCTCCCATATATGCTTCTTAAGAGTAGAGATTGTGACCTATTAAAAAATATGTATTCATAGCCTATTATACTGTTCTCACAAAACAATCTCTCTCTAATGCTTTTTGACTAACTGGATAACCATTAGAAAATATTAAATTGTGACAGGCTTCCCTGGTGGTGCAGTGGTTGAGAATCTGCCTGCCAATGCAGGGAACATGGGTTTGAGTCCTGGTCCGGCAAGAGCCCACATGCCACGGAACAACTAAGCCCATGTTTCACAGCTACTGAGCCTGTGCTCTAGAGCCCATGAGCCACAACTACTGAGCCCACATGCCACAACTACTGAAGCCCACATACCTAGAGCCTGTGCTCCGCAACAAGAGAAGCCACCGCAATGAGAAGCCCGCTCACTGCAACAAAGAGTAGCCCCCATTTGCCACAACTAAAGAAAGCCTGTGCACAGCAACGAAGATCCAATGAAGCCAAAATAAATAAATGAATGAATTAATTAATTAAAGAAAAAGAAAATATTAAATTGTTAATCCAGAAGGTTTGAAAAAAGGAGAGTTCTGTTCATCCCGTACATATCTGAGAGTGAACTTGATTTTCCTAATCACATTCTATTTGCTTTGTTAGCTAAATTATTGTACTAAATTCTGAAGCTTATGTTTCTCCATAAGTGTTTTATTGGGAATTTAATGGTTTCTAAGTTATCTTCACATAATTTGGTTCTTGTGGATTAACTGGGTAAAGGAAGAATGAAGACTATTCCTTTTTCTTTTTATGTCTATCAAAAAATCAGGGCTTCCCTGGTGGCGCAGTGGTTGAGAGTCTGCCTGTCGACGCAGGGGATGCAGGTTCATGCCCTGGTCCGGGAAGATCCCACATGCTGCGGAGTGGCTGGGCCCATGAGCCATGGCCACTAAGCCTGCGTGTCTGGAGCCTGTGCTCCGCAACGGGAGAGGCCACAACAGTGAGAGTCCCGTGTACCGCAAAAAAAAAAAAAAAAAAAAAGTCAGAGGTTTAAGAATATATTAGAAGTTGATTATAGCAATAATACCTTTTTAAAAGGATAGATTAACCTAAATTGACTAAATTGTGATTAAAGAATGATGTTAAAATGTGACTGAACAATTTCCCCTTTGAATCATTGCATGACATTAAAAATGTCTAAGCTGCTAAAAAAAAATTCTGCAGTAAGTCTAGAAATGGAAGAGCAACTAGAGTATTATTGATACATTCATAATAAAAATTCAGTGCATGAAAAGAACTTTATTGCAGACTTGTAATTATCTTGTATATTATCATTTTTTAAATGTTTAAAATATCCTTAATTAAATGGTTATTTAATTACAACCAAAAGTACTTAGTCATTGAGGCCATTAGGGAAGAAATTCCACCAATAATGGATGAAATATCAAAAAAAAAATGAGTACTTGTGACTCAAAAAAATTCTTTTTGACTGTGGGCTGGAAGGCATGAATTTTTTGAAAAATTTTACTTCTTAAAAATTATTCTTGGGGCTTCCCTGGTGGTGCAGTGGTTGAGAATCTGCCTGCCAATGCAGGGAACACGGGTTCGGGCCCTGGTCTGGGAAGATCCCACATGCCGTGGAGCAACTGGGCCCGTGAGCCACAACTACTGAGCCTGCACGTCTGGAGCCTGTGCTCTGTGACAAGAGAGGCCACAACAGTGAGTGGCCCACGCACCACAATGAAGATTGGCCCCTGCTCGCCGCAACTACAGAAAGCCCTCGCACAGAAACGAAGACCCAACACAGCCAAAAATAAAAATTAATTAATTAATTAATTTAAAAATATTCTTTATTATTATTAAAAACTAAAATTTCACTGAATAAATTTGAAGATCTAATTGGCTTTATTCAACAATTCATGAGTTGGGCAGCATCCCATCTATTAAACAGAAGAGTGCTCCAAGAAGCTGTATAAAATGGAAGGTTTGTATAGGCAAAGGGAGGGTGGGGTAGGGAAATTATCAGGAAAAGAAAAGAAAGATTGTTTCCAGCCAGGTCATCTTTTGCAGGGAAGGTATGCAGATTACCTCACTAGATCTAATCAGAAAATTTCAGATTATCTGTTTAAAATCACATTCCTGGGAGAGGTTGAAACTGCAATTAAGTCTTGGTTTGCTGTTGTGGAGACAAATGAATCCACCCTGAACCTGTTATTTCTTTTCTTTTTTCTTTTTCTTTTCTTTTCTTCTCTTTTCAACAATTCCCCCTTTTGATCAAACTCTCAGCCTGAGAGATGTGATAAAAAATTAAAGAATTAACACCATTCTTATACCTCTCTGTAGTTATCTCATCTTCCTTCATATTTGGTGTGATATCCATAGGTCATGACACTATTCCATAATCCCTATGACATTCACGAGTCAGGTTTATTATCCTTAAATCCATCATTCTCTTTGTTTCTTTTCTGATGTTCCAGTCTTAGAGAGATTATTTGTTTGGTGGTTAGTGGCTTCACATGCATTTAAACCTTTTGAGAGAATACAACATGGCAGGGGGATTATTATGATTACAATAAGCAGGATAATTTCCAATGTTTGGAGTGCAATTTGGAGCCATAGTCCCCAAGACCCAAACCAGTCAGAGAAAGACCCCCATTGAAGGAGTCACCCTTTTAAGCCAAGTGGCTTGATCAAGTGATCTTACATAACTGTGTTTCCACTTCCTCAAAAGTGTCAATCCTGGTATAGCAGGCGGTGTTGGCCACAGAATAGACACCTCTTTGTTTGGTAAAAGATAATCAAGGGTCATCTTTTATCAAGAACAACTTTGGCCAGAGAGGCTAATGATCTATTCTGGCAAACCAATGCCTTAGCAATGGAATCTGTAATATCGTCAAGAGTTAAGAAGAGGTTTCTTAGGATATTCTTATTTGTAGTTACTCCTAACAAGGGAATGTATTTAGTCACAGATATTTCTGTGTTTACCTGTTCAGTCCAGGAGATAGTCAGGTTTTTAGTGCGTGTGGGAAGAGAATCTCACAGCCTGAAATAAAGAGTCATCCTAAATCCCTTGCAAAGATGGGAGCTGCTGGTGAGATCTCTTAGTGAGTGGGGACAATTATGATCTAGATAATTACGGATAGATCAGAATCTTTGATGATAAATCCAGTAATCTGAAAGGTTACCCCCCCCCCACCTTAGCAATGGCCTGGGAGATACAGATGAAGGTGTTAGCTTTCCAGGCAAATGCTGGAGTAAAGAAAAGGAAAAGAACGAGAAAGCGTTTCCTGTTTAGTTAAAGTATAAAGTTTTGATCCATTATCTTGGGTGGAGGCAGTCTTACCTTGTAGACTACCTGTCAGCTATTTCCTTTCCCCATCAATTTGATTCAGAGGTCTTCAGTGTCTGTATCAGATATTAGGTGGAGCCTTCTTTAGCTGTAAGATGTATATAAAAGGCTTAATGCTTTCTAGTTTTTCAGCAGTGTCAGTGTTCAGGAGGACTTGGTAAGATCCCTTCTGACAGGGCTCAAGCGCTATCTTTGTTCTTAGTGATTCCAAATCAGAAAGGTGGGAACATTAGTTTGGTGAAGCATAGCCAGATATTTGAGGAAACCAGAAGAATTTAGGGTCCAGTCCAGTTTACAGGTATGTAACAGAACCTTGAAGACAATTAATAGGACTAGAATCTTATATATACAAAGGTGCAATTGTAATTTTTCTCTCTACAATTAGCCCCATTTTTTTCCAAAGATAATCACAGTAAAACTAATTTATTTGTATTAAACTTGGCCTGATTATTTATATAAGTGCAGCTAGAATAGTGATTGGTCATATAAGTTCTTTTTAAGACGGATTTGTTGGTAATAAGAATACTCACTGAGTTTCTGAATTCTGGAGGGACCAGATAGGGAGAAAAAAGTAAATGTTTCATCTTTGTTCCCAAAGATATATCTTACCAAATCATCGATAGCTTCAGAGAAAAGATTTCATTAAATCCGGAAAAACATTAAAGATGTTCTGATCTTTTTTTAGCATTTTGAGAGGCATAGGCAAGGTTTGGGAATTGGTTAAAAAAAAAGAAAAATGCAGATGACCTTTGAACTTTTAGAGCCACACCTTTGGCCCTGCAGCAGAAATTTGCAAGACAAAGACAATTGGTTCCAATTCCCCAAAGAACTGGATTGCAGCCTGAATGATAAAGAGGTTGACTCACCCTTCCAACTACATTTTCTCTAATTTACTTCTTTCTCTCTGGGCACATAGTTTTATTTTAGCTTAGAAGAGAGGGCTTGAAAAAATTTTCTATCAGGCTCTGGTTATCAGCTTCCAATTTGGCCCAATTTCTGATCATAAAGTTATTAAATCCTTTCAAATATCTTGTCAGGTTTCAGCTGGGACAAACAATAAATATTTCTGGCAGTTTTAAATAACCTCATTAATTTTAATTTTAGTTTTCTTTCCCTGTTTAAGGGAATAACAAAGCAGTTTTACCAGAACAACCTTCAGAGTCCCATCAACTTTGGGAGGGGTCCATCTGAGGGCACTGAAGAATTTGCATAGGGCCTTTGAGGACAATCTCGATTTCTGGGCCAGTATTTTGATGATAAACCCTTAGGAGGGTGTAATGGGGGAGACCTAGGAGTTGTTTTAGATGCCTTTTGCATCTTTAATTTTTCATTAGCCTTTTGTAACGAATCTTTCAATGAAGACATTTTGGAACCCTGAAGGCTTTTGTAAGTGTCTGTGTACCAGTTAAAATCTGCATCCCATTCTATTTGTTCACCTTAAGATCCCTTGCTCTCAAGTGCATTTCTTTTTTTTTTTTTGAAGGTACGCGGGCCTCTCACTGTTGTGGCCTCTCCCGTTGCGGAGCACAGGCTCCGGATGCGCAGGCTCAGCGGCCATGGCTCACGGGCCCAGCCGCTCCGCGGCATATGGGATCTTCCCCGACCAGGGCACGAACCCGTGTCCCCTGCATCGGCAGGCGGACTCTCAACCACTGCGCCACCAGGGAAGCCCTCAAGTGCATTTCTTATATGAGTGATCTTGTCTAATTGGAGTAAAATTTTGCCATTTTTGTAGATATCCACAGCTTTCGGCACCACAGTTCCAGACATAAAATAAGCAGGTGTGCCAGAAGGTGTAGTGCCCAACTCTTTGAATATAAAGGATCCCATTATCAATTAGCCTTTATCTACATGAAACAAGACAAATGAACATGCGAATATACTGGAAGGAACCAAGAGATGTTACTGCATGCTGGCCAAAAGAAGGCCCTATGCGTACCACTACCAATGCCTGTGGAATCTTGGACATGGAAAAGGATTGAACCAATAAACCCCAAGGACTGGAAACGGTGGACTGATTTGAAACAAAATGCAGAACTGCGGCTGCCCCCAAGTTCCAAGAGTGGAATCTGGGGATAGATTCCAAAGAAATAGGGAATTGTGGATTAAACCATCAGCAGTTCCCAAGGTGGAATCTGGGAGCAAAATCAAGGGCTGGGGTTATCCACTCAAAAACCTGGGAATTTCAGTCTGAAAGGCTAGGGGCTTGAGTCTAGGCAGTATGGTTTGCCAGCTCAACTGGGCTTCAGGCAGAATCATCTACCAGTTCAAGTTGACCTGTTCAGCAAAGGAAAATTAGATTGGGAGCTTGAATGCAAGAAGAGCAGAGCTCAAAACAAGAGGAACTCAACAATGGCCCCTTGGAAATGGCGAGAAAGATGAGAACTCAAAAAGCGTTCTCAGGGTGCCACACTTGTGTTTCTCAAATGCTGATCACATCACTGCCACCAAATCTTGTAAAAAGCAAAATTCACCTGAGTAAATTTGAAAATCTAATTGGCTTTTTTCAACAATTCATGAATCGAGCAGCATCCCATCTAGTTCTTAGAAGGGCAGCTCGAGGAGTTGTACGAAATGGAAGGTTTTTATAAGCAGAAGGGTGGGGCAAGGAAATTATTAACAAAAGAAAAAGGATTATTTCAGGTCAGGTCATCTTCTTTTTGGGGAAAAGGAACGGCAGGGGTCTTATTATACAGATTCTTTCACTAGTACGGATCAGGAAATTTCAGATTGTCTGTTTAAACGCCACGTTCCTAGGAGACATTGAAAATACAATTAAGTCTTGGTTTGCTGTCTGTGGAATAACTCCACCTTGGGCCCGTTATTTCTTTTTTAACATTATACAGGTAAGTTTGGAAAATATAATGTATACCCATGTTCCTACCAGTCACCTTTAGCAAATCTTTATCTTATTCTGTATTTACTTCAGTTAGGAATTTTTAAAGAAATACAAAATTACAGATATAATTGCTGCCTCATGTGTATCCCTCCATGATCCCATTTTCCTCCTTCTCTCCATAGAGGTAATCATTAACCTGAATTTGTTGTTAATTATTTTCATGCTATTTTTGTTTTTTAGCTACATACATGTATATGCATATGTAAAATATACGTTTCACATGTTAAAAAAATTTAAAACTATACCCATCATTTTATATATATACATATAATGTGCAAATCATTCTGAAACATTTCTTTTTGTATAAATTATGTTTTTGGAGATTTGTCCATGCTAATACATGCAGCTCTAGTTCATTCATCAACTACTATATGTGTTTTCCATTGTAGGAATACCACAGTGCATCCATTCTCATTTTAATAGTTATTTTTCAATTTTCATTACCATAAACAAGGATACAATAAAAATTCTCAGTCTGTCTCCTTACTTCTGTAGGGTATGTGCTTAGAAATGGAATTTCTTGTTCATACATTCTAAGTATCTTCAACTTTATTATCTAGTATCATGTCAAATTTACTAGATAGTGTCCAATTTTTCTCTAGAATGTTTATTTCTCCATATCCTCATCAACACTTGAGGTTATTAGAATTTTGTATTTTTTACCAAAGTGTGAGTATAAAATGTATCTTCTTATTTTACTATGAATTTTCCTGGTTAACTGTGAAGTTGATTATGTTTTCATATTTTTATGGACTATTTGGAGCTCTTTGCCTATAAATTGTTTTTATACTCTGTTCATTTTTCTGTTGTGTTTTTTTTCTTATTGATTTTGTATGATTTATCACATCCTAAATACTTATATTTTATTGCTTGTATATACTGCAAATTATTTTTATATTTACTCCATTAATACTATGTGTCTGGAAGGGGTGGGAATGTATACCAAAACATAAACTTTTACCTTGACAAGAAATTTTATTTATCATTTATGTAGCACTTACAATGGGTCAAATATTTTCCTTTAAGCACTTTACACACATTAACTCATTTTAAATTTGATAAAACCCATGAGATAGGTGAGATAGGTGCTATCATCATCCCATATTATTTTTATTGTTGCTTCAAAAATAATAGCTTTATTGAGATATAATTCACATATCATAAAACTTACCCTTTTAAAAATTGTACAGTTCAGCGATTATAGCATATTCACAAAGGTGTGCAACCATTATACATTCCATTGTATGATAGACCACATTTTATTTAACCATCCATCAGTTTATGGACATTTGGGTTGTTCTACTTTTTGGCTGTTATGATTAATACTGCTGTGAACACTTACGTACACATTTCTGTTTGAACGTATGTTTCCACTACTTTTGGGAAGATACCTAGGAGTGGAATTGCTGAGTCATAAGTTAACTCTATATTTAATTTTTTGAGGCACTGCCAAACAGTTTTCTAAAGCAGCTGCATCATTCGATATTCCTATTAGCAATCTGTGAGGGTTACAATTTCTCTACATTCTCCTCAACTTGTTACCGTCTACCTTTTTTTGTTGTAGTCATCCAAATGGATGTGAAGTGATCTTGTAGGTTTCAGTTCAAATGCTACTTCCTCAGAGAGTCCTTCCCTTTTGGCCCTTCTACATTATTATCTAGCACATCTCATTTACATCCTTCAAATTTTTATAGCAATCTATGTTGTTTATGTACTCACTTGATAAGACATCGATTGTGTTCTCCATCTTGAATATTGGCTCTATGGATGTAGCTTCTCTGTCTTGTCTACTGTAATTTACAATATCCTCAGTGCTTGTTGCTTCAATAATGACTGTTCAGGACATGTAGTTTAAAAGTTAGAATAAACTACAGCATCTGGACAATTAGCAGAGGTGAATAAATAACTGCATTGGGAACCTCAGACTTGAATAAATTGTCTTTATAGTTTTCTACAATGTGTGAAATTGACAAAATGAAGACAATTTCTTGTAACACCAATGGCCTCCCTCCTTCCTGAAAATTCTCCTCCTTCTTTCCTTTTTTCTTGAAACCTAGATTGAACCTGAGTACAGAGTTGAGTGGCTGATTAAAAATCAGAAACCCTTAGAATTGGATAGGATGAGAAAAATATCATATAGCTTATTTTACTGATTAAAAAACAGGTTCAAAAATGAGGGATTTTTTCCCCCCAAGGTCACAGCAGAAAAAGTCCAGAGATTATTTTGTTTTGTATTTATTTATGTATTAATATGGCAAAAGTACATGTTCATGGATTTAAATACAGAAAATTTAAAAAATAAATTTACATTACCTAAAATTTTATCAATTTTCCTTATCTTCTCAAGGAACCAGCTTTTAGTTTTATTCATCTTTGCTATCATTTCCTTCATTTCTTTTTCATTTACTTCTGATCTGATCTTTATGCTTTCTTTCCTTTTGCTAACTTTGGGTTTTTTTGTTCTTCTTTCTCTAATTGCTTTAGGTGTAAGGTTAGGTTGTTTATTTGAGATGTTTCTTGTTTCTTGAGGTAGGATTGTATTGCTATAAACTTCTCTCTTAGAACTGTTTTTGTTGCATCCCATAGGTTTTGGGTCATTGTGTTTTCATTGTCATCTGTTTCTAGGTATTTTTTGATTTCATCTTTGATTTCTTCAGTGATCTCTTGGTTATTTAATAGTGTATTGTTTAGCCTGCATGTGTTTGTATTTTTTACATATTTTTTTCTTTTAATTGATATCTAGTCTTGCAGCATTGTGGTCAGAAATTGATATCTAGTCTTGCAGCATTGTACTTGATACGATTTCAATTTTCTTAAATTTACCAAGGCTTGATTTGTGACCCAAGATATGATCTATCCTGGACAACGTTCCATGAGCACTTGAGAGGAAAGTGTATTCTGTTGTTTTTGGATGGGCTGTCCTATAAATATCAATTAAGTCCATCTTGTGTAATGTATCACTTAAAGCTTGTGTTTCCTTATTTATTTTCATTTTGAATGATCTGTCCATTGGTGAAAGTGGGGTGTTAAAATCCCCATTATTATTGTGTTCCTGTCAATTTCCCCTTTTATGGCTGTTAGCATTTGCCTTCTGTATTGAGTTGCTCCTATGTTGGGTGCATAAATATTTACAATTGTTTTATCTTCTTCTTGGATTGATCCCTTGATCATTATGTAGTGTCCTTGTTTGTCTCTTCAAATAGTCTTTATTTCAAGTGTCCTTCTTTGTCTCTTCAAATAGTCTTTATTTTAAAGTCTATTTTGTCTGATATGAGAATTGCTACTCTAGCTTTCTTTTGATTTCCATTTGCATGGAATATCTTTTTCCATCCCCTCACTTTCAAGTCTGTATGTATCCCTAGGTCTGAAGAGGGTCTCTTGTAGACAGCTCATATACGGGTCTTGTTTTTGTATCCATTCAGCCAGTCTGTGTCTCTTGGTTGGAGCATTTAATCCATTTACGTTTAAGGTAATTATCAATATGTATATTCCTATTACCATTTTCTTAACTGTTTTGGCTTTGTTATTGTAGGTCTTTTCCTTCTCTTGTGTTTCTTGTCTAGAGAAGTTCCTTTAGCATTTGTTGTAAAGTTGGTTTGGTGGTGCTGAATTCTGTTAGCTTTTGCTTGTCTGTAAAGCTTTTAATTTCTCTGTCGAATCTGAATGAGATCCTTTCTGGGTAGGGTAATCTTGGTTGTAGTTTTTTCCCTTTCATCACTTTAAATATGTCCTGCTACACCCTTCTGGCTTGCAGAGTTTCTGCTGAAAGATCAGCTGTTAACTTTATGGGGATTCCATTGTATGTTATTTGTTGCTTTTCCCTTGCTGCTTATAATATTTTTTCTTTGTAGTTAATTTTTGATAATTTGATTAATATATGTCTTGGTGGGTTTCTCCTTGGATTTATCCTGTATGGGACTCTCTATGCTTCCTGGACTTGATTGACTTTTTCCTTTCCCCCATTAGGGAAGTTTTCTATTATGATCTCTTCAAATAGTTTTTCAGTCCCTTTCTTTTTCTCTTCTTCTGGGATTCCTATAATTTGAATGTTGGTGCATTTAATATTGTCTCAGAGGTCTCTGAGACTGTCCTCAATTCTTTTCATTCTTTTTTCATTATTGTGCTGTAAAGTAGTTATTTCCACTGTTTTATCTTCCAGGTCACTTATCCGTTCTTCTGCCTCAGTTATTCTGCTCTTAATTCCTTCTAGAGAATTTTTATTTTCATTTATTGTGCTGTTCATCATTGTTTGTTTGCTCTTTAGTTCTTCTAGGTCCTTGTTAAATTTTTTTTTTTATTTTCTCCATTCTGTTTCCAAGAGTTTGTATCATCTTTACTATCATTATTCTGAATTATTTTTCAGGTAGACTATCTATTTCCTCTTCATTTGTTTGGTCTGGTGGGTTTTTACCTTGCTCCTTCATCTGCTGTGTATTTCTCTGTCTTTTCATTTTACTTAACTTACTGTGTTTGGGATCTCCTTTTCGCAGGCTGCAGGTTCGTAGTTCCCATTGTTTTTGGTATCTGTCCCCAGTGGGTAAGATTGGTTCAGTTGGTTGTATAGGCTTCCTGGTGGAGGGGACTTGTTTCTGTGTTCTGGTGGATAAGGCTGGATCTTATCTTTCTGGTGGGCAGGACCACGTCTGATGGTGTGTTTTGGGGTCTGTGAACTTATTATGATTTTAGGCAGCCTCTATGCTAATAGGTTGGGTTGTGTGTCTGTCTTGCTAGTTGTTTGGCATGGGGAGTCCAGCACTGGAGCTTGCTGGTCATTGACTGGAGCTGGGTCTTAGCATTGAGAAGGACATCTCTTGGAGAGCTCTCGCCGATTGATATTACGTGTGGCTGGGAGGTCTCTGGTGGACCAATATCTGGAACTCAGCTCTTCCACCTCAGAGGCTCAGGCCTGACATCCAGTCAGAGCACCAGGACCTGTCAGCCATATGGCCAGGTACCTGGGGATTTTCTTGCCTTTTGGGAAGTCTGAGGTCTTCTGTCAGTGTTCAGTAGGTGTTCTCTAGAAGCTCTCCCACATGTAGATGTATTTTTGATGTGTTTGTGGGGAGGAAGGTGATCTCCATGTCTTACTCCTCTGCCATCTTGAAGGTCCTCCTCCTGCTGAGCCCCTGAGCTCGTTACCTCTCCCACCTCAGGAGGTGCTGGGTGTCCCTCTTGGTGCCTTTGTGACATATGCCTGAGGAGATTTCAGGCTTTACTTGAGCATTTCTTTTCCAGACCAGGTCCAGAAACCTTCATTAAATCTTGATTGGGATAGTTTGAGAAGAGGGCAGTGTGTTATCTCATTTGTCACAAGAAAGAGCTAAATCGGACTCCATGTTCTATATGTTTCTTTGACTTTTTTTCTAAAATTCTACATTTTAGAAATAACTGTTAACATTTTGTGGTGTATCTTTCAGGAATTGCTTCTATGCATATTCAGTAATATAAATGTAAATATAAATGCTAACTTTGCAGTAAATTGTTGCAGCAACAACAGAAGACTAATATACCTAGTATGAAGGTACTAAAACTTATTTGACCAATGACTTATTATTGGGTATTTAGGTTGAATCTTGGTTTGGTTCGTTTGTTATTATGCCAGCATGAGAAAGGAAATTCAATAAGCAGTTTTGCACCTTCAACATTTCTCACTTGTCTGATTATTTCCTGAGATAAATTCTTAGAGATGAAATTGCAGGGTCAAAAATTTTTAAAGGCTTTTGGCATCTGCTGTCAAATTGCGTTTAGATCAAACTTTTTTTTTTACCACTTTATTTTACAGAGCATTGGAACACTGGTGATTTTTATTCTTTTAAAATTTTGATCATATGATAGGTAAAATGTTAGGATTACATTTTTGTTTTAATTTGCATTTTTTTGGCCACTAGTGGGTGGAGAACATGTTTTAAAGTTTAGGGATTAAAAGTGGTGACAAGCTAATTGTTCTCTGATGCCAAATTTATTCACCCTGGTTAATTTTATTAGATTGTCCAAATAACAATGAAAATGTTTTCTTAAACTACTGAGACAATTCATATTTATATAAACATATATAATATATAATTATATAAAATATAAAGTTATTGTATATATACTCAAAAATTTTGAGATAGCAATATAATCAATTGCAATTTCATGAAGTTTATGGGTATGATTTTATGAAGAAATGCTTATTTCAGATAGAGCTTAAGAAGTTAGAAACAAAAGCAAGAGGTTTGTAAAGCAAAGCAATTTTTAGTGAAGTATTAATTAAATGTAGAGCATTTGAATCTTTTTCTTTCTTTGATTTTCAGTCAATTTGGGTCATCTTTTTTTTAAAAAATAAGACTCTCTAAATAATTGCATGGCCACATTACTCTCCAGGGCACATTTTGTAATTTCTGTGGTATGTGTGTATGTGTGAGGGTGGTGGGGAGAAGAGTTAAATACCAGTTAGTAATAATGATAATATAATACATTCTTTGAAAAAATATCTGGGTATAGTAACTTTGGAAAGAAGGCACTAATTCTTTTCACCTTAATGGAAATTATGTTCATTTCTTTTTTCTAAGTACTCCCTATATTTCACCATTAAATGAGGCTCTTGAAAGTCAACCAACTATATCTTCTACATTTCTATATATAACATCATTCTTGTGCAGATATGTTATCACTATCCTATGAGAGGAAAGGAAAGCCCCTAGAAGGGAAAAAGTAAGGGGAGAGAATAAAGATAAAGGGTCCCTTAAAAATTAGATCAGTGCATATCTATGCCAGGATACTATCAGTGTTACCTAAAATGTGGGAGAACAAAGATATTTGTTTACTGTAACTTGATATACAATTTTTTTTAAACCACTTTTAGGGAACCTTATTAGAAAGTATGAAAAACTGAAAAGGCATGATGATATCATAGCAATTTTTTAAAGGAGAGACTGAAAGCTCAAGTAATTGTGTACATTAGGGAATGTTGCATTTTAGGCACTGTCATTTTGATAAAAAAGGAATTCAAGAATATTGTAAATACTTATACCTTCTCAGTGAGTGGTCCTCTCTGCATTATTTATGGAAGGACCTTTTATAGATAAGAACTAGCATTTGGTGCAATTTTGATTTGCAGCTGTCATCATAAAACCTTGATTTTGTTTTCAGATTTGTTTTCAGTTTCACAAATAAAAATGACTCAAACTGAAATTTAAGGAGAAACTGCCGAAGAAACCTTTTGATTAAATCTCTCAGAAGTGAGAGCAGTGTGGCTGTTTAGCATTTGATTGTAAATTCTTTTTTCTGTTGACCTTCCCGACAGGTTTATGTTGGATACATCTAATATCCTGAAGTGTTTTCAAAGATGTGGGCATTTTGATTAAAAATATTCCCACAAAAATTTCCAAACATCTTTTTAAGGTATCTTAAAATTAATTTAGGAAGACACTATAAGAAAATGCTGTTATTACAGAAACAGCTTCAGAGGAAAAAAAAATAAGATGTGTTATTTGGATTTAGAACTTCAAAGCTAGAATTGTTCTTATAAAAGGAAAAAAAAGTTTTCTCATGGTTAATCTCACTTTTTAAATAGAGTGAGATGAGATGGGGTATTTGAAATGAAAATGGTTAAGGAATCACTTTTACACCATGGTGGCAGAATGTTTTTTGTCTTTAATATTTTTATTGTTAAAACACCTACACACAATATATAGTCATGTACGTGGAAAATTTTAAATCAATACATGTATAAAATTAAAATTATTCCCCCTTTTCCATTCCCTAGAGATAATCACTGTTCACACTTCGATTTAGAACATTTAAGAGCTTTTTCTATACACATATAAATATATACATAACCATGAATACACAGAACTGTATTTAAATAACACTGTGATCAGACTGAATTTACTCCATAGTCATATCCTCTTTGTTTTTTGCTTTTTTTAAAAGTCAGATTTATTGAGTTATAATTTATACAGTAAAATATATCCTCTAGTGTAGAGTTCAGTTACCTTTGAGAAATGTTTATAGTAGTACAACCACCATCACAATCAAAATACAGAACATTCCTATAGGCCCCAAAATTCCCCCATACCCTTTAACAGTCACTTCCTTTTCTCTGCCCCCAGTACTGGCAGCTATTGATCTGACTTCTGTTCTGTACTTTTGTCTTTTTTTAGAATGTTATATAAATGGAATTTTTGTGCTTGGCGTTTTTCACTTAGCATAACGCTTTTGATGTTCATCTTGTTATATTTAGTTGCTTTCATTTTATTGCTGAGTTGTATTTCATTTCATAAATATATTACAATTTATTTACTCACCATTGATGAACATTTGGGTAATTTCAAGGTTTTGGCTATTACAAATAAAATTGCTATAAATATTCACACACAGTTCTTAGTGAACATGTGTTTTCATTTCTCTTAGGTGATTAAGAGTGACTTGCTGGTCATATGGTGTATATTTAAATTTATAAGAAATTGCTAAACTCTTTTCCAAAGCAGCTGTATGGTTTTGTGTTTCCATTAGTAATTTTGAGAATTCTAGTTGCTCCAGCATTTGGTATTTTCAGACCCTTTAATTTTAGCCATTTTCGTAGGTGTGTGGTGATATCTCATTGTGGTTTTAATTTGCATTTCTCTAACAACAAATGGTACTGAGAATCTTTTCATGTGCTTATTTGCTATATGTGTATCTTTGGCAAAATGCCTGTTCAAATCTTTTGCCTATTTCTTAAGTTGCATTCTTTGTCTTATTACTGAGTTATGAGTATTCTTTATATATTCTCAATACAAGTTCTTATCAGATAGGTGTTTTGTAAGTATTTTCTCCTACTTGTAGGTTTCCTTTATATTTTGTTGATGATTTCCTTTGCTGTATAGAAGCTTTTTAGTTTGACGCCATTTGTTTATTTCACTTTTGTTGCCTTTGCTTTTGGTGTCAATTCCAAAATTATCATCACCAAGACTAATGTCAAGGAGCTTACTCCTTATGTTTTCTTCTAGGAGTTTTATGATTTCTGGTCTTGTATTCAGTTTTCAATACATTTTGAGTTAATTTTTGTGTATGGTGTAAGATAGTGGTCCAATTTCATTCTTTTGCCCGTGACTGTCCAGTTTTGCCAATACTACTTATTGGAGTGACTCTCTTTTCCCCACTGTATATTCTTGGCTCTTTTTCATAAGTTAATAGACCATGTATGCGTGTGTTTATTCTGGGCTCTCTATTCAAGTCTATTGATCTATGTGTCTGTTTTTATGTCAATACCATATTGTTTTGATTGCTAGAGGCTTGTAATATAGTTTGAAATCATGACGTGTGATGCTTCTAGCTTTCTTCTTCTTTCTGAAGATTGCTTTGATTATTTGGGATCTTTTGTGTTTCCATACAAATTTTAGGAGTTTGTTATATTTCTGTGAAAAATGCCAATTGGAATTTTAATTGGGATTGCATTGAATCTGTAGATTGCTTTGGGTAGTATGGACATTTTAACAGTACTGATTCTTCTCATACTGAGCATGGACTATCTTTCCATTTATTTGTGTATTCAATATCTTTCATCAATGTCTTATGGTTTTTAGTGTACAAGTCTTTCACCATCTTGGTTAAATTTATTCTTAGGTACTTTATTCTTTTTGATGCAATTGTAAATAGGATTGTTTGCTTAATTTCTCTCTGATAGTTTGTGCATAAAAGTGCAACTGATTTTTGTATGTAGATTTTTTATCTTGCAAGTTTACTAAATTCATTTACTAGTCCTAACAGTTTTTTGGTGGAGTCTTCAGGGTTTTCTATATATAATACCATGTCATCTGCAAATAGAGACACTTTTACTTCTTCCTTTCTGATTTGGTTGCCGATTATTTCTTTTTCTTGCCTAATTGCTCTGGGTAGAACTTTCAGTACTATGTTGAATCAAAGTGGCAAAAGTGGGCATCCTTATCTTGTTCCTGATCTTAGGGAAAATCTTTCAGCTTTTCACCACTGAGTATGATGTTAGCTGTGGGTTTTTTATATATGGCCTCTGATATATTGAGGTATGTTCTCTCTATACTCACTTTGTTGAGAGGTTTTATCATGAATGGATGTTGAATTTTGTCAAATGCATTTTCTGCATTTGTTGAGATGATCTTATGATTTTTATATTTCATTTTGTTAACATGGTGTATTATATTGATAGACTGGCAGATGTTGAACCATCCTTGCATCCCTGGAATAAATCCCACTTGACCATGGTATATGATCTTTTTAATGTATTGTTGGATTTTGTTGGCTAATATTTTGTTGAGGATTTAATACATTGTTGTTCATCAGGAATGTTGGCCTATAACTTTCTCTTATGTGATGTCCTTGTCTGACTTTGATATCAGGGTAATGGTGGCCTTGTAAAAAAGAGTTTAGCCATGTTCCTTCCTCTTCTATTTTTGGAAGAGTTTGAGAAGGATTGATATTAATCCTTCTTCAAATGTTTGGTAGATTTCACCAGTGAAGCCATCCAGTCCTGGACTTTTGTTTGTTCTGAGTTTTTTGATTACTGAGTCAATCTCCTTACTAGTAATCAGTCTGTTCATATTTTCTATTTCTTCATGATTTTGTCTTGGTAGGTTGTACGTCTATAGTAATTTATCCATTTCTTCTATGTTGCTCAATTTGTTGCCATATAATTGTTCATAGTATTTTCTTATACTCTTTTGTATTCCTGTGGTATCAGGTTTTTTTTTTTCCTGTGGTATCAGTTTTAACATCTATTTTTCATTTCTGATTTTATTTCAGTCCTCTCTCCTTTTTGTTGCTGAGTCTAGCTAAAGCTTTGTATATTTTACCTTAAAAAAATAGATCTTAGTTTGTTCATCTTTTCTATTGTCTCCTTAGTCTCCCTTTTATTTCTGTTCCAATATTTTAAAATTTCCTTCCTTGTACTAACTTTGGGCTTCATTTGTTCTTATTTTTCTAGTTCCTTGAGGTACAAAGTTAGGTTATTTGAGATATTTGTTTCTCTAATGTAGGCATTCATCACTATGAACAACTCTATTAGTACACCTTTTGTTGCATCCCGTAAGTTTTGGTATGTTGTATTTCCATTTTCATTTGTCTCAAGTTTTTCTTTTCTTTTTTTTTCTTTGACCCATTGGTCATGTTGTTTATGACCCAGTAACATGTTGTTTAATCTCCATATGTTTGTGATTTTTTTCACTTTTCTTCGTGTAATTAATTTCTAATTTATTAAGACTTGTTTTATGACCTATTATATTCTGTGTGTGCTTGAGAAGAACATATATTCTGTTGTTTTTGGATTAAATGTTCTAGATATGTCTGTTAAGTCCATTTGATCTAACGTGTCATTTAAGGCCGATGTGTCCTTGTTGATTTTCTGTCTGGATGATCTGTGTTTGATGAAAGTGAGGTATTAAAGTCCCCTACTATTATTGTATGCTGTCTATTTCTCCCTTTAGGTCTGTTAATGTTTGCTTTGTATATTTAGATGCTCCTATGTTGGGTGCATAAATATTTACCAATGTTATATCCTCTTGTTGGATTGAACTCTTTATCATTATATTAATGTCCTTGTCTCTTATTACAGTCTTTCAACTTAAAGTTTATTTTAACTGATATAAATATAGTTACTCCAGCTTTCTTTTGATTTCCATTTACATGGAATTTCATTTTTCATCCCTTTACTTTCAGTCCCATTTGTCCTTAAAGCTGAAGAGAATCTCTTGCAAGCATTATGTCTCTCTCTCTCTCGCTCTCTCTAAATATATATATATATATATATATATATATATATATATATATATATATATATATATATATATATCCATTCAGCCACTCAATGTCTTTTGATTGGGCAATTTAGCCCATTTACAGTTAAAGTAAGTATTGATAGGTATGGACTTATTACCACTTTTAAAATTGTTTTTTGGAGGTTTTGTAATTCCTTTATTCCTTCTTCTCTTGTTCTCTTCCTTTGTGATTTGATGATTTTCTGTAGTAGTATGCTTAAATTTCTTTCTCTTTCTCTTTTTGTATCTACTATAGGCTTTTGCTTTGTGGCTACCATGAGGCTTACATAAAACCTCTTACATTTATATCTGTCTATTTTAAGCTAATAACAACTTAAATTCAAAGGCTATGCTCTGTCCTTTTCCCATTAAGTTATCTCTCTCTTTTTCTTCTCCTTTTCTCTTTCTTCTTCCTCTTCTCTTTTTTATTAATCTTTTTAAAATAAATTATTTGTGTTTTATGATAATTAATTCTTTTGTCATTTTAAATTCTCCTTCTCTGTCATTGGTATCTTAACTTCGTTTAGTTAACTTTTCACCATATTAATATTTTTTTGTGGTACGCGGTCCTCACTGTTGTGGCCTCTACTGTTGCAGAGCACAGGCTCCGGATGCGCAGGCTCAGCGGCCATGGCTCACGGGTACAGCTGCTCCACGGCATGTGGGATCTTCCCGGACCGGGGCACGAACCTGTGTCCCCTGCATCGGCAGGTGGACTCTCAGCCACTGCACCACCAGGGAAGCCCCATATTAATATTTTTAATGTAGTCACATATGTTGTAGTCATTGTTCATTCTGCACCTGACTTTGATTTTTGAATTAGGAAGGCATTCCCAACCCAAGGTTAGAAACACAGTCCTCTCTGTTTGATCCTGGTTTATTTCTAATTCTATCTGATTAGATGATGTGAGATAGGGAACACAGTCTAGATTTTGTTCCTTTACAGATAACCAGTGGTTTCAGAATGTTTATTATATATGCCATCCTTTCCCAATTGTTTTGAAATATCACCTTCATCATAAACTAAATTTATATATATAATTTCGGCTGTTTCTGAATGCCCTTTTCTGTCCCATTGATCTATTTTCCTGTTACTGACTAGCACCACCCTTTTAAATGACTGTTTCTAGCTAAACCAGGAAATTTCTGGAAAAAAGAGACCTAATGATCACCAGAGAAGGTGTTAAAAGATAAACAGACATTAAAAAAAGGTTAAAACCCAATATGAATCAGGCAGTAGTGCCAAACTGGAAATGGTTAGGAACTGCACTGATAGGAGGTAAGGGCAAGACTTTTATAAAAGCAAGGACATTATTTGATTAGCTATAGCTTAAGCAGTTGTCTTATTTGGGAAACCATAGTTGGCTGTTTGTGATTGATTGTCTTTAATTTTGATTTCTTAACCTTGAGGCAATTACAGGCTTAGGTTTTAGCTTATTTACATAGGCCACCAAGGCATTAGAACCACCTCAGTCCAATGACCTCCTTGTTTGTTAATTTAACAAAATGTGTTATCAGAAAACCTCCTTAACCAATTTGTTTCTCTGTCTCAATATTTTGCAAGGCTTGATTGAGACATCTGGGGTTTCCTTAAAGAGATAAATACACTTTAATTCTACTTCTTGGGCAAAACAAAACATAGAAGTCTGTGGGAATGGCAAAAAAAAAAAAAATTCAGGAATCAGAGATGCTGTGGAAATTGGGCTGATTGATTCAATAAACAACAAAGGATAGTTCTATTTTTCCACTTACCCCATCTACAGTTTTTGGTATTTGCACTGAATCATCACCTTGAGCAGGGTGTGGATGCATCACTATTATGTGAAAGCTGTATGACCCCACACTGCAGTGTTCCAGGGTTAGTCCCCAAACTCTAATCATGAGGAATTAAAAAGAACCAAAATTAAGGTGTATATTGACTAAGGTTAAGTGGGAGTAAAAGTCTTTATTTTTGGTAAAGAATTTCATTTATGGATTCCCCTAGACCTGCAAATCTCTAGAAATTATACACATAATTATTTCAGCTATGTCCTCTCATTTTGTAAGTCACATTAGGGGAGGAGCCTAAGATGAAGGATTTTCATAGTCTTTTAAAATTGGTATGGATACATTATATACTATCAGCTAAAACTATCATAAAATATACTTTTACACAGTGTAATGTTGTAATAAGAAATATATATGTGGTCTTCCTCTCTGGTTTCTGGCACAGAACTCCTAATATTATACAATAAATTAATATTTGTTTTTTGTCCCTGGCACCCTAAACAGCTCTGGAGAGATGAATAAAGGTGAAAGGAGCATGTTTTGTCATTAATAACAAGACCTTTTCAACCACACCTTGGTTTATTTTAATAAAGTGACTTTTTGGAAAGCCCATAAAATGAGGGGCTAGTGGTCAGGGGAGTCAACCATGTGACTAGAGGGTTGAAACTTTCAACCCTATGTCCTGACCTCTGGGGAGAGAGAGGCTGGAGGGTGAGTTAATCACTAATTGTCAATGATTTAACCAATCATATCTAGGTAATAAAGCCTCCATAAAAAACAACTGAAAGGACTTGGGGAGCATCTATTTTGGTGAAGGAACTGAGGTGCTCAGAGGGAGCTACACCCTGGGAGGGCATGGAAGCTCTGTTCCCCTTACCCCATGCCTTGCCCTATATTTCTATTTTTCTGTTCATCTATATCTTTTATTATACTCTTTATAATAAACTGGCAAGTGTAAGTATCTTCTTCCCTGAGTTCTGTGAGTTGTTATAGCAAATTATTGAAGCTGAGAAGGGGGTTGTGGGAATCCTCAGTTTGTAGCCAACTCAGCCAGAAGTACAGGTGACAAGCTGGGACTTGCAATTGGCATATGAAGTGGGGGACAGTCTTACGGACCTGATCCCTTAATCTGTGGTCTGTGCCAACTCCTGGCAGTTAGTGTCAGAATTAAGTTAAATTGTAAGACAACCAGTCAGTGTCTGCTGAGAACTGGAGTGGAAAAACTCACACATTTGGTGTCAGAAGTGGGGCAAATAGAGGAAACAGAGTTTTCCTTTACCTGGATGAAGCAGACTGTTTTGAGCAGTACTTATAAGTATGATAGTCTCTATTTGTTATAATCCTTTTACATATGTTGAAAAGGTTCCCAGGAATTTTAGTAAATCTTTTCCTACCTTTATTCAGCATAAACTTCCTTAAGTTTAAAACAATTTTCTCATTAGACACAACTAAATTTTGATTCTATAATACCATTATTTCTATTGCTTCTCAGCCTTTTGGCTAAGATTAAGTGTAATAGCACTATTTCTGGTAGAATAATGGATAAGAGGAAAATTTTACAGTTTAGCTTATGGATAATTATTGCTATTTCTAAGCATTTGGGATATATTTAACTTTCATGGATTTAGATGTTTTAGGCCAAATTTGTAGTAGCAAATTATAATACAAAATCCAATGAAAATATAGTCATAGTTTTATTATAACTCTGTATTATTTGTAACATACTCATATTACAGGTATCAAAGACTGAAGTGATATGATAAGTTACTTCTTGATTTGTTGTTGAGTCAAAAGTTGGTTTAAGTCTCATTTTTTTTTAATTATCTGGAAATCTGAAATAAAATAAATTATAAAATTAAACTTTACATTGGACTAGAAAGCAAAAAAAAAAAAAAAAAAACACAAAAACCCCAAAACCTTGCCTTTAAGATATTGCAATTGGCCTTGAATAACATGGTCTTGAACTGTGGGAGTCCACTTATATGCAGACTTTTTTCAATAGTAAATACTACAGTACTATACAATCAGTGGCTGGTTGAATCTGCAAATTCAGAGCCAAGGATATGGAGAAAAATATGTATACGGAGGGCTGACTATAGGTTATATGCATATTTTTGACTGTGGGGAGGGTTGGCATCCCTAACCTCCATGTTGTTCAAGGGTCGACTGGATTTTGTATTCTGTAATTTTTAGACATAGCTTAAAAGTACTTAACCTTATGTATTATTTAAAAGTACCTCTATTATTTCTTTCTTTTTTTTTTTTTTTAACCAGTGTTTCAGTATTAGCTTATCAAGTGTTAGATGAAGTTACTTTTTTGTGTTTGGAGAATTACATTATACTTAGTATCTTGCATAATGTGGATACTTAATAGAAAGTTTAACTAGATTTATCATACCCACTGAGGTCCTCTTCTGAAAACTCTGAGGTTTGATATAAACTTTCCATTGTGGATCTTCTAGACTCTTCTAAAAAAAAAAGATGTATACATTTAATGTCTTATCACAAATAGAATTTACAGTTCTTTTGAGTTTGAACGTGGGAATCTCTTTTCAGGGGTCTCTACCCTTATCACCTGTATGACAAAAGTTTATGTATAACTTGTACCACCAGTGCAGATTATATTGGTCAAAGATGGCCACAATGATATCTCCCACTCTACACATTCCTCAAAAGTATGTTCTTGCCACTTCCCCTTCAAGAGGTGGAATCCAATTGCCCTCCTCTTGAAACTGGGCTAGGCATAGTACTATTTTGTAATCAATAGAATGTGGAGGAAGTGACTGCATGACTTCCAAACCTAGATAAGAAAAGGCTGTGCTGCTTCCACCTGGTTCTCTTAGGATATTTGCTTTGGAGGAAGCCAGTCGCCATATAAGAAGTCTTACCACCCTGAGATTATCATCCTGGTGAGACCATGTACAGATGCTCCAGTTGACAGTCCCAGCTGAGCCCAGCCTTCTAGCTATCCTGCCAAAGCTCCACTATGTGAGTAAAACTTTCTTGGATCCTTCAGACCAACCCATCTGTCTGTTGAGTATTATCATTGGGTAACCTAAATGGATGTCTAGCCAAGCCAGGTTCGAATTCCTAACCCACAGAATTCTTGTGATATATGAAATGGCAAATGGAACAGCCACTGTTTGGGGATAAGATGACTTGTTAAAGCAAAACTCTGAAGGACAATTAATTTAGAGAGCAATATAAAGTAACCAAATAATCAAATATGATATGGGAAATTTAGACATAAACAGAAATATTAATTTATTACTTAACTTTCATATCTGCCCTTCTACTTTTTTTTAACATCTTTATTGAAGTGTAATTGCTTTATAATGGTGTGTTAGTTTCTGCTTTATAGCAAAGTGAATCAGCTGTACATATACATATATCCCCATATCTCCTCCCTCTTGTATCTCCCTCCCACTCTCCCTATCCCACCCCTCTAGGTGGTCACAAAGCACTGAGCTGATCTCCCTGTGCTATGTGGCTGCTTCCCACTAGCTATCTATTTTACATTTGGTAGTATATATAAGTTCATGCCACTCTCACACTTCATCCCAGGGTTACCCTTCCTCCTCCCCATGTCCTCCCCTGTACATCTGCATCTTTATTCTGGTCCTGCTCCTAGGTTCTTCATGACCATTTTTTTTTTTTTAGATTCCATATATATGTGTTAGCATTTGGTATTTGTTTTTCTCTTTCTGACTTACTGTACTCTGTATGACAGACTCTAAGTCCATCCACCTCATTACAAATAACTCAATTTCATTTCTTTTTATGGCTGAGTAATATTCCATTGTATATATGGGCCATATCTTCTTTATCCATTCATCTATCGATGGACATTGAGGTTGCTTCCATGTCCTGCCTATTGTAAATAGAGCTGCAATGACAATTTGGTACATGAGTGTCTTTGAATTATGGTTTTCTCAGGGAATATGCCCAGTAGTGGGATTGCTGGGTCATATGGTAGTTCTATTTGTAGTTTTCTAAGGACCCTCCATAAAGTTCTCCATAGTGGCTGTATCAATTTACACTACTACCAAGAGTGCAAGAGGGTTCCCTTTTCTCCACACCCACTCCAGCATTTATTGTTTGTAGATTTTTTGAAGATGGCCATTCTGACCTGTGTGAGGTGCTACCTCATTGTAGTTTTGATTTGCATTTCTCTAATGATTAGTGATGTTGAGCAATCTTTCATGTGTTTGTTGGCAATCTGTATATCTTCTTTGGAGAAATGTCTATTTAGGTCTTCTGCCCAGTTTTGGATTGGGTTTTTTGTTTTTTAGATATTGAGCTGCTGTGCTGCTTGTAAATTTTGGAGATTAATGTTTTGTCAGTTGCTTCATTTGCAAATATTTTCTCCCATTCTGAGGGTTGTCTTTTTGTCTTGTTTATGTTTTCCTTTGCTGTGCAAAAGCTTTTGTTTCATTGCGTCCCATGTGTCTATTTTTGTTTTTACTTCCATTTCTATAGGAGGTGGGTCAAAAATAATCTTGCTGTGATTTATATCATAGAGAGTTCTACCTGTGTTTTCCTCTAAGAGTTTTCTAATGTCTGGTCTAACATTTAGGTCTTTAATCCATTTTCAGTTTATTTTTGTGTATAGTGTTAGGGAGTGTTCTAATGTCATTCTTTTACATGTAGCTGTCCAGTTTTCCCAGAACCACTTATTGAAGAGGCTGTCTTTTCTCCATTGTATATTCTTGCCTCTTTTATCAAAAATAAGGTGACCACATGTGTGTGGGTTTATCTCTGGGTTTTCTATCCTGTTCCATTGATCTACATTTCTGTTTTTATGCCAGGACCATACAGTCTTGATTACTGTAGTTTTGTAGTATAGTCTGAAGTCAGGGAGCCTGATTCCTCCAGCTCTGTTTTGGTTTCTCAAGATTGGTTTAGTTATTGAGGGTCTTTTGTGTTTCCATACAAATTTTGAAATTTCTGTTCTAGTTCTGTGGAAAATGCCATCGGTAATTTGACAGGGATTGCATGGAATCTGTAGATTGCTTGGGTAGAATAGTCATTTTCACAATGTTGATTGTTCCAATCCAAGAACATAGTATATCTCTCCATCTGTTTGTATCATCTTTAATTTCTTTCATCAGTGTCTTATAGTTCTTTGCATAAAGGTCTTTTGTCTCCTTAGGTAGGTTTATTCCTAGGAATTTTATTCTTTTTGTTGCAGTGGTAAATGGGAGTGTTTCCTTAACTTCTCTTTCAGATATTGCATCATTAGTGCATAGGAATGCAAGAGATTTCTGTGCATTAATTTTGTATCCTGCTACTTTACCAAACTCATTGATTAGCTCTAGTAATTTTTTGGTAGCATCTTTAGGATTCTCTACATATAGGGTCATGTCATCTGCAAACAGTGACAGTTTTATTTCCTTTCTGATTTCGATTCCTATTTTTTCTTTTTCTTCTCTGATTGCTGTGGCTAAAACTTCCAAAACTATGTTGAATAATAGCGGTGAGAGTGGGCAACCGTGTCTTGTTCCTGATCTTAGTGGAAATGGTTTCAGTTTTCCACCATTGAGAATGATGTTGGCTGTGGGTCTGTCGTATATGGCCTTTATTATGTTGAGGTAAGTTCCTTCTATGCCTACTTTCTGGAGGGTTTTTATCACAAATGAGTGTTGAATTTTGTCAAAAGCGTTTTCTGAATCCATTAAGATGATCATATGGTTTTTATGCTTCAGTGTGTTAATATGGTATATCACATTGATTGATTTGCATATATTGAAGAATCCTTGAATTCCTGGGATAAACCCCACTTGACCATGGTGTATGATCCTTGTAATGTGCTGTTGGATTCTGTTTGCTAGTATTTTGTTGAGGATTTTTGCATCTAAGTTCATCACAGATATTGCCCTGTACTTTTCTTTCTTTGTGACATCTTTGTCTGGTTTTGGTATCAGGGTGATGGTGGTCTTATAGAATGAGTTTGGGAGTGTTCCTATGTCAGCTCTATTTTGGAAGAGTTTGAGAAGGATAGGTGTTAGCTCTTCTCAAATGTTTGATAGAATTCGCCAGTGAGGCTGTCTGGTCCTGGGCTTTTGGTTTTTGGAAGATTTTTAATCACAGTCTCAATTTCAGTGCTTCTGATTGGTCTTTTCATATTTTCTATTTCTTCCTGGTTCAGTCTTGGAAGGTTGTGCTTTTCTAAGAATTTGTCCATTTCTTCCAGGTGGTCCATTTTATTGACATACAGTTGCTTGTAGTAATCTGTCATGATCCTTTGTATGTCTGCAGTGTCAGCTGTTACTTCTCCTTTTTCGTTTCTAATTCTCTTGATTTGAACCTTCTCCCTTCTTTTCTTTATGAATCTGGCTAATGGTTTATCTATTTTGTTTATCTTCTCAGAGAACCACCTTCTAGTTTTATTGATCTTTGCTATTGTTTCCTTCATTTCTTTTTCATTTATTTCTGATCTGATATTTATGATTTCTTTCCTTCTGCTAACTTTGGGGTTTTTGTTCTTCTTTCTCTAATTACTTTAGGTGTAAGGTTAGGTTGTTTATTTGAGATGTTTCTTGCTTCTTGAGGTAGGATTTTATTGCTATAAACTTCCCTCTTAGAACTGCTTTTGCTGCATCCAATAGGTTTTGTGTCATCGTGTTTTCATTGTCATTTGTTTATAGGTCTTTTTTATTTCCTCTTTGATTTCTTCAGTAATCTCTTGATTATTAAGTAGTGTATGGTTTAGCGTCCATGTGTTTGTATTTTTTCCAGATTTTTTCCTGTTGTTGATGTCTAGTGTCACAGTGTTGTGATCAGAAAAAATACTTGATACAATTTCAATTTTCTTAAATATACCAAGGCTTGATTTGTGACCCAAGATATGATCTATCCTGGACAATGTTCCATGAGCACTTGAGAAGAAAGTGTATTGTGTTTTTAGATGGAATGTCTTCCAAATATCAATTAATTCCATCTTGTTTAACGTGTCATTTAAAGCTTGTGTTTCCACATTTATTTTCATTTTAAATGATCTGTCCATTGGTGAAAGTGGGGTGTTAAAGTCCCCTACTACTATTGTGTTACTGTCTATTTCCCCTTTTATGGCTGTTAGCACTTACCTTATGTATTCAGGTGCTCCTATGTTGGGTGCATAAATATTTACAATTGTTATATCTTCCTCTTGGATTGATCCCTTGATCATTGTGTAGTGTCCTTCATTATCTCTTGAAATAGTCTTTAAAGTCTATTTTGCCTGATACAAGAATTGCTACTCCAGGTTTCTTTTGATTTCCATTTGCATGGAATATGTTTTTCCATCCTCTCACTTTCAGTCTGTTTGTGTCCCTAGGTCTGAAGTGGGTCTCCTGTAGAGAGCATACATACAGGTCTTGTTTCTGTATCCATTCAAGCCAGTCTATGTCTTTTGGTTGGAGGATTTAATCCATTTACATTTAAGGTAATTATCGATATGTGTGTGCCTATTACAATTTTCTTCATTGTTTTGGGTTTGTTATTGTAGAACTTTTCCTTCTCTTGTGATTCCTGCCTAGAGAAGTTCCTTTTTGTCGTAAAGCTGGTTTGGTGGTGCTGAATTCTCTTAGCTTTTGCTTGTCTGTAAAAGTTTTAATTTTTCTCTCAAATCTGACTGTGATCCTTGCTGGGTAGAGTAATCTTGGTTTTAGGTTTTTCTCCTTCATCTCTTTAAATATATCCTGCCACTCCCTTCTGGCTTGCAGAGTTTCTGCTGAAAGATCAGCTGTTAACCTTATGGGGATTCCCTTATGTATTATTTGTTTTTTAACCCTTGCTGCTTTTAATATTTGTTTTTTGCATTTAATTTTTTTTTCTTTTTTTGCCGTACGCGGCCCTCTCACTGTTGTGGCCTCTCCCATTGCAGAGCATACGCTCCAGACACGCAGGCTCAGTGGCCATGGCTCACGGGCCTAGCCGCTCTGCAGCATGTGGGATCCTCCTGGACCCGGGCACGAACCCATGTCCCTTGTGTCGGCAGGCAGACTCTCAACCACTGCACCACCAGGGAAGCCCTGCATTTAATTTTTGATAGTTTGATTAATATATGTCTTGGTGTGTTTCTCCTTGGATTTATCCTGTATGGGACTCTTTGCGCTACCTGGACTTGATTGACTATTTCTTTTCCCATATTAGGGAAGTTTTCAAGTCTAATCTCTTCAAATATTTTCTCAGTCCCTTTCTTTTCCTCTTCTTCTTCTGGGACCCCTATAATGTGAATGTTGGTGTGTTTAATGTTGTCCCAGAGGTCTCTGAGACTGTCCTCCATTCTTTTCATTCTTTTTTCTTTATTGTGCTCTGCAGTAGTTATTTCCACTATTTTATCTTCCAGGTCACGTGTCCGTTTTTCTGACTCAGTTATTCTGCTATTGATTCCTTCTAGAGAATTTTTAATTTCATTTATTCTGTTGTTCAACATTGTTTGCTCTTTAGTTCTTCTAGGTCCTTGTTAAACATTTCTTGTACTTTCTCCATTCTCTTTCCAAGATTTTGGAGCACATTTACTGTCATTACTCTGAATTCTTTTTCAGGTAGACTGACTACTCTTCATTTGTTTGTTCTGGTGGATTTTTATCTTGCTCCTTCATGTGCTGTGTGTTTCTTTGTCTTCTCATTTTGCTTAATTTACTGTGTTTGGGGTCTCCTTTATGCAGGCTGAAGGTTTGTATTTCCCATTGTTTTTGGTGTCTGCTCCCAGTGACTAAGGTTGTTTCAGTGGGTTGTGTAGGCTTCCTGGTGGATAGGACTAGTGCCTTCATTCTGGTTGATGAGACTGGATCTTGTCTTTCTGGTGGGTAGGACCACGTCTGGTGGTGTGTTTTGGGGTGTCTGTGAACTTATTATGATTTTAGGCAGTCTCTCTGCTAATGGGTGGGGTTGTGTTCCTGTCTTGCTAGTTGTTTGGCATAGGGTGTCCAGCACTGTAGCTTGCTGGTCGTTGAGTGGAGCTGGGTCTTAGCATTGAGATGGAGATCTCTGGGAGCACTTTTGCCGTTTGATGTTATGTGGAGCTGGGAGGTCTCTGGTGGACCCATTTCCTGACCTCAGCGCTCCCACCTCAGAGGCACAGGCCTGACATCAGCCGGAGCACCAAGACCCTGTCAGCCACATGGCTCAGAAGAAAAGGGAGAAAAAAGAAAGAAAGGAAAAATAAAATAAAAGATATTAAAATAAAAAATAATTATTAAAAATTAAAAAAATAAATTAATTTTAAAAAGAAAAAAAGGAAAGAGAGAAAGAAGAGAGCAACTAAACCAAAAAACAAATCCAGCAATGATAACAAGCACTAAAAAGTACACTAAAAAAAACACAAAACTATCCAAAAAAAAAAAAAAAAGGACAGACCGAATCCTAGGACTAATGGTAATAGCAAAGCTATACAGACAAAATCACACACAGAAGCATATACATACACACTCAGAAAAAGAGAAAAAGGAAAAATATATATATATCGTTGTTCCCAAAGTCCACCACCTCAATTTTGGGATGATTCGTTGTCTACTCAGGTACTCCACTAATGCAGGGTACATCGAGTTGATTGTGGAGATTTTATCTGCTGCTCCTGAGGCTGCTGGGAGAGATTTCCCTTTCTCTTCTTTGTTTGCACAGCTCCTGGGGTTCAACTTTGGATTTGGCCCTGCCTCTGCATGTAGGTGACCTGAGGGCGTCTGTTCTTTGCTCAGACAGGACGGGGTTAAAGGAGCAGCTGATTAGGGGGCTCTGGCTCACTCAGGTTGGGGGGAGGGAGGGGTACAGAATGCGGGGAGAGCCTGCTGTGGCAGAGGTCTGCATGCCATTGCAACAGTCTGAGGCATGGCATGTGTTCTCCCGGGGCAGTTTTCCCTGGATCATGGGACCCTGGCAGTGGCGGGCTGCACAGGCTCCCAGGAGGGAAGGTGTGGATAGTGACCTGTGCTTGCACACAGGATTCTTGGTGGCTGCAGCAGCAGCCTTAGCATCTCATGCCCATCTCCAGGGCCCACACTGATACCCGTGGCTAGCGCCAGTCTCTGGAGCTTGTTTAGGTGGTGTTCCGAATCCCCTCTCCTTGCGCACCATGCAACAATGGTCTCTTGCCTCTTAGGCAGTTCCAGACTTTTTCCCAGACTCCCTCCCAGCTAGCTGTGGCACACTATTCCCTTTCAGGCTGTGTTCACACAGCCAACCCCAGTCCTCTTCCTGGGATCCAACCTCTGAAGCCTGAGCCTCAGCTCCCAGACCTCACCCCTCCGGCAGGTGAGCAAACAAGCCTCTCAGGCTGGTGAGAGCTGGTTGGTAACGATCCTCTGTGTGGGCATCTCTCCACTTTGCCCTCTGCACCCCTGTTGCTGCGCTCTCCTCTGTGGCTCTGAAGCTTCCCCCCCCGCCACCCCTCATCTCCACCAGTGAAGGGGCTTCCTAGTGTGTGGAAACTTTTCTTCCTTCACAGCTCTCTCCCAGTGGTGCAGGTCCCGTCCCTGTTTTATCTTTTGCCCTACCCAGGTATGTGGGGAGTTTCTTGCCTTTTGGGAGGTCTGAGGTCTTCTGCCAGCATTCAGTAGGTGTTCTGTAAGAGTTGTTCCACGTGTAGATGTATTTCTGACGTATTTGTGGGGAGGAAGGTGATCTCCACATCTTCCTCTTCCGCCATCTTGAAGGTCTCCTACCCTTCTACTTTTGACTTGAATGCACTTATCTAATAAGATGCTCTTTATCCTTGCTTATAACAGGCCTCAGTGTCCAGGTCCCCTTTCATTTCCTGCATTCTACTTTTCATAAAGTTCTGCATATTTCATATTTTGTCCTCATATCCCACGTACCACAACTCCTGAAACATTTCCACTATATTCTCACTTTATTTTCTGAAATTCCTTCTACTTTCTTGCTCTGACAGAATCTTGGCTGTCCTCTGAGGATACTGCTAGCCCAGAAGCCCTTCTTGTTTTTCTTTTCATCAGTCCTCTTACCATGGTACTTGGAGATGGGCAGGTGTCCTCCTCCTTATTGTTCTCTTTCAGCGTATTTGCCCTCCCTTCTTCCCTTCCTAAAACTCACATCATCAGTTTATATAATCAACTATTGCTGTGATCTACCTGCAACTGGATTGTTCTCAGTTCATTTCATCATTGGCTCATTGTCAATTTCCCACTACTTTCTTAATTTAGCAATTTAAGTGTATGTTTAGAAGAGTCTTTCACCCTGGGTCTCAATTCCTTGAGCTCTGTTCTTTTAGATCTTGTCTTTTACCTTACCATAGCCATTAATTCCCATGCTTATTCTCAGACTTTTTCATTACCTGTAATTGCAAGCCCCCCTCAAACTCAGTTTTCTGCATTCAACTAGTAGACTGCCAGCTTTTTTTTTTTCTGGATCACTCCCTCTATTACCCCACCACTAGCAATTCTTCAACCCCACTGGGACTTGCAATTCTACTATCTTTTCATTGTTCCTCCCTGTTTGGATTTCTTCTTTCCCTTCTTTGTACCATTTAAACTCCATGGTCATTCACCCTCTTGCATATAGGCTGACTTCCTTAACCTTTTTTTCTCACTTTGTTATATTCTCTTGACAAAACTATAATCCCAGTTAAATCCAACTCTCTTCCTATTCCTCTCCCGCAGTGTAAGGCTCTGTGTGGCTGGAAAAACATACAAGTGGGTCTCACTTTAAATTCATGGTCACCGACATTAGGGGGAACTCAATACTTTAAGGCCATCCTATTAAATGTTCCTAGTCCATTCATTCTTCCACTCTCCTAGATGACATTTACTCTTTCTTCCATTTTCTCAAACCTCCAACTCTCTATATTCATTATCATTCTCAGCTGATGATTTATTTTCCAGTTTCATAGAGGAAATATAACATAGTAGGAAAAAGCTTCCACAAGCTGTGTCAAGAGTTACTTACTTGTTTCTGTTCTATATGCTTCATGTCTCCCATACTCCCATCTAAGGTCAACCCCTCTAGGTCTTCACTAGATCTCATCCTCTCTTACCTACACAAGACACGGCTCTAGTAATTCCTTCTGTCTTTCACTTATCAGTTTTTTTGCACTCTACTAAATCTTTCCAATCAACATATACATATTTTGTTGAAGACACATGAGTAAGTTCTCATCAATGAATGTGGACAGAATGATACATACTGCTTCTGGGCCTGAGCATTAGGCATTGGGCATTCATTTCTCCTTAAGCTTCCCATTTTCCTCAATCTTGAACATGGAAATTTACGATTCAGTTTCAACCATGCAGACAATAACAACATCCAAGTTAATGGTTCTCAACTGGGATGATTTTGCTCCACAGGGCAGATTTGGAAATATCTGGAGATATTTTTGTCATCAAAACTGGTCGGTGGAAGTGCTACTGGCATCTAGTGGGTAGAGACCAGGAATGCTGCTTAATATCCTACAATGCTCAGGACAGCCATTCCCCACCCTTCTCTCCAACAAAAAAAATCATCCAGCTCAAAATTTTTATAGTGCTATATTGAGAAACCCTGCCCTGGGGGATGGTGGAACAATAAGACAGAAGGTCATGGTTCCCTGAATGCCTGTGGGACTACCTTGTAAATGTAGACAGCTCACTTCAGGATTAAGGAAGAAACAAACTTCTATATTCTTAAGCTACTGTACTTTTGGGACTCTTTGTAATAGTAGCTTAGCCTTTACTTTAACTGATATATTCCATCACCTTTTGAAGTAAAGAACTACGCTGGGCTTCTCAGTTTAATATTTTGATTGCACCACAATACAGAGAACCATCCTGACACCCTAATGCCTGTTTTATACTATCTAATGTCTTAAACTCAGCATTCTCTTTGGTTTGGCAGGATGTAACAATATTTTTTAAATAGGAGAAATTGTTCCTGGATTTTCCAAGTTTGAAATTATGCCTGGTTGGTCTCAAATAATTGTTTAGCATTCAATCCTCAGATGCTCACCAAAGGTGATTTTTATTGTGGAACAGTTTTCATGTAGATTCTCTGAGAAGAATAGCTACATCTGCAGCTACTCTTTTATTCAACTTGGGCCACAATTGCTAGTTTAAAAAAAAGACATTGATACTTGCTGAGTTAGGAAACCTTAGCAAAGGTTAATTTATACAGGGGAATATTTGAAGTTATCATTCAGGTTTTCTGAGACTTCTGTTCATTTGCAACAAGGTGAGCATCATGGGATTGTTGACTCTTGGTTCCATCTTGGAAAAGCACTCATTTTGATTCCTAACCTAGGTTTCCTGTTGTGGGTCTGTTCTTAGGGTATGATTTGAGATGTTTGATCTTCAAGGAAGCTGGAAGATTAGGACCCATATCACTCCAGCAAGGGAGACCAGAACCAGTGCAAAGCTGAGAGTTTGGTATTTGCTTACACCGCCTACCATTTCAATAGAAATAGGCACTTCCCTGTTGCTAATAGTAAAGACTCTCAAAGGGTAGATTCCCTCAAGTGGGCAACAAAAGGATCTCATTTTACCACATTTTAGCCTACCTTGTACCAAAGAGCAATAGAATAAGTCAACGATGCTGAATTGCAATAAACCTACAAACCCATTCCTTTACTTGAAAACAATGGCATATAATTTTCATATAATACAGTACTACATATAAATGAGATTAAAAAAAATGTTATCTATAGGGGAGTATAAGTTGAAATGAGAGATGCTACCTGGTAGTTTTGTGACTGAAAAGGTGAATGAATTTTTATCATTTCGTCATGCAAAACATTTTTAGTGGCCTTACTAGAAAAAGGTAAATAATAACTCATACATAAATGTTGTGTCAGTTTATAGACTAGACCCCTGGTAATGGATTCAACCTTTCCACAACAAATCAAAAGTATTGTTGTATGCTCACATGAATATACAACAGTCATTACCTTAAATTTAAAACTCACTATAAGCAGCAAACACGTAGAGCAGGATATGAAGGATGTATTGTATCAGTGTGGTCTGCAGAGGATTTCTTCAAAAGGTTTTTGCTTTGTTGAAATATGTGTTGCAGTTCAAAGCTAAAGGTATTACTTCTGAATAGTCATTATAGGGTTGATTACGTTTGTATATTATATTTAGCTGGACCCTGCAGGCTATTATTCCATTAGGTCTGCCAGTCCTGCTATTGTCACAAAGTTGATCACCAAATGTTAAAAGACTGTGTTTTCTGTTGACCTTATCAAAATGTCTCAAAAGGCTTTGTTAACAAATAAAATTCAGGTTGTGTTTCATGAAAATGATTAAGAATAAATACCATGTATGAAAACTGCTCGTATATTATGGGTGATCTTAGCATTACGCCATTATTAGTGAGGAGATTATATTTTGCTTTAGTATTATAGCACAATTCAATTTTAGTAGAAATAGTTCTTTTTCATGCTCATAGTAGACAGTCTCAGAGACTGATTTCCAAAAAAAGGACAGAAGTCGCTCCCCCTCTCTCATGTATTCAAATCACATAAAATTAACACCATGGAAGTAAGCCCAGTATATCAATATTAATACAGTGCTATATCTACAATGGCCTATTACAATGTGGTTTTAGAAAGTAACTGTACTGAGGAGAACAGAGTATATACATTGAAAATTTGTCATTCATACTTGATAATCAGAAAATCACTTTAAATAAATAAATTAAAATTTAACTGCTTATCTTCTAGACAGTGTTATGTAGTTTCATTCATTTAATCACAACAGTTGGAAAATTTTAAAGAAACAAGTTGAATATATATTCTTATAAGTCCCGAGTCCAATTGCCAATATAAGGCATATTTTGATAACCTTGACTTTTAACCTATGTCATTAGGAATTAATGACAAAGTAACAAAATGAAAGTATATTTTTGATAAAGATATTGACAGGGATGGTTTTATTATTTCAAATAGCCTGTATAAAATTTTCACTAGAATCACAAAAGCTGTTCTTTGGGAACAAAGATGATTTTGAAGCTATCTCAATTGAACAGCTCATCTTTGAATTATGTTCCCAGAAGTAGGATCGGCACAGACTCCCGTGTCCTTTTTGGCATGGTCCTCCTTGTAACTGATGGTGTGTAAAATGGCTGGTCAGGGATATAGCCTGTGAGCCTGGAGCACAGCCAGATACACATTATGGCCTCATCGGCACTGTTCTCTCATCAACTGAACTTTTTAGCAAGTGGAAGTTTCCTAATATTTCTTGTACTTGCTTGCCTTTAGCCACCCCACTTGTTACTCACAATAGAGAAGGCCTTGCGTATCAGTCAGGAGGAAGCAGATGGCACATTCAACTGGGATTTTGAAGAGATGTTAATGAGGGGCTATTAAGAGATGAGGGCAGGGCTAGAATGACAAGAGATCCTGAGGCACCCAGTGACTGCCAGTGGAGGGATGCTACGCCATTATCTTCCCCAAGCTGAAGGTAAAGGGGGACTGGATGGCGTTATTGGACCCTGAGTGAGGGATGGAAGTTTAGAATAGTGCTCACCCAACTGAACCTAGAAGCAGCGGTTGTAGTGTCACAGCTGTCAGAACTCAGCTGAAGTCAGGGCCTAAGGAATAATTCCTGATCTTTCCACCTCCTAACCTCCCATCCCCTGCTGATAACTCCCTTTAGATAAATCCAAACCAGGAAGACAGCAGGCAAGTTAACCTGTGAGATGCAGTCTGAAATCAGTCTCCTGGGACACAGAGCAAAGTGGGAGAATGGATCTTGTGTAGTGTGTGTGTGTGTGTGTGTGTGTGTGGTGTCAAATTGCATATAATAATCACAAAGTGCAAATGTCACCAGTTTGGTCATGTGAAGCATGGTTTAAATGTCAACATACTTGATGCTAGTATATGATTTGATATTTCTCTTTTCCTTGTCTTTCTTTCCCCTTTCTCTTTTTCTCCTCCTTGCCCCCCTGTTTTTTTGTGTTTTTTTTTATAATACTGGTTTGTCATTCATGGTACTTCTCATTTACAGTCTATAAAAACTCTATGAACCGAAGACTGAGATTACAGAGTTAATCCCACTTTCCCATAAAAACAAACAAAACAAAAACCACCACCAAAGCCAACCAAAACAACCCAAAAAACCAAAACCATACAAGTTTTATTAGTAATACTTTCCTATTTTCTGTTAACAAACAAAAAGGTAATTTCTTCCAACTGTGTTTTGAAGCAGAAGTAATGATGTGGTTATTCTATATCTGATGAGTATAAGAGTCAAGATATAAACACTTTTAAGGCAGAACACATCAAGTTTGGGTAGACTCTCTTAAGTGTCAAAAACTGACATGTGACCTTTCATATTACAGGTTCTGGTATACAGCAATTCCCTTTTCAAAGGTTCTTGTTCATATATGAAGCCTATTAAAATTTGTACAAGGATCAGAAGTATATTTGAACTCAAAATTATAGGTTCTTTCCCCTCCCTTAAGCATCATTATCTTAAATAGAATGGAGCCAGACTTGGATGAAGCATTGAAGAGATCACATTGACACAGAATTATTCTGAGTTTCTTTTTCAAGGTATCTAAACTTTTAATGAGAGTATCTTATTCACATCTGTCAGTCTGTTCAGACACTGAATACTTTCTTAAGATAAATATAGTGTTGATGTCTTCATACAGTTTTTAAAATTTCTCCAATTAATGCCACATTACAAATTCTGCAGTTTTTCTAGTCAAGATGGAATAACCAAAATCAGAGTACCCTCTTTCCTGAAACATCTCCCCTTCCCCCCAAAAAACGCCCTAAGTCTCAGACCCCACTCTAGACCTAGTAAATCAGAATCTGCATTTTAAAAGAACACCAAGGTCATCTGTTTGCTCACTAAAGTTTGAGACCCTTTGTTTTGTATAACCTTCCTCTTATTTATACCTACTATTTAAGGTAGGAGCAAAATAGCCTGTTTGGTAAAAAGAGGAAGGATAGCTTGTCTTTTGTTCAGTTGCAACATTCAGATCATGAGTAAAAATTAAATTCATTTCCATGGATTGAGAGTGTATTTTGTATGAGGGAATGTGATAGAACTTTAAAACATTTTTTAAATTAAAAAAATTTCATATCCTAACTATTGTCATACATACTTTATTGAAGTATATACAGTATTGTGCTAGTTTCTGGTGTACAGCAAAAGTGATTCAGTTGTGCATACATACATACATATATATATTCTTTTTCATATTCTTTTTCATTATAGGTTAGTACAAGACATTAAATATAGTTCCTTGTGCTATACATTAGGACCTTGTCTTTTAATCTATATTATATATAGTAGTTTGTATCTGCTAATCCCATACCTCTAATTTTTCCCTCCCCCACCCCCTTTCCCCTTTGGTAACCATAAGTTTGTTTTCTATGTCTGTGAGTCTGTTTCTCTTTTGTAAATAAGATCATTTGTATCATAGTTTAGATTCCACATATAAGTGATATGATATTTGTTTTTCTCTGTCTGATTTACTTCACTTAGTATGATAATCTCCAGGTCCATCCATGTTGCTGCAAATGGCATTATTTCATTCTTACACTCCGGAAGTGCCTGATCTCAGAAGCTAAGCAGGGTTGGGCCTGGTTAGTACTTGGATGGGAGCCTCTTTTTTTAAACTGCTCAACCTCCCTAACGTGACGATAAGGAAACCAAAGGTTGAAGGGATTGACTTTTTTTTTTAAATTGAAGTAGAGTTGATTTACAATGCTGTGGCAATCTCTGCTGTACAGCAAAGTGACTCAGTTATACACATGCAGCAACATGGATGCAACTAGACATTATCATACTAAGGGATTGACTTTTGCTCAATATAACACAGGTGAAAACTGGCTCAGTGGAGATGCAAACCCAGGTCAGTTTGGATCCAAAGCCCATGTTCATAACTTCTATACTCAGTCTCACACCAGTGAATTCAAAAGAAGGAAGGTAATAGGAAAGCCTCTTAGGCAGCTGTATTAGGCAGCTGTAGAGGAGGATTTATTTGACCTTGTGGAGAACTGCCATGAAAATCCTATCTAGTCCTTAATTGTCGTTTGTCTATTTTCTTGTCTTCTAGAGATGGTTTCTAACATAGCAGTTAAAAAAAATTGCCACGTGCCCCAGGGATCTCCCTGAAGACCACTAAGCTGACAGGAAATCTAGGACAACTGGGCTTGGGCAATGAGGAACCTAATCCAGGGTTTCCATCAGGTGCGTTGTTGCCTTTATTTCATTATACTTTGACTCAACCCCTAATGGATTCAGCTTCATAAAGTAAGAAAAAGAGGGGAAGAAAAGCAATTTATTCATGTTTTCACTGGAACTCACTGCAGACATGAACTTTCTCTAAAAATGCAAATCATTTGGTGCAACACAAGAGAAACTCAGTAGCTAAAGCTCTTAGAGGAAAGCGCTTTCCCAGAGCTAATGTTTTCATGCTCAGTGATTGAATAAATCGATCCATTTATTACAACATCTTCACTTAAGTTTTTTCTCCCTAGATGAATGTGTATAAGCGCACTAGGGGACTTTCTTTATCACTAAGAGAATTGATTACACTTGTTAATTTGGCTTTTAATCCTAGATATAACAAAACAAATACCATAAACAAGTGTAGAAGAAATCAATATAGATCTGCTCAATATCAGATTGATCAAAAAAGGATTTAGTAAGACTCTAAGATGTAAAATACTAACGTACAAGCAAAGCCCTTACTTATGTAATATGGTTCTAGACGAGCTAGGATCTGAGAGAAACTATTTCTGAAAACAGAAACGGTGCACTTTTGTTGCATTAAAGAAAAATCCCCACAAGGCTTACCTATCCAAGGTATTTAATGTGAATATTTGTTTTTAAAAGATTTCTTGTCTTTTGTCCAATCTTCTTAATTCACAGGGCACCATATCACAGATTTGTTATGCTACATAAAGCAAAAATTACACTTAACAAGGGTAAGGTTGGTCATAAAAATAGATAAAACAACACTCTTAAAGGCTCAGATATCACAAGGAAAGGTTGTCAGCCATTCTTTTCAGAGAAGGTGAGGACAATGAGAAATACAAATCATACACAAAGACTTCTACAATGCTACTTAGACCAGCTCTGGGCCATTACCACATGTGTTTTGTAAAATCCAAGTAGCAAACCAATTGCTCAGTGAACACTCTTTATTAAACATATTTTTAATTCCAGTTGTATAATAATAAATGAGACAGATTCACGCTACTTTACTCTCCAAATGACACAAATTTTAGACTGCTTTTCCAATAGTGGATATAGCTTATGTTACCCATACGCTGGGTCTGTCCACTGGTAACCCCTATTCAGTTGTCATTCATTCAACAGATATTCACTGGGTATCACCTGAGAGAAAAACACACATTTCTGACATAGGTGTTGGGGTACAGTTGGTAGCAGTATTCAAATTAGATGGATTCAGGAGTGCATGGCTGGGGAAGGGGTTGCAGTGGGGGACTCAATCTATAATCACAGCATGATTCTCTGTACTAGTGCCTGGTCTTCAGAGAAGGAATGAGAGTTTTATGTACAATTTATTAAAGCAATTAATAGGATAGTCTAGGAGGGAGCACAGGGTTTCAAAACAAACACTAAGACATTAACAGAATACATATAATAAATGCATTTAAATGCTTGTCTCAGGGAAAATAAGCCTGTTGGGTTTTCCATGGTAAGACTCAGATTCCTCAGTAGCTTGATTGGTGGGTCAAAAATTTGAAGAGCAGAGAATCTCTCTGTTAGAGCACGTTCCCTTAATGGGTACACATTACATACTGCACACATATTTTGAATTATAGATAAGAAGAAGTCATTTTTGAAAAACTTTTTGTGGTTTGAACTTAAGTATATAATCACCATTTCTTTGTTATCTTCGTATTATAGACTTTTCTTTTTTGAAAAGTAGTATATTCATACCTGTACCTTGCATGATATCTTAGAGATAGAACATATTTAGTGTTTTCTGAATGAACACAGTTTTTAGCTTGTGATTTACTTTAAAAAATGTGACATTCCATCGACAGATGAATGGGTGAAGAAGATGTGGTACATATTTGCAATGGAATACTACTCAGCTATAAAAAAGAATGAAACAATGCCATTTGCAGCAACATGGATGAACCTAGAGATTGTCATACTAAGTGAAGTAAGCCAAACAGAGTAAGACAAATATCATATGATATCACTTATATGTGGAATCTAAAATGTGACACAAATGAACTTATCTATGAAACAGAAACAGACTCACAGACATAGAGAACAGACTTGTGGGTGCCAAGGGGCAGGGAGGGAAGGACTGGGAGTTTGGGGCTAGCAGATGCAAACTATTATATATAGAATGGATAAACAAGGTCCTACTGTATAGCACAGGGAACTCTATTCAGTATCCTGTGATAAACCATAATGGAAAAGAATATTAAAAAAGAAGGTATATATATGTACAACTGAATCACTTTGCTGTACAGCAGAAATTAACACAGCATTGTAAATCAACTATACTTCAGTAAAAACAGAATCTCAACTTCGCTTGTACCAAAAACAAAAGTGACATAATAAAGTATTGCTTGGCACATAGTAGATGACCAATAAATGTCTGTTGAAAGACAGAATGAACGACTTACACCTGTTCTTAAATGTTTAGGTGAGAGCACAAAACATATATAAAGACAAAACTATTGGTTTGAAAAGGTAGCTAATAAAAAAAATTCTCCAGCAAGATCTACGGACAACTCTTTAACGAGTACATAAGAAATACTCCATTTTTAAGGACTGGTTTTCTTCTTGAATATATTATTTGCTTATCTTACAAGTAAAGCAGACAAAGTCTAAACTTTTAGTCACAATATCTGAAGTTCTTCAGGGAAGAAATGGGATCTTTATGAACAATTGCTTAAAATAATTTAACACAGTTAAGTTTGAAGAAATCCTTTTTTTTTTGAGGGAGGGACTATTATCGATTTTTTTAATTGAAGTACTGTATAGTTGATTTACAATGTTGTGTTAGTTTCAGGTGTACAGCAAAGTGATTCAGTTATACACACATCTGTATCTATTTTTTTTTTAAGATTCGTTTCCCTTATAGGTTATTGCAAAATATTGAGTAGAGTTCTCTGTGCTACACAGTAGGTCCTTGTTGGTTATCTATTTTATATATGGTAGTGTGTTGTTAATCCCAAACTCCTAATTTATCCCTCCCCTGCCCTTCCCCCTTTGGTAACCATAAGTTTGTTTTCTATGTCCGTGGGTCTACTGCTGTTTTGTAAATAAGAAAGAACTGCTTACTTAATTTTTCCTTCCTTCCATCTTAAAGAAGGCTTAACCTACACAAAGTATCTTAATTTTCATGGATTCACTTATTTTAAAGAGCAATGAGGATATGGAGTCACCTTTCTGTATATTGGTTATGTAATTGTATTTGGCATAGAGGGCAGAAGAGGGGAAGAACAGCAGAGTTGGAAGACTGTTTTTCCTTACTACACAAATAACCTCCTCCCTTCAAGTTTACCTTCTTTGGCTTTCTTGCACTGTGGTTGGGGAAAAAAAAGAAAGGTACTATATCCTTTTTTTTTCTTTCATCAATTTTTTTTATTAGGGTATAGTTGCTTTATAATGTTGTGGTAGTTTCTGCTGTGCAATGAAGTGAATCAGCTATATGTATACATATATCCCCTCCCTCTTGGACCTCCCACTCCCCCTATCCCACCCATCTAGGTCACCACAGAGCACTAAGCTGAGCTCCCTGTGCTATACAGCAGGTTCCCACTAGCTATCTGTTTTACACATGGTAGTGTATATATGTCAATCCCAATCTCCCAATTCATCCTCCCTCCATCCCCACCCCCTGCCTCCCTGTGTCCACAGGATGGTTCTCTACATCTGTGTCTCTATTCCTGCCCTGCAGATAGGTTCATCTGTACCATTTTTCTAGATTCCTCATATATGCATTAATATATGATATTTGTTTTTCTCTTTCTGACTTACTTCACTCTGTATGACAGACTCTAGGTCCATCCACATCTCTACAAATGACCCAATTTCGTTCCCTTTTATGGCTGGGTAATATTCCATTGTATATATGTACCACATCTTCTTTATCCATTCCTCTGTCAATGGACATTTAGGTTGCTTCCATGCCCTGGTTATTGTAAATAGTGCTGCAATGAACATTGCGGTGCATGTGTCTTTTTTTTTTTTTTTTTTTTTTTTGCGGTACGTGGGCCTCTCACTGTTGTGGCCTCTCCCGTTGCGGAGCACAGGCTCCGGACGCGCAGGCTCAGCGGCCATGGCTCACGGGCCTAGTTGCTCCGCGGCCTGTGGGATCTTCCTGGACCGGGGCACGAACCCGTGTCCCCTGTATCGGCAGGCGGACTCTCAACCACTGCGCCACCAGGGAAGCCCGCATGTGTCTTTTTGAATTATGGTTTTGTCAGGGTGTAGGCCCAGTAGTGGGATTGCTGGGTCATAAAGCCGACAAATTTTATGAGGGAAGACACTACGTAAATTATGCTTTAATGAATGGGAAGATATTAAAAATGATAACAATACATATTCAGATGACAATAATCACTGGGAAAGGACTACTTTGATGGCTAAGCCGATGAGAATGAATTAAGTTGAATATAAAATAGGCTTTTCAGTAATAAGACCACATCGAATTTATGTGTGTGTGTGTATATATATATATATATATAATATGTAATTGTAAAAAAATTAATATATAAATAATAAAAATATATAATTGAATATAATATAAATATATTAAAATGCATATGATATAAATAAAAAATACATTTAAAAATATATATATTCAATTGCCATTTTTATGTGACCTAGGAAACTGGGAGTAAGAAACCAAATACTCCGTGTAGTTTAAAGTTGTGTGGATTTGCTCCAGCATCTTGCAGCATTTCATTGCACATATTGCACATATTGGAAATGTCAAGTAAGTTACATATCAACTTGAATAGAGTTGCTTGTATAAATGCACCTAAACAACCTATTTAAATCAAGGCCATTGACATGGCCTTGATTGTATAAATGCACCTAAACAACCTATTTAAATCAAGGCCATTGACATGGCCTTGTCCTCACATGTCAGTTATCTCTCACTCACGCTGACCTGTTTTCTTATTTAAATATTACCACATAATTACACTTCTTTTTGATATCTGTTATCTTGCCCAAGGTGGAGTGATACTTTTCTTTAAGATGGTACAAAAACAATGTATCTGGAATGACATTAAAGATGAGTGATCACTGATGACTCTATGATGCTACTGTTTTTAATACTATAATATATAAATTAAGTGTAGTAAAGAACAACTTTAGAAAGTAGAATAAATAGAATATTCTCATTGCATTGACACTATTACAGTTGAAAAACTTTATTAAATCCTTTGTGAAAGAGTGAAGAAATAATAGGTCTTGCTATAGGCTGAATGTTTGTGTCCCCCCAGATTCACATGTTAAATCCTAATGCCCAATGTGATGGTGTTTAGAGGTGAGGCCTTTGGGAGATGATTAGATCATGTGGGTGGAGCCCTTATGAATGGGATTAGTGTCCCTATAAAAGAAGCAGCCAGAGAACTCCCTCATCCCTTCTGTCACATGAGAACAGCAAAAGGATGGCCTGCTATGAACCAGGAAGTGAGCCCTCACCAGACACTGAATCTGCCAAAAAATGCCTTGATCTTGGACTTCCCAGCCTCCAGAACTGTGAGAAATAAATTCCTGTTCTTTACAAGCTATCCAATCTATTGTATTTTTGTTACAGCAGTCCAACGGACTAAGATAGGCTCTAAGAATTCTGTAATTATTCCTTTGCATATCATATTCTTTACTTTAAAAGTTAATTATTTTTTAAGAGGTGATACGTACACATGGTACTTTTTTTTAAAAGTTGGACAGTAAAAAATCTGTTCAAAATCCTTGATCCCCAGCTACTTACTTCTCTTCCCTAGAGGCAATCAACTGTTACTATTTCTTGAGTGTCCTTTTGGAAGTACTTCATGCTTATATAAAAGAATCCATATTCACATATAAATATAGAATACATATTTTTATCTTATTTATACACAAATGTCACCATACTATACACATATTTCTGTACTTTTTAAGAAACAGTATATATTGGATATTGTTCTCTTTCTGTCTTTTCTTAGAAAAAAATAGACTTTACTTTTTTAGACTAGTTTTGGGTTCACAGAAAAACTGAGCAAAAAGTACAGAGAGTTCCCTTATACCTCTCATCCCCACATGTCAGAGTCTACCCTACTATGAACACATTCCATGTTCCATGGGTTGATATTCTATGGGTTTGGACAAATATATAATGACATGTATCCATCATTATAATATCATACAGAATAGTTTCACTGCCAAAAAAAATCCACTGTGCTCTACCTATTCATTCCTCCCTCACCCCCAAACTCCGGCAACCAATGATTTTTTTTTTACTGTCTTCACAGTTTTGTCTTTTCCAGAATGTCACAGAGTTGGAATCATACAGTATGTAACCTTTTCAAGTTGGTTTATTTCACTTAGCAATATGCATTTTTTTCTTCCATGTCTTTCCATGGCTTAACATTTCTTTTTAGCACTGAGTAATATTTCATTTTCTGGGATGTATCACAATTTATTTATCCATTTACCTACTGAAGGACATCTTGGTTATTTCCAAGTTTTGGCAAATAGGAATAAAGCTGCTATAATCATCCATGTGCAGGTGTCTGTGTGGACATAGTTTTCAACTCTTTTGGGTAAATACCAAGGAGTGTGACTGCTCAATGGTAAGATAAGAGTATGTTTAGCTCTGTAAGAAACTGCCAATCTGTTTTCTAAGGTGGCTCTAACATTGTGCATTCTCACCAACAATGAATGAGAATTCCTGTTGCTCCACATCTTCACCAAATTTGGTGCTGTCGTGCTCCAGATGCTGGCCACTCTACTAGGCGTGTAGTAGTATCTAGTTGTAGTAGTATCTAGTATCATTAAGGAATTGCAAATTAAAATTTGAAATTCCTAAATGACATATGATGTTGAGCATCTTTTCATATGCTTTTTTTGCCATTTGTGTATTTTCTTTGGTGAGGCATCTGTCCAGATCTTTGGCTTTTTTTTTTTTTAATTGGGTTGCTTGTTTTCTTATTGTTGAGTTTTAAGAGTTTTTTGTATATTTTGGATAAGGTCCTTTATAAGAAGTGTCCTTTGCAAATATCTTTTTCCAGTCTGTGGCTAGTCTTCTCATTCTCTTGACTATTATTTTTCAGTACATATGGAGTTGCTTCATTTGTTGCTAACAGTGGAATAGTCTAACAGATGGAATAGTCTAACATATGGATGTACCATAATTTAACCAATCACTAAATGGCTTGTTGAACATTTAAATTGTTTGCAATCTTTTATAATTAAAATACTGTAAATTGATACTTAAACCTTTGTAAGGCTTTTGCATTTGTTCATCCTTCAGCCTGGATTGTTTTCCCCTCCAAGAGATGCTTATGTCTCACTCCTTTACTTTATCCAGGTGTCTCCTGAAATGTTACCTCCTCTGAAAGGTCTTCTATATCCATTCTATCTAAAGTATAATTGTTCCATTCCATCACTCCCTGTCCACACATAGTGGGATATATATATATATACACACATATATCACATTTTACTGCATATTATATTATAATGTATTATGTCATGTTACCTGTTTATGTTTTCAGCTGTCTAGATTCCCCTCTAGTGAATAAGTTGCATGAGGGTGGAAACTTTGCTTTATTTGCTGCCAGTACCTCAGACAACCCTTAGTGCATAGAGATGCTTAGTAAATGAATGAATGTGTTGGGTAAACATAAAATTATGGGTCAAAGCTGCATGCATTTTAAATTTCTGTATTGCCAAAATACTCTCCCTAGAGGTTGTATTTATTCTTTCACTAGTAATACATGGGAGATCCTGTATCATCACACGCTCACCAAAATATTGCATTATTAAACTCGCCAATCAGACAGCTGAAAATTCCTTCCTACAGTTTTTAAAATTTATTTTTGGCTGCGCTGGGTTTTCGCTGCTGAGCGCGGGCTCTCTCTAGTTGCGGTGAGCGGGGGCTACTCTTCCTTGCGGTGCACGGGCTTCTCACTGTGGTGGCTTCTCTTGTTGTGGAGCACGGGCTCTAGGCGCACGGGCTTCAGTAGTTGCAGCTCGTGGGCCCTAGAGCACGGGCTCAGTAGTTGTGTTGCGTGGGCTTAGTTGCTCCGCGGCATGTGGGATCTTCTCAGACCAGGGCTCGAACCTGTGTCCCCTGCATTGGCAGGCGGATTCTTAATCACTGTGCCACCAGGGAAGCCCCCTTCCTATACTTTTAATTCACATTTTTCTTATCATGAGTAAAGACAGCAATTTTTTTCACATTAAAATTCACTTTTTAGTAAACTCTTCATATCCTTTTTCCATTTTAAAAAATTGGGCTATTGGTCTTTGGCCTACTGATTTATGACTTTTTTCGTAAAAGAGAAGAGCTCTTTGTGACATTTGCAGATTTTTTTGCAAGTTCACTTAAAAAAAACTTGTTTGTGGTGTTTTGTCATGCAGAACTGTTTTATTTTATGAAGGCATATTGTCATGCTTTTCTGTTTTGGTTGTAGAGTTGGGGTGGTTGCCTTGTGATCTCAGGTCTTTTATGGGTTCAAGAAATTTTTTTTTTGCAGATTTTGTTGTTGTTGTTGCTATAAGGATGAGAATGACATTCTTTCTAGTTTTCTGCATTCAAGCAGAAGCTACAAGATAATTGATTTTTACACATTAATTTTGTGTCTAGCCATCTTATCAAATTCTGTTGTTGTTTATAAGGTTTTTCATTTGCTTTTCCTTGGTTTTCCAATTGAGGAATTATGTAAATAAGCATACACTTTTATCCTTTTCCAGTTCTTATATACCTTCTTTTTTTCTCTATAACAGTGTTAAATGATAGTAGTGATAGTGGTTACCTTTATTTTATTATTGCCTTTAATGGAATTACTCCTAGTATAGATAATGAATTTTATTAAATGTATTATGAGCATCCATTAGGAATAATCATGTGATCTTCCTCTTTTCAGCTGTTCATTCATTCAACAAATACTTGATGAGTGCCTATAATGTGTCTATGTTCTAAGTTTTGGGGACACAACACTGAGGAAGGAAAACAGACAAAAATCCTGTTGTCATGGTGCTTATAATTCTAGAGGTTAAGGACAAACAGTAAATTTTGATAAATAAAACATACATTATGTCATATGATAACATATGCTATGGAGGGAAGCATATAAACACAGGGAATGTATGTATGAGTGTGCATGGGGGGTGATTTGCAACTTTTAAAAGTATGACCAGGTGATATTTGATTAAAATTCTTAGGGAAATAAGCTATGGGAATATCTTGAAGAAGAGCAGCACAGGCAAAAAGGACAGCAAGTACAAAAGTCCTGAGGTGGAGACATGCCTAGTATGTTCCAGGAACATAAATAAGACCTGTGTGGGAAGAGGAGGCTAATCGAGGGTGGGTAGGAATAGTAGGAATGATTATCAGAGAGGTAACAGGGGGCCAGATCATGCATGGTCTCACAGGCCATTATAGGTATGTTAGCTTTATTCCTCACGAGATAGGAAATCATTTGGAGAGTTTAAGCAGAGGAGTGACATAATCTAACTTGTATTTTAAAAGGGTTACACTGACTACTGTGTTGAGAATAGACTGTATGAGAAGCTATTACAACAGTCCAAGCAAGGTATGGGGGTGGCTTGGACTAGGAGATAGTAAGAAGTTACATGATACTGGATACATTTTCAAGGAATAGGATTTGTTGGCAGATTTGGTGTGGGATGTGAGGAGATTAAGGATGACTCTCAGGTTTTAAATTTGTGCAAATGTCCCATTAATTAAGACATGAAAGCCCGGGGGGAGGACCCTTTGGGCTTATTTGAGGTAACTAATAAGAGGATGATTTTGCACATTCCGAGTCTGAGATGTGTGCTAGATATCCAAGTGAAGGTGTCAAGTAGGAATTTGTGTACACAAGCCTGGAATTCAGGAGACAGCTCCAGGCAGTATATATAAAGTTGAGAATTATTAGTGAATAGATAATATTTAAGGCCATGTAATTGGATGAGATCAATAAGAGAATGAGTGCAAATAGAAAAGAGAAGAAACTAAAGCTTGAGCCATGGGTCACTCTAACATTTAAAGAACAGGAAGATTAGGCGGAACCAGCAAAGGAGATTGAGAAGGAGCTAGGGAGGAAGGAGGAGCTGTAATAGGGAAGAACAAATCTGACTCCATATTAGATCTGTTCCTTTCACTTTAACCTCACTTTAACCTTTGGGCTCTGTTGCCTGTGCTTCGTCATGCTGGCTCTGTACCTTTTGTAAAAGAATGTTGCCTACAGCTTGAAATATACATGAACACTGTGGCTTGGCTGTGACCTCACCTACACGGATAGCCACAAGAACAAAGAATCCAACACCAAGAAGTTTGCAACAACTAACCCCGCCCCTCCCTCACTTTGCCTTTAAAAGAGCTTTGCTGAAAGTCTTCAAGGAGTTTGGCATGAGCCACTCATGTCCTTGCACGGCCCTGCAATAAACCTTTCTCTGCTCCAAACTCCGATGTTTCTGTATTGTTTGGCTTCACTGTGTGTCAGGCACACAGACTTACATTCAGTAACAGAGCCAGTAGGGTAAGCCATTTGAAAAGAGTATTTAAAGGAGGAAGGAGTAGTCAACTCTGTTCAGTATTGCTGATAGTCAAGTAAGATGAGGAGGGTTGAGAAATGACAGTTGGGCTTGGCGATGTGAAAGTCATCAGTGAGCTTGAGAAGAGCAATCTTGGTAGAAGGTGAGACTGATGAGAGTGGATTCAGGAGAGAATGGGAAGAGAGTAATTAGAGACGACGAGCATAGATGATCCTTTAAAGAGTATTGTAACAAAGTGGAGCAGAGAAATGAGACAGTAACTGGTGAGAAGTGTGAGGTCAAAAGACTTCTTTTTAAAGATGAGAGAAATTACAGCATGTCTGTATACTGATAAGAATGATTTACAGACCATTTGATGCAGATGGAGAGAAAGGGGAGAATTGTTGGAGGTAATGGCTTTGAGAAAATGAGAATGGATGAGATATAGTACACAGGTGGACAGGTTGGCCTAGGCTAGGAGCATGACAGTCAATCCTCAGTAAAAGGAGAAAATGTATATTGAGCGGAGATGTAGGTGAGTGAGTAGAGGTGATAATATTTTATTGAAATTTTCTTTTGATTTTTTTTAATGAAATAAGAAATAGCGTCATCAACTGAGACTGAGGATGGTGAGAAAGTGTTGGAGGTTTGGGTCAAGAGGACAAAATGTGAAGTAGCTGTCTAGGAGAAGGGAGAGAGAATGAACTTGGGATATATAGTGATTGGGGTGAGCATTAAGGGCCCACTTGAGGTTAGTGATCGTGAATTTAAAACGAGATCAATCGGCATGGCTGTATGTTTTTCTGCAGCAACATTCTGTTGTAAGGATACAAACAGGAAGTAGGCAGACAGTTGAGGTTAGTTAATGTAATGGTTTTACCAGGCAAGTATGCAGAAGAAAGATAGGTAAGGGATGGATCACAGACTTTAAGCTGCTTAAAGACAGAAGTAGTTTCCGTGAGGCAATTTCTTCCTGGAATTTTTCAGGAAATTTATGTGTTTTGCTAAATCCTGAATCCTAGGAAAAAAAGATAAGTTGATAAATTGGGGAAACAGGTAAAAGTATTAGAACTCCCATGTGAGACAAAAGTTAACAACATAAAGATGTTAGTTTGGGGGGAAGAAATCCACTAGCATCACTAGCATCAAGTTGAAAGCAAAGCAGGAAATGCTGACACTCAGGATCAAAGTTAAGGTTGACATTGCTGGAAACTTAATGAGAGCATGTAAGAGAGAAATAGTCGTGTTCTAGTGAGGCTTGTTTTTAGGTGTTGCCATAAGTATGTGCTTGTGGCACTGTCTGCTGCTAAGGGTGAGATGTGTTGCAAGCAACATAAATGTTATTCAGCTTACATGAATAGTATACTTTATAGAAATTCTATGAATGGTGTTCCAAGAAATAAGTTTTGGAAGAAAAAAAAATCTGTAAGTTTGCATTTTGGATATGTGATTCTGAGTAGTGTTTTTATGCTGCTAGGTGATTGGAATGTTATTTGAATACTCACCCAATAATGTTTGCTGGCATTTTCCAGTGTTTGAATATTCACTACAGGCAACAGCTCTTTGTAAATTTTACTCAACTTAATATTTCTTTATATATTTATATTTTTTAGACTGTAGACTATTTAATATATTGATAGTAATTCAGGAGGATAAAGACTGTGGAAAGTGTTTTAAGAATAACTTATGATTTGGGGAATTTCTAGAAATTTTGTTTCTCATTCCCAATACCCAAAGATTAATATATGCTGGGAACTTGGAAACGGTAGACAGAAGTGGGAACATGAGGAAACTGAGTGAGGGTAAATGAAAAGGTGGTAGGACCCACTGATGATAGGTCCTGATAGGAACCCATTTATTACATGAAGCAAAGTGGAGGGACAGGAGATAGTGGGATTTTTGAAATTGAGTTTATGAAGGCAGTGCAATTTTCACTATTGAAAAGGTCTAGGTTTAACGACAAGAATGAGTAGGTAAGATAAGACGGAAGACAAGGTCACTGAAATAGAGGAGGTCAAGAAACTGAGAGAAGAAAATGCTGGAAGGATTATTGTGTGTAGTGACAATGAACCAGGAGTTGAAAGCTTCAAAGGATGAAAGGAGATACCTGGAGAGAGATGACTGCAAACCATAGGAGGTAGAAGAATATAGTCTCATTACTTGGGATTTATAGGTAGGGTTTTAGCCTATAAAAAGTGGCAGTAAGGTCAAGGTTACTTGTGATACCTTTAGGCCCAAAGTATATGGGAGAGAAAACAGCCATCACTTGAGAGCACTGCAGAGAAAGCAGTGTCCTTGGAGGACAGCCAGGTTTCAGTAAGCACAGGCAGCAAAAGGAATATTGGGAGAAAAGGTGGAGGGTATTGCTTTTCTGACCATGGATTTCTGAGGACTTACTGAAAGGATTTCAGTGGTTGAAGAGAATTAGGAGATGGGATTGGGGAAAAATGTGTATATAGAAAACCTTATGGTATGAGAGTCTTGGGAGATCGGGATTTTTTGTCATCGCTGCTCTGAACAGTGATAATAGACATTATAAGATTACTCCTGATAGCCTCAGATAGATAGTGGGGTTAAAGCTGGGAGTCCGGAGCCAACACAAGGGGTTTTGCCTGGAGCTCACAATGATTGGCTGCCCCCTCTGTTCCTGCCAACTTTGATGTGGAGGCATAAGTGAAGTGACTTTATACAGAACACATGGATCTCTGGATGAGTAGGAGGATTCATCTTGACTCTTATAGTGGAGACTGAGGGAAAGGCAGTCTTACCCCAGTTGCAGTGAGTTATATTAATAGATCTCCTAATACTGGGCTATCTTTACACTCCTGTTAGAAACCTCAGTTGGTCATGGCATGTTATTCTTTTAATGGTCTACATCAGGGGCCCCCAACCACTGGGCTGTGGACCGCTACCGGTCCGTGGCCTGTTAGGAACCGGGACGCACAGCAGGAGGTGAGCGGCGGGAGAGTTAGTGAAGCTTCATCTGCTGCTCCCCATCGCTCGCATTACCCCCTGAACCATCTCCCCACCCTTACCCCGTGGTCTGTGGAAAAAATGTCTTCCATGAAACTGGTCCCTGGTACCAAAAAGGCAGGGGACAACTGGTCTACTTCAGTCTGCTTATTCAAAATTTTGTAGTGTTGTTTGAAAGTGAGATTGGTCTATAATTATTTTTCTCTTTTAGTGCTTTGTTAATTTTTTTTTTTTTTTGTATTTTATTTGGCTGCATCAGGTCTTAGTTGCAGCATGTGGGCTCTTTGTTGTGGCGTATGGGCTTCTCTCTAGTTGTGGCGTGCAGGATCCAGAGTGCATGGGCTCAGTAGTTGTGGCACGTGGGCTTAGTTGCCCTGTAGCATGTGGGATCTCAGTTCACCAACCAAGGGTCAAACCCGCGTCCCCTACATTGGAAGGCAGATTCTTAACCACTGGACTACCAGGGAAGTCCCCATGTTTTGTTAAATTTTTGTATTAAATCTTATAGTGGCTTCATAAAAATAATTGGATGTTTCTTTTATCTTGTAACCTTGAAAAGATTAAATAGCACTGGAGTTACCTGTTCCTTAAAAGTTTGACAGAATTCAATTGTGAAAACTTTTTATAGGGTTGAAATGTTACCATTACTTTTTATTATATTGATTATTTAGAAAGAGGATCCACATTTTATCTTTGTAGCCTTAGCACCTAGCTCAGTGGCTGAAACAAACTATACTATCATCAACATTATAAATTGAGATTCGTATTTCAAGAAGAAAAAGTATATTAAAATACCTTAACATGAAGATTTGTATTAGCTGTCCCTCTCCATTTTCAAGGCTTCCACCTTAATTTACCCTCTATTACCTCTATTACAATAGTCTTCTAACTGGTCTCTCTGGCTTCTTTCTTTCTTATCTCCAATATCCATCTTATATTCTATCCCAGATTAACCTTCCTAAAGGGCTGCTCTGATCATTTGACACTTGCATAAAAACCGTAAAAAACTTTTTTTATTTTATTGAAGTATAGTTGATTTACAATGTTGTATTAATTTCTGGTGTACAGCAAAGTGATTCAGCTATATTTATATTCTTTTTCATATTCTTTTCCATTATGGTTTATTACAGGATATTGAATATAGTTCCCTACGCTATACAGAAGGACCTTGTTTATCCATTCTGCATAATACTTTGTATCTGCTAATCCCAAACTCCCATTCATCCCTCCCCACAACCCCTCACCCTTGGCAACCACAAGTCTGTTTTCTATGTTTCTGAGTTTGTTTTTGTTTTGTAGATAAGTCCATTTTTTGTCATATTTTAGATTCCACATATAAGTGATATCATATGGTATTTGTCTTTCTCTGTCTGACTTACTTCACTTAGTATAATAATCTCTAGGTCCATCCAACCCTTGCACAAAAACCTTGAGAAGCTTCCCAGTGGCTAAAACACAAGTGCAAACTTTTCACTGCTCTCCATCTCAATCCACCTTCCCTTTGTCTTCCACTATTTCCCCACAGATACACTATGTTTAGGTAAGCTGTGTTCCTTGCCATTTCCCATACAATTTTTGTCTTATCATTTCTGTCCTTCGTTCATGCTATGCCACTATTTATTTAGGCTTTTTATTCTATTCCCTTGTCCCTACTGGCCAAAGAATCCTGCTCATCTCTCAAGTTCACCTCTTCCATGAATTCATCCATGAAGACAGAGTTATCTCTCATAATTCTTTGAAAAAAAAACATGTGTATTTATCTTGTATCCTCTAGTAAAATGAAAACTTCTTGAAGGTAAGAATCCTAACTTAGAGATCTTTACAAAACTTACAGCATTTATTCAATAATTAAGTTTTGAATGGGTGAATGAATAGATCTATAAACTGATAATGACTTATTCTAACCATTTAAGGTAAATTCTGAACATTCTCCTTTAGTATGGATTTGACATGCTATGGAATTTAGCATCATGTTCTGATTAACACATGAATATTTGGATGAAATATATATGTTTTACACACTCCTGTAAGTATGATATATATCATATATATATATTTATATATATAATTATAAAAATTCATGAGCTTGCATGAAATAATGGCAGTCATAGACATAATTTCAAATATGTTTTCCTTGAAAAAATAATAGATTAATAATGGACTTTAAGAGGCATATTTTAAAATATTATTAGACCTATTATTTAAATAGAATCTATTTACTGCTTCAAGACGGTGGAAGAGTAAGACATGGAGATCACCATCCTCCCCACAAATACATCAGAAATACATCTACATGTGGAACAACTCCTACAGAACACCTACTGAACGCTGGCAGAAGACCTCAGACCTCCCAAAAGGCAAGAAACTCCCCACGTACCTGGGTAGGGCAAAAGAAAAAAGAAAAAACAGAGCCAAAAGAATAGGGACGGGATCTGCACCAGTGGGAGGGAGCTGTTAAGGAGGAAAGGTCTCCACACACTAGAAGCCCCTTTGCGGGCGGAGACTGCGGGTGGCGGAGGGGGAAGCTTCGGAGGCACGGAGGAGAGCGCAGCCATAGCGGTGTGGAGGGTAAAGCAGAGAGATTCCCACACAGAGGATCGGTGCCGACCAGCACTCACCAGCCCGAGAGGTTTGTCTGCTCACCCGCCAGGGCGGAGCGGGGGCTGGGAGCTGAGGCTCGGGCTTCAGTCGGATCCCAGGGAGAGGACTGGGGTTGGCTGCGTGAACACAGCCTGAAGGGCCTAGTGCGCCTCGGCTAGGCGGGAGGGAGTTGGGGAAAAAGTCTGAACCTGCCGAAGACACAAGAGACGTTTGCTTCCCTCTTTGTTTCCTGGAGGAGAGGGGATTAAGAGCGCTGCTTAAAGAAGCTCCAGAGACGGGCGCGAGCCGCGGATATCAGCGCGGACACCAGAGACGGGCATGAGACGCTAAGGCTGCTGCTGCCGCCACCAAGAAGCCTGTGTGCGAGCACAGGTCACTATCCACACCTCCCCTCCCGGGAGCCTGTGCAGCCCGTCACTGCCAGGGTCCCCGGATCCAGGGACAACTCCTCCGGGAGAACGCAGGGCGTGCCTCAGGCTGGTACAATGTCATGCTGGCCTCTGCCGCCGCAGGCTCGCCCCGCACTCCGTACCCCTCCCTCCCCCTTGCCTGAGTGATCCAGAGCCCCCGAATCAGCTGCTTCTTTAACCCTGTCCTGTCTGAGTGAAGAACAGATGCCCTCCAGAGACCTACACGCAGAGGCGGGGCCAAATCCAAAGCTGAACTCCGGGAGCTGTGCGAACAAAGAGAAAGGGAAATCTCTCCCAGCAGCCTCAGGAGCAGCGGATTAAATCTCCACAATCAACTTGATGTACCCTGCATCTGTGGAACACATGAATAGACAACCAATCATCCCAAATTGAGGAGGTGGATTTTGGGAGCAACAATATATATATTTTTTCCTTTTTTCTCTTTTTGTGAGTGTGTATGTTTATGCTTCTGTGTGTGATTTTGTCTGTATAGCTTTGCTTTTACCATTTGTCCTAGGGTTCTGTCTGTCCAGTTTTGTTTTGTTTTATTATTACTTAAAAATTTTTTTCTTAATAATTATTTTTTATTCTTTATATTAATAACTTTATTTTATCTTCTTCTTTCTTTCTTTTTTTTCCTCCCTTTTATTCTGAGCCATGTGGAAGACAGGCTCTTGGTGCTCCAGGCAGGCGTCAGGGCTGTGCCACTGAGGTGGGAGAGCTAAGTTCAGGACACTGGTCCAAAAGAGACCTCCCAGGTCCAGGTAATATCAAACAATGAAAATCTCCCAGAGATCGCCATCTCAAGGTCAAGACCCAGCTCCACTCAACAACCAGCAAGCTACAGTGCTGGACACCCTATGCCAAGCAACTAGCAAGAGAGGAACACAACCCCATCCGTCAGAACAGAGGCTGCCTAAAATCATAATAAGGCCACAGACACCCCAAATCATACCACCAGACGTGGGCCTGCCCACCAGAAAGACAAGATCCAGCCTCACCCACCAGAGCACAGTCACTAGTCCTCTCTACCAGGAAACCTACACAACCCACTGAAACAACCTTAGTCACTGGGGGCAGACACCAAAAACAATGGAAACTACGAACCTGCAGCCTGCGAAAAGGAGACCCCAAACACAGTAAGTTAAGCAAAATGAGAAGACAAAGAAACACACAGCACATGAAGGAGCAAGATAAAAATCCACCAGACCAAACAAAGGACGAGGAAGTAGGCAGTCTACCTGGAAAAGAATTCAGAATAATCATAGTAAAAATGATCCAAAATCTTGGATATAGAATGGAGAAAATACAAGAAACGTTTAACAAGGACCTAGAAGAATTAAAGAGCAAACAAACAGTGATGAACAACACAATAAATGAAATTAAAAATTATCTAGAAGGAATCAATAGCAGAATAACTGAGGCAGAAGAACGGATAAGTGTCCTGGAAGATAAAATAGCGGAAATAACTACTGCAGAGCACAATAAAGAAAAAAGAATGAAAAGAATTGAGGATAGTCTCAGAGACCTCTGGGACAATATTAAACGCACCAACATTCGAATTATAGGGGTCCCAGAAGAAGAAGAGAAAAAGAAAGGGACCAAGAAAATATTTGAAGAGATTATAGTTGAAAACTTCCCTAAAATGGAAAAGGAAATATTTAATCAAGTCCACGAAGCAGAAAGAGTCCCATACAGGATAAATCCAAGGAGAAACATGCCAGGACACATTAATCAAACTATCAAAAATTAAATACAAAGAACAAATATTAAAAGCAGCAAGGGAAAAAAAACAAATAACACATAAGGGAATCCCCATAAGGTTAACAGCTGATCTTTCAGCAGAAACTCTGCAAGCCAGAAGGGAGTGGCAGGACATATTTAAAGAGATGAAGGAGAAAAACCTACAACCAAGATTACTCTACCCAGCAAGGATCTCATTCAGATTTGATGGAGAAATTAAAACTTTACAGACATGCAAAAGCTAAGAGAATTCAGCACCACCAAACCAGCTTTACAACAAATGCTAAAGGAACTTCTCTAGGCAGGAAACACAAGAGAAGGAAAAGACCTATAATAATAAACCCCAAACAATTAAGAAAATGGTAATAGGAACATACATATCGATAATTACTTTAAATGTAAATGGATTAAATGCTCTCACCAAAAGACATAGACTGGCTGAATGGATACAAAAACAAGACCTGTACATATGCTGTCTACAAGAGACCCACTTCAGACCAATGGACACAAACAGACTGAAAGTGAGGGGATGGAAAAAGATATTCCATACAAATGGAAATCAAAAGAAAGCTGGAGTAGCAATTCTCATATCAGACAAAATAGACTTTAAAAAAAAGACTATTACAAGAGACAAAGAAGGACACTGCATAATGATCAAGGGATCAATCCAAGAAGAAGATATAACAATTGTAAATATTTATGCACCCAACATAGCAGCAGCTCAATACATAAGGCAAACACTAACAGCGATAAAAAGGGATATCAACAGTAAAAAAAACATAGTATGGGACTTTAACACTCCACTTTCACCAATGGACAGATCATCCCAAATGAAAATAAATAAGGAAACACAAGCTTTAAATGATACATTAAACAAGATGGACTTAATTGATATTTATAGGACATTTCATCCAAAAACAACAGAATATACATTCTTCTCAAGTGCTCATGGAACATTCTCCAGGATAGATCATATCTTGGGTCACAAATCAAGCCTTGGTAAATTTAAGAAAATTGAAATTGTATCAGCTATCTTTTCCAACCACAACGCTATGAGACTAGATATCAATTACAGGAAAAAATCTGTAGGAAATACAAACACATGGAGGCCAAACAACACACTACTGAATAACAAAGAGATCACTGAAGAAATCAAAGAGGGAATAAAAAAATACCTAGAAACAAATGACAATGAAAATACAATGACCCAAAACCTATGGGATGCAGCAAAAGCAGTTCTAAGAGGGAAGTTTGTAGGAATACAATCCTACCTTAAGAAACAAGAAACATCTCAAATAAACAACCTAACCTTACACCTAAAGCAATTAGGGAAAGAAGAACAAAAAACCCTCAAAGTTAGCAGAATTAAAGAAATGATAAAGATCAGATCAGAAATAAATGAAAAAGAAATGAAGGAAATGATGGCAAAGGTCAATAAAACTAAAAGCTGGTTTCTTGAGAAGATAAGGAAAATTGATAAACCGTTAGCCAGACTTATCAAGAAAAAAAGGGAGGAGACTCATATCAATAGAATTGGAAATGAAAAAGGAGAAGTGACAACTGGCACTGCAGAAATGCAAAGGATCATGAGAGATTACTACAAGCAACTATATGCCAAAAAATGGACAACCTGGAAGAAATGGACAAATTCTTAGAAAAGCACAACCTTCCGAGACCGAACCAGGAAGAAAAAGAAAATATGAACAGACCAATCACAAGCACTGAAATTGAAACTGTGATTAAAAATCTTCCAACAAACAAAAGCCCAGCAACAGATGGCTTCACAGGCGAATTCTATCAAATATTCAGAGAAGAGCTAACATCTATCCTTCTCAAGCGCTTCCAAAATACAGCAGAGGCAGGATCACTCCCAAACTCATTCTATGAGGCCACCATCACTCTGATACCAAAACCAGACAAGGATGTCACAAAGAAAGAAAACTACAGGGCAATATCACTGATGAACATAGATGCAAAAATCCTTAACAAAATGCTAGCAAACAGAATCCAACAGCACATTAAAGGATCATACACTATGATCAAATGGGGTTTATCCCAGGAATGCAAGGATTCTTCAATATACACAAATCCATCAACGTGATAAGCCATATTAACAAACTGAAGGAGAAAAAACATATGATCATCTCAATAGGTGCAGAGAAAACATTCGACAAAATTCAACACCCATTTATGATAAAAACCCTCCAGAAGTAGGCATAGAGGGAACTTACCTCAACATAATAAAGGTCATATATGACAAACCCATAGACAACATCGTCCTCAATGGTGAAAAACTGAAAGCATTTCCACTAAGATCAGGAAAAAGACAAGGTTGCCCACTGTCACCACTGTTATTCAACGTAGTTTTGGAAGTTTAAGCCACGACAATCAGAGGTGAAAAAGAAAAAAAAGGAATCCAAATTGGAAAAGAAGAAGTAAAGCTGTCACTGTTTGCATATGACATGATATTATTCATAGAGACTCCTAAAGATGCTAGCAGAAAACTACTAGAGCTAATCAATGAATTTGGTAAAGTAGCAGGATACAAAATTAATGCACAGAAATCTCTGGCATTCCTATACACTAAAGATGAAAAATCTGAAAGTGAAATCAAGGAAACACTCCCATTTACCATTGCAACAAAAAGAATAAAATATCAAGAATAAACCTACCTAAGGAGACAAAAGACCTGTATGCAGACAATTATAAGACACTGATGAAAGAAATTAAAGATGATACAAACAGATGGAGAGATATACCATGTTCTTGGATTGGAAGAATCAACATTGTGAAAATGACTCTACTACCCAAAGCAATCTACAGATTCAATGCAATCCCTATCAAACTACCACTGGCATTTTTCACAGAACTAGAACAAAAAATTTCACAATTTGTATGGAAACACAAAAGACCCCAAATAGCCAAAGCAATCTTGAGAACGAAAAATGGAGCTGGAGGAATCAGGCTCCCTGACTTCAGACTATACTACAAAACTGCAGTAATCAAGACAGTATGGTACTGGCACAAAAACAGAAAGATAGATCAATGGAACAGGATAGAAAGCCCAGAGATAAACCCACGCACATATGGTCACCTTATCTTTGATAAAGGAGGCAGGAATGTGGAGAAAGGACAGCCTCTTCAATAAGTGGTGCTGGGAGAAGTGGACAGGTACATGTAAAAGTATGAGATTAGATCACTCCCTAACAGCATACACAAAAATAAGCTCAAAATGGATTAAAGACCTAAATGTAAGGCCAGAAACTATCAAACTGTTAGAGGAAAACATAGGCAGAACACTCTATGACATAAATCACAGCAAGATCCTTCTTGACCCACCTCCTAGAGAAATGGAAATAAAAACAAAAATAAACAAATGGGCCCTAATACAACTTCAAAGCTTTTGCACAGCAAAGGAAACCATAAAGAAGACCAAAAGACAACCCTCAGAATGGGAGAAAATATTTGCAAATGAAGCAACTGACAAAGGATTAATCTCCAAAATTTACAAAGAGCTCATGCAGCTTAATAACAAAAAAACAAACAACCCAATCCAAAAATGGCAGAAGAGCTAAATAGACATTTCTCTAAAGAAGATATACAGATTGCCAACAAACACATGAAAGAATGCTCAACATCACTAATCAATAGAGAAATGCAAATCAAAACTACAATGAGGTATCACCTCACTAGTCAGAATGGCCATCATCAAAAAATCTAGAAACAATAAATGCTAGAGAGGGTGTGGAGAAAAGGGAACTCTCTTGCACTGTTGGTGGGAATGTAAATTGATACAGCCGCTATGGAGAACAGTATGGAGGTTCCTTAAAATCTACAAATAGAACTACCATACGACCCAGCAATCCCACTACTGGGCATATACCCTGAGAAAACCATAATTCAAAAAGAGTCATGTACCAAAATGTTCATTGCAGCTCTATTTACAATAGCCAGGATATGGAAGCAACCTACGTGTCCATCAACAGATGAATGGATAAAGAAGATGTGGCACATATATACAATGGAATATTACTCAGCCATAAAAAGGAATGAAACTGAGTTATTTGTAGTGAGGTAGATGGACTTAGAGACTGTCATCCAGAGTGAAGTAATTCAGAAAGAGAAAAACAAATACCGTCTGCTCACACATATATATGGAATCTAAAAACAAAAGGAAAAAAAATGGTCAGAAGAACCTAGGGGCAAGACGGGAATAAAGATGCAGACCTATTAGAGAATGAACTTGAGGTTACAGGGAGGGGAAAGGTAAGCTGGGACAAAGTGAGAGTGTCACGGACATATATACACTACCAAACATAAAATAGATAGCTAGTGGGAAGCAGCCGCATAGCACAGGGAGATCAGCTCGGTGCTTTGTGACCACCTAGAGTGGTGGGATATGGAGGGTGGGAGGGAGGGAGATGCAAGAGGGAAGAGATATGGGGACATATGTATATGTATAACTGATTCACTTTGTTATACAGCAGAAACTAACACACCATTGTAAAGCTATTATAGTCTAATAAAGATGTTAAAAAAATCTATTTACTGATCCTATTTTATGTTATTATGTTATCTAGCTGTAGTAATGGATAACTTATTGTTTAAAATCACTGGTTTTCATCTTAAGAGTGACAAACGCCTACGAAAAATGTCTTCCTGAGTGGCTTTCTCTAGACCTCAAATAAGAGATTGAGGAAATAGAACTATTACACTGATGATTTTCAGATAATATTTGAACAAGCCAGGCTGTTATTAGCATGTAAACACAATGTAACAGCTTTTCAGTGTACCTAGATATTTACTTCTGAGAGACCACTGGAGTCTCTTTACACTATAAGTGAAGTATTTTTTAAAAATGCAGAGGTTTTCCATAAGGAGTGACGGCTCACAGCCCCATATTGGGCTCCCCAGCCTGGTGGTCCCGTAGCAGAAGATAAGCCTCCAGAACATCTGGCTTTGAAGGCCATCAGAGCTTGTGTACAGGAGAGCCAGAGGGCTGTAGGAAACAGACTCCACTCTTAAAGGGCTCATGCAGAACCTCACCAGCTCTGAGACCTATGACAGAGGCAGTATTTTGAAAGGGGCCTGGGTCAGACCCACTTGCTGAATTTGCAGAGCCTACTGGAGAGGTAGGAGGCAACTGGGACTCCCTCCAGGGACAGGGACACTGGCAGCAGCAGACAGGGACATGGGCGGCAGCCATTTTTGGGAGTTCACTCTACCACTAGGACACTGGTGCTGGCAATCTAAATTCAATAAAGTTGTAGGATACAAATTAATATGCAAAATGTGTTGCATTTCTATATACTGACAACAAAAGGTCAGAAAGAGAAATTAAAAAAATCTCATTTACAATTGCATCAAAAAGAATAAATCTAACTAATAGGTGAAAGATCTGTACTTGGAAAACCATGCAACATTAATGAAAAAAACTGAAGATGACCAAAGAAAGATATACTGTGCTCATGGATTGGAAGAATTAATATTGTTAAAATGACCACAGAGCCCAAGGCATTCTACAGATTCCGTGCAGTCCCTATCAAAATAGTAATGGCATTTTTTACAGAACTAGAACAAATAATTAAAATACTTGTATGGAAACACAAAAGAGCCTGAATAGCCAAAAAGTCTTGAGGAAGAAGAATATAGAGGTACCACACTCTCTGGTTTCAAACTATACTACAAACCTACAATCATCATAACAGTATGGTACCAGCATAGAAACAGACACATAGATCAATGGAACAGAATAGAAAGCCCAGAAATAAGCACATGCTTATATGGTCAATTAATCTATGTCAAAGGAGGCAAGAATATACAGTCTCTTCAATAAATGGTGTCGGGAAAACTGGATAGCTACACACAAAAGAATCAAGCTGGACTACTTTCTCACACCATGCACAGAAATAAATTCAAAATGGATTAAAAACTTAAATGTAAGACCTGAAACCATAAAACTCCTAGAAGAAAGCATAGGCAGTACTCTCTTTGACACTGGTCATAGTAATATTCTTTTGGATATGTCTCCTCAGGCAAGGGAAACAAAAGCAAAAATAAACAAATGGACTACGTCAAAATAAAAAGCTTTTGCATACCAAGGAAACTCTTAACAAAACAAAAAGGCAGCATATTGAATGGGAGAAAATATTTGCAAATGACATATCTGATAAGCAGTTAATATTCAAAATATACAAAGAACTCATGCAAGTTAACATCAACAAAAACCAAACAGCCCAATTAAAAAATGAGCAGAGGGCCTGAATAGATATTTTTCCAAAGACATATGGATGGCTAACAGACACATGGAAAGATGCTCAGCATAACTAATCATCAGGAAAATGCAAATCAAAACCATGGTGAGATATCACCTCACACCCGTTAGAATGGCCATCATCAAAAAGACAGATAAGTCCTGAGGATGTGGAGAAAAGGGAACTTTCATGCACTGTCGGTGGGAATGTAAATTGTTACAACCACTATGAAAAACAGTATGGGGGTTCCTCAAAAAATTAAAACTACCATATGGATCCAGCAATTCCACTTCTGGGTATTTTCTTTTTTGATTTGAATTTTATTTTATTAATTTATTTTTATACAGCAGGTTCTTATTAGTTATCTATTTTATATATATTAGTGTATATACATCAATCCCAATCTCCCAGTTCATCCCACCCCCCACCCTCCCACTTCCCTCCCTTGGTGCTGGGTATTTTCCCAAAGAAGACAAAAACAATAATTTGAGTGGATATATGCACTGCTATATTCATTGCAGCATTATTTACAATAGCCAAGATATGGAAGCAACCTAAGTGTCCATTGATAGATAAATGGATAAAGAAGATGTGATATGTGTGTATATATATATATATATATATAATGGAATATTACTCAGCCACAAAAAATAATGAAGTCTTACCATTTGCAACAACATAGATGAACCTAGAGAGTATTATGCTAAATGAAATGTCAGACAAGGAAAGACAAATACCATTCGATTTCACTTGTGTGTGTAATCTAAAAACAAAATAAATGCACAAACATAACAAAGCAGAAACAGACTTAACAGATGCAGAGAACAAACAGGTGTCTGTGAGGGTTGAGGGGATGAGTGAAATAGATGAGGGAGATTAATAGGTACAAACTTCCAGTTACAAAATAAACGAGTCACATGTTTAGTCATGTATAGCATGGGGAATATAGTCAGTAACATGGTAATATCTTTGTATGGTGACAGATGGTAAGTAGCCTTATTGTGGCGATCATTTTGGAATGTAGAGAAATATCAAGTCACTTTGTTGTGCACCTGGATCTCCATAGTGTTGTAGGTCAATTATACTTCAAAATAAGACAAAACAAAAACCAAAAAACCAAAACCACGCACTCAGCTGCATAGAAACATGCCTGGGAGGATGCATACTAAGCTGTCAATAGTATTACTCTTCAAGAAAGTATCTGTGCGTGGAAGGCACTCTCACCCTTTACCGTATACATTTTAACTTTATCCTTCGTAGAGCATTTGGGGAAAGGATGCTGTCTAAGTATTAATGGGTGTGTGTGGAGGCTCAAGTTAAAAGTTAAGATCAGATATAGAGTGGTAAGGAATGTGACATTTTGGTTAAAAAAGAAGAATTTATTTCTGTCACTTTTGGAATAGCAATAGAACGTATATTGCTGGAGCTACTAAAGAATTTTATAGAGGGGGACACTAGGATTCTTCCCATACTTCTCTTTTTCTGGAAGGAGACAATCCTTGCACTTTTTACAGCTGGGATGGTATAGAACTCAGTCTATATAGCAAATATATCTAATAATTATAAATAAAATAAATATTTCGAAACACTAAATTTTTTTTGTTTATACACATCAGTGTGAACTAACCTTCCTTCTTCCTTCCCTCCCTCCTTTCTTCTTCCCTTTTCCCTTTCCTTTCCTCCCTCCTCTTCCTCCCCTTTTCATATGGCAGTAAGAGGTAGGAGGAAAGGAAAGGAAAAATGACTAGATTGAAGTAAAGATTAGATTAGAACAGCCTACGTTACATAAAACGTCTTTTAATGATATAATTTTCTTCTCAGAAGAGATTTGAATGTAATATAAAACAAACCAAGATAACAGAGAACACAATGCAAAGTAAACTCCCCAGACAGGACTTTTTTTTTCAGCAAAAGCATTAGGTAAGTTCTCAGCCTGACATCACAGGAGAAATCAGTCCTCTGGTCCTGAGCCTTCCACTCTCCACCAGCACTAGTTGAAGACCTTTTGTCCTAGCAGGAAAGGCCAGGTAAAGTCTATTGGGAAACGTGCTCAGGAACACGGTTTTTAAAAAGGAAAACATGCAAGGAAGCTTGAAAAGCATTTTATGATAGGTCTTAGGAGGGCTGAAAGAATGCAGTTCATAGTGAATTTCAAGACAATCAGATTTCATCTGAATAAGTGTTTTAAATGCTCCAAACTGGAAAATTTCTATTATCTTCCTTACAGATCACTGAAAACAAGTGCCTGGTCCATGCTCTACCCAAGGTACAGTCACTCTGTTTTCAAGCTCAAAACAGATATTGATTTTCGTTTCAAACTTTAATGCCAAAATTAGCAGTGTCAGGTTGTATTAGAGGCGGATGGTTTAGAGAGTTCAAGAGTGAACAAGCAGCACAGCCAGATTGCCTTTTCTGGGTGTTTTTTTTTTTTTTTTTTCTTTTCATGTCTTACAGACAAAGCATGGAATATAAGACAGCCTTCAGTTTTATGGCACCCAAAGAAATATTTAGTCCAATTTCACTCATGTCTTTTGCCCATCAGTTTCCTTCAAGTGTCAGTTGAGGGGTCATAAATACATATAGTTTGAGGATGATTACAGTTTGCTTTAATCTCCTTCTTCAGTGCATTTTGCCTCTCACTTAGCTTTGGAAAAACCAAGATTTGTCAGTTTAAATTGACAGAGCATTTCATCTGCATTGTCCCATAAAGGAGGAGGCGGCTCAATTATTGAATCGGTCCACCAGCAGAGTGTGCATCCTTTATATCCGGGATTGATTGAAAGGAAAGAACTACAAATTGCACTGTGAGAGCTTCCCTCACATGGAACAGTTAATCAAAGGAGCAGCCCCAGCCTCATAATAGGGACTTTTAGAACGTTCATTCGCTATGAGGAGCAAATGCCCACAAAGCTAAGTCACCCAGACTTGACTTGTCAATAAGGAAGGGTGCCTTATTGATAAGAGTGGCTTATTTATCAATAAGGAAGAGCGTTGCCAGAGTGGCTTCGGGGAGTGAAGAGGGGAAAGGAATGAGTATGGATATCCTTGATATCCTCTGAAATACCTCTAAGTCTGTACGATTAATATCTCAGCGTATCTGGTTGTTGCTTCTCTGTATTCTGAATGAAGGTGGCTTTTATTAGATGGCTCCCATGCAGACTGTGTTTGGAGTGCATGCGTACGTGTGTATGTGTGTGTGAGAGAGAGAGTGAGCGAGCAATGGAGGGAAGGAAGGAGGGGGAGGGAAGGGGAGGGGATTCAGAGGAGAGAAAAGAGTGAATAGGTGAACAGTAGCAGCGTTAGAAGCTAGAGGTTCTTCAAATACAGATGTGATGTAGTAAATGCCTATTAAGTTTCCCAAGCTGTCTTCTCATATACATTCTAGTCCCACAAAGGGTGTAACCCAGTTTCTGAATTACTCCCTGAGCATTGTGTGGAGAGGCAGTAACTAACTCGACAGCAGGACAGGTGGCAGCCTCTCTGCACTCCCACAGGTGTGATGAATGCCTTTCTTATCAACCACTGAAGTATGCTGTCATCTGCTCACTTGTCTGTATATGAGCTCTTTGATGACAGGGATTGTGTTTGATTCATCTTCTATTTCCAAGGCCTAGAGAATGTCTGGTTTGTGGTTTGTACTCAAGTTGAGGAGTGAGTGGCTAGTGGGCTATATGGCTACTCCATGTGGGGATGTATTAGAGGTGAAGATGGGGAGTGGTCCCCCCATGCTGTAATATTTTAGGAGTAAAAAATCTAAACAATTAAAAGGAAAGTGGAGAGAGATTCCCTGTCATTCATCATCAACAGATCAAGAACCAGAGAGCAGGGCTTCCCTGGTGGTGCAGTGGTTGAGAGTCCGCCTGCAGATGCAGGGGACGCAGGTTTGTGACCCGGTCCAGGAAGGTCCCACATGCCGCGGAGCGGCTGGGCCTGTGAGCCATGGCCACTGAGCCTGCGTGTCCGGAGCCTGTGCTCCGCAACGGGAGAGGCCACAACAGTGAAAGGCCCGCGTACCTCAAAAAAATAAAAATAAATAAATAAATAAAGAACCAGAGAGCAGACAATGCTGAACATTAAGACACAGATGCCTGATGTGGGTGTTGAATTATCATCAGTTTTGATCAAGCTCCTGTCATATTCAGTTGGGGGAATATTAGAGGTCTGAGACAGACAGTGGCAGAAGTTGTGGGGGACCGATGAGTAAGGCAGGAATGAGGCAACAGCCTAGGAAAAAAGGGCATAGGGCGCTCTGAGCCGACTGAGATAAAGTAGAAGAAATTTGTTGGCAAGAACCAATGTCTCCTGGATGCAGAAGGGGAAAATGAAATGCAGGCAGGCAGGTAGAGCACCGCTGGTCATGGAGCTGGGACTGGCTGTGGGTGTTGGAGAAGTCAGCCTCCAGTGGTTGGCCATGGCCGTGTTCTTTGGTGATTGCAGTAAGTAAAGCTTGGCTAGGCAATCAACAGAGAGGAAATGAAGAATGCCTTTTCCTTCCAGTTGTAGCTATTAAATAAAATTTAGCTGAAGTCTGAAATATAGATCATAGTTTAGTATTAACTATAGTCATGCTTAATACCCCTTGGGTGGAAGGCCACTTAAACCATACCTGATGGGAACAATCTTTGTGCTTTGGAAACCCCAGGTCTTCTGATACAAAATGTAGTGCCCTTCTTCCCACCCTACCTTGACTCATGCTGTACCATTGTTTTCAATAATCCTGGAACAGCATGGTCACATGTCAATAGTGTGAAGTACCTAAGGTTTATTATTTAAATGTTAATCTAGAAATGGTGATTTTTTTTTCTTTTGTGTGTGCACCTTTAAGCAATCTTTACTGAAAGAGTTTTTAGAACAGTATAAAATGGTGTACATGAAAATGATTCATTTAGCCTTTAACTAATTGGTCATTTTTATCCTTTCAGTGAAAAAAAGTGGAAGAATCCACTTATTCAGACAGGGTTTCCCCCCCTCCTTGAAACTGAGATAAAAACAACAGCAGTTTTTAAACTTTGTTTCTGGAAAAGAGATCCATTCCTTCTTGGTGACAGGTTTCTAAAAAACCATTTTTTCTCTTGCCTTTAGTACTGGCCTCTAGCATGTCCATTGAAGGAAAGGGCCCTGTTACTTTACAAGGTATTTCTCTAAATGTGTTTTGTTTAAAGAATGCCACAACAGGAAAACCTATTCGCTTTGCTTTCTATACTGATTGGGAAGCACAGCTAGTTCACTCTGTCGAAACACCCAGCTCAGAAACTGATGTTAGAGAAAGCAGCTCAGTCTCCTAGAGCGAGTGGAGTTTACAGACTAGCCTTCAGCTTGTAGATCCTCTGTACCAGCCCTAGGGGAGGATAGATTTTATAAATAAAATATCTGTGAACAGCAGTAGTCACAGCATTATTACAAACTTAAAAAAAAGATATCAAAGGGCACGGATACATGAAGCCAGCAACAAGCCAGCATTTGCTTCTCTGAATCATCCAGGGCTGCACCACCAAGCAGGACTTGTTAGTTTGCTCCAAAGAGGATGGCGAGTTGTATTAAAAAGTAGGGATGTTGAAGATGTCACAAAATCCAAATATGCTGGTGCCGATTTTCCAGTTGCCTTAACATTATGATGTTAGATATTTGTATTTGGGAAGAAATTATGCTGTTTGATGGTGAACCCTAACTTGAGAAATTAAAGTAGTCATGATTTTCCTTTTTGTTTGATCTTGCGGCAAATATTCAAACACAGTGAAATAATGGTTTACAAGTATTTTCCAGATAATTTTAGTTTAAACAACAATACTACTTTCAGGTAATTTTTATTTTTTGCTTTTGGGGTTGTTGTCTCTCGCCCTGCCCCACCGAGATGGAAGTATGTTTAGAGAATTCTGGAGAGGTCAGCTTCTCACTTCCCTGATTTCTTGAGTTGGTCTGGTTTCTGCCCCCTTCCAGGTGTGATTGAAATAGAAATTTAAGGTCCTGCATCACAGGTCCAAAGGTAGCTCAGAGAAGGACCCAGAACCAAGTTTGGCCTATCCCAGGAGATAGTTTATTTCTGGAAGCTTCCATTCAAAAAGACTTTGGGTCTTCTTAAAACGAATGTATATCTCCCTACTCAACATATTATAGTTTACTGAAATTTGACCCTCATGTTTAAAAAAGAGTCAGACTCTGATTTTCCTTAGTGAAGTCTTTAGTTAGATTCAGATACCTACTTATTTTATTATGCTCATGTCTTAGGAATCCTATTAAGTAGATGTTACAGCTATGAAGTTTGACATGATACATCCTATGGACAGCATTTGAAGAGCAGAATAAAGTTAGGTGTCTGAAGTCTAACGTGATTTTGTCCAAAAATTAGTCTGTGGTTTGACTGTCAAAAGGTTCTCTGTTTGTTTAGGAAAGTAAAGGGATAGCTCTGTAACAGGCTTAAAGAAAGTTGTCCCCATATGCATGAGGGAATTTTCAATACAAACTACCATCTTCTGCACCATTCCATTGCAAATTCAATCTTAGATGGTTGGCAGCTATGCCGTGCCTCTGCTTCTTTTTATAGTCTAGGAAATAACCCTCAATTACATGAATTAGAGTAGGTCAATTAAAGAACACCAGGGCATAAAGATTATGAAGAAGATTCTCTTGTGTCACAAATTATGCATGAAAAACAATTCTTCCTCTCCTATTCTTTAGTAATTGGTAATCTTTCTAGAACAAATATATTCAAGTAAGCTTCCAATGCACACTTTGTACATCGCATGCATAATCAGTGTTGAAATGAGAGCTGGATGTTGGTGAATAATATTTTCTGAGTCAGGGGTCAAGGCTGCCTTGTATTCCTCTGGGTGAGATGTAGAAGTTGCAGGAGATTTTAGTTGAGTATTATCCCTAAACAGATTTTTTTTATAGACTTGTCTCTTTGCTCCCTTTTACTTACTCTTTCTTTAGTGTGGTGTAGTATACATAATTTAAGTAACCAGGGAATGTCTCTGGGCTCAAAACCACCTGCTGGCTTATATTAGCTAATTAATGGTGATTTATCTGAGTTACTAATTTGAGTGGAGCTGATTGCCTTTAGGAATTTGGGAAACGTTGTAAGAATTCTGATTAAAATTGTGCCTTTGTGATGGACAGTCTCCTTAAAAGGCTTTTAAGAAATGTTTCCTGTTAGCAGATTAAAAAAAAACAAACAAAACGAAAGTGCCAAATTGATGACCTTGTGTTGTTTTCTGGCTCAAATCACGTCTTATGGCAGCTTGCTTCACTCTGTGATTCAATTTTATCTCTGCCAGGCTTCTTCTCATTTTGTCTCTTACATTAGGGTTTATTTGCCTTTCACTGCTTGAAAAATAGAACTGATCTTGAATCCATAGAGTTTAATCATTTTTGCAAAAACTGATACAGTAGATTTATTTCAGCCAAACTCTGTGTTAGGCTGGCTTGATTCCCAGGACCTCAATGTGTGAATTTAATGGCGGTACAATGTCTGAGGTAGGAATATAATAGAAAGCTCTCAGAGGTATATCTATTGGATCAGTATAATTTCATTTTTTGTCTGCTGGTCTCAATGTCTCTTAAGGCAATGTAGTGTGTAGACAACAAAAGCTGGCCATCTCTCTCTACTGTGATCCCATGGATGTTAGAGCCCCTCAAGAATCACCTTCTCAGATAAAGTATACAGTAAGCAACTGTTAAACATACAATGAGGCCTCTATGAAACATCAATTTTATTAACTGTGTTTAATTAATGAGTGGTAATGAACACGTGGTTACTGCTTTGAGTCTTTTGGATTTAGGAATAATTTGTCTAACCTAGGCAATCATCTCTCCTCCCCCCAAATTAATGCAAGAAATGATTGTGCATTTTATATATATATACATATTAATGCAAGTAACTGCATTTTATATATATATATATATTTAGTTTCTACTTATTAATTCACAATATATCTTTTAAGGAAGAAGGTACTTTTCACATATGCACATCATTACAGTTAAAAAATTTTAACTACTGAAATATAGGCATAAAGGAATTCAGGGCTGAAAAAGAGATGAGAATTGAGTTCTCAGTGACCCAGACTTATAGTTTGCCTGGCTTATCTGATACTAAGGAGTGTGGATGAAATATGATTTGCCACATTTTTCTGACTTCTGATACACTTCCATGACAACATGAACACCTTCCTTTAAAAAAATAATAATATACTCCCATGTTCTCCATTAGTTATCAGATTTGACAACCAAACAAAGCTTTGTTATTTGAGTTTTGAGCTGCAAACGATTAAGCTAAAGTTATTTCTGGTCTTGGGACTTGTAGTCAGTTCCCTAGGGATGAAGTTTTCCTAGGAGTCAGTGCTCTTGACTTTTCAATAGTTCTCTCCCCTCTTTGGTTCCTCAGAGTGAGGAATTTCAGTTCCCAGAACTTCTCTGTCTCTATTTTAATTGCACAACTTTCTGTCTTTGGCTAAAGTGCAAGGTTCTTTAGTCATACTAAATTCAAACATTCTCTTCTCAGTTGTTTGTGCTCTACTTCTGAGTTCTCTCTCCGCCACCTACCCTCCCCCCACGTCCCCCATCCCTGCCTTGAACTATGACTGCTTTAAGTAAATGAGAAGCTCTTCTTCAAAGTCAATGAGCTCTTCTTCATCTCTTCATTTACTTTACATTGAAGAGCCATATAGTCTTGCGGAGAGGGATGAAAAATTGCCTGATCTCCACTACACATACTCAGTTCTCCTATTTCTGACTTTACTAAGTACAAGGCAATCCAAGTCAAAGTCCAACTCACTGCATGGTGGTTATAGATCTCAGGCATCCCCACCTTCACTGGAACATAGTGGAAAGTATGGTAAAACAGAACATTCGTCTGCATGCAAATTAGTGTGCGTAGTGTGAGATTGCAAAGGGTTTGTTAAAGGTGATAAGCGATGGAATTTAAGCTACTGCTTTTAAGGTAACACAAATGAGCAGATGTACTTAGCTCATAACTTTCAGATATTGATAGGTTTAGGTAAACGACACATTTTTGAAAAAGGTGAAATCTCTCAGTGGTTAACTGATTGAAGGCAGAGAGCATAGCCAAGAGAGAAGTAGAGGCTATATCAGTTTCTTTATTTTAGTTACCACCTAAACTGAGCTCCAAAAGTGGAAGTCATAGACTGTGACCTCCAAACTTGCTGCACTTATAGACTTCACCAAAAAGCCTCCTTTTTTTTTCCATCTGCACCTTATTCCTTTTTCAGAGATGGCACATTAATATTTATAGGCTAACTCCATGCAAGTTCTAAACTTTGTTCTAGAGAAAAGATGACACTAAATAACAGGGTTGATTATTGCTAAGCCAGAGGGGAGGGCAAGGACGACAGTGACCTGAATTTAATTCCCACTTTTCCATCCTTCTTCTACAACAATGCAACATAGTGATGTTCCCAGAGCACAAAGCAGAGGATACACCCCCAAATCATCTTAATCAAACCATTTTTTGAAAGTCTGACTTATGGATTTGATGTTCTTGGTGATTTCTAATGCTCAGAACTAGTTTGGCATTAAGTATTCAATCACCTTGTGATCTGTTCCATTTCAAGAGTGGTAGAGGGGAGAAAATAGACTCCAAATCATAGCTACTGTCTTGTGCAAGGTTCTTATTAAAAACAGCATATTTCTGTAGCCCAGAGGGCTTACAGCCTCTTCCAAAGCAGAAGCGCTGCTCTAAGCTAACCTCAAGGGGCTACTCGAGAGAGATGCAGCCTTCACCCCTCTCACGGGGCAGGGGGGGACTGATAGTATCATATCCGATCCCAATTCCAAGCCTCCGTCAGCCCAATAAGAAATATTCCTTAAGGCATTACTGACATGCAGTTCCCTGGTTAATTGGTTAATAAGTATTTCAATAAGAATAATTAATTTTAAAGAGAAAGAAAACACTTCACAGTAGAATCCATTTAGGAGAGTACATATACCTAGGCTCAGTGAGGTAGGAGGATTTTGGTTTTTTATCATGTTTGAACATAGATATCATTTGCTTCTGTTATATCGCTTGTGCTTGACATTTTATCTACAGATAATCAAAATATAATAAAGGGATCACCTCCAGACTGAGGCTCTTAACAATGATGAGCAAAGAGATGCTTGGAGACAAGATGCTGAGGAACAGAAATGCACTGAATAAATTCAGTTCAAAAAGGATGATCATGTCCTGAGGTTACACTAATGTGAATGTTTTTTCTTACTGTCTGCTAAAAGTGACAGCAGCTATAAAGAGTTTTTTTTCTTTTTTTTCTCATTTTTTTTGCACAAAGACCACCAGTTTCCAGTTTACTGATTAGACTGTTGCATTTTTCATGCAAAGGCTTGTTGACTTTAAGTTTGGCCATAAGCATTGTTTATACACTTTTATATGTGTTACCAAAAAAATCTTCATTAACATTATAAGTCAGATCTTAATGTACGATTTCATCATTGTATAGATCATAAAATTGCACTTAAAGGTTTGGAAGAATTTTAGGGCTTATTTAAAAATCGTTAGCCTGGTATATCTTAAAGGCATGTATGTATAGGTATGTCTTAAAGTGTAATTGTCTGCTATTTTTAACATTTAGAACATTACATCCTCAATATAAAAAAAGAGAAAAGTTTATAACTTTTCTTTTAATGTTTTTTGGCTGCATTGGGTCTTCGTTGTTGCAAGCGGGCTTTTTCTAGTTGCGGCGAAGCGGGGTCTACTCTTCGTTGGGGTGCTCGGGCTTCTCATTGCGGTGGCTTCTCTTGCTGTGAAGCATGGGCTTTAGGGCATGTGGGCTCAGTAGGTGTGGCTTGCGGACTCTAGAGTGCAGGCTCAGTAGTTGTGGTGCACAGGCTTAGCTGCTCCGCAGCATGTGGGATCTTCCCAGACCAGGGATAGAACCCGTGTCCCCAGCGTTAGCAGGCGAATTCTTAACCACTGTGCCACCAGGGAAGTCCCAGAAAAGTTTATATTAAGGTAAATTCACATGGAAGAGGTAAATTTTTCATAGAAAGTAATTCCTTGTAAGTTAAATTATAATTTAAATGTCTAGTTATTTCTTTAAAAGAAACCCAAATCACAAGTTAACATTTAGTAAAATGCATTCAACTTCCAGGTCTTAATTTCTAAATCAAAGCATGGGCTAACTTTGAAAATAAAACTTTAATTTTTATCTTACCTACAAAATTGAGAGCATTTTATATAATTGCTCCCTGAAAGCATCTCTGCATGTAAGTATACGACCCTTCAGTGATAACAAGGTATTCATCGTCCTACTTCAGCACAAATGCAGTTGATTTGGTTTGTCATGTGGCTTCAAACCAAGTGAATCGATTAGACAGGCAGCCTTCAAAAGACGGGCAGACCTTGGCATTTGCCCAGATTTACCATTTTAAATGGTGATACTCTATGGCTGGAAATAAAAAAGAAATCTTGATCTAGGAGTGCAAATTCAAAGGATGTAAATCAACTGTCAATAACATTGACTGAAATGTTTTTAAAGCTTCAACTCTCTAGAGGGGACTGTTGCTCAGAATATATGCCCTCTGCCATAAACACATATGCAAGTCAGATAGCTGAATTCTCAAGGAGAGCAGAATGCTAAGGGCAAGTTGGGGGTCTGAGAAATGGAGTACATCTGGGGAGCAGAGAGGTCTTGAGTCTAAAACTTATTTACTCACACTCAGTGTCTCAGTTCAGCTGTGCTCTGCTAAACGTTAGGAAGAAAGAAGTCAGATTAAGCCAACCAATTCTAATGTATGAATGGCCATAACCTTCTTACAGGTGTTCACATTTAAAAATGAATGTTTGTTAACTTAAAGAAATACCTAATTACTGAACCTAACTAGAAGTACCTAATTACTGAATAGAGAAGCAAGATACATATAAGCAAGTAATTTTGACACATGAAAAAAATGCTTTTGATAAGGAGATTGTTATGTACAAGGCTGGTCTTTGGGTTGGTGTCTACCCCAGAACAAATCCCTCTTTCATTTGTTACTATTTTCATAGCTGTTTCTCTCTCTTTACTTCCGTACCAGTAGGTATTCTCAGAAGTTTACAAATCATTTAACATTCTTATGGCATTGATGGTAGATGAGGAAGCTTCGTTGTTTGGATGGGATTGGCAGAGCTGAATGTTTCTAAGTGAATATTTTAATAATATATTTATTGTACATGGACTACCTGTCTGATTAAAAAAAAATAAACAAGAAAACTCAGTATTTTTTAAAAGTCAGTTTGTGATAAAGCCATTAGTCTCATAACTGCTAAATTCCATTGCAAGTGATATTCCAAACTGGGTTAAATGATATTATATGTAAATATATTTCAGCATTAGGTTTTATGGGATCTTTGGCAGAGGATGAAATCACAAGATATAACGAATTGTTAAACAACTTTTTTGCAATCAATTTATTTATTTTATTTTTGGCTGCGTTGGGTCTTCATTGCTGTGCATGGGCCTTCTCTAGTTGTGGTGAGCTGGGGCTACTCTTCATTGCAATGCGCAAGCTTCTCATTGTGGTGGCTTCTCTCGCTGTGCAGCACGGGCTCTAGGCACACGGGCTGCAGTAATTGCAGCATGCGGGTTCAGTAGTTGCAGCACGTGGGCCCTAGAGTGCGCAGGCTTCCGTAGTTGTGGTGCACGGGCTCAGTAGTTGTGGCTCGCTGGCTCTAGAGCACAGGCTCAGTAGTTGTGGTGCACGGGCTTAGTTGCTCTGTGGCATGTGGGATCTTCCTGGACCAGGGCTCAAACCCGGGTCCCCTGCGTTGGCAGGTGGATTCTTAACCACTGTGCCACCAGGGAAGCCCTGCAATCAATTTATAAGCCAAGAAGAAAATATAAATTTTAGCTGGGTTAGATGGATTGTTAGAAGGATTGTGAATTGAGAGGAAGCCTTGGTGGGTTAATCAGTGTTCTTAGAACATTTAGAAGCTGTTCAGTTCTTCAATGAATTATTTAAGGTTAAAGAAGATCACTGACAAATTTCAACCTGAATCATTCACTGAATTGTGCTGTAAACAAAACACTGAGTCCATCATTGCTTTAGCAAGTTGACGTTATAGATCTCTAGAGTTTCCTTAGGTTTCCTTCATAATATTTTTCACCTCCAGCTTTGGACGTGAGAAAAAAATGTTTTCTTATGGTCTTAGTGCAAAAATTTCATTCTACTTGTGATTCTGTAATTTATTCCCCTTATAGTTAATTATATCTGGTCTTGAATCAGAAAGGCCTAGTTTCAGTCCTAGTTCTACCACCCTCTGGCTGGGTCACTGGGGTCAAATTACTTAACCTCTCCCAAACCTCCATTTTCTCAATTGTAAATTGGAGTCGTCCTCTCCTCTGCTTTCTCTCTTCTGTTTTTGACAACTGACCTTGGTGCCTCACTCTTCTGTTCCAATTGCCCATGCCTTAGACCTTTCTCTACTTTTCTTCTCCCACAAATGAAAACTTTTTATTTTGTCCCATTGCCTCAAGGCCTTGCTCACATGTTAGCTAGCTAATAATTCCTCTCCAAGAAAACAAAATGACTTAATTTAGTGGAAGCAGACATTTCTTCTTAATGATAATAACTTATATTTGTATAATGATTTATAGTTTATAGTGCCTATACATATATAATCTCAGTTAATTCACATGGCATCCCTGAAGTCGGGTATTATTATCTATATTTAGCGGATGAGGAAACAGAAACTAACAAGAGGTCAGGAGATCTTCTCAAGAATACGTGGATAAGTTGAGACTCGAGTTCTAGGCCAGCTTACCGTAAGTGCAGTATTCATTCCTCTTCACAGCTGTAATCAGGTAGTACTGAGAAATACAGAAACCTCAGAACTGAGGAATAGCTGATAATGCAAACATAACAATGGAGAGATTCTACCCATCACTCATAGCCATGTGTTCTAAGACAATCTATTTAACCTGTCTGGGCCTCAGTCTCTGCACCTTTAAAATTCAAGGGCTGGACCTCTTAGGTTCATTTCAGCTTTAACATTCCATGATTCTATGAATATTAGCATCATAGTTGCAATTTCTATACCAATTTTCACTTTCTTTTCAGTTTATGTCAATAGTTTGCACAGAGAATTTAATTATCAGCAAGTATAATAGTGTTTAAAAATGTGTTATATATATTTTTAAGATAAGGAGAGAGAGTAGAGAAAATTGAGTATTAAATTTAAAGATTCAAATAGGAAAGTATAACTACCAATTTCTCTTAACCAAACAACAGCTTCTGTGGGGTTGCCTTCTATATGGAAAAGTGCTTAGTTTTAGGAGGGATGTCCATGGAATAAGAAGGGGGCGCCATCCCCATCAGTCATATCAACTCTAGCCATTAGGGGTTGGAAATGTGCAAATAAAGAGACGTGGAAATAAGATCTTCAACATACTTGTGGATTAAATTTTAAAAAGTCAGATGTAAAACAGTATTAAGCCACGTAGTCAATATTGATGTTGCCTAAGTTAAACACAATTCTCTATTATTATTATAAACTGTCTGAGAAAATCTGGCCCAATTTTATAGGATAGGCTAAAAGCAAAATTAAAGAAAAAGATGACATTTTGAAGGTTCCCCCCCCCCCCACCATTAACACAATGAGGCCGACTGAGCTGTGAAACTGTGATGGAAATATTAGAGCTGTTGTGTCTGAAAAAAAGGCAGTGATCATTTCATTCTTCCTGTCTTTTAATGCTCCAGGGTTTTGGAGACGAATAGAAGCAATAAGTTCACTTTGCAGAATTAACGCAGTAATTCTTTATCATAAGAGCAGAGCATTACCTCAATCTGATTTTGCTACAAAATGGTTCAAAGTCTATTTTTAATGATGGCCCTAATTTGTTAACACCTTTTAAATTATTAATCCCCTTTATATTCAAGTAGTTATTGCGTGTCATAACAATGTATCTATGCAGGGAAATTTAATAGTATTTTCTAGATGTCAAGAAAAGGCTTGTTCTTCAAAATGTTATTAAAACTGATAATGAGCTAAAGAGTTGCCATAGCAAACACTGAAATTACTGTATCAATCAGCATTGGGTGCTCTTATTCAATAAACAGAAATTAACCTATTAACTATGCCTAACTTTCGTCAACAAGATGGTTGCTTTCAAGCATTTCTCTCCTCTTCAAATCTTTCTTTTCTTAAAACTACATATTGCTGTATAATATTAGAGTTTTGAATCAAGTCCTTGGTATCAGTATTTATGGTTGAAATTCTAAAAGTACACATGATGTCATGAATGTTTTATATTAATGATTGCAAATATTTTTACTTTCCTTTTAGATGGAAATTGACATTTTTGAAATAAAAAATACCATATCTGAGAAAGTCAAATACCCAAGTTTTTAAATCATGTTACAGAATATTTTCCTGATTTTGAGGATTTAAATTTTCTTTCTTATTTTATGAATTATGAGTTTTTACTAAGGCATACCTACAAAAAATATAATAGTGAAATGTAGTACAAGGGTATACCATTGCTTATTTAGTTTTTAGATACTAAAATAAGGATAAAGAATATAGTTTTATACATGTTCCAAATAAAGATGTAGATTCAAAAGCACTTTACACATTATTAAAAGCAACAGAAAGTCAGTCCCAGTTTCTGCTGTGATTCAAGCAGAATAGAACAAATGTATCTTCACATAGTGGGTGTGCCTTAGTTCTAATTACGCTTCTAGTTCTAGTTACGCTTTGGGCTGATAATCAGTGTCACACAAAAATGACCCAGAACTGGCTTTCATTCGGATACTTTTCTATTATTTCTCATAAAGTTTATGGAGCTTGTATGTCTTTAGTTGCTTTAATAATTTCTAAATTTCTAAAAAAATATTACACTGCACACTCTAGGTCATTTAAAATAACATTCAAATGATGAACATTAGAAATTACACGTGTAGCTGAACACAATAGCTGAACACAAATAATAAAAAAAAATAACACGGGCTTTGTGCTTAAAGCATTTTGTGTCTGTTGCAACTCCCCTGAAGTAGAGAGGGTATATATATCATCTTCACTGAATAGATTAAAAGGCAGACCTATAGAAGTTAGCTGATTTGTTCAGCTAGCAGGGGCAACTGGGAAAAGAATCTAGACTTCTTAAGCTTATAATTCTAGTGGTTCTCAATCCTAGCTGCTTCTTAGAAATCACTTGGGAAGCTTTAAAAAAATACCATTGTCTGGGTGCCACCCAGTGAATGCCCATTTATATCTAAATCCTTGGGTATGAGATCTCTACATCAGTGGTTTTAAAAAGCTGACAGAGGATTCTAAAGTGCAGCCTAGGTTGAGAACCGTAGGGAACTTGTTAAAATGCAGATTCTGATCCAGTAGATCTGCATGGGCCTGAGCTTCTGCATTTCTATTGCAGGTAAAACTCCCAGGTGATGTTCAAACATTTTGAGTAACAAAGTCATCCTTCCTCCTTCACATCAGTTTCTATTACTACCTCAATGGGAAATTGTAAAACATCTTCACTTTCTAAAAAATAGGATCTTTTATATTTAAGGAATTAGAGGCAAGTATTTCCTTGAGTAGGTCTGTAATTTGACTTAAATAAATTATAATTTGTTTGACAGAAATACACTCAACTGAATTCTGATCTTTAAGGGGCTCAAAATTAAGCACGATCTAATAAGAGATAAACTCCAAATTCAGAAAATTTGGGGTCAATGACCAAACAGGGCATAGATCTTGGTTCAAAGCATGGATTCTGCGATCAAACAAACCTGGGTTCAGATTGCAGCTCTGTCACTCACTACCGTGTCTCCTAATCTTCCTAAACCTCAGTTTTCTAATGTGCAGAACGGTAGTACTAATAATATTCGTTCATTTATTCGATAAATACATTCAAAGCCTACTCAATGAGAGGCACTAATATTCAGTGGAGAAGAGGGTAGCCAAGGTCCCTGCCACCAAGAAGCTTACCTGTACCTAGCTTATAATATCTTTGTAGGAATAAAAGAGATACTGCCTAGAAATTGCTTAGTATGGGACATAACATGTAAAGGCTCAATAAATGTTAGTCATTATTTTATATTAGCTCTAAGACTTAGCTGTTATTATGTCCAATTAGCGCATACTGTTTTGATATGTTGATAGCCCCAATAAGGACAGGAACCATTGATTAAATATACTAATCATAATTTTGGATACAGAAAAGAGCTTACACAGGCACATTATGTCAATATGCCCAGGAGCAGAGAGCTTAAGCCTTCATTATTACAAAATGCATGGACTTTAGTTCTTAGTTTTATGGTCAGTGTTTGGTCAAAGGCTATATGTTGTTCGGATGTTTCTAATAAAACTAATGACTATGTATGTCTGTAAATGTGATCAGTAAATTCAAGTAGTGGCAATATTGAAAAAAATTTAAAATTTCCTTGAATGCAAATTCATTGCTAAAAGCTTTGCATCTCATTAGCTTAGTATTGTCGAAAATGGTTCATTTAATTATAAAATATTTTTTAAAGCAGATTTTCCATTTTTTTACATTTTTAAAGAGATACCTTTTTTTTTTTAAGTTGAGGTATAGTTGACATATCACATTATGTTAGTTTCAGGTGTACAACATAATAATTCAATATTTGTATACATTGCGAAATGATTACCACAATAAGTCTAGTTACCATCTGTCACCATACAAAGTTACAATTTTTTTTTTGTGACAAGAACTTTTCAAATATGCAATACAATATTATTGACTATAGTCATCATGCTGTACAGTACTTCCCTATGACTTATTTATTTTATAACTGGAAGACTGTACCTCTTGACCCCCTTTTGTCTAGCCCCCAACCTCCCTCCCCTTTGGCAGCCACCAATCTGTCCTCTGTACCTATTATGTTTTGTTTTGTTTGTTTGTTTTGTTTTTTTAGATTCCACATATAAGTGAAATCATATGGTTTTTGTCTTTCTCTGTCTGAATTATTTCAAATAGCAAAATATCCTTGAGGTCCATCCATGTTGCTGCAAATGGCAAGATTTTATTATTTTTTTATGGCTCTTCTTTATCCATTCATCCATCCATCCACGGACTCTTAGGTTGTTTCCATATCTTGGCTATTGTAAATACTGCTGTAGTGAACATAGGGGTACATATCTCTTTTCAAATTAGTGTTTTCATTTTCTTCAGATAAATACCCAGAAGTGGAATTGCTGGATCATTTGGTAGTTCTATTTTTACTTTTTGGAGAACCTCCATACTCTTTTCCATAGGGACTGCATCATTTCACAGTCTTTCCAACAGTGTATCTGGGTTTCCTTTTCTCCACATCCTCACCAACACTTGTTATTCCATCTTTTTGCTAATACCCATTCTACCAGGTGTGGTTTTGATTTGCATTTCCTGATGATTAGTGACGTTGAACACCTTTTCATGTGCTTGTTGGCCATCTGTATGTCTTCTTTGGAAAAACAGGTATTCAGATCCTCTGCCATTTTTTTTTTTTTTTTTTTTTTTGTGGTATGCGAGCCTCTCACTGTTGTGGCCTCTCCCGTTGCGGAGCACAGGCTCCGGACGCGCAGGCTCAGCAGCCATGGCTCACGGGCCCAGCCGCTCCGCGGCATGTGGGATCTTCCCGGACCGGGGCACGAACCCATGTCCCTTGCATCAGCAGGTGGACTCTCAACCACTGCGCCACCAGGGAAGCCCTCTCTGCCAATTTTTTAATCAGATATGTTGTTGGGTTGCATGAGTTCTTTGTATATTTTGAATATTAAACCCTTACTGGATATATGATTTGCAAATATCTTCTCTTTTTTAGTAGATTGCCTTTTCGTTTTGTTGTTGGTTTCCTTCACTGTGCAAGAGCATTTTAGTTTGCTGTAGTCACACTTGGATATTTTTGCATTTGTTGTCCTTGCCTTTGGAGTCAGTGCTACAAATTTATCACCAAAACCAATGTCAAGGAGATTAATGCCTCTGTTTTCTTCTAAGAGTTTTATGCTTTCAGGTCTTACATTCAGTCTTTAACCAATTTTGAGTTAATTTTTGTGCATGGTAAGATAGTGGTCTACTTTCATTCTTTTCACTGGCTGTCCAGTTTCCCCAACACTATGTATTGAAGTGACTGTCCTTTTCCCATTGTATATTCTTGGTTCCTTTGTCATAAATTAATTGAACATACATGCATGATTTTATTTCAGGACTCTCTATTTGCTCCATTGATCTATATGTCTCTTTTTATGCCAATACCATACTGTTTTGATTACTGTAGCTTTATAAGATAGTGTGAAATCAGAGAGTGTGATGCCTCCAGCTTTGTTCTTCTTTTTCAAAATTGCTCTGGCTTTTCAGGATCTGTTGTTGTTCCATCCAAGTTTTAGAACTGTTTGTTCTATTACTGTGAAAAATGCCATTGGAATTTTGATAGGGATTGCATTGAATCTATAGATTGCTTTGGGTAGTATGGACATTTTAACAATATTAATTCTTCTAATTCTTGACCATGGAATATCTCTCCATTCAATTGTGTCTTCTTCAATTTCTTTCATCAAAGTCCTGTAGTTTTCAGGGTACAGTTCCTTTATTTCCTTTATGAAATTCATTCCTAGGTTTTAAATTCTTTTAGATGCAATTATCAATGGGATTATTTCTTAATTTCTCTTTCTGATAGTTTGTTATTAATGTATAGAAACACAACCTATTTCTCTATATGAACTTTGTATCCTGCAACTTTACTGAACTTATTTATTAATTCTAAAGGATTTTTTTTTTTTGGTGAAGTCTTTAGATAGTTTTCTATGTCATTTTCAGAATAATATCCTCTGCAAATAGTGAGTTTTTCTTTCTTTTTCTTATTTGGATGCATTTGTTGGAAGTCCTAACTCAATACTATGTTGACTAAAAGTGGAGAGAATGGCCGAATGGCCATTGTCTTTTTCCTCATCCTAGAGAAAAACCTTTCAGCTTTTCATCATTGAGTCTTATTAGCTGTGGGACTGTCATACATTACCTTTATTTAGCTGAAGTGTATTACCTCTAATCATACTTTGTTGAAAGTTTTTATCATGATGGATGTTGAATTTTGTCAAATACTTTTTCTGCATCTATTGAGATGATCTTATAACTTTTATCCTTCATTTTGTTAATGTGGTGTATCAGGTCGATTGATTTGCAGATGTTGAACCATCATTGAGTCCCTGGAATAAATCCCACTAGATCATGGTATATGATCCTTTTAATGTATTATTGAATTTGTTTTGCTAATATTTTGTTGAGGATTAATGCATCATTGTTCATCAGGAATGTTTGGCCTGTAATTTTCTTTTTATGTGACGTCCTCATCTGCTTTTGGTATTGGGGTAATGCTGCCCTCATAAAATAAGTTTGGAAGCATTCCTTCCTCTTGAATTTTTTGGAAGAGTTTGAGAAGGAAGAGTATTAAATCTTCTTTGAATGTTTGGTAGAATTCACCAGTGAAGCCATCTGGTCCTAAACTCTTGTTTGTTGGGAGGATTTTGATTACTGATTCAATCTTTTTATTAGTAATCAGTCTACTTATATTTTCTATTAAGTCACAATTCAGTATGGTGGGTTGTATGCTTTTAAGAATTTATCCATTTCTTCTACATTGTCCATTTTGTTTGTGTATAATTGTTCATAGTAGTCTCTTATGATTCTTTGTGTTTCTGTGGTGTCACTTGTAATTTCTCCTCTTTCATTACTGATTTTGTTTGAGTCCTCCCTCTTTTTTCCTTAGTGAGACTAGCTAAAGGTTTGTCAATTTTGTTTATCCTTTAAAAGAACAACCTTCTAGTTTCACTGATGTTTTCTTTTGTCTTTTTATCTTCTATTTTATTTTTTTCTGCTTTGATTTTTTATTGTTTTCTTCCTTCTACTAACTTTGGGATTCTCTGTTCTTTTTTTAGCATAGAGTTAGATTGTTTGTTTGAGATTTTTATCGTTTCCTGAGGTAGGCCTGTATTGCTATGAACTTTACTCTTAAAACTGCTTTTGATGCATCCATAGATATTGGATTGTTGTATTTCCATTTTCTTTTGTCTTGAGGTATTTTAAAAAATTTCCCTTTGATTTCTTCATGACCCATTGGTTGTTTAGTAGCACGTTGTTTAATCTCCACCTATTTATGATTTTTCCAGTTTTCTTCTTGTATTCAATTTCTAGTCTCATAGCATTGTGGTTGAAAAAGGTGCTTGATATGATTTCAATCTTCCAAAATTTGTTGAGACTTGTTTTGTGCTCTAAAATATGATCTATCCTGGAGAATGTTCCATGTGTACTTGAGAAGCAAGAGTGTTCTGCTCCTTTTGGATGGAACGTTTTGTATTTACCTGTTAAATTCTTCTGGTCTAATGTGTCATTTAAGGCTGATGTTCCTTTATTGATTTTCTGTCTGGATGATCTATTCATTGATGTAAGTTGGGTTTTAAAGTCTCTACTATTATTGTACTGCTGTCAGTTCTCTCTTTAGGCCTCTTAATATTTGCTTTATGTATTTAGGTGCTCCTATGCTGGGTGAATAAATATTTACAAATGTTATATCCTCTTGTTGGACTGATTCCTTAACATTATGTAATGCCCATCTTTGTCTTTTATGACATTTTTTGTTTTAAAGTCTATTTTGTCTGATATAAGCATAGGTATTCCAGCTTTCTATTGGTTTCCATTTTCCTGAAACATCTTTTTCTATCCTTTCACTTTTAGTCTGTGTATGCCCTTACCTCTGAAGTGTGTCTCTGGTGGACAGCATTAAGATCGGTATTGCTTTTTTAATCCAATCAGCCACTCTAAGTCTTTTGATTGGAGCATTTAGATCATTTACATTTAAAATAATTACTGATAAATATGTACTTATTGACATTTTGTTAATTGTTTTCTGCCTGTTTTTTAGTTTCTCTCTGCTTCTTCCTTCTTTGTTCTCTCCTGTTATTGTTTGATAACATTCTTTAATGTTATACTTAGATTCTTTTCTTGTTGTTTTTTGTATATTTACTACAGCTTTTTGCCTTACGGTTACAATGTGACTCACATATAATAGTCTACTTATACAGTAGTCTATTCTAAGTCAATGGCAACTTAAGTTTGACTGCATTCTAAAACTGTACATCTTTACTCCCCGCCCAACAAGTTTTATGTTTTTGATGTCTTTTATACATATTTTTATTTTGTGTATCCCTTAACTAATACTGTAATTATAGTTGTTTTCTTTTAACCTTCATCCTAGCTTTATAGGTGATTAACACACTATCTTTACTGTATATTTACCTTTACCAGTATGATTTTTAGTTTCATATGTTTTCTCGTTACTAATTAGTGTCCTTTCTTTGCAGCTTAAAGACCTTTTAAAATTTCTTGGGGGCTGGTTTAGTGATGATGAACTCCTTTACCTTTTCCTTGTATGGAAAACTCTTTTCCTCTCCTTCAATTCTGAATGATAATCTTGCTGGGTAGAGAATTTTTGTTGGAAATTTTTCTCTTTCAGCACTTTAAATATATTACTCCATTACCTTTTGGCTTGCAAAGTCTCTGCTGAAAAATCTACCGATAGTGTTAGGGGGCTTTCCCTTGTACATATCAAATTATTTACCTTTTCAGTTTTTAAGATTCTCTCTTTATCTTTGACTTTTTAATTATAATGTGTCCTAATATAGATTTATTTGGGTTCCTCTTATTTGGAACTCTGTGGACAATTTGATCTGAAGGTCTGTTCCATCCTCAGGTTAGGAAAGTTTTCAGCTTTTTTTTTTTTTTTTTTTTGGCTGCCTTGGGTCTTCATTGCTGCATGTGGGCTTTCTCTAGTTGCAGCAAGTGGGGGCTAGTCTTTGTTGTGGTGCGCGGGCTTCTCATTGTGGTGGCTTCTCATTGCAGAGCACAGGCTCTAGGCATGTGGGCTTCAGTAGTTGCAGCACACGGGCTCAGTAGTTGCAGCATGTGGGCCCTAGGGTGCATGGGTTTCAGTACTTGTGGTGCATGGGCTTAGTTGCTCTGTGGCATGTGGGATCTTCCCGGACCAGGGATCAAACCTGTGTCCCCTGCATTGGCAGGCAGATTCTAACCACTGCATCACCAGGGAATTCCAGCCATTATGTTTTGAAATAAGTTGTCTGTCCCTTTCTCTCTTTCTTCTTCTTTTGGGACCCCTATAATAAGAATGTTGTTCTACTTGATGTTATCCCATTGGTTCCTTAAGCTATCTTCGCTTTTTAAAATTCTTTTTTCTTTTTGCTCCTCTGTTTGGGTGAGTCCCAATGCCCTGTCTTCCAGATCACTGATCCCTTCTTTTGCTTCATCAAGACTGCTGTGAACCCCTCTTGTGTAATTTTCAGTTTAGTTATTGTATTCTTCAACTCTGTGTCCTCTGTTTGGTACTTTCTTATGTTTTCTATCTCTTTGTTGAAGTGCTCACCATGTTCATCCATTTTCTCCAGAGTTGGTGACCATTTTTATGACCATTACTTTGAACTCTTTATCAGGTAGATTACTTATCTCTATTTCATTAAGATTTTTTCTGGGGTTTTACCTTGTTCTTTCAGTTGAAAACATATTCCTTTTTTGCTTCATATTGGTCGACTCTCTGTGTTTGTTTCTATGTAGTAAGCAAACAGCTACCTCTCCCAGTCTTGAAGGAGTGGCCTTGAGTAGGAGGTGAACCTTATTATTCAACCTTGCCCAAGCTCTTGGTTGTCTGTCAATCCTTTGTGATCTAAGTAGCCTGATACATTCTTGTTGGGTCCCAGTTGTTGAGGTTGTGCCAAGACCCATCTCATGTGGCCCTTTTTTCCTTTGTTGTGGAGGAGCTGTTCAGCTAGTTTTCAGTTCTTTTTCAAAGGGAGTTGTTCCATATGTAGCTGTAGATTTGGTGTGTTTGTGGAAAGAGGTTAGATTTGCCTTGGAATAATCATGTATTGGTGTAGTCCACATAATCTTTCATTCTCCTAGAAAATGATTTCATGTTTTCCCTTTTCTCCTTAAACCTCCCATCTGACTTCTAGATAATAATGTTGTTTCTTTTTTCACTAAGAAAACTATAGCAGTTAAAAGATAACTTTGATAAACTTCCAACACATCTACTCACCTAACTTGCACTGTGCCTGCACTACTGTTTCAATGGAGATGTGTCCATGCTGCCATCAAAGGCCAACCCTGCTATTTGTGCAGTAGATCCCATTCCCTCTTGCCCAACCAAGAACATTGTTCCAACGATTCTCCTCTCTTCTTCACTGTAATTTCGCTCCTCTCTATTGGGTCATTCCTACCCTATCCCAACCATTAACTCTGGGACCTCATATGCTCTTACTTGTTTTCTTGTTCACCCCTCTTAAGACAAGATGACTTCAAGCATAATGAGCACATCATCTTTTAAGTCCTTGGGTATTTTCCTTACTTTTTGCCAGACTGGCCATTTATTTTGAAAGTTAAAAAAAATTTGTTCTACATTTCAATGGAAATAGTGTCTCATGGATACACAGTCATCTGTGCTCTTTCCTGTCCTCTACTGCTAGCTCCTATAAATCCTAACTTTTACTTGCAGAGTGACCTCATTTTCTCTTTCCTCATATGCTCTCTCAAGGTTATTTCATGAAGTACCACTGCCTCAAATACTATCTATAAGCTATGACTCTAAATTTGTATCTGCAGCCCAGTCCTTCCCTCTGAGCTCCAGACTTATATATCCAACTCTTGCTTGAAACCTGTAGTTTAGGATCTAAAAAACATCTTAAACATCTAAAACAATATATCAAAATAGAACCTTTGGTTTTTCCCAGTCAAAATCATGTCTACAAGACAAAATTTTAAGAATCATCTTTTATTTCTCTTTGTTGTTCATCCTCAAAGGTAATCCCTCAACAAGCCTTGGTTCTATACAAAAATGCACCTCAAATCTGTCTACTTTTCTTTATCACTTGTATTATTATAGAATCCACATCTCTGTGTCTCACTACAGATAACTTCTCTTGATTCCAGCCCAGGGCACTGGAGCTTGTGGATTTGCATGAGTCTCACAAACATCAAAATATCCTGACAATCTTGGAATTGAGGACTTATAACAGATAAACTTTGTGTAACTTACTAGTTAGGCATACAACATAAACTACAAGAAAGACAATGATTTATAAAGGAAAAGATAATGTCAGCAGACATACTTTGTTTATAAAAATACATCTTCCCCTTCTTGAAATAACAGTGTATGTTCAGAAATACACCTGACAATATAGTGTCTGTGACACAGAATGAGAGTAGAAAAACTGCTACATTGGATTATCCAGTATTAGATGGCTTTCTATCTTTCCCAACCAAAAATATATTTTGAATAAAAATATATAGATTCCATCATATTGAAATGAGTTAACTTTTATATTAACCTGAAGAAAAGGGATTAAAAGAATCAACCTCTAAAAACAAGATTCCTTTTTTTTAAGACTCCTGAAGCTGAGATTTTGAAACCAAAATAGAAAATATGGTGTAACTTCAATATCCAGAAGCAAATGATGGTTGAAAACGTGTAATTTTATAGCTTAAGATTAAAATCTTGAAATGCACATGACAAACAAATCAGTAGATTATAAAGTTTGCTGGGCACAATGTATTCTGAAAGATTTACTCAATAAAAGCAAGTGTTATATAAAACCAAGTCACTATATTTTGAATTCAGTAAGACTTCATTAAAAGCAATGTTCACTAACATGCTGCTTCAATACTGCATTATCTCAAATTATTCATCTCTGATGTAGGACTACCAGAAAATGAAATTTTATCACAATAGACTTTTGAAATGTTTTTACTTTGCTCTCTTTACAAAGTGAAATACACCTAGCTGTGCACATATGGAGTGCCTCTCTACAGAAGTCTTTGTATGCACATATGGATTATTAAAGAAATTTGGTGGTAGTAGAAATTCAGTGGTAAACTATATGACTATTCTGATAGTGAAGAGAAAACCTCTAGTTTTTAAAATTTGTTTTTTATTGCGATAACATTGGTTTATAAAGTTATATGTCTCATGTGTGCAATATTATATTTTTACTTCTGTATGCACTACACCGTGAACACCACCAAAAATTTAGTTTCCATCTGAAACCATACAGTTGATTCCTTTACCCATTTCCCCCCCGCCCCCCATCCCTTCCCTTCTGGTAACCACTATTCTGTTCTCTGTATCTGTATGAGAAAATCTTGACTATTCATTTTCAGTAAAAAAAAATCTAAAATGACAACCACAAGTAAACCTCCAGGCTAATTACTATGAGGAAGAAATCAAACTGAAAAACAAAACAAAGGCAGCTATTAAACATGCTGTTTGACAAATTAAAACATGGTATCTAAAATGACATCTTTTTAGATGTAATACCCTCACTTATAAGTGAATCTTGTGGTGCAATTGTCAATTTCAAATTCCCTATCTTTATTTTTACTTGTACAAATTGATTTCTGACATTCTGATCTAACACATGCAGAAGACAATGAAAGTTTAATACTTGGTAGTACATTTCTTTACTCCTTTTACACAGTAATGAAGTATTATCTGGTTTTCTAATAGTCCCTTCCCTGCCATTTCAGTGCAGAGAGTGACCACTTTTAAAATAAATTATTGAGGTCATTACTTTATAGATATTAAATATTGTATCTTGGCCATTTGTATGGAAAATATTATTATTTAAATTAATGGTTGTTGAGAATGTGTTATCAAGAGAAGGGAAAAGTCAAATAAATAACAAGGTAAATGATTGTTAAATTATATTCCAATGTTACATAAGAAATAAAATATTTATTATGTATTTACTGTGACATTACTCTGTGGGTGAAATGTATAGAAAAATAAATTTGGGAATACCACATTCAATGCAAAAACAATGCCCATTGTTTTCATTTAATAAGAAATGATAGTGACTGATTTTCTTATGTCATCGTAATCTATTCCATAATGTAAAATGCTGTCCATTATAGTATTTTTTGTTTGTTTTTAAGAGTACCAAATAATACCTATAATACCATTTCTTTTGGGATATAACATAACACATTTTAAAAAAACTCAATTACTTTTTCAAGATAAAAAGGAAAATATAGGGTTCTTTATTTGGTAATACATAGAGCAATTAACCTAGGACCGTACTCTTTTAAAAAAAAGGCTATTAATAATTTTATTTTATTTTATTTTTAAAGTAATTTTTATGGGAGTATAGTTGCTCCTAGGACCCTAATCTTATATGGTACATTCAACTAACCTAAGACTCATTTTTTCCCCCTTTTTTTTTTTTTTAACAGATTTTATTTATTTATTTTTTGGCTGTGTTGGGTCTTTCATTACTGTGCATGGGCTTTCTCTAGTTGCGGTGAGCAGGGGCTTCTCATTGCGGTGGCTTCTCTTGTTGCGGAGTACAGGCTCTAGAGCACAGGCTTCAGTAGTTGTGGCGCACAGGCTTAGTTGCTCTGTGGCATGTGGGATCTTCCCAGACCAGGACTCGAACCCATGTCCCCTGTATTGGCAGGCAGATTCTTAACCACTGTGCCACCAGAGAAGCCCTCCCTTTTTTTTTAATAGAGGTAAAATTGGCATATAACATAATATTAGTTTCAGGTGTATAACATAATAATTCGATGACTACAAAGTCATCACCACAATAATTCTAGTTACCATCTGTCACCATACAGTTGACCTCTTCCCCTTTGATAACCACCAATTTGTTCTCTCTATCTGTATGTTTTGTTTTGTCCATTACTTTTGTTTTTTTAGATCCCACATATAGGTGAAATCATAATGTATTGGTTTTTCTCTGGATGACATTTCACTTAGTATAATACCCTCAAGGTTCATATATGTTGTCACAAACAGCAAGATTTCTTTCATTTTTATGGCTGAGTAGTATTCCATTGTGTATTTTTACCATGTTTTCTTTATCCATTCATCCACTGATGGAAATTTAGGTTGTTTTCATGTCTTAGTTAATATAAATAATGCTGCAATGAACGTGGGGTATATATATCTTTTTGAGATTGTGTTTTTGTTCTTTTCTAACCGCCTGGACCTGGGATTGCTGGATCATATGGTGGTTTTATTTTTAATTTTTTGAGGAACCTGTAGGCTGTTTTCCATAGTGGCTGCATCATTTTACATTCCCAGTATCTGTGTAGGAGGGTTCCCTTTTCTCTACAACCTTTCCAACACTTGTTGTTTCTTGTCATTTTGGTAACAGATATTCTAACAGCTGTGAGATGATAATGCACTGTAGTTTGATTTGCATTTCCCAGATGCTTAGTGATGTTGAGCATCTTTTCATAAGCCTATTGGCCATCTGTATGTCTTCTTTGGAGAAATGTTTATTCAGATCCTTTGCCCATTTTTTAAACTGAATTGTTTGCTTTTTTGTTATTGCCTTGTATGAGTTATTTATATTTTGAGTATTATCTTTTATCAGATATATGATTTGCAAATATATTCTCCCATTCAGTAGGTTGCCTTTTTGTTTTATTGTGGTCTTCTCTGCTGTGCAGAAGCTTTTTAGTTTGATGTAGTCCCATTTGTTTATATTTGCTTTTGTTGCCATTGCCTTTGGAAAAATATTGCTAAGAGTGATGTAAAGAAACTTACCAGCTATTCTTTCTTCTAAGAGTTTTATGGTTTCTGGACTTATATTAAAGTCTTTAATTCATTTTGAGTTAATTTTTGTGTACGGTGTAAGACAGTGGTACAATTTCATTCTTTTGCATATGGCGGTCCAATTTTCTCAACACAGTTTATTGAAGAGACTGTCCTTTCTTCATTGTATATTCTTTGTTCCTTTGTCGCAAATTAATTAACCATATATGCGTGGGTTTATTTCTAGGTGCAATAATTTGTTCCATTGATTTGTGTCTCTTTTTATGACAATACCATACTGTTTATATTGCTGTAGCTTTGTAGTATAGTTTGAAATCAGAGTGTGATACCTACAAATTTGTTCTTTTTTTCAAGGTTGCTTTGGCTCTTTGGGATCTTTTGTGGTTTAATGGAAATTTTAGGATTGTTTGTTCTATTTCTGTGAAAAATGCCATTGGAATTTTGATAGGAATTTTATTGAATGTATGGATTGCTTGGGTAGTATGAGTATGGACATTTCAACAACATTAATTCTTGAAATTTATGAACATGAAATATCTTTCTATTTATTTGTGTCTTCTTCAGTTTTTTTCATTGATGTCATAGTTTTCAGTGTACAGTTCTTTTACCTCCTTGGTGAAATTTATTCCTAGGTATTAAATTTTTTTTGATGCAACTATAAGTAGGATTGCTCTCCTAATTCCTCTTTCTGCTAGTTTGTTATTAGTGTACAGAAACATGACCGATTTCTGAATATTGATTTTGTATCCTGCAATTTTATTGAATTTATTATTAATTCTAAGAGTTTTTTGGTGGAGTCTTTGGGGTTTCCTATATATTAGAATCATGTCATCTGCAAATAGTGACAGTTTTACTCCTTTCTTTCCTATTTGGATGCTTTTTATTTCTTTTTCTTGCCTAATTGCAATGGCTAGGATTTTCAGTACTATGCTGAATAAAAGTGGAGAGTGGACAATCTTGTCTTGTTCCTCATCTTAGAGGAAAAGCTTTCAGTTTTTCACTATTGAGTATGAAGTTAGCTGTAGGTTTGTCATATGTGGTCTTTATTAGGTTGAGGTACATTCCCTCTATACCCACTTTATTGAGAGTTTTTATCATGAGTGAATGTTGAATTTTGTCAAATGCTTTTTTTGCATCTATTAAGATGATCTTAAAGTTTTTATCCTTCATTTTGTTAATGTGGTGTATCAGATTGATTGATTTGCAGATGTTGAACCATCCCTGAACACCTGGAATAAATTCCACTAGATCACAGTATTAATGTATTGTTGAACTCTTAATGTATTGTTGAACTCAGTTTGCAAATATTCTACTGAGAATTTATGCATCTATGCTCATCAGGGATAGTATTGTTGAACTCAGTTTGCAAATATTCTACTGAGAATTTATGCATCTATGCTCATCAGGGATAGTGGTCTGTAATTATTGTGTGTGTGTGGTGTCCCTTTTTGGTTTTGGTATCAGGGTAATGCTGGCCTTATAACATGTGTTTGGAAGCACTTCCTCCTCTTGAACCTTTTGGAAGCATTTGTGTAGGATAGATATCAAATCTTCTTTGAATGTTTGATAGAATTAATCACTAAGGCCTCTGGTCTTGGACTCTTGTTTGTTGGGAGGTTTTGATACTGATTCAACCTCCTTACTAGTAATTGGTTTATTCATATTCTGTATTTCTTCATGATTCAGTTTTGGAAGATTGCATGTTTCTAGGAATTTATTCATTTCTTAACTGTTGTCCAGTTTATTGGCATTTATAGCATTCTCTTATGATCCTTTGTATTTTTTTAGTATTTGTTGTAACTTCGCTTTCATTTCTGATTTTATTTATTTGAGCCCTCTCTCTATTTTTCTTAGTGGGTGTAGCTAGAGTTTTGTTCAATTTTATTTATCCTTTTAAAGAACAAGCTGTTAGCTTCACTGATCTTTTCTAGTGATTTTTTTAGTTTCTATTTCTTTTATTTTGGCTCTCACTTATTTTATTTTATTTATTTATTTTTGCAGTATGTGGGCCTCTCGCTGTTGTGGCCTCTCCCTGTTGCGGAGCACAGGCTCCGGACGTGCAGGCTCAGCAGCCACGGCTCATGGGCCCAGCCGCTCCGCAGCATGTGGGATCTTCCCAGACTGTGGCATGAATCTGCGTCCCCTGCATCGGCAGGCGGACTCTCAACCACTGCGTCACCAGGGAAGCCCCTTGGTTCTCATTTATTATGTTCTGCTTTCTACTAACTTTGGGCTTCATCTTTTTCTAGTTCCTTTAAGTATTAAGTTAATTTATTTATTTGAGATTTTTCTGTTTTTTGAGGTGGGATTTTATAACTATGAACTTTCCTCTTGGATCTACTTATGCTGCATTCCATAGATTTTGCTACGTTGTATTTCTATTTTCATTGTCTCTAGGTACTTTTTAATTTCCCCTTTAATTTTTTACTGACCCACTGGCTGTTTAGTAGCATGTTATTTAATCTCCATCTATATGTGGTGTTTTCAGGTTTCTTCTTTAAATTGATTTCTAGTTTCATACTGTTGTGGTTGGAAAAGGTGCTTGATATGATTTCAATATTCTTAAATTTATTGAGGCTTGTGTTGTGGCCTAACATACAATCTATCCTGGAGAATGTTCCATGTGCACTTGAGAGAAATGTGTATTCTGCTGCTTTTGGATGGAACGTTCTGTAGATATCTATTAATTTCATCAGGTCTAATGTGTTGTTTAAGGCTGATGTTTTCTTATTTATTTCTATCTGGATGATATACCCATTGATGTAAGTGGGATTTTCAAGTTCCCTATTATTATTGTATTACTGTCAAAATCTCCCTTTAGGTTTGTTAATATTTGCTTTATGTATTTAGATGTTCCTATGCTGGGTGTATAAATATTTACAAATATCAAATCCCCTTGTTGGATTGACCCCTTTATCATTATGTAATGCCCTTCTTTGTCTTTTATTACATTCTGTGTTTTAAAGTCTATTTTGTCTAATACAAGTACAGCTACACCAGCTATCTTTTGTTTCTATTTCCATGGAAAATCTTTTTCCATCCCTTCCTTTTTATACTGTGTGTCCTTAGACCTGAAGTGAGTCTCTCGTAGGTAACATATAGATGAGCTTGTTTTTTTAATCCATTTAGCCACTCTATGTCTTTCAATTGGAGAATTTAGACCATTTACATTTAAAGTAATTTTTGATAAGTATGTACTCATTGGCCTTTATTAATTGTATTCTGGCTGTTTTTGTATTTCCTTTCTGTTCCTTTTTCCTTTTCTTCCTCTGTGGGTTGATAATTTCTTTAGTGTTATGTTTAGATTCCTTTCTTTTTATCTTTTGTGTATCTACTGTAGGTTTTTCTTTTTAGTTACTATGAGGCTCACATATAACGGTCTACATATATAGCAGTCTATTTTAAGTTGGTGGCAACTTAAATTTGAACACATATCAAAAACTACATTTTTACATCCCCACCCCTCATTTTATGTTTTTGATATTATATTTTAAATCTTTTAATTTTGTATATCCCTTAACTAATTATGGTAGTTACAATTAATTTTATTGCTCTTGTATTTTTACCTTCATACTAACCACTACTAACCATAGTGGTTGATCCACTGCCCTTGATATATATTTACCTTTGCAAGTGAGATTTTTACTTTCATATGTTTCCTTATTATTTGTTAGTGCCTTTTCTTTTCAGTTTAAATAAGACCTTTAAAAATTTCTTGCAAGGCCAGTTTAGTGGTGATGAACTCCTTTATCTTTTGCTTGTATGGAGATTCTTTAACTCTCTTTCCATTCTTATGATACCCTTATTGAGTAGAGTATTCAGGGTTGGATACTCTTTCTTTTTAGCACTTTGTATATATCATACCACTCCCTTTTGCTCTGCAGAATTTCTGCTGAGAAATCAGCTGATAGTCTTATGGGGGTTCCCTTGTACATATCAAATTGTTTTTCTCCTGCTGCTTTTATGATTCTCTATTTAACTTTAGACATTTTAATGTGTCTTGGTGTGGATCTCTTTGAGTTCTTCTTATTTGGAACTCTCTGGGCTTCCTAGACCTGGATGTCTGCTTTCTTCCCCAGGTTAGAGCAGTTTTCAGTTATTTCTTCAAATAAGCTTTCTCCCCCTTTCTCTCTCTCTTCTCCTTCTGGGACCCAAATAATGTGAATGTAATTCCACTTGATGTTGTCCCACAAGTCTTAAGTTATCTTCAGTTTTCAAAATTCTTTTTTCTTTTTGCTGCTCTGTTTGGGTGAGTTCCAATGCCCTGGCTTCCAGGTCACTGATTTGTTCTTCTACTTCACCTAGTCTGCTATTGAATGCCTCTAGTGTATTTTTCAGTTCAGTTCTTCAACTTTGTGACTTCTATTTGGTACTTTCCTATATTTCCTATCTCTTTGTTGATGTTCTCACCATGTTCATCCATTCTTCTCTTGAGTTTGGTGAGCATTTTTATGACCATTACTTTGAACACTTTATCAGGTAGATTACTTATCCCTGTTTCATTAAGGTCTTTTTCTGAGGTTTTGTCTTGTTCTTTGGTTTGGAACATATTCCTGTTTTCTCATTTTCCTTGAATGTCTGTGTTGTTTGTATGTATTAGGTGAAACAGCTACCTCTCCTAGTCTTGAAAGAGTGGTCTTGTGTCAGAGATGAACCTTATCATTCATCCTCACCCTAGCTCTTGATTGTCTCTTGAACCTTTGCAATTGTTTTAGTAGCCTGATTTATTCTTTTTTTGTGTGTGGTATGCGGGCCTCTCACTGTTGTGGCCTCTCCCATTGCGGAGCACAGGCTCCAGACGCGCAGGCTCAGTGGCCACGGTTCAGGGGCCCAGCCACTCCACAACATGTGGGATCTTCCCAGACTGGGGCATGAACCTGCGTCCCCTGCATCAGCAGGCGGACTCTCAACCACTGCGCCACCAGGGAAGCCCCTGATTTATTCTTGATATGTCTCAGTTGTTGAGGGTGTGCCAAGATCTCAGTGTTCCAAAGGAAGTGATCTCAGTCAGCACTTCAGTCAGTGATCTCAGATCAAGCTTCCTGGAATCTAGATTCTCAGGCATCAGCTTTAAAGTGCACAGATATATACAGCCCTGTGGGACTGGAATTGTAGATGCTGCTGACCTTCAGACTAGAAGATCTGGAGATGTCCTCAGGGCAACATTTGCAAGAATCAGGGATTCATATGAATGTAGAGTCTCACTTCTGTGAGGTACCAACGAGCTGTGGTGAGTTCAAGGGAGGACACATAGATGGTGCATGTCTGTAGCCTTTAGATTTATAGCAAACCTGAAGCCTGTCCCTCAGGTTAAAGCTCTAGGACAATTAAAAGGGCCTTTTTCACTTGTGGACTGGTGGTATGTTTCAGGCTGCTGTCTGTGGAGTGTTCTGGGTGTGGTATCCTGCCCAGAACTCTGTCTTCCCAATTATTACAGTCTTGTTGTGTCCAGGAGCACAAACCTTTCTGTCCATCAGAGCCAGGCAATCAAGAGGTATCCCATGTGTGTACTGTGCTGACCCACCAGCTTCAATGAGGCTGTGGAAGAGTATTGGATTCGGCATGCCCTTGGTTTTAACGATGCCAGAGAAGAGTGCTGGGGTGGAGCACACCTGTGTTTTTAGCGAGGCCTGGGATGAGCACTGGGTGCACGGCATGCCCTCAGCTTTATCCATGTGTCTGCACATGCCCATCTGTGCTAGCAAGGTAAAGGGAATGTGTAAAAAATAGTGTTCTCCAGTGCCTCTGTCCCTGAGGAAAATTCCAACTAATCCCTGCCCCTCTGACAGACACTATAAGATTAGCAACTGAATCTCCTTCACATATATTTCAGTCATCTCTCAAACTGTTGCCTTTGCACTGGCTCCCGGGATAAGAGAGTTTGCACATTAGCCCCTCAACAGGAGTATCTTAGATCCCCACAATCCTCCAGATCCCCTGGATACAAGCCCTGTTTGTCTCCAAAACCAGATTTTTTTGGGGAGGGGCTTGTTTCTCTGGTGCAGGTTCTTAGGGTTGGGGTGCCCGATGTGTGGCACAAACCCCTTGGTCCTCAAGGGAGAGGCTCTGGGTCTGCGAGAGCCTTCCCTAGTGTGTGTCATTGCACCAGGAGTGAGGGTTTTGGTGAGACCATGTCTCTGCCTTTCCTACCGTCTCACTGTGCCCTTCTATCCCTTGTTGTGGAGGAGGATGTTAAGCTAGTTTTTGGTCCTTTTTCAGTGGGAGTTATCCCATAGGTAGCTGCAGACTTTGTGTATCCAGGAGGAGGTGAGTTCAGGATCTTCCTATGTTGCTATCTTGGACCATCCCCCAAAGACACACTTCTATCTCTAAACTTTCTAAAAACTTGTGACGTAGACTGAACAATTAACTCAGTGCTTGAATTAATTCAGTAGTTTTCAAATCCCCTTATGTTTCTAATCTTCTGTTTTAGATGGCAGAGGGTAAACTTTTTAGATAAATTTACCAGGTACCAAAAAAAAAAAATTTAAATGGTAAACTTGTTGCAGGCAGTAGAGTAAAATGGAAAGGGTGTGAGGTGTGCTTTTTGGATATCCATTCAAGTTCTGATGCTACCACTTCCTCTGTTTGGCCTGTGGTAGGACAGCTTACCCCACGTAAACGTAATTTTCTTCATCTGTAAAATGAAGACTCAACTAGAAATCTGGGACTTTTATACATCACTAAAGTTTTACAAAAGAAAATTTCCTTAAGATTACCCTGCATGTTTAAATAGACTAAAAATGAATGTAATTTAATCTTTTCTCGGTGGCTAAGGGCCATCAATAGAAAAAACAATATATGAATTTGTAAGGTTTCTTTGCTCCCACGTAAATTGGCCCCAGACTACTGAGTGCTTGTACGAATGTTTATGTGTGTGTGTGTCAACCTTCTTCTTATTTTCAGCTAATGTTTATTGATGTTGTCCCTGTGTCTGTTTATAATATGCCGCCTTGTTTTTAATATACTTATTAAGGGGTAAATATACTCTTCTATAAAGTATGTTGCAATTGACTCAACAGCATCAACAAAGTAAATGTTTGGTTTGTTGAAGTCATCAAAGTTTGACTGATTGATAAGTGAAGTATTTATATGCTCTAGTAGTAAATCCATTTTCTTTTGCTTTTAGAAGACGGAGGGCAGTTGTTAAAGTATCTTTTCCTTAATGACACCTACTTGAAGACAGTTATTAGAGAATCTTATCTCCCCACAGTCTAATACTCTGAACCTTTACTCATGTGTCACATTTTCCCAATGATTAACCTTCTTCATTATAATTTTGTAAGTCCCGCTCAATGCTTTCACATGCCTCTCAAGCTGTCTGGTTTCAAAGGCAAAACTGTAGTCTAATAACAAAAGACTTGCTATTTCTATTAACATTTCTGTTAATAAATCTTAAAGTGATATTAACTCTTTTGCTGTTGTTTCCATTTTTCTAATAGTATCTATGACTATACATACCCATGAACCTACGCGCGAGCGCACACACACGCTCTCTCTCTCTCTCTCTCTCTCAATTGAAATAGTAGACTTGGTTGGCTAAGGAGACCAGAAGAATATTTCTATGAGTTACTCATAAGGCCTGATATCAGTAATTTAACTTTTTCTGAGAAATAAAACTAATGAATGGGGCTGTGTTTTGAAATCAGGTCATAATTTTAAAGCAAGAAGACTCCCTCTTCCTATTACTCTTCCTGCAGTGTGCCATGTTTGGAAGTCTCCTCTTACAGGTGTGTGTAAGTTGTAATGCAGGGGTGGTTAGTATCTGTTCTTCTACAAAAGTCTGGCACTGCCAGGCAATACTTTGGGTAATAATCGTGACTGTGTTTGAAATGCGTGCTTTAAAATAACACAGTTGAGTCAACATGTAAAGCTTAATCCATTCTCACATTCAGTACAAAGATAATTTGGATCTCACCTCATTTGTTTTATGCACACAAATGAAACCAGAGCACCATGCTCTACCCTTTGGATCAGTATTAATTTCCAGTAAATTTTCCCTACTCAAGGTCTACTCTAAAATCCCAAGGCAGTCTTGTATCACCACCTTCTGTACAGTGACTTTAAACCTCAGTTTCTGAAATCCTTTTTGCTCCTCAAGACTTTCCTAGTTATTTTGATACAGCATAGGAAACAATCTGTTTTCCTTTTTATTACCTACTACTCCAAAATCTGTAAGTATTGGTTAACTCTGCGATCAATGTCTCAGAAACAGTGTGTGGGGATTGACTATTGGTTAGAAAACTATATAAAATTTGGAAGCTGATATTTAGGTTCAGAAAAAAAAAAGCTTTACAAATGTCACAGTACTGAAACAAGGAAGAATAATATTATATACATATTATTTTTATGTAAATATTATTTAAGATAGAATCTGTTTCTCATATGCAAAGGGCAGATGGGAAATTGTTCAAAGTAATATGAAGGTAATGGTACACAAGTATTATCCTATTGCATTAGGATAAATTTCCAGTAGTTTATTTGAGTTGTTGAGATCAATTCCCATAAGTTTAAAAGTGGGGCCAATGAAAGAATTCTATTAAAATCCTGCTCAAACACAATGTAAGATAATTTTATGTACACCTATTATACTTCCCATATGTCACCTTATAAATTTCATGTGTGTGTGTCTGTGTGTCTGTGTGAAGACTGAAATGGAGGTAGTGATAGTGAATTTAGTAAGCCAAATATTTGCGTTGTTCCCCAAAAGGGGGAAAATTGATTTACATGATTGTTTGCTATTAAGGCTCAAATGAGTCTACCATGATTCGGTTTTCTCTTATGTTTTTCAATTTCGACAGCTGTCAGTTTACAGTTATGACTACTTTATCTAAGCATCACAAACACTGCATTAGTATCTTCAGAAAATATACTGTGAAAGCTGCAGTTTCACTGTCCCAAATCAATTACCACATTCTTAAACTTGCAGTGTAGTCGTTTGTGGGCACTGAGGCAGCCAGCGGAAGGGTATTGATTGGAGTATAATGTCATGTGTAGCAGGAGAGAAAGATGAAAAGTATTTTCTGCTTAATGGGTTGGTATTAAGTAGGCGGGAATGGCTTCTAATTAGCCAACAATTGCTGTGTTTCCCAGTTTCCCTCCTTTCCCTCCTCCTGTCCGTCACCAGCTGCCAACCTGCCCCCATTTTTTTGTTATTTGGAGTGCATTGCTCACTGCAGTGAAAGCCTTTGTTTAAGAAAGAGGGCTCCCAGGGTCTCAGCTGCCTGGGTACAGCTTGCTGCCTACGATGAGTAGCAACTGTCAGTTTATTTTATCTCAACCTTTTCATCATTCTGCTGAAACTGATCGACTGAAACCACCTGAGAGAACTGAGGATTCCGTACCTACAAGTCATTAGCTAGGGCTGCAGCCTCTCGCCACAGAGCAAGTCAACTGCACACTTCCCGAAATGCAGTCCACTTTAACCCCATGTTTCCCCAACACATAAGAATTCTGTCCCTTTTTTGTTTTTGAAGCAGAGTCAACGGGAGAGGATCCCTTTGATGTATGGGCATGTAAGTCAGGACATTTTGCTTTCGCTAAGGATGAGGATAATGTCCCCGTGACAGGCTTTGCTATGGTGAAACCAGCGATATGGGGGACTTTGTTCCATCCACATCAACAGTGAATGTGAAACTGGAAAACATTTTACAAAGTGACTTTATGACATCAGGTCTCAAGCCCCATTCTTTACCAACATCAAATGTGCCGGATTGAAGCCTGATTTCACATGCGTGTGATCCATATGACAGCTGTTTAGCGGGTTTCCTGTTCCATTTTAGAACCGAGTAAAGACAAATTTCCCATACACTTTAATGATACTGTGAAAACTTTTTTTCTAGAGAAACCATCTAACCTGTTGTACCCATAATGCATCAAAACAGAATGACATGATGAGAAAACTCCCCCTGTGCCACAGTGGAGGATATGTTTAGTAAATATCAGTGACACACGAACCTATTGAGAAATGATATGCCATACCATATACCACTGCCATATACCACTTAGACCTGTGGAGTTGTGAATATGTGGTATTTAACCATGTTTCAACATGGGTAGGTAGATTCTTGGGGAAGTGAAATTTTAGAAACATTTAGAAGGAAAAGGGAAGGTAACTGAGCAGAGAAAAAGATTATTATTTCTGATAAATGATGTGAACTAACAGTAAGAGTTGGAATTAAAAAGGAAGAGTTCAAAGGTGTTCACTTGATTTTAAAATAGATACATAAAGGAAGCCAAGGGAAGAGATGTATTGGTTTACAGTGTTTTCCATTTATCATATATGAATTTAAATATTGATAAGAAATGTTATCTGAAGACTCACTAAATAGGTTTACATACATTAGTGAAATATCACATATTCATGAGGAAAAGCTAACCTTGCATTATCTAAGCCTTAAAATATTGAAAAATTTAAGAGCAGTTCTCACACATGAGAATCACCTGGTGAGCTTGTTGAAAGTAGATTCTCAAGCCCCTTCACTGGAGATTCTGGTTCAATGAGTCCGTGGTAAGGCCCTAGCATATGCATTTATAACAACCTCCCACCATCACCGATCAGATAATTTTTGATGCAAGTGGTCCTTGAGTTGCACTCTTGAGAAAATGCCTAAGGCTTATTGTGAAGTTTAATTTTACACAGGGTATCTTCAAATACTTGAATCATAATAGAAAATGCAACAGAATATCTTGAATCACCAATGAATAATACTAATTTCAGTGTCATTTTTCCTCCTAAGAATCTTCTACTTAAAATTTCTTTAAAATCATTAAAGATGAAATAGATTAGACTACAATAGAAAAATTACCAGAGTGCATCACATGTAGTAAGTATGGTTTTGTCAAATTCTTGATTCAATTGCTTATTCTGCATCACAAAGTAAAATATATTTCTTACTGTAGGTTTTAGTCAAAAAGCCCACAAAAAGCTTTACAACCTGTTCTTCACACAGCAGCCAAAGTGATCTTTTTAAAAAGTCAGAGTCCTATTCTCAGACCTCAGTAACAATTTTCCAACACAATTGGAATAAAATCCAAAGTCATCACTATGGCCTGAAAGACCTAAATTAACTAGCTACCACTGGATCCTCAGTTCTTCCTTCTCCTCACTCAATTTTCTCCCACCATATTGGTCTTCTTGTTGTTACTCAAACAAGCCCAGCTTTACCTGGATATCTTCTCCCCACCCTCCTAGATATTCACACAGCTTGCTTCATCATTTCAATTCAGGTTTCTTTACAAACCATGCCTCTTTTGAAAGACTTCTCTGAACTTTCTGTTTAACATAGCCCTCCCCAAACCCAATCACTTTGTGTCTTCTTACCCCTCTTTATTTTTTCCTTCATAGCACTCAGCACTATTTCTAGTGGTTCCCTGACAGCATCTAAACCACTGTTTCCATGCTTAAGGGATTCTCTACTTTATAAATTTAAGTGGAAAACTAGGACTTGTTCCCAGCCTATTCATTGAAAAGCCAGATATTCACTTTCCCAGCTTCCACTGCAGCTGGAAAGGGTCATGTGAGCCAGTCTCCACCAATCAGCTGCACACATGCTGAACTTTGCCTTGGGACCTGTGATTTGTTAGGCAGGGCTGGCGAGACATGGCATCAGGCAGGATTCTATATTGTAAAGCTTCCTTAATATTCTCATGACAAGAAATTAACCTGCCAATGTGTATGTGCTCATTAATTTTTTTCTGAACATTTTTTGCTGTTTTATAAACTCGGCTTAGTATCTGCAAACCTGAAAGACCTGCCATATACATATTTAGTTGTAGATCAGAACAGTTAGTTCTTTTGTATACCCTGTTATCAAGTTTGCATATTTGTGTGGATCTAAAAATAGTTGTTGAATTATTACAAATATAGATTGTTTCATATACAGGTATTTAGAATTTTCTTTAATTTTAGTATATGGCTTGATCTTTCTTTGTTTCCCTTCAAATTGATGTACTAAAGAGAGTCAAGAAGTCTCCTGGAGAAAGAGCAAAATAGATTGATTTTGATTTACCTATCTTTTACAAATTATATTTTTCTTGGCATGTATTGAGAAGGCTACCAGTAGAAAACTGATGTATTTTTTTAAAAGGAAAATTCTATGTTAGATATAGAAAGTGACAGTATTATGCATAATTATCTATGCAATTACACTTGCACATGCTTGAAAATTTTTAGCCAGGAAATGCTTAATAACATTTGCATGGTTAAATGAGACAGCAGAAACAACTGGAAAGGCCTCAGGGCATGGTCATCTATTTAAGCATCCACTTGGATTTTCAACATAATTAGTCATATAATTGTGTGCCTAAACTTAGTAGATTCATGTAAGTAATCATAAATTATTTAAAAGCTGTGTGTGTAATGTTTTGTTCTCTGTTTCCTGCCAATCAAATTACTAAGGAATATACTATATTCACATTTCATCATATAAATCTTCAAGTAAGATTACAGGGTAAAAGCCCTGGATGAAAGTGAGTGAACAAGTGAATTCATTCAGATGATATATATTTGTATATGTATGTGTATATATATATATATATCCAAAGATATATTAGACATATCTATAATCTATATATCTATTGATATATATATGTCTATTAATAATATATCTATTTGGACATCAATATTTTAGGGAGTATTCTTATGATAAAATTGTATCATTCTGTTCATCTGTCTCTACTAAGATTTATATGGAAAAAGAGTTTCCTTTCCTAATGTTGTATTCAACACAATGAATTTTTAATTTTTATTAATTTAGTTTTTAATTTTAATTAAGACCTAAAGGCTGGACATAATAGCTTCCTTCTGTATAGCAGATTTTCTCCTTTTCATAATCCTGTTAGTGGGTGGTGGTGAAAACTTGGGCCAAACAAATGTGAATAGTAAAAATATTAACCTCAAAATTTTATGATGGTCATTTTGACCCAAATTTCTCCCCCGGTCTTTCTCATTAATCTGCTTCCTGACTATTGATTTTGAAGCTTCATTTTATTTCATATGTCTTCATTGTTACTTTTATATCTGAGTTACAAATATGTGGAGACTTGAGGAAAACGATGTATCTTTTCCCAGGAGCACACTTAATAAGCAAAACTAGATCTTTGAAAGTGTTAAATTAAACTTCCTTTGATAAGAGTGCAAAATACACTTTATTACCTACTGATACAATGAAATGTATATGTAGTCTTAATTCTGAGAAATCAGACTCGTCTCACTAAAGGCCAAAATTAACTGGTCTTTTCTCACTTTGAGTGCCTGATTCCATGTTAGAAGTCAATAAATACAGTCCCTTAGAGGCACAGCCCTTAAATGAGCTACCTTTAGTTTTCCCTATTGGTGTGACAAAGTCCAACTTTGTTTACCTTGAGGGAGTGATGAAAGAACATCTATTTGGCTCAGATTTTTTGATTGAAGGTTAGCAGGCAATGAAAGGAAGAAAAAAACCTGAGTACACTGTCCTGTTAAAGGATTTGGGGTGATAAATATTGGTGCTGTTAATAGTTATTTTATTGCTACAGTAGTTCAGATGATTCAAAAAGTAACTGTATTCAGGTGCATTTGTAGTGTTTTCAGGGATTCACTTCAGGAAGGTCAAGACACCAGTCAGGATGATATGGCATTAAAATTAAGAAATATACTATCATTTCATCTGATTAGACTCTTGCTCAATATTTCCCATACTGAGCACACTGTACCCACCCCAGGAGGCAGACATTATCCATGAGAAGTGAAATATACATCCAAGGATTGTTAGTCAAGTCAGTCATCATAACAAGGCATTATAAATGATTTCTAATTTTTAAAAGAATATTCATCATGAAAAATACTTATTTTTCTATTAATTATGCTAGGGAAACTAGATTATAAAAGCCTTCACTCAGGTCTGGGAGTTAAAAATACAGTGAGAAAAGGGCTTCCCTGGTGGCACAGTGGTTGAGAGTTCACCTGCCGATGCAGGGGACACGGGTTCGTGCCCCAGTCCGGGAAGATCCCACGTGCCGCGGAGCGGCTGGGCCCGTGAGTGATGGCCACTGGGCCTGCGCGTCTGGAGCCTGCGCGTCCGGAGCCTGCGCGTCCGGAGCCTGTGCTGCGCAACGAGAGAGGCCACAACAGTGAGAGGCCCGCGTACCGCAAAAAAAAAAAAAAAAAAAAAAAAAATACAGTGAGGACAGAGTAAAAGAATTTAACAGGAAAGCAAATTCTGGGACCATGGATATAATTTTTTATTGATGTTGTGGTTAAAAAAATTAAAATTAATAATAATGAAAATACCAAGGTGAGAGGTAAATAGAAATAAAACTCCCACACAATACCCAAAGTTTCAGGGAAACTCTGGAAAAAATTAGAAGCCAACAGAATTTGTGCCTTCAGTATGTTCATATTTTAAATGTTAATGTTAACTTCTTTTTTCAGAAGAAATCATATGGAATTGTCCACATAGAGCCTTACTAAAGAGGGATTAAATATACATAGGGGAGGGTTGTTTTCCCCCCAATTCTAACAATGGTAGAAAGTATTTAGCTAAATTGACAGAGTATTTGGGATCCATGACCGCAAGTAAAAGGACATAGTTAGAAGCAGAGGTAAGATCCCTCACTGGGAATGAGATAAACATAAATGGGTGACAACAGGGTTCCCCCAGAACTTCAAACCCTAGCCTTGCACTGGTACAGCTATAGCATTTACTCTGGTTTTACAATGGTCTAACCAAGCAACCAACAAACTTTTCATAAGCTTCTCAAACTAGCAATTAAAGACAAAATTGAAATAAAACCAGATTAGAAAAACCCAGTTACATTTTTCTTAGAAGTGGTGAATTCAGTATACATTGGAAGGTTAAAACTGGTAACGCCATCAGCTACTAAGAACTGTGAACAGAATCTAAAAGAAGTAGAGTTTTTGTCTGAGCAATCAAGAATTCTCTTTTATTGAACCAAGGCAGCAGATAGAGAAGGAGGCTCTCAGAGGGGGGAAAAAAGAAAAAGAAAAAAAAAGATCTTTCAACCCGAGGGATCTTGAACTACATTATTATTTCCCAATGAAGTGAGCATTAGTTTTCTGAAGACATACTTGATTCCTAAGAAAGCAAAGTTGTCACTTGTAGAAAATATATGAAGATAAGTGAACTGCATTTGAATGAGGAAATTTGAAATTAAGGCTCAAGTTCTGTGCTCTTTTTCATTTAAAAATTTGGCTACAATTAAGTATTGATTTGTCTTTTTCAGCATGTTTCATCTTTGGAATTATTTTCTTATCAGGTACAGAAGCCATAGAATTCTCTAAGCTCTTTCTTGAAATTTATTAGAAGTACACTTTGATTATCTATCATGATTTAAATGATAGTAACAGAAAAGATGCTTATCTTTCTTAAGTTTTTGACAATAGCATAGAGTATATATAGAATACATTTTAGGGCTTCCCTGGTGGCACAGTGGTTGAGAGTCCAATGCAGGGGACATGGGTTCGTGCCCCAGTCCGGAATGATCCCACATGCCGCGGAGCGGCTGGGCCCGTGAGCCATGGCCGCTGAGCCTGCGTGTCCGGAGCCTGTGCTCCGCAACGGGAGAGGCCACAACAGGGAGAGGCCCACATAATGCAAAAAAAAAGAATACATTTTACTGTTTTATCTCCTATTTGTCTTATCAAACTTGCTTCCTGTGACTAGGACTGGAAATGAAAAAAAAAGGATTTTAGGGATCTCTGCCTCTAAAAAATTATAGGCAGACCTACAACCTATAAACACACAATTTATAAATTGTCATAGAAAACTGCTATCCCAGCTCTCCCACTGGAGTTCCCACTGCTACTATCTAGGGAGCCATCACGAAGAATCCTGAAGCTTGTGGATGTCAGGGCAGGCTAAATTAAGCTGTGGTAACAAACAACTCTGAAAATCTCAGTGGTTCACCACAAGGAAGGATTATTCTGTGCTCACACAAGGTCTGCTGCAGACATGAATGGCTTTCCAGGACAAATGTGGATATTTAGTGACCCAAGCTGCTTTGATCTTGTGGCTCCATAGTGTTTTTAAAGGCTTTCTCCATGATCACTGTAGCAGGGAGAGAATCAGCTGCAGTATCTCAGGTGGGCTCTGCTTTGCTTTCACTGGGAAGTAACTTTTGCCCATTGGCCAGAACTAGTCACAGAGCCCAGCCTAGTTGCCAGAGGCTGAGAAATGCAGTCTTCCATGTGACCAGAAGAGTAAAGAAGCAGACCTTGGCAAGCACTTGTAATCTCTACTCCCTTCCACAGGGGTTACTGAACTGTCTGAAAATTATATGCATGTATGCATATACATGTATTATATGTATGTTTTCCTGAAGAGAGGAGAGAGACCTTAGCTTTCATCAGATTCCTTAAGGGGAGAGTGATCTGTCATCTGAAAACCCTAATAAGCGTTTTTTTAAAGGTAGAGATTTATATTGAAGAAAGGAAAGCTCTGAAATTCAGGAACAACTCAGTGAAGTTGAATTTAGGGCAAATCCCAAGACTTAGGAAGACCAGTCCATGTATTGACCTCATTATTCATAATTGGCTTGCCTCTTACTCCCTGAGTGATTTCAATTAAGTTCTTGCAATAGGTAATCTTCCAACATTTAAAAAATCCTAGTTTTTTGAATAGGTTAAAGCACTTTCAGTCATTCCTAATAAGGTGTTATCAGTTCAATTAGATTGATTTCCTCCTCATCATGCTCATAACTTTGACCCTCCACAGAACAGGTATCCTAATTAGAAAAGGAATTAAGTTGGGAGAAGGGGTAAGTAAATTTAGAACATGGGGCATTTTTAAAATTCAGAAAGAATGTCAGATTTTGAGATACTGTCTAATGCTTGAAAACTGAATTTAATAAAAAGTAGGTTTTTCAACAAACTGTCCACAGTTCAGTATTCGTTGAGCGCTACTATGTGCTAGGCATCGTGCTAGCTGCTGGGGCTATGACAACAAACACAGTCGCCACTCTGTGCTGTGATAATGTGTCAGCACTACTTGGCATCTTATTGTCAGAGTGCTTTTAGCTGCAAGTAACAAAACTGAGCTGAAAGTGGCTTAGATAGGGAAATTTATGTCACACACAAAAAACTGGTGGTGGCAATTACAGGGTTAGATAATTTAGCAAGCAAGGATGTCATCAAGGATCTAGATTTCTTCTATGCTTTCCCACCGCCATCCTCATCATTTTCATATCTTAGTTGCACACTGGCTATGGCAGCTCCAGGCAGTACATACTCACATATCAACATTTAAAGTCAGGAAAAAGGGAATCTCCTCGTTTGTGCCTCTTTTTAAGAATGAAGAAAACCTTTCTAGGAATTCCTCAGGAGATCTTCTTGTATCATTAATTACAATTGTGTTCCGTATCCTCCCGAAAGCTATCACTTGGCAAGTATAATGAGGTCATGGTGACTGGCATAATATTAGTAAATACTCCACCACTGGGGATAGAGAAGGTCCATCCTCTACAAGGACACGGTGACTTGAAGAGAGAGAACAATCAGGATTATGTTAGCAGGAAGGAAGTTGGGCAATGGCCACTGGGTCGGGAACCAACAGGGTCTTCCACACAGATACATTATGTCACTGGACCCTCAAGGCAACCTTGTGGGGTGGGAACTGTCATCTTTCTTTATAGGTGAGGTAAAGTTACCCAGGTCCACCAGCTATGAAGTGAAGGAGCTGGGATTCAAACAGAGATTGCCTGCCTTCAATCACCACACAAAATCTGATGAATCTGGTCAAAGAAAACTGCTCATCACTGAAACATGCCTTTTCCAAATTCACAGCCTTGTCTCTTTTGAATTTGCCTTAAATCTGTACTTCAGTTTGTCTGTTGAAAAAGCCTTAGAGAACTGTTACTGTAGAGTATGGCTAAGGAACTTTGAAGTAACTGTATTTCAGTTTATGTAACGATTCTTCTCATAAATCTTCATTTTCCCCTCCCCTTTCACTATATGTTGATATAATTGTAGTATTATGGCAAAAACAATGTAAAGGAGTTATTACATGGGGTTTACTGCAAATCATATTGAGAACATGATGCTTTAAAAACCCATACTAATTCTTTTGGTTTTCAAGATTTCCTTAAATTTAATTAGAACAAAGTGAATTTTAAAAGCATAAGAATTTTCTTAGAAATCTAGGAGTCATAGACTTAAAGAACTAAAAAGAGACGCAAGAGGGAAGAGATATGGGAACATATGTATATGTAAAACTGATTCACTTTGTTATAAAGCAGAAACTAACACACCATTGTAAAGCAATTATACCCCAATAAAGATGTTAAAAAAAAAAGAACGAAAAAGAAATTCAGAGATCATGTAGTTTAATTACCTTCTTACACTGATTTTACAAATGAGGAAACTTGTGCAACACTGAAAATCCTAGTTTGCAAAGATACTGGGAATAAAAGATTTAGTATATGAAATAATTGTCTATTTGATGTATCCTACATCACACAGAAAACAGTCTCACAATAATAAAACCAACATAAATATCAATAGTATGAATACTGAAAACAGTTTACTTTTTTTTTGGAGGGGGTACATTTTTTAGGATTTAGCCAACTAGAGACACACAGTGAAATTTCTGTTTAAAGCTACTTCGAATATTTCATTTCTCTGTGACTATATCACCAACTGGATACATATTTAGGATCATTAGTTTTATTTTATTTTGGATTTTTAGAGACTGCTTTTTCAAAGTTTATAGGCTCCTTGGAGAAGAGGCTGATGGCAGATCTGAAGTCAAAGACGTATATTATGAGTCTGAAACAATTTTCATAACAGATAGCAAGGAAGCCATCAAAATCCACAAAGCCTACACCAGAGGCTGTTTGCGGGAGGCTGGGATGACTTGGGGCCGAAAGATACTCAGGATAGAAATGGATCACTCATCCTAAACCAGATTGTTTGTTTTCAATCCAAGGAAAAACAAGATGGAACTCAAAATGTTGATAAATCCCCTTTAAAGAGACCCAACCACTAGGCAATGAGAATAGAGCTTCAAAAACAGGGGGTTCCCAAAAAAGGAGTTGATGGGATGAGCACTAAGAAATTCAGTCCAAATAGGGAGCTATTGTGGTCCCCAAGTTGGCAGCTGTCTGCCTGGTTGAAACTGAATGTGTTTTTATAGAACCAGATTTCTCCATTTAATTTAATTGAATTTCACATCTGTTATAAACTCCACAATACGTTGTTATTACTTTTGCTTTCAACAGTCAATTATTTTTTCAAGCAATTTTTGAAAGAAAAATATTTTATTTTTACTGACACATTTCTCATTTTCTTATTCATTCTTTATGTAGATCCAGGTTTCTATCTAGATTCATGTTCTTTCTGCCTGGAGGAGTTTACCATTCCTTGTACTGGTATATTAGTCATGAATTTTCTCAGCTTTTGTATGCCTGGAAAAATCTTCATTTTAACTACATTTTCTTGTTTTTTTTTAAATTTTATTAATTAATTTTTTAACATCTTTATTGGAGTATAATTGCTTTACAATGTTGTGTTAGTTTCTGCTGTATAACAAAGTGAATCAGCTATATGTATACATATATCCCCATATCCCCTCCCTCTTGCGTCTCCCTCCCACCCTCCCTATCCCACCCCTCTAGGTGGTCACAAAGCATTGAGCTGATCTCCCTGTGCTATGCAGCTGCTTCCCACTAGCTATCGATTTTACATTTGGTAGTGTATACATGTCCAGGCCACTCTCTCACTTCGTCCCAGCTTACCCTTCCCCCTCCCCGTGTCCTCAAGTCCATTTTCTATGTCTGCGTCTTTATTCTTGTCCTGCCCCTAGGTTCGTCAGAACCATTTTTTTTTTTAGATTCCATATATATGTGTTAGCATATGGTATTTGTTTTTCTCTTTCTGACTTACTTCACTCTGTATGACAGACTCTAGGTCCATCTACCTCACTACAAATAACTCAATTTTGTTTCCTTTTATGGCTGAGTAATACTCCATTGTATATATGTGCTACATCTTCTTTATCCATTCATCTGTCAATGGACACTTAGGTTGCTTCCATGTCCTGGCTATTGTAAATAGAGCTGCAATGAACATTGTGGTACATGACTTTTTTTGAATTATGGTTTTCTCAGGGTATATGCCCAGTAGTGGGATTGCTGGGTTATATGGTATTAACTATGTTTTTGAAAGATACTTTCATTGGGTATAGAATTCTAGGTTTGATGGTTCTTTTTTTCTTCTAGTACTTTAAATAAGTTCCTTCATTCATTCTTGTTTGATTTACATGTTTCCTTCATTCATTCTTGTTTGATTTACATGTTTCCAGGGAGACTCCAGCTCCTATTATGTTTATGCCACCGCACCACTACCATAGCTGCTTTTAAGATTTTTCAGTTTATCACTCATTTTAAGCACTGTGATTATGGTGTATCTTGGTTTAATTTTCATGTTTCTTTTGCTTAGGGTTCATAGAGCTTCTTAGATTTGGGTTTATAGTTTTCATCAAATTCAGAAAAAAAATCAGCCATTCATTATTTTTTTAAATATTTTTTCAGTTCCTTCCTGTTTTCCTCTTCTTTGGGGTCTCCAAATTACTCACATTTAGGCTTCCTGAAGTTTAACTGTGGTTCTCTAACATGCTCTATTCATATCCTTTCAGTATTTTTTCTCTGTATTTCATTTTGGTTAGTTTCTACTGCTATATTTCCAAAGCTAATCTTGTCTTTTGCATTATCTAAATCTGCTGCTAATCCCATCCAAGTTGTTGTTTTGTTTTCTTTTTCAGCTTGGACATTTTATTTCTTACTTCTAGAAATTGAATTTGGCTTTTTAAAATATCTTTCTTGGCTCTATATGTTTAATCTTTCCATTACATCCTTCAACATATGAAATATAGTTTTAATAACATTTTTATGTCCTGTTATGCTAATTCTATCATCTGTTGCATTTCTGCATCAATTTCCATTTATATATTTTCTCCTCATCATGAGTTATAACTTCCTGCTTCTTGGTATTATCTATGTAATGTTGATTGGATGCCAGATACTATGGAGTTTACCTTTTTATTTTTTACTCCTATAAATATTCTTGAGTTTTGTTCTAGAATTCAGTTAAATTACTTAGAAGCAGTTTGATGCTTTTGATACTTGTTTTTAAATTTTGGTAGGTGGTACCGAAGTAGTCTTTCATCTAGAGATAATTTTTCTCTACTATTAAGGCTTATGAGTCCTCCACCTGATGCCCCATATTTTATGAGGCTTTTCCATTCTGGCTGGTGGGAGCATAAAAAATTCCTGGCTCTGTTTGAGCTTAGGTGATTATTCTGCTTGAGCCTTTTAGGTGGTTCTTTCCTTAGCCTTCCATAGTTTCTTTACATGCACATACAGATCAGTATGCAGAAGACTGCATATCTCTGGAGCTCTCACTCAGTCGATCTCTCTCATTCTTTCCTTCTCTGCAGCTCTCTCCTTTCTAGTACCCTTTGCTGTGAATTCCAGCCATCTTGGTCTCCCTGGACTCCTAATTCAGTCTCCTCAACCCAAGGATCTCCTGGGCTGCCTCTACCTTCGTTCGCCTGGCAACTTCCTCTAGGCTTGAGGAAATCATACAGCTCAGCTCATTTGGTTTCCCTTTCTCAGGGATCACTGTCCTGCACTGTGTGTTGTCCAATTTCTGCAAACTTTTGTCTTATATGTTTTGTTTGGGTTTTTTTAGTTGTTTAAGATAGGAGGGTAAATCTTTTCCTTGTTATTCCATCTTGGCCAAAAGTAAAGTCCCACTTGTTTCTTTTCACTGAATATTTTTAACCAGACTTTAATTTAAAATGTAATCTTTTAAAAAGTTAGATATGGCTTTTACTAGCTATAAGATAATATGTAAGGAACTGTAAGGCATGGAAAGAATCCTGGACTAGAGTTCTAGAAAACTAGATTATAGATCCATTTTGTCTTTCAGATTATTGCACGACTGCCTTCCCCTGGACCTGAGAACATTTGGAAATAAAACATGTGGACCAAGTAATTTTTTTGGTAACCACACAACTCAGTCTTTTCCTGATTCTATGAAACCAAAAAAAAAAAAAAAATTCAAGAAGATTTTAACTCATTTTCAGAAGATAGAAAGGTACGAGAGGAGTGGTATCAGGTTTAGGAGGGCAGAGACATCCACAAACTAAAGTGCATGAAGAAGAGATAATGATGATCAGAGAACCAGGCATGTATAGGAATTGGAGGCCCCAGGAATAGTGGGGAAAAAGTAGGGGCTGAGGAAATGCTGAGGGGAAGTATGACATAGGGTTGAAAACAGGCAAATGAATTGAAAGTCTGCGGATAAAATGGTTAACTAGGTTTAGCAACCTCAACCGTGTCAACCAACCAGGGAAAAGTTAAATTGCATGTGACATCAGATAGCTAGAAACTCCTTTATTATAAATTCTAGCAGGAGGATCAAGTAATACATCTGGCATTTATACAGCTGTTTGATATATTATAGTGATGATTATGAGGATGATAATAATAATAATAATAATTACCTCTTGTGGAAACCCTCAGAAACCAGTGTTTATGGGGGAAAAACAACAAATAAAATGCTCATGAAGCTCTAGATTATATTCTTAAGGACTACAAAATATCTTCCTTGTTTAGAAAATGCTCTTACTGAGGAATTGTTGTTGGTTCCAGAGGAATCTTATCAATGACTTATTTCAAACCTCAGATAACAGGCTAAAGAGACTTGAAGTGAAATCTATTGCCAAAAGTCATGAAGCTAATTACTCTTCAATAGGGTATTATAACCCGGGTCATCACACTCTTGAGTAACAGTCTCTCTCAATTACACCAAGCTGCCAGTAGGGTGAGCTTTGATTCATCCACAATTTTCACGAGAATCTTCTTTTTATATGTCATGTTTTTGAACACATTATTAGAGACGGGTCTGCTCTGTGACGATAGGATGATATAAAACCTGCATGCTTACTTTTTGGCTAGTTCCATTACATTTCCCTCATTGTTATCGTTATTTAACAAACAGAAGTAGCGATCAAAGTATAATAGAATGTGAGACTCACTTGTGAATGTGTTTTTTTCACATTCTTTAAAATGGTTAAATTCATGAATGAAAAATACAAGAAAAGGACAGGGTAGGAAAACGTGGCTTGACATTAAACCAAGGAACACACATCAAGCCAACACAAACCAAGGATGAGAGACAAATTCATGCTCTTTATTGTTTTCCTTTAAGAATATTAAATGATTCATAAAACTAGGATGATAGTTTTGGCACTCAAGGAAACCTTTACATGCTTTTTGCTAGAAAACTGTAAGTGTCTTTACTGACTAGCCAGTGTGTTCATCTTAATAGTTCTGGTAAGGAAAATAAATTATATTCTGGAGAAATCAGCAGAAATTCATAGACCCTTAAGCCTTCCAGAGCCAACCAATTTCTGTTGCTTCGGGCCTGAATAATTTTATTGAACTGTAATAATATTTGAATTCCTTCTAAATTCCTAAATTTGGGAGGAGAATCTATTCTTTTTTTACTATTGGAAGGGAAAGGAGGAGTATGAAATCATTCCAGCCATATCTAAACGTATCAGAAGAGTATGAAGGTTCCTATATTTGCTGTGTTCCCTCTGAAAGATACAAAGATGAGAGGTGATTGCTGGTGAATCACTGTTCTATTTTATCTAGAGACCTGAGTGCTCTCACTGCTGTATTCCCTTAGGGGGTCATGTTCCTCTGCTTAAAAGAATATTGCCTGCTCTGTGAGCTAATGATTTGTTTGGAGGATGGAAGTCTCACAGGTAGAGATAACTGCACAGCTTTTATGATGTATCTTTCAAATCTTTGATCTGCTTTTTTCTGAATACCTGGGACCCCTCAATAGCAAGATTAAAGATGCCTCTTCAGAGAACAAAGGTAAACTTTGAAAACCTAAAAGCTCCTCAGATTTCCAAATAATATTTCTGTATTTCTTCATTTTGTCAACATCGTACTTGCTGTTGTCCTGCATTCGTGTGATAATCGGATGGTAATCAAAATACAGTGTTAGATCATTGGCTTGTGGGTTTTTTCCCCATATTTTTGAAGGAGGCAGGGAACTACAAATCTTGTTTCAAAAAGTGGTTAGTGCAAACTAGCCTATGGCGAGGACACACATACTCATTTGATTCTATTTAATTTGACAAATATTTACTTAGTACCTAGTAGGTGTCAGACATTGTGCCTTCTTTTGTAGGGAATACCAAGAATCAGGACCTGTTTTCAAGAGATTCATACTCTAATTGGGCAGACAAGGCAATTACAGAAATGGCCATGATGGGATGCAGAATATGACAAATGAAAAATGCTTGCAGAGAAATGAATGACATTCAATATGGGAAGAGAGAGAAGAAGTAATATTCAAGTGAGAGGGGGTGAGGGAAGATTTCAGCATTTGAGAAGGACCTTGCAAGGTGGGTGAGATTTCCGTGGATGGAACTGGAGCTGGAAGTAAGGTGATAATAGTGTATGTTGCGTGTGTGTGTGTGTGTGTGTGTGTGTGTGTGTGTGTGTGTGTGTTGTCGGGGGAGGGAGGTGGTCAAAAAAGGTTGAGAAGCTTGTGTTTAACTTGTGGACAGTAGCGAGTCCATGAGGATTTTTAAGCAGAGCAAAGATAGAATAATACGAGTTGTGGTTTAAGAAATATTTTTGAAGAATTTTAAAATTTTAGTGTAAAATTTAGCTTTTTAGTGTATTTTGAGGTAAAACTATGTCTGTGTAAACAACAAGTGTTTGATAATGTCTTACAGGTCTTATTTCCAAACAGAATGTCTATCACTTAAAATGTTGACTGAACTAACTTCTCATTTATATTTGAATCTGAAAGATTATTATTTTCACTCTAATAATGACGTAGCTCATCCACGCATAGATTTCTATTCTTGGTCAAAGGAATCAGTAAGGGGGTGTACTTTTACAGCATTCTGGCGAGTTTAATCTTCACCACCACATGAACAGCTGAATTTTTACTGTCTGAGTAATATTTTTCTTAATTTATATTTTATTGAGGTAGCATTGGTTTATACATTATATAAGTTGCATGTGTACAACACTATACTTCTACTTCTGTATACTTCACAGCGTGCTCACCACCAAAAATTTAGTTTTCATCTGTCACCATACAGTTGCTCCCCTTCACCCATTTTGCCCTCCCCATTTTCCCCTGTGGTAAAACCACTACTCTGTTCTCTGTATCTATGTGTTGGTTTTTGTTCATTGGTTTGTTCATTTATTTTGTTTTTTACATGTCTGAATAATATTTTGAAGTGCATTTTTTGTTTCCTCCTAAGCCCTTTAGAGCACAACATGCCCTTACAAAAAATGGGGAGATAAAACGTAACAAGAATAGAAAAATAAATAACTTCATAGAGTAAAGCAAAGCAAAATATATTTTTAAAAAGCCAAAAACAGGATTGCAATAAATGGCTCTTATCAGAAGCTAGTTTTGAGGAGTATTTTTTTCATGATTATCATTATGATGATTAGGGTTTATCCCAGATAAATCTGAAAATGTGAGTAGCTCAACGTATTCTCCACCAAACCATTTATCAAAGCAAGTAATCTAATAGCTGGATCATACTTCCTCTGCTTTAGCTCCTGGGCAGAAAAAGTGAGAGCATAAAGGGAAGATAACGCAAAACTACAGAACAAATGCCCAAATATGTGACAAGACAACATCCTGAATAAGCAAAGTATTATCTGAAAGTAGTTAGTTAATAGTCAACTATAAATATTTCTTGAGCACTGAGTGTATTGAAATTCAACAAGTCCTCTATTTCTGAAGACTTCATCTTGCTTTCTCTTATTATGCATCTATTAGGAACGAGACCTTTCCTTATTTTCTAACTAGAGGACAGACAGCGGTGAAGTGGTATTCTACTGATGTAAAAGAGCCAATAAAATTTCTTTGTGCCAAAGTTACTATTATTTACTATTTATTCTATGGAGGAAATAAACACCAAAACAAATTATTGTTTCATCTAAATGACCTAAGGGGGGGAAAAAAAAAAGAGTTCCAGATAGGAGATGCCCAGCAATTCCACTCCTGAGTATATAGACAAAAAAACCCTCCACTAATTCAAAAACATGCTTGCACCCCAATGCTCATATTAGTATTATTTACAATTGCCAAGGTATGGAAACAACCTAAGTGTCCATCAACAGATTAATGGATAGAGAAGATGTGCCATTCACACACACACACACACACACACACACACACACACACACACACAATGGAATACTACTCAGCCATAAAAATGAATGAAATTCTTAACTTGGGACTAGAGCCCAGTCAAGTTGATACATAAAACTGACCCTTACATCCCCCCTCTAGTTATTTGTTTTTTGTTTTTTGGTTTTTTTGAGGTACACGGGCCTCTCACTGTTGTGGCCTCCCCCGTTGTGGAGCACAGGCTCCGGACGCGCAGGCTCAGTGGCCATGGCTCACGGGCCCAGCTGCTCCGTGGCATGTGGGATCCTCCCGGACCGGGGCATGAACCCGTGTCCCCTGCATTGGCAGGCGGACTCTCAACCACTGCGCCACCAGGGAAGCCCTAGTTATTTGTTTTTAATTGACTATTTTCACTAATTATCACAAGAAAAGTATGTAGGAAAAAAAAGTAGAATTAAGAGAAATTACTATCAAATATTTTCTCAATTAACATTCACACCTGAATTGAGAAACAATAGGAAAACTTACTATCATCAGAAAAGTAAGAGTATAATACTAACTAGCATCTCTGAACACTTGCTCTTGTCCACAAGATACAACACTGAACATTTTTTAAAACATAAACCTATTTCATATTCCTTACAACTGATCAGTACCTACTGTTGAATATTTAAGGTAACTGAAAAAATGGTGATTTATCAAATTGAATAAATCTATCACTATTGTATGCCTCCCTTAAACACTGAAGATATGATACAGCACAAAAATGCATCTAACATTAACATAGTAATGAATAAATAAAAATAAAATTGCCAATTGTCGAATAAACCTTTGCAAAGAAAATGACTTAGCCAATAAGAATGGTACAAAGATCTAAATTGTTTTCAGAAACCAAGGCCTTACCAATAGTCGGATCAGGTGCAACATCACTTCTATTCTCCTTCCATGACAGCAGGTAGTCAAGGCTGGTGAGATCTGCAGATTCTATATTACTATTAATGGTCAGCATCATCTGATGAGCTTTTGCTATTCCATAATGAACTTTTGTCTCATCCATCAGAGGTATGTTCGTTAACTCTGCTGTTGTGTCAAAAGCTTGCTGAAAGTATTCAGAAGCTTTGTTGTAGTATCCCTAAAAATGTAAGAGAAATAATTTTTTCTTAATTTTAATTTACCATTCCACATGTCTGCCCACCTTGGCATGTGCCACACTGATCCTTCAGCAGTTTTAGCAGTTCATCTTCAAGAAGAAAGAGATGGCAAGCAGGGCCTCTATTAGAATCATTTTCCTTTTAAAAGCTGTGATTACTAACCATGCAATATCTTGAAGTTCATTCACCAAGAAAGGTGTATCTACCAGGTTGAACCGTATGAAACTTAATTTTTTTTTGGATTAAAAATGGTCAAATATTAGCATTCTGCTTCCTAATATAAGGAAGAAAAAAGAAGTTTGGGAAAGAGTGAACTGATTCACTTTGATTTGGATGGAGTTTTCTTACTTGTTGCATTGGATTTACCAAATGAAATCTTTTTAACCAGTTTTTGGTCACAGCAAGAGATCATTCTAGCCAACCCATTTAATCAGTGGTGAGTGAAAATGGATGTATATTCCGCTCTTCCGTTATTACTTGTATTTTCCCATGTGCACATGTCATTCTTGGCTAAGAATGTGGAATACAAGATTTCGAAATAACATGATCTTGACAACAGCACTAGCATAACTCAAAAGATCATTTAAATGTTTATATCTTCTCCAAGTTCCTTGCAACATTTTAACTTGCAAAAACTCAAGGTTTCCTCCCCTTCCCTTCCTTCCTTCTTTCCTTCCTTCTTTCCTTCCTTCCTTCCTTTCTTCCTTCCTTCCTTCCTCCCTCCCTTCTCTCTCTCCCTCTCTCTTCCTTTCTCTTTCTTCTTTCTTTCTTTCTTTCTTCTTTCTCATTCTCATCTCTCCTTCTAAAAGCTATTGTCTACAAATAAATAACATTTACCTAACTCTTATGAAGCGTCAGGGACAGTGGTAAATACTTCATATGTATTATGTCATTAGCTTTCATAGGTCACTCTATGAGGAAATATTATTCTTATTTTACAAATAATGAAATTGAGCCTCAGAGAAAAGACTATCTTCTGCCACCTCCCCAAGTCTTCTAAAAATCTTCCTTTAAAAACTCTTCCTCAAAAGGGGATATTATTTTTAGGATTAAGCTATACTTGTAAAAACTCTAGGGAAGAAAAACTTCCTTTCTTCACTGATTTATAACCCTGGGGAGTCCATCCTCTTCCCTTTCCTCCTCTCTCCTTTCTTTCTCTCTCTCATATGCACAAAAACATGTATGCACACTCCTGAAGAGAAATGTTTTACTATGAGCTTTCAAGTCATTTTTCTCACAATGTATTATGACGGAACTGGAAATGAAAAAACACCATAGAAACAGCTTTATACCATATGCCAGTACAGGTAAAATGCATACTCAACGACCACACATCTCTGTACAATCATAGAGTCCAAAGAGCAGAAAAACTGATTGAATAAAGAGGCTGCTGGCAAGGTGAGGAGTAGGGCTTATGTGACAGTTATGTTACATACATGAGCAGCACATGTAACACTGCTATATACCCACAGGGACAATTTAGGTGAACCATTCAAATGGCTCACTCCAATTAAATTTTCTAATTTAAACAGACTTCCTCTATATTACATCAAAAACAATTTTTGTTTGTTGAGATGAACAATTCTTTCTCTTATTTTAAAGCATAAAACAGGATTTATATGAGACTAAGATCACTTAATTAAGAAAATATAACAAAGATATTTATATGTCAATGAAATAATTATATGATTGAGAAATAATATCAATATTGAAGACAATAAAACTAGTTAAAATTATAGATTGCCCTGTTAGATATCAAAGATATGGGACAAAATAGATGAAAATATATGACTAGACCAAATGTTTCTATTTTTAAAAACAGAGAAGTGTAAATATCTAATTATTGTTCCAGCTATAATCCTGAGCTTTAGGCTGTTCATTGCTTTAGATGAGAGTCTCAATTAGGAGAATTAGGGACCATAAATAAATGGACATATATTTGAATTTCCAGAATTATTTTGATATATTATTATTTTGGAACAAACTCATTCATCCAATGAATAACTACTATTTACCAGGCCAATGCCAGGCAGTAGAGATTCAGCAGTGAACAAAGTTCAAGGTCAAGCAGGTGAGCTTGCTGCTAGTGGAAGTAGTCATCTGCCTATAACTTTTATTAGATCTTTTTTAACAAATGCCTTTTCCCCCTGAATACTTCTATTATTATAATAGGTAATTAGGCATTATAATTAGGTAATTAGTCTTCCCTCAAATTGTGCCTAGTGTTCAATCTTGAGACACACACATACCTGTCATAAAACTGGTATCAAGCTAGATTTTTCTAGTTTAAGGCACCCTTAAGAAATACAACATTGGTTCCTCTCAGACGCAAGAATTTTTATACATACCTTTTTAGAACGCGGTTTCATTAATGTGCATTGTATTTCCAGATTTTTCATTCTTAAAGAGTTTACTATCGAAATTTAATCTCTTCTCTAAAGGTTCTGCCCAACTTTCCACAGTTCCTGTTATCAGTGAAGCCCTATGCTGTTATAAAATTCAGAAGATTCTAGTAATGAATCCTGGCAATCTTAAATATGAGTTTGGGAATACAGAAGTGAATTTATGCACTTCATAAGTGCATCTTATTGGAAGAGAAAACTTCATTTAATGTTATAAATATCACTAATAAGCATTAGGTGGACAATTTCAGGTCAAGATCTTGACATCATAGACGTTGAAACAAAACTTGCATTATTACACTATAACATAGAATTTTCATGCATTATTGTGATTCTTATCAGATCCTTCTTAGTGTCTGAATTGTCACTCTGTCCAATGAGCAAGCTCAAAATAAATGGGCATTTTCTCAGTACTGAGGAAGACTCTTTTCTTACACAATTTCCTTACTGTGTTAGTGTTGGAACTACCATTGTTTTAACTATGTGATTATGCTTTGCTCTTATTAGAGAATAAAAGATCTCATGAAGGGTCTATACCTAGTTATTTTCCCTAAAATATTCTCACTAGACCCCTTTACTTTGATGATATATTTTCAGTTAAAAACCAATCACATCAGGAGGGTGAGATGGGTGGCCCATCTTCCATGATTATATAGTAAAAGGTAAACTAATTAGGATGTTTTTAAGATGTATTAACTTAAATTATAATAACACTATAATAATTAGAGAAAACTATATTTTTCCACATACAGTTTTATATGATAATTGTGGTCTTATAACAATATTATTTCTTGGAAATTACTGTTAAGAATACAATTAGAATACGTTGCATGAATAATATGAAGCCAGAAAAGGTACGATAAGGGCAGTTGGTAGAGGTCCTTAAAAGGTAGACTGACAAATATCAGTAATATCAGAGTTGCTTTTAAAAATTCAGTGCAAGTTTTCAAAATGCCAAAATATTGGACAAAAATGAAACAGAAGTTTGGAATTTCAAAAGTGAGAGACTACTACTCTCAACTGGTATAAAATTGGTTACAAATTTATGGATTGATTCAATGAACTCGCATATTTTTGTTCACCAACTCTGTGCCAGGTTCTCTTCTAGAAATTGGAATGAAATTAAAAAACAGGCAGATCTGGTCTCTTTTCTCATTAAGCTTCTATTCTAGACACATTCAACAACAAGAAGAAAAATATCACAAACAAGAAAACTACGAGACAAGTGCATCATAATTTTGATTGGGTTGAGTCAAGGAAGACCTTTCTGAAGTTGTGGCATTTAGCTGAGCTCTGAATGACAAGAAGCCAGCAATGTGAAGTTCAGATTGGGGAGTGGTCCACGCAAAGCATTCCAGCTAAAGCAAATGTCCTCAGGCAGAAATCAGCTCAGCATGTTTGAAGAACTCCACAAAAGTCCCTTTGGCTCTGGTGGACAGCATAAGGAGAGTAGAAGGCAATAAAGTCAGAGACTGGGAGTGGGGGAGGTAATGCATCTCATATAGATTGTTTCAAGTCAGGGTGAGGATTTATATTTATGTTCTCAGAAGACTGGTCAGCAATGGAAGTATTTTAAGCTGAGAAATAACATGATTTTATTTACATTTTAAAAGGATTACTTGGGCTTCTGTGTGGAGACTGGATTGGATGGAGGAGAAATGGGAAAATGGGTTCAGAGCTTATTGCAATAGTACAAGTGAGAAAACATAGTGTCATAACCAGATGTGGTGATAGTAGCAGAGATAGAGAGAAGAAGTGGGTGGATTTGAGATGCGTTTTGGTGGCATGAAGGTCAGGGTTTTCTTCTGGATTGGATATGGAGCAGGAGGAGAAAGATGAAGCAAGAATATCCAGATTATTGGCTTGAGCAATCGAGTTGATGGATAATGGTACCATTTATTAAGATGTGGAGGACTGGGGAGAAGTAGGCCAAGGAGGGAGGAATCATATTAAACTTGAGATGTCAATTAGAAGACATCCAGGGAGAGATGCTAGGGAGGCAGCCAGAATCACAAGTCTGGAGTCCCAAGGAGAGATCAGGGTTGGAGATATAAATTTGAGAGTCATCAGTGTATGGATGGTATTTAAACCATGGGCCTGTATAAGGTCAGATAAGGAGAGCTCACAGATTGAGAAAAGAAGGTTGCCTATGAAATGCCTGAATGGTATTCTATCCTGGTTGAACATTAAGTAGGGAGAGAAATAGAATTTAGGGGAAAGCTGATGAGTTGAGTTCAGTTTTTAATAGTTTACATTTGAAGAGGTCTAAGTGAAGATGTCAAATAGGCAGTGAGAATGAGTCTGCAACGGAGGAGAGAGATCTGAGTTTGAGATATTAAGAAGGTTAAGTGCTATTGTGTACCCAATATATGCTAGGAACTCTATTAGGTACCATGTACATGTTTTAAAATTTCTAATCCTCATATAACCAGTCTTCAAGGTATCTTGTTATTGACATTTGAAAGATGAGGAAACAGAGGATCAAAGAATTAACTCGCCCAAGGTCACAGTTAATAAACAGCTGAGTGCAGATTCAAAGTCAGGTGGGCAAAACTTGGTGTAGTTCCTTTGTCCTGCTACAGTTTCCTTCAAGGGAAAGCTTAATAGATAGTGTGTGGTGCAAATAGTTTGTGAAACTGTTTGGGTGTAAAATTGGAACAAAGGCATTTGACACAATTAGGAAACATGCATAAGCAACTGAATAGCAGACATGAAATAACTCTTTGTCAATGCTTTCCTAGGAAATGGCTTTGTAGAACTAGGAGGAAATTCAGGATGTCATCAAGGCTATCATTTTGTCTCAAAATTACAAGGAGAAAAAGATAACTATCACTTAGTTCTAATCCACTTAGCTATACATTTTCAAATTATACTCTTATAGTAATGATATAACAACTCAGAGTGAGCCTGAGAAGTCTAGTTCTCAGGCTTAGTTCTAATCCACTTAGCTATACATGTTCAAATTATACTCTTATAGTAATGATATAACAACTCAGAGTGAGCCTGAGAAGTCATCAGTAGATTTTCTGACTTGAGAAAATACCCACAAAGAATCACAGTAATGCACAAAAACTGAATGTAACGTTAACAAGTTTAGTATCAAATAAAGGTTTCTCTTGAAGTCTATGACATCATAAAACTATTATAGTATTATGTTCTTAATACTATACTATTTATCAGTGACTATTTATTACATTAAGATGTAAGCAACCATGAAGGTATACGAATCAACTTGTATATCTGAAGGCATGCATATTTCAAGAGAGCATGAATACTTGGAATCCTACAAATTTTATACTAGAATAAGGATAAGCTGGTAAAAAAAAATAACTTTTGGTAGTTGACACAGCCTTTGGATATTACTCATGTCTCTAGCTTTAGATATTAAACTCTTCTTCAAGAATTACTAATCAGAGAATAAAATACATATTGTTAAGATACAAACTCTTGGTAAAAAAAAATTAAGAAAATGCAAGTATAAAAATATTACCCCTCAGAAATGTTTATTGTTTTTATCTTCCTTATGCTTTCTGTAATTGGGAAAATACAGGCTAATACTTGATGTCCACATTATACTAAAAAACTGAGTTCTGGATATTGTTTCGTGGTAGGGTAAAACAATTTGTGCTTTTTGCACTTCCCTTTTGAAGAAGAAGACCTACAAGAACAAACCCAAAACAATTAAGAAAATGGTCATAGGAACATACATATTGATAATTACCTTAAACATGAATGGATTAAATGCTCCAACCAAAAGACACATGCTTGCTGAATGGATACAAAAACAAGACCCATACATATGCTGTCTACAAGAGACCCACTTCAGACCTAGGGACACATACAGACTGAAAGTGAGGGGATGGAAAAAGATATTCCATGCAAATGGAAATTAAAAGAAAGCTGGAGTAGCAATACTCATATCAGATAAAATCGATTTTAAAATAAAGAATGTTATAAGAGACAAGGTAGGACACTACATAATGATCAAGGGATCAATCCAAGAAGAAGATATAATGATTATAAATATATATGCACCCAACACAGGAGCACCTCAATACATAAGGCAACTACTAACAGCTATAAAAGAGGAAATCGAGAGTGACACAGTAATAGTGGGGGACTTCAACACCTCACTTACACCAATGGACAGATCATCCAAAATGAAAATAAATAAGGAAACAGAAGCTTTAAATGACACAACAGACCAGATAGATTTAATTGATATTTATAGGACATTCCATCCAAAAACAACAGATTACATTTTCTTCTCAAGTGAGCATGGAACATTCTCCAGGATAGATCACATCTTGGGTCACAAATCAAGCCTCAGTAAATTTAAGAAAATTGAAATCATATCAAGCATATTTTCTGAACACAATGCTATGAGATTAGAAATGAATTACAGGGAAAAAAACCGTAAAAACACAAATACACGGAGGCTAAACAATACGTTACTAAATAACCAAGAGATCACTGAAGAAATCAAAGAGGAAATCAAAAAATACCTAGAGACAAATGGCAATGAAAATACATTGATCCAAAACCTATGGGATGCAGCAAAAGCAGTTCTAAGAGGGAAGTTTATAGCTATACAAACCTACCTCAGGAAACAACAAAAATCTCAAATAAACAATCTAACTTTACACCTAAAGGAACTACAGAAAGAAGAACAAACAAAACCAAAAGTTAGCAGAAGGAAAGAAATCATACAGATCAGAGCAGAAATAAATGAAATAGAAACAAAGAAAACAATAGCAAAGATCAATAAAACTAAAAGCTGGATCTTTAAGAAGATAAACAAAATTGATAAACCATTAGCCAGACACATCAAGAAAAAGAGGGAGAAGACTCAAATCAATAAAATTAAAAATGAAAAAGGAGACGTTACAACAGACACCGCAGAGATACAAAGCATCCTAAGAGACTACTACAAGCAACTCTATGCCAACAAAATGGACAAACTGGAAGAAATGGACAAATTCTTAGAAAGGTATAACCTTCCAAGACTGAACCAGGAAGAAATAGAAAATATGAACAGACCAATCACAAGCACTGAAATTGAAACTGTGATTAAAATTCTTCCAACAAACAAAAGTCCAGGACCAGATGGCTTCACAGGTGAATTCTATCAAACATTTAGAGAAGAGCTAATACCCATCCTTCTCAAACCCTTCCAAAAAATTGCAGAGGAAGGAACACTCCCAAACTCATAATTCATTCTATGAGGCCACCATCACCCTGATACCAAAACCAGACAAAGATACTACAAAAACAGAAAATTACAGACCAATATCACTGATGAATATAGATGCAAAAATCCTCAACAAAATACTAGCAAACAGAACCCAACAACATATTAAAAGGAACATACACCAAGATTAGGTGGGATTTATCCCAGGGATGCACAGATTCTTCAATATATGCAAATCAATCAATGTGATACACCACATTAACGAATTGAAGAATAAAAACCATATGATCATCTCAATAGATGCAGAAAAAGCTTTTGACAAAATTCAACACTGATTTATGATAAAAACTCTCCAGAAAGTTGGCATAGAGGGAACCTCCCTCAACATAATAAAGGTCATATACGACAAACCCACAGCAAACATCATTTTCAATGGTGAAAAACTGAAAGCATTTTTCCTCTAAGATCAGGAACAAGACAAGGATATCCACTCTCACCATTATTATTCAACATAGTTTTGGAAGTCCTAGCCACAGCAATCAGAGAAGAAAAAGAAATAAAAGGAATACAAACTGGAAAAGAAGAAGTAAAACTGTCACTGTTTGCAGATGACATGCTACTGTACATAGAGAATCCTAAAGATGCCATCAGAAAACTACTAGAGCTAATCAATGAGTTTGGTAAAGTTGCAAGATACAAAATTAATGCCCAGAAATCTTTTGCATTCCTATACACTAATGATGAAAAATCTGAAAGAGAAATTAAGGAACCACTCCCATTTACCACTGCAACCAAAAGTATAAAATACCTAGGAATAAACCTACCTAGGGAGACAAAAGACCTGTATGCAGAAAAGTATAAGAAAGAAATTAAAGATGATACCAACAGATGGAGAGATATACCATGTTCTTGGATTGGAGGAATCAATATTGTAAAAATAACTATACTACCCAAAGCAATCTACAGATACAATGCAATCCCTATCAAATTAAAAATGGCATTTTTTACAGAACTAGAACAAAAAATCTTAAAATATGTATGGAGACACAAAAGAATCCGAATAGCCAAAGCAGTCTTGAGGGAAAAGAACAGAGCTGGAGGAATCAGACTCCCTGACTTCAGACTATACTACAAAGCTACAGTAATCAAGACAATATGGTACTGGCACAAAAACAGAAACATAGATCAATGGAACAAGATAGAAAGCCTAGAGATAAACCCACGGACCTATGGTCAACTAATCTATGACAAAGGAGGCAAGGATATACAATGGAGAAAAGAAAATCTCTTCAATAAGTGGTGCTGGGAAAACTAGACAGCTACATGTAAAAGAATGAAATTAGAACACTCCCTAACACCATAAACAAAAATAAACTTAAAATGGATTTGAGACCTAAATGTAAGACCAGACTCTATAAAACTCTTAGAGGAAAACATAGGAAGAATACTCTTTGACATAAATCACAGCAAGATCTTTTTTGATCCACCTGCTAGAGTAATGGAAATAAAAACAAAAATAAACAAATGGGACCTAATGAAACTTCAAAGCTTTTTCATAGCAGAGGAAACCATAAACAAGACAAAAAGGCAACCCTCAGAATGGGAGAAAATATTTGCAAACAAATCAACGGACAAACGATTAATGTCTAAAATATATAAACAGCTCATGCAGCTCAATATTAAAGAAACAAACAAGCCAATCCAAAAATGGGCAGAAGACCTAAATAGACATTTCTCCAAAGAAGACATACAGATGGCCAAGAAGCACATGAAAAGCTGCTCAACATCACTAATTATTAGAGGAACGCAAATCAAAACTACAATGAGGTATCACCTCACACCAGTTAGAATGGGCATCATCAAAAAAATCTACAAACAACAAATGCTGGAGCGGGTGTGGAGAAAAGGGAACCCTCTTGCACTGTTGGTGGGAATGTAAATTGATACAGCCACTATAGAGAACAGTATGGAGGTTCCTTAAAAAACTAAAAATAGAATTACCATATGATCCAGCAATCCCACTACTAGGCATATACCCAGAGAAAACCATAATTCAAAAAGACACATGCACTCCAATGTTCATTGCAGCACTATTTACAATAGCCAGGTCATGGAAGCAACCTAAGTGCCCATCGACAGACAAACAGATAAAGAAGATGTGGTACATATATAAAATGGAATATTACTCAGCCATAAAAAGGAACGAAACTGAGTCATTTGTTGAGACATAGATGGATCTAGAGACAGAGTGAAGTAAGTCAGAAAGAGAACAACAAATAACATATATTAACGCATGTATGTGGAACCTAGAAAAATGGTACAGATGAACCGGTTTGCAGGGCAGAAGCTGAGACACAGATGTAGAGAACAAACGTATGAACACCAAGAGGGGAAAGCCGTGGGGGTCTGGGGCTGGTGGGGTGCTGAATTGGGCGATTGGGATTGACATGTATACACTGATGTGTATAAAATTGATGACTAATAAGAATCTGCTGTATAAAAAAATAAAATAAACATTAAAAAAAGCCTAAATAATTCTGAAATAATCAAAATCAATTATATGGCAAATAAAGGATTATAGTCGTTCAGGGTATGGGTTTGAATACCACTGCCGCCTGGAAGCTTGGAGACCTGGCGTAGGTTACTCAAACCCTCTGAGCCTCGGGAAAAGGGGAATTGTGTGGTATCACATAAGGATATGGAGATTAAGAATGGCTGTACCGCTTTATATAGATGGCACTTGCTTCCCCTGCCAAGTACTGTTCTAAGTGCCTTCCATATATTAAGTCAACATTCACAGCAACCCTATGAGGTGAGAAAATTGAAGTGTTCAGAAGGTAAGTAGCTTGTCTCAGGTCACAGATCTTATTAGGGAAAAAACTGGGCTTTTACTCCAGTATGGTCTCAGAGTTAGTACTTTTCATTACTATATACAGTCTCTCAAAAAGATTCAGACAAGGGGTATCAACACAGCGTGAGAATGTCACTACCCTCAAAAATTATAGATCTTACTCGTGATCAAAACTGCAATTATAACTGGAGAAACAAGCCTTTTTCATACTGCTTCTAAAGGAGAATCTGCATAATAAAAGATAAAGTCAGGAGAAAATAAACCAGAAGTCCATTATGATGAATGCATTTCACGAGTAATAGCCCCTGAATGAGATACTTTTAGACTTTTTCCTCTTCTTTCCCTTTTTTTTCACATAGCCAACCTGTTGCTAGATTTCCATATTTCCTTCAGAATTACTCTTGGGATTGTCTGTTCTTCACTTGAGGGACTTAATGGAGGCATCGCAGCTGGATTAATAAAACAAGAATTTGTAGCAAGAGAGGTGAATGTTAGTGCCAGCAGATAAGAACCAACTGTTATAGCAAAGTTTCTTTGAATTGACATATTTTAATTGCTCTTCAAATCCCAAATCACTTGACTCTGACTTGGATGTGAAGATAGGAATCAGCGTTAGCAGATTGTGGTGACTGGGTTAAGGTGGCGATCAGGTCCTGGAAGAGGAAGAAGTAAGAGGCATTTCTCTTCCCAGTCACTGCCTTGTGCATTGACTAAGTCCTGCAGTCCTGGGGCCATTCTGTACAACATGCTATGCGAAGGTGAGGATCAAATAAAAACAGAAGTTTAAAATTCTGCAAATTTCTCCCGTATAAGCAAGAAACACATTATACTCACTTTTTCGTTGTAGATGTCTCCAAGCATTGTACTTGCTCTCACAAAATCTAGGCTTTGAAAATTTTTTCTTGCAATTTTCACAACTTTTTTCAAGTATTTCACTGCTTCTGCCATTTGTCCTTGGCTAGAAAAAATAAAATAAGAAACTACTGGAGTGTCATCTCATTTAATATCACAGTAAAGAGAAGATTGTTTTGTGTCTTTGCTTTAGAAAGTGTAAGACAGTTATCAGGATAATGAAATGTAAAGTGTATATTTTAAAAATATGTGGCTCGTCTTTGACGGAGTATACAGTGAGTTAGAACTTAAGCCTTTAAACTGTTATGCATTGCTGGTAGGATTGTAAAATAGTGCAGCTGCTTGGAAAAACAACTTGTCAGTTCTTCAAAAAGTATAATATACAGTTACCATATGACCCAAGAATTCCACTCCTATGTATATACCCAAGAGAAATGAAAACACAAACACTTGGACATGAATGTTCATATCAATGCTATAATAATAGCTAAGAAGTGGAAACAACCCAAATGTCTATCAATTGACTGGGAAGCAAAATGTGCTGTATTCGTACAGTGGAACATTATTCAGCCACAAAAAGGAATGCAGTAGTGATACATACTACGACATGGATAAACCTTGAAAATATGTGAAGTGAAAGACGCCAGTTACACAAAAAAACCCACATATTGTATGATTCCATCTACATGAAATGTCCAGAACAGGCGAATCTATAGAAACAGGAAGTAGGTTAGTAGTTACTAGAGGCCATGGGGGTGTGCGTGGGGAATTTGGGAGTGGCTGCTAATGGGTGTGGGTTTCTTTTTGAAGTGAAGAAAATTATCTGAAATTAAATAGTGGCGATGGCTGCACAACTCTGTGAACATACTAAGAACTACTGAATTGTAGACTTTAAAAGGAGAAATGTATGGTATATGGATTATATCTCAGTAAAGCTGTTATTTTTTTTTGAAAAAATAGAACCTCTAAAAAGGTTGAAAATTTCCACATTCCTTTGCAAATGAAACCAGTTCTTTGAGGGGAGTCATATGCGATTCATATAATACCTTCTGGAGGTATTAGAACAAATATGATGAAAACAGAGGATTCTGAAATCTCCTAACCAGGATTCAAGGAAGGAAAGATAAAGTCTGAAGATGGAAGGAGCCTGGCTCCTCGCACAAGAATCTGGCAAACGGCAAGAATTTACATAAACAAGAGATAAGACTTTATTGTCATACGTCACTGAGATTTTGGCGACTGTTAGCACAGCTCAAATAACCCAGAATGACTAAAACAAGTTTGGCTATTTTTTTTTTCTTTCATAAAGAATAGAGGGGTCAGTCAGATCATTATACTGTAAAATTAGTGCTGTATGTTAATAACATCTCAATAAAACTGGAAGAAAAATAATAAAGTACTTGTATCTAGAATATTGAACAAACAAATAAATAATACGTGGGGAGTATCAGCCAAAAAAAATAAGAGAGGCACACCATTTTAAAGATTTCAATGAATTATATTCAGAAACTTCTATTATTTGAATTTTGCTCTCATTTTACAAATCTGAGTCCCAAATACTCATTAGTTCCTCATGATCTGAATGCTACCCCAAAGATACACAAATCTTAGTTTCATATGAGTAAGAGCTAAACAGTAAAATAAGAAGTGGAAAGAGTCTAAAAATTTCTCTAAAGGAGCTAATTATTTGAAAGCCAGTCTAAAGAGACGGGCTCTTTTCTTCTAGGAGCCAGTTGTAGTGATGTCCTATGTGAAGAACACTTGGGGGCCTACAAGATTAAGAACCAAGGTGAAAAATCCTTGAGCAACCAAAGAGACAAACAGTAATTTTTGAAAACAGCTCCATCCAAGGTATCATAAGCTGTGACTGCCTTTTGCAGAGGTAGTTGAAGCCAAAGTCCTGCTCAAGGGACATTTGACTGCTGATTCAAGGACTGTTGATTCTGAGCCACAAAGAATTAAAACGTTACGGACAAAGCAAGAAGCGATTTCAAAATAATGGCTCCAAATTAAGCATGCTGAAGAAATTCAATATCTGTTGAATGTCTGGCTTTTTTGGGTTTTTTTTGGTCAATCCCTAAAAAAGAATGGTGAATCTAAGATGATATGCAATTCCACTATTAAATCATGTCAGAACTTTTGAAATTGTTTTATTAAAGTGACAAAATCCAGAATTTAGAGATTTTAAAATAACAAAAACCCCTGTAATTGTGTTCTTCAATGGAGCATAATAAAGGGAAAACTCTTACTCCTGAACATGTCTGAATCCCTAGAACTACCTCCCTCTCTTTGCTTTCATAGGTCAGCAGTTCCCAGTGAGCATCTGTGCCACGACCCTTAATAAATCACAAGATGAAATTCTGAAAGGAAGAGGTTGTTTTACAATTAAGCTGATTCTTGCATGGGCATTTCTTTATGTTCATAGGGCAAGGATTTACTCATAGGAGCTCCAGATAGGATGGTGTCAAATACGGCATATGGAGAAGTTTGCTATAAATTTTTAAATTATTGCAACTATAGAAAAATTTAGCAACTCTAATACATACTTCACGGATTCTAAAACACCTACTTTCCCATATTTTAACATTTCTGAAATCAGGATCCCTTAGAACAGGTGGCATCTTATAATCTCTGTCAGACAGAGAGCAGTCAAGTCATAGCTGTTGCTGGATTTGTCCATGTTTCTGGTTATGACTTGCAATCGCAATGCCTTGATCTTTCTGTCAACAACTATTAAAGGGTAATTTCAGAGAGAAATATGAGGACTGGTTGTTTCTAAAAACCTTTCACTGAAATTCTGGAAGATAAGAAAGTACTGGCTTCAAGATTGGCAGACTGAGTGTCCATGACTTGGAAGAAATACTGGAGGGGGTATTGGGGCACTATTTTAAGAAAGGCTACATAGCACCAACGTTCTTGATGACACAAAAGATAATATGGATGAGGAAAAAAAGATAGAGTCAATTCTGAGTTTAAAAGTGATTCAGAAAAATTGGACTTTGAATGGAAAGATGTTTGAGGAGTATAATAAACTTACTTTGTCTATATTTTCTTTTCACATGAATTCTCAAGAGTCGTAAAAAATACCTATGTGTGAGTCTAAAATAGCTCTTTTATTAAGTATAAGATCAAAATTCTAAACAATAGGAAAATATTATGTCACAGTTTAGTTAGAATATTTTTCTTCCTTGGGTATGTAGGGTGTGTAGTCCAATAAAAAAAAGTTAGATTCGGTGAATGTGAAAATAGAGCTACTCGTTCAGTATAATGGATTAGGTTAGTTCATTGGTTAGTAAATTTTTGATTAAAATTTGCTAGGAAGTTTAAAATTCACATTAAATTTATATGTGTATACATGATATGACTAGGACATATGAGATTGAACAACTCTAAAACTGGTCTAATTACTTTATAGTTCTAATAAATTTCTATCTGTACTGACTCAATTTAATTTTATGCAAAAATTAACTTACCTAATTTTTTGTTTGTGTTTATGTCATATGTGTATAGCCATAAAGCAATCAAATAGTCAACACTGTTCTGTTTGTATGCTGGGCATCAAAATATTAACAGTTCTAACCTTACACACTTATTTGTGAAATGGCCCTCATTTTCCTGGTTGCAGTTAAAATAGGAAAAGTTAACATTCACCCAAATCTCTGAGCAACTAGAACTCACCACAGAATCATTTTTTCCAAGAATATCTATAATCAATAATCAATGAGCATTACCATATGCAATAAATAGTTGGAAAAGCACTAAGAAGTAAGATAAAAGGTAATATTTGGTTTTTAGTGGTAAGAACTTGAGATTTGTCACACCAGAAATGGTCAGTATACGGAATAAATAAGTTCATGCAAAAACATTTTCATACATTTAGAATTTTCATAAAATAATCCCATGAATGGGGTGCATATGTTAGCATCACTATTGGGAAAATTAAATTTGTTTGGCTGTTTTACGAAATCAAATAAAATGAGTTGGAAAATTATGCTTATAACCAAGGAAGAATTATCTAAGATTAGAACTCATATTTAACTTGGAAAAAATGTCAAACTGCCGTGAAACACTGACTGAAATGAAATATTTTGTCTAAGTGCTACTATTCTATAACCTGTATGGAAATAAACACAGCAGCTCTGAGGAAGAACTGCATATCATTAGTCCACAGTCTTTGATCTATACTAAGCACTTAATAAAATTAGGCTTTAAATGTCAAAAAAAGAGGGGTGAATTGTATGGTTATTTAAAAGGATAAAACCTTTAAAAAGTTTCTATCCCCAGAGCTGGGTCTCTGGCAAGGACAGAGAAAGGGCATAGGCAGCCTTGTGACGAAGCGGACCGCGGAACAAACGTGCCGTGACAAAGGCACACGCGTGACGCTGGGACTGATTCACGGACAGGAAGCCTGTTCCAACGGCGAGAGGCGAGGGGCAGCTTCCTGCAGGGGCTGGGGAGGAGAGCAGAGGCCATGGGGGAGGTCTCCTTGGAGATGTGATGCTTCTGCCCCCTCCAGGGGACTGGAATGTTCCACCTGACTGTTCCACAAAGGAATGGAAGTGAAAACAGGCAGCAGGTGCCTTTTGCCTATTAAACTAACATTAAAATGTATTTAGTGGAAATACCTAGTGCTGGCAACAGTGTAATGAAATTGGCATTCTTGTATATCTCTGGAAGCATCTGGTAAACCAGCAAATGGGAATAATAATAATAATAAATAATAATAATGAATTGGAAAGTATCAGTTAACACACCTGAGGAGCTATTATAAATTTTTGTATCATTGGGCTCTGCGATCAGACATGTGGAAATCTGTCCTAATGGATGTTGTTTTAAATAGAAGGGGAATGATATTCACCACTGCATTAGTCTGCAAACAAGTGGAATCAAAATAGGTGTCAAAGAATGGTTATGTAAACTGATTCTAACAACGCAGTGGTTAGTGGCCTAAAATATTTTTTTCTGAAGAAATTCATCCACCTGCAAATAAAAATCTTAAGATATGTTCAGTTAAAAATCATGACTCAAATTTTACTACATATGTTTGCAAATATCTAATAAATAATAAACACTGGGGAAAAATACTGGAAGGAATTACAACAAAATAACAGTGCTGTCATTAAGATGAAAAAAAAACGTTTATAAAAGCTGAAGGGTAGTTTGTCCTTGCAAGTGTCCCTCAGTGGTGAAATCTCAGGTATCACTAAAATCACCTATACAAGTGGCAAAATGCTTAGAGAGACATACAGGTTCTAGCAGAGTGCTTGGCATGTATTAGGCCTTCATATATTTCTGAATAAAGAAACAGTCGAAAATTTGAGAAGGGAAACACTTATGTAGTACACAAAAAAGTTAAGCTTCCAGGTAAGTCATTGGAGAACCTGTCATTGGATATTTGGAGACCATGACTGTAGACTCCTGTATCCTGGATATTTCAGTAACATCAAGAACATCTTTTTAGGGCTCCCCTGGTGGCGCAGTGGTTGGGAGTCCGCCTGCCGATGCAGGGGACACGGGTTCGTGCCCCAGTCTGGGAGGGTCCCACATGCCGTGGAGCGGCTGGGCCCATGGGCCATGGCCGTTGAGTCTGCGCGTCTGGAGCCTGTGCTCTGCAGCGGGAGAGGCCACAGCAGTGAGAGGCCTGCGTACCGCAAAAAAAAAAAAAAAAAAAACTTTTTATTTTGGGAACATCTTTGAGAGACTATCAAACACCCTAGAATGTTCTCATGACTGGGGAATATGGTTCCTGCCACTAAACAGTTTCACTGTTTGGAGAGATTAATTTATACATTCATATGCGGGATTAACTGTGATAAGTACTATGAACTGTCTGTAGTGCTTTGAAACCTGGAGCACATTCATTTGAATATCTTTGCAAGAGCAGGTCTAGTGTTTGTGGGGTAAATTTGGTCTTAAAAGGGAGCCAAAAGGATATGGGGCCAAATCTAGTGAATACAATGGGGATCTCAAAGCATCAATAGAAATTTGAAAAATTGTAATATGCATTGTGGGAGATATCTTTGAACGGCATAAAAGGTTTAGTGTGCTTACAGAGTCACAGGCTGTTTGCTCCACTCCATCTTTCTTCCTCTTCCACCCTTACCCAGGCCTTCAGCACAGGTTGGGGGTCACTGCTGTTAACCATCCATCTTTCTCCAAATGTTTCTCCCTGTCTAGTGCCTAGCACTCCCAGCCAGTCTCTTATTCTCTCATTTTTCCTATATCTCTCATTTTCTCAGTATCTTACTGACACTGAGGTCTCTGTTTACCCAAAGTTGGCTGTTTGCAGGGTTCTGTCCAAGGCCTTTCTCTCCCCTCCATTAAATGCTTCTATGGGCAATTTCATATAATGCTACGGTATGTTCTAATTCCTATATGCACATGCCTGGCACATCTATATTTCTAGCCCTGATTTCCCCCTGTACTTCACATCCATATTTCCAATTGTCCAGACATACAAGGCATGCAAAGGAAGACAGTTCCCTCCAAGTGATGTCATCTAATGATGAGAATGATGGCATTCTGGGAATCAATCATCAGGAAACCTTTTTATAGTGTAGCGGTATAAAGTATTCACAAGTAATTTAATGTATTTTGTTCTAAAAATGGGTTTACGCAGAGAGATTATTTTCTGTGTTTTCTAAACGTGTCTCTAGATCCTTTTGGCTGTTTTCAAAGATCAAGCCCACCTCTCAATCAGTGATGTGTGGATATAGGAGCTATTCAAAAGGATATGCGACAGCTCAGAAAGTATTTCAAAAGAGTTTGATTTTAAGCAGGTAGTGGCAGGTTTAGAGGTATAACGTTGCATAACCTCCCAAGATTTGATGAGAACAACATTTATTTTCATAGATAAGCTGTGGTATGTTTGTGAAAATAAATTAAATTGCTTTAAAATCACTATGTGTGCTATGGTGGATATTAGAAAGATGTAAGCTTGAATCCCAGTTTGGCCTCTTAGACGAATAAGTTTGATGACATCTGCACTCTTTCTCAGCTTGTTTCCTCATTTTTTTGTTTGTTTGTTTCCTCATTTTAAAAATGGCCATAAGTTACTGTGAAATGAAAAACTACATATATGTAAAACCTGGCACATAGTAACAATTCAATAAATGACAGCTAGTTATTACTATTACCTCTCAGTGAAATAAAAAGCTATCATATCCATAGCTCTCTACTTGGTATTATCTGCCACCAGCTGATAGAAAAGTCAATTTAGCTAAGCATTACTGTTTGAAAGTCTTCCATTATGCAACGAATTAAACACACATTCTGCAAGACAGGCACATAAAGCCTTGATGTCTATTTTCTAGGGGGCACAGTCAAAGAACTAACACTTTTTGTTTACTTGAGTATCAGGTACTGTCAATGCATTCTTTTTTCCTTTCTTATTGGTAAAAGAATGCTCCACATATCAGAAATGGAATGGAATTTTATATTCCCAAAGTTGTGAATACTGCTTGCGTGTTTTTTTGTTTTGTTTTGTTTTGTTTTGTTTTTTGTGGTACGCGGGCCTCTCACTGCTGTGGCCTCTCCCGTTGCGGAGCACAGGCTCCGGACACGCAGGCTCAGCGGCCATGGCTCCCGGGCCCAGCCGCTCCACGGCATGTCGGATCATCCCGGACCGGGGCACGAACCCGTGTCCCCTGCATCGGCAGGCGGACTCTCAACCACTGCGCCACCAGGGAAGCCCGAATACTGCTTTTTATGATTCCGTTCTCACCTTTTCATAACAACATTATGAATAATCTTCTTCCACACTGCGGCACAGTTCAATTCTCCAGAAAAATTATGAATTGTTTGAGGAATATTTCAAATGCAGACATGGAGTAAAATATCATGAGAGGTGCACTCATTAATTTAAAATTTATTTTGTGGAACTAAAATGGTATTGAGAGAGCTCGAGAGTATAAAAAATTAGTAAATAAAATAGTTATTTTACTTAGAATTTTAAGCAAACTTGCGGATTTCTAGGACTAAATTTATCATATTAGTGTTAACTCTCAAAGATCTTTCTTGTACTGTAATATTCAAGAAAAAATTGATGAAATAAGAAAAAAGTAGAGACTTTGCATAGCATTTTAAAACTGTAGGGGAAGATTACTATTTTTATTCAGTAAAAATGGATTCACTGAAGCTTATTTATGTTCATGTTTCTAAAAGCTGATCTATTTTTTTTAACATCTTATTTAAATTTTTTTTAACATCTTTATTGGAGTATAATTGTTTTACAATGTTGTGTTAGTTTCTGCTGTATAACAAAGTGAATCAGCTATATGTATCCATATATCCCCATATCCCCTGCCTCTTGTGTCTCCCTCCCACCCTCCCTATCCCACCCCTCTAGGTCGTCACAAAGCACCGAGCTGATCTCCCTGTGCGATGCAGCTGCATCCCACTAGCTATCTATTTTGCCTTTGGTAGTGTATATATGTCGATGTCACTCTCACTTCGTCCCAGCTTACCCTTCCCTCTCCCCATGTCCTCAAGTCCATTCTCTACATCTGCGTCTTTATTCCTGTCCTGCCCCTAGGTTCATCGGAACCATGTTGGATTTTTTTTAGATTCCATATATATGTGTTATAAAAGCTGATCTATTTTTGATGGAAGAACATTTTGGATTAGGTTTGGCTGGCTGAGGATTGTTAAATCACAACATACACAAACAAAAAAACGAGTTCAGTGAACAAGAAACGCAACAGCATAAATAAATAAATAACTATCGCTGGGTGAGTCAAGTTGTTTTTCTCACAAAGGAGCAACAGATCTCCAAAACATCCAGAATTATCTGGAACTTGTTCTAACAAATAATGCTAGAGAAAAAGGCTTCCTATTATAACTTATATGCCCCACTCAGTGAATGTACAGTGCTGTAGCCAGGAAAGTTGTTAATATAGCATCTGAAATATAAACATTATATGCTGCTTAAAGGATTTCCAAATTTAAAAGTTAGCAATAGATTTAGAAACCAGTCGTTCTTTGGAAGGGGAGGAATCAAATATTTTCTTACAGAAAAGCTACAGATTATTTGTATAAGTTAAAGGACAAGGTTAAAATGTTAGACGAATATTAATTCCAGTTTTCTATATGCAGTGCACAGGTGCAACTTGAACAGCATATTATATGGTATAATCATTAAATTCATTCAACCAGACCTTAGAGAGTTAAAAACATATATTCTGAGGAACAGGACTCCTCGGTCCAAAGAATGAGAATGAAACAGTGCAGAATATTTGTGTATCAAGGTGATTCCAGTTTCCAACTGGGAAAACAGGACTGTTAACACCCACATCCCCTGACAACTGTCCAATTATGTATATCACACTTGGCCTACTGTTTGCAGTAGAAGTAATCAATAAAGGATGTGGTTGAGTGAACATAGATTTTGGTTGAACCAATGCATGAAAACTTAATCATTTACTCAGAAGAAATCAAATAGAGCAGAGATGAAACAGCCACTGAGGGGTTTGTTGATTGTGCCACCAAGTTTGTGGGCCACGGATGAAAGTAATAAGGCAAATGGAATCAGTGACAGGAGAAAATGTGAAAAGCTATTCTTAATTTCATGAATTAATAGAAATGTTTTGATGTATTTTGGGGGGTCAGTTTTAGGAAATTTCACATCAAAGCCTGGATGTTCCATTTTAAAGAATATATGAAAATTACTAGGGCATGTCATTTCTCTCAAGCAAGAAGAAATTAATTTTCAGCTATAACAGAAAGGGTAATTTTCACACTTGAAACTTTGTACTGATTGATTTAAAGATCTCCACTGTGGAAAATTTTCTAGGAAATAATTTAACCCGAGTTTGCAAGAAAATTTAACAGTTGGTAAGGAATAAACCCAGAGATGGGCTAGTTGTGACCAGTATGTCTTGAATGACTCTCATTTTTGTGATTTTCCCCCTAGATTCTTTTTAAAAGTCATCCTGATTATTTGGAGAGTTGTAGCATTTCAGTAAATGAGGCAAAAAAAAAAAATGCCATAAGGAAAATAAGGATTTTTCCCTCTATATTTACTCAAATTGTTTATCTATGTAATAATAATATTTAGTTGGTAATTTCTCAACTCACTATCTCTTTGTTTTATGGACCATAATTCTGGCTTTTATAGCTGTGTCATAGGCAATTTTTCTCATTTTAGAATACCAACTTTTTTTTTTTCACCAGTATTCCAAGTAGGAGGGGAAAAGACATTGTAAATCCTTATTTTTCTGTTATGCTACTTAAACCCTTGTGCAATTAATATAATTCAGACCAATAGCAAAAATAAAAAACCCTGCTCACTATTGAAACCTTCATCAATAACCCTAATGCCAGGGCTGAGCCTAGCCTTACCAAATGGGCAACTGTATTACCAAGTCCTGAGTCTTGAGGGAATGTGGCATGTTTTTCAATTGAAGGCTTAGTATAAATTCTTATAACCATTTTAGACGCTTCCAGCATCACAGCTTATTCACCTTTCATGCATGCTCTGCTGATGGCCTTAAACACACACTTATCCTAGACATGGCTATCCTCTTCCATTTCCTTTAAAGAGATAAAATATGTTTATAGAGATAGGCTCCCATTAGTGAAACTTGTGCAATTGCACAGGGTAGGAGAGAGAGATTTAGAGGTGATGCTAAGCTTCATATGCAGCTTGATTTATTTTTCAGTCACCACAACAATAATTTCCTCTATTTTGGTTGTGCTCCATTTCTTGCATGTTACTGCTAATCTGGGGACAGTTTAGGGTGACGAAAGGGATATATGTGTGTGTGCGTGCATTTGTGCATTTGTGTGTGTGTGCATGTGTCAAAGAACACCAAGCCCTTGAAGTGAAATATTCTAAAAATGACCACAAAATGTATATCAAAATACTTCTAGTAATTAGTGGCCTCAAGTTAATAAGGCTTATCAGATATCTAGGGTGCTGTTGCCTACATGTATACAGAATTTTTTTTTTTGAAACATATGTTTCTGAGTTATCGTGCACAAATGGTGAAAGAATATGCTGAGGTTTACACTCCCCTGAGTGCTCCTCCAAATACAGCAACAGTGCAGCAAAATGGCAGATTTGGATTGGAAATCCTGCGGTGGCCTTGGGACACTATTTCCTTATGACCTCAGAGGAAGCTTTTCCTGTACTCTTTTGTGCATTACATAACATTATACAATTAAGAACCCATGCCTACCATACAAATCATTGATGACTTCATTGGTATTTTAGTAGATGGGAATTCTTACAAGTGGAATTCACTTCATCTGGTATAAAAGTGAGATGGGGATACATTTTCTTGCCCATTATATGTTTGCCCCAAGGCAGGTTGCTAGATTGTTGAGAGTGTTGGAATATAATCATCCCCAGTCCTACCAGAAACATACCCTACTTCATGATATATCAAACATAGCTGGATCCGAAGGGCTCCAATCAACATGGTGGAATAGAAGGACCTGGAGCTCACCTCCTCCCACAAATACACCAAAAATACTTCTACATGTGGAAAAATTCTGACAGAATACCTAGTGAATGCTGGCACAAGATCTCAGACAGTCAAAATTGAAAGAAAGATCACCATGTAACCATGCAGGATGAAAGAAAAAAAAGAGAAAAATAGGAATTGTGACAGGACCTGTGACCCTGGGAGGGAGCTGTGAAAGAGGGAAGGTTCCCTCACCCTGAGAAGCCTCCTTCATGGGTGAGAAGATCAGCTGGGACAGGAAGGGAACTTCAGAGGTTCAGAGAAGAGTGCAGCAACCAGCTTGCAGCAGGCAGAACAGAGAGACCTACACAGATAGTCCGTGTCACCTCACTGCACTCCCCAGCCCAATATGTACATTTGCTGGTGTGCACAGGGGCTGGGTGCTGAAACTCAGGCTTCAGAAGACAGACCCAGGGAGAGGACTGGGGTTGGCTTCACAGAGACAGCCTGAAGGGGACAGAGTGTGGGACAGGCTGCAACTGGGGGGGTGTATGCAGAAGGAGCCTGGGCCCTCCATAAAAGTGAAATACCACTGTTAATAGGTACATGAAGGGAGGGGCAGAGCCCACACTATAGTAGCCTCATTCTTGGAGGGCTCACAGCTGGTGTGGCTCCACCTCTATGAGCTCTGGGAGCATGCAAGCAGGTTGCCCACACATGGAGGCTGGGCTGAAATCAGAGCCGATCCCCATGGGCCATGCCACTATGGAAGCAGGGCTGAAATCTGAGTCCTCTCCTTGTGGTTGTGTGATCTATGGATTTATGCCACTGCTGCCACCGCTGGCTTTATAAACTCAGTGCCTGTGGGTCACCCAAGTAGATTACATGTGCTCCCGTGTCTGGGGCAGATCCAGAGTTAGAAGATGTGGGCTTTGTGGGTGCACACACATGGAGACAGGGCAAGGGTCTAGGCTGCTTCCATAGGTCCCATGGCATGTCCAGGTGCGTGACTGCTATGGTCCTGGTACGTGACTTCAGTGGATCTGTGACTACAAATCTGCACTGGTGGGTTTGTGAACACAGTGCCTGAGGGACACCAAGGCTGACTGCCTGCATTCCACAGTTGAGGCACTGCTGAGGGCAGTGTCCAAAACAGCGTACTTTGTGAACCCACACAGCAGATGACAGGCAACACCACAGAGCACACTTCCTGGTGGGAAGCTCCTGTGGAGGAATACTCAGTGGCTCCTCTCACAGTGAGAGTGCTCCAGTCCTGCAGAGAGGACCCAAATAAACAAAATAAGAATGAAAGAGGTGAAATAACAACTGATACCACAGAAACACAAAAAAACATAAAAGAATACTATGAACAATTATATGCCAACAAATTTGACAACCTAGAAAAAATGAACAGGTTTCTAGAAGCATACAGCCCACCAAAACTGAATCAAGAAGAAATAGATATTTTGAGCAGACTGATCACTAGAAGTGAAATAGAATCTGTAAAACAAAATGAAACAAACTCCCTGCAAACAAAAGTCCAGGACCAGATGGCTTCACTGGGGAATTCTACCCAAACATACAAAGAACTCATACCAATTCTTCTCAACCTCTTCCAAAATATTGGAAGGAGGGGACACTCTCAAAGTCATTCTATGAAACCTGATACCAAAACCACACAAAGACACTACCAAAAAAAAAAATTACAGGTCATATCTTTGATGAATAAGATGCAAAGATTCTTAACAAAATATTAGAAAACCAAATCCAACAACACATAAAAAGGGTCAAACATCATGATCAAGGTGGATTCCTCCCATGGTCACAAGGATTGTTTAACATATGCAAATCAATCAATGTGATACACCATATCAACCAAAAAAAAAAAAAGACAAAAACCACATGATCACCTCAATAGATGCAGAAAGCATTTGATAAAATTCAACATCCATTCATGATAAAAAGTCTTACCGAAGTGGGTATAGAGGGAACATATCTCAACATAATAAAAGCTATTTATGACAAACCCACAGCCAACATAATACTCAACAATAAAAAGCTGAAAGCCTTACTGCTAAAATCTGGAACAAGACAAGAATGCCCACTCTCACCACTTCTGTTCAACATACTATTAGAAATCCTAGCCACAGCAATCAGACAAGAAAAAGAAATTAAAAGTATCCAGATTGGAAGGGAAGAGGTAAAATTGTCAATATATGCAGATAACATGTTACTCCATGTAGAAAACCCTAAAGACTCCACATAAAAACTACTAGAACTGATGAACAAATTCAGAAAGGTAGCAGGATACAAGATTAATATACAGAAATCTGTTGCATTTCTTTACAATAACAATGAAATATCAGAAAGTAAAAGTAAAAAAAAATCCCTTTTAAAGTCACATCAAAAAATAAAATACTTAGGGGGACCTTCAAGATGGTGGAGGAGTAAGATGTGGAGATCACCTTCCTCCCCACAAATACATCAAAAATACACCTACATGTGGAACAACTCCTACAGAACACCTACTGAACACTGGCAGAAGACCTCAGACTTCCCAAAAGGCAAGAAAATCCCCACTTACTTGGGTAGGGCAAAAGAAAAAAGGAAAAACAGAGACAAAAGAATAGGAACTGACTTGCACCTCCACACACTAGGGAGCCACTACACTGGCAGAGACAGGGTGTGAGTGGGGGGGGCAAGCTTCAGAGCCATGGAGGAGAGTGCAGCACAGGGGTGAAGAGGGCAAAGCAGAGAGATTCCCACAGAGAGGATCGGTGCTGACCAGCACTCACCAGTCTGAGATGCTTGTCTCCTCACCAGCCAGGGTGGGTGGAGGCTGGGAGCTGAGGCTTAGGCTTCGGAGGTCAGACCACAGGAAGTGGACTGGGGTTGGTTGGCTGCGTGAAGGGGGCTAGTGCATCACAACTAGCTGGGAGGGAGTCAGGTAAAAAGTCTGGACCTGCCTAAGAGGCAAGAGATCATTGTTTCGGGGTGCACAGGAGAGGGGATTCCTTCCCTGTATGCTCACAGAAGGCAGAGCACCACCTAAGCAAGCTCCAGAGATGGGCGTGAGCTGCGGCTATCAGCTTGGACCCCAGAGATGGTCATGAAATGCTAATGCTGCTGCCACTGCCACGAAGAATCCTGTGTGCAAGCACAGGTTACTACCCCCCCAACCCCCACCCCCACCTCCAGGAGCCTGTGCAGACTGCCACTGCCAGAGTCCTGAAATCCAGGCACAACTTCCCTGGGAGAACACCTGGCACACCACAGGCTGTTGCAATGTCACTTGGGCCTCTGACACTGGAGGCTAGCCCTGCAGTCCAATTATGACTACAGTACCCCTCCCTCTCCCCAGCCTGAGAGAGCAAGAGAGCTCTAATCAGCCGCTGCTTTAACCCTCACCTGTCTGGGTGGGGAACACACGCCTGAAGATGACCTACACGCAGAGGTGGGGCCAAAACTGAGGCTGAACCCCAAGAGCTGTGTGAACAAAGAAGAGAAAGGGAAATTTCTCCATGTACCCTCAGGAGCAGCAGATTAAATTCCCACAGTCAACTTGATGAATGCTGCATCTGTGGAATACCTGCAGAGACAATGAATGCTCCCCAAAATGAGGTGGTGGATTTGGGGAGCAACTGTAGACTAGGGCTTGCTGTCTGCAACTGATTTGTTTCTGATTTTTATGTTTATCTTAGTTTACATTTTAGTGCTTGCTATTATTGGTGGATTTGTTCATTGGTTTGGTTGCTCTCTTCTTTTTAAAAAAAACTTAAATTTTTAAAAATTTTCTATTTTTTAAATTTTATTATTTTTTAAATTTATTATTTATATTTATTTATTATATTTTTCTTCCTTCCTTTTCTTCTGAGTCATGTGGCTGAAAGGGTCTTGGTGCTCTGGCCACGTGTCAGGCCTGAGCTTATGAGGAGGGAGAGCCAAGTCCAGCACATGGGACCACCAGAGACTTCCTGGTCCCATGTAATATCAATTGGTGAGAGCTCTCCCAGAGATCTCAACCTCAACGCTAAGACCCAGCTATACCCAATGGCTAGCAAGCTCCACGGCTAGACACCTGATGCCAAACAACTAGCAAGATAGGAACACAATCCCACTCATTAGCAGAGAGGCTGCCTAAAATCATACTAAGTTCAGAAACACTCCAAAACACACCACCGGATGCGGCCCTGCCCACTAGAAAGACAAGATCCAGTCCCACCCACCAGAGCAGAGGCACTACTCCCCTCCACCAGGAAGCCTACACAAGCCACTGAACCAACCTCACCCGCTGGGGGCACACATCAAATACAACGGGAACTATGAACCTGCAGCCTGAAAAAAGGAGACCCCAAACACAATAAGTTAAACAAAATGAGAAGATAGAGAAGTACACAGCAGTTGAAGTAGCAAGGTAAAAACCTACCAGACCAAACAAATGAAAATGAGATAGGCAGTCTACCTGAAAAAGAATTAGGAATAATGATAGTAAAGACGATCCAAAATCTTGGAAATAGAATGGAGAAAATACAATAAACGTTTAACAAGGACCCAGAAGAATTAAAGAGCAAACCAACAATGATGAACAACACAATAAATGAAATTAAAAATTCTCTAGAAGGGATCAATAGCAGAATATCTGAGGCAGAAGAATGTATAGTGACCTGGAAGATACAATAGTGGAAATAACTGCCACAGAGCAGAATAAAGAATGAAAAGAATTGAGGACAGTCTCAGAGACCTCTGGGACAACATTAAACACACAACGTTCGAATTATAGGGAATCCAGAAGAAGAAGAGAGAAAGAAACAGTCTGACAAAATAGTTGAAGAGATTTTGTTGAAAACTTCCCTAACATGGGAAAGGAAATAGGCAATCAAGTCCAGGAAGCACAGAGAGTCCCATACAGGATAAATCCAAGGAGAAACATGCCATGACATATATTAATCAAACTATCAAAAATTAAATACAAAGAAAAAATATTAAAGCAGCAAGGGAAAAGCAACAAATAACATACAAGGGAATCCCCATAAGGTTAGCAGCTGATCTTTCAGCAGAAAATTTGCAAGCCAGAAGGGAGTGGCAGGAGATATTTAAAGTGATGAAAGGGAAAAAGCTGCAGCCAAGATTACTCTACCCAGCAAGGATCTCATTCAGATTCCACAGAGAAATTAAAACCTTTGCAGACACGCAAAAGCTAAGAGAATTCAGCACCACCAAACCAGCTTTACGACAAATGCTAAAGGAACTTCTCTAGGCAGGAAACACAAGAGAAGGAAAAGACCTACAATAACAAACCCAAAACAATTAAGAAAATGGTAATAGGAACACACATATTGATAATTTCCTTAAATATAAGTGGATTAAATGCTCCCACCAAAAGACATAGACTGGCTGAATGGATACAAAAACAAGACCCATATATATGCTGTCTACAAGAGACCCACTTCAGACTCAGGGACACATACAGACAGAAAGCGAAGGGATGGAAAAAGATATTCCATGCAAATGGGAATCAAAAGAAATCTGGAGTAGCAATTCTCATATCAGACAAAATAGACTTTAACATAAAGATTATTACAAGAGACAAAGAAGGACACTACATAATGATCAAGGGATCAATCCAAGAAGAAGATAAAACAATTGTAAATATTTATGCACCCAGCATAGGAACACCTCAATACATAAGGCAAATGCTAACAGCCATAAAAGGGGAAATTGACAGTAACACAACTATAGTAGGGGACTTTAACACCCCACTTTCACCAACGGACAGATCATTCAAAATGAAAATAAATGAGGAAACACAAGCTTTAAATGACACATTAGACAAGATGGACTTAATTGATATTTATAGGACATTCCATCCAAAAACAAGAGTACACTTTCTTCTCAAGTGCTCACGGAACATTCTCCAGGATAGATCATATCTTGGGTCACAAATCAAGCCTTGGTATATTTAAGAAAGTTGAAAGTATATCAAGTATCTTTTCTGACCACAACGCTATGAGACTAGATATTAATTACAGGACAAAAAGTTAAAAAAATACAAACACATGGGGGCTAAACAATACACTATTAATAACCAAGAGGTCACTGAAGAAATCAAAGAGGAAATCAAAAAACACCTAGAAACAAATCACAATGAAAACACAATGACCCAAATTCTATGGGATGCAGCAAAAGCATCTCTAAGAGGGAAGTTTATAGCAATATAATCCTACCTCAAGAAATGAGAAAAAACTCAAATAAACAACCTAAACTTACACCTAAAGCAATTATAAAATGAAGAACAAAAAAACCCAAAGTTAACAGAAGCAAAGAAATCATAAAGATCAGATCCTAAATTTAAAAAAATGAAGGAAAGTATAACAAAGTTCAGTATAACTAAAAGCTGGTTCTTTGAGAAGATAAGCAAAATTGATAAACCATTAGCCAGACTCATCAAGAAAAAAAGGGAGAAGACTCAAATCAATAGAATTAGAAATGAAACTGACACTGCAGAAATACAAAGATTATGAGAAACTACTACAAGCAACTCTATGTCAATAAAATGGAAACCTGGAAGAAATGGACAAATTCTTAGAAAAGCACAACCTTCCGTGACTGAACCAGGACGAAATAGAAAATATGAAAAGACCAATCACAAGAACTGAAACTGGAACTATGATAAAACTTCCAACAAACAAAAGCCCAGCACCACATGGCTTCACAGGCAAATTCCATCAAACATTTAGAGAAGAGCTAACATCTATCCTACTCAAGCTCTTCCAAAATATAGCAGAGGGAGGAACAATCCCAAAATCATTCTATGAGGCCACCATCACCCTGATACCAAAACCAGACAAAGATGTCACAAAGAAGGAAAGCTACAGGACAATATCACTGTTGAATATAGATGCAAAAATCCTCAACAAAATACTAGCAAACAGAATCCAACAGTGCATTAAAAGAATCATACACCATGATCAAGTGGGGTTTATCCCAGGAATGCAAGGATTCTTCATTATATGCAAATCAATCAATGTGATACACCATATTAACAAATTGAAGAATAAAAACTATATGATCATCTCAGTAGATGCAGAAAAAGCTTTTGACAAAATTCAACACGCATTTATGATAAAAACTCTCCAGAAAGTGGGCATAGAGGGAACCTACTTCAACATAATAAAGGCCATATATGACAAACCAACAGCCAACATTGTTCTCAGTGGTGAAAAACTGAAATGATTTCCTTTAAGGTCAGGAACAAGACAAGGTTGCCCACTCTCACCACTCTTATTCAACACAGTTTTGGAAGTTTTAGCCATGGCATTCAGACAAATAAAAGAAATAAAAGGAATCCAAATCAGAAAAGAAGAAATAAAACTGTCACTCCTTGCAGATGACATCATACTATATACAGAGAATCATAAAGATGCTACCAGAAACCGACAGCCAACATAATCAGTGAATTTGGTAAAATAGCAGGATACAAAATTAATGCACAGAAATCTCTTGCATTCCTATACACTAACAATGAAATAGCTGAAAGAGAAATTAAGGAAACACTCTCATTTACCATTGCAACAAAAAGAATAAAATATCTAGAAATAAAGTTACCTAAGGAGACAAAAGACCTGTATGCAGAAAATTATAAGACACTGATAAAAAAAATTAAAGATGATACAAACAGATGGAGAGATATACCATGTTCTTGGATTGGAAGAATCAACACTATGAAAATGACTACACTACCCAAAGCAATCTACAGATTCAATGCAATTCCTATGAAATTATCAATAGCATTTTTCACAGAACTAGAACAAAAAATTGAATAATTTGTATGGAAACACAAAAGACCCCAAATAGCCAAAGCAATCTTGTGAAAGAAAAATGGAGCTGGAGGAATCAGGCTCCTGAACTTCAGACTATACTACAAAGCTACAGTAATCAAGACAATATGGTACTGGCACAAAAACAGAAATATAGATCAATGGAACTGGATAGAAAGCCCAGAGATAAACCCACGCAGATACGGTCACCTTATCTTTGATAAAGGAGGCAAGAATATACAATGGAGAAAAGACAGCCTTTTCAATAAGTGGTGCTGGGAAAACTGGACAACCACATGTAAAAGAATGACATTAGAACACTCTCTAACACCATACACAAAAATAAACTCAAAATGGATTAAAGACCTAAATGTAAGGCCAGACACTATCAAACTCTTAGAGGAAAACATAGGCAGAACACTCTATGACATAAATCACAGCAAGATCCTTTTTGACCCACCTCCTAGATAAATGGAAATAAAATAAAAAATAAACAAATGGGACCTAATGAAACTTAAAAGCTTTTGCACAGCAAAGGAAACCAGAGACAAGACAAAAAGACAACACTCAGATGGGAGAAAATATTTGCAAATGAAGCAACTGACAAAGGATTAATTTCCAAAATATACAAGCAGCTCATGTAGCACAATATGAAATAAACAAACAACCCAATCCAAAAATGCATGGTAGAGCTTAATAGACATTTCTCCAAAAAAGATATACAGATTGCCAACAAACACATGAAAGATTGCTCAACATCACTAATCATTAGAGAAATGCAAATCAAAAGCATGATGAGGTATCACCTCACACCGTTCAGAATGGCCATCATCAAAAAATCTACAAACAATAAATGCTGGAGAGGGTGTGGAGAAATGGGAACCCTCTTGCACTGTTGATGGGAATGTAAATTAATACAGCCACTCTGGAGAACAGTATGGAGCTTCCTTAGAAAATAAAAATAGAACTACCATATGACCCAGCAATCCCAGTACTGGGCATATACCCTGAGAAAACCATAATTCAAAGAGAGACATGTACCACAATGTTCATCGCAGCACTATTTGCAACAGCCTGGACATGGAAGCAACCTAAATGTCCACTGACAGATGAATGGATAAAGAAGATGTGGCCCCTATATACAATGGAATATTACTTAGCCATAAAAAGAAATGAAATTGAGTTATTTGTAGTGAGGTGAATGGATCTAGAGTCTGTCATACAGAGTGAAGTAAGTCAGGAAAAGAAAAATAAATACCATATGCTAACACATGTATATCGAATCTAAAAAAAAAAAATGGTTCTGATGCACCTAGGGGCAGGATAGGAATAACATCACAGAGGTAGAGAATGGACTTGAGGACACGGGGAGGGGGAAGGGTAAGCTGGGATGAAGTGAGAGAGTGGCGTGGACATATATACACTACCAAATGTAGAGTAGATAGCTAGTGGGAAGCAGCCACGTAGCACAGGGAGATCAGCTCAGTGCTTTGTGACCACCTAGAGGGATGGTTTAGGGAGGGTGGGAGGGTGACACAAGAGGGAGAAGATATGGCGATATATGTATATGTATAGTTGATTCACTTTGTTATAAAGCAGAAACTAATACACCATTGTTAAGCAATTATACTCCAATAAAGATGTTAAAAAATATAAAGCTTATCATACTAGCAAGAAAACAAAAACAATGAAACAAAACAAATATCCTATGCTAACACATATATATGGAATCTAAAAAAAAAAATGGTTTTGATGAACCAAGGGGCAGGACAAGGATAAAGATGCAGGCGTAGAGAATGGACTTGAGGACACAGAGAGGGGGAAGGGTAAGCTGGGATGAAGTGACAGAGTAGCACTGACAATATACACTACCAAATGTAAAATAGATAGCTAGTGGGTAGCAGCTGCATAGCACAGGGAGATCAACTCCGCACTTTGTTAAGACTTAGAGGGGTGGGATAGGGAGGGTGGGAGGGATTAACAAGAGGGAGGGGGTATGGGGATATATCTATACATATAGCTGATTTACTTTGTTATATAGCAGAAATTAATACAACATTGTAAATCAACTATACTCCAATAAAAATGTTAATAAAATAAAATACTTAGGAATAAACCTATCCAAGGAGTTAAAAGACTTATATTCTGAGAACTATAAAAGATTGATAAAGTAAAGTGAAGATGATAAGAAAGAAATGGAAAGGTAGCCCATGCTCTTAGATTGGAAGAATTAATATCATTAAAATGGCCATACTACCCAAAGCAATCTACAGATTTAATGTGATCCCTATCAAATTACCCATGACATTTTTCACAAACCTAGAACAAATAATCTTAAAATTTATGTGGAACCATAAAAGACCCAGAATTGCCAAAGCAATCCTGAAGTAAAAGAACAAAGCAGGAGGCATAACCTTCCCAGACTTCAGACAATACTACAAAGCTACAGTAATCGGAACAGTGTGGTATCGGCACAAAAACAGACATATGGATCAATGGAACAGAATAGACAGCCCAGAAATAAACCCACACACCGACAGTCAATTAATCTTTCACATAGAAGGCAAGAATGTACATGGAGAAAAGACAGTCTCCTCAGCAAGTGATGTTGGGAAAGTTGGACAGCCACATTTAAATTAGTGAAGTTAGAACACACCCTCACACCATACACAAAAATAAACTCAAAATGGCTTAAAGACTTAAATATAAGACATGACACCAAAAAACTCCTAGAAAAGAACATAGGTAAAACATTCTCTGACATGAATTCTAGAAATGTTATCTTAGATCAGCCTCCCAAGACAAAAGAAATAAAAGTAAAACTAAACACATGGTACCAAATTAAACTTATAAGCTTTTGCACAGTGAATGAAACCATAAACAAAATGAAGACAACCTATGGACTGCAAGAAAATATTCGCAAATGATGCGACCAATAAGGGCTTAATTTCCTAAATATACAAACAGCTCATACAACTCAACATCAAAAAAACCCAACCCAATCAAAAAATGGACAGAAGACCTAAACAGACATTTCTCCAAAGAAGACGTACAGATGGCCAATAGGCACATGAAAAGATGCTCAACTTTGCTAATTATTAGAGAAACTCAAATCAAAAATACAAGCATCTCACACTGGTCAGAATGGCCATCATTAAAAAGTCTACAAATAATAAATGCTGGAGAGGGTGTGGAGAAAAGGGAACCCTCCTACACTGTTGGCGGGAATGTAAATTGGTGCAGCCACTGTGGAAAATAGTACGGAAGTTTCTCAAAAAACTAAAAATAGAACTACCATATGACCCAGCAATTCCACTCCTGGTTATATATCGGAAAAATACAAAAACACTCATTTGAAAAGATTCACACACCCCAATGTTCATAGCAGCAGTATTTACAATAACCAACACATGGAAGCAACCTAATTGTCTATCAACAGATGAATGGATAAAGAAAATATGGTACATATATACAATGGACTACTACTCAGCCATAAAAAAGAATGAAATAATGCCGTTTGCAGCAACATGGATGGACCTAGAGATTACCATACTAGGTGAAGTAAGTCAGACAGAGAAAGACATATCATATGATAACACTTATATATGGAATTTAAAATACGATACACATGGACTTATTTACAAAACAGAAACAGACTCATAGACATACAAAACAAACTTATGATTACCAAAGGGGAAGGGGAAGGAGGGATAAATTAGGAGTTTTGGATTAGCAGATACAAACCACTATATATAAAATAGATAAACCACAAGGTCCTACTATACATCACAGGGAACTATGTTCAATATCCTATAATAAACCATAAAGGAAAAGAATATGAAAAAGAATATATATATGTGTATATATATAACTGAATCACTTTGCTGTACACCAGAAAATAACACAACATTGTAAATTAACTCCTCTTCAAAAAAAAAAATATATATATGGATCCTTTTCCATACCTCAACCTAAAATAATACTTAAGCAACCAAATTAAAACATTTGATTATCTGTTGTTGTTGTTGCCAAGATACTTATTCAACACTTCCCCTTAGCTTTCACAGTATAGAGCAGGAATTCAAATCCTGGAGTGGAAACTAAAATATTCCAGATGAGACCACAGTTTAACAGGTGAGAAGTATTTTAAGATAACCTCAGGTCTCCAGAAGTTTCAAAAATAATTATAAAGACTATCAGTAACTGAAGGGGAAATCCAACACTTGTCGTGTGACATAGTAAGTGCTCAGTACAGGTTTATGAAAGAAAACATTTTTCCCTGAAGTTTTCTCTCTCTATCTAGGTTGGAACACAATGTTATTTTGTAGAAATTATTTTATAAACATGTTGAGGGATGCATTTATTTAACTGTTTAGGCTTAGACCAGGTCTGCTACTATAAACCAAGACAAATCAATCATCTTCTACTGATTCTGGGCAGTGTTAACAGCAGAATCAAATAATTAAATAATCAAAATGAGCTGGATAAAAGGGCACAGAGTTGGTGTGTTCCAAACAGACATTACATTGAATCCTTATACATCTCTTTTTCGTGTTCAAACATCTGCTTCTTTCCGGTGATTATTTGGAAAAAAGAAGTTTAAGGGATAGCTGGGTTCATCATGCACAGAATGGTTATCAGTCTTTATGTGGAGGGACCACAACACTCACAGGTTGCTTGCTTCATTCATGGCTGGCCCTGCCTTCCTTGAGTAAATGTCTATACTCTCCTTATAACTATGTCTGTTCCTTACTGCTCATCCAGTGATGACTGCAGTGCATTGTATTTATTTTGTCGGGCACCTTATACATTTGATTGGTGTTGGTGTTTTGATCTTTAATTAATCATTTATTTAATATGTAATGATTATTATATTGGAATTGTAATTACATAATGAAGATCCACTTTCAAGGCATTACACATTTCAAATGCCTTTGGAATAACAATTTTGCCTTTTAAAACACCACTTTGTATGTGTTTACAACTGAAATACAAATGGGAAGATTAGAATTTGACACAATCTACGTTTATTATTATTATTATTGCTACTACTACTACTACAAAATTATTTAACAGCTATATCTTGGATATAAGGTAACATACCAAAAACCAAGGCCATAACTTTGATAACTTTTTTTATTCTTACTCTATCTTGGCTTAAATATAATGCTGTGATTAAATGGAGTATACAGCAATCACAATACAATAAGTGAAGGCTATATCATATATTTTCCATGGAAAAATTTGTATCACAAATTGTTCATATATACTTTTGTTCAATTTTCTGTTTTAAAGGAAATATTGGGAATATTGGTTTTGCACCCAATTGTTTATCCAGACATGCTCAAAGGAGAGATGTCTTAATGGAAGAAGGACGATTGAAGCACAAAATGGAAACTTGCCTCAAAGAAGAGATCTGGAAAGGTTACGGTGAACCACAGTTACTGAAGCGTACTGTGTATCTCTGTGCTCTCTGCCTTTTTAACCTGTGAGATGTGACCTGATTTTTCCCTCTCATTCAATCAAGGTCATCACTAAACTTCCAGAACATCAAAAATAAAATAACACGAAGGAGGAAAAGACAAAGAAGAGTTTAGGTGTATATTTAAAAATACCACATTGGTTTAAAATAACTTACAATGAAAGGGTCACTTAAGAAGGGCACTGCTTAAAATTTAAGCAGGCAGTAATGGAAAGCGACAGACCTCAAACAATTTGTCTTTCACAGTTGAGTGAATTCACAGTGACAGCAAGACAAGGATGTGCTAACTTACCTCTGCAGGACCTTGGCTGTTGCTTCATAGGCTCTCCCCAGGCTGAGATCATCATCCAGGTCTGTAGAGATTTTAGCATAAGTGTTGAGGACCTATGGGGGAAGAGGAATCCTTATTAAACATATAACATGACCAGATTCACTGATGTTTCATTTCATAACAGAAAAGATTCAAATTAATAGTTGTTTTTCACATCACCATAAAATATTTTTTTGTTTATTAAAAATTCATGTTGGTTTGGTTTATTTTTATCTATAGTATAACTTGTTTTGCAGTGATCTCTTTGAGCCATGACAGTGAAGTCTTACTTTTGTAAAAGTAATTCTTTTCCTGAACAATCCAAAATCTTCCAATTGATATAACTTAGGGGTGAGTAAATAATTGGATGGTTTACAACATTATTTTCAAATATGGGACCACTATCTTAGGTAATATAAGGCAGATTATAATAGTCTACTAGGGTAGCTTAAATATCACTTTTCCTTCTATAAATAGCTGTTTGAAAAGCACGAATTTATGTGCCAGGCAATTTCTAAATCTATCATTTTATTAGAGGCATATCTCACAGTTTGTACACATATTCAGTATACACTAAAAACATTTCTTACAAATGTACTTCATTACCAACAATCTCTTCAATAATCAAAAGATTACGGCTGCCACAGCCAGACGTATGATCTTAACACTGACATCATCTGCATGGTATAATTTTCCTTTTTATTCTTTTTCCCTTTCAAAGGCCAGAAGAAGGAAAATATGTAAAATAAAATCCCCTTTTCCTCTTCCTCCTTCATTGTTACTTGAACCAACCTATTACACACATGAAGACACAGGAAATCTCCAAAGACCTCTATGGAAATCCTTTTTGCTCATTTTCTAAGAAGAAATTAGCAAAAGTCATTTGATGGCGTTGAGTGGGAGAGTCAGCATGAGGGAGGATGTACATCCGGCCTGAATTAGGCATCTTAGAAAGTTTGTGTATGAAAGGCGGTGTTGATATTCAGCTTTACTTTCTTAAAGTTAATATTTGGGAAATAACTTCAGTGAGGCCATGTGATACCTCCTAATTTGTGTGTGTATATGTGTCTGTGTGTGTGTGTGGTTTACAAGTGACTTGAAATAATACTGGTATTAAAACTTACTGATACATATTGACCCAGTATTTTAATTCCTGTTAAACCTGCAAAGTTCATCATTTTCGTTCTTCTTTTTAAGTCTCTTAATAAGTCTTGTATAAACCTGAGACTATTCTTTTCACTCTGTTGTGCAAAACTGATTCACCCAGATTAAGTCCGATATGACTTGACATTGAGCTTTCTGCGTTAAGGGGCAGAACCTCTGAATTTTGTGAATTTGTAAGAGACCTTATTAAATCCAAATATCAAAATATTTAGGAAGAGACTGTCAAGTGTCTCTTTTGGTTCATATATGTTTTATATGGCATTCTAGAAACTTAAAGATTGAATATTATATATTTTGTGTCAAAAATAGTTTGTTTTTCGGTAAATATTGTTACTGTGTGCCAATGTTGTGTTAAACCCTAGGAAATCTTAAAGAGAAGAGAGTATGCTTGCAAACCTTCGAGGCATTTATAGTCTAGTGGTACAGAGGTTTGCACTGATGCGGCTGTGTGAATTAGCTGAAAACAGATTTCTCCAGGGCTTCAGCTGTGCTTCCTCTGCACCACTCTCCCACACCCCTGGCCACCATGAACCCGGAAGCAGTACAGTAGCATCCAGAAGTACCCAACATTATCTTAGGGCTGTGACTCCTTGGACCATGGTTAGGAGGGTAGTTTCCATGAGGAAGCTTCTATAGAATCAAGGAGCAAATACCAGCTCAGCCTGGGCTTCTGGTTTTGGCCTTGGACTTGATTCTATAGAAGCTTCCTCATGGAACCCAATGGGGTTTCCTGAAATGAACACCCAACTTAGAGTAAGAAGACTTGGATTCAAGACCTAATTCTACCACACCCAACACACCTGGCCCAAGAAATCTCCCTGAGAAGCTTTCCTCGAAGCAAAAAAGAAAACCTCCCTCTGAGAGTTGTTATGAGGCTGCTGTGAGATGATACAGAGTTCTATTTGAACCTGGGATGAGAAGTTTCTGGGACTCTGTTAACCAGCCATCAGTGAAGAGCTCCTGGAGAGTTCCCTCCTCAGAGTAAAGGCGACACATTTTATTTGTGACTTGAGAGAGTGCCTCTCTCAGCTTACATGCTTTACCTAAAAACAGGAAATATATAGGCAGTGGGAAGAACATAGTTCACTACTGGCCCAATAGGGAAATACTCAATTACACTGGACCCCCCCATATCCACGGGGGCTACATTCCCAGACCACCAGTGGATGCCTGAAATCTTGGACATAGACTATGCTTTCTCCTGTACATACATACCTATGATAAAGTTTAATTTATAAGTTAGGCACAGTAAGAGGTTAACAACTATAACTTACAATAACATAGAACAATCATAACAATATACTGTAATAAAAGTTATGTAAATGTGGTCACTCTTTCTCAAAATATCTTACAAATTTAATGTATTTTGCATCTTAACTAAGCACTTATCACACACCGTGGCTATAACTTGCTGTTTGAGGTGTGACAGCAAAACTAGCATGAATTTCTTTTTCCTTCTTCACAGTTTCACAGATAGAAGATTCGTTCTTACTATAGATTTTAGCAAATTCAGCATACAATTTTTTTTCTTTCCTTCCTAAGTTGAGAACTTTCACCTTTTTACTTAAAGGAAGCACTCTGGGCTCTTCTTTGGCATATCCAAATTGCCAGCATCACTCGCCTTGCACTTTTGGACCGTTATTAAGTAAAATAAGGGTTATCTGAACACAAGCACTATGATATCTCAACAATAACCCAGTAACCTTTATGGCTACTAAGTGACTAATGGTCGGGATATGCTGGACAAGGGGATGATTCACGTCCGGGATGGATCAGGATGGAAGCCACAAGATTTCATCATGCTACTTAGAACACTGTACAATTTAAAACCTATGACTGGTTTATTTCTGAAAATTTCCATTTAATATTTTCAGACCTCGGTTGACCGTGGGTAACTGAAACTTCGGAAAGTGAAAACACAGGTAAGGGGGGACTACTGTTCATGAAGTCAGTACTGAGAACCTTGAAAGTGCTACAGGGGAGCTCATCTAAATCAAAGACAGGGCCTCTGCTCCTCAGGAATGTGAGCTCTGACTGGAGAGAGCCAACTCAGGTAAAATCATAAGGGGAACACAAGACGAGACTCAGCAGATTGGTGAATTGTGTAGTCCAACCTAAGGGAAGTAGGAAGGATAGTGTTAAAAGGAAAAAAAATATAAAAGTAAGTGGAAAAATAACAAGATTACAAATTGTGTAGAAAATAACTGTTGGTGGGAATGTAAATTGATTTTTTTTTGTAAATCCAAAAAAGAGGGGATATATGCATACATATAGCTGATTCACTTTGCTGTACAGCAGAAACTAACACTACATTGTAAAGCAACCGTCCCCCAATAAAAAACAAAAAACTAAAAATAGAGTTGCCATATGATCCAGCAATCCCACTCCTGGGCAAATATCCAGAAAAGAAAAAAAACCTCTAATTCAAATAGATACATGCACCCCAATGTGCATAGCAGCACTATTTACAATAGCCAAGATATGGAAGCAACCTAAATGTCCATCAACAGATGAGTGGATAAAGAAGATGTGGTACACATATACAATGGAATATTACTCAGCCATAAAAAGAATGAAATAATGCCATTTGTAGCAACATGGGTGGACCTAGAGATTATCAAACTAAGTGAAATAAGTCAAACAAAGACAAATATTATGTGATATCACTTATATGTGAAATCCAAAAAATAATACAAAAGAATCTATATACAAAATAGAAACAGACACAGAAAACAAACCTATAGTTACCAAAGAGGAAAGGGAGGGATAAATTAGGAGTATGGGATTAACAGATACACACTACTATATATAAAATAGATAGGTGTAATAATCTATAATGGAAAATAATCTGAAAAAATATATATAACTGAATCACTTTGCTATACACCTGAAACTAACAAAATATTGTAAGTCAACTATACTTCAATTTTAAAAAGCATGAATATTAAATATCTCAAAAAACCCAAATTGTGTAGAAAATAAAGATGTTTTATATTGACCTTACGGTAAATTATGTTACCTGCTTTTTAATTAAGGTATAATTTACAAATTAATAAATATTGATCAACTTGAATCATCAGACAAATAGGAATCTTCTTTACAAAGATTACTTCAAGTGAGAAAATACAGTGTAGAAATCTGAGGGATCCACTGTACTTGACTGAATACCCCTGTGGCATGCAATATGTTGGAAACAAATCCAGGGTGTGGAAGGTTAAATTCTGTCATTGCAAATCAGAGATAAGAGGAGAGAAAAAAAGAATCTCAGGTGAAAAATATTTTGATGAGTTCAAAATTCATTATATATCCTTAAATTTTATGGACAATGAACTTAATCAATCTTTGTCAAAAGATCAAGGAAAACACTGCTTAAGCGTGCTACTATGTCAATTTCAATGAGCATGATTACAAGATTACCGAAGTTGGAAAAGTCAGTTCATGTACCTAATAAAAACTGAGTGCTCTGTGGCCACTCAATCACATTGCTCCAATGATTTCCCTGAATAATGGAGATGAAGTTTTGAAAGCTATTGTACTAGAAGTTTTAAAGGCAATGGACTTTATCTTCCCACTGAAATAAAACTGATTAACTTGAAAAGATATTTTCAAATAAAATCCAGGTTCTTAAAATGAGATAATTTCTATTGGTTACCTAAAAGTGAAACCAGTAGAACACTTAACATAAAAAATGAGAGTGTGCAAAAGAATAATGCTGGCAATATGCTACAAGTTCTTTGAAGAACTGTTTGCTGTAAAATCAAATTTTAAGGATCATTAATTCATTTTGCTGCAATAGCCTTCAAGGAAACATTGGATTTAAGTCAAGATTGTCATCGGTCAAGTAAGTGAGTGGTGTATATATATATATATTTATATATATATGTTGTGTTTACATAGATAGATATACACGAATATTAGACTATATCTATATCTATATCTAGAGAGATTGAGAAAGAGAATAGAAAAGGAGCCTGGTCCCCCCGGAAGATTATAAGAATGAATTCTGTGCCTGAGCACCTTTAAGGCAGGAAACATAAGAACGCATTACTATGCCTAATAATATCAGACACCCAGCTGTTTCCTTTCTTCTACATCTTTAGGATTTCCAATGATCAGGGCACCTTGGAACAAAAGAAAATGAACTATCTGATATTGATGCCCCTTCTTGTCTTCCACTATTTTCCCATTCCTTACTCCACTGCAGTTCCTCTCTTAGAGTCCCTTTATTTTAGACATTAAAACAGAAGAAATTCCAGAAATCATGGCCCTCATATTTGCTTTCAAAACTGAAACTTACTTTAAGCTACTATGATGATGATCACTCCTGGCCTAATTTTCCCAAATTAGATGGAATTCTCTCCCTACCCCTCTGCCCAGCCAGCCATTATAAGAAAACACTGTCCCCTTTATTTGTTTTAAACCTTTTTTTAATTTTAAGATAATTGTAGATTCATATGCAATTGTAAGAAACAATACAGAGCATGCTCATATATCCTTCCGCTTTTCCCAGTGGTTAAATCTTGCACGGCTATAGTATATCACAACCAGGGAATTCACAATCCACCCACCTTTTTTCACCAGTTTTACACACACTCGTGTCTGTGTGTGTGTGTGTGCACCCACGCATGCACACATGGCATGTTAATTTTATGCCATTTCATCACATGTATATATTCACGTAACCACCACCACAGTCAAGATATAGAAAAATTCTATCACTACAATGATCTCTCATACTACCCTTTCTCAATTAATTTTTAATATGTTTGCTGCTTAGAAGAGAGAGAGATGGAAAAAATTTTTTCTCTTTTCCTTAGGTTAAAGAAAGGTCTGCCTTGGGTTAAAGAAAGGTCTGCCTTGGGAAAAATTCTGAAATAACTTGGCATCTGACCTCTTCCCTTTTGGTACACCTCCCCTACCTTGTGTGTTTGTATCTCCCCAGGGAAATTTCCTCAGTTAAGTGACAGAAGAATAGTAGTTGATTAAACAAATTTATACTTTGGTATGAATGACTCAAAAATCATTAATCCTCCCAGAAGAAGTTGTTGTTTTAAAAAGAGAATGCTAAAAATAAAAAATAAAAAATAAATAAAAAGAGGATGCTTTGTAGGTCCCAATTATTTCTTCTGGGAGGAGTGTTCTGCAGTCTAACAAAGGGAAATGAAACAATTCAGATAGTGTCTGGCAGGATAATTTGGGGCAAAGGTTATTAAAAAAAAAGGCCAGCCTTGTCTTGAAATTCCACCTTATGATATGATCCCTTAAGCAGGTACTGATTTTTATAACCTCCTCTGGGGTCTACTTCTGTGCCTTCAGATTTTCTAGACGCTCCACATGCTTTTCCACAATGTTCCTTATCACGGTGGTGTGGAAGAGATGAAAACAGGGAGGAGGGAAATGTGAAGCAGCAGACGTGAAAATCAGGCATTTGTAAGTCACCGTTCCCTGAAACAATAACTACATGCTATTTTCATTCCCTCTTGTTACCACTTTTTTCATAATGCTTAGCCTTCAGAACCAATGTATTATGCAAAGAACTCTTCCAGTACATTCCATTCCATCATTAGATGTGACTGCGGGATAAAATTATGTGTGTGTGTGTGTGTGTATATACACACACACACATAATTTTTATGGCTGAGTAGTATTCCATTGTATATATACCACATCTTCATTATCCATTCATCTGTCAATGGACATTTAGGTTGCTTCCATGTCTTGGCTATTGTAAATAGTGCTGCTATGAACATTGAGGTAGGTACATGTATCTTTTTGAATTAGAGTTTTCATCTTTTCCGGATAGAGACATATCCCTACTCTTAAAGACCTTACTATCTAAGGCAATAAGACATACAGACGCAGAAACTATATAGTGCTATAAGCCTGCATGAACAGCTAAAATTTTTTTAACTCATTCAACAAATACTGAGTGTTTTCTATGAGCCAAGCTTTGTTCTAGGTGCTAATGATATAGCAGCGAATCCCTGGCCCCCATGCAGTCTACGTTGTATTTAGGTGATGGGGAGATAATTTGTAATTAAATAAATAAATGAATAAATCTCAAATAGTAATAAGAGCAATGAAGAAAATACAATGAGGAAAGGCTTCCTATAGAAAGGGAAACAATCTGCATTTTAAAGGAATGATAGAATTGGGTCCCTACTGAGAGGAGCTTACGCCAAGGACTGGAGACAGGAATGGGTGATACAATGAGGAAAAAAAGCTTTCCCAGGTACATAGTAGCAACAATGACCAATAGAAAAGTTTGCTTTAAGGTTCCTGCATAGAATGTTTTTTCTAGTAACATCCACTAACTAATCACAGTTTTAACTGATGGTATGAAGTGACAAACTTTCAAGCTGCAATTTATCTTTCTGATGACAAAGAAAGAATTTGACTATTGTTTTGAAGGTAAGGCAGGTCCTTCACTTTCATCCTTTATTCTACATGTACATAAAAGCAGTCTTTTGCAGGACATTTTTATTCATAGTTTTTGTCTTTTCTGCTTTCTAGGCAGCTCAACGTGTTTGGTGAAAAATGCCACATGTAAGATGGTGCAGTTGGCTGCCTTGTTTCCCAACATTCCAAGTTTTCCAAATTTTATGCAGAGTTATTCTCATGCCTAGGAAAAGGAGAGGAAATACTTTTATTTCTCCTTCAGGCATAGCACAGAGCACGAACAACTCAAACTAATACAGATCAGTGACATGAAGTTTAAATGGGTCTCTGTGCTCTGGCTGGTGACCCGAACTGCCATTGTTTCTGTAGGAAAATAACCCATGGAAAATATCATATAAAATAAGTTACAGCATCTAGCCTACTTGAGATGGAAATTTTGTAGTTTTTGAAAATTTTCTGTAAACTCCAATTCTACTTTTATTTCATGTTTTTCGTATTTTTTTCTATGTAAATTCCTTTCTCCACTTACTACCCTCCCCCCACTGCTCTCTTCCTTAGTTAATTTAATACTTGAAATCAGTAGGGACCCCTACTCTGAGGGCATAGACCAGGCTTTGGAAGGGCCTTATGGGAAAATTAATCAAATCTCCCTCTGGGTGTTCAAAGTTTCTCCAAATATCATAGGCTTTTGATTCAGACAGGTTCACTACCGAGCTGAGTGACATATGTCAAGTGATTTAATGTCTGTGAGTTTATTTCCTCGGGTGTAAAATGAAAATGAGTAAAGTCTACCTTGAAATGATGTTATAAGTTTCCACTAGGATGAGGAATTTAAAAGTACTTACCAAGGATTTGAATGAAGCAAGTGCTTAGTTTCCCCGAGTGCTTATCTAACCATCTAACCTATTGGTTCTCACATGGGGGCGATTTTGCCTCCTGGGAATGTCTGGAGACATTTTAGGTTGTCGTCATTGGGAGAAGCCAGGGATGCTGCCCAATAGCCTACAATTCACACAATACCCACCCCCATAAAAAAGAATGATCCAGCTCCAAATGTGAATAGTGTTGCTGTTGAGAAATCCTCATGAAGCCTTTTCTTGAACAATTTTCCTGATGGGAAACTATTCTCTTGTGAGACTACTCAATCATTGGAGAGTTATGTGAAAAATCTATTGGTTAAGTGGAAGCAAAATCTGCAACTCTGCCTGCTAGCCAAGGTTGTGTTTTGTGGGACAAGATGAGCGCATCCTTCCTCCATGTGACGGCTCTTCCAATACTGAAAGAAAGCTGTTTTTCCTCCTCAAAGCATCCAAACTTATAGAGGCATCCAGGAGGCTCTGAAACATGTGAGAATGAAACCCCAGAAGCTGTACTACATTTGAACGTTTAATTTCTAATTTTGTCTACAAGTCTAAGAGTTCTAGAAGAGTTTAAATAAAGCCACTTGGACCAAAATACATCTATAAAACCATAAGGGGCACCCATCGGACTTATCTGTAAATAAGTTATGAGTCCATTGCCTAGGGTACGTTTTTTATCTCTTTCTTCCTTGCCCACCATAAAAAGGCAGCAGAGCTAACACTTTGTTATACAATCCCTGCACAAACCCCAAATTGTGCCATTTCATAACAAAGGTTCAGCACTGAGCTCAATACAGTGCATTACTTTGAGGAGGAAAAGGCAATGATACAGATTTATTCTTGTGAAATAAGAAATATAGAAATAAAAAAATCAAGTTTGCCATCTTGAGCTTGAAATCATTGTCAAATCTTATCGGAAATACATTTATTCTGATTTCTGGCAATCTAACCCCCTTTAGCCATTTCACAGTTGGTGAGCAGAAAGGATGTTTCTGCCTCATTTACAGCGTCTGAACATGATTCAGACAATCAACTGCAACATTAGTCAAAGAAATCAGTGGCTAATGATTTCTGACAAGCCCTGCAGTAACAGGCTGAGGACCAGACTGGGTAGCAACAGCATTCAGAGCATTTTACTAGAGCCAGGAATAGGCAATGGGAGAAGATGATAAAAACAGAGGTAAACAGAACTGGTTTCCCATCACTTAAAGGCTCTTATACACTTTCTGTGAAGGCATAGTATCTGACATGCGATAAATACAGTAATCTTTTGCTACAAATATGTTATATTGAATGAACACTGAGGACAGTGAAGTGTGCAGCTCTGCAAACAATAACACATGAAAGTAGTTATATATTTTGCATTCTGCTGAAACTATATCCTTAAGTTAGGAGTAGTCTTGCCTTGCTATTTACACTGATCATTTGGACAGTGTACTCTTTCTCCCTGAAATGCATTACTCATCATTTGGACTGTTTACATCACCTGACACATAAAGTGAGGGCTGAATAGTCCAGCGCAGAAAGAACTGAGTGTTAAAAGATATGAGCTCTCACTTCTCTTTTGACATGAGCTCAGGGTGTGACCTCGGACAGGTCACTTGGTTAACTTGAGCTTCAGTTTCGAAGTCTGAAAGATAAAGGGGTAGGACCAAATGATCTAGAATTCTCCCTTCCAAAAATATGATTTGATTTTAGACTCTACATGGCTATATTTACTAATTGAAGATATGCCCTAATTATTTTCAATCGTTTATCTTTGGCTTTAAAAATCCCTGATGAATTTATTTTATGTTTAAAAATACTTTTTAAAACACGAGAAACAAAATGATGAGTCATTTCATTCAGTTGAAATTTTATTTTCAGCCTTCCCCCTCATTTGAAAAAGCTTGCATATTCTTAATGAACTGCTTTAAAAAAATGTCCCTACCATGCAATAGGTGATAAGGAGAGCTAAATCTACAAAGCTTTTGGTTCATATTAAATACCAATTGTTACAAATGCAATGATCAGTGCTCTTCAAGAACAGCAATTTTTTTACAGCCTGAAATATTTAAAAATGTGATGAAAATTCAAGGTTATCCTTAAATTCATAAAATTAGAATTGCTAGTTAATCTCTCACACAGTAGGAGTTTACATTGTATTTTCAAAAGCTATAAGGATAGAAATATATCTCAAAAACTTCCAAGAATTTTCTTTCAGCAGAAACTCTCTCTCTACACATTCAATATAGAGATGCCTCTCAAACCCCAAAACAATGAAATAGAATTCCACTTACAGTTAAAAACAAAGTTTCCTCAGTAGTAAATTGGAACATATTGCTCAATACTGCCATTTTCTAAATTGGTCATTATACTTGTATACTATGTTAACAAGGGACATATTCATGAAGAATTTCTATTCTAATTCTCAACTATTTTCTATACTTTGAATCAGAAAGCATGCAAACATTTATCCTGTGCAGCCCAATCATGGTGTGAGTTATATTTACAGGTCCTTGAAAAGAAAATTTCCCTGCCCTTAATCTCCTGCAAGGGAAATCCATAGGAGGTTTTGCTTTATATTTTGTTAGAAGGCCGGTGCCCAAAGGCAGTTCAGTCATCTGTGCAGTGGTCTGACATGAAAATATTCAGTGGAAGAGTAGAGTGATTAGTTAGTTCAATCACGTTCTCTTAGGAAATCCAGACCTGTTGAGTAGTTGGTAATGGCAAAAGTGAGAAGGTGCTCAAAGACCACCAAGAGCGTGATCAAGTTATGTCAACAGAGTGGGTCAGACTGACGGCTACTGCTGAGGAGATAATAGGGAAACTCAGCCCCTCTTCTCCCAGGGCTCCTCCAGTTCCCAGGAGTCTTTCAGTTTATGAAGCCCAACTGTCTGCTCATCCTGGGTACTCATGGGCTATGATCTCCCTCATGGCCACAGGAATCTTTGCAATCAATCCCCTTGCCTGAGGTAATCTGAATGAATCTCTTTCTAGCACCCAAAGAAAAAAACGGAGAAGTTTTAGCTCTAGAGGACCCTTTTATTCTGCCTTGAATCCCAAGTTTCATCCTTGATACAAAAAGGAAGATTCAGGATATAGAAATCTTTTTTTTTTTTTTTTCACGAAAACCTAACTTGGTAGATATTGCCTTGCTCTGAACCAAAAATCAAAATAAAAGCCCCTAAAATCAAACCAAAAAAACCCATTTGAACTTGAAATTCCAAATTGAACATTGACTTTATTCTCTATTGTACCCACTGATGCAATGCACGCAATTGATTCTCTGGATTGAGAGTTATGAGGCAACAAAACTTGGGGGACAGATTTTAAAAATTAGTTTAGCGTCTTAAAAAATATTATTTCAATTACACTTCTTATTCAAAAATCCTCAGTATTTGCCAAGAAAAAAAAAATAGGGCCTTCTAACAAAATATAAATATTTCTTCAAGGGAGAAATAAAAGGGTTCTCTAGAGCTAAAGTGGCAAGGATGTAACTTCAAGCCTTTTCCCCTTCCATGTTTGTCAGTGAAAGACGATACGGGTGGATTCCTTCTATGGCGAGAGACATAGGTTATATAAAATGATTAGAGATCTCATTGTCAGAAAAGATTTGGGGGGAAAAGGTTTGCATATTTTTTTAAACTAAGAAAGTCTCCAATTCCACTTGATTATGTTTATGGGAGGATGAAAAGTGAGTGTGACGAGCGACTCTATTACGCCTATGATAACATTATCAGTAATTTCAGTTCTCTGTTACTTATGGAGACTAAAGATGGTGATGGCAAACGGGATCAAATGAAGCGCCAGTCAAATCTAATCTGACCAAACATGTATGGTCACTTTGTCCATGCAGAAACGGCAACAATTATGGCTTGCTGGAATGGGCAGGACTCTGGGAACCTCCCTCTAGCCACATAGACCTCCCACTGTCAGGAATAAACTCAGTTCTCTCCACTTCCACGCCCCTCTGCCTGCATTGCTCTTTCTTATTTCATGCCCGGCTCCTCCAGTGCCTGTCCTGCGCTCCCCAGGCCTCCACCACACCGACCACTTCTCTGTGCTGTTCCACCGCTTAGCAAAGCACCGCATGTATCTGCTTAATAATATTTATCTCTCTCCAATCAGATCGTAGCTGCCACGAGATCAGGAACCACATGTGTTTTGCTCTCCATTGCACCCCTAGCTCCTAGTCTTACGTTAACATACAATATTGTTGAACGAATATGGTAGAGCTTTTGGAAGGTGCTGGTGGTAAAGTACCTGCAGAAGCATTAATGTGGATGTAATGAGCTGTTGTATTACATAATATACTATTATATATAACTATTTACTTGGCTTAAAGGAAATTAAGCTCATAAATCAAGTATTATATAATATTAATATATTACATATAATGTATGTTAGAGCTTGTTATATATTAATTATATTACATAATGTTTTGCATTATATCTCAATAAAGGAAAAAAGATGGCACTTTAAAACTATGGCAACTGGAAAGTATGTGAACATTTTCAGTTAACAGCCATCCTAGAGAGTTCAAGTATCAGCAAACAAGCCAGATTCCTAAAGGAAGACATAAATGACACTTTTTGGGGGAGAGGCCGCGCCGCGTGGCTTGCGGGATCTTAGTTCCAGGGCCACGGCAGTGAAAGTGTGGAGTCCTAACCACTGGACCGCCAGGGAAGTGCCTAAATGACATTTTAAAATGACATAAGAACCCCCCCCCATCTAAATGTGTGCCTGTTTCATCCAGTCACATTCCCAAATAAATAGCTTTCCCCCATTACGAGCCCATGTGGCATTATGCTCAGTGAGTACACGCAGATCAGAGGTTGAAATTATGTTAGATTCGTCATGGCATCTTGAGGAGTAATTCTTCCTGTCTTTGGAAGAAATATAAAAGAGTTTTTTTTCTCTCTTTTAATCTAGAATGGTGAGCAACTACAGTTTCTACCTTCACAAGCAACAAGTTAATACGGAGAGTGAAAAGCCACTAGCTCGGCGACACACCAAGCTCCTCCGCTTCTCGTGAAATGGCCACTTAGCAACCTCCTCCCATTGGACCACTTTGCACAAAACGGTTTCTGGTTCCGCAGGGAAGGATCAAGGAGGGTTCTATACTAGCGAGTGACGATCTAGAAGGTTTTAATAAACACTAATCCTGTGAAAATTTCTATATTTCTGCATGAACCAATTACCACTAGGAGATGTATCTTTCCCCTGGCGGTAAAGCCATCATCTATTCATAATCCCTCTTACTAGATTTCTTCCTCATTTAAGGCAGGATTCAATAAAATTTCATTTTGTTTCCCCCTTCTCAGAAATCCATAAAAGCCTTGAAAAACATTTTGAGCATATTGTGTCTGTACAATTTGATATCCTTTCCACCACAGGCCATTATTCTGGTAAACTCGGTAAACCCTAATTTAGGTCCACGATGTAATGCTTTCATAACTGGCTGCGCGAAAATGTTTCTTTAAAATAAAACATGGTAGGAAAGTCTTCCTCCGAAGGCTTGAACACAGAGGAAGCTTCATCTATTACCCTTTCACCATGATAGACGAGACAAGAAAACAATTTATGAGTCATTTCCATTCTGACAGATGTGACAATGACGGGAAATGCGAAGCCTGCCAAGAGCTTTTATCAAGTAGGTTATAACGACGACTAATAAGTGTAAATAATAAATCGCTGGAATCTTAGGGGAAATGCTGGCAATATGAAACGGTTTGGGGTACTTCGGATGGGGCTCTGCTTCTCTTGGAATTCCCTGCCTTCCCAGTAGAGTTTTGGCCTGACAATAAACAACAGTTTAGTACTTTATCTAATCCTAGCCAGGAGGTGAGTTCAACAGCAAGCTTTTGCAGATGTTCACATCCAATAATCTATCCATAATTGATGAAACAGGGAGGTCAGATGTAATGGCTGCTACTATTCCAGCAACAAATAAATGGTTATTGACAAAACAAGCCAGCGTGGCACAGAGCGCGGAGCAGTGACAGGCGGGTGACAGGGCTGAGCAGAGGCAGGGAGGACGCCAGGATTCCTCAGCAAGCCGAGAGGCAGTAGGGCACGCTGACACACAAGCAGATGCAGGGGACTTGAAAAGGAAAAGGGAGGTTGCTGAAGTACAAAAAGAAAAAAAGGGGAGACATTTGGAGGCAGAGAAGAAAAGGATGGTGGCCCAGGGTAAGGCTGGGGACCCAGGTAAGTACAAATGCGTGCGGTTCAGAAATACCTTTGAATGCGTGCACCGTGATGCAGCCGTCTGGTGGCTGCTTTCATCACCGGCGTGTCTTTGCTCACATCGCTGGCTGTCACACTGTGCCGCCCAGGTGACTCTACCACCAAAGTGTATGCGTGGGACGCTTTGGTGTCCAAACCTCCCACTGAGGGATATTCACTGACATTCCATTTAACACTGCAGATACCGGTTTTTCTTCCGTATATATTAAAAAAATCTAGGAAAATTATGTGTGCAATTTAAACCATATTTTTAGATAAGCCAAAGATGCATAATTTTGTGGCTGGAAAATTTCTCAAGACGGAGACTAACTCTGAAATACATGCTGCTTAAAATCAAATTTACCGCAAAGGAATGGGAGTGGAAGGCAAAGTTTTCTTTAATAATGAAAAACAAACATGGCACTCTAGAACCTCAACCTAGGCAAAGAGTATAAGAAATGCATTAATCGAGTATACTTTTATTGACTGAATAAAATTCAAGATAGTTAAACATAAATAAACAGCTGAAATCCTACATTTCTATTCCAGTGCTAAAAAACAATGTTCTTTTTACACAGTTTACTATGTAGTATTATAAGATGAAGAATGGTAGAATGAAATGGTAGTTATTATTGCTATAGGTAGTTGTAAAGAGGCTTGGGACAGAGATGTTTGAAATATTAATATTCCGAAAATCACTTAAATCAATTTAACACTCTTTAGTGGTTTATTTAGAAGTGTGATTTATTTTATACTTTGCAACCAATGCCTTTGATCAGCTCTGAAATAACATATGAGCTGAAAATAAAATGGTAAAACAAATTGCTGCTTACATTCTATAGTAAGCTTTAGGCTTTATAGGCTAAACTAGAAAATTTCCATTATATTTGGCATTTTCAAATTATTTATCAATACTTAGAAACGGAGAATTAATAGAGCCAAAAAGATAATTTCTGTAATAACGTGCTAGTTACTCTGCTCCCTGAGCTCTGCCGTCTGCCCTGCTGGGGGTCCACCCAGTTAGCAACTTCGACCTACCCCAGTCTCCGGGACCATCTCTGCCCCTGGTCTACCAGGGCAGAAGCTTGGTATCACATTAGTTTGCCGCAGATTATATTCTGATTTTAACCTTTGTTAAAAGTGACCAGGCTCAGGCTTCCCTGGTGGCGCAGTGGTTAAGAATCCGCCTGCCAATGCAGGGGACATGGGTTCAAGCCCTGGTCTGGGAAGATCCCACATGCCATGGAGCAACTAAGCCCATGCACCACAACTACCAAGCCTGTGCTCTTAGAGCCCGCCAGCCTCAACTACTGAGCCCACGTGCCACAACTTCCGAGCCCACATGCCTAGAGCCCGTGCTCGGCAACAAGAGAAGCCACCGCAATAAGAAGCCCGCGCACCAAAGCAAAGAGTAGCCCCCGCTCACCGCAGCTAGAGAAAGCCCGTGCGCAGCAACGAAGACCCAATGCAGCCAAAAATAAATTTAAAAAAAAAAAAAAGTGACCAGGCTCTTGCTGGGTGCCTTGAGACCAAGGCCCCAACATGTATCCAGCCTTTGGAGCTGCATCCCTTATTCTTCTTGCTTGAATCTGTCTTGGTAGTTGGTACGTGGTTGGGTCCCTACTTACTGTGAGTCTGGAGACCTACCTTACCACCATCAATGTGCTCCCACCACAAGTCCCATTCCTGAACCCCAGTCCCTGTGACTTGGTGCTTGTCACTTGCCAATGGTGGTCACTACCATTAATTGAGCAAAAACTACCTATGCAGAGTGTTTTATATTCTTGGTACATTTACTCTTCACAGAGCTCTTTGAGATAAATATTAACATTCCCATTGCACAAACAAGAAACATGAAGCACAGAGAGGCTGAGTAACTCTCTCTGGTGCCCACAGTCCTAGAGTTGGAAAGGATTTGGACTGGGTTTATTGGACTTCGAATCCTACTTGTTTTCTTCTAGACCACTGTGATATGCCTACTGCAGGGTGACCCTGAGGGTGGCTGTGCTGATGGAGACCTCACAGCTTACTGCCTCCTGGTGCCTTTCCCGGAAGGTACTCTCCACTTACCTACAGGGCTACCCACTGCCTGGTGTCCGATGTTCTAGATGTTAACCTCATGCTGGTCTGGTTTCAGCTTTGCCTATTACTAGCTGCTACTTTTTTCACCACGTGGCCTAATGATAATAACTGATGATAGCAGGAGTATTTCTTATGTCATTCCTCTGCCTGCATGACCTCCTTTTCACCCAGACAAAAAACACATCTCATTATAATGGGATGCCTTCCGTGATCCCACCCCTCATCTCTCCAACTTCGGCTCCTATTACTTTGCTCTCCTTTTGCTTCTTTTCAGCCTTCCTGGCCCCAAGCCTCTGAGGCACATTGCTGCCTCGGGGCTCTGACCTTGACCATCGCCCCTGCTTGGAATGTACTTCCCTCAACTGCATGACTAACTCTTTCATCTGCTTCAGTCTTCCAGCAAAGTCAACTTCTCCACAACGCCTTCCTTCTCTGATCATCTGTTTAAAATTCCTCCCACCCACTACTTGCTTTGGCATTCCTGAATCATTCCTTTGTATTTTTTTTCTTTATTTCTCTATCGCTTATGATTGTCTAACAAACTATCAACTGCTGTCATAACTCAATTGTTCATTATGTTTCATCTTCGTTGTCCGTCTTTCTCCAATGGGATGGAAGCCGATGAGGACAAAGGTCTTTGTCTGTTTTGCTGTTGATGTATTCCAAGTGTCTAGAGCAGGATTTGGCAATAGGTGCTCCAAAACTATTTGTTGAGTAAGTCAGTCATAGATTACTCTTAAGACTACACATATTAACTAATTTAATCTCCCTGACACCCACAGGTAGGCATTATTATTATTATTACATTTTTTTTAAAGGTGAGAAAACTGAGGCACATAGAGGTGAAGCCACTGGGCCAAGGTCATATAAGTGGTAAGTGATTAAGGAAAGATTTGGACCCAAGCCATCTGATTTCAGAGACAGCACTTTTATCTGGTCCTCTCTCCCACCTCAGTGCCACAATGCTGCCTGCAGTCTGCCACCATGCAGACCAGGCTCCAAGTTCTGGTTCCTTTTGGTGCCACCTGTCCTACTGTCAACCAAGATTACAACAATGGTGTCCTGCAACAATGTTGTTAAGGAAATTGAACAAGGTTTAATGACTTGTCCAAGGCCAAAGAGCTTGTTAACAAAACCACAACTAGAACTCAGGATGTCTGACTCCCAGTTTGGTGGTCTCTCTAGTACTTTCAAAACCAATTTTGAAGATCATAATGATTGCCTGGACGGTACTTTTCCATTCCCACATAATCTATTACAATAAACAATTAAAAAGTAATTTTTGCCTTGCAAGCTTGTGACAAACATTAGTAATTATTTACATAATATTTTAAAGTGAAAATGTTTATTTTGGTAATATCTGTGATATTATAACATATAAAAATGAACATCATAAACAGTCACTTTGCTGTAAGCTAATATAAGCTCACAGGGAAAATGAATATGTTTAATTAAATTTAGGAAAAATGTATAGTTAAATCATTTGCAGTACAATAATAAGGACCAATAGACCATTATCTCGTTACTATTCCAATGGAATTTTCAGCTACATGCTATATTAATAAATATCATCTTCATTTTACAAAGTGGGATGCTAAGAGATTTATCTATGATGTGGTAAGTCAGCGATGGCAGCAGGAATAACATAATCCTTGCACTAACCCAGCAAATCATTCTTTTACTATTCCATACTATTCACTAGCATTTATTGAGGGAGTGCAGTATGCCAGGCATAGATCTAAGTACTTTCTACATATGAACCTATTCAACCTTCACAACCACCCTATGTGTATCTATTAGTACCTAACTGGTACTAACATATTCCTTATGCTGCCAGTGAGAAACGGAGGCACAAGAGAGGTTAAGTAACTCACCCAAGGTCACAGGATTAGAAGTGGCAGAAGTCACAGGATTAGAAGTGATTCCAAGATTTGGAATCAGGCGATGTGACTCCAGGGGCCGTGCTCTTAACCATGACATCATACTGTGATAATGGTTAAGACAGTAACAGAGAGATTTGAAATGTACAGGAAGGACCTATCTCCCTCCCCTAATTTATTTTATCCAAAAGTGACAAACATTCTGCTCTACCAGATTTTTCAACTGAAAATCTAACAAATTATACTTTTTATGCTCTTTCCCTTGCATTTACTAAGAGTTGCTGGTAGATAGCAAATTTGTATCACTAGAAAGAAGAGACCAGGGGTCATAGGAATAATGTGTTGAACACACCGCTTTTGAAAAAGAACTCTACTACTTTTTTTTTTTCTTTTTACAGATGTATTAACTCTAGCGCTGCTACATAGTTCATTGTCAGCAAAACATCCAGAGAAAACAAGGCAAATTCAGCTAAGCAGGTAAGTCATAACCAACGAGGAATCTATGGTACGCCATTATCTATGCCAATGGAGCGTAAGAGGGAGATGGGAAATGAAAATGAGAGGTGAGAATTCCTGGCATCTCTTTCTCTGGAGAAGCTACAAAGCAGTGGGTCACTCTTAGCCTGATGCCACTTGACACTCCCACGTCCTGTGCCCTCTCACTCTCTTCCCCCAATTCTGTGCTGATTCTGAACTGGCCTGGCAGCAGGGAGGTGATTTTTCTTTTTAGGCATCAAGTGTTATTCAATAATAATTTCTACTGGACAAGAATAACAAAGTGTTATTTATGCCAATAAATAGTTCATTAAGCAGAACAGATGAGAATATTTTTTAAAATGTACATGAGAAATTTGTGATGAGACTTAACAAAGGAGTTAAACAAAGGAGTTTAAAATCATCTTACTGGGGCTTCCCTGGTGGCACAGTGGTTGAGAGTCCGCCTGCCGATGCAGGGGACATGGGTTTGTGCCCCGGTCCGGGAAGATCCCACATACCGCGGAGCGGCTGGGCCCGTGAGCCATGGCCGCTGAGCCTGCGCGTCCGGAACCTGTGCTGCGCAACGGGAGAGGCCACAACAGTGAGAGGCCCACGTACCGCAAAAACAAAACAAAACAAAACATCTTACTGACGACTTCGTCAGTTGCAACAGCATTAGCAGTTAGGGGCGTAGCTGACTCCTCAGTCTTGGCTCTGCGTTTGCTAGCTTTGTGATCTCCATGGGGAGGTCACTTCGTCTAAGTCTCAGCCTTCTTCATCTGTGAAACGGGAGTAAATAGAAAATACTAGTAATATCTGCCTCTTAGGGTTCTTGTGAGTATTAAATGAGATAAAGGTTTGGGTACAGTTCTAGACACATAACACACAAAGACACATCAGTTGTTATTGTTCAGAATGATGCTGTTCTATCAGTTAGGGCTCATTTGATTTCATGGGACAAAAACCACCCCAATCTAATTTAGGCCAAAGGGGAAACTAAGGACTCAAATGCCACTAGGAATTGTTCTCTCCATTTCTTATCTTGGTTTTCCTCTGTGTATTAGCTTTATTCTCTCAGCGCACCATCCTCCATGGTTCTAGAAGCTCCCAGCCTCACCACAGAGGACTGGCTCTGATTTAAATAAACAAAATTATCAGGCAAGCAATCTGATTGGCTTAGCTTATTTCAGGACCCTCTCCTAGAGATTCGCTGGGGTGAGATGTAATAGTGGTGGTGATATCTGTAACCCAATGTTAGAAACAAGACCGTAGCCCGCAGAGAAGTGGCGGTGGGAATGGTGTGATGCTCTGGGAAGACAGAGACAACAGATGTCCTCCAAATCGCTATTAAAAATTCCTCTGTGTAGCTGCTTCTCCTCCTGTGGCTTTATCTCAGTTAACAGTACCATCATACTTTGGATTACTTGAACAAAAAACTCCAGACTCATCCTGGTCTCCATCCTGTCTCCTTACTTTCATCTACCCAGCCAGAAAAACTGTAAAGTTGTGAAATGTCTGTCAAATGTGCCTATTAGGAGCTACACCACCACCATCCGAGTTTGACACCCCAGCGTGACTGGAAAGCATTTTCGGCCCTCCCAGGCCTTCACTTGTGTTGTCTCTTCTCCACTGAGGGGACAGCTGCCCTTTACCTTGAAAAGTTCAATTCAAATGTCTTTGCCTCCATCTCGAAATAAGACAAAGTTTCCCTGTTGCTTCTCTAGCTCTTGGTTCCTGTTAAAGTATGGCACAAGTACGCGTTAGGTGCCTATTTCCTGTACAGACAATTCAGTCTTGCAGCATAATAAGAATCTACTTGAGCATGAGGAAATGGCTCAGATCTGTTATTCAAAAATGTGCACCAAACTTAAATTTAAAACAAAAAAAGAATAGATATATGCACATATATATGTATAACTGATTCATTCTGCTGTACACCTGAAACTAACACAACACTGTAAATCAACTACACTTCAATAAATAAATAAACACATAAAATAGTCCATCATCAACATAGTAGTTACTATTCTTGTTTACATGGACTTTGGCCAGATTTACTCAGGATACCAAAAGGCATAGGGCTGTAGTTTTCTCCCAAGGCATAGGGCTGTAGTTTTCTCCCTATTTTATTGTTTTTGCTTTATAATTTATATGATTGTCTTTTCACTTTATTAGGTCATCTTTATATGTCCTTTATTAGTTGTCAAGCATTTAATAACTTTCTCTAATGTTTGGGATAAGATGTGCTGCAGAAATGGCTAACTGCTACTATCAATCCTGTGTAGAAGATTTTTACTATGAATACAGTCTATATAAAACCTACTGAAAACATTAAGGTCTTTAAATTTTAATGGAATGGAAAAATAATAGCTTACTTTTTCTTATTACAAAATCAATATATGTTAATTGTTAGAAATTTTGAGGAATACAGACCCATCACTCCCCCCAAAATAGAAAATTAAAATCATCCGTATCCTAGCTTCCACAGATAATCACTGAAAACAATTTGTTGTTTCTAGTATTTTCATATATACATATATGTATATGTGTGTATATAAACATATAAGTACAGTCATAATGTACATTGTATTGTATCCTGATATTTTATTTAATATATTGATATTGCTTTTATTGTTATAAAATATTTATTTTTTTGTGTCAGGATACTCAACAATGTTTAATTAATTTGCTATTGTACATTTACTTTGCTTCTGGATTTTTCCCCATTATAAACAACACATAACATTGTATAAAAAATTATAGCTGAATCTCTGAATATATTAATAATTATACAAACAATATTACAGCTAAATGTTTGTATACATTAATAATTATTTCCTTTAGATAAATTCTGAAGTGAGTAATTCCTGAGTCAAAAGATATGCAAAATTGTGAGTGTTCTTAAAACAGAACAAAGCTACAATTTATTGAATGCTTACTAAGTGCCAAGCACATTACTATCTTGTCTCATTTAATCCTCACAGCAACTATATCATCCCATTTTATGGGATGGAAAAGGAAGCTTAGAAATCAAATGATTTGCACGGGTGTAGCTGACACTGTCAGTGCCGCTCCTGTAATCTCTGCAGCCAAAGGCTGCTGAGGCGGCACCTGGAACTTTCTGTCTGATGGCTGGCCTCATGGTAAACTGGAATTGCCAGAGAATGTGTCCCTGGAAGCAGCTCTCAACCAACAGAGGCTGGGAATTGGTGGATAAATACAGCAGCTCCCTTGTTCCTCCATTGGGATAACTGCTCTGTTTCCCAGAGTGTGCCAGCAGGATGGAGTTCCATTGGCGGCAACACACCTTCTGTGGCCTCCTTCTTTGGCTTGATGCTACTGCTTGTGGAACCTCTCCCAGATAAACAACCTGTACTCAAAACCATGTCTCAAAGTCTGCTACTGGGGAACCCAAATCAAAACATCAAGATGGTTAGTTGAATACTAGTGCAAAAATGTCCACCAGAAACTCAAAGAACTCTTTGTGAGCTTTGTAAAGAAAAAAAACATCTAAATATCTCAAATATCTATTTGAGCAAGAACCGTGAGACACATTCAGGCTACAATCAAACGCATTTTGTCACTGCTACATTATGTGATGATTTATTATGAAACTCTAGCACGCAGAATCCAGTTAGCCACACTCTTTAGAGCAGGGCACACTATTGATTCGTGCACGCCCTTTCGATTGTTTCTAATAAGTTTTTTTCTCCCTTCTCCCCCCCTCTTTTATTCCCTTTCCACTCAAAGGCCCTCTGTAACATGTCACTGAAGAGCTGCTCTGTGGAGTGGGGCTGGCACCACAAGGTAATCATATACTGACTGTCCCCCACCCATCACTCTGAACCAGACTCCACTTCTAACCATAGTTCCTGCTGCTTCACATCCTTGCCAGACTTTGATACTATTTGACCTTCCAATTTTTTGCCTCTAAGTCACACTTTTATGTAAAAGAATATTAACCTGCTCCCTTGAAACGCTCACAAACGAAAGCTGTTACATACACCTGTGTAATCAACCCTCGATTATTCAGGAACTGAACATCATTTTGTGGGTTGGTTAGTTTCTTCATTATCTTCCTTCTCTTTCTCTATCCCTGGCCATCAGCATTATCATTTAGAAAAAAAAAAAAAAAAAAGAGGGTCAAAAGAAGACATTCATGGAAAAAACGGTGATTAAATCTTCAACAAGTCGATTTTTATTAGTTATTAACTAAACTTTCACATGTTTATTTAGGGAGAAAGTTGAAATTACTGGGTAAAATAGTTTTAAAATATTTTTAAGTATATAGATTGAATATTAGTAGTATAGGATTAATGCTTTTGTTAGAGTCTAGTATACGTTGTTTTTATTGAGCACTAATATACTGATAATCTCTTTAAGTCAATATAGCTGTTAATTGAAGATCAAGAAACTATCTACACTGCAGATACATTTGAGAATACTTTGGGTAAGTTTTAAGATGTTGAATGACATATTTTTTTCTGAAGTTACTCCTCCCATGTTGTAGAGGAAAAATATATAATTTGGCTCAGTTTATAATGATGAAGTATGATCTGCACAGGATTGTTGTTTAACCCATCTAATCCTATAATCATCCCCGGCTTCTTGCAGGTGTGATGCCTCTTCTTTGGGGGCCTCTGGATTAACGTTTGCTAACAGCTGTGCCGTTGCCTCTAGGTCTGTCATACAATTAGTCTTGTGATGAACTATGCAGGTTGCTTTATTGCTCCAGAGAACATTTTCATATGCTAGGCCTTGAACTTTAAGGAGTCTACATACATTATGTTCCATATGTCACTATTCGGGATAGTTGATTAGAGTCTCAATTTTCAGAGTCTTGAAGTTCACCCTCTTTAGAATGAACCAAATAGAAATAATTATCCTTCTCTTCATTTTCTCTCAAAGCAGATATCTGAAATTTGTGCACTATTTCTTAAAATGACTGGAAACAAAAATTTCAGCAGCTTTGTAAAGAGCTACTCTAGCAGCACTTTTTTTTTTACAAGAAATAATAATAATATTCAGAAAGTTTTGATTAAAGTGGTATTCTAGAGCTCAAAGGAATTTAAAACCAGCTTTCACATTTAAAAAATAAATAAATAAACTTTATTACTAGAAAATCAGTGTTTATATTCATTTAGGCTATGAACTTTCTTTCCTGACATAAAACATCTTTTCATTTCCGTGAAAGTCTACAACTTGTAAATTTTGCCATACAGATTACTGTTTTTAAAAATACAGACTTCTGGGCTTCCCTGGTGGTGCAGTGGTTGAGAGTCCGCCTGCCGATGCAGGGGATATGGGTTCGTGCCCCGGTCCGGGAAGTTCCCACATGCCACGGAGCGGCTGGGCCTGTGAGCCATGGACGCTGAGCCTGAGCATCCGGAGCCTGTGCTCCGCAACGGGAGAGGCCACAACAGTGAGAGGCCCGCATACCACACAAAAAAAAACAAAAAACAAAAAAAAACAGACTTTTATTTTTTCTTGAGTTTTAAAATTTTTCTATAATGCTTTTGTCATTTAAGTGACAAATACTGTAATTTCTATGAGAAGTACCATTATGTATTCATCATTTAAAAAGAAGAAAAACACACATAACACACATGCTATTTTCCTAAGCTGTAACATTGTAAAGAAAAAGAACCATTAGGAAACCTAAAAAAATAAATAAATAAAGGGTTTAAAGAGAGTTAGCTCCCATTAACAGCGAAATTTTAAAATTAAAATTTAATTTACTAAGATTTTAGTCTGCAGTCTTTGCTACAGAAATTTTTATTAACTTGTTACTGTAAGGTCATCTGTTTTAATGCTTTAGAAAGGTCACGACTTTAAATACAGAGATAACAGTAGCAAAATTATTAGTAAAACATTTTATGTTTCCATAATCTCCAAATTATTAAAACACATTTTTAACGAGCTACTTAAAATACTATTTTCCAAATAAGGCTAACTGTTCAAAAGGTATTAAATAAGATCAGATGTGGAATACACACATACCATGCTGTAAGTTATTGCTTAATAATTTAGAGTAATAGAATTCTATGATTTGGAAATAAATCCATTTTTTAAAATTAGGAAATATGACTATTTTCTTCTTATATCAGTGTTTTTTCTAATCCTATGACCTTTTTTTGCTTGTCAGAAAACAGGTATTTTGAACATTTCTCTACTTAGCAAAATGTATGGAATGAAAATGAAGGAAGCGCTATTTGGATAGTGGTTGGGGTGTGTGTGGAGGGTCTACGATGCTGAATAGAAAGAGGCCTGCAAGGCAACAACTGGGGGAAATGGGATATGGGACAGCTGCTCCTTTAGATTCCCGAGAAGGAGACTGCTTGAGGTGGGTCACGGGGCAATAGGATAAGGCGGATAAAAACTCTGATGTAAAGCAGGAAAATGACTGCCGAGTCCCCTGAGCTTACACCTGAACCATCTCAAGCTGCATGGCGAGCCCTCTGTAGCATGCTTCCCAAGCTGGTGATGAACTACACAGGACTAGGAGGCGCACTGGCTGCACACAGGACTGTCTGCATGTTTTATATAATGATAACCAGAGGTCCTCTGGGAGGAGGAGGCCATGTTTCCTCTGTGCCAGCACCTGAGCTCCTCTCAGACACTGAGGCCATTAAACAGGAACAGAAGGGTCAATTTTAGGTAATGATTTCTAATTGCAAGTAAAGACAACTTCTATTTAATCGACAGTGAAGAGCTCTGATCTTTAAATTAAGAAATGACTCAAATTTCTTTTTGGGGGGGGATAAATGCCTTTTTTAACTCAAGGAAAAGTTATTAATAAAAACTTTTCCATAAAATGTTGGTTTATTATATTTCCATTAGAAAAATATGTGCCACTACAAAGATAAATGTAAGCGCTATGTAATTTACATATGATACATTTAGTGAATTACAGTTAAGAAAAAAATAAGTACAAAGCAGGAGCTCTCAATAGATACTCAGTAAATATTACCTACTAGAGTATCATTGCTGTCATTGCTCAGTGCTAATTATATCATAGCCTGTAGTAATAATGGTACCTTACATCTGAAAACTGTTGATAGTCTAAAGTGTAAAGATACTTTTATTTCTTTTGATTTTCACAAAGATATGGTGAAGCTGCCATCGTCATCCTTATTTTACAAATGAAACTGAGCCTCCAAGAAATTAAGTGACTAAGCTAAGGTCAGCAGCTCGTATGTGGCAGACAGGCCTAAGAGCCATCTCTTCTAACTTCAACTCTCACATGCTCTTTCTACACCGTAGTTACCTTCCTTATAAAGACTATAGTTCAAAACCTACTGTCAGTTCAAATATTTAACCACTTAACAGTTAGAGATATCACTTATATGTGAAATCTAAAAAAAAAAAAAGATACAAATGAACTTATTTACAAAACAGAAATAGACTCACAGACATAGAAAATAAACTAATGGTTACAAAAGGGGAAAGGGGGGCATAAATTAGGAATTTGGCATTAACAGATACTACTATATATAAAATAGGTAACAACAAGGACCTACTGTGTAGCACAGGGAACTATATTTAACATCTTGTAATAACTTATAATGGAAAAGAATCTGGAAAAGAAAAAATATATATATATATAAAGAATAAATATATATTCATATATATATGTGAATCACTTTGCTGGTACACCTGAAACATTGTATAATAAATCAACTATACTTCAATAAAAAAACAATTAGAGAGATATTGCTATTACACTTGAACTATATTACATAAAGATGATCTTTATCATGTAACATACTTTCTAAATAAAATCCTACTTCCAACAGCTTTTTAAAGACTTTCACCTACATATTTAATATTTTATCCTATGTTAACTGTTGGTTTGGGAATACTTGGGCCTAGAGCAAAAACCAGAAATTGTGATTTCTGTAGATGTTTGACCATCTAGCAGTTTGGAAACTAGTTATTTTATGCATATTAATGGTAATATAATAGTCACAGTTTTCTATATGTTAGACTTTATGCCACAAACTTTACACACGTTTTCTCACTTAGTTTTCACAGAGCTGTGCTGAGTTAGGGAGCGGTATTATTCCCATTTTACAGACGAAGAAACTAATGCTCAGAAACATCACTTTGCTTATGTAATGTCATACGGTGCAGTGATAGCAGAGCTGGGATTCCATCCTCCATCAGCTGATTTTAAAGTCCACCATCTTAACCATTTCACATTGTCCTCTCTTTTCAAAGAGTTGTTAAATGTACTCTCTAAAAAGCAACTGAGAGTTATCTGAAGAATGCTAGCATTTACTGCCTTTACTTCATGCAGACTTCTAAGAATCACAGATTTGGTAACAGATGTGAGCATTGTATCCACCCAGGCAACTCTAACTAAATATTATGATACCCTATTAAACTGGTCCTAAACTTCTCACAGTCTAGTACACAGAGCTGAAAGAAGACAGGAAAGGGTGAAAGGCAGATTGAAGAAGCAATTCCTCCTGTAGACAAACTGATTCAGACTATGTGCATTAGTAGGTATGGTCCATCAGAAAGATTTATCATATCATCCTATACTGCAAATATGCAGAACTTTGCAGAGTTGAAGCATGTGAATGGATGCACCAAAGACCTAAATGAAGATAGAGCCTCAGAGCACCTCTTTCTCCATCTCTCCTTTGCCTTGGTCCTTGGCTTCTTTACTTTCTTTCCATTTCTCTCCTTTTTTTTTTTTTTAACATTTCTTTTCTTTTCACATATAGTTTTCAACAATGTGTCACATAAAGAGCAAGAGAATCAGGCTTCCCTGGTGGCACAGTGGTTGAGAGTCCACCTGCCGATGCAGGGGACACAGGTTCGTGCCCCGGTCCGGGAAGATCCCACATGCCGTGGAGCGGCTGGGCCCGTGAGCCATGGCTGCTGAGCCTGTGCGTCCGGAGCCTGTGCTCCGCAACAGGAGAGGCCACAGCAGTGAGAGGCCCATGTACTGCAAGAAAAAAAAAAAAAAAAAAAAAGAGCAAGAGAATCAAAAGCAATTCCTGCATGAGTATTTGTTTCCTTTCCCAGCTATTAGTTCTGGCCTGGCCCACTCCTCCTTCCTCCCCCAAACCAGCCCCCCATACTGGGCCTCTACTATGCAGATGAGAGTTAGAATTTTTGGGGGAAAGAGTAGGGATAGAAGAAGTAGAAATGAGCCTGCTAAAAAGAACCACAATTTCTTTTTAATTTATTTTATTAAAGTATAGTACTTTACAATGTTGTGTTAATTTCTACTGTATAGCAAAGTGATTCAGTTATACATATATACATATACATTCTTTTCATATTCTTTTCCCTTATGGTTAATCACAGGAAACTATGAATATAGTTCCCGGTACTATACAGTAGGACTTTGTTGTCCAACCATTCCATATATAATAGTGTGCATCTGCTAATACCAAACTCCCAATCCATCCCTCCCCCACTCCACCTCCCCCTTGGCAACCACAGGTCTGTTCTCAATGTCTGTGAGTCTGTTTCTGTTTCATAGATAGGTTCATTTGCGTCATATTTCAGATTCCACATATAAGTGATATCATATGGTGTCTGACTTACTTCACTTAGTATGATAATCTCTAGGTCCATCCATGTTGCTGCAAATGGCATTATTTCATTCTTTTTTATGGCTCAGTAGTATTCCATTATATATATATATACCACATCTTCTTTATACATTCATCTGTCCATGGACATTTAGGTTGTTTCCATGTCTTGGCTTATTGTAAATAGTGCTGCTATGAACACTGGGGTGCATGTATGTTTTCGAATTAGAGTTTTCTCTAGATATATGCCCAGGAGTGGGATTGTTGGATCATATGGCAACTCTACTTTGAGTTTTTTGAGGAACCTCCATACTGTTTTCCATAGTGGCTACACTAATTTACTTTCCCACCAATGGTGTATGAGGGTTCCCTTTTCTCCACACCTTCTCCAGCATTTGTTATTGGTAGACTTTTTAATGATGGCCCTTCTGACCAGTGTGAGGTGTACCTTATTATAGTTTTGACTTGCATTTCTCTAATAATTAGCAATGTTGAGCATCTTTTCATGTGCCTGTTGAAGAGCCACAATTTCTTGATGTGAGAAAGAAAAGCAGGCAGATGAGAGAGGGAAGGGAGAGGGGTGATGAACCATGTGTGAGTGGAACACAGGAAGGAACTTTGGGGTCCAGAGAGTGACATGAAGATACAGGCTTCAGGATATCTAGAGAAAGACAAATTGAAAAAAAAATTTTAATGGAAGGAGAGAAGAGTCTAAACGATGTTACTGTGAGTTAAGAACTTTACCTCTTGTTCTTTGAGGACAAGTAAGGAGAAATTGATATTACTTTCCTTTTAGCTTGGTGGATGTTTTCCTTTTAATATGGTATTCCACCAAGAGAGCCATGAAGAACTCACATTTATTCGGGTTGCATCATGGTTTCATGGTAGATAAAAATCTTCACTTATAAAAGTGACCAAAAGGAAAATTTGTTTTATGTATGTTACCTTAGAATCTGCCAAGGCATGTATGTGTCAGCTAGATTACCATTTAGATGAAGAGCCCACTGTCATCAAGGATGGAGTGACTTTTAAGGGAGAAGGTATCAAATTGAACACAGAAAAAACTAAATGGAAACAACTGTAAGAATCCCCAAACTTTCTGTGCCTTAAACATTACAAATCAAATAAATCATCCTTTGTTAAAAATGCCTGCTGATATACAATAGCTTTGTCTTTGTTTGCATCTATTGAGTTAAAATAATAACTAAAATTTAATTACAATTACTTAGTGAAAACTTAAGAATATATCATTTTACAAATATGACCCATACCCTCCATTGTTAATATTTACCTACAATCCATTAGCTGCTAGAATATTAGTGTAACTATTTTTTTCTGCTACATCGTTTACATGCATTTCTCTATGGGATGCTGCTGATGAGGCTAGAGATTTGGGTTAACCATGCATACAAGCTAACACCAATATTAGAAGCATTCTAAGTTATTATAAAGATGCTGACACGTCTTCAAACATACAAATAGCTACTGTTTTGTATATGGAATAATTAAATACTAGGACAAGAATTTTGTACTACAAAAGCAAAATCAATATGGTGAATTTTTCTTTCACAGTATAATTTTTGATAGGCTACATTATCACTCAACAATGGGAAGCAAATAACTCACTGAACGTACCGAAGACAAAGTAAAGTTGATGTTCCTAAGATTAGTAAGTGGAATAGAGCATTTAGAGAGAAAGAAAATTCGTGCATGAAAACAATTTACTATGATAGGACCATCCTTTTTCTTAAAATAACTTTATGGTTGCAATATTTGATTGTGGGAGCTGGGCCAACTTTGCATAAGGTCTTGAATGTGATTTTTGATAAAATATTTTTCTCTTTGAAATCTTAGGACTTCATAAGATACATTTTTTTTTCCTTTTCTTTTTTTTTTTTTTTTTGCAGTACGAGGGCCTCTCCCTGCTGTGGCCTCTCCCGCCGCAGAGCACAGCCTCCGGATGCGCAGGCCCAGCGGCAACGGCTCACGGGCCCAGCCGCTCCGCGGCACGTGGGATCCTCCCGGACCGGGGCACAAACCCCTGTCCCCTGCATCGGCAGGCGGACCCCCAACCACTGTGCCACCAGGGAAGCCCTCATAAGATATATTTACTTTCTAAAATTCAGAATCTACTCTATTTGGCACATTTTCAGGTGGAAATTGATGATGGCCAAAGGGAAAGGGGATTCAAACTCAAGTCTGAAGAATGTCCTTTTATATCTGAAAGGAAGGAGGGAAAAGTGGCTAAAGTAAGATACTAGAGAGAATGAAAAGATGGTGGCCATCTATCTGAAATCAAAGCAAGATGTCAGGTTTTGTGGGAACTAATTTCAGTGCAACAGCAAAAACACGCTGCCCTCTAAAATCAGCCCGAGCTGGAAGGCCTCCATGCCCCGAATCAGGTACAACTGTTCAGTGTCCATTCTCCACCCAGCCACACCCCAGTGCCAAATTCCCATTCTCTGGTGATTCCCTGGTACCTGTTTCCTGCCTCCTGTCTTCCAGCTGTGAATCTGATGCCTTTTCGAGTTTGCTCTTAGCATCTTGTATCTTGCATCTTGTATCCAGACCTGACAACAATTCTTCACTGGCACTGCAGCTCTGCCCGTGGGTCTGGCTCAAATCTTATGCTCGATTCCTGCAAATTCTCAGTTCTGGGTGAGCTGTGTTCCAAAAAGGTAACAATATTCTGCCTCAAGCAAGTCCGTGGTTCTTCCCAACCACACAGGCTACTCTTGACAGTAGCAGTGAGCCAAGGCCTGGAATATGGCCTGCCTGGTTTTCCAAAGACTCTGCCCTGCCTGGAGAGTTACATGACAAGAATGAACTAACCTTGACTCTCAGTGAGGTACATGCCTGGGTAAGGGGGTTGAGATCTTACTGGAAATATCTGCAAGGGGCTCTCTCATTCCAGCCCCAAACAGGGATAGGAGACAGAAGGAATGTGCTCATTTCTCTCCTTTAGACATGCTGGTTTCCTTGGCTTATATGCCATCATCTATTCCTGGTTTTCCTGCTACCTCTCCAGAGACACTGCTTAATCTCCTTGGCACCTCCTTCTCCCAGCTTGGCCCTTGAACTTTTTCATTCAACATTAACTGTCTCTAGGAAATCTCCTCCACTCAACAATTTCAGTATGCTGAAAACTTGCAAATTTATACAGCCTCAAATTTACACAGCATCTTCAATCCAGACCTCCTCTTGAGCTCCAGGCCCACATATACCACTGTCTATAGATCTCTCTTTGGCTATCTCAAAAACTCCTCAAACTCAACATATTCAAAACTGAACTCCTCGTTTACCCCCAAGCCTGGGCATCCTGTGGCATCCCCCACCAGAGGCCATGCAGCTCTACAGCCAGGAACCTAGGCCCATCTGGACCCCACTGTCTCCTGCACCTCCCAGATTTAATCTAATTCCAAGTCCCCCAGAACTTCTGAATCTTTTTCCTTCCATATTCATTACTACTACTAAAGTCCAGAGATTTAGTTGATTAGTGTAAAAATAATAAAAGCTACTAATTATCAAAAGTTTTTATATACCAGGCAGGCACTCTTTTAAAACTTGATATAAATTGTCTTTTCTAATCATCCTATTATTAGTTTCCTAGGACTGAAGTAACAAAGCAAACTAAATGGCTCAAAAATAAAGGAATGCAAGAGAGTTCCCTTTTCTCCGCACCCTCTCCAGCATTTATTGTTTGTAAAATTTTTGATGATGGCCATTCTGACCGGTGTGAGGTGATACCTCATTGTAGTTTTGATTTGCATTTCTCTAATAATTAGTGATGTTGAGCATCCTTTCATGTGTTTGTTGGCAATCTGTATATCTTCTTTGGAGAAATGTCTGTTTAGGTCTTCTGCCCATTTTTGGATTGGGTTGTTTGTTATTTTGATATTGAGCTGCATGAGCTGCTTGTATATTTTGGAGATTAATCCTTTGTCAGTTGCTTCGTTTGCAAAGGGTTGTCTTTTCATCTTGTTTATGGTTTCCTTTGCTGTGCTTTTAGGTTTCATTAGGTCCCATTGTTTATTTTTGTTTTTATTTCCCTTTCTCTAGGAGGTGGGTCAAAAAGGATCTTGCTGTGATTTATGTCATAGAGTGTTCTGCCTATGTTTTCCTCTAAGAGTTTTATAGTGTCTGGCCTTACATTTAGGTCTTTAATCTATTTTGAGTTTTGTGTATGGTGTTAGGTAGTGTTCTAATTTCATTCTCTTACATGTAGCTTTCCAGTTTTCCCAGCACCACTTATTGAAGAGGCTGTCTTTTCTCCATTGTATATTCTTGCCTCCTTTATCAAAGATAAGGTGACCATATGTGCATGGATTTATCTCTGGGCTTTCTATCCTGTTCCATTGATCTATATTTCTTTTATTGTGTCAGTACCATACTGTCTTGATTACTGTAGCTTTGTAGTATAGTCTGAAGTCCAGGAGCCTGATTTCTCCAGCTCTGCTTTTCTTTCTCAAGATTCCTTTGACTATTCAGGGTCTTTTTTGTTTCTATACAAACTGTGCAATTTTCTGTTCTAGTTCTGTGAAAAATGCCATTGGTAGTTTGATAGGGATTGCATTGAATCTGTAGATTGCTTTGGGTAGTGTAGTCATTTTCACAGTGTTGATTCTTCCAATCCAAGAACATGGTATATCTCTCCATCTGTTTGTATCATCTTTAATTTCTTTCATCAGTGTCTTATAGTTGGAATGTAAATTGATACAGCCACTATGGAGAACAGTATGGAGATTCCCTAAAAAACTAAAAATAGAACTACCATATAACCCAGAAATCCCACTACTGGGCATATACCCTGAGAAAGCCATAATTCAAAGAGTCATGTACCACAATGTTCATTGCAGCACTATTTGCAATAGCCAGGACATGAAAGCAACCTAAGTGTCCATCGACAGATGAATGGATAAAGAAGATGTGGCACATATATACAATGGAATATTACTCAGCCATAAAAAGAAACGAAATTGAGTTATTGGTAATGAGGGGGATGGACCTAGAGTCTGTCATACAGAGTGAAGTCAGTCAGAAAGAGAAAAACAATTACCATATGCTATCACATATATATGGAATCTAAAAAAAAAGATTCTGAAGAACCTAGGGGCAGGACAGGAATGAAGACGCAGACATAGAGAATGGACTTGTGGACACGGGGAGGGGGAAGGGTAAGCTGAGAAGAAGTGACAGAGTGGCATGGACATATGTACACTACCAAATGTAAAATAGATAGCTAGTGGGAAGCAGCCGCATAGCACAGGGAGAACAGCTCGGTGCTTTGTGACCACCTAGAAGGGTGGGATAGGGAGGGTGGGAGGGAGACCAAGAGGGAGGGGATATGGGGATATATATGTATGTATAGCTGATTCACTTTACTATACAGTAGAAACTAACACAACAATGTAAAGCAATTACACTCCAATAAAGATGTTAAAAGTAAAATAAAGGAATGGATTCTTTCACAGTTTTGAAGCCTAGCAATCTGAAATCAAAGGGTTGGCAGGACCATGTTCTTATGGGGAGGGGATCCTTCCTGTCTCTTCAAGCTTCTGGTGGCCCCAGGCATCCCTTGACTTGTGGCACTGCAACTTCAATCTCTACCAGCATCTTCACAGGGACTTGTCTTCTGCGGGCATGTCTTCTTGTCTTCTGTCTGTTTCAAACCTCCTTCTGCCTTTTTCTTGTAAGGACCCTGTCACTGGATTTAGAGCCCAGCCAGAAAATCCAGCACAATGATCACCTCATCTCAAGAGCTTTAACTTAATTACCTCTGCAAAGACCTTTTTTCTAAGTATGGTAAAATTCATAGATTCCAGGGGTTAGAAAGTGGACATATCTTTTTAAAACACCATTCAACCCCCAAAAAGTAAATATACTTATTAGTTGAGTCTGTTGAGACTTAGAGAATTTAAGGGATTTGTCCAAGGTCACACAGTTAATATGAATGTGAGCTTCACATTTGATTTATGGCTTCCTTACCTCCAGAAAAATAATTTCAATACTTTTCTGAAAGGAGTAACAGTATCAAGAAATTTGTCACTTGGATGCCAAATGCTGCTTCTTAAATACATTCATTACTAGACTATCCTACACCACTAGTGTTATCTTCCAAAACTATAGATCAGATCCATCATGGCTGGCATGTTGTCTGTCACTTAGAAGGTGCTCAATAAACAGCTGTCAGTAAATGAATGAGATCACGCCACCAGCCTCATCAAAGTCACCAAACATTCCACATTGCTTAAAAACTAAGCTTCACATTCCAACAAAGCATTCAAGACCCTCCAACCCTCCAAAAGATTAAAAAGTATAATCCCGGAATTACAATGAATTCCTAATTCTTAGAAAGGCTGTACTTAGAATGAGTACAGCCTTTCTAAGAATGTCCAGAAATCATACAAGAAGAAATGGATAAATTTGGCCACACACATATCTAAAAGTTGATGGAAGAATTTCATAATAAGGCCAAAAAACAGCGGCCTGGAAAAATATTCCCAACATGTATTAATACATATGCCTAATTTCCTAAAGATATACATAGCTCCTGAGGAAACAGGCACCTTCATTTATTGTTGTGTGACAATAAACTTGTTACGCTTCTTTGAAGGGAAGATTAGAAATAAAAATAAACTTATCTTTAAATTCATATCCTCTCCTCTTTGAACCAGCATTTCCACCCTTAGGAATTTATTCTGTAGATCTTCTCTCACTTTGGCACAAAGCTATTCACTGTTATACCCTTTGTGAAACAAAACTGATTGGAAATAACCTAAATGCCCACCAACAGGAGATAGTTAAATCCATTACAGTACAACTATATCATGGGATACTATGAGTCCCTTTTAAAATGAGGCATGTCTATATATACATTAGTATGGAGGAAGTTAACTCAGGGGACAGAACAGTGTGTATAAAACATTACCATTTTGTAAACAACAAAAAGGACACATATATATATATGCACCTATATGCCAGGCATACCTATGAATATTTTTGGAAGGATAAACCAGAAACTTGTAACTGTATTTGCCTTTGAGAAAAGAACTGTGAGACTGAGTACAGGGACAGAAGGAAGATTTATTTTTCACTGTAAACTCTATTGTATTGTTTGAATTTATTTTGCCATGTGCCTGCCATGTGATAGAGAGACAGAGAGAATCTATAGGCTAATTTTCACCTAATTTTCCAACTTGAACTCCTACTGTATCCTATCTTGTACATGACAATTCATTGCTTCTCAAACCCACAGACTATGATCATATTGAGAGTGTGGGAGTGTGTGTGTGTCTAATATGCTATCATCCTTGACTCTCACGCTTTCTGCCTGTATAAATCCTGCCCCTCAAAAGCTCTTCTGTGCAACCTTCCTGATCTTCAGTGTTGAAACTAACTACTCTGAACTCAGAAAACCCCTGTTCATCCTGCTTTGAATTATAGTTGTTTACAAGTTGGTCCCCCTCATTCAACTAGCTCCTAAAGGGAAATGTGCATCTTGTTGGCCTCTGTGTTCCTCAAAGTACCTGGAACACAACAGCCTTGCTGTGTGCATGTCATTAACTAAAAAATATTAAGTAGAAGAGTCAACTAGGAAAACCCAAGTCTCTTACGATTAAACCCAATTTTAAGGATGATAGAGAAAAATATTTAGCCCAATCACAGAAATGCTATTTAACATGAATATCTAAAAGAGCCAACAAGAGCTCCTCAAAGCTGAAATATAAAGCCAATACTTCTTATCGAATAGGATTATTGCATGAGATGTATGTGAAATTCAATAAGAAGTTACAGTTGGAATATATTAGAGGTAAGAGAAGAATGAAAGAAAAATGATTTCAGTTTTAATATGGAAAAGATAGCTCTTGACATTTTGTTTTTTGGGTTTTTTAGTCAAACACACCAAGCCTGGTCATAAGATAGGCGAACACTGATTTTTATCCTGAAGCAGGTTACTTCTCAGATTGGGACTAGCAATGCCTTCCACCTTTGCAGCCCGCCTTCCCCCCGCTCCCCACACACAAAGGAAAGGTTCACTGCAATGCAATTCAATCTATTGCTTATTAACTACAGTTTTTCCTAAGAAAACTTTCTCAGATCATATTATGTGTGCCGTAATTTTTTTTTACTATTTACTTTTTGCTGTCATTTAAACCCATTTCCTCTTGTCCTTGGTGATATAGGAGTGGAGGGTCCCATTACTCCATATATTTAACTTTCATCAATAAAACCAATTTTTAATGCTTCTAGAATAGTGCTATTCTGCTTTAGTCTCTATAAATAGGTACACTGACATCCAGCCCACCCCATTTCTATTGGCCTTATAACAACATACAATAAAAAATATAAAACAAACATAATAAAATAGAATATAATAAAATAAAAATTAAAAGTGATAGTGATTAAAGTCAACTTGAACTTACTGCTAATGCTGTTTCATACTCTCCAGCAGCCAAGTGCGCTAAGCCCAAGTAATAGGAAGCTTCTTCTTCCATCTTTTTGTCATTTCCTAAAACGAAAATGTAGAAAAAATCATTATGGTATTAAAGAAATTGGTTTATTACAACAAACAGAATCTTTGCTTTTTAAGAAAGTAGAAAGTTATTATAACAAAGTATACAGATTTATATCAACAATCTCTGAAACCTAACTGTGTACTCATCAAAAAGGCTGACGTTGGAGAAAAGGGAACACTCTTGCACTGCTGGTGGGAATGTGAATTGGTTCAGCCACTATGGAGAACAGTATGGAGGTTCTTTAAAAAACTACAAATAGAACTACCATATGACCCAGCAATCCCACTACTGGGCATATACCCTGAGAAAACCAAAATTCAAAAAGAGTCATGTACCAAAATGTTCATTGCAGCTCTATTTACAATAGCCCGGAGATGAAAACAACCTAAGTGCCCATCATCGGATGAATGGATAAAGAAGATGTGGCACATATATACAATGGAATATTACTCAGCCATAAAAAGAAACGAAATTGAGCTATATGTAATGAGGTGGATAGACCTAGAGTCTGTCATACAGAGTGAAGTAAGTCAGAAAGAGAAAGACAAATACCATATGCTAACACATATATATGGAATTTAAGAAAAAAAATGTCATGAAGAACCTAGGGGTAAGACAGGAATAAAGACACAGACCTACTGGAGAACGGACTTGAGGATATGAGGAGGGGGAAGGGTGAGCTGTGACAGGGCGAGAGAGAGGCATGGACATATATACACTACCAAACGTAAGGTAGATAGCTAGTGGGAAGCAGCCGCATAGCACAGGGAGATCAGCTCGGTGCTTTGTGACCGCCTGGAGGGGTGGGATAGGGAGGGTGGGAGGGAAGGAGATGCAAGAGGAAAGAGATATGGGGACATATGTATATGTATAACTGATTCACTTTGTTATAAAGCAGAAACTAACACAACATTTTAAAGTAATTATACTCCAATAAAGATGTTTAAAAAAAAAAGGCTGATGTTAATACAATTTACCTGGGTCACAGATAATAAGTGAGTAACATGCATTAGCAATATAATTATGAGGAGTTTCCCTCTACATACAAAACCCAGTATTAGCATTTTGACATTCATATGTAAATTCCATACCGGTCCACCATGTAAAACCTATAGTCATTCATCATAGCTGTGACTACATATGTGAAATAATTGATAAAGAGTATCAGCCTGGGCTTCCCTGGTGGCGCAGTGGTTGTGAGTCCGCCTGCCGATGCAGGGGACACGTGTTCGTGCCCCAGTCCAGGAAGATCCCACGTGCCGCAGAGCGGCTGGGCCCGTGAGCCATGGCCGCTGGGCCTGAGTGTCCGGAGCCTGTGCTCCGCAACGGGAGAGGCCACAACAGTGAGAGGCCCGTGTACCGCAAAAAAGAAAAAAAAAAGTTGATTTTATTTCTACACAAGAGCAATGAACAATCTGAAAATAAAAGAAAAAATTCCATTTTCAACAGCATCAAAAAGAATAAAATATTAGAAATAAATGTAACAAACCAAGGGCAAAATGTGTACACTGAAAACTATAAAACATCATTAAAAGAAATTAGATAACATGTAAATAGACTGATAACCATATTCATGAATTGGAAGACAGTGTGAAGATAGCGATATTTCCCAAACTGATCTACAAATTCAATGCAATCCCTATCAAAATCCCAGCTGTCATTTTTGGAGAAGTAGACAAACTGATCCTAAACATCATGTGGAAATATAAGCAATGTGGAAGGACCAAAACAATATTGAAAAAGGACAATTTGGAAGACTCGCACTTCCCAATTTTAAAACTTACTACAAAACCACAATAAAAAATATGTAGTAGTAGAATAAGGACAGACATGAGGATCACTGCAATAGAATTAAGAATCCAGAAAACAACCCTCACATTTATGGTCAATTATTTTTAACAAGGGTCCCAAGACAATTTATTGAGAAAGAACAGCATTTTCAACAACTGGTACTGGGGCAACTGGATATCCACATACAAAACGTGAAGTTGGACCCTCTTGACATCACACACACACACATATACACACACCTAAATATAGGAGTTAAAACTATAAAACTCTTAGAATAAAGTGCAGAAGTAAATCTTCATGAGTTTGGATTAGTGGAAGCCTTCTTAGTTATGAAACCAAAAGCACAAACAACAAAAGAAAAAACAAATTACTTTGCACTTTATCAAATTAAAAACTCGGGCTTCAATGGATACCATCAGAAAGTGAAAAGAAACCAAATCTGATGAAGGACTTGCATCTAGGATATTAGAGGATTCTTGTAACTCAATAATAAAAGGACAAAATAATCCAATTAAAAATGGGCAAAGGAATTGAATAGACATTTCTGCAAAGAAGATATACAAATGGGCAATAAGCACGTAAAAAGATGATCAACATCATTAAGCAACAGGGAGATGCAAAATAAATTCACAGTGAGATATCACTTTATACCTACTAAGATGACTATAACAAAAAGACAGAAAGTAACAAGTACTGGTGAGGATGTGGCTAAATTGAAACCCTTTATACATTGTTGATGGGAATGTAAAATGGTTCAGCGACTTGGGAAAACTCTTTGCCAGTTCCTCAAGAAGTTAAACATAGAATTGTACCACCCAGCAATGCCACGTCTACGTATATACCCAAAGGAACTGAAAACATGTACACAGATGTTCATAGTAGCATTAATCATAATAGACAAAAGGTGGGAACAACGTACATGTCCATCAACTGATGAATGGATAAAGAAAATGTGATACAACCATACAATAGTGTATTGTTTGGCCATAAAAATGAATGCAGTAGTGATACCATCTACAAGATGGATGAACCTTGAAAACATGATGCTAAGTGAAAGAAGCTGGACTCAAAAGAATACACATAGCATGATTCCATCTGTGTGAACTATCCAGAAGAGGTAAATCCACAGAGACGGAAAGTAGATTAATGGCTGCTAGGGCATAGGGGAAGGAGGGTATGGGGAATGCCTTCTAATGAGTATGGGGTCGGTGTTGATGTTTGTACAACTTTGTGTATTTATTAAAGAGCACTGATGTCTGAAAGATGAAAATAATAGAATAACAGACTCATGAGACCACTGTATGGCTGGCACTATACTTGTGCATTACACCAAGGTGTCCTAACTAAGGTGCACAGTGGATGTCGGTCCTCCTTAAGTACCATGTAAATCAATGTGGGAGGCAGGCGTTATCCATGCAATCGTCAGCTTGCTGCTTCAGGTTCCCTGACCAAAGTAGGAGACAACAGTAAGAAGGGATGCTTTGTCCCAGAGCATTTCAGCGGCTGTCAGAGCTCTGTAAAATGCTGTGCAATCTTTTAACCTGTCTACTATCTTATATGAAAAACATGGGCACAAATATTTATTGGCTTTAAAAGATATTAAAAATTATTACAGCAGAAGAAGCAAGTTTTCTCCTATTCTCTTCATCTGTCCTTCAGAAAGTGAGAGATGCTTTCAGAAATGAGACAGCTTGGCAGGCTCTGACTATTGGAAGAGGGCCTAGGAACCTTGCTTTCTTTGTGAACAACCTTACAATTTAGCAAATGTGAACCTAAAGTGAAATACCTTTTCCTACCTGATAACATTAACTTACATTAAAAGTCCACATAGGACCTTCCGGGAAGATGGCGGAAGAGTAAGACGCGGAGATCACCTTCCTCCCCACAGATACACCAGAAATACACCTACCCGTGGAACAACTCCTACAGAACACCTACTGAACGCTGGCAGAAGACCTCAGACCTCCCAAAAGGCAAGAAACCCCCACGTACCTGGGTAGGGCAAAAGAAAAAAGAATAAACAGAGACAAAAGGATAGGGATGGGACCTGCACCAGTGGGAGGGAGGTGTGAAGGAGGAAAGGTCTCCACACACTAGGAGCCCCTTCGCGGGCGGAGACTGCGGGTGGCGGAGGGGGAAGCTTCGGCGCCGCGGAGGAGAGAACAGCAACAGGGGTGCGGAGGGCAAAGTAGAGAGATTCCCGCACAGAGAATCAGGGCCGACTGGCACTCACCAACCGGAGAGGCTTGTCTGCTCACCCGCCGGGGCGGGCGGGGCTGGGAGCTGAGGCTCGGGCTTCGGTAGGAGCACCGGGAGAGGACTGGGGTTGGCGGCATGAACACTGCCTGCAGGGGGTTAGTGCGCCACGGCTAGCCGGGAGGGAGTCCGAGGAAAAGTCTGGAGCTGCCGAAGAGGCAAGACACTTTTTCTTCCCTCTTTGTTTCCTGGTGCGCGAGGAGAGGGGATTAACAGCGCTGCTTAAAGGAGCTCCAGAGACGGGCGCGAGCCGCGGCTAAAAGCGCGGACCCCAGAGGCGGGCCTGAGACGCTAAGGCTGCTGCTGCCACCAAGAAGCCTGTGTGCGAGCACAAGTCACTCTCCACACACCCCTTCCGGGGACCCTGTGCAGCCCGCCACTGCCAGGGTCCCGGGATCCAGGGACAACTTACCCGGGAGAACGCACGGCGTGCTTCAGGCTGGTGCAACGTCACGCCGGCCTCTGCCGCAGCAGGCCCGCCCCGCACTCCGTGCCCCTCCCTCCCCCCGGCCTGAGTGAGACAGAGGTCCTGAATCAGCGGCTCCTTTAACCCCGTCCTGTGTGATCGAAGAACAGACGCCCTCCAGCGACCTACACGCAGAGGTGGGGCCAAATCCAAAGCTGAGCCCCTGGGAGCTGTGAGAACAAAGAAGAGAAAGGGAAATCTCTCCCAGCAGCCGCAGAAGCAGCGGATTAAAGCTCCACAATCAACTTGATGTACCCTGCATCTGTGGAATACATGAATAGACAACGAATCATCCCAAATTGAGGAGGTGGACTTTGAGAGCAAGATTTATGATTTTTTCCACTTTTCCTCTTTTTCTGAGTGTGTATGTGTATGCTTCTGTGTGAGATTTTGTCTGTATAGCTTTGCTTCCACAATTTGTCCCAGGGTTCTATCCGTCCGTTTTTTTATATTTGTTTGTTTGTTTGTTTTTTAACTTTTTTCTTAATAATTATTTCTTTATTTTAATAACCTTGTTATATTTTCTCTTACTTTATTTTATTTTACTTTATATTCTTTCTTTCATTTTTCGTTCCTTCCCTCCCTCCTTCCTTCCTCCCTCCCACCCTCCTTCCTTTCTTTCTTTCTACTTCTACTAATTCTTTCTTTCTTTTTCTCCCTTTTATTCTGAGCCGTGTGGATGAAAGGCTCTTTGTGCTGTAGCCAGGAGTCAGTGCTGTGCCTCTGAGGTGGGAGAGCCAACTTCAGGACACTGGTCCACAAGAGACCTCCCAGCTCCACATAATATCAAATGGCAAAAATCTCCCAGAGATCTCCATCTCAACCCCAACACCCAGCTTCACTCAACCACCAGCAAGCTACAGTGCTGGACATCCTATGCCAAACAACTAGCAAGACAGGAACACAACCCCACCCATTAGCAGAGAGGCTGCCTAAAATCATACTAAGTCCACAGACACCCCAAAACACACAACCAGATGTGGACCTGCCCACCAGAAAGACAAGATCCAGCCTCATCCACCAGAATGAAGGCACTAGTCCCATCCACCAGGAAGCCTACACAACCCACTGAAACAACCTTAGACACTGGGGACAGACACCAAAAACAACGGGTACTATGAACCTGCAGCCTGCAAAAAGAAGACCCCAAACACAGTAAGATAAGCAAAATGAGAAGACAGAAAAACACACAGCAGATGAAGGAGCAAGATAAAAACCCACCAGACCTAAAAACTGAAGAGGAAATAGGCAGTCTACCTGAAAAAGAATTCAGAATAATGATAGTAAAGATGATCCAAAATCTTGGAAATAGAATAGACAAAATGCAAGAAACATTTAACAAGGACCTAGAAGAACTAAAGGTGAAACAAACAACAATGAACAACACAATAAATGAAATGAAAAATACTCTAGATGGGATCAATAGCAGAATAACTGAGGCAGAAGAATGGATAAGTGACCTGGAAGATAAAATTGTGGAAATAACTACTGCAGAGCAGAAAAAAGAATGAAAATAACTGAGGACAATCTCAGAGACCTCTGGGACAACACTGAATGCACCAACATCCAAATTATAGGGGTTCCAGAAGAAGAAGAGAAAAAGAAAGGGACTGAGAAAATATTTGAAGAGATTCTAGTTGAAAACTTCCCTAATATGGGAAAGGAAATAGTTAATCAAGTCCAGGAAGCACAGAGAGTCCCATACAGGATAAATCCAAGGAGAAATATGCCAAGACACATATTAACCAAACTGTCAAAAATTAAATACAAAGAAAACATATTAAAAGCAGCAAGAAAAATTACACACAAGGGAATCCCCGTAAGGTTAACAGCTGATCTTTCAGCAGAAACTCTGCAAGCCAGAAGGGACTGGCAGGACATATTTAAAGTGATGAAGGAGAAAAACCTGCAACCAAGATTACTCTACCCACCAAGGATCTCATTCAGATTTGATGGAGAAATTAAAACCTTTATGGACAAGCAAAAGCTGAGAGTTCAGCACCACCTAACCAACTCTACAACAACTGCTAAAGGAACTTCTCTAGGCAAGAAACACAAGAGAAGGAAAAGACCTACAATAACGAACCCAAAACAATTAAGAAAATGGGAATAGGAACATACATATCGATAATTACCTTAAATGTAAATGGACTAAATGCTCCCACCAAAAGACACAGATTGTCTGAATGGATACAAAAACAAGACCCATATATTTGCTATCTACAAGAGACCCACTTCAGACCTAGAGACACATACAGACTGAAAGTAAGGGGATGGAAAAAGATATTTCATGCAAATGGAAACCAAAATAAAGCTGGAGTAGCAATTCTCATTTCAGACAAAATAGACTTTAAAATAAAGACTATTAGAAGAGACAAAGAAGGACACTACGTAATGATCAAGGGATCGATCCAAGAAGAAGATATAACAATTGTAAATATTTATGCACCCAACATAGGAGCACCTCAATACATAAGGCAAATACTAACAGCCATAAAAGGGGAAATCGACAGTAACACATTCATAGTAGGGGACTTTAACACCCCACTTTCACCAATGGACAGATCATCCAAAATGAAAATAAATAAGGTAACACAAGCTTTAAATGATATATTAAACAAGATGGACTTAATTGATATTTATAGGACATTCCATCCAAAAACAACAGAATACACATTTTTCTCAAGTGCTCATGGAACATTCTCCAGGATAGATCATATCTTGGGTCACAAATCAAGCCTTGGTAAATTTAAGAAAATTGAAATTGTATCAAGTATCTTTTCCGACCACAACATTATGAGACTAAATATCAATAACAGGAAAAGATCTATAAAAAATACAAACATATGGAGGCTAAACAATACACTACTTAATAACGAAGTGATCACTGAAGAAATCAAAGAGGAAATAAAAAACTGCCTAGAAACAAATGACAATGGAGACACGACGACCCAAAACCTATGGGATGCAGCAAAAGCAGTTCTAAGAGGGAAGTTTATAGCAATTCAATCTCACCTCAAGAAACAAGAAAAATGTCAAATAAACAATCTAACCCTACACTTAAAACAACTATAGAGAGAAGAACAAAAAAAAACCCCAAAGTTAGCAGAAGGAAAGAAATCATAAAAATCAGATCAGAAATAAATGAAAAAGAAATGAAGGAAACAATAGCAAAGATCAATAAAACTAAAAGCTGGTTCTTTGAGAAGATAAACAAAATAGATAAACCATTAGCCAGACTCATCAAGATAAAAAGGGAGAAGACTCAAATCAATAGAATTAGAAATGAAAAAGGAGAAGTAACAACTGACACTGCAGAAATACGAAAGATCATGAGAGATTACTACAAGCAACTCTATGCCAATAAAATGGACAACCTGGAAGAAATGGACAAATTCTTAGAAATGCACAACCTGCCAAGACTGAATCAGGAATAAATAGAAAATATGAACAGACCAATCACAAGCACTGAAATTGAAACTGTGATTAAAAATCTTCCAACAAAGAAAAGCCCAGCACCACATGGCTTCACAGGTGAATTCTATCAAACATTTAGAGAAGACCTAACACCTATCCTTCTCAAACTCTTCCAAAATATAGTAGAGGGAGGAACACTCCCAAACTCATTCTACGAGGCCACCATCACCCTGATACCAAAACCAGACAAGTATGTCACAAAGAAAGAAAACTACAGGCCAATATCACTGATGAACATAGATGCAAAAATCCTCAACAAAATACTAGCAAACAGAATCCAACAGCACATTAAACAGATCATACACCATGATCAAGTGGGGTTTATTCCAGGAATTCAAGGATTCTTCAATATATGCAAATCAATCAACGTGATATACCATATTAACAAATTGAAGGAGAAAAACCATATGATCATCTCAATAGATGCAGAGAAAGCTTTCAAAAAAATTCAAAACCCATTTATGATAAAAACCCTGCAAAAAGTAGGCATACAGGGACCTTCCCTCAACATAATAAAGGCCATATATGACAAACCCACAGCCAACATCGTCCTCAATGGTGAAAAACTGAAAGCATTTCCACTAAGATCAGGAACAAGACAAGGTTGCCCACTCTAACCACTCTTCTTCAACATAGTTTCGGAAGTTTTAGCCACAGCTATCAGAGAAGAAAAGGAAATAAAAGAAATCCAAATCCAAGAGAAGAAGTAAAGCTGTCACTGTTTGCAGATGACATGATACTATACATAGAGAATCCTAAAGATGATACCAGAAAACTACTAGAGCTAATCAATAAATTTGGTAAAGTAGCAGGATACAAAATTAATGCACAGAAATCTCTGGCATTCCTATACACTAATGATGAAAAATCTGAAAGCGAAATCAAGAAAACACTCCCATTTACTATTGCAACAAAAGAATAAAATATCTTGGAATAAACCTACCTAAGGAGACAAAAGATCTGTATGCAGCAAATTATAAGACACTGATGAAAGATATTAAAGATGATACAAATAGATGGAGAGATATACCATGTTCTTGGATTGGAAGAATCAATATTGTGCAAATTACTCTACTACCCAAAGCAATCTACAGATTCAATGCAATCCCTATCAAACTACCACTGGCATTTTTCACAGAAGTAGAACAAAAAATTTCACACTTTGTATGGAAACACAAAAGACCCCGAATAGCCAAAGCAATCTTGAGAACGAAAAACGGAGCTGGAGGAATCAGGCTCCCTGACTTCAGACTATACTACAAAGCTACAGTAATCAAGACAGTATGGTACTGGCACAAAAACAGAAAGATAGATCAATGGAACAGGATAGAAAGCCCAGAGATAAACCCACGCACATATGGTCACCTTATGTTTGATAAAGGAGGCAGGAATGTACAGTGGAGAAAGGACAGCCTCTTCAATAAGTGGTGCTGGGAAAACTGGACAGGTACATGTAAAAGTATGAGATTAGATCACTCCCTAACAGCATACACAAAAATAAGCTCAAAATGGATTAAAGACCTAAATGTAAGGCCAGACACTATAAAACTCTTAGAGGAAAATATAGGCAGGACACTCTATGACATAAATCACAGCAAGATCCTTTTTGACCCACCTCCTAGAGAAATGGAAGTAAAAACAAAAATAAACAAATGGGACCCAATGAAACTTCAAAGTTTTTGCACAGCAAAGGAAACCATAAAAAAGACCAAAAGACAACCCTCAGAGTGGGAGAAAATATTTGCAAATGATTGCAAAGGATTAATCTCCAAAATTTATAAGCAGCTTATGCAGCTGAATAACAAAAAAAAACCAACCCAATCCAAAAATGGGCAGAAGACCTAAACAGACATTTCTCCAAAGAAGATATACAGACTGCCAACAAACACATGAAAGAATGCTCAACATCACTAATCATTAGAGAAATGCAAATCAAAACTACAATGAGATATCATCTCACACCAGTCAGAATGGCCATCATCAAAAAATCTAGAAACAATAAATGCTGGACAGGGTGTGGAGAAAAGGGAACACTCTTGCACTGTTGGTGGAAATGTAAATTGATACAGCCACTGTGGAGAACAGTATGGAGGTTCCTTAAAAAACTACAAATAGAACTACCATATGACCCAGCAATCCCACTACTGGGCATATACCCTAAGAAAACCATAATTCAAAAAGAGTCATGTACCAAAACGTTCATTACAGCTCTATTTACAATAGCCTGGAGATGGAAACAACCTGAGTGTCCATCAACAGATGAATGGATAAAGAAGATGTGGCACATATATACAATGGAATATTACCCAGCCATAAAAAGAAATGAAATTGAGCTATTTGTAATGAGGTGGATAGACCTAGAGTCTGTCATACAGAGTGAAGTAAGTCAGAAAGAGAAAGACAAATACCGTATGCTAACACATATATATGGATTTTAAGGGGAAAAAAATGTCATGAAGAACCTAGGGGTAAGACAGGAATAAAGACACAGACCTACTAGAGAATGGACTTGAGGATATGAGGAGGGGGAAGGGTAAGCTGTGACAAAGCGAGAGAGAGGCATGGACATATATACACTACCAAACGTAACGTAGATAGCTAGTGGGAAGCAGCCGCAAAGCACAGGGAGATCAGCTCGGTGCTTTGTGACCGCCTGCAGGTGTGGGATAGGGAGGGTGGGAGGGACGGAGACGCAAGAGGGAAGAGATATGGGAACATATGTATATATATAACTGATTCATTTTGTTGTAAAGCAGAAACTAACATACCATTGTAAAGCAATTATACTCCAATAAAGATGTTAAAAAAAATCCACATAACTTTTCACGTGACTAAAGTTAGCTGCTGAAATTGATCTAAGAGGTAACTATTTATGTCAGTGTGTACCCCTTTGGGGAAGATACTAGATCACCGTTCATTCAAAAGCAGTTCATTCAATGGGATACATCTTTCACTGGGGGTGATGTCCTATGGGTAATTTAACTAATATTACTTTTAAAAATTAACAGAGAGAATAAGCTAAGATTTTACTTTCATTCTTTAAAAAATTAAAATCAAACCCAGAAAATCAGTCCTGTTTACTCCATATAAGCCATTTGTTACTCAATAAGCCAACTGATTAAATATGTCCACAAGCTAATGAACTTAGTTCAAGAGTGTAACTTCCATCTTTTTCTCCTTCATGAAAAGTAATTTATTAATATACTACTCTGAGGTCACAAAATATCCTTGCATCTCACAGAGTAAAAGCTTATGATTATATGTTCCAATTTTTTTCTTTATATTTTATACATATTTTAATGATAATAGAATATTAAGGATGTGATCAGCTGTCACAAAAGCATTTTCACTGCTGTAAGCGTGCATACAAATCACCTGGAGATCTTGCAAACCTGCATATTCTGATGCAGTCGGTCTGGGGTGGGGCCTGAGATGCTGCGTTTCTTATAAGCTTCCTGGTGATGCTGATGCTGCCAGTCCAAAGGCCACACACTTTGACAGGCATGGGTCTAAAATATATTAAAGTTCTATCTTCCTGTTACTCTTAACTAAATATTTATCATATCTTTCCTATTACCCGACAATAGGGAATTTACAAACAATGAAAGGTCTCTCAGATTGTAAGAAATATATGACCTTAAGCACACACACACACACACACACACACAGAGTTAACTTTTGCAAATGACCTTACCTTCTCATCATGGGTTTACTGTTTTATAACATTATTCCCAGAGGGTTGCAATTTTGGAGGTAAAGCTTTCAAGAAACTAATGGATTTCTTGCTGTCAGCACTAAGGCCCCTCTGTTTTACAGTGAAATTTGAAAGTATATTGATGGCATTTGTCCCTGCATTTCATAGGAAATAATCACCCGAACACTTGACAATTTTTACCTCCCTCTTGGGAGAAGCAGTATCTGCCCATTAAAGGCAGCAACGTGAGAGTGCTCTTTTCCACCCACCTTCTTTGGCTATTTCAGAAGCTTTTATAAGAATTCTGATGGCCTGTTTGTATTCTTTATTTTCCAGCATTTTGTCTGAGAGTAATCTGTAAGTCCTCAGGAGACTCTCACAGGCCAACAAGTTGAGAACGCGGCCTGTCTCATCCTTCCATATCCGTCCCTGCGTCAATTGATGGAAGGCCTCATAATGCTCCGCAGCTTCCAGAAGCTGACCTGAAGAATAAAAGCCATTCATAAATACAAACCACAGGCCAGAACATATTTTCAGATATTTTGCATACGTCTTGTGCTTTACTATTAAAGTGTGTGTGGGCGGGGAGAGAACCACAGAATGCAGCCACGTATTTCTAAGGCTGAAGAGGACTTCAGCTGGGAAAGGAGCTATCTCAATTTGGACCTCAGATTCAGCACTGATTTTGAATGGACACCCGCTAAAGGGATATACTTGGGCTAGCAGAAATTGAGGAGAATTACAAATGTTTAGAGACGGTGTGAATGTAAACTAATAATTATTAATAACAATCATATTAGCTAACATTTATTCAACATTATATATGCAAGGAACTGTGCTGTGCACTTTATATGCATTTCTCATTTAATTGTCAAAACAGGCCTGTGGAAAAGAGATTGTTATGATTCCATTTTAAGGTAGAAAAGAGTGAGGTTAAGAATTCTGCACAAGATTGCCTGGCCAGTGGTTTAGTAGATCCAGGCAGTCTGATTCCAGAGCCCACACTCTAAACCACTTTCTTGCACTGCTTTCCCAACAGAAAGCAGTTCTTCATTCTCGAGAATTCAGGTGTCTTGAGAAAGGATGCAACTGTTACAAATTTCAAATTTAAGTATTATGGAGCTTTAAACTACTTCTCAACGTTTGATTGGAATTTCCAAGTTATTTAATTTTAAAATTACAATGTAACTTAACTGCCCTTCTCAATTATATTTTATAATATAGCCCGAAATATATCTTCTCAAAGCCAAAACTCTAAATTAACTTTAAGTCATTTGATTCCTTGAAATGTGAGCAAGCACGTTTCTGGAAGGGTAGTTTGTAGTTCCATGATACAGATTGTATTTTACTTGTGAATTGCCTTGTAGAAATGCACACAAAATCCTGTAATGTAAATGCTCTTTTATGGTATTGGAGTTACCTAATTGGAATGAACTGGAAAATCACTTACATCTAGGCATTTCAACAATCGTAGTTAAGAGTGAGTGCAGGCTCCAAACAGACAGCCTGAATTCCTATACCAGTTTTATCATTTTTGCTGTTTAGCCTCAGGTTAATTACTACACTATCTGTGCCCAAATTTAATTCTTCTGCAAGTAAGATTATAGTGTAACTATTCAAGGTGTTATTATGAGAAATGAATTAATACCTGTTCAATATCTGATACAGAGTAGGTACTCAATAAACACAGCTGCTGTTACCAGTTGGCATAGTGATAATATTTTTAAAAACCCACAGGCCAATTGAATTATCGCCACTATTTATTTTCCCTTTCTTTAAGTACAACATAGTCTTCCTGCGAAATATGTAGTTGAGTCCTTATGACAATATTATCACAACTGATTAAATTAACCTATTTAGGCCATATTAGGCTCAATACATTTCCTCAAATAAGATGCACTGCATATTACAGATTGGACATTCCAGGATACTGTAGCCACTGCCATCACTATTGCATATAATTTCCTCCTATTTTTGCACTGAATTTGCTATCAAAATAAATATTAAAAATGCACAGATAAAGACAAATAGTATTTTAAAAGAAACACAACGGAGATGCATAATCAGCAAATAAGCTGTACAAAAATTCAGTAAAGACATGGCCAGTCTGAGTCCCATGCAGAAGGAGGGCATATCAGCAAAGATACATAGAGAGAGGCGGGTGTGTGCTGCTGAGCTGTTTATAAACTTGTATTATGAAATTTTCACATGATAAAAGACTACAAAGCCATAAATATGATATTACAGAAGAATATCTGATTACATGGACAGGTGCTTATGATAAGTGAAAATATTGAAAAACATCAGATAACATTTACAAAGCATTACCAGTGTTATATGGGTGATGAATTGGTTTCTTTTCTGCTTTTTTTCTCTGATTATTGGCATTTTCTGATGTTTCTATCATCAAAATGTGTTCAGTTTGTAAAGAGAAATATATAATGGAAACTATTTTAAAATTAATGCCCAGTCCTTTTTCATTTTGATGCAAATACTGAAGGTTGAAGTTTACTGTTCTATCTACATTTAACTGACAATTTTTCTCTTACCTCCCACAAAAGCAGGCATAGTTTTTCACCTCTCTCCTGCAGCACCTCTGCCAGAAACACCTTTCCCCAAATACCCATGACTCTCGTTTCTTTTTTAAAACTCAAATGGAGCGTTGACATATATGTGTGTTATGTTTCCTCTGTTAACTATATTTCTGCCTGTAAAGTATAGCTCTGTATCCCTGGAAAGATGTATACGAGAATTCTTTTTTTTTTATCCAGCATCCATCTATTTATAAAGTACGGATACATATTTCTTTTTGGCCATGTGAATAGGGACAAGTGGATACAGGGAACTGTGAGTAAACCAGATAGTTCCAGAAAAACTTGGGACCATAAGGAGACTAGGAAGGGCCTAACAGCATCTGTGGTCACACACAGTAACCATATGGAAAGAGAGTCCAAAAGTGTGTTATAAAATAACAGATTCACTAAGAATTCCAGGAGGAGAGCCAGGAGATGAAGCTTTGGATAACCCGACTAATTACAATGAGATGCAAATGAGGCATAATGATGTTAATAGCATATGAGAACTGATAGCTGGGTCCAAGATTTGATCCACATGGTGGAAGAAAGGGGAGGTAAGGAGAGGGGAGGGTGAAAGTGGGGAAAGGATATGCGGAGGAAATGCAGAGAGGGCTGAAGAGGGGGAAGGGGGGAGACAAAGGTGGGGACCATGTCTCTGTATTCCAAACAAGCCAGACTTCCCTCTGTGTACTGATGTGATTAGGTTTCCTGCACAGGCTAAGCAGAAGTGAAATGAGAGGTTCTCGGGACATTGGTTTCAATTGGCTACTATGGAAGGGGGCCTTGGAATGATTGAGAAACAGACTTTTCAGTTGAGTTTGATTTTTGCTTGAGCACTTGGGACTAGTATCAGTATACTGCTTAGGTCATGATAATCTGCCAGGGTTCAGCTCTTACAAGGAAATATTTGAAGTTTGCCATGAGGAAGGAGCAGTCCAAGATGCTTGGGTAAAAGGAACAGGGAGCTACTATTTCTTGAAGGCCTACTGGGTGCTAGTCAAAATGGAACGTTTTTTTCCCCAGACGTTATCTTATTAAACCTTCCAAAACTGGTGCAGTAAATATGACTTTTCTTTTGCACCAAAGAGAAAACCGAGGCTCACAAACATTAAATGACTCAAATAGCTAAAAAGTGATGTTTAGGATTTAAACCCAGGATCACCAAATGCCCACACATCTTAGTTCTGCCACATTAGGTACAAGTCAGAAAACTTGGGTGGAGTAAGTTAGATTCTCTGGACATAAATATCTGAAGTTAAAAACAATGCTTGAGTTATGTGATTTCTAGTCTCTACCAGTTCTATAATTCTGTGACTCTACTCAGGCAATCACAAGATCCTCCAACATGAAAGAACAGATACCGGCCACTGATGTGCTTCTCATTGGTCTACCTGAAGGAGTCTGATGTAAAAACAGCTCTGTAACCTGCATCTAAATTCTCTAACCTAAACCGTGAGGTGACATCCATGGGGTGAAGGCACCTAGGATGTCCCATACTTAGTCCTAACCTGTGGTCACAGGTTATTCATGGTTTCATGTCCCCTTCCTTAACCACTTTGCCACAGAGGAGGTCACTGGGGATTCTGATCAGCACAGCGTGGTTTTTTTAATTAATTAATTTATTTATTTTAAATTTTTTATTGGAGTCTAGTTAATTTACAATGTTGTGTTAGTTTCAGGTGCACAGCAAAGTGATTCAGTTATACATATACATATATCCACTCTTTTTAGATTCTTTTCCCATACAGGTTATTAAAGAATATTGAGTAGAGTTTCCTGTGCTACCCAGTAGGCCCTTACTAGTTATCTATTTTATATATAGTAGTGATCAGCACCGTTTTAAACCAAGGTGACTACTAGAAGAAGAAGAGTTTTCCAGCCATTCTCAGATGTAGGGAATCGTTTCTAAAGTTATTTGGTGGCAAATAGGACTGTAAGTAAGCCAGCAAGGATTTGATCCAAATAATCAGAAGCACACAAATGACCAGGCTGCAATTTCTAAAGGCTGGTCAGAATTTGAAAGTACATATTACAATATGGTATAATATTTGATTTAAAAATATTAAAATATGTCTACACTATGAAGGGAGCATAGTAGTTTAAATAGGCAAGTATCTCCCTTTAAGCATGATTAACAATGATATCATTTCCATGCAATTTATATTTCCAACAATGAACAGGATTTTAAAGGTTTTCTTACTTTCTGAGTAAAGACTCATATTACTATTGACTAGATATTTATTTATTTATTTTTAATTTATTTTATTTTATTTTTTTGCGGTACGCGGGCCTCTCACTGTTGTGGCCTCTCCCGTTGCGGAGCACAGGCTCCGGACGCGCAGGCTCAGCGGCCATGGCTCACGGGCCCAGCCGCTCCGCGGCATGTGGGATCCTCCCGGACCGGGGCACGAACCCAGTCCCCTGCATCGGCAGGCGGACTCTCAACCACTGCGCCACCAGGGAAGCCCTAGATATTTATTAAGACATAATGCATCCTGTTTTTATCTGAAAGTTTTTAATATACCTGAGAGAAATGTTGGAAGTGGTCATTCTGACACTACACATGTAAATACAAATGAAGATCATAAACCAGATTTTCAAATTTGGCTCACGGCAAACCTTTATAGCTTCTTCACGGTGTTCATGTGTTGTCTGCCCTTTGTTACCAAATAAACTTTAATATATCAGGACCAGACAAGATTCCCAGATCCCACCATCAATCGTGTTGAAGGACAAGCATCTAGATAATCGTCCTTCTCCGGAATTCACAGGTGTTAACATTATTTTTCATTGAGAAAGAGGGCAGAGAGAAGAAGAAGAATTACACCAAAGGTATCACAAAAGTAAAAGTTTACAGAAAACAGAAAAGAGAAGGGCACATTCATAGATGTTAAAGGTCTCCTAAGGGGACATGAGCTTTATCTTGTTGCACCAGGAATTACTCATCACTATGAGTAACAAACATCACAGGAGTAACTGACAAGAAAGGCATACTAACCATTGTTCAGCGAAGTGCCTGGTTCTATGCTAAGAAAAAAATCCAGAGTGTCCACTAATATTTCAAGTGAATCAGGGAAGAAAATGGAGCCAAGATGTTTTGTGGGAGCGACTGGTGGTGACCTTCCACCAATACCATCAGTAATGGATTTAGCTCAAGAACACGAGATAGTATCAGAAAACACATCATGGGAGACACTGTGAACAATTGTGTAAGACAAGAATCCAGGCATGGATAGAAGTAGCCTCAGTCTCAGATTTGTTTTTTTTTTTCTTTTGGTTTGCTTTTTTTTTAAAACAATTATATAACATCTACATAAACGACAATGTTGTATGCATTTATAGTTTTTCACCCAAAAGAAAGTGTACTCTTAAAATAAAACTACTACAAAGGACCTTCACTTTACCTAAAGCCCACATAAACAAGAAATCTAGCCATTTATTTAAAAATACAAACAAAACCCAAACAATGTTGTAAACTGCAAAATGTCTGGTAGGATGTTAAGATAAATACTACGCAGAGAAAATAAGATTTTATACATTTGGGTATTACCCAGGTTGTTGCTTACCCCTCTTCCCTGGTACAACATCTCTGAAAGTTTATAGATATTTGTTGTATCACTGCAGATGTCTAGAACAAATATTAAGCAAAGGAGAATGTATATGATCTCTCCCATTTTAGTTTTTTTTTAAAGTAGGAAGATTGACTAGATATTAACACAAATGGGTTTAAATGTGAAGCTGCCATAAAAGCAGGAACATAAATGTAATTCTCCCAGCCGCTATTTTGATGCACATTTTTGATTCCATGAATATTTTATGAAATGGCCCAAACTAAAGCCATATAACATTCCTGCATTACTGATGCTTGCGCCCGTAAGCTACGAACATTAGCGGCATGATTGAGTGCATTAAAATGAACTCGTTCAGCAGTGCATTGATTACTTGAAGGGGGAGGGAAAAGAAAAAAGAAAAAAAGAAAAGAAGTTGCTCCACTTAAGAAAACAGCAAACAAATCTAAAGTTTGCAATATAATAAAGGCATAAGCAAGTTTGAAATAAAATTTCCTAAATAGAGTGTGACTCTGTCTAGACCTGACATTAATTAGGCAAGGTGTTAATTATGTCCAAAAATGGCTCTGGTATCGTTCAGGTAATTTCAAATGTCACAATCTCTAAGATGCACAGGCGGGCCTGCTTTAGCTCCATGCATCAGCAATTCTGAAAATAGCTAATTATTTCCTTTTCTATCAACTTGCACACTTGCCAGTAAAAATAACGCTACAGGAAAAATTGCATGAAAATAATTTGACAGGTCCGTAAGGCCTATTTCTTCAGCAGCCCTGGTATAAGTCATAAGCATATTTAGTTGTAAATGGTGCACATTTGTTGAAGAATTTAGGGAAATATTCCACTTTGGTTTAAAACAACAACCTAAAGGAACAATAAAGCTTTTTGTATATTATATTACATTTTAATCTGGAGCTCCTGGACATCTTCGGCGGTTAAGTTACTATTCTGTGCAACGTAGACATAAAATCTGCTGGAAGCAAATTGAACAGTAGCAAAAAGAGAAATATGTTATTGCCTTTTTGTAAAAACAAAAGACATTGCTTTCTGCTTCAGTTTAACTGCATGAGCAATTTATATTATCTTTAGGTTGTAACATTCAATTATGATAATTATAATGGCATGATACACGCTGAAATATTAAGGGCTCGTCATACTTCCCAATGGAAACTATCACTTTCAAGGGTTTATCTCTCGTCAGGGGAGATTTGCTCTGTACTATAACCCACTGCACACCATTGCAAAATGGAATGCTGGAAAACAAAGATTGGGTTTCTGTAACTCAATGGCTTCCCTAATAAACTGGGAAGAAAATGTGCCCGTACTTTTGAGTAGCTGCTTTGGGATACTTAGAAGAAATTTAAAGTGTTATTTAAAAAATGGAATCCTTTATCATTTTGAGCAAAGATTTCAGATAGACATTACAGGAATGCTATCATATCCCTGTTAAAGAGTACAGGTCACTAAACCAGACAATGGAAAGGATCCCAGGAAGACAGGAAGCCAGGTGTGGGTGAAACTCACCAGAGGCTTGATCACTAATGTCGGCAATACTGGTGAGTTAATTTTTAAATTCCAGAAAATTTGCCTGGACTTTTCAAATATTCTGGAGGAACTGTTATTAATTGTTGTTGTTTGTGATTTTAGATTACTGAATTGTGGTCAGGGATGGACATGGTGCCCCAACTTGTCATAATAAACTTGTCATACTAAACCTCAGATGGTAGTTTCCATCCAAGTGTTATAATTTCTAAGGATTAAGCATTGGGCAGTTTTGCTTTTAAATGCTCACGATTGGAAGTATTGAAATCACTCAAAGAATTTTTAAAAATGTAAACCACTTGTATAATGAATAAACAATAGGAAATTGATACTAGCCATTAAAAAGCTTATAAGCATTCCACCTCATCTCAAAATACTAAGTAAAATGTGTCGACAAGTGTAAAAGTCTGAGGAGAAATAAAGTCAATATTGACATTAGATCAGCTAATGAATTATATTGCTCTGGACTTAATCAATAATGTAATTCTTGCTTGAATTATAGATTGCTCACGATTTTAAATAAACCACATTCGGATTGTGTGTACTATATGCTTTATGAGCAAAGAGAAAGATGTAGAGCATACTTGCCGAAGTATCAGTATTGATTCTCTTATGGGAGATGGTGGAGAGCGAGGACATTAACTTTTCCCCTTTACATTGTCGCTCTGATTGACAACAGGCACGTGCTAATTTTGGATATTACAAAAACCTAATTAACTGAAAGTAATCTATTTAGATGAGTATGGAGGGAGAAAAATAATGTTAGTGGAGACATTACCACCATGTGTCTAGCATAAATAGTAACGGATACGTGTGTGTGTGTGTGTGTATATATATATATATATATACATATACATATATAAGTGTCTACATCTTAAATTTTTATTTATTTTTTATTGAGGTATAGTTGATTTACAATAGTATATTAGTTTCAGTTGTACAACAGAGTGATTCCAAATTGTTAGAGATTATTTAATGTTATAAAATATTGGCTATATTCCCTGTGTTGTGCAATATATCCTTGTAGCTTATTTATTTTGTACATTGCAGTTTGTACCTCGTAACTCCCTACCCTTCTCTTGCCCCTCTCCCCTTCCCTCTCTCCACTGGTAACCACTAGTTTGTTCTCTGTATGTGTGAGTCCATTTCTATTTTGTTATTGTCATTTGTTAATTGTTTTAGATTCCATATATACGTGATAATAGTATCTATATTTTAGGGATGGAGAAAATGAGCCTCAGGGGTTCTCTTGCCTAAATTTCACATACCAAGCAGGTGGCAGAGCTGATGCCCAAAGCTCATGATGGCTTTATCTGCTCAAGGTGACCCCTCTTTGGAAACTGTACAAGGAGGACAGTTTGACTTAAAAGCAAAGGCCAAGGTTTAAACCTGAGCACCATGATATCATTGGACCCCTCGCACCCTTTCTTTAAGGGCTCTGAAACAAGGACAGCAATGCCAACCTCAGGGTATGACTGTAACAGGCACTAAAAGAGCTGCGTCGGCACCCTGCAAAGTGCCTGGTGCTCTGTGGACGTTCAGTAAGTTTTCATGCCATTTTATCTATTTTTTTCAGGTTTGCCATTTGGAGCCGTATCTGCCATTTGGAGCCATATCTGTTGTGTGGAATGCTTCAACGTCAAAACGTTATGCAACAGTGTCACTTATTCAAATGGAAAGCCTTTTAAGACACTAGTTGGAAACAGCACACTTCATCCAACTTGCGCCCAGCACCCCTCTCACTCTTGGTGAGTGGTACCTCCTAGGAGCAGTGCCTCTTCTCAGAGAGTCAGAGGAGATACTGCGTCCAGAAGGGTGAATCAGTGGGGCAGGAACTGCAGGCTCAGTGCAGCGATTCGAGACCTCCTTGCAAAGCTTTGAAAAAGAGAAACCCGCTACAGAGCAGGCACCTCTGAATGAGGCTTCCTCTGCGTGCTACTCCTTAAGCAGTAAATAATTAAAACCCCCTGAAAAAGACAGGTAAAATACAAGCCACAATGTCAGTAACACAGACATGAAAGAGAAGGGGAAAAAATGAATTAAAAAAAGGCAATGAAATAATTCATTTGAAGCTCTAATAAAGTTTCATTTTCAGTCTTGTTTAAAGATATATCAGACTTTAGGGATGTAACCTAATTACATTTTTATTCTAAGTTCCATTCAAAGATCTTGGACTTTGATTCTTTAACACAGATCAAACATGGAATAATTTTCTTGTGGCTATCAATACTTAAAAAGGATCTCTTCATTAAATACTATAAGGTCTTAGGAACGTGTACACATAGTAGATGGAGAATAAACTGACATGCCCTTAAAAGTGACAGTTAAGTTATGTAGAAATAGCAATGCTAATTCACTTAACTTCTGGAAAAAAAAAACTTTTTAACTATGACATTCACTTTTATTCAAATATAAAGTGACTCAGTTTCTAATACTGATCAAATCAGATGCCCCTTAGAAAACATATACTAGTGCCCACTTTCTAAATCCATTTTTGGAATTTACCTGGAAAATGAAATCCTGGAAGTAGCAAGTCTTGCAATCTTGCAGAGATTAAAGGGGAGATGCTTCAACAGGCCTGCAGTCAACCCAAGAGCCTCAGTGACGGGTGGGTGTGTGAGAGTAATCAATGCTCATACTTAGACACTTTCTGGATTGGATTTACTTCATATTGTTACTAGGAAACCTCAATGGAATAACGCCTTTGCTCTTCCAGAGAATCTTTTTGGAAAAGTTTCCTCCAAAGGGAAACTTTAAGATGCTAAATTAGAAGCAGTTTAGAAGTGGGGGAAAACAAACAAACAGGACTTATTTTTTTAACTCTGAAGAGGAAAAAAATGTTCCCAATGAACAGGCAGAGTTGTACTAGAGGTATGAACAGGTAGGGCAAGTACAGTAGGACTTAAAGAGGCCAGCAGGAAAGCCGGCAGAGTTTTGGTCATGATTCAGTGGCAACCATTGGGAGGTTTTGTTAGAGTTGGTTTTTGTTTGTTTTCCCTGTTTTGAAATATCCACAGTGTCCACTAGTGAATCTATTTTCAAGGATAAACATGGAATATGATGTCCTTTGTTGATTCAAGTGCTGTTTTCTCTTACAGTGTTCTGTATGTAATGGAAGCTTCATTGTTACAAATTTTAAAATATGATAGCAATTTAAATAGAAAATAAGAGTTGTCTAAAACCAAAAATAACCATATTATGCTTGTCAAAATCTATTAATAGCAAATAACAAAGACATCATTTTCTCACCACTGTTTGGTACATGAATAAACTACTAGGTTTAGAAAGACAAAAGAAAAATTTGAATCTTCACTATATTTAGGATGGCCAATTCCTCCAGGTTTGCCAGGACATTTTTTGTTCCTACCCCAAAAGTGTGGAGTCCTGGGAACCCCCTGATTCTCAGGCAAATGGGATGATCAGTCTCCGAAACACTGACCCAAAATACAAAGAATTTTGAAAATATAATTGAGTAAAACACAAAAGTGATATTTAGCAAAAGCATAATGCAGTATGTGTTTTACTTGTTTTATGGGCAAAAATATTACATCAGCATGAATGAAATACTACATGGAAAAATCTTAAAAATTACTAACAATGACACCATCAGTCAATGAAAATGTTTTTTTTTGGGTCAAGCATCATTCTACTCCTTATCCATGCATAATTTTTATACAGTTATAAAGAGATTACTATAGTTAGTTTGCCTATCTAAATTATTTTATTAGAACTATTACTTTCCATATTAAATATTTCCATAACTGCATTATAAAAGGCTGCATGATATTTTTTTGCGGGGGGATGTATACTTTAATCATCTGTCTAGTGCTTTTATATTTAGATTATTTCTCCACTATAAATAATGTTTCAATGAACCCCTTCATGTATTTTTCTATATTGAATTTTTTTAAAATTTCTACAAGTGAAATTAATAGATAAAGATGTATGGAAAATTTTGTAGTTCCTATGCATTGCCATATTACTGTCCAAAACCATTTAAATGATTCATATTATCACCAGCAATACACATAAGTATTATTTTAACAAACCATGATTGCTTTGTTTTTGCATTTTACAAATATTTCACAATTATTCAAACTGATTTTTAGAGAAGTTAGTTATTTTCCTATATGTTCATTACATATCATATTTCCTTTTTGGCAAATTATCTGTTTGTATCCCTTTTCTACTCATTACAGTGGTCTTAACATTTTCCTTACCAACTGATGTATTCATTACATAGAATACACCTACTAATTTCTTTGTAATATATGCTGCATATAAAGTTATTTTTTCTCCTTTCTCCAACCCCCTACTCCATATCTGAATACTGTCTCTTCTGTTGAAATGTCTGGAAGTCATCCTTTCCATCGATTCAGCCAGCAGACTGGCTCACTCCTTATCAGTCTTAATGCCTCCTTAATCTTCCCCTGCTTCTAGTTCCCCCAGTTCTAGGCTACCCCGCCACAATTACTGGACAACCTAATTCATACATGGATTCCACCAAATGACAAAAAGCTTTGTTATAAAACCACCCAAGCCTTCCGGTCCCCACTCACTCAGTTTGCTAGTCATTTTCTTTTCCACTTTGCTCTCCATATTTGGAAGGCCCTCTATACAGTATTAGCCTTTATGGATTTAGTTTTCTTAGAGAACCATCCTTTATATGCGTAATCTGGATAGGCTAAAATGGCAGAGGAGATTAAGTCATGAGGGGGTCATGTCACTGGTACTCCCTGATGGAATGGGCTTCTCACTGAGCACTCCAGGGCATCTGGAGGGGTAGGGCTGGGGAAGGACCATGGAGGCAAACGGTTGGACAAGTTGGCAAATGACAGAGGACACAGAAAAGGAGATACAATTTTTTTTATTCATAATTTTGTGAGGGCCAGTTTTTTTTTTTTTCAGAAGCCTTTTCTTGTGACAATCTAAGTAAAAATAAATGCAGGAAAAATAAACCCAGAAGGTCAACTTTGTGAGGTGTCCGCTGAGCAAACCTTTGTCTAGGGAGGTGTTGTTGGGGAGTGGGAAAGACACTGAACCAAAGATCTGAGGACACAGGGTCCCGTCTTGGCTCTGACAGGCTTTAGTTGTCATTTAACCTGTCAGAATCCTATTTTCTGCAAATCTGAAATGGGAATAATATCTCCTACCTCATTCATGAGAAAAAGCATGACATCTGTACCATCTATATCTACTAATACACCTTTCTATATGTGACTGCCATTATGTACATTGCAGATACATCTGATTTGTTCTATGTCTGCCTAAATGTTAGTTAAATCAGTTTGCAGAGCCATGCACATATAGAGATGTTTGTGTGTATTTGTGTTGAGTATGACACAGAGAGGGGAGAGGGAGCTGACATGAATGTAGAACTCTGAATCCAAGTCTTGTGCCTGCTACTAACAAAATACGTGGCCATGGCAAAATTGCTTCATTACTCTGTTTCAGCTTCTTCATCTGGTAAATTAGAGTCTGGAATAGATGACTTTTAAGACCTAATATGGCTCTAACATTCATTCATCTAAAAGAATTAAACAACATAATTTCCCAACCCAGTTTTCAACAATTGAGAACAATTTTACAATCTACTAAATACATTTAATACTAATTTAATACTAATTAAATACTAATTAAATACTAATTTAATACTAATACTAAATACTAAATACATACCATTATTATATTCCTTTATTTTTTCCTAAAATAACATCTTTTTTTTTTTTTTAGTTAAGAAAAGTCACTGACACTACATTGAATATTGTACCGGTTTCCTGAGGCTGCCATAACAGTACCACAAACTGGGTGGCTTAAACTGGGGGCTGGAAGTCCAAAATCAAGTTGTGGATTTGCAGGGCTGGTTCCTCCTCAGGACTGTGGGGGGAGAATCTGTTCAGTGTCTCCCTCTTAGCTTTTGGTAGCAGGTGTTTCTTGGTTTGTAGATGGTGTTCTCTCTATATCTTCACATCATCTTCTCTCTGTACATGTCTCTCTTTGTGCCCAAACTTCCCCTTTTTATAAGGATACCAGTCATATTGGATTAGGGCCACCCTAAAAACTTCATCTTAACTTGATTGCCTGCAAAGATCCTATTTCCAAATAAGGTCACGTTCATGGGTAGTGGAGGTTAAGGTTAAGAATTCAACATCTTTTGGGGGTTCCACAATGCAACTCATGACAAATAGGGTTGAAAATTTTTCTCTCAAATGAGAAAGCAGAAAGTACCAGCATCCCATGCAATACTTGTCCTGTCTTGGCTGTGTAGTTACCAAAACTATTCAGCACCAACACTGGGGAAGGAAAGCCAAGCAGTGCAGCACATGTGACTCTATGACAAGAGACTGCAGGCTGGGTGTGAAAAGTCTTACCCCACCAAACATGGAGACAACTAGAATCACAGACACAGTTACGAATAAGGTGTGTGTGGGAGCCCAAGCCAGTGGCAAATCTGAGCTCAAAGCAGAGAGGAGACAGGGTGGTATGGAGGGCTCCTTTACCTTCTGAAGGACCCACTGGGAAAGGCATCAAATGAAGGATGGGGTCTCATGGTCTGGCAGATGATGGATTTGAAAATATGGAGTGTACACAGAGAGATAAAGAAGGGAAGGTGGGAGGGAAGAAAGCCAGATGGATGGTGGCGTTGATGAAAAGGGTCTCAGAAGTGTATTAGTCAAACTTCGGGATGGATGGATCAAGCAGAGCTAGAAACTACTCTGAACCGTGTTGAGGCCCAGTTGTGTGTCATGATCAATTGTAAAAGGCACTGCCAATAATTTTTACAACAAAAAACAACCAAACTTACGGAATGGTTTGCTTTTTTTACATATAATGATGATCTGTTATTATCCATTTTAAAAAGTCCTCTTTATTTGAATTCCAATGTGCTTTCTAGGTGGGAGAGAGAGGCTGTAGGACTTCAGGGAGCACATGACCCTCAGCCTATTTCCGTTTGACCACAGCCCATAATCTGTGGTGGTGTTACTACTTCTGCTTCGGGGGCAGGATGCGTGTGTTGGGATTTCAGCAGTCTCATAAGAATGCTCTCTAAGTCAACATTAACAATCATATTTGCTTCCCTGAGAAACTAGGTTGAGAATGGCAGCTATCCTGCACAGAATCACTGCCCCAAGGCTGGGGCAGCTGGAAGATAAAAAAGATATAGAAGCTCATGAACAATAGGTGGTGAGCAGGGGTACAGGGATTTTTTTTTCTTTTGAGCAGATATACTGACATGGTTTAAGGCCACCAAATGTTTCTACAGGCAGAACACGAGAGTCTGTGTGCCCACGGTGGGGATCTACAGGTAACACATCTCTCTAAAGCTGTTCTTCAGCAATGGAAGCCTGTTCTGGGAATGTCCACAGATATCTAGATGTTTCTAGTTGTATGAATTACCTGAGATGATAGTTCAAGTGGGACTGAGTGGCAGAGATACTTGCAGGGTAGGTTATCTTGGGGGTAGCAGATCAGACACCCCTGAGTTCTCAGATAAGGCATCTACAGAATCTGTTACATCAGCTAAATGTTTCCACTTGACGAGTGTCTGAAGTGTCTGTGAGCAGTTTTCAATGTTAACAATCACAACTGCTATGCCTGCGCCTTTAACATCTTTGCTGTAATGGTTGGTTCTTCTTCTACACTGAGTTACTAAGTTAGCCTGGCAGGAGCTTCCAGGAGACTTCAGTGAGGGGAATTAGGAGTCCAGAACTGAGTCAGAGAGCTCAAGTTTGGATCCCAATTCCAAGACCCATGATCAGGGAATGAGTCTCTGCTCCAGATGGAAACACTTCAAGACTGGATCAGCCAAGGGACCCACTATTTCCTCCTGGATTAAATAATGATAATCATGGGATCTTGAAATAGTCTAGGACCCTGGATAGCAGGCAAAACACTATTGTAGACTTGTGATGGAGTCATTCTACGTCAGTGAGCTTAAAAAGTTGTCTATTTTTATTTTTTGGATTATAAATATGTTGTTCATCTATTATATTCAAACAATACAGAAATGTGTTACAAAAATGCATATATTTTTTCTATATTAAAAATAAAAATGGAATTTTTGGAAGACTAAATTATATTAATAAATTGAGAGATTTGTAAAGTGTCTAAAAATGTTAAAATGGAAGTTTTTGGAAAAGCACAAAGACATTATATATCACATCCCAAAGGGAATCTTTAGTGTAAAATTTTCGAAGAAATAGCAAAAAACCACTCAGACGGCTCGTGAAATCCCTCATTCAAAATAAGGGCATATAAGTGTTGGAGATTGTATCAGTCAAAGTTAGATTAGGCTACACTGTGGTAGTAAATAGACCCTGAAATCCCAGAGGCTTAGACAAAGTAGTTTTCTTGCTCACATGAGGTCCACTGAGGGTGGGTGACTCTCTAGAGTCACCCAATGCTCATTCAGGGAACTGGTTGCTTCCATCTCATGGTTTCACCATCTCAACATAATTCCTCCATGGTCACCATGGCAAAAACAGAGATAGTAGGGAGGACTCATATCTGCTCCTCCAAGTTTCAGCCTGGAAGGGACTGCTCATAGACCATTGGCCAGAATTAGCACTTTTATAGTGGCTGGCACATAGCACTCAATAAGTGGTAGCTCTTATCATTATAGTCAATGGAAAACAGCATTGTGACTAGCTGGATAAGAGTTTATCATGTGTAACTAGCACCATTGATTATTACCCTAATGTAGGGCATTTGTATTGTTTCCATTTATTTTTATTATTACCAATAATACATGTATAAGGATATAATATGTCTTCACATAAATTTTTGTCTTCATATCTGATTTTTTCCTAGATATGTAATCCTAAATTGTTTGCTAGAAATGTCAGGCTAATTGATCCTATCACCAGCAATGTGAAAAACCTGCTTAAATTTTTAAAATTTCACAGCATTAAATGCTATCTTTAATAAGTAAATAGACAACATTTATCCCTGCACATGTAAACATTTAAACATTCTGTACCTATCCTATCAGTCGACTCTCTCAGATTACTGTAATTCTAGAGTATTGACTTGCCTCTTCCACTAAAATGTAAGCCTCTGAATCAAGGGGCCACAAATATCTTTTTCAGCCATATACTTCCAGCACTTATCCCAGTATCTTGCACATAGTAGAAGTACAATAAATGCTTGTTAGAAAATTACAGGGGAAAAGTAGCATATCTTTAGTGCTTTAATTTGTGCTTTTTATTGTCAATGTTGGCTTTTATTTTAATGTTTATTACCCAGTTTAATTTCTTCTACTGGTGTGTTAGTGTTTTTTCTTACCAATTTGTAAATGTCCTTTATATAATAATGATACTAACCAGTTATATTTGTTTCCAATAATTCCCAATTTTAGTTTATCTTTAATTATATGAGGTCTTTAATAAATAATTTTTTCTTTAAGTACATGTCAACTCTCTCAGTGTTTGTTTCTGATAGTGGGAACGCTGTACCACTAGCCTCGTGTTTCCATGAGGGGACCTCCTCTCTCTTTCCCTCTTCACTTCTCACCACAGAGGAGGAAAAACAATGTATCTGACTGGTGAAATCCTGAACTTCCATTCTCTCTGGACTCTGCTCTCAAGCTCCATGCTGAAGTTCACAGGCACAGGCTTAGAACCTGTAGAAGAGTCTGAACATGACCAGTCTTTCAGTAACTAGGTGGTTATGATGAATTCTGTGAGATAATAGAGTTTGATTTGAACAGATATAAGCTCTGTTCCCTAACTAGCCTTAGCTATTATGATCTATCTGATTCCCATGTTTCTTCTGAATTGGTTCTGAACTTGGAGCAGTGAGAAGATTATAATTACCTCTCCTATAAAGCCCATCATTTTTCTTTGTGCTTTGTTCCATTGTTTTCACGTTTCGAAGGTCTTTCTCATCTAAGACTGAAATATATATTTGCCTCGAGTTTCTACTTTTTTCATCGTTTATTTTTAAATGTTTCTCATATAATGTAATTTAAAAATAAGATACAGAAGTAATTAACATTACCATAAAATGTTTGGAAAATCATAAAGAGAAAAATTTAAATCACACTTAGTTTTTATACTTTGTATCTTCTACTTCCAAAATTATTGACATTTTTTGTAGACTTAACATTTAATCAGTTCCAGTGTATACTGTCAGTTCTTTGATATTAGGACTTCCCTCTTCTTAAAATTTTTAATTTTGATTTATCTCTTGTTGGGTTGTAGATAGAATGCAGCATACACGGAAACTACATTCACAGTGTACTTTCTGAAGTACATAAGTAAGAATACCTTCCCATTGCTTCTTATGGGACAGAACTTACTTCTGTAGCATACTATCAGTTCTCAAGTTTATAGCATTCCACTCTCTTTACCCTCAAACCTCCTGGACTCTACATTTTTTTTTTTTTTTTTGGCACTTATTGTAGCAAAGGAGAAAAAAGTGAGTCTTATCTAATTTTTGTTCCAATGAAGGCAATCTGTGCTTTTTCTTTGGATGCAGGTGGGAGTCTGTCTTAATCTGAGTCATTCAAAAAATTCCCGAGAATTATCTAGCAATGGATTTTTCCTTATAGTTTTGACTGGAGCATAAAGAGCTATTTCAATCTGAATATTCATATCTTTTTAGGGTCAAGAAAGCTTTCTTAAAATGTCTTTGGTTATGACTTTCATTTTGGTTATCATCTACTCTACCTCAGAAACTTCCATACTGATAATGTCATTGTTTTCACTTCTTAGTCTTTCACTTGCATTTTGGGAAAATGTTTTGAGCTTGTCCTCAACATCACTGATTCAATATTCTATTGGGCCAATCCTGCCCTTTTTCTGCTCTGCATTTTAATTCTACCAACGCTTTTCTTAAAAAGCCTTCCTTATTTCATCTGGAGCTCACTGTCATCTCATTTGGTTCTATCCTTAAGCCTTTCTGCCTCCTACTTGTATCTTTCTGAAGACATTAAGAATTTTTCTAAAATGATCACATTTACAGGTTTGTTCTTCAGATTAATGTTTTGTTTTCCTTGTATTTTCTACATCCCTTTAAAAGACTAAAAAGAGCAGTCTTTTTAGTCCAGGTATTTAAAGGCAAGCAGAGTAGACAGTCTGCCCTAGGCTCTGCTCGCTGGCTAGGTGGAGCTAGTAGAATCCTCCACTTCTACCTCCAGTTGGTAAGAACAGCACTCACTCAGTACCAGTGTCTAGCAGGCATTCTTCTAGGACTGAGGTTGGATCTTCTCTTCCTTTTACTGACTGCTTCTCTTCTATTTTAATCCGTTCTTTAAAATAGCTAGTCTTTGGTGGTAGAGCTCGTTTTGACACTTTTAGTCTTGCTCATGGTTCTATCTTTGTCCTAGTTCTTAAAAGACAGCACTCTGTGGTCATAATCTGACCCTGGTCTCTGTATGTTAACATCACTCCTTATTCAGAACTTCTAGATTTAAGCAGTAAGGGTTAACTTGTCCAGGACTGATACCCTGCAGGCCAGTTTCCTAGAAAAGGAGATGGACTCTAGCAAAATTCCAAGGAAACCAGTTAGGCTCAGTGCTTTTAGGACAATTAATTCTGACCTAGACCCTAGACTTAGACCCTAGAGTTCTTCTCTCCTGACAGGGGAGAGGTTGGGGCTCCCCAAATTATGAATGCCTATGTGGCAAGTCTTGCTATTTGTGTGCCATATCCTATGACTGCAACCACAAGGCAGAGACCTTATCCCCTGCCCCTCCCCTTTGCGCCCTCCCCCAGAGGGGCTGGTTGATCCTACCTCAAAAGATGAATGCTGGGCTGGCAGGATAGAGCGTGTGTCAAGGCTCTGCCATGTCATGTTGCTACTGTGCCTGGCCCCAATCAGAAAATACTCCCCTAAACATAGAGCATCCAATGAAAGGGCAATGGGAGACCAGCACACCTGCTCAGCTCCTGTCTCTCTGAGTTTTCTCAGAGCAGCACTGCTCCAGCAGGCCTGCTGTGAGTGCTGCTGACCCATTACTTTGTTAGCATGGCAGTTGTCTCAGCAAACTGGGCATCTCTCCAGGCCAATAACATGGCCTTCTGGAAGCAAGTCAGGGGACTGGAAATAGATCAAAGACCAAGATGGGAGTGGGAAGAGTCTGCTAGTGATGTTGTTGTGGTCAGCCTTCAGAATGGCTGGTTAGTGGCCATTAGCAGGAACTAGCCTTGAGAAATCCTTGGCAGTGGGAACCCTATGGGGTTAAGACTCTCAGTGATAGAATTCCTTTTTGTGTGTTTGTGTGATATGGGAAGGAATGGCCTAATACATGGTGAATACTTCGCTGAGAGGAAAGCTGAACTACTGCCCGTCATAAAATTCATGCAAAAAAAATGAAAGGGGGCATCTTCCCCATGACCACTAAAAATGGGTGGAGCATGTGTTAGGGAAGGACTGAGCAAGACAGGATAAGTGGACTTCCAAATTCTACTCCTTTCCATGAGATCAAGATTGTAAGGTAGATGGTCCCTTACAGTGGTGGATTCCTCCACAAATCTGTTGCTGTAGCTGCCTTTCACTACTGGATGCATCAGGGGAGAGGGGGACCATTCCACTGTATATTCACAACACTGCTCTTCTCCTCATTCCTTCCAGCCCCTGGCAAATCACACTGGGATACACCATCTAGAATGTGTCCAAAGAACTGACTGTCAACAATCAATTCTAGGCCCTGAACTGAGCAAGCCAACCAGGATAGCTCTTCTTCAGAAGTTCCCGGTCATTAGGAGAATTTGGGGTCAATGTTATAGATCTGGGTTAGCCTTTACTCAATCCCTATGCTAAAATCGCAGATGAAGGCCTGCAGAACTGGAAGATGTGCACTTTCCAAGCTGTACCTACAATGGCCTTCCCCTGCCTGTTCTCAGTGAACATGATCAGCACCCGTCGTTGTCACCCAACATCTACTTCTAATCATCCTCCCGGTCTCTCAGGATGCGAGGTCTAGACCCCAAGCCCACATGGGTTGAAATGGAATGGATTGCTGACAGAGTGAGAGATGCTACATAGAAGCCACCCCTCTTTGAACTGGGGGAGAAGGAACATAACAAAAAGCTAGACAGAAATCAAGGGCTACCCTGACCGATACTAATCCTCTAGGCTAGCCCCTGCTGAAAACAGACTTGCCTCCTACAAGGCTCCGTGGAAACCAGCCAGTCTCAGTGCTAAGTTCATTAATCTGGTCAAAGGCGAGGCTTGGACTCAGATCCTAAGTCAATGGAAGGGGAGAAGGTGAAAGGTGTTGGTGCTTGCTCAACTGTGAATGCCAATTGATCAACCCTGCCACTGGTTTGCTCCCCACCAATAAAGCTGCAACTGCGAGGCTTGGACCCTAGTCCCCTGACCCAACCACTAAATACTGACCTGGCAAGGGAGGATTGAAGTTAAGGTTCTGACACATCATCTTATTATTGTTGCCTTGGCCGCAGACCATACCTGGGGGGAAGTTGGTGCTTCCCTAGTCATGGCTCTTAAAAAACCCTCTCTCTCCCAGGCTCTGACACTGGCCCTGCTAGACCTCTGTGTGCTGCTCTAGAATGTATGTGCACATTTCTTTGAGGTCCAGGGTCTGAGAGCTTTCTCCAATGCTACACAGATGTGGTGTGAATACCGCTTGTCCATTTGTCCTTCCAAATAGGTGACAATTCTGAAAGAAGATACAGCCACTGATGTGCTACAAGTATTTGTCAGACCACAACTACTCCACACCTGCTACCCCAGCAGATATTTCACCTGAAGAATGGGACTGCCAGCCCCTGCGCCAATAGAAGCCAGGTCATTGCATACTAGAGCACCATCTTCAGCAGCAGTGGGAACTAGAGCTTGTGCTCAACTCTGGCCAGGGGACTCTGGTCCCACGTGTGCTTGTGGGCTGAACATTGGCCCTGACTGCACCCAGGTGCCCAGCCCTGTGACATGGTTTCTGCTCATGTTCATTTGCTCTCTAGTTCCCTGAGGGTGCTGGAGCCATGCCCTGGCCTACAGCTGCTTTGCTGCGCCCTGACAACCTGACCTTTGCCATCTGCCGGCTGGTATCCTGCTTTTTTAATCTGAATGGGCACCTCTGGAACCAGGAGGATGCCACCTGCCCCTGAGCACAGCTACCGCCTAGCTGTTGCTGCAGGGCCTCCCTATGTGGGGCTTGTCTGGACCAATCAGATCAGGTATGCGGAAGCTACGCCATCATCACCTCAGGGGGACCCCCATATTCAGGTGAGCCCTCACTGCACTCTAGCCACATAGTTTAAGTAGTCCTAGTTTACCCTCCTCATAAAAATTCTACCCCAGATTACAAAAGCTGCACAGATAATTTTCACCATGGCTAAGTACATCAGATACTCAAAGTCAATCTCTAGAATTGCCATCAGCATCAACTCTGTCATTTTATCCATCAAATAATACATTTTATCCATCAAATAATACCAATAATATCCATTGGTTCTTGTGGCCAATGAACTGATTAAGGCCATAGAAAAATAGTTTAGATCTTTCAAAAAGTGGTTGCAAAACAAAATAACACAATCGAACTTAAAAATAGGTTTATAGCCAAAACTTTCTACGTATTATGGAATTTGGGTGCATTTTATCATGCTATGGGGTGGGGCATCTAACTGTGAGTAAGCCACTGACCCATGAAGGTAATATCACAGCAGCCCCACCCTGATCACATTTCCCAAACTCATCCTCACTCTCAGCTACTAAAATGATACAGTGCCATGGTTACTAATCGTATTAGTAGCCATTAGTAAGTGCTCCAGTATTTGTTGAATGAGTGAATGGAAAGATGAATGAATAAATAAATAAGCAAAGGAAGCAATGAATAAATCCTCCAATAGAAATACATGCACAGATTTTAAAAAATCAGAAGGTGAGAGAAATCAGGAGTTGTAGTTTAACGAGTATTGAGTGCCAGTTTTGCTGATGAAAAAGTTCTGGAGACCAGTTGCAGAATAGGGCGATTATACTTAAAGCTACCGAACTGTACACTTACACATAGTTAAGATGGTAAATTCTGTTACACATTTTTTACTGCAATAAATTTTCAAAAAATCAAACCAAATTTAAAAGTCAGAAATAAAATTTATAGGAAAATTCAGAATATGTTTATGATAGCTATCTGAACCTCACTGAGGCCACTCTTAAATTTTCATCAATGTAGCCCTGGCGTCTTCAGCCCTCATTTTCATACATTATTTCATATTTATTTTGTGACTTCTTTTTTTGGAGCCAGTAATTGACAGTTCCATTATTTGATTTCTCATAATTGGAGAATTTGATGCTTCCAATTATAAAAACAAAATAAGACTGAAAACAACTCTTATTCTTTTCAACTGAGGGATGTTCCTAGAGTAGAGAACAAAAAAGTGCTAAACTATACTTTAGTGTATAATTTTCAGGAATTTTCATCATTAGCACATCAAGAAAGTAAAGCAATTCTTGGTCTGCATAGAGTAATGGCTGCTAGCACAGGCTCTGAATCCAGCTGACTTAACACTAGCCCCGTCACTAACCAGCTTAATTTCTTTGTGCCCCAGTATCCTCATCATTCAAAATGAAGTTAATAATTTCTAAAAGCTTAAAAGAGTATTTACATCACTGATGAAATGAGAATAATAATTTTAAAAAGCTTAAGCAAAGGTTTTACTTTGAATTTTACTTAAGAAAGAATTTATTCCATTTTTACAAATTGAAACACTAAACTCTACTTTTAACAATAGGCTAAGAGTTTTAACAGGTAACCTCTCGATTATAGTAAGTAATAACCCTTCAGTACACAATTCTATAATCACCTACGGTTCCACATTCAAAAACAAGCGCTGTTAACACATTGGTATATGATACATACCAAATATAATGATATTTTACATTGTGGTTTTTTTTTTTTTTTTACGGTACACGGGCCTCTCACTGTTGTGGCCTCTCCCATTGCCGAGCACAGGTTCCGGACGCGCAGGCTCAGCGGCCATGGCTCACGGGCCCAGCCGCTCCGTGGCATGTGGGATCCTCCCGGACCAGGGCACGAACCCGTGTCCCCTGCATCGGCAGGCAGACTCTCAACCACTGCACCACCAGGGAAGCCCTTACGTTGTGTTTTGAATCTTGTTTTCTATTTAACGTATCATGAGTATTTTCTCAAATCAATATACATTTGAGATTTCCTATACAATTTAGAATAAAATCCAAAGTCCTCAGCTTGTCCTACAAGCCCCAGTGTGATCCCAAGCCTCCTGGTCTAAACTTAGCTCCTTTCCTTCTACCCCCAACCTTCCTCACTGGGCTCCAGACAGTGCTCAGCATGCACTTGCCTCAGGGCCTTTGCACTTCCCATGTCCTCTCTCTAAAAACCTCTTCCTCCAGATTCTCATAAGGCTTACTCCCTCACTTTATTCATGCCTCACCTTCTAAAAGGTGAACACCTTATGTAAAGTAGCAACCACTATCTATCCTTTTGCCTTGTTTTATTTTTCATCACAGCACGTACCAGTGCTTCATATGTTATATAGCTATGAGTGGTTAAGGCCTGTTTTTCCCAGTAGAATGTTAGTGCCAGGAGGGCAAAGATTTTGTCTGTCTTGTTTACTGTTTCTTCCCCAGGTACTAGGTTCTAAACATATATTTGTTGAATGAATGAATTTGGCTCTAGTTTGTAATTTCATGACTGCACAGAACTCTGTTGCATGGGTGTTGCTTAATGCTGCTAATCCCCTGTTTTGAGACATCATGAATTGTACTGCCATGGATACACTTAAACACATTCTCTTAAATATTTTTGGATTGTCTCTTCAGGGTTGAATTAGTGGGGCAGCTTCCTAACCATCCCTCCTTTCTCTTATTCCTCTTCCCACAGGGTGTATCACAGCCAGACTTCCATCACACTCCTTTCCTTGGCCTGAAGGTATAGCCCGAACTCTATAGAGTTTGGTTCAGCCCAAGCTCTGAACGCTGGCATGTTCCTAGTTTGCCTTTCCATACTCAGTTCCCATCACTGCTCAGAAATATACTTTCCACTTTAACCAGGTCGCTCCTCTTATCAGTTTCTCTAACTATGCTTTCGTATGTAGTTCCCTCTTACAGAATATATTCCTGTTTCTTTACCCGCCTAAAGTCCACCCATCGTCCAGATCCCCCACCAGTCCCTTCTGACTCCATCGTGCCTTCCTTGGATCTAGTTTGTACGATCTCTCACTTCTTTGAATTGTTCTGTTCTTCCCCATACCTATCACTCAAGAGAGCCCCTGACTATCAGCCACGTTCCAGCATCGACCGTGCTGTAGATTACAAAGTGCAATTTCCTGAAGCACAAAAACCTTTTCCACTCCCTTCTCAAAGCCCTATGCAGTTCTAGCCACAAGATAATAAATATTTTCTAATTTAACTCTTTTGCCAAAGTCAAAACTCTTGTGGAAAATGAGACAGTGTTCTGAGGGAAGAAACAGAATTATTTCTGAGCAAATATTTTCACCTTCTCACATATTTTATTTGCATACTATCTACCCACTATCCTTCTATAAATAAATTTAATTCTTAACTTTGTTTGCAATCCTTATTAAACCACCAAATAAAATATGTTTCTAATGAATTTTTGTTGTCCTTTCAGACTTTGGCTTGTCTTAAGATAACATTATTAAGAATGACATTATTTTTAAAGGAACATTTCCTTCAGAAATTATTATAAAATCACAACGGGGTGGTACCCGAGTTATATAGGTTATATATATGGGACTTGGGATGCTAGGAAAATCACAAAGTGTGCCCTTCCTTTTTCCCATTTTCATACATGAGAAATCAAGTTAAAATGAACAAGCAGGTCTGTAAGAAAGGAAAAGCATTTCAAAACAATGCAGCACATATGTGGACGAAGGATGTGTGTGGAGGCCTGGAGGAAGATACTTTCCTTCTGTGATGACGCTTCTGGGAACTCTAGGCTGAGCACTCAGCAGAGGTATGACTGTAGCAATATGGAGGGTGAGTCCAAAGTCTCACTCCTTTGCTATTCTTTTTTTTTTTTTTTTTTCCTGCGGTACGCGGGCCTCTCACTGTTGTGGCCTCTCCCGTTGCGGAGCACAGGCTCCGGACGCGCAGGCTCAGCGGCCATGGCTCACGGGCCCACCCGCTCTGCGGCATGTGGGATCTTCCCGGACCGGGGCACGAACCCATCTCCCCTGCATCGGCAGGCGGACTCTCAACCACTGCCACCAGGGGAGCTCCCTTTTGCTTTTTAATCCCAGTAACTCACATTCTTCTACTCAGCCTCGGGTCTTTTTCTCTACCCCCATGTGCTTTCTGGTTGCCTGGACTTGGGATGCTTCAAAGCCCCCGCAGCAGCCTGACAAATGGCTACTCACCATCCTCCTCGAAGAGCAGCCCCATGTGTGCGTGCGCCTCGGCTTCCTTCTTCCCACCGTCAATTTTGATGAGTTGAGCAATCTGAAAACATCGTTCATAGAAGTGGTTCCTTACCCACTTGTCTTCAGAATTATTGAAGTAACAGGCCAGAGCATACAAGTTATTATAGACCTCTTCAAAGTATTCTTCAAAGAGAGAAAAACATCATAAAATGCATTAGAAAGATGTCTCAAGGTACATCCCTTCAAATGGCAAACAAATATAGTGACATTTATCTTCTATTTTTCCTTAAAAGCATGATTAACCATTTAAAAAATGGAAATGCAAAAATTAACGTTTTAACTATTTAAATAATTACATTAATTAAAGGATGTGCACACGAGAAAAACAACAAAATTCTTTCGGAGAGCTTAGACCCTGTTAGAAATTGACATACTCTTTGGTTGAAACAGGAGTCTTTATATAACACAAAAAAACAGAATGATATCTACCAGCAATGTGCTCAGTTCTTTTGGAAGAAATGAGTATGTGGTATCAGCAAGTACTTTTCCCATTGAAGATATGAAAATTATTTAGAGATTCCAGAGAAAGCAATGTTTCTTAACCATGGCAAAAAGATGAATGAAGAAAGCAGATGGAATCTGAAAATAGCAAGGTATTTTCACCCAGAAGAAAAGGCAAGCATGCAGCTTATAGATAGAAGAAATGATGATCACAATGACCACATAACCTCCTTACACTTTCTAGTGCTGTTTCTGACAATACAAGTTACCAACAATGTTAAGAAAAAGTGGATTTCTATGCTTATCTTTTCTATGAGTATTTTTTTCTGCTGAAAATGCATTAATATTAGTCATCCTTCTCACTCAGTTACTAGTTTATTAGTTGTCAGTTTATTAAAACCCCCCTTTATTTTCCTAAAGTGGCATCTGACCTATTTGTACACAGAAAAGTATATTAATAAACTGTGAATCAGTCTTATAAACTCCACTGCAATCAGTCATAAACTTAAACAAAAATTGTGTTAAATTGTGCCTTACCCTCGTAAATTTCATTCTATTGGTGGATATGAACAAATTCATTACCTTTATGTTTCTTTGCATTTGTGCTTAAAGCACAGTAGTAAACGTGTGGTAGCCTCTGGATTACCATTCCAAGGATTTTTAACAACAATAATTATCTATTGGAATTAACTGATATTAATTGAAGAGTCAACCTATACACTCCTGAAAGAATTACAATTATGAAAAGCATTTGTATATTGCCCACTGATACTCCTATAAGATTAAAATCAAAAGGCTCAGAAAAAATGACATTAGGCTGATTACCACAAAAATTAACTTTCAAAAACTGTACATAAGTCACTCCAATGTTTCCAAAGAAATTTCTAAAACCTATGTCATGTTTTTACAGACATTGCTTCATAATTCCATAGGAAATGAAGATTTATCTCAAAATAAGTTTTAGACCTAAAAATTAAAGTTAAAAACTGTTCTCCCTATCTCCCATTTTTGAAGGCACTGGGGATTCTGGAGACCATTCTGCTTTTTAAGGTATTCACAATAGGCAATAGCTTAGGTGAAAAGTAGAGGGTACCCTGAGCTATTTACTTAAAACGAATACTCTCATTTCAGAACTGACTTCTCCTATGCTTTATCTTTCCATTCTGAACCTTCTGCCTAATATGAATAGAGAACTAAAATATGTTTTGTAACATTTTATATTCTTTCTCATATTTAATGATTAGAGGGTTGCTGTTTTTTAAAACCTGTAAATAAAACATTTCATATCTTCCATTTTAAAAAGTTACATGAAGAGATTTTAAAAATATATGTAATCCTGAAATAATTTTTCCTTTTTTCAGTAATTAAACCTTAATAGAAAAACATTTCCAACATTTCATAAACGAAGTTTTTGGTTCTGTTTAGAATGAGTTATATAAGCTATTTAGATTACATACTTAAAGACTACTTGTCAGCTAAGCTATTTTTCTATGGAAAAATTGAATGTTTTTCAAAGTATTAAGTATAAAGGACTATATCAAGTTTTGAATCTTTGAATAATCCAAATATATGGTCTGTACCCTTTACATTCTCAGCAGCCTTTTCTCCTTGCTTGCGGAACACTTCCTTGAATTGTCAGCAGGTATATTTATAAGATGAAAATCAATTTTATTGTTGATTTATTATTGAGACCAATATTCATTATGCTACCTAAAAAGGAGATCTCATGATGAAATAAATTTGGAAAATGCTCTTGCTAATTTCCCTCTTTCAGTGAACCACACAATATACATGAGCATGTTAAAGGCTCTGATAAGTCCTGCAATAAACCAACCTGCTTAATGTATATGTTAATTCACCTGGTTGTTTCTCAAACTTATTTCACCAGACAATTACTTTTGTTTTGCTTTACATAAACTGTATAAACATCCTGTGGGACTCTGCTTGAGTAGAACATACTTTGGGTATCTTAAATAAATGTTATTAGAAAAGAAAATTGCTGCTTAACCCTTAACAATAATTTAAAGTCAAGTGTAAATCATGTTTGAATTATCTATTGATTTGGCTACCCATTACCATTATTGCCATCTCCTCCCCAGTCCCATGGGGCACAAGGCCCTAATCATAATGTTACAGATGGTACAGAGATGATTCACAACAATGGGAAATATAAGAAATGCTATCAGGGACAAAGAAACACTTTAACAAATAGAAAATAATCCAAAAAGAAATGACTGCCTTACTTTAAACACTTCTTTGCTATAAAACAGAAAGTGCTATTTTGAAAAGTAATTTAAATAACTCTAGGTTCCTGCTCTGCCAAGTCTCAAGGGACAGAATTGACCTGAGATGACTATTGTTAGTGCCACAGCTTTGATTACATGGACTTCACTGTGACCCTAGAGTGATGGTCTTTCCAGTGAAAAGCAATGACAATACTCAGAGATATGCTGCTTCAAGATAATTGTCTCAGATTCCACAAACATATGGGGTGAAATCTTCAAGGCACTATTAAGAGATCTCTGTATTCTAGATTAAGTGTGTGTGTGTGTGTGTGTGTGTGTGTGTGTGTGTGTGTGTATGGGTTTTAAGATTTAAAATTAATTCAAGTTAATAAGAGTTTCTGTGCATATCCCCTACACCATTTTCTGGGACATGCTTAACTCAATCACAATTTTTCTCCTATGAAGTTCATAGGAGAAATGTGAAAAAATTATACACATTTTTAAAAAAGAGCATACAAATATTTACATGTCCTTCAACTGAAGTATTTCCAATAATACTTTTTTGCAATAATTTTAACTTTCTGTATTTTAACCAGGCAAAAGCCACTGCATTTTGAAGTCGATTACCTTACAGAAGAGTTGTTCTGAGCAAGAGGTAATTTTGTTCCATTTAACAAATGTAACCTCAGTTACCATGAATATATGATAAACCACTCAGTAAAGAAAATATTTCATTACTTGTACCATGTGTATAAGACATTGGCTATTGTAAAGTTTGGACTTTTAAAATATTTGGAATTGGAGAATCATTTTAATTTATATGTATATTTACTTTTCTTTAATAAAAGATTACAAATTAAAAGTTTTCTACCTTCAGATTATTCAGCATTTAGTTTCTTTACAATTACAAAATGCTTTATGACAAGTTTCTCATATTTATGACACTTTATGAAGAGTGATGTGTTTGGCTCGTATTATGCTGCTAAAATGAATACTTCTATTTAAAACATTTAGTGAATGTGATTAATTCACCTTAGAAAATGACTGTGAGCAAATTTTATCTGCATCAATTCTATTTTCAGTAAAAATATCATTTCAGAGTTTGGGGCTTACACAAGAATGTAGGTTTTCTTACAATAGCATTTTAAACAGTTAATTTCTTGAGAAATTATATGTAAATCACACTTTAAAATTCACCAAAGGACTCTATTTTTAAAGTCAGTTCTGCAGTTAAATAATTTTCATTATACAAATAATCAAATAATCACCTCTTGTCTACACATACACACACACACACACACACACACACACACACACTCTAGTTCACATGTGGTGTTGTTAGGACTTTTGTATATCTCATATTTGTAAGTCAGGTCACAACCAGATAGGAAATATGTATATTGACTCCACTATAGAGGCTAAAAGACTTCTGCTACCCCTCTGATGCTGTTTCTATGTCCCTATCAATTTTCCACATTGCAGCACTGGCTAACAAAACATTGTCTAATACTCTATTTTCCCATAGAAAGGCCTGAGATGAAGTACAGACATCGTCATGTTGTGGCCTGAGCTTCTCTTTTTGAGTCCTATGGTGTTTTCACACAAAAAGTTGAACAAAAGGATTTGTTTGGTGAAAACACCAAATTTATATGCCAACTTTTGGGATTTCCTTTCTTTGATTATACAAAATGACCAATTATGAATATGTAAATAAGAAATACTTATGACAATATTGGTATAATTATAGTAGAGATTAAAATATTTTCTTCAATACTTGAAGCATATAGACTTTCTGGAAAATTTCAGGATACCAAAAAAAAAAAAAAAGGAATTTATTAGAGATGATGTGATGGAAAATATAAAATTAACAATTTTATTCGTAATTGTAAATTGCAGGCTTTTTATGTCTCCTCACTATTCACTAATAAAAATTCTCTGATAGAACTCTATAGAACTTATGGATAAAATCTTTAAATTACATTATACAAATACTAGAAAATAAGTATAACTGTCAAGTTATAATACTCTGAAAGTGTCTCCTCAGTGAAAGTCAACAATCAGATTATATATAAAAAAAAAAACTATGGAAAGATGTATAATTAATGATACCAAAGATTTTAATACATTGGAAAGCCCTGGAGATGTTATTAGGTGCTATTCATTGTCTTCCCTGGCTTAGAGTGACAACACCAGGATGGCTGTGTGTCTGGCCAGCCTTGCGATTCAGCGTTCTCTACCATTTATTCCATTTAGATGCTTAGCTGACTAGGTTGAATTGTGCTAAGGTGTCTCAATGTTTTAAATTCATACTTGAAACAATTTGGAACCTTCCCTCAGGCGCTCACTGTTCTGCCTTCTGCAGTGCTGCTTCCCCAAATCCATCCACTCACCTTTCCTTTCAGCTGCTTCGGCCCTGGTCAGGTAGTAGTAGAAGTGATCCAGCTTGTCAGGCTGCTCTTCCAGGGGTCTCTGCAGCCAGAAAAGGGACCTTACTTTTGCAGCCTCCCTCAGGGCATCCCACTTCTCCATCAGAGCAAAGAGCTCAGTAAAAGACTTATGATAACCATCTCGCAGCATGTCCACACAGATGTTCTTCTTGTACGAGTTCCGGTAACTGGGAATAAGAACAGAACACTGAACACGTTATTTTAATCCTTTAAATCTGTGCAGTGTTTTGATCTTTATAATAATTAAAAGTTGAATCACGCTGCATTTTTTTCCCTCAGTGGAAGCGCTGAAAACAATCTTGACCTCAAACACTTATAACTGAACAACTTCAGTTTAATGAAAGATGCCAGGAACTATCTAAATACAGTAATTTTAGTGAAATTACATTATAAATATATCAGTTCCAGAGCTGAGCTCCCTTTGATAAGGACAAATAAGCTAGCTGACTGATGTTTTAGTCTGTTTGGGCTGATATAACAAAATACCCCTGACTGAGTAGCTTATAAACAACTGAAATTTATTGCTCAGAGTTCTGCAGGCTGGAAGTCCAAGATCAAGGCTCCAGGAAGGTCGCCTTCTGCTGAGGGCCCTCTTCCTGGTTCACAGCCGGCATTTTCTAGTCATATCCTCACATAGTATAAGGAGCTAGGGAATAATCTGGAACCTCTTTTATAAGAGCACTAATCCCATTCATGAGCGCCCCACCCTCCTGACCTAATCACCTTCGAAAAGCCCCAGTGACCTACAGCTTTGGGGATTAGGATTTCAGTACATGAATTTTAGGGAACACAACATTCAGACCATAGCAACTGACAGTATCCAAAAATACTTAACACGTTAGCCACCCACCAAAACAAAACAAAAAACCAGTAAGGCAAGCAAAATTTAAATGTGTTGTCAAATATCAAAACAAAGTTCTATTAAGTGGTTTCACTGTATATTATGGAGGTTCATTCATTCATTAATTCATTTAGGCAGAAAATGTTTATTGAAATCTCTTGCTAAATATATTTTAAAAATTATTTTCAGTTAGGACTAACTTAATGATTTGTTATGTACTATTTCACTTCTAACAATAATAAATCATACGCAAGGAGATGAAATGACAATTGAATAGCCCATTTATTTATCCAACAAATAGCTATTGAGTTTCCTGCTAAGTGCCAGGCATTGTTCTAGACCAAATAGATTCAATGCCCTTGTGAAGTGTATATTCTAGTGGGAGAACACAACCAACAAATAAGCAAACAAACCATAAATAATTTCAGATGATGAAAATTGCTATATAGGAAATAAAACAGGGTTATGGAATAACAGCTCTGTGGTGGCTATTATTACACTAAGCAAGAGGCCTAATGATATACCTTTATACTAATTATTTTACATTTTTTAAAATAGGAGACAATTAAATATTTAGAACTGACTTGGTGTGCTACTACTATCAATAAGCATTTCAGTGTGGAGTGGAGACAGTCTGGAATTAGAACACCCAAGGTTGAGGTCAGCTCTTTCTAACCTCTCTGGACTTCATTTCTTCTCATCTGTGAAATGTGTATATTAATCTGTATTAATCTATGCCCTACCTACATCACAGGATTCTTCTAAGAACCAAGCAAAATTATGTATGTGAAGATGCTCTGAGAAACATTAAGTCCTGCAATAGACTCACCCTACAAATGAAACAAAAATGCCCAGCTCCCATCGCCAATAATTTTTTACTCAGGGGATCAGCTTAGGTCTAGAACAAAATACTTACAGTGAGAAATGGAGTGGGGAGAGGGAAGTGAAAAAAAGAAAAGGGGGGAAAGACTCAGATCATGGACACCTCAAAGCCATGGTAAGAAGTTTGGACTCCAAGCTAAGAGTGAGATAGAGCCGTAGAAGGGTTTGGGTCAGGGAAATGAGTCAAAGAGATTATCTTTTAGAAAAATCATATGGAAGGAATGTCCCAGCTGAACTGCAACCCTCCTCCTCCTGCACCTAGTGGCCAGTACAAGCCACCTATTGTTATAGAACTAGTTCACAAAGAGAGTAAGGAAACTGCAGTCCCAGGCCAAAAAGTCAAAAACCACCATCTTGTCAAAATGATGACCAAAAATATTTGAAGTGGAGAGGACAGGAGCTATCACAGATTTTTGTTTCTGCCCTTTAGCTGAGAGTGTGGAGAAGGAAACAGTGAGATGCTCAGAAGGGCCAGGTCCTCTCTCCCCTCCTCCCACCCCCCTGCCCCTGCACAAGGGCATGGAAAGGCAGCAAAAGTCAATGCAGAGACTTTCTCAGCAGAAGAGGATTGGAACCAGCCCGCACAATGTCCCATAGCCTCTGAATGGTACGGGCCCAATACCGTAATTGTCTAGCGGCCTCCGAGTGTGTGACATAAGAGTTAATGGGAAGAGAGGGTTGGTATGTTTGCCACAATGTCGCTGGCCACAGCAAGGGGATGTGTGCTAAAAGGCTGTCGGATGCGCTGCCCACTGGGGACGGAAGGGGGACACAGCTGTAACTCTGCAGATAAGAAGCACTGGGGAGCTACTGAAAGAGTCAGGTCAGCATATTTCCAGAGCTGACAGAAAAGGATGAATAGAGTACATCAGTGATGGACCCCTGGACAGCATCCCATAGGTGAGGAATGCATTCAACTCCAAGGAAGAGAAAACTCGGCTCACAGTGCCTTCAAAACTAGAGGTTTCTATTTCTCACAGCACAAAACACCTAAGGGTAGGCAGCTGCTGGCCTTGGTTCCATGGCCTGGCAAGTTCAAGGCCCATGCCTCTGGGATTATTTTATCCTTCCCCTCACTGGTCACTGGAGGGCTGCCCCAGCTCCAGACATCATGTCCACCTTCAAGGCAAGAAGAAAGGGGAGAGTTCGGTGGCATCAGCTGTGTCTTTCTCCATTATTGGGGAAAACAAAAGCATTCCTGCAACTTCTGTTGGAGTTCCACTTTGGTTCCATGGGTGAGAACTGTGTCACTTGGCCATCCCTAGCTGCAGGAGACTAGAAAAACAAATATCCTGCCTGTTTTGGGGCACACTGCTGCCCCCAAATGAAACTGGGGTTATGTTAGCAAAGAGGGAGAAATGGACACCAGGGAGGCAAGTTCAATGTCTATCACAAGGTCCTAGATTAAGACCAGGGAGTAAATGCTGACAAACTCCCACTCCGAAGTTTGCCAGATAAAACTGGGCAGGATACCCAGTTAAATTTGAATATCACATAAACCACAAATGATTTTTTCTTAGTATTATTAGTATGCCCCAAATAATGCATGGGAATACTTTCACCAAAAAACTTTCTGTTTTTTTGAAACTCAAATTGAAGTGTATGTTGTATTTTTATTTGCAAAACCTAGTAACCCTATTTCCCTCTACCCTGCACCCATGCTGTGTTGCTTCTGCATGGGAAAACAGGGTGAGGGGAAGTGTTAGAATCTGAATAACCTGACAAATCACTGAATTGGACTGACTTTACCTAAGAGGGATGAGATTGGAATTTTACACTAGGGAGGATCAAGGCTTAGGGCCAGGAATTAAAATTAAGTCATAAAAAAACAAAGACTTTCAATTTAGCATGCTTGAGCTTGTTGACTCTGAAATTCACACCAGATCCAAGAGAACAGAAGCGGGAGCAGGGAGAAGAAACGGGAGACTCTGGTGTTCACGCAAAGGAGAGGACACGGGGGCTGAACTGAAGTAAGGCAGGGGGATAAATAGAAGTAGGTGGATTCAATACATATTTAGGAGATAAAAATACCGATTACTTGGTAACTGATTGGATGTTGGGGTTGATGGAAAGAGAAGAGCTAGGGTGACAACAGGAGTCGCGTGTGGGTATTTGGTAATTTGCTAAAGAGGGGAACACAAAAGAATGAACAGGTTTGGGGAAAGATAATGAGTCTGGGTTCAGATAACTTGAGTTTGAGGAGACTGAAGGGGACATCCAGATGGTACCCAAAAGGGCAGTACGAGGGATGGTAAGGAGGTTTGAGGGGACAAGGGCTGGAAATCCAACCTTGCCTCAAACAAGCACTGCCACACAGAGAACAAGCTTATGGTTACCAAAGGGGGAAGGTGGGGAAAGGGACAAATTAGGAGTTTGGGATTAACAGATACACACTGCTGTGTATAAAATAGATAAGCAGGGACCTACTGTATAGCACGGGGAACTGTATTCAATATCTTGTGATAACCTATAATGGAAAAGAATCTGGAAAAGAATATCTATATGTATACATATAGATATATGTGTGTGTGTGTATATATATATATATATATATATATATATATATATATACACATGTATATATAACTGAATCGCTTTGCTGTATACCTGAAACTAACACAACATTGTAAATCAACTCTACTTCAATTAAAAAACAACAACAAGCACTGCCACCTTTGTATGTCTACGCCTTGGCTGCCATCATGTTTTCCTGTTAGTGAAAAAAGCATACTGGGGCAAAAAAATTATAAATAAATAAAAATTAGAACGTTGATTTAAACAATGAAAATAAGTACATGTGAGGAGGCCATCTCAGTTCTAAACCCAGCTGGGACAGAAATGCAGAACATCATTCCCTAGACCTTATTTCCCTCACCTGGAAGACGAAGGTGCTCTGGCTGGATTTGGTCCACCCAGCATCTCGTTTCATGTCCACAGACTCCAAAGTATTTTTGGAAATGGCACATTGTGTGTCATCTTGGTGGGACTTGATTTCAAAGACTCCCTAGCCAAGGGATGGATCAGTGACCCAAATTAAGCCACTGGCCTCTCTCCCAGGATTTTGAATCTTGAGGCAAGAAACACAAAGATGTAGAAGGTTGCTGGAACTCAGTCAACCTGGCAGCGACATCCTGACTAGAGTTGCAAGTAGTTCTTGCTACCTAGATCCATTCAAGTGTCCCACGTCTTTTCTTTTGAGCCGGGTTCTCCCCTAAATTCAGCTAGTTACCAAATATCCTGCTAATAAAATCATTTCCATTTTATTTGGTCAGAATCAGTTTCTGCTCCCTGTGCGCAAAGAATACGAACTGCTTCAGAAGGGACTGTCTTGGTACCCAAGACATTTTTCAGCTTCAAAACATCCATGATATATAATTAATATCAATTTTTAAAATTTCTAGTAAATTTTTTAAAAAGACCATTCTTTGCAAAAGAGATTTCAAATAGAGATGTATTTAAAATGCCTATATAACTATGCTGATATCATCTCTATTTTATACACAGTTTTGTGTGCACACACATACGTACGTATGGTATTATTTAAGCCTCATTACTAATATTTGAAAGCCAGAAAGAGCAGTTAGTGTTTTACTAAATGGGTTCCTATTTCAACCTTCATAGTTAATGAATATCATTTCTTTTAGCCAGAATAATTTTCATCTTTTAAATTTGCTATCTGAAAATATTTATAAAGTTGTATGTCAATTTCTACCATTGTATGTGAATTTCTCAGGCTTTATATTTCATAACAGAGAATCATAGCCCAAGTTTACTTGCTTACAAAAAGGAATTTTTAAAAAATGCAAATAGAAATACAAAGAGAATCCAAATTCATTATTTTATTTATTTCATTTGGACATGAAGTTATTAGTCTTTGGTTTTATTTACATATTAAAACAAATACTTATCTAAATTAAAACATGCTCTTTTTAAGTATCAGAAGAAAAATCTCCTTGACCTGACGTCACTATACTGGGTGGAAGCTAAGAATTCTAGTAAAATTTCTGGAGAGATTTGATATTATGGAGTTTGAGGAGAGTTCTCCTGACAGAAAAGAGGCCATTCATAGAAGCAGAAGTTGTGACATTCACAGATATGCTGAATATCTAGAAATTTACATCCTAAGGAAGATCTTTGCCACTGCAGATACCTAAGGCTTTACCAGGCTAAGGGATGTAGCTGGAGAAGAATGGTTTTAAGAATGGAATTAAGTGGTCATGCATTTCATATGGATTTTTATTACTATTTAAAGGCATTATTCAATAGAGATTCTAAATATTTTGAATTTACATCCAAATTTCCCCAAAACTTCTAAGTTAAAAAAAAATCTGTATACTGGAATAAAGTAAATCTGAACAATCTGACATAACTCCATAGCAGTTGAATGTGTGGAGATGCTGGGAAATGGGGAGCTTTCTATTAAACAGCCACAGAGGAGATATTATATCATTTTTAAATTCTACCTTAAACCATTTTGAATAGCTACTATTTATAGAGCACCTACGATGTGTCAGACATCATTTCTAAATCACACAATAACTCTACAAATACTACTTCCATTTTTACAGATAAAGAAACCATCTTCAGTGAGGTTGTGAGTTGCCCAAAATCATATAAGCTAATAAGTGGCAGGGGTGGGTTTCACACTCAGGTTTCTCTGATTACAAATTCTGAATTTTTTCTCTTTACCACATTGCCTCCTATTATATCAAATATCGTTAAGTTTTCTTCTCCTCCTCATCATGCACACATTTTTTGGGTTTATTTGTATTGATTGTTTAGAAATTTGACAGCATTATACAAGTATGATGTCACTCTCCAATTAGAAAGCCATTATCTTTCTTGGGAGTAATATATACACACCATTATATGTAAAATAGGTAAACAACAAGGACCTACTGTATAACACAAGGAACTATACTCAATATTTTGTAATATACATATATATATAACTGAATCACTTTGTTGTACATCTGAAACTAACACAACATTGTAAATCAACTATACTTCAATCAAAAAGAAAAAAAAAGAAAGCCATTTTCTTTATCCATGTTAATCCACATTTGCTCTGGACTGGGGAAAGAGACTGGTGTTATTTTGTGACTCAGAGAATCCCCTTCCTTAAAATGAGGGAGCAGACAACCAGTAGCATCCGTGCAAAGCAAATTAAATAGATGCGATTCCCACACAAGGGTGTAAAGTCTAATGGGGAAAACACCGACAAACATAAAACAAACATAAAAAAGGATAATACTGTACAAATATGAAAAACGTGAATGAATAGCTATGTCAATCTATCTTATTCTCTTTGTACTTAGGTATTTATACTAGTTATTACATGACCTTTCAAAATTAAAATGCATTATCAACTATTCTAGTATATGATTAATATATTTAACATATTTTTTCATAAGTCACACTGAAATACTGTAACAAGGTGAAGCTGCACATTCAGTAAAATATTTCAAAAGCAGTTCAATAAGCTCAATACTTTAAAACAAGATCATAAAACTTTTATTTAATCTGACAAAGATAAACTCAAAAGATATGCTATACCTAATCAAAAGTCAGGATAATACCTTTATTCCATTAAGTTAATATTTATAAGTCACTAGTGGGTTATCTATGTGCCAGTAACAACAGTCTTACATTCATATTGTAGGGATAAATGTTACTGGAATCACGACAGGATAATTACATTGACTCTTAAATGAATACTTAAATAGCTTCAGTTAATATAATTTCCATGGAATAAAGTGAGTCTCTATTCTTACTCATACTTTTCAGTGTAGGTAGATATTAGGTATAATTTGAAGGAAAAAATCCATTTCTTCACACACACACACACTCACACACACTGACAAAACTCATATCTCGTATGGATATGTTTTATAGTTTTTTTGTGTGTATGAAAAGGATACTTTTCTTTCCTAAAAAGCTAAAACAAGGACATAGCATTTCTTTAGCCACATAAATACATAAAGAGAGAGGAATTAGAAAGAAAAAAATTAATTATGTTTTAAATGATTTTACTTTAAAAGCATATAGAATGCTTTTACAATGAAAACGGAAAGCGTTTTTCTTAATATTACCCACTTAGGTTTTTAACGATTGATATGGATTAAGAATACTATCACTCATACGTATTTTTGTGTAATAAACCATTGGACTTGAGATTTTTAGAACTTTAAATTTATTTTCTATGTACTTCAAAATAGAGCAAGAAAAAAGTTTCAATACAGAAAAGGCTCTTTTTAAATTTAAAGGATTTCCAATGAGTTGACTGGTCTCTGGGGGCATCTACTGGAAATTTCACAAACTGCAGTCACATCATGTAAATGTGATAACTTTCATTATCCATTTTAATACAGATATTACTTTAATTGGTATGCAAATAAGGTGACACTCAAAGAAGATAAATGTAAAGTTATGCATGGTATTCTATCTCATCCATCTGGTAACAACAAAACATGTAGCTGTCTTTGGGATCAGTCAACAAATACTCAACTGTTAAAAATGTAAATAGGGCAGGTGGCATATCACAGATTAACAGTTTCCAAACCATCCAATTCTCAAGCTTGGAAAAATTAAAAATATATTCTAGAGAGAAACATATACATACTTAGTAAGGAATTTTTATTAATCCAAATTAAATGCATATAAAAAGCACTTTTGGGCTTCCCTGGTGGCGCAGCGGTTGAGAGTCCGCCTGCTGATGCAGGGGACACGGGTACGTGCCCCGGTCCGGGAGGATCCCACATGCCGCGGAGCGGCTGGGCCCGTGAGCCATGGCCGCTGAGCCTGTGCGTCCGGAGCCTCTGCTCCGCAACGGGAGAGGCCACAACAGTGAGAGGCCCGCGTACCGCAAAAAAAAAAAAAAAAAAAAAAAACCACTTTTAAAATTATGATGGTTTCTCTAAAACAAATTCATTTTGTATCTCAGTATGTCCACGAATCATAAATAACCTGGTAATCAGTACTTATTTTCTATATAATTTAATTTGACTATTCATGTGTTACTATCTCAAAAAGTATTTAGAATTTGTTATACTTGGAACAAAAGAATGTATCTATCATTATAATATTACAATTAGAATTAGTTATTAATATAAATATTGTTATTAATTTTCCTTAACATTTTTGGAGAATTTCTTTAAGAAAAATGAACATATAATGAACATAATACAATCACTGCAGCTCATATATATATATTTTTTAAATTTTATTTAGTTAGTATTGGCTGTGTTGGGTCTTCGCTGCTGTGTGTGGGGAGCGGGGGCTACTCTTCGTTAAGGTGTACGGGCTTCTCATTGAAGTGGCTTCTCTTCTTGCGGAGCATGTGCTCTAGGTGCAGAGGTTTCAGTAGTTGTGGCTCGTGGGCTCTAGAGCGCAGGCTCAGTAGTTGTGGTGCACGGGCTTAGTTGCTCCGCGGCATGTGGGATCTTCCTGGACCAGGGCTCGAACCTGTGCCCCCTGCACTGGCAGGCGGATTCTTAACCACTGTGCCACCAGGAAAGCCCCTGATGCATAGTTTTAACATATATTTAAAATAAACCAAATAACTCATAATATTATTGCAGTTGTGACTAATCTTGTAACAGGAATTTTTAGTATCACAGGCATTATAACAATCTTGATTTTCTTTGTAAAATATATTGGTCATATTTACTTTAAGAGAAAATATTTAAAATAATTATAAGGATATATCTATTGTGCTATACTTAATTGTACTATAATATACTTTTTATTACTATAATTTTATATAAACCCCTCTAATAAAGATTGAAATATTTAACATTTTAGCTTCATTCCAAAGAAATACCACTACGCATGTGTAAGTTTATAGTTTCTGGAAACTTCACTAGAATTACCATCCAAATAAATGTGATATCACCTTTAATTGTATAAACTGAAAAAACTAATCAACATAAAATGTTATCAAATCAGAACATAAGTTATTAATATAGCAGGACTTTTGTTTCAGTTTAGATTTAGATTCATTTTATAGCTGTATGTACTTGATAACTAAATAAATAAATAAATTCCACCCCCAAGAGGTTATGGAATATAATTTTTTGTGATTTTCTAAACAATTAGAAGTTTGCTAATTTGAATTTTTAGAGGAAACTGTTACATATACAAGTTTTGCTTTGTGTTTTTTGAAAATACAAATTTTCACCTATTAATAATCAAACTTAGAAAGCACAGTTAGATTTTCAACATTTTAAAGGTATATGTACATTGAAATATTCCATTTGGAAAACAATTATTTAACTAAGTTCAACCTTTAATTCTTTTCTAAAAATGTTAATAATAATAACTAAGAGAGTTTACCCCATGGCATTTTGTAAATGTGACTATTACTAATTTAATTCTTTCGACAAAAAATAAAATACTAAAAAATCTGATCAGCAAAGAATTCTCCCAATAGCACAGTAAGAATTCACTTCAACATGAGTGATTTTTATTTTAGGATATATGGGCTATAGGTGTAGAATGGAACAAAGATGATTTCTCAGATTCGATTATGTTAGAGCTGGTATTTAGCACAAAAGGCAGTAACTTTTTGTGAGATCAATAAATGTTAATCTGTCAAATAGTATTTTTGCTGGTGATTATTAGCCTTTATCAGAGGAAAGCTGTGGTTATTCAGCAAGCAGTACTGACTGCAATCCTTACAATGTCTTTAAATGATTCCCTTAATAATATAAAGGCATTTTTTTATGTGTATACCCTGTAAGAATGATTTACTCAAATGATTTCCATTCAGTCAAATATCTGAAGTACAGTGATCATCATCAATCAGGAAGGAATAAACTATGCATCAATCAATATAAGGTATTACCAAAATATTTACCCATGTAGCTGTCACACACATTTTCTTTACTGAAAGATTTTCTTTACTGGAAAAATCTCAAACTTAAACACATTTTTAAAGTATTTCATTAGCAGTTCAGTGAAAAAGCACCAGAAGAAACCTCCTTATGTGAGGCTAATTACAGATATAATCTTTATAAATGGTCTTATTACTTGCAAACCCCTTCAAGAAATTCAAACTTTTTAATGAAAGAATGTTTTATGCCAAAGATCAAACATGGAAAGGTATAAAATGAATGTCATTGTTTAAGAAGAATTTTCAGGGAACATATTTTCAACCCAGAAGTACCACACTTGAATCCAAACACCTTTGGCTAAACGAAGCAATCGTATCAAGTCTTGTACTTTCAATTTACACTGTAACTTTCCAATATAGGAAAACATAATTATATAACCAATTTATATTGATTATATTGTTACTTATCGAGTTAAATATAGCCTGAAAAATAAAGCCTAAAAATAACCTTAGCTTTTGAATTAAGTTATAATGATTAAAAAAAAAACTGAATAAATAATATCATCCTGTCAGATTCTGTATCCTACTATCATGGCAATAAATGTAAGAAAAACAAAAAATAAGGTTCATGCTACAAACAATGGACTATACACACATGTAAACATGATCATTCTAGCTCAACGCCATATTTTTGTCTAAATTAGTACTGACAGTTTTAATTAACATAAAACTCCATATAATATGAGTCACTGTTTTTTTTTTAAACAATTCAGTGATTGCTCTCCAAATTTCTTGAAATTCAATTACTTAGGAAATTTTGTCTCAAATAATATCACTTAAAACTTTTCTTTCAATTCTTCATCTTTACACCTTTATAAATAAAAGAACTATCAATTTTCCACATAAATTGAGGGAAATAATCAAACTTTAATAAAGATGGAAAGCTGGAGAATATAAAGACAAAACTTAGTAAAAACAACAAGTTGCATTAAAAAGAAAACTTCAGCTCACTGTATTTTTTTTTTACTAAAGTATGTCATACATTTTATCTTTGCAAGAGTTTGACGAATTTTGCAAGTAAAATTCTGTTTCCTCTACACTTGCTAATAGTCATGAGAATCTGTAGTTTGCACCTTCCCATAAAAAATGTATTGTATTTTTTTGAAATTATTCACCCCGCCTTTTATCCAGATCATGTCTTTGAAAGGAGGAAGTAGATAATAAATGGAATAATTCATGATTTCCCATTAAATATGAAACTTTCTTTTGCAGAGTTTAGAAAATGAAGTTCTACATAATGTACAAAAGTTGATTAGAACTTTTTTAACCTTTTCAGGAAAAAACCTTTCACATTAAACAACTGCATGTGGAGGTTTTCTTTGGGAAAAGTAAACCAATCAATTCCTTATACCTATGGCTTTATCATACATATTCAAATGTTGCTCTTTCCAAACATATATCCCTTTATAATGTGTAAGTAGTTATTAAAATGATGGCAAGAAAAATAGTGTACATTGGGCTATAAACATGACAAGTATCTAAGAAATATATAACTGATGTTTAAATTACAAAGGGAAAAATCACATAAATTAGAAATGAAAACAAAACATTATTTGTGCTCTTTTCAGCAATGTAATGGAAGATAGCATGAGGGTAAATAATAAAACCTACATTTAGATGTCTCTTATTATGGCATTTCTTCTAGTGAGGTAATATTTTGTCATGAGAAAAAAATATGTACCTTTATAAAACTTTTCCTTGCAAAACTAGCCGTTGGGATCTGTTAACTACATTCTTTTTCTTTTGCCTTTTTTAAAAATTAATTTTAATTGGAGTATAGTTGCTTTACAATGTTGTGTTAGTTTCTACTGTACAGCAAAGTGAATCAGTTATACGTATACATATACCCCTCTTTTTTCTTTTGCCTTTTTTTAAGATTAAAAAAACCCAAAAAACAAATGATTTTTAGGCTCATTCTTGCTCTATCATTCTTTATTTCTTGGATGAGAAATCTGGAGTAAATTTAACTGAAGATAAATGTCAAGTTCTGACTATTTTAGGGCAGCTGGTGACCTCATTAGGTTTTTAAAAATTTTTTGTGTCATAATTCTTTCCAATAAATATATTTCAATTTTCCCCATATCAAAAAATAAATCAAGAATATATTTTCCCCTTTCAAACATGAATGCTTAAAAAGGTAACTACCATGTTGTAAGCCATGTGAAGAAACCTTTCATACTGTGTGCTCTTTAATTACCGTTGCAAAGGAGGTATGCATTACACATACAAACAGTGAAGCCAGGATTTCTCACAAACTATATGTACACAGTGATCAAACTTCCAGAACATACTTTTCATTTTACATTTAGTAAAAACTAAATTAATAAAAACAAAAAATAAGTTGATAATTTTGAAGCTTTTTTCAGACAACATCTGTATATAGCTATCTTATTTTCCTGAATGTTGCATTTTATTGCATTTCCTGAATGTTAATTTTATTGCAGCTATCTCAAACATTTAGGAAATTCCTACTTATAACTAAGACCTTAGGGTATATCAAATCAAATATGTGCATCAATAAGAATATTGGAAGAACAAAAGGAAGTATTTGTGAGAAGATAAAATAAAAGAGCCTTGAATTCAAACTTTTAAAAAATTGTACAAGATAGATATATAGTAGGGATTATAACTTCCTTGAGATGGAGAATATGTTATTTGTTCCTTTTGTATTTTTTTATAATAGCGCAAATGCCAACACAAATAAAGATTATATAACATTATTAATATCAAATAAAATAGAATCAGGGCATAAAAAAATTAAAAGGGCATATGAATATTAGAGATTCATAAATAGATTATTTTACTGAGAAATATGGCAGCTAGAAAACAATACTAATAACAATAGCTTCAAAATATATAAAATTCACAGAAAAAGGAGAAATTGATCTTATATTTTTTTCATAAAATTATAAATTAAATAGAGGGAAAAAAGATTTGAATAACAATTGTCTAGCTTGATTGAAATAACAGGCTCAATCTAATTATTAGATTCTGATCATTTTCTGTATGAGAACTATCTACCAAATAGAAAATATATATTTAGTTTTCAGACATACAAGGAATATTTATAAAATTAATCCTGTACTGGCCACACTAAAAATGTCATAAACTGATATCACATATGGCACATTTCCTGAGCACAAGTATATATTCACTCCCCAATCCTGCATTCCCTCTTGCAAAAAACAACACAAAAAACCAAAAAGCCACAAGAAAAAACTATTCACCCGCAAATTTATAAATACACTTCTAGTTTATTCATGGCCAAAAGGGGAAACCACTGTAGAAATTTTCATACACTTAGAACTGAAAGAAAAAAATTAAACATTAAATCCTGGGGGAAGAAATCATCATGGTATTAAAAGGAAATTTATAAGTTAAATTCATTTGTTAGAAAACAAGAGCAACACTTGGGAGTGAAAAAGCTAGCTTTCAACTTAGGATGCTAGAAATAAAATCCTAACAAATTAAACAATGACATGAAGTCAAATAAAGGACAGGGAGGGAAATATTAAAGGCAAATGTATGAATTCATAAAATAGAGAACAAAAAATGTGACCCATAAAACAAACAAACAAAAAACCTGGTTATGTGAAAAGAAAAATAAATTTTGCAAGTACTTTATAATCAAGAAAAACAAAAATAGATAAGTCGTCAAAATTGTACCAGGAATGGAAGAGATAATATATCTTCTATTACAATTATAGTAACTGCTCACTTTTAGTGTAGCAAAAGAAAAGAAAATTATGGGTTAATATTATTATAATTTAGATACAAATTTCCCTCATACCACTCCCCAAAAAAAGAACTCATAGCAAACTAAAAGCATAATGAATAAATTGGGTTTATCCCAGAATTCCAAGAACGGTTCAAAATTAGAAAATCTCTTAACTTTATGATAATCTCAGGAGATGTTAGAAAATTATTTAGTAAAGTTCAAAACTCATTTATGATTAAGAAAAGTGGAGAGTAAAAAAATGAATTCTCTATCTTGGTAATATGTATCTATTAAAACCCTATAGCATAAAGCTTCATGTTTTGAGATACATTAGAATCATTTCCACTAAAGTAAGGAATTTGAAGGGATCCCTGCTGTCACTCCTATTATTTAACACCATGTACTGTTAAATGGACGTTCTTGCCAATGTGGGATTCAATATTTTAATGATACCAATTCTCCTAAAATAACATAAAATCAAGGCAGTCCTTATAAAACCTCAATTATATTCTCCTGACTCTTGGCAAGATAATTCAAAATTCATATAGAATGGTTAATGTACAAGAAAAACCTGATCATTTGGAACAAAGAGGGGGACTGTCTGCCAGATATAAAATACATTTTAACTATGTTAATAAAGTGATTTGTGGCACTGACACAAGAAAAGACAAATAAGTCAATGGAACAGAATATATATGTATATGTGTATGTATACACACATGAAAATTTGGTATTTAATAGAAGTGACATTTCAGTTCAGGGGAAAGTTTTGGGTACAATTGATCTATTTGCAAATTTTGTTGGTTGTATGTTTTATATATTAATATTTCTATATTATTATTTTTGTATATAAATAATATAGATGATAGCATATGTTATATTACCTTTCCACATTTAATGGAATATTTAAGTGATACACAAATCTCAATTTCCTAATCATTTTCTTGACCTTAATGTATGTGTTACGTATATATTAAACCTTTATCACTAAGAACTTTCAGGTGCTTAATCACAATCGTTTTAAAGCAACTTTGTAACATTCATTTTGAACTTCTGAGTTAAGTACTTTTTTTCTTAGCCCCCTAGCTTCCTCTTTCTTGAATTCTCTTTTCTTTCCTCTAGACTCTAAAGTGGCCATTTGGGGCAGGGATGAAGGGTCCAGAAAGACTGCATAGGAAGAGATGTTTTCCAGTCCTCATATCTGAAAAGATTTTTGTTTTGCCCTCAGTTTTGATTAATAGTTTATCTGGGTACAGAATTCTAAGTTAAAATAATCGTTCTGCATATCTTAAAGACATCCTCCCTTTTTTTATAGAACCAAGTATTATTACTGACAACTGTGATGGTAGTCTGATCTTTGTTTCTTGATGACAACCATTCTCCCAAACCCTGAAAGCTTCTAGTACCTTCTCTGTATACTTAGCATTTTGATATTTCATAAAGATGTATCGAAGTGGGTTTTTTCTTTTTTTTCCTTCTTTCCCTTTTTTTTTTTTTTTTTTTTTTGTCGTTGTTCTTTCCTTTCTGGTTACTTTGGTAGTCACAGCCCAAAGGTCTGTGGGTTTTTTCCAGTCTAAGATATCTGTGTCTGTGTCTCTAACCATATCGCTATCTCTGTCCATCTATATCTACCTATATAGCTATCATCATTCATTCTCTCATCTCTTTCTCTTGGATAAATATTCACCACCTGGACTGTGTTCTGTATCTTATGCCTTTTAAAATATTTTCTATACCTTTTATGTTTTTATTCTACATGTTGATAGCCTTATCTTTCTTTTCCATCCTTTCCTTTTGAGTTTTAAAAAATATTTCAGCTACCTTTAATTTTGAAGAATTCTTTTTCTTTAAATGATTTCATAGCATCAGGTTACATTTGAGGGATGTAAGATTTTCTACAATGTCTGTAAGGAAAGAAATTGGAAATCTCTCAAAGTTCCTCTTTTCCCTATAGAAACTGTTTCAGCTGACATTGAGTGTTCTCTTTGTTCATCTTTTTTCCTTTTGTATTGTAATATTTTCTCAAATATCAGAGACTATTTGTCTATTCATAATAATGAAGTTCTCAATTTCTTAACATAGGTAGTGAATTTGGGTTTCCTCTGTTTGCAGGATTCATCCTGAGATTTATGGGTTGGGAGAGCACAAGCTGGCTATTCCTTGCACTGATGCCAAATGAAAAGGACTCTGTAAGGTACACTAGCTTCCCTGACAGGAGCTCAGGCTAACTGTTACTTTTTAAGGTTTTTTTGCATCACTGTTTATGAGGAATATTATTATTCTGTGGTTTTCTTTTTAGGTAATGGCTTTTTCTGGTATTGGTATCAGGATAATTCTGGTCTCATAGAATGAGTTGAGAAGTGTTTCTTCTATTTTATTGAAGAGTTTGTGCCAAATTGATGGATTTTTTTTTTTTTTCCCAAATGTTAGGTAGAATTCACCAGTGAAGCAAAATGGGCCTGGAATTTTCTTTGTGGGAAGTTTTTAAACTATTAATTCAATGTGTTTAGTGAATCTACTGCGATATCTATTTCTACTTAAGTGAATTTTGGCAGTGTCTCACGAAATTTAGCCATTTCTGTAAGTTGTTGAGTTTACCAGTATAAAGTTTATTTCCTAATTAGCGTTTTAATATTTATGTAATCTGTAGTGATGTGTCCCCTCTTTCACTTCTGAAATTGGTAAATTGTGTCTTCTTTCCTTTTCTCTGACCATTATGACTAAAGATTGATCAACTTTACTGATCTTTTCAAAGAAGCCATTTTTAGTTTCATTGATTTTCTCTACTGTCTTCCTGTTTTCTGCCCCCATTTTACTACTCCTTTTTCTCTATTTTCAGTTTAATTTTTTTCTAATTTTTTAAAATGAAAACTTAGGGCAATAACTTTAGACATTTCTATTTTTCAAATATAAACATTTTAATGCTATAAACTTCCCTTTAAGCACTGCTTTAGCTTCATCTTACCAATTTTGATATACCATATTTTTTTAATTCAGTTCAAAGGATTTTCTAATTTGCCTTGATTTCTTCTTTGATCTATGGTTTATTTAGAAATACGTTGTCTAGCTTCCAAATTTGTGGGGATTTTTCAGAGATCTTCCTGCCATTATTTCTAATTTAATTCCATTGTTGTAAGAGAAAATAATTTTTAGGATTTAAATCCTCTTAAGTATATTGAAATTTGTTTTATGGCTCAGAATATCATCTCCTTTGAAAAGTATTCCACGTGTACTTGAAAATAATGTGTGTTCTGCTGTTGTTTGGTGGAATGTATGTAAATGCCAATTATTTAAGCTGATCAATGGTATTGTTCAAGTCTTCAATATTCTACTGATTTTTTAATCAATTATTGAGAGAGTGGTGTTAGAATCTCCAACTATAATTGTGGACTTGTCTGTTTTTCCTTTTCCTTCTATCAGTTTTTGTTTTATTACTTTGAAGTTCTGTCATAGGAACACAAACATTTAGGATTATGTGTTCTTGATGAATCAACTTCTTGTATCATTATGAAATGTTACTTTTTATCTCTGGTAATATTCCAACTGCTTTCTGAAAATGTATTTCTGAAAATCTTGGAATCTCTCATTTTTCTTCCTTTCCTATCATGTTAAGAATTATCTATCTTTTGGACATTTTAGTGGTCATTTCAAATATAGGAAGGAAATGTGTTTAGCCATCCATCTTGATCTTGAAGTAGAAAAACCCCTAAACTAAACTTTTAAGACCATTGCCTCATTCAGCAATGTATTTCTGTGGCTACATTGGCTGTAGGATAAGGGATTGTTTCAGACAAGCTTAAGGGGATTTTATGGAAATATGAGTCAGGGTTATAGAATAACTGGGTCCTTACGAGGTGAACCCAGAGGGAGGTTCTAGATCCATAACAGTACTGGGAATTCACGAGGAGTCTAGAAATCTGATCTCTGATTCATGTCTGATTCATTTTCTTTCTAGCTTGTTCATTCCTTCCTCTCTATGAATCATTTTTTCTGTCTCATTGTTTCTGCTTCTTTATAACATTAGATTGCCTTGGTCAAAGTACTTAATCTCTCTATGCCTTGGTCTCTGGAAGTAATAACAAGGTTTATTTCCAGGTTTATTGTGAGGATCACTAAAAACACAGACGAGCACACAGTATTAATGTAATATGTCTTACCCATTACTATTTGGCCTAAAATAAAACCTGGCTAAGAGATGTAATATCTATGACTAGCTGCCTATACATCCATTTCATTGTTCATTAGGTGTGCCAAGTTTTATTATATTGCTCCATTTTTCTTATATAAAACCATGTGATAACTTTCTTTTGGAATTTAGTATCAGGAAAAAGCTTATCTCTCTTGAAGAAATGATATGTTTCCTTTCATCGGGTAATGAGGATTCTCTAGTCCGTCACATCTCCCTTTTTGCCCAGTCTGCCCAGAAGTTCAGAGTGAAATTTAATGTTTCTTCAGGGGAACTATATTAACCCTGATGGGGAGTATATTTATATACTTTTCCTTTATTTGCCTTTCATTTTCTATATATAATCTGACAGCTATGTAATATAAAACATTAATTTTAAGTTTCTTCAATCCTCTCCAGAAAGAAAGTTAACAAGAAATAAAGCATTATTTTATGTAAGTCAGAAGAATCTTAAAGGAGAATGAAACACTGCTTTCAAAGAACTCTGAGTCTAGAGAAGAATCCTTTCCTTATGGCAATTCACGACAAGAAAGACATTTTACATTGCAATTCAGTACGTGTACATATATATTTCACATATGTATGTATATGAAACAAAATGTAAAAGCACTAATACTCAAAATGTTCTGATCTCTTTGTAAATATTAACTCAATTAATCCTCATAACCATTCCATGAGCCAGGCCCTCTTATTGTTACCCCTATTTTTTACATGAGAAAACTGAGGCACAGAAAGGTTAAGTAACTTGGCCAAAGTTGACCAGTTACCTTGCTAGTAAGTATAAAGCTGGGTTTGAGTCCAGGGAGTCTGGTTTTAGAACCCATGCTCTATTTCATTACATCTGGCAACCCGCTCTATGTAATGAACCCCTTTCTAATTCTATAGTCTTTCATATTTTAAATGCTTATCATGATACCCAAACTCATGGGTCATAATCACTACCCACTAATGGACCACAACCTTAGATTTTTAAACATTAATCAGGAAGGAAAAAAAAACCAAAACACATGTACATGACTGTCAATGGCTATTAAGAGAGTTCAAGCAGGCACTCTGAACTCTTACCATGTGAGTGAGGATGGATCAAAGGAGGCCTCACAGGGCAAGAAACAGTTAAGCTGAGGCTGGTAGAGAAGTTTATCAAGTACACAAGGCATGGGAGAAGGAGAAGGGCATTTCAGGCAGAGCACATATATAAGGCTACAAAGGGGTAAAAGGTCCCCATTCATCAACTGCCCCAACACCTGTGAGCCAAGCACTGTATGAGTACTGAGGATGCACATGTCAGCAAAGTAGCCATGGCTCCATACATACATACAAATACACACTATATATATTTATTTATAAACATATGTGTATTTATAAACACACACCTCCCAGCTCAAAGTACAGAGTATTTAAAATGATCTCAGAGACTCATCCCAGTACAAAATTTTGAAAATTTCCAAATAATCTAATTAAAAATAATAGAGGAAAAATATTTCCTACAAATTTATATATTCAATTTAATAGACCAACATATGCATTGTGGGAGTCCCAGGAGGAGAACAGAGATTCTTTTAAGAAAAGTGGTGAAAACTTCCCAAGTTTCATAAATGTCATGAATATAAATATTTGAGAAATTCAACAAACTCTAAGTAGGAAAATTCAAAGAGATACACATTGAGGCACATTATAATCAAACTCCCAAAGGCAAAGACAAAGAGTGAATCTTTAAAGCAGCAATAGAGAAGCAACTCAACACAGCATCCTCAATAAGGTTTTAAGCAGATTTCTCACTAGAAACTTTGGAGGCCAGAAAACAGGGTCTTTTTTTTTCTTTTTTAATTGGGGTATAGTTGTTTTACAATGTTGTGTTAGTTTCTACCGTACAGTGAAGTGAATTATATATTCAAAATGCTAAAAGAAAAAACTGTCAACCAATAATCTTACATCTGGCAAAACTGTCCTTCAAAAGTAAGGAAGAAATTAAGAACATTCCCAGATAAACAAAAGCTGAGGAACTTTATTTCTACTGGACCTGCCCTGCAAGAAGTGCTAAAAGGAGTCCTGCAGGTTGAAAAAGAGTAACCTGAAGTCATATGAAGAAATAAAAGTCTCAGTAAAGTTAGACACATGGTCAATTATAGAAGCTAGTATTTTTGTAACAATAGTTGGTAACTTCATATTTTGTTTTCTACATGATTTAAGAGACTAATGCATTTATAAAAATAATTATTCTAAGAACTAGCAGTATTGTATATTTGATTTGTAACTCCACATGTTGCTTTCTACATAATTTAGGATATAGCATTAAAAAAATAATTATTAATGTATGTGTGGGAGCAGAGGGTATCTGTAAATCTCTATACCTTCCCGTCAGTTTTGCTGTGAACCTAAAACTCTAAAAAAATAAAGCCTTTCAATAACAAAATGATTAGTTTGTTTTTTGGATGCAAAATGTATAAAGATGTAGTTTTACAACATCGATAATCAAAAGAGGTAGGAATGGACCTCTCAAGAAGCAAAGTTTTTGTATGTTAGTGAAGATAAACTGGTATAAATTCAAAACAGAGGTTATAATTTTAGGATATCAGATGTAAGCCCCATGGCAACCACAAAGAAAATAGTTACAGAATATACACAAAAGGAAATGAGAAGGGAATTCACTGGTTTCACTACAAAAAAAAAAAAAAATCAACATAAAAGAATACAGTAATGCAGGAAATAAGGAACAAAGAAGCTATAAGGTACATAAAAAACAAATAGTAAGTGACAGAAGTCCCTCATTAGTAATTACTTTAAATGTAAGTGGATTAAACTCTCCAATCAAAGGACAGAGACTGGAAGAATGAATAAAAAAACGTGATCCAACTATGTGCTGTCTACAAGACACTCACTTTAGATCCAAAGACACAAATAGGTTTAAAATGGAATGATGGAGAAAGATATTTCATGGCAATAGTAACAAAAAGAGAGTAGGGGTGGCTATACTAATGTCCGACAAAATAGACTTGAAATTAAAAAAGGGCTATAAGAGACAAAGGAGGCCATAATATATTAATAACAGATCAAATACAGGAAGAAGATACAACTGTCATAAACGTTCATGCACTTAATAAGAGACCATCAAAATAAATAAAGCAAAAATTGACAGAATTGAGGGGAGAAATAGACAGTTATGCAATAATAGCTGGAGATTTCAATACCTGACTTTCAATAATGGATAGAACAACCAAACAGAAGATAAGTAAGAAAACAGAGGACTTGAACAATACAATAAACCAACTAGATGTAACAGATATATGCAGAACACTCTACCCAACGACAGAATACACAGTCTTCTCAGGGGCACACAGGACATTTTCCAGGATTGACCATATATTAGGCCAAAAATTAAGTCTTGAGAGATATCACACAAAGTACCTTCTTTGGCCACAACTAGAGTAGTCATTAAGGGAGGGAAAACTGGAGAATTCACAAATTGTGGAAATTAAATAGCACACTCTTAAACAACCAATGGATCAAAGAAGAAATCACAAGGGAAATTAGAAAATACTTAGAGATGAATGAAAATGAAAACACAACATGGCAAAACTTATGGAATTCAGTGAAAGCAGTGCTAAAGGGGAAATTTATAACTATAAATGCTTAAATTTATAAAAAAGAAAGATCTTTTAAAAAACATTTAAAAACAAAAAGATCTCAAATCAACATTCTAACCTTACAATTTAATTAATTAGGAAAAGAACAAACTAAACCCAAAGCTTTCAGAAGAAAAAAAATAATAAAGATTAGGGCAGAGATAAATGAAATAGAGGATAGAAAAAGAACTCAATGAAAACAAAAGTTGGTTCTTTGAAAAGATCAACAAAATTGAGAAACCTTTAGCTAGATCAACTAAGGAAAAAACAGAGAAGACTCAAAGTACTACAATCAGAAATGAAAGTAGGCTTTGCTGTACAGCAGAAACTAACACAACATTGTAAAGCAACTATACTCCAATAAAAAGGAAGAAATGAAAAAGGAAGAAATGAAAGTACTACCAATTTTAGAGATAAAAAGGATTATTAGAGAGTACTGTGAACAACTCTGTGTAAAAAATTGGATAACCTAGACGAAATGGACAAATTCCTAGAAACAAAACCTACCAAGACTGAATCATGAAGAAATAATAAGCCTGAACTGACCTATAACTTGTAATGAGTCAGTAATAAAAAATCTCCCAACAAAGAAAAGCCCTGGATGATGGCCTCACTGATTCATTCTACCAAAAATGTAACGGACTAACACAAATTCTTCCCAAACATTTCAAAAAACTGAATGGGAGAGAACACTTCCTATTTTGTTCTATTAGGCCAGCATTGCCCTGATACCAAAGTCAGAAAAAAACACTTCAAGAAAAGAGAACTACAGACAAATATCTCTTATGAACATTAATTCAACAAAATACTAGTGAAGTGAATTCAGCAGCATATTAAAAGGATTATACATCATGGCCAATTGGAATGCAAGGATGGTTCAACATACTAATACTTACCAATGTAATACATCATATTAAAAAAATGAAGAAAAAATTACCATATGATCATCTCAATGCAGAAAAAGTATTTGACAAAATTAAATACCCTTTCATGATAAAATACTCAACAAATTAGGAATAGGAGGAAACTGCCTCAACATAACAAAACTCATATATGAAAAACTCACAGTGAGCATCATACGCAACGGTGAAAGACTGAAAGCTTTCCTCTACGATTAGAAACAAGGCAAGAAGGCCCAGTTTCATCACTTCTATTCAACACAGTACTTAGAGCAATTAGGCAAGAAAAAGAAATAAAAGGCATTCAAACTGGAAAGGAAGAAGTAAAATTATCTCTGTTTCTAGCTGTTGTGATTTTTATATGTCAAAAACTCGAAAGATTCCACAAAAAGCTATTAGAACAAATAAACAAATTCAGCAAAGTAATAACAAATTCTGGATACAAGATCAACATTCAAAATTCAGTAGTATATGTATACACTAAGAATAAATAATCTGAAAAGGAAATTAAGAAAACAATTCCACTTACAATAACAAAAATAATAAAATAAAATACTCAGGAATTAACTTTACCAAGGAGGTAAAGGACCTGTGCAATGAAAACTATAAAACATTGCTGAAAGAAATTAAAGAAGACATAAATAAATAAAAAGACATCTTATGTTCATGGATTAGAATATTTAATATTGTTATGATGTCAATACTACCTAAAGCAATTTACAGATTCAATGCAATCCCTATCAAAATACCAATGACTATTTTTTTAGAAGTAGAAAAATTCATTCTAAAATTCATATGTAATGTCAAGGAACCTGAATAACCAAAATAATCTTGAAAAAGAAAAAAGGTGGACTCACACTTCCTGATTTCAAAACTTACTACACAGTTACAGTAATCAGCATGGTACTGGCATAAAGACAAATATATAGACCAAAGGAATAGGATAGAGAGCTCAGAAATAAATCTTCACATATATGGTCAAACAATTTTTGACAAGGGTATTAAGACTATTCAAAAGGGAAAGGACAGTTTTTTTCAACAAATGATGATGTGAAAACTAGATATCCACATGCAAAAGAATGAAGTTGGATGCTTACCTAACACTATAGACATAAATTAACTCAAAATGGATCAAAGACCTAAACACAGTAGCTAAAAGCATAAAACTCTTAGAAGAAATCATAGGGCAAAAGCTTTACAACATTGGATTTGGCAATGATTTCTTGGATATGACAGCAAAAGTACAGGCAACACAAGAAAAAATAGACAAATTAGACTTCATGAAATTAAAAAAGCTTTGTCATCAAAGGATACTATCAACAGAGTGAAAGGCAATCAATGGAATAGGAGAAAATAATTGCAAATCACATATCTGATAAGGAATCAATATCCAGAATATAGAAGTATTCCTAAAACTTAATAATAAAAAACAAACAACTCAATTCAAAAACAGAAAGGACTTGAATAAACAGTTCTCCAAAGAAGAGATCCAAAGGACCAATAAGCACATGAAAAGATGCTCAACATTACTGATCACTGGAGAAATGTAAATCAAGATCTCAGTGAGATACCCCTCACACTCATTATGATGGCTACTAGCATGAAAGCAGAAAACGATAAATGTTGGTGAAGATGTGAAGCAACTGTAACCCGTGTGCATTGTTGGTGAGAATGAAAAATGGTACAGCCATTGTGGTGGCAGAATGGTGTTCTCAAAAAATTTTAAATAAAGTTATCAAATTATTCAGTAATTCCACTCCTGGGTATATACTCAAATGAATTGAGAACAGGGTCTTAAGGAGATATTTATACACCTGTGTTTACAGGAAACATTATTCACAATAGGTAAAACACTGAAGCAGCCCAAGTGTCCATTGACAAATGAATGGATAAGCAAAATATAAACATACCATGAAATATTATTCAACCTTAAAAAGGAAGGAAATTGTTACAAATGCTACAACATGGAAGAAACTTGAGGATACTGCAAGCCCTAGGAAAGCAAAAGAGTACTTGTGAGCCCATAATCTGATTTTGCTTTAAGTACTGAGATGACACTGTTTACTATAATATCTCCATTTTCCAACATGGAAAACAGAATAGGGTATGGATATGAATTAGGGGGATGATTTTCATAGAATTGCAGCAATATCAACATTTTGAGGATTATGTTTTAACCATAACAGAGAATGGGAAAGAGTCAAATTAGTTTCAGATATTCCCATGCAAGCTTTCCTTAATATGGACAGAACACAATATCAGAAACAAAGCTCAACTTAGTAAAATCATCTTGCTCCATGAATTATGCATGATGAGGCTTGGTCATTGTTCACCCCACTTTTAATTCCAACTGATTCAACCTCTGTAGTACCTGGGTGCTTATGTCTTTTTATCACTTTGTTCTTCATTACTAAATTTCCCAAATGATTTCTAAATAGAGTGCCATTATGCACTTCCAGGTTTATGAGCTATTGTAGGAAAAGTCACATTCTCTGGCTATCTTCTACACATTTCTAAAGCAGTAGGTTTATACTTAAAGCAATCTTATGGTAGTAACAATAAGTTTAAGCAATTTATAGACATTTTAAAAAACTGTTTACAATAGCTCAGTGGGCTCTGCAAATTATATTGTTTAGTACAGCATAAAAAATTTCTGAAAAGTTTACTTTAAGTTGAAATTAAAAAAAAATTCCCCTCATTAGTTAGCATTACCGTTTGAAATGTATCTCACTAAAAACTCTGTCTTCTAAACATGATGAATATGATACCTAGCACAAAGTAAATATGTAACTATACATATTTAAAGAAAAATGATAAATTAATATTACTACCTATATCAAGACAAAGTTAATGCAAAATATTTAGGATATTTACATTATAACTTTTAAAAGCCAAAGAAAAATGATCAATGACAGTTAATGATAATAGCTGAAGTGAGAATTGTCTACATGTGTTTCATATAGAGAATCTCTTTTAACTTCCACAAGAATGTCCTATTATTATTATGGTCTCCAAATAGTTGTGGAAATCAAAGATTAGCAAAGTCAGGTAACCTGCAAAAAATTACAGAAGTATTAATAGCAGAGCCAAATTTCCAGCTGAGGAAGAAATCATCTCCCCTAACAGCCAGAGCTGCAATGTCATGATTCCTATGCTTTTCCCTTACAAAGATTTTTTTTAGGTCTATTTAGAGCTGATAAGTTTAAACACCATATGTGAAAATAATATTTTAAAGAAAACTTTTTTTAACATCTTTATTGGAGTATAATTGCTTTACAATGTTTAGTTTCTGCTGTATAACAAAGTGAATCAGCTATATGTTTACATATATCCCCATATCCCTTCCCTCTTGCATCTCCCTTCCACCCTCCCTATCCTACCCCTCTAGGTGGTCACAAAGCACCAAGCTGATCTTCCTGTGCTATGCAGCTGTTAAAGCAAAGACATAAATGCCTAAGAAATTGGCATTTCTGTGTTCCGTTGACATTTGAAATCTTTCCTCCTTTCGTATTTATTTAGACTTGGCTTTGGTGTAAATTTGAGATCCTTTTTGCACTTATTAAACAATTTTTAAAAGTGCCTTTCAACTGCATTTTTTAAATTCCCAAATTGTAAACTTTATTGATATCAATATTCTTTTTAAAAACTTTATTGTCAAAAATTCTTTTCTTTCCTAGTTTCACATCTTAGAGATCTGCTGTGGAAGACAGTATCAGAATGTAAATAAGTAAATAATAAAAATAAAAAGGAGTGGCATCTCTCCTGTGTTCCCATGTGTATTCTCTGCTGTTGCTTTTTTTTATACATTCAGGAGAAAGTAAGGAATAGTTGTCTCTCCACTTCAGAACACCAAAATCCTGTCTCTTTTTCTTGAATAAGGAAGAAGATCTTAAAACCCAATTTGCTACTTAGAAGGAAAGAGGGTCATCTTCCTTTCCTTCTCTCTCCTGCCTATTCCTGTTAGTCAAGTAACCATTTATTCAGCAATTGGCATCTTCAGAAAGTTTAACTGGCAAACCTCTGCATGGAATTTAATTTATTACTTTAAAAGAGATGCAAAATGTTAAGATAAAACTAGATGATATCACAAAATTATTCAAAAGTAAACAAGATGAATGAAGCAGAGGAAGAGCTCACCTAAAGGGGCCTAAATTCCCATAATGTTATCATGAAATAGTATATCGTGAATAAACATCTTCACCTTGTTACAGATACTTTGAGTGCCTGACCATGGAGCAAATCCAAATGCTAAATTTTCTCATAACAAGTATATCTGTAGTTTGTAAAAGCACCTTTGGAAGACAGTTTTGGAATATTTTCAAGATGAAAACCTAAGATGGGCAAAATGCTAATTTACTTTAACTGAGTAAGTATAATACAGTTCAAAGGCAGGAGAGAGAGGTTGTGCTGCCCAAGTGACGCTCAGTAAACACCAATTGGTGACGCTGAAAGATATTCTGAAAGAAAGCAATATCTTGGAGATGTACACAATTTTGAGCTAAATCTATTCTTCTGTATAATAGAACTTGATATCTGAAGCAGAAAATAATATTGAGCAGATTAACATTCTCTGTCCCTTGATAATTTTGCTTATTAGTATCCTCATATACACAGCTAAAGCTGTAAAAACTGCCCCCAGAAAATTTTATTTGAATCTATAAATACACTTTTATTACTTAGCTACTCAAAGCAATTATGATATGATAATAAGTGATACTTTAAGTATCACTTAAATAATGCATTCTGATAATATAGTACAGAATAAAAAAGCACAAAGTACAGAACTACAACATGCCCTTCTTTAGTTGGTAAAGATCAGTTAAATACTATCAATGGACTATTCAACGGCTTATCTAAGAAAGTCAAATTACCAGTGTCAACTATGTTGTACTTTAGTACAATACGTTTGAAAAAAATATACCTATTAGGCACAGCAATAATCTGGTCACTTAAAAGTAATAAAGTATAGTAGAATTCCTTCTGTAAATGTGGATGATAAAAAACTCAGAAGCCCTTTGCCTTTGACCCATTTTACCCCAATCCAAGGTAAAATGATCCCCCATCAATTGGGTTTGACCATTCCAGAAAAAACTACTTTAGCTTGTCTTGCTCAATTACTCACTTAAATTTTATACTCTTACTTGTAAACATATAACATTTTTGAGGAATTAAACTTCCTCAATACAACAGTTAAACTAGCTACCTACAACACTGAACTAAAAAATGTTGTAATCAAAAAATATTCAAAGCAGGATACCTATTTCATGGTGTTAGTAATCCAACATTTATTCTTCACTAATTTATTCATTTAACAGCAAGTTATTGAGCTCCGCCCGAGTGCCAGGCCCTGTTTAAGTCCTGGGGACACAGTGGCGTACACACAGACACGTTCCTGTCCTGTGGGGCATCCATTCCACTAGGGATGACACAGCTGATGTACAAACTCCCAACAGAAGATGAGGATCAGCTGACTGCAGAAATACACCCAGGTGATTTGACTGGGAATAAGTGTGAGTGGGGTGAGGGCTCCTTGATTATGGGGTCAGGGAATAGCAGACTGAGGTCACATTCAAGGTGACACCTGCATGACAAGAAGTGTCAGCAGTAAGGCCACACTGAAAGGAGTGAATGGTAGAGAGAACGGGGGATAAGGCCAGAGAGGTCAGCAAAGCCCAAATCACACACAGCTTTAGGTCATGATGAAGAGTTTAGAGTTTATCATAAGACCAATGGGAAGCTCTTGGAGGGTTTTAAACAGGTGAGTGTCCCCATGATCTAATTTTTAAAAGGTCATTCTCGTGGCTGAATTGTGGTGGAATTCAAGGGGATTTTAGAAGAGCAAGTAGGAGACTCTTCTAGTGATCTTGGCAAGAGATGATGGTGACTATGCAATGAAGAGAATAGATGAACACAGGATAAGTTTTGGAGTTATATCTGATAGTACCTACTGATGCATTAGATGGGGGAGTGGTGGTGAAGGCAAGGTGAAACTCAAGGCTGCCTTGGTACCATTTACTGAACTGAGGGAAGACTGGGGGAGGGATATTAGGAGGGGGGAGTGTGAGGGGCAGCAGAGGTAAAGCAAGAGTCCAGTGGGGGGCCATGTTAGCCTTGGAATGTGTATTAAAAATTCAAGTAAATATGTCAAGGAAACAGTTGGATATAAAAATTTGAGGCTTAATGGAGAGGTCAGGGCTGGATTTATAAATGTGATAGCCATCAGGTATTGCTTGTATTTAAAGCTATAGGACTAGATCCAGGTAGAGAGTGTAGCTGGAGTAGAGGGTCAAAGACCCACCCCTAGAACAATCCACCATTGAGAGTTTGAAAACAGAAAAGCAGCCAGCAAAGGAGACTGAAGGCAGCATAGTTGAAGAGTTTGGAGGAAAACCATAGAACATGGCATCCTGGAAGCCACAAGCACAGAATGTTCAAGGACAGAGTATTCATCTCTATCAAATAATGTGAAGACATCAGGCAAGATGAGGACAGAAACATGACCATTAGATGTAATAAAAATGGAGGACATCAGTCACAGTAAACAGATTTCAGTGAGTTCTGGGTCTGGAAACCTATTTAGAGTCAATTGAGCTAAGAATGCGATGTGGAAAGATGGAGACAATGCTTCTGGTTACTGCGAAGGGTACAGAAAAATGGGGTAGAAACTGGAGGAGGAAAAAAAGTCAAGGGAGATACTAGGGTAGATACGAATATTAGTGAGATTGCTTCAATGGAAAAGGAGAAACTGATGATATAGCAAGAAAACACATTTAACTGGTGGAGAAAGTCTTGGAACAAGTAAGAGGGGATGGTATCCAGAGCACAAGTAGAGACATCATCCTTAGACAAGAACAGGAACTCTCCACCCATTGCAATAGGTGGGACACAGAGTGTGAGTTTACGTATTAGTAGGTTGGTATGTTTTGGAGTAGATGATGAAGTGTTATTCTGGGACTAGACAAAGAACACATCCATATTACAGGATATCAAAGCTAGTGTACATGAATTATTTAAGTATGTATTTCTGTTATCATCTTAGGGAAGAATAAGGCAGTTTAGAGAAGAATTTGAGAATATATCTTAGATACTGCTTTTGCCTGATTGGAAATTTGATTCACCAGTTTCTCCCCTTTATATTCTTGTATACTGAGGATCTGTGACGCACCAGTTTGATCATTTTGTAATGCTAACAGATATGGAGTCAAACTCAAAATCTGTCTTCTTTGGCAGGTTTTATCCAACATCTTAATTTTCTCTGATTTTTTCCAGACCTCTAGGCTGCACCTCACAGTATAATTATGCAACTCATTCATTGCATGTTTATTTCCTGCTTGTATTATTTCAAATAGAGACAAGGATAAGACCAAGTACTTTATACTAAAATAACATTGTTTTCCCCTCTGTGAAAAACCTAGTGTTAGATATAAAGTAGGCACTTAATAAATGTTTGCTGACCAATTTACCTTTTAGAGTTCAATGGCTGATAAAAAGTTTTACACAGAAATTCTTTGGAATATGCATAATTCCTCATGGCGCCTGCTGGGTGCTGCTGAGAGATGCTGAAATCAATTTTCTCCTTTACATGCTATTCAGTTTGTTTGGGGCAAGGTCTACAAGGTATATCCATCAGGAGCATAATAGTGAGCCAAGTACAAGTTACCTTCCTACTAAGGTTTGCACCCACTATCTTTGAGCTGTGATATAAAAAATTATTCAAGGGTAGGAAGCTTTAAGGAGAATTCAACAGTAAGGGTTGAGAATTACCCAGGGCTATTTGTGTTCTGTAGCATAATATGGATTTGAAATCAATTTGGTAATATCCTTAGTGAAAAAAAAAATATTTGTAACAGAACACTCATTAACATAGCCTATTTTGCATTGTCTTATAATAATGTTTTCTTCAGTGCAGACTGAAAGCAGATATTAAGTATATAGATGTCTAATTTGTTAAAATATGTGAAGCATAAGTTTAATTCCAAATTTAATTCTTAAGCCAATTATAGCTATTTAGGTATATTTAAATCAGAAAGCAAATATCACTCATATATATTTTTCTTTTAAGAAGGAATTGTATCATCAGACAACACTGACCTTTAATTTTGTCCAATAGGCTACCATGGAAAGCTAATGAATTAGCAATTAGAATAGCAGTTAAAAACCAAAGGTCCCAGATATTACACTTGGCAGTCAATACAACTCCAAGGAAGACAGTGATTATAGCTACTATAAATTTTGTCACTCTATAAAATAAAGCAGCTACTGATAGAATGAACTATTCCATTTTTCCATGCTATATGCATACTGACAATTATCTAATGAAATATATCAAGAGACTTAGAATTTTAGACTATGTGAAAACCTATACCAAAACCATCAATACGAATACCCTGTGAGCGGAATCCCATAGCACTAGGCAACATTAATAGAGACAATCTTTTAAAAGCATTTATTGTATAAAATATTTTTGAATAGTTGAATAGCTGAATCATTTAATGAATTCTGTAAGATGCATGTGCATATATAAGATTTCTATTTGTCAATACTTACATATAAAAATCTGATAACAGAGTCACCAAGTCTATAGGTAAGAAATATTAAACCTGTTTAGCTATTATTCTAGGTTTCTATTTATTTCTCACTAACCTACTTGGATTTTTATACTGTTTTTACTCAGATCATAAATTAGGTTCTGACTAGCCATAAAATGGCAAAGTTTACTTTGTTCATTAAAAAAATAAATCCAGACAATTTAGAATTATTTTTAAATTAACCAATAAACTATGATCCATTAATTCTTTTTGTGGGTTCTTGGCAGGAGAGAGAATATACATTAGTAAGGGATTTTTTTTTAAATCACCAGGAAAAAAGATATATGAATCCTTCTCTTAAAGTTTTTTTTTCTCCCCCATGGAGGCAATATACCTTAAAATGGAAGTTATTAAGCAATTAATAACACAGAATAAACTAAAATATTGCAAATATGATAGTATAATATCTTGGTAAATATGAGAATTTTGAAAGTCATAAAATTAAAGACTGATATGTGTAAGATCAATAGACATGATTTATCACTATTTAATATGAGCTTTAATTTTTAAATGCTATGTTCCAATAAAAAAGTGGACTGCACAGGAAAATTGAAATTTCAATAAAGAATCAAACTTTATATTAAAGTACCTTTAAGAGGTATATACTTACGCAGCAACCTCCTCTTTTGACAATCCTTTGAAATTCACCTCCAGATAATGATCTATGTCGTCTTTTTCTTTGATCAATTGAGACCTAAATGAAATGGAAAGAAATAATAAAGCATTGCCTTAAATCGAGTTGAAAAGCTACCAAACATATAAAATGCCACCAGAAGAACAGAAATATTCTGGGGACAATATCATAGATAATAAATGTTCTGTAAAAGCTATAGAGTTAGGTTGTTCATTGATAATTTCAAAATTTTAATTTTCTTGAATGGAAAGAGGCAGAGAAGAATACTAACCTCAGTGTGTAAACAGATAAAACACCAACACATTAAAATACTCGCATTCTTAAGTAAATAGGGTTTTCTCCTCAAAGCATTATAAGATCTTCCATTTTACTCATGTTCTCTCATAATATAACTTTCCAGCTACAGAAGTCAGATTCTGTTTGGCACAGGATCTTGAACTAATAATACTTATTTGATACAAATGTGTTAAAATTATTGGTTGCAAACATTACAGAATTTTGCTCTGACATGCTGTTTGAGTGGTTTTTAAAATCACACATAAAACTCAAATTATTATTAAAAGTTCAAGGTGAAAGTGATTTTAAGAAGACTTTAATGAGAAATATATTACACATGTAGTATGTTCAATCTTCATACACCTGGCACCTTTAAAAATAAGCAGACTATGAACATCTTATGACAATAGGAGTATGGGATACACAGATACCTTTTTATTCAGAAGCTAATGGAGAATGTTGATACAAAGCTTTGCCTTAAATGGTTATGAAAAAAATGTTTTTTTTCAATAAAATGAATACAAAAAAATTTTCTTTAAAATCTCTCTTATTCTAGGGATGTGAGACTGGGCTATGTTTTTGCTCGTGTTGAAAAGAAAATGTAATCTCAATTATTACAAAAGACAGGAAGAAGCAGCTAGCTATTTCAGATTTTGTAAATACATCACATTATTCAAGAGGAAAATGGAAAATAAGAATGTATATACTGGAATTATGCATCTATTGAAAATTTTCTATTTTTCACATTATTTGAAAATAAAATTACAATTTTCTACACTTCTATTTTACTATTTCTACAGTTTTCAATTCTATTACCAAAGAACTTTGATGGTAGTTCAGCTGAATGTATTTATTTTGGTCCAGGGGCTTTGGTCTTTGCCAGAAATACCAAAAATGAGGTATGGTCCTTCTCAGAACAAAGTAGTCTCATAATACTTTGATCATTATGCCTTGTAGGAATTGAAAGGTAAGCATAAAAAAAATCAAACCTATATATAGGTTTTAATTTTCTTGAATGGAAAGAGGCAGGGAAGAATACTAACCTCAGTGTGTAAACAAATAAAACACCAACACATTAAAATACTCTGCATTCTTAAGTAAATGGGTTTTTCTCCACATCCACCTATCCTGTATATAGGTTTATATTGATAAATAATATGTGCATTACTAAAAATCAATAAAACTATAAGTGGAAATTTCTAAATAACACAATCTTAGTTAATATTCATAATTATGATAAAATACATCAAGTTCCTGTCCTGCAGTTTTTCGGCTGCATTTGAAAACTCCATAAGCTCAGCAGACATTCACAGGCAGTGGTGGTTCGATGATGCATTTTCAAGCCCCAGGATCATTTCAGGAGCTAAATCGTGCCTGCCAGTTTACCCCGGTAGTAAGACTGTGTCATCCTTCCTCCAAAACAGAAATCAGTGCTTGGGACCTTGTGGTTTAGATGCCATACATCTTTCATGCCTAAAGCTTCTGCTTTCAATTCTCCACACGTATTTGAAAAAGGAAATGTATTTCCAAAGCTTTACAGGAAGCACAATATAATGGTAATAGAAAAGAAAATGATCAAATGAGTGCTAGCCTGCTAAATAAATAGATTCTTAATCTTTGAATGAGGTTCATCAATCCTTCTGAAACAGCAAATTTGAATATTCTGAATATAACAGTATACTTTTGTTTTCAAACAATTTTGTTTTCTGAGATATGCTATTTACATTTTTTACTGCAAGAAATTTGTTCTGTAGGAATAAAAAATGAAAGCCAGGGTCACGTACCTTGGAATTGTTCTGGGGGAACATGGCAGCTTCTGTCTGGCTAAGGCCGTAAGCTTTGGGCGTGTCATGCACAGTGGGGGCAGGGTGGTCATTTTGGACTACCAAAAAAAAAAAACCAGAAATGGTATTTTAAAGAATAAATCATTCAAAGAATCTTTTAAGACATTATTAGAGATCCACAGTCAGTTGTCTGAGCCGAGAATGCCTCTGTGTGTAGATCTATAGCTCTGTTATTCAGTCATGAAGCTCAGAGAGTGAATTCTGCAGGTTGCTTCTCTCATTATTTTCTTCTACTATCTACCTTTTGGCCAATTTATTACTTGTCTGCACCTCCATCACAAAATGGAAAAGGAGAAAATTTGATAAATGCATTGAAGATTCAGACAATTAGGAGCTTTGTTATGGGTTTTGTTAGTGGAGCTGGTTGCAATTAAAAAGTGAAGATTTTTAGGACAGCTATAGATTTCAAATGCTCATGCTTTTCTCTCCTGTTACAATCAATAATTAAAATTTTTTCATACTTTGCTGTCTTCTAAAACTTTCTCACTCACAAATAAAGCCTTTCCCTTAGAAGTGATAAATGCTAAGAACAATTCTCAACAAGGAGACAGCTTCCCTGAAAGAGCACATAGCTACAACACTGTACAGATCACTTCAAAATGTAGTGGTTTAATCGCACCAAAAAGAATAAAATACCTAGGAATAAACCTACCTAAGGAGGCAAAAGACCTGTACTCTGAAACCTATAAGATGCTGATGAAAGAAGTTGAAGACAATACAAACAGATGGAAAGATACACCATGTTCTTGGATTGGAAGAATAAATATTGTTAAAATGACTGTACTACCCATGGCAATCTACAGATTCAATGCAATCCCTATCAAATTACCAATGGCATTTTTCACAAAACTGGAACAAAAAATTTGAGAATATGTATGGAAATACAAAAGACCCCAAAGAGCCAAAACAATCTTGAGAAAGAAGAATGGAGCTGGAGGAATCACACTCCCTCATTTCACACTATACTACAAAGCTACAGTAATCAAAACAGTATGGTACCAGCACAAAAACAGACACAAAGATCAATGGAACGGGATAGAAAGTCCAGAAATAAATCCATACTCTTAAGGTCAACAAATCTATGATGAAGGAGGTGAGAATATATAATGGAAAAAAGACAATCTCTTCAATAAGTGGTGCTGGGAGAACTGGACAGTTACATGTAAAAGAATGAGATTAGAACATTCTCTAACACCATATACAAAATTAAACTCAAAATGGATTAAAGACCTAAATGTAAGACTGGATATAAAGTTCCTAGAGGAAAACATAGGCAGAACATTCTTTGACATAAATTGCAGCAGTATTTTTTTGGATCTGTCCCCCAGAGTAATGGAAACAAAAGCAAAGATAAACAAATAGCACCTAATTAAACTTAAAAGACTTTGCACAACAAAGGAAACCATAAACAAAATGAAAAGACAACCTATGAAATGAGAGAAAATATTTGCAAACAATGTGACTGACAAGGGATTAATTTCCAACATGTACAAATAGCTCATACAGCTCAATATCTAAAAAGCAAACAACCCAATCAAAAAATGGGCAGAGACCTAAATAGACATTTCTCCAAATAAGACATACAGATGGCCAACAGGCACGTGAAAAGATGCTCAATGTCACTAATTATTAGAGAAATACAAATCAAAACTACAATGAGGTGTCACCTCACACGAGTCAGAATGGCCATCATCAAAAAGCCTGCAAGTAATAAATGCTGGAGAGAGTGTTAAAAAAAAGGAAATCTCCTACACTGTGAGTAGGAATGTAAATTGGTGCAGCCACTATGGAAAACAGTATGGAGTTTCCTTAAAAAAAACTAAAAATAGAGTTACCATATGATCCAGCAATCCCATTCCTGGGCACATATCTGGAAAAGATGAAAACTCTAAATCAAAAAGATACATGCACCCCCATGTTCACAGCAGCACTATTTACAATAACCACGACATGAGAGCAACCTAAATGCCCATTGACCAATGAATGGATAAAGAAGATATGATACACACACACACACACACACACACACACACACACACACACACAGTGGAAATATTACTCAGCCATAAAAAGAATGAAATAATGCCATTTGCAGCAACACGGATGGACCTAGAGATTATCATACTAAGTGAAGTAAGTCAGACAGAGAAAGACAAATATCATATGATATTACTTATATGTGGAATCTTAAAAAAACTGATACAAATGACCTTATTTACAAAGTGGAAATAGACTCACAGATGCAGTAAAAAAAATCTTATGGTTACCAAAGGGGAAAAGGGGAGGGATAAATTAGAAATTTGGGATTAACAGATACACACTACTATATATAAAATAAACAATAGGATCTACTGTAGAGCACAAGGAACCATATTCAGTACCTTGTAATAACCTATACTGGAAAAGAATTTGAAAAAGAATATACATATATATATTCATATATATATATAATTGAATCAATTTGCTATATACTTGAAACATTGTAAATCAACTATACTTCAACTAAAAAAAAAGTAGCAGTTTAAAACAATAATCAAAGTAAAAAGAAGTCTTTTACTTTATGTGGGTCAGGAATTAGGAGAAAGCACAATGGGAATGGATGGCTTTTCTCTACTCAATTTTGACTGGGGCCTCTGCTGGGAAGACTCAGAGCATGGGGGTAACTCAGTGGTGGGAAACAGGAATTTTCTGTAAGGTCTTCACTCATGTAACTGGTGGCTGATGCTACTAGCTGGGACCTCAGCTGGGGCTGTCTGTCAGAACACATACATGTGACCTCCTCATACAACTTGGGCTTCCTCTCAGTATGGCAGCCTCAGACTTCTTAGGTGGCAACTCAGGGCTCCAAAGGCAAGTACCCAAAGAAAAGCCAGATGGAAGCTGTATCCCCTTCTAGGGCCTGGCTTTGGAAGTCACATAGCATCTCTTCCACTGTAAAAATCGGCTGCTCACCAGTAGCCAAGGGATGAATAAGAGCAGAAAAAGATGAAGTCAGAGAAGCTAAGGAGGAATCTGGTGCTGTTCTGATGGTATAGGGTCTTGAAAGTTACTGTAAAAAAATGTGACTTTTACTCTGATTGGAGGATTTTGAGCCCAGGAGTGACACGGTCTGAGTTACACCTTGAAAGGATTGCTCTGGCTTCTCTTTTGGACTTAGACTGTAGGGGGCAGAAGGAAAGGCAGCGGAGGCCAGTTGGAGGTTGCTGTGAAATCTGGGTGACAGAGAATGATAGAGGTGGACAGACATGGTCACAGCCGAGGTAGCACCACCTGTGGCCAGCAGAGACAAGATATTCCTCTAGTGCTACAAAGCCATGGGGGGACGGAGGGTGGAAAGCAATGAGATTTGAGGGAAAATCTTTTGAAATTCAGTGTAGAAATAGGCAGTTTTTTGTTTCTGAAAAAAAGATTATTACTCCAGCCTGAAAATAATTATTCACATAATTAAAGAGAATATTCTAATGGAGATCAGTGTCATGATATAACAGAATCCTGATATTACCCAGATTATCAGTGCATGGTATGATCCATGAAATATAAGGTCAACTTATTTTTATACAGTTGTAGCTTTAAAGCACTCAGTCTAAACAGCAAATGTTAGTCCTCTCCTCCAAAACAAACATTAGAAACATAATGTATTATACTCCATAACTTCCTAATATAGTGACTTAACTCTTTTGTATTTAAAAATAAATCTGTTTTTCTGATCACATGTTTTATCAACCCTTTGAGTTAATTGGATAACCAGAACTTACTAAGTGGCAACATTATGTAGAACATGTGGCAAGAAGTTAAAACTAACATAGGATTAGACCTCGTGTACAGATTTGAAGGGCAAAGGCTCCCTAAACCTACCTCTTGTAAGCCTATTTCAGAGAAGCTGTGAAGACTCTACGTTCCAGAGTCCTCCAAGGATATGGAGCAAATCTGGGCCATCTCAGTTCTTAACCCAGACCTCTCTGCCCCCAGGGGATTTGGAAGGGGAAAGAAACAATGCCTGTGCTGGCTTCAGCACGCAGGTCCTTCCCTGACAAATTAAGACTTTGTTCTGAGAGCTCCCACTTTGGTCATCAAGGGCACTGGGCAGAGGTATCTCTGCATAATTGCAGGGACCTCTGAAGGGTTCCCCAAGGAACTTCAAAACGACAAAAGAGTACTTGTAATTTCTCCCCAAACTAGGAAGACCCACCTACTTGTACACAGATAGAGGGATCAAACCCCAGAAGCTCCGATCCATCTCACATTTCCCATCAAGGTGTGTATAAGCCTCCCAAGAACTGGCCTACCAGGTTGGGACATAAAATTTATCCTTATTGATGTTTACTTGGGTCAGGCTGTTTTTCCTAGAAAATATAAGCCTCTAATGAAATCTTATGCAAATGTTATATACACGGAGAGGAAAACGTCTTCTTTGTCACCCAGATCAACTGCGATTTTTCTTTTTCAAAATCAGAGTCAACGTTTCCAACCATTAAAGTTTCAGCTGCCAGTTCCTTCATTTTGCTCCTCTCTGATCTGAGAACATTAGCAGCAGGAGCACCTTTACTCTTAAATTTAGTTTAATGTAAGTATTGCAAGGCCTGCTGGCAAGCCTCAAGGCACAACTCTGAATGGGGGTGGTCAGGGCAGAATGATAAAGTGGGTGCTACTGCAGGAAGGGGAATGGTTCAGATTCAGGTATATAAGGGAGGATAATGAGAGGTACTACTTTGGCTGGTACCAAAATGAGCTTAGCCCCAGAAGGTTAGGGTGAAGCAGTCTGTTAGGGGACCGAGAGGCAGCTCCCCCAGTGCTACCAAACGGGCAGTCTACTCCGGCCACCACAGGTGCTGAGACAAAGATCAAAAGCCTGCCTTTAGCCATTCCACTCTTGGTATTCAGAAGAGATTTGGTGGATTCTCTGATCTCCTGGTTGGCTCCTGTTTCACAGTTACAGTCTCTAAGTTTGGCCCGCACATGCAAAAAACAAATGAGAATGGAGAAATACAGGATGAAGGGTTTGAGAGGGATGGATCAGGCTGAATGTGTCCCATGGTGTGAGTTTACATTTCTGGTCCCCAGGTAAAATTCTTCAAAGAGTAGCCCTCTTGCTCATGATCCCCAGAGATCCTTATCAGGAAACACAAAGGAGGGGGAGGCCTAGAGTTGTATAGGCAGAGGCTACCTGGGAGTAACTATGTCTGAGGCCGACCACTGTCTCCAGAATTCAGTCATTTGGGGGTAAAAGCTGAAATGTGAGAAATAAAGCCAATAAACCAGAGCAAGCAAATGTATCATGTGTCATCAAGAGAGTTCAAAATAAATATGATTTTACTATCACCAACAAAATCATTGATAAGAATTGGAACTTTTCATATTATCACCATAAGCTCTTTTACTATGAAAGTTTAAAGAAAACTACAGAAGAAATATCAATAATTTGCTCCCGAAAAGAGTAAAAAAAAAATCACATAAAATAGCTTAAAGAGTCAGTAAATGTTTATCCCTTGTATCATAATTTTTGCATACATCTAGCATTCTATGGTAGGTTATTAGGTTGTTAAATAAATAGAAATCACAGATTTCCTACTCACTAACATTTATTGACAGTTAAATCAAAATTTAAAGCGGGAAAAGTGTTTGAAGGCAGGCCATGTTTCATTCGACTTACATTTGGAGATTACTGCTGAAGGCCTCTCCAGGCTTACAGACTTCAGCCTGAAAATTTGGAAGCAAAGAATAACAGCAAAGGAGAGAAGGAAAAAAGTTAAAAATTAGTTAAAGGAATAACCCCCCTTCCTGCTCCAAATAGTGGAATAAGATTTATTCATACAACAAAAACCAGGTACTTACTATACAGTTAGATAAACTTAAAAAAAAAAATCCTGCTGTGATAGATGACTTATTATGTCGATGATTAAAGATGCAAACCATAAAAAAAATTACAAAGTATAGCTCCTATGGAAGAAACTAATCACTAATTCAATGAAATGCCAATACATCTGAAATATGTATGTGTTTTGATATATTCTTATACAAATGTGACATTAGGGATCTCTCAAACTTATGACAGACTGGGTTATCTACCAAAACCGAGGGCATCTCAGTTCCCTTGTGCTCCCATCCAGTTCTAAACAGGACTAATTGATTTATTCCTACTCCTGTTTATTTTTTCCATTGCCCTCACAGGGTGAACTGGGCGGCGAGAAGAGCGCCTTTCTGCGCTCCTCCTTCTATGCATTTCTTGAAGTAAATGGTGAGGGCCTTGGCTCAGGAAGCCTGAGTCCCTAGATTGACGGAGGAAGGTCTGTCGGGGTCAGGGGAAGGACTGCCCGAAAGAACGACTCGTCTCTTCTAAGAGTTCGTCACGAACCTCGAGGGACTGGCCCTGGTGAACAGCTCTGGTTTTCCGTTCCGCCTAAGTGTGTCCCCGACCGGTAGCAGGTGCTGGGCGCCGGCGCTGCCCTCTCCTCCCGCGGTAGTTTCTGCACCCTGCAGAGCAGGCGCAGAGAGAAGACGCGAGAGCGTTTCCAGGGATACAGAGGGGGCGGGGAGGGCCGGGCGGGGGCGGGGTTAGGCTAAACCGGGATTCAGGATTGGGGCAGTTTCCTGGCTCGTCGGGCACGGGGGCGGAGCCTATAGGGGCGGAGCCTACTGAGCCGTGTGCTGGGTCTCCAGACCCAGCAGGCTTTTCCCGCCAGACTGCTCTCAGAAGTTAGACTTATTTCAGAAATTAGTTCACGCAACCGAAGAGCCTCGAATTTGCCGCCCTGAATCATTTCCTTCACGGCACCGAATCCTCAGTATTTTGCAACATTTCCCTGTCGTCCACAGATTGATGGAAAAACGCTCAGGCTGGGAATCAAGACCATCAAGACCCGAAGTCACTTTAACCAGCTGAATAAGTCCTTCCTTAGCCTCTGTTGCTGTCAGAACCATCTTTTTCCAGCCCCATGCAAATACCTTTCCCAATCCTGTCTCCAGAAAGAGAATCCAATTTTGAGTTGTGGTGAGCTAAAAACCCGAGGTCTCTTACATAGACTCCTCCTCCGTCCTGTCTTTATATGTATATATTTTAAAATTTCCCCTGAAACTCAGGATTTTATATTTACACCCACTTAATGTCAGCCTGTTAATCCCAGCCCATGCTTTCATCCCTCCTCTCACATATAAATGTAAGAAAGTGAGCTTCCTAGCTCATTGTCGCATACAGATAGAGGGCAAGAGAGTGAGGCTGTTGTTTTTTACTCCACCAAATATAGACGTGCTGGAAGGCAAGGCTTTTATTCATTGCCTACTGTCACGCACTGTAGGAAAGCCAGCAATACTGCTCACACCAATCATTCTACTAACCATAAATCGATTCTATTTGGACTACAAGCATAACAACCATAACCACGCTTTCATTCCAACATCTAATTTGCTGCAATAAATTACTAAATTATTTCCACCAATTTACACTATACATTCAGTTGATCACTGTGACTATCTGTGACTGGGCTCCATGCGATCCCTCACATCAGTAAGGATCATTCTATTCTCATGAACTCATTTCCCAGTTTCTAGCAACACCTTAACACAACTCCACGGTGACCTGTGTTAATTCTGTTCCAGTCCTTCCTGCCTTTTCAGGTTCAACGTCTGTGAATTCCATGCACCTTCCTTCCTACATGAGACTCTTCCAGCTGGCTTTTTGGAGGCTCCTTCCTGCCTCTTTGGACTTATTCCTCCTGCTTGCTGTTTTTTTTTTTTTTATTGGCGTGTAGTTGCTTTACAATGTTGTATTAGTTTCTGCTGTACAGCAAAGTGAATCAGTTATAAGTATACATATATCTCCTCTTTTTTAGATTTCCTTCCCATTTCGGTCACCACAGAGCACTGCATAGAGTTCCCTGTGCTATACAGTAGGTTCTCATTAGTTATCTATTTTATACATAGTAGTGTATATATGTCAATCCCAATCTCCCAATTCATCCCACCCCGCCTTGGTATCCATAAGTTTCTTCTCTATATCTGTGACTCTATTTCTGCTTTGCAAGTAAGTTCATCTGTACCATTTTTCTAGATTCCACATATAAGTGATATTATACAATATTTGTTTTTCTCTTTCTGACTTACTTCACTCTATATGACAGTCTGTAGGTTTATCCGCATCTTTGCAAACGGCACTATTTCATTCCTTTTTATGGCTGAGTAATATTCCATTGTATATATGCATACCACATCTTCTTTATCCATTCCTCTGTTGATGGACATTTAGGTTGCTTCTATGTCCTGGTTATTGTAAATAGTGCTGCAATGAACATTGGGATATATGTATCCTTTTGAAGCATGGTTTTCGACGGGTTTCATTTCTTATATAGGGTCTTAAACTTGGCACTTAGATGGGACGCTTTCTTCTCTAGTACTGACCTCAGGCCTCCCAGGCATTTATACCCCATTAGTTACCTGCCTCCAGACAGTTTTCATAACCAGTTATCCCAATGGAACTTGGTACAGCACAGACCATTGTGACTGATACTTCTCCCTGGATCATCCAGTCCTGTGGACATCCACAGTCCACATAACATGTGCTATAAAAGTGGTATCACGTTTGGTGCCTCAAGGAAGGACCACACTGCTGCCCAGGACTGAGTGGAAGTTTGTCAGTCACAAAAGTGTTCACAGAGGGGATAGTTCTTGAGATGTGATTTTGAGCCTTGAAAAAAAGAGTAGAGGTGTGTCAGGTGTACTGAAGGGAATAGAAGTGCAGAAAACCTTAGCTTTGGGGATACCACCAATTCTAGAATACAGAGGCAGAGAGCTGTAGAAGATGAATCTATCCCACAGAAAAAAATATAGCAGTAAAACGTTTTGAGCTCCAACAAAGGAAATGAAAACCTGAACACACAGCAACATATTCATTAATGTAGCATATTTAGGATTATAATTGGAATAGATGCTGATTTTATAGTATTTGTCATAGCTAGGACATGGGAAAATTATGAATACCCCTCAAGAAGATTGAAATAAAGTCATTCTGGGACTTCCCTGGTGGCACAGTGGTTAAGAATCCGCCTGCAAATGCAGGGGACATGGGTTCAATCCCTGGTCCGGGAAGATCCCACATGCCCCGGAGCAACTAAGCCCGTGCGGCACAACTACTGAGCCCAGGCACCGCAACTACTGAAGCCCGTGCGCCTAGAGCCTGTGCCCTGCAATGATAGAAGCCACCGCAATGAGAAGCCTGTGCACTGCAACGAAGAGTAGCCCCCGCTCGCAGCAACTAGAGAAAGCCTTCGTGCAGCAATGAAGACCCAATGCAGCCAAAAATAAATAAATAAATAAATTTAAAAAAGAAAAGAGAAATAAAGTCATTCTTTGAAAATAAAATAAAAGATTCATCAGTCCTTTATGAAATTGGTGAAATTTGGTTACTTATAAAAAACATTCTACAAAGAACCTTGGTCTGGCTGACTCTAAAGCTTTTCTCCTAAATTATGCTTTTAATTAACTCTTTTTCCACTAATCCCATGCTTCCCAAGCAATCTCATAAGTATAATTTATGTATAGTGTAGAGATTCTTAAATGGGTGGAAATTATGTTCTGGCTAACTAACATGAATATTTATGTTCTCCTGGAAATTATATTTTCACTGTAAATTAATACACCGGCATTTGGTTTGTGTGTCAATATGTGTGAGTTTGGTTATTTAGGGTTAAAGCCTTTACTGAGCTCGATCACCTCTGGGTATACTTCAAAGTCATGGTTCTGGATTTCCAAAATTGAGGAATACGTCTTTGACTAGGGTAATCTATCCAAGAAGGATCATCTTATACTGGCCAGTTTAGTGATCATTGACTTCTCCTGGTAATACCTCTATCATGACCCTCTTTATTACTACTAATAATGAGTCCATGTGATTTATTAAAAATTTTTAAGTACCATGAAGAACCATAAGAGAAAATAGAAGATCAATGAAACTTAATTAGTAACGTAGCTAGGAAGGCAGAATTTTGGATATTACAAACCAAAGTGTTCAAAAAACAATAATTTCAGTGGTTCTATAAACAACTTCAGCAGTAACCTCTTAATATTTTTCTAGGATAATAAGATAATTAAGGATATATCATCCATTGCAGTGGTCATGAGAGTGTACCTTATAGGCTGCTAACTACAGTGTGTGTAGTTAATCAAGGGTCCCAGTTACTGTGTTTTGAAATTTGTTTCCTCACCTTTCATGGGTCACTCACAGCCAATGACTCTGCATCAAAGGTACTAAGGCAAACCCATTCATGAGAGACACTGCACTCCCCAGAAAGCCAACTTTGGCTAAAGGATTCCCCTATGGTTTTCCTAGCTGTCTAAGATTACTTTCAATTGACCTCTCCCTCTCTCCTTGGGGTCAGAATTGCATCACAGTCTGATGGCTTTTTTAGCCTTCTTCAGCGCCTTCCCTATTTTCTCTCCAATAGGAATATCTTCAGATAAAACCCTTGCATATTACCCCATCTTTGCATCAGCTCTTGGAGGACCTGACGAGTACCTCTAAAAACTTAACTAAATTCTTATCAACATATTATGTCTTGATATTCAAAGTCAGAATGCCAATTGGGCTAATCCTGCCAGTGGCCATTAAATGGCATTTACTCTTGTCCACTTTACCCAGATGGAGAAAGTGTCTGAGAAAAGAGTCCACACTGATATATGGGCATTTTCTAGTAGCTTTCCTGAATGATCAGAGACCTGAAATAAGCACGATTGCTAACATGGGGTTTGGGGAAAGAGTTACATGGACAACTACTTAGAATGGACACAGAATGGACAGAAGAGGCTCCTAATAACCAGGTAGACATACTTTCTTGCTCAGTGGAGGTAAATTTATTCCAATGTTTACTAAATAATTTATGAACAACTTGGTCGTATTGATAGGATTGGAGGTTATACATGGTCAGGCACAGTAACAAGAATTTGCCCTCCCCAAGACAGTGACATGGTCTTTCCCACTGCTGAAAGCCCATTTGGCAACCCCATGTTCCTGACACAATACCCTGGAAGGGCCAACCTACTAGATGGTAGCAAGTTGGTCATATTATATCCCCTCCATCACAGAGGAGGCAGTATCTTGTCCTAATTAGAATAGACATGTATTCCGTATATAGGTTTGCCTTCCTTATCGGCTATGCTTCTGAAAGCAGCATCACCTATGGACTTATAAATGCCTTATTTATGGCCACAGTACCGATGGCTTCCGAGGATTAAGTCAGGGGGTTGATATTCATGGATAAACTGCCTTCACACATAACCTGTCATCCACAAAGACTGGATCTTATAGAAAGAAACAAATGAAGGCTTGAACAGCTGGCATACACTTCTTTCTAAGCTTGGGGTATTGTGCTATAGGATACAGCATGTACTCTGAACCAGGAGTACTTGTACCAGAGCCAGGATACTTGGGTCCAAGAACCAAGAGGTAGAAGAGGGAATGAATGGTACTGCTTGATATTACACCTAGTATACCATTTGCAAAAATTTACTTCTCAGCAACACAACTCCAAGATGTGCTGAGTTAAGAGTTCTCAGTAACAAAGGGAGAAATGATTCTACCAAGAGACACATTTTGTTTCCATTCTAAATCACCTCTCCCTTTAAAAAATGTTCAGATTTAAAGATGGGATGGTGACAGCAGAGCTGTCAAAGATCAAATAAACTACCATTGTGTGTGTCCTCTGTAGATAGAGCTCATCCCACAAGTCATTAAACACATAAATTCCAGAAGCGCATATCGATGTCATGTTTCACTTCCAATAACACATCAAAAGACGAGTAAAATGTTTTCAATACATTTGACACCAAATTGCTTATTTCAGTATTTTCATTTTTCTCTTCATCACCTTCTGTTCCAGAGAGAAAAAGTTGAAAATTGTGATAGAAAGTTTCAGATGTTTTCCAATAGCTTATTCTTCTAAAATATTGATGAAATTCATAATGAAAATATTTTTTAGTTTTCCTGTTAGTGCCACCAAAACGATTGAAGCAGATGATTGTTTAATAAAATAAAGAACAATGCCTATAGTCAATTCATAGGAAGCTACAGGTACCAAAGAGGTTGTTACCAAGAGGTTTTGAGAACAGTGAGAAGAAGTTATCAAGTGAAACAGAGAGCTGTGAAAATCAACTCTCATGGGCAGATGAAACCCCTGTAAAAGTAGCCCATTGTATGAATGGCTTATAACGGTGTTGCCTCTGAGACTGAGGACTTGGGGTTATCAAGGCCTAGTAGTATTTTCGGAAAATTGTGCTGTAATTGATTCCACCAAAATATAAGTTGCCTAGAAGAGATACTGTCATGACTGACAAAAACGGAAAGCAGTAGATGAAGAAAAATTTGCCATGTGTCCTGTAGCAGTTTCCAGAGAAGCTGGGGTTGACTCCAATGGCAAATTCCAATCATCGAGCCAGAGATCTCCCTAGAGTAATGCGGTCCTATAGGTGGCCAAAGCTTGGCAGATGTGTCTTGTAAGGTCAGCTGACACCATTCTTATTCTGTGCTCACCAGTGGACTTTCTGACCTACAATTTGCTTTCTGCCGTGAAATGGGAAGTTATGTCCTAAGTAAGTAATCAGGATTTGTTGCCTGGTCAAACACAGATTTGAACATAAATTGGCAATCTGGTGTATAAACTAGCTTTTACAATGTTTGGTTAATGTAAATCGGTTTCTGTTTCCTGATTATTTCTTGGTGAACTGGGAAATATTTTTCTTTTGGAAACTGCAGGGCTATAAACCAGACACTGAGCTGGTGCTTCCACCAAAGGTTGCCTTCCCATGAAACTCTACAGAGCAGCTTACTTCGGTATCTCTGTTACTCCAGTAAGTATTACAACCATTCATTTTTTCTATTTTTCCAACTTGGAAAGGCATAGGAGTTATCTAAATTGAGATGAAACTTCGTGATTAGAGTCTGCACAATTTACAAAATGACACACTACCATATATACGTGGAGATGCTAATCTTCATATAAATAAATATTATGTATTTAGGAATAGAATTATCACAGCAGAGATAAAAATTTTATAAGCCCTATCTTTTTCTTTCATAATCCTTTTAAATAAGAAGGCATAAATAATCATAAGCTTTAATTTAGACTTTCATAGTCCAAGTATTTTATTTTATACTTTGTTGCTCACATTAACAGATTAATTTTTAGAACAGGGTTTTGATAAACTTATTCATTTTTTAAAAAAACTTCAGATGTGAATCTTATAATCTTTCAGTTCTTTATGCTAAGTAAAATTATGAACGATCAGTTATTTAATCCAATATTATTTTAAATTTACCCAACAACATTATTCATGCTAGTACATACCACTTTTAAGTGCTGAAAACACAGTGCGAAAAAAGACACACAGGTCTCTAGTCTCACTGGCCTTTTGGACATTACATTCTAGTGGGGGAAATGGGAGACAGATAGTAAATAAGTAAACAAGATGATTTCAGGGCTATGAATAAGACAAAACAAGATAATATAAGAGTAGTGTGTGTGTGTGTGTGTGTGTGTGTGTGTGTGTGTGTGTGTGTTTGGGGGCTGAATTCTTAGAGAAGGCCTCCATGTGAAAGTAACATTGGAGCTGAAACCTGAGTGAATGATGGAATAGAGAAGTCAGGCACAGATCTGGGGAGAGAGCATCACAGGTAGATGGAATAGAACAAGCAGAGCTCCAGAGGTGGGAACAGAGTCGGTATGTTGGCCTGTGGCAGACAGACAATTCAGGGGCTTCCTTACGATTGACTCTTTCTGGTGTTTACATCTTTGGATAATCCTCTCCCTATATGTGTAGGTAATATCTGTGATGTACTTCTAACCAATAAAATGATAAGCAGTCACTTCCATGATTGTTTTATGTGACATAGGACTCTATCTTGCTATCAGACTCACTCTAGTCTCTTTTTCTTTTGCTGGCTTTGGAACAACCACAGCCACAAGGAACTGAATACTTCCAAAAACCACACCAGTGGGGAAACCGACGTTTCCTTAGTTGGGCCTCCATGTGAGAACACAGCCCTAGCCAGTCCCTTGATGGCAGCATGTGAGACCCTAAGCAGAGGATCCAGGTAAACCATGCCTGGACTCCTGACCCACAGAAACTATGAGATAATAGATGTGTTGTTCCTCTAACTTGTTAAATTTGTAGCAATCTGTTACAGAACATAAAAGTCAATTCATGGCCCAACAGTCAGAATACACATTTGGTTGGAGGGTAATGAACCAAGGGGATAGGAGTACATTTGAAATGAGGTAGAAGGGTGACTACATAGAACTTCAGGCCATGGTAAGAGAATCAGATTTTACTAGAAGTGTATTAGAAAGTCATCACGGAGATTTAAGCAAAGGAGTGACATGATTAAAAGTTTCCTGGTTACTTGTGAAGGGTGAACTATGGGCTGACCAGAGTGAACAAGGAGACTTCTCAGAAGCCAGCTGCATTCATTCATCTAAGTGAGAGAATGTGGTGGCTCAGAGGAGGATGGTAGAAATGGAGTATGGTTAAAAAAAAAAGAGAGAGAGAGAGAAAGAAGAGTCAGGAGACATTTGAATGCAGTCTACAAAATCCTAGACCTTTGCTGGGTTTCTCAGGTGGAACAGAAAGAGGGCAAATCCAGGGTGCTATTTTGACATGTTAAATTTGAGATGTCAGTGAGATATTCAGGGGTAAGTTGTCAAGGAAGCTGTTGAATAAATAGGTCTGGAACTCAGTATGAGTGATATATATTTGGAAGTAATTAAAACACCGACTTGGGAGGGCTTCCCTGGTGGCGCAGTGGTTGAGAATCCGCCTGCCAATGCAGGGGACACGGGTTCGAGCCCCGGTCTGGGAAGATCCCACATGCCGCGGAGCAACTGGGCCCGTGAGCCACGACTACTGAGCCTGTGCGTCCGGAGCCTGTGCTCCGCAACAAGAGAGGCCGCGATAGTGAGAGGCCCGCACACCACAATGAAGAGTGGCCCCCGCTTGCCACAACTAGAGAAAGCCCTCGCACAGAAATGAAAGACGCAACACAGCAAAAATAAATTAATTAATTAAAAAAAAAAACAGGAAAAAAAAGAAAACAAAAAACACCGACTGTAGTTAAAACCAAAAATGGGATGAAAACCATCAAAGGGTTAATATGATATGTAATAAGGAAAAAATTAAATAAATATATAATGTCGCTTCTGACACTGAATAGAGAATTTTGCTTTGTCAACATCATTTTTTTTTGTTTCTCAAATCTATTATGTTTTCTGTACAAAGTTCCACTGTACATCACACATTCTTCTCCTCTTGCTTACACAGTAAACAAGTGTTACTAGCCCTTTGGCTCAGGTTCACAGGTTTTCCCTGGAGAAGGGTGTCAGGCCAGTTAAACTCAAGTTGTCTTTTTCTGATGCCTTCTGGGAGCACTGGAAAGCTCTGGGCTCTGAGGAGCACAAGCAGAGCCCAGCCATGTAGCTGTGCAGAGAGCTCCATCTACAGAGCTCTGTGCCTCGGTGCTGATCAGCTTTTCTGTCTGGGACAGCCCAGAGTTTTGCCCAACTACTGAGGGCAAAATCAAGCCCATGGGAAAGGATCATACAACTGAAGGAAGATGTCTGCAAACACCCAGTCTCCAGCTCCCAGGTTGGACTTCAGACCGATGCCAAGAGGAGCTGGGGGTGGCATGGGCATCCCTGAGGAACTCAGTCCAAAGGACCTATGTCAGGGGGCTTTGGGAAGGAGGGGTGGGGCAGGAAGGTTGGGGAGAAAGAGCATGTTAAGTGGGAATAAATGAAAGGTGAGAGAAGCTGTAGAGCAAGGGGCTTGTGCTATCCTTCCAACAGATGGTGAGTAGACCAGGGCTGGGTTAGAGGAAGTGGGCGAGAAGAACTTGATACACTATCAGAAGATACACTATCAGTAGGCTATTATCACTATGTTCAACAATATTCATAAAATAATTATTTTATGTGCCCTTAGTATTTGCTTGGAATTTGGAGAATGGGAGTGATGTAGATATAGTGAAACCAAGGTTGGCTGAAGTCCCACTGCAGCCATCTTGGTGTCCAGCTCCTCCCTGGGTAGCCCTTCCTGTTCCCCCATCATCACCACCCCTGTTTCCATTTGAGCCATTGATTCAGCCCTGGTGAGCCATCTCTACTAATCTACCTTCACCCTTTCCTAGTTTTGTGTGATCTCGTTGCTTCCTTGCTTTCAGCTGTTAGTCATACCTGTTAAATTGCCATTTTAATTTAGTAGTTAGAAATGATTCCTTCCAAAATAAAATGACCTAATGGTACACATTTGAATTATACCCTCTCTTACTCTTTAGTTGTGGTAATGCCAACACATGACAGCCATGGACTATGGTTTAAGAGTCAAACAAATTGAAGAAAATAAACCAAGGGTCTACAAAGATGTGATTTGGTTAAAGGAAACAGATAATCCCACACTGAGTTTTTACGGTAGGATTTCTCACTTCTCAAGAGTGACTCTTATCTTTCTTTTATGAGCTTGAAAAAAGCCTGGAGCTCAGCAGTGCCTCAGGCAAGTGAGTTTGAAGGTCTTCTTCAAGAGTGAATGAAAGATAATAATCAAAATCTAGGTCAAGATACTATTTATTCTGCAGAGAATTGTTTAAGTTAATGCTTTAAATTTAAGTCAGAATGCATTTTAATATATGATTCATACCATGCCTATCAGATATTCTTAATGACTGCACACGTTGTAATATCATTCGGACCATTTTATTATGAGGAATTTTCTAACATCAAGTGGAACAGCCATTAAATTATCATTACAAAGATATCAAACTTCCTCATTGCATCTATTTCTCAAGACACAGGTATGCAATATGAGTCTGAAAGCTTTAGAAACTTCAATACACCTTTTCAGAAAGAGAATGAAAACAGAGGGTTTATGGTAAAAAAGAATGAAACAGAATGGAAAAAGTGGCAAAGAAGAAGGATCTATAGTCTGATGCATAACAAGGAAAGTTTACCCTCAGAGAACAAGAGGGTTCTAGTTATCATTAGTAATAGCACATTTTAAATTTTGTAATAATTATTTAAAAATAAGAAGTAAAAAATTTATTAATTAGCAAAATTATATAACGTGTGGAACAATTGGTGGGGAATAAAAATAATTATTCAATATGAATACTTTTTATGGAAGAAATTAAGCTGTACTGCATATGATCTACATTTCAACAAAATCGTTCTAGTTTGTAGCATACAACAAGTGAATTTGGTATTCGTGTATTTAAATGAACTACATTAAGTAGTTTGTGAGTTTCTTTTATCTTATCAATGCATTCATATAGTTGGTTATGAACACTGGCTCCCTATGAAGAAACATACATCATACCATGAATGAAATTAGGATAAAGTCAAAGTGAGTTCCAAAAGACGCAGACACAGACCGAAATTGCATTCTCTGGCTAAAGGCTCCACAGGACTATTTGGAAGAAAAAAAATAAAGTGTTAAAAGAGACAGAAACAGCATGTTTGAGTTATAATAGAATAAGAGAGTTATGTTAGAATACATGTTTGAGTTATGTTAGAATAAGTGTTAGCTACATAACTTGAAGTCTAGAGACGCTCAAGAGGTAGACTGGATAGCCAGGGCCCTGAACTGTAGGATTGAGCGAGTTATTCACAGTAAAGTTCACACATCCAGCACTGAGGATGGAAGAAGTGGCCACTTCTGATTAGTCCTTGAGAACAAGGAGAGTAAGGCATGGCAACAGGAACTGGCTAGAGCTCTGTAGGGAGGTGAGAGCAGGGGAAAGAGCAAAGGATTAACGAAAGCAAGGCCAGATTTCTGGCTCTGTTTTATGACCAAAAAATTGCACCAAACTTCCATAAAGTGATGCCTTTCTCAAAAATGATGCCTAACAGTCACAAGGAGGTTAGATAGGTGTAAGGACTCTTAGTTGCAGATACATTTCCATAACTTCCAGCGGCTCAACAGAAGCTTTCTAGGTATATACAGATCATCCAGTCCAAATTATAACTGAGGAAATTGAGGTCCAAAGGATGACATGAGCATCCAGCTAAAAGCAAAGGCAGAAGAACACAGGTCATCCAGCTCTTACAAGGCCAGGCCTCTCTCCAGCACACAATCTGCCCTCTCTCCTTTAGAGAGACGGATCTTTGAATCCTTCCACGGATCATTGAAATTCACAGATAAGCCCTGAACTTTTCAGCCAACGGGTCCAACTTTCCCCAGAGCTAAATCAGAGTAAATCAGAGAGAAATAATAGAACATAGTTGATCAGAGTTTTATCTTCTTTTATTTCCTCTTTTATTTCTTACGGGGTTGCTAATGAGCAGTGAAACGGCCAAAAAATCAGGAAAGGAGAGAAAACAAAGGATACAGAAAAACCCACCAAGTGACTCATCTGCCCCAATGTGACTAACACTAAGGTATTTATTTGGTACAGATCAAAAATCTTCACCATATGTTCAGATCTCAAAGAACACAGGTGAATCTGGACCTGGTAGAACAATTTCTCTGGAATATAAAGACTGGCCAGCCTCCCCCAGAATCGATTGAAACTTGCCATAGGAAACTGAGGCACAATTACTCTCATCACAAGAGGCGCGGTTGTAACTGAACATGAAAATGGTCTACTGGTGAGTCACTTCCGTGCACGATTCCTTCACCTTCCCATCTTCTGCCCCGGACAAGTTTAGGCAACAGATGATCTTCAGACTGGGGAGAGGAAAACTGAGGTGTTCCTTTCCACTTCCGAGCATGCGCACACACACGAGGGACGTGTAATCGGCCGGCTTCTTCCTGAAGAGCTGTCATTCCATACACACCAATACAGACAGATAGACAGACGCCAAAGGGCCACAGTCCTCGAGAGTGTTTTCCTGGGGTGGCTAACTTACCCACACCGACTTTCTTGGGCTCACATCCTCCACACCAGCCCCACCCCACCATGTGTTAGAGAGCTTCCTTGGTCATTGGTGAGTCCATCTTCCTTGACACTCTTTTATCTCAGCCCCACCCTCCCAATCCCAGATAATCCCCATCCCTTGGCCTTTAAAACCGTTTCCCTCGGCCATTAAAAAGAATGAAATAATGCAATTTGCAGCAACATGGATGGGCCTAGAGGTTGCCATACTGAGTAAAGTAAGTCAGACAGAGAAAGAGAAATATCATATGATATCACTGATATGCAGAATCTAAAAAGAAATGATATCAATACAAATGAACTTATTTACAAAACAGAAACAGACTTAGAGAACAAACTTATGGTTACCAGGGGAGAAGGGTGAGGGGAAGGGATAGTTAGGGAGTTTGGGATGGTCATGTACACACTGCTATATTTAAAATGAATAACCAACAAGGACCTACTGTGTAGCACAGGGAACTCTGCTCAATATTCTGTAACAACCTAAATGGGAAAAGAATTTGAAAAAGAATAGATATGTGTATATGTATAACTGAATCACTTTGCTGTACACCTGAAACTAACACAACAGTGTTAATCAACTGTACTCCAATATAAAATAAAAAGTTAAAAAACAAAAATTTCCTCCCATCCTTCCGAGCAACTACCAACTCCTGTGGCCCAGACCTACCCAGAGTTTCAGATATTTTCTCCTGGCTTGTCTCCCTGTTAGCAAGGAAAAAGAGGATTTTTCTAATTCTCAGAGCAATGGATAGAGGATCCAGAAAAAGAAAGTGACCCCTGAAAAGGTCTGGTCTGAAGGTGAAATATCTAACAAAATCAGCCCCATCTGCTAACCAGGGTGACTCTTCTGGGGCTCATCTCCTGTTTCTGTGAGTAGCTAGCCTCTTCCTGGCTTTTTTAGATGCAGATTCTAGGAAGGGTGAGCAGAATGTAAGAGTAGAAAATCGATCTATTCCCCCAAACAATCCATTTCTGGTTGTTGCTGCGTGAGTTGAAGTTTTCTTTGTTAAAAAGCTTTATATATCCATCTATTAGGATAATGCTGTGTAACTCGATAACAACTCCCATCAGCAGAAAGAGAGAAAGATACTGAATTTACCTAGCAGATATGGTCATGTGAAATATCTCATTCAGACCCTTCAGGAACATGAGTACAGGGTCAAAGACACCGCTGTGTGCCTCAGACCTGTCACAGAGACTCCTGAGGAGAGGGGATGTGAAGTGAGGGCTAAAATCCAGCCCATTTCCAGTTGCCTGCTTTGTGCCCCAACCAGGACTGTAACCCCTGCAGAAAGGGGTGGCTTCTTTTTCCTGTTTGTTTTTTAAAACAATTTCTTTCTTTTCTCTAGTGCCCAAGACTGGGAAATTCCTCTCTCTTTTTCTAAAGGGAAAACTAAGTTTGATCACTTAATGAATGTGCTGTGTGTGGAAAATGCAAGAGGAATAACCTCGTTCAGATATGAAGAGTAACTGGGCTGAGTGAAATCAACAGCCAGCTTTTTAAAAAGCCTGTTATTGGGGCTTCCCTGGTGGTGCAGTGCTTGAGAGTCCGCCTGCCGATGCAGGGGATGCGTGTTCGTGCCCTGGTCCGGGAGGATCCCACATGCCGCGGAGTGGCAAAAAAAAAAAAAAGACCATTAAAATTCAAGTGCAGGCCATGTTCCCATTTTTTTTCTTTTTTTTCTTTGCGGTACGCGGGTCTCTCACTGCTGTGGCCTCTCCCATTGCGGAGCACAGGCTCCGGACGTGCAGGCTCAGCGGCCACGGCTCACGGGCCCAGCCGCTCTGCAGCATGTGGGATCCTCCCGGACCCTGGCACGAACCCGCGTGCCCTGCATCGGCAGGCGGACTCTCAACCACTGCACCACCAGGGAAGCCCGTCCCCATTTCTTATAAGCTGTATGACTATAAGCATCTCTTATTAATTGCTGTTGATTAGCCAAAATGCAAATATTTAATTAAACCTTGAGAGATAAAATTGCACGTGAATTATCTATCTAAGAGCACATAGGTCTGTACATTTCATTAAGATGGTTTAACTAACCATCATGTCTCTTATACCCAGTCTTTTTTGAGCAAGTTGATTGTTTTCTGTTTTTTTTTTTTTCTCTCAAGTTCCCTAGAGGGATGGTGTTATTTTTTCTAAAGTCATTTGTTTATTGATGTGTATTTACTTTGCTTCTCCTCCTTATCCAGTTAGAAGCACTGCTGATCACAGCACAGATGAACACTTTTGTTTAGTATCCTTGAAAATGTATACTCAAGAGTAATTATTGACCAGATTGAATGACAATGAAGCCTCTTAAGAGAAAAAAACACAGATGGCAAGTGAAAAAAACTCAGTCTTCCATCTTTTTTACATGCTTGTATATCCTAGGGATTTTCTTAGTCCTGGTATTCCATAGATTTCCACAGGACAAGAGGGTCACTCTGGTATTAGTGGAGTGGGTTTTGAATGTTTACTTTAAGGACAAACACAGACTTCTATTTGGTTATTTAAAGAAACAGTAAAAATCTAAACATGTCTTGTGTGCCCACACAGGACTGAACAGAAGTGGCTGGTGAGCTCTTCAGTACAGGACTTACACAATTGTTCCTGAAGAGGATGAGGCAGGTGGCTTCCCTGGGAGGTTGCCAAGATGAACCCTCAACCACAAGGGCCAAAACTTGTGAAAAAAAAACAGAAACAAAAACCAAAGAACTGCCACTTATAGAACTACTGAAATAATGTCCTTCCCAATTTATTTATTTTTTAGCATTACTTATCCTTCTACGTATGATGGTGACAGTTAATAGTCTGGTGCATGTGTTTGTTTTCTTAATGGCCTCTATGTTGGTTCTGCTCATTCTTTTAAAAAATATTTTGAAATTGTCTGTCTTATGAAAATGCCTGGAAAATGCTGGCCTAACGTACAGCTTTCTTGCTTATGTTTGATGCTACGGCTTCCGAATGCTAGTCACCCCTCTGATGTGGTAAGAGTGTATGTCTACGCAATGGAGAACACATGGTTGTTGTCACCTCCATGGGGCAGGGTACTGATCTCTGTGACCAGATGGCACTACTGGAGTGTTTGACACAAAGTCGTTAAAGGAGGTGCTCTCCTTTGATGGGATGGAGCTAGAAAAACTCAGGAATCCGCACACGCGTTTGCCCGGGCAGCACGTGCTTCTCTTCTAAATGAGACTGTTAGCCAGACCTTGACTCTGCTCTATACGCTGCCTCTAAGGATTGTTTACACAGCATGAACCATGTCTGGGGCTCTGCAGAGTTAGGAGAATTACACCGTTAACTGGGCTGAAAAGTACCCTACAAATGCTCTGAGGTATGACTCTAAGTGCAGGCATACCCACCTTGCTCTCTCAAGCGAGGAGTTACTTTGTATTGTGTTTCTCTAACCACACAAGCCACTCTGATTGTATTAATATATAAGAAGCCTCCTTATATAAAGATGGCATTTACATATTTAAAATCATTTTGTGGGATTCAAAGGATTACAAGAATCATGCTCAAGAAAAAGACTCCCTAAAATTGTTCTAGTTCCAAAGCTAGGATTTTAGAGGTCAGCTGTTTATATTGACTACCTCAGATTTACTTTACTAATTTACACTGTATAATTAAAATGCATAGCATAATAATTCTTTGTATTGTCAGAGTTGTAACGTCCTTGAGATTCATTCTTTCATTCATCCATCACTGAGTTTCTTTTATGGGTCAGGCATTGTGCAGGGTATTGGAGACACAAAATCATACAAATGCAATACAATAATTAATAAAAAATGGTAAGTTCTATGTCAGGAGCAAGCTGGGGCAGCTGAGAGCTATAAGCTACAATATAATTCATGGCCAGACTGATGATTCACAAAAGGGAAACCAACCCTAACCTTCATCCCCTTTTTGCTCTTCTCCATACCTACCTTGGACACACACACCTTTTAAGGCTAACTAAGATGATATTTTCCATCCCTTTCTTTCCTGCCTCCCCAGAAGCATAGTAAGTTTGAAATTCTGAGAAACTGACTGATTTAAACCATGGGGCTTTCTAGGGGAATAGTGATTTATCGGTACTGCTGAAACACTGGTCATTGATTTAAGACTCTTAGGGAATCTGCTGCTAAATTATCTGGTGCTTGTTTGAAAAGAAACTCAAATAACCACAGTCATCGCAAATACACGAACGTGGAAATAGTGGCTTAGCTGGAATATGGGAGGAAGGGATGGAGAGAGCTGCATGCAAGAGCTTGGGTGATACTAACAGCAGGGTAAATGCCGAAGACAGCTGACTTCAACACAACCCTACAACTGCTACTGGGAGAGGACCAGAGTGAGCCCAAATGAAACCTGCAAGCAGCTGGAGAGCCCCTCAAGTGCAATGCAGAGACTTTCATTCTTGTGCACAGTTATTTAGACTGAAAATGGAAACGTGCAACTGTGAGGCAGATCTCATTCATGCATAATTGAAACACCCAAGGGTAAAACAGTGAGGCACAATGGATGACATCTGATAAAAAGAGAGCAAGGCAAAAGAAGAAGTTAAAAACAAGATACAAGACCCTGGGGACCACAGAGAAGAATACCTGACATAGGCCAAATAATCTCAAATAAAAATATCCAAATTACCAGACAATGTAAATATAAAGACAAATGCATGGAGGAGGCATGAGGATTGGGGAGGAAAAAATTGCTTAGAATATGAAACACTCGAGGGATGAGTCAGTGGTGAGTGAAACTCTTATTCTAACATAATATTCTAGCATTTATGTAGTGTTCTCATATCCAGAGGAGCTAAACAGAATTAAACTAGTACTTAAAGAAGTTACATTCGATATGACTACATAATAGGTATATAATATGTATACAATACATACATATATAAAACTAGGGACCATATGTATGCATAAATATTAAAATTTTCTTAACTTACAGGAGAGAGCAGTAGTGTGTGTGTACATGTGTGTATCTGTATATAGTCAGCTTCCTAGTTATGAAGGATAAATTCCATTTCATTGAGACATTTGCAAAAAAGTAAGTATTGTGATAAGTATTTTAAGGAGAAAAGCGACTGGCTGGGAACGGTGAACAAGTAGTATAGTTGTCTTGTCCATTTTTCTTGCAAACTCAAGTATTTTATTGAGTACCTGTCATGGACCAGGGACAATTCTGGATCCTCTGGACTATTCCATTTAATTCCCACAAGAATTTCCTGAAAGGCATTATTGCTTCCATTTCAGGATGGAGGTTCTGAGACTCAGAGAAATTAAGTCACATTGCCTTATCTGGTACAAACCCAAACTCTTCCCATCACACACGCCTCCATTCTCTTTGAGAGATGAAAAGGGAAGGCTGCCTAGAAAAGTTCTCACAATGCAACTTTCTAGTGTTGTGTTAGAAATTATTTTATTTATTTATTTTTAAATTATTTTTCAAATTCTTTTCCCATTTAGGTTGTTACATAATATTGAGCAGAGTTCCCTGTGCTATACAGTAGGTCCTTGTTGTTTTTCCATTTTAAATATAGCCGTGTGAACATATGATGTACATTTTCATTAAGCAATGTGAATATTGCAAAAATAAAGCTACTTTTGTTTCCTTTTGTTAAAAAAATGAGAGAGAGCGAAGCTTTTAGATTGCTTAATGGTTCTGCAGTTTGGTTCTGTATTTAGGCCCATCCTTGCTCCCATCCGTATCCCTTGCAATGAGAAGGAAATCTGAAGAGATGTGTCCATACCAATGAGAACCTGAGCTAGTTGTAAGGAAATGATCCTGCCAGATACCCTATGAATTTACCATCTATGTCTTTATTAAGAAAGTTATAATGAAGCATCTAACTTCATGCCATCAAAAGGTTATTATCCGTTTATGTACAAGGTATTGAGAATTTGAAGAATTTTGTCACAGTTCCCGCCTTCCATGGACTCCAAGTAAACCTGTGTGTAAACATGTACATATATGTACTTCTAACTATGTGTAAGGCAAGTGATAAATACCTCTTGAGAGACATGGAAAATAAGAACAACAGGAATTGGAGACAAGAAAGATTAGCTAAGGCTTGGATTCATTCATCTTCCAACACATGTGCCTGCAAAGTTTGCATCCACGTAGCAAACGTTCCTACTTCAGCTCTTTTCTGATGATGGAAAAATGGCTTTGCTTTCAAGAATCATGGTCTCAGATTCTGGAGGACCTATTAAGGTAGTAGGAAAAACTGGTCCAAGCCTGTCACAAATGTGGAAACTGAGGTTTAGAGGGGCTAAGTTACTTATTGAGAGTAACCACGTTACACTGAAAGTCTTGAAAATAAAACTTTTAGCTGGAAATCAGGACTGGCTCTAAACCAAATGGAAAACATTGAACTGCGGGAATCAGACAACCACGGTTTTAGTTGGATCAATAGTTTTGTGGAGTTTTTTCTAATATGTCTATTTAACTCCATCTTCATTGTCCTAAAGTACACACACGCACACACAGGCACATACATACACACACATCACTTTTATAAAGTATGCTTTTTTTTTAACATCTTTATTGGAGTGTAATTGCTTTACAATGTTACGTTAGTTTCTGCCGTATAACAGTGAATCAGCTATATGTATATATATAACCCCATATCCCCTCCCTCTTGCGTCTCCCTCCCACCCTCCCTATCTCACCCCTCTAGGCGGTCACAACTGATCTCCCCGTGTGATGCAGCTGTTTCCCACTAGCTATCTATTTTACATTTGGTAGTGTATATATGTCCATGCTACTCTCTCATTTTGTCCCAGTTTACCCTTCCCCCTCCCCGTGTCCTCAAGTCCATTCTCTACAGCTGTGTCTTTATTCCTGTCCTGCCCCTAGGTTCATCAGAACAACTTTTTTTTTTTTTTTTTTTTTGGATTCCATATATATGTGTTAGTTTTTGCAGCCTGGAACATATTGTTTAACTTCAGGGGTGGCTATCTCTTCCATCTGTACAAGGAGCGCCAATGAATCAATGCTTTCTGTGGTCATTTCCAATCAATGGGATACCAGGATTTAATAATTCTAAATTAATATGCAGCATCTGCCTCCTTCTAATTTTACAATCTCCTTCTTTCTGAATTAATACTTTTTGTGGGTGTCCATGCCCTATATGTTTGCTTTGCAACCAAGGGCACAAAAATTGTGAAACAATCCAGCACCTTTCCACTTTGCATGGGGTCTTTAAGCAAACTCATAGCAGGTCTGAAACTAGAATTGAGGTGTTTAAACATTCTCCTGTTACGTTCCTTTTCCCTGGCACCATATTCCATCCAACTTTGCCTGATTCGTTACCTATTCACTTGGAAACTGACAATATCAAAGTTATCTGTGTAGTTAATAATTTTCCTACCCCTTTCCCATCTGAAGTGACCTGTGCCAATCGACTTTGTCTTCCTGAGGATAAAGTCCCCATATTGAGTTCTGAATTTGTAGAAGTACTTCTAATGGTAGCAATTTCAGATGAGGTAGAAAGGGAGCTACGGTAGTCTGTCTTATGAAACACTCCTTTTCTCGTTCCCAAAATAAAACTAAGAAAAAACTTTTTACACAGGTTCACAGACCCTATAACAGAGTAAAACCAAAGCAACCTTTAATGCTCCCCCAACTTTTCCACACCCAGTGAGGGCTTCCTCACCCCAAAGAAGATGAAAGGGTTTGATGCCACTCTTCCAGATTGGGTGAAAAAAACTCCAGGGCCCTGGCAGGACAGGGTAAGTGATTCTAGTAACTTGAAGAACCCCAGGAAAGAACAGCTACCTCACCAGCTGGACCATGTTCCTAAGGCATGTTCCCTTAGGTTTCTTCTGAGAGAATCAGGAGGCATTGAGAGTGGCTTTATTTCTCACGAGGTGAACAGCCAGGCTGTTACTGGCTGGGCTGCCTAAGGGCTTACTTAATTCCTCTCTCCTCCATCCCTGGACTCTGACCAATGCAAGGCACAAGGGAGAGGCCAACAAAGATGGATGACATTTTTTTTTTCATAAGGAGCTTTGAGCTTACTCTGTTTTCTCCCAGTGTGGGTGGCAGCTTCTCTCTCTTAAACTGAGTGCCATTTCCACTTAAGAGATGTTGTAAAGGCAAGTGGTATCTATTAAGAAATGGTACATAGTATATCATTGCTTCTCAACCCTGGATATATGTTCATTTATATATGCATCTGTTTACTGTTTCATCTACGAGTTGTTTTTATTTTTTATGTGGGCACCCAAGTCCTACCTGAGAAGTACTAAATCAGAATATACAGGGCTGGGTCCATGTGTCTGTTAACCTTTCAATTATCTGTTGAAAAAGTGTCTTTAGTTATTAAATCTTGTATTCATTTGGAGCTATTGAACTTAATATGATTAAGATCAAATGATTAATTATGCATATGTTTATCCTTTTGTTATGAGATTAGATTATTTTTACTCTCATGATTTTTAGAAATCTTCTGAAAAAGAGTTAATACTTAAATCAACCAACCATTAGATTGAAAGATTGTCCCTTGCTTGTCCACTGATGGCCAGTGGGGAATATTGGCTCTTTAGGCAATTCTAGCTCTAATAAAAATTCTATAAAACTTTAAAAAATTGCAGGTGGATGCTTAAACACAGGGTAAGTAGATAGCAATGTTGTAAAGCAGCAGATGCTGGTCCACAGCTTGTGGGGAGTCTACTATGGTGGAAAACCCTTGGCTTACCTGTCCCATCACACCTAAGCCCCTCCAGGGAAACACACCTGGTCTGAGAAGTCCACCCAGGGCAAAGCAGTCAGGCCACCTCTTTTTGGACAGATGCTTCTGGTTAAAACTACCTAATAAATCATATCCAAATTTCTCTACTGGCAGTTCAACCTGCAATAGGAGAGAGGAAGTAAAAAAGATGAAGTGCAGGGCTTCCCTGGTGGCACAGTGGTGGGGAGTCTGCCTGCCAATGCAGGGGACACGGGTTTGAGCCCTGGTCGGGGAAGATCCCACATGCCGCAGAGCAGCTGAGCCCATGAGCCACAACTACTGAGCCTGCGTGCGGCAGTACTGAAGCCCGCGTGCCTAGAGCCCGTGCTCTGCAACAAGAGGAGCCACCGCAATGAGAAGCTCATGCACCGCAACGAAGACTAGCCCCCGCTCGCCTCAACTAGGGAAAGCCCGCGCGCAGCAACGAAGACCCAATGCAGCAAAAATAAATAAATAAATAAATTAACTAAAAAAAAAAAGATGAAGTGCAGTGAGTAGCAAAGGATGAACATGTCTAAGGGCAGCTGAGAAAAGAAGGGGGAAGTGGTTAGGTTTAAAAGACCACCCTGAGAGTCCGCTGATGAGCTCTTGGATGTCTAAGAACACTATAAACTGTAATCAATCAATATGTTACAATATTACACTGCCAAATATTTCCACAGTAAGGGAAAATGACTTTCAGAATGCTATCAGTAAAATGGAGAATAAGTGGGAATTCAAGAGGTGAAAGACAGTTAAAATTTCCATCTGGAGAGGAGCACACATTTTGTTAATCCAAATGCACATTCCAGCCCTGACACTTCTCTTCATGTAATCTTGGCAAGATACTTACATTTTCTAGACATCAGTTTATTCATCTACTTTATGGGATTAATGATAATAGCTTTATAACAACAGTAAAGGGATTAGATAAAATACTCTGTATAAAGTGCCAGACACAGAGCAATTATTATTATTTTTATTTTTTTTTTGCGGTACGCGGGCCTCTCACTGTTGTGGCCTCTCCCGCTGCGGAGCACAGGCTCCAGACATGCAGGCTCAGCGGCCATGGCTCATGGGCCCAGCCGCTCTGCGGCATGTGGGATCTTCCTGGACCGGGGCACGAACCCGCGTCCCCTGCATTGGCAGGTGGACTCTTAACCACTGCGCCACCAGGGAAGCCCCAGAGCAATTATTGAATAAAGGTTAGAGATTCTGATTAGGGATAGATAATAGACGGGATAAAAAACATTTTTACTAAAGTTAACTAAAGATTACATCTTTTAAATAAGTAGGATGCTAGACTAAGACTAAAATCTCATCTCGTTTTAATGGACAGTACTTTAGTCTGCTATAGAAATTCTGTAAATGAAAAGAAAAATGTATTCAGGATAAGAGGAAAACTTATAAAGGTAACATTTATAGAATCAAATGATAATTATCTTCCATTTACTTATTCATTGTGGATCAGACTTTATGATACACATGCTAGCTTTGAGGTTGCATGGGAGTAGAAATTGCTTAAGTTCTTGATTCAAACAGACTAGGGTCGAATCTCACTAGACATGTGACTTTAGGCAAGTTTTATAACTTTTCAGAGACCCAGATAACATTAATAAAATATTCAGTCCTCAATGATAAGTAGCCAGCTTCAGGTGTGATTGTCTCCCTTCAAAGCTTTGATTATCTACTTGTAGTTTCCTTCCTTTTTGCCCTGTGGCCCCCAACTGCTAAGCATATGACAGATCCTCTTGTCCTGGTTCATCAAGTTGACCGTGACCCACAGTCAAGTAACCTGGCATTAACACTGGCAATAAAAGGGCAAGCACGCATAGCACAGGGAGATCAGCTCGGTGCTTTGTGACCACCTAGAGGGGTGGGATAGGGAGGGTGGGAGGGAGACACAAGAGGGAGGGGATATGGGGGTATAGGTATACATATAGCTGATACACTTTGTTATACAGCAGAAACTAACACACCATTGTAAAGCAATTGTACTCCCATAAAGATGTTAAAAAAAAGGGGGGGGCAAACATTACCAGAGGGCTCTTCCCAAGAAGGAAGGGCCAGGACTACCAAGAATCTTCTTTTCCTTCTCTGTAGTCCCATATATATATGTGTGTGTTTGTGTGTGCTTGTGTTCAGGTAGAGGGGCAAGTGGGTTTCAGGAGCCTCAGAAAGGCTGCTATACTTTTTTTATATTCCTCTGGAAATTTGCTTATAAAAGTAGCTCCAGCGATAGCTTAAACAATGTCTACTACTGGGATCTATAATATTCTATATTTTTCATTGATTCATTTATTTGTCAATTCTGTAAAGATTCACCAAACCCTTCCTATTTTCCAGACACAGTTATAGGTTTGAAAGTCAGAAGGTTTAGTGAGGCAAAGGCCCACAGGCAATTAATTTTATAAACTGAGTTGTGTGGGGTTGAGAGTCTGGATAAAAGAGTTGGGAAAGGAGGGAATAGGCTTGAAGGTTGAGTCTATTGCTTCATGCAACCTACCTCCAGAAATTTGTATTAGAGCCCTGTGTAAAGAGGACTTGAAGCAAAAAAGCTCAAGAAACTATTTTAATGAGATTCCAGGAGACATATGTTCGTGGGGTTACTTTGGTGTCTACATGTGACCTAGGGTTAGAAATGAAAACATTGTCCTTACTACTGGGTAGAATGGCTTTAAATCACTGAAGACCCCAATGACTGTGTTCCTAACATTCTCAAAGAGTACCTGGTACTTTTTGTCTGAGGCCAAGATTTTCATTAAGGGCACCAGGAACAATGGTCATAGTGAGGGGGTTTGCAGAGAGCACATAAATGAAAAAGACCACAGTTGGACAGGAGGACCATGGTGCGTAACTACATATTGTAACCAGCTACCTCGTACCTAAGCACATGGAAGATATTCCCCGGGACTATAGAAATCATGAAGTGAGGTCTTGCAAGGGAATGAGATGATGTATGAACACACAGAGTCGAAGCCAGTGAGATGAGAGTCACTACTGTTAATATGATCCCTCATCTGATGTAAATGTCATGTCTGGGGAACTGTTTCCACCTAATTACAGAGTCACTTGGATTAACAACATGTTATCACTGAGACAGTTAAAAAGGATCTTGTTAGTCATTTCAACCTTAGTACAATGTATTTTAATGAGATTGCTTTCCTAAAGTCAGGCGATGATTAGATTCTGCTTCTCTATAGGAATGCGAGTTTTGAATGATAGAAGAAGTGTAGAAAGAGGACAATTTTTGTCACTATAAAATTGTTTGTTTTTCTTTTTGTTTTTGCAACATAGGACACTTCAGGGAGGGTCATGTCTGCATATACCGATAAAGATTTGCACAGCCTTAAAGTCTTGCAATGATGTGGTACATGTGGGAGAGGAGAGAGCACATTAATGGACAATGCTGAAAAATGCCAGAAGGTAGCTAGGAAAGTGCAGACAAGCTTTTAAATTTAGACTTGATGAGAGAGAACCTCATCCTCAACCTTCTTTGCCTCATCCCAGCTAAGTACATATTTCTTTCACTTTTCTCAGATCGCCAATTCCTGCCACCAATCCTCGTGTATCCCATCAAGCTTGGGGTATTCGATGGTGAGTGGGAAGGAGAGTTGAGCCTGGAACATAAGTCTCTGTCCTCGGTCTTCTTTTACAAATCAGCTGCAATGGACACAACCAGCCAGCTCTAGCCTTGTTCTTCTTCAGTGAGAATCACATAATTTAATCGATAAATATCTGTGTATACTTTACAAGAGAAACAAAATGCTAGCTTGATAGAAATATATGTTTCTAAACACGCTCCTTTCCATTATTAACTAATATTTGCCATGCACATGCAGGATACGTACAAAGCACTGTATCATTGGTTTAAAAAGGCAATTTGGCTTCTACTATGCTAATCCAAATGTTCCAATTAGTTTAGTACCTTCATAATTATGTATAACTCAGTTTGCATTTATGCATGAAATGTTTATTTCCATAATTATAACAAGCACTTAAATTAATTACACTCTAACCTCTTGATTCTATGGGCCAACTGTTGAGTCTTTTGGTTAACGTTTTAAACTCATGCCCTTTTATTTTTGAATTCCACCGCCCCGCCGCCTGTCTTTGATGTGTTGTTTCTTATCCTTGTTTGGAAATCTCTATGGAATCTTCTCAGAATAATCTGGCAGTTTTCTATTATGACTGAAACTTCGCATTTTAACAGTTGTCTGGAGATAGTTTCTTCCTTGTGAAATATCAGTTTTAATAACAGGAAAAGAAAAGTGCTATAAATCTGCACTAACTACATAAAGCTGAAGTCTCTGAGAGACTGATTAACATGTAGACTCGACATCGGTTTTTCAATAATTAGAGGATGTGCTTGCATGAAACCACGACTGCTCCAGCCTTGGAGCCATTTCCCAGGGCAGCCAGCAATTATTACAGCCTGGAGTACCTTTCTTTCTATTCTATGCCTCTAGCTATTGAAGTTGTTTTCAAATAAAGGTCTCTTACTTTCACAAAAAGTTAACATCACCTTGGAAGCACAACACTTTTCTGCTAATACCTTCGCCACTTGATTGGGAGAGAGCCCTCAGAGAGAAGGCAATTAGAAATTCCTAATCTGTTGTTCATCCACCCAGAAGAGGTTAAGAATATTCGGGTCTCTGATTACATGAACTGAGCAGAGGGCAGATTCAGGCTCCCGCGGTACCCTAGTTAGCTGCCTGTCCTATCAGAGAAGGCTGGCGAACATTCTCTGCAGTGCACGCAAGTGAGTTCGGAGATTTCTTGTGGGTTTGAGTATTTGTTTTTTGTTTGTTTGTTTGTTTCTTTCTTTTTGTATCAGTGAATTATAGATAGAAAATATATTATGAGAAAGATTGTCATTTTTCCTTTTGGTACAGTGCTCAGTATACTATCAGCATGCAATAAATGCTAAATGTTCGCCATGATGATTTTAAAGAAAAAAATTCATATGATAGTTTATCACCAAGAGCCACAAAGTTCTACCTTCTGATACATAATTGCTTGTATGGTCTGGATGTAATGCAGCATTATGAACAATTATAAAAAAGTAGCTCGCTTCAGTATATTACTCTTTTTCAATGAGTGCTGATGACATTTTGACTCCATGATAAACTTGCAGAAACATAAGGCTTCTGCCTGGTGGGCTTGCTATTAAATAAGCAACACATACTGTAAATGACAAGAGAAAATTTATCTCATGGGTCAAGGTAATTGACTTGGCATTTGATTATCCTTCACCCATTCTTTCTGTTCTTCCTATTCAACAATTTATTCAATGATTTGGCCAAATGGGCAAATTGAGTCCCAAACAAAAGTCTCCTTAAGCTGGAGTGGGCTAGGCAGTGGGTCTTTTTAAAAATTTCTTTTCCATTATAGTTTATTACAAGATATTGAATATAGTTCCCTGTGCTATACAGTAGGACCTTGTTGTTTATCTATTTTATACACAGTAGCTTGTACCTGCCAATCCCAAATTCATGATTTATCCCTCCCCCAACTTTCCCGTTTGGTAACCATAAGTTTGTTTTCTATGTCTGTGAGTCTGTTTCTGTTTTGTAAATAAGTTCATCTGTATCATTTTTTTTTAGATTCCACATAAAAGTGATACCATATGGTATATGCCTTTCTCTGTCTGACTCACTTCACTTAGTATGACAATCTCTAGGTCCATCCATGTTGCTGAAAATGGCATTATTTCATTCTTCTTTATGTCATTCTTTTTTTTTTTTACCGCTGAGTAGTATTCCATTGTATATATGTACCACATCTTCTTTATCTATTCATCTGTTGATGGACATTTAGGTTGCTTCCATGTCTTGGCTATTGTAAATAGTGCTGCTATGAACATTGGGATGCATGTATCTTTTCAAATAAGAGTTTGTAGCTTTTATTGTTGGATAATAGTCCACTGTATGAATATGCAACATTTTTTTAAATCAATTCATGTGTTTATGGATATTTGGGTTGTTTCTGTTTTTAAATTTGTTATAAATAAAACTGTTGTGATCATTTGAGTACAAGTCCTTGTATGGACATATATATATATCTTTATCTTGGGAAAACACTTAGGAATCGCATTACTGGGTAATATGGTAAACATCTCACTTTATGGTTGCCAAGCTATTTTCCAAATAGCTATATAATTTCACTTTCCCAAGAGCAACATCCAGAAGTTCCTATTGCTCCGAGTTCTTGGCAATACTTGGTTCTTATCGCCATTCTTTCTACTACAGCCTTTCTAATGGGGGTGTAATTTGCATTTCCCTAATGACTAACGATATTGCATCTTTTCTTGCATGTTTGCCACTTATGTATATATTTTGCATATGTTATTTGGTGAAGAGTCAATGCAAAGCTTTTTACTGCTTTTTTATCATGTTGCTTTGTCTTATTAAGTTGTAAAAATTCTTTATGTGTTCTGTAAACAAGTCTTTTACCAAATGTGTTTTGTGAATGTATTCTCTCAGTCTGTGGCTTGCTTTTTTTAAATCTTAACAGTGCCTTTCAAAGAGAAAATGTTTTTAATTTTGATGAACTGAATCTAACAATTTTTTCTTTTATGATCTGTGCTTTTTGTATCCTTGAAATGAGACATAAAAATTAGTTAGAAATCTTTGTCTATCTCGAGGTCACAAAAATTTCTGTTTTCTTCTAGAAGTTTTATAGATTTACCCTTGCATTTAGGACTGTGATCCATTTCAAGTTAATCTTTTATGTATGGAGTAAGGCAAGGATCAAGGTTAATATTTTTTCTTTTTTTTTTTGCTTAAGATTATCCATTTGTTCCAGCAATTTTTTCTTTTTTTGAGTGTCCTTGGTCCCTTTATGGAAACTCAGTTAACCATCTATGAGTGAGTCTATTTCTCAACTCTCTATTCTGTTCCATTGATTTGTAGGTTTAGCCTTACTAGAATCCTTGTTAACTTTATAGTAAGTCTTAAAATCAAATAGTGTGAGTCTTCTGACTTTGCTGGTTTTTATTTTCTTCCAAATAGTTTAGCTATTATAGGTTCTTTGATTTCCATACACTTCTAGAATTACCCTGTCAATTTCCAGTAAAAATCTTGCTGAGATTTTGATCAGAATTGCCTTGAATCTCTAAATCGGTTTTAGGATAATTGACATCTTAGCAATATTGAGTCTTCTGACCCATGGAAAAGACATACCTCTCGTTTACTTAGGTGTTTCTTGATCTCTCTTGTAATGTATTGAAGTTTTCAGTGTACAGATCTTGCACATATTTTGTTAAATTTTCCCTATTTATTTCAAATTTGTAATGCTACTTCGTATGATTTTATTTTATTAATTTCAATTTCTAATTGTTTCTTACTAGTATATAAAAATACCATTAATTTTTGAATGCTGCAGCGTTGCTTAACTCATTTACCCATGTTGGCATGATTTTTCGTTTGCTTCTACATAAAAAATTTTACTTAAACATTTCCAAACCAGAAAGGCAGATATCCTTGCCTTATACCTGATCTTAAGGGGAAAACACCCAGTCTCGGGCTTCCCTGGTGGCGCAGTGTTTAAGAGTCCGCCTGCCGATGCAGGGGACACGGGTTCGTGCCCCGGTCCGGGAAGATCCCACATGCCACGGAGCGGCTGGGTCCGTGAGCCATGGACGCTGAGCCTGCGCGTCCGGAGCCTGTGCTCTGCAACGGGAGAGGCCACAACAGTGAGAGGCCCGCGTACCGCACAAAACAAAAACAAAAAAACAAAAAAAACCCCGCCCAGTCTCTTACCATTTAGTGTGGTGTTATCTACATATTTTAGTAGATGTCATTCATCAGATTAAGAAAGTTTCTGTCTCCTTTACTGAGAACTTTTACTACAAATGGGTGATACATTTTATCAAATGTTTACTATTTTTTAAACTCTATACTATGAATCATAATAATTTATTTTAGTATGTTAAGGTAATGTTGCATTCCTGAGTTAAATTCCTTTTGTTATATTATCCATCTTACATGCTGCTGGATTTGATTTGTTAAAATGTTAAGAGTTTTTTTCTGGTTTTGGTCACTAGTGTAATGTTGGTTGCAAAGAGTGAGTTGAGGTGTTTTCCCTCTTCTTCTATTATCTAGAATAGTTTGGGTAAAACTAGTACTTTTTTCTGTCATCTATTTTTGGTAGAATCCACCACCGAAGCCATCTCAGCCTGCAGTTTTCTTTGTGGATCTTAATTCAAGTGTATAGGCCCACTTAGCCCTATCTTGTTAGTTTTACCCACACATTTACCGTTTTCTTTGCTCATGATTACTTTTTGTATCTCAGATTTTCTTTCTAGGATCATATCATGTTCCTTCTTCTTGAAGTACATATTTTAGAAATTCCACTTTGTATGTCCACTCGATTTAATGCTCTAAAGAAAATTTCCACAAGGCGCCAGCACCATAATTATCCACTTACAAACATCCGAGCCATACGAGCCTTAGTTTTCTCTAGCTGTTGTAGATGACCTTTTCACGCACCTAGCCAGGGCCAGGACTCTCTCGTATACACCACGCTTCATCCCCTTTTGCTACTCGAGGGTGTGGCTCCAGCCATCCTCTCCCACTACCCTACAATTCTGGCTTCATTCCCATCAGCCTAAAGGTATGCAGTCATTTCTATCATCCTTAAAGCAATGGCCTCTTAACGCCCACAACCAAATTTTGTATAGTTAGGATTTGACCAGAGAAGCAGAACCAGAAGTCTACACACACACACACACACACACATCCATAGATTTACACAAGAGGTAGAATCGGTTTACACAATTGCAGGGGCTGGCTGAGCAGTCTCTGTGAAAATGTCTCTGTCAAATGCTGAAGCCGGAAGTGGGCAGGCAGGCACTCGAGAACGGAAGATGATGGACCCCTACAAGGACAGATTGAAACTTGTGTCCATTCCTGTTGCCTCTGACCTTGATGACGAGTGTCTCCTTCAGAAGCCAGGACTCTTCTTCATGGAGGTGAACACACACACCTGAACCCAGGAGTGAGAGAAACTGAAGGAAGGTCCAGGGGCAAAGAGAGAGTAGTTGAAGGCCCAGCTGCTGCTTCACACGAAGGAAGTGAATCAGCAGGTCAGCAAGAACACAGTGCCAGTCGAAGCTCCAGAACATGGAACAATTTTATAATGTTTCTTCCCGTCTGCTGTCTGCAATCTTTGCAACTTCGTAAAGTTAGGAGATATTCTTTATTTTCTCCCTTTTTCCCATCCCGAAACTGGAGGAACTAACCTAGAAGAGGGAGGGAGAGTACACACGGGAGACCCAGATAATGTTTTTACTGCCATGTTAGAATCTATAGTGCTAAATCCTACTTACATTGGGAGTAGGAAAAAAGAGCTTTAGACGAGATTGAGATAAAAGATAGGATGAGAAGGACAAATCTTAAATACATGAATGGTACTTAAATAAAGTACCTGAAAATTGATGGAATCCTGCCAAGGTGTTGAGAGGTTGACTCTGACAGCAGTGGGTGATGAGGGATTTAAGGGGGTCACAATAAAGGCATGAAGACCAAGCAAGAAGCTTTATGAAGATCAGTCAAAGGATGAGAATGGTCTAATTATTCTTATAAATTTGTTAATTGGAAATATGACTCTGGCTAGAATAAAAAAGGAAGCGATATGTGAATATGGTTGGACATGGTGGTGCAGAATAATTGAGACTTGCCCACAGTCACAGTGTTGGAACCTTGAATCAGAAAACTCGCCTTCTATTCTCAAGTTCCATGATTTCCATGGACAAGGCATTAAATTTCACTGAACCCCAGTTTCCTCTGTAAGGAGTAGATCATATTCATCTTAAGAGCTTTGGTAGGGCTCAAGCAAAATGACTCATGAGAAAGCATTTTGAAAACTAAACATAAGATTGTATTATTAAACAAACCAGTAAAATTAACTTGATTTTTGTATTTTAAAACTCTAAAGTATTTTCTTTATTTCCAGGTTAGATGCTCAGGGAAATTGGGAAGATGGGAGAAGCACACGTGCCCATCATTTTGGCCGGTGTGAAGAGACAGGCAGGAAGGAAAGAGTCCCTAATCCGACTGCCTGAGATTTGGCACACACAACTTTCATCCTCCTGGCAGGTGGATCGCACATCCTCCATCCAGCATAGTCTCATTTACGAGCAGTTTTGCGGGTAAGGGTGCTGCAGCTTCTCACTTGCGAAAACATTTCCAAAGCCACTAATAAAAAGGTAACACGCTATGTGCTATGAGAGATGACAAGCGCACCTTGGGATGAATGATGGGTAAAGACTTGTCATTTCTCTTTTCAAAATCAGGCCAGCACTGGCTCCTGTGGCTTGTTAGCAATTACATGTGGAAGCCAGCCCATTCAAATGGCCCCTGTAGAGCAAACAGTTTTCGGCTCTTGCCTTCAGTCTGTCTTTACATGGTTTCAGGGCACTCCCATATGTGTATGAGAAGAAGTTTTATTTTATTTATTTATTTATTTTCACTGTCCACAACCTCTTTATATATATATATTTTTAACATCTTTATTGGAGTATAATTGCTTTACAATGCTGTGTTAGTTTCTGCTGTATAACAAAGTGATTCAGCTATATGTATACATATATCCCCATATCCCCTCCCTCTTGCGTCTCCTTCCCACCCTCCCTATCCCACCCCTCTAGGTGGTCACAAAGCACCGAGCTGATCCCCCTGTGCTATGCGGCTGCTTCCCACTAGCTATCTATTTTACATTTGGTAGTGTATATATGTCAGTGCCACTCTCTCACTTCATCCCAACTTACCCTTCCCCCTCCCCGTGTCCTCAAGTCCATTCTCTACGTCTCCATCTTTATTCCTGTCCTGGTTCTTCAGAACCAGGTTTTTCAGAACATTTTTTTTTTAGATTCCACATACATGTGTTAGCATACGGTATTTGTTTTTCTCTTTCTGACTTACTTCACTCTGTATGACAGACTCTAGCTCCATCCACCTCATTACAATAACTCAATTTCGTTTCTTTTTATGGTTGAGTAATATTCCATTGTATATATGTGCTACATCTTCTTTATCCATTCATCTGTTGATGGACATTTAGGTTGCTTCCATGTCCTGGCTATTGTAAATGGTGCTTCAATGAACATGACTCTTTATAAATTTTGGTTTTCTCAGGGTATATGCCCAGTAGTGGGATTGCTGGGTCATATGGTAGTTCTATTTTTAGGTTTTAAGGAACTTCCATACTGTTCTCTATAATGGCTGTATCAATTTACATTCCCACCAACAGTGCACTTTTCTCCTCACCTCCTCCAGCATTTATTGTTTGTAGATTTTTTGATGATGGCCATTCTGACCGGTGTGAGGTGATACCTCATTGTAGTTTTGATGTGCATTTCTCTAAAAATTAGTGATGTTGAGCATCCTTTCATGTGATTGTTGGTAATCTGTATGTATTCTTTGGAGAAATGTCTATTTAGGTCTTCTGCCTAGTTTGGGATTGGGTTGATTGCTTTTTTGATATTAAGCTGCATGTATATTTTAGAGATTAACCCTTTGTCAGTTGCTTCATTTGCAAATATTTTCTCCCATCTGAGGGTTGTCTTTTCATCTTGTCTATGGTTTACTTTGTTGTGCAAAAACTTTTAAGTTTCATTAGGTTTCATTTGTTTACTTTTGTTTTTATTTCCATTTCTCTAGCAGGTGGGTGTAAAAGGATCTTGTTGTGATTTATGTCATAGAGTGTTCTGCCTATGTTTTCCTCTAAAAGTTTTTTAGTGTCTGGCCTTACATGTAGGGCTTTAATCCATTTTGAGTTTATTTTTGTGTGTGGTGTTAGTGTTCTAATTTCATTCTTTTACATGTAGCTGTCCAGTTTTCCCAGCACTGCTTATTGAAGCAGCTGTCTTTTCTCCATTGTATATTCTTGCTTCCTTTATCAAAGATAAGGTGACCATATGTGCATGGGTTTATCTCTGGGCTTTCTATCCTGTTCCATTGATGTATCTTTCTGTTTCTGTGCCATTACCATACTCTCTTGATTACTGTAGCTTTGTAGTATAGCCTGAAGTGCGGGAGCCTGATTCCTCCAGCTCCATGTTTCTTTCTCAAGATTGCTTTGGCTATTCAGAGTCCTTTGTGTTTCCATACAAATCGTGAAATTTTTTGTTCTCGTTCTGTGAAAAATGCCATTGGTAATTTGATAGGGATTGCATTGAATCTGTAGATTGCTTTGAGTAGTATAGTCATTTTCACAATGTTGATTCTTCCAATCCAAGAACATGGTATATCACTCCATCTGTTTGTATCATTTTTAATTTCTTTTATCAGTGTCTTATAGTTTTCTGAGTACAGGTCTTTTGTCTCCTTAGGTAGGTTTATTCCTAGGTATTGGCTTCTTTTTGTTGCAATGGTATATGGAAGTGTTTTCTTAATTTCTCTTTCAGATTTTTCATCATTAGTGTGTTGGAATGCAAGAGATTTCTGTGTATTAATTTTATATCTTGCTACCTTACGACATTCACTGATGAGCTCTAGTAGTTTTCTGGTAGCATCTTTAGGATTCTCTATGTGTAGTGTCATGTCATCTGCAAACAGTGACAGCTTTACTTCTTCTTTTCCAATTTGGATTCCTTTTATTTCCTTTTCTTCTCTGATTGCCTGGCTAAAACTTCCAAAACTATATTGAATAAGAGTGGTGAGAGTGGGCAACCTTGTCTTGTTCCTGATCTTAGGGGAAATGGTTTCAGGTTTTCACCATTGAGAATGATGTTGCCTGTGGGTTTGTCATATATGGCCTTTATTACATTGAGTTACGTTCCCTCTATGCCTACATTCTGGAGAATTTTTCTCATAAGTAAGTGTTTAATTTTGTCAAAAGCTTTTCTACATCCATTGAGATTATCATATGGTTTTTATCCTTCAGTTTGTTAATATGGTGTATCACATTGATTGATTTGCATGTAATGAAGAATCCTTGCATTCCTGGGATAAACCCCACTATGTCATGGTGTATGATCCTTTAATGTGCTGCTGGATTCTGTTTGCTAGTATTTTGTTGAGGATTTTTGCATCTATGTTCATCAGGGATATTGTCCTGTAGTTTTCCTTCTTTGTGACATCTTTGTCTGATTTTGGTATCAGGGTGATGGTGGCCTCGTAGAAGGAGTTTGGGAGTGTTCCTCCCTCTGCTATATTTTGGAAGAATTTGAGAAGGATAGGTGTTAGCTCTTTTCTAAATGTTTGATAGAATTTGCCTGTGAAGCCATCTGTTCCTGGGCTTTGGTTTTTTGGAAGATTTTTAATCACAGTTTCAATTTCAGTGCTTGAGATTGGTCTGTTTATATTTTCTATTTCTTCCTGGTTCAGTCTGGGAAGGTTGTGTTTTTCTAAGAATTTGTGCATTTCTTCCATGTTGTACATTTTATTGGCCTAGAGTTGCTTGTAGTACTCTCTCATGATCCTTTGTATTTCTGTGGCGTCAGTTGTTACTTCTCCTTTTGCATTTCAAATTCTATTGATTTGAGTCTTCTCCCTTTTTTCCTTGATGAGTCTGGCTAATGGTTTATCAATTTTGTTTATTTTCTCAAAGAACCAGCTTTTAGTTTTATTGATCTTTGCTAATTTTTTTTAACATCTTTACTGGAGTATAATTGCTTTACAATGTTATGTTAGTTTCAGCTTCACAACAAAATGAATCAGTTATATATATACATATGTTCCCATATCTCTTCCCTCTTGCATCTCCCTCCCTCCCACCCTCCCTATCCCACCCCTCCAGGCGGTCACAAAGCACCGAGCTGATCTCCCTGTGCTATGCGGCTGCTTCCCACTAGCTATCTACCTTACGTTTGGTAGTGTATATATGTCCATGCCTCTCTCTCGCTTTGTCACAGTTTACCCTTCCCCCTCCCCATATCCTCAAGTCCATTCTCCAGTAAGTCTGTGTCTTTATTCCTGTTTTACCCCTAGGTTCTTCATGACATTATTTTTTCTTAAATTCCATATATATGTGTTAGTATACGGTATTTGTCTCTCTCTTTCTGACTTACTTCACTCTGTATGACAGACTCTAGGTCTATCCACCTCATTACAAATAGCTCAATTTCGTTTCTTTTTATGGCTGAGTAATATTCCATTGTATATATGTGCCACATCTTCTTTATCCATTCAACCGATGACGGACACTTAGGTTGTTTCCATCTCCGGGCTGTTGTAAATAGAGCTGCAATGAGCCCCGGTCCAAGAGGATCTTTGCTATTGATTCCTTCATTTCTTTTTCATTTATTTCTGATCTGATCTTTATGATTTCTTTCCTTCTGCTAACTTTGGGTTTATTTTTTTCTTCTTTCTCTAATTGCTTTAGGTGTAAGTTTAGGTAGTTTATTTGAGATGTTTCTTGTTTCTTGAGGTAGGATTGTATTGTTATAAATTTCCCTCTTAGAACTGCTTTTGCTGCATCCCATAGGTTTTGGGTCGTGTTTTCATTGTCATTTGTTTCTAGGTATTTTTTTATTCCCTCTTTGATTTCTTCAGTGATCTCTTGGTTATTTAGTAGTTTATTTTTTAGCCTCCATGTGTTTGTATTTTTTACAGATTTTTTTCCTTTAATTGATATCTAGTCTTATAGCATTGTGGTTGGAAAAGATACTCAACACAATTTCAATTTTCTTAAATTTACCAAGGCTTGAATGTGACCCAAGATATGATCTATCCTGGAGAATGTTCCATGAGCACTTGAGAAGAAAGGGTATTTTGTTGTTTTTTGATGGAATGCCCTATAAATATCAGTTAAGTGCATCTTGTTTAATGTATCATTTAAAGCTTGTGTTTCCTTATTTATTTTCATTTTTGATGATCTGTCCATTGGTGAAAGTGGGGTTCAAGTCTCCTTCTATGATTGTGTTACTGTTGACTTCCCCTTTTATGGCTGTTAACATTTGCCTTATGTATTGAGGTGCTCCTATGTTGGATGCATAAATATATACAATTGTTATATCTTCTTCTTGGATTGATTCCTTGATCACTATGTAGTGATCACTATGTAGTGTCCTTCTTTGTCTCTTGTAATAGTCTTTACTTTAAAGTCCATTTTGTCTGACATGAGAATTGCTGCTCCAGCTTTCTTTTGATTTTCATTTGCATGGAATATTTTTTTCCATCCTCTCACTTTCAATCTGTATGTGTCCCTAGGTCTGAAATGGTCTCTTGTAGACAGCATATATATGCGTCTTGTTTTGGTATCCATTCAGCCAGTCTATGTCTTTTTGTTGGAGGATTTAGTCCATTTATATTTAAGGTAATTATCAATATGTATATTCCCATTACCATTTTCTTAATTGTTTTGGGTTTGTTATTGTAGGTCTTTTCCTTCTCTTGTGTTTCCTGCCTAGAGAACTTCCTTTAGCATTTGTTGTAAAGCTGGTTTGGTGGTGCTGAACTCTCTCAGCTTTTGCTTGTCTGTAAAGGTTTTAATTTCTCCATCAAATCTGAATGAGATCCTTGTTGGGTAGAGTAATCTTGGTTGTAGGTTTCTCCCTTTCGTCACTTTAAATATCTCCTGCCACTCCCTTCTGGCTTGCAAATTTTCTGCTGAAAGATCAGCTGTTAACCTTATGGGGATTCCCTTGTATGTTATATGCTGCTTTTTCCTTGCTACTTTTAATATTTTTTCTTTGTATTTAATTTTTGATAGTTTCATTAATATGTGTCTTGGTGTGTTTCTTCTTGGACTTATCCTGTATGGGACTCTCTGTGCTTCCTGGACTTGATTGACTATTTCCTTTCTCATATTAGGGAAGTTTTCAACTATAATCTCTTCAAGTATTTTCTCAGTTCCTTTCTTTTTCTCTTCTTCTTCTGGGACCCCTATAATTTGAATGTTGGTGTGTTTAATGTTGTCCCAGATGTCTCTGAGACTGTCCTCAATTGTTTTCATTCTTTTTTCTTTATTCTCTACTGTGGTAGTTATTTCCACTATTTTATCTTCCAGGTCACTTATCCGTTTTTCTGCTTCGGTTATTCTGCTACTGATTCCTTCTAGAGAATTTTTAATTTCATTTATTGTGTTGTTCATCATTTTTTGTTTGCTCTTTAGTTCTTCTAGTTCCTTGTTAAATGTTTCTTGTATTTTATCCATTCTATTTCCAAGATTTTGGATCATCTTTACTATCATTACTCTGAATTCTTTTTCAGGTAGACTGCCTATTTCCTCTCATTTGTTTGGTCTGTTGGGTTTTTTCCTTGCTCCTTCATTTGCTGTGTATTTCTCTGTCTTCTCATTTTGCTTAACTTACTGTTTTTGTCGTCTCCTTTTCTCAGGCTGCACGTTTGTAGTTCCCATGGTTTTTGGTGTCTGCCCCCAGTGGGTAAATTTGGTTCAGTGTGTTGAGTAGGCTTCCAGGTGGAGGGCACTGGTGCCTGTGTTCTGGTCAATGAGGCTAGATCTTGTCTTTCTGGTGGGCAGGACCGCGTCCCATGGTGTGTTTTGGGGCATGTGTGAACTTTTTATAATTTTAGGCAGCCTCTCTGCTAATGGGTGGGGTTGTGTACCTGTCTTGCTAGTTGTTTGGCATGCAGTGTCCAGCCTTGAAGCTTGCTGGTCATTGAGTGGAGCTGGGTCTTATCATTTAGATGGAGATCTCTTGGAGAGCTCTTGCTGATTGATATTACATGTGGCCGGGAGGTCTCTGGTGGACCAATGTCCTGAGCTCAGCTCTTCCACCTCAGAGGCTCAGGCCTGACACCCGGCTGGAGAACCAAGACTGTGTCAGCCACAAGGCTCAGAAGAAAATGGAGAAAGAAAAGAAAGAAAGAAAAAGTAATAAAATTAAATTAAAATAAAAAAATTTAAAACGTAATAAAAAGAAGAGAGCAACCAAACCAATAAACAAATCCACCAATGATAACAAGCACTAAAAACTAAGCTAAGATAAACATATAAAGCAGAAACTAGTCAGCCGCATACAGCTAACCCCAGGTCTACAGTTGCTCCCAAAGTCCACTGCCTCATTTTTAGGATGATTCATTGTCTATTCAGGTATTCCACAGATGCAGGGTACATCAGGTTGATAGTGGAGATTTAATCCACTGCTCCTGAGGCTGCTAGGAGAGATTTCCCTTTCTCTTCTTTGTTTGCACAGCTCCTGGGGTTCAGCTTTGGATTTGGACCTGCCTCTGCATGTAGGTCTCCTGAGGGCACCTGTTCTGCACTCAGACAGGACTGGGTTAAAGTAGCAGCTGATTCGGGGGCTCTGGCTCACTCAGGCCAGGGGGAGGGAGGAGTACAGAATGTAGGGTGAGCTTGTGGCGGCAGAGGCTGGCATGGTGTTGCAACAGCCTGAGGCCCACTGTGTGTTCTCCTAGGGAAATTGTCCCTGCATCATAGGACCCTGGCAGTGGTGGGCTGCACAGGCTCCTGGGAGGAGAGTTGTGGATAGTGACCTGTGCTCGCACACAGGATTCTCAGTGGCTGCAGGAGCAGCATTAGCATTTCATACCCGTCTCTGGGGTCCGCACTGACAACTGCCACTCACACCCATCTCTGAAGCTGGTTTAGGCGGTGCTCTGAATACCCTCTCCTCACACACCCCAAAACAATGGTCTCTTGACTCTTAGGCAGTTCCAGACTTTTTCCAGGATTCCCTCCAGTTAGCTGTGGTGCACTAACCCCCTTCAGGCTGTGTTCACGCAGTCAGCCCCAATCCTCTCCCTGGGATCTGACCTCCGAAGCTGGAGCCTCAGTTCCCAGCTCCCACCTGCCCCAGGGGGTGAGCAGACAAGCCTCTTGGGCTGGTGAGTGCTGGTTGGCATCGATCCTGTGCGGGAATATCTCCCCTTTCCCCTCTGCACCCCTGTTGCTGTGCTCTCCTCCGTGGCTCCGAAGCTTCCCCCCCACCAACCCCTGTCTCCATCAGTGAAGGAGCTTCCTAGTGTGTGGAAACTTTTCCTGCTTCACAGCTCCCTCTCGGTGGTGCAGGTCCTGTCTCTATTCTTTTGTTTCTGTTTTTTCTTTTTTCTTTTGCCTTACCCAGGTACGTGGGGAGTTTCTTGCTTTTTGGGAAGTCTGAGGTCTTCTGCCAGCATTCAGTAGGTGTTCTGTAGGAGTTGTTCCACATGTAGATGTTTTTTCTTTTTTTTTGTGGTATGCGGGCCTCTCACTGTTGTGGCCTCTCCCATTGCGGAGCACAGGCTCTGGACATGCAGGCTCAGCGACCGTGGCTCACGGGCCGAGCCGCTCCGTGGCATGTGGGATCTTCCTGGACCGGGGCACGAACCCACATCCCCTGCATTGGCAGGCAGACTCTCAACCACTGCGCCACCAGGGAAGCCCTGTAGATGTATTTTTGATGTATTTTTTGGGAGGAAGGTGATCTCCACATCTTACTCCTCTGCCATCTTGAAGGTCCTTCGAGAATAAGCTTTAAAATCAGTTTTCTTCCTCCTTTCCACTTTTCTCCCATTTTATTTTTTTGTGATTTGATGAGCTTTTCATCCAGGATTTAAGGAGAAATGAGAATAGCAATCCTTTTGCATGTGATGATTTGGGTTATACTTGGACTTAGTTTGGGAACACATGGTTTGATACCGACTCATATTAGAAATGGCAGTTGTACCTCAAAAATATTTCAAAGTCGTTTGAGCTGCAGCAGTGCCCTGATTTTTGATAATATTAACAATAATGACAAAAGAATTGTTTTTCACTTAAAAAGTACCAGGCACTGGGCTTCCCTGGTGGCACAGTGGTTGAGAGTCCGCCTGCCAATGCAGGGGACACGGGTTCGTGCCCCGGTCCGGGAAGATCCCACATGCCGCGGAGCGGCTGGGCCTGTGAGCCATGGCCACTGAGCCTGCACGTCCGGAGCCTGCGCGTCCGGAGCCTGTGCTCCTCAACGGGAGAGGCCACAACAGTGAGAGGTCTGCATACCGCAAAAAAAAAAAAAAAAAAAAAAAGTACCAGGCACTGTTCCAAGTACTTATATGATTTACCCCATTTAATCATCATTATAATGCCCCAATTATCCCCATTTTTCATATGAGAAAACTGAAGCACAAGAATGTTAAGTAATTCAGTTATTTGATATGTAGTATATGCATACTTCTATATATTTTACAAAAATGCAGTTATAGAAACTGTCAAATTATTCTCCCTAAATCACAACCCTGATTCTGTAATTCCCTAGCCCAGAAATCTTTAGTAAATACCCTTTGTCTATCAGATTAAGTACAAATACCTTATCCTGACATACCAGAGCTCTCAAATTTTGATCCTACCTCCCTTCTCCTCCTCTGTTTTCCAGCAATTACCTAACACGATGGTCCTCAACCAGGAATGGTTTTTGTCCCCTGGGGGATGTTTAGCAATGTCTGCAGATGTTTGGGGCTGTCACAACTTGGGAGATGTTACTCGCATCTAGTAGGTAGAAGTCAGTGACCCTGCTAAACATCCTGAAATGCGAGGAACATCCCTTCCCACAACAAGGAATTATCTTGTCCTAACCATCAGTAGTACCAACATTGGAAAACTCTGACCTAACTTATTCTCTGGCCAAACGGGACAACTTGTGGTTTCTTAAATAGTCTCTGTGTGTTTCACCTTTGTAGCTTTCTTTCCATTATTCCTTCACTAAACAATCACAGAGCACCTACTATGTGCCAGGCCCTACTATGTGTAAGACATAATCCTTGATCTCACACTGACCAGTACCTGGCTTCCCATCTTTGTCCCTCTTCAATATAAAGACCTGCCTGCTCTTCCAGACCCCTCTCAAATGCCATTTTCCTTTATAAGTTAAATCTTTGCTCTTTCATCTTTGCTCTTTCATAGTTTTTCAAAAGATATGAAGCTCTTGATATTAAATACAAGTTGATAAGAAAACTTACTCCTATATGATGGTTTTAATATGAATATTTAAGTGTCATTTTTCACTGCAGAAGTGTTTTAAAATCTTCTCAAATTTAGCATTCTCAATGTTGTAGAACAGCTTAATTTTTATTCCCGATAAGGTTTTTTTTTTTTTTTAAATCACAGTTTTGGAAGTGAAAGTAGTAGGTTGCAGTGAGCATATTGTAGTTTTTGAAGAGGAGGATATGAGAGGCTGTGTAAAAAGGCTAATACCCCTGTTTCATTTCAGCAATAAAATTTTTTAAATCAATTCAGTAAGAGTTTATTGAGTGCCATTATGGGCCAGACACTGTGTAAGGTGCTGAAATTTGAAAGGAACACCTCATGTTCTCTCATACAATGAGTTCAAGTAAACATTTTTAATACTTCAAAATGTTTTATTATAGAAGTAGAGAAATCCTTCACATGGATAAGTATTCTGATGACCAGGTAAATGTAGAGGTGATAAAGGATGTACGTAATGAGGCATTGTGTCTTCCTAGTACTTTAGAAGAAATTTAAGGAGGGGAAACTAGGAATGCATTAATTATTGAGGGTCTTAACCGTGACATTGATTAGGAGTAAATGGACAAGAGGATATGGAAATGACATGCAATGCTAAGTGTTCCACATTTTAAGGTATGATTCCATATATGAACAATGCAGTCTGCCATTCCAAAAATTATTCTTTTTTTTTTTTTTTTTTTTTGCGGTACGTGGGCCTCTCACTGCTGTGGCCTCTCCCGTTGCGGAGCACAGGCTCCGGAAGTGCAGGCTCAGCGGCCATGGCTCACGGACCCAGCCGCTCCGCAGCATGTGGGATCTTCCCGGACCGGGGCACGAACCCGTGTCCCCTGCATTGGCAGGCAGACTCTCAACCACTGTGCCACCAGGGAAGCCCCCAAAATTATTCTTAATATGCCTAAACCTCCATATATTAGCATGTTACCAAAATTTGACTTATGAATATATTTGACACATATCATAAAGTTTTGACCCTCCCCTCTTTGTTCAGGCTCCCAGATTTACGGTAAGCAATTTCTGCGTTCTTGTTCAGAATCAAGTCATTGTAATCTGCCCTTTGGTTGCACAATCTTAGGGCTTCAATACAAAAAACAAACGGATGAAACAAAAAAATTGCTATTCTTTATAGGCAGATTATGCAAAGGATGCATCAGTCAGATTGCCTCTGTCAAGAGCCACAAGACATGTGTCGGTGTCTTCTAAACTCTGGCTGCAAAGTTTGAGAACCATCATGCTAGAGATGTTAATTTCATAGACAGCCCGAGTCTACACCCTGGCCATGCCCAAATCCTTCCCCAATGCCCTTTCACTGCTGTGGACCTAGAGCAATGAGTATCCATGTTAAGTGATTTTGGTCCCAGGAGGACACTAAAAATATCCACATTGGATTATCTTAAGTAACAAAGAATCCTTGTTTTCCAGAAGGGGTGCTGAGTGGGTCACCATGGAAAACCATCAGGGCCTGGTGAGTTAGTCAGTCTTCTTGGACCATTGGAATCTAAAGCTTTGCTTCTCCTTTTATGTCCTTAAGTTTATGTATCCCATCATATCCATTCAGCTCTGGGGGAATTGTGACCTATCTCACACCCCAAAGAGAGAGAGAAATCTCCCTGGCCCTGTCTTTTAGAGGGCCTTGACACAGATGCATATGACCCGAAGCAGAGATGCCTGAGATGAATCGGGGAGAGTAAGTACAAAAGAAAGAAAATTCTACATTTACTACTGATGATGGAGCATCGAGTAGCATTGACAACTGTCCCTGAATACGTTATCCTACACATTAGAAACCTGACTATTGTGTCCCTCCACCTTAATGGGGGATGTGGGTTGTGTGTGGGTGTAGACTGGGGATACAGGTATCCGATACACTCACCAAGCTGGTCTTTTCCGTGTCCGAAACTATTTTGCAATATTCCCCATTTTGCCACCGGCTGGTTCATCAGTTTCAGAAATAAGCATTCCAAGACAATGTTAAAAGCATTCACTGTGTGAATCCAACAAGGACCAGCAGTGTCGGCATGGTCTTCTTAAGCCAGGAGCATGCCGTCTTCTCCGAAAATGCCACCTGTAATAGCATATTTTCTTGAGTTCATAGATTCCCCAGAAAAACAATCATGAAAGTGGCTCCTAAAATTCAAAGCATTAAGCATTTATAAAAAGAACTTCATATATGAGATGAGGACATTTTCTGCTGAATTTTTAAACACGGTTCATGGGGCCCCCTACAGTCAGAATGAGTTTCATGCTGAGATTTTTTTTTTTTTTTCCCTTGAGTAAGTTTCGAGCTGGCATGGCAGATAGAGAGAGCACTTTAGCTTGTATGACAAGGTGGGAGTTAGTGTCTCTGGCTGGAAAAGTAATGTTTGCTACTTCTGTATAAGTTTCATCAGAGAGGAAAAATATTTTAAGGGACAAAAATTCCCCAAGGGAAATTTTTAAAATTTATTTTAAAATAGGCATTATTCTAACTTTGAATCCTTGAGAACGACTTAAGCTGCTGTGGTTGGTTTGGTGCGTGATGTCCAATAAAGCTGTTTTCTGTTCAGAGGATGGTACTGATTTGTTAAGCCTCAGCTAAAGGTCACCTGACACTAGTCAATTCTCTTTGAGCCTGAAGCTTTGAAAGGAAAACATCACAAAACACAGCATCCCTCTCTATACTGCCTGGTCTCCGTGAGATGCTGTAAACAAAACATTGGTGAACTAAAACACAAGTAGACAGATCTTTGGAAATGATCTGGAAGAAATCTGGATAAACAAAGGGTTGCTTCTGGGGAACCTGGCAGGACACATCACCCCACCTCATCCTAAATGTAACTGATCAGGAAGTGACGTGTGGTTACACACTGGATGCAGGGAAACAAATGATCTCCTAGAAGAGCTCTTGTTACTGAGATTTACCACATCACTCCCCTTGCAGCCCTCGAGATAACATGTTTATACAAACAAAGCAAACACATTAGTAAACAGCTATCAGGACACAGGTGAGCAGTCCAGGCAAATACTATGAACCAGGGCCTCTTTCATTTTAGGTAGCAGGGGAAAAGGTCTGACTGCAAGATTTCTGATCCATGGAAGCTCTGCTTCTGACTCACGAGTGCTCATACCCCGTGTCTGAAAGTCTCATTTAAGTCTGGAACGCTGTTCTCTTCCTCCTCATCGTGGCCAATGTCCTTTCCTAAGGATCGTCTAGTCTGCACTTCTTGCAAGTCAAAATATTTTTCCAGTTTTGCTCAAATCCTTTTTGGAAAACAATACATTAGGTGGGATTTTATTCTCATTGGAGTGCTGCAATTTAGTGCACCTCCTTTGTCTGTGAAAATGGGTATAGTAATATACTTGCTTTGTGAGAATTGAATGTAAAGCCCATGGGTAGTATCTGGCACATAGTATGTGATCAGTGAATGTTATTACAGACAGGCCAAGACAAAAAATATTCAATAATTACATCAAACTTCCCCAATACATCTAGATTCCCAATGAAACCCCATAGAGTTTTTTTTTGTTTTCACATACAAAGGAGAGACATGGTAAAGTACCTTTCCCTAAGTTCTCTGGCTTTATTCCCTTTAGATCTATCTTTATAGTCTGCACGGTTTATTGGTCAAAGCTTCTTTTCATGGTGGGCCACACTGTATGGCCCACAAGTGAGAAGTGGAAACTGTTTCTTGGCATCTATGAGCTGTTGCTTTTCTCGTTCACTGTTTGTTAATTAGCAAGGTGATGTGAAGGTTATGACCTCTAGAGTCATCTCATGACCTGAGAAGTACCTTGACCCCTTGCTTCTACTTCAGCAAAAGACCAATGGAAACCATACGCTTGGTCAGCCCCCTGCAGGGAATAGCCCCCTCTCTGGGTATTAATGACATCAGAATTGATTATATCAACATAGACAACCTTCCACCCCTCCTCAGCTTCCCTCTAAGCCAGAGAAGGAGAGATGTCTCTCTCATATCACTTTCCATTTATCATTCCAGAAATGGTTTGGCGAACACTTAACCTAAAATTGGAAATTAAGGTGAATGCCGAGAGCTGTGAATTCCTTGGGGCTTACATTCACAGGGTAGGCTTGGTTTGTATTTGCATCACCTGCAAATGTCACTCCTGTAAATCCAGGTGGTTTTCTGACTGGCTGGACCTGCCCCTGTGTGAGAGAGGATTCAGCTGTACCTATTAAGTACCACATTTTCATGGAGGAATATTTTTTGTTGAGTTGGGCTCTGTAACTCATTTCCGAAAGCACCCAAATAGTTTAAATTTTTATAAGTTTGCATGCACCCATCACTTGCCTTGAATAGCTAAGTAAGAAAGTCAGGGAGGGCTGAAGGGAAGTTTTCCTGTGAATACAGTGTTTGTGACTGAATTAACATTTTCCTGCTAGAATTGCACGTCCTCTTAGCTCTCAGAAGGTCCCAATTAGGCCTGACACATTGCCATCATAGCACACATACTCCCTGTAACAACCGTATTAAGTACAGTTGGTGCTGGGTGAGTTTTAAAGTAGGTTTTCCACCAGTGTGGGTGGACAGATTTCCACTTCATCACCCACACCCCTTCCCCCAGCCCATCGCAAATTCCTATTAGAACACCCTGCCTAGGAATATGTTAGCTCCTGACACAGTCGGTGTTTATTTGTCAACAATTTTATACACCTGAAACACAGAAAACCATCCTGCCTGCACTGGCTGGCAAGAATCGCACTAAAACACTACAGATTTTTTTTTAAACTTTTTATTTTATATTGGAGTATAGCTGATTAACAATGCTGTGATAGTTTCAGGTGCACAGCAAAGCAACTCAGCCATACATATACATGTATCCATTCTCCCCCAAACTCCCTGCCCATCCCGGCTGCCACATAACATTCAGCAGAGTTCCCTGTGCTATACAGTAGGTCCTTGTTGGTTATCCATTTTAAATATAGTCGTGTGTACAAGCTCCCTAACTATCCCTCTCCCAGACCCTTCGCCACCCCACCCCTGTAACCATAAGTTTGCTCTCTAAGTCTGTGAGTTTGTTTCTGTTTTGTAAATAAGTTAATTTGTATCATTTCTTTCTAGATTCTGCATATAAGGGATATCATACGATATTTCTCTTTCTCTGTCTGACTTCACTCAGTATGACAATCTCTAGGTCTATCCATGTTGCTGCAAATGGCATTACTTCATTCTTTTTAATGGCTGAGTAATATTCCATTGTATATATGTACCACATCTTTATCCATTCCTCTGTTGATGGACACTTAGGATGCTTCCATGTCTTGGCTATGGTAAATAGCCATGAACACTGGGGTGCATGTGTCCTTTTGGACCATGTTTTTCTCCAGCTATATGCCCAGGAGTGGGATTGCAGGGTCATATGTAGTTCTAGTTTTAGTTTTTTAAGGAACCTCCATCCTGTTCTCCATAGTGGCTGCAGCAATTTACATTCCCACTAGCAGTGTAGGAGGGTTCCCTTCTTTCCACCCAAACGCTATAGATTTTGTGAAACTGGCCAGAAGTTATGAGAAAACAGCCCCTTGAAAACTTTGTTTCAAACGTGCTCAGATGAAATTTAAATAGTTCACATCTGAGGAGTGCTCCAAACAAAAGGCTGAAAAGAAAAGAATCCCATTCAAGAAGCCATTGCTTTGTCTCCATGATACCAAAAATATTCTTGTTTAAATGATGTCTCCCTTGTGTTAATCTGTTGTTTGACATTTGGGACATGCAAAGGAATACCCATAAGCCCACAGAACATCCATTCTTTTGTCAGGATTCCCCAAGACCTTCCTCTGCCCACCCCTCCTGCCCCTGGCGTCCCCTTCACCCGGGGGGCTTCACGAGAACCCCACCCCGGCCCTTACAGGAGTGTAGACCCACCTCCCTCTTTCGGCTGGTGTAGAACAGCCAATAGTGTAGCGCGGCGTGCTTTTCCATAACGGCGAGTGGGCAGCGGATTGCGGGTTCCACTCAGCCGTCAGTTCCCCAATCCGCCGGCGGCGGCCCGTGCTATGTTCTGTGCTGTGTCCACACGCTGCGGCGCCCCCCTCCCATGTACTAACTCCTCTAAGCACTTCTCTTTGCATAGTCACGACAAGACGACTCATTTGTCCATTTTCTTCTACAATCTTTTACTGAACACTTACTAAATGCCAGATTGGTTCCTGGGGATGCATGTTGGAATAAGTTCTCAGGACACTTATCCTTTAACACAGGGGCGACAGACAATAAAAAAGTTAACAAGAAAGGAGCAAACTGTTACAGGTGCCAAATGATGAGGATAATCAGTGATATCCTAGAGGACACCTGGGAACTTTTTTGGCTGAGTGGTCAGAGCGTTCAGAGACGCCTTCTCCAAAGAGGAGGTGTGAGCTGAGGGCTTCATGATAGGAAGGAGTGTGCTTTTTGAGCATCTGGGCTTACCAGGCGAGAGAACAGCTAGCGCATAGGTCCTGTGGTGGGAATAAGTTTGGCACATACTTGGCATAGGAAGAAGGTAAGTGTAAGATGAGCACAGGGGTTAAAGCAGATAGCAAAGCATAAAATGTAAGAAAGTTAGGCAGGTGCCAGGTGAGGCAGGGCCCTTGTAGGCTCAGTGAGGAGGTCGGATTGTCCTTTAACTGCTCCAGGAACACATCGAAGGGTTTAAAGCAGGAGCATGACACGATACGGTTCATATTTTTACAAGATTACTTCAGCCTTTCTGCAGAGAACAGAATGGTGTAAGAGGCAAGAGTAAAAGCAGGAAGGCCAACTAGCAGTGGTTGACGTGAGAGATGATAACATTTGGACCAAGGCGGTAGCAGTGGAAATGGAAAGAAATTTTGAAATTACAACCCTTTTGAGGTAGTACTAATATTCGACTTTAGAATCGTCTCCCTCTCCACTCATCAGAATCCCATGCATACAGCAGTTATTCATTTATTTTATCACTAATGATAGTTTATTACACACTTACTACGTGTCAGATGCAGAGCAAGGTGGTAAGGACACACTGAAGGATAAAGAACAGCTGTTTCCAACACATCATTTTGCTCAGTCATCAAAACCAAACCACTTCATCCTAAGAAACAAGTTCTGAATGAGATACTATTTTAGGCTAAAGTCTCACACAGAGAAGGCATAAAAAAAACCTGGGGGACTAAAATGTACAGCCAGGAGAATTCTATCCTTTAGTTTATTTTTTCTGCTTATAGTCTATCCTTATTCCATAGAATTCTATTTGCTGATTTCATCTCATTCATATCCTCTTATCCATCTTCATGGCCAATTAGAGGACCAACTAGGAGAGCTTCCGCAGACACTTGCTAGGAGAAGAATTCTTCCTACTTTCAGCTCCCCTGACTTGCTCTGCTGCCGAGGTTGAATGAGACACCCATACAACTTGCTATGTAGGCTTGAATCCTAATATATGTTACTACCACCTTTCTGCCCCATTTTTCTTAGGTGGCTTTTTTCAGCATCTAACCTCTGTTCTGATACCTAAAAGTCGGGAAGCTAATCCTGCAATCCTACATTGACTTTGGACATTCTAAATGAGAATCATAATGCTATGCCAACAAAAGGAGACAATACTAGCCTTAGGAACTTGTTTGAAAAATTCCAGGTCAGGCACAATTTATAGGTCTTTCCAGATCCATTAAAAAAAAAGTCTCAAATTTCTATGTCAGTTCTTTGAAGAATTAGCAGTAACCACTTCCTTTCTACTTTATGAACTCAACTTTTCCTATTAGACTTTCTTTTCATGTATTTTACAATAGAATCCTTTCTATTATTTTGTGCTTTCATCACTCATACTATGATTCATTCTTGACTCACAAATGACTTACTATGAGCCATATGGGCAAAATCCTGGAAATCATACCCATGTTATTTATTTACTTTCTTTATTGAAGAGAATGAACCAACTGTACCACCTGCTGGGGTGCATCTCACCCCTCCCCCCATTTGCTGACCTGACCCCTTGGTCCAGGCCCACCCAGGACAGGCCCAAGCCCAGGAGTCCTCAGTTGCTTCTCTGGGAATCTATTGGATAAATGTGTATCATTGGTTCTATTCTTGCTTCCCTATTTGATTAACAAACACGTTACAGAATGTTATTTATAATGTACCATTTACAGAAATGTGGTTAGAACATTTTATGCTGTGTGATGTAAAAGTAGTTCTGACAATTGGTTAAATGGTATCTTTGTGAGAAGATGTGGTACATATATACAATGGAGTATTAGTCAGCCACTAAAAAGAATGAAATAATGCCATTTGCAGCAACATGGATGGACCTAGAGATTATCATACTAATCGAAGTAAGTCAGGCAGAAAAAGACAAATATCATATGATATCACTTATATATGGAATCTAAAATATGACACGGATGAACATATCTACAAAACAACAACAGACCCACAGATATAGAGAACAGACTTGTGATTGCCAAGGGGGAGGTGGGGTGGGGGAGGGATGATTTGGGAGTTTGGGATTAGCCGGTGCAAACTATTATACATAAGATGGAATAACAACAAGGTCCTACTCTGTAGCACGGGGAATTATATTCAATATTCTGTGATAAACCATAATGGAAAATAATATATGTATAACTGAGTCACTTTGCTGTACAGCAGAAATTAAACACAACATTGTAAATCAACTATTCTTCAATAAAATTTTTTTTAAAAAGGAAAATAATTTATTTTTGTGGCACCAGTTTCTTGGTCAGGAAAGTAGCCTGCTATTACTGTGAGTCCCAAAGATACTCAACTAGTTGAACAACTAAAAGTCATAACGTGAAACATAATGAAACATTAAAGGGACAAATTCAGTTTGGTTCTAAACGAGATAGTTTATAGTAAAGTCTTATACAGAGAAGGCTTTAAAAATATGCCGGGGGCTAAAAATTTTAGCAGAGAAAATTCTATCGATTAAATTTTTTCCTACATATTTGAAAAAAGATGACATTCATTAAGTTTTAACAGTGAGGCCCCACGGTCCAGCTTGTGGAATGGGAGCAGAGTCTGAAACTCATTGCCCTGTTATAATATAGTTTATGTGCACAAATCTGATTTGATTACTTTGTTCACATTCAAGGACTGTTATCCAGCCAGAATGCTGAGAATTTCTTGTAGTAAAGTGTCCTTAGCAAGGAGGTTCCACACTGAGATAAAAACTTTTGAAGAAATCAGCTTTACTTGGTACTTTGTGCCTCACTTTAATGATTTCAAACACATTTGAGGAGTTGAACTTGATGTTCTTAGGGGTCCCTTTTAGCCCTAAAATTTTGTGATTTCATATTAAATGGCTTAGGTTACTGAATAACCTTGTAATTTGAAAAATCTTTCACATTTGGCTAAGCCCAAGGTACCAGGGCTGTGTGTTTGCAGTTCCATTTCCATAAGCAGCCCAAGGGTTGGTGTCAGATTCTTTGGAAAAGTGTGTCCCTAGGAAATCTCTTAAAGTCTGAAAATAAAAGCAGATTAGGGAGCAGTGAGTGAAGGAAATGTACATACTATATAATCCTAAGAAAACCTTTCAGAAAAGCTCTTTTTAATCTTTTGATCATTTGGCAAAGTAAGTAGGCCATGAGTGGAGGTAAAAACATCCTTTCCAAAGACCTTTTTTTCCGGCCAAGACGATATGGAAACTTATGTCAGGGATCAAAACTATATGTGGAAAATTTATTTTGGAAATATGTAGACTTTAAAATTGGTATTTAAAAATGTAACTGCAATAACAGATATGTTCTAATTATTCAAATTAATTGTTATCGACGGGTTTGTAGGCAGAGGCCCTGCTAGGCTGATTTTGCATGTACTGAGACCCTAAATTATTGCCAAAGAAAGAGCTTGGGTGTTGGCCTCTGGGAGACTTGGTGTGGGGTTTGGGGTCTCAGCCAATTAACTAGCTGTGCAAAATACTAGCCTGGGCGTAATGCCATGGCTTTCCCAGTTGTAAACTGGAGATAATAATAGTTACCTCGTAGTTGAGAATTAAACTGTAATAATATGTAAGAAAACACCGAACAGTACAATCAGCATGTTGTCTTCCTCTTCCCTGTGACCCCTCATCACTCTCTCCCACTAATGGCAACATTTGTGAGTGAACACAAAGCACTTGGGGGCTTCCCTGGTGGCGCAGTGGTTGAGAGTCCGCCTGCTGATGCAGGGAACACGGGTTCGTGGCCCGCTCAGGGAAGATCCCACATGCCGCGGAGCAGCTGGGCCCGTGAGCCATAGCCGCTGAGCCTGTGCGTCCGCTGAGCCTGCGCGTCCACAGCCTGTGCTCCGCAACGGGAGAGGCCACAACAGTGAGAGGCCCATGTACCGCAAAACATCAAACAAACAAAAAACAAAGCACTTGGGTCCTCCAAAAGAATGTGTACTCGTTACCGTTCCTTTCACATTTTTGTTTACTCTTCGGATTATAATACATCAGCACTGTGTCAAATAAAAGAAAGTTAAGTTAGCAGAATTCTGAATTAATGTTATGTTTTATATGCAAGACATGGCATTTTCTCTCCATTCTGCGTAATCTTTCAAGACGTGGTCATAGTGGAATGCTTGCTTATCTTCCTTCCGAGGAATTCAGCACTCTTAATCTATTTTAGAATCTGTATAACGTTCCTGAGAGATGCATTTACAGGCAAAAGGACTGGCCAAATGAAGAAACACCGAAGAGCTGCAAAGTTGGGTCACTGCGTCCACAGCCTCTCCTCATGCATCCATGCCCACACTTAGAATCCCTCCATTCTTCCCCTGCAGAAGCCATGACCTCACACCCTTTCAACCAGACCTTTTACATCATCATTTTCTCCTGAGGTGCATTGCAGGATAAACAGCGTTTTCTACCCTACAATAACTTCAGACATCTATAAAATGGCCATTTGTGGGGCTGGGGGAGAAAGGCCAGATTTGAGGGAAGCGGATTCAGCACCTCCCTCCTCTGCACAAGCTCAACTCTGTTTCTGGGGCAAGGATTCCGATTCATCTGCCTCGAGCTGGGCCGTCTCCCTCCTGCCCTTCACACTGTCAAATGGCGCCTCAGAGTGGGGCAGCATCTTCCTTTCCATTCATTCATAACACATCCACTTCAGGGGACAAACCCTGCCCTCTGTCATTTTCCAACCATCCTTTAAAAGGGATTGGTGCTAGACCCACCTGAACTTTGGTTATGAGGAAAACAGGAACTTCTGATTTCAAATGGATATTTGATTTTCCTTGAAATACAATTTCAATTTGATAAACTTATTATGTAAGGCTTCATTTATATTGCTTGTTTTTTTCCCACACAGTGAAATATGAAACATATTACATATAATATGTAATAAAAGATGATGATGATAGATAGATTAGATGGTACAAACGGCATGCCCTTTACTTTTGTCCCCTCAGTGCACACATAAAAGTGAGCATCTGTAATCTGAGACTGCACTGAACCTGATGAGTAGCAGCAGACCAGTGCCTGAGGCAGGCCATTTTCTTTGTAATGTCAATCATTTTTGTCTTAATTTGCAAAGTTAGATAAATGGTTGCGAATAATGAACAACTGAAGTGTTTCACTTAAAACCAATAGACTGTGCAAGTAGATGAATTAGATAATACTACCTAACCTATTCACCTTTCTGAATGATTGGTATATAAAAAGTGTCAGAACATTTGAGTTTACATCTAGAAGTACAGGGGCTTCCCTGATGGCGCAGTGGTTTAGAGTCTGCCTGCCGATGCAGGGGACATGGGTTCGTGCCCCAGTCTGGGAAGATCCCACATGCCACGGAGCGGCTGGGCCCGTGAGCCATGGCCGCTGAGCCTGCGGGTCCGGAGCCTGTGTTCCGCAACGGGAGAGGCCACAACAGTGAGAGGTCCGCGTATCGCAAAAAAAAAAAAAAAAAAAAATCTAGAAGTGTATTCCTGTGATTAACGTGTTGAACTAAGAGAAGTGTTTTGATGGCCATGCCTCATGCTAATATGTTAATTGCATATGTAAACTATGAATCAGAAGAAATTACTTTAGGTGTAAATAGGAAAAACAATGCATCAAAAAAGACGGCATTTGAAATATTATGTTGGAGTTTCTGAGAGAAAAATGTTACATGCATTATTACTATTATTCTTATTCTTATTTAGTTATGACCATCTCAGCTATGGTATACTGTATTATCACCTGAACTATATTTAAGTCAGCTTTTCTCACACATGTGAGTAAAACACCTCTGTGTTCATGTACAGTATGGTGCCCAATAAGAACAGCATCAGACAGTTTGTCCCAATATTAATAATGACAACATTCTTATTATTTCACTTATGGAACTTTAAAACTCATAATCACTTCAAAGTCCCAGGTCTATGGGCCTGATTTAATTTGCATGCTGAGCACAATTTCTTTCTAACGGAAACTATCCTATAAGAAACAGACATCTGATCAAAAGTTTACATTTTCAGAAGTGGGGTTGGTGTTTTATAAGCCCTAAAGTAAAAACGGAATCCCTTAAATCCTGATTTTTCAATCTAAATTTGAATGGGCTTAAACTCTGGCTGGGAGCAGTTACCAAAAGCTCATTTCCTTGGTCACCTCCTCACTCCCACCCCCAGTTGCCTTTGCAAGGGAAGTTAGCATTTAACCCTCTGGGCGTATGTGAGAATCAACCAGGTAGCTGTGCCAAAGCACATCTGGTTACTAGTGATGAAGGTGGAGGCTGGCTAGCAGTTCCTGCCTCTGGTACCCAGCATCACCAAGATCTCTTTCACAAATAGAATCGCCTTTGATCTTCACAGTCAACCCCACAAAGATAGCAGCGAGATTATTATTTGCATGAAGAAATGAATGAACGGGGCGGGGGTGGGGGTGGGGGTGGAGGGGAGGCTTCCATTTACGGCTCATCAATAACAGAGAGCGTTACATCAGAACAAAGAACCTCCGCATGATATCGGCAAATATATTTTTACATATTTCAGATTGTCACTTGATATTAATTAAGAGACTGTTCAAATTATCCCCCTCCCACACTTCGATGGGTTGCTTATTTGTTCTTCCTAAGACTGTGGGAGACAGAGATTTAATCAAAAGACCTTAAGATGAGTGCCTTGTCAGAGCACAAACATTTTGAAATCCCACTGAAAATGCAGTTTAATGCATCCAGTTAAATTGCCTGAGAGGAAATAGCGAATGCGGCTTTCTTAAAGCCTTTCCCCTCAGGCCATTAACTAAGAAACTGGTCACTAACTGCTGGTAACAACCCATTTTGGAGGGATTATTGCTATTATTGGCATTCTGTGGTTTATGGCAACATTTTGTTAAAGGCATTAAAAACGATGGTGCAGCTGGACTTGGGGCTTCAGTGAAGTCAGTCGCTTCCCTTGTGGTTAATGGCCATTTCTTTTTTTTATTCCAATCTAAATGTACCGAGGCTGAGCTCGCTGCTGAGTTTATTACCTGCTACATTTCTTGTTGCTCTAAGAAATATGCTTTACACCGGAGTCAGCATTCAAATCAATGGAGCCAAAATATAGCATTTACTGTTAGTAAAATTGAATCATGCTGAAAAGGCTGACTGAATGCTTGACTTAAACTGGATGTTAGAAATCATTTCACTTGCCACGAGTGCTTTCTGGCTGATACAGAGCCCCATGCTACTCCCTTCCAGTGATTAATTGTTAGCTGGAGCAGGCATATATACATTGCCAAATGGAGAATAATAACCAAAGTTATATTATTGATTTCCCATAACTCTATGTGAACCTATATACCTAGAGAGGGGCCTACTCTGTGTGGCTCATAGCTGCCTGCTGATAATTCTACACTCTGATAATTCCGTTTACTAAAAACAGAATTAGAAAGGAGGCAGCCCGGTGAAGGGCAGGCAAGCATCACACAATGAAAGAGTTCTCAAGAGTTTCAAAAATATTTCTTTTGTTCACGTCCAATGGCAAAAACAAGTCAGGAGGCTGATAAGTTAAAACTATGAGGTCTATTAGTAAGATCAAATGCAGATTACAAATACGTTATTTGCATGGGAGATTTTTTTTTTTTTCCTTTTTGGGGTTCTTTTTTCCTCCCATCTTTTAATTGCCCAAAGAAGGGAAGATCAGAACATATCATTAGCTCTGCTTCTTAGTGAACCTGACTTTTCTCAAGAAATTTACATCTTTCCCTCATTTTCTGTTAAGGTTTCTTCCCCTGTTTTCTCACCTAAAGAATTATAATGAGGGAGAGTGAATGAGATCTATGGGGAGACCAGTGGACCCAGAGACTAAAGGTAAAAGGATGATTGATGGTATGAAATTACCATAAAAGTACAATCAGGATCAGATTTTAAAATGAATTTTTAAGCAGCCTAAGAGATACTCTTTGATTTGCAGTCTGGTGGAATGGATAATGTCTCATTCAGTGGATAAAGTTTCTCACTGTGTGACCTGAGCTTTTTCTGATCTTTCTGACTGGGAGTAAAATGGAACCAAAGCCTAAAGTGGCTTTTAATGCAGAAAATATCAAACACAATATTCTTAATGTCAAAACCTGGGCGTAGCAGGTGAGGAACGAAAAATAAATAGAAGAATATTACTGTTAGTATTATTGTACTAGGCTCTCCTTTTACTGACAAATGGGGTTAAAACATACATTATTTTTAAAGGGTGAACTTGTTTACATATTGAAAAAAATTAAAGTTTAGGCTGGTGTCAGATTTTAATCTTTCTTAGGTGTGTAAAATGCTCTGACTAAAATAGTGAAGCAAACTACATTTCTTGGCTGTATGTTTTCCCATTGCTTTTTAAAAATGTAAATACACTTTTTTATTTTGGAATAATTTTAGATTTACAGAAAAGTTGCAAAGATATTAGAGAAAGTTCCGGTATACCCCTCATCCAGTTTCTCCTAACATTATTATCTTACGTTACTCCTAGGGTTGCCAGATTTAGCTGATAAAGTACAGGACACGCAGTTAAATTGGAATTTCAGATAAACAACAAATCATTTTTTTTTAGTATACGTGTCCCATGGCATACTCTAAGTGCTATTACATATTTGTCACAACTAAGGAACCAGTGCTGGTTAACTAAGCTCTATGCTTTATTCAACTTCACTAGCCTCTCCTAATGTCTCTTTTCTGTCCTGGGATCCCGTTCAGGATACCACATTACAATTAGTCATCCTGTCTCTGAAGCTCCTCCCGTCTGTGACAGTTTTTCAGACATGCCATTTGTTTTTAAATACTGTACAAAGTGAGCTAAACTAGTCATTGATCGTCTAATAGGTGGTAATAAACACTCGAAATATATACTTAGAATCTTTTTGGAATGAATGCATTTCAAAAAATATGTTTGAACTTATAAATCATTTTAACAGTCTGTAGAGCCAATGCTCTCTATAGAAGATTAAAAAACCATAACAAATTCTGATTTTAAATCAGAAATTTTCATTTTTAACATCAGAAAAAAAAAAAAAAAACCTGCTGGCAACTTATAAACATGTCCAGGATCATTGCCGGATTAGAAATACTGTGTTCTATCAAATTAAAGTTATCATCATCTTTGAATATAAAAATAATGATTCAAATCTTTCAAATTATGTGCTACTAGTTTACTCAGTTTCAGCTTTATTTCCTCAATCTTTTTACAGAGTATGCCTGCTTCTAATAACAGATACTTGAAAGATGTTAATTCATTTTTGTTGTAAACTTCATTCATAGCCATAAGTACAAAGGTTTATTTTGATTTTTATTTTCTCGGAATTTTCCCAAGAAGGTTAAAAGTCAAGAAAAATAAAGGGATGTGGGATTCACCAACCTAGCAGAAAATATTTGAAGCTTGCAGCTTTATAATTTAGGTTGATCTTCATTAGGTTAAAATCCCCTGCTTTAAAACTGTTAAATATTATGGGAATCATGAACATTTCAGACAGTTGCTTCTTGTGACAGTTTCCATTTCTTTCCCCCGCTGACAGTTCCTATAATGACTTTAATCATAGATTCTGGAAACGGACCGTCTATTGAATAGCAACAAACTCAATGGTCAATGTCTATGTCACTTTTCTGGGAGCAGGACTTTCTGAGCATCAAGGAGCCGATGCTCAGAGCCTCCTGGAAAAGTGCTAAGTGCATTAACTCTCTGTCAATCACATCTGTAACACACAGGGCAAATTACTACTATTTGGCTCAAGACATTCCATTGAAACTTATTTGTGTGGTGTTCGGATCTGTGTACTGTATATAACTAATGATGATTGTTTATGGAAAGGTGCCTGTCCAATTATTTTTGAAGAAACACAAGAATGCAGAATGACTGGAAGCATCAGGTTTTTGCCAGAGAATGCCTCAGGTAAGAGGAGAATGGCTAGAGGCTATAAGGAATCACAAGAGACAAGTCAGAGTCATAAATTGGGAAACTGACATATCTCATCTAATATACTTGCTAACTAGGCCTTTAAACACTTTGACATTTAACTAAGTTTGTGGAAAAGTTATGGGTTTTTGTCCTTTTCTATGGGCTCTAACTCATTAATCGGGTGAATTAAGGTGTTGATCATTGTTCCCAATATTAGCAGATGACTGTTTAGAGAGGCAGGTGAGCGTCTGGCGGCTGAGCGGCTGTTTACCCAGCCTGTGCCTCTTTCAAAGTCAAGTCAGTCAAAAGTGATACTTCAAGTTATTTACCCTTTTGGTACTTCAGGGCTTGAAATGGCATGAAAGGAACCTTTCATTTGGCAGAGGTATTTAAATAAAGCTTTCGAAAGGCTGATGTGTTTGGAGGATGGTGGGCTCTTTACTGAAATAAACAAGTTTCTGGGGATTTTCAGAAAGTAGGAAAAGGAATGCCAACTTTCCACAGTGAATGTCGTCTACTTCAATACCTGATTTTGATCAAATTTATATCATTTAAGGGCATAGCGATGGCTCATGGCAAGATAATCTTTGGCTTTATATGTTAATGTTCCTGAGGTAGGTTTTGTTTTTCCATAATGTTAGACTCCGGAAACATTAAGAAACAACACAAAATACAGATCATTTATAATCAGAAGGCAGCAGAGTTTCCCAAAAAGGCAGAAAGAGAAGTGCTGCTCACAAAGCACGTAGTAAAATACCTGAGCTTTTTATACAGTATTTTATTAAATATATGTTAAAAGGAACTTCATTAAACTGAAATGCTTCAACAGGAGGTGTTGGCATTTGCCTTCATGAAGCAGTGTCACCAAAATCAAACCGAAACGCTACCCTCCTTTTTTTTATATATAATTGCAAGGCTCAAGTTTTTAATATGTTTATATAAGGTGGATGATTAAGACATCTAGAGACACTTTAGAAAATGTTGAGATAAGACTACATACAGTTGGGACTTCCCCGGTGGTCCAGTGGTTAAAAACATGCCTTCTGATGCAGGGGACATGGGTTCAATCCCTGGTCGGGGAACTAAGATCCCACATGCCCGAGGGGCAACTAAGCCCGTGTGCCACAACTACAAAGTCCACACACTCTGGAGCCCCTGCGCCACAGCTAGAGAGAAGTCCAGACGCCGCAACTAAGACCCGACACAGCCAAAACTCAATCAATCAATCAATATTAAAATAGCACCAAGCTTTAAAAAAAAAAGACTACTTAACAATTAATGTGTGAAAATTATTACTCAGAAACCCTAAGAAACTAACTTAACTCTTTTTTCAAGTTATTAAAAATCATAAGTGGATGTTTCCTTTTCCACCATTTATCTATGAACTATAAGATTCATCTCTGAAAAATTTTTAATAAAGATAAAAAGGCTTTACTACTTGCTTCTAGAGTGATCACTGACAATTTGTAGCACTTATAAATGTTTTGTCCATATGAAAATAATTCAAAACATACACTTTAAGGGACATTATAAAATTATTTGTACCAGTTTCTTTTTTTTTTTTTGGTTAATTCTTGTTAACAATATATCAAGCCAATATTCATTTAGCTTTTTGTATGAACTTAGCATAATATTAAATTCTTCGGAGAAAACATAAGTTTGACATGGTCCTTACCTTCAAATGAGTTCTAATTTTATGTGGAAGACAAGTCCAACACATATAGAAATAAAAAGCATAGGGGAACAAAGTATGATGAAATGTAGTGATTAAGAAAGACCTTTTGTAATACATACTAAAACGCCGTGTTTTGTGGTTTAAGGAAAATAAAAAGAAGTGCTTATAGCAGTGCAGACAAAGAAGGTCTCTGTGGATCAAGGAGTCCAAAAAAGTCTTTGTAGAGACCCCAAGGTTGAGGAGTGAGGGCTGTGTTGTCCATGAGTGATAAATCAGGGATGGCATGTTTCGAAAATGTGGTTTTTGTGTTTTTTGGTGATTAGTCCGTGGGTATAGACCTGGAGACATGCTTGCACATCTGTACAGCCCACTCCAAAGCTAGAAAGCAAACTAGACACAGTGGTAGTTAGTGAAATTGATACTGATCAGGGTTCTTGGCCTTCCCCAATCAATAGAAATTGATAAGAGGCCAGTCAAGAAATTCAGTCAAGGCTTTACTCCCTGAGGAGGGATGAGCTGAACTGGTTCCTTATATGGGGTGAGGGTAGGTATGTGTCCAGGGGTGAGGTGCGAGGATTGTCTTAGGTGGTTTTTCCACCCCTTTGGTGGTGTTGAGTGCAGGGGGCGTGCTGCTGTACCCTGTTTTTTCTCCTGACACCCTGTTTTTCTCTCAGATCGTCAGAAGTGGCAGTTGGATTTTTCTGGTCTTTTTGTATCTTGTTGTCCATAATTTGCCCCAACTGTGCATACATACAGCTATTTTTAGCCCCTTATAGCTTCTTTGTATTTTGTTGCTTGAGGAGATGTTTGTTCAGGTGCAAGCACTGCAGCAAAGGGTCCCAGGTCCCAGGTCCCAGCCTGTCTCAAAACGGCCAAGGAGTTTATAAGGACAGATTATCCTTGACCAAGAGGGTAGCATTGGATGAGGGAACGTGTAGTACCCAGGATGCGCTCTGTGCACAAGTGTCCACCATGTCTGACAAGTTATTTAAACTTTCTAAACCGGGTGTTCCTTGTCTGTTACATGGACCTAATAATAGTTCCAATCTCATCAATGTTTATGCATAATAAATGACAAAAGGCACACCTATACTACCTATTCCATAGGGCTGTGGTGGGAATCCACTGGGATAACATGTACTGTAGAGATTGGGAGCAGAGCCTGGAAGTGTCAGGAGGATACAGTCACTAGTCTCAGTCTCATGTTTATGAGGGCCTGGGCTGGGAATGTTGAAGCTGAATTTGGATGTCTCTCTTTATATCTCAAATGTGAGGTGAGTCAACAGGAAGTAACTCAGAAATTAGCAAACGTCCTGATGTTGGTTTGTTGTGTTTTCGTGCATTGCCTATGGGGGTAGGGCTTAGGGAAAGGCCTTGTGCGTAGGGACCAGGTTGTTCTTCATCCTGGGGTGGAAAATGAGAGCCCAAGGATTAGGTTTCAGATAATGGGGATAACTGCCCCCATGGCTGGTCCATCTTTAGAACTGAAGGAGAAATTTGGAATCAGAGTACAAGACGCATTTGTGAGGAAGTCTCATTGCCAACATGAGCTGGCCTCTGCAACACGTTGGAAGAAAGGAGTGGGAGATCAGTACATGGTAGGGGCTTCGGTCTCAGAAGGGGCCTCAGAGGGGCTTGGGCCCAAGGACTCTGAAAGCAATCATACCTAGTAACCAATTTTAAATCTTCTGTGTATTATTCCATCTGTTCCGCAAAGCCTTCATGAGTCTCGCTAAAACATCACAGCTCAACCTTCCCTACCACAGAAGGGAAATATGGGAAGCATCTGAGCCTACACTTGAGACAAAGCTGTGCCAGGGAGAATAGAAGCTGCTGCCTGAGTGAAACAAATCTCAGGGCAGGAGAAGGAGACCTGCAAAAAGCCCAGGGGTGGCCCAAATCCACACCGACATGGCCTAGAGAGCCAGGTTTGGGGGTGGGAAGAATTTCCTAGGGTTCCAACAGATTCATGGAAGGGAAACTGGTAAAGATGCTGAATATCTGATAGTGACCAAAAGTATAGACCCAGATGATTGCGACCTGGGTATTAATGGTGCTACCGAAGTATGGAATTTCTGGGTGACATGGGATTGTTTTGAGGTTGAAATGAGGTAACAAAGGAAAAACCTTAGCATAATATCTAACGTTTAATAGGCTCACAATTAATATCTGCTGTTGCTGATGTTATTGTAATTGACTATGGTATACCATGTTAGGGGATTATGTTAGGGCGCTGGAACACAAGGTCATATAAGATGTGCTCCTTAAGCAAGTTCTGTAGATACCCACACTCTTACACACGAAAACACCAAATGGCACCATTGTGCGCACAGCCAGACCAAGGTGTGACTAGAAGGCGATTTTCTACTTGTCACTTTTCCAACTATGGACAAGATGGTAGGTACCCAGAAGTATAATTTTCTAAAAATGACAAATCATTCAACAGAACTGTTTCAGAAGGCCCTGAGTCCGGGGGAGCAGGTGCAAGCCCCCATTGGTGAGTGCATTGAGACAGTGGTAGCTCTGTGGGAGCTTGTCTAGTTTTCTTTCATGAGACCACCAGAGCCCCCCTGGAGCAGGTGGGTGGTCTAATAAACTCCACCATAATTGGGTGTCTTTATTCTTCTGTAGGGTTTCTTAAGCTCAAAGAGAGAAGTAGCCATTTGACAAAAATACAGGCCCCAGTGACACATGTATTCTGTGTCTAAAGACATCTCCCTACAAGATAAACAATTGTCCTGGATCCCTGGCACGATGGTGGTGAGAGGGCTGGGGCTTGACAAGTGACATAGACAGTACTGGCAACAGAAATCTCATACGAAGCAGAAGGTAGAGTTGACGTAAGGAGTTGAATGGATGTCTGGCCAGTAGAAACCAAGACACGGGAGGAAGGATGAGCCCCAGATGAGACATAGCACTGGCGTCTCAACTTTTTACACATACGAACTAGTTTTTCCAGCAGGTGGCAGTGTTCCCAAACATCAGGGTGGCCTCCCATCAGGTGGGGATCTGAACTAGCTGGGCTATAATATATGAAGCAGTCTTATAATACTAACAACTAGCATTTATCAAGAAATATTTATGTACAGGCTCTATTTAAACTTCTTAACTGAATTAACGCACAACTGTATTTAATAGGTAATATTATCCCAAGCACACTTCAGCCTCAGGGCCTTTGCACTGCATGTTTCTACGAAAGGAACAGCAGTTACGTATGTGGTTTATTCTTCACTACAATCAGACCTCTGGTTAAATGTTATCTTCTAAGAGAAGACTGTTCTGATGACTCCATCTGTCTAGTCTCTCACCATCATTTATTTTTCTGCATAGCACTTATCTTTTTGACAGTATATATTTATTTTTGTGTTGTCTATTTACAAGGAAGAATCTGAGTTACAGAGAGTTCAAGCAAATTGCTCAAGGTCTCAGATTCACACATGGAGAAGCAGGCTTGGAATCCAGGCAGGGTGGCTCCAAGACCCCAGCTCTTGACCTCTACTCTGTATTGCTCCATGAGTACTTTGTTGTAGCATCACCTCAGTCCTGGGAGAGAAGCAGATGCACTGCAAGCAGGACAGCAGCGTGCAAACACTACTCTCCATGAACAAGGACTAGAAAGCGTGGACACCCACATCTGGCCTCCCTGGTTCTTGTAGGCAGCGTTTGAGAAAAGTGATTGCCTTTTCAGTATAAAAAAAGTCCGTTTCACATTCACTTTTCAAACACTTTTTGCTGAGTTTCTAGCAAATCAAAAGCTTCATCCTTTATTTTAAAAAAAACTTAATACGAGGAATATGCCTTCATAGGACAGGATGATATAGGGGTGGGTATTTGACAGGTAAGTTTTTCTCTTTGAAAGGGTTACACAAGAAACAGTGAAAAAACCCACTTGGCTTGGTGGGCTTGCCTCAGCCATAAATTACTTCAGCATCTGGCATAGGAGGCTCTGAATAAATAATTGTTGAATTAATGAAAGAATGTAGTTACCCAGGAAGAGTAGAGCAAAATGACACCCCGCACTCAGGGAATGGGGCGTCACGTCGCTACCATTCCTTCCATAACCTGCTATTGACCTTGGTGGGGAGAGAGGCAGAGTTAGCTTAGGTAACTGCCATTATGGAAAGTGGGCTCTAATAAACTTAGGGAAAAAGAAAAGTAACGTGAGTATTTCTGTTTTTATATCCCAAGAGCTCAAAATATTTCACAGATTCTACTCTACTTTTTAAAAAATGAAGGATGATGCTTTTGATTTGCTAGAAACTCAGCAAAAAAAATGTTTGAAAAGTGAATGTGAAACTGACTTTTTTTATACTGAAAAGGCAATCAATCATTTTTGCTCAGATGTTGCCTACAAGTCCATCAATCCAGTCTAGAGCTACTAATGTGTGTCTTTCCATAAAGACTACTATCCCAATGCCACTCAAAGTACCTGTCAGGTTTACAGACCAGTTTCCCTGAAGCTTTTTTAAAAATATTGTGTGTGTTGTTGCCATTTTGAATCTCTTATTGTAACTCCTCTGAGTGAATCAAAACTCTCTATCAAGTGTTGATTCTCCATCAATTATATGTCCAAATGGCTTCACACTCAAAGGACAGGGTCTTTCAAGTAAAGGAGGAGAGCATCAATCACTCACACTGGTGATGACTAATAATAGACTTACATGTATTTATTGGGCACCTACTTAGATTTACAGGTAAGAACATATATTAATGAATAAAACTTGAAGTTGCTGTGGTGACAATTAGTCATTCCAGGTTATTTGTCTCAGAAAATTTAACTAACAAGTGTCAGGCATTTGAATCAAGAGAATATAGGGAGGTCAAAGCTGGAAATTAATTGATTATTAATTTCATAATTTAAAAAGTAGAGGCCAGAAAGCAATTGAGAGCTCCAACTTTGACTCACTTAGAAGTCACTCAAAAGTGCCCACAGGCCATCTGGTAAACCAAGGAAGCTAGATCAAGGTTGACCTCACTGACGCATGCCACCAGCAAGTGTGTTTTAGGTATTCCACAAAGGATGACATATACTCAGTCATTTAAGGAAGCATGTTAATACTGATAATGACAAATATATGGTAATTCTTCCCTCAGCACTTTCCACCTAGTATACTTCTCAAGTGCACTAAATAAAATCAAGTAGTTTGAAAGAATGTATTTATTTTTAATACATTTTTTATTAAGGATATTACATGGGTTAAACTCCATGTTTTGTAATATAACAAAGTTTACCTTGTACCATATGTGTCTTCTGTCCCCACAAAGTTATTGCAGTAAGTTACTCTCTCTTGATTGAATGCCCCAGTATGAGTTAAGACAAATCCCGTTGAAGCCACACCACAGTCTAATACACTCATCTGATGAACCTTTATTATCCCCATTTACCACTGAAAAAAGCACGTCATAAACAGGCTAAACAGCTTTCCAAAAATGTTATATTGGCAAAACCCAGCATAAAATCCATTTATCTTTACTTCCAAACCATGAGTATTGACTCCAATGCTAATGTACATTCTAACACCAGAACTAAACATTTTTTATTTTGCCCTTGGGCAGAAGTCATGGTTCCTGAAGTCTTTCTGACTGACCAAGAAAATCACTCTGGGATCACGAAGCCTACATTTCTTCAGGATACCAACTAACCAACCAAGAATAAAATGTCTCTCCACAATATCCTTTGAATGAACTTGGCCACATCTCAGACTGGTAATAATGAAGCAGAATTGTTTGACAAGCAAAGAACATGATTACAGGAAGGAGAAAACAACCCGAGGAACACATTAGTGACAACTAAAGATTTTTCTTTTCATTTTATGATAATGGGAAACACTATCTAGATCCCTGCTGAGCAGAGTTAAGTCTGGGAAAAGCAAAAGGGAGGATTATAAGGTTGCCTAAGACTAATGAAAATAGACGTCGGTGCTTCAGGCCAAGTTCTCTCCTGTTAGATCTCTATAAAGAGCCACCTATACACCATGAGGTGAGATGTCTTTCAGTAACAAGGCCCCAGGCTGGTCCAGCCCTTGTTTTTTTTTCAGCCTGTGTTTTAGGACCAACAGGGGTTGTGAGATCCCTCCAGGGGCCCCTGTGGTGTGTCAAGTCCCACAGTCCCCCAGGGCTTGGCTTCTCCCTCTGCTCTGATGCTCTCTCCTAGCCAGCCTGAGCTCCTCACACATCTGCCGGAAATGATCACTTCTTGAGGAGTTCGTTTCCCTCAGGAAGATCTGAGTCTCCTCTATTTCTTCTTAGTCTTCTGACTTACTGAATCCTTAAGAAAACACAATTATTTCCTGTCCCAGAAACATTCAGCCACAAGCAATTTGTTTTCTCCTCACTTTGTTTTGGCCCCATTGTTTAATTTTTATGTATATATTGAAGGCCATGACTGTGCTCAGTCCTTTATGATCATTACACAATCTGATTTTATGTTTATAACTAGGTTATAACTAGTTATAGTTATAACTAGGTTTCATTATCCGCATTTAACAGATGAGAAATCTGAGGCCCCAAATAAGCAATACGTTTTACCTAAAGTCACAGAGCTCAGATATAGCACATTGACCCAAGATCTCAGATTCCAAGTGCTATACTGTTGTTACTCTCTGCATTCTATTACTTCCATCGTAGATGGCAGGCACGGACTTTTTATTCATAATATTTATCACTGACATTATGTTACTTTTCCACTTATGGCCAGGTGATCTTGACACCACAAATACCTATTTATGCTTCATCTGTAAAAATGGGAATCATGGGACTTCCCTGGTGGCACAGTGGTTAAGAATACGCCTGCCATTGCAGGGGACATGGGTTCGATCCCTGGTCTGGAAAAATCCTACATGCCGCAGAGCAACTAAGCCCATGCACCACAACTACTGAGCCTGCATGCCACAACTACTGAAGCCCACACGCCTAGAGCCCATGCTCTGCAACAAGAGAAGCCACGGCAATGAGAAGCCTGTGCACCACAACAAAGAGGAGCCCCCGCTCGCCGCAACTAGAGAAAGCCCGCGCGCAGCAATGAAGACCCAATGCAGCCAAAAATAAATAAATAAATAAATTTTAAAAAATTAGGTTTAAAAAAAATGAGAATTATTATACCACCTACCTTAGAAGAGAGTTGTGAGAATTAAGGGAGTTAATATATGTAAAAGAATCAGAACAGGGAATTTCCTGGCAGTCCAATGGTTAGGACTCTGCGTTTTCACTGCCAAGGGCCCAGGTTCAGTCCCTGGTCAGGGAACTAAGATCCCGTAAGTCGCGTGGCGCAGACAAAAAAAAAAAAAAGAATCAGAACAATATTTGGCCAACTGTAAGCATCAGATAAGGGTTGATTATCATTATTAATAGTAGAGGAACAGTAGTGGTAGTAATGACAAGAGGAATAATAGTTGTAGTTGTTCATTTATAGGTTTAGGGATTTATTATCTGTCTCCTTCACTACAACATAAGCTCCTTAAGGGCAGAAATTTCGTCTAGTTTACTATGTATTCTCTTTGTCAAGAATAGTACCGAGCACAAAGGAAAGGCTTAATAATTATTTGTTAAAGGCATGAATACATAAATGACTTCAAGCCTTCATATTCCTTTTTCTGTGACTTTCAGGATATGAGCAGTGAAAATTCACAGTGAGTGAATATAGTCTCCATTGTCAAAGCTGTACCTACCGCATATGCCCAGAGACAAAGTGGGAAGCACTTGTGTTCTTTGCCCTTCCTTATGCTGGTGGGCTTCTGTCCTGGGATCTTCTTCCCAGGGACCCTGAGCACAGCCGAGTCATTCTTCATTCCCTTCATGCTGTCCTTTACTCTACATGCCATAAAAATGAACCTGTCCTTACTTTTATTGCCTAAAGCCTCCTCCTTGGTAGGTGAGACCTAATTACTCTTGTCAACTAACGTGCTGTTCAAACTTTTCTAACGTCCCTTGCAATTCTAAAAACTCTGATCTTGTGTGACTGTGTGTTTGTTTCAGTTTGCTGTATGTGTGATGACATTAGTTTATCAAAAAATGTGCTAATAGTTACCCCCTATCTGGTAATAAAGAGGGTAAAGAAGAAGGTAAAGCCTTCATCCAAAGGAGGAGCTTTAGTGGTAGAACTCGGGCATCAAGGCTAACTTCTTGGGGGGAAAAATGGTGCTGATGGAGCCTTGAAAAGTCCCTGGTAAACATCTCTTGTTTTTGCTTCCCAGAAATAGGGCTGGAGCTCTCTGGTTAATCCAATCAGCTTTTTCTCCTGACTGCATTAGAGACACAGGCTTCATTCCCAACTGGGTAAGTTTGGAATTTAAATTCTTTCTCTCCTCTGGAAAGTAGCAGAGATTCCTGAGAGAAACCATGAGTGAGGATAGAAAAGAAGAAAGAACAAAGAACAGAAGGAGAGGGCAAGAAATCAGTGCAGGGAGCAGCGGCAGAAGAGAAGGGGCAGATCAGGCCAAAGGGAAATGAGAGAACAAAAGAGAGAGCTGCAAAGTAAGAGGAAAAAAGGGAGGAAATGCAACGGAAAAGCTGAGCGCAGGAGAATGAGCATAGCAAGAAGGTGGTGAAACGCAGAGGATCCCACCAGACTGCCCAGCAGGGACGGGTGGGCAAAGAGAAAGAGACAGGAGGCAAATGCATAAAGATGCGAGGAGCCACCGTCAGTGACCTACTTAAGGAAGGCTTGGCGGTCTAAATAAAATGCACGTTGTTCGTTTATAATTCGGATGGTTTAAGCTATTTATGATACATCTGGGTGTTCCATTTAATCTTATTAAGTTACAGTTATAATTTTATTCATTACACGAAACCAATTATTTTCCATGTATCGTGTATTGAGGTTCCCTTATCAAGGGGTAGAAGTGAGATCACTTCACTTAAAATCTATTATTATTCAGACGTGGATTAACCTTACATTGTTGGAATCTTCCTGGTGGTGTCCAGCTGTGCTAAGCACTGTTTGTGATGAAATAAGTATGGATGTACCATTTTACAGAAAGGGGAGCCATTATTACCCAGGAAATGACCTGGCTTAAATGCTTTGGCCTAATTAGCTGTGAAAAAGGACATAGCCCAGGTCAAGTTTGCAGAAAAGCCAGTTCACATATGTACAGGCTTCTCTCTCCAACCTCACCACCCCAGCCTCGTTCGACTCACCATCATCTCTCTCTGACTTGAAATGTTGTGAGAGTCTCTTAGCCCCTTTGCACCTTTGATCTCTCCAGTTACCCACAATACATCCAAAGTGAACTTTTAAAAATATTGTACCTCAGCCTGTATGTAAATTTTCAATGGTTTCCACTGCACAAGGGATAAACCTAAGCTCCCATAAGGACTTACACAATCTTGCCCCTGTGTATCTCATCTTTATGTTCAACTCCGCTCATGTTCCTTTTTCCCCTCAGATGTGCCACCCTCTTCTTCATCCCAGAGCCTTCGCACATGTTCTGTCCTAAGACTGGAACACTCTTCCCCATTCTCCATCTGGCTAACCAACCCTCATGCTTCCTGTCTCAGCATTAATACTGTTTTCCTCAGAGAAGCTTTGCCTGACCGCCCCAGCCTAGGCCAGGTCATTCTATTACACGTGCTTCTGGAATATTTTGCTTCTTCTATATACCAAGTCACATACTTTAATACTTATTTGTGTACATATTTGTGCTGTCTGTGACCCCCAGTTGGTGGTAAGTCTTATGAAAGTCAAGTCCGGCGTATCTTACCCATCATTCTTTCCCTAGTGTCCGCCAGAGTTCCTATCCCATGACAAGCACTAAATAGACTGGGTGAAGGAACAAATGAGATCTGCATTTCCAACAACCCAGATTTGTTTCCATCCCAAGGTGTCTGCCTCAGGTAGAGCACATACAATGTTTTCAATGCATTCATTTGCTGAGAGGAGAGAGAGGATCCCTTCTGCATCCCCAGGTAGAATTGTTCTGGATAGGCTCCAGATCGCAGCACCACGGTAGGGATGGAAGTAGCAAGCTTGCAAACCTTCTACGTGCAGAGCGGTGCCGGTCATTGTCCCCCCATGAAAACAATGTGATGCTCAGTATTCACCACCTTTTCAGCCACTGTAGGCAGAAGAGTTGCGGTGCTTTTTAGTTAAGGTGGAATCTGGCTGAAGGGCAGAATGTAGTTGGAAGAAAGAGAAGAATGACTAGTACGTTGTATGAAATAAAGGAGACAGTATCTTTGGTTCTCTACTTCCTTGACACCACTTTCTTTGCAGCAAGTCTCTTATTATCCTCCCCTGATGTGCAACTGCACAGCTTCTTCACACTGGTCACCAGGCCCTCATGCTTTATTCTGAAACAACGACATCCAAAATCTGTGCTTCTAACCTAAGTGTCCACCAAAAGATGAATGGATAAAGAAGATGTGGTACATGTATACAATGGAATATTACTCGGCCGTAAAGAAAGAATGAAATCATGCCATTTGCAGGAACATGGATGGTCCTAGAGATTATCACACTAAGTGAAGTAAGTCAGAGAAAGACAAATATCATATGATAGCACTTACATGTGGAATCTAAAAAAAAAAATGATACAAATGAACTTATTTACAAAACAGAAATAGACCTGCAGACATAGAAAACAAACTTACGGTTATGAAAGGGAGAAGGGGGGAGGGATAAATTAGGAGTTTGGGATTAACAGATACAAACTACGATATATAAAATAGATAACCAACAAGGACCTACTGCATGGCACAGAGAACTCTACTCAATATTTTTTAATAACCTATAGGGAAAAGAATCTGAAAAAGGATACATATATATATATATATATATATATATATATATATATATATATATGTATAACTGAATCACCTTGCTGTACACCTGAAACAAATACAACATTATAAATCGACTATACTTCAATTTTTAAAAAAATCTGTGCTTCTCAGTGCAATGACTGGTTTCTAACATCCCAGGATCCTCAAAGACTTTTGACCAAATGTTGCCAGTTGGGTTGGGACAGTCTCCAGCAGGGCCAGATTCAATCTAATGCAGTTTCCAGTTGTGTTCCTATGTCCCCAAATATTCTTTTAAAATTACTGACATCAGCTGACCTATTATGCATGCTTATTCCTTTCTGGTGTTGACGGGGAGTAGGGTAGACAGTGCACTGCTAACTCCAACATAAGTGATCAGATAAAACTGTTAGGATCCGGTGATTCTCTTCTGACAGCCAAACCTGCTTGTAGCTTTCAGAATTCATGCCCACTGATGGCATTAAACACTGAGAGCCTCTCATCACGAAAGGACACCATGTACACAATTATCTTTCCAATGGTTAGATCAGTCCATGTCAATGTCATGTTTAATATTTAAACCTACTCTACTGTCATTTGTATCTGTTTACTCAGTGACCATCTGCAGAACCAATACGAATAAAAAACGGAGCTTGTGGGGCAAAAAAAATATATTGAAAATCATTGAGGTGGACAGACTAGTGAGTCTACTCAAACACCTGTCTCTCCCCCTCCCACCATCTGTGCAATCACTTCACCTTCCAGCCTCAGGACTCACCCCTGCAATTACCCTGTCAAGAGGAGAGTGCAGTTCAGGTGGATTTAATGTGGGTTTAATATGGTCTGTTGAGTTTAATGTTGATTTCCTTTAAGTAACTGTTTCTCTTCTCGCTGAAAATCTATGTCTATGTGTCTTTGCTTAATTTGGATGATGAGTCCATCTAAGGCAAGAGTCAGGTTCTGTGTTTTGTAAAGAGACTAGATCAAATAAGCAGAGGATAGGCCGTCCGGAGCTGTAAGTGGAAACAGCAGAATGATGCATAATTCACAGGTTATAGTGAAGCTAAAATGGAAGGTTAGTATTTTAATGCATTCTCAAGAATTCTTTCCCTCAAATTCTCCATATGACTATAACAATCGCCTATATATAGCTATAAAGGAGAGGGAAGGAGCTGATATGTAATCCAGATCTACTACCTATCGTTAGGTGTGATGCTATAGAGTGTATATTCATTTTCTCATCTAAGAAAATAATTCTTCAAGGTGGGTATTTTAAGGCAAGGTACCCAAGGGGCTGAGAGTTGAAGTATCTTGGGATACAAGCCTAAATCTATTTGTTTCAAAGGTATGTGTTCTTTCCTCTAAGTGGTCTTATCATTTACCTGGTGACAGTACATCATCTGATTGATTCAACCTTCTAAGGGTCTCACCTCACCATGTGTGATATATGATGCTATATCCCCTGTAGAAGGCAAAACAGTGATTAGAAAAAAACTGGAAATTGTAAGAAATTGTCCTTACAACTACCTAGACATGACATCATTAGACCTCAAAGCAATTGGTTAGCCATAACTGCTCTCTTTCCATCCATTCAATTTTTTCACCAAAAACATATTACTTTGATTGCCAACCATCTGCCAGGCTCTGGGATAGACATTTGGGATAGAGTGACAAGCAAGACGGAAATGTCCTACAGAGGACAGCAGAGCACAGATTGGCCTCTGGACTCTGAAGTGGTCTATGGTTCCATGCAACCTGCCTCAGAGTATGAGAAACCAAGTACAAAGAGCTACTGCTTCTTTGAAATAATTTATGAAATTTAAAGAAGGCAGCAGGATAGTAATGTTTTCTATTTAGTCAGGCTTAAAATATTTATTTTTTCAGATAGACTTCAACCATGATATTTCATAAATATGAGACAAGTCATTAAAGGAAAAGTTTGTGGTTGATTTTCTGAATTCATCAACGTGCTTACCCAGTGGGTACTTTTATAGTTTGCAGAGGTATTGAGGAAAGGCAACACTGGCCTTCAATGACAACGTACAGCATCTCAGTACTGAACCAAGAAATTCCTATTTAAATAGTAAGGTACTTGGAATTATTCAGCAGCATGAACAAGTCAGAAGTCATTCCCAGAGGAAAATTTACCCCCTTCCCTGGTTTCTGAGCCACAAGTAGAGACTGGCATTCCCTTATTCCTCATCTTAGTGAGGTCAATCAAAAACTCCATAAGATACATTGAGTATGTCACATCAATCTCTTTGCTGTTTGGATGAAATGAGCTTTGTGTTATTCTCAAATTAGACACTCATCATGTATAATTTGCCTCTTACATAGAACAGCTGCTGGCTTTTACAATGCTTTCAATCCAATGCTGAGTGCAGCCATTGTTGGTGTTACTGTGAGCATTATTTAGTCAGTTCTGTGATATATGCATCATTTGATTTGATGATAAAATACAGAAAAGCATTGTCTAGAGAAAAGCATGGTATGTTTATCTTCACCTAGAAAAATTAACTTTGAAGTAATTATACTAAAAGGCATTAGGCTATTATACTGGAAAGCTATTTTACTTTTTTAATTAAAAATTATGTTAATATTAAATATTATTCTGTGACTGTTTATGGAGGAGACAGCACATTTTTCATCAGTATGTTCAAAGAGGCAACTGAATCACCAGAGTGGGTCTCATGGATAAACTGGGAATCAGGAAATCATGAATTTAAAACTTTGCTGACACACTCCCTACTTTTGCCATCTATAAAACTGAGTGGGGAGATCATCGACAAGCATTTACATGAAGCACTTTAAGATGGAAATTGTTACCACATATATACAAAATGTAGTTCTCAGAGTACAGTTCTAAATTGAAACACCATAATGATTTGTATTTGCCACTAATTGGAGATCTCGTAGTACAATAGATTCTGTTGGTGTTAGTTTATGTATTTGAGAAGAGGAGAAGCTTGGGAGACATCTAATGTAATCATTACAAGCAGTAGTCTCTCTTTTTTTGAGTGTATGTATTTCTCAACTCTAATTGGAATCATTGTTTTATAAATAAGATAACTGAGGAAAGGGAAACCTACAAAGTCACAGTGAGTTAGAGAAGGATATATTACTACAACTCATCAGTTTATAAATTTTATTCTTAATCCCACCCAGCTAAAATGAGAAGTATAAATTTAATAAATCCTATTTTAGATGATAAAGGGCAATAAAAGCTGTGTCATAAGCACAATTATCATTTTTCAAATTATAAAGGTAAAATGTGGCTAAGGGGATATATTCAAATTTTCACTGCCAATGTGCACCATTCCTATTAAATTGGCTTTCATGGACTAGTCTACATGCTCTTTATGATATTGGAGCTGTGTATTTAGGAGTGATGTACTGTTTTGAGAGTTAGAGATTATCTCTCTCTTCTATATGAATATTTGTACATATGTGTGGATATGTACACACACATACATACAAACACATGAAAAGAGTTCATTAAACAGAGTTCTTTTATAAATAGCCTTTGATTGAATTCCACTGCTTGTTCTGAGAATAACTGATTTAATTCAACTAGTTTTGTCAACTTAACTTGATTATGTAGATTCACTTTAAGATCTTTAATTTATTTCCTCTGTTTCATGAGGCAAAACCTTGTAAAATTGAATAAGAAAACGACCATAAAGGACTCTCTACATTTATTCTCTACATCTATAAAAAACATATAATTAATCATTAAAAAAACTAAATCATTTTTTTAAATAGCTAGCAAAAGTTATTCTAGAACCAGAGGTCTTGGTCTTATTATAAGCATCAACTTTATAGATAACTTCCTTGTGACTTATTCCATTCATAGAAATGTAGGAGCATTCATATAAAAATATATAGAGAAAAATTTCCCATCAAGAATCCTTACTCCAATCTAAGCAACGTAGGCAATTTTAGCTTGCAAGAAATCTCTAAATGCAATTTAATGATTGGTATAATGTAGCCTACACTGAAATACATGGACTTAAGTAAATCTTTAAAAAGGAAGAAAAGGAAATCACATTAACGAATGTATTTAGAAGATCTCAAACATGATTTTTCCATACTTTCAAATGATATATTGAGATGCAAGGAAGGAAGGAAGGAGGGAGGGAGGAAAGAGAGAGAAAGAAAGAAAGGAAGAAAGAAAGAGAAAATGTGTGAAGACTGGGAAAATGTAGTATTTGTATATTATGTTGATAGCAATGTACATGGGTGCTGCCACAGTCTGTTAAAAAATGCTGAGTTGGATGGCTAAAAAACGACTGGGAAGCATCTATTCAAAGTCATTGAAGAATCTGAAGAATTCATTAAAGAGTTCCCATTGAAGAAATTCAGAGAGAAAAAAAAAAAGGCAGTCTGTCAGACATTATGCAAATGAAGCATAAATAATCTGTGTCAACATGACCGTGTTTCCAGCTCTCTCTTCCATTTTGCTATGACATACATCAAGGTTTTGTCACAGGGAACCACAAAGGAAAAAGTCACTAAGTACAGGAAGGATTTTCAGCATTTGTGTCAATCAATCCATTGTAGGAGAGGTTTCAATCAATAAGTTATAGATGGGTAATCAGGAAGGCATAACCACCAGGAAAATTGAGAGAGGAGCAGTGAGCCTATTAGGATCATGTTCATGAGTTCTAACTAAGATTTGTGTGGAGAGTTATTGTCTGATTTTCAACCAAGAACTGAAAACTGGTTCATCCATGTATTCAAAAAAATATAATTGAACACCTTCTGCATGCCAGCTATCATAGTATCTGTATGCCAGAAACCACTATAGATGCTAGAGGGGAAAAATCAAAATCATACTTGTGTTTTCTCAAACTGATATGTCTTAGGAAGGTAAATGAAAACGAGAACTACAAACGATGGCAAGTGTTATGAACTGAATGCGTGTCCTTCCCCCAAATTCATGTTAAAACCCTAACGCGCAGTGTGATGGTATTTGGAAGTGGGGCCTTTGGGAGGTGATTAGCATTACATGAGGTCATGAGGGAAGAACCCTCAGGATGGAATGAGTGTCCTTATAAGAAGAGATCAGAGAGCTTGCTCTCTGTCTGCCATGTGAGGATACAGCAAGACAGCAGCCAGGAGGAGGGTCCCCCCACCAAGAACCCAACCACGCTGGCACCCTGTGCTGGAGAACTTCCAGACTCCAGACCGAGAAATAAAGATCTGTTGTTTAATCCACCCAGTCTATAGTATTTTGTTATAGCAGCCCAAGCAGACTAAGAGAGCCAGAGAGGGTACTTTCAGGGGAGAAAGGGGTCGGGGGCAGGGGGATTTCAGCAGTAAGATACACAGCTTAGAGATGGTCATTAAGGCCTTTATATTTGGAAGGTTTATTTTTACCCCTAACAAAACAAACAAACAAAAAAAGCAGTAATTGATTTACACTAAAGCAGACCAATAAGCTAGAGAGGACTAAACCAGTGTGATTCGTGTGTCTCTTAATGATGAAAGGTCTGGTGGAGAGAATCGGGCCTGCACTCTACTTCTGGCTTAGCCACTGTGCAGCTTAACACACGGCTTAAGTTTCCCAACCTTTCTGGGCCGTGGGAACCTCATCTGTATAGCAGGGGACCAAAACCCTTCTAGATTCTCCCTATTATTACTCTGAATCCTGCAGGCACCCCAAATATGTGCTAGTGGTCTGGGATGACGATGTTTCTTTGGGGTTTTTTTTTTTTTTTGCGGTGCGCAGGCCTCTCACTGCTGTGGCCTCTCCCGTTGCAGAGCACAGGCTCCGGATGCGCAGGCTCATCGGCCATGGCTCACGGGCCCAGCCGCTCCGCGGCATGTGGGATCTTCCCGGACCGGGGCACGAACCCGTGTCCCCTGCATCGGCAGGCGGACTCTCAACCACTGCGCCACCAGGGAAGCCCCTGGGATGAGGATGTTTGACTTAGCCCCATCAATGGCTCACCAAAAATCTATTTCCATTCCTAGAGAAAATAACTCATTACATGTTTCACCATGCCTGAATTATTAAATATGAAAGAGAGAACCCTTAGTTTTTCTTACAGATGTCAGTTAAGGAGAACCCAAAACCCAAAGTTTGCTAGGCTGTGCTTTGTAATAGCTTCTAAGTTACTTGCTTTTTTAAAAAAAAATAATTGTTTTTAAAAACTTGCCTTAGATTATATTCTCAGCTCTAACTATGAGCAGATATATTTTTAATAAAACAGTGTTCTGATATACATTTATGTTTTTCAAACTGGATGTTGAATCTCAAGCCCAAATCAAAAGAGAAAATTTTCCCTTTACTCCAAGTTTAACACAGGGCAGATTTTCCATGATCCAAGTCTTCAGATATTTGCTTGACTCAGGGAGACCTTTCTCAATTATTTGTCATTCCTGCTCAGATTCCGACAGATGTCTGAGATCAGATTCACTCTGAGTAAAGCCAAGCTTTTTAACTCATCAAACGTGTTCTTCGTGGAAATAGGGTTGCCGTGCAGGGAGGAGGCGATGACACTCTTAAGATAAATGACACATATAATCATATTTACCATAAAAATATAATTATATGATACACATTTTGAGGTATATGATTACAGATACTGGAGTCTGAGCAAGAAACCTGAGATGGATTTGTCCCTGAATGTAAGCATATTTATATGCCTTTCTTTTAAAACCATCCCTTGGGTTTATCCTTTTAAAGCTTTCACCTGGTCCTGCTTATTTGCCTCTGAGATGATGTCCCTGGGGTCTGCAAACACTGGTCGTGTCTTCAGGGGCTGCAATGTCTGTAAGGATTCAGAGTTCAGTATCTTGGGGAGGAATAAATATAGAAGCAGAAGTACTCGTCTGGAACTAAGACCTTCTTTAGGGATAATGAAAACCACCTAATGTATGTTATTAGCATTTGGGTTTCAAAGCAGAATGCTTTTTAACTGCTCGCTTTCAAGTTTTCTCCCTCCTCGTAGTTATAGCACTTTGTTAGAGCTTGGCTTCTTTCCTAAATAGAATTATTTGTATGCCCAGAATTACACCACGGAATCTCATGCTTACAGAAAGACATTTTCAGATCTCTCAGTTAACGGAAGCATCCTTTCTTACCTCCCTTTGCACCCTCGGAATTTTAGAAGAGGGCCCATGAGTGCCTAAACCTAACAAAACCATCAAGAGCTTGCTCTCTCTTCTTAGTGAATTCAAGAGGGTTTTTAAAAGATCATTATTTTTACAATGTTGTGTCAAAAATAATGATCTTTTAAAAACCTTCTTTAATTGTAAAGCAACTATACTCCAATAAAAATTAATTTAAAGAAAGATCATTATTTGTGTGTTTTCTCTTGCTTCTAGGACTTTGAAAATGCAGCTCTCTGCTCCACACCCTTCTTATAAAGTCTGTATTCTAATAAGGAATGACTCTCGCCCTTGCTGTGACTCTTTTCCTTGACTCCCACTTTCTTTTATCCCTGTCATGCCTCAGGTTTCTTTCAACGGCAATCCCTTTTATTTCCAACCATATTTTGTAGGTCGCTGGGCTCGTTAAGTCCTGGCCTGCACTGGCTTTTGCCAACCGACACTTGCTCCCGGCTCTTCCTCACTGCCATCCACCCGAACCCCCAGGAACAGTCAGGCTTCTTCTCCACCTCGGGCTGCTGCACAGTCTTCCTTCCCACGACTCCATCCTCAAGTTCACGGTCAGCATGGAACTTTTCAAGTAACTTAAAAAAACTCCTGGGCCTCATCTCTCTCTCTCTCTCTCTCTCTCTCTCTCTCTCTCTCTCTCTCTCCTCCATAAGGGATGGTCGGAGCAGAACCAGTTCACATCTTTTAGACTTGAGATGGGCAGTAAAAGCCTTTGGATTTGCCTGCTGGAAGATTACCACTTCCTTGCAGTGGAGATCCTGTGCTCTTTGGAGAATCTCTAGTGGGGCTGTCACTCTCCGCCAGGTTCAGAGGGGTTTTTTTTTTTTTATTGTCTCTGTCAGTTAGCAGCCCAAGGTTACTGCCAGCTCTCTGTCAGGGCTTTGATTTTTGTCAGCTATGGCCAGGTCCTTTTAGTTACCTGCTATCTTTTCAGCTTTGTTCAGGCTGAGCTCTACTTGTCTACTAATTAGCTCTTTGGAGATTTCTCTTTAAAAACTCACTATCACAGAGGACAGGAACTGTTCAAAAGTTTTGTGCTTCATAGAAATTCCATATTCATCCATATCTCATACAGCCATAGTTTTGAAATTAAAAGTGGCAGGTCAGGCCAATTTAAGGTATAGAAGTAACATCGTCTCTAAAGAGAGACCTTCGGGTTCTTGATCAGGTATGGAGATGAGTGACAGGGAAAGGAAAGGGTTTACATCAAAAAAACACGGAGGGGTACAAATTAAAAAGAAACCATCACTCTGGATAACTTATTCACATGTTCTTTATCTTCTGGTGTGCAAATATTGTGCTAGTTGAATATAAAAGTAGCGCAACTTTAGGGTACAAAAAAAAAAACACACTGTAATAACATCAAGAGTGGTCTTACATCAAGGAGGGCCCCGAGGATGTCTTTGTTGTCAACTTCAGAAGAAAAGAGAGGAACAGAAGAGGAAACTGGCAGAAGGAATGGATGCCAAAGAGAACTCAAAGGATTAGGTCCGGGTGAAGTGATCGGTATTCGAAAACAGTCTGCCTGCTGGCTCTGATCTAAGGGAATAGGCTGGCAGCCAGGCCAGAGGGCATAGGAGCACAAACACACCTTCCGCACACTGCTTGAGGGTTGCCTCAGTGCCTTAGAAATTGTGCTAGCAATTAGAAAGGAAGCTCTGTGAGAGCAATAGGCAAAAGACTCTATTTCTAGGTAAAATTCTGCTTTTTACATAATTCCTAACCTGCTTGTCCCCTCCACACAAACATACCTTTTCTTTTTTTCTTCTCTTTTGTTGGCTCCCTTCTTTGGCTAGGCTCCCGAGTACATTTTCCTTCTGCTAACTTAGTGCTGTTGTAAGTTGCACTTACATTGCATTTACACAATGTTAATGCCTGCAAGATGAAAGTAAAAACCTTTGAATATATTAATGCTGTAACACAGATGTCTTACTTTTTACTCTCTCTCTTTTTTTTTTTAGCAAGTTGATGTGGCTAATAATGATGCAGATTGTGTTGGATGGATGTGCCGATGAAACAGGGGAATACAGATTAAATAAAAATTTCTTCAAAGCTTACATTTGCTTCATAATTTAACTTCTGGGCTTGTCTCAGTGGTAGTAGGTGTGACCAGGCATCATAACATTGTTCTAAAATATCTTGGCATCACAGAGCCACAATCATCCAAACAGCACTGCTGTACTTCTTCGAAGCCAGGGGGAAAAAAAAGATAGGGAAAATAAAGACTGTCAGCAGCTCCGTACAGAGAGACCTGACCCAGATGCTAATGATGGGGGAGCTGAGAGAAAGCAGGGACAGAGGTTCTGGGCTTAAGAAGTAATCTGCTTGTATACTGAACTTGGCTTTTTGTAGCTACATTCAAAGCATCAGTAACCTGATATTGAATGAGGTGTGTGCCAGAGGTGGTCACATACTCACTCTGGAAACGTCCATGGAATGACTTTGTCATTGAGCTCTTTTAAACAATGAATAAAAGGGGGTATTGATGACATAAGACCTTGGAGCAGGTGCAATTTCTCTTTCATGTATCTGTTCATTCAAGGAGCATTTGTCAACATGCCACTCTATGCCAGGGACCTTGCTAGGTCCCTAGGATATAACAAAACCCCTCCCCTCAAGGAACTCATAGTCTAGTGGAGAAGACACATGCAAGCAGAAAACCAATAACATCATCTTTTAAAGGAAGGAAGAAGTGCTGTGGGTTCTCCCAGGAGGGAATGGCTCTGTCTGCCAGACCACATGGGGCAAGACTACATCTGAGTTCTGCACCTTTAAGGCATGAGGAGAAACATACCAGCTGGACAGACATGATGGAGAAGCATGTGTTGAGGCCTGGAGTCATGGATGAGCAGAGCTTTGTGGAGTGATCAGGACGTCAGCATGGCAAGAGCTTAAGCTGTATTTAGGGGAAGGCCACGGTTGGGGGACAGAATGACGGGCAATAAGATTAGGGTTTGAAGCAGCCTCTACAAGGCCTCTTTTTTTCTTTTTTTTTTTGCGGTACGCAGGCCTCTCACTGTTGTGGCCTCTCCAGTTGCGGAGCACAGGCTCTGGACGCGGAGGCTCAGCGGCCATGGCTCACAGGCCCAGCTGCTCCGCGGCATGTGGGATCTTCCCGGACCGGGGCACAAACCCATGTCCCCTGCATCAGCAGGCGGGCTCTCAACCACTGCGCCACCAGGGAAGCCCGTCATGGCCTCTTATGCTGAGCTAAGGCATTTAGAATTTACACTACAGGCAACAGAAAGCCAACAGAAAGCTTGTGGCAAAGGGGAAGGGTGACACAATCTGACGTCCCTTCTATGATAAATGATAGTTGTAAGGAAGGGACATGGCCCCTCTAGAAGAGACTGTTTAGGACGTCTGTGCAGTTCTCCAGACTGTGATGACAATAGTTAGCTGAAGAAAAAAGGCTGGATTCAAGAGACTTTATTGAGGAACTTAGAGGAGCAGAATTGAGCTTCAGCTCAAAATTTTTGCCAGTAACCACATCGTCCCCCTGCCCCTCCAGGATGATCTTACAGTTATCTTGCAGTTCCAAGGTAACTTGCTCGGAAGCCCAGGCTCCTTTCCAGGTAAAATGCACTCAGCGCATAAGGGTCTAATAAGATACATGAAAAAAATCTTATTGGTCTTCCCTCTTACACCTTGAGCTTTGTGAACACAGACAGCAGCCATGCCTTATCCCCTTCGTTAACTCTGATGGCATCTAAATAGAACTTTGAAGAGAACACATTTATGATGTTTTCCCAAATGAATGAATCAAAATGAGTGACAAAACTGGAGTGTAACACCCTCCTCCCCATCCAGATTGTAAAAACACATTGTGTTTGTTTAAAATAGTTGCTAGATTATAAAATTTAATTTTTTTATTTTGAGAGAAGGAAAGTGATCAATTTATTGTAAACAATAAAAAAGCTATGCTCTGGTGCTTTATTGAAATGAGTGCCCACCTCTTCGTAGAAATAAACTAAGTATAAACTAAGTTTTTAGGTAGTGACCTAGAATGCTGATTTCCCAGATTTCCAAGTGATGCACACACAGCAGGTCTATGTGGTTACATGGTAAACGTGCTTCAGGGAGTGACTGTCCAGGCCTGGGCTTTTTGGAGGTAGTGAGCTCCTGATGCTATAAGAGATCCATTGCCTTCTGCTGATGTTACTGAAGAAGCAGTAGGTGAACACAGCTGACAGGGACAGTGGGTAGGTTGGGCACTGCACCAAGACACCCTGCCGACGGGCAAGTGGCAACTAAAATCTAAGAGTTGTGTCCATCTTGAGGGTTTTTCTTTTTTTAAATCAAGAGCTGGATGGGAGAATGGGATCCTGGACTCAAGGTAAAAGGACTAGAATGAATGGAAAAGCATATTGCTGGGACCAGTTTCACAGACAATGCCCCAATCATACCTATCGCCAGTCTGCGTCGCGTCCTTTCAAAATATCTTCCCCATTTCTTTTCTCAGTGGTTTTCGAGTTTCATTTCAACCCTGATGTTTACACCTTCTCTCTCACTCAGCTTGGCTGGTACAGCTTTAAAAGAACCTGAAAGGGAACAGGAGGACACAGTGTCTTTAAACACAATTGACACAGCCATCTGTCAGGCGCCGAGGGCATCTGGGAGAGATGCTCTCCATGCTCATCTGGCCAACTGGTCGACTGCGGGACCCTAATAATTACATTATCAAAGCCAGAGCATCGTCCACCGCATGAAACTTCAGACATTACTTATGGATGAAATGAGGTCAGAAGAGGTCAGAAAAGATGAGAGATGAGCTGGCCATGACAGCTGTCCAAGCTGCCCTTGAGATGCAACTCACAGCTTCAGAGCTGGGGCTGCATCTTCTCTTGGAGAAGAGGTTCTGTCCACCAGATTCGCTGCTGCTGCTGCTGTTTCAACCCTGGGGCAAGTCTCCCAGGCAAAGCAACCCTCCTGGAGGAGGATGTAGGAAAAGCAAGCAAATACTGCTTTTAAAATATAAAAAGCATTAATCTCGTGTTTGTGCTTGTCTAGTGAGCTTTAATGCCAGGCTCGAAGCTCCCCAAGAGCAGTTATTAGCACTGTGGCTAGGCCTTAAGCAACTCTCTGAATGAAAGCATGTATCAGGCATGAATGAACAGACAGCTTGATGACAGCAAAAAACAACACATACACCCTGGTGTAGAGAGTTGACGAGAGAGCTTTTTATGAACAGATGTGATGAACATTGTGGTACCTGTCTCTTTTTGAATTATGGTTTTCTCAGGGTATATGCCTACTAGTGGGATTGCTAGGTCATATGGTAGTTCTATTTTTAGTTTTTTAAGGAACCTCCATACTGTTTTCCATAGTAGCTATATCAATTTACATTCCCACCAACAGTGCAAGAGGGTTCCCTTTTCTCCACATCCTCTCCAGCATTTATTGTTTGTAGATGTTTTTTTAACATTTTTATTGTAGTATAATTGTTTTACAATGGTGTCTTAGTTTCTGCTTTATAACAGAGTGAATCAGCTATTCATATACATATATCCCCATATCTCCTCTGCCTTGCGTCTCTCTCTCACACTTCCTATCCCACTCCTCTAGGTGGTCACAAAGCACTGAGCTGATCTCCCTGTGCTATGCGGCTGCTTCCCACTAGCTATCTATTTTACATTTGGTGGTGTATATAAGTCCATGCCACTCTCTCACTTTGTCCCAGCTTCCCCTTCCCCTTCCCCGTGCCCTGAAGTCCATTCTCTATGTCTATATCTTTATTCCTGTTCTGCCCCTAGGTTCTTCAGAACCATTTTTTTAAAATTCCGTATATATGTGTTAGCATACGGTATTTGTTTTTCTCTTTCTGACTTACTTCACTCTGTATGACAGACTCTAGGTCCATCCACCTCACTACAAATAACTCAATTTTGTTTCTTTTTATGGCTGAGTAATATTCCATTGTATATATGTGCCACATCTTCTTTATCCATTCATCTGTCAATGGACACTTAGATTGCTTCCATGCCCTGGCTATTGTAAATAGAGCTGCAATGAACATTGTGGTACATAACTCTTTTTGAATTATGGTTTTTTCAGGGTATATGCCCAGTAGTGGGACTGCTGGGTCGTATGGTAGTTCCATTTTTAGGTTTTTAAGGAACCTCCATACTGTTCTCCATAGTGGCTGTATCAATTTATATTCCCACCAACAGTGCACGAATGTTTTCTTTTCTCCACACCCTCTCCAGCATTTATTGTTTCTAGATTTTTTGATGATGGCCATTCTGACTGGTGTGAGGTGATACCTCACTGTAGCTTTGATTTGCATTTCTCTAATGATTAGTGATATTGAGCATTCTTTCATGTGTTTGTTGGCAATCTGTATATCTTCTTTGGAGAAATGTCTATTTAGGTCTTCTGCCTGTTTTTGGATTGGGTTGTTTGTTTTTCTGATATTGAGCTGCATGAGCTGCTTGTAAATTTTGGAGATTAATCCTTTGTCAGTTGCTTCATTTGAAAATATTTTCTCCCATTCTGAGGTTTGATTTTCATCTTGTTTATGTTTTCCTTTTTTGTGAAAAAGCTTTTAAGTTTCATTAGGTGCCATTTGTTTATTTGTCTTTTTAATTCAATTTCTCTAAGAGGTAGGTCAAAAAGGATCTTGCTGTGATTTATGTCATAGAGTGTTAGGCCTATGTTTTCCTCTAAGAGTTTTATAGTGTCTGACCTTACATGTAGGGCTTTAATCCATTTTGAGTTTATTTTTGTGTATGGTGTTAGGGAGTGTTCTAATTTCATTCTTTTACATGTAGCTGTCCAGTTATCCCACCACCACTTATTGAAGAGGCTGTCTTTTCTCCATTGTATATTCTTGCCTCCTTTATCAAAAATAAGGTGACCACATGTGCATGGGTTTAACTCTGGGCTTTCTATCCTGTTCTATTGACCTATATTTCTGTTTTTGTGCCAGTACCATACTGTCTTGATTACTGTAGCTTTGTAGTATAGTCTGAAGTCCAGGAGCCTGATTCCTCCAGCTCCATTTTTTTTTCTCTCAAGATTGCTTTGGCTATTTGGGGTCTTTTGTGTTTCCATACAAAGTGTGAAGTTTTTTGTTCTCATTCTGGGAAAAATGCCACTGTTAGTTTTATAAGGATTGCATTGAATCTGTAGATAGCTTTGGGTAGTATAGTCATTTTCACAATGCTGATTCTTCCAATCCAAGAACATGGTATATCTCTCCATCTATTTGTATCATCTTTAATTTCTTTCATCAGGGTCTTATAGTTTTCTGCATACAGGCCTTTTGTCTCCTTAGGTAGGTTTATTCCTAGGTATTTTATTCTTTTTGTTGCAGTGGTAAATGGGACTGTTTCCTTAATTTCTCTTTCAGATTTTTTATCATAAGTGTATAGGAATGCAAGAGATTTCTGTGCATTAACTTTGTATCCTGCTACTTTACCAACTTTATTGACTAGCTCTAGTAGTTTTCTGGTAGCATCTTTAGGATTCTCTATGTATAGTATCAAGTCATCTGCAAACAGTGACAGCTTTACTTCTTGTTTTCCGATTTGGATTCCTTTTATTTCTTTTTCTTCTCTGATTGCTGTGGCTAAAACTTCCAAAACTATGTTGAGTAATAGTGGTAAGAGTGGAAAACCTTGTCTTGTTCCTGCTCTTAGAGAAAAAGTTTTCAGTTTTTCACCATTGAGAATGATGTTGGCTGTGGGTTTGTCATATATGGCCCTTATTATGTTCAGGTAGGTTCCCTCTATGCCTACTTTCTGGAGGGTTTTTTTTAATCATAAGTGGGTGTTGAATTTTGTCAAAAGCATTTTATGCATCTATTGAGATGATCATATGGTTTTTCTCCTTCAATTTGTTAATATGGTTTATCACATTGATTGATTTGCGTATATTGAAGAATTCTTGGATTCCTGGGATAAACCCCACTTGATCACGGTGTATGATCCTTTTAATGTGCTGTTGGATTCTGTTTGCTAGTATTTTGTTGAACACTTTTGCACCTGCGTTCATCAGTGAGATTAGCCTGTAGTTTTCCTTCTTTGTCTTGCTTTGGTATCAGGATAATGGTGGTCTCATAGAATGAGCTTGGGAGTGTTCTTCCCTCTGCTATATTTTGGAAGAGTTTGAGAAGGATAGGTGTTACCTCTTCTCTAAATGTTTGATAGAATTTTCCTGTGAAGTCATCTGGTCCTGAGCTTTTATTTTTTGGAAGATTTTTAATCACAGTCTCAATTTCAGTGCTTGTGATTTGTCTGTTTATATTTTCTATTTCTTCCTAGTTCAGTCTCAGAACGTTGTGCCTTTCTAAGAATTTGTCCATTTCCTCCAGGTTGTCCATTTTATTGACATATAGTTGCTTGTTGTAATCCCTCATGATCCTTTGTATTTCTGCAGTGTCAGTTGTTACTTCTCCTTTTAATTTCTAATTTTGTATTTGTGTCCTCTTCCTTTTTTTCTTGATGAGCCTGGCTAATGGATTATCAATTTTGTTTTTCTTCTCAAACAACCAGCTTTTAGTTTTATTGATCTTTGCTATCATTTCCTTTATTTCTTTTTCATTTATTTCTGATCTGATCTTTATGATTTCCTTCCTTCTGCTAACTTTGGGGTTTTTTTTTTTTTTTCCTTTCTCTAATTGCTTTAGGTGTAAGGTTAGGTTGTTTATTTGAGGTGTTTGTTGTTTCTTGAGGTAGGATTGTATTGCTATAAACTTCCCTCTTAGAAATGCTTTTGCTTCATCCCATAGGTTTTGAGTCGTCGTGTTATCATTGTCATTTGTTTCTAGGTATTTTTTGATTTCTTTGATTTCTTCAGTGATCTCTTGGTTATTAAGTAGTGTATTGTTTAGCCTCCATGTTTTTGTATTTTTTACAGATTTTTTTTCCTTTAATTGATGTCTAGTCTCACAGCATTGTGTTCAGAAAAGTTACGTGATAAGATTCCAATTTTCTTAAATTTACCAATGCTTGATTTGTGACCCAAGATATGATCTATCCTGGAGAATGTTCCATGAGCACTTAAGGAGAAAGTGTATTCTGTTGTTTTTGGATGGAATGTCCTACAAATATCAATTAAGTGCATCTTGTTTAATGTATCATTTAAAGCTTGTGTTACCTTATTTATTTTCATTTTGGATGAACTGTCCATTGGTGAAAGTGGGGTGTTAAAGTCCCCTAGTTAAAGTCCCCTACTATGGTTGTGTTACTGTCGACTTCCCCTTTTATGGCTGTTAGCATCTGCCTAATGTATTGAGGTGCTCCTATGTTGGGTGCATAAATATTTACAATTGCTGTATCTTCTTCTTGGATTGATCACTTGATCATTATATAGTGTCATTCTTTGTCTCTTGTAATAGTCTTTATTTTAAAGTCTATCTTTTCTGATATGAGAATTGCTACTCCAGCTTTCTTTTGATTTCCATTTGCATGGAATATCTTTTTCTCTCCCTTCACTTTCTGTCTGTATGTGTCCCTAGGTCTGAAGTGGGTCTCTTGTAGCCAGCATATATATGGGTCTTGTTTTTGTATCCATTCAGCCAGTCTATGTCTTTTGGTGGGAGCATTTAATCTATTTACATTTAAGGTAATTATCAATATGTATGCTCCTATTACCATTTTCTTAATTGTTTTGGGTTTGTTATTGTAAGTCTTTTCCTTCTCTTGTGTTTCCTGCCTAGAGAAGTTCCTTTAGCATTTGTTGTAAAGCTGGTTTGGTGGTGCTGAATTCTCTTAGCTTTTGCGTGTCTGTAAAGGTTTTAATTTCTCCGTCGAATCTGAATGAGATCCTTGCTGGGTAGAGAAATCTTGGTTGCATGTTTTTCCCTTTCATCACTTTAAATATGTCTTGCCACTCCCTTCTGGCTTTCAGAGTTTCTGCTGAACGATCCGCTGTTAACCTTATGGGGATTCCCTTGTGTGTTATTTGTTGTTTTTCCCTTGCTGCTTTAATATTTTTTCTCTGTATTTAATTTTTGATAGTTTGATTAATATGTGTCTTGGCATGTTTCTTCTTAGATTTATCCTGTATGGGACTCTCTGTGCTTCCTGGACTTGATTAACTATTTCCTTCCCCATATTAGGGAAGTTTCCAACTATAATCTCTTCAAATACTTTCTCATACCCTTACTTTTTCTCTTCTTCTTCTGGAACCCCTAAATTCGAATGTTGGTGTGTTTAATATTGTCCCTGTGTTCTCTAAGACTGTTATTGTTCATTTGCTCTTTAGTTCTTTTAGGTCCTTGTTAAACGTTTCTTTTATTTCCTCCATTGTATTTCCAAGATTTTGGCTCATCTTTACTATCATTACTCTGAATTTTTTTTCGGGTCAACTGCGTATTTCCTCTTCATATGTTTGGTCTGCTGTGTTTTTACCTTGCTCCTTCATCTGCTGTGTGTTTCTCTGTCTTCTCATTTTGCTTAACTTACTGTGTTTGGGGTCTCCTTTTTGCAGGCTGCAGGTTCATAATACCTGTTGTTTTTGCTGTCTGCCCCCAGTGCCTAGGTTTGGTTCAGTGGGTGTGTAGGCTTCCTGGTGGATGGGACTAGTGCCTGTTTTCTGGTGGATGAGGCTGGATCTTGTCTCTCTGGTGGGCAGGACTGTGTCCCATGGTGTGTTTTGGGGTATCTGTGACCTTATAATGATTTTAGGCAGCCTCTCTGCTAATGGGTGAGGTTGTGTTCCTGTCTTGCTGGTTGTTTGGCATGGGGTGTCCAGCACTGTAGATTGCTGGTTGTTGTGTGGAGCTGGGTCTTAGCATTGAGATGGAGATCTCTGGGAAAGCTTTCATTGTTTGATATTACGTGGAGCTGGGAGGTCTCTGCTGGACCAATGTCCTGAACTCGGCTCCTCCACCTCAGAGGCACAGGCCTGACATCTGGCCAGAGCACCAAGACCCTGTCAGCCACACAGAAGGCAAGGAAGAGGCCTCAGAAGAAACCAAACCTTGACCTTAGACTTCATCCTCCAGAACAGTGAAAAAATAAATTTCTGTTGTTTAAGCCACCCAATCTTCTGGTATTTTATTATGGCAATCCTAGAAGACTGGCAGAAGCACCTATAAGCCACCATCTCCGAGGGCTACTCCCTGCCTTGGCCCCAGCCCAGTAGCCCCTTGACACCCAGAAAGTGGATCACAAAGCCCCAGATCTGCTCCAGCTGCTTGCAGGCACCTCAGAGGCCCCAGCGCTGGGTTGGAGCAGTTTGTAGATTCTTTGATGATGGCCATTCTGACCATTGTGAGCTGTTACCTCATTATGGTTTTGATTTGCATTTTAGTGATTAGTGATGTTGAGCATCCTTTCACGTGTTTCTTGGCAATCTGTATATCTTCTTTGGAGAATGTCTATTTAGGTCTTCTGCCCATTTTTGGATTGCGTTGTTTGTTTTTTTGACATTTATGAGCCTCATATATTTTGGAGATAAATCCTTTGTCAGTTGCTTCATTTGCAGATATCTCTCCGATTCTGAGGGTTGTCTTTTTGTCTTGTTTATGGTTTCCTGTGTTGTGCAAAAGCTATTTACAATAGCAACCTAAGTGTCCATCGACAGATGAATGGATAAAGATGTGGCACATATATACAATGGAATATTACTTGGCCATAAATAGAAATGAAATTGAGTGATTTGTAGTGAGGTGGATGTACCTAGAGTCTGTCATACAGAGTGATGTATGTCAGAAAGAGAAAAACAAATACCATATGCTAACACATAATATAGAATCTAAAAAAATAAATTGTTCTGATGAATCTAGGGGCAGGACAGGAATAAAGATGCAGACGCAGAGGATGGACTTGAGGACACGGAGAGGGGGAAGGGGAAGCTGGGATGAAATGAGAGAGTAGCATTGACATATATACACTACCAAATGTAAAATAGATAAGTAGTGGAAAGCAGCTGCACAGGGAGATCAGCTCAGTGCTTTGTGATGACCTAGACGGGTGGGATAGGGAGGGTAGCATGGAGGCACCAGAGGGAGGGGACATGGGGATATATGTATATGTATAGGTGATTCACTTTGTTATACAGCAGAAACTAGCACAACATTGTAAAGCTATTATACTCCAATAAAGAAGTTAAAAAGAAGAACAGGTGTCATGGATGAAAAAACATTTTAAGTCTATTTCTTTGGTTGTATAGTCAAATAAAAAGATCTTCTCCTGTGAGTGATAGTTCACTGTTGTTTACCTAATTTTCTGGAGTAGACATATGAAGTTAGAAGTTCACTTGGAGAATTACAACAGGATTTACTCTATCTTATATATGAAGACACAAACAAAACCTTAAAACAAAATAATTTCAGTCTTTTATTAATGGCCCCTTACCTAGGGCCAGAAATATTAATAAAAGGAATAGATCTAGATACTTAAATTTATCATAAAATTTCTAGTTTCTTGCACAAGAAAATGACATACTGAATTGAGAGTTGGTCACTTCATTAAGTGTTGCAAAGCACCTTTTCAATTTTACCTGAATGCTGTCCCAATTATAGCCACCACTTAGAAAGAAATACAAATATAATACACACATTCTTTGTGAAAAATATTAATTAATATTAACCTCAAGGAGCTAAAGGTTAAAAAGAGCAGAGTTCCCATTTCCAAGTGTAATAAATCAGTCCAATTTTGAGTCAAGGCTGTAAAAACACGTCAAGAGCTTTCTAGTGTAAACACAGTGAGATTAAGAACTTTTCTTTCTGAAGAAGCAAAACATGCATTTCTAAACTGCAAGCCCTTCTAGCACATTGCTCAATGCCAAATGCAGCTTCCTCCTGTTGTGCTTTATGTTAATGCTTTCTTTTCACAGATGAAAGTTTCATTTTTTATTTTTTTATTTTTTGAAAGTTTCATATTTTTAAAAAAAGGATACAGGAACATGTAGATAGTATTGGAGTGATGGCTGAGAGGAATAACAATAGTATGTGGTCTGGGAATTCTCTTCTATGTCACAATCTCTTCCCCTCCTGTGAGTGTAGCAAAATAATTGGCCAACATAATTAAATATGAATCCACATAACTTCAGACTCTGACCATGGGATCAGTCCTTTGATAGGCTAAAACAGGTGCTTCATCCAGCCCTGTACTCCAAAAGCAAATTGGAAAACCTGTACTTCCTTTGATTCGTGAAAAGATGCATCTGCTGTAAATAAGAAGCACCTACTTGACATTTCCTTAGGAAGACATCTGAAACCTTAGAATGTATTTATCACAAATGTGGTGGTGACATTATAATACATTATAGTTCCTCAGGCCCAGTTTTCCCCACCAGCATTCATATATTCTTAAAGGGAAGATGTTTTCAGCTTACTTGGGAGATAGCAATACTACAGAACTAAAATAAAAGAAAGAAAGAAAGAAAAAACCATAATGTAATCAGCAGTTGGAAAATGATTCAATCATATTTACTGAAGACCTGTGATGGGCAGAGCTCTTTACCAGGTACCATGGAAAGGTATAAATAAAATAGCAAATGAGTTCCTTTTCTCAAAAGGCCTATAGTCAAATGGAAGAAACATATATAAACAAATGCATGTGAATCTTTAAAAATCAGCACATGCAAAACCAAGCACAAGTGAATACACACAAGTTTGTGCAAAGGCACCTCACTGGCAGGCTGATTTCATATGAGATGGCCTCCAAACTTGGGCTGCCAGGCACAGAAACACAGCTGCATGACAGTTCTGTCCACAATATCAACTTGGTCATTTTCTGTCAAAGCATTTATTTACTGTGAGTTAAGGTAGTAGTTCTACTGTTTGATAATATGATAAAGATTTAATAAAATTAATCCAATAATTGATTTACAGTCTTCTGTTGATTGTCTTGCACAGACTATGAATTTTACTTTAGCTATTGAAAAGCTACTAGAAACACGCCAAGATAGTTTGTAGGTTTTTAACTTGAAATATTTAAAGAATGTACCAGAAAGAAGATAATTTTTTAGGTTAATTGGAGGGAAATGCGACACATTTCTATGCTAATATAGGGATTTTAAATTTACAAGGCAAGGAATAAAAAAGCATCTTAACAGATTTTCCCCCCTTACATTAAGAATCACTAACGGAGACTATCATCTTAATTTTATAATCATCTTAACATTTTAGTAGGATAGAGAAAGAAGAAAGAATCTGGTTCTAAGAAATAATTTCTCATAGAAAATTTTAATAGTTACAGCCAAATCTCATAAACATTCTAAAGGAATAAGCAGAAGGTCTATCTGAGTACAGAAATACTTGCTGCTTTTCTTTTTATAAAGATTCAACCCATAAGACAACGATGATACAATCATATACATGGTAGGATTACAGGCAGGAACATGAGTACAGTAAGAAATTACTGATCTCTATATTTGGGTTAAGAAATTCGGGAGACAAGTTAATTTTTAACAGTATTCACTCTGTCTGAACAGCTATACTTACAGCTGTGTAAGTGAATGGTCAAACAAGTTAGTCACAACTGTAACATCTATGAGTTACCACTTATTTTGAAAAGCAGTGTGGTTAGATTTAAATAATAAAAGCATTATTTCAAATCCATCTCTGCCATAAATGATCCGTTTTTCTAGAGTCTTCTTTAACATTTTTTTAAAATTTTTTTAATTTATTTTTATTTTTGGCTGCGTTGGGTCTTTGTTGCGGTGCACGGGCTTCTCATTGCAGTGGCTTCTCTTATTGCAGAGCATGGCGCGCGGGCTTCAGTAGTTGTGGCGCACGGACTTAGCTGCTCTGCGGCATGTGGGATCTGCCCAGGCCAGGGCTCGAACCCATGTCCCCTGCATTCGCAGGCGGATTCTTAACCACTGCGCCACCAGGAAAGTCCTCTTCTTTAACATGTTGATGTACAGTCTATGGGCATATTATAAGAAATAGTATGCATCCAGCAGAATCAAAAACGAAGAACAAAATGATCAATAGATCCCAGATAAAACTGTCATATGTAAATTATTTATTTAAATTATATTAATCAGAAAATCCAACTAATTGTGATATTTCTGTCAATAGTTTAAAAATAATAAAAAATATTGCTATTTAGAATTATATATATGGCACCCTTGAAGTACCTTCTGAATCATTAGTTTTGGAGATAGCGTATATGTCTTTTGTTTGTTTACAGATATTAATTCATACCAAATTGCTATCGAAAAAAAAAGGGTGGGAAGTTTGCAGTGGTATAGCGTAAACACACACACACACACACACACACACACACACACAAGATCTCTAAAATAAAAATACATTACTTAATGCAGTAGAGATAACAATTTAATTTTTAAAAAATCTTTTTTGAAACTGAGAATTGTAGAGAAACATGACAAGTGCCATTGGAATGCAGTGGAGCAGAAAGGTCCCTGGCCATGGAGTCAGGAAAGTCCAGTTGTAGGAGCAGGGATGGCTTTTTGTGTGTTTCAGTTTCCCCATCTGTACAAAGCCGAAGCCCTTGACCCCTCCCAGTGCTGATCTTCCTGTGCTCCAATTACGGGGTCGGAAAGAATCTTTCTCTGGCACTTCCCACACATCCTGCATGTAGAGCAGAGGCTGAAGATCTTAAAACCAAGCTGAACATAATGATAAATTCATGGGGGCATTGCTTAGTGAGTGGTCTTAAATAAACTGAAGAGCAAAAATTTCTGAGATTGGAATACTAAGAGTCAGTTCCCCAAACCATGCTATCTTCAACATTTCATCTGCACCGAAAGCAACATTCACTGTAAACTCATGCATAAAAAATGCATTTTGTTTTAATTAACTTTGAACATGTTAATATGCTAATTTATACAAGTCAAAATGTATTTGATCACACATTTACAAATCCTGACCCGTGACACATTTTTCATGCTCAACTAGACATTTCTGTTAGATAATCTGCTCTAAAATATGGAACCTTTCAATATTTTTAGAAGCTACTTTAGTTATCTTCCAAAGATATTACAAGATGGTGGGAGCAAGGGAAGAAGGGAACCTTAGCCATTTTTATAAAACTGGCAAAACAGAACAGTTTGTAGATTGCCTCACGTTTGACAGGTGTTTGCACTGGGCACAATAGGAATTCCGCCCAGCCCAGTAAACACCGGGGAGCTGAGCTTGAAACGTTGGAGAAAGTTGGGTCCAGCTGGGAATGTTGCACCTTTAATTTCTTATGGTTGAATATGAACGGGGTGAAAAACTATAATTAGAAATTATACGGGATACAAAAAAAAGCACCTTCTGTGTCATAAAAGCAACGTGGGTTCTACCTGGTCCCTTTTGGGCTAAGTAAGCTGTTTGATCAGCTTCTTTCAGTCTCTGTGGATGTCCTTATATGAGTCTAATTGAAGGACTCCTGTTCTCTTTTTATTTTTGCTCTATGAAAAATGTATCAGAGATGTCATAATGAACTTTGATATGGTGAAATGATAATAATGTCCTAATTATATATAAAAATGTAATTACACTTGCTTCTATTATAGAAAAACTCCCTTTATAATGAAGTGTTATGTTGGAAAAAGATTTTCATTATAGGTGGATTCCTTTACTTGTTAATTTGAGCTCTGATTCATCACTTTAATATTAAAAAAGTTCTTTGTAAGTTACTTTTGATGTGTCTCATTTATGGTTCATTTTACTTCCTGCACACCACCAGGAGTCCAAATCCAAACTTCTTTAAAAGACACTTAAAAATACATCTTTCAAAAGAAATTCTTTCTAGATGGTGGAACAGCAGTAATCAAGAAAAATATTACTGACCTTCTCATTTACCTGAGCTCTGAAAACTTTTCTTTTGAAATTTGAAAATAAAAAGAGATGTGTGGCTTCTCAGATGTTTAAAAATCTGTCAGTGCATGAGGTAGTAATATGTAGACTATTTAAAAATAAGTTTTAGCCAAAAATCAATTATATGGGTAAAGTCATGGCACTCAAACAATATAGTTCCTTTTCTACTCCTTTTGGGATTGCTCGGATCATCATTTCACCAAATCAAGTGCAAAATTGAGGAGTGCAATAAATCCTTCTTCCTTGTTCTTTGTAACAAACCAAAGTCTTGGTAGGAAAAATAATTAGATGATTAAAATTAGTTTTGAAATATTCAGTTATTCAGCTGAATCTGTCCACCATCACAGGAGATAAATATTTCAACATTAACATCAGAAAAAAAGAGATTAAGCTATAAATTGTCAGAACCAACAAGAAAATGTAACTGGCATAAAGAAGACATTCAAAAATGTGGCAAGAAAAATAAAAAATTAACCTACAACTACCACAAAGCATTATATTTATTTTAGGACACCCACTTTTAGACTGTCAGTAAGATAAATTTGTTCAAAAATAATTTGCTTAGAGTACTGGGTCCTTTGAAGGGAGACTATGATTTAAACAGGTCTGACTTTTATAACATCAGAGTCCCTATCTCTGTTTATTGTTCTATAATTTTTAAGTAGAATGGGAATCTTGAAAATTTTAGAGAATTCCAACTTCTTTGAGAACCTCTTCCCGAATTCGATGACTCTAGGAATTTCATTATAACTTTAGTTATGGGACTTTAAGGGAATCGTACTTGATTGCTCCCTCTCCACTGCCCTAACCCAACGTTCAGCTTTTTTAGTGAATCCTCTTGATTCTACCTCCCAAGTGTCTCTCATATCCACCTCCGTCCCTCAGTTTAACCCACTGCCATATCTCATTCAGATTCCTGCAGTGGCCTCCTAGTCTTTCTGCTTCCTCCTCAATCTATTCTCTGTAAGTCAGTTAATGACCTAGTAAATCATAAACCAAATCATGCCACCTCCATGTATAAATACTCACGGTTCACCTGTGCTCAGAATAAAACCCAAGCTCCTTACATGGCACAAGAGGCTGGCCATGGTCTGATGCTGATACATGCCTCCAACCTCACCTCCCACCACTCCACCATCAATGCTCAACTCCTCTCAACACACTTGCAGTCTCTTAAAAATATTGTGTTCTGCTCCCTCTGTCTAAGTGATCCTTTCCAAACGTTCCATGGCTGGTTCTTTTCAGGTCTGTTTCACTACTGCTGGAAGGGCCAGGCAGCCTGCCCAAGCAGGGCCCTACTTTGGCTGTTCTCTCTCCTAACACCCTATTTCCCCTTTCATTCTTCCCTCCCTAATCACTCAAGTATTTGTCTCATGTCTGTATCCTTAATAAGATGTGGCTTTCAAGAACAAGAGTCGTGCTAAGTCCCACATCCACTCCCCCATCTCCTGCCTCCAAGAATTGAACTTTCCCTGTTCTCCCAAATTTACCAAGCATTTCCACCCCACCAGGCTCTGCAAATACACTGCTCCCTGCCTGGATAGTGCTCTCACAATCTACAGACTTTCAAAATCTTTCTTGTCTTTCAAGACCCCACTCAACTTCCTTCCCATCTTAGAAGACTTCTTTGATTCTCATATTCAGAATTAATTTCTCCTGGAGTTACAGTACCACTTTATTTATATTATCAATCCCATCTTGGTGTGAACCAAGGTTGGGTATATAGAGGTCTGTCACCTTCATAACCACACTTCTGATCGTTTGGGGGTATTTTTCTCAGTATGGGTTTTCTAAATTTTGGACAATATTTATTTGATGCCCTGCCTTCACCTCCTTTCAGCAAGTAAATTGTATAACTTAATAGACAAAGGATATTTCCACTTATTAAACACAATTGGTAAAGAAGTCAATGGTTTTCTCTACAAGAATTTTCATTGAAATGTCTAAAATCTTTGCTATTTGAGAAAGCAAGTTAATAGTAAAGTAATTCAAATTCCATTTGACAAATAGGGCAACAATGAGAACAATTATATTTCCACCTTTACATTTTTACTTTTCTCCAGCTAAAAGCAGAGAACAAAGTTTGTCAACAGCCATTGCTAATATGGATGGTATATCGTACGAATGTGAACATGATGAGGTCTCACAACAGCCATTTATAAGTCATTTACAGCAGGCATTTATTGAACTTCATAAGCTGCTTGTATGTTTTAGACATTAATTCTTTGTCAGTTGCTTCATTTGCAAATATTTTCTCCCATTTTGAGGGCTGTCTTTTCATCTTGTCTATGGTTTCCTTTGCTGTGCAAGTTTTTAAGTTTCATTAGGTTCCATTTGTTTATTTTTGTTTTTATTTCCATTTCTCTAGGAGGTGGGTCAAAAAGGATCTTGCTGTGATTTATATCATGGTGTCTTCTGCCTATGTTCTCCTCTAAGAGTTCTATACTGTCTGCTCTTGCATTTAGGGTTTTAATCCATTTTGAGTTTATTTTTGTGTGTGGTGTTAGTGTTCTAATTTCATTCTTTTACATGTAGTTGTCCAGTTTTCCCAGCACTGCTTATTGAAAAGGCTGTCTTTTCTCCATTGTATATTCTTGCCTCCTTTATCAAAGATAAGGTGACCAAATGTGCATGGGTTTACCTCTGGGCTTTCTATCCTGTTCCATTGATCTATATTTCTGTTTTTGTGCCAGTACCATACTGTCTTGATTACTGTAGCTTTGTAGTATAGTCTGAAGTCCGGGAGCCTGATTCCTCCAGCTCCATTTTTATTTCTCAAGATTCCTTTGTCTATTTGGGGTCTTTTGTGTTTCTATACAAATTTTGAAATTTTTTTGTTCTAGTTCTCTGCAAAATGTCATGGGTAGTTTGACAGGGATTGCATTGAATCTGTAGATTGCTTTGGGTAGTATAGTCATTTTCACAGTGTTGATTCATTCTTCAAATCCAAGACATGGTGTATCTCTCCATCTGTTTGTATTGTCTTTAATTTCTTTCATCAGTGTCTTATAGTTTTCTGAGTACAGGTCTTTTGTCTCCTTAGGTAGGTTTATTTCTAGGTATTTTATCCTTTTTGTTGCAGTGGAAAATAGGAGTGTTTCCTTCATTTCTCTTCCAGATTTTTTGTCATTAGTGTATAGGAATGCAAGAGATTTCTGTACATTAATTTTGTATCCTGATAACTTTACCAAATTCATTGTTTAGCTCTAGTAGTTTTCTGGTAGCATCTTTAGGATTCTCTATGTACAGTATCATGTCATCTGTAAACAGTGACAGTTTTACTCATTCTTTTCCAATTTGGATTCCTTTAATTTCTTTTTCTTCTCTGACTGCTGTGGCTAAAATTTCCAAAACTATGTTGAATAATAGTGGTGACAGTGGACAACCTTGTTTTGTTCCTGATCTTAGAGGAAATGGTTTCAATTTTTCACCACGAGAACAATATTGACTGTGGGTTTGTCATATATGGGTCTTTATTATGTTGAGGTAGGTACCCTCTATGCTCACTTTTTGGAGAGTTCTTTTTTTTTTTTTTTTTGTGGTACGCGGGCCTCTCACTGCTGTGGCCTCTCTCATTGCGGAGCACAGGCTTCGGACGTGCAGGCTCAGCGGCCATGGCTCACGGGCCCAGCCGCTCCGTGGCATGTGGGTTCCTCCCAGACCAGGGCATGACCCCACGTCCCCTGCATTGGCAGGTGGGCTCTCAACCACTGCACCACCAGGGAAGCCCTCTGGAGAGTTTTTTTAATCATAAATGGGTGTTGGATTGTGTCGAAAGCTTTTTCTGCATCTGTCGAGATGATCATATGGTTTTTATCCTTCAATTTGTTAATATGATGTAAACATTGGGTGATTTGTGTATATTGAAGAATCCTTGCATTCCTGGGATAAACCCCACTTGATTATGGTGTATGACCCTTTTAATGTGCTGTTGGATTCTGTTTGCTAGTATTTTGTTGAGGATTTTTGCATCTATGTTCATCAGTGAGATTGACCTGCTGTTTTCTTTCTTTGTGACATCTTTGTCTGGTTTTGGTATCAGGGTGATGGTGGCCTCATAGAATGAGTTTGGGAGTGTTCCTCTCTCTGCTCTATTTTGGAAGAGTTTGAGAAGGATAGGGTTAGCTCTTCTCTAAATGTTTGATAGAATTCACCTGTGAAGCCATCTGGTCCTGGACTTTTGTTTGTTGGGAGATTGTTAATCACAGTGTCAATTTCAGTGCTTGTGATTGGTCTGTTTGTATTTTCTGTTTCTTCGTGGTTCAGTATCGGAAGTTTGTGCTTTTCTAAGAATTTGTGCATTTCTTCCAGGTTGTCCATTTTATTGGCATATAGTTGCTTGTAGTAATCTCTCATGATCCTTTGTATTTCTGCACTGTCAGTTGTTACTTCTCCTTTTTCATTTCTAATTTGGTTGATCTGGGTCTTCTCCCATTTTTTCTTGATGAGTCTGGCTAATGGTTTATCAATTTTGTTTACCTTCTCAAAGAATCAGCTTTAGTTTTATTGATCTTTGCTATCGTTTCCTTCATTTCTTTTTCTTTTATTTCTGATCTGATCTTTATGATTTCTTTCCTTCGGCTAACTTTGGTTTTTTTTGTTTTTCTTTCTCTAATTGCTTTATGTGTAAGGTTAGGTTGTTTATTTGAGATGTTTCTTGTTTCTTGAGGTAGGATTGTATTGCTATAAACTCCCCTCTTAGAAATGCTTTTGCTGGATCCCATAGGTTTTGGGTCATCATGTTTTCATTGTCATTTGTTCCTAGGTATTTTTTTATTTCCTCTTTGATTTCTTCAGCGATCTCTCAGTTATTTAGTAGCATATTGTTTAGCCTCCATGTATTTGTATTTTTTACACTTTTTTTTCCTGTAATTGATATCTAGTCTCATAGCATTGTGCTTGGAAATGATACTTGATATGGTTTCAATTTTCTTAAATTTATCAATGCTGGATTTGTGACCCAAGATATGATCTATCCTGGAGAATGTTCCATGAGCACTTGAGAAGAAGGTGTATTCTGTTGTTTTTGGATGGAATGTCCTATAAATATCAATTAAGTCCATCTAGTCTAATGCATCATTTAAAGCTTGTGTTTCGTTATTTATTTTCATTTTGGTTGATCTGTCCATTGGTGAAAGTGGAGTGTTAAAGTCCCCTACTATGATTGTGTCACTGCTGATTTCCCCTTTTATGGCTGTTAGCATTTGCCTTATGTATTGAGGTACTCCTATGTTGGGTGCATAAGTATTTACATTGTTATATCTTCTTCTTGGATTGACCCCTTCATCATTATGTAGTGTCCTTCTTTGTCTCTTTTAATAGTCTTTATTTTAAAATCTATTTTTTCTGATATGAGAATTGCTACTCCAGCTTTCTTTTGATTTCCATTTTCATTTATACAGTATAAATCCAAATTCTGCTCTGCAGCAGTTATTTCCACTATTTTATCTTCCAGGTCACTTATCTGTTCTTCTGCCTCAGTTATTCTGCTCTTGATCCCTTCTAGAGTATTTTTAATTTCATTTCTTGTGTTGCCATCTTTGTTTGTTTGCTCTTTTGTTCTTCTACGTCCTTGTTAAACATTTCTTCTATTTTCTCCATTATATTTCTGAGATTTTGGATCATCTTTACTATCATTATTCTGAATTGTTTTTCAGGTAGACTATTTCCTCTTCACTTGTTTGGTCTGCTGGGTTTTTACCTTGCTCCTACATCTGCTGTGTGTTTCTCTGTCTTCTCATTTTGCTTAACTTACTGTGTTTGGGGTCTCCTTTTCGCAGGCTGCAGGTTCATAGTTCCTGTTATTTTTGGTGTCTGTCCCCAGGGGGTGAAGTTGGTTCAGTCGTTTGTGTAGGCTTCCTGGTGGAGGCGTGCCTGTGCTCTGGTGGGTGGGGCTGGATCTTGTCCTTCTGGTGGGGTAGGCCATGGCAAGTGGTGTGTTTTTGGGGTGTCTGTGAATTTAGTATGACTTTAGGCATCCTCTCTGCTAGTGGGTGGGGTTATGTTTCTGTCTTGCTAGTTGTTTGGCCATGGGGCATATAGCACTGGAGCTTACTGACCATTGGGTGGAGCTGTTTCTTAGTGTTAAGATGGAGATCTCTGGGAGAGCTCTTGCCAATTCATATTACATGGGGCCAGGAGGTCTCTGGTCGTCCAGTGTCCTGGACTCAGCTCTCCCACCTCAGAGGTTCAGGCCCGACACCTGGCTGGAGCAACAAGGCCCTGCCAGCCACACGGCTCAGAAGAAAAGGAAGAAAAAAAAAAAGAACAGAAAGAACCCCAAACCAAATGGTAAAAGCAAAACTAAACAGGCAAAGTCACACTAAGAAACATACACATACACAGTCCTAAAAAGAAACAAACAAAAAGAAAAAACTGAACAGAAAGAACCCTAGGACAAATGGTAAAAGTAACGTTAGACACAATCACACAAAGAAACATACACATACACACTCACAAAAAGAGAAAAAAGGAAAAAAAATTTTAAATAAAAATAGTAAAATTATAAAAATTAAGAATGAAATTTTTTTTAAAAAAGAAGAGAGCAACCAAACCAAAAAGCAAATCCACCAATGATAACAAGCACTAAAAACTAAACTGAAATAAACATAAAACCAAAAACAAATCAGATGCAGAAAGCAAACCCCAAGTCTACAGTTGCTCCCAAAGTCCACTGCCTCCTTTTTGGGAATATTCATTGTCTATTCAGGTATTCCACATATGCAGTGTTTATCAAGTTGATGGTGGGGATTTAATCCGCTGCTCCTGAGGCTGCATGATGAAATTTCCCTTTCTCTTCTTTGTTCACACAGCTCCTGGGGTTCAGCTTTGGTTTTGGTCATGCCTCTATGTGTAGGCCACCCTCAGGCATCTGTTCCCCACCCAGACAGGGGATTAAAGCAGCAGCTGATTAGGGCTCTCTTCCTCACTCAGGCCCGGGCAAGGGAGGGGTATGGTAGTCATAATTGGAATGCGGGGCGAGCCTGCAGCTGCAGAGGCCAGCATGACATTGCAACAGCCTGAGGCACTCTGTGTGTTCCCCCAGGGATGTTGTCCCCGGATCACGGACCCTGGCATTGGCTGGCTGCACAGGCTTCCAGGGGGCTGAGGGTAGTGACCTGCGCTTGCACACAGGATTCTTGGTGGCAGCAGTGGCAGCGAGCGTTAGCGGTTCAGGCCCGTCTCTGTGGTCCGAGCTGATAGCTGCTGCTCACACCCGTCTCTGGAGATCATTGAGTCAGTGTTCTGCCTTCTGTGGGCACACAGGGAGGGAATCCCTTCTCCTCGCACACCCCAAAACAATGGTCTCTTGCTTCTCCAGCAGGTCCAGACTTTCTCCCAGACTCCCGCTAGGCTAGCTGTGGTACACTAGCCCCCTTCAGGCTGTGTTCACACAGCCAACCGCAGTCTTCTTACTGGGATCTGACCTCCGAAGCCTGAGCCTCAGCTCCCAGCCCCCACCCATCCCGGCGGGTGAGCAGAAAAGCGTCTCAGGTTGGTGAGTGCTGGTCAGTACCGATCTTCATTGTGGGACTCTCTCCACTTTGCCCTCTGCACCCCTGTTGCTGCACTCTCCTCCATGGATCCAAAGCTTCCCCCCACCCACCCACCCCCTGTCCCTACCAGTGAAGGGGCTCCCTAGCGTGTGAAAACTTTTCCTCCTTCACAGCTCCCTCCCAGAGGTGCAGGTCCTGTCCCTATTCTCTTGTCTCTGTTTTTTCTTTTTTCTTTTGCCCTACCCAGGTACGTGGGGAATTTCTTGCCTTTTGGGAAGTCTAAGGTCTTCTGCCAGCGTTCAGTAGGTGTTCTGTAGGAGTTGTTCCACATGTAGATGTATTTTTGATGTATTTGTGTGGAGGAAGGTGATCTCCACGTCTTACTCCTCCACCATCTTGTAGGGTCTCCCTCATAAGACATTTTGAGATTTTCATTTCTCTACTTGTAAGATCTTTCAAGTTGTCTCATTTTAAATGTTAAAAGGGTGAAAGAATGTATATATGAGTCATCTCTGAAAATAATTTTCCAAGATTATTAGTACTGAGAAAATTCTTTTCAAAATTCCTCTTTTTAAAAAAATCTTAGCAATGTCTCTTTTCCTAGTAAACTACATCATATTCATTCTTTCAACAACCAGTATTTGAATCCAGAAGGTAAAATCTAAAACACGACTTGGTGTGGTGTTTCTGAAAGAATTATGTTCCACTAATTGCTTATAGCAATTCAGTATAAATTGAATCAGATAAGAGGTTTATTATTTTCTTATATGGGGGCTAGGCACTCATTGGCTAATATGGAGATGCCCTAGTCAACAGGGACTTTGCTTCTTCTAGTTTGTGCTCTACTGTTTTTAGTCACAGCTTTTATTCTCAATATTGACACATGGCCCAACATAGCTGCTGGAGCGCCAGCTTAACTACTGAATTCCAGGCAAGAAAAAAGAGGAAGGGGAAGAAGGACAAAAAAGTCATGTTTCCTAGCTGAGTCAATTCTCTTAAAGAGATTTCCCAGAAATCCTGCCCAATGTGTTAATATCTTCTGCTTATACTTCATTAACCATCGTTACCAAAAGAAGGATGAGAGCAACCAAACCAAAAAACAAATCCACCAATGATAACAAGCACTAAAAACTAAACTAAAATAAACATTTTAGTTTAGTAAACTAAAGTAATCTTTATCTAGGCATGTTACTGTTTGGAATAAAATCATGACTTTGTTAGTAAGGAATGAGAGAAGAATGGATATTGGGAAAACCACATTCTGTAATGCTGAAATGACTTATATAGTTGAAGATAAATTTTTTTTTTTTTTTTTTTTTTTTGCGGTACACGGGCCTCTCACTGTTGTGGCCTCTCCCGTTGTGGAGCACATGCTCCAGACACGCAGGCTCAGCGGCCATGGCCCACGGGCCCAGCTGCTCCGCGGCATGCGGGATCCTCCCGGACCGGGGCACGAACCCGCGTCCCCTGCATTGGCAGGCAGACTCTCAACCACTGCGCCACCAGGGAAGCCCGAAGATAAATATTTTTAACCTTATCTCATGCCCTCTCCTGTTCACTCACTCTGCTCCAAACATAATAGCTTCCTGGTAGGACCTGTAGAATTCCTACAAGTGCTTTCCTTCTCCATTGAAAGTTTGTCATCTGACATTTTCCACGGCTGGCTCCTTCTCACTTTTCAGGTAAAATGCCATCTCCTCAGCCAGACCGTCCTCACAACTCTAGTCTGTAAGAGCCTCCATCCCTAACCCTGTTATTCTCTCCATGATACCCTGCTTCATCTCCCAAACCACTTAACACAGTCACTAATTGCTGCTTTTATGTATTGCTTATTAGTTTATTACTTGTATATCCCTAAAGAGAGTGTAAACCCCATAAGAGCAGAGGTCAGCCTTCAACACTCTTGTTTTCCCAGAACCTCCTCTCATGCCTAACGTGTGGTAGGGTTCAATAAACCCTTGTTAAACAAATCAGGAAAAAAATACCAAGAAAATTGTTATTCAATGAATAAATAAAAACATCACTTTGCCAATACCTTCCTTTTGTGTGACCAGTTAAATCTTAAATCCCCTCTTACAGTTATGATCTGTTTGAGTCACAAGAATCAGGCTTCATATCTGACAACCGAGGCAGTTCAGTTGGCTGGAATCAATCTGCTGAACCCAAGAGTTCTCTCCCTCTGCATGACAAGGTAGGAAAGTTGGATTCATCTGCAAGCTTGGCTATGAAAGTCTCCGAGAGAGAGAAACACCCCATCAAGCACACAACCTTTTCCAAATGATTCTTGCAGGGACCTAGTCAGACTACCCAGGTATCTTTTTTTGTTCCTTTAATGCATCAGAAGTTTATGGAGAAAAGTGATTCTCAAGCTTTCCTCCAACTTAGTGTTTTACCTGACATACTTATGATGTCAATGGAAGGATGGAAGAAATACAAACAATGAAAGAAAAGAAAGAAGAGAGGGTAAGAGGGAGGGAGAAGGAAAAAAAGAGAAAGGAAGAGAGAGAGAAAGTAGGAAAACAGAGCCTTTAGTTCCAGAGAACTTTCCATTGTGGCAGTTTGAGTCCCAGACTTTGGAGAATTGCTGGAAGACATTTTAGCATCTCATTCTTCAAGTAGCTCATTAGGGTGATGAAAACCCTGTGATGAAGGAGCAGTGCCATGTTTGAAGAGCCAGGGGTTCCTGTTATCCTGAATTATTAAGTAGTCAATATTCAGTGGACCACTGCCTGCCCGTCTGTCTTCAGCAGGTGGTGGCCCTCTGCCTTTCTCTGGAAAGCAGCTGCTTCCTCCCAGCCTCCCCAGAGCCTGCAACAGCCATTTGTTTCGATTTAAGACAGACACTGTCATTATTTTGTGCAGAACTTCACAGAAATGTTTCCTACTAAATGCTTGAACCATCTGAGTAGCACCAGGCAGACTGCTGGCTTCATTAATAATGTACCCATGCTTATCAATAGGTTTAGACAACTGGTATTTAGAAGCTTCTTCGGAAGGAGTGGGGTGGATTTTTTTCAAACCAGTTAGCTTCAATCTGTCAGTTCCTTGATGTTGACATTACATCCAACTGTGTTCTGAAAACCAGAGGTGTTAAAACTGTCTGGGCTGTTCTCTCTTGCTTTTAAGTGCTTCTTGATGAAGTTATGTCATGGTGGTTGGCTTTCCCTACTTTCTGCCCTTCCTTTCAAGTGTACTCTAAAGGAAAAAATATTTCTAATCACTTCACTTTAAACTTTATTACAGGGAGGCTCCTCAAAATTAATTTGGGCTGGTTCTTCTTGGCACTCTGCTCTAGCCTCTGTATATTTCAGTAGAATACAGTAGCGCTGATCTCTGTGGCATCTCTGTATCTCTGTAGCATGTATCCTGTGCATGGAAAGCTACAAAACTATTTTTTAGATCACTTACAGTCAAAAAAGAAGTAATACACCTTCTAAACATTTGGATTTGAATATATTTCAAAGGGCTACTGCAAAATTCAATATGCTGTTTTGTCTGTAACCTATTTGTCCTTTGCCATAAAGCAATGCCAAAAATAATGAAGGTATTCTGAGATCCTGTAGGGCATCAGTGACAGAAAGGAAAGCCAGGAAAGTACAACCAAAACATTTTTTAGTGCTGGAGTACAGAATTTACCAATGTGGCAATTTATTTTCAAAATAGTGATCCCTCAAGATTTACTTTTTAAAGCTCAACTATCACTGTTGCTTATCAAAATACATAGGTATCCAAGTGAAGTTGACAGAGCTCCTATCAGAGTCCCATTTTTAATGGAGAAATTATCCAGAAGGAAGCTTAAGGATTTTTTTCCAGAGCCATACATATAGAAGCACAATACAGAACTTCCTCGACTTAGGATGAAGTTACATTCTGATCAACCCACCGTAAGTTGAAAATATTGTAAGTCAAAAATGCATTTAACATGCCTAACTTACTGAGTATCATAGTTTAGCCTCGCCTACAATTAAAGTGCTCAGAACACTTACATTAGCCTACAATTGGGCAAAATCATCTAACACAAAACCTATTGTATAATAAAGTGCTGAACGTCTCATGTAATTTATTGATTACTGTACCAAAAGTCACTTTTACACAGTCACAAACAGTGTATGGGTTGTCGACCCCTGTGATTGCACAGTTGACTGGGAGCTGTGGCTGTCACAGTCCAGCATCATGAGAGAGTATCCTACCGTATATCACTAGCTGGGGAAAAGATCAAAATTCAAAATGTGAAGTACAGGTTCTACTAAATACATATTGCTTTCACACCATCATGAAGTCAAAAAACTGTAAGTTGAACCATCTAAGTTGGGGATCATCTGTATACATAAAATGACATGCATATACATACATATATATATCTGCACGTAGGTAATGTGAATGTAGAATTCAAACTGCATGTACCGATTCATCAAAAATTCTTTCCTATGCTGTATTTTTCCTTGTAAGAGATGAAACAAGTTGTAGGCAGAATACCCATCCACCCCAAGATTTCCATGTCCTAACCCCGGAGCCCGTGAATGAGTTGTGTTACAAGGCAAGAGGAAATTAAGGTTGTAAATGGAACTTAGGCTGATAATCAGCTAGAGAAATTATTCTGGATTATCCAGGTGGGCCAATGTAAACACAAGGTTCATAAAAAGAGGATGGAGAGGCAGAAGAATCAGAACCATAGAGATAGTGTTATTAGAAAGACTCAATCAGCCCTTGCCGGCTTTAAAGATGGAGTGGGGGCCACTAGCCAAGGAAGGCAGGCAGGCTCTGGAAGCTGGAAAAGGCAAGAAAACTGATTATCCCCTAGAATTCTACTGATGCCTTCATTTTAGCCCCATGAGATCATTTCAAACTGCTGGCCTTGAACTATAAGATGATACTTATAAGATGGTAAATTTGTGGGGTTTTTTTTAAAGCCACTAAATTTGTGGTAATTTGTTATACCAGTAACAGAAAGCTAATATAATGCAATTTCTAGAAAAAGCATAAAAATGATAAATATTGAAATAAACAAGGTTAAGGTAAACAATGTCAATCAAAATGACCACCTAAAAAATGGCCACTCTCCTACACCACTGGCAGCATAGCATTTCTTGAGAATGATTTAGCATTATTTATCAAAAACAGTTAAAAACCTTACCATTTCTCAATGAAGAAACTGTGCTTCTCAGGATTTATTTTATAATGAAGTAGGTGCAATTTCATACATACTTGCAAGCATATGCAGTTTTTGAAACATGATTTGAAATACTAAGCAGTTAGAAGCAAACAAAATATGCAACAGTATGGGACTGATCGAAATAAATGATGGTATATGTGTATATTATGTAGCCAGTGAAAATAATAATCTAGGAGAATATCCAATGACATAGAAAGATCTCACAGTGTATTATATAAAAAAAGGTTTACAAAATAGTATGATTTCTCTTATGTATAATAGGATACATACATTTATACACATTTAAATGTATTTGTAAGACTAGAGTAAAAACAGAAAAATAATAACAATGATCATTTCTGGGTATGATGATTACTTTTTTCTTTTTCAATATTTTCCAAAATGAAAATGTATCATTTCCATATTCAGAAAAAGTATATAACAAACTCTATTTTTAATATGGCCTTAGAGAAATGCCTTTCCCTAGTTCAAGCTAGGGGGAATTGAGACCATTTCCCTCCCTAGGCACTCATATCTTTTGTTCAAAAATGAATGACTGTAAGTTATCCAAAGTAGCGAGAATTCTGAGCTGAAAGTATTGCATATGCGCAGAGAAGTGAATTGAAATAGGTCACATGACATCAACCACTGACAGCCTGAATTAACCCAAAATAAGAAAGATGCATGAGGGTTGTTTGTTCATGAGGCAAAGCAGCATATTTGGAAGCCAATGAGTAGGTTAGAGAAAAATTCCTCGTTTGGCACTGTCTGATGTTCTTTTTTCAGGTTTTACGAAGTATCAGTGTGAGCCAGCCACAGAGGACTCATCAGACAGAGCTTTTCTGGCTTAATTGAATGCTTTCCCTTGCTTTAGAAGCCTCTGATGCCTTTGTTAATTGATTTGTGACTTTCTAGAAGCCAATATATTTCTGGCTCACAGATGGGCAAAGGAATAAGGCTTTTGTTTATTTTAAACCATCTAATACATTAAAATCTTATGTTTTGGAAGGATTTTAGAATTTTCAGAAGTTTGGTTGACCTGTAGCAAAATATTTGGAATTTAAACTTCTAAAGGCATTGAAACAAATTTACATTTTATTGAGCACAACAACCCTATGGTATTTCAGTGTTGCCATAGTGGAATTGACTAGTAAATTAGGTTCGCTTCTTACAGTTTTAGACAAATTTTTAAAAAGAGAGAAAGAAAATTTTAATAATAGCTTACTCCTTTTTTTCCATAGGGAATGGAATTCAAGAATTTATCACAATTTAACAATTGACACTTTAATTCTGTCTACATGATTTTTCATAACTTGGCGTCAATTTATTCTCATTGATGAGAATTCTCCCTCATCAATTTTACTTCCTTTTTCCTGACAGGAATACAAGTCCTCCTCTAACAGAAGAATCTCCTGAAATATACTGTCTTTGTTACTATTGCATAGCAGAATGCATATATTTTATCAGTTAACACAAGAGCTTCCCTGATTGTTTAGGAAAATTCCATGATGGATGGCAGCCTTGCATGAGGAAGTTGGGTCTTAACTTAATCCAAGAGGATGGCCTGGAGGAGAGAGTAGTAAACCAACAAATAATTGGATTGTTTCATTCACACAGTTAATGAGGATTGGAGATGGGAGTAAAATGGAGGAAAAGGAGAACAAAACAGAACCAAAAAAGAGAACAGCATGTTAAAAAGCTGGATCTGACAGAGAAATGAATGCAGAAAGATTGACAGATGCTTAAAAAGACTATTAGAAACAGGACTTCTTAATAACCAACTGAAAAGCACTTGTCTACTTTAATATAAACTATATAAACCATCTCTGTGACTCGAACCCATCAGAATGTTTACATCAAGGCTGGTATTGGTATTTTGGTCAGTGAACGAGTCCAGGTGTTGTTCACTATGGGAGAGAATGGCAAAACTGGGACAGTTAGATGATCCAGGACTTGGGACCAGAGGAGACCTGGATAATCCCAACCTTGCTCACCCACCCCAAGCCCATCCCATGAGGACACTCAGAGGTTCTCAGGGAGGCCAGGTCTTCCACTGCAGGTGAGATGGAGGTTTGAACCAATTTTTCTTAAATCACAAAAGCCTGGATGACCCATGCTAATATCTGGCTTGTATGTGGTTTCATGGGGTCATAGAGCTCTCGGATAGTTTCTGCAAATCTTATGTAGACTTGGGGATTTTTATCAAGACTTTTATTGTGTCTATTGTATGCCTAAAATATGAGTCATTTACTCATTGGGAACTTGCAATCTCATGGGAGGTGATAAAGCAGGCATATACGAAGTTTAAGCCAGCCACAACTCATCACGTGTGTGTCAATACATACATCGGAATTTTTAAACTATTATAACGAAGTCAAAAATCGTGCCATGCAATAAAAATGGACAAGTAAAGAAGTTAACAATGAAAACAATAGTAAACTCCATTCTTATTGCCACTGCTAATTATCTGTCATTAGACTACGGTAAAAGTCTCCTGGATCCCTGTCTTCAGTGCTCTTATCACTAAAATTTATTCTTTAGTTTGCTATGAAATTAATCATAATGAGGCAGAGTTCTGTCTGGCACAATGCACAGCACAGGATAGGGTCTCAAGAAACACTTGTTAAATGAACAAATCAGTCGATGATTCTTTTCCATCCTACACAAAAATGTCAGTGTCTCATTATTTTCTTTTTATCTTTCTAACACTATATCTCATTGTTTCATGATTGCTTATTATGTTTCTAAGTTCCAGCTTTACTCCTATTTTTATATCTTATTCTATGCTCTTCCTTCATGTGGTGTGCCATTTCCCCCATTCCAGAAGTTTTCAAAGCCTTTCTCAAGAATCAATAGCTCTTTCTCTCTGAACACCCAAGCAAGAAATAATAACTCTTTCTCCCATCTTTCTTACAAATTTATATTTCCCTTTCCATAGCACGTTATTATTTACTTGGTATGAAAATAATCTGTGCCCACAACACCTGCCACTCGCATAGTGTAAAGGTCAGAGTACTTCGATGCAGACAACAGAATCCACTCCAGCTATCTTACACAGAATGGCATTTATTACAGATTATTACATACAGAATTATATATGTAATATATACATATAGATTAGTTTATAGAATTACTATAAACATATAGCTTATAGAATTACTGGGAAGGCCAGGGAATCAAGCATAGGTCATTTACATCCAGGAGCAATGCAGCCAAAGGGACTGTTTGCATAGAAATTCCATTTCTACTGCCTCCTCTCAATTCATGGTAACTACCAAGGACAAAACATAGAGTCTAAAATCGATGTCTTGGGAAAACCAAATACTTCCACCACAACCTTCAATCTCCCCACACGTGACCCCTAGCTCATGTTACTTACTTCCATTTTCAAAGTTTTAAGTGGGTGCATCTATTTAGTGAAACCTAGTGCCTACATGGAATTCTAGCTACAAGGGAATCTGAGAAATGTTATTCCTAGGTGTCCATCCTCTATAATACAGAAAGGCATGACAAAACTGGGACAGGGAAGATTAATCCAACCTACAAGATCTACCAGGTCTAGCAGGCATACTGAGGACAGAACCCATGTTTGTTCAGCTTTGTGTTTCCCATTTGCCCATAGGCAGTTGCTCAGTGACTGTGTTTGAATGAATGAATGTCTGAGTGAATGTATATTACAGGTACGGTATAGAAAACAGGGGCAAAGGAGAGTTAAGAAAAGGGACCCGGAGTCAGTAAAAACCTCGATGTTTCATTTAAGAGTTCTATTTAAATCATCAAACTACCACCCTTTAAAATAAGTTACCTTGTTTACCGAAAGCTGTGAAGAAAGAAGCAAGTGGCAGAGAAAGAGGGTCCTCAACATCAACTGCTTCCTTTTTCTTTTACCACTGATGAAAAATTGCTTGGATGCTCTGACTGCAAGGAAAACAGCAATTTGTTCATTTTGCCTCTAAAAATAAAAAAAGATGTGGTTTTTTTTCGGAAAGTTTATAGGCCAAGAATGAAACCTTAAACAACTGATGATATATGTAATATATACATAATAGATTTATAAATCACTGAAATAACTTTTATTATTTCGTCTATTCAAAATCTGCCTAAGAGAACCTTATCATGTGCTAATTTAATTTCATTCACAAGTAAGGAACAGATTTTGATAACATTCTTAAAAGGTTACCTTCTAAGAAAAATCCAAGAAAGTAAAAAAAATGGGTGTTTTGTACTAATGATAATTTAGACATAAACTATTAACAATTAAAAAGTGAATTAAAAATCAACAATATTAAATAACATTTAGATAACTCACTGATAAAGCCACGAAGCCTATCATGGAACAAAGACAAAGTATTTCACATCATATTCATAATATTGGTCATTGAGTGTTGCCATCCCTAAGTTCACAGCTACCAACAAGCTTTAGTCCCTTCTGCCTTCCCTAATGAGTTAATGGCAGCCCATCACTCAAATACCAGGATTATTAAGAGATTCAAAAGCAGCTTCTAGGGTCACATCTAATGGAAATAAAGGTGGATAAAAATCTCCCATTTTAATAAACACAAATGAGGGGCTCCCCTCATGGTGCAGTGGTTAAGAATCTGCCTGCCAATGCAGGGGACACGGGTTCGAGCCTTGGTCCGGGAAGATCCCACATGCCGCAGAGCAACTAAGCCCATGTGTCACAACTACTGAGCCCTCATGCCACAACTACTGAAGCCCATGAGCCACAACTACTGAGTCTGTGTCCCACAACTACTGAAGCCTGCATGCCTAGAGCCCGTGCTCCACAACAAGAGAAGGCACCGCAATGAGAAGCCTGGGCACAGCAACAAAGAATAGGCCCCGCTCGCTGCAACTAGAGAAAGCCAACGTGCAGCAACAAAGACCCAATGCAGCCATAAATAAATAAATTTATATAAAAAAACACAAATGAAATATTTCAAGAAACCGAAAAAATATATTTTTGCTTAGTGAAATATTGCTTTGTTAGAGAAGGTAGAGGTAAGATAGCTGTTTTTCCAAGCTCTGTGGTAATTCACTGTAGTAAAAAAAGATTCTGGAAGAAAGGAACCTAGCTTTATATCTGCTTGCACAAACATGTTCCTAAACCACGTAAAACTCTATATCACTTTCAAAATTTTCCTTTTAATTTTCCCATAACTCTGAACAGACTATTAGTAGAAACCAATATTCAGGGAAGCTATGAGATGCAGCTATGATTCCAAAGGAAATAGAAAGCAATAATATAAAATACCATTACATAACCCACCTCATCTGAGGAACCCTACATCATTTGAAATTAAGAATATACACCTACTGAAAAGGGCCGGCTTTCTCCTTACACGCCACAGGTTCTTGTGTGGTCTGTTTTTATTGTTGTTTGGGTTTGTTTTAATTTTGTGGAAAAGGTGGTTTTAGGATACAATACACAGGTACACACACACACTGTGAACATTTAAGATAGCTTTTAAATGTCCCTTTGGAGTTATCGAGTTGGACGACGATCAGCTTCTGTTAACAGGCACAAGCCCATAGTCAATAGGGCAAGTTGCTTCCTAATCACTTGATGTGTTTAAAAGAGCCAATGGGAGGCCGCCTTGTGAAGGAAGAGACTGAAGGCAGAAGACAGAGGGTTTCTCTGGAGGGACCAAAGTGCTGAGTAGAAAAATGCAGGAATTCAGAGCTTACTTGCCTCCTTTGTGCTCAGTCATGGGAAAGATGCCCCCACTACCCCCTCACTCCTCAATTAAATGCTTGCTCTTTGGCAGTGGAGAACGTTCTTTTCCACTCAACATAATGTTCCACGAATTCACACTTTCCCTCTCCGGGCGTCATTTTAGGTGGTGGTTGTGTACAGTGAAGAAAAAAAGAATCCAATAACATAAAACTACTTTAATAATTTTAAAAGGAAGTTTAAATGATCCATACTCAATTGGGGTGGATGAAAACGGTTCTGGTGTCGAAGGGCAACAGGTTGCTAATAAATACAATACTTTAGGAAAGTGCTGTTTCTGTCATGGAAAAACTGTATTCTGGGAAAAATAATACTCCTGCAATTCATTTTTGAAAGCTATGGAGACTTCTCGGATGAAGAATGTAGTTATTAAAGGCAAAAATACACAATATGTTGTAATGAAATGTTTGTGCTTAGCACTTCATTAAGTGTTTTGTGGGCCTCTGGGGAAATTCTCTCCCACACACAGAAATAATGTTTATACATGGTGGGATCACTAGAGGGAGTGCAGAGAGCAATGCTGAAAGGAAGAACCTGCTACAACTTCCTTAGGTTAAATTTAAAGCACGAAACAAGACGTTGAAAAAACGCCTAAGACTGATGAAAGAGCGCACAAAATTTTACTGTGACTTTGGTTGTCTTTATATTTAATCCAAATGCTATTTTTTCTTAATTTTAAAATACAAAATTGGGGGTTTTGCTTGAAGATGGGGTGATGGAGAAAACTGACTCTTCGAATTAGTTGGATTAACTGAAAAAGCATCTGATTACAAATTCTGCTGCCTAAGGTAAACCAATAACATATTTAGGACTCTGAGAATTCAGAAGGTTGGCAGTTTGGAGGTCTGTTGGCTGTGTTAACTCAGAGTATGTTGAAAGTGAAAATGTAAAATAGTGGTAAAGTTGCAAAGAAATTCACAAAAAATAAAATTATTGGGAGGTGGGAAAATCTATTCAGAAGAAATATACAAAAATATGAGTAACTTAAAAGAGTCTTATGAGCAAAGGATCTTTAATCAAGAAAAGTAAATCGTGACAAAAAGCAAACTATGGAAGTTCTTGCCTGTATACACTTTTGTTTTGTACACTCTGTGGGCTCCATCCCCTCAGCAGTGCTTTTTTTAGGAGGAATGTGTCCATTTGTCTGGTCTAAAAGTACATACTGATGCAACATTTCTAAGGAAAACAAAACAAGGAAATCACACTCCAAAAAAAAAAAAAAATCAGGAGATAAATATTAAAGACCACCAGGTAAAAAGTACTTACATCAAGATTCTTTTAAAAATACTGTATGAGATTTTCAAGGAAGCATTCCTTTGCCTCAAGAATTTTTTTTCCCCTCCAGAAGTATGTGAACCTTAATGGCTTTCCTTACAGCTAGAATTTCAATTAGTTGCTTTACTACTGCGACTCTAGTCACATAAAAAAGTGGTTTCTCTCCAAGATTCGTGTTCCAAGCCATATTGGAACATCTGAGTTGAATTTAATTTTGTTTTTAATTTCCAAGCTTCTGTATAATAGTAAGATGCTAGTTATAGGAAAGGTACGACTTAAACTTGGAAGAACATAGCCTTGAGTTTCCCTCTTGTTAATAAAAATACATGTTATATAAATAGGTTCATTAATTGAAGAGTCAAAAATGTTACCAAAAATACAAGAAATATATCAGAACTCAGAGAGTATGATGTCAACCTGTGACAAAACTCTCAGTTTCTATAATCATTTTTATCTGCTGAATTTTATAATTTAATGCATCATACTATATTAGGAGTTATGACAATATAATAACTAAATTATATTATATTATGCTCTATTATACATAATATGCATTATGATAATAAGTTTGAAAAACTAAAAAAAATAAGCCTTTTGAAGCGTTCACGTACTGAAGATAACAAACGGTACAATATCAAATAGTGTGTTCCTAATCAATATTTTTCAGAATAATGATCATCAGGACAATAATATTGTCAATATTAACTGACAATAATATGTAAATGGGCCTTTTCACAGTTCTCTTGAAATACACAAGAGCATCATCCCTGAGGACATTCAGAATAAAACACAAGTGACAGATAAATAACTAATGAAAACTTCAAAGATCTGTAAAAGAGCTAAGAAAGTGACAACAGTTCAAACAGAGTTTATTCTCTTGACTGCAACTTGTAATTCAGCTCTTTAGGTAATTTTAGCACCTTTTTGTTTCTTTAAAAGGCATATAAGGTCTAATTTCAGATTACCTAAACAAAGGTCAAAATATCTATTTTTTAAAAATAATTCTTTTCATCACAAGAAAAAATATTTTTTGTAACTATGTGAGGTGATGGATGTTAACTAAATTTATTGTGGTGATCATTTTGTAATATAGACATCTATCAAATCATTAGGTTGTACCTCTAAAACTAATACAGTGCTACATGTCAATTATATCTCAGTAAAACTGAGAAAAAAATTAGAATCCTATTACAAAAATGTCCCTCAACATATGAGCTATTCAGGCTGCAGTATGGTGTCTCGTCACCCTTTCCTCCCAAGCAGTTTCTATCTTCTTTCTTAACTTTATTTGTATATTAAGCCTGGGGAGGTGTTGGTGTTAGTGGTTGGACTTCTTGATATATGCATCAATCTGGGTCCAGTTAGGAAGACAGAAATCACTCTAGGTGTTTCCAGTGGAGAATTTAATGTAAGACATTCGCTACACAGGTGACAGAAAGTGGCCAACAAGGGGGTGGTGAGACAACTCAGCAATTAGTAACAGCCACAAGCTGTTATCAGCCTTAGAGATAAAAGGACAAATGGAAGAGGTAGTGCTGTCAGAAGCCAGAAGGTGGGACCTTTGAGTAAGAACTATAACATGGCAGAGGCCGTCCTGTAGGAACTGGGGTCATGTAGGGAGAGGTTGTCCAGCTGATTTGGAGCCATGGAGGACATGCAGCTATTGCTGAAGATGCAGCACTGTTAAGAAAGAAGAAATACCCTGGATTTTCCCTTTCTCTAAATCTCAGCTATTGTCTTCCATTGCCCATGGCTACTTGGAAGCCAGAAGGGAGGAAATCTGAGAAATGCAATTCTTGACCACAAGAACAGAGAATAAGGATGATCTGGGCAGGGAACAGATCTGAGAGCACAAATGGCAAGAATGCTTCCAAACCAGCCTGGTAACTAACTGCCTATTGCAATTGTCCTGGTTCACTTCGGCACGTTCACCTGGTATCTGTCAAAAAAACTCTGCAGAGCTCTTTTCGTCTTTAGTTTTTGCCTCCTTCCAATCTCTCCATACTTTGCCCAGAATAGTTTTTCTAAGAGGGAAACCTGATACAGGGCACTCTCTGGCTCTACCTTGTTCAATGATCTCCATGGTCAACAGACTAATATCTAAACTCCCTTAGATGATGTCCTTCTCCCTAATTACCTCCAACCTTCAATTATGTAATTTATATCCAGAATACTGAACTGCTTGTGATTTACAGAACATTCCATACTCTCATGCCTTCCCATATTTGTCTCCTAGGGAAACAACTACTTACCCCATGTGAGGTAGTGGTTATGAGCAGACTGCCTTGGTTTGAACCCAGGCAGCAGTGCTTACTAGCTATATGAACTTGGTCAAGTTACTTAAACTTCCTGTGACTTAGTTTCCTCCCCTGTAAATTGAGGATAATAATAGAACCTACCTCATACAGTTGCCTTGAAGACTAAAGGAAAGTCAATATATGTAAAGCACTTATAACTGTGACTGGCATAAATATATGTTATTATGATTATTATCATTTTATTATTCTTTAAGACCCAACTTAATTAGTACCACTTCTGTGAATGCCTCTCTTAAAAAGAGCTAAGTACTATTTTCTTCTTCTCTTCTGGACCTTCTGCACATCTCTAATCATATTATGGTCTGTGTGTATGTTGGTTTCCAACAGCAGTGGATAGACAGTTTGAAGGCAGGGTCTGAGCCCTTCTATCTTGGTACACCAGGTCTTCTGCAGGGCCTGATCCAAGTAGACATTAATAATAATGGTAACAACAGACATGCATCTGTCATGGAAAGGAAATTTGTAAATAATATAATCTGAATAAAACAGGATAAGAATAAACTTAAATTTAATGAAAATAGTGTCTTGGGATCTTTAGATAAATAGAAACAGTGGAACTTTTGTCTTTATGATTCTCCAGAAAAAAAAGTAAATATTCCTTTATGGCAGGTTTTACAATATTCATAGCAGACAAAGTAAACTTTAAACCAAAGGCTATAACAAAAGACAAAGAAGGGCATTATAAAATGTTATAGTGATCAACATAAGAAGAGGATATTACACTTGTTAACATATATGCACCCAACACAGGATCACCTAAATACATAAAGTAAATACTACCAGGGAGAAATTGACAATAATACAATGATAGTAGAGGACTTTAACACCGTACTTATATGACTGGATAGATCATCCAGATAGAAAATCAATAAGGCAACAGTGGTCTTAAGTGACACAATAGACCAGTTGGACTTAAATATATCTACAATATATTACATCCCCTAACAGTAGAATACACATTCTTTTCAAGTACACATGGAGCATTCTCCAGGATAGATCACACACTAAGCCACAAAACAAGTCTCAATAAACTTAAGAGGACAGAAATTATATCAAGCATTTTTTCTAACCACAATGGTATAAAGCTAGAAATCAATTACAGAAGGGAAAATGGGAAAAGAACAAACACATGGAGAATAAACAACATGCTACTAAAAAACTAAAAAATAGTCAATGAAAAAATCAAAGAGGATATCAGAAAATACCTTGAGACAAGTGAAAATGGAAACACAACAGTCCAAAATCTATGGGATACAACAAAATTCTAAAAGTGAAGTTTACAGTATTACAGGTCTTCCTCAAGAAACAGGAAAAATCTCAAATAGACAAGCCAACCTACAAACTTAAAGGAATAAGAAAAAGAAAAACAAACAGAACCAAAGTCAGCAGAGGAAGGAAATAATACAGATCAGAGAGGAAATAAAATAAAATAGAGATTAAAAAAACAATAGAAAAGATCAATGAAACCAAGAGCAGGTTTTTTTGAAAACATAAACAAAACCGATTAACCTTTAGCTAGGCTCACCTAGAAGAGAGAGGACCCAAATAAACAATAAGAAATGGAAGAGTAGAAATAGCAACCAATACCACATAGATATAAAATATCATAAGAGAATACTATGAAAAGTTTTATGCCAACAAATTGGACAAACTAGAAGACATGGACAAATTTCTAGAAACATGCAAACTTCCAAGACTGAATCAAGAAGAAACAGGCAATTTGAACAGACTGATCACTAGTAGTGAAACTGAATCTGTAATAATAATAATAATAAAAAACTCCCAGCAAACAAAAATCTAGGACTGGATGACTTCACATGGGAATTCTACAAAATTATGAAGAAGAGCTACTACCTATCCTTCTCAAACTATTCCAAAAAATTGAAGTGGGCAGAATACTCCTAATGCATTCTATGAGGCCACCATTACCCTGATACCAAAACCAGACAAAGATATTACAAAAAAGGGAAAATTACAGGCCAATGTCTTCAATAAATATTGATGCAAAAGTCCCCACCAGATATTAGCAAACCAAATCCAACAACATGTAAAGGGGATTATACATAATGATCAAGTTGAATTTATTCCAGGGACACAAGGATAGTTCAATATTTGCAAATCAGTCTACATGAAACATCACATAAACAAAAGGAAGTATAAAAATCACATGATCATCCCAGTAAATGCAGAAAATGCATTTGACAAAATTCAACATCCATTCGTGATAAAAAAATCTCAAAAATGTGAGTACAGAGGGAATAAATCTCAACATAATAAAAGCCATTTATGACAAACACACTGGTAACATCATACTCAACAGTGAAAAGCTGATAACCCTTTCCCTAAATTCAGGAATAAGACAAGGATGCCCACTCCCACCACTTCTATTCTATTGGAAGTCCCAGCCACAGACAAGAAAAAGTCCCAGCAGTCAGACAAGAAAAAGAAATAAGAGGCATCCAAATTGGAAGGGAAGAACTAACACTGTTAATATTTGCAGATGACATGATACTTTATACAGAAAACACTACAGTCTCCACCCAAAAATTATTAGAACTAGTAAATAAATTCAGAAAAGTTGCAGAATTCAAGATTAATATAGAGAAATTTGTTGCTTTTCTATACACTAATAATGAACAATCAGAAATAGAAAGTAAGAAAACAATCCTATTTAAAATCTCATCAAAAATAAAATACCCAGGAATAAATTCAACCAAGGAGGTGAAAGACTTATACCCTAAAAACTATAAAACATTAATGAAGGAAACTGAAGATGATTCAAAGAAATTGAAAAGATATCTTGTGCTCTTGAATTGGAAGAATTAATATTGTTTAAAAGGCCATACTACCCCCAAAACACTATAGATTTAATTCAATCTCTATCAAAATACCCATTTTTCAGAGAACTGAAACAAATACTCCTAAAATGTATATGGCAACACACACAAAAAACCCAAACTGCCAAAACAATCTTGAGAAAAAATGAACAAAGATGGAGGTATCACCCTCCCTGACTTCCTTCTATACTACAAAGCTACAATAATCAAAACAGTATGGTACTGGTGCAAAAACAGACACATAGATCAATAGAACAGAATAGAAATCCCAGAAATAACCTCATGTACCTATGGCCAATTAATCTATGACAAAGGAAGCGAGAATATACAATGGAGAAAAGAGAGTCTCTTCAAAAAGTGGTACTGGGAAAACAGGACAGCTACATGTGAAACAGTGAGTTTCGAACACTTTGTCACAACATATACAAAAATAAAATCAAAATGGATTAAAGGCCTAAATGTAAGACCTGAAACCATAGAACTCCTAGAAGAGAACATAGGCGGAACACACTTTGACATAAATTGCAACAATATATTTTTTGGATCTGTTCCTAAGGCAAAAGAAATAAAAACAAAAATAAATGAATGGGACCTAATTAAACTTAAAAGTTTTTTCACAGCAAGTGAAACCATCAACAAATTGAAAAGACAACCTAATGAATAGGAAAAAGTAGTTGCAAATGATATGACAAACAAGGGGTTAATATCCAAATTGAACAATCAGTTAATGCCACTGAACATTGAAAAACAAATATCCCAATCAAAAAATGCGCAAAAGACCTAAGTAGACAGTTCTCCAAAGAAGACATACAGATGGCTAATAGGCACAAGAAAATATGCTCAACATTGCTAATTATTAGAGAAATGAAAATCAAAACAGCAAGGTATCACCTTACATCAGTCAGAATGACTATCATCAAAAAGTCTACAAATATCAAATGTTGATGAGGATGTGGAGAAAATGGAACCTTTTTACACTGCAGGTGGAAATGTAAATTGGTACAGCCACTATGGAGAACAGTATGGAGGTTCCTCAAAAAACTAAAAATAGAACTACCAGTGGGGAGACCTTCCAAACGGCAGAGGAGTAAGACGTGGAGATCACCTTCCTCCACACAAATGCATCAGAAACACATCTACATGTGGAACAACTCCTACAGAACACCTACTGAACGTTGGCAGAAGATCTCAGCCTTCCCAAAAGGCAAGAAATTCCCCACGTACCTGGGTAGGGCAAAAGAAAAAAGAAAAAAAAGAGACAAAAGAATAGGGATGGGACCTGCACCTCTGGGAGGGAGCTGTGAAGGAAGAAAAGTTTCCACACACTAGGAAGCCCCTTCACTGGTGGAGACGGGAGGTCACGGAGGGGGAAGCTTCAGAGAAATGGAGGAGAGTGCAGCAACAGGGGTGCAGAGGGCAAAGCGGAGAGATTCCCGCACAGAGGATCAGTGCTGACCAGCACTCACCAACCTGAGAGGCTTGTCTGCTCACCCGCCAGGACAGGTGGGGGCTGGGAGCTGAGGCTCGGGCTTCGGAGGTCAGATCCCAGGGAGAGGACTGGGGTTGGCTGCGTGAACACAGCCTGAAGGGGGCTAGTGAGCCACAGCTAGCCAGGAGGTAGTCGGGAAAAAGTCTGGAACTGCCTAAGAGGCAAGAGACCATTGTTTCGGGATGCACGAGGAGAGGGGATTCAGAGCACCGCCGAAACGAGCTCCAGAGACCGGCATGAGATGCTAAGGCTGCTGCTGCAGCCACGAAGAAGCCTGTCTGCAAGCTCAGGACACTATCCACACCTCTCCTCCTGGGAACCTGTGCAGACCGCCACTGCCAGGGTCCTGTGATCCAAGGACAACTTCCCCAGGAGAACACATGGCGCACCTCAGGCTGTTGCAACATCACGCCGGCCTCTGCCATTGCAGGTTCACCCCGCATTCTGTACCACTCCCTACCCCCAGCCTGAGTGAGCCAGAGCCCCCTAATCAGCTGCTACTTTAACCACATCCTGTCTGAGTGGAAACAGACGCCCTCAAGTGACCTGCACATTGAGGCAGGGCCAAATCCAAAGCTGAACCCCAAGAGCTGTGTGAACAAAGAAGAGAAAGGGAAATCTCTCCCAGCAGCATCAAGAGCAGCAGATTAAATCTCCACAATCAACTTGATGTACCCTGCATCTGTGGAATACCTGAATAGACAACGAATCATCCCAAAATTGAGGCAGTGCACTTTGGGAGCAACAGTAGACTTGGGGTTTGCTTTCTGCCCCTAATTTGTTTCTAGTTTTATGTTTACCTTAGTTTAGTATTTAGAGTATATTATCATTGGTAGATTTGTTTATTGATTTGGTTGCTCTCTTCCTCATTTTATATATATATATATATATATATATATATATATATATATATATATATATTTCCTTTTTCTCTTTTTATGAGTATGTATGGGTATGCTTCTTTGTGTGATTTTGTCTGTATAGCTTTGCTTTTACCATTTGTCCTAGGGTTCTGTCTATCCGGTTTTTTGTTTGTTTGTCTGTTTTTGATTTTGATTTTGTTTTAGCATAGTTTTAACTGCTTGTTATCGTTGGTGGATTTGTTCTTTGGATTGGTTGCTCTCTTCTTTCCTTCTTTCTTTCCTTTTTTTCTTTTTTTAAATTACCTTTTAAATTTTTATTTCTAATAATTATTTTTTATTTTAATACCTTTATTTTATTTATTCATTTATTATTTATTTATATATTTACACTCTATGACATAAATCACAGCAAGATCCTTTTTGACCCACCTCCTAGAGAAATGGAAATAAAAACAAAAATAAACAAATGGGACCTAATGAAACTTAAAAGCTTTTGCACAGCAAATGAAAACATAAACAAGATGAAAAGACTACCTGCAGAATGGGAGAAAATATTTGCAAATGAAGCAACTGACAAAGGATTAATCTCCAAAACTTACAAGGTGCTCATGCAGCTCAATATCAAAAAAAAACAAACAACCCAATCCAAAAATGGGCAGAAGATCTAAACAGACATTTCTCCAAGAAGATATACAGATTGCCAACAAACCATGAAAGAATGCTCAACATCACTAATCGAGAAATGCAAATCAAAACCACAATGAGATATCACCTCTCACCAGTCAGAATGGCCATCATCAAAAAATCTATAAACAATAAATGCTGGAGAGGGTGTGGAGAAAAGGGAACACTCTTGCACTGTTGGTGGGAATATAAATTGATACAGTCACTATGGAGAACAGTATGGAGGTTCCTTCAAAAACTAAAAATAGAACTACCATACGACCCAGAAATCCCAGTACTGGGCATACACCCGGAGACAATCATAATTCTAAAAGAGTCATGTACCACAATGTTCATTGCAGCTCTATTTACAATAGCTAGGACATGGAAGCAACCTTAGTGTCCATCAACAGACGAATGGATTAAGAAGATGTGGCACATATATGCAATGGAATATTACTCAGCCATAAAAAGAAATGAAATTGAGTGATTTGCAGTGAGGTAGATGAACATAGAGTCTGTCATACAGAGTGAAGTAAGTCAGAAAGAGAAAAACAAATACCTTATGCTAACACATATATATGGTATCTACAAAAAAAGAAAAAATGGTTCTGAAGAACCTAGGGGCTGGACAGGAATAAAGACGCAGACGTAGAGAATGTACTTGAGGACATGGGGAGGGGGAAGGATAAGCTGAGATGAAGTGAGAGAGTGGCATGGACATATATACACTACCAAATGTAAAATAGCTAGCTAGTGGGAAGCAGTGCATAGCACAGGGAGATCAGCTCAGTGCTTTGTGACCACCTAGAGGGGTGGGATAGGGAGGGTGGGAGGGAGGCTCAAGAGGGAGGAGATATGGGGATATATGTATACATATAGCTGAATCACTTTGTTATACAGCAGAAACTAACACACCATTGTAAAGCAATTATACTCCAATAAAGATGTTAAAACATTTTTAAAAAATAGAACTAGCATATGATCCACTCTTGGGTATATATATGGAAAAAAGAAAACACTCACTCAAAAGGATATATGCACCCCAATGTTCATAGCAGCACTACTTACAACAGCCAAGATATGCAAGCAAACCAAGTGTCCATCAACAGACAAGTGGATAAAGAAGACGTGGTGTGCATTTACAGTGGAATATTACTCAGCTGTAAGAAAGAATGGAATCCTGCCATTTTGGGCAATGTGGAAGGATTTAGAAAATATTTTCTTTAGTACAATAAGTCAGATCGAAAAAGACAAATACTATGTGATATCACTTATATATGTGGGATCTAAAAAATAAAAGAAATGAATGTACATAGCCAAACAGAAATAGACTCATGGATACAGAAAACAAACTAATAGTTATCAGTAGGGAGAGAATATGGGGGAGGAGGAAAATAGGGGTACAGGATTAACAAACTACTAGGTATAAAATATATAAGCTACGAGGACATATTGTATAGCACAACGAATTATAGCCATTATCTTATAATAACTTTTAATGTAGTAAAATCTGTAAAAATCCTGAATCACTATACTGTACCCCAGAAACTGACATATGTTGTAAATCAACTATGCTTCAGTAAATAATAATCATCATCATTCCCCATTTTCTTCCATGCTCTTTCAGATGTCACCGTCTCCATGAAGTTCCCCTTGATACATGCAGCTAGAAGATGGCCATTCTGTCATCTCTACTCATGTTACTAGTTCTTTGTCAGCACCTCTTGAGACACATCACTTCGCATCCCCAGCCCTGAGCCACCTTTAAAATACTAAATCTGAATTCCTCACCCTGACCACAGGTTCCTAACATCCCAGACTATCAATGCTGTCCTGCTGTAACACCCTGACTTTGCTGAAATTCCAGCTTTGACCCCTTCCCTTTTCTCTCAGTCGATCACTGCCCCATAACCCCCAGCCACACTTTCTTTCCCCGTCTTGTTTCTAACTGCAGAGCTCCAACAAGGATCTCAGAAAAGACTGCAAACTACCTTCCACCCTTTCAACAGCTTGTTATATTAGATAAATTGGGACTTTTTTTTAATCCAACATTGTACACTCAGCCTCATCTAAGAAGATGCTTCTGTGTTCCTTAAAAAGCCTGGTAGCTGAGTGATGATGTCACTGTGTGAAGGCAGATGGCGTTAAAGGAATGTGTCAACTCCTCTCAGGTGCATTTGGTAAGTATTAGGGACGGTAGTGTTCAGTGGTCGTGTAATGCGGAAAAGAGACTGCTCTGCCTTCAGCGAGTATCTTCCTGCTGTCTTCACTGTAATAGTCCATCACTTTCTGGCTTTCTTCCCCATTCCAAGGTAACCATGATAAGATTCCCAACATGATCCAATTCTAACATTGCTTTACTTCACTCAGAACTAGAGAAAAATCTCAAACCACATTAAGTTGAAAGGACTCTAAATTTAGGGTTCCCAATCTTACCTCGACCCTTAATACTGCTTATAAATTGTTCACACGTCTTCCATCAACCTCTTCTCCCACTTCCCAAAGCAGCAATTCCAACTTCCACTGCACCTCACACAATCTTCATTGTACAAATTCACTGTTAACTTCTTTAATAAAGAAGTTAATTCAGTGGAGTAAAGTCTAGCATCAATTACCCATATACTCTCCTATAGCAAACAAGTGGTTCCCAGGAGGCCTTACATTTTTGTAAGTATCACTTTAGTGAAGCACGAATGCAATGAAAGTTGATGATGGAGAAAAGTGCTGGCTGCTGAGCATGTGCAGTGGTCATCTGTTTCTTTAGCCTGATCAGTATCCAGTCTTCCCCTCTCTGAGAGCAGCACACCACACTTTCCTAGGACTCGCCAATCAAAGATGTGCATGTCTCCACCTACGCTGCATGCTGGTCATAGTAACTGGTTTGGGATAGACAGATGACTTTATCAGTAATAAAGTGATTCACATGGGAGGGATTTAACTGAAAAGGTTGGGAAAAGGAGCATCTCTCTTTTATTTCTGGAGTAGCTAAGTGCTTAGAATATAAGCCTGGAGCTAGGGTTGGGCATTTCTTTCCCATTAAGGGAAAATCAGTAGAATGAAGCCTATATAGAAGAGCAGAATCAAGAGATTTTTAAAAATTAAGTCTGATACCTGATGATATTTTATGAGCAGCTGGGTCCAGTCATATCTGAACATCAGTTTTGGGAACCAGTACTTTTCCATCTTCCATAAAACAACATGAAAGAGTTGGAGTCAGATTTTGATTATTTATTAACAAAAGAATCCCAAATAATATAGCGTCTTTCCCTATTCAAGAGGGCAGAAAGAAGAAATAAATAGTCTGTAAATAAATTTAAGCTAAAAAAAATGGAAAACTTAGACAAAGAAATTGTGTTCTAGGAAGATTTAACTTAAGAAGAAAGAGAAACAACCTAAAAATACCAATGATCACTAAAGAAATTGAATCAGTAGATAAAAATATACCTTCCAACCCACACAAGCACAAAGAATAATATCAAAAGGTCAAGGCCAAGTAATCCTATTAGCAATTTATGCCAAACTTAAAAAAAATAAAGAACATCTCAAGTAATTTTATAAGATTAATATAAGTTTAAGTCAAAATCAGAAGAGTACAAAAAACAATTATAAGCCAATTTTACTTTTAATATAGAATGAGGCTGGACCAGAAACGTTTGATTAAGTTCAAAGACTAGTAGGAATCATGACAAATCTAATTGATGGTGAGCTTCATTTCAGTTTCCTGTTGAACCAGTAAGAAGATAAAACACAAATATATGAGATAAAGACAGAAGTGAGAAACTAGATACAGCTTCCCAGTTCTTGCCCAGTTTCCCAGAGAAGTGCTTCCTAAGTTTTGCTTTGAAAGAAGAGAGGGCAGGATGAGAAACACACATCAAAAAAGCTTGTTTCCATCTGTCACCAGCTTGTTTCCATTTGTACATTAGAAATGGAGAGAGGGGGGCTACCCTGGTGGTGCAGTGGTTGAGAGTCTGCCTGCCGATGCAGGGGACACGGGTTCGTGCCCCGGTCTGGGAAGATCCCACGTGCCGCGGAGCGGCTGGGCCCGTGAGCCATGGCCGCTGAGCCTGTGCGTCCGGAGCCTGTGCTCCGCAACGGGAGAGGCCACAACAGTGAGAGGCCCGCGTACCGCAAAAAAAAAAAAAAAAAAAAAAAAAAAAATGGAGAGGGGTCCTATCATCGTTCAAGGGTTTCTCTACTACTATATAAAGCAATTCCCTTCTATACTACAGTGACACAATTTGTGTCAATATATTGGTGTTTTTATTGCATCACTAGGACAACAGTAGTCTTAACCATAGCCTATTACAAATATACACAAAACTTCTAAAAATGTGTATCTGCAAATTAAAATCTGCAATGTATTTTAAAAAATTAAAAACAGAAGAAATAAATAGTCTATGTTCATAAGGGGCTCAAAGAGCAACAAAGAGGGGCATGTGATAAGAAGTGGGTTGGAAATCTGAGTTCTTATGGAAATTTCTAATTTTTCTTATTATTTTTACAAAACTGAATAATGTTAAGTTCTTGTTAATCTGTTTACCCAATTTCATGCTTCATTAGCTGAAATATATATTGTAGAATGTTGTATATTCTCCTGACTGCCTGCAAAAAATGTGTTCCTTCTGAAATGCCCACAGGCAGCTTGAATTCCTCTTCCTCTGGCAGTAGTTCATACTTTCTGTTGGTATTGCTATGATTCCTCTGTGTCTGCCTTTAGGCTTGTGTGTGTTCCAGTGAATTCTTCATTCTTTTCATCTGTTTCCTTTTTTTTTTTTTTTTGCGGTACGCGGGCCTCTCACTGTTGTGGCCTCTCCCGTTGTGGAGCACAGGCTCCGGACGCGCAGGCTCAGCGGCCATGGCTCACGGGCCCAGCCGCTCCTCGGCTTTTGGAATCTTCCCGGACCGGGGCACGAACCCGTGTCCCCTGCATCGGCAGGCGGACTCTCAACCACCGCGCCACCAGGGAAGCCCCATCTGTTTCCTTTTAAAGCTGTTTTAAGGTTCATTGCTCCTTAACCTATTTGGCCTCGCAGCTCTTCCAGTCCAATCTAATTCCCCAATTGGGGCTTATGCTATGCTGTCAACAACTTTTGTTTTTCTTTCACCAACTTTTGGTGACTCCTTGATCATACTCAGGGTGCAAAAATGCTAGAAGTGAACAGTCAACCAATCCACAACCCCTACAAGCAGCACATATGACAGAACCTATTTGGAATCCTTTTCCATGATGTACTGGCTAATGCAGCTAAACTCTGTAGCATCCATTCACCCTCTGGAAGAAACCGAAATAGCAACACAAGACGGGGGCAAGGATTAACTGACGCTAATAGAAACGTTCACAGTGATAGTCCAGATAGAACAGGGCATCCCAGCTGATGAAGGCCTGCATATCGATCATTACAACGGTATGGGGAGGTATGCTTTCCTGGGAAGGAAAAAAACCCTTTTGTTTGTAATGGAGCTTAATAGTCCACATCTTGTCTGCTAGTTGCACTGACTGTGGTAAGAATTACATACCGCAAGAAGAGTTTATAATGGCAGCGTGAACCACAAATATGTTTATTCCACGTCTAAGCCAATAAGCTCAATGCAGTACTTCATGGCTCTTCATCTTTTTCCATATTACATTAGGCTGATCCTTTCAGCAGGAGTTTTAATGCATTGTAAACCTATTTGGCGGCCAGCTTTAAAAGCATTTAATAAAAGGAACATAGAGGAAACATCATCAATGAGCAAGGTTGGCCTTAACGATTCCTTTACCTGTTTATTATTATCTCCTGCTTCCTAGAGATGATGGGTCAGCAGTTCTACAAATCAAGCTGAAAAAAAATCTGAGACTTTTAGGAGCCAAAGGCCCTTCATCCCTGCAGGATAATGCAGCCTACTAGCCTTCCATAATGGGCAGGTTGTGGTTTATTCTGTTTCTTTGAAGGGACTTTCTGGAAGGAATTTTACGGCTCACACAGGCTTTGTGTGAGCATTAAGCAATATGTAGCATGTGTGGGAAGAGAAAGCACTTGCCCTGAAAGCTGTGACTTCAATTTTCCTTCCTACTTGCTGCCCAGGAGTCTCCGTTAGACCCAATACCTCTTTGGAGAAAGCACTGGAAAAGCAGTAGACCACATTCATTCATGGGACATACAACTCAGGCGTTCTTGGGGGAAAGCCTGAACTTCCCTGCTCACTAAATCACTGAGGTGGAGAGATCTAACCTGAATAGAAGAGTTTAGGAAAACTACTTCTGCTTCCTGAATCGGGGCTAGCCTTGCTTTGAGGGTATCTGGGGAGGTGATGCTCGTTGCAATCTTTGTTCTTAGTTGACCCAGTCTTTCCCTTTGGTAAACACACATTTCTCCAGACAGAAGCATTATGTTGACTTCCACTGGAAAGATCTACAAGCAAAGGTGAAGCAGAAATATGGAGCAAATGAAAATAGAACCCGTGGGATAACCTGCCACTTCGCAGAAGTAAATATGACAAACTTCGACCCACGGGAAACCATTTCATGGCAGAGAGTTTGTCCTTTCAAAGAAAGGACTGGGCATTTTATTTTTCAAAATGAAACCTTAGATTAGTGAAACTATTGCCAGATGGCTGGTGGAAATGATTTTATCCATAGGAACTTCATGGGGCTCTCTCGTGGAAAGAAAAATTAACCTTCAATAAATAAAAACACTTTAAATTTCATGTTGGTAAAATTAGTCTTACATTTGAGTTCTCATCAAGGACCAATATATATATATAACACTTGAAGTTTTTCCATTAAACCATTTTGGAGTTATGAGTGACAAAAAAAAAGAAATGTTTGAACAAATTGAAGGCAAAAAATGAAAAGACAGAGCTCTCATATCCCTGAGCTGGAAAGTATGTTATTTACATCTCTGACAATCTCTAAGCATCGTCCCCCACCCCCATGTAGCTATGGGCAGGTGTCATTATTTACAAGTTTTAGGTAGAAAACTTTTACCTTCAGCATTTACTTTAATTCAACAAATTACCAACAAATTACCACACAAAACGTGTGATTGTGACACAACATTTGGATTTTTCCTTCAGAAAAAAGCAAGGTTTATGTAAAGAGGAGTAATGACTATTTAAATGTTGGAAACGTCAAATTCGAAATGTCTGCAAAGGAAGGAGGATGTTTGTCAGGCAGCTGGGAATTTGGTCAGGAAACAGGTGAAATTGGGTACATTGGGGTGGTAGTCTTACATGTCACAGGATATAATACATTTCCAGTGGAAAATTATGAATTTAATTTTAACACATATTTAAAATCTTCTAAGTTGACAGTATACAGCATGATTGTTTGATTTCACATATATTGTCAAATGATGACCACAATAGGCTTAGTTAACATCCATCATCTCATATAGATGAAAGAAAAAGGAAAGACAAAAATCTCCGTGTGATGAGAGCTCTTAGGATCTACTCTCTTAACAACTTCCCTAGGTATCACACAGCAGTGTTAGCTATGGTTGTCATGGTGTACATTACATCCCTAGCACGTATTTACCTTATAACTGGAAGTTTGCGCCTTTTGACCACCTGCCTCTAATTTCCCCTTCCTCTTCCCCCACCTCTGGTAACCACAGATATGATTTCTTTTTCTGTGAGTTTGGTGTGGATTGTTTGTTTTGTTTTTGACTCCATGTATAAGTGAGATCATACAGTATTTGTCTTTCTTTGTCTGACTTATTTCACTTAGTATAATGGCTTCAAGGTCCATCCATGTTGTCACTGTGGTAGGATTTCCTCTTTTTTATGACTGAATTTTATATATATATATATATATTTATATATATATATATATATCACAACTTATTTCTTTATTTAGATTGTTTCTATGTTTTGGCAACTGCAAATAATGCTGCTATGAATGTGGGGATTGCAGATATCTTTTTGAGATAGTGCTTTTGTTTCCCTTGGATATATTCCCAGAAGTTGAATTGCTGGATCACATGGTAGTAAATACACTTCCACTTGAAGCATTTCACAGTGAATATGTTCAGTTCTCCCCACTGCCAGCCAGCTAAGTGAAGGTCTCAGGGAACTACATTAACTCTTTGAGGCTACCTACCCAGGACTATGAGGAATGATGTCGGGTCCAATAACACGGTAGTGCCTGGGAAGGAGGAGAGGGCGGAGTGGGGAGCTGGGCTATAGAACTGGTAAGGGAGAATTTTCTAAAGAGTTGGTAAATATCAGAGAATTTTTACATAAAGAGTAAAAAAAATTCAAACAAGAAAAACGGCAGCAGGGCTTCCCTGGTGGTGCAGTGGTTGAGAGTCCGCCTGCCGATGCAGGGGATGCGGGTTCGTGCCCCGGTCCGGGAGGATCCCACATGCCGCGGAGCGCCTGGGCCCGTGAGCCATGGCCGCTGAGCCTGCGCGTCCGGAGCCTGTGCTCCGCAACGGGAGAGGCCACGACAGTGAGAGGCCCGCGTACCGCAAAAAAAAAAAAAAAAAAAAGGCAGCAAAGTCAGAATTGGTTACTAACCCACTTAAAATGTATCATATTTTTAATCCTTAAAAATATCTCCCCTCTGAAATTTAGTCAGAAGTCATTTCTAACGTTGGGAATTGTGCCGAAGTCCAAACAACTCAGACAGGATTTGCTACTATCCTGCAATGTTAATTGTCAGCCTGTATCAAATTTTTGGTGTCCCATTCGTTCATTTACCCTTTTATTATTTAAGTTTTTTTCACGCAGAATTACTGATATCATTTTCCTAAGGCAGAAGCCCTACACAAAATGCCCATTAGACTGTAAAACACTTTTCTTAAGGGAAAAAAACAGAGCTGATAGCAAGCAAAATCCTTCAGAGACATTTGAATGAATCTGGTTCTGGTATGTACTGTAGCCAGTAATTTATTTTTCATTTAAATAAATGCCTTGGTTTCTCCTTTTATAAAAATGGAGTAACACTGTACACCTGAAACTAACATAACACTGTAAATCAACTATACTCCACTAAAAATTACCAAAATAAAAAACCAAACAATAAAAAGAAGTAACACTAGGCAGGAGAAAGATTTGTATTTGCTTTAGAGGCTTAGCTAGCTGATGCATTGTTACAAGCTGGAGCTACTGATGCTATTAGATAACATTGGACGTCATGTCCTCCACAAATTATCTCATATCAGACCAGACCTTAGAAGAGACAAAATGGGAGCATCTTGTTCCAATAAGGAATGATCCATCATACTGCATTTGGTAAATTCAATTTATCAGTAAGAGGTTAGTTTGTGTCACACCAAATATCAAGGTGATGGATTAAAAGTGTTTTTCACTTTTCATAACTTTGGCATCTTATTGTCTGCTTGCCATAGAGCTCTGCATTCAGATCATGGGCGACAGAGTCAGACAGACCTGGGATTGAAGCCCAGTCCCACTATTAATAGCTACCTCACTTTGGCAAGTTAGTTCACCTCTCTGACCCTCAGTATCTGTAAAACGAGGATTTATAATAATTCCCACCTCAAGAGTTATTATGAGAGTGAAAGGAGGCAATACATGAAAGGCTTTGAACAGTGTCTGGAGAGTAATAGATATTCTCTCTATATTTTTAGTTTGAGTGTTAGTAATCTGATTCGAATGTACAAAGCTCACACAACTTGAAAAAATTAAAGCCAAAAATGATTATGATAATTAGAATTACCTTGTCCCTGAGTGTTTGGGTGTGGAAGATGGTACAAAATCCCTCTCTTTTTCCCTCTCTCCTCCTTTTTTTAAAGAGGCTATTTCATTCTCTCCCTTTTTTACTGTCAGAGCATTCACCTGGTAAGGACCCTTTTTCCCTCCTCAGAGCACATACCAAGTCAGATCCCCAATAGCCTTTGAACTCTTATAGAAGTCATACAGCCAAGTGAGGCAGCAAAGACTAGACTTTTGCTACGTCAATTATGATATTTTGGCAACATGATATCCTGGCATCCCTTTTTCATTACACTGCTGGCAATGGGCTGACAAAATGAAGTTATACAGGAAAAGCATAAAAGCCTGGAATGCAAATTGGTTTAGTCTCGAGTTCTTGGGATGGAAAGAGTTGCTTTGCAAGATGTCCCCATGGAAGGAAAATAGTTCTGCTGGATTTCAATTTGGGTACCAGGGAACATGGTCTGGTAGTGTTCCATATTACTGAGGACCAAAGCAAAATTCTTTCCTTGAACCTACTTGGCATTATACATTTGGTTTCTGTTGAAACTCATAATAGAAACTGAAGTTCACACAAAGATGGATACAGTTTAGAGTGGATCTGAATTTAGACAATTACATTTTTAAAGAACCATTTGTTAAGTCATAGGATTTTTAGAAACAAAAGTAGCATTTGAAGGTATAAAGATTTGACTGGAACTATTTAACACAAGCCAGTATTCATATATACTAGTGCTCATTCATTTTTTAGTGAGAAAATGATTATTGTCTCATGAATTGTAGCTTTCTTGTCTGGCCCTAAATAATGCAACTTCAGTGAGGAAAATCTGGGCTCTAAGACACATCACAAACAGTTACAAATAGAGCGGTTAAGTTATTCTAGTCCTTAGTAGCAGACGTTTTCATCATAAATACAGATATTAAAAGGTTCATCATTCGTATATGCCCATGCTCTAAGCTGATTCTTGACAAACATAGAAATGAACTCTTCCATATGTGGGTGAAGGTGTTTTCTTTTCTTTCTTTTCAATTTTTCTAGAGATACAAAAAGCTCATTTTGTGAAAGCCTCTTTCTTGCGGACCAATACCCTTTTAGCATATTCCCTGATCTTTCAGGGTAAAGATGGAGACAGGAGTGAATCCCACTCCTGTATAGCATCTGTTTCTGGTTTTTAATTGCACAAATCCTATGTGAATATATTATTTTTGTAGGAAAATTAAACAATACAGATTAATTCCCACCAGGCTTTTTCACTGGAGCTTCAGCCAAAAAAACTTCGGATTTCTTGTTTGAGGAAATCTTCCTGGTTATAGAGCATGCTGAATATGTTTGAAGAGCAGATTGGACAATTAACTCTTCTGTACACAGACTCTTGGTAAGCTTCCTGTTTTCTGGCCTATGTCTCGTGGTTGCCTTCTATAACAACCTGTGATTAAAGTCCTGAGCCTACCCAAGATTATTACCCAAGGTTCTCTAATGTGGTTCCCAAACTAGCAACATCAGTACCACTTGAGAACTTATCAGGAATGCAAATTCTCTGGCTCTGAATTCTCTGACCCACTGAATCAGAAACTGTGGGATGAGGGACTAGCAATCTGCATTTTAGCAAGCATGACAGGCGATTCTGATGCCCGCTGGCATACAGGCACCATAGATTTGGAGCAAATTGGCTCTCTTGGAGGACAGATCTGCTGTCTATGCTCTAGGCTCTGGTTTCTCTGCCCCGCTGCACTGATAACCACCCTTCCACCTGCTCTCAAGCTTTCTAATACGTGTTAGAAAGTCTATGGTCTGTACCATAGGGGACCATAGACTTTCTAATACATGTTAGAAAGTCTATGGTCCCTTAATGACCTCATTCCTATTCTCTTTATTTGTGTGTTCTTATAGCATTTTCATTTCTTTTCTACCATATCTATTCATTGTAGTTTGGCCATGTGTAGAATTTGGAGTTCAAAATCATTTTCTTCCTGAACTTTGACGTCCCTAGGTTGTATATTTTATTCATTTTGTTTGACTCTGAGTGGGACTGTACATATAAATATTCATTCTTGAGGATTTATTAATTTTTACAATCATAATTTCATTTCCTATATTGTTAATTACTTAACAGAAATTACTTTTGTTTTGTAAATACCCTAATGAGATTATCTTGTCCTGATAAAGATATTACTACTACTTATGCAGTGTACTTATGTTTGTTTTGTTAATTTGATTTTCTCAGCTGTTAAACACTCTTGTTGCTTGTCGAAATTGGTACCTTTTGATTCAAGTTTCCATGCTGGCTCATCTATGAATGTGATTTCTATATAGAGCAATCGACTACAGTCTTGTTTTGAATGGGGAGGGAGGAGAGAGGAAGGAGACACCATGTGACAACAGCTGATTTTCTGGATGTGAATTCACACCTGTTCCTCCTGGATCCACAAGACGCCTGGAGCACCGCCTACCTCCCAAGTCCATGCACCCACACCCTCTGTCCTGTCTGGGGGCAGGTGGTTTCTCTCCATATTATCCTCGTTACCGCACTTTGAGCCAGTTAAGGCACATTCTTCTCACTCTAAATTTGGGGTAAACTGAAGCACCGTGGAGTAAAGCGATTTGTTCTCGCGTTCCACTAAGCAGGGATGCAGCCAAGATCAAAAGGAAGCTCCAGGCTCCTGCCTGGGTCTCAAGCTATTTCCTGGATTACGCCAAGCAGACCTTTTGTCTTGGCCCCGAGTTGATTAACTGCCATTGAATGACTGACCAACTGGAGAAAAGAGTGTTAAAGTGTAAAAGCATCTCATTGCACTGGGGGGCAAAACTGACTATTCTTTAAAACAAGAAAAGATGGGGAGTTCCCTGGTGGTCTAGTGGTTAGGATTCGACGCTTTCATTGCCGTGGCCCGGGTTCAGTCCCTGGTTGGGGAACTGAGATCCCATAAGCCACACAACGCGACGCTGCCAAAAAAAGAAAAAAATGTATATTTTTTCCCATAAAATGATATTGGACTGAAAGAATCACGGAAAACAACATTTTTCAGGGTGAACGTTCATGTCAGTGGCCACCCAGGTTAGCCGAGGTGTTCTCTTCTGCTTCTGCCAGTTCTGCTGCCACCATCACCACGCACTTTGAGCAATTTGGGCCTCTGATCTGACCAAGGATATAGCTAAGCTGTAAAAATTTGATGGAATCCTCATTGAGCTGAGGCACTGGTGTGGAAGGTGACCCAACACAAGCAATTGCTCAATGACGCCAGTGTCGTAAAAGGGAATTCTGCATGTCTGGGCATACATGCTAGAAAGACAGTATAGTTTGGTCAGAATATCTATGTCATCTCAGAAATTGTAAGAATAACATCTCCAATTGGAATTTTAGGTCAAGCGTAAGTAGTAGACTAATTCTTAAGTGCTGAGCTATTTTAGGATGATAGGACCATGGGATGATTTTATTTTAAAGGTTCTTTATGATTTCCAGACATCAAATAATAATGTTGTATCAGATAGCTCTGGCTGCATAACAAACTACCCTAAAACTTATTGGCATAAACACAAATAAACTATTTCATTCACAGATATGCAGTTAGCAGTTTGGGCCACTTTGACTGATTTGACCTGAGTTCTCTCTGTGTCTGCAGTCAGATGTGAGATCAGCAGAGGCAGGCTGGCCTTGAACAGGGACACCTCAGTGTCCTCCCTATATCAAGGGGTGAATTTACACTGTTGGCTATCATGATTTTAGGATGTGTTCGTTGTTGAGGATGAACCATGAATCCTCTCCTTGTCTTCTTAAAAATACACTTGTAATTATTCAGCTTAAAAAATTCACTAAAGAAAATAATGTATTGGTTTATTTGAGGTCTCCAATCCTTGAGTTCTAGGAATGGAAATATTTTATTTTCCAGTCATTTCTATCAGTTGTGCTGCCAGCTCTCCTCCCGTTAACAATCTCTCAATCCAATCTCATGGCTTTGCTGTCATCTTCAGTTATTCACACGTGGTCCAGACCAACCTCCCGTTAGAGTCAAGGCTTTTCCCCTGAGATGCATGAAGTTTGCTCAGCCTTTGGTTGTGTCAGTGCGGGGAAGAGGGAGGGAGATCTGTCTCCCAACATGCATGGCAAATAAGCTGTCCTCTTCTTTGTTGGCCCAAACTACTCTTCCTTGATGTGAGCGACCACACTTCAGCAGTGCAAAATTTCCTGTTGCTTTTCTGTGGCCAGCTTCCTTCGTCAAGCTGTGATCTCTGAAACAGAAGTGGGTAGGAAGACGTCCCAAGACCCTGCAGGCACTGGACTCAACTCCAAGGGATTTCCTTTAGAAATCCGAAAGCATCTTCAAAAGTCAAGCATCACCTGACCACCCTATCACATCCCAGCCTGTTGTGGTCCCCAGCAAGCTCAGAGCCGCCCCTCCCCACCTCCTCTCTACTCTGCATCCTTTCCCAGCCCATTCATGGGAACCCTGAAATAAGAGATCCAATTCATGCCTCCTCCATCCAGCTTTATTATCCCACCATCTTTCCTCAGTGCACCAGCCCCCGAACACCAGAGCAAGCCAGCAAGCCCTGTTACTTAGGAGACATCACGTGGGGAAGAGTGTCTATTTCTTGCTAACACCTACAAACATTATGAGGAAGTCTTTTATCTCCCAATCCCTTTGGCTTCAGAGGAGAAACCAGTAAGTGCCTGCTTGTCTTTCCTTTAGGAAAGTCACAGGAGGTCAAGGCCTCTAAAAGTTATCTCCTGGCCCTTTTCCAGTTTTCTTTATATAAAGAGAGGCTAAGTGGACAGTGGGATGAGAAAGGTTGGAAAAAGTGTCCATCTCTGATTCTGCTGAAATGGTACCTTTCAGCAAGCCCTTCAGGAGGGTGATTGGCAGCCCAGCCTGAAGTTCTCTCTGAATTTAGAATGCAGAACACACAGTGGCTTCTGCTGTCAGCTGTGAGTTCTAGGAACCAATACTGGGAAGTTAAAAAAGATCCCACAAGGTGTTTTACACTATCATGCTATACTGATAAGCCTGTAATTATAGGTAAATGTTAAAAAAAGAGTCCCAGTTGCAATTTCATTGTCATTGTGAATGGAACTCTCTTACTTCAACACCTGTGGCCCATTTTCCTTTATCCTTTTTGTAGGCCACTCTTCTTTTTTTTTTTCTGCAAGTCAAAACAATTTATTGTAAGAGTTTAAGAGTGTCTTTACAGGCATCGATTAGTTTAAATATCACCGCTCATTCCCTTCCCTTCAGCACCAAGAAAATTGATGCGATGGGCTGTCTTAAGTTGGTTTTCTCTATCAGTCTTTTATCTGACAAGACACCTTTGGCAAAGTAATGACAAAGGCCCATCAATATGCTCCTTTCCATCTGTCTGACACTGAAATCAATGGACTGCAGAAGAAGTCCCTCTATCAGCATTGTTGGAAATGATCACCGTGCTGGACAGAGCCTGCTCCCTGATTTCTCCGAGCACTCGTTCGTTCCTGAAAGCTTTCTCTTGGCTGTTACAACAGTGACCCTGCTTAGAGGTCAGAGACAGAGATGCTGTACAATCAAAGGGTGCTCAGTAAGTCTGGGAAGGGGAGACTGTCTCAGAGTGTGAGACGATATAATGGTCTGCAGAGCTGGCCCCTGGGAGGAAGCACATTCTCCATCTGTGGGACATGTGACCTGCAGGATCTGTGTTTGTGGGCCTGGAAGCCCTAATTTGTCATAAATGACAGCTGGGATTAGAGGGTTACACTCAGCCCCAAGGAAAGGATTTACCCAAGCAAAAGTGGTTGGATGGGCATCATTGATTTTCCGAAGAAAATTTAAAGAATTCATCAAAAAAATTAAAATAATAAAATATAGATATGATCCTATAAGTATTTTGTTATGATTAGTTGATGATAATAATTCAGTAGACAAAAACAATTTGCCAGGTATCTTTGAACATACTGAGATAATTTTCGTTTCTCAGTGATAACAGGAATTATCACGTAGAACACTGAGTTCCACTAGCCATCGGAAACCTCAAGAATTAGGCTTCCCTGACTTGCAAGCTGCTGGGCTTGTCCTTATTCTGAAAGAATAATGTTCTGGGAACCCACAGCCTTCGCTTGGAACTCTAACCTAAGGTAGAGGAAAAACTGAAGAGTGTTGATTTCAGGGAGTGACATCCAAATTATTCTGATTGGTGAATATCTAAATCATCAGGGCAGTTGAAGATACAAAAAATCATGCCCTAAAAGGCAAGAAGTTTCTTCCCCCTCAAAAACCAAATTTTGCCTATTTAGAGGGAACTTTCTTTTGTTCCACATACTGGCCAGCAGTTATATACTTTTTTCCCCAGAAAACAATTGCTCATTCTAAAGTAGCAATGTTGACTCTGTTGAGATATTTTCCCCCTCCGTTCCTTGTCCCCACTGATGGTGAAATCCCACAAGCATTGACAATATAGTTCAAATCCTGGGAAGCTATAAAGGTACATTGGTAAGTAATACATTCAGTGATAACTGTCAAGAATTCCTCTGAGGAGGCAGGTAGTGTGTACTTCAGTGACATCTTGCTAATGGGGTGGCCAAGAAAAAAAAACGCAAACTAAAATTGGCTGAAAAGAGGATGTGTGGGTGCTTAAGGGAAACCCTGCAGGAACACTGATCATGATGCCAGCGGCCCGGGTACGTCCTTAAAGGTAAATATCCTGTAAGAGCCCAAAAAGCATAGTCAAAACATGGCTAAAAATCCCAAAGGATGGGGCTTCCCTGGTGGCGCAGTGGTTGAGAGTCCGCCTGCCGATGCAGGGGACACGGGTTCGTGCCCCAGTCCGGGAAGATCCCACATGCTGCGGAGCGGCTGGGTCCGTGAGCCATGGCCGCTGAGCCTGCGCGTCCGGAGCCTGTGCTCCACAACGGGAGAGGCCACAGCAGTGAGAGGCCCGCGTACTGCAAAAAAAAAAAAAAAAATCCTAAAGGATGAGGGAAAGAGGAACTACAACACATATAGGTCTAAGGAGAGAAGCAAGACTTGAAAGGAGTCCAGTGGTCGGAGTTAAAGAAATTAGAATTAAGTCAGGAAATGGAGTAGAAGACGAGTTCGCTGTTTCTGAGATTATGGACAAGGGATTCACCTCAATGCAACAGTGAAAGGAGAATAAAAACTAGACGGAATTTAGTGTTAGCCGATACATCAAGTAGGCATTAATTTCTGTTTCTGGCTAGGAGGAGAATAACCAAGAATTCAATGACCTGAAAGCCTTGATGTTGCCTCCAAGACTGTGTAAATTACTCCTAGAAAATAATTTTGATGTGACACAAAAATGTTTATTGTCACCCAAAGCCACTGCTTTGCTAACAGCCAGGGCTGGCTTCCTTGGCAGCATCACAAGGCCCCACGTTTAGAAGGGCCCTGCACTTGGTTTAACACTCTGTTGTCCAGTGGTGCACCTTGAACTTCTCCATAGTTTTCAACAAAGGGCTCCACATTTTTATTTCACACTGAGCTCCACAGATTCCCCCAAACATTCTCCGCCCTCCAGGTGGCCCAGTCCTCCGGGAGAGTCTGGTCCCCTCTGTAGGATAGAGGACATTTTTATCCATCTGAGCCGTACACTTTAGTCTCACTCCAATTGCCAGGAAGTTGGTTTAGATCTAGGTAGAAGATGCCATTCAAACAGATGAGAACCAGGAAGAGGTGAGCTGGGAAGTTCCTGGAAAACCTTTCCTCAAACTCAAAAAGGGACAGTGGAGGAACGTTCCTTTTGTTCTGATCTCAGGATATTGAGGAGTGAGTCTACCAGAGTATATCCTGAATCTGACCACTTCACCTTCCCCCCTCTATTATAACCCAGTCACCTCTCACCTGGGCTGCTTCAACAGCCTATAAGCACCCTCTGTATTTCCCCTCTCACCCCTTCACAGTTAATTCTCCATGAAGCAGGAAGAATCTATCCTTTACAAACATACATCATGTCACCTACCTGCTCAAAACTCTCCCCAAACTTCCCACTTTCTGATAAAATTCAATATTCTAACCACAGCCTGTCAAGCCCTCATGATCTGACATTTGCCTACCTTGGTGATCTCAGGTCCTATAAATCCTCTCCCTACTCACTACTTTCCAGCCACATTGGCCTCCTGTTATCACTGAGAAATTCCTGTTATCACTGAGAAATGAGAGACATTGCTGTCTCTCAAACATGTTAACCATGCTCCTACCCTAGAGGCACTTACTTGGAAACACTTTCCTGAGAAGTTCCCATATACACTCCCTTCCTTCATTCAAGTCTTTCCTTGTAGCCAAGGAAAACTCCCTGGACAATCATTTACAAGGTAGCCCTTCCAATATCCTGTATTACCAAGCCCAGCTTCATTGCTCTTCACTATTCAACTGCTTGAAATATATATTTATTCCCTCACCCCCACTTCTTTTGGGCCTCAGTTCCCATTAGAATGTAAACTTGACAAAAGCACAGAAACTTATCTGATAATATAGTAGGACATCTATCTGGAAACTTACGGGCAACTTATTCCACTGGGTCCACATCGTCCTATCATATCCCCAGTACCTAGAACCTTCGCACCAATATTCACTTGACAACTAACTGTGGAATAAATGAATATACATTATGCCTAGAGCTGCTACAACCATCCTGTGATGCTAAAGGAATTTCTTGACTTGTGATGGAAGGTGGTACAGAAAGAACTCAGATTCGCTGTGACATCCCTGAGCTGTGGAATCCATCAATCAAGCACAGCCTACCTCCTTCTTGTCATGTGAGACAGTAAGATGTTTAAGTCACTTTAATTTGAATTTGCTGCTTACTCACAGCAAAAAGTGTCCTAACTGATGCATAATTCTAACCTTCTAGAAAATTTTGACATTTAAAATCCTGGAATATATCATTCAAGAACACTTTTTTCTTTCCATTTCTCATATAATCTCGATAAATTCAGCTAAATGGTTTATAACTTTTAGGGTTAACTTGATGGTACTAATCAGATCACTTACCTACCATAACCCATTATTATAGGCATTTGAATTCTCCCATTGAGATAATGATGCCAAAACAATTTTCTTATGCAACCAGGCAAAACTGAATTATAAAATTTACAGTAATGGAAAGGAAGAAATCAACAACACCAAAACACACACACGAAACAAAAAACACCCCAAACCTTGCCTTTCAGAAAGCTTGTTTTCAAACATCTTTCAGATAAAAGTGTTTGCAACTTCTTAGAAACGTTCAAGTAGAAAATGCTTCTGGAGGTTGACTATGTAAGAGAAAAGAATGTATTGCAGAGAGTCTGCTAAAGTCTATACCATAGACATATTGCATCCTTCAGAAATATCTACCATATTCTCAAAGATATTGAGTTAATCTTCAAGAAGGAAATCTTTCAATTCCCAATATTTCCCTATGAATTCATTGTTAATAAGTGTGACTATATTATTACCAATTGGAATTAGTTCATTTATGTATTGAGCGCTTACTTTGTGTCAGACTTACAGGCACTAGGGAGGTGCATGTGAATAAGATATAGCTCCTATTCTCAAGGGGTTTAGCTTAGAGAGAAAGGCCTCTTGAAAGCCTTTACACTAGTATGCATCACAATAGGCACTGAGATATTTTTCCCAGCTCAGAGGCCTATGCAGTCAATTGCAAACTTCCTCATCTACACTCGAGCTTTGGCTGGTGAACTGCAGTCCCAGAATCTGCCAAAAGAGAGCACCAGTCACACGGTAACCTAGGGCTGTTTATGTAAATGGTGCCACCTGACGTCAGGCAGTGCCCAGCCTGCATGTCCTGGGATAGGCCCCAGTCCATTCTCAACTGTCCTTAACCTCGCCACTGGAGATACATTTAGAGACATATGGCCAGCTTATTCCACTGACTCTCACATGATTGCCATTCCTGATCAGAGGCTAAAATGAAAGTCTCTCTAGCCCTCTTTCCTCTCCCTTAGTCTTTTCCAATACTGCTCATGTTATGGGTTGAATTGTGACAACACTTCCCCCCCAAAAATAAAAGATACATAGACAGCCTAACTCCCAGCACCTCAGAATGCGACCTTATTTGGAAACAGGGTCATTGTCGATGTACTCGTAAGATGAGGTCATCCTGGAATAGAGTGGGCCCCTAATTCAGTCTAGTGTTTTTATAAAAAGATCACAAGAGACAGAGACACAGGGAGACCTCCATGTGAAGGTGAAGGAGGAGATTAGGGAGATGCATCTACAAACCCAAGAACGCCAACAATGGCCAGCAAGCCACGAGAAGCTAGGAGAGAGGCCCGAGACAGATTCTCCCTCACAGCCTTCAGAAGGAACCAGCCCTGCCGACACCTTCATCTTGGACTTCTAGTCTCTAAAACTGGGAGACGATAAATGTCTGTTGTTCAAGCCATCGAGTTTACAGTATTGAGTTATGCAGCCCTAGAAAACTAATACAGCCGATCTGTTGCTCTTATTCTCGTAAAAACTGTTAGCTGTGACCTCTGGAACCTCCATTCCACGCTACATAAACTTCCCAACATCTTTGTTTTCGTCACCAAATAATTTCTCAACTTCTGGCGCTCCCTTGAGGATAGTGTTATCCACGTGGCTTTTCCGAATACTGGTCATCAAGTACTAAGCTGGTATTCTTGGCTCCCTGTTGCTATTTCCAGGGAGTTACTCCCCCAGTAGGTTGTAAAATTCCTTCTTGCTCTGCAGTTGAAGCCATTGGATATCTTCTACTCCCTCTCATCACTGTGATCTTCCAACCATTCCATCGTATTCATGGATACATTTGATACCTGCTTCAAACTCTTCCTCTTTACCTCGAGTCCTGTCATCATCTCAGGCATCTTTGATGGTCACATGAATAAGCCACCAAACTCCTCAGTCCAATGACTCATTGCTCTCTTCAGACCCAATGGTTACTGTCCTCTGCTTCATTCACTGACATCTTAGGCACCTTGGCTCACCTGGATCTGCTCTACATAAAAAACCCTTAGATTCCAATATTCTACTCTCTAGCCACAACCTCCTGTCCTTCATCATTTTTCTCATGGTCTCTTTCCTGCTAAACTTTGTTCTTTTGGCTCCATAGCGATCTCTAAGCTCTCAGTGTCTCAACATTCTCCCAGATGATTAGACACTTCCCTGCTTTACTTTCTTTCTAGACCAGACCTCTTTGCTGATCACCAACAATTTCAGTAAAGTATAAAAGTATAGATGGTTTTGGAGATATATCATCAGAGGTGTGTGTGTGTGTGTGTGTGTGTGTGTGTGTCAGAGAAAGAGAATGAGGAAGAGATAGAGGCAAAGGCAAAAAGAGAGACAGAGACAGAAAGAGAAAGAGACAGAGAGAAACCTGGTAGAATGCTAATGGCTAGGATAATTGGGCCACTCTAATCCTTTTCAATTTATTTCAGAATGTCGTAGTTACTTATCTCACCTAAAATTTTGGTTATATCACTCATTTGCTTGTAGTTCTTCAATTGTCCCCCAACAGTTATAGAACTGAGTTCAAGCTCCTTAGACTGGCTCCCTGGGCTAGTAATAATTTGATTTTGTCTACCCTCTAGAATCATTTCCCAGTACTTCCTACCTCTCACATCATGCAATTTGGAGGCATTCTCCTTTTGCATATGCTTCTGCCTACAGTCTTATCTTCTCTTCCTTATGTAATCCCTTAAGGAGATCCCTCTCACCCCCATCTTCTGGTGAACTCCTAAGCAACCTTCAAAACTCACTAAAAACTGCTATCACTTTTATATACTTCACAGCTTCCTGTGGATGCAATTTCTGAATCCTGTCTCTAAGGCACTTTTTTACTGTGTGCACACTTCTACAATTGCACTATTTTTTATTTTCACTTTCCCCCATGAATCTTCAAGACGGTGCAGAGTTTTTCAACCTCAGCACAGTTGAAGAATTCTAAATTCCAGGACCATCTCTCCAAGTTGTGACAACCAAAAACATCTCCCAGATGTTGCCCAATGTCCCCCAGGAGCACAAAATCACCCCCAGTTATAGTATAAACCACTCCAGGTTGTGCCTTGTCTTTTTCACCTTGTTAAGCTCAGAAACTAGCAGAGTTCCTGGCTCATAACCTACACTCAGCCAGTGTTTAATGAATTGATCTGAACCACAGAAAGTATGACACTGCTCCTGCAAAATGCCACAGACTGCCCAGGCGGTGTCAATAGCATTCTTTCAGTTATTTCTAAATAAAGATATTTTCCAGTTAAACACGATGTTTCACTACTAAGAAGGACAAAGGCATTCTGCGTTTTCTTTCTAAAAGCAAAGGGCATATTTGAAAAAGTTTTCCGAGCCCTGTAGCCCAAGGCTATTTTTGACTGTGTAGCTCTTGAAGCCTCGTGGGCTCCCTCTCCGCCCATCTGCTTCCTTACCCTCTTGAATCCCTTTCTGCCCGTCCCCCCCTCCCCAGCGGTTTCATTCAGCATCCTCACACAGCACTAGTATGGAGCCCAGTGGTAGGTACCTGCCTGCAGCTGCTCAGAACCAAAGCCCAGCAAAGGTGAAGGGCTCAGTGGCTGACCGCCAAGTCCATTGTCTGTCTACTTCCTGGGCCAGGGCATCTGGTTCCTGTTTACTGGGCTTTTATCTGCATTTATCTTTGCAACCAAATGAATTTAAATTATGTCTTTATCCTTTACTACTGAGGCGGCCTAAATCCCCTTTCTATCTTCATATGACTTCCTAGTACAGCCCATTTTCTTCTCTAAGAGAGGGTTATAAATACTGTGAGATGGGAAATGGACCATTTCTAGGAAAGACATGAGAGCCCAGCTTGGTGTGTAGAGGAAAGGCTCAGACTTCCCAGCATCACAGGGTAGGACTCCAAGAGGATATTTTATATTTAAAAAAGAAGGTAACTCATGGCTTTTCTCCCACCTGCCAAAGGGCAGGCCTTGTGTTCTTCTGTTTGCACAATAAATTATGGAAAAGGAAAGAGACTAAGGAAAACTCAGCATGGTAAAACCAAATGGAGAATTTTTTTCCTTAAAGCAACTGTACAAATTAGAAGATACCTGATGGACCGTTTTGACAGAGCAGTGGTATCTTCACTCAGTTGTGTCTGCTTTTTGCTTTCTCTGCCTTGGACTTTGTGAAAATATGAAGCATTGATTTGGGGCTCGTACATTTAAAACTCTTATGGCATACATCATAGGTTGGCTGTCCTACTCTCCATTCCCAACTCCCTTCTCCCTTGCCCCGCCTCTAACTTAGAGGCTAGCAAAAGAGAATATTCATTTCCCCAGCTTCCCTTGAAGCTCGCATGGGCTTGTCACCTGGTTTTGCCCAATAAGACAGAAGAATTTTGCTGGGGGAGTCTGGGGAAGTTTTTGCTTTCCTGATATAAAAGATGTGCCTTGTACTGCCCTCTTCCCCTTGTTCCTGCTTGAATGTGGACATGTTCCTAGAACTGCACTCATCATTTTGAGACTGTTAAGCATCTCTTTTATCAGTAGGTAGCTCCATCGTTCTGCTGTGGCAGAAAAATAAACCTGTTTCTCTAAACCTCGTAGACAACTGTTCTGTCGTTTGCTGCCCAAAGCATTTATAATGAAAATAGCTGTTTATACTCTGATCAAGTCACCATGCAAACACATGTTTGTTATACCCATTCTCTTTCCCCTATGTACTGTCACCAGAAACCCATCAGGATACAGTGGGGTTAGTCCAAAATCTACCTGAAGTAAAACATTAATGTAAGCCAACAATGGTGTTCCAGAAAACAGGTTGAAAATCTAAGTCATAGGTCCTTGAATGCCTGACTTCCTTATAGCTTACATTCACTGAGTGCTTACTATATACTAGGCACTCTTTAAGTGCTGCTGTAAATGAATTAACTCACTTAGTGTTCATAAGAACACAATGAGGTAGGTATCAAGTTTACACTCACTTAAAGATGAGGCAGTGAAGACACAGAGTAACTTATTCAAGGTTACCCAGCTAAGAAGCAGCAGAACACTATTATCTATATGGCTCAGACTGAACCTACAGAGTATATACCCTGAAGAGTAGGTACCTTGAAGAAAAAAATATTGCCATTCTACATAGGTTGGGAAACAGATGAATTCCCAATTTGCATCTTTGAGAGAATATCAGAGTTACCACACTTTAAGATAAAACCAGCTATAAGGGGAAAGGTGATTCTGCCCACATCACTCAGAGAAAATGCCCATTTAAGTGAATAATATTAAATACTGATATCAATAAGAATAAGGATAACCACTACATTTTATCATTTTATCATGGGCTTATCAGGCACTTTGCTAATTATTTTTACGGATCTTTTCACTTAAGCCTCCAAACGATACAGAGGTAGTGAGGCAGATACTCTGCTGCCAGCCCCAAAGCCATTGCTTTCCCTTCCTCCTTGCTGTCTCAGCCCCAGTATTTTTTCCTGTGTTTACCACCCCTTTGCCAAGAGCTTAGAGAAGTCTATTCTACCCCCAGTCCTAGGGGAGCAGTCATGCTTGGTCTCTGTCAATAATCCCCTTTGCCAGTTATTGATTCAAGGTAGGCATATTCTACCTTGTGAAGCTATAAACCAAGAGAAATAAGAGGTAGTCTTCTGGGCATTTCTGGGAAAGATTTCCCTCATTGGTCAGAAGAGGCACTAGCAGGAAATAGCCATGTCACACCGGGAATTGCAGCGGTCAAACTGGGACCATTAGTTGAGAAGCCTAAATACCAAGCCATTTGCTTAAGCATGGCAGAGAAAAAGAAAGAAAGGAGCTGGGTCCTCCGGGACATGCTCTCTGCTGAGTAAGCCCTAAAACTGCTCTCCCTCTGGATTTCCTGTTCTATTAAATCACAGATCCTTCGCTTTTTACGGTATGCTAGATAGGTCTTATTATTATCCCCACTTTAGAGCTGAAGAAACTGAGACATGGAATCAGGAAACCAGGATTCAAACCTAGGCAGTCTGTTTGCAGAGCATCAGGTATTTTCTTAAAAAGAAAATAAATAAAATACCATCACGTCCTAAACCTGCCAACTTCCTCTTGCTAGCCACAAAGACACCCGCATTTTTTTAACACCACAGTAAGAAATGTTCCGAACTGAATTTTTGAGCTATCATCCTGTTATCCACCAAGGTATATTCAGAATAGCAGACCACAAAGTGGCATTAGAAAACACTTTGCCTTCTTCAAATTAGAGTGTGAGATCTAAAGTCTTGATGGGTTGCGTATTAGATGAGACAATGGCTGTCAGAAGAAGTAGCTAGGAGAAAGGTGAAAAGGAGAATTGGACAGCTTTTCCATGGCCGTCTTCTGCCACATCCTTCTCTCACACTCCCCAGATCCTTCTAAGCAAGTCTACTTGCCTTTCTCCGAACACGGGAAAATTTCATCACATCCCTTTGCTCAAATAGTCCTTCTGGTAGTGCCACTCTCCCCACAGCTTGCCAGCCTAAATCTTGTCCTTTCTGCAGCCCAGTTTAAAACCCCCAGCTCCCAGCTCCCCCCACCTCACAGCTGGTTTCTCTCTCCATTGCATTCCAGTAGCATTTCACCTGTATCACATGTAGACTTTTATCCTGTTGCCCCACGTGATATTATTTTTTATTTGGATATATAAGTCTATGCCCAGCTTCCTTGCTCAGACTATAAATGGAATTAAGGCAACACCTGTGTTTTATTCATCATTATAGTCACCAATGTCTACCAAGTTCTTTCCACTAGGAACCTCAAAGAGAGATTTGAGCTTTTTTTAAAAAAAAATTATTTGTTTTATTTATTTATTTTTGGCTGTGTTGGGTCTTCGTTGCTGGGCGCGGGCTTTCTCTAGTTACGGCAAAGTGGAGGCTACCCTTCGTGGAGGTGCGCAAGCTTCTCATTGTGGTGGCTTCTCTTGTCGCGGAGCATGGGTTCTAGATGCACGGGCTTCAGTAGTTGTGGCTCGCGGGCTCTAGAGCGCAGGCTCAGTAGTTGTGGTGCACGGGCGTTGTTGCTTGTGGCATGTGGGATCTTCCTGGACCAGGGCTCGAACCCGTGTCCCCTGCATTGGCAGGCGGATTCTTAACCACTGCACCACCAGGGAAGCCCTGAGCTTCTTAAAATATCAAAAATCAACCTCATGAATCCTCTAGCATTAGTGGAGTATCTTTATGAATACATACACAGCCTATCTTTTCTGTAATGAAGTCATTCATTATTTTCTATTGATATTTTAAAATTGTTACATTTTTAAATTTAGAGATACCAAAAGAGAGTAATTTTCCAAAATATTATGCTGTATGAAATGAGGATTTTCAGAAGATTTTGCCAGGATTTATGCTTCCTTTTTTTCCCCTCTTCCCAACCCCCTCATCTCTCCATTCAGGGATTCAGAGAGAGGATACAGGTACTGGGTAGTGAATAGAAGGGGAAAATAGTCCTTTAAGGGCTGTACTAGGGCAGGTGGCAGAAATCAACTCTCTCCTGACAGTAATGCTCTGACAGCACAAAGAGGCTGGGAGAAGTGTTCAACTGTCAAAAGAAATCATTTAAGGAGAAGGAGCTCTGATTTCAAACCTGGACAGATAAAGCTTTATAGCCTAATAAAGTAGGCTATCTAGGAGAAAGACCCAGATCATCACAGTTAATAGGAGCTACACAGCAGAGTCAGAAGCATCTAGCAACTGGTGACAACCAGAGCCAATCTGACCATAAAAAGCAACTTTTCTAAAAACAATGATAATCAGTCTGGTTAATTTTATAAGTCATTAAATCCACTTATATTTTCAGAGACCAGAGCATTTCTCTATTTGTGAACAACATTGCTTCTGAACTCAGGGTCCTATTGCTTTCATACCCCCCTGCCACTGTGGCCCATTCCTGTTGGCATTGTTGGAGGGCTGAAATAAAGACCTAGAAAGCACCAGGGAGAAAAACAACATCCATAAACTGAAATACCCTCTTGTCAGAGATGCACTGTGCGTTCCTCAAGCACAATCCCAGGACATGAGTGTCACTGGCTCCATTTTACAGATGAGATCGTTGGGCCTGTGAGTTCATGGGCTTTCACCACGGCACGAATGTGTACTGGAAGTACTAGGGCCTCCGGGTAGAAGAGGCAGACACCTGGTCACAAATGCATGGATGATGAGTGTTCATTTGCTGAGTAGAGTAATGTTGTACTCAAATGACTCAGAACTTTACAGCCCTGCATTTGCTATTTGAAAAAGAGTGAAGAAAATAAATCTTACCAAATGTGTACTCTTCATGGGAAAACCACTAAGTGGCCAATGCTAAAAAACTTTTAACCCAAGTCAACAAAAAAATACAGTTGGGATAGATACCATTGGCCTTAAGATTTGGAGCAAACTCAAAGATGCAAATGGAGAACCTTGGGTCAATATTTACCCTTGTCAATAACGACTCCTAAAGGATGATACTGATCAATTACAAGGGTGACCACCTAAAACAGAAGGGATCCAGAGGAGGCCTTCAAGACTTACCTCCAAACTAGACAAGCTTGGGGAAACTAAAGGAAACCCATCACTTAAGAATAACCTATAGGAAAGGCCATCATTTCTGTAAGGGGGTGGGGTGGGGAACTTATAATTTTTTTCATTTACTAGAGATCTCTGAAGTAAGAAGTAGGCAACATGGATAAAAGTAAACAGTGTGTGTGATCCATCTTGGAAGGCATCCAATGTTGCCTTCGACAATATTGAGAACAAATGAATTGTGATGAAATTTGGGGAGAGCTGTAGGGGCTTAGAGAGAAGAGATTTCAGTGGGTTCAGTTAAATCAGCAAGTCAGTGGCCAAGGACATCAGGGACTCTGAATTTTAAAGTATGAAGAGATGTTGAAATTTACTTAATTCAACCTCTAATTTTATAAATTTGGAAACCACAGTCCAGAGATGGTTCTAGAACACCAGATTCTTCACCCCCTGGCCTGTATTCTTCTCCTATGTTATGATGTTCTATAATATGTCAGTTATAATCAGTTATGAAATACATGCAGCATAAAACACTATACACTTACTCTCCAAAAGTGGTTGTAGATTAGAACAAAAATTACCTCAAGCTTCCCTAGGGCCAGATCGGAGCTGCCTTCTACATGCAAATATGTATTACGAATACCAAAATGAGGTTATTCTAAGGGAACTCTAGAGCACATTTTAGCATCATCAAAAAGTGTATGGAAAACATGCCGGAGGACAGAATCCTAATCTTTAAATAAAATATTGGTCCCTCTGCAACAGAAATAGAATGTACAATTTTATTTATTCTTGCTTAAGAAAAAAAATAAAATAAACCTAGAGAATTTTGGAGATCATGTGCAAAATAAATGCCAGTGCAATTATTCTCATAATTCTCAATTCCTCACTGGAAGAGGAAGGCTCCTTCACGTTGAGTAAGGTGAGTTAAGGACAAATAAAAGGAAGTATTACTTTATCAGAAAATAATAAACGCATGGAGCTCATTACCACAAAAGAGGTACAGGCAAGGAATATAAATGGATTCATAAAGGTTTTGACCAAATTTATGAATGTCAGAGCCATAAATGGCTACTGAGAGTACACCTAACCTTTAAGGTTAATGTCAGGGAGGAAAACTCTGTCCTTTCCTGGCAAATCCCTCGAGGCCTCTGTTGTCAACAAAATACTGGGTTGGATGGAACGGCAGGCTTGCCCAGCAGAGTGGTTCCTAAATTCATTTTAAATAAATGGGTATCTGGGCTACATGAACGCCCATCTCTTCAATAGACGCATAAATGAAAAATGTTCCATTTTAAACAGGAAGCTTAATGAAAGGCGCTGTCGGACTTTATTACTTATGTAACCAGAGTTAAACAAGAGGAAAGATTTCAGTTTTGGGGAATCAGAAGGAAGCCAAGGTTCAAAGCCAGGCTGTACTGAACAGGCCCTCGTGCAAGTTACTAACCTTTCTGTGCTCAGCTTTCTCACATGTAAAATGAGGAGAACCATGTCCCTGCTACAGGCAGTTCACTGAAACTTATATGAGAAAACGCTCTGCAAACTGAAGAAAAAATTATATTATTACAGTAGGGATAGTCAGTTTTAAGCACATCTCGGTCATTTGGGGAGAGGGTTTGTGAGATACGTGAAGACAGAGTGATCCTTGCTTCGTTTTTCTGGAGAGAATTGATGAGCATGTGTAAAAAGTACTCAGGACACAAGTCAAACACCACTCCCCAAGGCAGAGTTTCTTTATCCTCTAAATTTTCAGAAAACTCTAGTCATATCTCAATGAGAGCACTCGTATTATTTATCTGCTTACTCACTTGCTTCATTTACCTGTGAGCTCCCCTAAGACAGAGGCCTTGTTTTATTCATCCCTGGATCCCTAGTATTTATCATAGTTCCTGGTATATAGTTGGCTATCAATAGATGTTGAATAAAATCCTTAATGTGTGACTGATCTTGTTATCTCCTCTTCACAAGAGTGGGGAAATAAATGATCCAACTATAAAATGCAATAAACACATAGTGGTTAAAGTACAAAATCAAGACTGATCTTCAGCTTTCCTAATTTCTAGATGCCAGTTTCTAACTCCCTTAATTTGGAAAATAATGACATGTTGGTTCTATTTACATGGAAAATAAAAAGCAGACATAAATCGTGGGGTAGTGAAATCTTTGCTAAGTGCACATACTTGAAATTCTAAAATTATATTCCTAAAAACACAGTTTGTACTTTTTTAAAGTAAGATGAATATACTATAATATTTGGCCATAGTATCAAATTTTAGGTAAGTACAAGACTGCAGAGTCTGATCACTACCATCATCTTCAAAGAGAAAACTTCCAGCCTCGTTAATCTGCAGAATTCAGTATAGAGATCAAAATCAACGTGAAAATGCAGACCTCATATTCAGTTCATGACATAAACCAACAGTTGTAGACATTTAGATCTTTTTAAATGTCTAGGAAATGTTCTCCTCTCACTCATAAATTTAGAAGGGTAAATAGGAAATTAAATAAATATGCTTGCCTACAATATGTAAAAAGAATTACATACTATGACCAAATGGGATATATTCCAGGTACGCAAAGCTGATTCAACATTAAAAAATCAGTTAATGTAATATATCACATCAACATGTTAAAAATGAAAAATCACATGATCACATCAATAAATGCACGAAACGCATTTGGTAAAACACAACACCCATCATGATAAAAACTCTCAGCAAATTAGGGATAAAGGGGAACTTCCTCAACTTGATCAAGAACATTTAAAAAATACCTGCAGCTAACATTACACATAATGATGAGAAATTTGAAACTTTCTCACTAAGATCAGGAAAAAGGCAAGGACGTCCCCTCTCACCACTCCTTTTTAACATTGTACTAAAAGTACTAGCTAATGCAATAAGACAAGATAAGAAAAGGTATCCTTTCCAAGATTAGAAAGGAAGAAATAAAATCATCTTTGTTCACAGATGACATGATCATCTATGTAGAAAATCTGAAAGAATCAACAACAACAAAAATTCCTGGAACTAACAAGGGATTATAGCACAGTTTCAGGATAGGATACAAGGTTAATACAAAAAAAGCCAATCACTTTCCTGTATGTCAGCAATGAAAAAGTAGAATTTGAAATTCAAAACAAAATATCATTTACATTACCACCCCAAAAAAGGAGGTACTGAGGTATAAAGCTAAGAAAATATGAACAAGATCTATATGAGGAAAACTACAAAACTCTGATGAATGAAATCAAAGAAGAGCTAAATAAATGAAGAGATATTCTATGTTCATGGGTAGGGAGACTCAAGATGTCAGTTCTTCCCAACTTTATCTATAGTTTTAATGCAACCTCAATCAAAATCCCAGCAAGTTATTTTGTGGATATCAACAAACTGATTCTAAAATTTATGTTAGATGTAAAAGACCCAACAGAGCCAACACAATATTGAAGAAGAACAAAGTTGGAAAACTGACACTACCTGACTTCAAGACTTACTATAAAGCTACAGAAATCAAGTGTGCTATTGGTGAAAGAATAGACAAATAAGTCAATGGAAGAACCTAGAAATAGAACTCCATAAATATAGTCAACTGATCTATGACAAAGGGGCAAAGATAGTATTTTCAACCAAATGTGCTGGAACAACTGTACACCCATATACAAAAAGATGGATCTAGACACAGACCTTACACCCTTCACAAAAATTAACTCAAAATGGATCACAGACCTAAATGTAAAACTATAAAACTTCTAGAAGATAACATAGGAGAAATTCTAGATGACCTTGGGTATGATGATAACTTTTTAGATATAACCCTAAAGGTACAGTCTATGAAAGAAATAATTAATAAGCTGGACTTCTGCTCTGTGAAAGAAAACATCATGAGAATGACAAGACAAACCATAGACTAGGAGAAAATATTTACAAAAGGCACACCTGATAAAGGACTGTTATTCAAAATATACAAAGAACCCTTAAAACTCAACAATAAGAAAACAAACAACCCAATTTAAAAACTGGGCCAAAGATCTGAATAGACACCTCACCAAAGAAGATATACAGATGGCAAATAAGCATATGAAAAGATGCTCCACATCAGTGGTCATGGAAGAAATGCAAATTAAGACAACAATAATATACAGGTGTATACCTGTTAAAATGGCCAAAAATCCAGAACACTGACAACACCAAATGCTGATGAGATGTGGAGCAACAGGAACGCTCATTCATTGCTGGTAGAAATGCAAAATGGCACAGACATTTGGAAGACAGTTTTGCAGCTTCTTACAAAACTAAACATACCCTTATCATACAATCCAGTAATCACATTCCTTAGTATTTACCCAAAGGGGTTGAAAATTTATGTCCACACAGAAACCTGCACACAGATATTTATGGCAACTTTCTTCATAATTGCTAAAATTTGGAAGCAACCAAAATGTCCTTCAATAGGTAAATGGATACATAAACTGTAGTACATCTAGACAATGCAATATTCCTCAGCACTAGAAAGCAATGAGCTATTAAGCCATGAAAGACACGGAGGAAACTTAAACACATATTACTAAGTGAAAAAAGCCAATCTGAAAAGGCTACATTCTGTAAAATTCCAACATTCTGAAAATAGGCAAAAGTATGGAGACAGTAAAAGGATCAATGGTGCCAGGAACTGGGGGTGGGGGAGTAGGGAGAGTTGAATAGGCAGGGCACAGAGGATTTTTAGGGCAGTGAAACATCTCTGTATGATACTATAATGATGTATACATGTCATTACACATTTGTCCAAACCCGGAGAATGTACAAGACCAAGAGTGAAACATTATGTAAACTATAGACTTTGGGTGATTATGATGAGTCATGTAGGTTCATTGATTATAACAAATGTACCACTCTGGTGGGGGATCTTGATAATGGGGGGGGCCTCGCATGTATGGGGGCAGGGGGTACATGGAGAATCTCTGTACTTTCTTCTCAATTTTGCTGTGAACTTAAAACTGCTCTAAAAAAATTGTCTTACATTTTGCTTACATAAATAAGCAAGCATGTATATAGATGTGCATGTGTATGTGTGTGTAAAATCCTTTTCTCACTTAACAGCAGTTGAAAAGTTGGGTGAAGTGGTCAATAGGCCACTGGACACCAGCATTTTCTTCCCCATCCCCAGGGGCCAGCCTGGCCCATCACTGTCTTTGTGAGGGCCATCTCAGGCCAGTTTAACTCAGCACATTCCATTCAGCAGTTGAAACTCTGGTTGCAAAGCTGACCCTCTGCTCCTCTGAATTCTGAAATGCTATCCATTAATATAACAGTCTTCCTTGTCAAAGCACCTGCAGTGAATGTTTATTTCATATCTACTCTTCCTTAGTTTACCTACAGCCACACTGACTTTGCCTCCCTCAAATTTCAGCCTTTTTATTCCCGAAGCCTAAATTTACATGGGTAGTTAATAATATCGTGACTTATTCTGACCAAGAATGCACACATATATATCTCTTCCACCTCTCTGTATCACAAATACATCCTACATTAACCTTACTGTCATTATTTCCTGCTGTCAATCTCATATTGGAATAGACAACATCGCTCTACTTTGTCATGGTGAAAAGTTTATCCTGCAAATTTTCAGTTTCTTAGGTCTTCTGTGAATGGCTGTGCTTATCTCATGTGTGCTCCTAGGCATCTCCAGGGCTCTGCATTTAACTTCGTACTTCTAAAAGCATCTTTACAGAGATAATATTAATGTTATTGCAACAGACAGGCAGAGACTCATTTCTCTCTGCTTTGACTGAAAATGCTTCTTCGTAGTGACAAAATGTGCAGGCATTGGCATTTTTGTGTGAGGTCTGAACGTGTGTGGGTCCAGCTATTGGCAGCAGAAAGAAGTAAGACATGACTGCCAGATGGTTTGGTTTAAAAGAAAAAAAAATTACTAGGACTTCTCTGGTGGCGCAGTGATTAAGAATCCACCTGCCAACGCAGGGGACACAGGTTCAATCCCTGGTCCGGGAAGATCCCACATGCCATGGAGCAACCAAGCCCATGCGCCACAGCTACTGAGCCTGCGCTCTAGAGCCCGTGCTCCACAACAAGAGAAGCCACCACAGTGAGAAGCCCGCGCATGGCACGAAGACCCAATGACCCAACACAGTCAATAAATTAATTAATTAATTAAAATAAATCACCAGTCAAAATTGACTGGTGATCCACAACCTTTAAAATTATTTTCCCAAAGAATCCTCTATTCTGAAGCTGGGAAAAACTCCTGAATTCACTCTCGGTTCTGATATGGAGTTGCTTGGAAGGGTGGGTAATTTGAACATCACTTAGCTCCCAAATAGCTACTTACCTAGACATACTGGGTATTTTAAATTCTGGATACAACTGCTGATCATATTCAAATTTTTTGAAGACCTGAGTTAGAATTCAGAGTAGAAAGGTAGAAGGTAGTAGAAAGATGATTGGATTTGAAGTTAAGTTCCAGTCTCTACTACTAATTGGTATCTTAATGTATCCCTGTAGTTTACTACAGGGATAAATGTAGTAAATGTAGTTTACTCCTCTATATAATGAAGATACTAAAATCTGCTCTGCCTAGGTCATAGTCACAGGGTTGTTTAAAGATCTAGGAATAAAAATGCATGGGAATGAACTCTAAACCATGCAGTTGTATGGAATCTCAGTTGTTGCTGTAACACTAAAACAGAAGTTTTGGAAAAAACAAAACTTAAAGGGAAACTATTACTGGCCCTGGTGGAATTTGCAGTCTGGGTTTTCTTAGATCACCCAAGTTGCAATTTTCATTGTATTGGTTTGTCTGTTAGCTTAATTCTCGTTATGTTTTCTCATTCTTATCCCCAAACAATTCAACCCGAAGCAGAGTTGTCTTACAATAATGAATACTATTTCGGAAAAACTTTGGTGCAACACAATGGTAAATTATTTTACAAATTTTCACCATGTGCATTGGCAACAAGAATTACAGTAGAAAATAATTAGTTTATTGCCATCACATTCATTTCCGTAACAGTGATGGTTATGCTGAGACAATACTGATTCTTCAGCGTTTCCACGAGGGTCGGCCTACTGAGTATGCCCGCTTCCCACCAGCCTCCTATTGACTGCTGGATCTGCTGACTCAAAGCTCTTTGAGGTCAGTGATGTCTTCTCTCTAGCTGACTTCTGGGTGATCAGCTCAGTGCCCGAAGCACAGTGGAAATGGGATGGAGACTTGTGTGGGTGAGTGAGGCTGACTCGCCTCTTCTCCTTAAAGACCCACATGTTAAGGCACTGCTAGTGGGACCGAGAGAGGGAGTCAAATCCCACATCTGATCGTGGCTAAACTCAGCACCCCAAATGCCTGTGTATGAATTTTTCCTAAGATTTATTCAAATAGTAAATAAAATGGACTGTCATCTGCTCTGAACAATGCTGTTCTCAAGGTGAGGTTTCTGTAATGCCTCTATATCCCAGACTGGAACAGCAGCATTCAGAAGCAATTTTTTTTTAAACATCTTTATTGGAGTATAATTGCTTTACAATGGTGTGTTAGTTTCTGCTTTATAACCAAGTGAATCAGCTATACATATACATATGTTCCCATATCTCCTCCCTCTTGCGTCTCCCTCCCACCCTCCCCATCCCACCCCTCTAGGTGGTCACAAAGCACGGAGCTGATCTCCCTGTGCTATGCGGCTGCTTCCCACTAGCTATCTATTTTACATTTGGTAGTGTATATATGTCCATGCCACTCTCTCACTTCGTCCCAGCTTACCCATCCCCCTCCCCGTGTCCTCAAGTCCATTCTCTATGTCTGTGTCTTTATTCCTGTACTGTCCCTAGGTTCTTCAGAACTATTTTTCTTTTTAGATTCCATATGTATGTGTTAGCATACGGCATTTGTTTTTCTCTTTCTGACTTACTTCACTCTGTATGAGAGACCAGAGCATTCTAAAAGCAGTGAACAAGCAAATGCCTTGCAGAGGTCTAAGGATTAGCATGACTAAAATATTAAGTCTTAATTTCTAGGCTATTATTCCATCTCAAACAGAAGCAGTTCATGTTTTAGTAGAAGATTGCTATAACTATGAAGTGAAACTACACGTTTATCATCTTTAACTGTGTCCATTATTAAGAAGTAATGACTATGAACGTATAATCATTGATTACAACTCTTAAAATAGCCATGATATCAAGTAGCCACGAACATGAAACTATGAAGGTAGAATATAAAATAAATTAGGCCCTGAGCATAGGCAAATTTCAGTGAAAAACATACAGTCAGTAAGAGATACCGTTCCAGAACTATATTTCTGTAGCCAGTCTTTCACTATTCACACTTTGCAGCCTACTTCTGTGCTACAAAACAGGAATACTCGAAGAAAAATGTGCAGTATTGAAATCGCAAGAATCCGAGTGAAAACATATAGGTTCCATTCCAGATTGGATGATTTGCTAGTCACGTGACATGGGACAAGTCACTTTGGTCCCTTAGACTCAACACGTTGGTCTATAGGTTTAACTTCCTGAGTACTTGTGAGGTTGAAAACTTTTGTCCATGACAGAGACTGTAAATCTTTATAAACTCTGAGTCCTCATTCTGCTAGGAGTGGATGAAATCAGGAATTGGTTTTTATTTGGGTTATTTTATTCTTTTTGATGGCTGAGCTCTTTATTGGTACTTTTATTTTAATGGTTATTATTGCAATAAGCATTCATGACCCCAAACTCTGAGATCTTTGTAATAAAATGACCCACGACAATGGCAAGGCATTCTCTTCAAGTCTATGTCATTTTATCACTAAACTTTCATAGGCACTTTACAAAAGTAGCTTCAGACACGGTTTACTTTTGAGGACACGCTGTGACACCAGCAATAAAACAGCAAAATTTTATATCCGGACATGGAGTGATGGGTCACCTCCCTGCTCCTGTATTCAGAGACGCTGAAAGCCCAGCAAACTTGGGAAGGGCGAGTTGCTTTCCAAGGCGATTGCTCAGCGGAGATATCTGGAGCAACCAGCCATCTCATGTGAAATTCTTTTCATCTTCCCTCCACAATCCTGTGCAAACCAGGAGGATTTCTGAGAGGCACCAAGATTCTCAATCATTGCAGCGAAGCTGCTTTCTGCTTTGAGCTCATGAGAGGAAGGGCAATTTCATGTTAAACATACACACAAGATGACAGGGAGGGATGGGAACTGATAGCCCAAAATACATATGCAAACCCTGCCTTGGAAGCTTGTATTTCACTCTCTTGGACAAAGTTAATGGAAACCAAGGAACTACCATTCCAGAATCATCACTCCCTTTAATCCTTAATAACCAAATAAAAATGGGCAGCCTATATTCAGGAGCAGTTCCTGCAAGCAGATCTCCAGGAAACAAGGCTCCCAAGACTTTCCCTTGATCTTAAAGCTTAACTTGAAACATTTATATGCACGGAGCACCTGGCCAGGAGATGTGAGGAGGCATGTTTTTCACCTTGGCTCTATTTCTTTCTTTAATAATAAATTCTCAGGGTTTTTTTTCCTCCTTCCTGGAAACGGATTCCATTCGAAATAATGTTTTTTGTTCTTTCTTAATAGTTTAAGAAAAGCAAGACAAACTTGAAAACCCCCCATTAACATCCAAAAGGTTCCCTGCTTGCCTGACTGTATCATCCCTGCTTTAGGGTAGATGAGGCAGAAGTCAGCATAGGTTAAATCCAATCAGGTTGAGAACTTCTTTTGTTTGAATTCAAAGGGCTCAGGTTAGCCTATTATGCAACTGAGTATCACCTGGCTACACAGGTCTTTCTCCCTGACACACCTTGCTGGGTAAACAGGGGGTGAACTCTATAAACTGTTCCGGCTGCACAGGCTTAAATACACAGATATCTGAATTATAGTCAGATGTTTAACAGAGGAGAAAAGCTGGGGTTTGTCCCAAAATGGTAAGGCCATCTGGGTTACATCCTCAACAAGGATATAATGCTTATAATGGTGGAAACATACCACAGAGTCTGCTCTGTGGCCTTTCTCCCGAATCAGAAACCTTATAGCTCTTTAGAAATACACGTGTTTTTTAAAAATTTTTATTGGAGTCTAGTTGATTTACAGTGTTGTGTTAATTTCAGGTGTACAGCAAAGTGAATCTGTTATACATATCTCCACTCTTTTCTTTTTTTTTTTTTTTTTTAGATTCTTTTCCCATATAGGCCATTACAGAGTATTGAGTGGAGTTCCCTGTGCTACACAGCAGGTTCTCATTAGTTATCTATTTTATATATAGTAGGGGGTAAAGGGGGGAGGGATAAATTGGGAGATTGGGACTGAAATATATGTATTTTTTAAAGGGGGCACCAGTCTGCGAGTGCTCTCTCCTCTCTTTCTTCCATCTTTCTTTCCTTTCTTCCTCTCCATCTTCATTCCACAAAACATCTTTGAGGAGACTAACCAAAAGTCACACAGTGCAAAAGTATACGATAAATAGTTGAAATTAAAGCCAAGGAAAGTCAAAGGAAATATTCCAACATATATAAATGTAAACCACTCACTCCTGTATGGCTGCTGGCAGGCGGAAAGTGTACATCTGGCTCTGTGGATGCCCGGTCCAGGTCCAGGACCCATCGAGGCCCAATTCACCTCTATGCCTCCAGCCCTGCCCCCTCTAATCTCATTCTCCATGCCTGAGTAGTACCTTTAAAAATCAAATCAGATCAGGTCTTATTCCTGCTTGCAGCACAGCGATGGCTTCCCGCTGTATTTAGGATAATGTCAGGATTCTTCCCTGTAGCTTACAAGGCTCTCGAGACCTGGCTCATTACTGCCCTCAACCTCATCCCTCCGGCCACATGGAACCTTGGTCAACAATTCAGGTGTGCCTGCTCTCACCTGACCACCCTCCTCATGGCATCTGTCACACTTGACCATTTACTTAATAGCTTGCTTATGCTGTCTGATAACACACTCTTTGAGAATAGGAACTGGAAATAAGTTGCTCTGTACTTTATTCCCAGCATTTAGCAGAGTGCCTGGCGTATTATGGCTTAACTGTACGTTACTGTTTGTTGCATGAATAAATAATAATCACTGACATCTATTAAGCATTTAGCATGGGCCACAAAAGATGCCCAAGGTTTTACCTCCTTTCATCATTGTGAAAAAGTCTATTCTTCACAGCGGAGCCATAGGAAGATTACGATTATCTTCATTTTACAGATGAGAAAACCAAGGCTTCCAGTGGCCAAGTGTGGGTGCCAAGCCACCAACCTGGATCCTTCTGGTTCTCAGGTTTGAGCTCTAATCACCACCCTATACTGCTTTTCTAGTAACAAATCATGCTTCCTAACCGCCTGATCAAAAAAGAAACAGTTACAAGACTCACAGACTCGGAAAAAAAAACACATACCAACTGTTGGGGAGAAACAGGGCTTTTCCTGGATTCTGAAACTTTAAAAATACCTTCCCCTGGGTCATGTCAAACCATTCCCAGGGGCCTGATTTTGTGGAGGGCAGCCTGGGAATCCCTGCAGGGAGCAGGATAGCAGATTTCATAGAGCCTCCTCCTAGATACAATACAACCCAAGTTAGTAGCATCACAAAAAAGCAGACTTCACCGAAGTCCATTCTCAACCAGGTGAAATACACAGTTCTCCGGTGATCTGGCTTAAACCGTTTACTTAATTCACCAAAATCAAATCCAGCAAGTATTCATATTGTCACTTCAAGAGCATTTTCCCCTCGAGAAGAGTAAGGAAGAGGAGAGCTGGTGGGGAAAGAAAGGCAAGGACTCATGACCCATCTGACCTAGAAGGGCAGTGACCTAGCAGGGTGTGCAGGGAGCTGACTTGGCCAGCACGGTCTTGCTGAGGGATCCCTGACCAGACAACATTACCTGGGCCCAGCTTCCTCCTCCATAACCTGGACATCCCAGAGTCCCAAGGATCCTTTCTGCTCTACTGTTCCCTGGTTGTCAATGGCTGCTCTCCTCGGGGTTCCATTTCCCGTGGTTTTGTTTCGAAGTTAACACCCTCCCCCTAAAAAAATGATACAAATGAACTTACTTACAAAACAGAAATAGACTCACAGACATAGAAAAAACCTTATGGCTAACAAAGGGGATGGGGTTGCCTGGGAGGGAGAGACAAATGAGGAGTTTGGGATTAACAGATAGATACACACTACTATATACAACAAGGTCTTACTATGTAGCACAGGGAACTATATTCAGTATCTTGTAATAACCTACAATGGAAAAGAATCTGAAAAAGAATATATATATATATATGTATACATATATGCATAACTGAATCATTTTGCTGTACACTTGAAACTAACACAACGTTGTAAATTAACTATACTTCAATTTAAAAGAAGAAGTTAACACCCCGCTCTCCTTCTAAAAGTTTGGATTTGTTTGGGTCTTGATCATTAAAACTGAGAAAGAATTACCCAAGCAATTCTGGCTACCACTACCCCCTCTTACTGTCTGTTGCCTCAGAGGAGAAAAGCCCTCAGCCACAGAAAACACCACACACACACACACACACACACACACACACACACACACACGCACACACACGCACACACACATACACAGACGTGCGCGCATGCACTACCGTCCATTCTTTTGTGACGGGTGCTACCGTTCATTCTGCAACCTAGTTTGCATGTTTGCTTTCTGAGTCAGTTTGAAGAGTTTTCTCTGAATCAACTGTACCTTTTACTAGTTACGGCTGGTCGCAATATGTGCTTCCCGATCTTGGAAGCGTTTCCCCTTAAAACCCGACTACGGTTATTTTACGCCATCCCGTCTACAGCTCTGTGGAGGGA